>NC_044258.1:18733082-21352500 GCF_003957555.1 Calypte anna
TTTATTTTATCTTATTTTTTTAGCAAATTTTATCAAGGAAAGGAAACCCAAACTGCTGATCCCCCCTGAATCTGCTGGCAGTAGCTCATCAGTCACTGTCATCAAGGGAGGTGTCCTGCTACTGGAATGTATTGCTGAAGGGCTGTGAGTAATGCACAATTCTGCACAAACTTAATCACCTCTTGAAATAGAACAGAATGAAAAAGCTGGATTTAAAGTTATACAGCTTCAAATGAGTATACCTGCCTGCCCTCAATTTTTAATTGAGCCTCTATGCAGAGGTTTTCTGAAGTATTCATGTTCCTTGGAAAGCAGCACAGAGCTAGCATGCAACATTCATGTGTTTCTTAGGGCTGTAGTTTATAAATAGTTAATTAAAAACATTCTGTGAAAGCTCTAGATTCTCTTTTTTGCTCTTCTGTTAAAAAAAAACCCTACTATAGAATTTTTTTTTGTCAGTAGTACTGGTTTTTAAGCTGTTGAGAAACTAAACAACATCCAGATTCAGTCTTTCTGCGGTTTGTTTTCCAGCCTGTAATGTTTCTTTTCTGGTTTTGCCAATTTGGTTTGGGTTCAGTGCTCCAAAATTATTCACCATTTTTTTTCCCTGAGGACTCAGGGTTTGAAAAGCAAAGTTATTGAGTAATGTCCTGCTGAGAGGGGCTGGTGTCCCCCTGGCCCAGCTGCAGTGGGAGATGCTGGCTCAGGGGTTGTGGTGTTTCTGGCTTCTTCCTGTGGTCCATTGCCCAGCATCCAGAATTTCCATACAGAGGATGATCTCCTAGATGCCAGCACGTTGAGGAGCAAAGCCCATAACCCCCAGTGAAAGCCCAGTCACTTCTGGTTTATTTCTGGTAGGGCTGTTCCTTAAATGGAGACTTAAATCATCATCTCCTCCTGCAGCACGGTAGAGCTGCAGGTTTGTCAGCACAGGCTGTGGTTAACAGAGAGATAATTCATATTAAAGGCTGTGCAATTATATCCCCTCTAGAAAATGCCAAAATCAGGCTATTTATCTACCTGAACAAACATGTTTAGGGTATTTTGTTTTTCCATGTTGGCTTGAAAGAACATTGCTCATCCGAGCTGGCAAGATGCTACCTCTGCAGTTGGTTGCCATTTCTGAGAGAAGGTGAATTACTTGTCTCACCTGGAGTCATTCCAAGTGTCTGCAGTGAGTTTTAGTTCCCTGTTGCAACTCTTCCTCCTCTAATCCACTCCCCATCGAGCTAATTCACAGGCACACAAACCTCCACAGGGCCACAGCTCTGAGTTTATTGGGTTTGCAAGGGATTTAATAGGCAAATCACCTTGGAAAGACACAAGTATGAATTTTACAGAAACAGAAAGCCAAAAAAAAGGACACTGCTTATTTAGAACAAAAGAAAAAAGGAAGTATTTTTATTTCACTCAATATTTCACAAGAAACTTTTGTTTAAATTACTTTGCAAACAAAAAAGGTTTGTTGTTTTTTTAAAGTAGTCACTTTAAGAAGAGAAAATACTTCTTTGGTCACCAAGCAAACCTTTTTCACTGAAACCCTTGCAAAATGCAACACGTAGAGCAAAATAAAATATTTTTGTTAAAATTCCCTTTTCCAGCAGAAAAATGATCAGCTTTGCCTGTATCTCTGCCAGCCCATCCCACCAAATGTCCATAAAGCATGGAAGCACATTGACTCAGCCAGATCTCACTCAGACCAAGGGCAGCCAACTGCAAACTAAGGAATTAAGCCCATTTCCAGCCTGTCATTTTTGAATCCTCCCATGCAGAGGGGTGACAGTGCAGGAGGACATTGCCTCCACTCAGCACCAGAGCCTGACTTTGGGACAGGAGCAAGACAAGGACTCTTGCAGGAAATAACAGCACTGAGCACTTGTACTCACTGCTGATGGAAAGCCACAATTCCTGGGTACCCAGAGCCTGGAGTAGCTCGTGCCTGGGCATTTTGCCACCACAGCAGATGGGCACAGAGTGAGCAGAGACAGCACTGTGTCCCTGTGTCGTGTGGGGTGTCAGCAGCCCAGCTGGGAAGGAGCAGCCAAAAGCTTGTCCTGAATTTCTGTGTCACTGCCATTTGCTTTCTACAACCATCAGGAGCATTCCCAGCCATCTCCAATGGTTGGAAACCTTTCTAAGCAGGCAGGACACCAAGTGAAGTCACTCTAATGAAGTCTTTATCTCCTTGTCTGTCCTCAGGTGACCTTTTGGAGGAGGACAAGATGCTCTTCCTTCTCCCACAGTCAGTGCCAAAGAGTGCAGCATCATGCCATGGCCTGGTGTTGCTTGCTAAGGATTTATTCAGAGGGGTCCTTCAAATCTAGAAGCAGTGTAGATTAATCATATATAGGACAACCCATAGCATAGCCCCAGTGTCCTAAACCAACCCAAAAGACTGAAAACATCCTCTTGCAAACCACACCTACAAAGCCCAGCAGCTCTGCTAAGACAGCATCACAGCAAACTCAACTCAAACCTTTCTTTTTCATTGTTTCCTTTGTTTTGTTTTGGTTTTCTTTGATATTAGCCCAACTCCTCATCTAAGCTGGGTGAAGGTCACTGGAAACTTGCCCAAGGATGAACCAGAAACAGAAAATTTTGGGAAGATACTGAAGATAGACCAAGTGACTGCAGCTGATGAAGGAACATACCAGTGCACAGCAAGCAACCCCATGGGCAGAGCCAAGCACGAGTTCCATGTTCATGTTGAAGGTACCCAGCCCAGTGCACTCAACTTTCTGATTTTGGGCAGGGATTTTGTCCCAGGGAAGTGGATAAGAACCTTTGGAAATCTCTCTCAGTGTAATGTATAAATTCAGCCTACTACCAGTTCATTCTAGCCCAAGTTCTGCCTTGTAGACTTGGGAAGCCTAAAGAATGTAGCAGCTTTTTTTTAAAAGAATTATTAAATAGAAATAATGCATTTTTTTTTCCCTAACTGTGATGGGTAAAGTGGTAGACAGAAGTATCAATCCATTATCAGATCCAGTGATTAAAAATGTGAGTTAGTCAAGCAGAGAGATTGATGAAATGTCTTGTATTAACCTGACAGTCACACTAAAAGATCTGATGATTGCTTTTGCTCTTGAAGAATGTGACAATGGCTGCACTGGGCCAGGTCAGGGGTGCATTTAGCTTAATTTCCTTCCTTTGGCTTCCACCAGAAGTGAACTCCTAGGGAGAAGGAGCTTACACATAGGGCTGGGGGCTGAACAGGGTGGATTCAGGGCTAGCAAAGCAGAGAACCTGGTATGTTTGTGCATCCCTTTGGTCACCATTTATTTACCTTCTGCTAAAAGAAGGCAGCTGAATGAAGCCAGCCAAGATGCCTTCAGAACACAAGTGCAGAAGAGGTGCAGAGTGCCAGCTCTCCCTCCTTTCTCCCTGTTCTCCTTTCCAGGCCCTGCTGGAGATGCTCTTTCCCAGTGAGTTTCCCTCCCAGCAGTGTCACTGCCCCTTGCAGCCCATAAATAGCCACAGAATGAGACTCCTGAAGCACAGCTGAAAAACATTTCTCTTTACTGATGGAAAATGCTCCAGCCAGAGTAAAAAAAAAAAATAAAATAAAATAAATCAGAAGCAGTGTTAAGCTGTCAGAGTGTGCCAACTGCTTCAGTTTAATCTGTGCCTCTTCTCACTCCTTGGTCACAAGGAAAGGCACTTCCAGCTCCCTGTTCTGTATTTACCAGCAGATGTGGAAGAGCCTTTTCTCCCAGTATGTGCCAAATCCTCCCCTCAACCTTCATGTCTTCCAGACTTCTTTCCCTGCCTGGAAGTGTGGCAATGGGGGATACCAGGGCATGGCAAGTTTTCAGCTGTGATGGAGGGGAAGTGCTGACTCCTAGAAATCATTCCAGATGGTTTGGAGCATCTCTGCTGTAGCTGAATATTTTAACAATCTGGCTATGATTTCCTGGGCTGTAAAAACTGAATCAGTCAAAGAAATTGCAGGAGCTGCAAAACCTGAAATACCAGAGAAATAACATTAATTAAGCAGTTCAGAATATTGACCCCTTTTTCCCCCAGTCTCCAGAGGGAGGAAACCTTTCCAGTAACTTGTTGTTCCTGCTCATTAACAAACAAATACTTTAAAAAAAATAAGAAAAAGGAAAAAATAGAAGAGGGAAACAATCCCACTTGAGCCATTTTATTGTAACAAATGCTTTTGCAGTTGGTTTTAAATTAATTTTCCACATTTAATAATGTTGGCTGCTGTTACTAGCAGGTAATCTTCCTATTAGGAGTCACCTCAGATGCAGGTAACAAGGTAAAATTGAGCCCAAACACTGTCTTCTTCTAGAATTTCTCCCCAAAAAATGTCCCTGCCCATCACTCAGGGCTGGGCACGTTCATCATCCTTGCAGCAACTCACACTCCAGGGCAGATCTTGAGCTGGTGGGAGGGAGCATTGGTTTCAGTGGGTTGCAGGGAGGTTGTGCTGATGTAGAGCATCCTCCTCCCCACCTGGCAGGTGCTCCTCAAAGGGTGCATGCAGGGAGAAGGAAATTAAACATGGAAGAAAAGTTCCCTCAGTTATTAACCACCCACCACTCAGTCTGGTGGTGGTGTAAAAATTGGGATTTTGCAATGGGTTTTGCACCTTGTCCCTTTTTTCTGTTCTCTCTCTGGGATTTGAGGCTCTCAAACCAATGTCCCAGCCTTCTAATAGCAGTCTTAATTAATCATATTTACATGCAGTGGACTTACTAATCCTACAGCAGTTTGAGGGCAAAGATTCAGGTGGTTATTTCCATGTGTATGAAAATATTCAGCTAGCAAATAGCTTGACTGATTGAGCATTTTAATCTCTCTCCCCAAGGAAAGATGGAGCCTGGCATATTGGAGCATAAAAAAACCCCATACTTGTTATTAGACTGAGAGAGAATTATTAAAAAAAAAAAAGGCAAAGCAAGCCCACATTTTCTTGACTTTAGATGTTTGGTTTTTTTGTTTTTTGCATGTAATCTTTCAAGCCCAATATAAAATATACATATAACCTCAAATAATATACATATAACATGATATAAATATACATATAACCTCAAAGCCTTCTCTCTATCACAGGGGCTTGAGTCACTTGACTGAGGCTCCTAGATTGTCTTTAATAGAAATAATTATTCCAGTATAGTGATTAATTATAGTGATATGATAGCTAAGGGCTTCTGCAGTTATGTCCTGTAATATTTTCATTACTCAGCTAGAGAGAAATGAAATAGATGAAGCTAATGGGAGGCAGAAACCTGTCAGGATTGCTTTAATCAGGGTCATTGTTCCATTGGGAAACTGCTTCAGGACCCCAAGGTGGTCACTGCAAGGTGATACCCTCAGAGTGGGATGGATTTGCCAGCCCTTGGGAAAATGGGAGGAGAATTTGAAATGGTCTTGACAAATTGAGGAAAATGGTCTGCAATCAAAAGGCTGAGCTTCTGGAGGCACAAGAGCTTCAGGAGGCACAAGAGCTTCAGGAGGCACAAGAGCTTCAGGAGGCACAAGAGCTTCAGGAGGCACAAGAGCAGAGCAAGTCTCATCAGGCAGCACTAATTGGCTTCATAAGCACAGGATGGAAAGTGTCTGGTTAGACTGGTCTGGAGGTTATCCTGGATTGCACATGGCTTGAGTAAAAGCAAAAAATCATCCTGGAAACTATCAAGAAAAGTGTCTTGTAAGAGGAGCTGCTGAGAACTCCTAAATCTTCATGTAACATGATGGGGTTTTCCACCACCTGTTTCATCAGGGCTGGGGGGGACTCAGGACAGGAGTCACTTAGCTCAAAGCTGGGCATTTGAGGGAAAATTGACAGATATGGTGAATTTAGGAAATAATGGGAATGCTGAGCAGCCTTCAGATGCACTGAGGTCCCTCACAGGAGATGGGCACAGCCTGTTCCCTGGGGATGATGCAAAAGCAGGAGTTGGGCAGACATTGAAAATTTGTTCTAGTTCTAGACCCTCCAGGAGGCTGTGGGGGTTTGGATCCAATGGAGGTGTTTTATGTGTAGGTGATCCTGCTTTGTGGTGGAAGGATGGTTGAGATCACCATTTTAGATCCCCTCTATTTCTGGATCCCTTCTGTATCTTTGCCATGAAAGATACAAATCTCCATATCACCACATTTATGTCTCTTACTATGAAGAATATATTATGCAGTGAAGTATCTGCTGTACCATATTGCAGGTTGTCTGGTTGGCTGTCCAAACACTGTTTTTTCTAGCTAAAAAAGAAAAAAAAGTGTATATTCTGTTATATTTTTTGTATATTTATAAGTAAAATAGCATATCTGCCACACAGCAAAGAAAGTTCTTCAGCCTTCCTGTGAAATTACATTTCATACCTGACAAAATCTCATTGCTCATGGCAGCTGCATCACCTTCTTGGAATAACCCCAGCAATTCCTGTGCTGAGAAAGGAAAGCAGTGGCACGATGTATCTGGAAAAAGGAAAATAGGAAGGGATCTGTCAGGGGGTTTGTATTCAGGCTGGGCTTGGTGTCTCACCTCCTCCAAAATAAAAGGAGATGCTGTGTCTCAGCTGTTGGGTTTGTCACAAACCTAGTGGGGGAAAAAAATAATTCATCAGGGTTGTTAGGAACCTTTACACCTCTGACCTGTCTTTTCTTGATGGAAGCATAACATACATGAGAGAGAGAAGGAAAAAAATCTGCAAAAGCAAAATATTTTGCTGCTTGCAGAACATTACTTGGTTTTTTTTGGTTGTTGGTTTGGTTTTTTTTTTTCCTGGATCCAAGTACAAGGATCCAGTGAGGAAGGTGGCAGGAGAAATCTGTGCTATACGAAGGAAATGCAGGGATGTTCTGATGTTAGAGAAGCTCCCATGCCTTGGATTTCACTTCATTCTTTGGCTGGTACTGAAGAATGTCTCTTCAGGGGTGAAAATGGGGGGCTGTGCATAGAACCTCTCGTGTATCACACTTCAGGGGTGGTTTCCTTTTAATCTGTCTGTGGGAATATGAGCTCTGATGCTTTGTTTTAGCATATCACACATAACATCTGGAGAGGTATTACTAGGCAACAGCTCTGTTAATCTTCAAGGCATTTTATAAGCAATAACTGATGAATCCTCATGTTTCCCATGCATTAGATCATCTTCTTTCAAACAGGGAAGGAGGCCCAGAGATCTCCTCAGCACATGCAACAGAGGTGGTGTCAGGTCTGGAATGAAAAACTAAAGTTTGTTGCTTCTCAGGGAGAGGGAATGATGAATATAGGGATGTGTTTTGGATTGAGGCTGCCCAGGGCTTAGGGATCTGCATTCAGTCTGTAGAGAACAAAGCATTCATCAGAGAAATACCTTTTTTCCCCACCTTGGTTCCCTTCCCTCCTCTCTGGGTTTGTTTTTCCGAGGAGATTTGGGTACCTGATGCTCTGAGGAGGAGGGGTTTCCCCAGAGCTGCCCCAGTTCATCTGGCAATGGTGGGGAAGAGGAGAGGACAGGGAATGCAGCAGCACTCTGCTTCTCCTCTACCCCAACCCCATGGGCAGCCTTCCTCTTTTGCTCCTCAGGATGCTGGTGCTGTCCCCAGAGGTGAGAGCATCTTCACCATTCCTAAATGCATCATAGGACAGCCTCTCATCTGAATACCTGATGGAGAAACCTGGACTATGGAAAATGACAGTGCAGTTCTTCAGCACAGCTCTGGGAGCAGCTGGAGGTGCTGCTGTGGGGTTGGGCTCCATCATTGTCCTCTGCTCACCAGCATCTCCTGGGCAGGGGGGTGGAAGCCTCTTGCTCATGCCCAGCGAGGGGGATTTGAGCTGGGTGGATATTTACCTCTATTGCAGTTGCTGAAATAGTCTGACTTCATTTCCCAGCCCTCCTGTCTGAGATCCCCTGTGAAAAAGGAAGGTGCCCAGGTCAGGTTGCCTTCTTCCTCGGTCCCTCACCTCCCTTTTGCATTTGTTCTCTACTTGGATCACCCTGCCCGTCCTCCACCCCCTACAAACAGGGTTTTCAAAGTCTGGAGGACAGGAATAGATGTGTGCTGATGCTAATTTTACCTTTTGCAGCAGCAGTCAGCAGGAAGGAGCTGCCAGCTGCACAACCAGGCTGCTGGGAGCTGCTAGGATCTCTTGGCAGCGTTTGCCATCTCCTGGAGGACCATGGCAATAGCAGCCAGACTTGTCCCACTACCTGATTCCTCTTGTATCCCTTTTTTTTCAGAGCCTCCTCGGTGGATTAAGGAGCCCCAAGGGGGGGTTTACAGCGTGGGGACAAATCTGGTGCTGCTGTGTGAAGCTATTGGCAACCCAGACCCAACCATTCAGTGGAAGCTCAATGGGATGCCCATTGACAGTAAGTGCAAGGTCCAGTGTCCTCCATCAGGTGGTGGATGAGTGGGATGTGCTGGTGTTATACCCAGAAAGAGAGAACACACAAATCCTAATGTGCTGAACATGGTTTGACATCTATTTCTATATGAATTAGTATTTATTTACTTCATAGAGATGATAGAATGGGGTTGGTTGGAAGGGATCTTAAAGATCATCTTGTTCCAACCCCCCTGCATGGGTAGGGACACCTCCTACTAAGCCAGGTTGCTCCAATCCCCATCCAGCCTTTCCTTGAATATTTCCAGGGATGGGGCAACCACAGCTCCTCTGGGCAACCTAGGCCAGGTTTTCACCACTCTCAGAGTGAAGAAATTCTTTTTTAATATCTGAACCCCTCTTTCATCTTGAAACTGTTCCCTCTCATCCTGTCACTCCAGACCCTTATAAAAAGCCCCTCTCCAGCTCTCCTGTAGGATCTTGAAGAGGGCAGAGGTGAAAGCTGGAGGGCTGTGGAGTGGTGGTAACCATGAGTTGGGAACACAAGCCCTGCTCCATGTTGTAGCAGTATTATTACTGCCATTTTTTGAAAGTCTGCAGGGATTTTACAGAAAATTGGTTCTCTAGAGCTCTTTCCTTGGGCAAACTGCTCTCCAGCTGTAAAGCAAGGTCCTGCTTTGACCTTGGGCTTTGCCTTTGCCTTTCAAGCAGTGAGGAGAACCTGAGCACACCACACTTTTCCCCATTTCCTGATAAGAGTCTGGATCTTTCCAGGTAGGACTTTCAGAGGAAGAGTCTCTCCCAGGGAGATCAGCCTCACCAACCTGCAGCTCCAGGACAGTGCTGTGTACCAGTGTGAGGCCACCAACAAGCATGGCACCATCCTTGCCAGTGCCAACGTCAACGTCCTCAGTGAGTACCCCCCCAACCTCCCTTGCCCACCAGAAAGGAGGGGACAGAAGTGTCCCATTCTGCTGACTGAATGCTGAGGAGCTTGGGGGTTGTCACCATCTCCTTGTGGTTCTGATCTTAAACCCAACAAATGCAACAAGCCTTCTCATGGGCAGTATTTTAAGCTCAGCATAGGTGCTCATGGGCTTTGCTATATTCTTTATTTTTAAAATGTGGTTATGCACAAACCCTTTTGAATTCAAATGTATGAAAACCACTGGGGGCTGACTTGTGACCACAGCTCTGGTGTTGAATTATTAAGTGTATTGTTAATCTTTGGTTTCAGTTGTGGTGCTCGGCCTGGCCTTTGAAGAAAGGGAGTGATGGGAATTGACTTAATAAAAGTGGTCTCCAGAGGATGCAGAACTGGCTCTGTTTTCTCTCCTGGAGCACAGTGATGTTTTATGTTCTGACATGTCCAGCAGTCAACCACTTGTCAACCTTTGTCACTGACCACTGTTCCCTTTGTCACCCAAGCTTAGGAGAGCTCAGGTGCTCGGTGCGACTGGTTCCAAAGGCAATGAAATTCCCAATAAGTGACTGAGCCTTTCACCTCTGCTGGAGAAGGGATGATGCAGGGCCAGTATTTATATTTATTTAGGTTCTGAAATGCAGTGCTGCTCTTTTTTGCATTTTCTTCTGCAGATATTGCTCCCTTAATACTGACCTCAGATGGTGAGAACTACGCCGCAGTGGAGGGCTACAGCGCCTTCCTGCACTGTGAAATTTTTGCTTCTCCTGCAGCAGATATTAGATGGTAAGCCCCTGAGAACTGATGTTTCCATGTGAAACAGATCCCCAGATGCTGAAAAACAGGCTAGTTATTGTTTCCACAGAGTTAAAATTAGAAATTTGTAACAAGATTTTATGTAGTGTAAGTGTTCCGTGTTCAAATGCCCCCTGAAGAGCTGGTTTATAAAAAAAGGTCACTGCAAGTCCTCAATGCCTGCGTGAGACAAGTGCTGGGATATTCATTAGATGAAGCCATTTTGTTCAATTTATTCATGAAATGAAGCTTTCTCATGCTTAGTTTAATGTTGGCAGCTTCTTAAGTTTGTTCCCGCTCTCGAGATGGGGAGGTGATGACTTACAGAGTGTATTTACCAGGCAGGGGCTTCCTTGGGTTGGAAATCACAGGGCTGTCATGGCACTTGACATGTGCAATAAAATTGCAGGTGACAGCTGTAGATTAAAGACTCGAGCAGACTAATTTAAAGACCTTGCTAGACACTGTCAATGTGGTTTTAGTTTGCAGGGAGCTTATGTCCATTTCCCACTGGCTGCTCATGGGTAAAGTCACTTGCTAATCTTGACTTGACTGTGGCTGAGACCAGCCCCCAAATTCCTGTATCCCCTGCAATGTCTGCTTGATAACAGTTCAAATAACAGTTCCTTCAGCCCTAGAAATAACCTCTAATTATTTTTATCCTCTTTAGGACTAAGGATGACAGCATAGAGCCTCTCTCAACACTACGCTATGAGTTAAATAAGAATGGCACCCTAGAGATCAGAGACACCAAGAAAGAAGACTCAGGGTCCTATGCTTGCTGGGCTGCCAACTCTGTTGGAAAAAGAGCAATCACTGCTAATCTGGATATAAGAGGTAATCTTTCCCTTAGGGATAGAAAGACCTTTGCCATCTGCTAGTTTTATATTTTAAAATCTTAGGTGAATAGGTAGTTAGTAAATGCTCAGGCCAACATCCAGTTTTCTTCTGTGGGGCTATAAATTCTCTGTAAACACAGACATGAAGTTGCCTCCCCTTTTCTCTGCAATTTCTCTCTGATGTTTGCTTTCTTCCTGACACTTCCAGAAGCTGCATAAGCCACCAAAACCTGTCACTTTACTCCCCCAAACTGTTAACTTTATTTCCTTGGCATTTAGGGCTTGCCAATAAAGAAAAACACCTTAAATACTCAATTAACAAAGATCTCAACAGAACTCTCAGAGGCAGGTTTGCTGTGACAAACCTGAGAAAGAAACACTGCTTTTGTGTTCTGTTTTCACTCACTCCCTTTAGTTGGTAAATTTTACAGTAATAATAAAACCCATGAAAATATACAATGAAATTCTTACAGAGCAACAATTCACTGTAAAAAGAAATTCTGACAACTGTTTTCTACTTACTTATTCTGTTTCATTCAGATTAGAGTCAATTAAAAGAACAAACTTGATTGCAATATTTTTTTTCACTTGACTTTAATGAGCTTGTAATTTTGGTTGGATCATTGCCAGGGTCTGTTTCAAATGGCAATTAGACATAAAAATAATATTCAAGCTTATTCTAGCATCCATTTCATGACATTCTGCTAACAAGGATTTTATTTTCACCTATGTCTTTTTCTGTGGTTTTGAGTTTGGTTTTTTTTCTTTGTTTTTTTTTTTTCCTGGAGCTCTTTGATTTGGAGTAAACTAAAAAGAAAGGATTATTCAAGATAGAAGATTAAAACCTGGAAAATATCTGTTTCAAAACCAACCATCTTTCACTTGAAATGCTTGTATATGTAACCAAAAAAGGCATGATCATTGCTCCTAAAGTTGATTTTTATGTATGAAGTGCTTGGTGAAATTTTGATGTAATATTCTCTCTCCTAATCAAAGTGTTTTCCTGTGATCTCTCAGATGCTACAAAACTTCTTGTTACTCCAAAGAACCCCCGAGTCCTGAAATCACATTCCATTTTATTGAAATGTCAGGCTGAATATGATCCACACTTGAAAAACAGTTTTAAATTATCCTGGAGGAAAGATGGAGAAGTGGTACCACTCAACAGCACGGCAGAGGGCAGGTGAGCAGGAAGAAACAGGAGTTTTCTTGATGTCAGCCCAAGAATGCTGAGTTTCAATAACCAGGAGACTTGATAACTTGAAATGCAAATTTCTGCTTGCAAGAATTCTTGGTATGAGAGTAGAGCTGCAGTTTATAGGCACACAAATCTAAATATAAATGCATTTTTATGAGGGCTGAGCCATGGCTGGCAAAGGATTTGATTTTTTTATTAACTCTCTCACCATCACAGCAGAATATTGTGGACATGTTGGTTCAACCCAAAAAGACAACCCCAGTGCAGTCAGCGGGGGGTTGGTTTCTCCAGCAAAGTCCTAGAAATGGTGAAGTGGATGGAAATCAGGTTTCTGGGGTTCTGCCTAAATTCACACCCATTAAAAGCAATGATTTTTTTCCTGTGTGTGAGTGCAGGACTTGCAAGGGCAAGCTGAAATTTTCCCTGCTCTTGTGTTTCCATTGAATTTAAGGTGATGGAGCTCAGCCTTTATTCCATATGAAAGGTCCTAGAGTGGGCAATCAGATATCTTTATTAATTACTACAGAAGAGAGATGGCTTCTTAAATACTGGAGGGGCTGAAGGTCCTGCTGAGCCCACGTAGCTTGGGGAGATCATGCCAAGCAAATGCCATGTGGGTTAATGCCAGCTTCCCCTGGTGCATTGGACATTACACAAGTGGGTTGGGAAGGCTCTGTTTTACCCAACCCTTTTAAAAATTTGGACAGCAAGCCCATGTATTCACCTCATTCAGGAGGTGCCAAAATCCTGTGTTCCAGGCTCTCAGCTGATGCATATCAATGCAGCTCTTTTCAGACCTGCAGAGACATGCCAGCTTCCAGCTATGGAGGCTAAATTGCTACAAAAACCAAATAATAGTCTACAGCAGAGTGAATAATACAACTACAATTACATTTTCAAGTAAAAGGCCTAACGTGCAATTATGTTATTCAGAACGTCCTCTTACCAAGGGGGTTTGGTGGCAGTTTTTCAGAAAACAGCAGTGTCTGTCCTGTGCTTATCTTGCAGGTTTTTCTCTTCTTTGTTTATACTTACCTGGTTTTGGGTTTTTTTGCCCCCTAGGATAATTCTGGACAGGGACACCCTGTTCATATCAAGCGTGACTCTGGAGGATCAAGGAGTTTACACGTGTGTGGGTAGCACATCCCTGGACAGTGTCACAGCCCAGACACAGTTAATTGTTCTTGGTAAGAAGATGTTTTCCTGGTGTACAAACAGCTCTGTGCATTTATTTTTTTTTTTTATGCCATCACAGCACTTTTGCTTATTTGCTTTTTACCCAATTACAGACCCTCAATAACCCCATGGCACAGAGGTGTGATGCACCTCTCCCTTTTTAACCTCACTCCTGCTATCCCCAGATCTCCAGGAATGGGGATGCTGATGCAAATATTTCATTTATATTTAATCTTTGTTGCACCTAAGACAAAGCAACCTTTTTTCTCAGTTTGGGAGTCATCCATGGTGGCTGTAGCAGCTTGTCTGGAAGGTGTAACAGCATAGTAAGAATGGTCTTTGGAGCCCTTGGTCAGTCCTTCACCCCACTTTACTACAGATTTGCACACAAATTACAGCCTAGCATATTGTTTGAAGCAGAAAGACATAAGGCCAATATTTAGATGTCCAACTCCTCTGAAGATCAGTGGAAGCACCTTAAAAAATTAATTATCTCTGTGAATCTGAGCAAAAACTATTGGCCCAGACGCAAAGAGCAAGAACACAGCAGTGAAAAGCCTTGACCTATAGATTCTGAAGCTTGACCTTGTGTGAGCATCCTCACAGCCTTCCCTCCTCAAGGACAATTTGAAATTCAGGGAGTGACCCTGTGCAGTGATGTACCTAAGGCCTTCATCCACTAAGTAAGATGCTTTTTTGTGGACAGTTCTGCATCATTTTCATGCCATTAAATTTTGCTTCATTTTACATTTTTATTTATTTCTGATAGAGACCACAAGATGAACAAAGGTAATCTGACCTTCAAGGTGTTGTCATAATTTATATGAATGGTATTTTTCAGTAAATAGTAAATTAAGAATATGCTATGCACATTATTTATGGTACTGTGTCCTTTAGTGCTGTATAATTCAAAGTGTTTGTAGACTATTTGTTACATTACTTATGAAAATTTCATGAAGCACTTTATTCCCTTTTAAAAAGGTGACTTGCAGAAGAGGAAAAACAGTCTTGTGCTCTTCCCCACACATGTTTATTTTCTATAGGAAAGGTCTTGGTGGATTAACAATCTCTGTTACTTTCCAAATTATTAATTCAGGCTTCTTTTGCAATGACAAACTTGTGAGATGGCTAAAGAACTAAATAAGGCACAGATGAGACATCAGAATATGGGCAATCAAGAGCAAAATAAATACTCAGAGTGCTTGTTCTCTGATTAATTAGCAGACAGAGGAGTGAGTATCACTCAGAGGAGTGAGCATAGATTAAGTTACACCATCACCATCTTTAAATTACTATACAGAATTATCAAAAAGATAAACACAAAACCCCAAACATAACCTTTTTAACTTTTTGATGGGACATGAGACAGACAAGAAAACTCAACATTCTTGTTTCAAAACTTCTGTACAGACACAATTAATTTCTTACACAATGCCAGAGACAGTCTCAGTGGCTGAGGGAGCTGTTTTACTGCCAGAAATCACATTGTCAGCCAAAAATGTGGTTGGAACATTGAGGCAGGAGGAGCTCAGAAGCCTGAAGTTGTGCAATCCTGTTTCCTTGGTCTGGATATTTTTTAGATTTGGAAACCCCAGCTCTTTGTTTGAGCAGGGGGAGTGTGTAGGTGTGGGTTTAGAAGGATGGGGGTGACCCCCAGCCCCTTGCAGTCAGAAGTTGCTCTTTAGGACCTATGGATTGCAGGGACCAATCTAACCCAGTGCAGACTGAAGCCTGACAAAGCTCAGGGCACAGATAGCTCTGCACCTTGCTATCCCACCAGCTCTGACTCCCATACACTGTCTGGACAGCATGAGTCGTGCTGGCAGGTAATTAATTTTCTTTTTTCCTTTTAATAGAGATCCCATGGCTGGGATAATGAACCTTATCCCTCGACTCATGCTCTAAAAGGCCAAGTTCAATACCTGTCAGGGCTGAATCACCTTCCAGCACTCTGGTTTGCACCAGAGTCAACCCAAGTGATGCCAATATAACTTTGTGCTAAGAGCAGTGTCAATATCTATTAATGATTAAATAGATATTAGTGTTGATTTGAAAAGAAAGATCTGTTGCTGCAAGCACAGTAGTGAGAGCTGATGGAAATAAGCTTGAGAAAGGGATATTACATTTATAAAATAGAGTCACCAGAAGTTTCATCCTGGTTTTCTGCAGTAAGAAAGATCTTTAAAAGCAATTCCCACTTCCCTAATTTTGTACACTTTGAAATCAAAAGGTGCTTTCCCACCCCTTTCACTGAACCCCCTGTCCCAGTCCTTTGGAAAACGATGAGACAGAAATTGCTTGCCCTGCTCCTGACACTTCTTCATTACTTCTCAGATGTTCCTGATCCACCAGAAGACCTCCAGCTCTCAGAAAACCAAAACAGAAGTGTTCGACTCTCCTGGAGAGCTGGGCCCAGTCACAACAGCCCCATCAATGGTATGAGGGGTGGCACTAGCATCATCTCACAGGGCTTAGCATTGTGGCAGAAGAAACAAGCCCTGCTCCCAGCCACACTTAATCACTTTTCCTATGACAGTGAATTTGTTCATTTCCATCCTTGTTATTTATAAGCCTTTTAGACAGGCTCTGCCTTTTTTTTTTTTTTAATTTTTTAAATTTTTTTCCTTGTGTTTTCTTTCTTTTCCTCTCCAGAATCAATTATAGAGTTTGAAGAGAACCGGTGGGAGCCAGGGAGGTGGCAGGAGCTGAGCAGAGCCCCAGGGAATGACACCTCTGTCCTTTTGGCCCTGGCCCCATATATCAATTATCAGTTTCGTGTCACATCTGTGAATGCTGTGGGAAGGAGCCAGCCCAGCAAACCCTCACTACGCTATGCAACACCTCCAGCTGGTAAACACAGCCACCTGCTTTTCACAGTATTATTTTTAGGGTTTTTCTGGGAATAACAGTGTCCTCCTGTGCTTCAGGGAGGGCTGTAAAGAAGTCAGGGTCAGTGCACTGCTTTTCCTGCTCAGTGGCAGCCCAGAGATGCTACAGCAAGGTGGTTGTGCAGGGTGTTTCCTCCAGGGTCCCAGTAGCACCCAGCTGCCCTGAGCTGGATTTGCACCTCGAGCACCCATCACAGCCCTTTGTGGACATCACAGCTGGAGGGGATGTGTGGGGTTTACAGAGAGCCTTCCTGCAGCTCTAAGCTTGTCAAAAATCTCCATTCACAGTGTGATTCTCCAGTCACCATTCTCACTGTGACAGAAGACTTTGTGTCCCTGAAAGTTATTTCAGAGGCCAACTGTTCAACACAGCATTTGCATTGCCTGGCATTTTCCTTGTTTGGTTGGTTTTTTTTTCCCCCCTTTACTTCAATTTCAGGTCCTCCTTCAGCTTTTCAGTTGTGAGCATCCCACTAATGATGCACCTTCTGTTTACTGTCCCCAGAGGGAGTAAAATCTCTACCTCCTGATCCCCCTACATCTGGTGCTTTGAAATCCAAAAGTCACAGTTTCATGTGAGCTGGTGCCTTCAACCAGCAAGGGCACTTAGGAATCAAAACTGCATAAGCAATGTGGTTGGGTCACAGCAGCTTTGCTGATCCAAGTAATTAATCTCAGGAACGTTTTTTGTTTACGTGTCATTGACTCTCAGTAGTGTTGAAATCAGAAAGATTTTTGCATCCTCTTTTTGCATGCAAATAGTAAGTCTGAATAAAACCCAGCCTGTGCAAACTAACCTGATTGCTTGTGTGGTTTCAGCTCCAGACAAGAACCCAGAAAACATCCGAGTTGAAGCTTCTGAACCAAATGAAATGGTGATGAAATGGGAGGTAAGACAAAGGTGTCCATCAGCACTACAATTCAGTGGCAGATATTCCTCCCAGTTTCCAAAGCAGTGTGGGATTTACCAGGGTGTTGTTTTAATACAAATACACTAAAAAACCCAACTATAGACTTTATCTGTTTCCCCTACCTTTCTTCTTAAGGAAATATCTGCAAATTGTGTAGATAGGACCCATGATGCTCCTGAAGTCAAAGCTAAAGTTGTGATTGACTTAAACGTGTTCTGGATTTCCTCCCATTCTGATTCAAAAGTCAATTTTTTTGCATCTAACTTTGTATGTTATTAGGAGACAAGAGTCTTGTAAAGCAGAGTGAGACTCCAACAGAGTCCTCTCTTCTTCTGTACATCTCGTGTGGCAGAAAGCCCTTAAAAGCACCTCTGCAGGAGGAGCATCCAGGCCCAGGGAGGGAATGCTTTATGCCCAGCTTCTGCCCTTCCAGCTTGGAGGCTTAAAAGTTATGCAGATATCTTGGCCAGGAGAACATGAGCTTGAATTTTTGCTCCACAAATTAAAGGAGTGTAGATAAAGCTGCTGACTGTGTGTGTCAAAGGAATTGTGTGAAAGTCTTGAGGATGGTTTCCAGTCTCCATTTCCCTGGCTTCTGAGCTTGTGGCTTCTGTGCCAACAGTTTAGAGAGATGTATGTCCCTTCATCTAACACCCATTTCAACAACTGGGGAATAAGTGTATTTTTTGTGTGTCTGGAATGAAACATCATTTACATGAGATTTACTTCTCAATCTGCTGCTCACAGCAAAGAACAAGAACTGTTTCCCCAGTGTGAATTCATGGGTAAGGCTGTAATGACACCAAAAGGAGATGGCCCTTTTGATCTGGCACCTTGGATCTGGATGAGGATTTTTGCTGGACAGGATCAGGGGAGATATTCCTGCTTCTTGGAAAAGAAACAGGGAGCAATAGGCACCAGGATGGCTGGGAGATGCTGCTCTGAGCACAGCTTCTTTGAGCAGGGAACGAGCTCCCCCTCGCTGGGAAACCTGGAATCCACTGCTCAGAGAGTGCAGATGTAGAAGCAGTGACTGAGACTGAAAGGAGAGAATGGGCTGGAGAGGCTCTGTTAAATCTTATTGAATCATTTAAATGCTGTAAACAGGATCTTTATTCATTTAGGGGCTTTCCTGTGTGGTTTTCAGAGGAAATGCTGGGCACTAAACATGCTATTTCTGGCAGACAAAGGCTGTGAAATGATGTTAATCTGCCTACTTTGGATTAGGAGACCAGATGAGCATTAGTGACTGGCTTTTCAGCCAAGGATTTACAGCATTAAAGGAGATCAAAATAAGAGTCAAGCAGTGCTGCAATTTAGCTCGGAAAGAGAAGTTATTTTTGAATAGGAATATACTTCTTCAGCTTCTCTTGCAAATCCCCTTCCCCACAAGCTTTGCCATGGAGGTGATTCTCCCAGCAGTGCCTGTTAGCTGTTCAGTCTACAGGCTCCATGTCCACAGTTATCCTTATACCCTCAGAATAGAAAAATGGGAATTTTTGCAGATCCCCCAGACCTAAATCCCCCTGTGCATGAGGAGCACTGATGGGGCACTGCTTTCTGCTGTCACTTGCAAGTTAAAGCCATTTCTTTATAGACCTCTGTGTGCAGCTTGGATACATATCAGTTACTATATATTTGATACGTGCAATATGTAATTTAAATATTATTAAAAGCAGGCTGTATGGTGGGAAATACCCACAGCTGCTGCAGTGGACTGAAAAACACAAACCAGTATTTTTTGGTTGTGCAGATGAGCAGGCAACTTGATTCATTCAAGAAGTACATTTTTAGAGAAATAAACTCAATTGGAGAATGTCTCATGACTATCCATTGCTGATAGCTGATATTTAATTAATTAATGTTAATTAGATGGGAACCATTCTGTGATGAATTCTTCAGAGTAGCACAGCAGTGGCACATTAAATGTCCAGGCATAATTTCAAGCATTTGGTGCATGTTTAGGAGAAACCTAAATTTTAATGACCCAACTTGCTGCTCTACATAAAGTTCTAAGGTAAAACACAGACTTTTGGATTTAATAAAAGGCACACACAGCCTTATGCCAAAACATACGTTTTGGTTGTGCTAGAAGACAGCCAGTTGCCCCTCACATGAGAAAACAAAGAAAATCTGTGGCAAAACCAAAACTGATGTATGTGTGCAGGATTACAGCTGCTAGCAATTAGTCTGGTTTTAAACCAACTCTTTCTCTGCCTTTCACTCACTCTTCACCTGAAGCCAGGACATTTTTCTTCCAGCCATCTTCAAATGACCACAACGGCAAGAAGTTGAAATGCATTTTTTTTTCCCCTTTTCCCTCCCGACATTACAACACACTCTCCAAAATTATCCCTCCTTCCCCCTCTCAGCTGCTGTTTCATGATTACTGCAACAAAAGCAGACAGGATTCCTTTTAACTTCTTCTGCAGCCACTGAAACCCCTGGAGAGGAACGGGCCAGGGCTGGAGTACAAAGTCAGCTGGCGGCAGCGGGGGGTGGAGGCGGATTGGAACGAAGAGGTGGTGAAGAAACATTCCCTGACCCTGAGGAACACCCCCACCTTCGTGCCTTATGAGATCAAAGTCCAAGCAGTAAATAATTTAGGCTCTGCTCCTGAACCAAATGTTACTGTTGGGTATTCGGGAGAGGATGGTGAGTAGAGGGGAGTTGGGTGTAAAGAATCTCTTGCCATGCAAAGCGGTGGGGTTTGGAGTGATGGATTTGGCAGCCCAGGGAAAAACCTGCAGTGATGGGTTAGGCAACCCAGGGGCAAAACTGCTTAAATCCCAGTGCTCAGTGTGAGGGGCTCCATGAGGCACAGATATGACTGCTCTGGGTGGCAGCTCACTGTGGTCTGAGAGGTTTTTTGGGAAAGGTCACTTGTGCTTTCATTAATCTCAGTCGTTGGTTAATCTGGAAACCTGTTTGAAGGCCAAAGTCTGTAAGAAGTCTATGAAGTGGAGCAGTCTTTGTGTTGCACTTGGTGGAAAAAAAAGTCTTCAGCCTGTCTGGAGCCTGATTCAACAGTTTAGCACTGTCAGAAGTTGAGTATCTGGCAGTTATCTACAAATACTGAGGTGCTGGCATTGTAAGGGACTTTAGAGATGATGCCCTGCTCCCCTGCGTGCTGGGTGTTACCTTGTGCCCTCAGTCCTAGAAGAACAGGTCCTCTTCTCCAGCCTAGATTTCCATCCAGTGGTTTTCCATGGCTCCCAGGTGTCCTGGCCCCCTCTCAGCCCTCCCTGTTGCTCTGGAGAAGTCTTCTGCCATGAGGCTTTGCTTGGCATCTACTCCTGCTCCATGATCCCTCCCTGGCTCTTCTCAGTGCCTTCCCACCTCTAATTTTGGACTCTGTCTGGCCCACATGGCATCATCCTGGCCAGATCAGAGAGGATTTCTCCCTTTGCCACCAAATGGGTACCCTGGGCTGCTCTGAAATCCCAGCAAGCACTGGTGATGCCCTCTCTGTGCTCGTGCTCACTGAACTCCAGTTTCATGGTGGGTTTTATTCCACCATTATTTATATTTATTATTTATTATATTCCACCAGGAGAGGTGAACATGTGAGAGGATGGCCCTGCTGAAAGAATTAATGCTGATGCCACACAGGGTACAACAGCCCTGCTATGTCCATGGGACTCTGGATAATGTCACTGCTGAGGCCACCCCAACATCTCTGAACAGCTTCTCCCCTTTACTGTTTACTGCAGATTTGGAAGACTGGGAATGCATCCAGCTGCACTAAAGAAATGCCAAGCCTCACTGTAGGAAGCCACCTAGTTAAGCCCCAACACCACCAAAAGAAAAGGATTATTCTAGGAATTAAGGATTTAAATCAGCCAGGGAATAAACAGCATGGTGGGCAGCTAGCCTGGGCATCCCAGCTTCCCTCATCCTGTATCCAAGTGCTTATTATTGCATTTGCAGATCCTCAGCAGCAGAGGCTGAGAGCTGGTGGCAAGGAAGGGCCAGCAAATGGCCCATGTTTAAATTCTGCAATTAATTTGTTTAGTTAAAGTCAGACAGTTTTAATCCCATGCAGAATCAGAAGTTGTTTTTGTAAAAATAAAATCAACTGACAGTCTGAGTGGCCTCTGGAAAGTCTACAGTGTATTAATCCAGCTAAGACAAGCATGTGTTTTGTTGGTTTTGTTGCTATTAAGATGACCAGAGAGCCACATCCTTGACTTAACCCACCAAGTCCTTCATTTAACCCCCTCAAGTCCATGATTTAACCCCCATATCCCATAGGATATGGCTCCGTGGGAGCTTTGTAGGTCCTGCTGCTCCCACCCCTACAATTTAGCACTTATCAGTGGAAAAATCTTCCTTGCAATTCTATTCAATGAATCAAGGCCATTTTTTTCTTTTTTTCAGGCTTTATAATAGCTCTCTGTGTTGTGTAGTGATTAAAATCCTACTGTTTAATGAGCTTAGTTGTAAAATGAAATAGATTATAAGAAAAAACAAAGCACATCTTTATGATTGCCTTCTTGAGTGCTGTGTTAATAATTTTTTTTTTATTCTTCTCCCTGCTGTCAGCATTGCTTGAAACAGGAAATCACAAATTTGGGTGTAGAAGTTCCTATAGCCCATTGCACCTGAATTCCAGCCCTCAGCACAAAGCACCAAAATGGCAAAATAATGTTTATTGGCCCATTTTAGCCGTTGGATGCAGGTGGAATGGGCTTTCTTCTTGCCTGCAGGGACTGCCACAGCTTGAGCTGGAAAGCCAAGCCCTGTAGCTGTCAGCAGTGTGGAATCAGCTCTGGCAAACAACTTTAATCTGCAGCACTTTTCACTTTTGTGTTTCCAGTTCCAGATGCTGCTCCCTCTGGAGTCTCAGTGGAGGTTGTGAACAGCACCTTGGTCAAAGTCTTCTGGTTTGGCATACCAAGGGACAGAGTTCGTGGACATTTAAGAGGCTATAAGGTTACCAATTTCTCTTTCAATAATTGTATGCAGTTGAATAAGCTATTAAATTAATCCTATATCAAGGACAGATTGTAATTTCTTGCTCCTGGGAAGGTGAGAGAAATCGATATCGTGTTCAGCCCCATACAACATGATTTGTTATAGAAATGCCAATCTCAATGCAGGTCAGTTGGTGGAAAACAAAAAGCATGCTGGATGGAAAAAGGCATCACCCAGAGAAACACTTCCTAACGTTTGTAGGAGACAGGAACTATGGGATGATTCCTGGTCTGGAGCCCTTCAGCGAATTCCGCTTAACAGTTTTGGCTTACAACGGCAAAGGAGATGGCCCAGAAAGCTCCCCTGTTGTGTTTGAAACCCCTGAAGGAGGTAAGACAACATGGGGATATGGGATGGAGGGACATAAACAGAAGCTGTCCATACCACAAGGCAAGCTGATTTCCTTATTTAAGTGATCGTAAGATCTCCAACATTCATAAACCCCTTCATGAGAAAGGGGGAGCTGTATGTGCTGAGCTAAACTAGGACTGGATTTAATAAGTATGTGTGGAAGCAGAGCTGTTCAATCTTCTCTGAAAACTCATCCCTGTCTCTTCCAGTCCCTGAACAACCACGTTTTCTGAGGATCCTGAACTTTGACAAGGACTCTGTCACCCTGCTGTGGGGACTTCCCAAGAAAGCAAATGGCCACCTCACAGGCTACGTTTTGCAGTACCAGATGAGTACGTGCTCATTGCACTTCATTTAGAATTTGAGCATTAATATTAGTTAAGAAAAAAAATAAGTTAAAAAAATGTTTTTATGTGCAATTATTTAGGAGAATATCTGATGAGGAGGGCAGTTTCTGAAATCAGCATCAGGATGGGTATTTTTGAGCTGGGATGCACACAGAGCCTCTAGAGGGCAGGCCAAGGACACCTTCCACTGGAAAAGTTTTCCATGGAAGCTCACATTGCTGCCATGCCCTATTCCACATTTATTCATAATTCAGTTATTCCATAGTTGCAGATTATACCTAAGGCAGTAATTAAGCAGACCCATAAACTGTAGATGCATTTACTGAGGGGAAGCCTACCAACACAAATGATTTGTGTAGAGAACACTTGGTGACATTTGTTCAGTGTTCACAGATGTCACTGAGGATCTCCTGCCCGTGCAATACCCCAGCAGCAATGCAGACACCTCTGCCCTGACTCATGTTGGTTGGCTTCACATTGATAGTTGGACTTGATGCTCTAGAGGTCCTTTCCAACCTTAATGATTCTTTGTTGTTGAGTAACTACACTGAGACCCAACTAAACACCAGGGTGGTTCTTTCTTTCTTGCCTCTGAAGGAGCTGAGTAGCTGGGAAGAGACTCTGAGCAGATAACCTCAGGCAAGGTCCAGTGTTGGTTCCAGATTGCCACACCAGCAGCTGTGAGGTGTGGTGAAAATTCAGGGCATTTTATATGTTCATCAAGGGTCAAACTGGACAGGGATGTGTGCTACCTAACAAAAAAAAAATAACAGGACTGATAACAAGACTGCCCTTTGTCAAGCTGGGTCTGAAGGCTGGATTTTCACTTTGGTTTGGATAACTATGGGCAGAGAGTGGACCCATTCAGGCAGTCTGGGAGACAGAATTCCTCCTCCAGCTTCCAGCAGTGCCAAGGCAGAGGGAACAAAGCAGAGCAGTCATCCCTTAACTTGCTTGCAAAGGTTTGCAGATGTTTGGAAGCAAAGCAAGAAGCAATTTACATGTGTTTAATGATCTAGGAGATGGTCACTGTTACCTCCCTCTCAGTGTTTGTAGAACCAGAAGGCTTTTTCAGAGCAGTAATAACTCAGCCAGTTGTGAGGAGATTGACACAGGGGGGATAAATCCCATCTCAGTGCTCAGCAGGAAGGGAGATGCTGCAGAGTGTGGCAAGATACCCCTTGCCAGAGCTTTCATGCCACTTTTCCTGGCTGTAGCCTTCGGGGATCTGATCTCTGCCCTTTTCCTTGCAGTCAATGAAACCCATGAGATTGGCCCTCTGACTGACATCAGCCTCACCAACCACTCCACGCTCAGCTGGAGGCTCTCAGGGCTCAGCTCCAGCACCAAGTACAAGTTCTATGTCAAGGCTTGTACAGTCAAAGGCTGTGGGAAGGCTCTCACTGAAGAAGGATTGACCATGGCTCAAGGGAGTAAGTGAACAGGCAATGTGTTTTTGGGCAGAGGAGCTCTAATGATCATGGGAAAATCTATTGAGAATATTCCAGGCTCCTTTGTAATGAGAGGAAATAAATCTGTCTCTCTTTCCACTGGAATAATCAATGAACTTTTTGATGTGGCCATGTGGCTCTTTAGAAAAGCAGAGATTAACTCTTGCATTTTGCTCTACCATTTCTGTCTTCTTTTCTCTTTAAGCCCTACTAGAATAATGGAATTGCATTTAGTTACCAACAGAAAACTGAAGATCTAAATAATCTGTTCTTAGTAATATTATAAAAAAAACCAGTTCTGGCCTTCTGGGGTAGATGAGGGACTGTCAGCAACATTAAGGGCAGGTATTTGATATGGAAAATCCAGATCAGCAGCAAGCTGACTGCAGTACATTTGAACCATGATTTTGTTATTATTTTATCAGAGGCTGGAAGTGAGTATTTGTGTGCTACTTACCCTATCCTAAAGCACTGATGTTGAGTAATTTAAAGGAAAATCCCAAGCACTGTGTGATAGGTCATCTTTCTCATTCAGATGAAATGAAATAAAATGTATTGTGCTCAGCAATTCTGAAAACTCTGCAGTACCAAGGAACCAGCCCTTGCTATTAATCAGAACCCATTGCTGTGCACTTACCATGGGGAAGGAGAGGGAGAATGTGATAAGAGCCCTGGCTTCATCATTTTTAGCCATGATAACACTCTGGAACATAGTTGATATCAAAGAGAAAAATGGTTCTTGTTGCACACCATTCTATTGGACTTCTGAGTTGCAGAATCTTTTCAGCTACTGGTAAAACAAGTAAAAACTATTTGAAACTCATCTTTTCCCAGTTCAGGATCAAAGCATGAATAGAATCCAATTTCTTGAGTAGTGAAACCCCTTCCCCACTGACCTGTAGCCCCCAGGCTCCCTGTAGTGTACAAGTACTCAGGTGATGGTAACTAGATGTCTGTCAGCATGGTTTAAAAATCATTCCTCATTAATGAAATTAAAAGCTTTTGTGGGTTGTTTTTTCTTTTTCCTTCTCCAAGCTAAAAATACACAATTTCATCTACTTTCTTACCTTTTCTGGCCTTCATTGGGCAGCAAAAATACTCTGCTTTTTGGGCCACTTGAAAGTCTATGACTTAGAATAACCTTGCCAGATTTTATGATACACATCCCTGCCTGATATGCTTAAAAGGAGAGTCCAGGTCTGTGATTAATGTGTGTTCCTTGGTCCTCAAGCCACCCTAAATTAGAACACTGCATCTCTCACTGAAATGTCATTAAGAGTTTTGTGTTGTTATTTGCTAGATAAATTGTTTGGGCATTTTTCAACTGAACATGATACACTGAAAAAAAAAAAATCCCTCTTTTCAGGGACCTTCTTGGGGTTTTAAGCTCTGGTATGTGAAATAAGGTGATTGCTCAAAATTAAAACAATCTCTCATTTTGAAAGAAGAGAGTGATTTTGAAAGTCAAAGTTTATCCTTTAAAATGACCCCCTGAAAGGACAGATCTAAAATGTGCCCTCTGAAATGAAACTCCCTGACAGAGCACTCCAGGTTTCTCTGGGATTTGATTCACTGTTTCTATATCCACTGTCTTCTGCTTTTAGGAATAAAAACATAAAGCTCTCATCTTCATTTTAAGCCTTTGAACTTTGAATAGCTTCCACTGCTGCCTCAGAGCCTTTGCAGGCTGTGCCAAGGGGAGGTCAGGATTTTGGGATGCATTCAGCCAGGGAATGGAGACATTGAGCTGGAAGCTATGGCTGGATTCATATTTTTCACTTGGATCTGCTTCTCTGCTGTTGCTTTCATTTCTTTGCACAGTTCTCCTTGCAAAGTAAAGGTTCTTCCTGCAGTCTGGAATCAAAAAGGAAACTCAGCCTCTTTTTTTTTTTTTTTTTTTTTTTTAATATGTGAGTATGTGTCACCATTAAAAAACAGTGTAGGAAAAACTTGTGCTCAAAATGATAATTTCCCAGCCTGTAATTGATGTGCAGCTCATCTGAAAATGAGTTTGCAGTGGTGTGAATAACTAAATTTAGTAAAAAAAACCCAATTCCTCTCAGTTAAATATCTGTAGCTCCCTGTAGAGAAAAGTGTGTGGATCCAACCCTTTGTCTGCAACTGCAGCTTCTTCCTCTGGGAATCCACCATTCAGGTTTTTGCCAGGAACACATTCTTTTGGGTTAGCACCACTTGACCAAAGAGTCAAGGAGTGAATACTGCTGAGAAAAGCCCATTTGGGGCTCATCTCTCTCTTTCTCCATCCTGTAGTGGAGCAGGGGCACATCCTGCATCCTCAGGGGAGCCCTGGGCTGGGCAGCACCACTTCCTGCAGAGGAGACTCTGTCTGTAGAATTGCTTATCAGAGGAAAACCACACTTTAACATTTGTCTCTTAGATTAAACACAAACCCACTGGAATTAGTGAGAAATAGCAGGAGGTGATAATAAAATCTTCCCTTTATAGCATCCTTGGTGCAGGACTCGGCCACAGTGGTGTAGGCAGCAAGTACAAAGTCAAGGAAATAAAAAATAAAAAATAAAAGGTCTCTTTCTTATGAAAGATCTTAAACCCAGCCAAAATTGCCCAGATATGAGAAGCTGATACATGGCCAGAGATCTTCATCAGTAGTTAATAAAATGCTGCCAATGATCCCAAAGAACCTGGGCAAAAGGATATTTGTGTTGTGCTGCAGAATAAATAATAGTTTAATTTTTGTGGCTTCATCTTGGTATCATTCCACAAAGGAAGGTATTCTGCCTTTAGGAAATGAGTTTATCTCTTTAACTTTTGATTTCCAGGCAAATGACCTACAAGGCAATTAATTTTCCCCTTGAAAATGTCAATCCCTCAGTGGTCATTAGCCCTCAGAAACAGAACACAAAATAATAATGTTCTTGCAGAAGTGAAAAAAATGAATTTAATATAGCAGCCCTTCTTTAACATAAAGCTGCTTTTCATCTAGCCACCAGTGTTTCTTGAGGATTACTAAACACGTATTACATGATGAGACTGATTACTATGTGTCCAGAAATTCAAGCCTTAATGAAAAATTCATCCAGAGGAAGCTGTCCAACTGTAGTTTGATTTTAAAGAGAAGCTGGATAATGGGAGTTCAGTACTTTCATTACATTTCAATGGCAATTGGCACTTAAATCCCACAGGGTTTTTGAAAATCTTTGCCAGAAGGCTCCAACCAACCTTCCTGACACACCATAAGATGAGGAGAAAAACCATTTGTAAGAAAACATAAGGGGTTTGTTCTCTTTTGCCACCAGCACAGTGAAAAAGGAAAAATACAGAAAAAGGAAAAATACAGAAAAAGGAAAAATACAGATGGCCTTAACCATCTGGAACCACTGGTATTATTACCAGCAACCCCTAGAATATACCCTGTGTGCTCATGATCAAAAGGATCTGATTCAATCTTGGAGAAAAGTTTGGTTTTCTGGCATTTCTACCCCTCTGCTGCCTCCTCTCCAGCCAGGGCACTTGCAGCCCATCAAACCTTGGTGCTGATGCCAGGGTTGGGAACCCTCCTGCCAGCCTGGGTGCTGCACACAGCCTGGAGGGGAAAAAGAATTTTTAGCAAGAAAAATAAGCATCTTAAATATAATCTACTAAAGATATCAATCTTGGAGTACTTGCTATTAACTGTTAGGTTTTGCTATTATTATTTTTTTTTTTCTTTTTCTCGTGTCAGCCTGCTCCAGGGTGCTCAGCACAGAGCTAAAGCAGCAAGAGATGAACAAGCCATACCTTGTCTTCTCCCATCTCAGATTTCTCCTACAAATGGCATTCAGGACTAACTAACTCACCTATAAATTCTCCTCAATAGACTAAACACAGCAGGTTTACTAATCTCTATAGTTTAAAACATCCCTAATATTGCTTGAATTCCCTCCTGCACTAAAGAAGCCCAGAAGATGAAGGAGGCTGGTGCTGCATATTTATACACTTCTAATAGCCAGGCAGTAGGGGAAAATTAATGAAAGTTCAACTTTCCAGTTCTTGCAGCAGATGTATTTAGATAGGGATGGTTATAAATGAAGATGTTGCCCACAATTAGTGTGCAGCTCTTAGACTCCCAGCTCTTTCAAATAAGTAAGTTTTAGAACAGATGTGCTAACTTTTGGAGAACTAGCGCACTTGTAAGTCTTTGGGGGCAGTTTATATTGTTTGTTCCTTTATACCATAAGCTCCTATAAAAAATGTGTGTTCTCTTGTTCTCATAAATCTCAAAGCCCAGTAGGAATATTGTAAAATTGCAGTTCAGTGTTTAATGTTCATGCAGGTCCCATGGTATGGCTGATAAATAGTGGGGGGAAGATGAGAAGTGCTGGTGATATGCCTTTATTACTAATGTTTCTTCTCCCTTATTGTAGATTAAATCCCTAACCCAGCTGCTTTCAATTTTCTGGAGCTAATTTCTGCAGCTCACTGACCTTTCAGTATGTTGAGCATTGCTTTATCTGGACATCTTTGCTTTTCTTTTGCAGGATGCTACACTGCTTTTTCTAGCCCAGAACCAAACACTGCCCCAGTTAGTGATGTTTTCTCCTCTCTGGTGCTCTCTTGAGTGTGTAACACAGAGCAGAAAAAATTGTGTGGAAGTCACAGGAATCCCATCCCTACCCTGGGGCTGAACCTGGCAGAAAAATGGGTTCTTTTCCAGCCATATCCATTCCTCCTTTTTGTTTCTGTTCCAAAAGAAGAGGCTGGGATGAGCTGGGAATTAACTAGGTGGTAGATATGGACTGGATAAGTTGGTTTAAGAAGATGCACACCTGAAGCACAAGCTGTGAGCTACTGCTGAGCCTCAGGATGAAGCATTTTGCTTTCTAGGAATTAAGCAGAAATGCTTCCTATGGAGAGCTGTGCTGTGTGGCTGTCCTGTCCTGCAGAAGTGTTTTATGGTATTTAATGATAATGGGGCTGAAGGTTCACAACAATTCCTTTTACTTTATGGATGATGTTTTCACTAAATAGGTTTTTCTGATGTCTTGATTTTAGAGCACAGAATTACAATGTACCTGTGGTATCCTCTCGTTTCCTTTGCAGGCTGTTTAGAATTAATAGCTCTGTTCCACATACTTCATTTAGCCAAAATTTACTGATAGATGGGTTAATTTATGCTAATAAGTTGTGCTTCAGTACCAGCAGTATTTATTTCAGCTCTTGGTGTCCCAGTGGTCTACTAATTTAACTGCTTATTGTAATACATGTAGTTTGCTTGGAAAACTTATCTTGAACTGCTGCTTTGATGGTGCCTGGATTTCTGTTAATCTTTTTTCTTTTTATCCTTCAGCTGTCAGCTAAGCCTTAATCTCTGCAAGCTTCTTGCTTTGCTTGTTTACTAGTGGGAGTATTAATGAGCATTATTTTACTGCCAGTGCTAATTGGTCAAGTAGTTTTCAACTTACACCGTGTGCTCAGTCCTTAGTTTGGATGAGTTTGGATAAAGCAGGCAGATCAGGCAACTGAACACACATCAAGTGTTGGCTTTATGAAGTGCAGCCTCCTAAATGCTTCTCCTGCACTGGAGAGCAGGGAAAACCCTCCCTTCCAACCCTTGGTTAAACAAAACATCCCCCATGACAACCCAAAATGCTGAATTTGCTTCTAAGAACAAGCAATGACTGCTATCCTCTGTTGGTGTCCTTTATTCTGTATATTTGTTTATCCACAGATGCTATTTTAAACACATTTATTTAATACCCTGCAACCTTATTGCAGGCAGAACCAACAGTAACTGTTTTGCAAGTAAAAGGACTCTAAACCTAGAGGCTCCTGGAATTTCCTTTCTCCCTCTCCATCAAAATTAAACTCACCAGAAGCATTTAAATGCCTGATTAGCCATTTAAAAGCAAATTTCAGCTCTACCTAAAGCCACGCTTTGTGCAGGTGTTGTGGAATTTTAAAGGACATGGAAAAGCACCATCAGGGGAGACCCAAGTACAAATCCCAGTGATCATTTTTTCCATGGAACACGGAAGAATCAGTTTCCAGATAACAAGCTGTCTGTGCTTCCCTGCTGAGCTCTGTTTAATGGGAGAAGCATCAGCCCCCAGATTATCCATACAATGCGAGCCCCTTCTCAAGTTGTAATTTTTTAAGCCCACGTTAGTTAAAGCAGATCCATAATCCCCCATCAATATTAACTCTCATCCTGGGAAATGTACAAAACCCTTCATAAACATCAGGATTACTTCACTCTGCTGTTTATGTTATCTGCTGGGATATTAAAATTGAACGGGGGGAATTTATTTAATTTATTTTTTTTCCAGTTTACTGCCTGCTTTTGAAAATCTGATGAGAAATGAAAGAAATCCCAACGTGTCTTACATGTGTGCTGCTTCCTTTCTGTGTAACTCTGCATTTCACTGGCCTTTTGTTCAACGAATGCCATTAATCAATATGACTTGAATATGTACATTCCATAGGTAAAGGGATCGGGAAGATTTCAGAAGCAGTAAAGCCCACCCAAAAGTTTCACCCCGTTGAGGCACTTGAGCCTGGAACTGAATACACAGTTCGTCTAGTGACTAAGAACTGGGTTGATAACAATAGCATTTTTGAAGATGTAATTGAGACCAGGGGGAGAGGTGAGACACAAAAACCCCTTTGAGGTGATAAAAGATTTCTCCTGCATGTAAATAAACACTGAGGTGACATCCTAGGGTGTGCAGAACAGCCTAGTTCTGTCCTGTGATTTATTTTTTTTTTAAGTTGACCCTTGCAGGGAGCACAAACGTGGCCACTGCTCTTGGCTGAGCCTCGTGCCTTGCTTGGCAACCAGGAGCCTGGCACCATGACCAAACCTTTGCAAAACACTTTGCCCCCCCTGTGTGGTTTTTGAAAGGGTAGTGCTGTGATTTAATCCATGTTTAGAGTGCCAGTCCAGTGGTCTGCATGCATCAGGTGCACTTTTAACTCAATTTCTTGCACAAAACTGCTTTTGCATGATGAGAGGCTTAACAAATCCCTGTGCAGCTTTCCTGTTTGGCATTAATCCTTTGAGTCAACTGCTGTCTCAGAATTACCTTTCCAAAATGTCTGTTTTGTGGCTGGTAGACTGCACATCCCCCTTAAGCCTAAAAATGTCACACTCTGGCCATATTTCTGCCTTGCAATTCTTTAAGTTGAACACAATAAGTGGCGAGAGCCTGATTCAATTAAGATCTGGTGAAGAAAATGTTCTATATTCATGTTCTAGCGGGGTGATGCCCTCTTCCTCTGATTAATGTTCTTCTTTTTTGACTCCTCTTCTGTCTCACAAAGCCTACGCTGGCATTTATGATGGAATTTCCACCCAGGGGTGGTTTATTGGACTGATGTGTGCCATCGCTCTGCTCACCCTGCTGCTGCTCACTGTCTGCTTTGTCAGAAGAAATAAAGGAGGGAAATATTCAGGTAAATGGATTTATTGTCCTTTCTCTGTGTTCACTTGTTAATAACAAGCATCCTTCAGACTTTTATCACTGGAGGCTGCAAAGCCACGAGCAGAAGCATCCAATTAGGATTTGCAGCTTTTGATAAATCTCTGCAGAGTGGAGTGTAATGAATATAAGTGAAACTGTGCTCTCTGGGTGAGATAGTGCTGTGAGCTGGTTAGAGATCATGCCAAGGCTTTGGTAGTGCTCGTTGAACCTTCCAGTGTTTAATCCAGCTGTAGAGCCCATGTCCTTCACCAGCTGCACCTCTGAGCCCCCCTAGCAGGACTTCCAGCTCACCCTCCACCAGATAGCTCCTACTTGAGGTCCTATCACACAACTAGGCTGCTTAACAATGAAATATTTTCCTAAAAGTAACCCTGTCATCTTCAAAGCAATCAATGAGGATTTAAGCATAAATATTTAAGCATAAATCTGGTTGCTCAGTGAGCTGGGAGATGCCCCATCCCTACAAACACTCCAGGTTAGGTTGGACAGGGCTTGGAGCAACCTGATCTAATTGAAGATGTCCCAACCAGGGGGGTTGGACTAGATGGCCTTTAAAGGTCCCTTCCAACCCAAACCCTTCTGTGATTCTATAAACACTTGCTTGCTTGCTTAAAAAAAGTAGAGAATGGCCCCAGCCCCTTGATGGAAAAATGCTGGTGGTGTCCAGGCAGACAACCCTGGGAGCTGGTGCCCTCCAGGCTGGGCTGTAGGGGATGCCAAGTGGTTTTCCCATTGCACCTGCAAAAAGAAAAATCCACAGCAGAACCCAGCATACAGATCTGTGCTTTATTTTATTTGTACAGTGAAAGAAAAAGAAGATTTGCATCCAGATCCTGAAGCTCAATCAATAAAAGATGAAATCTTTGGGGAATATAGGTAAATAGGAACTGCTTTTGCAAGCGTTTGTGTTTGTTGGGGTTTGGTTTGTTTCCAGATGTCATCTTTATTTAGGACATTTTTATAGCATGCAATTAATGCTGTTTTTCATTTCCAAAGCAAACCTCAGAGGAGTGGATAATAGTGGGAATATAAAGGTATACCCAGTGGACTTCAATCCATCCAAGCTGGGATATGACTAGATGTTGATGCATCACTGATTATTTTTCACTTTTTTTTTTTATTTTATTTCTTTTTTTTTGGCATTGTATGAATAATGTAAATATATATGCTAATTTGGGTGCCTAGTTTAATGCCCACTGAAATCATTACAGAAACTCTTATGCCTTCATAAAGTGAGTTTCTGGAACCCAATCAGGCCCAAATGGTGGAATATGAGGAATTTCCCTGTTGTGGAAGAAAAAAAATCTGAAAAAAAGTCTGAAATAGATGGCAAAGAACCCAACAACCCTCACTACAGGATGTTCTGTAGGAGAGCTGAAATAATTACTTTGGCTACTTTAAATTAATCAAAGTTTATAATATTCTATAACCATGATATAGTGGAAAACAAAAGTGCAATATGTTGAAATCCCACTTGTATATTCTACATTATTTGTACTGGATTAGTTTTTTGTTTTGTTTTGTTTTGTTTTCTGCATAATTTCATCTTTATTTAATTTTTAATGCTTTCTAATGGGACAAATATTTAGAAAGGTAAGAAAGTCCTGAGGTTAATAACTTCAACCCCTTCCCTTTCCCCCAAATTCCAAACCTGTCTTTTTTTATTAATAGAAATTCCATGTGCAAAACAGTAACAAACATTTCTGCTATATTGGTTGTGTTCATAATTGATTCCCTGCTGAAGGGGTCAAGTCCAGGTGTGTTTCTCTCCTTCTTCAGATGACATTACCAAAGCTCTGACACTGAATTGGCATTAGCAAGGACCATAATTCTGATTATCTTCCTAGTTCAGAGGCTTAATTTGGTTTTTTTTTTAATAATCCTTAAATCTATGTCCCCAATCCCCCAAACATCCTTTCAGTCAGGCTGCTTTGGTTCTTCCCTGGTGCTGTTATGAGGAATGGATTATTAATTATGTGGATATTTCTTTTTTTTCCTCAATTTTGGAGGTGAGTCTCTCCTTCTTCATGAACTTGCCATGGAAGATGGGCAGACACTCAGGTCCTGCTTTCATTTTGCCCTGTTCCTTCCCTTTAGGAGAGAAAAATTTCATCACTTACAGTAAGATAAGAACAGAATAAATGAAAATAAAGGTTAAACCCCCTTGTTAATCATCTGAAATCAAACAGATGCTCACAAAGCAGGGAGGTAGAACCTACAGCTGGTGCCTGATCTCCCAGTATCACATCGGTTCCCCCACCCACCTCCCAAGACAAATGAAAGAAAGAGCCTCAGTGTTTTGTAAAATGAAAATTTCCCTTTCCCTAAGGTTCCAAGGCCCTGACACCAGCCCAAATCCCTCCAGATCTTCCCAACATTTCCTCCTTGTTCACCTTCACTTTCTGCCCATTCTTCTCACTGTTCAAGGGTCAGAGAGGCAAAAAGGAACAAAACCCAGAATTCCTGTGCAGTTTTCATTGCTGTTTGCCTCTTTAACTAATTCCACTGGTTTAATAACCACAAAATCCTGGCTGAGGGGACTTCAGGGGGGTGTAGGTGACCTGTCTGACCAAGCAGGACTCTCAGGACCCAACCTTTCTCCACGTCCCCACCTCGAAACGTTTCCCTCGCTCTTCCCTCCTGCTGCTTTCTTTCCCCCCCCAAAAAAAAAGAGGAGGTTCCTTGCTTGCCCATTCAAAGCTAGATTTTTGGAAAGGCCTTTCTTTGTTTTGTAGTGACAGCGATGAAAAGCCCCTGAAAGGCAGCCTGCAGTCAATAAACGGGGACATTAAAGCCACGGAGAGCGCTGATAGTCTGGTAGATTATGGAGAAGGGGAGCATGGGATGTTCAATGAAGATGGTTCATTTATTGGAGCTTATTCTGGATCTAAGGAAAAAGGATCAGTGGAAAGCACTGGGAGTTCTACAGCAACTTTTCCTCTCCACGCCTAAGGGATAAGCAGGAATGCTCTGTGGTTAATTGTGATATTGAGCTTGATTAATAACTCCCCAGTCACCACCCGGGATTGGAAACAGGTTTCCAGTTGAGCCAGCCTGGAACCTGACATCCAGGTCACATAAAAACAAGTCACTGCCACTAAAAGAAGATTTTTTTTTTCCCATCCTGAGTTCTAAATGTTTTCTTCTCATTCAAGCAAATCAAATAATTCTTTTCCTATACAAAATGTCTTACTGGGTCTCACCAAACCAGAATTTCTCAGTGTTACGTGTGTATATTTGTGTGTTTCTTGGGTTTGGGATATGTTTCTCTGTACAGTGATTTTTTTCCCCTCCTATGGCTGCTGTCACTTTGCACACACATCTGGATGTGCTGTCCCCTCAAGTGGGGGTGGCCTCACCTTTGGAGAGGTTCTAAAACAAGAAAATCAACCAAAACTAACTGACTACTCTGCAAAGTGACACGATGCATCCTACTGAGAGAACCAACAATTTAAAATACTGGAGAAATATATTCTGTATATTGTATAATTTGTCATCAAGAAAAACCCCATCATTTTCCTACAATTGTTTTAGTGGTTACAGCTGACTGCAGTTCCCAATACTTAAGAGATGCAACTTTTATCAACTGAAAAAAAAATTGCTCTTTAAAGCTGAAGCTCTGACCTTGTGGACATACATTCTGTCCAGCAGCTGGCACTATTTCCTTACAGAAGTTAAGCTGCAGTAACTTTCCTGTAGCAAGGCAAAACAGGGTTCCCATCCACCATCCTTAGCAAAGTATTTTCATTTGTTTTTCCTGAGTCTCAGCAAGCTGCATTTCTCATCAACAATGTTCTTGTCAGGCTCCTATCTGTATATTGGTGTGCTAGCATACATTTCATGGAGACGTTGTACATATGATATTAATATTGACACAAGTGAAAAAAACAGCCTTGTTTGAGTTCCAATTGAGTCATGTTGCTAGCATGAGTCTGTATAGCTGTGTAGGAATGAATAGAATTTCTTCTCAATATGAGCTTGGGCCAGCAAAACTAAGTTTCAGGAGGAGCTGTGTGTTTATCAGCCATCTCCAGCTCACATCTTTCTAATATCACAGAAAATAGACCTGGACTTGCAAAAAGTCTTCTTCTTTTCAAGCTCTTCCCTGTTAAATAAATGAAAGCAAAAGCAAAGAGAAAATATTATGGTAGAGTTTCTTTATATTTTGTTTACTGAATGCTGGATGCAATCCAGTTCTTTCCTTTGGCTCTCCCAGCACTAACTCAGCAAACCTGGACAGCACATTTTTTTGGTCTTTTTGTATTGGAATCTCCCAAGGCTCTTTAAAAGCATCTGTATTTTGGAATATACTTATTTGTGTACTGCTATGGCTTCATTTCTTCTTGCACTTACAAACAACTGGCACTTCAATGATAACATTTTTGAATAGTTACTGCCAGAGACATAGATCCTAAAAGCTACTTTGCATCATGGTAGGAATTAGGCAAATATCCCCAGCAGCTCCTTCATGGTCTCCCTTACTTCAGTGGAAGAGAGAAAGCAGGAATTACTCTCTTGATGCCAAGTTCCCAGTAGTGGCTACAAGGAAGAACCATTAGAAATACAGATTCTTGGGTTTCTTTCAATTTTTCCTTTTCAGGACCTTTCCTTTGCCTCTGTTTTGGGAAGAGCAAACCCCAGCCTCCCCCTCCAGTGATGCTGTGAGTACAAAGGGATGAGTTGAGTCAAAAATCCCCCTGGCAGTGGTGGGAAGGACTTGGCCAAGCCTTTCACTTTTGATTGTTCACAAAGTTTTGATTTTTCACTCAATCCAAATGTTGGAAAAGTCCCAAGTAAGTTTTGTTAATCAACAAGAACAAAAATCATAAGGAAAAAAAAAGAAATAATTCTAAAAGGTAGGGAGTGCACAATGGGAGCAATGTGAACATTGGTATCTTGTCAACAGAGACATTTCCCACCAGGATTTTATTTACCAACTCTGCAGCCCTCAGCTTGGCCGAGCTCTCCCAGCCATGGGGCCACCAACCCATCCCTAGGGTGAGGCTGGACCTGACCCAGTCCTGGTCATCTCTTTTCTTGTGTTTTGGGTGGCTGCAGCTCCACTGGAGTCCCAGAAAATGCTGATGCTCAACAGACAGAAATTTCCAATCCTATTAGAGAGTGTCAAATTATTGAATAATGAATATAAATCCCCTGTGCCACCCCTGCCTCTCTTGCTGCTAAGAGGTGTTTATGCCATCCCTCTCATCTGCTACTCATCTCTGCTGCTATGAGTACTTTTTCTATTAAAATTTTAATTCTCATCCTGAAATCTTCATGTTGCTGTTCCATGGTGCCTCGGGGCCTAAACCTCAGCAGTGACACAAAGGTGTGCTGTGGAATTTGTACAGAGTGCCCTGACTTTTGGAGGAATATGCCCAATGAATATTAAAGAAGTGGCTAAAGCTCCCAGGAACCTCACTCACCTCATTTCTTTTCTTTTTGCTGTTATTATTATTATTTTTTTTCTTCCCTGTTGAGGTTTTATTTTCTCTTCTAAGGGTACCACTCCTACAGCATCCCTTAAGAAGTGCAGGTCACTAATGGTTTATTAAAGATTTCTTTTCAAAAGTAAAAAAACCAGCAAGCTCCCATTTCTCTGAGCAGTTTTTTTGGCATTGTCACTGTATTTTTAGGGCAGTCTGGTACAAGTGAGGGGAAGTGTGGCCATGTATGCTGGGTAAAAAGCATCACCCACTGGGCTGCAGTTCTGAAATGATCCATGAAAGCAAAGAATTTTTATATATTTTTTTTTTTTCCAATCTGGCCAGAAGCATTTATTAAAATTAATTGATGGAAATCTGTGGGGCTTTTATTAATTAAAACCCCAGGGAGGTATTTCAGCCTTCCTGTTGCAAGGAGAGAGTTGGGACTGGTGGGATGTGAGTGTGCAGACCAGTTTGAATTGGGAATTATTAATAACCAGCACCATGGCTCTTAGTTTTTAGTTTGGTTCCCATCCACCACTGCAGGCCAAGTGTGAGAGGGGAAATGACACTTTCAGATTTGATATCTCAGTCAACCCAGGATGCAATTCCATCCAGGGGTTTTCCTGACCTTGGGAATCCTGGCTTCTGGATTTAAGCAGTCTCCTCTGGAACAAGAGAGGGATGGATGTTTCTCCACAGGTTTTGCTGTTTTGATTATGCATGAGATTAACCAGAAAAAAAAAAAAAAGAGCTCTTCTTGGCTAATGAGGAAAAAAAAACCCCATGAAAGTGAGGAATTTGCAGTCATGGAGCAGTGTGCCATTGATTGGGTATGGATTGTCATCTCAGTCCTGAGTTTCTATTTAAAAAAATTAAAGTAATAAAAAAATACAGATATAAAGTGTGATTGCACAGTCAAGAACTTGTTGGAATGGCCCCAGCTTCATTCTCTGGCAAACTTTGGGGACCCAGTCCCAAGAAATCCTTGCTTGAGCTTCCTGCAGCAAGGAGAAGGCTGCAGGCTGGGTTGTGAAACCCTTCTGGGTTTCACAGAATTAGGAACTAAATCAGAAAATGGCTTTCCTCTCTGGATTAAAATCTGTGGATAGATACACATCATGAATTAAAAGCCCTTCTTTGTAACTCCACTTTTAGAAGGATCTGCTGAGCATATCACTTTATGATTTATGATATTTTTTCTGTTATGTTCTGAATAAGAAGTTCTTTTCCTGATAACTGCTGCCATTGACTGAATGGATCAGATCTGATGTGTGAGAGGTTTCTATTGAAGTTTTCAGGCCTCTATTTTTGAGATGAAAACAAATACTAGCACAATCTTTCTATATAGAAAAGGTAGGGGGGGGGTTAACAGTAATTCCACATGCAGTTTTGTAAACTGAAGTTAGAATGATATTCCTTGCTCCTTGCACGTTTCTGAAGGGAAATTAATTTCATTTTTTTAGTCCTTTTTTAAATCCTTATTTTGCAAATGAGTGGTAAATCAAGATTATGTTATGTACCTGGAAGGATGGACATAAAGAAAGGGAATTCTTGATGTTAAGGGAATTTTCTTTGTTTCACAACAGATCAAGCCCTCAGCTGCATCTCTGATAATGTTTAATATTTCCAAACCAGGCATATAAATCCTCTTGGAGTACCAGTTCATGTTTACATTACAGCTCCACATCCTTCATGGAAAAGGCTCAAGTGATCTGCACTGATTCATTCTTTTTTCAGGCAGGAGCCAGCAGCTGAGTTGGAGCCAAAGCTTTCTGTCTCTTTGGTTTTATTATTGTTATTATTCCTCCTCCTCCTCCTCCTCCTCCTTCTTCTTTCAACCAGATATTTTGTAATTTCCTGAGAAAAGATCAAAGCAAATGTGGTGTCACCGTTCAGATGTCACTTTTGGAGCTAAATGTTAGTGTGCATTTATTAAAGGTTTAGAGGACTGTGTTGTACTGTAGTTGCTGTTTGTATCATGCATCTGTGCACGTATGGATTTCAAGGATATTTTCATTTTACATGAAATACAACTTTGCTAATAAAAGGTTGACTTGATGTTATCTTCAAAAGCTTTAGCTTCTATCAGCAAGTTTTTATTTTGGTGTGGGTTTGGTTGTTGGTTTTTTTTCTCCTGGTACCCAATGTCTTTGCTGGGAATCTGATTTAATTGCCATGCCAAGCCCTGGTCATCTGGGATTCATTTTCTTGTCCCTGCACCAGGGTCAGGCTGCCCTTGGCTTTCTCTGGGACAGTCAGGCCTGGTGGACAAGCAACCATTTAGATGTCATCTGCACCAAAGCAAGGATGGAGCAGGACTGCAGAAACCTGAAGTCAATTCCCTCTTTTCTTTTGTGGTGTCAGCATCTCCTGGGTCAATGTCAGCACCTGTAGCTTGCTTTATATTCCCTGCTTCTGTCTCTGAACATCAGGTAACCTCCCAGGCATACAGAGCTTTAAGCTAAGTGACATGTGGAATACCTGCAAAAGTAACATTATCCTGTATTAAATGAAAATACATTTAGCTGTGAGATGCAAGGAAAAGCTCCAGGTGCCAGGCACGAGCAGAGGTGGAAGGAGCTGAGCCTGTAGGATATGGTAAATAAGCTTTAAAAACAAGAAGGGTGAATCTTTACTCTTCTTCATTAACAATCAGCTCATCAATGGTGATTTTTTTAAATATTCAGGCACCTAGCAACCCAGTAATACTCATTCTTTTCTTCTTACCCCTTAGGGAAAACTCCACTTATGCTGAAAGTCTGGGATCTGTATGTATTCATTATACAGAAGTACAACAAGCATTCTTTGTTAGCCAGGGAAAATAAAGACCAAAACACCTCAGATCTTTTGTTGCTGAGTGTTCAAAAGGTCATCCTGACACTTCCCCCCCCCGATACTCAGCATTATATGATTTCTTTATTTCTACTCTCCCTCTCCATGGAAAAAAGGTTCACCAGGCAGGACCAGCTCCATGCACACCCATCTGATACCTGAAACTGCAAAACTGTTGCTTGTTAAAAGTCAGCAGACAAATCCACGTCAGATGGGCTTTTGGTTTTTAGGGATAAAAAAAACCAAATGTATTTAACAGAAATTGGAGAGATCTAATCCTCTAATCCCTGGCTTCCAGCCCTGGCGTGGGCTCTGAGCTATTGTGAGAGCACTGCACTCAGTGAAAGAAATAATCTTGTACCTTTTATTTCCTCTCATGTTTTTAGCTTCTTCATTTTAGCAGGAAGGTTACTGGGCTTTTAAAATTTATTCTTCACCTGAAAAAAAAAAATTATTTTGAATACATTCAGTGCAAAGGCAGGCACTGGTAGGACTGTGCTAACAAGCAATCACCTCTCAGGAAGTCATCGAGGGCACCCCAAGTTTGGGGATTTTTTTTTTCCTATTATTCTTCTTATTCTGGATAATGAGATTTTTTTAACACTTTTTTTAAAGAATATAATGGAGGGGAAAACATCTTACAACCCTGTGCTTCACTGGTGTGAGGATGAGGGTGCCAGGGCTGCAGATCCCAGCTCAGGACATCCCCAGCCCTGGGCAAAACTCTGGGCCTGATATCCCTTTAGTTGATATTTTGCTTTTAATACCAAGTTGGCATTTTAGGGCACTCTTTGGAGGGCAGAGCATTATTGCTAATGTTCAAACATTTCATTCTGTTCTTCAGCATTACAAGGAAATGTCACTGCTTTGGGACTGTCACCCTCTGCTAATGAGCTGGAAGTGCAAAGGATTCAGTCAGCCACCCAGGGGGAAATGCCAGCAGGCTCATCCCTTGGGAATGGGGAAACTTCACAGCTCCATGAGCCTTTTTTTAACCAAACCAAGGTGTTTTGCCATGTTCAGAGCCCTGGTCTCGTCCTGCCTTAAGGTTGCAGCATAATCCTCCCCATATTTTTAGGGCATCAGGGCAGGAATTCTCTGAAACTGAATCTATTTAGCAGGAAAATTTCTCTGGTTGGGTTTTTTCCCTGCTTTGAGAAAATGGACCTGGTTTGGGCCACCCCAGCCTCGTGTCACTCTGCTTTTGCAGCAATCTTATTGCCTGAAGCATCTGGAAATGGGTGCAAACTTCTGGAAAGGGCTGGAAACTTCTAGAAAGAAGTGGCTTTGACAGCTTTGCCTGGGCTGGAAAAGTGGGAGAGGGTGAAGGAATGGGCAGCAGGGACTTGGGAATCAGCTGCAGGTGTGGTGCCTGCTGATTCCTGCACAGCTGCAAGCACTCAGGGGCCTCCTGCCTTTAATTGCTCCTCCTGAAGAGAACAACCCCCAGCTGAAGCTGCTTTGCTAATTAGCCAGGTAGCCAATTAACCAGCCCTCCAATCAGGGCTGTCCTTGCCTTTGCAGCTGCCAAGGGTTTCATCAGCTCCTGAGGGGTGAGGAGCAGCTGCAGGGGAGTGGGAGGTAAGGACACATCTCCCATGGGATTGCAGCTGGATGGAGCTGGAAGAAGGTGAGTGGAGCTGGAAGAATCTGGGAAGAGGTGAAAGGAGCTGGGTGGAGCTGGGAAGAGCTGGGAGAAGCTGAGTGGAGCTGGATGGATCGGGAAGGAGCTGGATGGATCTGGAAGAAGCTTGGTGGAGCTGGGTGTAGCTTGGTGGAGCTGGAAGGAGCTGGGTAGAACTGGAAGGAGCTGGGTGGAACTGGAAGAAACTGGGTGGAGCTGTGTGTAGCTTGATAAAGCTGGGTGGAGGGGGGTAGACCTGGATGGAGCTGGGTGGAACTGGAAGAAGCTGGATGGGTCGGGAGGAAGCTGGGTGGAACTGGAATGAGCTTGGTGGAACTGGATGGATCTGGAAGGAGCTGGGTGGGGCTGGGTGGAACTGGATGGATCTGGAAGGAGCTGGGTGGAACTGGAAGAAACTAGGTGGAGCTTGATGGATCTGGAAGAAGCTGGGTGGAGCTGGAAGAAGCTTCCCAGTTCTGGGGAGCATGGCCCAGGCACCTAGGGCAGAGCACCCAGCCCCTGGGAAGATGGATTTGATATTGCTTTGGCATAAAGAGCAATCTGGGGTGGTCAGGAAGCTTTGTGGGAGAAGTTTAATGGGCTGTGACCTCTGCCAAGGGGCTTCACCCCCCTGGGGCTGGTTTGTTGTCAGTACTGAGCTTTTTTCCTTAGTTTCTGCCTGAGTGGGGATGGAGTTGAAAGTTCTTCCCCATTTTTCTGGTGTGGTTTGGCTTCTCTGCTTCTGCTTCTCCCTGCAACAGAAGTTCTTTTTTTTTCATTCCTCCTGACTCTCTCTGAGGATCTGTCTGGTTTGGTGCCTCAGCTCCCTGGTCTTGGCAAATCTTCCTTCCAGGTGGCATCAGTGCTGGGTTGGTGCCTCTGCCTCATCAGGCATTTTTCTCCTTGCCTGCAACATCCTCATCCCTCTGGGCTGGAAGCTGTGGCCTACTTAGAGATACACCTGGGGTTTCAGAAGTGGCAGGGATGAACACAGCTGAACTGTTTCAGATTTAATTATTTTTTTTTTCTTTCCCTTGGCATGTTGGTTTTTTTTTTTTAAAGTTAGAAAGAAAAGTTAATCTACAGGTTTTAAAATTTCATGTAACAAGTCCTCATTTCCTTGGGCAGGAGAGAGTTGGACCTGTCCTGCATCCCTTCCATGGATAGGGAGTGCTCAGTGCCCCAGGGAATGTAGTTCCCATGGGAAGCAGAGGATTGGGGGGGTTGGGGCTCAGTATTTAGCTGAAGTCCCAACCTTTGTCCCCAAGGCTCCCCCTTGCTCCTCAGGGTGATGAGAAGATGATCTGTCAAACACTGAGGTCCTCACCAGGGTGTTATTGGGATGGAAATATCCCTGAGCCAGGTCCTGGTGCAGGATTCAACCCAGGAATGATTCTGCTGTTCCCCTCCTGAGCATCTGCCCTGCTGCATCTCTGGCCCCATGGAAGCTGAGATCACCTCTGTTCTGAGGTAAGGTCTTTTTATGGTTATTTATTAAATCATTAAATGCACAAGTGGAGGTTTTAATAAAATTAATCTCAGCATGTAAGAGGGATGTTCTGCTTTATGGCTTCAGGCACTCAGTGCTCCCAGCATTATATTTTCCCCCAAGTGGCAATTTATACAAAAAAAGGCACCAAAAAAAAAAATCCAGGGATATTTAGGTTGTCAGTGGACTAGCAACAGTCAGTGGAACCAGTGTTCTGGTTAATTATTTGTAATTAAAAAAAAAAACCCAAACCCTACATTTTCTTCCAAACTCAGCATGGAACTGGGAGACCACTAAGTAAATAAATTTATAGAAAGTGCAGAGAAATCAGATAATTTGACACATTTAACTTGCATAATGTAAAAAAATGTTTAAAGTTCTTGAGGAAAAAGAATTGTTGCAAAGAGTTGGCAGTGAAAGGGTCTGGAAGTGACAATGGCAAGAGGAGAAGGAAAAGCTCTGGAGCAGTGGAACGTCAGGAGATACATGAGCAAGCACCATGGCAGCTATTCAGGGCATTATTTCTGTTTCTTTATCAGAGATATTTTTGTCACAAGTTTGGGGAAATGGGAGGGCAATTTTTGGTGCAAAATGGTTGGTTAATTTCCCATAACCACGACTTGAGAAGGATTTTAATTTTTCCCCAGATGTTTCTTGGAAAATTTTTACTTAAAACATTTTTTTAAATAACTTTTTTTTTTTTTTTTTTTTTTAACTAACTGATCTAGAAAGTTGAGAATCCTTAGTGCTGTCCTGGTTGCTGTCCCAATACCTCTTAGCTGCTTTACATTTCTTTTTGTCTGGTTTCTCCCACATGTGGTTGGTGCTGCCCCTTCCATCCTGGGGATTTGTCTCTGTGGATTCACCCATTTCTTACTTCTTTTTAATCTCCCTGGACAGCAGATTTATGAATAACAGAGAGAACCATTTTGTTTTCAGATTGATTCAATGTAGGGGTGGGAAAAAATAGTCTTCCCCAAGGAAGAAAAGGCATCAAGGTCAACCTTGGATTTATTGAGAATTTTGTGCTTTTATAATTTGTCATATTTATGTATTTTTGTAGTATATGTGTTATAGATTTATTATTTTAGGAAATACTTACAAAAAATAAACCCTTGGCCATAGAATCATAGAATTGGCTGGGTTGGAAGGGACCTCAGAGATCATCAAGTCCAACCCTTGATCCACTCCTGCTGCAGCTCCCAGCCCATGGCACTCAGTGCCACATCCAGGCTCTTTGGAAATATCTCCAGACACGGAGAATCCACTACTTCCCTGGGCAGCCCATTCCAATGCCTGATCACCCTCTCCAGAAAGAAATTCTTTCTAATATCCAACCTAAACCTCCCCTGGCACAACTTGAGACCCTGCCCTCTTGTCTTGCTGAGAGTTGCCTGGGAAAAGAGCCCAACCCCCCCCTGGCTCCAACCTCCTTTCAGGGCTTCCCTGAGCCTCCTCTTCTCCAGCCTCAACACCCCCAGCTCCCTCAGCCCTTCCTCACAGGACTTGTGCTGGATCCCTTCACAGCCTCCTTGCTCTTCTCTGGACCTGCTCCAGCACCTCAATCTCCTTCCTGAGCTGAGGGGCCCAGAACTGGACACAGGACTCAAGCTGTGGCCTCACCAGAGCTGAGCACAGGGGCAGAATCCCTTCCCTGGACCTGCTGGCCACGCTGTTCCTGATCCAGGCCAGGATGCCATTGGCCTTCTTGGCCACCTGGGCACACTGCTGGCTCATGTTCAGCTTCCTGGCAATCCAGACTCCCATGCTGTAGAGCTCTGGAAGTGTGAACTTGTGATCCAAAAGATTGGACAATCCCTGGTGAAAGGCAGAGCAGAAGAATTCCTTAAATCTCCAGGATTGGGCCTGGCTTGGCCTTTCCAAATTGAGAGTTTAAATATCTGAATGTGAAGCTCATGTTTCAGTTCATCCTGGCAACTCCTCAGAAAAATAATGCATTTGCCAGTTCCTGTTATTTATGAGGGGAAATTTGTCTACATCTCTACTTGCCAAACTGTTCTGAGCAGGGCAATTGTCTCACAGCTGCAATTTAAGTTTTCACTTCAAGGAAAGGAAACTTTGAAGTGATCTGGCTGGTTCCATCAGCCCCCATTGTACTCCCAGGTTCCTGCCAAGGCAGAGCTGAGCCCATTTCTTCTTTATAATCAAGATAATAACTACTAAAATTTGATGGATTTTGCTGCAGCTGAAAATACAGCCTAATTCTTGCCATAATTATCAAGTCTTATCTCAAGTCAATGGTAATTGCACACTGCTACCATCTATCTGCTGTCAAATTTATTTCAGTAATTGACCTCCTAGTCCAGGAATTAGAGACAGCCTTTGATTATTGGTTCAATTAGTCTCAAAGCAGCCTGTCTTTTTTTTTTTTTTTTTTAAGGTATTTTAGTTATGCAGGCAGTTGAAGAAAGTGCCAAAAATATGGCTAAAGATTTCTTATCTTTAGCACTTAAACTGAGAGGCAGGGATTTAAAGCAGGGGGTAGAGGTGCAGGGATGGGCTGGGCCACTGCTCCTGTTTCCTTCCAGAAAATCCAAAGGTTCAAGCAGCAGTTTCTGGCCTGATTTTCCTCATGGAAAGGAAGGAAAATCCATGTGATCCAGGGCATGTAAATGTAATTTCACTGTTTAGGCACTGCAATTCCTTTTTATAAGGGGGAAAAGCCTCTGTTGAGTCCCTGGGTGTGCTGGTGTCTGTGGCAGGGTTTGTGTTGTAGATGGGAGAAGAGGGAGGAAAATAAAAAGGGGGAATAAAGAGAATAAAGTCCCCATCCAGGTGAAGTCTGTGCAAACACCTCCTGAGTCCAGCTTAGGCTTTCCAGCCCATTTAATCACTGACTTTGTTTCAAGTTCTCTGTGCAAAGGTGGATTTTTGGACCAATCTGTGCCTGCTAAGTAGCTGAAAGGCAATGAGATGGAATTTTATCCATGTTGGAGCTGATCTTGTCATGGAGGAAGGAAAAGGAAATACTCTGGGGGTCTTAAACCTGCCCTTCCCTGAGCTCCTTTCCTACACATCAGCAATTTCCCTCCCTCCTTGCTTATTCCTGGAAATTCAGCATATTCCAACAGGTCTGGGGATACATTTTCCTGCTTTTGTTGCATGCACACAAATATCATCTTCATGCAGCAACAGAAGAAAACTATTTAAATAAAATAAAAACCTGGTTTTGGATTTCCAGCCTCAGATGAGCAGTAATGGAGAATAAATTTTAAAAATCTTCCCTTGTAAGTAATAGGCACATGGCATAGGGTTTGTAATTATTTCTTTATAATAGTGTTTGATTGAATCCTGCTGTAGTTTTCCCTCTGGTTGTGGGACATCTCCAAATGCCATGTCCCATCCCAGCCTCTAGGCAGAGCCAAACTTCTGCTGGCCACACCAAGGGGTGAGAAATCCTTTTGGAAGAACAAACAAATCCAAAAAAATAAACCATTGCAGCCTGGATTTTCATATTCTTGTACAATTCACCTGTTGGGATCCCAAATCCCTTCTGTTCACTCCAGCTGGAGCAGGGCAGTGGGTGATGCTGGGGTTACACAGGGGCAGATGCTGCAAAGCCTGGGATGGCTCTGCCAGAAAATGCTTCAAAATAATCACCAGCAGTGGTTGTGCCAGGGACATTTCTTGTTCCTCTGTCTCCATGTCTATAACCTCCTTGGCTGTGTCCTCTGGAAGGATCTGAGGACACAGTAATTGTAAGAAATGGCCTGGGATGGATATTTCCCTCTATCTTCTCGCTCCTGGGTTGCACAACAGCTGGATGGAGCTGGGTAGAACTGGAAGGAGCTGGGAGAAGCTGGGTGGAACTGGAAGATGCTGGAAGGAGCTGGATGGACCTGGAAGGAGCTGGGTAGAACTGGAAGGAGCTGGGTGGAGCTGGCTGGAAGATGCTGGAAGATGCTGGGTGGAGCTGGCTGGAACTGGAAGATGCTGGATGGATCTGGGTGGAGCTGGTGGAGCTGGGTGGAACACAGCCTTTCCTGTGCCTCAATAAGTTGTGCTCTAGTGCTCTCCCCTTCAGTGTTTGAGCTCTAACTGTATTCCAGCATCTATTTATTATTATTTTTTCTTTTTATTCTGGAAACTTTTGCTGCTGGAGGATTTCAGATGACCTCCAGAACACCTGAGCCCAGTGTGGAGCTGCTGAGCCCCAAGCCCATGGCAGCAGTGGTTATGGAAGCAGGGATGTATTTTAATAGTCAATTTTACCATCTCTCTGTAGCTCCTTTCTTGGGGATGTGTACCCCAAAGCCCTCGTTCTTAATGATTCCATTTTTTTTTAATTTTTTTTTTACCTGGGAGAAAGATTTCCAGCAGCATTTTCCTGTCTCCTCCTGGCTTTGCTTCTGCAGCTACCACCAGGGCAGATGGATGCTGGAGGGAGATGGATAATGATGATTATCCTGCCCCAGCACAGCTGGACTGGGGGAGCTGGTAATGCCTCCAGCATTATCTGGGAGCAAGGACCCTGTAACAGGAGGTGGAACCTGAGGCTGAGGAGCCTTTTCCCAGTGGATGCTCCAGCCTGGGCAGGGGGGCAGCGAGTGGGATGCTGAATAAATCAGCAAAAAAGCATCCTTCAGTCTGCTCTCAGCACTGGTTGCTGCTCTTGCTGGGTGGTAAAATGCAAAAGCTCCAGAGAGGGATGAGGTTTGAGACACCTGAAAGGCTTTGGGAGCTTCAGAGTTCCTTGTTTGCTGTGACCTGGGATGCTTCTGGGTCTTTTCTGATTTGCTGGTTAGGAGCTGGAGATTAAAAGAGCAGCAGTGGAAGTCTCTTTCAAGTCCTCTCTGGGAAGTGGCCAGCAGTCAAGTCATCCCATGTGTTATTAAAAAAGCATCAGCATTCAGGGACTTCACCATTCCCCTTCTCTCTAACTCAGAGATGGCATCAACCTTGCTAAATCCAGATAATTTTTTGCTCCCCTCCTGTACAAACCACCAAGCTTTGCTGCTCCTTGAAGCCTCTTCATTTTCACCACATCAGGAACTTATTAATTCTTGATGAGAATTCAAGTATTAATCAATTTCTTGATTGAGTTGTCCCCAGAGGGAAAGAGGAGAAACTGGGCCAGATTTGCCTTTTGGCAGCTTTGTACTCCAGCTCTGACTTCACCCAGATGGCAGCAGTGGGAAAATCCCTCTGCTCAGCTTCCACTCCATCCCAAATCCATCTTCCCAGCTACTGGAGGGATCTGAAGACAATCAGGCACGGTCTGAGGAGAAGAAAGGGACCAGACCCCCATGGCCCTTGGCTTTTGCAGTCCTGAAGCAGTGGGAAAGGCAGCCCTGGGGTTGCTCTGACAAAGAGAAGAGAGAAAAAATATATTTAAAATATGTATTAATATAATTATATATATATTTTAGTGTTTTTTTAAGTTCCCCTCAGCTGGGTTGTGTGTGTTGCAGGTGTACCTTAGGGTCTGGCCAGCAGGTGAGGATGCAGGAGGTAAAAGTCCTGCTGGAGGTGTTTGCATCCAGAGCAAAACTTTGCAGGTTTTGTGTCTGTACTCGAGGCAGCTCAAGGCTGAGATCTCAGACTGAGATTTCCTGGTGGTTTCATTGGCTCAGGGCATACTGAGGAATTTCCACTCAGATTTATACAGCTGACCCATTTCCTTGTCACCATGTTTTGCAGAAGAAGGAAGTTTCCCTGGGAGATTTTTTGGGAACTGTTTAGATGAGAGCTCCATGTAATTTATCTAATTACTCCCCTGCAATGAGTTAGAAATAATTTACAATTGTTCTAGAGATTGGAGCCCTTTGACAATATGGCCAAACTTCCTTTATTTTTCTTGTACTTCTCCTGAAGAGTCAAACATGATGACTCCAGTCCCAAGGTGAATTACACATGGCACAAACTCTCTGTGGATGCCCAAAATTTACTTAATTTTAGCTGTGCTTTCACTGTGGACTTGTACATCCCTCAAGACTGGATTTATTGCTGAGGTTTTCTCAGTAAAGTTTGCTGTTGTGTCTTCCAAAAAGCTTTTCTCTGGAGGAAAAGGGGAAATGAGGGATCCAAGCAGTTTTCTTTCTCCATGGCTGTGTCCCCAGAGGATACTCCACTGTTCCTGAAAGATGGAGCTGGTGGCAGGGGGGTTCCTGGTCTCAGGAGCCAGGGCTGGGGGAGTTTTGCAGTTTCTGTCTACTTCTTTTTGCACATAAACCTCTATTTTTTTTGGTAATTTTTTCCTTTGCAAGGTGTTTTGAAACCTCCAGATAAAAGTGATTTATAAGAACCACCACTGTTATTATTTGTCACCCTCATTTCCAGGAAAAAAAACCAAAAGCCAAAATGCAATCTTATGAAAAATAGGTCAGAAAAGCCCCAAGAAAAATTTCTTCTTGTGAATTGGAAGAGTTGAAGTCATCACCAGGGAGTGCTGAGCAGCAAAGGCAGAACACAGGGACAGAGGAGCAAGGAGCATCCTCAGAGGGGTCACCAAAGAAAAGGTGGAATCAGAAGGGAATTGGAGCCTGGGACAAGGAGAAAGGGTTTGGGCATTTCCTTGGGGTTGGGCAGGGAGCACCTGGAGAGCCAAGGAAGAGGAGTGGGGTTTTGAAGCCCTGCTGTGCAGTTTTCAGCAGTTTTCAGATGGTCACCACATGGTGCTGAGCATCTCTGGTTCCACCTCCGAGTGGCTCTGTGGGATTTAAAGAGCAAAAAGAAACGTCCAAATTTTCTTCACAAAGACCCTTCCTGAGCTTAAAGAAATCCCCTGGCAGTGGCAGCACCCAGGGGAGGTTGGGTTTGGGGGTTGCTGTCCTACCTCCTTTGGGAGAAGACCTCCAGTTGACCCAAGCTCTGGTGGGAATAGCAGGGAGGGAAGGGTGGAAAAGAGCTGAAGGAAAAGGTCAGGGGGGGACTGAGGGAGCACTTAAAATAAAGATGTCAGCAATGAAATGGAGATTTATCAATTCCAGTGACCTGTATAAACAGATGAGAGGAGTTGTAGATGGTCACTTACAAGCATGTAAATTTAATTAAATTGATATTGCTGGCAGGAAATAGAGAGTATTGAATATCCCAATTAGCAGCTCTTTCTGCTCTTTTGGAAAAAGCAAGGAGACAGAAGGCACTGGGAAATGGCACTGGGACCAGAGAGTATTCCCCTTGTCAGTCACAGGCAATTAATACAAATGAGCCATCAGCCTTGGAGTTCAATTTTCTAATAGCTCAAACACAAGCTGGGCCACTTGGGCTGGCAGGAAAAACCAATCCCCCAGAATCATCTCACTGTGTTAAAATTGGGCTTTGCAGGGCAGGGGGAGGATGGGTTCTGGGAGGGACATCCCAAGGTCCTTGCCCCTGTGGAAGGTATGAGAGAGATTCTCTCTGTGTCTGGAGGAAAGCTCTGGGGACATCTTGAGATCATTTGCACCCAACAGGAGGGAGCTGTGGGTGGCATTGCCATCTCCCCAGCAGGAGAATCACTGAATGAAAAGTTGTTTTTTATTTTGTTGTTTGATTATGGCTGGTGTGGTCTAATGGCAAAACGAGATAAATCTCAATTTTTTTGAGATAATTTAATAGTATTTATTACTCTACAAAGCTCCAGTTTCACAGGGATTAACACAACAAAACTCCCTTATTTTCCTCACCCCACCCCCATGGCAAAATATAACAAATGGGGACTGTGTGTCCCCATTAGAATAGAAATAGAATAGAAATGAGCTAAAAACTGCAAGACTGACAAGCACAAAAGAAAATGGCCAGGCAGCAAGTTGAAACCAATTTCATAATGTCCTTTACATCATCTGACAGGAGGGAAATCAGTTTCTAGCAAGCAGCATGGGGGGGTGTGGGGCTGGAAGCATCCCTGGCTGTGTGTCTGTCCTTTCCCCCAGGGATGGAGGGAGAGATAGATGGAAGGATGGATGGAGGGATGCAGGGAGGGATGGAGGGAGGCAGGGAGGGATGGAGGGAGGCAGGGATGGAGGGAGGGATGGAGGGAGGGATGCAGGGATGGAGGGAGGGTTGCAGGGATGGAGGGAGGGATGCAGGGATGGATGGAGGGATGCAGGGATGCTGCTGCCGCCTCCCAGGGGCAATAATTTAGATCCCAGCAATGATTAAGAGCCAGATAAATGCCTGCTGCTATCATCTGGCTCTGTTAAATCACTAAGTCTGGGTAACTGACACCTAAAATTTTTAAGAGCTGGCTGAGCTACTCTTTGGATCATTAATGTTTATTTTTAATAAGTCCTGGATCACCAGGGAAGTTTCAATAGGCTGGGAGAAAGCTCGTGCTCTGCCATTATTTAAAAAGGGTAAATGGGATGACCTGGGTAATTACAAGGCTGTCAGATGAGCATTCAATCAATATGTGTTTAATACCACCAAATGGAAGGTCATATATCTGAGAATAATGAATGTAGCTGATACTGGCAGGATAGGAGATTTTATCCCAAGAAATGGTGTACAACAGGAGAATACTGAATAGGAACAGAAAACTGAATAGGTCTGGGAAGTAACTCTTTTTTTTTTTGTCCTGGGGGAACTCCTGCTCTGATGGTTATTTGGGTAGCCTGAATAAAGAAGGTTTTGTGGTCCAGCTGTGTAACACTGACTCTGCTCAACCCATGGTGGAGAAGTGAAGGATTTCCCGATGATCTGTGCTGGGATAACCCTGGCAGATGATGGGAATGGTGCTTGTGTGTTAATTCCTGACCTCCTCAAATAGGATTGTGGCAAGTTGCCACCCCTGGGTTCTTCACCAAGTTGTTAGTTTGTTCTATAAGAATCCCATCTCCAGTCCAACCAGCTCTGAACCTGGCAGGGACTTTTCTTGCTCTTCCTGCCAGCTGGGATTTGCCTGGTGGCTCCTGCAGGTGAGGAGAATTTTCCTCTTGGCTTTTTCCAAGGATTTCCAGAGCAGGTGGGGTGTCTGCATGGACACAGCTTCCCAAAGGACCCCTGGAGCCACTCAGGGGAATGAGAAGCAGTTTATTTTTGCAATAAAATGTAAAAATTGATACCTGACCCTTCAGGTTGCCAAGATGCATTTGACCACTGAGCTCAGAGCACTCCCTACATAAACTCCTCTGTTATACAGCTTTTATATCAGATCTTCTATTAGATATCTTCTCCTATATCTTCTATATCATCTCCTATTATTTATAGCTGTCATACTATTTATAGCTGTGTAGTCAATGCAGTCTGTTGCTTGGAGGTGCAGTCCCAATCTCAATTGCAGCTTATTTTTAGCACCTCTCCTGGAGGTCAGGATGTGCACAGGTGTCTGTGGGCTCTGCAAAAGCTAAAAATATTTTCCAGATAGAGGTTTTTCTTTTTTATTTTTTACTTCAGAAACTCACAATCTTCCTGATCTCAAAGCAACCATTGAAATCTTGTGCTGTCCGGATCCTTTCTTAACTTCCTTTCATCTCTTAATTAATTGACTAAAATAGCAACAGTTTCTGCCCTGGGGTTTTTGTGTTTGGTTTGGTTTTTTTTTTTTTTTTCCCTTTAGCTGTTTGTTGGATCTTCTGGATAAAAATCCTGGTGTATTTTTGGAACTTGGAGTACATATTACCAATATAATTTGCACATTTATGTTGGGTTTGCAAACATTAAAAAAAAAAAGGAGCTGCCAATGCCTTTAGGGGAAAAAGAAAAAATCACAAAACCACCCCATCAAATCACTCACTAGAGGAAGATTCTAGGCTTCAGCTTTTATAATACTCTTCCCCTCTCCATTTTCCTGCTCTCCCCTAGGTTTTTTTTTTTCCCGTTCCATGTAATTCCTAGGCAGGGAAAATTTAATTTAATATTATTAAAAAATACTTAATAATGGGTGATAGTTCTCACCCAACTGGCCAGTATTGATTTCCTATAGCTTGATATTACTAAAAAACTTCAGGAGGATGAAGTCCCTGGGTGCCACAGAGAATCAGCCCCATCCACAGCTGCTCTGAAGGCACCAAAGGTCCTGAAGGTACCAGTGGTACCAGTGGTTCTGGCAGCCCATTTGTCTCTGGGCTGAGCTCACATTTTGCTGCAGCTTCTGGAGCAGCTTCCTCTCCAGAGTCCTTTCATTTCATCAAAATTCCCCTTTTATTCATCTCCTTTCTAAGAGGATTCAGATCTCTCCTGGATTCCTGCATGGATAAAAAGTCCCTGGGGAGAGCCACAAGAATTCAGATTATTTGGGAGCCTGACCTGGGCTCTTTTCATGCCCAACAAATCAATTCCTGCTCATCTGGAGCTGAGGAGCCTGATCACCAATGCTCCTCCAGCAAGCAAATGGAAATCTATTGATTGGGGTGGAACCCTGTCAGGTTTCTAAGTTAACTTTTAATCAACACAATTTAATTCAATGTTTTATAACTGGGAGGATAACATCCCTTTCAACCCTAAACAATTAACATGCTTTTTTTTTTTTTTTCCTAAGTACTCACCACTTCTACAGATCTTAATTTAATGGTTTTCTTAATGTGCTATATATCTCTTTAGTGTTAGAAATAAGCATTGCTTGAATTCTCTGACAGTGGCTGGTTTGGTAGTCTGGGGTTTTTAATGAGTTTTTCTTTCTTTTTCCTCACTAAGGAAACTATTGGCACAAAGCTGTGTCTGCAAGCAGTGAGGCCAGCAGTGTTCAGGCTATTCTAAATTGACATTTTTTCAAATAATCATCAGTTTGGGTTCTTGTAGGCAAAAATTCAGTCTCTGATCAGCTGACACATGGTCCTCTGCTTTCAAGTCCTAAAAATAAAATAAAATGTATAAAATAAAATAAACTCTTTAAATATTGGAGTGTTTATAAATGTGTTTTCCATACTGGAGCAAAACAAGAATCAATAAGCAGATAACAGCCCATTTTTTTTGAAGCACATGCAAGTCCCTTTTTATGGAGTTTCTAATGAAGTCTTCATTATTGCTCTGTGTCCATATCCTGAGCATTGTCAGGCTGTCTTTCATTCCTCTTAACGCAAAGATACATTAATTGGCAAATGAGTATGAATTCAATGGAGCTGTAATTTCATTTAGGAGTTCTGGTGCCTCCTTGTGCCACTTGGGAGGGAATTATCAGCAACTTAATATGAAATTTTCATCACAGAACCTCATTTGTTCCCTCTTCCTTTTAACCTTATTTGCTCCTTTTCTTTTTTAACCTCATTTGTTCCTTTTTTTTAAAAAAAAAAAAAAAAAAAAGAAAAAAAAGCTTCTGGGGAACTGGAGCAGAGGGAAGCAAATAAAATCAGAGATGACTTCACAGAGAGTATTGAGCATCAGTCCCAGAGAGCCCCTGCAGCATCCCTGGGTTGAGGCCTCAGCAAATGGGATAATTTGGAGCTGTAACTGGAGGATGAGGGGAATGGGAGGGGGGGGGATGTCTGTGTACTGAGCAGCATCAGGGGGACCCCCAGGGTGAGGTGGGGGTGTCCTCTGCTGTGCTAGGCAGGGGAATTGCAGCTCAGGTTGAAAGGTTCTGCCCATGTCTCATCTATACAGGAATATATTCCTTATATTTTATTCTCTACTGGTTGTTATCTTTCTGTTTTGAGATCCAGGTGGCAATTATTTTATATTTCTACTTTGGTCATTAACTGATAGGACCAAACTGTTGTTTAATACATATAATCAGTATACACTGATGCTGAACACACCTAGGCAAACACACCTCTTTTTTTTTTTTTTACCTTGAAAGCTAATCAATAATATTTCTGTTAGCATCTTTCAGCTTCACTATTGGAAGCAAGTGTGATTTCTCTACTAGTTGTTATTTTTCTGTTTTTCCCTTGCAGGTGACAATTATTTTATATTTCTACTTTGGTCATTAACTGATATGATTGTTTTATGCTCTCTGGCTTTGAAAGTTACAGAGAATTTCCAGCTGGGACATCTCTGTTGTGCAGTAACCAAACAGTGACTGGGATGAGAATAATCTTGTGTAGGCACAGGTTTCATTTTTGGGTTTTCAGATGTGGTTGCACTGACCCTGCAGCCTCATCTCCTGGGTCATCAGGTGACTGATGCTGGTCCAGACATTCTTGGGTTACTCTCAGACTTCAAAACCATCTAATGCAGAGAATATCTCTTTACCATAATATCATTTGCTGAATAATTCTTGTTTTTTCATGCTATAGAGGAGTCATTCTGGGGCTCAGCACTCATCTTAATATGAATTTAGTACTCCCAAGTAGGGGACAGGGAGGAAGTACCAGTTAGTTACTTCCAGCCACTTGCTTCCAATAGTGAAGCTGAAAGATGCTAACAGAAATATTATTGATTAGCTTTCAGGGTAAAAAAAAAATGAGGTGTGTTTGCCTAGGTATGTTCAGCATCAGTGTATATTGAATATGTGTATTAAAGATAGATAAGATACAACTGCAATCTTGTCTGGAGCAATGGCTTTCATTAACTTGATTATTAAAGTGAGCAGATTAACAGGGAAAGTCCTGGAGCCCCTCTGCATAGCTGGGTGATCAGCATTTAGATCTCAGTGTTTACTGACACCTAATTCAAGTTTGCCAACAATATTATCCCCAGAAATACATTTCCTGCTCCTCTGAGAGACAGCTCATTCAGGGGAACAGGAATGAATCTTCTTGCCAGAGCAATTTTGACCAAGCATGAAAAAACCCATTTGTTTCACATTAGTAATCTATTATTGAGGGTTTTTTTTTTCCTCAATTGGTTTGAAAAATATGAAAATCACTTCAATTTCCAGATAACCCAATTGACCTCCTCTTCTCTGTGTGATGCTCAGGATCCAAAGCCACGTGTTAAAGCAAAGGTGATGTTGTCATTGGGAGAAAAATGAGGGTTCTGAGGGTTCTCCCAGGTTCTGTAGCTGTCTGGGGCAGCTCCATTTATCCCAAGCTCTGGAATCTGGGTGCTTCCTGTGATGAATTAAGGGGCCCAAGAAGATGGAGTGGCCTTAATCATAACTGCATGTTCACGAGCCAGATTTCCAGGCAAAGGATTGAATATCTTTAAGTGCAAGAGATAATAATAATGGCAAAAAGTTATGTTGTACTCAGTAATTTCAGTTTCTCAAATCATTCTGAAAAGGCAACCCCACTCATCCGAGTAATTCCTGGAGTGACATAAATATTCCCTGTGTTCCTCAAAGCATTTCTTCTCCCCAGGCCTGCAAATTACACTTTTATGAGATGCTGTACAAACTAACTACTATCTCTAGTCAGAATATGATAATATCTCCTTGCCTTTGAATGAAATATTTGGCCCTTGAGAATCTGGCAGCATCTTTCCTCATAAAATACCTGGAAATGAATAAGATCTTAAGCTTTATTATGTGCATATAACACTGGGACCTGTGGGATTCTGTGGAGTAACCTTATTTACAGAACCTTAAGATGTGTTTGCAGAGTGTATTTTAGGCTGGGACAAGTAAGTGTGTAACATGTTTATAATCTCTTCTTCTTACATGACTGGATCTCAAAAAATCTCAAAGGTTTTATCTCGGGAGAAGCATTTGGGTCCCCAGAACTGAGCAGAACTTTAAATTGTAAGAGTTCAGAGTAGCAGGGATAAAACTTGTACCTGAAGCAATATATAAAGTCAGGGATGTTGTTTATAAGTCCTTTTTTGCTCAAAAAGCAAAGAAATCATATAGAAATTTAGGGTTTTTTTTCTAAGAGACAGCACACATCACGGGTGCTGTGTCCTCAGCAGAGGCTCTTCAGAAATGGGAGTAGGGCCATCAGTTTTCAGGTACCTGAGAAATACTTTGGAGAACTTAACACTGACGAAAAGTCTTAAATTTCTTCTCCCAAAAGTGAATTCCCTCAATCCTGGAAGTGGGAATTTTTTTCTGGTAAAAGCTAAGGAGAAGCAGCATCTCCCTGAAGGCAAGAGGAGAGCCAGGGAGCACCAAGAGGTCAGACAAATGACCTTCCCTTTGGAAGAAAAAGTGGGGCAAAAAAATCATGCCACTTACAAATGAGAAGAGAGCCTCAATTTTCAAATTTTGAATGAGTTTCAAACCCTTCTTTTGAGGGGGAGGGAGCTGGGAAAAGTCTCCATCTCATCAACTCTGTGTGCTCGAAATTCCTCTTGGCCAAGATCAAGACGTGTGTCAGGGCTCTGCAGAGATGTGCTGTGGGTATCCACCATGGGGTTGTTGTTCTAAAAGTGCTTTGTAGAAACCTAGGAGAAGTCAAAATACTTAGAAATAGTTGAGGACAAAGCAGATTTTTATCTATGCTCAAGAAAAAATGAGGTTTCCAAACGTTTTCTTTTTTTCTCTGATACTCTTAGCGGCTCCTTCACAGGTGAATAATTCTCTTATGTTCCTGCCTGAAACTCACAAACACCATCACTTTGCTGGGTTTAGTGGCTTGGGGTTTATTTTCTTTCCTAAGCTGTTCTTCACAGGCCTTTCAGGGAGCTGGAACTGAATCCATGTCCAATCCAACTCATCAGCATTTTTGGCCATGACTTTTCAGTCGCAGCACGAGGTGCAGTTGCTTAATGTAACTTTAGACAACAGAGCTGCTGGGATTATTCCCTCAAGTTTATCCCCAGGATCTTAAAGAGCACTTTGGATAGCTCAGAAGTTCTAGCACTGTCTATATATTTTTCATTACATTCCTGCTGCTTTTGTAATGTTTCCAAAGTGGCATTTTTGGGTACAGGAACAGAAGCAGCAATTTGCTTCGCTCAGATAACAATGCTGTCTATGGTGAAAATAAAATAGGCTTCAGTTATTTGTGGAATTAATTATTAAAATGGGCCCAGCTATTCCTCATGTCAACCCTCTGTGCTTACAGGGCTGTTTTCCCTTGTGCAGATGCCACCAGGACAATGTTAGGTGGTGCTGAGTTGCTTTGCATCACTGGTAGAAGTCCCTTCTTGGGTCTGTTGTATTATTTAAAATGTGAGAGACATTGGTTGTTCAGTGCAGGGCATTTGGGAGGGGGAGAAAGAGAGGAATATTCCTTTTCATCAGCATCTACATCTGCAAATAGAGGTTAAAAAAAAAGAAAAAAAAAATCAGATTTAAAATCTGTGGACTCAGTTTTCATTTGGTGGTAGCCAGATGTCAGCCTTTGAGTATGGTTCAACAGCTTCTCATCAAATGTGCAGATTTTGTTCTGCAGCCTGGTGGGTTTTCAAGGTCTCTTTCTGTGTGCATGGGGCAGCTCTGGGTTTGTCCTGCACTGGGGCATTGAGGAAGAGCTCAGTGGGGTCAGCAGGATGCTCTTCCAGCAAGGGAAATCTTTGCAGAGTTCCCTGAGGTGAAGCCTTATTTAAGGATCACTGCAATGAATCCTGTGTCAGTGATTCTCAGAGATTGCCCTCACATCACTTCTCAAAGTGTGTATCTGTTTGTGAGAACATTTTTAAATTGAAGAATTTGGGAGTGGATATGAAGCAGGACATTTAGAAGGCTCTCTGCTGTGAAGAAGGAAGTTTAAAGGTCTGAAGTTGAGGGTTTGTTGGTTTTTTTTTTTCCGACAGAGATGATCTTTGAAATCTTTTCCATCAGTTCTCTCTGCATCCCAATTTCAGTTTTATAACACCCCTCACTGTGCAAGTCTTGGCAGGAAACTTGCCCATCTTGCTGAGCCTTGCATGAATAATTCATTGAAGTGTCATGCTGATTCTCAAAAGGTTGGAATATTTCTTTGGAGAAAGTATTTAATAAGGTTCTTCCAAACAACACAACATAGAGCTTGGTAGGAATTTTATGGGGTAGCAGCTCTTGAAAGGTTTTGCATAATCAAAAATTTAATGAACTGGAAACCCAAACATATGGCAGTCCCTTCTACCTATTTGTTTCCCAGGTTGAAGGACGGGGATGAAGCTGCTTAATTGGGGTCAGAAACTTAAATCCATCACATCTGATGTGAACTCCTAGGCAGGAGTTCAAGGAAGAGACTCCAGCTCCTTCTTTGCTCCTTGTATTTTTATCTTCATTTGGGTGATGTTAGATGACAAAGAGAACGAAGCAGCCCAGCCTCTCCCTTCCCAAACTGACCAGAAAATATCCCACAAAAATACCAAAAAGGCTCCTGCAGAACTCTGTCACTCTGGTAGCATCCCAGAGGTTTTGGTTGACCCAGCATCATCTGACAGAGGCACCCAGGAGGGTGAAGAGCTCTGAAAAACCAGAGAGTGCTGTGACAAATCATGGATACTTAGAAGTTAAGGAAGTTTATATGAATGAAGGGTATTTCAGCTTTGTTTGGTTCTCCTTTTGAAGACCACTTTGGAATGGGTCTTGATGGTATGAGTGGATCATTTGAAATGGGAAGTCTCTTGAAATCTTTCCAAAGAACCTTTGTCACTTTTTCTTCCTTTTATTTTTATTTTTTAATGATATTTTATTATTATTACAGTGTTTAATGGGCAATATTTTGCCAGGAAAAAAAAACAAACCCAAGGAAAACCCAAGTCCCAAACCAGCCAGTGCAGTCAGAATGCAACATCACATCAATCTTGGTGGTTGCAGGAGTCTGGTTCAGAGTGTGCTTGGCAGCTCTACAAATGGGATAAAATATTTTGTGTCCCTCTGAGGATGAGACCCTCCTGTTTCCAATAGGATTTTTTGTTGGGAAGGAAAATAACTCAGGAGGGAAATGTTCTTGGTATAGAACTGGTTCCCGTTTTTAAGTCTATTAACCAGACAATCATTCCATTGTCATTTCAAGCCTTTTCATCAGAAGAATTTGCCCTCAGATCTAAAATCAGGGCAAAGGCTCCCACTGGCATCCCAGTGGTGACCCCATACACTTGAGCTGAGGTTCTGGGTCTGACCTTGTCAGCAGGGACTAAGGGCAAGGAGGCAGCCACAGCACTTTGGGGCAGATTCATCCTATGGCTTTGTGCTTTGTGCTCCTTCAGAGCTGGAGAGAATGACAAGATTTCTTTCAGCTCTTCAGTTCAGGAAAGGATTAATAACAATTTCTCCCAAATTATCCTCTGGGAATTTCCTATCTGTTGGAATCTCCAGCCCAGATTTCTGTCCCTACAGAATCTTCAAGGTGAGAGTCCCTCAGGGCTTCCTGAAGCTTTGGACATCACCCAATTTCATGGGACAGGTTGTGGCTTATGGAGTGGGGTGATAAACTGATAAAATCTTTGGATTTCTGTGCCAAGTGGCCACTGAAGGCAGGGGGAGCATCAGCCAGCCTGGGTACCTGGCTCCCACCTCCAGGCTGAGCCCACTTCCCAGCCTGACAGACCCAAAGTCCAGAATTTTCAGTTCATTACTGCTGAAATGCCTTCCTAGTGCCTTCCAGGGAGCTCATTTAAAGGTTATTTTGGTGATGGGTGGGTTTCAGTGTTTGTGAAGTCATTTTCATAATCAGGGTCTAAGAGAACTGAATTCCTTAAGATAGCTGATTTGATTTTTTTTTTTTTTTTTCTTTTTTCCTAGTTGTCATTTAGCTGAAATTAATATTGTAATTGCTTTCTCTGGAGACTCTCTAGCTTCATGCATTCTCATTTATGGAGAGAAATATGGATGAGGGGTGACTAAAGCTGCTTAGTTAGGCATTTTTAAAAAGTAAATACAGATTCTGTCAATCCATTCCCTGTCAGCCAGAGAAGCAGCTCCCATTCTCACACAGCCTCTTCCTTCAGGGGATTCTGCCTTGGGAAATACCATAATAGGGAGAAATGTATGGGTTTTGACTTCTTTGGCAGTTTTCACCCTTGCAGTTTTCTGAGAACATCTGTGGGGGCTGAGAACTCTGTTGCTTCCCAGAGAAAGCAGAGCAGATTTCTTGGAATGATATTGACCACAGCACCTCCAGTCCATAGTCTCTAATTTTATACATAAGGAGAATAAAAGTTGAGCAAACAGTATCATTAGCCCGAGGAACTCAGCCTGGCTGTATTGATCAGGATGTTGCCACGTGGATTTAAATGAGCAGACCCTGTCTGGAACTGTTCAAAGGAAGCAGACTGCTGTGTCTAGTTGTCCATGTACATCTTTTCCAAGCTGCTTGCCAACAAGTCTTTTTTTTTTCCCCCTATCAATAGTCTGGTGATTGATTAATTCAGTTCAGATTCCTCTGACTGCAAGGCCCAGAAGGACACATTCTCATTTTACTCTTATAAATATACAGGATTTTCTTGCCTTTACTAGCTCCTCACTCTTCAAATATTTATTTCTTACGTTTTCTTTTCTTGTGGAAAGTCTTGTTTCCTTCTGCTTAAAGAAGGGAAAGCAGCAGTCTGCTTTCCAATCCTCCTTAAGGGTCTGGCTCCTCTGTTTTTGAAAATTAGTTGTGGGCTAAAAAGGGCAGGGGAAGAGAGGGTGGAGTATGGCAGGGCTGAGCAACCAGCCTGGATCCAAACAGAAAAATTCATGACCTAAATGAAGTATCTCCTTCCAGATGTCAGAACAGTGAATAAATATTTCATAAACTTTGCTTTCCAGGTCAGCTCCAAGCCATGATTTGATGTTTGTGGTTTAACCCTTGCTGTTGGGTGAAAACAGCAACATGAGACTGGACAAGGAGCAGGGAGGTGTCCTGGGCATCCCTGCTCTGGGGACCAGTTGCTTGGCCAGGGAAAAAATATGCAAGATCAGTACCCTGATAATGAGGATGTAATGATAATGAGGAGTAATATGAGGAGTAATATCAGGTGGGGTTTTTTGCAGAAGAACAGGAGGAAAACCTCTTCAAACCCCATGAGTACATCCCAGCAGCTTTAGTGGCAAGAGCAGCCTTGAGCACTGCTGGTCCAACAGGACCCAAACCAAAGTTCTATGGTGAGGTCCAGACCTCTCCCTCTGCAGAAGGAAACTTGTGTTTTTACAGTGCAATAGAGGCAAGCAGGTAACAGGAGACTGCACTGAGGAAGTGAGGCCACAAAGCCCAAATGATGTTTGTAGGGTGACCCCTTTTCTGCTAATCTGACCTTCAGCCACTTCTCCAAGCTCTGGATGCTCCAGGTGAGGGGAAAATCTGATCCTGCTGCTGCCTCCTCAGCTCCAGGGAAGCTTTGATCAGTGGAGTGTGGAGATTGTCAGAAAATTTCCTTAACAAGTGGTGGAATTTATGTGCTGGTGGATGAGTCCCCACGTTGGAGATCTCTGGTATTCTCCTTCCATGCTGTGCTGCTGCTGCTTTGCAATTAAGAGAGGAGCTGGCACAAAAAAACATCTGCTCCCTGCCTTGGCCCAGAGTTGCCAAACTTTTTGCTCTCTTTTCTGCCAAGCAGGACCTTGCCAGCAAGAACATTGTGCTTAAATATTGGCTCCCTAAAGTGATGCCTGCAGGCAGCAGGGCCACTGAGTCAGCACCAACCCTGACATTTCACTTCAGGAAGGGGATGGATTTGGGGGAAAGAGGCACCTCCAGCAGCTCAGTTAGCATGCAACAGCAGAAAAAAAAGCAAAACAAAACAAAACAAAACAAAAAAAGAGTATGTCCTACAAAAGAGCACAGTAAGAGGTTATTCCCTGTGTTTTCCTGAGATTTTCCTACATCTGCTCTGGGTGTGTTGTCTGGGAAGCGGTGGCTCCGTTCCAGGCTGAGCTCCCTGCCTGCTGGTGACAAACCAGGACACAGAGCCCCAGCCTGGGGGTCCCAGCAAGAAGTAGAACATCTCCTGCTCTTCCCTCTGTCCAGACAGCTCCCCAAAATATTGAAATATTACAGCTCTGATGTTGTGCTGGGATACTGGGGGGGAGCAGGGGCTGCAGTCACACATAGAGTAGGTCCTTGCCCAGAGCACCCCTGTGCCCTTTCTGCAGGTTTTCACTCTCTTTAAAATTCTTACTGCTAGATAAAGACATGGTCAGCTATTAATTTCCACTCCACACACGAATGGTTATTGATTTTTATTTATTTATTCTGCTTGCTTCCTGGGTGATGTAACCCGTGCAGCACATTTGCAAAGCGTGGCGAGAAGGAAGGTGGGAAACTGCTAAAAAACTGCCCAGAGCTGAGGAATGGGGATGCTCGTGGCTACCAGAACTGCTGACCTCTATGTTCTAGCTCTGTTTTGGGGTTAAATACCTCTGGGGATAGCTGTGGATATTCAGCATCCAACCTGGAATGGGCTCTGAGCCTTGTAAGATGTCCCCATGCAGGGAGCAGTACCCAGCCCAGCTCTGTGCATGCTGAATAAAGACATGAACCAAAACCCACCCAAAATCAGCACCAGTTGTTGGAGAAGATGCTCGTGCACAGAGGTGTGTACTCACACAGGGAATAAGAGGTTGCAAAACCATTTCCCAAATCTTTTTCTGTTCTTATTTGGGTGAAAAATAGGAATATTGAGCACCAGAGCTGAGGTTTTCCACCAGCTCTGCAGCCCGCAAGGCTCCTCTGGGGAACAGGTTCCCAGGAGAAAAAATTCTAAGTGCTGTTTTCAAAGCTGGCTGCCTCCTGTTGGTGCACAGGTTCTGCAAGTTCAAGCTAAAAAAAAAAAAGGATTAAATGTAAATTGTAGCAATAGCCTCCAAAAATTGCTGTGTATGTTCCTATTCTTCAGGGAGCAATGTGTTCCTTCCTCCAGGCAGCATCTAAACTTAGGCTGCTGTCAAGTTTCCCAGCTCACTGGTGGATTTTTTTTTCTCTTTTTGTAACTTCTGCTTTCTTCTAGTTCCTTTTCCTTTTATTTAAAAAAAAAAAATTACTAGAGTCCTTACACTTTCCTGCAGTTTTGTGTATTTATGACATTCCCTCAGTCCATGGGTTTGGCTGTGTCAGTTCTACTCCCCCTAAAAGTTTCTTTACTCTTTCAGCAGCCAAGTGTCATGGAATGGGCTGTTTGCAAGGGGAGACAATTTATTTCAATAGGAAACTCTCCATTTTTTATTTTTTCATAATACATTAAAACTTTTACTTGATCAGAAGGAGAAAAAAGTTTAGGGGTGGGAGATTTGCTTCTTGGCTGGATGCATAGAGATGCTTTGATTTTTAAGCACTATTGTCAGTATATTTTCTTGTTGCTAAACTTCCCTGTTGCCTCTGGCTTCACTTGGGTGTTGAGGGTGAAATCCCTGTGGGGTTTATTCCTGGAGCTGTGTAAATATTTTGTGTTCTGGGGACTGGTTCAATCCAGGCAGTGCTCAGCAGAGGGCACTGAGCTAACAGCAGTTGCAGTAAACTCAATTCTCATCTCACTCCAGCTCAGCCTAAAAGGCCCCAGGATTAATATTTTAAAATCCCCTCATTCCTTTTCACTCCAATATCAGTGTTAATTGTCAAACATCTGACAACTTCCTCCAGTTTATCATCCTGGGACATTCAACTCTGCTGCTGGAAATCTGGTTGTTTGCAAATTCGCTGCAGACTTCTCCACGAGCTCCAAGGGTTTTTATGTTGCTTCTGTAGGTATGAATAGAAATAAACAGAGGCTGCAATTTCATCACTATCAGATTTAATCTGTGTGATGTTTAAAGCAGGCTAAATATTAAAACCAGATTATTGGGATATTCTGCAGGAATAACTTTATTCACGGCAGTTTGCTTTAATAAAACTTGGCTGCTTTTTTGGTTTGGTTTTACTCCAGAGATGGGGAATTCCTCTCAGGATTACAGTATTTATATTTTCTTATACCTGTGAATTCACAATAGATTTTAAGAACTGTTTTAGCCCTGTTGTCAGCTGGGATGAGAAATGTGGCTGTGAGTGAGACCGAGCAGAAAGCTCAAGCATCAGCCTGGCTGCCCCAAACAGCCCTGTGACCAAAATAAAATGGAAATTGAAAGGCCAGGATGGTTGTGTTGGGGTGAAAGAGATGGGAAGGGGAGAGCAGAAGGTGCTGGTGGTGGTTGTTCAGCTCCAGGGGCAGCACAAACCCCAGAGCAGTGGCAGGGGCTGGGAGGGCTGTGGGCAGCAGGGATGAAGGGCTGGAAATGGCTCTGACAGCCAGGACCTTATAAAATTTTACTATGAGAAATGAACATGCTCTAAACTTTGAGAATCAAGCTCTGCAGCTTTTACCAGGGCAAGATTTTTGTTAAGAGAAATGAATAATATTCATTTATTATTCCAGGACTCTGCCAGTAGCCACTGGGCCAGCTGGCAAATAACCCATGGTAGCCCTGACAAGTGTCACAAAATTGGGGTCAATAAATACAAATCAGTTTGGTAGGAGTGTGTCCTGGGTGTCACAGCACTATAAAAGCTTTTCAGGTTGAGCAAAGGGCAGTTTGGGAAGTTAGTCCCAGAAGTGTTGGCTTCCTACAAATCAGATTTCTCTTGCCTTTTCTGTATCAGTCTTCCTAAGATCCTTACAGAAAATATAGCTGTGTCCTGCAGAGTTTTTGGAGATTTGGCTTACTGGTTTTAAAAGAGTTTTCAATGGGAAAAACCCCTCTTGCTAAAGGTGCTGTTCAGATGTTTGCTGTTACCCCTCTCCTGATGCTAAAAGCTGCAGGTTCAGTATTTGTTTGGCAAATTCCTGTCCCAGGAGAGATCAGACTGCTAGGAGTCAGGAAATAATTGCCAATAAAAGCTTCATCTCTCTGACTGTGTCAACTTCAACAGAACCACAGCAGCCCAGCTGGGGACAGGGGCTTGAGTCCTGTGTTCAGACTGCTCTGGCCAGTTGACATCAGTTTGGGGTTTGGCTGCAGCATCTTCCCTATGGATGGGCAGTGAAGCTGAGTGTATTTAAATATAGGGTTCATACTGCATGATTATTCTTTCAAATATATTATTATTATTGTTATGATGATGATGATGGTGATGTTAAACTGGCTTAAACTTTTATTTTGGGCCCAGTGCTGCTGTCCTTTTCCTCACTGGCTGCTGCTTTATCCCATCCACATGATGCAGGCTGGATTTTTTGTGCTGAATTCTATTTTGCATGTGGCTCAGCAGTGCCCATTTGACAGGGGAAGTTTATTCCTGGGAATGTGAAGCAGAATCTGGCCTCAGTTCAAGCTGGGGTGCAAGGGGTCACCCTTAATCTGTGGCAGCTTTCTGCTTGCTTTGCCTGATGGAGTCTTGTTCAGCCAATGCCCCCAAGGACTTTGATGAACTGACTGAGGTGGCCTCAAGTGAGGTCAGGCAAAGGGGGTTGCCCAGGAAAATCCCTGATTTTAAGCTCTGTTTTATCTTATTCATGGCAAGGGGACACAGCATGGATTTTCTGTTCCTTCCAGCTGGGCACTGGCTCAGTCTGTGGCTGTCTGCCCAGTTTGGGTCCTACCACAGGGGCTGATCTGGGCTGAACTTGCCAGAAGGGCACAGAAATCATCTCCCAGCTTGTATTCCCATGTTCTATTAATGAGAGAGAAGCAGTAAATCCACCTTTTTAATGCCTGAGCAGAACAATGAGTGTGGCTACAGCTGCAGGTGGAATCCTGGAGGGAAGGGATGGGTGGGAGGTGTTCAGCAGATAAACCAAGCCTGGGGATGGAGGAACAGCTCTGAGTCCAGCAGCTCCAGCATAAAATAGAAGTTGTAGCTTTACCCAGCACCCAAAGAGAAGAGAAGAGAAGTGTCTGTTCCAGGTGGGGGAGGGAGAGCATCCTCCTGGGAGAAGGGGAGAGCAAACCCAAGAGAGCGTTTGTTTGATGTGCCCTGGCTTCTGATCTGAAAGGAAATCTGAAAGAGAAAAGAGAGAGAAAAGGCAAGGGAAAAGAGAAAGGAAAGGCAAGGCAAAAGGGAAAGGAAAGGGAGGTATTTTATATATATTTCACTAATGACCCCAGGTTCAGGGAGAGGTGCTCAAAGAAAAGGTCTTGGCTGGGGGTTGCATGGCCAGGAGCTCAGGGAGGAGCAGCACAGGAATCCTTTGCAGAGAGCAATGCAGGGAGTTCAACAAGGTCTTTATTCACACTTCCTTAAAAAATAAGTTCTCTTCCCTCACAAGTTGTGCTGCCAGCTTGCAGAAAGCAAAGATAGAGCTGGGAATAATTGCTTTAGCCTTTAGTTTTGAGGGGAGTTCTCACTTTTCCTCTGCCAACCAAATAGGAAAAGCTCCCGTGCTAGTTTAGATCTAAGAAGAAGAAAAATGCAATAGAGATGAAGATAACTTTCTTTCTGTCACCAGAGGAAAATATATAGTGTTTGATCCAATCTATGCTCAGCTTTTTTTGCAGAAAAAAACAAAAAAAAACAACTCTCTATATCATACTGTTGGTTGGTACCTGGAAGACATCAGCCCTCAGTTTTCCCTCTGTTGTCTGACTAACAGCAAGAAAAAAGAGGCAGAGTTTCAGATTATGGACTGGTAAAGGTGGAGTAGCAGAGGGTCCATGCTCCTCATTTTACAATTTGCTTTGAAACAAAGGGAGAGACACTTGAGTAGAATCTTTACCTCAGTCGTTGGCTTTCTGCCATCAGGAAAAAACTTGTTAGAATTGTGCCCTCTGAGAAATAATGCACTTTTTTTCTTTTAGTTTTATAGAGTCCATGCTCTGTAACCTTTGAGAACTCAAATTCCCATGAGAGATGTGATGTGCAGGAGCTGGATCCTTACCCATCACTTGTCCTTCTGAGTGGTTTACACCCAATTCCTTTGTCATTTTGTGAGACAAATCTTCAAGAGACAGCCTAATTTTAGAATGAGCTCTGTTGGCTTTTGTGTTGCTTGCTTTTTGGTGTTGTTGCTTTAGATCACATTGTTACATCAGTCTTTTCTCTGCCTTTGTGCAACTTCCTTGAAGAGCTGAGGGAAATAGAATTAATTATAAAATCTGCATGGATGTTTTACCTGAAAATGTGTCAGGTGAGGGAGTGAGTCCAGAAGAATCCATGAAAATGATTTAAGGGCTGAAGCACCTCCCAAAGGCCACTCCACTGGCACCTGGGCTTTATTTACTGCTACACAACCAAACCTAAATTCTTTTTTTTGCATCTGCTCTACCACTGAGGTCAAAACTTGGATTTATCCTTAAGGATACCTTGAAATGTGACTTTCATTCTGATGAAAGATTTTGGGTTGCAGCTCCCAGTTACACCCCAATTTGATAAAGAAAAATTGAGATATATATATATATATTTTTTTTTTTATCACAAGTGTAGAGTATGAAACAAATTGCTTGAGATGATGATTCCCACCACTCTGAATTGTTCCATTGTTCAGAGCAGGGCTCCCTGACAGTTTCTTCATTTATCTTCTGTAGCCCAATGCTGCAGAGGACACTTTGGAGGCGTTAGGCTGCTGCTGATTTGTCAACCTTGACCTTCTGCCACATTAGCTCATTGCAAACCTGACACTCTTCATTTCTCAGCCTTAGATTTTTTTGTTTTTTTTTTTTTTTTTCTGAGCCAAGATCATCCACCAGAGCTCATGGGAAAGATGTATGGACACTTCTCAAAAGCTGAAAGACAGTGTCTGCTTTTTCACACTGGACCCCTATTCACCAGCTTGTGCTCTGGGTTAGAAACACAGCAGACACAGCTCAAAAAAAAACCTTAATTGTTGTCTTAACTCTGAGTTACTTTATAGTCTTTATTTGGTTTAGGAACTGCAAGTACACAGGAGACACTACGATTGAAATGGAGGATGATGAAATTAGCAGTGATTTCTTGCTGCTTGGTGATCAGAACTATTCTGTGTTGCATGTGATGTTGGTTTCTTCTGAAAATTGGCCTTGGTAAAATTTATATTTAAGCTCCATTTTAGGAAAAGGTTGCAGTGAGTGGAGCTGACACCCAGTAATAAAGTTTTGTTGGAATTAGTGTGGATGAGAGTGAAGCCAGGATTCTACTTGGAATTGGGGTTTAGTTATGAGCAGAGAACTGGGATGGTTTTGCCTGTGCAAAGCCACCAACACCTGGTTCAGGTGAAGAAGAGGGAACATCTGTGCTTGGTGAATGGCAAAGGAGAAAGGGTGGATGGAAAGGTGAGCGGGAGAGATTTAAGCAAGAATCAGGAAAAAACTGGGAGTTTACAACAGCCTAAAATCAGGCTTGGAGCTGGCCCAGGGCTGGGCATGGCCAGGAGCTGAGTTTCTCATGACTCTGCACACAAGTGTTGATCCTTATCACCCCTGAGCTATCCACACCATCTCCTTCCCTGCCTCCTGAGCTCTCTGAACTAATGGAAAAAAAGTTTGCTGCCTTGTTTTAGGCACATTCACCAAACTTTTGTCTTCAGTGGAGCCCAGACCATCCCATGGCTGGGGCAGGAGTAATCTGGGAGCAGCTGGGAGCTGCCTCTTTGTGTGTGGTGGGAGGTGAGGATGAGAATTCCCCTCTAGAGCACTTCCCCATCTTTTTTTTTCTAACTCCAGAGCATATTGATTGCTCTTTTATTCCATCTATGACACAGAGGAGGCCATGAGATTCATCTCTCATTCTGTAATTTACATCAAGAGTTGTAAATTGCCCAGCAAGTGGAAACAACACAAGGTAAAACCTTCCCAAAATGCTTTAATATGAGCTAATGGGTATAATACAGGTATTAATAATAGCTTTAATGTGTGGTCCTTGTACCACAGCTCAGTCTCAACCAGCTGGGTAATTGGATTGCCACACTTAACATGGGTAAACATGTCCAAACTTCAGAACACCTGTACAGAAAGAGAGTATTAGGGCAAAAATGAGACCCAAGCTTTGAAGCCAGCTCAACGAGCACTTTTGCTGATCTGCATGAAACTTGTGCAATTTCAATGCCATTATTCTTTTTGTCCACGTGCAGGCAAATCCTGAGACTAGTGGGAAAATGAAGTTTACTTAATAAAACCTATGAAAATGGGTGGCATGAAACAGAATTATTTCAGCTGGAATATATACACGGGGGAAAAGCAAGATCTTGAATATTCACATTACAGCTCATTGAAAAGGCAATGGGCTATGCAACAAGATTGACAACAAAGGGAAAAATGATGAGGAAAATTGCCTTACTTATCTGCTAGAGTGCTCTTGACTGCCAACTGTAATTTTATGGTTCATTATATAAAAAAATACCATTAATGTTAGTACTTGTGTATCATAATCATGTGAAGAAGGGAGAAAGTTCATTGAAATGTGCTCCATTTTTAATCAAGACACTATAATTGTGTGTTTTTCAGGCATCATCAATTCCCATCAATTTTACTGCTGCAAAAATAATGTGTTGCTATAGTTCTTCCAAAGGTCAATTCCTGCACGAGGTACATCGACAGCAGGAATGTAAACTGTAAATAAACAGCAGCATAATTTATCCCCTCTGATATTACTTGATTTGTCAGGAGCTCTAAGCTGATAAGCGAGGAAAATGCAGTAGCTGGGTTGGAAATTTCATGGGGCATCAGATAACTTAGAAATGACAGCAACTTTGGTTCCAGGGATGCTGTTAGAGAAAATGTCAGGCACCAGCCAATATTAGTGTTGCAGAGCCAATCTTACACAGCAAATGTGTCTGTCAGCCTATCTGGGGGCTTGCAGGAAGGCTGAAAAATCACAGAGCTGATAAGATTGGGGAGGACAAAGGCAGAACCTGCCCTGCCATGGGTGCTTCTCCTGGGGAATCAGCAGCTCCAAAGAACCTTGACCCTCAGGGAATTGTTCCTTGAAGGGGAGCAGGGGTGTTTCGAAGCCAAGCAGCACAACTCTTGGGGGGGTTGGTGTATTTTTTTTTTTTAATTTAAAGGAGACAAAGGGAAATTTAGAGGCATATCAGAATGTACAGAAAGTTTCCTGCAGGACAGGTGGGTTTCTAAATGAATGTTTGTGGTATTGCAGAATGGCATCAGGGATCAATCGACAGCAGAACCACAATCCCCAGGCAGCCCCAGAGCAGAGGAGGTCCCTGACCCAAGGACTTCAGTTTTTAAAAGCAGAGCTGATGCCCTGATGACTTTTTCCTACCTGGGGATGCTCAGACTTTCCTTATCCCATGACGTTGGGATTGAGCCTGACCTTGAGCAAAAGTTGCCCTTTCCTCCTGGGAATGTGCTCTGAGTTTTGGGGCTTGGCCATGGTGAGGTTTTGTTGAATTTGTGGTAGATTTGTTACCGAAGTTTTTAAAAGTGTTCCTGCATCTGCTGGTGCAGAATACTCCACAGCCCTGCTGTCCTTTATGGGAAAACTCTGCTGATCCTTCACCCCACTGGACACATCCTCCTCTCCTGGCAGAACCATTCCCAGTATTTCTTTTCCTGCTCACTCTTGCAATCTCAATTTAAATTCTTTTCAGTACAATCTGCATACAGATGTCTGAGACTCCCTGAAGAGGCCAAGTGCTGCCTTTCCACCTGGCAGAGAATCCCAAACACCCTTGATCCCTGTTCTTCCCCCCCTGGGACCCCTTGGATTGGGCTGCAGCACCTTGTCCCCTTGGGCAAAGGAAGGAGGGCAGCTTTAATTTTAATTTTATTTCTCTGCTTCAGGCCCAGCTTTGTTGCAGCAGATGAAAGGAGCAGTGGTACACATCAGGGCCAGCAAAAAACCCACATTTTCTCTTTATTCAACATCTTTTAAAAGATCTCACTCCTTAAAGAAAGCAAGAAAAGCCCAGAACAGGAGAAAGGGCTTCTGCTAGGTAGCTCTTAACAGAGCAAACAGATCATAAAACCAGCATTACTTGGATGACATATTCCAGTAGTATTTCATCTGTACTTGTGTAATACACCATCAGGCTTGGGTTACTTGATGATATTTTACTTGATAAAATAAGGTCAGCTGTCATAAACCCATCCCAGTGTCAGAGGCACTCAGAGTTTTGCTGCGTGGAAAGGAAAAAGCTCATTTTATTCCTAAAAAAAGTGCATCCTTCAACAGGGTGAAGTGGAAGATGGTGAGACCAAAGCTGAGAAGCTCCAGAAATCCCCCCACTTAGCCAAGGTCAGGGCTGAGGGAGCAAAATGCAGGACTGAAATAGCTGAAATAAAATAATATTCCATAAAATAAAATTCCAGCTGAAATAGCTGGAATAAGACAGGCATTTCTGCTTTGGTTTAGGTTTGGGGGTTTTTCAGAGAAATGTCCCTGTACATCTCACACCTCAGAAGTGGGAGCATCCTGCAGGGAATGCTAGGAGAGGATGGAGGAGCCTCTCTCTCCCTTCTCCTGCCCCAGGCTGGGCTAACATCTTGCAGACTCTGTGTAGAAGCAGAGCATTCTGCAGAGGGGATGATTTAGTCTTTCATGCTTTCCTTGTTTTAAAAATGTAACACATGCTTCAGTGCAGACTGTGATAATATATTCCATCGTGCTCTTTAGTGCTGATATTTAAAAACCTGCTCCTGAATATGCACAGTTTAAATTTCACATGAGTGTACATCATTTCTCCTGTTTTAAAACATGAAGTCTTTTAGGCAAAAAAGCAGGGTTTCTGTCAATCCGTTTTTACCCTTTTCTTCAGCTCTTCTATCTCCAGCTAAATATTTTCTTCATCTTCTGCAGGAAAAAAACCTGACTTATTCTCAAGCAAAGTGTGCTGTAGTGTCTGTGCCTGTGTTTGTTGGTAAGTCAAAATACAAACACTGGGAGAAGAAATCCTCATTTGTTTTCTGTTCCAGTTTTTAAGTGAGATGTTAGGAAGTAATCATAATAAAGAGGAGCTGAAGGAGCTGAAGAAATTATTTCTCAGTTAGACAGCAGCCTGCTGTTATCTCTAATCTAAGAGGCACTGGATGGAGGTCATCTTGTGATCAATGAGGTGAATTTCATTTTATGATGCTGCAACCAGACAGTGAATGGTACAATCAAGTGCTTTCAGAGAGAAAATAGAAGCAGTCAGAGAGTGATGGAAGAACCATAACAAAAATAAACAAATCTATTGCTATACACAGGCTCTTTTACAAGGACTCTGGAGTGCAGAAAGAGGATGTTGCCCTTCTTTAGCCCCCAGATATAGAAAATATTGCCAAGATTTATAATCACTTCACCTGCCCAGGACAGCCTTCTGCAGGAAGGGGGTTGGCAGGGTGCATTGCTGCTCTCCAAGATGAGCCCTCAGAAAGGAAAACCAATTTCATTTCCAAGGTGAAGACTTCAGCAGGGAATGCCCTGCAACTCTGGGGACTCCCCATGCACAAAGAGTTTTTTGTTTGGTTTTGTTTTTTCTGTTGCCTCCAGAAAGCCCAACACAGCTGAGGTTGTTCTGCATGGTCAGGTTCCCCAGGGCTGGCTCTGCTGTGTTTTGCCCTTGGTTTGGGTTTTTTTTTTCAAGTGGAATTTGACTTGGTTTTCCTTGCAGTGGGATCTGCTGTGACTTTGGGTGATGGAACAACCTGGCTGATGAAAAATGTTTGTTACTCCTGTGTTAGTGTGGAATAACAGCAACCTCCCAGTATCTGAAGGAGTCTGCAGGAAGGATGGAGAGGGCCTGGAGTGATAGGATGGGGGGCAAGGGTTTTAAATTAGAGAAGAACAGATTTAGAGGATGTTAGGAAAAAGTTCTTTACCATGAGGGTGGTAGAAAACTGGCAGAGGGTGCCCAGGGAGGTGGCTGAGGCCTCATCCCTGGAGGTGTTCAAGGTGAGGTTTGGGGAGGCTCTGAACACCCTGATCTGGGTGAGGGGACAGGATGAACTTTAGAAGTCCCTCCCAACCCAAATTCTTCTCTGATTTCATGAATATGAAGCATTGGGCAGGTTGTGGTGGTAACTGAGCAGTTATTGGATGTGTGGTCTGTCCTGTGCCAGCTTTCAGCCTTCAACCAGTGGCTGCTGTTCCATAAAGTACTGGGATATGGGTAGGAATGGTTTTTGTGCTCTGAGGAGTTTGGTTTCAAACAGTTGTCCTGAAGGAAGTTAAAAATATTTTTCCCACAAAAAAAAAAATAAATACTGAATTTTCCAGGCCTCACAATTGTTTGAAATAATCTGGCACAGAGTAATCTGGCTAATTCTCATGAGGAGAATCAAGATGTGTAAATACAGAAAAGGATAAAGAGATCTGAGAAATGTTTGTACCAAGAAAGGGGCAAGGGTGCATCTGTCAGAGTGCCATTTCTAGTGCCCCACTTACTATTTGTGTCTGATCTATTGAGTGTAAATGAGATTTGGACTGGAAACATCCCTAGGTTAAGGCTCTAATGGTGACATTAGACCTGTTCTTGCACCTCATGCAGCTGTGGATGGAAAGGTGTCCCCCAGCCAATGATGGGAAAGGGCAAAAGTTTATGAAGGTTCCTAAACCAGGTACCTATGGAGTAAAACTGCAGGAAGAGGGACCTAAAATGACAAAGTAGCAGCATCTAAGGGAGCTCAGGGCTTGCTGATCTGTTGCAGAGTGCACAGAGGTGAATTCTTTGTGCAGTAAAATGAATTCAATAAAATACTGAATCAACTTGGTACAGCTTTGTAACCTTCATTCAAAAAGCTGAGGCTGTCTGCATCTCTAGGATTGAAATGATGGTGTTTGCCCCAAGTAGCAGAGCTTATTTTTCATCAGAACATTTAGTAGAGCTTTTTGGAGCTTTTTAAATTTTTTCTCAAAGGAAAACCTTGCAAGTTACCTGCATGATCAATGGCAAGTTGAGAGCCCTTGCTGTCCACCTGGATTCATCTGGAATTCCCTGGCATCTTCAGGTCCTTGTGCATCAAAACAATGGTTTTTTTGCAACAAAACTCTGAGCAGTGACTCAAAGTATTCAGGGGTTCTGAATGGACTAAAATACATCCAATTTCTGTGGCTTGCAAACTTCAGAACCTGTAGCTGTGCTGAAAGGCTTTGATCTTGATCTTACTCTCCTGTTACCTTTGAAGTCCAAAGCACTGGGGGACCCAAAGGTGGGAAGTGTCCATTCCCTAGAGCCACATTTCAGATTCATTGCATTAACTATTGACCACTGGCTGCTGAAGGATGGAACCACACGTGGAGAGTGTTTTCTTATTAAAGATGGTTTCACACTTCAGTAGTTTCAGTGCAGATTGGGGTTTTTTACCATCCAAGAGGTGACTTCAGAGCACTGACGCGCGGGACTTCTGGAAGATGTTCTAGAACAAAGGAGTTAAAACTGATGTCAGAAATTACACACTAAATAACCATATATGTTATTTTTGGAGCTTATGAGAGAGCCCTAAAAGGGGGATGTTGGAGAGGGGCTCAGCTGGAATGCCAGGAATCACTGGGAGTTTAGTGCTCTAAATCAGTAGCAGTGCCTGTCTTCCTACAGAAGGCAAAATGGGAAGGGCTGCATTTCTATGACTTGTAAAATATTCATTTATGTGCTGCAGTTGAGGAGAATCGATCTCTAGAGAGCAGGAGGCTTCTCCATCTCAGTCAAATTAGCTTAGAGGTTTGAGCTGAGTGGGATGAAATGTTGTGGGGAGGAATGGTGTGGGGATGGGCTGAGGTCTGGTCCCCCAAATGGGGCAGAGGGACATCAGGCATTGAGCCTGAGGTATAAGTGTCTCAGGGGTTTGGCTCCAGTAGGCAGCAAATTGTGGAAAGCTTTTTTGTAATTTGGTTGAAAGTGGCTTTTTTCATCTGTCAAAGTACAGCAAGGTTAGTTAAGGTAATGGTTCATTCCTTCATTACAATGTTGTGGCAAAGGAGGATGCAGTGATGGGCACAGGGGAATTTCTCCTCTTTGGGTGCTCCTCAGCACTGCTCAGACACCAACGGGGCTGCAGTGATGCTGCCCAGCTCCAGAGCTCTGCAAGAGCCCCTGAGTGCCTGTATTGACTTTCTTATTTCAGCTTCCTGAGCATCCCTCCTTGAGCAGTTTCCTCCTCAGTTGGGTTTCCCAATGGCTTGTCACACCATTCCCAGGCTTTCTTAACACTCTTTGAAGATTTTTAAGTGAGAGGTGCTCCAGTGAATGGGGTTCTTTCTGCCTTTTTCTGATGTTAAGAAATCTGGAAGAGTTTCTTACAACAGGTTATTGTGTTGTTAAACTGAAAAAAATACCTTCTAAAATTTGTTCAAATGCTTCTGCCAACAATGTCTTTACCAGAGGAGCAAAGTGTTCAGGATGATGTCAATAAAGACAGCAGTTTTGACAGCAGTTATATACATCAGCAGCAGTGTGGGGGGGCTGGATGTTACCTGCATTATCAGTTGGCTAACACTTCCCATGAGGAAGATGTCTCTTTGGAAAGCTGTGCCTTTTATGAGTGTCATCAACTTCTGACAGGCTGGTTTGATGGGCTTTGAGGTTGTTTCAATTTGTGATAGAATAAGTGAGTGTTTTCTGAGAGATGGGTATTGGAAAACTTATGTTCAAACATAAGCTGCTTCATTCTCCTGTTTGGTGAGGGGTTTTTTTTTTTGTGTGTGAAACTCTGAGATCTGTGGAGGAAAAGACTTAAGTAGCAGAGTGATTTGCTGTGCTTTTTGATATTAAAACAGCAGAGGCACAGTTCATGCAGAGGCAAGGAGTCCTAAATGGCTCTACCTTGAAAAGCTCTGGGCTTTAAAAGCTTTGTGCAAAATCTCCATGGGCTTTTGGGTAACCCAAGGGCAAGGGAAGAAGAGCAGGGAGGCAGAGCAGGAGCAGCTGGGAGCAGAGGAACAGAACAAATCTGTACATAACAGCAAATGCATAACAGCATGCTCAGAATGTTTTGCAAGTAGGTGGAATATTTCTTTTTCCACGCTGTGGGAAATATTTATTTCTAATTTTGACCATATGGATTCATACTTGATTATTTCAGACTCAGTCATGTGGATGGGTGCAGAAAGAGGACAGCTAAGTGACAAATCCCTCTTGTCTTGTCTCCTCTCCTCACCTCACAGGAGGTCCCTTTCTGAATATTTACATCTGAACTATAAATCACTCAGTATAATTGGCCCCTGTAATTAAACAAGAACCTTATTGAATAAATCACCACTGTAGTAATTCCACATGTGATACTCTGGCTGTAACTCTGCAATTCCTTTGACTTTATTGCAATGACCTCTTCTGGTTTCATCATGTTTGATAATTTAGCAAAAGTGAAGAAATCCTCTTTGTGAGTTGTCCAAGAAGTCTTTAAAAATTATTAATATTAGCTCAATATTGAGCCAATATCACTCCTAAGATGTTCCAGCCATACCCCATTATTTTTGGAAACACAAACTTACCTCTCTGAGCACTGGAGCCTGGTGTAAGCAACAAACACAGGTAATTGAGTGGAAAATTGGGATTTTGCCCATGATATCCACAATTTTATTTTTCTTGGCAGGGTGGAGAGCCAGAAATATCCACACCCAATCAGCAAGGACCTTTATGTAAATTAATGCAGAATAGAACAGCAGAGTAGAACTTGATGACATTGGACTTGCTTTTTCTATATTAGTCAATACTTGCTCAGTTTATAATTTTCCCTTTCCCAAGTTATTTCTGCATGCACACCAGTACAAACTCACCCAATTTGATACTTCAATTAAATTCCAGTGAGGTTTTATTTTTATTTACTGCTTTCTCCAATATATTCATATCTTTCAAATCTCTGCAGAGCTCCATTGATTCCTGTAGCATCATCTCCCAGTCTCTTGAGTACAAGTGGTGACTGATTCTCCCTTGATACTTCTGGAAGACCTAAAAGACACAAGAATGAAATTTTAAAGAGGCTGGGGCTTTATTAAGCTGCCCCCACACCTGGAACTTTATTTGAGATGATTGGGAATTCCTTGACAATTTTTTTTCCTCACACACACAAAAAAACCCCAAGCTAATTTGCCAAAAATCAGAAGTCTGAGAAGTCTTGGTTAAGAAGGATTTGATTCCATACATCTAATTAAGCAGCAAAAGAGGCAGTGCAATAGTGAGTTGACACTGTTAACCAAAGATTGTGCTTTTTCTTGTGATGGCAATTTTTCAAAATTTTAATGAACTTTTGCTCAAATTAAAAAAAAAAAAAACCAAAACAGTTGAAACCAATTAATTTGACTGACTTAACAAAAAAAAAAAAACAAAAAAAAAAACGAGTTGGTGGTGTGTGGAAATGTGAGATCACAGATTTACACCCTGCCTTGGACACAATTTCTCTGCAAACTGCTGAGAGCTCCTGGGGCATGGAAACACCATCCACGTTCTGCAGGGAGCTGCCTTGCCATGCTGCCACCCTGCTTGGAGGAAACTTGAGAAATTGAGGGGGAAAAAAGCAGCATCTCAATCTCAAAGGCATTAACAGCCTGTTTGGTGTCCTCTGTCTTTCAGCTTTTACACAGCCAGCTCATTCCTCATCCCTCGTGCTCTTGCTGGGATCTTCCTGAGCATCTCCTTTTGCCTTGCTTCTACTGAACTTGCATCACATTTTTGTGATAAACTGATACTTAATATTTAATTATGATTTTTGCCTGAGATTTGCATTACTGTGACATCAGCAGCCTGTCAAGTTAGTTTGAAAAGTCTGGTTCAGAGGAAACACTCAAATTCAAGTAGAATCTGAAACTATCTTCCATTAATATATTTCTTTTTTAAATTAATTTGCACGTGTACTGAATGGAAAGGATTTTTACCCTTGTCTGAAAAGCCATGGCAAGGAACTTCTTCTGGAAAAGAAAAATAATTTAAAGCAGCTTTCTATGGAAATTCCCAGTATCTCTCTGTTCAATGGTGTGTCCAAATAAATGTGCTTGGTATGAATATAGAAAAGAAATAATTTATCAAGTAAACAGATAGGTGCTTGAAGAATTTCCATTGCTTTGGAAACATGATTCTTTTTCTTGACACAGCTTTCCTCATCTGTTGCGTGACAGATCTAAAATGGGAAAGTGAACTCTTCCCTTCATTTGATGAAAATGAAAAAAAAAAAAAAGGGGATGGGAGGAAGAGAGAAAAACCAAGCATTAAGATGCCAACGTGTGTTTCATCCACTTCAGTGCTGCCTGAGAGACCTAAAATCAGCAGAAGAGTTTCACCTTCACAGAAGTTATTGACTTACTTTCTGTGCCTCTTTGCACAATTTTCCCCATTTTTTTTCCTTTGATTCTTTACATTTTACCTTTCACAGGAGAGCAGAGCATCTGCTCTCTGAGCTTGCACAGAAATCAATGCCATCAGCTCCAGAGGAGCCTTGAGGTCTGCCAGAGTGACAGGAAGGTTTTTATGGGTGCCATTCCCTAAGTGCAAGGATGTTTTGTGTACCACTAAAGTTTATACCATGCCTAGAGGTACCCAAACACCTTATAAAAAAAAAATAAAATCTACAGTTTGCTGTTTATTGGTAAACATGAACAGGTCTTGCCACAGAAGGTTTTTTGCCCTGGTGCTTTCTCTAACCTCATCTTCTGCCTTCTAGAGGTGACCCTGCTCTGGCAGGACCTGATGATCTTTGGGGGGTCCTTTCCAACCCCTCACTTTTTATTCTGCAGAGGTGAGAACCCAGGTCCAAAAGCCTCCAAGCTGCCTCTCTACCCTCCTTGAAGAAAAATATCTCCAGGACTGCAAGATCATTGCTGAAAGGAAGATTCCTGTGAGTTTGGCTCTTGGGAACACGTGTCAGAATCTTGATGGGATCTCCAGCTCCTGGGGATAAAGAGAAAAGATGCTCAAAAGAGAACTTTGGGCTTTGCAAAGACCTGGCCAGAAGTTGATGGAGCTTCTGCTCCATGCTGGGCAGGACCCTGCCAGGAACTTCAGTCTCTACCAGAGACCTGCAGCTGGCTGGTGAGGATTGAAATTAATGAGGTGAAATTAATGGTGAGGATTGTAATTAATGCAAATAGTGAATATTGATCACTTCTCTAGCCCCAATATTATTCTTATTACCCCAAGAGGTGTTGATAGACAAGACAGTGCCTAAATACAGAGGTTTTATTTACTTGAATCATCCTCCCCAATTCCTTACATTTGTGAAAAGCCATCTAGCAGGGGTTTTTTTTTGCCTTGATTGAGTTCCTCCTTGTACATTTCCCAAAGCAAATAAAACCAGACTGGAATTGAATTAAGGAGGTTCACTGGGTGTGTTGTAGGGGCTAATTTAATAGGTATAAAATGCACTTAATTCCTTAAAGCCATGGAAATGTCTGTCAGTAAGAAGCTGCTTTGCTATGTAGCCAACAAGCAATGTGGTTCTGTTGGGTGAGCTGTGGGGTTTTTGAACATTATGAAACATGAAAACTTTAAATACTGAGCAAATTTGGTTGTGTCTGTGTTGGTTTTTTAAGCAAAATATTGCTTAAGGTGTTTAAAGGAAAAAAAAAATGATGATTTGATTGGTACCTATCAACAGGACATCTCAAATGACTTTTAAATATTTATTATTTTTGTCTAATTTTGCAGCTGGACACTTCAGAGGTAACTACAGTCATCAGGTTATCAGCTCCCACTGCTCTGCAGTACCAGGACACTCTCCTAAGCCTACAGGCACCCCAGATTTGAGCAGTATTAGGAGAATAATCAGATTATATTAATTTTAGGATTAAGGAGCCATCACAGGAAGCATTTATTTACTGGATTTGGATAGCCTCACTCTGATGAAACATAATTTTCTTTATTTTCCTTCTCTCTCACAGTTCTGACAGTTATCAAATATGCCTGCTGGTTAAAAAAAAAAACAAACAAAAAACAAACCACCAAAAAAAAAGGAGTGGCAGGAGTGTAATGAAGGGTGATGTGAAATATGTAGAGAAAACTAGGATGTGGTTTTGGTCCCACAGAATTCCTCAGCCCTCCAGGTGGTAAGTGAGCTTCTTTCCTTGTTTTCTAAGAGGGATTCAGGATCTGGGTGGAGTTTTCCTGATGTTCATTGACAGATTGAGAGTGTACAAGAAACCTCAGTGTGTCATCAGCTTCCTGAGTGTTTCCCTCTGCCAAAGCCCCTGTGTGTGAGTTGCTCTCTGGGTCAGCAAAAATGCCAAATCTTTTGCCAGTTAAATATTTAAGTTCAGCAATCTGATAACAAAGGCAACCAGGCCTGGTAAATCTCCTCAACTATCATAGAATCATAGAATGGGCTGGGTTGGAAGGGACCTCAGAGATCATCAAGTCCAACCCTTGAACCACTCCCACTGCAGTTCCCAGCCCATGGCACTCAGTGCCACATCCAGGCTCTTTGGAAATATCTCCAGACACAGAGAATCCACTACTTCCCTGGGCAGCCCATTCCAATGCCTGATCACCCTCTCCAGAAAGAAATTCTTTCTCATCTCCAACCTAAACCTCCCCTGGCACAACTTGAGACCCTGCCCTCTTGTCTTGCTGAGAGTTGCCTGGGAAAAGAGCCCAACCCCCCCTGGCTCCAACCTCCTTTCAGGGAGTTGGAGAGAGTGATGAGGTCTCCCCTGAGCCTCCTCTTCTCCAGCCTCAACACCCCCAGCTCCCTCAGCCCTTCCTCACAGGACTTGTGCTGGATCCCTTCACAGCCTCCTTGCTCTTCTCTGGACCTGCTCCAGCACCTCAATCTCCTTCCTGAGCTGAGGGGCCCAGAACTGGACACAGGACTCAAGCTGTGGCCTCACCAGGGCTGAGCACAGGGGCAGAATCCCTTCCCTGGACCTGCTGGCCACGCTGTTCCTGATCCAGGCCAGGATGCCATTGGCCTTCTTGGCCACCTGGGCACACTGCTGGTTCATGTTCAGCTTCCTGGCAATCCAGACTCCCAGGTCCCTTTCTGCCTGGCTGCTCTCAGCCACTCTGTCATGAACAGGACAGTGACAAACTCAAGGAATTCTTCACAGGAAGGTCAGCACTCCAAGGAAATTACCTGGGAGCCTTTGGCTCAGGCTTTTGCTCTCCAAAGATGGATAAGTGGGGAAGGGATGGAGAATTTCAGGATGTTATTTAGTTTGACTTCATGATAGTGGCACTGAGCTCCCAGCTTGATTCAAGAACTTGGGGTTTTTTTGTTTTGGTTTGGTTTTTTTGTTGTTGTTGGTTTTTTTTGTTTTTTTCTTTTTAGATTTTTTTTTTTTCCCCCCTTCTATTTTGGGACTAAAGTTGGAACTCAGTTTTTTTTCTTGGGGAAAGTTCTCAGTTTTGCTGGAAGTGTCAAAGCTCAGCCTCTGATCCATGATACTTTCTGCTTATAATATATAATTATATATGTCATTTATATATTATTATTTTTTGATATAAATAATAATATATATTATAAATTTATACTATAAATATAAGTAATATAATGATATAATATATAATAGATAATTATTATTATTACATATATATGTAATATTATATATAATGTAGTAATATATAATATATAATATAGTATTATATATTATATATATATATAGATATATAATATATAATATAAAAATACAAGACAGAAAATCACCTTTATCCTGGCCCAAACCAGGACAATAATATATACATAAAATAATATAATGTGATATTATATTATAATTTATATTTATAATTCTAATTATAAATATAAATATATATTTATACATTGTTGTTGTTGTTGTTGTTGTTGTTGTTGTTATTATTATTATTATTATTATTATTATTATTATTATTATTATTATTATTTTATATAAAAATCTACTCCAAGCAGGATTATTTTCCCAGGTCAGACAAGAAAGATCTGGTTGCAAATGCTTGCTGTGAGTCAAGCAGAAGGAAGGGAAGTGGAGGTGCAAGCTGTGCTCCCAGCTCAGAACATCCTTGGGGTTGCTGTGCTGCAGTGAGTGGCAGTCAGGGACCTGCTGGGTCACTTTCTCACCATTATTGCTGGTGCTGAGTGTGCAAAGGTGCTGCAGGGGTGGTGGGAGAAAGGCTCCCAAATGGTCATGAACTGGAAGGTGCTCAGGTCAGTGAGCATCACAAGTGGATGATTCCCAGTGGAGATTTAATGAAGTCTGACATCTGACCTCAGTGTGAGCTCGTGTTGCACAAGTGCAGTGATATGGTGAGTTATATCAATTAAACCTGAATAAGGGTTGGGGTTTTTTTTTTTCACTGAAAAAAGTCTCTGACACCTGCACTACTGTACATATTCCTTGGAAAAACACACCAAAGGCTGTTAAGGTTTAATTTGATTTAATTTTGGCTGTATTTGGGTTTATGCCAAGAAGAAAGTGAACGATTTAAGATGGTCTTTATGAATACATAGTACTGCAGACAGCAGGGAAATTGATGTGACAAATGAAGGTATAAAAGTGTTTCCAAATATATTTACAGGAGATATTTAAAGAAGCTTCAGACCAAGGTCTGAAGTATATTGCAAGACACCTGTGCACTCTCCATGAGCTGCTTTTATAGGGCCTTTGCTATATTTAAAAGCTCTTTTTCCTTTGGAAAGCCCCAGGATATTATCTGGAATAAGAGAAGTATTTGTCCTTTCTTGAGAAGTTTCCTGAGCAGGGGACAGCAGTTGATAATCAAGGAATTAATATCTGCCCAGTCCAAACATGATAAGACAGCTTTTAAATAACTGTGGTTTTTGTCAGTCTTGATCTTATTTTCTTTTTTCTCTGGAATGTAAAGATCAGGACCAAAGTTTAATTAACTTCAGATTAACTTCAGTTTTGACTGCTTGATGGTGGCTGTAGGGATATGAATACAAGTAGTGACTGAAAGACTATGGATCTCTTGTCATTTGCTCATGTTTTCCCCTCCTTGATGACTCTGTTGTGTTCCTGAGAACACTTGGGGGTGGTGGACAGTCTGCTCCCCAGGGAAGATTGCTTTACTTTGGGAAAAAAAGAAAGAAATTACAGGGAAGCATCAAAAAAGAAATACAGTCAGTTCACTCCTTAGGCACTTAATGTTCTACTCTTCAAGAAATAAACCCAAAACAACTTTAAAAATGAAAAGGATTGTCAAATATATCTCTTACTACAAACTAAAGACATGATGGGACCAAAAAGCTGGATCTGAGCTCTGTGCAAGGGGGAGCAGAGCATTGTAGCACTGAAGATGAAAAATCCCTTCACCTTTCCTTTTTTCCCCTTAAGATTATTCTAGAGGTTTTGCAAACAGACTTTGAGTTGTTGGGAAGAGGCCTTCAAAGCCTTCTGAGCGTACAGATGTTATCACAGCCTCTAAAGTTTGGCATAAAACCTGGCGTGCAGCTCTGGAGCAATTCTACCTCTCTTTGCTCCTGAGCAGGAATGTTGTGGGTTCCAGCACTAAGGTTTCAGTCTGCTCACTCTAAAAATTGTCTTTTCAATACTTGTATGGCTCCAAACTCTCATTGGGGATCCATGTTGAGTGGTGTGGAGCTGTAGTTCCTACTTGGATACTCAGTAGCTTCTCACAACCAGCTTCTATGCCTGTAAATACAGCTGTATAAATATGGGGGGGGACCAAGATAATGTCCCCCCCAAAGTCCAGCATAGAAGGAGATGAACCCAGCAGACCCCAACCTCTGCAGCAGTGGCACCCAAGCCAAAGGCACCCATCTGCACCCTGCTGCTGCTGCTGAGCCTCCATCCACCAGGGCCCAGCTGCAGAGGGAAAGCTGCTGGGCTGATGGAAGGATGCCATGAGAGATGCCTACACTAGGGTGTTTTTTTTTTCCCAGCATCATTATTTTTAGCATTTATCTGTTGCTGAAACTTAATATACAAGCAGGCATTGGTATTGCTAGAGCCTGGAGACATTCTGGACACACTGGAAGCAGTATTTGTAAAATAGCTACCTACATTAAAAGGAATATGCAACTGTGTTCCTGAACTCAGGAACAGTCACAATCTGGCTTTCTCTTTAATATTGCTTCTTTAATGTCTTAATGATGCAGTTTCCATGCAGGCAAAAGACAGAAAGGCTTTGATGTGAGCTTTGTGCATATGAATATTATTGGCAGAAGCCCTTTATTTCACCTTCAGTGAGAAAGGGAGGAAACCATGTAGGAAATATCATGGTATTCATAGGTTAAGAGAATCAGGATGTTTGCCTTTGTGTTCCTTCTTGGTTTCTAACACATCAATCAGGGGCATTTTTGGCTCATCATATCTGTGGCAAAAGGCAAGAGAGTGCTTTTATGTCACTAAGCAGCCTGTATTGATGCTGGGAGGGGCACTGGGAGGTTGGTACAGATAGAAATAGTAGGAATTATGTCACATTTTGCATCCCTTCCCTGTGAGCCAGCTGGGATGGGGTTTCCTGCATCCTGGGGATGGAGCTGCAGGGCTGGGGGAGGTGGGTGCAGATCTTCCCCCTCCATCTGAACAACCTTCCAGGAGCAGTGAGAGGCTGCAATCTGCCCCTCTGTTATCAAATCATTATAGAAATATGAAGTAACCCAGGGAAAATGAACATTTTTAGATTTTTTCCAACTATAAGAGCACTTGCTCAAGGGAGAATGGATTTCTTCTTAGAGTGCTGGTATTATAGGTTGAAAGTAATTGAGGAATTACCTTGGTCTATCCTTACGTTGACTCCAGCTGTCATTGTGGAGAAATTCTGCATTCTTGGACTAGGTGTTTTGGTGTTTTGTCAATCTATCATCCAGACAACAGCAACTGATGTGGCAGAGGTGCAAGTGTAGAGCACAGGCTGGTGCTGGGAGGTTTGAGGAGAGGTCTGTGCTGGGTTTGACAGACAGAGTATCTTCAAGTCTTAAGGATTAAGGATTTAGAGGAGTCCAAGCCCTGCTGATGTGCTTGTGTGACTATAGAACAGGAGCTAATTTACTAATCAGACACAGCAGGGGATGGAGTCTCTAGAGAGGAGGGAAAAGAGGACATCCAGCACTGAAAAAAGATAAAGAGGAAATGAGTGAAGGCACAGGAGATGGAATCCAAGTTCCAATAAAATATACATGCTTGTCTTCTTGCTTGGTCCTTCTCTTATTTCTCATGCTCTGCTGATCTCATGTGGTCTGCACCATAAAAAGTTGTCCAGAGTGATGCTTCCAGAAGGTGAGTATATGTATGTCAGGAGAAAAAATAACACTCACTTTGAAGGATGATTTAAGATTATTTTTCCACGCTTCTGCGTGAGATTGGATCTATTGTAACCTTCCTAAACCTTTGTTACCTTTGTAATTTAAACTGACAGGTTAAATGCTAATGCAATTGATAGGGGTGAACAAGTGGTCAAGGAACAACCTGATCTGACTGTATAATGCATCAGAGAATTGCAAAAATATGCAGGTCAGATGTAATTTTGACAGAAAATGGCTTGCTGCAAGGGTTTATGTTTCCCTGGATAGTCTTAAAAAGAGTTGGACTATAGTAAGTACCACATTGCTTGAAAAAAATATCAAGTTAAACTTAATGGAAAAAAACCCAAGTTCTCAATATCCTCAGATTTCATTATCAGTTTTTATTGGAGCTAGGATAATAAGATTATAGAATTAAAAGAAAAGTTATACCCATTTTCTTCAGCTCAGCAGTCCTAATGTGCACAAAGGAAGGACCATTCATTTCTCACCATAAATACACAGAGAAAACTGCTTGGAAAAAGAAGTGGTCTCTGACTACACCCAGTCTGATCTGATCCTTACCCACCTAAAAACTGTGTTACCTCAACAGCCCTGGGTTATGGAAATTACTTGTAACAATAGGTAAAAAGGCATTGTCTTGTTAATTAACCCTGAAGTGAGTGGTTTGCCACTTGGTGTAAGAGGTAGAGGGAGATCAGGGTGTGAATCAAGATCCTGGAGCTGCTGGTGGGAGCAGTGGCCTCTCTTTTCCCTCTTTTCCCTCTTTTCCCTCTTTTCCCTCTTTTCCAGGTGTATTTAAGAGAAGCAGCAGTGCCTGGGAAGGCTGAGGGCAAGTTCTACCTAGATCAGGTTATTCCCAGTTCAGGGAATTTCCTGTAATGCAAGAGACCCACATTCAAATCACTCTGCAGAGTGATCAAGATGAAGCTGAAGCAGAGGGAAAGTTGGGAAACTTTGATCTTGTCCAGCAGTATTCTGTAAATCCCACTTTTATCTCCTCATTCTCATACGTCTCATAATTGTGACACCATTTCATCTCTTTTTAAGCTTAACAAAAAGAGTGGTGTTTTGGAATGCAGATGAAATTTCCATTTTGGGGCATTATAACAAACTTTCCTCCAGTCTGAGCAATGCCAAGGAAAAACTCCTTCTCTGAAGGACACTGGAAAAATATTCTTTGAAACCCTTCTGATCAAGCAGAGATTTGGTGAATCCATTTGTCTGCCAGGGACATTATACCAGTGCATTTTTGGTACCATATTGCTTAAATAATAATAGTTTGTTTGCCTTTAAACCCTGAAATACACTCCCCAGCTGCCAAGTCCAACAAGAAGACAAAAGGGGCAGTAAATAGACCAGAAAAAAAGGAAGCAAACATAAAACCCCACAAGAAGTTAGCTCATTTTTAATATTTTACTAATTGTTTTTCTCAGAGGAAATGTCAGGGTTGAGTTTGTTCTCTTGCCTGTGCAGCTGTTCAATGTATTCTTCATCCATATAGAAATCTAAATAGAAAAATAGAAATATAAATTGCCTCAGTGCTTTTAAAACTTTAAAAATAATAATTCAGTGACTACTCCATGAAACAGACCCATCCTCCCTGCTTTAACCTGCAGAGTAGGTTAGCATAACATGAAATCAATTATTGTAGCAGACATATAAAAGCTGTCAGGTTTAATCCTGAGCTGCAGCATCTCCCCTGAATGTTTGATTTCTGTTCACCCACGTGAAGCTCCAGAAATAGAGAGACATCAGGCAGGTTCTGGGGCAAGGAATGTATTCGACTATCCTGAGTTAAGAAGTGAAATTTGAAATGAATAATGTACCCTGGGAACACTGCTCTCTTTTTAGTCAAACGTTTTCTGGTCTCTTAAAGTAAAGCAGAGCATGAACTACAGAACAAATATTGAATTAATATTCAGAATTGTCATAATTGTGACACCATTTCATCTCTTTTTAAGCTTGTCTAGAACCAGCTTGAAATGAGCATTATTCTCATCCTTTCCCTTTTCTTGCTGTTTTTGTTGGTGTGTGTTTCTCTGCAGAGGGATAATCAGAAATACAGCAGAAATGTCTTGACTTTCACAGCCCTGTCTACACCTCAGCTCTCTCATATACTAACTATAAAAAAAGAAAATTATTATTAGTGTTTCTTCTGATTTCTGCTTTATTATGTGACCTTGTTATGGCTAAGATTGTCACCTTGCAGTTTGCATTGGTATGGGGGACCAGGGAATTTGAAAGTCCTAAAAATGATGGATTAAACAAGCAGCAAGGATTGGGAAATGCTGCTATTCTGATACAGGCAGAAACAGCTGGGACAGCTGCCTGGTATGGTTGGAAAAGGGGTAAAAGTTGTGATTCTGACTCTTTTCTCTTGCTCTGTGGGGAAGGGGAAGGTTAGGGCTCACTTTGAGAAAAGTCACCTTAGAGTCTGTGTCCTTCTGAGAGACAAAACTGTGACCCCCAGGCAAGGCTGCCAGCCAGGACAGCTTCTTGGGAGCTGCTCCTTTGTTGAAAATATCTCAGAAGGAAAAATAAAACCCTCTCTTGGGGTTCTCAAGTCCTGTAGGGTCTGGTTTGAAAGTCTCAGCCACTTGAGTGATCTTGGAGCTTTGGTGGATTCCATCTAACACCAGAAACGTTATACAACAGTCCATAATAATTGGGCACAAAGAGTGATAAGAGCATGGATCAGGAGAGATATTTATCTTGGTGTATTTCAAGGTAGAAATGATAATCCTTCCTTCTATAAAATACAAACTCCATGTGGAGATAATCTTAAAAAAAATAATAATAAAAAAAAGAAACCAGGTGATAAAAGAAAGCAGGATTTCTCCTCACAATCAGTACTCTTTTCTTTCAGATATTACATTCTAGATATTAAGTAATTATTATGTGCCAACAGACCTGAGAATCTGATTTTAACTTTCAGGTAACATATTAGGGCTATAACCAAATCTGAGGACTATTATCATAGCAAAATGACTGTAATGCTTCAAGGCTGTAATAGTCATCACCTTTTTATCATTCCTATTACCATCAGGCCCCAAACCAATGAATTTTTTTAACATTATTCTACCATAACCTTTAGCTATATGCATTATTTCCAACACCTGAAACAAGCCTGAAACACAGCAGAATAATTCATTTACCACTCACTGCACTCCACAGTTTGCTAAACCCAGATTAGTGCAAACACCTAAAGCTGTTCTGCATATCATGAAAATACATCTATTCCTTCAGTCGTGCTGTGGAATGACCTGTAAATGACACACAAGTTGAAGGAGTCACCAACAGGAGGCATAAGGTTGATAAAAGTCTGGGAATGCTGAGTTCTATCTCCATTAGAAGAGTGATTTGCTTACCTGGTTTGGGAGGAATTTCCTTGGCTGGCTCTCCCATAGTTTATGTGGAATGCACAGCATAAATATTCCATGGGCTCACTATGAAACTCTGCTTGTGATATACTTTTCCAGTGTCCTTTGTGTTGTTTCATGTCATGTTTAGTCCTGTTAGAGCCAAGTAGGTGCTAATGCATAATACCAGCACTATGCATAGACCATCTTCATAAATAATCATGTGTATGCTCCAGTGATTTTTGTGCATAAAGACTCCTCTATCTAAGTTACTACAGCCCTGGGCTCTGAGTAGATCAGATTTGTACTACAGCACTATTTTTCTTCCCTCTGTTGAAGTGTATTATGATAGCAGTACTGGCATTTATCTAGGCTGTTGATATAAAGGTTTCTAGCCACACAAGCAAGGTATATTGCATTATGGGATTTTGTAATATACTGCTTGAAATATTACCAGAGATAGAGGATCTTGCAAAACATAAAGGAAGCCCCGAGGCAAAAAGATTCCTACTGAGTACAGAGTGCCTTGGATCAGGTCCTTGGAGAATGCTACCTCTCAAATAACAAGTTGGAAGAATTTAATTGCAAATTCTTCAATGTCATCATGTCACTCTGAAAACTGGATGCTTTAGTTCAGTGAAAAGCCTCAGCAATAGGGAACACCTTTTGGCTGGACTTTAACTCCTTCAAAGAATTTGGATATTCCATTTCTGTGACATGAAGTTTTCAGGTGCTTAAAATAATTGTGAGCATGCAAATGGGATGCAAAGACTTTGGATCTTCTGCTGGGTGGGACTGGTTTGTGCTTCTTCCTTAGGAAACTTACCCAAGAGATCCTTGCTTCCAGAATCCATTTGGAGCTTCAGGCTCCAGCTCAGGTCCCAGGCAGAAGACACTTTTAGTCCTGAATAAAGAAAAATAAATAGTGCTCCAAATCTCTGGTGTTCCATCTCTCCTGTGCTGCAGCACACAGCTGGGGGGGCATGGAAATGGCATCTTAGCAAACTTATATTTATCAGGATGTTTCTGAACTGCCTTAAAAAAAACCCTTTATATCTGAAAAGGGTTTCAGATATAAAGGATTCAGGCATAGGAAAGGTACAATAGGTACATAGGTACCTAGGATACATAGGTACCCAGGATACATAGGTACATAGATAGGTAACAAGTAAAAAGTTATCAGACTTGAGGTGGAATTTTTCTGGGATTTTTTGTGTGACCTTTTCCAAGCCCAAGGAAATCACAAAATGATTTCCACTGGTTGCAGTGGAGGAGAGATTAAGGTCCTAATTTCGCTTTGAATCAGTTTTCTCATTAGTAAATTACCAAGCTCAGAGCTTAATGTTTCCAATGCTCTTCAGTATCCTTGAAAGGAAAGTGATAGTGGAGTGTTAAGTGTCCTTATTGCCACCAGTCACCCAGCATACAAATCTAGATTAATAGGAGCATTTTGGTGGTGTTGCCAGGGCTGGGAACTCTGTACCACGTTCCCTCTACCCCAGAAGACCCAGGCAAAAATATTCAACATTTTATCTAAAGAGAAAGCTGGTTTCTCAGCAGGTACCTTGTATTTCCTGCAGGTTTGGGGATGTTTTAGGCCAGGCTTCACACTCATTTCATTCACAGAGTTAATCAGCAAGCTCACTTCACCTGGATTTGAAATTTCTGGGGCTAAATTGTTACAGTGCTCAAGGGTTTACAACCTTCAAACAGCATTATGAACTCCAAGAGAGGTAAAACTTGTCCAGGCTGGCAGTGGTCATCTTTAAATATAAATATCTGAAAGGGAAAGGTGAACATCTCAGAGTAACCATCAGTGGAGAAGAAACAAAAGACTGATGGCAAATTTGCTGATGAGCGAAGTACTTCAAAGAAGGCCAATGCTGAACATGAAAAAGGCCCAGCAGGAATTCATTAAATCTGAGTGATAAAATGGGTTCATTTTAATTTTCTAGCTTGGATGCTCATTAACAGTGAACAGCTTATGGAAAATATTCATCTATAGCTTGCAGCATAACTTGGATATTAACTGTATTAACCTAGTCAGATTTCCCATCAGCAGTTTCTCTTGGATTGGTTTTTGCCATACACATCTTGCATCTCCAAAAAGGCAGCTTCTTATATCACTGCAGTGCCACAGGCTGGACCCACTGCAGTATTTTAATCTCTGTAATGGTGATTTTTTTTTTTTTTTTGTGATGCAAGCATTTAAATTAATGTCCTCAAAACCTCAACTCAAATGTCCAGTATTGGCTGCTGCACTGGCCATGCAGATGAGCAAGTGCCAGGGGTTCTTTCCCGAGCTCTGATGCCTGGAAAGACCTAAACTAATAGAGGAAAACTATTCATCTTCATGAAAAACACAGCCCCTTGTGTCTTTTCCACCTAATTACCTGTTAATTGTATCACTGCCCTGGGAAGCAGCAGGCTGAGGAGGGGTGAATTCCTTCCTCAAAATGTCCTCTCTGGATTAGGTCACCAGGAATCAGGGCTGGTGATCCCAGGCCATCAGGGATGACTTCTCAGTATTTCTTTTGAAGGTGTTCAACTTGCATAAATCCAAGTGCTGCAGTCTCCATAGACTCCTTGGAGTAAATGCAGACTTTTCTGTTTCCAAGGTGAGTTCTTGAACCTGTAGTCACCATGGCCACACTCAGCATGGAGCAGAAAACATTGCTTTGTGCCTCTGCTCACGTACAAAGGTAAAGACTATGTAAATCCAGTTTAATTACAAGCCATTATTTGGAATAAATGCCTATCTCCCTCATCCCCACACTTTCCTCCCTTTACACACTCAACCTCATCTTACCATCACCAATTAAAAGCTCATCCTTGCTGTGGCTCACATATGCTGATCCATACCCCCCCTTTCAAACATTCCACACAATTCCAGGATGCTGTTCTTACCTCTCTGTTCATGTGCTTCAAGCAGCCTTTGCCTCAGCAGTTATCCAGAATTCCCCAATGGCAGATCCAGTTGTGTCCTGGGTGAGCAGGTGACTTGTGCTCTCCATAAATTTCCTATCAGATGATCCCATAACTGGGATGAATGGTAATTCTCAGACTGTCCCAGATGGCACAGCTAATTTGGATGACTTGGATATCCAGGAGCTTAGACATCAGATGAACAATAGTTTAAAATATATTAATGATATCTAAAAAGAAGATGTAAATGATTTATTACATTGCTTGCATTACTGATTTTACATGTAGCACATCAGGCATTTATTTTAGCCCTACAGTGAGCTGGGCACACACACACATAAAATACCTTGTAGAAAAGTTCTTCACATATATTTCTGTCCTGCAAACAAATCCAGAGCCTTCTGGATCTACTTCTCCCCAGTAGCATTTCTTGGCAATGAGTCCCTGTAGCTTTGTTCCTGGGAGAATAAAATGTGCCTTTCCAGTAAATTCAAAAAGAAACTTCCATCTTCACTGCTGAGTACCAACTGACATGTTTGCTGATTTACTCCACTGATTTTTCATTCCATAGCTTTTCCAATTCTGTGTTCAAATGATCTCATCCTGCATTTGGTTGATGCAAGTTACCAATCTGGAAAAGCCAGCTACTTCCACCTTCACTATTATGAGGGATACTTCTGCTGCTCTCTTTACTTGCCTTTAATCTACTCAAGGCTAACATTTCTTTTTTGGCCTCATCCATAAGGAATTCAGCACTATTCTCCCCACCATCCCATAGCTAACAAGTGGGAATATTTTGCACCATGAATCCTTTGCTTGAAATCATTTTAAAATTGCAACTTCTGATCTGGTGGTGCCTCAGCAGCTGTGGAAATGCCTCCCAGTGCACTGAGTCAGAACAGCTCAAAGTGATTCCAGCCCCAGCCTGAGTAATTGCTCACAAGAATCATTTCATACTGGTGCAGGCTTTATCTTGTGTTATCCTAGGAATGGTGCTGGATTAGCCCCTTCTCCCAGGAGCCAGCAGGCACCATGAGCAGGGATGAAATGTTCCTAAGTGATTTGAAAAGCCATCAGTTTTCCAACGTGTGCTGTCTTGAGTTAAGGCTTGTCCAAACTATTCAACCTGCTCATATTTCTTCCCCATCAGTGCTGTGTCTGTCATCTGTTGTTTCACCACCTGTTAATCCATCTGAGCTCTAGCTGGGGATTTGATTTATAAGGGTGCCTATATCTTACTTGTTTGCTGCATACAACATGGAGCTATTTTTTTCAACAATTGTTTGTCTTCCTTGTGCTACATCCACCTATTGCTCTAAATCCTGAAAGGCAGGAAAACATGAAAGATGTTATTCCCACAGCTGTCACCCACATTTTTCTACCTTTTCATCACGAGTTATTGAAATCACATTGACACACCAAGACGTTGCTCAAGCACACATTTCGATTTGTAATTTTTCACCACACTCCTTCATTGCTACTAAAAATGAATTTTAATCAGGAGTGATCTGTATATAAACCTGATGATTTGTATTCATAAGCAGCTGAAGTTATAAGGAACTTCCTGCTGTGGTTACTCAAGTTAATGCAGGCATGGGGAAAGTGACTCAAAACCTGCACTAGTTTTAATAATGTTGTTTCTGTTTCTTTCAAAATTCAGGGAAAGCTGCACCAGATAAATGATACCTTTTGATTACCAAACCTCTTCTCTTCTTCAAACATAAATTTTAGACTGTAAGCATCAGCTCAAATAGGGCTTTTTGAGGGGGAGTTCTTATGTTCTTGTTTTTGATCACCTAACTCTTGTGCCTGGCTTTGCCTGTTCTTCAGTGCTATGTTCTGACAAGCTAACACTATTTTTCATTTTACTGCCTCATTTAACCTATGCAATAAAGTTGCTTGTCATGTAATAAAGTAAGTATTTTCCCAAGAAGTGGCTATAGAACTTGGTATCAAAGTGGACATTTCTATTGATTTTTGAATGGATATTAACAGGCCTGCTTCTGCCTTCTTTTTACCAATTGCCTTTTAGACCTCCACATCTCTTGAAAGAAATCTTGCTGTAAATTGTGATGACCAAATGTGATCTTGACCTGCTCTTTTTCTTCTCCTCTCCCTCAGTGCTTTACTGTCCTAAAACCTTTTTTATGCTCCTTACAATTAGCTCTCAGAAAAGCAGCAGAGATAATGGTTAATGACCTCCTGTCATTCACTGTCACTCAAGTCCTACAAAGGAAAAGGCACTTTCAGAAATGTGATAACATTACAGGGACAATAAGCTGGCTAGAGCTTGGGGAGGGGGGAAAACTGCAAGGAAATGGAATTTCTTGATCAAGACTCTTTGGAAACCTTGGGAATATTCATCTCTGTGTGGCACTGACTCAGATTATACCTTGGAGAAGTTTTCCATCTCTTAGCACAAGCAGTGAAAGGATCCCCTGTCAGTTTAGGGCAGTGATATTGTTAGAAATAGTCTCCTGGTCTTTCAGAAGCTTGGCTCACACCCCTGAAAAGCTACAGAAAACTAAACAACAAAAAGTTCCTGTTATTAAAGCTGTGTAATATTAAAGCATGGATATCTATACTCTCATATATATTTACCTTCATTGCTGTTGTGGTCAGCATGCTGAGAAGGCCACTTTATTGTAGCTTTCTCAAGAACAGAAATCTATAGTGCTTCCCATGTTAGGATAATGATTTTCCATGTCTGATTTTTGTTGTCATTCCTCCAAGATGAAACGAGCAAAAAGAGTAAAAGAAATAATTAAAAAAAAAAATCTTTTCAATTGTAGCATAATTACTGAACAACATATACCTCCCTCAAGTGATTGGCAGTAATATTTTATGACCTTATTTCTGCAGCAGTCATTTAACTGGCTTTAAAATACAGGATTCCTGTCTGGGAACCTTTGAGAAGTGCATGCTTGCTTAACTAATGTCTGTGCCAGCTGTGAGCTTTTTGCTTTCTGAGTTTACTTATATATGATTTGTGTTCAGATTACATTACTCAGCACTTTGGGCCTTTCTTGTGACTATGGGGATGCATTTGTCACCCCTGTTGAGGTGGAGGACAGCAGATGCCAAGGGCCCCATCCTTAAGGCTCAGTATTAAGCATGAGTTGCAGGTATTTGCCTGTGCAGCCATTATTGAGTGGTGGGATTTTATCCTCCAGATTGGAAAAGTCAAAGCTGTGAGTTTGGTGATAAATAAGATTGACAGAATGGGAATATCACCTTAGGAAGCAGCATTTCCAGGAGTCCTGGAAAATAATCCCACTTTGGTAGAGTGCCTGCAGTCCCTGCAGTGCACAGTGAGAATGGAGAATCTCATATTCTACTTTTCTGCTGGATCTAAAAGTAGTTGTATCAAATTTAAAGTGGTTATTTTTAGAATGAGACCCCATACAGGATAAAACTCTCTAGCAGGATATTTCTACCACTTATGTCCCTAACCAAGCCTGCTCAGCAGCATCCCCAAACATGGTTTAGAATGCTGTTTGTCTTCATCCAGGAGGGAGATCAATTCTGTTGTGGAAACACAGAGCACAGCATGGGATCACACTAATCAATGTGAGCAGGCCTTGGTAAAACTATCTATTACTCTGCAATCCAGCAGCATCAAAGCTAATTAATACTTTACTCAGCTTTAATGAGTGTATTAGTGGTTAATACTTGTGTATAAGCTACTCATAACTCAATAATCCCATCACATTTGCATTATTAATAGGACAGGTACGTGCCTTGGAGTTGATTGATCATAAAACCTATTAACCTAGATTTGTAATATGTCTCCAGTTACCTGCAAGGAAGAGCAGTAATCACCATGGGCACAAAGCAGGAACCAGATTCAGGGGTAAAAAGGCCTTTTCAGATTCCACGTGACTGTGACTGAAGATTTACAATGAAAGATACATTTTAAACCACCCCTAAGCTGATCTAAAAGGTGATAAATGTCTAAAACTGAGGACTAAGTACCCTGGATTATCAGATTCCTGAAGCCTTTCAGCTCAAGCCCTCTTAACAAGGAAGTGGTAAAAATAAAATAAAAAAAAAAAAATAGAAAAAAGAAAGCAAGCCTAAGCATAGATTAATCCACTCCCCACAAGAGAGATTTTCCATTACTCTCTTTACCCCACTCCACACATAAAAAGCCTACTCTGTAGTGCAAGCTTATTTATTTAAATGAATCTGTGGGCTGGTTCAGGTGAGATATGTGTAAATAAACCAAGTACTTCTCTAATGCATGTTCAAGAAGAACAATATCTTGCAATTTCCCTCCTATAGGCTTTGTGTTCTACAAAGAGAAATAAAAAAGTACTTCATCCTCTTCAGCAGCCTTGAAAGCTTTTGCTTATTCATACCTGCTTACAGCAGAGGACAGGCAATCATCCTGAAAGGGGAAAGCAACATCCAGACACTGTGGAGAAAACATGCACTTAGATGAATTCCTTGTGAACAGTAATAAAAAAAAAAAAAAAGATGTGAGGAAAAAGCAGTTCATCCCTTTGGAGACTCATCTTTTTAATGCCCAATTTCCACAGGATCTTCTAATTGCCTCTTGTGGGATTGAAGTGTTTTCTCTTGCAGCCTTGGTTTAGAAGTTGGTTACATTGGTTGGTAGGCTGTTCTGGTTGGTTTTATTATTTTTAGGTTTGAAGAATTGTTTTCTTATGTCTTTTTTCCCTCGGATATTTGCCCTATCTCTCACATTTCCTAGTTCATGTTGTTGCCATCAATAAAATTTAAGCTTACAGGATGCTGAGAAGCTGAATCCTCTTTCATTCCCACATTTTCTCATGTGGTGGGACATAAAGCTGCTGGTTAATCAGTTCTGAAATCCTGCATATGGGCAGGATGATGGGCTGGTAATTAACCAGTGAGCTGTACCTGCATGATTAATGTGAACTTGTTTTCCCTCCTGCCCTCTATTGCTTCTCTAGTTGCAATATCTTTGGTAGAATTATGTCTAAAGGGAATTAGAGGAGGAAGGAGACAGGCTGTGTAAAAACCTCAAGCAAAGGACCCAGATGTTGTGGCTGAAAAATAAGACCAGATAAGGCAGCCCTGTCACTAGTCCTGAGTCTCCAGCCCAGAGATTTTTCATCTTTTCAGGCATGGCCCTATTGTCAGCTGCCCCACAACATGTTGCAAGATTAAGGTTTAATAAGTAAATTAAAGCAGCCTGATGTGAAACTGGGAAAAATGAGGAAAACAGTGTGTTCTCACCTCTTTTCATAGAGCTTTGATTTGGCTGGTTAAGAATGTTCCTCCATTTTGCACAGGGCTGAGCAAATCACTCATTATAAATATTGTATTAACCAGATGTCATCATTTGAACTCCCTGAAATCTTCCTGAGTAGATTTTAACACATCTTTTGAAGAGGTATTGGTGGCTGAGAGCAAACTTCCAGACGTTTTATCTGCACATGATGCTTGCAGAGACACAGATAATCCTTATTACCTCCCCATTTAATATTTGAGAAGCATTTAAGAAAATATTAATAGCTAAAATGAGTGTTAGAAATATTTTGTGCATCTGCCTCTCACTCATCAAGTGCTTAAGGAAAATCATGGGGAAAGACAGGGGCTCAAAAATTAAAAGTTATTTCTTAATATGCCACAAAAATCAGTGCTATCATTTGATCTGGTTTAATTAACAGAGTCATAGCTTTCTGGGACAGGCAGCATCATCTCAGGTATACACAGGCCATATGTTTATACCCAGCTATTGAGCTGCTCTAAGACAAATTGCCTATGTTTAACTAAAACCTGTCTCAAGATTCCATCAAATCTTTTATTTCCCTTGATGCAATTCTGTTATTTCCCTTGAAGGTCTCTGTGAAGAAGGTTCCAACAGCAGGAAAAACAACTCGTGAGGTAATGCAGGAAGAAACAAAATGAAAAGTGTGGCCAGATCTCTGCTGGAAAAGAAATTGCTTTTCTGGTAAGCAGCCAAGATCAAATAAGGTAGAAGGAGCCTGACTGCCCATCAGTCTATTAAAGGCAAGGAGTCAATGGAGGATCAATATGTTTTGGGTAAGGCCTTGATAGATACCTCTAAATAAGCATAATTATGTGCATAATATTTGTGCATAAATATCTGCATAATTATCAGACATTCTTGAAAGTGTGAAAATAAACAGTAAAACACTCTGGCACATGTGAAAATGTGGGAATAGAGCACTGAAACCCAGACTGACCACCAACCCCAAGAGCAGCTCTAACAACCAGAAGAGTGACACCTAAATTCTAGTATTTATTACATCAGTTATTCATGCTTTGGGCTTGTGAGAGCAGGACTGGAAACTTGCATGTGAAGCACAAGTATTTTTCTGGGTGAAGAGCAGCAGCTGAGCTTCATCCTGCTGGTAACCAGGCATAGGAAATGGATGTTAATCCTCTGCTGCAGCTGAACAACACAAACTGAGACCTGACATTTGAGTTTTGGGATAATATTAGGCTGTAAAATATGATGTAATTTTAAAACATTTAAAAATATTATGTTAAATATTACCCTGTAAAAAAAAAGGCTTAGCTGCCACCCAGGAGGGTTGCATGGTCTGCAAGGATTCAAGCCAAGCAAGTTTTAGTATTGGGGATTTTTTTTTTCAAAAGCAATATCACAAGAGGTTGTTTTTTTTTGCCAAGTCCTTTGTGCCAAAGTTTGGGATGCAGAGGTCTGGGATATGGTGAGTTGGGAGCCTTGCTTCAGCACCCTGTAAATGAGGTTCTGCTTTTTGCATCTGCAGAGTCTCCCCAAAAGGAGCTTTGCACTTTCAAGTTAATGAAGCTGAGAACTCAAAACCCTCTTGCTTTAGGAGACCTGAGTAAACTCCCTTCCTGCCAAGCAAAAACCAGATTTAAAGGAAATTTGTTGGTCCATTTGTTGTCCTCCTGGTGTCAGTTCAGAACTCTCAGGTAAATGAATACCTGGATGGATTGGTCACAAATGTTTGTACAGAGCCTCCAACCACACCAACACAGAAGCAGCTCCTCTGCCTTCATTGCCAATAGGCTTTTCCTTTGCAGTTACTAATCCACAGATTTATTCACTGAATAGTCAGCAATCCTCAAAGCAGCACTATTTTTTTTATCCAAGTTAGGGTTCCTGCCTAAATGACTGTAGGAACTAAAGTAGATGATTAGAATTCCTTCTTTTCACTCTCTTGTGACATTAGGCTGGCATTGGAGAATTAGCATTAAAAGTCTCTGGTGGTTTTAGAGCAAAAACCCAGAAAATGCAAGAAGCTGAAACACAAAATATCTCTTCACCCATCCCTTGGGATGGGACTGTGCTATAATGTATAGAGCAGGTATATAACATAGTGTATATGTTTCTACTGCCTGCCACAGGATCCTCACACTCACAGCCTATTTATCAAAGATCAATTTTTGCAATATCATTGATCAAGTGAGACTGGAGCTGTCAGCTTGCTTCAGGAGTAGCTGCAGTAGCAGCTGAAATTCAATCCTTTCTTCTTCATTTCTCTGTGGATTAAGCCCTTGGTGTACACATATAACAGACACTCTCTTTGTGAGGATTATATGCCTCTGGTCCCAGACAAAAAAAAAAACCAGGAACAATAATAATATGTTTTTAAAATGTGAAGGAATTACAGACTGCTCATTTTCTGCTCTGTGCCCAGAAAGATATCAGAATAAATAGTCAGACAATCTATTTAAGCACTCAGAAGATAAAAGCTGATAAGAACAGAACCAGCATGGATGTTTTGAGAACGAACCATATCAAGCTAACCTAATGCCTTTTTGTGATAAGGTAAGAGTGCTGCAGATAGGGAAAGAGCAGTAGATGTCTGCAGGAGAGGAGATTTGGGGGAGACATTATTCTACTCTTATTATTGCAGGCAGTAGGAGTGGCATTAACAAAGAAAAACAGACATCAAATCAGGCTGGATCAGCAGTACTGAGTGTTTTAAATGTGGAGCAATTCTTCATCACTAAGGCTGCAGCTGGAGTATTCTGGTCTGTCTGGAACTCAGTGTTGTTAAAAGACAAGGAATAGCTAAAGGGAATTCTGAGGAGATTGTGGGAAATAATCCAGACCTGAAGCATGAGGAAAACCTGAGTTAACTGAGCTTGGTTGCTCTGGAGGAGGACAGCAAGGGAGGTGAAATGTCTTTTGTAAGTGAAAAGTTTTTCTGACTTCCATGGCATTGGCTCAGGTTCTGCTCTCCATGAGGAGGAAAGCTGGGAAGTATGGTCCTTGCCATCAGGATAAGTTGCATTATTAAAGTGTAAGGGAAATTCAGGTTAAACACTTGAGGGGGAAGAAAAAAACCAACCCAGCCTGAAGGCAAGATGGGTGGTGGAATAAATAATGTGGAAGTCTGTGGAATTTCCATCAGTGGAAGGACAGGTTATGCAGACACCTGTCAGACACAATTTAAGTCTGGTTTGTGCTATCTGGAGATAAAAATAATGGAGTGGGTGACTCTGTAAAAACCCTGCTTCCCTTACTCCTACTTTATATAACTCCATTTTTATTTTCATCCTTCCATCCAGCTTAAGGTCAGACTTAATTAAAATAAGTCAAATACCTAGGATTTTGGGGTTTCACTACAAATCATTATAGTTGGTAAAATTGAAACTTTTGCCCTTAGTTCTTGGTACCAAAAGTGATTAAAAAACAACTGTCAGGGATTTCAGAATTCCATTAATAAATGGTTTTTCTTAATACACCAAACTTTAAAAAGGAAGAGACATTGTTTTTAGTTGCAACAAAGTCCCAGAAAAAAATCAACTGTAGCTCAAGATATTTATCTTAATTTTCTGATCCCACTTCTTATTTTTTTGAGAGCAATAAAGGCTCAGGTCTGATCTTGCACTCTGGACTTATCTCCAAGTAAACAACTGTAGAGTCAGGCCCAGAGGTTTCTTTAAATTAGATGCTCAGTAGCTACCAGGTATTTGTTATTGCTCATGAAGTCCTGTTCTCAGGAGATAAATACACAGAGCTAACTTTTATATTTTACTCTGTTGAATTCATTTTATGACATCTTCAGGCTTAGCAGTGCTTTGTTGCTCTTCACAAATTTTTAATTTTTTTTTTTTTAAGATTATATTTTTATCCAGTTGCCCTTTGACAGATTTACAGTAAAACCAACTCAGGACACTTTGCACTTCACCCTTTCAGAAGAAGTGATTGAAAAGTTCAGCTGAATATGCTCAGTGAATGATTTTTTTTTTTTTTTTTTCTTTTTTTTTTTTTTTCATCCACAGATTTACTTCTTTCCATGCCATCTAAAAAGATTGTTTTGTTTAAGAAGAAAAAAACCCTGTCCTTGTGACAATTTGCATAATATGTTAATGCTGATATGCATCTAGACATCTGGATGGCATTTTAATATCTCATTCTCATTCAAACAACTAGAAACCACACAGATGGTAAAGACAATTTTAAGAGCATTGTTGTAAACAAATAAGGCAGCCAGGAAATCAAACAGGCTCTAAGACAGGCTTTAGAGCCTCTCCTGCTTTCTGGGGAAGAATATGCAGATGACATGTTTTGACTGCAAGACACAGCAGCCTCCTTCAGCCTCAGTTATGCTGAGAGGTAAATGCAGGATTTTTGATGGAGATTAGGGATCATTTTATGGGAAAATCCTCACCCTGCCCAGCAGAGCTGGCACCACAGAATATACTTAGAAATTACACAGAATATACGTAGAAACAGAAAGAACTTGGGAGTTTCTTTGCAGCTGGAGATGCTGCTGGGCAAGCCCTGTGCTTTATTTTATCTTCTTTTCAATTAGCAGCAGAAATATGAAAAATCCTGATGGCTTCAGGAAGAAGGCATGGAAATTGTGCTTTCACACTTTAGATAATAATGTCCCTTCTAGTGGTTATTTGCTCCCATTGTTAAAAATGCATCTACCTGAAGTTGTATGGGACTCAGGAAACCCCTGCAGTCCTCTTTAATTTATTCCTTGTTTGTGTCTCTGTGAGGTACACAGGTTTTTTGAGCTACAGCACTACTGCAAGCTCTGATTCAGATGTCTGCTCAGTGTGCTTGGTAAGAGCTATCCAAGAGCCTTTTCTGTAGGTGGAGCTGATGTCTCAGCAGATGCTGCAAATAGGTGAATCTCTCTGGACTGCAATAAAACAACTCCTGTCTTTATCAGATAACATCATAAACTGATTATTTTTCCCTTCACGCCAGCTGCTCTTGGGCCTCTCAGCACTTATGGCTATAGATCCCACCCAATGAATTTCACTGACCTTATACAAGTTTTCAGGGATTCAGCTGTCCTCAGGGAAGTAAAACTCCAGGACCTCCTCCTCCATCTCCTGCAACACAAGCAAAAAGTCACCATTTAAATTCTCTCCCTTCCTTCTGTAATTACAAGTAAATGAAAATACTACACAAGCCATTGAAGTATACATTACAAAACTAGATATCAAATCTCCTTCTGGTAATCCAAGGAATATTTCAGGTAGTGAACAGCAATAAGCTAAAGCAGTTAAAACTTTGTGCCCAGTTCAGTCTGGGTAACTGGAGACCATGGGACTCCCTTACATTGGGGTCAATTGGATTAAGAGCTCCTGGAGAGCTGGTGGGAAACCACCATGGAAAGCATTTTATCAAGGGAAATGGTAAAAAGAGCATTTCCTAAAATATTTCTGCTCTTCTCTCAGCTCATCCCCATGGTTTGCATGTGGTAAATGCTAAGAAGGGAACAGAAGAAAACTCAGAGAAAATAAAGTTAATGGGAATTCAGCACCAAAAAGCTCCTTAAGTCAGCTCACAAATTTAGGAATAAAAACAAAACTGCAGCATAAAATAACCCAACAGGAGCCTTTCAGTGAGCACTGAATAAACCAATTTTCCTTCCCAACTCTGCCCAGCTCCCAGGATAATAACCATCCCTGATAACCTGGCAGTGATGCCCACTGCTGGGTGATATTCTTCTTACCTGGAGAGGTTTCTCTCAGGTCCCACTTCTTGAAATGTTCCATCACTTTAGAACTCCTTTGCACCCAAGTTTGGTGACCCCAACCAAGCTGAGAAATATATGTATATATATCTGCAGTGGATGGAAGATTATCTCTGTGATTGGGTCCAGGAGCTCTTGTCAGGTGAACTGAAGGCAGCAGGAGTTGAAATGTGGGCCAGGAATCCTCTGCAGTCAAAGAAAAACTTTATATGCCATGTTTTAAGTTTGCCTCACAAAACCAAAGCAAAACAAAACAAAAAAAACCCCAAACTACTTTAATCCTAAGCATGGTTGCTTTGACAAATTTAGTTAGTGCCTGGCAGAAAAGGGAGGACAAAAATAGTCATTTCATTTTTAGTCTGCAAATTGTAAGACTGCAAACACCATTTGCACTCAAAGATGATTCTTCACTTTGTTCACACAGCTGGATTTTTGTGATGTCTGATAAATGCTTAAAGAAAATTTTGATCTAATTGTTCAGACTTCCAGCTTGTTGATGCTGGAGCTATTGTGGCAGCAAGAAGGATGGAAAAAACATTAATAAGAAATGGTGCGGGTGCTTCCCTCTGATCACAGAGTGTTGGAAAGCAGGGGAATTACTAAATTATGATAGGAATAGTTAGAAAGCAAGAGAGAGAAATTTTTAAAGAGCAGATGTATTCTTTCTTTTGAGGCCAAAGGGGCTGAGGCATTCTCTTACCAGGTTGGGAGAGGAGGAGACAACCCCAGGAATGCCCAGCTGAGAGGTCCTGATCAGTGCCACGAAGCTTTAGGACATTTCTGCACCTTTGGGTTTCTGCAGCCTGCACTTCCCACCCTGCCTGGTTTTACAGCAGTGTGCATTACTGAAGCAGGTCAGAGAACCCACACTTATTTTTGAAGTCCATCATTTTTCCAAATATCAATCTCCCTGTGTCTCAAAAACCCACAACAAGCAGGCAGTTTTATGGGATTGCAAGAGCTGTTGGTGAAAGGTTTTCATAAAATATGTATGAATTCATTGTATAGATGCAGTAAAAAAAGAACAGATACATCACAGAAGATCAAATTTTTTTTTGTCATCTTTGGTGAGAAAATATAGATCAATTGATTCTAAACTCTTGTTTTGCTGGTACAGAAACTGTACAGAAAGCACTGAGGTAAGTGATGCTGACACCCCAGGAAGAATTATTATCTAATGAGTTTTGTCTGTTTGGATCTGTAACTTAGACAATTCCATATTGAAAGAAATTCATTTTATTGTCTACTCTTCTTTATCAGCTTATGAAGAACAGAAAAGGCTTTCCAAGCACTCACTGAAACCATAGAAACCTTACACCATTTCCACAGACCATCTATATGAACTCCTATGTAAAGCATAGGATGTCACATTCCTTAAACCTGTCTCCAAAATTAATGCCTTTTTAACAAAATCTGAAACTTCTCCAAAAACAATGTGGCTGATCATGAAGGCTACATAATTAAATTTAAGGATTTGAAAGCAAGTGAAAATAGGGTATTAAAATACTAAAAATAGTATTGATCTGGATTATGAATATAATCCTCACTGTTTGAGTAGGTGGGGGAGAGGAATCAAAATGCCTGAAGAGGACTTAAATCTGTTACCATTAATTTGTGCAGCCCTAAGTCAGCTAACAGAAAATCAGTTGGTAAATTGAAGGATCATGAGAGTCAATCTTTAAAAAAAAAATCAAAATATTACAAGGAGTTGCTTTTCCTTCACTTCTGTAAAGCAGCTCCTACTGCAGGTACATAGACAGGAGCATCAGATGGAGACAGTAACATTTCTATCAGCATTATTCCAGTGATATCAAAAGCTGTATCATTGAAAAAGAGTCATAATTAAAAGCAAAGAGGCTCTTTCAAGTTATTCCAGACTTTAGTTATTTACCTTAATCAGTTAGAAAAAAAAAAAAAAAGGTGGGATTGTCTCCTACGTCTGCATGCTTGGAATAGCTCTGTTGGAAATGCTCCAATACTTGGTGTAATTTTAGATTTAGGACAGCTGCTCACTCAAGTCAAACTAATAACATTTCACCAAAAAAATACATCATTGTGTGTGCAGAAGTGGATGGAAGCAAAGAAGCATCAAAAACCTTGATTAATCTCATGATTAATCTCAAGGAAAGCTACCCCTGCTCTTAGAAGTACTGGGGTGGATGGTACCAGGGAAAGACTTTGAGGGTAACCAAGTGCCAAGGGAAAGAACTGAAATGAAAGGAAGAAGAATGGACTTTCCCTGATGGGATTGGGGTGTTTCCTCTCTCCCCAGGATGCCACCTCCCAGATGCCATACAAAGAGAAGTCTGGAAGTCAGTCTAGCCCTCAGCTAGTCCTAAGGATGGGCTGATTTCAGCTCAGAACCAAGTTTATTTGGGCACTGCTTTACTTGTAGGATTGTGTCTGTGGCTTTTGGGGGAAGTCAGCTTTATGATCCTGCCTCCCACCAGCTGGTCTTCAGACATGGGGGGTGGCTGGGTGCCATGGAGCAGCCACCTGCAATCCATTCAGAACTCAATTTACTATCAAGTGTTTTGGAGTGATTCTGAGCTCAGTTTGAGATGGCGTAGCCCTAAGCAGCTGAATTTCAACAACTGCTTCCTAGAATTGTACTTACAGTAAATTAAACCATTTCAAAGGTTTTTTTCATTTAGACACTGGCAAATGTTTCTGTACTTCATGTTGTTTGGATTGGGGATCTACTCTGTAGGACTTCCTCACTGCCAGCAGGTGGGGAAGCAGAGGTTTCTGTAGCACACTGGTTCTGCAGAAGCCTCATTGCAGACATCCCAAGTGATTCCCAGGTCACCCCTTCAATTCAGGATGAACCCTGGTGCAACCAGACTCATCTCACCTGTGTTCCAGAGGGAGCCCTTCCTCTGATGGTGCTGAATCTCTCTGCATCTCTCTCAAGATGGGGGATTTTAGGGGATCAACACATCCCTACCAACGTGCTTGGTATCTGTTATCAGATTTCCCAGCTGGTATAGCCTTCCTTCCTACAGGTAAGTTGACCAACCCAAACATAAGAAGGAGAAAAAATAGACAAAGGAAAGCCCTTAAAGTCCAGAAGAAGGGAACCTTACTCTGCTTGTGCTCAGTGATTCCTCTTTCCTTCATTTGGTGGCCCATGGAGTAAGCAATATGCTGCTTCTTTCCCTTTATCTTATCAAAACTCCCTCTGCTCTAGGAGAACATGGAAAACAGGTTGTGTCCTGAAATGCTGCCAGCTCAATGCATCCTGAAAAAACAGGGAAAAATCTGTATTGTTTCATCTGTATGGAAGACACTCCCTCTGGATGCAGTGAGGCTGGGGCTGTGTTAGGTGTGTATGTGTAGGTCTTATCTGCTTCCTGTTTAGCAAGATTGGGTTTGCCCTCCTTAATCATATTTATAGCATTTATAAAAATCATTTATAATTTTTTATATTTTATGAGATGAGGTATCCAGTAAATTTCTAGAAAGAAACCTCACTTTTTTTGTCTCTAACAGGAGACAAGACTGCATTAGGGACTATGAAATTGAAATGCATTAGCTGTTAGCCAAAGCAAATTTTCATATAAATTAATATTATTATTGCATTTTAATAAAGCAATAGCATTTATGGGATTATGTAGACATCAATCACTCGGGGGTGTCTTGGAACAATTATTGACTTCATGCATCATCTGCTTCTTCACTTTAAAATTTGGTGCACTCTTCATAAATACCATATATCAGCCAGCCATAAACCACTTCTTAAATGCCTTGGGCCCAGCACTGACACCATTGTTAGAAAAAGCCCCCTGAGCCAGTGACATCCTAATATGTGACTATGTAATTAAAATCTTGACATATGCAAAGAGTTGTAAAATAGATAAAAGGGTTGGGATTGTAAATAGAAGTCTAAAGGCTGGGAGCAGATGGTTCATTTGTGAAAGGGGTAGGGGGAGAGCCAAGAAATGACAAACAGATGGCTGAGGTGTGAAGGACAGGCAGGGAAATTTGGAAGAGTTGAGGATATAATGGACAAGTCTCACCCACCCTGAGTGAATCAGGAGGCTTGGAGAGGAGGTTAAACATTTTACATTTTTCTGTTTGCATTTCTACAAATGTGTCAGTGGGAAATGTGCAGCAATAAGGCTGAGAATAACAAGCCAGGCAAGCCAGGCTTTGGGGATACAAAACCTGCTCAAGGTGCAGAGACCACCTGAGTGCTACCACTTCAATCCTGAGTCAGATGTGGGGGCTGAGCTGTCCTCATTCAAACAGAAATATTCAGAATTGCAACAAAACCATATTGCCAACATTTATAGGTGCCTGAACATAGCCATGGACTGAAGGAAGTGTTTGCCAGCTGCTGCCCCTTGTTTTGCTGTGGTGTTAATTCAGTTGAGTGAATTCAGTTCTGTTGTAGGTGATTATATAGGAACATCCTGGCTAAAAAAAAAATATCCCAGTTGGGCAGGAAGATCAGGTCAAATAGGGCTGGTTTGTTGTTTGGGTTTTTTGGTTGGTTTGGTTTTTTTTTAAGGCACTGGCAAGTCTGAAACCTTGGCCAGATTAAAAGTATGATGCTGCTGAATCTGCCCTTGAGTCTAATATTCTTTTATATCCTGTGGTTGTCAGGCAAGCTTGAAAAATACATCCCCAGCAACAAAAGAGTAGAATTTCTGCACACAAATGGGCAAAAAAATCACTTTCAGCAATCAAAATCAAATTCCCTAAGAACTGTGAAAGTGCAGGTATTTTGAGAGGGCTCTTTTGTCAGTTGTTCTGGAGTGAGAACTTGATCAATGTAGCAAATGTAGGAAAAAAAATCTAGAAGGCCTTTTGCAGAAGTCACTTTGTTTTGTCAGCAGGTATTCATTCTGAAAGAGGTAACTGAACCCAGAAAAACCTTCAGCATAGCCAAATAAACCTCCTCAGTTTCTAGCAGCAGCAGCAGAAAATATAAACTTATAGGCATCATTAAATGATCCTCTGCATAGTGTTGGGGAAATCACTGAACAGGTTTTGTCAATGCTATGGAGAAAGATTTGGGGGATTACTCCAGAAAAAAAAAAAAAGAAAAGCAAACAGGAGACCTCAAATCCTTGTGGAAATTGTGCTCTGCCACCTTGCCTGGACTCAAATCCCACCAGAATGTATTAATATGCCTCAATATTTACTGGTGGCCAAGCATTCAGAAGTGCCTAAAGCTACTGTAAGACACTATTTTTCTTTCAAAATCTAGCTTTTATGGGACTGAGAGGAAGAAAATACAATTCTGTCCAGTACAGACTAATAAAATGGTGCCAGCACTTGTGCAGATGGTTAGAGATGTAAAAGTCTTCCAAAATGGTTTGAATTTGTAAATTATACAATCAATATTTATTCTTTTCTCTTACTACAAAAAGCTATTTACATCTGAATTCAGCATTCATGTTTCTGGAAAGTGAAGTTCTGCAAAGCAGTTGTGTAGGAACTTTGTTTTTTGGGGGGGTTACCTGAATTTACCCTGCAGCTTTTTTACTTTACCCAACACTATCATTACTTTGGCACTGAAGAGTATCTTGCACAGTACAAATGGAGTGAGGAGCTGTGCACAGTGTAGGAACTACAGTAGTGGGGGGAACACCAGAGTGCAATAAACCCTGGTCTGTGCTTGTTCCTGCTGCATTTATGAAGCCTTGGCATGGTTTATTACAGCTCTCTGAAAGACCAGCAGAACACAGCTCCTCCAAGAATCAAACAGGAATTTGACTACAGTGTCCCATAGTAAATATTACAGAAAACAACAACTACCTATGCTTGCCTTTGAGGAGATCCCATAAACTGGTTAAAGCTAATTCTTATTTTTTTTGCTGCCTTACAAAGCCCCAGGAGTCATTCAAAACCTGTCCTGTGGAGCAATCTGCCTGGTGAGGTCCATGTACCTTCTGGATATCATCTATATCTTTAACTTTGTCTGCATTTATTTTGCTTGCTGGATGATCTTTTTACTCCCTGCCATACTTCTTTTCTTCAGCAATCTTCTTCTTTTGAATGTGTCTCTGTGCCTTGTTAATTCTGCATTTCTCAGGCACACCCAGCAGCAGCCAGCATCCTCCCAGCTGTCACAATCCCTTCTCCTGCCAGCTTCTCCCTCATCTTCCCACTCCCCACATCTCAATTGCCCTGCTCCCCATTCCTATGGCATTCCATTATGCTCTCATGCAGCATAATGCTTTTCATTGATCCATATTTTTTCCTGGGATGTTGGGAAATTTCTCTTCTTTTTGCCTAGAGAGGAGCTGCAGCTACAGGTTATTCTCAGAGGGATGAACTTATTTGATCTCCTATTTTTAAATTTATTATTATTATTATTTTTGTGGCTAAAAGAGTGACTGTTACTCATGATGGTCTTTTTTTTAACTCACTCCTGTATTCTAGGCTATCATGGTTCTTTTCCTTGATTTCTTTTATTTGCTAGCTGTCACACCACACCAGCTGGCCAAGGAAGATCAAGTTTTGTAGGGCTGCTTGTGCTGTGACAGCTAAGGTTGTGTCTGAAAAGTATCACAAATTACAAGCTTCAAAAGTCTGTAGTAGCCATAAAGAATTGCTCTAAAAATCTGCATAGTTTTTTTGCTAGGGGTATTATTTGAATGTTTTTAAATCGAGATGTAATTTATATAAATGCCCATGAATAATGTGCAACTAAAACATTGATTCTAAATGCTAAATAGGAACAACAGAAGCATCTAATAAATATGTATATAACTATAGGTTATTATTTCAGATTACTGTTCTTTTCCTCTTATGGAAAAATGTTATTGGAATAAGAAACAGCAGATGTTTGGATATAATAAGTCCACAGCATCAAAACAAAATCTCACCTCTGCCTGGTGTCCAGATATATTTCTGGACTTCCAAAACCACCTTACCACAACCCAAATGAGCAATAACATCTCCTTTCTGAGCCCAGGGAAGGTTGAGGCATTCCTCAGGAGAAAAGCAAGACTGCTGATGCCATGTAGGAATGAGAATGAAAGGAAAGGATTAAAGGAAACCCAGTCAGAGGGCAGTAATTAAAAAGTAATTGAAACAAAGTGATAGATCCTCTCTCTGCCTTCCAGTCTGTACATTTGTGACTATATCAATGTTTCACCCATTTGTTTAGCTTGTTCTCTAGGCCTTAGAGGACTAAATATTGAGATTTCTGATATAGAAGTGAATTAAGAGTTGTAGAGCTTCCTTTTCTCCCCAGGTGGGCTCTCGGTCAGAATTCTCTCTGCTTCTATCAGAGCTGTGGCCAAATTATAGTAAATTCTGTTTTGTTCTGTTCTCCTTGGTGAGGATAAAAATCTGAAGCTCATTGCAGTGAGGAAGGCTGTGCCCTCACTTAAACTGAAGTCAATAATTTCTTCAGAGGACTTCAGATTCATAGTGCCCTGAATGAGAGAAGAATTTGACCCATAATCTTAAAAACAGCTCTGGTTTTTTGCATGGTCTTCCTTCTGAAGTCTCACTTTCTAAGCCATCAATATTCACTCTTTAAAGGCTTATTTCCATCAAGTTCCATCAATGACCTTTCGAAATTTGTGCCTTCAAATAAGAAAAAAGACCTCAATTACAACAACATCTGCCTCCATCTAGCACTTTATTTGCCTTAGAGAAGGAATGGAATGATGATTAAGTTAAAGGATAGGTCATTTTCATTTTTCACATTTACCATGTAAGTGGCTCCATGAATCACCATTTATCTGGGGCCCAATCATGGAAGGCAGTGGCAAAACAGCCATTGACTTCCACAGGCTCTTTCCCTGCCCACTTCAGAGAGGGAAAAGTAGTGTGCTGGAATTAATCAACCTTTACAACCTATACCATAATATATATTTGTCTTTTCTTGGAGCTGGAAAATAAAGACTACTGTTCTCAGGCTTCCACTTCTCTAAAATCTCCACTGGCTGCCTCAGCCTGTTCTATCAGCACTGTTAGGCTGCACATCCCATCCTTACATGGTCACCTCGAAGCAGTAAAATGACAATTTTGCTCCCTTAGCTGGGATAAACCAGAGTGAAATGACAGCAGAATAATGTTGCTTCCAACTCATTATTTTTTACTAGTCCAGTGCAAATACATACACAAAGCCATGCAGGCAGTGATGGAGTGAGACTGTAGAGTGCTCCTGTCCAGGTACATTCTGCAAAACACTGCTCAGTCCTGCTTGAGGAGCCAGAGAAATGTCATGTGTGATGGGCTGCTGATGCTGAGCACTGAGCCCCCTAAAGAGCAGAGGATGTTTAAAATACAGAATGTGCATAATGTGAGGGAGAGGACGTGTAAAACAGAAAGCTAAAAACTGAACAGTTTAGTATTTCAGCAAGAACTCCAGCAGAGACAAAGAAATGAAGTCAGAATCCAAACATCAGCTTACCTCTTCCTGGTCTTCTGAAAAGAGTCTGCAAAGTGAGTGCCTCAGTCATCCATCTCATTTCACCCATGGCTTTGCAGAGCTGCAAGAATCTTCCTTGAAGGGACTGATTCTCTGTCCTTCCTTTGCTTTGCTGGTCTGTTCTTGGGCTTCCACATCATTCTGTGAAATTCCCTGTGTATACAAATGCATGGAGATATGAACATCTGGATATACAAGTACACATCTGTGTGTGTGTGTGTGTATATATATATATATATATGTGTGGATAGGTTGAGACTGAAAACTGATTAAGTCAAACCCAGTGCATTTTAAAAGGGAAGAACAGAAGCTTTGAGCAAGTCAAAGTTATAGGCTGAAAGTGATAAAAGAAAATAGGCCCCTACTAGTATGGTAAAAAGCAAACACCAGTCTGCACATTACCAGGGTGTGTACACAATACATATGTGTATACACATATTTTAATACATCATGTATTAAAAAAGAAGGAGAAAGGAGAACAGCTTGTGGTGCTGGAGGTGACACTGAAACTTTAGAAGTCTGAGTGCACAGCAACAAATTGAGCCAAGGAGGAAGGAAATCTGCCCAAAGCACAGAGCCTTTTGGAAGAGGAACAGCTTGTGGTGAGAGGCTGTTTGACCACCCCACTTTTTGACAAAGTTCTAAAAATCAGGATCATTAGACTAAATAGTCAGGATTTACAAGAAAAAGAACAGTAACATGAGAAAATAGAAGTGGAGCTTTTCATTTGAGCAGATAAATTCCATTTTTTATTCAAACACTGTAATTATCACCTGCTTTAACACCAGAAGGAGCCTTGAAAATGAGATATATAAAAAGAACTTAAACACAAGGTTGGCAATGTGATCAGCAGAAACGCATTATTCTGAACAACTTATGTGACCTGTAAGATGACACAACCTGGGCTGAATGCCTCAGCTTCAGTGTAGGCAGCAGCAGAAACATCCCCAACAAAGAAATACAGAAGCTGTATAACTTAGCTGCAAAGAAATGCATGCACAGAAAGATGTCCTTTCAGCCTTGCTTAGAGTTCCAAGTGTACACACATATATATAGGTACCTAAATGCATTTTTTCTAATGGCAGAAGTTTGCCTTGTGTCCTCTGATGGTGTGGAATGCCAAAATAATTCAGCATCATGTAGGACTCAGCTGGGAAAAGCTGCACATCTCAGGATAACAGGAACAATCCGAAGCAAACTTTTATTTCTACAGAGAGTCTTTCTGCTTAAGCTGCTTTTCCTCAGCCTTCAAGGGTATGGCATCTATTCAGCTCAAGGTAATGTATATTGGTTTTAAGAGGCACTTATGAACTCCAAGCAAAAGCCAGGACACCCCTGAGTTATGAAACCATTAAAGGCCTCTGCCACTTTTCTTGTCAATCACATGATTAAAACAACTTAAGTTGGAACTGCAGCAGTGAAAATATAACACTGTCACCCATTTAATGGGATTCAGGAACAATCCTAGATGGGTTTAGATATAAAAACTTTATCTAAGTATTTGTAACTAAAAGGAAACTGTTGAAAAGGCAATTTAAATATTGTTCATAATGCTATCCAGAGGAAGTTATTTGAGCATTCTTTGCAGTAAGGAAATTTACCTTACATTTCATTTAAATACATCAGCAATCCTCCATCACTTTCTTTTACCTGAGTTTAGATGAGGAGTCTGAATGTGCTCCCAGCATCAGCTGGAGGTGAAGCACTTGCACTGTACCACTGATGGCTGCCTGGGTCCTGGCAATCTCTGAAGCCAGGTTGTACAAAGTTCTGAGCCAACAGACCATACACACCACCACTTTTTTTGACTTACAGCTTTGCTGGGATACAGGTAGCAGAATACACCCTGTGAAGGACTGTGCCTTGAGGGGATATTCCAGCTCTGAAGCCCTGGACCACTTCATGTGCCAGGGAAGAAGCCTCCCGGGTGGAGCATCCCAAGGTTCTGGGAAGGAGAGAAGAGAGAAATTTGATTTTCTTTTGACTTGAGCTATGACTTACTGAGTCTAGAAAAGGTTGCCTCATTTGGGCTAATCTCCACCCAGCATTTTCTGTCTCTCTCCATGTTTTGTGGAAGGTGACAAGTCTGATGTTTGTAATTCAGTCAAGTAATTCAGTAATGATCACTCCTGTTTTAACTCATTAAATTCTGGACTTGGGCATCCCTAACTAGTTTCTTCATTGAGCCTAGCAGAATTATTCATGTTTAAATGTGTTTCAGGGCTTTGCAGTTTAGAAACTTATTTTTAAACAGCTAACCAACAGCTGGAGTTAATTTACACACAGAATCACAGAATCACAGAATCCTAGGGGTTGGAAGGGACCTCGAAAGATCATCTAGTCCAACCCCCCCTGCCAGAGAACTTTAATGTAACTCATATTTTCAGTAAGGCTCAAATCTTCTAAATTTCAGCAGTTGGATTTAAATCATCCAGACATGGCTTCTTTAAGTATAAACTATTCCAGAGGAACTTGAAAAATGAAAAACAAACCAAAGCCACTATGGATTCTTCTACAATTAAATGTAAACATATATATTTGCAAGTCATTTTTAATAGGCAGTGAAATGTTGACATTTGCTGTAGAAACATTTGGTAAAGAGGCACTTTCCTGGAGGAGAAATGTGCTGAAATTCCTTCAAGAAATCTTGCTGACAACTTCACTGAGTGCTGTTGCTGTTTCTATTTTGGGGCAGTTTGTGAAGGATTTGTCTGTTCTGCAAGAAGCTAAAAGATGGTGTGGTGCATTGTGTGATGGAACAATGGATTCAGCCTTTACCTCTCAGACTGTAATGCAATCTCTCAGTTTTATGACTGGGTGCTGTATATCAAACATAACTTCACAACATTGCAGATTTCTCTCACCTTTAGTTAGTTCTGTGTTGCTCTTAAACTTTGCCATGACATCAAGATGGTATAAAACTCCACAGGTGTAGGGAATGATAGATCTCTAGTCAAGTGACCTAAAAAAAAAAAAAAAGATGAGGCTTGAGACTGTGGCCTTCTCACTGAGGTCCTAGGAGTAAATCATATGAAAAACAATTATCTAAAATACATGTAAGCTGAATGAAAAAGCAAAGCAAACTTCTTCCAGTAATTTTTTATCTCATCACCTGGATTAGAGAATGGAAAAATAAAGTGTCCTCGAATGGAAAGTAGGCTTTGGTGCACACCAAATAGAATGATAATGAATGCAACCCATATCTCTGATTTTCCATAGCAAAGAAATGCCCATTTGTTAATAAACTGTGGCACTTGAAGTATGCTCCAAGAGAGGAAGAATAACCTCCCTTGGGGAAGGTTTAGAAAACAGGAAAGAAATAAAAAAGATAAAGCTCATTGTTCAAAATATAACTTGTAAATTCAATTACAAGTAGTTAATGTCTGTGCAGACATGGCTTTATTGGTGAGATAATTTGCTAGACCCAACCTCCTGGAATTAACTTCTTGTTCTATTAGCTTGCTAGTGTTGAAGAATGCAGTATAACATTGTAAAAGTCACTGATTCAATGTATATTGTTTCTCTATAGTAAAATGCCATGATTAATTATTTTTATTTCTTACCTCCTGTTGGGTTTTTTTTTCCTTTTCTGAAGGAATATCTGGGTAGTCTCACTTCAGGCAGTCTCAGCTGGAAAGAGAAATACATCTAAAACAAACAAAACAAAAAAACCAAAAACCCTACAGGATCTATTTTGCTCTCTCCATGGTTTGGAAGAGCTCTTCAGTCACTGTGCTGCTAAATTCCATGGGGTTCTGTGGGAAGAAAGGGAATGCTGGAGGCAAGGGGCTGAGGAATTAACTTGGGGTTTTCTTTTCAGCTGCATCTCTCTCCTTTTGGGAAGATATTTTCAGATGGAGCCTAAAATAAATCTCATACTCGAGATATATAATAGCAAATCTTTACTGTGAGTGGTAGTGAGAAGTCTGATGAGAAGATGGGATTCCACTTGTGTGGTTGGATGAGGATTGAAGGTGATGCTGCCAAAGCAAAGGGAGCTTCTTCTTGTTTGACTTGCTGGTTGGTGTCTGTGCTGGCAGGGACAGCTCAGGGAGAGGAAATCTCAGGGCAAACCTGTTCTGAAGACCTAAAGATGACATTAGAGCCAGGCACATTCCTGGAACACTTCTTCCAGTGTGGGTACCTTGAGATGGCAACCAAAGTACAGTGAAAGGAGGCAAGGAAAACCCCCTAATGCAGCTGGCACTCCTTTTGGTTAAAAGGGTAGAATAAAAAATTGTGGTAAATGATTCAGATTCTAACGTGTTCAGATGTGATGGGGATACCTGGCAGCAGAGAGAGCTCTGCTGAGTAGTTCTTTACTTTCGAGTGAAATGATAGTTTCAGATGAAGGAAAAAAAAAATAAAATAAAAAAGGAAATAGAAAGTTCAAGGAAAATGTTTCAGCAGCCTTGCAAGAGGTGGGGAATCAGCTGACTCTTGAGGTAAATGGCCTGGGGAGGGAGCTCAGGGTGGAGGTAAAACCTCCCCAGTCTGCATCTGTGGGATCCTTGAACCCAGGAAGAGTTGGAGATCCATACATCCCTGCTCCTCCATAACATGTCACACGTTGTGACAACCTTGCTTTTGTGTGAGGCTGTGGAAGAGAAAATGATCTGAGTTATTTCAGTTTCTTCAACAAAGCCCATTTAGGGAACCAAATGATAGCTCAACAGAATGCAACCAACTCTTCTTCCTAAAACCAACAGCAAGCAAGAGTAGGGATAAAATGCTCATGCTATCTATTCTAATTCATGATAATTACATTTGTTATTGGCTTATTTTAATCATCTTTAGACACACTAGAATAACATTTTCTCTTCAAATTCAACAGAACATAGAGTTTTAGATTACTTCTATTTATGAGAGGAATTATAGGATGTGATGTGCCAGCAGGAGACAGGATATGCCAGCCCAGGAGATCTTTTCCCACTTCTATTTCTCTTTCAGTGTTCCTGTGTTCCTACTTAAGAGACTGGAATAATAAAAGTGGTGCTCATAATATGCAATGTATTTTTCCTGATCACTTTAATAGTGCCAAAAAGATAACCAATGAATAATCATAAAATATATGTAAAGGGGATCACAAATCTCACTGAGGCAGAACAGGAAGAATTTCTTTTCAAAGTGTTGCTAATGACTTTCTGCCTGCCCCTTTGAAAATTCTTCTGAGCTAAGGACTGTCCCTTGGAAATCCACTTCATAAATTCACAAGCAGCATGAAATTCCAGTAGGAAATAAACCACTTTTATTCAAATGTATTACAACATGTTAATGCTGCTTCTTACAACATAAACTGGAGTAAACACCGCGCTGAATACAAAAAAAGGAGTGACCTTACTGCAGGGTTTTGGAAAGTTTCTGGGTTAAAAGATGAAGCTCAGCACACAGAGAGCTCACAGATTACAAAGAAACAAAAAAAAAAAGGGTTGGGAGGAGAAAAAATTGGATTCAGATGATATTCTGTGGCTAAGGCAATCAAAAAGGAGCAGCGTTGAGGACTGGGTACAGGGAGCTGCTGCTTTGGGGAGCTGCAGGGACAGGCAGGATGCTTCCCAACACACTGCCAAAAAAAAAAAGCAATATGCAGAGAGCAGGTGCTGCAGCCTGGTGCTTTGGCAGCAGTGCCACGTCATTCAGCAGCTGCTGAGATGTGATAATTTTTCATGGGAGCAATGTCAGAAGCATTTCTGCAAGTGGCTGGTGCTCCTGACTGCCTCTGCTCTCACTGGACTCTCAAGCACACTCAGCTCATCTGCTCTGCCTGGAGAGCTATAGAATGTTGTTGAAATTCTCTATATTGCTTCTAAATACTTACTGGTTTGTACCAGGACTCGGGAAGCTACTGGTAGTCTCCTTATAGCATGTTCTCCATAGCTCTGCTGAATTTTTTTCTCTGTGCAGATGGAAAAGGCTTCTCATACTGCCCAGCACTGCCACAGCATCTGGGGAGGCTTTGTGTCACAGAGCTCCTTGCTCCCTTTTTCCCCTTCTCCCTTTTTAAGGAAAACCAACCAATTGTTGGTTGATTCTCTAACCAGTTGCTAGAAAATCATAACACTGAGAAATCCAAGACAAAAAACCAAAAAACAAAAACCAGGGGGCACAGAACTCCCTTAGAAATTGATGTGTGTGATGGGTCCAGAGGGTGCCCAGGGCCTGGGAGCTCCCATCCTGCATCACAAGATGTGTGGGACGACTCAAGGACTCTGCTGAGCACTTGTGGGAAACCACAAGAGCACCAGAGCAGAGGGAAATGGTGAAAAATGAAATGAAAAGATAAACCAAACATCCTTCATTGCAAATCCTAGGCATTACCCTTTGGAAAAAGGAAACGGAAAGGGAAAGGGAAAGGAAAGAACAAATAAAAGGAAAATGGAATGGAAAAGAAACAAAAGGGAAGGAAAAAGGGAAGAAAAAGGGAAGGAAAAGGGAAGGAAAAAGGGAAGGAAAAAGGGAAGGAAAAAGGGAAGGAAAAAGGGAAGGAAAGAAAAAAAGAAAAGAGAAAAGGAAAGGAAAAGGAAAGGAAAAGGAAAGGAAAAGGAAAAGGAAAGGAAAAGGAAAGGAAAAGGAAAGGAAAAGGAAAGGAAAGGAAAGGAAAAGGAAAGGAAAAGGAAAGGAAAAAGGAAAGGAAAAAGGAAAGGAAAAAGGAAAGGAAAAAGGAAAGGAAAAGGAAAGGAAAAGGAAAGGAAAGGAAAGGAAAAGGAAAAAGGAAAGGAAAAAGGAAAGGAAAAGGAAAGGAAAAAGGAAGGAAAAAGGAAAGGAAAAAGGAAAGGAAAAAGGAAAGGAAAAAGGAAAGGATAGGGAAAGGATAGGGAAAGGATAGGGAAAGGATAGGGAAAGGATAGGGAAAGGATAGGGAAAGGATAGGGAAAGGATAGGGAAAGGATAGGGAAAGGAAGGGAAGGGGAACGGGAAGGGGAACGGGAAGGGGAACGGGAAGGGGAACGGGAAGGGGAACGGGAAGGGGAACAGGAAGGGGAACAGGAAGGGGAGATAAAAAAGAAGAGAAAAGAAAATAAAAGAAAAAAGAAAATAAAAGAAAAAAAGAAAGGAAAGGAAAGGAAAGGAAAGGAAAGGAAAGGAAAGGAAAGGAAAGGAAAGGAAAGGAAGGAAAGGAAAGGAAAGGAAAGGAAAGGAAAGGAAAGGAAAGGAAAGGAAAGGAAAGGAAAGGAAAGGAAAGGAAAGGAAAGGAAAGGAAAGGAAAGGAAAGGAAAAAGAGAAAAGAGAAAAGAGAAAAGAGAAAAAGAGAGAAAAGAGAGAAAAGAGAGAAAGAGAAAAGAAAAGAAAGAAGAGAAAAGAAAAGAAAAGAAAAGATAAGATTAATTAACTGCAGCTTGTGTGGGCCCTGGGGAATGGAAGGTTGTCAAACCCAGTCCAGTTTTTGAGACAAGAAGTGAAAGATCAGCCACCTGGAACGGCTCCACCAGGGAAGGCTTCGGAGCAGCCGATGTGGCTTTCATGGGCAGCCTCTCATCCCTCTCATCCCTCTCATCTTCTGCACAGCTCTCAAAAAATTAAAAGATAAATGAAAGTGACCTCTGCTGAATGCCAAGGCTTATGCAAACTTTTTCAGCAAGCAAGAAATTCACCTACCTGGCTCACTTTTGGTTACAGTTTAGCATTTTTTGACAATTGTGCTAAATGATGACAAAAAAGGGAAATGGCAACTTCATTGACCAAGGCAACAGCATTACTGGACAGACAGAAAAACTGAATGAAAGGTGGAAATACCAACAACTGTCTGATTTGGGATTAATGCTGAAAAATCTGTATTTCTCCATAGATGTTCTCTTGCTACTGATACAGCTCTCTGGTGCCTCTCTGCTAGCAGTGTGCTGAGCTGTAAGAAAGGTTGTTAAAGCAACCTGTGTTTCCAACAAATATTTTCATAGGTGAAAAAAGTCTTGTTGAGTTATAACCTTTCCCCTTACAATTTCAGGATCTGTGTTTCACAGGGTGAAGAGGCAATTCCCTCTGTGTCAATGAATGGGGCTGCCTCCTGGGCTCAACCTGGAGCACTCTGTGCCTGCAGCAACTCAGATCCATCCTTCCTTTGAATCCCTGCTCTGCTCCCTGAGCTCAGCAAGCTACAGCCTATCCCAGGACTTCTCTTCCCTCCAGGATAACCTGCAGCCAAACAGCCTCTCATGATATTATTGATTTGAACAAAAGCATTGTAGGGAAAATCTGTTGCAAAAAAACCACCAGGGAGCTGAGTCTCCCTTCAGTCCCCATCCTGGAAAGGTCAGGTCCTGAGGGCTTTTCCACCAGCTGGGACAGAAAGACTCCCCTGACCCCATCCCCAGGCTTCCTAACCTGTTCCTTGTCAGCTCCTAAACCCTAGACTGGGTAAAACATGACAAATGAAGCAAAACCTTCAGCAGAAACTGAGTGAGCCCTTGCCTGCCAAGAAGGAAACTGGATATTCCTATTCCAGTCTGATGGCAGTAGGACATTTATTATTTTTTTTTATTTCTATTTTTCACTTTACTTTTTCTTAAGAATCTAGGAATTCAGTGATCATGATGAATAAGAAGCACTCTGCTGCAGAGGACTAATGGGCTGTCTTAATAACTCTTGGACTTTGGCATTCTTGCACTGCAGCCTCTGAAGAGCTCAGTGCATTATTAAATATCAATTCCAGTTCTGTCATTTCAGGCTTAATGCAGCTGGAGCTGTCGTTGTAGTTGAAAACCAGGTCTTAAAACAATCACATAAATATCTCATTTTTCAAAATTAGACATCTAAATTCACCATAAACATCCAAATAAAGTCTGATGAGTTCTCAGTGTTCAGGCTTACTTGCTAAATACCAGGTACCTGCACTCAAACATCTTCAGAGAACTCTATTTCATACCCAGAAATGTTTTCATTTCCTGGAATAGCTGTGTTTATTACTTTAATAAACTGAATTAGGAAATATGGTTATTGGTTTCCTAACTAGGCTGAATTAAGTTTCATTAAAAAATAAAATCCAGCATTCCAGTATATGCTTGACATAAAGGCACTTAAAATGTTAGAGCAACCATATTCCTTTTCCTTTTAATATGTTCATAAAGGATATTTTTCCTGCATTAAACCAAGAGCTATTCCCAACACTGCAAACAGACTAAAATACCATAAATAAAACTTTTAATTAAAATATCTAGTATATAATATTTCTCTACTTACTATGTGCATGTGTTTTTTTTTTTTTCTTTTGTAGATTATAGCATAAAAACTGCAAAATATCTTCATTAAACTAGCAGGCTGATGCTCCAAAGCTATTATTTTGCCTTTCCTGTGGGAAGTTCCAGAGCCCAGCTGCTGCAGGCCACAGAAAGTGCTGGTGGCCATGATCCCATCCCTGGAAGACAGCAAAAACATGGAAATGGCTGAAACATCCTAGGAGAATAAAACCCATCCAAAAATTATATGTCTTGCCTACACAAAACCAGCTTTTCTCCCACAAAACCCATTGAGTGGCCACGTGAGAGGTGTGACCCAGTTATGAAATGAAACACCAGGCAGCAGCATTTTTGGGGGGCTTATTAGTTTCAGATTTAACATGCAGATAGGTTGTGATTTTTCCAAAGCAGGGCTCAGGTTAATTGTACATCCTGAGATAATGGTCCCGTGGCTCCTGCTGAGGCATTGTGGAACCTCTCTGCCTGCTGGTCTCTAATGGGCATCCATCCTCTGATGTCTTCCTGAAAGCTCTGCCTGCTGGGATTTCTGCCTGGAGAGAGATGGGAGGTACCTGGGAGCAATGCCAACAGGTCCAGCAGCAGCACTAGATGCTTCGAAGCAGCTTCTCTGATTTTAAAAAGGGCCAAAATGCACCAGTGAGAAAACCACACAAACTCTTCTGCTCTCCTGTGTCCTCCTGACTTCACTGTAAGGAGCAGCCTGTGGCCTTCCCATCCCCACATCCCTGGAAAACCCACCCAGGAGTCCACACGTGTCCACCTTGCCAGGATGGATGGCACAGATGCATCCTGCAGACAACAGGCTGGGAAAAAACCCAGCACCAAATCCTGAGCAGGTCTGAACCATCCCATCACTGGGATCATCTCAGGAGCAGTGCAGTGAAGCTGATGGAGGAGCTTTTAATGTTGGAAATCTAACAAGAAGAGAGACTTGAACCCTCATCTAGAGTCCCCCTGGGACAGGACTTTGTTCAAACAAGACTTAGAGAGGCAAAAGCAAAAGCTACTGCTGGGAGAAGAGTCTGTCAGCACTTTGCTTGTCATGCCTCACAGACTGATCCCATCTGCATTTATTAATGAAGAATCACTGAAGCACAAGTTAATCCTTATATCCACACTTTTGTCCCAGAAAACTGTCTTTTAATTGCCTAAATGAACAAAGTTCTGGGTGGACACTGCAGCAAAGGTGAACCCATTGCTTCTCATCCCAGAAAGAGTTAAAAGCCCCTTTTACTTCCCCACAGGAGCCTGTTCAGTAACTTTGTAAAAGCCACAGAGCTGCTTTGGGCTGTGGGAGGGTTATTGTGTAGTAATTTCCACTTGCAAGGTTTTCAAATGGATAGATTATCTCCAACATAAACAATTGTAGAGCTAAGCTGAAAAGGTTCAGTTACCTTTAAATATAATGGCAGATTCAGTACATGTTTATTCTAGCCATGAAGATAACTTGATGTGTGCTAGAAGGAAGTTCTGCAAAGTTTTTCTCCAGATTCATAATTAAATCACTGCCCTTGCCACTTCCTTAATTTGATGTTGTATGGCTATGGTATGGGGAAAGAGATAAAGCATTAAATACAGTTTTTGTGACAGTAGTTAATAAAAGGAGGAATATTGAAAAAGCTTTGTGAGAGGTTTAATAAGTAACTAAATGGCCAAAACCAAACAAAGTACTCACTACTGGGAAGTCAAGCCAAAAGCTCTATTTGCAAATACTAAGTCTTAATGACACAACCATTTAATTCTTTGTCTTCTCTCAGACTTTTCTGTTTTAATTCCATTAAAGTGTACAGAGGGTGCAGCTTAAGATAAAGCTGCCTTGGTGGAAGCCAGGCAAGTAAGTCAGCCCCCTGAAATCAGAGAGAATTCCTGGTATAACACAGTTTCAGACATTAGGATGTCAAAATTGTTCCTTTTTTTTTTTTTTTTTTAATAACAAATTTTATGACCTTGCTGGACCCCAATCTAGCCCAAAGTACATTATTTCCTCTGGTAGTTTCTCAGTAGTTAAAAAGGTAATTAATATATCCTAACATATTAGTCTGTCAGAAAAGTGTAGGCTCAGAAATCACAGTGCCTCAAAGAACAAGAGCAGATGCAGAGCTCCCTGAGCTTTTGAGTCTCTTTGAGAGAAGCAGCACTTGTATGGCCAGCAGCTAAATCCACACTGACAGGTCATGGATGGCATAAAAATGCAGTCAAATAAATGCCAAAGAAATAAGAAGACATTTGAAATGTAAATACCTTTTTCAAGGTTTGTTCCATGTGGCACCATCACTGTGCACGTGGATGAGGGGCTGAGGGTTTATCTCCTCCTGTAACAAGAGGACAAACCTGGGCAATGCTCCTTGCCTGGTGTTAAGGGCTTTTTGCCTTTTTAGCTGTTGTTAGCACTGCTGCTGGGCCTTTTCTGGCTTCATTCTTGAAAGGGTAATAATTGAAGTGATGGATAATGCTGAGAGGAGCAGCAGTGAGGACTGTGAAATTACCATCTCAGGTTTTGGGTTTCACATCAGCTCTTTACAGAAGTAACATGAGAACAGAGCAGGGCATTCAATGCCACCAGGCAAGAATGGAACACTTAAATATGAATTAAAACTAAAACAAAGTCAAACTGCTCTGCTGCCTAGAGCCTCAAACCACTATTTATCTTCATGAAGAAAATAATTCAATGGAGCATGCAATATTGTCCATTGTTGCTCTCTTTTAGGAACAACTCAAGCTCAGTTAGGAACAAATCAAGCTATAATCTCCCTGTATACCCACTGCTCCAATGCAGACATTCCCATACAGAAGCTAAATCCTCACTTCATTTCTTCCAGACTCCTGCTGCAATCAATGAGGATCTGGCATAAGAAAATATGACAGAATATCACATTGTAATCACCATGTTCCAGCATGTCAGACTAACATGACAATAAGTGGCTGCATAAAAGGAAACAGCATTTTAAGCTGCTATCAGTATATAACACTTTTCACCACAAAGCACTTTTACTGACTCCCCCACTGGTAATTGATTAACAGTAGTGTGTTGAAAAAACATGTAAAGAGAGGCATTAGCTAATTATGAAAGAATCACTTTCTTGGCTAGTTGCATGAAGAGCACCAAAATTATTTCCCAGCTCATTAAGTCAGTAAATGAAAGGCTGAAAAAAATCAAGCTGTGTGTGGCAGAAGCCAGTCAGCACAGACAGACCTGTGCTGCAGAGGGAGAGATTTCCCTGCCAGTATAGAATGGCCAAAGCCCAGAGCAAAGCAGACAAAACCTGGAGGATTTTTGCATGCAATTTATTAGCAGACATGTCCATGAACAGAATTTTTTTTTTTTTCTGGTATTTGTCCATGGCACTGTGTGCCTCTCAGCCTTTCAGGTCTTCACTGAGCTTGATGTTTTAAGCCTTTATTCTGTGAAGGACCAAACCAATCAAACAGCTGGGTAAGTGAGGGGTTGGAGGACTCTGAAGGGGGTGGCAAAGCTCAGCTGAAATTTGGAGGGGAACAACGAAGGGGCTGCACAGGTGGGGGAGCTCTGCCCACATCACAGAGCCTGAAGCTGGTGCCTCCAAGATGAGCAATACCCACTGGTGTTACTGGGCCATGAAGGCAACATCCCAGTAATGAATTGAAAGATAACTGAGTGAGGAAAGGTCATCAAAATGAGAACAAGTAGCTTATGTTTGCTCTGACACAAAGAGGAGGTAATGGTGGAGAACTGCCAGGGGGATGAAGTGCTCAGCTTAGAGAACCAAATATTCATTACTGAAATATTTTGAATGCATGAGAGTGGGACACAAGGAGCTTTATCAAGGCCAGGGAAGAGGATGTTGTGTCCTTTCTCTCCCTGTCCCAGGCACAAGTCCCTCTGAAAATCTAAAATACTTCCTTGGGGTTTTTTTCCCCAGTAAACCAGAACCTTCTGCATCACTCGTGGGTTACTGGGAGCATCTGCTTACACAGAAACCCCCTGGCAGGGCACATACAGAACCAGGGGATATGGGCAGTTTTGATAAAGATTTTGATTACAGCTTATTTGTCAGCTCCAGCACACTACCAGAAGACTAATTAAATGGGCCAACATGCAGCTCACACAAGCAAAGTCAAGATCCCAGGTGTTAGAAAGCAAACTGAGAAAGAATTACCAGGTTTTATATTTTCCACAGCTCAGAGAAGCAAAACTGCTGATGATCTGATATGTTTCACAGAACTTGCTGTGAACAGCATGGCACAGAGATCCAGGCAAACAGGCTGTAATGAGAAGATGTAGAATGTAAAAATAATTAGTCAAGGTTTATGGAGCCTACCAGCTAAACACAGGATGCCATGAGATTATCAAAGACACTGCACAGGATCATCAGAATATGAAAGTGCCAGAGAGCAGAATCAAGAGAGCAGATCTGCAGGTCTTCATAGCAAAGAGAAATTCATTGCCAGTTAGTCTGGTGATTAGTCCTTGTAAGTACAGGCAAACATGGATAAAATTGCTTACTTCCACTGGATCATCCACTTCTTTATTTGTCTCATAAAAGCAGAAATGGAGAAAGTAGTTTAACAGGTTTGGAAAAAAGGAGTTCTTGAAAGCCATCTCTGGGATTCAGACCCTGATTTCCCTTCAAACAAGTGGGCTCTGAATACCAAAAATCACAGAAATAGCTTTAAAAGTGACTGCTTTCATCTTCCCCTTGTCATTAAGAATATTTTTTTCCCATCATCAGTGATTTTCATCAGCCAAGATCAGAGAATTCTGCACACTGGGGGGGCACCCCAGCCATTCACCTGAGCCCCAAACAATCCCCAGGAGCTCCTGGAGAGGTGGCTGCATTATCACACAGGTAAGGCAGAGAAGCACTGACTGCAAAACATGCACCTGCAGAAAGCTTGAGAGCAAACAGGCATCCCAGGGGAAGGGAAAGACTAATTAAAATGAGTGCTACAAAAAGATGTTACTGTTGGAACATGTGTTTGTGTGAGCCAGTGCACGAGAGAGCAATAAAAGAAATGTCAAAGGAAGGGAAGGATCGTGGAAGAGCCTGAGTTAAGGTATGCAAAGACAAGTGTCTGGGGAAGCAGAGCAGGAGATCTGTTCATAACAAATAGAGTTCTCTAAAACAATGAAAGGATCAGGGGAAGAATCTGCAAATGAGTCTCTCTGCCACGGGGACCAAGCCTGAGCAGTGCTCTCAGGGGTCCTCATAACAGAATGGATGGTGCTGCCAATGGAGAGCATTTGGTTTGCACACAATCAGTGGTCAGGATGTGGGCTCACCTGTGTGTATCCACAGTCCAAGATCCTGCTTCTCTGAAAAGGCTGGAACTGTGCTGGAATAGGAAAAAGAAGACTTAGATTTCCAGCTCCTTATCCAAGGCTTGCTCTGCAACCCACAAATCCTCCTCCTGGTGGTGTTGGCTGCACAGCTCACACCATGTCCCCCCCCCTTACTACAGATGTGCCCTGGAAAGCCCTGCCAGCCCATCTTAAGAGTGTAAGGCAGGGCTTGAGTCCTTGCTTCTGCCCCTTCTGCCTCTGAGATCACCAAGGCAGGGCAGACATCTTCCTGGAAGACATAAATTCTCCAGGAAAGATATCTCAATACCTGAAGGACTGAATTCATCCCTCATTCACATCCCTGAAGGCACAGAGCAGAGCTGGCTCATTTGTAAGAGAGAGTTTCAGATGGCAAAGTTATCTGAGTCACAACCAGTGTGCTGCAGACTGGAGCCTCATGAGCACCCAGCCCTTCTCATAAAGGAACAAAGAACTGGGAAGTCCACCTTGCCTTCCTGTCTTCAAACTCCAGAAAAAAAGAACTAAAACCAAATTCCCAAGAGTCTGAAACTGCCCAGGCCTCTGAAAGCAGTCTGACAAACCTCCCATCTGGTTGGTATTCAGCTAATTAACCAACATGGTTGAAAATGAGCACCAGCTAATTGGAGCACTCTTCTCCCTTTCCCTGGCAGGAAGGAACTGGATTCCAGATGAGCAGTGCTTCAACATTTTCCAATTAATCCCAATTCCATGCCATCAGTCCTGGGGCAGCCTCCCAGGAAGCTGCACATGTCCTCACCTTGGGCTATGAATCCAAAGAGCATCACTGGAAAGGGAAGCTTGCTAACAGCCCTGGAACAGCAGGCAGATGGATCCAGCCTCAAATTCATTTGACAAACTGGAAAACATTCCACCTGGAAATGGCCAGCTGAGCTCCAGGAGTGCCTCTTCTCTGAAGCCAAGGAGAGCCTCCAAGCCAGCCCATGCAACCTAAAGGCACAAAGATCATCTGCATTACTCTCTGCAAGAGAATGACAATGTTAATCAGATGGTTCTGCAAATGTCCTGCAGGTGAAGGCTCCCAGATCGCTGAACCTGGGGTGCTAAGAAGCAGAAATAGCATTTGTGTGCCCTGGGTGAGCAAGAGATGTTTAAACATAAGAACATTTTGCATTGCCTTAAGGATTAGCAGAGATCACCTGCACGGAGAAGTGCCCTGGCCTGCAAACATAACATATAACATAACATAGCATAACATAATATAACATATAACATATAACATAACATATCACATAACATATCACATATCACAACACAACACACAACACACAACACGTAACACGTAACATGCATAATACACATAATATAACATACATAAAAAGAAATAACATACTACAACATACCATAGATAACAAACATTCCATACCACACACGAAACATGCCACAACGTGCCATGCCATAACATAACCTAGAGGTATTTGGGATATTCCCACAGCTGCATGGTTACACCCTCACTCCAAACCAGGGATTTCTGAACCCCAGCTGTCATGTCCCATTCCTTCAGGAAACTCCTTCATACCTGCTGCCATCTGAGGATTTTATTTCTCCATCTTTTCCTGCTCCAGCTCCTGCAGGCATTCCTCTCCTGGGCTACCATTCCCTTTGCCAGGGATTGTCACAGTGGTTTTATCCACTCCCCCACACAAGGAATAGCTCACAATGAGTGCCAGAAATACCTTAAATACCCTCTGTACCTCCCAATGTATGGAATCAGTGGAACAGGTTAAGCTGTGACCACTGGCAGTGATGAGCCAGTGGTGTCTCTGCCCCATTTTGGTCCTTTCCCCACAGATTTCACACCCACATCACACAAATCAATAATAAGCAAAAAAAAAAAATCATCTCCTCAAACACAGGTGAGCAAAGCTATGAAGATGCTTGAAGTTAAGGAGCATCAGAATACTATAAAGACTCACATCTAAGTGAAGTTTTTCTTTATTTCTCTTCAATATGAAATGTTTAAAATTCTCCTGGAATGTCATCTTTCTGGTCTTCAGTGGAAGCTGTAATATATTTTCAGTACCAAACTATGAGAGCATTTCTTTTTTTCTATTTTCATCTTAAATCATTAAATTCTAGCAAAGATAGATTAAAAGCTGCATCAACTCAGAGGGTTTTTACATGTCTGAAATCTATTTCTGTCTTTTATCAAGTTTGAAAATAAGAAAGCATATATAAAAGATCATGGAATGCAAGTTCTCTTTCTTTAATACAAGAAATACAGTTGTGGAATACAGATCATCTCCTAGCTAGAAGCATCATTTAATATTTATTACTACACCATTTGGCTCTGCAGATGGAAAAAGGGTCCCCCCACCTCTTGATCTGTGATCTCTTAGGGTCCTGACCTCAGAACATCCCACCACTAAAAGGTGCTGGAACAATATTTATTTCACCCCAGCAAACAAAGTTCATTTTAAACTACACAAATTCAGCTGTTTCCCACTCTCAGACTTTTAGAGGCACTGACATAAAGTTCATCTTTCCTCACTGTAATACAAACAAACAGCTTTAGGAAAGCAGTTTAAGGTATCTTTTTCACTGTGGAAAAGGGAACCTTGCCAGACTGGAAGAAATTCCACCATCCTGCAAGGCCAGAGCTGTGCTGAAAGGGTCTCTGGACCAGTCTGCACACTGGTTTCTGCTTCCCAAAGAGCTGCAGTCACCAGCCTGGCCGAAAGCTTCCAGAAGGAAAGCAGATTTCATGCTGTAATAAACAAGTAACCTCTCCTTTTCAGGAAAATGTAAAGGCGCTTTATTCTTGATAAGCACTGGCACTTTTTAGAGATGTTGTGGCTGCTGAGTGACTCGGGTAGGTGGGTGATGTCCTGGATTCTTTGCTAATCTTTAATTGTCTTCAGCTCTGTCCCAGGGAGGTGTATAAATGCAAATGCACCCCTGTGTATCTGTCACAGGACAGGAACATGACTGAACCCAGTGTGATGCTCCTGTATGGTCAGACTGATGCCAGGCAGGGATTTTTAAGCACCAGTCACCTCTCTCCTTACTTTGTACACCTCAAAACCTGACAGCTTAGAAGAGGGGAAAGCTAATGTGCTGGCAACAGCCACCCTGGAGCTGCTGTGTGCTCTGAATCTCTAATGTATTTTGAGTTACAGTAATGAACTTAATACCATTATGGGCCTGTTCCATCTCCCAGATGGATGGAATGCAAACCCCAAGCACGTCAAGGATAAAAAAAAAACACTGTTGATTTCAACAACGTTTCAAATGAGTGGTTTAGAAAACAGTGGGAGCTCTTGAGCACTGAGCCCTTTTGAAGTTCCAACCCCTTTGAACAGGAGGCAGAAGTGCCTTAAATACCTGTGCCTTTATGTTCCCCTTCAGGGGGTAGCACATCTCCCTTCCAGCACCAGAAACTGGTGTTAATAAGAGGGTATTTAAAAAAAAAAATAAAAAGCAGGGACCCCAAAGTTTGACTACATCTCTAGCAGAGATCTGTGGTTCAATAACTTTGGCTTGCTTTCCTATTTAGAACCAAAAACCCCCAAAATCATTGACATTACAACAAGATTCCAGGTGAGGGTCAGTACTATTACATGCCTTCACCTCCTCGTTCCTACCAACACAGAACCATGGACCACACTTTCTTTTAAAACAACTACTGAACAGGTGTCAGTGCCACTGAATTGGGCCTTGAATTGGGCTCTCATTAAGCAGAACTGTACAGAAAAGAAAAAATTGCATTAATATGATAAAAGGGCTAAAATAGTCTCATTGAAGATTTCTATCTCTGCACCCCAAAACATTTATTTTCTTAAAAATCAAAAGCTAACTCAGATGCCCGACTGCTCATTTACAGACCAAGGGAATTGAAATAATCCTTTTCCCTCCTTCCTATATAAATAAAGAATTAAAACAGGAGAAAACCCCACCTTTTCCCACATTATTACCTATTGGCAAGCCAGACACCAGGCAATTATCCTATGGCAAGTCCATCAGCACCCTCCTCCCAAATGAGGCAGCCTGACAGAACCAACAAGCTCCCAACTACACCCAGGGTTCACTACAGGCAATTCCTGTCCTGCACTGAACTGCACACCCAGGACCCCATCACCTTCCTTTCCTTTTTAATTTCTCAGCAAGCCCCATGTGCTTTTGCCAGAAGGAATAAGGATGGCAGGCCTGGAATCTGCAAGCAGATGGAGTAACCAGGACTGGAACCAAGTGTCCTAAAGCTGCTGGAATAGATGTTGGGTCAGCTACTGCCTCCAACCAGCATTAACCCTCAGCCTCCAAGGGGTCCTGACACCACCCAAGCAGATTTGGTTACTAAAACAGATGGAATATCCAGAGCACTGTCTAGACTTAAAATACAGTCATTTCCAAGGCAGACCTGGCAACCAGAAAGCACTCAGTGCTGCACAACAGCAAATATAAGAGGTGAACACTGAAGGTTAAGACTCCACAGCAAACTTGACTCTCAGAAAGGAGCAGCACGGGAAGTTCATAGTCAACACTGGGAGATTTTTCCAACAAAGTGTGAGAAACTTCAAAGTGTCTTTCATTTTCAGAGGTATATCCATCCTTCAGTTACCTCTACCAAAAAATGGTTCCTGCTTTCTGTTCACCTTAGCTCAAGGTTTCTTTTTTTACTGCTTTAACAGAAATCATTTCACATCAGCAATCCCTTGAGTGCTGACACTGCAGGGGATGAGGTGCAAGCCCCAAACAAGAAGCACCAAAAGCCAAAGAGACAAGAAAAGGCAGCAGATGGATTCAAACAGGGAGAGGGAGGGTGGGTGGAGGAGGGAACCCACTTCTCAGCTGGTGTCTCACACTTTTCCTGCTCAAATCCAATATAAAAGGAGTTCTGGGATGAGGCCATGTGCTGAGCTCCCCGAAACCTCTTCCATTTTCAAGTGAAATGCTTCTTTACAGGTGCTACTTGTTCCCAAGCAGATTAGGAAAATGCTCAGACATCCTTTAGGATATTTAGTATTCATACTGGTACATAATTACCTCTGGTTACCACCTGCATTTGTCTAATTCCAGCAAAAACAACTTTCCTGCCAGTGACCTCACTTTTGGAAGAGTGAAGAGCACAGAGACTCAGCCTGGGGGTAGGTGAGAGCAGTCACTCCAGCACAAAACTGCTCAGCTTTGTGTTGAGGATATTTATTAGTAATTGGATTGCCTCTGAAATTACTCCAGCAGAGGATAATCTACCCCCTAGAAAAAAACCTGGATATTCTTGGCTCATCCCTTTATAGCAAATGGGAAGAAGGTAATCATTACAGATGCCAAATGCAGCAGGCCTAACAATGCAAAGCTTTTTGTGTCTCATTTGGTTTTTCTTTTGGAGAAGGAGAATCCTTTGGAGAGAAAGTCTGAAGAGGAGATATGAAAAAAGTCCTTCTTATCTTCTTGGCCTTAAAAAAAAAATCTCAACTGGTTTAGATTCAAATAAGCAAAGGGTGGCAATTTGGGTAGAATTTAGAGTGCTAGGAAAAAAAAATAAAAATAATTATTCAAAAAGTACAATAGGTCCCTGCTTGGCATCAACACAGCCCATACAGAAGCTGAGGGTTTTGTCTCCAGGTTGGATGGTGGATGGAACAAGCTGCAAGGATTGCATTTGGCCCTGAGCAAACAGGGAATGTTATTCCACTTTTCAGATTGTACAGAGAAAGGCTCCTCTTTGTGCTCTTATCTCTTCTTTTTACACTTATCTTTTGGCAGAGGGGCTGAAGAATATGTGGCACAGCTGAAGAGATTTTCTGTAAGGACATCTTCAGCTCACAGGTATGAAAGTTGCTCAAAATATTCCATTATTATTACACCTGACAAAAAACATCTGTGGAAACCCTGATTGCATTCACATTAAGGCTTGCTGTTATATTTCTAAATAAAAATGTTGGTGATTTGGGTTTCTCAGAAGCCAGTTTTGCTGTTTATCTGTAGGAAAAAAACCCCAAACAGCAAAGAAAAAGTGTGTTTCAGAGGAATGGCTTAAAAAGTCCAACTAGAAAAAGCTTCCCATCTGCTGCAATTCCATTAGATGTTAAAATGCAGAGTTTTCAAGCTTGTGATTTGGGTGGTAAAGGCTTGAGCAGTTCTGTTCACACTTACAGTTCACATCCATCTAGGCATATGGGGATTGTTTGCAGATGCCTGAAAAAAGGCTAAATTTGTAAACACAGGCAAGTTAATTTTTATTAATGAGTCATATTGACATATAACCCTCTCCTTGTGTGTCACACACTCCTCAGTACACAAACATCTTCTGATAGGGAATTATTCCATTATTAAACAGAGATTAATTTTAAAGTATAACATCATAAAAACACTACTATGTATTTCTCACTGATATAAATAAAAGGGTTTTCATTGTATCCTTGTCTGTGAGAATTTTCAATTCATACTTTTCTTCAAGAATTATCTCACTGTAAAAGGGGAAAAAAATCTGCTCTCCAGTTACACAGGGGAGTAGTCTGGAATGGTTAACTGGTCTGGTCATTAATAGATATACATGTTTTAATATATAATAATATATATTTGTGTTTTAAAACTGACTCCTGCTTAGCCCATCTTTGAGCAGCTTGTTTGAAATACGAAGAGCACAATATGAGCTGCATAGAGGAGAATTACTTTCAGCTTTCATAATCCTGCCAATGAGTACTTTTACCAAAAAGCTATTTTACATCTTTACTGTCAGTGGAGAGCACAGTACTCCTCAGAAGACATCACATTCACTAAGAGAATCCCTTAAATCTGTAGTGTTTTTAATTAAGTGAATGATATTTGCTCCTAAAACTGCAGGTTGAAGAGGGCAGCTACTGATATGTAAACTTGTGCTGCTGTTAATAATAGGAATTTTATACATTTAAATGGAAAGCTTGCAAATGCACGTGCAGCTGAGTTAGGCTGTGCTTTACAGATGAATGTATCACTTGGGCAGCTCAAAAACTAGTGCTGGCACTTAGAAGAGATTAACTCCAATGGGTATTCATGGGATGGGCAGCCTTGTGCTACTGGATTTGAAGTGCAACTTGCACCTCTCCTATTTTTTGGCAAGCTCAGCTTTGCTTCTGATGACTTCTAAGAGATAAATAAAATAACTTCTATATAGTAGAAAAATTCCAGCTCAAAACAGTCCCACCTGAAATGATGAAGCACAGTCTCAGCTCAGTGATGATAAGGTCAGAAACAACTAAATTAACTTCTAATGGGCAACTGGCAAAATGAGTTCCATGTCAAGACAATCTTTTTGGGGCTTCCTGGCAATGATAAAAATGCCATCTGGAGGTTTCTTTTTTTAAACATCCTTAAATTTTTGATAACATTAATATTCTTCTATTTGAATTTCTTTCACTAAGCTGCAGTGCTTGGACAGCTCTTCAATTCTATTTTAAATACAAATGATTCAGAAACATGATTACACATGATGAGGCCCAAAGAGATATTCCATACCATAGAGCATTAGACCAAAGAAAAATCTAGCAAGGGCAAATCGTTTCTGCTCAGCAAGTTACTGGGACAGAAACCAGTGTGTGGAAGCTTTTGGAAGCATATTTCTTCCCTTTGTGCTCCTGAAGAGCTGACACAGGCTGTGAAGCTCCCAAAATCATCAGAATTAAGGCAAGGAGGGAGGTGCAGACCTCTGGGGAGCTTCTGCAGTGAGAAGGCTGCTGTGGCAAAAGCTGTCAGAAGGATGGAAGGTGAGCACAACATTGCCCCTGAGCAGAGAGGGGAGGTAAGTGAAAGGAGTGAAATTATTAAAGAATTACCTGATTAGTGGAGTTTTCCTTCCTGCACTGCTTGCTGAAAGAGTCCAGGAGGGAAGAGATTTGTTCTGAGCTGGGCTTTCCCAAGGCAAGAGTCAGGCTGGGAGTCAGAGCTGGAAGGAATTCCTCTCTGTGGCTTTGAAGGAGGAATTTGTGTTGGTCAGGAGGAGAAGTGGGTTCAGTGAGCACACAGCTTGGCTGAAACCAATCTGTTATGCCCTTCATCAACTTTTGTGTACCCTACTAAAAGCAAAATAGAGCAACAGCCTTGACAATCTATTCTCCATCTCCTCCTTCTTTTTGATGGTTTATCCATCATTTGTGTGTTCTTATGCTGGAGGCAAAAATAGAAAGTCTTTTGCTTGTGGCTATTTCCCAGTCTTCCACTCAAAAAACAAAGAAAAAATTAGAAACTCTGTTGTTTCCCTCATGAAATCACATCTGGAATTTCTTGACATTCTTTAACATCAAAGATCTATTCTTACCTTGCCCAAAAATCTTAATTGTACTAAATTACTTAATGTTTACTCCATGAAAGGATTATTCATGGTGGTGTTTGCAACAACCTGGGAACACTTGCAAGGTAGTTTTCTTTTGATTTCACTGCAGCATCAATTTTATGAAATCTGTGAGAGGCACAGGGCAGTCTGTACACTGAGGTACTGCTGAATATACAAAACCAGAGTAAAAAATAACTTGTTTTCCCCCCTCCTCTAGATTTTAGGGTATAAAAAGTAAACTTTGTCATGTTACTCCCTGTGATAAAAGTGTTTCAAGTAGAAACCAAATTATTTTGTTGAATCCCAGTGTTCAATGCCTCAACAATCACTGGAAACAATATCTACCTCCCTGCACCCTAGATCTTTCTACCTACCCTGGCAAAAAGCTTCCCACTCTCTGTTGTCCATCAGATATTTTGGAGGATGTGCTGGGAAGCTGAGATATCCACATATAGATTCACTAAGCCTTAAAGGTCTCACTGTTATCCAGTTATCTCAAATTACAATCCAATCTCAGCTAAGGTAAAGTCTAGATAGAGGTATTTATAATATCAAAAAAAAAAACCAAAACAACCAACACATTGGTGAATAAATGAAAGAAAAACTACTTCATCTGTCCCTGAGGCCACATCAGAAAGTCATCTCCTGCACTTAAACAACCCTGCTTCAGAGGGGTGTAAATCCCTTCCTCCTTCTTTTGGTAGTGACATTTATTCTTCAGTGACCCCTGCAACACCAACATCTGATACCAAAATACCAGTGATACCACAATTTGTCTGCTGCTGCTGCTTCAGAGAAAGCAGAGCCTGCAGCAACCAACCACTGCTCTGGGGCAATGGGTGTTTCAGTTCTTCCAGTGCAGGCTGGAACACATCCAAATAGCCTTTTAAAATTATAATTGAAGTTTTATATGTGTAATAACCTGACTACTGAAATGGAAATTAAAAGTAATTATTATTGCTGTCAAATACCTGTCTTCTATAGGCATGACTTGTCCTACAGCATAACAACTGATACCTACTGGGGAGCTGGGGGAGCATTTCAGCTTCCACACCTTAGATCTTCAGAGGAAAGGAGCAGGGGGGGAAAGCAGGCTGGAGGAACTCTTATCCTATCTCCATTTAGCCATTCAAGCTTAAAATCCTATTCCTGGCCTTACAAGAGTCTACACAGGGAGCACTTAAACATGGAACTGCAGATTCTCCCAGGACTCAGAGCAAGAGTCTTCTTCTTTCCTCTTAAAATGTGGTGCAGTCAACTGGATCTCACTCTTTATGTTCCCTCAGCCCTTTATTATTCTGTTTCAGACCCAATGTGCTCCAAGAGGGATTTCCAAATCCTGTTACAACCCTTACCACTGGTGACAGAGAATTACCTCAAAGTCTTATGAAAAGCCTAACTGAGCAGCTACATTGCTCCTCAGACACAAGCCTGTGCCTTGTGTGTGGAGCCTGGCACTGCAATCAAAGAGGAATAAATTAAATCTGGAGATTCATGAGTGTCAATGATGGAGATGGAGATGACAAATTTGTGGATCATTGTGACCCCATCAAAAAGCAGAGGTAAAGCTGAGAGCTGAGCAGCAGGTGAGATGGAATCTAACTAACCTGATGGCATCCAGGGACAGGGACTGGGCACAAGAGTTCTGGCTGATGATTTAAAGCACTTTTCCTGTCTGAACAATGCCACTTCCAGCATTCCTGGATTCAGCCTGTGCCAGCTGCTCCTTGTCCATGAGCTCCTCTCCTCCAGGCTCCAGAAACCTGACAGAGAATGTGAGAAGTTTGCAGAGTTGATACATAAACTCCATCTTTCCAAGCAAACGCCATCTGTATTCCATGCTAAAATTAACTGAGGCTAATTGGTTGCCACATGCAGAGCATGGTGTGCTCTGCTTGATAAAGTAACAAATATATTAGTAGATTTAAACTCTTCCATTATTCTCTATTACAGAAAGTCTGCTCACCCTATTAAACCCAGGGCATTAGAGCCACTCTGCTGCCTGCACAACAGGAAAGGAGGAGCCTGCTCTTCCGTGCTGAGCAAGGTGACCCAGGCTGGCCCCAAGGATCATGGCCTGGAATTAACCAAGAAGGGAACAAACCTATCTAAAATACAAGTTCTGACCTTTCACATCTCTCGGAATTTATCTGCAAATAAGCCTTCATTTCCCTAAGTCTCAGAGGAAGCCATTGCTAGTGAAAAGCAAAATTTCTGGATTAATTTGTGACAAGGTTTGTTATTTTTCTCCAAATCCTTTGTGCAAAATGGCCCTGACCAACTCCAGAGCTAGAGAATTAGGGCCCTGTAATCAGTTATTTCCCTTTTTCTGGATGAGACAAGTAGCAAAGCAGAGACAATGCAAAGAGCAGCACTTTGTGTGATTGCCCAGCCTGCATCAGCACAGGAAGCTGTAACAGGGGAATCAGAGCCTTGCCTCAGCCTTCATCCTTTCTGCAGCCCATGAAACAATCAAAGAAAATGTCTGTTTTTACTGAAAATGTCTATTTTTACTAAAAACACTTCCTCACAGAATCCCATGCTAGCACAGTTGGTATAAAATCGAAGCAGAGATGTGCATCTGTTCCAGGGAAGAAACACAACAAAGCTTTTTAAACTAAACATCTGGTGCAAAACTCCTGAGCTGCCAGAGAAGCCACGTTCAGTAGCACAGGTGCTCTCTCTCTCTTCAGCTCTACGTTCCTGTCCCATCTGAGGGACAAGACTTCCAGCCACAGCACCATGAATCTGAGAGGCTTTTTTGTCTCTGTGTTTATGGGGTTGATATTTGCAAAACTGATTTCAGCAGCCAGGCTGCCAGGTGACTCATCTGGACTGAGTGATACTCTGCTATTGGTTCTAAAAAGGTTCTGAATAAAAAGGTGAATATTCTTCTTTTTAACCAACAGGGGGTTTGGTTTGGTTCTGTTTTTACCAAGACTTTTAAAGGTATCTAAGGGTTTCAACCTGCAAATTCTACAGGTAGAATAACCACAAAATTCTGTGGTATATGGTAAGAGAAGCATTTACCTGAGAGGTTTAAGCTCTTGCCATCTTTATCTAGCACTGAGTGTTCAAGGGCTTTAGAGGATGAGCTCTAAGAGAAGCTTTCATTCCTGCAGCATTTCTGTGCTGTTCAAGGTTACTGGTGAAGCTGTAGAAGGAATAACTGTGATAATGTCTTTTCATTTTTCAGGTGGCCATACATCTAGCATCTCTTACCAATAAATAAATAAAAATAAAAAAGAAACACAAAAAGAACCCACAACAACAACAACAAAAAAACAAACCAAAAAAACCCAAACAAGCAAAAAAGCAAAACACCACCACATCCCTTTTTCTATGAGTAATGGGAAATGAGGAAGAATCAATCATTGGCAAAGTAAAAGATGTTTATTATTGATTGCTCTTCTGAAGGATAAGGAAGCTTTTCTAATAGTCTTTGGGAGACATGGGGAGGGGATAGCTTATAGATTTGTTTTTCTTTCTGCACTCCCAAAGGAGCAAGGAAAAGATGAGGCTATGATAGATTATAATTCTGCAGGGAATGAGTAATGAGTAACTAAACTACCTTTGTAGCAGTAGTGAAGGAAGTAATAACCAGAGTAATTTGTTTTATTGGGTTTCTGCTTAGCACACATCCAGTCCTCTCTTAAACATCCTGTCCCTTCAAATCACTTTTATGCTCTATGCCTTTCCCTCTATTTTTATAATGCCTGACTTGAGTTATTTCACAAAATTTGACCTTGTATTCTTAATCTCATCTACTTGATCTGAATACTTCATCTTCCTTATTTTTCTTCAATAACTGTTGTGTCAACCAGTTCCCATAAGCAGAACATCTGGGTCTGTAATGCCCTCCCTGACTCACAGAGTGGATATACATTAATGTGCCCTCAACAGCTCAGTCTCTTCTTCCCAGAGAAACCAGCTAAAGCAATAATACTCTAGGATAAACTTTGTAGGAGTGCATCACCTTCTTGCACAAATCACAATATTAACTATACGTCAATATTAACTACAACTTCCATTTCCCACTAAATGTTTGTTGTTGGTGTTGTTTTTAAAACAGGTAGAAAACAAGAGGTGTAAAGAACAGTTATTGTTTGCTATGATTTTTTTTTTCCTAAAAGGCTTCTTAAACTCCTGCTGTGGTAATATCTCTCTGCAGAAATGTACTTTTTCAGGGGAAAAAAAATCCCACTCTTCAAATTGCCTGTCAGTGACATTCCATCTCCAATTCCCCAAGAACTAACCAGACATTTCATTCAAGCCTAATGACACAGTAGCTGGTTGCTCCCTAAAGCTGGGTGCTTTGCATAGGGGATTTATTCCTCTTACAATATTATGTCATGCTGTTCCAACAGGATCTCCCTTTGGGGAAGTGTTTTCAGCCCCCACTCCTGCTCTCAGCATCTCTGGTACTTGCACTCACAGATTTTTCCAGTTTTCCAGATTTTTTCCATTCATTTCCCTGTCCCTGCAAAGGCTTGGCTCAGAGTTTCTTATTTCTACTGCATATCCTCTGGTCCCAGTTGGCATCCCTCCCTCTTGGGAGAAAACTGATCCCCCAGATCTCTGCTGCAGCTCTTCTTGTCTGCCCTCTAACAAGAATCTGGATTTCTTGTATATCAGAGAGATTCTTCTGGGGAAAGACTGAGAGTCAGTATGTATCTTCCACCTATATAGAATAGATAGAATAACCTATATACAAGGGAAAGTGTGTTGTTTACCTCCTTTCCTGTCAAGCTGAAGTGATAAAGAGCATTCCTTGAAAAGCCAAGCACCTTTTTGCTACTGTTTGCATCATGGGTTTGCTTCCTCCACATCCCTGTACAGTGGAAAAGAAAAAAAATTCATATGAAATCCACTTGAAGCCTGACAATTGCCACTTGACCTTCCAGCTACAGCCCATGCAAGGCCACTCACACGAGGTGACCTGCAATTCAGGGAAGGAAGAGAAAAGTTGCAAAGAGGATTTCAGAATAGTCAGAGAGTCCACATTTGCTCTTCACCTCTGAAAGTGTCATCTCTCTTGGGATGAGCTCAGTTTCCAGGCAATGAGATCTACATCACAAATACTCCTACAGTTTCTGGGTAAAAACTGATTTGAAAGTTGCTTTGGAACCCTTATTTCAGAGTTAGGCACCTTCTCCAGTTCAGCTATAAAGCTATAAAGCATCCAATTAGATGGAAGAACAAACTTCTGTGTTTTCTACAAAAAGGGATTTGAGATAGTTCATCCTCAGTGAAATTTTCCAAGAAATCCTTTTAACTGTGGCAATTCAGAGGGGTTTTTGAGGATCAGCATTGGCCTGGCTGTCCCTACAAGTGTGATGACAATCAGAGTGTGACCACATGCCAGGGCTGATGTGCACCTCTGGCAATTAGACAATGTATTTTCCTGCAAATTGGGAATAATCATGTAATTAAAACTTCCAACATACAGGCATTATTAGGAGGCTTAGTTCATTCTAGAACACCACTGTCAAGTCATTAGGTGCAAGGCAGGGCTCTGAATAGAGGCTGGCACAGCCCTGTGTTCCCAGGAGGTCCCAGAGGGATCTCATTAGCATCAGCTTCCCCATTACAGAACCATCAGATGGAGCTTGGGCTGACACTGGTTCTGAAGGCTTTCAAATGTTTTGAGCTCTGTTTCAACAGTTTGGTGCACATCAGTGGACACATTAGAGCAGAAAAAAACCCCTAACAAACCACATTTCTGACAGAAAAATTATGCACAATAGATTAATGAAGTCTCATTTAATACAGAGATTATTCAAGTTTCTACATTTCACTGTAGCTATTCAATGTGGAGTCTTGTAGTGGCCTTCCTCTTTTATTCACTAAATCTTGAACTGAATTCTCTTTTACTCTGTGCACTAACATCCTCCAGCTCTGTTAGCAGAATGATCTTGGTATCTTTCATACCCCCAGAATCTGGCTGCAGCAGTAATAATCCCCCCCCAAGAATGGGTGCCTTCAATTACAGAGAATGGGCAGCAAAGGCAGGAAAAGGGACTGATGATAATAAGTATAATAGCAAGTGTATTAGGCCAGCAGGGTCAACAGCTAATCTTGCTGCAGTCTGACAAAGGTTATTTTAATTCCAGTAATTGGCCCCAACCACCAGCAGCAATTGATGTGCTGCCACTTTTATCTGCTTGCTGCTCCCCCCCCTTCATGTGCAGCTGCACTGCCAGATGAACACAAATTACCTCCTGAAGTCAATGGAAGTGATTGCTTCTGCTGGCATTATTGATCAGTTGTGTTGCTTATACAAAGCTTCAGTCACTGTACCCCCCCTGCCTTATTGAAAATGAGTTGTCTGTAGGTACCAGAGTGTGCAGAGAGCCAGGGAACAAGCTAATTGTTGTTATGCTGGGGATCAGTGTTGTGATTATTTTTCTAAATGCCTAACATTTATATGATGCTGATCAGGAGGTTATCCCGTGGCAGGCTGCAAGTCTCCCTGAAGGTTTTATGAGCTGTAATTCTGGGCCTGAAAGCATTATTATTACTTAGTTGTTACTTGTACTGTGGTGTAAGGCCAAAAGAAAGAACAGAATTATTTTTAATAAGTACTGTACAGCTTTCTTTTGAGTCTAACTTTAAATACACAGACCTCTGAAGAGGATCTACAACCCTACTGGATATGTGGGGGGTCACAGTCAGGGTAGGCATGCCATGGGTTTCCAGTTTACCAGGAAAAAAATAATAATAAAAAAATTAAAAAGTCAAGAAGTCACCCAGAAGAGCTGCCATAGTTCCCAGGCATTCTTGGCCATGGGTCACAACCATCCAAAGAATCAACATGGGCACCATCTCAGGAGAATCCTCTTCACTTCCAACTTTCCAGGGAGTATAAAGCTCCTAACACACACATTCAGGACCTTTGTTAAATGGAGTGAACACAGAATTAAGCTCTTTTTGTGACTGCTCAAGTTCCATGTCAGAAATATTGTTGTCATTCATATTTTATCTTGGATTCCAAAAAAAAAACACCAAAAAGAAGTGAACCAGAGTACCACATACACCACTCTCCTCTTGCTGCCTTGGCAACCTCTGCCTGGACTAACTCTGTCTTTACAGACCCATCCCTGCCACCCCAGAAATGTTCTTAGGTGCCTAAATCTGCCCTTGGGAACGAGGTCTTGGCTCCTGTTCCAGGAAACATGTTGTCTGTTGCTCAACTTTCCTACTAGCAAAGGGGGGATAATAAAGCTCCCACACACTTAAGTGTTTTTAGATTTGAAGTATTACCTTATAATGTAATAAATAATAGTCATAAATTAACAAATAATAGTATTTATGGTTGTTGTATGTAGGATTTCCAGAGCTGTAATACCTCAGGCAGAATAACATGATGTATACTAATATGTCATGACAGAATAAAAGCCTAAAATCAGGATGCCTTCAAGTTTGGGAAGCTAAATAGAAGGAAATTCCAGTTCAGCATCATGTGTTGTTACATCCTGTCATTTAATAACTCAAAAAATTGAGTGTTTGATTCTCCCAAAGGAGAATAGGAAGCAAAGGTGGGCAGCAGCAGCCTGTGTGAGAATCCTGCCTTTTTAAACCAAAACACCTCTAAATGCCTTTTCTTCCCAGTGCTTTAACTTGGGTGCTAAGGGAGAAGCAATTAATTACAGAAGTTTCACTGGAGCTGAGAGCTCTCCACTGAGCACCTTAATATCAGGTGTAAATAAAACAATCCAGGAGCTTTGGAGCCACTCCAGGAGCAATGCTTCTCTCCTTGCTTGGTGGATACTCAGAGAGAGCTTCTCCCACTCCCCCAAAATATATTCTGAGGAAATTATTTTTTCCACCTGATTATTTGGCCAATTCCCCATAGCAGAGATAAGAACCACAGCATTTTGCAGTTTAGTGATCTGTTATCCTTCTACTTGTAAAAAGGGACTCATTTTCTACAGGAGTATTTCAGCCTAAACAGCTGGAGTATTTTAACCCCATAAATGATCAAATTAATTAGAAAGTTCTGCTCAGCAAGAAGTGGAGCTACCTGCAAAGTGAGCTGACACCAGTTTTAAGTCTACTTGTTAAACTCCTGGCTGGCTCAGCCAGAAAAGAAAAAAAATGATTTGTTGGTTTAAAAAAACCAAACCTGGCAGCTACTCCCATGGAGCAAAAAGATTTAAAAGTATTTGCAAGTTTTGGTAGAATCCCAGTCCCTGGGGTTTCAGGGATTGGTGCCCAGTTATTGAGTTTTGAAGCTGGACCCCTCCTGGATCATCCATCACTCTCTGGATGTGGAGGGACACACTGCCTGCATCTTCCTGCACTGCCTGCAAGGATTTCCTGGTTTTGTTTTTTTTTAATTTAGAGAAAACAGACTTCTAGCAGGAAATTCTTCACCTTTACAATGACTTTCAAGAGGGATTTTGGTAAATCTTGGAGCAAACAAATCCAGGAAGATGTGTATTTTTAGGAATGAATATCTCCAGGAAGAAGTAAAAAACCTGTTTACCAAAGCTCCTCTTCAGCTCTGCTGCTGACTAAAGTCATCAAGGCAAAATCCCAAACTCTTACTCATTCTGCAGGGCATATGAGAGGCTGGAAATGGAAAGATAACTTCATTTATCACCTTTCTTTCATCTTTAACTGGGGGTTTATTTGGTGATTTCTGCCTAATTGAACACAGATTAAAAAGCAAAGCATGTCAGAAGCCTTCACACCAATCATTTGGGTAAATAAAGGTAACAAAATTGTATGCATGCATTTTGGCTAATTACTACCATGATAAGATGGGGGTCTGTCATCACTCTGGTCTGCAGTCAGATAAAGGGCAGCATGATCCAAGCAGTGATCACTGTTCTGTATTTTGGCCACTGAGGATGGTTTGAACATGGGTTTTGGATCAAAACCTTAAATAAATCAAAAGTAGAATTAAATGCCTTATATGCCAGAAGGGGTGTTCAGTCTTGGAGTCCTTTATCAACAAACTGGGGATAGAATCATAGAATCATAGAATTGGCTGGGTTGGAAGGGACCTCAGAGATCATCAAGTCCAACCCTTGATCCACTCCCACTGCAGTTCCCAGCCCATGGCACTGAGTGCCACATCCAGGCTCTTTGGAAAGATCTCCAGACACGGAGAATCCACTACTTCCCTGGGCAGCCCATTCCAATGCCTGATCACCCTCTCCAGAAAGAAATTCTTTCTCATCTCCAACCTAAACCTCCCCTGGCACAACTTGAGACCCTGCCCTCTTGTCTTGCTGAGAGTTGCCTGGGAAAAGAGCCCAACCCCCTCCTGGCTCCAACCTCCTTTCAGGGAGTTGTAGAGAGTGATGAGGTCTCCCCTGAGCCTCCTCTTCTCCAGCCTCAACACCCCCAGCTCCCTCAGCCCTTCCTCACAGGACTTGTGCTGGATCCCTTCACAGCCTCCTTGCTCTTCTCTGGACCTGCTCCAGCACCTCAATCTCCTTCCTGAGCTGAGGGGCCCAGAACTGGACACAGGACTCAAGGTGAGCACGGTGGAAGAATCCCTTCCCTGGACCTCCTGGCCACACTGTTCCTGATCCAGGCCAGGATGCCATTGGCCTTCTTGGCCACCAAATAAAAAAAAAATACGCGCAGAGGATGAGCCTCACCCTGGGAAAACCACTTGCTTGATCATGGTGTCTCCCCTGCCAGGTAAGTATTTTGTTGTCCATATAAATATTCTGAGCTCCACAAGAAGGTTTTAGCATAGCTGCTGACATTAAAGTTGGGCCAGGGCTCTGCTGAGGGGCAGATGAATCCATGGATGGCCACTGTCACAGCACCAAGTGTGGGAAGGACAAATCCATGACATATTTTTAGATCAATTCCAGAAAGCAACTGGCAAAATATGAGAGAGTTGTTCCAAGGACAAGAGTCCTTACAGATCTTGCCCAACATCTCTTTGTGGCATTGGAGTCTTAGGGGAAAAAAAAAAAAAAGGAGACATCAAACAATCTTTGCCATTGCAAAGGGTAAGTTGTCTGTTAGATGATGGAGGTGATGGACAGTTATCTGCTTGGAAAAAGCTGATGCCTGACAAAGTGACTGACACTGTGATTAATGGCATGAAGGGATTACAGCAGGTTAATGAGCTCAGCCTGCCTCCCTCCAGCAGCAAAATATTATCATGACTTTTCAGGCAGACAAGTAACAATTCTCACATGCTACATTTACAGGAGGTTTTTTTCTAGTTTTGTAAGTGAAAACACCTTTAAAAATTATTACAGTTTTGATCTGGCTACTCTCATTATGCTGACAAAGCATCCACAAGCTTGCCTTTTGACCTTTCATTGAATTTCTAAAGCCAAATATAGTTCCCACTTTTGATCTGGCAACCATCACCATCAATCTCTGTCCTTACCATGATCCCTCAAGACCAACAAATGCTTTGTCCACATCCACTGACACTGCAAGCAAAGCAGACACTTGAGCTAAGACTCTCAAGCCCTGACAGTGCAGGGGATTTGCTCTGCTCAGTCCCCACTCTGCCCACTCCTGGGCACACAGGACCCAAAACTGCTGCTTTCCTGGAGAAAACCTTCCCTTTCCTGCAGAGAACTTGCAGCAGAGAGGCAGGAGAACATCAAAAGAGGAGGTAGAAGGTACCAATCAAGTCTTGAAAAGGAGAAGTTGGGACAAAGCTGTGCAGCCCATCTCTGATTTGATATTTCATGGCTAGAAAAAGTCACATTAAGAGCTAAACCCCAGACTTCTGCTGTTCAGGCTGCTTAGCTTAACAGTGGCTAAAAGCTTTTCAATTATCCATAAAATATATCCCTTTTTCTTCAGAAATTATATCAAGATAATGCAGCTTGTGCAGGTGTTTAAAAGCAATGTCAGGTGAAGTTTTGTGCTGTTCTGAGCCCCAGCTCAGGCTTTACTGTGGTGAATACCTAAGGAGAACATAACTCTCAGAATGTATTCAGTGAAATAAGGATGAAGCATATTATAGCACTTCAAAACAACAACCTCAGAAGGCACTCCCACTGAAATGAGGTAGTTATTAGTATTATAAACCAGTTTGTAATTAAAGATTTCACATGTTGTCTTGGACTCACAATGCAGCCATTCTGAAAATCAGTAACATGCTTGTAGGATTTATAATTCCTTATGGAAAGCATTATAATTCACTTTGATGAAATTAAGCCCATTCGATCTTGATATCATTTCAAAGACTTTATTGAAGCTTATTAAGAGCAGAAGATAACTAATTATTTTTGCCATGAAATCGGTGGTAAATCTTATGAGAAATAATGAAAAAATAGTTTTTTCAAAAGCATAAACATCTAACAAGAAGAACTATGAGTTTAACTGGCATTTAATAAAATACCTTTGGAATACACCTTATCAATCAATGTGCTTTTAAAGCAACCATGTTTGTAAGAGATAAACAATAAATAACTCCTTAGTCCAGAGCCTAGAAGCTTTACTGTTAATGTTAATATGCCTTTCCATTTACCATTCAGTATTTCTATTATTTTCCTCTGAAACTATTTAGAACTCTGGAAAACAATCTGATCCATAATTTTAAGATAGAGCCCATCAAGAATTCAGATGCATATTTTCAGAGAAGTTTCATTTCTTCCACATATTATAACAAGCTTGATTCTGTCCCCTTTAGTCAAGGTATGGAATCATCTAAACCTGACACTAAAAATGCAGAAAGGTGCTCAGCAGGATTAACTCCTGATTAACTCCTTTTGCATCAGTGGGTTTGTTTGAGTAATAAAAGCTAAATAATTAGAGATAGCCATGCAAATAACCATGTCCTGACAGTGCTCCAGGCAGGCATTCTGCACCTCAGCTCCTTTGGAACATCTGCTTGACAAATCTTTAGTTTTAGGTGCATTCCTATTTCCGAAATTTAGCTCTAAAGCTTTTGTGTTTCCTTGGACCTGTCTGAAAAATAAAGATACTCCCTGGCTGTTATGAAGATTAATGTATTTAAAGACTGCACTGCAATAAGATTCCAGAGTAAAAGGTGTGTTAGCACCTGGAAAGATTACAGATAGGAAACTGGAAATGAAAGCAACTGTATTATTAGGAAGTATTAATAAATACAGTATATTCACTGTAGTTTTAGGAAGTTAAGATTGATGTATCACAGTGTTCAGAAAATTGGGAAGAACTGGAGATTTTTCTGAGTGGGAATAGTACTGGATTTCAATCTAATGTGGCATGTACCAAGGTGAAATACTTAACAAAACTCCCAAACTCCAGGCTTTTTGTTTTGTTATAAAATGGAATTTAATCAAGGTCTTTGTCTCCAAAAGCCAAAGAAATAACTGTTATTTTCATCAGTTGTGTCCTTCCTCCACTGCACTGCTGGTCCAGCTGTGGCTGATGCAGCAGCTTTGCCCCCTATGGATGTTCAAAGTAAGTCAGTAAACATTTTCTCTCAGCTGTCCAGTTGTCCCCAAGAGCAGAAACTGGAGACATCTTTGGAAAAAGAACAAGCCAGAGCATCACCTTGAGTCCCCACAGATCTGCTGTGGGCCTTGCTTTGAGAGAGCAAGTGAGAGATTAGGGATAAAATGGTTAGGAAGGAATAATCCCTCTGGACAATGTTAAGCTTAAATCCCCCTCCAGCCTCAAATCACTGCAGAGCTCTTCAGCATCAGGTTCAGCACATAAAGGTTGTAGGGTGGAAGGAGCAAATCCTTCATTACCTTTCAGAAGTAACTCATTTAGTGACCTTGAAGCAGTCCCACACCCCTGTTCCACAACTGCACTGAGACAGGAAGGAGGGGAAAACGAGGCCCACACACTCCCAGCCAGCTGCTAAAATTCATCTTGTCTTTCTCTGCCAGACTGATTGCAATTCATGTTGCAAAGAGATGAATTTGTCTGAGAGCAATCTATTTTTGGTTACCAACCTGTAATCTGAAATTATAAAAATATTGTTTAAGGGAAATGGGAAGTGATCAATGGAGGCTGTTGAAGTGTGATATTAATGGCTCTTTGGTCCAGGTCGATATCACAAAGTGAGGTTATCTCTCAGGTTTTTGAGAAATGATCCACAGGGCAAACTGAAGGGCAAACCCAAGTGCTTCAGCAGCTGTCTCCATGTTAGCTGTAGAGCAGGAGTGGTGGACAGAAACTTCACCAGATTTCTCTGGAGCTTCTACATCTGTTAAAAAGGTCTGAAGGCTTGAAGCCTTCAGAAGCCATGAGGCTACCCAGCCTTTCACCAGTGTTCAGCTCTCATTACTTCCCAGAATGAGAACAGAGAAGTGTGAAACTTGAGCATCCTACTGGAGTCAGAGCACCGTGGTGTCTGAGCATAATCCCTGCCAAAATAAAACACCTGAATACTCTGAATAGAAGAAATTCAATCCAATCACATGTAATGGCTTCCACTTGAAATTTCATTTCCTCTGGAATTCTCTAAGCATGAAGAACAGTCAAATCTGAACAATTATCTCCATTTTTCTGCCACCTGAATTTTGGGTCTTTTGTGCCACAGTGAATACTCAGACATCACAATATTTAGACTGAAAAATAACAGAACTCTGAGGCAATGGCACGAATATTTGCATATGGATAAAAGGGACAGGTGCAGCTGAAGCATCAGCTGCAGGTAGAAAAAAACCTTGTGGCATCAATACCTTGAGGAACACTTTAAATATTTTACTGGATGTGGCTGGTTCCAACTTCTTTCTACTGAATAGTCTCACACAAGTCTTTCAAGGAAGTCATTTTCCAAAGTAGTAAACTCACCCCAAGCCTTACTGAAAGAATGCTTTTGAATGAGCTAAATTCACAGAAGCTCCTATGAAGACTTTTGATAGTTTTTCTAAAGATTTTAGTAAGTCAGTGGTAACCCTGCCCTGCCAACACTGGTTGGTCACTGATCACTCTGTGTTTTAATTTAAGGATGTGAGGGGCTGTGGTTTGTCTCATTGTCACTGTGACAGCCAAGGTTCTCTACCACTCTGTTGGCATTACTGAAAAATCACAAAGAATGAAACAACAAGCAGTGGAAGCTTTTGTTTCTCTGGTATTTTTGACCTTTTCATAGTTGGCTGAACACTAAGAGAAAACTCCACACTGTATCAGACAAAAGGATAAAGCTGATGAAAGGTACTGCCTGAAGCTGTGCTACTCCTGCCTCTCCCCACGAGGTGCATTTTTTTTTCTTGCTGTCAATAAGCCTTACTCCACTTTTGTGTGTGTTCATTCTAACCCTTCCCTGAAGTCACTGAATTTTAAATACCAGGTGTTTTCACTTCAAACCCCAGAATAAATCTCAATTTATTCTTGAATACTGAGCTTTTAGCCTCCAATCTTTGTCCTAACTGAGTAAATCAATTCCTATTTAAGCAGTAGTGTCTTTCTCTCACTGTTATAAACTGCAAGAATAGTTACACGTATTCTATACACACCAAAAAAATGCACCTCATTGGGTACTTTATAGACTTTGGTGCTGACTGGATCCCTAATTTACTCTGTCAAATCAAATTAATCTTGTCTCAAAATTCACTCTGTGAATTCATCTCTGTTCATTGGATCAGAGATGAACTGCAAGTAATTCAGAGGAAGTCTGTGTTCAGATTAAACAGTGTTCAACAGAAAAACAGTTGGAGAAATTAATAGAATTAGTTTGGCTACAGGGAAAGATTTTCATTCAGAATTCACTTTCAGACAAAGGCCTGGAGTTTTTCTGATTTTGTTCACAAATGTTCTGTATTTATAAAATCTTCAGTCGTGCAGTTGATTTGCCATTACCATGTGGACATAATATTGCACATCATAATCATAGAATCATAGAATCATAGAATTGGCTGGGTTGGAAGGGACCTCAGAGATCATCAAGTCCAACCCTTGAACCACTCCCACTGCAGTTCCCAGCCCATGGCACTCAGTGCCACATCCAGGCTCTTTGGAAATATCTCCAGACACAGAGAATCCACTACTTCCCTGGGCAGCCCATTCCAATGTCTGATCACCCTCTCCAGAAAGAAATTCTTTCTCATCTCCAACCTAAACCTCCCCTGGCACAACTTGAGACCCTGCCCTCTTGTCTTGCTGAGAGTTGCCTGGGAAAAGAGCCCAACCCCCCCCTGGCTCCAACCTCCTTTCAGGGAGTTGGAGAGAGTGATGAGGTCTCCCCTGAGCTGCCTCTTCTTTAGGCTGAACACCCCCAGCTCCCTCAGCCTCTCCTCATAGGATCTGTGCTCGAGTCCCTTCACCAGCCCAGTTGCCTCCTTTGGACCTGCTCCAGGACCTCGATATCCTTCCTGAGCTGAGGGGCCCAGAACTGGACACAGGACTCAAGCTGTGGCCTCACCAGGGCTGAGCACAGGGGCAGAATCCCTTCCTTGGACCTGCTGGCCACGCTGTTCCTGATCCAGGCCAGGATGCCATTGGCCTTCTTGGCCACCTGGGCACACTGCTGGCTCATGTTCAGCTTCCTGGCAATATCTACATCCACAAGAAGTCCTGTCTTAATTGTACAGATATCAATGTACTCTTTTGAAATTACAAAACTGGCTAAGCCAAAGCTAAACCCTTCCTACAAATCCTCTTTTACAAATGTGCCACTTTGGATGCAACTCAGCTATTCCTATTCCAAACAGCTTATTGTTCTCAGATTGTTTTCTCTTAGGATCAGAAAAATGTAACAGAATAAGCAGAGCAGGTACAGGGGAGCAGCTGAGATGGATGCTGAGTGATCCTGGGATGCAAACAAGATCTTTGCATCATTTTTAACACACTGTCCCTCCCACTGAGCTTAATGCTCTTAAAAATTCAAGCAAGAAGTAAAAAGAGAGACAGTTTTCTAAGTTCAGGGGTGTCTGATTGAAAAGTTTACTGTGTCCTTTTTAGAGGATGAGACATGAAGAAAACACACCCAATTAAAAGAGGATCTACAGTGGGGAGCCTACACTAATAGAACTTGGAGCAGAGAGATAAATGGAAAAGCAAAGTTGGGCAGAACACTCCTCAAGTTCCTTTTTATTAGTAACATTTAATGGCCCTTGCACATTTGCAATGAATTGGATTCACTCATGTCTGACACTTAAGAAATTAACAGGACACAAATCATCTGCACAGTGACAACTGATTTCAGCTGTCTCCACTTGCAAGGAAGAAAATTGGTCTTTTGTGAGCAGCCCTGAAAGCACTGAGCAAGAACCACCCTTTTACTTGAGAGCTGGGAATTTAGCAGGAGCACTCAACCCTTCACAGCATCAGACCTTTAATTTTTATTCTGCTGAGGAACTTGGTAGAATTGGCTTTAGGAGAATTTATAGAGATGTACTTTATATGCAGAGTCCATAATGCAGATGAATAGTGCTAGATGTTTACAGTATATTTAAGTACACTCCTGGGAACCATCCCAACTCAGTTCTGTAATATCAATTTTGTTATATATTTGCTGTGGGGAAGATGTTAATAGCCTGTTAAAACAGTCACTAGAAAAAAAAAAAAAAATCTTTACATTCATAAATCCTAAAGCATCTGATTTCAGTTTTATGCTTATTCCTTTCACCAAGATATCTAAAAGAAAATTTAGCTTCTCAGTAAATGTTTTATAGGTTACACTGGTTCATAGTCTTCACATGATGGCACTTGGTAGTTAATTTTGTTTCATGAAAAAAAAAAGAAAAGAAAGCACAACATTATACCTCTATCTCATCCTCAGCTTAACTGCACATTCTGCACCCATTGCTCTTTAAGGAATCATAACTTTAAGCCAGGATTTTCCTTTGCCTCCCTCTTTGGAGTTTCTTGAGCAAAGCATTTCATCATCATGAGCCACTCCAAGAGGGAGAGCAGCCCACAGGGGGGAGTCCCCTACTCAAACCAGCAGAATCCTTGCCCTTTACTGACAGGGAGAGGGATGGGAAAGCTGGGCCAGGAGCAGCAAGGATACAGAAACCACCAGCAGCCAGAAGCAAGGCAGTGACATCCTGATCAGTAGTTTCACCTCTGAAGAACTTGTGTGTATCCCCTAGCCAGGGATAAAGCCAAGGATGAAAGGCAGCTCTGCCTCATTGACAGTTTCAGCAGCCACCTCAGGAAAACTGAGCTTTTCCCTCCTTGTCCAGTTACACCACCTGGGAACTTGGCTTTTAGCTGAAGGGCTTGGCTCAGGATGAATGAAACAGTGAGGGAAGTATCATAAATAAACCTTGCAGGCTTACAATAAATTCCACCAAAAGACCTTGGCCATGCTTTCATGTTTATTTACAAAATTCTTTCAGTTTTGTTTTGTTTTGTTTTTCCAGCATGACTGTGTGCATGGCACATGAGGGGTAATTCCCAGGTTTAGGCAGTGTAAAGGCAGGATCTCAAGGCCAGGTCCTACACCTTTCCTGGTGTAACACTCCCTCCCAAACCTAACACTGGTGGCACTGTCCTCTCTCTCTGCAGATGCCTTCAGGATGTCTGATAAATTTCATTTCTTAGTTGATAACATTTAGAGAGCAAGGCACAATGCAAACCCAGGTGAGCTTTGCAAAGCCTTCCAAATCAGAGACTGTCACAAGCCTTGCACCCTTTTGCTCCTCATGGGAGATATACAGTACAAGAAAATAAAGTGATTTCTCAGCCAAGAGCTGAGTAAAACTCACTGAATCAGAGCTCACTCCATCTGGAAACAGTAATGAATAAGAGAGAGAAGTGCTGCTAAAAGAGAAGGAAATTTGCACTAAACCAGACTCCTTGTAGCCACACAGCATCTGTTGGTTGCAGAGAGGAACTGAATTGCTGCTTTCCAGGGAAAACACCTTCCAAGGGAAAAGCTCTTCAACAGTTTCCTTCCCTGTTCCCAGAGAATCCCAAACACATTCAGTGAGACTGTTACTGAGAAAACTGAAGGAATTGGTCTGCAGGGAGGAAAGTCTGCTAAAGAAGGCAACTCTCTTGTCTTTACCCCCTTTTACTATTGACTTCTGTGCAGCTGCATTTTCTCCATCTCCTCTTCTCTCCTTTTTCTGCCTTTTTCCAGAGGAAGGAAGGAACAGCCCCAGCTCTGGCCCACAAGGATGCTAAAGGCCCTCTTGCACTGGTACACACTTTTAAATTCATTACACTTTGCACTGAGTTATGGCCACAGCTGCCAGGGATAGCAAATGGAAATTCTGCTTGCAGACTCCCAGGGCTGGAGTATGATTTCCCAGACATGGGCACTGGGAATTCTCACTTTCCCACTCCTGGCACATGTTTCTGTTCTAGGTCAGCCAATTTGCTGTGACCTGATGCCACCTCCCAGCAAAGCAGGAAGAGGCTCTGCTTGGATATATTTACACCTTCCCACCTTCCCCAGGCTGAGCTGATGGACCTCAGGAGCCCAGGCATCCCTTCACACTTGTGTTTAGCAAGCTCTCTCACCCTTGCATGCCCACACCAGGGAGAAATCATCAGTACTTTGGACTAACCTTTTCTCCTGAACACCAAAATGCTTGCTATCACTCTAGAGGGAGTTTTAAATATTTTTTGAGAAGTTTATTAATTTATCCAAACCATACTATATTAACAGACCATGTTCTATTCCTCCTCTCAGTTCAGATCAGAGCCAGTCCTGTTACTCCCAATGCAAGCACAAATAATCTCCCCAAATTCAGGCTGAGCCCTGTCTGCCTGTCCCAGAAACACCTAATCTGGTTGAAATCAATGTTCGTTTCTAAGAGAAGCAACAACAACCCCACAACCATTGAGGACTTCTTGCAGGATTCATTATTAATAAAGTATTCAGGTCAGTAGTGACAGAACATGCAACATTCTTTGAAACCACAACCATCAGTCTCCCAGGCCAATATAAAAATCTCATTTAGCAGTGTTTGGCTGGGTGGTGAATTGGGGCAACTTGTCTAAATATGATTTATGAATTCCATTGTGCTTTTATGAACTACCTGGACTCCTCCATCTTGGGACTCTCTTTACTGTCTTATGACTCTTTTATTGTATTTTGCCTTATGGTTCTTATGCTAAGGACACATGAGGATAGTTTTGCTACATCTGCCCTTAAATAATTGATAGTTAAAGACTACAAGTTGCTGAATAGACCTGATCTGGGGAAAAAAATGACTTATGGCACTCTAGGCAAGCTAGTTTTCTCCAATTTCCTTACAGAGGATCTGGACTTTGTAAGATTGTGCTTTACCCAGAAGCAAAGCAGATGAGGTATTAGGGATAGTCCTTCAAAATCACAGTCTGATGACTCCCTGAAGGAACCTGGAAAGCAAGTCCACTCAGCAGTTCTCACCTCTAACCTGTGCTCACTAATTTGGTGCAATGTTGGGCTCCATAAATAGAGGGCTTGGCTCCAGCTGAACTGCTGAGCACATCCCCTGCTCCAGGAGAGCAGATTTCCTAACACTGCTTCTTCTGCCACCTCCTCCCCCTGTGCTCTGGAGCTCATCCTTCCCTTGCTGCTGTTCATGGGGACAGCTCAGGCTCTCAGAACATAACTGAGTTTGCACACCTGAGCACAACATTAGAGGTTTTTCAATAAAATCACTGCACACCAGAACCTTTTGGTTTTTAAAGCAATTTTTTGCTAGAGGAATTAAGCAGCTCTGAATTTTTGTGAGCCAAGTTGTAAGTGAATAGGTGCTTTCAGAGCTACAATAACCAGAAACTAATTCTGAACACCTGCAGTCAAGAACATGTGTTTGCTTATCTTCCATTTCCTAACTTCTCAGCTATAGCCAAAAAAAAAAAAAAAAAGGCAAGAGAGATGCAGCCATTCTAAGTGAGAGAGGGTAATGGTCTTTAAAAATTTCTCAAGTGCGTCACTGCTGGACTAGTTTTGCTATAGAACTTCCATGGTTAAATAAACAATATTTTACTGCTGACAATTTATACAAGATTTTATGTTCCTAACAAGATCTCTGAGCCTTATAGTCAGCTCATGAAAGAGGATGAGCTGACAGTACAAAGGAAGAGCAGCAGCAGAAAACAGAGCATAAATGATAAAACAGAGTTTGAAGCCAAACAGCAGTAGATGGGTTTGGCACAAGCATCTCTTTCATGAGGGAACATTCCTCTTTGTAAACTTAGCCAGGAGCCTTTTAATTTCAGCAAAATGGAACCATCTCTAACATCTTTATTTCCTCCTCTGTAATACAATCATTGTGCCTCTCAAAAAGAGAAAGCTCTGCTTACTGTTTAATCAGCTGCTGAAAGAAAACTGGCTTGGAAAAGAGGTGGATTTGCTGTCTTAGGAAACAATAAGAAACCCTGAGTTTTAGGAGTCATCCAGATTGAGTTTTTGCAGATTACTTTGCAGACACAAGAGAGCCCCAGAGATGAGATCCAAAGAGCAGTGTCCCCAGTGCAGAACTTCCACCCCACACAAGGCTCACACTAATGGGACCTAACATTTTCCTCTAATTTTGCTCTGTCAGAGAAGCAAAGAGTTGAGCTCTTGGAGAAGTTTCTACTTTGGAAATTAAAGACCCCCAGAATTTCAAAACATGAGTTCTACCAAGGCAAGAGCCTACAGAGATCACTGCAAACTTCTTTTAGACAATTTTGTGAGTGCCACACAGAGATTTAATTTAGGATGCTTATTTTTAACAGGTAACTTTGTGAAGCAAAATTCAGAAAGTGAAGTGGTAGAAAAGTGAATCTGAATCCAGAGTGGAAAAGGGCAAAGACAGCTGTAAAAGTCAGGGAATATTTAGAAATAGTAAGTTCAGACAGATATCTACTGTGCAAAAACTCTGTGCAGGGTGTCATCAGCTCTCCCTAGGAAGGCTGAGATATTCTGAAGCTATTTATAGTCTGTAAAATGACCGCAATTTTGAGACAATTTTAAGAGAAAAATCTGACAACGTTGCTTTCCAATGACTTTGGTTTGGTGGTGCCAAATAATGACTGCAGATACAACATGTCTGCTGATGCTGGAACACTTCTGTTTCTGTGCTTTTACTGAATAGCTGAGTTTTGATTGAGAGCAAATGGGATTTGTCTGAATTAAAAACCAAACCAAACCAAAAACCAGTTGCTCCTGGGAGAAACTGGAATATATGATCTCTGAGGTCCCTTCCAACCCAGCCACTTCTATGATTCTATGATATATAAGGAAATTAATGAATGAACTACTGGATCTGGATTCTGCTGCAGTAAGTTAGGATCATTGGGATAGGTTTGACTCATTCTAATTGCATGGACATGTAATCATTATTCCTTCAATATTTATAATAGGAAACTCATGCAGTAGTTTAAATTGTAGGTGAATGCAGTATTTGTTGTTTAGCACTAAGGGATTAAGTTCCAACACTGTTTACCCAACGTGTAAGCTTCCCTTCTCAATGAAGATCCCACAAACCATCCTTGCACAACAGAACATGAGCAGAGTCACAGAGGTAATTACCAAAGATCTCTCAGTTTGAGAACTTTGGCCTCTCTAAAGCTAATGGAATATTTGATACTGAGTTCAGGGCACAATGGAGAGCTGTGCCTTGAGCTCTGAGGTCCTCTGAGTTTTTTGACTGTCCCTCATGCTACTGCACTGCAAATGAGGGGCCACCTGGCCACCCAGCTGAGCTTTTCTTTGGCCTGAAAATCCAGACAATTCTTCAGACCATCCTAATGAGAGCAGGTATGTGAGAGCAGGTATGTCCACACACCAAACAGCTCCCATTTACCATGTCCCATCCAGGATCTTGCTGTGACTTTTGTGGCTGTAATGCACATCCAGCAGTTGGAAACTACAGAGCTGGCAAACAATTCCTCACTGTTGGTTGGGTTGAAAGATAAATCTCAAAATGAAACTAGTAAATATATTACAAGTATGTACTGAACCTGTTAAGAAGGGGCTGACAGAGCACAGTAAAACATGGGCCCTTAAGCTCTAGGTGACATGGAAAGTGGTTTGTGATGCATGATACAATTATTGACCTTTAAATTGTACAATCTGTAAGAAAGCCAAAGTTTCTTCCCTTGCACATAAGCTAAAGCAAAAGGGGAAAAGCTTCCTGCTGACATCATAAGGAAAGTTGTCAATAAAATCTGCTAAAATTTAATATTGTGCATGATTTACCCAAATTGTGCATCATTGTCCCCATTTAATATTATTATTTTCCCCATTAGTATTTAAGATTTAATATTGGGCATGATTTTCCCCATAGTGCATGATTGCAAATCCTACCATTCTTCTGTTGCTTTCAATGTTTTTCTCTCTGTATCCCACCCAGATGAGTCAATCTGCAGCTTCTGGGGTTCTGGTGCTAGAACAGATGAAAAGACCACAGCTCTCTGCTGAGGCTCCAGGACCTGCAGGCTCCATGTCAACACCTGCCAAAGCTTCCTTCTCATGGAATGCTCACTATTGGTTTGAAGGTAATCATCCTAAAGAACATATTATCTGCCACTCCAGCATTTCAGTTACTACAAGAAATATTTACTGGTGTGAAAAGTGAAAAGAAAGGGAAAAAGTGAAAGAAAGGAGACAAGGATGAGCTCTTGGATGCTGGATATACTGCAGAGAGGTTCAGGCCCCTTGCAGCTCGTTTCAGCATGAGGAAACTTGCAGAGAAAAAGCAAACAAAATGCAATTTTATGGATCTTGACATTTTTTTCCATTTATAATGCACTAAGGACTGGGTTTAGTTGTGTTTCTTCACTAGTTGAGGCAAACCATCTGCTTCCAACAACAGGGAAGCCATTTGGAAATTGTTCTTGGCACTGGTAGGCTACTGATCTGTGTTCCATGGTGGCCAACCCTGTGTCCTACCCACCTTCTCCATAGGCTCAATTGACCATCCCCAGGCCTGCTCATCATTTGCTTCTTCCTGAAGAACATCAAAGAGAGGAGCCAAACCACAGAAACCTCACAGATGGCAAATTCATGGTGGCCCAGATCCAGGAGTCAAACACAGAGCTGTCCCAATAGCAGGGGATGAAAGATGGAACAATTTCATGGGCATTACCAGGGGCATCAGCAGAACCAGCAGAGTCAGCTAACAACTGCCTTCTGGATTAATCCTGGTACAGAATGTAACTGTGATCTTGTTGTGACTCCAAGCAAATTAAGAGGCACTTACTGAGAAATGCCTTATAGCAAAGAGTTCAGTTTGGGCTTTTTTTTTTTTTTTTTTTTTTTTTTAACCTCAAAACACCAAACACTGAGCAATTATCTCTGGTCATTTTTCAGACCTATGCCCAAAGACAGAATCCAAATGATTAGTGATGCTGGACTTGAATCTGGTTTGGTTCAAATGATGTAAACAGGGAACAACAACCTTGAGTTTCATCAGTGAAAAGCTACTGAAAGTATTATTAGAATCAACTGTACAATTTAGAGTACACACTTGTCCTGCTGGGTCCCATTTTCAGCAGCAGCAAACTGGGATATGTTCCCTGCAATCAGGGAAGCCACAGGAATTTTGTCCAGTTCAGTCAGTGCCCTGTGTTCTCAGAAAATACTGCTTTGAGAACACAACCCAAGAAGGTAATCACACTTCATTCTGGGGTGAAGCTCTGCTTCTGTCCAATTCCCCTTCTGCAGAGTTTTTACAGAGCATTTGGAATATTCTTCCTGAGTTGCCTGTTTCTTCAGCACAGAGTTTGCAAGACACTTGCAGAGTTTTCCTGACTGGGAAGCCAGAAAAAGAAAAGGATTGCAGAGAGAATTCTTTTAGATTGGTCTTCACTGGGTTTAAAAGCCTTCAGGAAACATTTGAGGTAATCCAGAAAGATTGAAGAGTACAGACTTCCCTCCCAGGATGTGGGGACAAATGCATGTAATAACTGTATTTCTTGAAAATGAGTTTCTCAGGCAGAGTTAAAGGCAGAGATGTAACTAAGGGATTGGACTCAGGCCAAGTTGTAATGGCTCTGCTGTTTAGCTTTTTTATTTAATTTTTTTTTCCACCCCTCTCCAGCAGAAAGCAGAAGAACAAGTGAGATTTAAGGTTTGCTTTCAGTGCCTGTCTTACTCAGCCCTCCCACCCCAAACATTCTTGGGCCACACAAATAGAAAGGTAAATTGATTAAACCACAGCCAAGCCAGAAAGCCCAGTGCTCAGGCTATTTCTGCTTTCTTTGTCTGCAAGGAAGAAAGGGAAGATAGATAAGCCAAAGTATTAAATATTTTAGCATTAATATATCAAAGTAGGAAGAGTAAAAAATTGGAGGTTATAGAGAGCACAATTTAGAAGACACCAAGGTGACTGAGATTTGTCTCAGAGAAGTTATTTTCTTAACATTCTTACCAAGAGATCACCAAGGAGATCCTGAAATGGGAGATTTTGTTATTTTTTTCTCCTTGCTGCTCTTCATATAAAGAGATTTTTCTGCTTATACATAAATCTTTCCTGAGGAGTCCTGTCCATGAAGGAAAGCTCTCTGCTGGCCTTATCTATGCTCACAACCAGGAGGTCAAGGGCTGAATCCATGCTGCCTACAACCTCTCCCCAGTTCACACCTCTATTTAGTTATTAAACTCCTAAGGAGAAAGGTTGCTCCTTGGATGGCTAATATGAACAAAAAGTACTTAGAAGAATATTTTGGGGCTGTGTTCTGGATATTTTAATTGTTCAAAGAGTTATAACTGCTTCTGCCCTTCTCCCAGTGACTGTTCTCCAAAGACTCCCCTTTTACAAGTCCCATCTTGCATCCTATAGGAAGCTATAGGATAAGATATATATAGGATAAGATATATTGCCACCCCTCACCAGCACACAGGACTGGGAGAAGGAGAGGTTCATGGCCTTCATGCCTCAGTATTTTGCACATTGCTACTTATTAGGTCTTTTCCACTCACTAACATGTTATAGCAGCCTTTAGGACATGAATTTACAGATAAATTCCTAACAAGCCTCAGCTGCCTAGAACAGGAGTGCTTCAGAGCTACTTTTCTTATTCCAGTCTCTCCTAAGACAGCACAGCACCAGGCTTTGTGCTTTGCCTCAGAGGACAGGCTGATTTTTCTCCTTTTTTTTTTTTTTTTTTTTTTTTTTTGCCATGCTATTCCAGCTTATTTTCCAGTGCCTCCCCCTGGGCTAAGTTCTGCCTTTTGAAACCCATGCTGCAGAAAGCAAAGCTTGGCCTCTTTCCATCATCTTACAAAGTAATTCTCAAGGTTAACCACAGGAAAGGCAGATGAATTATGTGGAAACAATCATCTGCAGAGACCTTTCTTCAGGTGCTCTTCCCCATCTTGTCCATTTGCTCAGCATGCACTGTGGCAGCCAATGGACACAGCACACACTTGACCAGAAAATTGGTCAAAGAATTTAGATTTAGGCAGTGGAATAATAACTAGGTTCACAGCAAAGCTTGCATGGAGAAAATAGAGAGGAAAACTCAGCTCCATCCTTGCCAAAATCTCTGGAAAACAAAAACAACCCTGTAATACAACCCTCTTTGTAAAATGCTTCAGGGTGCCTGTGTTCCAGAGCTGGGAGCATAATAAATTAACTTAAGTAGTGGATGCCTGGGACAAAACCCTGTGGGATACCTGAGCCAACCCAACAGGTGGAGAAATAGAAAACAAATTGATAGCCTTGGGACAGGAAATATTAGAACCAAGCAATTACAATGCCAGACTGTCTAGCATGAAAGGCAAAGAAAGGCAGCACTGCTTTGCCTTGATACAGCCCCAAGAGCAGGTGATGGCCCAGAGCTCTCCACAGCAATGGGACATCAGAGCACACAACAGCTGAAGGTAAAGGGGGAAAAGTCCCACAAAATCCAAAGCCATCAAACCCAGGATTTCTTTAACATTTGTTACCCATCTTGCTCCTTTTCCCCATTTTCTTTTTGGACCTCTATACTCTTCCAGCCCCCATGCTATCTCAGTGCTGCTCTTTGGGCTCAGTGCAGCAAAAGGAGATGGTGGAGCTTGCAGTTTGATTTTTGTTCTGTATTGGCTGATGCAAACAGGCACTTGGGCCACTCTGCCTCTCCCTGGGAAGCTACACCTGAGGTTTAGATTCTGCAGAAGCAACACTTGAAATTTGGCTGCTCACACCTTTCTGAGGTGTGTGTAAGTAACAAGCTCCAGCACTGTGCTGTCCTCTCTCTCTTCTTAGGCTCTCTGCTTACCTGTGCATTATTAGCAATAAGGTCCAGAAAAATGCCACATCCCATAACTGGCTGCCCAAGGCCCTGTTCTAGGAGAGAAAAGTGAACACATGCCTAGGTAGCAAGAGTAACCATGGGGCCTCTGTGGGTACCACCTGATCTTTGAGCTCCAGGTGCACAACCCATCCTCATCTTGAAGGGAAGAGGTGGCCCTGTGGTAGCTAAGGGAGGAGATGGGATTAGGAGGCAGCATTTCCAGACTTGATCCATCCTGTTCTCTCTCCAAAGGAGCCAGGAGTTTGGCACAGGAGCCCTGCATCCCAAGTTTCCCCAGGAAAATCTTCCTCACAGATGTGTGGGGAAGGTTTAATATTTGGACAGCAGCTATCCCATAGGAAGTGCCAGAGAAACACTCTCTATAATTACAATTTTACCACTTGAAAAGCTTGGCTGTGTCATAGTGTGGCTCAATTAAGTTGAAATGCAGGGCTGCTCCTGATGGTGCAACAGTTGGGAAGAATATCAGTCTCCTGGAAACATGCTGATTATGGGCACAAACTCCACTCTTTTCTTTCTGAGCAGTGAGGCTCTACACATTTACTTACATTTGGAATCAGGACAACTACTGTCTTTTTTAATATCACTTTATGTCATTTAGACTTCCCATCACAATAACTCTGCTACAGGCAGCAGAGGAGTAGATGCTTTGGGGAGTCTGTTTGCCTCCCTGAACAAAGTCTCAGGTAAAGCTGCCACAGCTTCCCCTGACTGCTGCAGAACTCCCACAGCTTCTCTTTGTGAGACAGCACAGAACCAAATCAAAGGGAGGCAGGGAGCTCTTGGAGGACTGCTGATTAAACTGCATTAATTAAACCCCCCTGAAACTCAACTTAGCCTACAAGAAGAAAGTTGATGGCAGAGGAGCCCTGATTTATCAGATGATTTCTGCAAGGCTTTCAGGACATTTTACTGAGCAGCTTCATGCAAGAGTGCATTCACAGACCAGAGAAGCATTTCTGGATAGCAAGCTAAATGCCAGAGCAATCACCTCAGCTGCTGAGACAGGGGAATCCAGGCAAAGGAACAGTTTAAAAATCACTTCCATAGGCTGTGGGAAGAGCCCAGCCCTCTCCTACTCTGAAAGCAGAGGCCAAAGACAACAGAAAGGATGCTCATGGAGCTGTTTGTCCAAGTAAGTAGCAGATCCCTAGCCTGTCATGTGAGCAATAGACAAAATCAGTGATCAAATCTTTTTTTTTTCCTCAAAATTTACTATTTTTTTTCTGGATTTTTACTAGGTCATTTTCCTGGATAGGGTGGCTACATATCCATGAAGAAATTAGAGGCTTTCCTTGGAAAACATAAATCATAAATAAGGAATATTCCCTCATCATAAAAGGTGTAAAAATAAGGAAATACTGGGGGTTTTCAGAGTAGGCCTTTAAAAAAAGTTTGGCTCCAGCCAATTTCTTCAAATCCATTCATTTTAACTGCATTATTTTCATTTTAACTGCATTATTATTTGCCATGCCACAGAGCTGTGATGCTGTAGCAATTACCTCAATAGGGGTATTACCTCTGTCTTTTCTTATCCTCAAGAGCACAGCAAAATTATGCTGAGCATAAAATAAGGACAGTTCCATGAGCAGGATTATTCCTTAGGTCAAATGCTCAGTGCCTCTGAGCTGAGTTTCACACCAGGACACCCAGAGGTCTGCTCTCTGCTCAACATTTTCTAACTCCAGATGAGAGCAGGGAGGCTGCTGCTCAGTAATCCCTCTCAGCCAAACTTTTGGGCACAGATATCCTGCTTTTTGTATCCAAATGCTAGCACAGTGTCACACACTTCTCTACACAGCAAAACCACCATTTGTGACAGCTCAGGACAGACTAAAAACAGTTTCTTGCAGGCAGGGCCCTGCATGAGATGTTCTGCTGCAGCTCAGTTTGGCATTATCCTTGACAAGATGCATCAGATAAAAATGAGCAAGTAGCCACTGGGTCTGTAGTTTGCTGTAAGAGTGAGTACTGAACATGCTCATTTGGGCCATTCAGCTGGACAAGGGACCCTGGGGGAGCATAAGTACACATTAAGCTGCTGTAAGGAGATGTAAATCTCCTCTGACTGGGTAGCCACTAGCCATTAAGTGGCTACATAATAAATGTTCATCAATTTGGACCCGATTCAGGATTAGAAGAGTCAGATCTGCTTTTATGTTGTGAGTTGTGAAAGGCTGAGGATACCCTGAAATGGACTGGTTCTGTGCAACAGCCAAATGGATGCTGGAACATGAAGTAGGAGACGTGCAGGGCAGAGCAGCACTTACACCCCTGTAGGAACTGAGTTTTAAAACAAAAACTCCTCCCTAAATCCAAAAAATCCTCCCTAAATCACACACCTCAGTTTTCCACATTTCTGCATCATGGATAATGTTTTAGCTACCTTTAAAGATTTGCTGTTCAGTTAATTTAGCATTGCAATGCTATTAAGGCAGGTTAGGAGCTTTTTCAGGGACAAGAGGGGAAGAGAAATATGATGTGGTGGGGATTTAGACAAAGAGGGACAAGTTCTTGCTCCATCTCCCCCTTCCCACTTGGCCCATTCTGCCCCAGAACAGCTCTCTGGTCCTCTGAAGCACAGAGGGAATGACAGTCAGGGAGCAGGAGAGCTGAATGTCCAAGCAGCCAATTCCCAACTCAGGACACTCAAATGTCTGCACAGTTCTTGTCCCAGTTCAGCAGCTGGCAGCACAGATGTGGCTTTACCCCCTCCTGATTTGCATTTTGCTCTCTCTGAGCAAAATATCTGTATTTTAGCCCATGTGCCAATTGTTTGCAGGGCTTTCAGAGCTGTCATGCTGACCCCTCATCATACCTGAGGCACTCATCAGCCTCTCTGGAGCTGCCCACTCTTCCAGCATTGCCACCATTCCCCAAACCTTATTTTGGGGAAATAAGTTTTTCCTTATTTCCTTCCCTTCCTTTTTTTTTTTTTTTGCCATTCCAAATTTCTATGAAGTGGTATGTGGCTAAGCACAAAAAACCCAAAAATGTCCTCCTGGGCTGTTATGCTTATAAAAAATATTCAGTTAAGATGATATTTTCCTTCAATATTCACCTTGTTTATAGAATATAATCTAGCTAAAATTTGAATTTCCTATCAGAGCACTCTTTGGGTGGGGCCTCCTTCATCTTTCTGCAGTGACAAGCACCCAAACTCAGTCCCTAAGCACCACCTTCCTCCCTATGATCTGCCTGTGATCTCTGTTCTTGATAATTTACTTTCTTCAATTATTTTAAAGCCTTCCTGCTCAGTCTACCCAAAAGGAAGTGTGATGTTAATGTGAACAATGTATTTATAACCACTTTGCTTTAGCTTGGAAGTGACAAATACTCCCTGCTTCTACCATTCCCTCAAGCCTTCTGTAAAGTGTGGTTTCTTATTTTATATTTTAAAGCCTTAATCTCTGTTCTTTTACAGCTAACAATGAATCTCTCTATATTATACACAGGCATGCACACACATTAAGTTGCCAGTCCAAGGCTGGAGGCAAAAAATTTAAATTTATTGATAAATGATGCTAACTAGATTTGACATTCGACTAAACTTGTTAAACTAATTAGAATATTTGATATCATTAAACCTAATAAAGATGAAATATCCAGTATTACAAATCATGCAATGCAGCCCAAGACTTATGATCTGCATAATGATACTAAAATAGAATTTATCAAACTGTAGCATGGTCTCAGACAATGGGTTGGTCTCTAGACTGACAGCTACTGCAAATTCATTTAAGGGCTAGAAATGAATTAAAGGTCCATAAACACGTTTTATACTATTCAAGGAATCTTGTAGGATTGATAAAAAAGTTAAAGATTGGGATGATTCAAGAATGCAGTCTATTTTAATTAAGAGACAATGTCTCACAAACCCACTGAAAGCAAGGAATACATAAATAAATGTATATCTGTTATCCAGGGTCACATAAATAATGAGAAGTTCAAAGGACTTCACCAAACCAGGAAATTCTTGCAAATAGTACCAGGAAATTCAATCATTTCTATGTGCTGGACAATGGATATCAGTTTAAGAAAAAATAAAAATCTTGTACCCTGCACTCAGAGCTAGGAGGAAGAGCCCAGAATCAAGAGACTGGTGCCTATAGATCAGTGGTTTGGTTATATAGAGAGAAAGGGTAGAAAAGAATAAGGATGAAAAATCACTTTCAAATGAGACTGTAAAAGATAGATGAAGAACTGAACTTTATCACCTTCTTCTCTGAAGAGTGATAGTGGCCAAGAGAAGATGATGGAGATGACAGAATGAGCAACTTCAGTTCATTTGGTAGAGGTTTAGTTCCCAAAGCAAGAGTTCCAGCTACAAAGAGAAGGATGAAGAGGGGAAAAAAACCCCCTCTGACATCTCTTTATCAATTCTTTGCCCCAGTGCACACTGGGCACATCTATACCAAGTTTCCACTTCCTTCTAAAATTCAAAATTCAAGGCACAGGGGGAAGGGTTGGTTTGGGTTTTTTAGGGAAAAAAGTTCTTCCCAACTGAGCTAGGCAATATCTACAGAAAGTAAACAGAACTGAAATGGCAAAGAAAGCATCCTCTTGATTCTGGGTGCACTATTCCTGAAGAGTAATCCAGGCAGGTGGCTGGAGGAGTAATAAAAGGTCTTGTTTATCTTGTTTATCAGCTTGTTGTGCTAGGTAGCAGGCAAAGATTTTTTTAATAAGTTTTAATAATTTCAAGACTAAGTTCCCTGTGTTGCTAGTAGAATACTTTGTACACCAGCTCCTCTGAATTAGAGGTGATGGCCAGAGAGAACCAAGACCTAGAATAACAAAAAATGGACTTAATCATGAAACCTGCTCAGAGCTGGATTAACTGCTGAAGGGCTGAGGCAGACCTTGGGAGAGAGCCTGAGCAGAGGCCAAAACAAGAGAGTGCTAATATTGTCTCCATTTTAAGGACAAACTACCCAGAGAGGCTCAATGTTGGGACAGGATGGCTGGAGAAGGTGAACTCCTGGGATGGGCAATGACCAACCAAGCAGCAAAACACGATTTTATGGCCACAACTTAGTTCTTTTTTCTCTGTATAAGCACTTCATTAGTTCTGGTTTCCTTTGTCTCAACCCCTTTACTAAATTCCATACTACATAAGAAATTTGCATGGGAACAAGGTCTTTGTTCCACTGGAATCCATCAGGTGCAGGTGCTTATCCCTTCCAGAAGTCAGAATCCATTCTTAGTCCCCATCACCATTTTGCTTCAGCCAAATGCAATGTCACAAAGAACACAAACATCTGGATGGAATGAATCCCTACAGAACACAGATCCTGTTTCCCTGCAAATCTGTTCAGTAATAAAAAATAAGGAAGAACATAAATTCTCTGGGAATACATCATATGAATACATCATACAAGCAGAATCCTCTCCAGATAGAGGGAATTATGGTCATGTCTTCCCAAGCCACACCTTCCAGTAGATTTCCAAAGAACAGAACTATTTTCCTAGCAGTGTGAACCCCTGGTAACTGTACACATTAAAAGGTATCCACTTAAAACAGATCTGAGCCTTTTAGTTGGTGACTGCTGCCAAAAAGCTTTCTGTCTAATGACAGCCATTGCCACTGAATTGGAGAAATCTGCAGGGAAAACTAATTGAAAAGAAAACCTTTGGAACATTTCAGGGGAAAGATGGGGGGGGGATGTTTCTTTAGGGAAAATAAAAAAGAAAACAACACCACAAAAACAAAACCACAAACACATTACCCTAAAAATAGAAACATTCTGAGGGAAATCTGAAATGTGGTGTCCCTAAAGTAAACCTTCTCCTATTATTATTTTATAAAGTGTTAAGAAGTGTCTCACTGATGTTTTTAGAGGTGATTATTGGGAAAGGGAATGGGGAGAGTTCCAACAGAAGTTTCCTTCAAGCTATGGGGTTGAAACTTGTTCTGAAAGATGTTAAATAATTACTTCTGCAGATGTGGACATATCACTGGTTGGAAGGCACTGCAAACCCACTGGTGACCACTGTAAAAACCTCATCCACTGGAGGATGAAGAACACTCTCCCATCACAATTTCAGGTGGGATGTTTCAGCCATAGGTGCCAGCAGAAAAGAGATCAAAACGCTTTCAGCACACACCATATTCATACCTTCCCTCAGCCCCAAGGATCATTCTATAGCTACAAGTGATGAGTCCATATGGATCCTGATGGCTGCAGCAGTCTGTGCACACTCCTCCAAAGCTCCCCTAGGGCAGAGACAACCACAGAACACAGGCACTGAAAATCTGAGGCTGGGTTTGGGTTTTGGATGGAATTGGCAGCACACAAAGCTGACTTTTCCTTTTCTTTTCAGCACTACATTTATTGGAACATTCCCAAGGTCCTGTGCTGCACTCAGAGCAGGGGTGATGTAAAGTAGTCTGGAGCAGAGATCAGTCCAAGTCCTCTCGAGATGCTCCTGACTGACCTCAGGTATAAAAACCTAAACATCTCTTCTGATCAAGGCTCTCTCAGCAGCCTGAATATGCACCAAGGCAAACGTGGTGGAAGAACAACCCAAACATGCACATCACGTGGAAACTTGTCCAATTTATCTCCAGTAAAGAGGCTGACTGTAAAGCAATCATCTGTGCAGCAAGTTTACAAGCTTGTATTCACCATTTACCAGCCTGCAAGTACATATAAAGGAGCCAAGTCCTTTTATAATCAGTTTGCCTCTGGAATTTGCTCCCAACAACCTTCTCTTTTCTCACTTTGACATTCCTCATTTACAGCTGCCTTCCCTGCATCCTGCTCTCTGCCAAGGCCTATGTGACCTGCATGCTTACACACAGAAAGAAACCTTCCTGCAGGCTGCAAAATGTAAAATCAGTGAGAAAGAGGAAGGAAGGGAAGGGAAGGGAAGGAAGAGCATTTCCAAACGTTTGGAGAAGCTAGGGAAAAAAATTGTAATCTATAAGCCATGCTTCTGGAAGCAGAGTCCTTCAGTTTCTATTATTTTCTAACATAAACCTGGCCTTTTCTTAGCAAAGTTTTGAAAATTAAAGAGGAAGTTCTGAAGTATTTTTTTTTCTTAATATCTATTAATGTCTATGAGAATTCATGAAATAATATCAGCTGATCTCAAAAGATTTCATGAAGTCTCATAGGGCCAAAACTGACCTTGAAGGCTGAGCTGGGAAGACCAGGAACACAGCCCATGGCACCATTCAGCTCATGCTTTAGGATGACTGAGAATTGAGCCAGGTTGAAAGTTTTTAAGTCAAAAAGTCTGGGATTTGGTTATTTCTCAATCTACTCACTTATCAGGGCACTGCTGAATGAAACCACAAAAAACCAACCACAAACAAGCCCACAAACCCAAACTGAAATGCCCTTTATTTCCCATCAATTTTTGCAAAATACTTTAATACTTGAATTATTATTTTTTTTTCTTCCTCTCCTCTATAAAGTACCACTTACCCAGAAGCAGAGGACAATGTCACCCCTGCCTTGATACCAGATTTCTCCGAAAAGAATCTCTCAAACAATCCTCTCCCCCAGTGCCTAATGCTCCCACTTGCTTTTAATGCTAATACTTGCTTTTATGCCCAAAATGCCTCTCTGCTGCACAGTTCTTGCTATCTATTCCAATCCTCCTCCAAAGCAGATTCATTAAAGTTCAGGGCACCTGCTCAGAGTGCAACTTCCCCAGATATACTGTGCCCAACTCCTGATTTTTTTTTTTTCCTTTGAGACCATTGTAAACGTTTGCATCCATTTTAATTTGGTGTTGTAAGCTGTCCATGTAGTTGCTCTTGGTTTTAAATATTGATAATGCTTGTGACAAAAAAAAAAAAATAATAGATTAGCTCCCAAATGCTGAAATAAAAATTGTTGGATGAGCACTTTTGCAGATGTGGCTCCTAAGTACCTCATCAGCAAGACCAGGAGATTGGAGCTTGTCAAGAATAGATGAGAGCCATGGAAAATTGCTCAAGCCAGAAGATGTGTGCTGGGATGCAGCTTCGTTTCTATAGCCCCTCTTTTAATGTATATTGGGCTGAACGTAGAAACCAACTCAAACAGTCAAGCAAAATAGCACGCTGCTACCAAGGAGATAATTATAAGCAATAAATCATGCATTTCCAGCTAAAAATGACTGAGCAACACATCAGAATGCCAGGGAATTTTCATGGTTTCTAAAGCAAGTGCATTTCAGCTGAAAGGAAGTCTGCTTAGACTCCAGAATGATTACTGTAAAACTATATGGTTATATAGTATGTTCTTCCTTATTTTTTATTACTGAACAGATTTGCATGGAAACAGGATCTGTGTTCTGTAGGGATTCATTACATCCATAGATAGTCCCTGAATTGTCTGATTCTTCTTAAAAAAATATAAATAGTTTTTTCCTAAAACAATCACCTGGTATTATTTTTTTTTTTAGCTGTATTTGTCACTATTGACAAGTAATTCAAACTCAAGCAGAACTTACTATTCAGATCTTAACACTCCCCATTGATTAAGCATCTTTATAATGAACAAGACTTACTCTGACCTGCCCCAGGAGTCTGTTCCTGTTGGGTTTTGGGGTTTTATTGTTGTTTTTTCTTTTTTCAGTGACTAAAGTATTTTATGAACAATTTTTGTTTTCTTTCTAGATGAACATAAAATCTACATTTTGCCATTGTTGTACTGGGGAAGGAAGTACCCAGATCTGACAGCTCTTGATTTGACAGGAAAATACTGTGTTTTCTCAAGTCCAAACATAGATTATGTTTGGGAAAACCCTAATCAAAACTGTGGTGAGTAACAACACATCTGCTCTTATTTACAGGCACAAAAAGATGCAAGCAACAGCTCCCAGTCAAGAAGAGGTATTATATTTGATTTACTCTTTGCAGGCTGCAAAAGTAATTTAAAGGCCACCTTCTCCCAGTGCACACCAACTCATCTTCCACTTTCTTTCTTTCTTTCAGAAAACTTTTTTAGTCTGTTTGGAAAGATATTTATTCTGTCCTCAGCCCAAATCTTCTGTTAGCATTTTAAACTCAACAACTACAGACATTTTTTATGCCTTTGAATTCAGGCTGCTTTATATTTTTGTGTACATCATTAATTCAGGAGGCTCAAACCAAGGGGTTAAAGGCTCCTCCAATTATGTTGCAGGTTTCCACAACCTGAAAACCTACGTATAGGAAGAAAGCACAAAGATTATATTCAGAATTTCTTAACTGAGCCAAAGTTGAGAGAGTAAAAGTTAAAGATTCCTGGGTTTCCAGTCAGTCAGCAGGCACTGGGGAATGAATTGCAGGCAAGTGATGCTGTTGGGGTTTCACCATGGTGTAGTGAGGTCCAGGACACTCTTTGGTTCTCTGAACATCACAGGGTTTGCTGCAGGAAATGCCCAGCTCACTTCAAGCCCCCAAAGTCCTCTGCCATGTGCTGTTCCCAGCTCCTTTCAGCTAAACTGCCTGGAAATCTCCACATTTACTGCCTGCTGCATTTGCAGAGCTTCATCCCTAGGCTTGGCTACGGGTGCCATGCTTAGGAAACCATCTCTAAGCAGGAAAAGCATGAACACTTGGATTCCTGGATTTGGTGCAGGAATTTATTTAGTGCTTGGGAGATAATCAGGGTGTTCCTGGAACTGCTGCAGGAATTTATTCAGTGCTTGGGAGATAATCAGGGTATTCCTGGCTCAGAACTTGGAGAAGCCACTGGGATTACTATTTGTTAGAAACTTTACAGTCTTTTTAATCATCACCAATGACAAATGGCAGTTCCTATTCAAGGCACAGCTCCTTGAGTCATGTCCACAGAACAGATAAAAACAGATAAAATGGGCAGCACTGCTGCCCATTCCTCTCCAGTTTCTACACAACCATACACAGACAGCAAGGGTGAGGCAAAAATTGAAAGCAAGCTTCAGAGTTTCTCTCCTTTTCCCACCAACACGAAACAGTTCTCTCCCTGTGACACAAGAATCCCTGGCTAAGGGAGCTGAAGATGTTTCAGAGTTCCATACCATGAAGAATGAAACCAAACAGCAGGTATTTATGGCTGTCAAGTAGATATGATTGGCATACATGTTCCACTTTCTCTTAGACATCTTTGGGAAGCTGTGACACATTCCTCAGCTCCATCAACAGGGCAGGTGTTGGAGTAATCCACAGAGCATTAGCTTTAAAATGCTGCCTGATTCCAAATCAAGTGGAAGCAAAGACTTTTACAATCCCAGTGGAAAATGAAGCTGTGAGTTTTCAGAGTTCAGAGCCTGCAAGGAAGCTGAGCAACTCTATTTAGGCTCAGACAAATGCAGGCTCCCCAGAGACAGCCCAGCATCCCAATCCATCAGGTCACAACTCTACACCAGCCTGACTGACAAGGGAATCACTGAAATTAATGTCCAAGGATGTAAATATTTCAGAGACTGGCAGCTGTAGGAAATTATTTACTATAAACAGGAGGAGGAATTAAACAGTGTGCCCAAACTGGTACAACAGCTTGCCGAGCAGGAGTTCAGATGCAAAGCATTAGGTGCAGGAGGTAAAAACTGACAAGATACCTCTCCAGTATTATTTTCTCATCTCCTAATGGCAACTAAATCTACAGAACCATCTGTAGATGCTCTTGCCCTCATGCTAGCCCTTCTTGGCATCCATTCCCAGCTCTATCCCAGCCCAAGGTCACAGCATTCCCTGCAAACACCTTGCTCTGCTTTTCCAAATGTGCAACTCATGGCTAGAAACACATCAAGAGTGTTTGACAGCCCATAACTTTCTACCTCCTCTCTGAGGAACACCCCTTCAGAACTAAAATGGAACACAGCTCACAGTGCCACTGGAGCTGCTGTAAAATGCACTTGGGCATTGTGAAGATTCATGCTCAACATGTTGATATAATTTGTGGGAATATGCTCAAAAGCTCCACTGCATACTAATGGTGTGTTATGCAGAAAAGCAGGATTGTGTAAGTACAGCTGGTTTAGATGACTGAGAGGAAGAATGAGGAGCAAAAATATAAGCAAGAAATAATACCTGCTTTCTGTGACCTCATACACTTCAGATTTCTCCCTGTATTCCTTGCTCTAATAAGACAAACTTCACTGTATTGGAAGAGAATGATCATTTTTGAACTTGCTCTTTTTTGCTGACAAATGAAGCTGTAAATACTGCCACTGGCCTTTAATAAAAGGTTACAAGGTTGTAACCAACATTTATTCCACTGCAAGACAGAGCCATGCTTAACCATCTGGTGGAGCCTACCTTTAGGAATCAAGATTGACTGAACTAATTTGGCACATACTTGCAAAGGTAAGGCAGAGATTTCATCCCAAGTTTCTTCATTTGTCCTACTAGGTGGCTGAAAAGCTGTAGGTGAGCACTATAAGCTTTTAGAAGAATTAGGAAACCACTTTTATTATTATCATAAACACCATTTGCATTCAGAGAGCAGCAAATACTGCCCACAATCATATGAAAACAGAGCCTCTGGCTGAGAGAGCTTACAGTGTAAAAGCTAAGATTTCTTTACTTTTTAGAAAGCTTTTGGTTCTTTTAAGCAGCAAAATATGATTTCATAGTGATTACCTTATGGTGTCCTGACATTTACATTACCATAGAGTGCTGAAAGCCAGAAAATACCAACTGTTCTGCAGAGGATTTTGTTCTCTGCAGGGTAAAAATCTATTAAATTGCATTCAGACCTGTAAATAAAAAATAATAATAAAAGACATACACTTTTGGATTGAAAGACTGGAGGAGTTTTGAGTCCTAAACTCCATGTGGAGTAGCACATTATGGCTCAATGACTGCTTGTTAGTTTGGGGAGAGTTAAACAGTTTTTCTGAAGCTTCTTACTTAAAGGATAGATTGCAGACACTTATGAGCTGGGGGGTGAAAGGGGCTGTAAAAATGTAACAAAATTAAAGATATATTCCTACTCTCTTGTGTCAAGATCTGAGCATTTCCTGGAAACACCTGTATGTCAGTATAATGACTAAAATAAAATCAGTGTCCCTAATTTACATCCTGTACCAAAACATACAGAATATGCCCATGAAAGTGGAAGGCAAAATGAGAATCAGAAACTGGGCCTTAACACAAACCCCTTCAGATCCTAAGAAAAGTCTGCACATGAGCACTATTTCTATACAGAGATTTAATCAATCCACCCCCCACACACTTCACACCTTTTACAGCACCCATTGCTCACAACAGTGACATTTTGCAGGGGCTGTGAAGAGCTTAGAGCAGCACTAATTCCTCCCGTTCTCACTGGACTGATGAATGGCTCCTACAAAAGGTTAAATCATCATTTATCCTGCCCCTCAGAACTCTAGTGCTTCCTCATCTAAACTGGGCTGGGAGCACTGAAAACCCAGAGGAGAATGGGGTGAGGAACAACAGCTTTTACCTAATAGCCAAGGCAGTGTTCCCCAAAGCCCAATGGCCTTGATCTTTTATGGTCTCTGCTTCCATCTCATCCAGATGAAGATTGAAGGAGGAAAATGGCTGGAACAAACCCCAGGCTGTGTCTAAGGTTTGCCCTACCCTTCTCTCACAACACTGGAAGATGCTGTGCCCAGTTGGTGAGGTTCTCAGCTGCTCCATGGATGCTCCAATACCTCTGGGGATTTCATAGCACTGCTCTGTGTTAGCAGGAGACAGAAGGACTCTTGCTCTGCACCAGAAACCAATAGAGGAGTTTCAGCAGCCCAGCAAGCAGCCTGGATGGCACTCTCCAAGCAGAGTTTCTGGATAAGCAGTGCTGTTTCTGTATTTCATCTACTAACCCTAATGGGCAGGAATGGGAGGGAGGGATGGGATGGGAGGTTTGTTCCCTACTGACTTGATAGGACAAAATGTCTCATGGCAACATCACCTTGATCACTCCCTTCCTATCACTACATGTGGCTACACAATGCAGCCAGGTAAGCTCTGCAGTTATCATTAAATTAAAAAGTAATTTAAAGCTGCAGTCTCTATGTTCAGCCATGCTATGGAGAGTAAAACGCAGCCTAATTACAGATAAAAATCATAAATTAAGGAGTCTCCATTGTCTGACGAAGAAGGAAGAGTTTCCTTCAAAGATGATTCAGAACAAACCCCTAATTTTTGTGCTCTGACTTGCCAGGAAGGAGTCCTGCCTCCCTTCCCATCACTGCTTGCTCCAGGAGTTGTGAGAAGTTATTGTGTAGCCCTCAGTATGACACCAGAGTTTTTTTTGTCCTCTTTGCCTGTTGGGCAGTCAGAACAATGAGGTTTGATGTTCCAATGTTTCCACAGGATCTCAGCCTAAATTGAGATCCTGAGAGAAAAGGCTTACTTTGTAATTTAAAAGCAATATGGAACTTTGTAAAAAAAAAAAAAAAAAAAAAAGAAAAAATAAAATCTGCCTGAAAAGTAAATCCCTAAGTTAACAGAGAGCATACCAGTTAACAGGTAAAGATGATTTATGTAATTAAAAGGCTCGTGTACTATTAATAATTTTAATTTGCATGAGTATTAGGTAATTTTTATGTAATTAGCTGAAGCAGAAGGTTTTTTTGTCAATTAAACTAATTGTTTTTCACACTAGGTGTAGATTGAATATTGATCTTTTTTATTCAGCTCACTTACATAAGCAAATTAGATCTAATTGCATCCTTACCACATCATTACTCAGTTATTGTAAATTACAGAAAATATATTCCCTTGTACAATAATGGTTCCTTTGTGGGATCAATGTTGAAAAGAGGTTAGTTAATTTCAGAACTTCAAACCACATTTTCCATCTGTCAACTTAGTATATGTTTGCATCACGCAGTATCTCTCATTATTAGTTAACATGCCAGTAGAGATGCACATGGATCCAGTAAATGCCTAAAATAATTTGTATTGCTTCTGAAAAACAGAAGATTGATCACTCAAGTGGTGGCAGCTCACATGGACAAATAATGATATCCCTTTTCTAATGTAATAACATTACAGATTTCATTTGTTCTTCTGGCTTAAAGTTCCAAAAGACAGTTTTAGGTTTGAGGTTTGGGTTTGTTTGTTTTTTAAAGGAGCACTTAATTTGGGGCAAGAAAGAGAAAATTTAATTACTTTTTGTTTTACTTGCAGCAAATTCTAGTCTCTCAGTAGCTTTACTGCTTCTTGCCCTTCACGCTTTATTATAATGAAATAGAAAAATGATAAATCTCTAGATCTTGCTTGTACAGTACTCCTCTGTGTGATCTGTTGGTTGCACATTAGCTCTTTGTCCTGGCTTGGGCCAGGATAAAGGGGATTTTCTGTCTTGTACTTTTGCTTTTAGCTCAGTCTCTTGTAAGTAGTTGCACTTGCTGAAATTAACAGCAAGTTTCTCAGACAGTGTGTGCTTCTAGGATTGATAACACTTGATGTTTATAGTTACTGCTAGAGACTGGTGTGCAGAGCCAAGGACATTGCTCAGCTTTGAGGAAAACTTTTACTCTCCAGAAGGAGTAAAGAGGTCCCACCTGCAGCCTCCTTTGGGGACGAACGGACAAGAGAGATGCCAGAATTGACCAAACAGAGGATTCCATCCCATATACATCATACTCAGGATAAATTTGAGGCATCACAAGGGCCAAGCCATGCTTCCAGCTTCCAGCTGTCTGCCCTTCCTGCCTTTCCTGCTTCCCTTCCTTCACCCATCATCCTGGAAGGATTCCATCCCCTCCTCTGCTTGTGCTCCTGATCCATCCCAGCCTATATCTCTGTGTTCCTGCCTCCAGCTCCTGACTGCTGCTGACCCCAGGATTCCAGCCTGGACTTTCCCAGGGCTGCCCTGCAGCCTCGGGGGTGACGTGAGAGTTATTGGGGGAAAAGGGGAGAGGAACGTGGTATCCATTTTCCTGTATATTTGTATATATTTAGTAATTTTTCCTATTTATCATTACTGTTTCATTAAAGTTGTGTAGTTTAGTTTCCAACTCGTAAGTCTCTCTCCCTTATTCTCTCTCCTTTCTTTATCAAGGAGGAGGGAGAGATAAATAGAGAGCCTCTGTTACTTGGTTTAATTGCTGGGTCAGTGTTAAACCCTGACACTCTTCAAGAAGGGCTGGAGACAGGAGTCCAATAGCTGGCATGAGAAACTTAAAAACTGGGGACAGGGCAAGGTATTGCCTCCATCAGAGAGGATTCATCAGTCCTCAGAGCACCTCCCACTCGACTGCTAGAGAGATGCAAAATGGAATATTACTCAAGCCATGTATTTTTTTTTTTGGTCATATCACTGATTCAGAGGAGCTGCCACCTGCAGAGAAGTGCAGCAGGGCTCAGGAGTGGATCTACAACCATAAGCAAGAAGGAACATGCACACTGAGGATGATTTTCCTGGTTTTCCAGAAGTTCATTGTGTCTGCTTCAGAGAATTCAGCTCAGGCAGTGGCAGCAACCACCTCTTTGCCATGGTTTGTGGCCTCTGCTGGTGTCCCCCTTGCTGTCCTGCAGCCCCCTCTGCCTCCAGTGCTTATTCAGCTGTGGTGTTAACTTGTATATTCTATCAGAAGGCTGAGAAGGCTTCAAGATAACACTCAAGACTTGTTTTTCCAGCAGAATTTTGAATTTTTTGCAAGGGAAACCATACCTGTGCTGCTGTGTCTTCTGGCCTGAACTGAAGAAGCTGTGAACAATGTGCCCTAATGCAGCACAAATTGGTTTCCTTACAAAATAAGAAATGAGCAGTGCTTAGGCTTGATGGATTGTTTGTCCTTTTCACTTGTTAAAATTCTCTGGTGTTAAAACTGGGCCATATGGAACAGAGTTGTTGGTGTCAGGGCCCAGATGCCAGCTGCCTGCATTCTTCTAGCAACTGCATCTGGATAGCTCATCACTCCCTTTGCAGAGTCAGAAGAAAAAATGCTAATTATCAAAGAGAAAACACTTTCCCCCCCAAAAAAAAATATTCAAGCAACTACAGTGGGTAGAGAAAACCCTTAAGAACAGTTTGCTAGCAGCTAAATAGAACCACTCAGGAAGCTCATAGCTGGGGAAAAGAGGCTGAGTACAATGCCCCTGGTCAAAGTCTCTGAAAAAGACACCTTTTTTTTACACATTGCCTAAAAAAAAAGGTAATTATTGGCATACAGGCTCCTGTAAACCAAAAGTAAGATTTAATTCTTGCCCTACCCTAGAAAACGTGGCCCTTTGCCCTCCCTTTTTTATTATTTTTATTTGTTTTTCACAGAAAGCAGAAACTTTTGGTACCATTTGCTGCCAGCTGCCTTTGTTTCAGCCCCCTCCTGGAATACAGAATGTAGAGAGGAAGGAGGACTCTGGGTAGCAAAAGCAATATCCAAAAAAGAGGTATAATGCACGGTTGGGATCAGCTGTGAACAGCTAAAAATGGTTGTACAGAATCAAGGCTCAAGAATATCTCCAGAAAATCCAGTGGGATGTCTATAAGCAAAGATGTAAAAACACCACAGAACTTACCATGGGTATTTTTCCAGTATCTGTGTAAATGAGAATTGAACTATCCTGTCTTTTTATTTCTCCTATATTTTGATGCTGAACATTATTTCCAGGAAGTTCATACAGCAAAGAAAAGGGCCAATCCATACTCCCCAAGCATCTTTATATTTACTTCCATTAAAAATTACCCTGAAAAAGTATTCATTCAAAATATTTCTTCCTAAAGTATTTTTTACCAACTTTTGACAGGGAAAAGAACTGCAACACAGTCAAAGATGCCAGGAATATGTTTCTTCCTTTCTGAATGGTTTCCTTTGCAGACACTTGTACTAATCCCACTGCAGGCAATTAAAACAAGGCTCCTCACGGACAGAAAAAAACCCCTTTATGAATCAACTTGCACATCTCTTTTTGTTCTGTGAACAAAAGCAGAAATGTGGAGGCACAGAAAGTGTTGGGAAGCAGCAGGATCATTCTTCATAGAAGAGGTGAAAGGTTTCAGAAGGATAATCTTTCCTGAAGCATCATGGTTTGATGATCAGCAGGTAAAAGTATTAAAGGAATTTTCATTTAGTCCTGGTTTTTATTAGCATACAAACAGCATCCTGTTTCTCAGAAAGTTTTGTTACTGTCTGGAAACACCTGGAGTTTTACAGTAGATTAATATTCAGCCTGACCCACCCCTTGAAGAATCAACAGAAATGGCAGTCACAGGATTTCTTGGCTTTCTGGATGAGAATATTTAACTGCTTGTCTTTTGCTAGGTAATTTTGTACAATTCATTTGCCCTGTGAGGTATTTGCACCATTAGTGGTGCATTATAGTGAGAAGTAAAAATAAAATTATAAAGTAAATTATAAAATATAGAATAAAACCCACCACAACCCCCATTTTTCACTATTGCTAGATAACTAAAACCACACAAAGCTAAGAACTTAGATTTGGTTTGATTTCAAGCCTTGATAAACTTTGAGAGGCTCTGGCTAATTGACTGCTCCTCTAGAAAGCTGCATTTTACAGCACAGCATTTAGAAAAGACTCCTGGGTGGCTGTACAGATTCATTTCATTCTCTGCCCTATTCCCACCTTATTGTTCTCAAGCCTCCAAGGATTTCCATGGGGCATAATTTCATTCCAAACCTGAGACTAGGGACTTCCAAGAGTCTCTCTGCATGTACCAGGATGCTGATACACAATCAAGAACAATCTATTTGCTGCACTTGAGAGGACCAAGTAGTGTTCTTCCAGGGCCTGACATGAGGTGTTCAAACATGCAGACATCACATTAAAAAGCACTCAGCTCCCTAAATGACCTTTTCAAAGTAAAGGCTCTCAGCATCTCACTCTAATCCAAAGCCTCTGACAAGCATGCTGCTCACCTTGAAGGATGCTTAGCATTTTTGGAAAGCCTCACCAAGTACCTTCAGCTGAAATCCCCAGGATTTGCAGGCACTCAGCATTTCACACCAGACAAGCAGCTCCCCTGATCAAACACCTTCTGAAGGAATGTTTCTCCTGCTGTGACTCACTTGCATTCTCCAGCTGGTATTCTAAACTTCTTGCTCCAAGAAATCCCTCTCCAGGGAACACCTTGCAGAGTTTTATTTGGCCTCACATCAGATCATGGGAGGCAGTGTTCACACTTCTCAGGGTTTTGCTCAAGCATGAGCAAATCTTTTTGCTTCCACATGGGACTTGAGATGGAATTGAATTCCTTTGGGTGAGCCTAAGAAAGCTCCAGGACCACTGCTTGCCATTAGATGCTGCTTCAGCTTCTTAAAATAACAAAGCAAATGTTGTTTCAGTGTTATTACTCAGACTTTTGTCTTCATCTCACAGCACAGTCCCTGCACATTCAGGCTCTTTCTCATTAGAGCCCCTTTCTTCTCTCTTCACTCCTGACTTTCCTTACTCTGTTTGCACTTCTTGTTCTCTATCCACATATCAAAACTCTTCTGTTGAAGAGCAAATGTCTGAGAGTGGAGGGGTTTTGGGTATCGAATGTGCTGTTTGATGCTCAAAGTGCAGCACAAAGAATTAAGATTAAAAGACCTGAGTGATAGAGTGGAGATTAGAGAGAGCAGAGAATGCTAAAGACACACAAAGAGTGCAGGAAAGCTAAAATCACTTCAAACATTAAACATCTTGCTTTGTGCCATATTCCACAGAAAGTGTTCTGTATCTTAAGCTTGAATCTTTTATTCTTTTGATTTTATTTCAAGCAGTTCTCAGATAAGATGAACATCCAAACTTTTTAAAAAATTGATATTGTTATATAGATATGGGTAAAAATATATATGTCAGGATTAGAACACCCTGTGAGGGCTTCTGTTGAACCAAGAGTTAGTGCCTGAAAGTTACTGCCTGAAAAACACAGTCATGAAAGTTTTACTGCTACTGGGGGGGTGAGGAGGAGGAAGAAGCAGATGACATCTTGGAAATGTGGTGAAACTACAAAGAAAAATGTTTTGCCTCTTCCTCTTTCTTTTTCAAATATTACAGAAAGTTTTTACTCACTGCAGCCACTAGTGGATGCTACGACACAGAGAGGGATTTGTGATGTCTCCTTAAGAAAAGCAAGGCTGAAGGAAAGGTTTAGGGGTTGTGGGCTTTCTCCTTTGTTTGGATTGCTGGTTTTGTTTTGTTTTGTTTTGTTTTTTAATTTATACCACAATTTTGAGGATTTTCATGAGCTTTCTGACAGGCTTTGCTTTGACCTTGCCCAGATGTTCTAATTACTGTTACTGTCCATCACTGTTACCAGGAAGAATCTGATGAAAAATGCTTTAACCTCAAAAAAACCCCAATTAATCTGAGATTATACAGGGGTTTGCAAAGAACCACCTAGAAAGTGAACATTCAAGCCAAGACAGTTCAGCCACCATTTCTAAATCCCCTAGTTTTAAACCCATTTCTCTTTGCTGCAAAAGGAACATGAAATGAAGATGCTGGAGCAGGCAAGTCTTTCCTTCCTGAAGGAAATACAATATTAAGATCCTCACAAGTTTCCAAGGAAAAAATTACTTTCATAATATGAAGGATGAATACCAGTAAACTCCCAGAAGTGACATGGAAATAGAGAAAGAAAGAATTCTCTTGCTTAGCTCAAATTTATCTTCCCTGCTGAGAACAGACTGAAGACATACCCATTATTTGCCTGCCATGGAGCCCAGGCAGGGAAATGTAGTGTTCCAGGCAGAACACAAGCCTCAATTGATTTATCCTTTTAGCCTTTTCCCTTCAGTTTTTGCCAGTTTTAACCACTGCACTTGTGTGACTATATGGAAGCACTTCAGGTGCTAATTCCACACAAAAGGTTTGGTTGATGCCATTTGGTTGTTGCCCATTTTCCTCCATCTGCCTCCTGCTGTGCTCCTCCTATGCAGATCTAGAAATGAAGAGATCAGCCCCCCCACACCAGGCCAATTTTGTCACAGCCAAACAGCTCAAATCATAGCTCAGAGGTTCAACTGGATGTTCTCAGTAGGACTGGCTCCTCCAGCCTCATCTGAAGGACTGCCAGAACAAGAATGGGAGTTCAACAAGACAAAGTGCTGGTGTTGTAACTGGGCAGCAGCACAATGCAAATTCAAGTTTTTCAGAACCAGTAATACAAGGTTTTTTTTTCACTACAGTGTTACCTGGAGGGTTGTGTCAAAGGCATGAGGAAGAATAGCCCAATACTGACTTGTCAGCCCAGTATATTGGACTAAATGGGACAGATGCACAATATTATTGCCACCACCACAAAAACAAAACCCAAATTACAGCCCAAATCTCCAGTTCCAGCTTATAGGTCTCCTTCTGAGTACATCACACAGCTATTATGTTAAAAGACTTAAAGAGACTTGATTCTAACAAGAATAATTACATTTGATTGGCCTTATTGATCACAAAAAACATCACCAGGGAAGTCTCCTGTAAAGACTGATGACAACCAAACCATTTGAGCTGCCCCTGTACTTGCTTAGTGTCAGCAGACAGAACATCTCAGCCTTTGCTCTCAGTTACCTGCCACAGCCTCACTGAGCAACCCGGATCATATGTGGTAGATGCCTGGGAACCATCATTATCTTCAAACAAAACAGCAAGATGCTAGATCAGGGGCAAAACACAAAACTGAGACTCCAACAGTCTCCTACACTGAGAATCCAACAGTGTAAAACACAGAGGGCATGACTGAAAGAGAGATCACATCATTATTAGGACATTAGAGAGGTTTCCATCATTAAGTAAAATTGCTAAGTATTAACTTATTAAGAGTCACATTAAGAGTGGGAGGAGGGAGAAGAAAAAACTGGAGATTGAACAATTGTGTGCCTTCCACTATGGCAGATGGTAATAGATCTGCCCTAAATCAAGACATCCAACTTTTCTTAAGTTGATGCACTGGGTGTAGCAACAAATGACAGGTTTTCAACTGAAAAAATCAGAGGTGAATGTGAGGTGGGCATTACAACTGAAACCCCAAAGTATTTCCAAACCAACCTGACAGAAGCTATAAAGTAAGCAGGGCTATAAAGTAAGCAGTAGAGCACCATAATTTTCCTTGGGATTTTCTTTGGGATGGCTTATCCTGCATACCAGTATTTAAAGGGAAAAAAAAGAGGAATAAAGAAGACAGACATGCTTTACAGGTGGGCACTGATCTGTGAGTTTCAAAAGAACAATTAGAAAGAAAGATGCAAAGCCTGCCCAGAGCACTGCTAGGAAAATGCTCCCCTCCAACCCCAACACATTGCAGCAGCCAAACTCCCTTCAAGCAAGTGTTGTCACTAATCCCACAGGGTTCTCACAGCACATGCAACCTTGCCACTACTAAGAGCTGCTCCCAGCTTTCCCTTCCTTAGATACAGAGACAGTTGTTCTCATCAGGCAAATAGAAAGGTGGCAGTTTCCCTAGCAACAATACCTTAAGAACTTTTTCCCCCCTTAATCATGCAAATTCTCAGCTATGCAGGACAAGGATTCAGCCTGAGTTTTATCCCTAGAAGAACACAGATTTTACAGTCACATGAACTCAGTAGTTTGGTACCCTTACACTGCTAAGGCTATAGGTATTGAATAAGTACCCAGTCCCACATCTGGGCTCCTTTTATTTTCTTTTTAAATAAAACCCATTCTGGTTGATGCTTTACATGGATTTTGAGGACAGTAAAGGCTTGGGCTAATCTAAATTCCTAACCATGTCTCCACACCTCTCATTTTTGCTCAGCTGTAAATCTAAATAATCTGTTTTGGAAACAGAACTTCATATTGTTTAACTGGGGCAAACCCTGCTAAAATGCTGGTGTGTTTTATTAAAAAGTAAAGCCCAGAGGTATAAAATGTCTGTCCTGCATCCAAAACTTAGAAGTTTCAAGACAGATATGAGAGCCTTGAAACTGTAACTTATAATTAGGCCTAGCAGAGGCTCTTTCATCCCATTAAACATCAACTCCATCCTATTTTTCCAATATCATACGATTATGTACTTCATTAAGGCAATTACAGGATATTTATGAACACTCCCTGTCTCTCTGAGCATGCCTGCTGAATGGAGGTGGGGGAAAATCTTATTTCTAAATCTTCCAAAGCTATTTTCCTCTTGCTGTATTTCAAAATATTTTAATTAAATCCCTGGGCACAAATGGATATGATTCAGAAGGCAATTCAGGTCTTTAGGCCTACACAGATGTCACTTAAAATCATCTTTGAAGGATGATTTCAGAAACAACTAAAGCACCATTAACGAGAGTAAATTGGAGGTGCATGAGGAGCAGCCACTATTATTTTGACAGCATTCAAGTGAAACAGCAGCTACAAGGAATGTCTGCCCATTAACACTCAGCTGATCAGCATTCAGAACTCCTCATTAGAATATCAGTCAAGTTTTTTTTTGAACTTTTTTTTTGCCATGAAAAACCTCTGTACAATGAAGAACTTGCACGATGCAGATAAAACCATGAATTTTCATAAAGCACTAAGCATGTAGGAAATGAAACTGATTCACAAGGTTAAATATGCCTACCAAGATCCTTTCAGGTGTGGCTATGCTCTGTTGAGTCATTTGCTAGAGGGATTTGATGGTTCTTTGAGAAATGAGGGGTGTAGCAAGCAGGATCTTGAAGTTAAGATGAAATCAAATATAAAACAAGATGAAATTCACCTGCCAACAGCTTTCTTTGCAAATTGAAACTTGATTTAGTGGCATAAGGAGGACGAAGCTTTTCACAGAATTTGAGCAAATCTAGACCCAAGTTTGGAATGAAGAGAGAGCAGCTTATTCTAGGAGGCAGGCAGGCTGCTCAATCCTTGAGTACAAACCCCAGGTTGGGGCAGCTTCTGACAACCTCAGTGATTAATTTTCCTCTCATCCTGGCAGACACCATCTAGCTGAGTGCTCTGGGTGAATTGCTCCAGGCTCAGCTTCATAGGCAACCCTTTTACCCACTAGAGGCTTCAAAAGGAGCTCTCCATTTCAGAGCACCAGGGACCTGTCTTCTTGGATCATCATTTCATTATAAGATCAGAAGAGCCTCTGGGCTCTCCCAGACACAAGGGCAAAAATCCCTTCCAATAATTTCTGCGTTGCAATGCCACTCAAACCCAGACACATGGGGAAGGAAAAAATATAATATCAGAAAGCAACACAGCAAGTTCTCCTGGCAAAATCAACAAACTTGAAGTACCACAGCTCCCTTACACTGAGCATATCCAGGCAGAGAGATAGTAGCTGCTAAATACAAATAACTCCTCATAGCAACAAAATTTGCAGAACCCCTTCAGGTTCATAGAAATATACATCCAAGGGAACCACACACAAAATTACTTTCAGGCTTCTAGCAGTCAAAGTGAGGACTCTTTTAGCAAGCTTTTTTTTTTCCACAGCTGCTTCTCATAGTCTTTTATGTTTGTGTCAGCTGAGTCAGGTCACTTCAAGCAGGGGCTAGTGATAAAGAACTTCAGTTTGCCTAAACATAGATAGGGTACAAGGTGATGCAGAACCTACATAATTGTGCCATTTTGTGTTTGTGAATAGGCTACTGAAAAAAACTGGAAATATAGGGAAAACATAGTGAAAATATTAGGAATGATATGCAATAAGATAGTGCCAGGGAAGGCAAGTATTCAGAGGTAAAGGTAACCCCAGGCTTCATTGCTTATACAATTCTAACTCCTGCCTGCCTTGCCTTTCCAGTTATTGTCATCAGGGTCATTAATCCTGAAAGAAAATAACCAGGATGCTGCTTCCTGTGGCTATATTTTCTCTCATTACCTCATAAAGGAGAATGTTACAGTTTTTAACCTCAGGGGAATCAGAATTGTTACCCACTCACTTCAAGAGTAGCACATGAAATGCAGGCAGGAATACAAAATACCACACAGCCTCCAATTGAACAGCAAACAGGTTTATAAGTCCAAAAGTGAAAATCTTCTTAGAACAGCTCCCCAAAAGGTCAAATGAAACCAAAGTCAGGCTACTCACCCATCAGCATTCCTCTTCTCAGCAAGAGGATGAAAACCACCACCCTTTCAGGACCACCTCAAGCTGCAAATGAAAACAATGAGGTATTTAAAAGAGCAGTCCCCACCAGCATCCACCCTCTTTCCTACCTCTTTATAGGGTGGGACCTCTATTTTGCCTTTAGTTGACAGCTGTACTACCTCTGTGGGATATAGCAGGGGTCTCTTCCAAGGGATTTGCTCAATCCTCCCTTTCTCCACAGAGATCTCAACCCACTGTTGCAAATGGTTGTAAACTTACACTGTGAGGTGCCTTCCTACCTCCATCATTATCTTCTGAGGTGAAAGGAAAAATAAAGGATCAGGAACCCTACTTGAAGTTTCCACACCATGTAAGTAAGTTTTGTCTGCAACAGCAAGCTGTGAAAAGTTTTGGGGTTTCTTTTTGGTTTTGGTTTTTTTCCCCTTCTTGAAACTAATATAAAATTAGCTCCTTTTTAATTTGTGAATGAAATCTGGGGCACTGCTCAGGTGTATCCCTTGAGCTGCAGGTGAGAGCAGGGAAGAGAGGAGATAACAGAGGGTTGAGCTGCAGGGAATAGAATCACAGAAGTGAAGGGACCTTGAGCAATCCTTGAGTCCAACCCCCCTGCCAGAGCAGGGTCACCTTTAGCAGCTCACACAGGAACACATCCAGGTGGGCTTTGGATGTCTCCAGGGAAGGAGACTCCACAAGCTCCCTGGGAATCCTGGGCTGTGCTCTGTCACCCTCACAGTGAAAAGATTCTTCCTTATATTTATACAGAACCACCTTTGCTGAAGTTTATAACCATTGCCCCTTTTCTTGTTAAATTCACTCCATCCTTCTGGCTTCACTCCATCCTCCTGGCTCTCTCCCTTCCATATTTATAAACATTGCTGAGCTGACCCCTCGGTCTCCTCTCCTCCAAGCTGCAGAGCCCCAGCTCCCTCAGCCTTTCCTCACAAGGGAGATTCCTTCAGCATCTTGGAAGCTCTGTGCAGGACCCTCCCAAGCACTTCCCTGTCCTTCTGGAACTGGACACAATATTCCAGATGCAGTCAGGGGGAGCAGAACCTCTCTTGAAGTTGACCTCCTGACACCCCCCTTCTAAGGCACTCCAGGAGGCCATTGACCTTCTTGGCCACTTGAACTTCAGAAAGCCCAACTTTGCCCTCTTCAAACTACTTTAGTACTTGTGGAAAAGGTGAGGGCTGGCTCCATGTGCAGAGCTGGATGTAGGGGATGGCTGAGCACAACCAAAAGTGGATTTTATCTTTCCCTGGTGTGCACATAACCTCTCCTGTCCCTGTATCCATCCCAGTGCTAAGGGTTTTAAAGAGACAGACGAGCCAGGGCTGTCTGGGTGAGGAAGGATTCCTCTCTGATTCCTCATGGAGCCAACACAAACCCAGCGAGCCTGGCTCAGCCGCCATGCTGAAGAACAGGATGCTCCCTGGTGGCTACTGCCACCCACCCACAACAAATGTGCCAACAACACAAAAAGGTGGCAAACTCCACATCCTTGGAAGAAGGGACAGAGCCCTGGGCAGCGGGACAGCCGGGCCGGGGGGTGCCACAGCTGCCCCAGCCTGCGGATCTGACAGGGCTGGGCCTGGTGGCTGCCGCCATCACCTCATCGCCCCGCCTCACCTGGGGTTTCTTAAAACTTGGAGAAAAGGGTTAAAACCTCGCCTTCCCTCACAGCCCACAAACTGGCTGAGGCACCTGAAGGGGGATTGAAAGGGGCAAAACCCACCTGGTGACCCTGCTCAGGAGAGGGGAGCAGACATTTTGTGACCAACTCCTTGTTGAACCTGAGGAGGTTTTGGCGGAGGGAGCAGCAGACCTGACCCTCCCCTACCCCTGCTGCAGCCTCAGCGTTTCCTGGTGTCAGCCAAGCACTTCTGAGCACAGAAATAAAATAAATAAATACTTCTGCTTAAATAGCAGCCAAGTTTCTGTCTCCCTTTTACAAAGCTCCTCAATATCTACAAACGTTCATTCCTCAAACACCTTCTAGCCCCAACGCCCTTTAATAAACAACTTAACAGGGCTGTGGAGGGGCTGTTAGCAACAATCTCAGCCTTTTGGTGTTGAAACTGTGTGGAAAAGAACAGAAATGTCAGAAAACCAGGCAAGGGAAATATACCTGTCACCAGCAGTGAGGATGCTTAACCTCTCCGCAGTGTACTCCTAAAGTTGTGTCTAGCAGTCTGCTCTGAAAATGAACATTACTCAACAGGGTTTCTAAGGTGATCAGAAAAGACAAACCTTTCCCATCCCTTGTTTTACCTTCTGGGAAAAAGTGTCTGCTGTTAGCAGGCAGCTCACCCCAAAACACAGCCCCAGGGACATGGCAGTGCCTAGTGGAGACCTTTGGAGGGAGTTGGTGTCAGCCCTTTCCCTTCCTCTAATAACATTCATTGCTTCTTCTGTTGAGCTCCTCAGTTTCCCCTTCTTCATCTCATCTACCTTCTTAGGATTTTACACCCTTCATCTTGGGACAGAGGGAAAAACCCATCGAAATCAGGTTTTTGGGTTCATCCAAGCCTATGTGTAAGTGTGTGTCCTTGCTGGATCATTGAATATCTGAATGGATTTGGGCCTGCAGCTTGGTTAAACTTCCAGGCAAGAAAACTTTTCTGGATGGGAAAAAGAAAAGAAAACCTGTGGAAAGACTGAGGGATAGAGTGTTGAGGCAGGGTCAGGGCTCAAACCTTTCCTTGGGGTGAAGCTCTGCAGAAAGGGCTCCCTGACAACAGATCTGGTGATCACCCTTGGTCAAGGCATCACCACGTCAGGATGTATGCAACACAACTAATGTAACCCCAAAATATTCAAGCCCCTAAAAGGCAGGGAAAAAAAAAACAAACCAAAACCACCCCAACAACACTAAAATAACTTCTTTTTTCAAAAATCTTTGCAAAATACATCAAGAAACAATAGGAACATTTGATACACATATACTGGAGGATTTACATTGCCTTTCCATCGATTTTATCCAGTAAATTTCCTTAATACTTTAAACAGAGCATGGAAGTAACATTACCTGCAAATCAGCTGGCAGTTTGGAGAAGATCTGTTATTCCAAGAGCTCAGGCTATTAATCTAGTGGGTGGTTAGCAACTGGTCTCATTTTTATCTCCAAACCACCATAAAAACCACTCTGTAGCACATAATTTCTCTAATCACTCAAAGTTTCAAGGGTGAAATCCAACTAGGGATAATAGTTGCCAGCTACCACACCACAACTCAAGGTGAAAACAGCTTCCCCTGGCAAATTAGGACAGTGAACAAGGACAAGAAAGGGCAATGGGCAGGTGAGCAGGGTTAATAACTCACAACTACTGAGGCTTGGGCAGGTCAAGAATTCAACTAAATATTTAATTGCTACAGGTACTTAGAAGTCAGTCTTCATTTTTAACTCACATTAAAAGGAGATTTCTTGGCTACCCTGCCCTGAGGGAACACCTTGTTGGAGGCTTCCCAGTCTTGCCAGACCCACATTTTCTGGCTGGAGCCATACTCTGGGGTGGTACAAACAGCTCAGAGGGTGACTGATCAATAGTAAATGCAATTACTCCTTAAGACCTCCTGAGGAAAAGCTGCTATTGTGAGACTTCTTCACATGCAAAAGAAGAGAAGCATTTTTTTCAAACTATCTGTAAAAATAAATATACAGAGTATTCTATATCTCAGTGTTCCAAGGTAGCAAATGTTATGGAACTGGCTGCAAGTATTGAGTGTTGGCAGCTCTGAAGTGCAACTCATGTTCCAGTGGAATGAGAAGTTCTTTTGCAATTTTTTTTTAAAAATATGAGATGAAGAGACAGAAAAGACCTCGATCAGCTAGGCCTCTCTCTTGGTTTTTGTGGATTGTTCAGGGTTTTCTTCACCCCTCTGAGTCTGGATGCTCAGAGGATTCTGAAACCTGATGTTTTTCTTAACCTGAGAAGTGGAAGACTCAAAGTGAAATGACTCCACCTGTAACACAGACTCTATTTGAAACTGGCTCTTCTGTAACCTTTTGTTCTTGAATATTCTGGGAGGACTCTCTTTATCCAGAGGTTCTACTCTGGGTGATAAATGCCCAGAAAGAGAGCTGCAGGAAAGGACTATTCTTCCTTAAAAAGGTGCTGTGTCTTTCTCTTTACTTCTCACTGACTCTAACAAGGTGAGTAAGGGATAACAAAAGTTTAAGTATCTGGAGAGGAGCCTCTGATGTTCTCATTTTATTTTCACAATATTGCTTGATACTTTTTTTTCTAATAAAAAAAAGTCTAAAGGTGAATAAAAGACCAGAAGCTTCAGTACTTTATATTCCATGCATTGATGGAAGCACCAAAGACAAATTTTCATTTTCAGAAAGATACAAATTAATGTTCAAATCTTTCATTTCCTTTGTTGGGACAGATGAAATGGCATTTTGTCAGTTACATATGCAAATAGATGCAATGAATTATTTGAATTCTTGATCATTTTGAGAGTCAATGCTACCGACATTGAACTTCCAATACTGTTATTAAAAAAAAAAAAAAAATGCACACTTTGCAGTAGCAAAAATAAGATTATTTTTTTCCCATCACATACAAGCTGTGCCTTTGTTCCCAGCAGACAAGCTAAGAGTGCATGGGGGAAAAAAACCTTTCAATTTTTCACTCAGACCAACGATGTTAAGGCAGAAAGGACTCACTTATAAACATGTATATTAAATTCACAGGTCCAAAGGCAAATGTGCCTTTAACTCCACACTGAACAGAACATTCTTTTGCTGCTTTGGCATTTATCACACGTTTGACAGTGAAGGAACTACTGAATCACAAGTAGGGATGGAGAGATTTCCCAGGGTCCAGGCATTTTGAAGGGGTTTTTTTCCAAACTCAAAGCTTAGTCAAACTTTATTGAGAATTTCAGGTAGGAATTTTCCTCTAAAGTGGGTCACAGAATGTCTGAAGGTCTAAAAACCTCTTGATACCAGAACACCAAAGGTCAGAGCCAGCTCTTATATTTCCCTGAACATTTCTGTTGTCCCCTAATCATAAACCTGTCATTCAACACAGAGATATTATGAGTGTGGAAAAACTGGAGATAAGGTCAGATTCAGCAGATAAAGGGGCTTCTAGAAAGGTGAATTTATGGAATTGGACCCTTTCTCATGTGTCATAATGTAGATCAGGAATAAAACCCTTAAAATCAAGGCAGGAAGAGGAGCCTCCCACTGCTGTTGGTGGGATTTAGTTCCCCCCTCTTTGTACCTGAAGAAAGGAGCAGTGTGAGCAATGCAAAGTTGGACACAACAGCCCAATTTTATCCCTCAGCAAAGTGCAAACACTAATTCCTGCCAGAAAGCTTTAATCTTTCTCTAAGAGCCACTTTTCAGGGCTTCATGATTCAGTTGCATGCTGTTAAGTAGGAAACCTGTGCTTCAGCAGTGAGGTAGCATTTAACACCTTCCTTGTAGCCTTGTGACACAACGAGGGGTAACATTTCCAGAATGTGATATTCTGCTGTTCTCAGATTTCATCCCCCTCCTGCATATGTTTCTGCTCAAATTTGTACAGAAAATGCACTTGGATCAAGCCAGTGAGAGCTCTGCTTCAGATGAAGTTGCTTTCATGGGAACCCTGCCAGAAATGGATTTGCATTGGGGTGATGTAAATAACTGACTCAGGAAAAAAAAAAAAAAAAAAAAAGAAAAAAGAAAAAAGAAAAAAGAAAAAAAAAACCAAAAAAAACAAAACAAAAAAAAAAAAAAAAAAAAAAAAAAAACAAAAAAAAACCAAACGCAAACTGAAAATCTGAGGGGTTTTGTAGAATTACAATCTTGCTGAAACTAAGCAACAGCAGAAACTGGGCTAAAGACTGATGAGTTGGGTTCCTTAAGCCCAGCTTCATCTATTTCAAGCCCAACTTCATCTCAGCCCTGGTGAAGCCACAGCTTGAGTCCTGTGTCCAGTTCTGGGCCCCTCAGCTCAGGAAGGAGATTGAGGTGCTGGAGCAGGTCCAAAGGAGGCAACTGGGCTGGTGAAGGGACTCAAGCACAGATCCTATGAGGAGAGGCTGAGGGAGCTGGGGGTGTTCAGGCTGGAGAAGAGGAGGCTCAGGGGAGACCTCATCACTCTCTACAACTCCCTGAAAGGAGGTTGGAGCCAGGGGGGGGTTGGGCTCTTTTCCCAGGCAACTCTCAGCAAGACAAGAGGGCAGGGTCTCAAGTTGTGCCAGGGGAGGTTTAGGTTGGAGATGAGAAAGAATTTCTTTCTGGAGAGGGTGATCAGACATTGGAATGGGCTGCCCAGGGAAGTAGTGGATTCTCCGTGTCTGGAGATATTTCCAAAGAGCCTGGATGTGGCACTCAGTGCCATGGGCTGGGAACTGCAGTGGGAGTGGATCAGGGGTTGGACTTGATGATCTCTGAGGTCCCTTCCAACCCAGTCGATTCTATGATTCTATTTGCATTTTTTCTTTTTCAGAAGCAAAATGTCTTAAATAGCACAAAATCCAAGACAAGGAAGCTGGAAACTTTAGATGTTGAATATTTAACTGTTTTACCCGGAAAACAAATAACTACTGTTTGAGATAGATTTAAGGAGTATGTTTAAAATATGCAAATATTGATTAGAGCTGAAAATCAGAAGTGGGAAATACTCTTATTTTTTCCCATTCTAGTACAAGCTGCTGAAGCACCAGCATATTTCCACATATGCCACATTTTTATTAAGAATTTAATTAACACATTTAATTAAGAATTCTGCTGTTTGGCTAGCTAAATGGGAAATAACTGGAATGGTGAAAAGTGAGAACAATAAATAATTTTAAAACTCAATAAAGCTTTCCTCAAATCTGCACTGAGTAATCTCTGTAATCAGGGCACTCTTTTCCAGTTCTTGAGAGTCATTGCTTTTCTCCCTGCTTCCATGTGCCCTTTTCCAAAATTCCAAGAAAACAGGACAAACCCAAAACACTTAAATTCCAATTTCAGCACTGAGGAATACTGAATAGATTTTAAAAGGAATTTAGATAGTGATATTAGTAGGTAGTTACCCCACTGACACTCAGTAAGTGAGCCAATGATTTCACACAGGTTTAACCTACCAGATTTAACCAAAGCATTTCTTGGATGGATTTCTGGAAGTATTTTTCCCAGTAATACTCACGTTGCATAAAACTCTTTTTTGCAGTACTCTGTGTAGTGTGGTTTCAACAAATGGTAATAAAAATGTTGCTGTTACCAGCATCCCACTTCTTCCATCTCACTTTTTATGCTTTTAAACTCATGCCACAACCTGACTGCTAATATATTTGTACCCTATACAAAGTCTATACTTTTCTCAATGAGACATAACCTGCTTATTTCCACCTGTGTGTCCCAGCTCATCCATCTGAGAGCTGTCAGCTGGGTTTGTTGTGACAGAGCTGCCAGTCCTGTGTGCTGGGGGAAAGAGCATTTTGGAGAAAAGTCTTCAACTGCATTTACCAGTGGTTAAACTTAAAGTGCTTATGAAAAAATAAGTACAGTTTGCTCACAGCATTTCCTTTGGGCCCAATTCCACTGCCTGTGTTCAGAGAAGAACATTCCTCTCTAAGAAGCTCTTGTGAGATCAAGCTGATTTTAATATTGATATTACAAGTTTGACTGGAACCATTTAGCTGAGGTAATGCCAGAGGAGAAAAGACAGAAACATCCCCTTTCCAAAGGCAGGGAAATACCTTCTAGGATGGTAATAAAAGCTTTGTTTGCTGCTGCCATTGCTGGACAGGAGCTGGGGAAAAAGATTATGGGATCTCCAGTGCTATCAACAACCCCTTGAATGCAGGATTCAAGCCCCTGAAATGATGGGATGTATTTCAAAGGAACATACACTGGTTTTGGTATTTCAGCTCTCTGTAGTTCAGGTTCACTTGCTTAACACATTGCTAAGAAGATTAAAAACCTACTGTTTTTAAATGGTCCAAAGATGGCCCTATCTGTTATCTCCAGCATATGTGCAGAAGCTATCTAATCATATGGAAAGAGAGAGGAAAAGAAACTGGCAGTCTGAAACAGTGAGTGAGAATTAGTATATCCTGCAGGGTCATTTTCCTCAGTTAATATCTTTTATTATGCCAGCAGAGTGATTCTGTTGCATGCTCTGCTTTCATTAGAACTGAGTAATCTGGGATGTAATACTGCAGGGCTGGGATTTTTCCAATTAAAAGCAAAGCCACTGGCTCCCAGTGAGAGGAACTGGAGCTCTACCAGTGGCTCCCTCATTGCATCCTTGGGAGGTTTGGTCAGGACAGCAGAGGGTACTGGGATCCCAGCTGCAAGATGAGTCAAAAGCCTGCAAGGCTTCAATAGAGTTTAGATGAGCTTTGTAAAAATGTGTCTGTAAAACAGATTTGAGCTTTGACAAATAAACCAGTTCCTCCCAAAAAGGTTTGTTTCAAAAATATTGTGAACTCACTGCAATCTGCACTGGCAAAACTTGTGCACTGGTAGAGAAAACTTGTGCAAAACTTGTGCTCTCAGGTAGAGAAGATGTGACAGTGACAAAAGCAGGATGTAATTAACTGTGTTTTGAGGAGATAATCAAAGGAAAGTTTGAAAACTTCTAAAATTTAAAATCTTCAGAATGTATCCTGAGATCAGACCTAAATTAGCAGCATTGCCTTGAGAAAATCATGTAAAAGTTACCCTTATTTCTCTTTCAAGAGGAGATTTTTTTTCCCTAATGTAAGTGGATCCCTCATGACCAGTTTCTTAGAAAACTACCTGCTTCCCAAAAGAGTTGTTTTCTTTCCTTTCTACAGTGAATAAATAATATGCATCACCAAAGAAAATTGCTTTTTCAATTGAATAAGAATACCAGATCACCAAAATGAGACACCAGAATGAGGAATTTGAAATACATTTGAAAATGCAGTTCATTGATTTTTAGTTTTAAGGAACATGGGAACTCATACAAGAATCTCTGGACCTTTAGTATATAAATCTTCTCAGTACAGGAAAATCTGAAGGTGACTGAAGACTGGCTAGAAACAATATAAGTAGTCCCTCTTGAAAACAATTTTGGTTTCCTACAAATCATTTGTATCAGAGTAGAGAAGGTGGTTTCCAAGAAGTCTTGACATAAAAAGCCATGCTGCTCTGTAGGTTTTTCCATCCAGAAAAAAAAGATCAAGCAACACAATTAGCTCTCTTGTGGACACAGTGAACTCCTTTGATTTAGCTGATGATGGAATCCTCTTTTGAGTTCCTGATGGATCAGTAGTTAAGAACATGCCCAGACACCAGGGTGGCTTAGGAAGATTATGCATGAACCAGGATGATGCCCTGTGCAGTAGTGAATGGTTAAAAAAGGATCAACCCACAGTCCTGGGCTTGATGTTTATAAATATTTAAACCAAGGACAAAACAGATTGTAGCACTGAGTCATCACTATAAGGTTATTTATGAACCACTAAGTAAGCAGTAATTTTTTTTAGAGCTTTTCTTGTAAAAAAGGAGAGGTGGGGTGGGGTTGTACTTCACTGATTTCATAAACAAGGTTTTTAAAACACGGTAGAAAAGTGACAAGTAAAGTGAGAAAAAAGTGTGCCCATTAACCTTCCAGGAATGAAACTGTCACCCCCATGAAGATACTTCCTTTTATAGGGAGAAAAATGACAAGAGCAAGTAGATTGTATTGTCTTTACATGGCAAGAGAACTTTCAGCAGTCAAGGTCCCAAACTTGAAGTCATAAAACCTGTGGTATTTTATTTATATGTTTGCATTCAGTTAATACAATCTTAATAATTACTTACTTTTTGGATAAAACACCTGGTTCTGGTCCATTTCACAGAAGACCCAGCACTGGATAAATGAGAAGTCAATAGTGACATGTTGTTCATCTTCAGATCACTCAGAATTTTCAGTCTGAACACTTAGCTCTGTCTCAAGTGCCATATTTTTAACCTCTTGCCCCCCTTACCCAAGATATTGACACCATTCATTCCACTTCTTACTAATTACATGAAATTAGATGAAAGCTTGATATTAGATACATTTGTGAATTAGCAAGCAAATAAGTCTCCAGCTATGACAAGAATTTGCAGCTCAATTTTAAAGCTACTTGAGTCATGCTACTAAATGCTTAAAATCAGGTAGAGATCCTTGGCTCTGCAGAGAGACTTTGATTATACCCAGCAAAATAGAAGGATAATATATCAATATAAATACAGGCATAAATAAATACATATATTTAGAAATAGATACCATTTTGCCTCTTGTCCTTTTGCTGATGTGATAAGTAAAACCAATGTTTTAATAATTTACCATATGATTAATGGATTTGGGTTTGGTTTTTTTTTTTACTTGAAATAGTGCATTGATGTATTGCCCCTGATACTTTCTTTTTTTTTTTCCTTTTCCTGAGAAGTTTGCACAGCCACAGAAATAAATACTGTATGTTGTTAATCCATCCAGCAACAGATGTCTGAGGGAGACTAGCTCTGTAAATCAAAACATGAACAACAGCAACTTTGTGCCCTGACAAAGACAAAATGAGACAAATATTTCATTTTTCTTCTAAAAACCAGACTCTGGGTCAAATCTCAAACTTGCTTAAATCTCCAAAGTCTGCAGGAAATTCCTGGCAATCTCACATCTAAGGCAACATCACAGCCTTGCATTCTCTATAAGATTCCCTTTCATTATTTTCCAACTCATGAGACTTTCCAGCAAATAACGATGCAAACCTCAGTCACTTCCTCATTTTCCTTCCTACTGAAACATTCATGTTTACTTTTTGATATCCAAGGATGTTTTTTCTGCAGCCTTCACACATTCCAAGCTAAAGTGTCTCCATTTACTAAATCTTTCATCATCTAGGGCTAGTTAATTTATCCCTGCTCTTCATCAACTGTGACAAGTTCCTCTTTGGTATTTCTGTTGGTATCTCTGGATGAGCCCCACAGTAGATTTATTTGTTTTTCTGTCTACTAATACTGTTCAGTTTCTCACCAGTAGGAAAGGATCCCACGCAGGCTGGAGCAGCTCAGGATGGCAAAGTGCAGCTGGATTCATGAGCCAAAGAAACCTCCCCTTGGCATCTTGTAACTCCATCCTTTCTGCATGCTCAGGACCTGCCTCTTTGTCAGATGTGGATTCCTAAATGAAAAACACCAAACATCACCCACTCTTCCAGTTACTTTTCTCCCATTTTGCCATCACTCCCCCAGTCTCATCTGCTGTGAGCCCCTGGCCAGACAGCTCCAACCCAGGAGTTCCTCCAGGGCCCTGCACAGGTCAGACAAACCCTTTAAAATCAGCCAGTGGAACTGTACCAGTGTCAGCACCCCAGGAACTTGCTCCTTTCCCCTCTCCCTGCAAAGCCTGGAATTTATTTTGAACAAAGCAGTGCAATAGAGACCCAGAACAGCCTCCTGGCACCATCCCAGGGCACTGGTAGCCCAGAATCAAACATTTTCTCAGTTGTTTACAGCTCCAGGTATAAGGGAAACCACCACCCTTCACCATCATTTATTTCCTAACACAATGAAACTGCAGAGTTCTACCATCTTCTTTTCTCCCCCTGTTTCCTAGCTCTTTATTTCCATATATTGTTAATCTCTCCTTTCATTTGGCATCACCAAGACAGACAAGTATATATGACACATTAATCAAAACAAAGCAATGTATTGTCCAAGCTCATCTTTGCTCATTAAAAATAGAGACACCAAGATCTGCCACTTGTTATAAGAGCAGTGGCAAAAACAGCTCCAAGAGATAACAAAGATTTGCAAAAGGTATCAGCCCTGTTAATCAGGGATGTTGTGTATGATTGCACTGAGTAGATTTTGTATCATCAGCTTTGATCATTTGATTTCTGAGCTTTCATTTTCTTCAAGGATTTCCACAGAAAGCAAAACAAAACTCCCCAGTTTGCCACAGGCCATTTTATTTTCTTATTCAGAAGTGGTGGATATTACTAATGATGGCTTCAAGTGGGAAAAAGTTCTCAGTCCCATCTGCACAGCACCATTTTGAGAGATCTATTGCATTGAGGAACCAGCAATGTCACTTGAAAATTCACTTATCAGGGGGTGGAGAAAAAGCCAGAGTAGGCACCACAAGGGAGGGAAAAAGAGGAGGTTGGGAGAAATATTTATAAACAGCTGTGTCCAGGGGATACTTGTTGTACACATGCTCCATCTTCATTCTCCTCACTCAGCACAACTCCATCACAAATATCCACCAGGGCCAAGAAATCTGTATCCTGCTCTCCTTGCCTTAGATCCAGAACAAATCTATTTCACGGAGCTAAATGTTGTTGCTGGTTTGGGAATATTTGTTAAATGGCTATAATGTGATACAGTTAAGTTATTTACTACTTGTGACTGGTGGGAAAATTGAGGCTTTTCTTAATGTTAAACTTCTGCAGAAAAATAAAATCAGTTATGAAAATAAATCGTTAGGGTCTTCTGTGACATTCTGTATTTTTCATAGGGTAAAAACGATGCATTAATGTGCTTTTAATGTCATCTAGAAGGGTATGAATTTAGTTATTGGTGTGGGAGTGGCTACACAAAAAGGGTAAGTACCAATACCCAGATAACAACACTACTAAAACATTACCCACCACTACTCTACACTGATTATTTTGTCAGAAAGCTTGTATTGGTGGAGTTTATACCAAAATGTTGTGCTCCTCCCCTCTGTCTCCTCCAAATCCAGTCCAATCTTAACACAAAAAATCTCTCTTCAACTATTTATCAAGCTTTAAATTTCTCCAGGAAAATAATCCAAACAGAGTTGACATCCCCATAGTCATGAGAGTGCTAAACTGCCCAGGATTATTTCACAAGACATTCTCAGATCCTAAGCTTTCCCTGCACACTCTAATGACCATTTCCCACTGTCCTAACACATCACCTTCCAAGTTGGGAATATTTTTAAGCCTGGACTCAGCTCTTCCTGGCATCATTATGCCCAGAGATGCCCACACCACCACAGCAGCACCAAGCTCTGCCTCCCAGCCCTATTCCAGCATCCTCCAGTGCCTCCTCATGGAGGTTTTGTTTCAGTTCACCCAGACAGAAGAGGCTGCAGCAGGGGAAGCACTGCTCATGGTGTCATCTACACACAGATGATGGTGTCCTCAGCAACACTAAAGTTACACAGCTTCACCCAGCCAACTGTTGGGATGGTTTCATGCAAATGTCAAAAAAAAAAAAAATGGAAAAATCCCAGTTGATCCCTTAGCAGTCACACCACATGGGAACACAGCAGACTTTTTTTTTTTTTCTTCTTTTTCTCTAATGAAAATACCAAATATCTTATTTATCTGCTAATTCAACCTTCATCCTGATATTTTAAGCAGCTGAGCTGGAACCAGGAATGTATCATCAAATGTAATGACTTTTTCACCGTTTGGGGCAGTATTTCTCATGCCTCCAACTGCTGTAGAGATCTCAGGAGTGCTGCAAGAGTTTTTACCATCAATCTGCTGTCACCTTCCCCTCCAGGGCAGGGGACCGAGACCAGACAGGGACTGGCAGCAGCTGGGAAGCTGCAGGGAACTGAGCTGCTGCCAGGGAACAGAGAATCATTCAGCTTAGAATAGAGCTTTGAGGTCATTGAGCTCAACCATCACCCCACAACCATCACCACTAAACCATCTCCTGAAGCACCACATCCAAACACTTCCTGAACACCTCCAGGGATAGCAACCCCACCAGCCCATTCCAACCCCTCACCACTCTTTCAGCACAGAAGTTTTTCCTAATGTCCATCCTATCCTGGCACAACTTATGTGATATTTATGGATTAAAGGTCTGCAGCAGGTCTCCAGCTCATCCCCATCCCTAAAACCCAAGCTTCTAGCCAGTCGTTTGAGTGTGCAATGCAAAATCTAGAAGCTCAGCCTGAACAAGGTTTCTTGAGGCATGCCAAGCACCTGGGGATAAAACATAAAACTACTTACTGTGTTTAACTAAGCAGAAGCAATTTAATAGTCTTAGCTGAAACCTAGCACTGCCATGCTACAGGATCAGAGAACTAAATGGAAGGATCCACAAAGGTAGATGGGGAAAAAGAAATCACAGTTTTCACATTTCAAGGAAAAAAAAAAATGATTTAGAAGAGCAGCAGGCTCAGCCTCTGATGTTAGTTGTTATGGAGACACACAGCCAAGCAACCTTTTCATACAAGTTACTGCTAGTTTTGATAGAGATCTCCTAGGTTGGTTTGCTCTTGTGAAACTCCATGTAATGGCTCCACACAAGTTCACCAAAGCAGGAAGAGTAAACTCCAAAATGGAGAGAACAAAGCAGGTCAAGTGTTGATGCCTTCCCCTGACAAACCAGTACTTTAATGAGAGAGAACTTTCCCAAAACTCCAGTTTTCTCTCTCTGCCACTGCAAACAACAGCAGCCTGGCAGCCTGAAAGGGCTTTGAGAGCCAAGGGGAGAAAGCCAAGGGGTCATTTCAAGTTTTCTCTGCAGGGAGTGCCAAGGGAATGATTGAATCACATCACTGGCTGAGCTGTAATGAAAGATATTTCTTTTTGATGAAGAATGTTTTCTGTTTATTCCCCAATGGGTGACTTGCCCTGCAGAACTAAGCTGTGCATCCCTCATTCTCTACGGAAATTCGTTGACATAAAAATTCAATTTTAGGTTACTGATATTTACTACCAAAGATTTTTCCACCAGCTGATGAAAATATGAATGGATAGTGCAACATGAAGAGCAATTTAGTTGTTTGTGTGGTTTTTTCCCAAAAGACCACAAGTAACCTTTATGAATTATATGTTTCTCATACTTTGGAATAAACTACAACTGAGCTAATTTTGAAGTCTTCTTGCTGCACAAATCTCTGGGCAGAATGGATAAAAGAAAATCCTTAAATTTGCCTGGATTACCATGTCACCCTTCCCTTCCTGCTGTGGATGCACAGCTGGTGTAAAGGAGTGCTTTAAAATCCCTGTCAAAGGCAGATCACTTCTGATTGACCAAACCCAAAGATTTTAGCCCTGATGGCTAAGAACAAACCCCAACCCCTCACTCTTCCTTTTGCTTCAGGTCTTCAAGCACATGTGTAAAGAAACCACCAAACCCAGAGGTGAAGGCCCAGAGCACTGCACTGATTTTTCCATGAAGTTTGCAGAAATGAAGAGGATGAGGCAAAGGATTTTAGGGAGAGAGAGGTTGCTTCAGTGGAGGGAACAGATTAACTGTGTGATGACAAGTAAATCACTGAAACTGAGTTTGGAAAGATGCCCTCTGATTACATATTCTGTATTGCATGTGCTCCCAGCTTGATTTCTGAGGCTGTATTTCAGGAGCACAGAGCAACTGTAGCAGACTAAAATTATTCCTGCAGCCTTGGGAAATGCTGAGCACTCTGAAAAAAACCATTCCATAGACCTTCTGCACCAGCAAGCTGAATGAGAATCTTTTGCTACTGATGTTAAAATCCCATGCCTCAGTTTCTCAGGCTCCCAAGGGAATAACACAACATGCACCACATCTTTCCTTAACAGTGCAGGATGTGGAATGCCCCAGATTGCTGCAAAGCACCCAGGAACATGATGAAAACCAAATAATTTTGCGTTTAGAGTTAGATTATAGTCTCCACCAGTCCTGGAGCTGTGGATTAGGGTAAGTAGCTGTTCATTTCATGGGCTCTGTCCTTGTGTTCACTGAATGAAGCAGAGCCCAGCATGAAATACAATATGTGCACAAGGTGCTGACTGTAAAGAGGTCAGGAACTTCTCAGGCTCCAAGTGCTTCCCTAACACTTTAAATTATGTTAATATAAGTGATATATAATATACTACAAGGAATTTAAAGTCACAAAAATGCTGCTAACTTCAAATATTTGGTTGGGTAAGGACTTTGGTTCAAGTCAAATGTAAGCAGTCACATTTCCAGGAACTTGATGTCAGAGCAGGTTGTCAAACTTTGCTTAACACTGACTGACCCACCAAGGGTCTGGTATAATTTGGATATTTCTAACCTGAGCCTTAGTACCAAAATCCTGAGCAAGGTTAAAAATGAACTAGTTGGTACCCCATGGGGCGTTGGGCCAGCAAGTCCCCTTTTGGGCTACCATGATCTCTTTGGGACTTTTGCCAGGCAAAAGGGAACAACACTGGGCAAAGGAGTGATGTTCAAGGGGCTGCAGTGCCACCAGAGGGTATCACAGCCTGGGGAAGCCACAGAGGAGGAGTTGCTGTTCTCAGACACACATCCTTCAGGTCCTCTTCTGATGATTCTTACCTTCAGTCTGGCCCTCTGCTGAGGCTGCAGTAACATATTCAACATATTCCACCTTTCCCTTTCCTAGCAGGCAGCACAGGGTGCTGAAAGCCTCTGTGGATAATCCTATTAGCAGCTTTTGTGTTTATTACCTGTAATTAAATGTCATTTACAGTGTGAAGTATATGAGACAATGAAAGAGTTAGAAACTGGCTAAATCCTGTCTGAAACCCCCAGCCCTTGACAAGAGGGATAGCATTTGTGGTGGGTTGTTTTTTCCCCTCATAAATTTCAGACTCATGAACATAAGACTGTTAAATGGATTTAACAAAGCAGAACAGAAAAATATTCAGAAAAGCCCTTCACTCCTGGCCAGACAGCTACTGAGGATGATTTTGTTTCTTCCTTCCTTTGCCTTCACAAGGGACATCAAGATGGATCCAAACAACCCAGGCAGACACCACATCTATCAGAAAGTTCTCAATATTCATGAGCATTTGCTTGCACGGTTCCAGTTTGCAGATTGCTTATTAGCTTTGCTGACATAAACACAGTGGTGGCAGGGTTTGTTTTTGTTGGGTTTTTTTGGTTGTTGTTGTTGTGGGGTTTTTTTAAGTGAATAGCCTGGGTGGAAAAACAACAATATAATTAAAACAAAACAGGACATGTATGTGTTGTAAACAAAAGGACTGGTGATCTTCTTCACACAAACCTTCACTGAGCTGCCATCTGTTCATTATAACAAGCTTATATTTCTTGAGCCTTTGCTGTCATTTTAATTTCTGTATTACACTGAATAAAATGAGGGGAAATTAATTTCTGCACGTTCATGAAATTGTTTACTCAGGGAACAAATATTCTGCCAACCCCATTCTGCCTATCCCAGCCCCCAGGAGGCTGCAGCCTGAGACTTCCAGTGAAACCACCAGCTCCAAGCCAGGGCTCTCCCCACTCCTGGAATTCACCCTGTACCCAGCAGCAGCTCTGGCCACAGCTCAGAGCATCTTCATCCCTGTGACAAACACCTCAGTGTCCCTATCCAGAGCTCCAGGCCAGATCCAGAGAGCTTTTCTCTCTTTGGGAACCAGCAAATGTCTCCAATCCTAACCACAGCAGAAAGTCCTGTCTGGAGTACTTGTCTCCAGCTTTTTGTCCAGCCACAGCAATCCCAGGTTAGCAGAGGAGCTGGGAGCTGTCTGAACACAACCTTGTTATAAACCTGGGAGGAGATTTTTAATTTTCTTTGCTGCTGCTCAGGCCCCTGTCCCTCCAAGTCCAAACCAAATGATGGAACAAGGTTAAATCAATCCTGATGCCAAAATTCTGTCTGGGTTGAATAGCCAAACAACTTCCAGTTGTATTTTGGTTCTACATTCAGGTGTCATCCTGTGCTGCAGTCACCATCCCAAACCATGGCTCAGTTCAGCTTTAGGACTGTAGCCAAGGACCATCTTGATGGTGCCTCTGACCAAGGACCTCTGCCTGCTTCCAAACAAGTAAGAGCCCCAGCCCAGTTTCAGACATCTCTCAACACTGTCCAAATTTAAACACCAAAAATCCTCATCCAGTCCTAACCTTGGTCCTCACCTGTGTCACCAATTTCACCTTCCAGCTTCAGCAAAACCAAAGCATCCTTGCAACCCCAACCCTTTCCATCATCCAGTTTACTTGCACATTACCAAGGCTGTTGGGTCACATCCAAATGCTTTAATTTTACACTTTAATTTCATGCTTTAATTCCAGCATTACTCTTCTACAACATTCTGTAACCTCTGTATTTCTCTGACCTCAGCTACTTTCAAGTATATTAAATGTGAATTTTATTTTTTTTTTTTTTTTTGGCTGATGATCTCTGACTGGAGCAGGTGAGAGGTTGTGGTTATTTTTTTCATCTGGTGTACTATTGGTACCACTGGATGCTTCTGAAATCAGAAGGAGCTGTTAATAGACTTAGGCACAGCATTGTGTCTGCTGTACACCTGTATTCTCTCTAGGTAAGATAAAAGGCTAGTGCTGAAGAGCTGTTCAACAGCCACAAGATCTCCTTTATCCTGTAGAAAAATAGGATGCAGGTGCTGAATCAAGGTAATCCTATTTAAAGGACCATTTTACCTTTCAAGACAAGGTTGAGATACAATTTAAATATAATTGAGCTGTTATCAATACAAGTAGCACACAATGGACTTGGATGCAAAGCAGGAATTTACAAATAAGAGCATAATTAAAATGAAAATTCCTTCAAGACAAGTTAAACCTACCTTTGGCAGTAAGTGTTCCTAATTAAATTTAAAATATCTGTTGCATTTTAAAATGACATCAAGAAAAACAAGAATAATAAAAAAATAATGCAGGAACCTGAGTTAAGCTGAGTACATCAAAGAAAAAGCCTGTGGCTCCTGGCTTAGGTGAGGGTCATTTTTTTAACTCCTGTAGAGACAAGAACAATTACCCAGACAGCTTCCCCTGGGCAGGATGTCACCACTGCAGTCCTGTCTTTGCTCTCAGCAACCCAGAAGAAAGGATTTATTTGATGTTTGGAAACCAAGGACTGAGGAAACCTGCTGCCCAAGGTCTTCTTTCTTTCACAGGCATGGAATAACCTGCTGGCTATCTTCAGCTGAATGCATTCTGCTTAAAGAAACAATTAAATTATGCAGCTGCTGGCCCTCTGTTGGCTTCTTTTCTATTTTGTGTCCCTTGTGCAGACAGTTGATATCTTACCAGGGAGGTTTTTGCCAGGCTGATCAGAAAAGTTTAGTGGGAACCAAGCTCCTGTGACCCAGCCTCAGAGGCCCCACGTTTCCAAACCCTTTTCAGAGAACTTTGGAGTTGAGAAGCTCATGGAAATCTTTTACTTCCCAGTCTCTTTCCAGCTCCTCCCTGAGGAACTCAGGGGAAGGCAAGAAATTCTCCTTGGCAAGTCAGATAACTGAATAACAAGAGGTACTGAGGAATAACATTGCTTTCTCTGAACTAATACTTTTTTGGAAGTAAACCTGGCTTGGATAGTTTTTCTTTTTGGAGAAAGGGAGTTCAGCAGTTTCCCAACCTGGAAACTTGGGCTAAAGGGGCTGGAGAGGAATCTGCTGCCCTCCTGGCTGTTTGCTTCTGCAAAATGAGCTCCCACTTCAGTCCCTAAGGCCCATGCATTCAATAACAGAGCTTACCAGAGCTTACACCCTGTTGTAACCACGGATTTTGGGGGGAGGAATAACTCCCCAACCCCTTTCCCAGCAGCACTCCAGCCATGCTCAAAGGCAGCTGCCCACAGAGACTCCTTACCAGCAAAAAATTAACTTTAAAAACCTAGCTTTGTGTTCACAACAACAACCTTGGGAGGCATTTTTTTGGAATTATTTAAACAAGCAGAAGACTCCTTCACAAACGAATGTTCCTACAGGAGAGGCAGCTCCTCTGCCTTTGTCCAAAGACAAACCCTTGGTAACCCCAAAGAGCATCCCATAAAGTCCAGCACAGAGACATCTGGCAGGCAACAGAATACCTCCTGCCCACTAAATACAGTTCTAAAAATCTCACACCTGAAGGCAAGAGTGGGGAAGGCAAGGATAAATGTTTGGGTCTCTGCTAAAGGGATGCACTGGTTTCCCTGGAAATCCCTGATCAACAGAGCTGGACCCACTGAAACTCTTGGAATGAAATGGGAGTGTTATTTGTGCTCCAAAAAGAGCACTTTGTGTAACCACAAAGAAAACCAACATCTGACACAGAGGAAAAGGCATCAACAGCTCAAAGTAATTCTGTGAGTGCTGTTTGTCACTTCACACCAAATTTAATTATAATTAAGGATTTAATTAGAATTTCTTCTGTTTTACCCACACTTTAATTATTTTTTTTTATATATTCTGGACTTCAAACAGCTTCATGCCCTGGGGATGACAAATACTTTTAGGCTTGATTACATGTAATGCTACATTGCAGGTAAAAAAAGACCAATTTCCAGCTTCTGCTGTGCCCATTCTCCCCCTCTGCACTTCGTAGAGGCAGCTGCCTAACTGGGACTCTCACCTACCTGATCCTTGAGCAGTGAAATGTTATTAATTAATGACTTCTATTCTGATAGTGACTTATACCATATATTTTGCACGCCACAGAGATCCAGCAAGAGTGGAATAACTATCATTTCAGAAGAGCCCCAAGTGCCATCTGTTTTTTCCTGATGCCAGCATTGCTTGGGAGGCCAGAAAGGTTGAGTACCAAATATTCTTCCATCCACTTTTCTCTAAATCATTGTCAAAGAAGAAATGATAAGTTTTGAAACACTGCTGCCTTTTTTCCTCCTCTCAGAGAACACACACAGAGGTTACACCTACTTTTCCACAACATGATCTTATATATTTTTTTCTGTTGTCTGACAAAATCCATATGTTCCAGGCTCAGACCATCTGTCACTCTCCATTCTTTTGCACAAAGGTTTTTGATGCATTTCTCCCATGATTGATTTCTTTCTGTAATTTCACAGGAGGGCATTTGACAGAAGGTATTTTCACACCTCACCACCCCAAGGTAATCCTCATGCACAGGGCTCCTCAGTGACAAAACCACTTGCTGAATAAAGAACTTTCAGAGCAGGAGCCCTTTTCCATTAGAAGCATTTCCAGAAGAGGAAATTCAAATCATAATACAACCCAAACCCAAACTTCTCCAAAGTCAGGAGGTGATGCCTAGCATCAGCTCCATTACACAGCACTTGGATGCAAAGTCAAGATCTGGAAAACAGCCTCAAACTCCCTGAAGCAGAAGGCATGAAGATGTGCAGGGTGGAGCTGCTGTTTCCATGCAAGCCACCTCCAGTTTCCATAGGTACCAATTCTGCAAAGCCACATCATGGAGAGCTTGATTGCTGCTCAGAGCAACTGAGGGAACCCCACTGTCCCCACGTTGTCATATTTTGCTCCCATCTCCTGCAGCAGCTCTGTAAAAGGCTGTTGCAGTGCCAGTAACCTCTGCAAAGCCCCTGTTCAGCTCCTGTTCACAGGTCTTCAAGTAAACAATGCTCCATCTCAGTGATTCCTGACAGCCTGCTCCACTCTCTTGTACAAGAAGTCTTTTTTTTTTTTTTTTTCCTCTTGACTGTAAAAATATAAACTATATTGGAAACAAATAAATCCCTCCTGCATTCTGCTTCACATTATTTTACAGCATTAGTCACACAGGCAGATAAGATGCTGGAAGGTAATCCAGTTCTGTAGCCCTGTATTTGTTTTCTTGAGCTGTAGCATCCTCACTGCATCAAACTGAAAGGAATTTGGGGGAACTCTGGGAAGCTTCACCTTTGCTGAGTAGATATTTTAGGTAAAAGCCATGTTTTTCTATATTATTTCTATATATTTCTATAATTTTTCCTTTTTAGGTTGAAATAGTGGGGGTTTTGTTTTCACTTTTTGGTGAGTGGTTCTTGATTGCTGAACCTATCCTAAATTTTCATCCTGAATTGAATACAATTTCAGTTCCACTCTAAACACATATTTGGGGGAAATTGGTACCTGGTAGCAGGGAGCAGGGAGCAGGTACCAAGCAGCAGGGAGAAGACTGATTTACTAGAAGTTTGAAAACCATGACATTCCATTTTCCCAGGTTCTGAGAAGTCTGATGTCAATGAGAGTGGGATATTTCAACTAAAAAAAAAAATTAAATAAAGCAATCCTTAATTTCCCAAGATTATACTAAAGTTTTAATATCCCAAAGGTATAATAATATACAGGGAAACTTAGATTTAGTTTCTGATAATGTCAGAGATGATCTTTGTTTCATTGGACAAACCACTTAGAACAGATTTCAGGAGTTATTAGGCATGCTAAGAAGATGATGAGTGCCTAATGGGTTTTTTGAAGGAATTCAAGTGAGACAAACATATAACCTGCCATGGTCTAATTCCCTGCATTTTTTTTCCCCCTCCCCCTCAAACTTAGGGGGAAAAATCCATAAAAAGAGAGGATTAGGGTACCCTGTGTCCTCCTACCACACTTAGTACTAATAAAACAGATTTGTTGCTCCAGTGTGTTGCTTGCATTGCTCTTAAAATAGCCTTATGCATCAGCTGAGCCTTGGCTTTTTTTTTATAGTTATTCTGCATGGAATTTCTCATGCAATAATTAGAGAATTTTATAAAATAGATTAAATTAAAATGTCTTTGTTCCTTATTGTGTTAGCTTCAGTCTCTTTAAAAGTAAGAGAAATTATTGAGTTTGAAAGATTATTTCCAAAAGAGGAATTAATTCTGGCCTTAAATCTTTGATTTTGACCTTCTAGCTCTAATTTCTGGCAATAAAGAATGTGTAATATGAACACAGCAGAAGCTTTCCTAGCCAAGAGAGAAATAGCACGTAACTAATTAAGAAACACTAAAGATGATGTTAGGAACCCTTCAAAATTACAGTCCATTAATTTCAGTTATACAGCAGAACCACATATTTCAATATTAATAATAAATGAAATCCTCATCATTAACATGATTTCAGTACAGGAGTCTTATCATATATCATGCCTGATTACATACCTGATAAGTGCTCTGTGATTTAATAGTCCAGTGGATAATTTGTGATTCTCCCTATCAAAAGCAAACCAAAACTGGTATATGCCCCAAATTGCTGAAAGTAAACTCATGATCTGAATCTGAAACAATCTAAATTATTTATTGGAATAATGAAAGCAGGAATGAAGGCTCTGACTGCATCTTTACAAGTTTGGTGGTTTTTTTTTTCCCTTTGTTTTTTTCTCCATATTCTTAAACTCCAGCTGTCTGGATCTCTCCCTGGCCCTGATTTATTACTCCTGAATTCCTCCTGTTCAATGCCAGGGATACTCAGTTCATTTTAATGCAGGAGAATAGCAAATACTTCCTCTTTTTAAAAAAATATTTTACTGTTCTCACCCACAAGATCTCCAAGCTCATCAGTAATTCCAGAGATGTTAAAACTGTTTTTAAAAGGGCTTCACCCAGGTGAGACACACACACTGTCAAAAATGACACCTCAATTACTCCATACCCTCAAGTTTCTGATGTGGACAGTTGTTCTCCTAGTTACCAGCACCAATTCTTTTTATGTTCATTTCCATTAGAATTAAGGGGGAAGAAAAAGAGATAAAAGTATCATCTCTCCTTCAGATGTGGGCTTTAGCCTTGCAGCTCTTATTAAGGTTAATAGGATTTTAGCCTCCCTGGACAGGAGGGTCAAATTCACCCTAATTGAAACACATTATTAACAAAGAGAGGGGTAATTTCTCTTTGGAAAGGTAAAACTAAAGCTTTTCAGTGCCTGATTGTCTCATGCCAATATCTGCAAGAACCCCACAGAGGTGGTGAGGAGCAGAATTAAGGGAAGCTCAGGTTGTCTTCTTTACCCTCCCAAATTAAGTATCCCAGGTCTGGACATTTCAAAGACTGCAGAGACACAGGAGAGTCAGAGGGTTCACAATCTGAGCCCCAGAACTTTCTGTCAAGTGTGGAGTCAAAAAAAAAAAACAAACAAAAAACCAGATAATAAATTGAGAAAAACTTAAAGTTTAACAAAAAATAAAAAACCTGCCTTCAAGTGACATATTTGGAGCACTGAAAATTATGGAATATTCAAACAAACAAACAAAGAACTTTAAAAATCAGAGTATACCCAGAGAGATTGGACTTCAAGTAACATTGAAGTCCTAATCCTTACATACTGGTTCTACCAGAGCAGCAAAGCACTGACAAGATTGGAAACTGCAAACTCATGAGAACAAGATTTTAACCTGAAAGTACAGAGCTCTCCAGTTTCAAGTTAGCAGGGAGAACAAGAACTAATTTATGTTTACAATCACTCAGTTTGATTAAAAAGTCATACTTCACCAACCCCAAAGATGCATTTTCTGAACATCCTCCTTTCCATTCAATTAATTCCAAATGATATTTGCCCAGAAAATGTAGAGCATGTTTAAAGGCAATAAAGATAATGCTAAAGCAAGCAATCCCTGGTTAAAACTTGGACTCACTTCTGTCAGCATTCTTGCAAGAACATTACACCTTGGTTTCCTCATTAATATTGCTCTGCATTAGCCTAATGTAAAATGAAGTAATGTGTCAGGCAGCAGAGAGGAGCCTGCAAAAATCAAGCATTTTGCATATGGTGGATTTCAAATGACCTTCTCCATTTCATTTACCATAAAAAATCAGTGGTTTTCAGAGCTGGGTTCTTAAATGGTGAGCATCAGTTGGGAAAAGTGGCTGTTCCTGGAGTCTGGATGCATTAGGGACAGAGGCTGAGATTTAAGGTGCTGGTTCTATCTGGTACCAGTGGTTTATTTAATGGGGAGGTCATGCCAAATTGGACACGACTGACCTGATCTGAACTGCTGCTGCTAAGAGAAAAGGGAGAGATGTCTCTTCTGCCTCAGTTTCTCAGGCTGCCACCAAAAAAAAATAGAGAAAATGGTACTTGCACTTTATTATCTTAAAAAATAAAGAGGCAGAAAAATAATGACATTTTTGGTGTGAAGTTACCAAATCTTGGGCAGTCACAGGAAACTGAGACAGCACAGAAGAAAGGGACATTCTGTGCCTACCTCAAGATGAGGAAGGTTCCTCAAGGGATGATTTTAATCCCTTTTAAATCCCTTTTGGGGGTATCCTGCTGGCCATGAGACAGTCAGAGGGGAGAACTCCTGGCACAGAGGATCTGGGAACATCTTCCCTGAGCACTGCCCAGGCTGCATTCATCTCTGGGGAGCAGCCAGGCTGAGGACAGCCCCTGGGGAGGGAAAACCTGGGAAAGCATTCCAGAGGGAAAACACAGAGAGGAAGAGGGTGTCTGGAGCTGCTGAGAATGGTTCTGCCACCTCTTGACAAGGCAGGAGACAAGCAGATAGCTTAGGCTATGGAGTGGCTCTTGACATCAATTAATTCCACTGCTTCACCATTTTTCCCCTTCAGAAGCATTTCTTGACATCCTCCCCATCACCAATAGAATAATTGCAGAGTTTAGCTAAATAGTACAATGCAGTATAAAAAAAGAATCATGATTTTATTTCAAATGTTTGCACCTTGGAGCCTTTTTCCCAAACAAAGGCTTTTACTGTCCACACGTGCAGTTTCCAAGTCTCCTACAAGGATGCTAAAAATGATGGAAATAATTAACCAGTGCAATTGAGCATTTAACACCATACCTGCAAAGTTTGTAAGCCATGAAAATTTATGGTTTAATAATATGGGCTCAGTTTGATGTGTAAAATACAGCATGGGGATGGAAACAACTGTCAATTTTGGTGGCTGACCAACTTTGCAGGTGTGGTGTTTCACCCCTCCTCATCCTATTTAATTATTTCTGTGTTTGTTGGGATCCTGATGGAAGATGACAAAACACAGCATCTTTTAGAAGGAAATGGTTTCATTTAAAATTATGAATATTTAATCTTAAATTGTTCTGTTACAACTAGAGCTGTATGCTAGGTGTATTACAGAGAAATTCCAGTAGAACCAAAGTAATTTGCATTCAGATTTTGGCATGAACAAAAAATAGGAGTTCACATTAAGTGGCAGATTGAGAAAGACAGAGAAGGATACTCAAATTTGATGTTCAACCCAATTTATGAAATTCCAGGTTGTAAATCACTGTATTTACCTGCTCCATCTTTTTAAGCCTCATTTCCCTCTTTAATGTTGGTGAGACTCCACATTTTTTGTTGTTGTGCTGGGGGTTTTAGCTCGAGCCCATCCTCTGATAAACCCCAAATACATCCAGAACACCATAAACCAGGATATATTAAAAAAACAAAAAAACCCAACAAAACCAAACCATGATTGATTGCTTCAAAGGCCACCAAAATCAATACAAATCTTCCCATGGAGTCCTTTTGGATCAGGCTGTCCTGATGGCAGGAGCAGCTTGTTTCTTCCACAGGGCAAACATTTATCAGGGAGCAATTTTTCATCTCCATGTTCCAGCAGTGACTACTCTGGAGTTTGAACTTTGATACCTGCTCCAACAGAAGAGCAAGCTGTGCCAACACCTTCAGTTTACAAATCACTGTCAAGCTGTCAAACCAATCAGGAATTCAAAGCACCTAAGACCTTTTAAATGCTGCCAGTGTTCTGTCATGAAATATATTTAAATATTATGAAGCTTTCAGCTTCAATGTCATTTCTTACAGCAAAGTGTTACAAGGAATTCCTAATTAGTGTATTCTATTCTATTTCATTTACTGTCACTACAAAACCCACCATTTTTTAAATTAAATTCTGTAGTATTCAGATTCCAGTTAGACAAGAATCACTCTTTCCATGCTGGGCATGGCAGTTCGCAGACCTTCAGGTGACACCTGATATCAGCATTGTCCCTCATAGGTGACAAGGCTGACTAGGATCCTCAAATGAGCCTTTAAATCGAGTCAGAGATCATCAACATATAAAAATGTGTCCCAGGTATATATAAGGATAAAGAGAGTTGAGAGGAAATCCATAAGCTGGGGATCAAGGATCCTGATAAAGTGACTTTAGGAGTGATCCAGCCTAGACTAGATTAAGCTGCTGCATCCCCACAGATCATGGGAGGTTTCAGGAACTGGGAGCAGTGACCAAAAGCACCTAATGATGATCAAAGGCTCTTGTCCTCCTTTCTCCCTGTATATTCCCCTTTTCTTATCAATCTCTACCAACAAAACACCTTCTCATGAAAGTCTCCCCACCCACCCATCTCCTCTCATAGCAGAGGACATAGCCACAGCTGTTTGGGCAAGTTTCCCATTCCATACAGGATCACAGAATCATTTCAGTTGGGAAATACCTTTAAGATCATCGAGTCCAACCATGAGCAGCAGCTTTAGAACAGACACCTAAAGCTTCACGTGTTCTTCACAGCTCACATTGGAACAAAAACACGAGAGATTCTTCTAACAAAAGAGATTTCTATGCACTGAAACATTTTGGATATTGAATCTCCCTAGAGCAGCTGCAGAAGGGACCTTCCCATCAGCTCTCCCATGCATGCAAAGGATCCCCATGCTGAACCAGGATGGGGAGATGCTGCCAGGGCACTCATCTATCCATGAGGGGGAAATACAGGGAAAGGGAGTTTGGATGATGAGACATTGGTGACAGTGAGATATTCCTTAGATTTGCAAAAAGTCAGCAGAGAAACCCCATGGAGGAACATGTGTTAAATGACATGCAAATGTTACTGTTTTTACTGTTTCCAGCACACCAATTTTTATGAACAGGGAATTTATGTTGGTTTCTATTACAAGTGGCCATGCTCAGCTACAGACCCTGTCTACAGCAACAGAATTGCTGGATGTGGACAATGAACAGCTGGACAATCTACACTACTCTTAATACAAATATCTCTGGACAAAACTGAACTGGGATTTATTTTACTTGCAACCAAACTGTTCCCATCACCATTTGAAGGGGTATTTGTCTGAGTAACAACCAAGCAAAGGCCAGCAGGAGCTAAGGAAATAGAAAAGAAATGGCCATAAAAAACCCAAGGTGGATGTTTCCCCTTTCTAGCTGCCTCCACTGGAGCCTCCACACCTAAAATACTGCCTGGGTTCAGGCCCTGCACTCCCTGCCACATCCACCTCCAGCAGTAATTGCATTTGGGTTTTGGGATCCCATGATGTAGAGGATTATAAATGAAACATCTCGTGGCAAAGCACTTCAGTAAGTGCTTAACTTTTAACCATGGAAGTTGTCTCCCTGGGACACGGGGCTGGAGCCTGGAGCTGTATATAACCCTGGGACATGCAATTGGATATAGGCTTGCAAACTCTGGAGATAAATAACAAATCTAATACTTCAGGGATGAAATATTAGCACCCAAGGCACTGGGAATCTTGCAATTGGTTCTACTTGGGCCAAGAGTTCTACCCTAACTCTTCTGCAGCTTTTGAAGTTCCCATAAATAAGGGTATTATCGAATATCATGAAAAGAGATTACCAGAGTTGCAAAACAACCATCCGAGTCAATGAAATCTTTCCCCTTGAGATTTCTCTACCAATTCTGCAACAATAAATCCTGTCTAGGCAGGAAAAGTGGCACCTTCTCCAGCAGAACTGTTCTCATGTGTCATAGCAGGTTCAGGGCAACAAAGGAGGTGTGAAATATCAGCCCTGTGTTCCACACTGGTGTTATTTTTCTGGTGGTGTCAGAGGTCAGCATTTCACAGCCTCACTTCCATTCACCAAAGACATTTCTGTGAATTGAGTATTTGATTTACAGTTTTCCTTTTTTTCAAGGAGCCAGGAAAACCGATTTCTCAGCTGTCCCCATTGCCTCTCCTCCTTCTGAGCTTTTGAAGCTAATCAGAATTTTTTCCTAATTACGATCAAGTTAATCTGTGCTGGTTTCTGAACAGTCACAAGAACAAGCTGACAAGAGGGAAGCAGAGATCTGGTGGTTCACAACAGACCCCAACTTTACCTCCTTGTCACAGACCTTGGAGTTAGGGCTGGGGCTGCAGAAGAAGCTTTTTTCCCCTTCTGGTTTGTTAAGTTCTTCTCCAGCTACTCTGAAGAAGATCCAAGCAGCCACACTCAAGTAAGGGAAATACCCTGCTCACTCCTGGCTAAGATTGGAGTCAGGATATTTTCTAAATTTTTTCTTTTCTAAACCCCATCAAGGTGATCTGTCTATAAAACTGCAGGAGATCAAATAATTCATTTTTATTTCTCGAATCACAGGCTGGAAATTTTTATTCAGTGAAAACTTCCATTATCTCCTCCTGGCTGGACTTCCTGCTGTCTGTGTTGCTTCATTCTTACTAAGAATTTTCTCCAGAATAAGAATAGTGGCATTACTTACAAAAATACAGATTTTCTTTGAAAGTGCAATCTTTTCAGAAGCAGATTTTGCCTCTGCTACCAAAGTAGCAGCAGAAAGAACCCACTGGAGCTAGTTACAATATTTTCTCCTTCCTAATTATTTAAAAATAAAAAAACCCAACACTTAGGGGTAGTTCCAACTGCATGAAAATCTTTATCTTTCCATATTTGCTCTTTTCTGCTTTATCACAATGAAACAGTTTGACATAATTATTTGATGTGAACACTAAACCATAAGCACTGGATGCAGTGATTAGAGAAGCAATTGCTTCTAATACCCTTGCATTATTTTGTTGCCTCTTCTCTGTTGTTCAGCTTCATCTGATTCCCTAATGCAAACACTCTTTCCTTTGGACACTTTCCAAAACTCCAAGCAGCTTCATTTTAATCAATAAAGAAGCCCAGCAGAACTTTTTCAGTACTTCAGGGTATATGCCAAAGACAGGATGGATAACCCTGTGAGCACAGCTGCCAGGATCTGAACTGGACATTGTAATCATCAGGTTATTTCCCTTTGCCCCAGCAAAGATGTAGTTTTGAATATCATTCCAGGATCATGCCAAAAATATTTCCAAATCAAAGCCTTCATTGCTGCACTATCAGGTTTTCCTCCTCCTTTAATAAACTACTATAATCCATGAAAAGTATCCAAGTAAAAGACATTTTGGCAAGAATATGGTGATTGATTTTATCAGCTGTGCCCAAAGCAGTGAACTCAGTGATCTGAATTGTGGAAATACTGAGGAATCATTTTTTATATGCTGTCTACAGCCTCCCTGCATGGAAGCAAGGCAAAGGAGTGCAGTGGAAATAAAAGTGCCCAGGGAGGCACCTGATTCCAGCTGAGTGTTCCTGGGCATTTGGGAGAACCCTGCTCTTCTCTGAGGGCTCACAAACCAAACTCCCAACTGAGCTGAGCCTGCTGGAGAACTGACCCTGCTGTGGCCACAGATCAAAAGTTCAACTTTTATTCCCCTTCTCCTATGTGTGGCTATTTCCCAGCAGCTGAGTTAGAAGAAATTGCAAGTGTGATGCAATTTTAATTATTTCTGGTAATTATAATCGGAGAGCAAATGAAACTACATAGCATCATTTATTTAATGCCTTTGAAGACAAAGATTGTACTTTTGGTCTCTTTCTAGTACTGTAGCATCTGTGCTTCAGATGAGAAAGCTTAAAATAGTCCATCTTTTTTTTTTTTTTTTTTTTTTCCTTAATTTGGAGTGATGAAAGCCACAATTTCTCTGTATGCTTGCAGCAAAATTACTTATTTCAAATAAACATCCCATTCTTTCTTAACTTACATCCATCCCTCTTTGCAAACAACACAACTGGCTTGCAGGAACTGCAAGGGGCATCCTGGGGGTCAGATTATTTTGCCATCCCCTCTAAAACAGTGTTTGGAGCTGCTGGAATTCATCCTTCCTTGGTTAACTTTTAAAATAGAGATTAAATAGTGATGGAAATATTGAGAGGTTGTGAAAAATGGGGTGTTTGTAGTTCTGGGAAGGTTAAAATTTGTACCATCTTGACTGATCCCAGTCAGAATACTTAATTAGTTGGAAATGCAAGAGCCATAAGGTAGAAATGGAAGTGATAGACTGCCCAATCTCTGCCTAGGTTTTGGCAAAAGGAGCTTTAGTTGGTCTGGAATCTCAACAGGGCCATTAGAGCCAGGGAGAAGGCACAGATTTCCTTTTACTGAGATTAAAAAGGGGTTTATTTACCTCAGATTAACATCATGAACCATCACCCTTCTTAGCTCTTGAGGTCTGAGTCCCCCTGCAGAGCTGGGGTGACCAGGGAGCAGGATCCCACCCTTCCCAGCCCCTTTTATGTAATAATTAATCTGAAAAGTGAGAGATCCCAGTAAGAGGCTTACCCAGTGATGATGTTTTCATTTGCTAAAACATTTTTAAGCAGGATTTATTCACCAAGCACCTAAGGATGCATCTGAAAAGAGATGGAGGGAGGGAGCACTACAAGCAGTCCTGCACCCCAGACAGGGTTTGGACAGCCCCTTTTGGGGACAGGTTGTGACATGGGACATGTGCCATCTCCATGCAGCAGCTTGGTGGCTTTCAGTATGGCCAGAAAAGCTCTGCCCTTCTCCTTCCAGAGCTGACCTTCTGCACAACACAGGAGAAACCCCCAGAGCTGAAACCTGGGAGATGTTCACCCTGGAGCCTACTGATAACCATGTGGGCACTGTGCTGCTTTAATACTTTCCTAGCTGATGAATTAAAGAGGATTTCATTTGTTGTCTCACTGAAGACAGGATGGGACTTAGAATCATAGAAGCAGCCAGGCTGGAAAGAACTTCTGAGATCATCAAGTCCCATCAGGTGACAGCAGACATCCAGCTCCTGACCTTTGGGACTGAACCATCAACATCTTGAATTCAAAGAATATGTAAAATTCTCAAACAAATGGGAATTCTGGAATCTGTAGGTTAACTCAGACAGGTTTGTGAACATGGAACTGGGATTTCTGTAACAAGAAACCCACTGGTGACTTTTCCAGCATGGCAGAGTTGTCCCTGACTCATCTATCCCCTGTTTGGAAATCCCTGGGTCTCCATCAGAGCTGGGGAGAGGGCAGTTCTTTTGAAGATGACAGTTAATGCATTTCCTTACCCAGCCTGGGCCATCAAACTAACCTGCACTAAACATTCCCTCTGATGGTCACCATGTCTTCATCCATTGAAGAAAAAGCACCCTAACTGCAAAGCAGCTAATCCTACAGTCTTTTACCTCCCAGTATCCTTATTCTGCTGGGAGATGTCTTAACTTACATATCTGCAGTGCCACACAGAGTGATGTAACCACAAGGTTTCACCAGGAAGATCCTCTGCAGGAGGAGGTTGTGAGAAAGACCTCAGTTCAGATCCTCAAGGTGACCCCAAGGGGTGGCAGAGTGAGAGCAGGAGTGGACCCTGCAAGGTCTCAGGTTTGCACCTCCCTTCCCACCTGCCTGCTGCAGCCTGAGAGGAGACAACACATGTTTTGGGGCAAAAAGAGCAGTTTTCAAGCAAGGATGAGAACAGACTCTCTGAGCTGGCTGGTGCAATGCAGTAGTGATCTTCCCCTGGGCCAGAGTCAATCATAGCTTAAAACTTGTCCAGACTGATTTGAAAAAGAAGCTGAATTCCTGAACCGTGCTCTTTTTCCCCTCTTTCAGCTGCAGAGGTTTTGTGATTTGTACTAACCTTGAAGATCCAAAACAAAATATGTGCTAATGATATTCCTAGCTCCCAGCTGGTGCTGGCAACTCTTTTACTGCTCTGCAGGACAAGTGCAAGTACAAATGCAAGTACCAGAACCTTGTTGAGAGCGGAGTGTCCCACATTTCAGTCTTAACCATTCAGACTACAAGACATATAATAAAACAGTTTCTGTTCTGAATGAATAATTGAGCTGCTTCTGTGGGGAGGCCTCCAAAGAGCCATGCAGCAGAATGTTTTTTAAGGCACTTCTGAAAGCTATCCCACCTGGAAACCTCCCCCACACAGAGCCCACACTGCTCTTCCTCTCAGCTTGCTTTAATTGCTTGTTCTGTGTCTGTACCTCATCTGAATGGTGCAGAAAGGCAGCAGGCTTCATGAAATGCTGCAATTATTTTTAAGGTAGAGCAAGACTTCCAAAACCATGAAAACTCCTTGAATGTCATTGGGTAAGTTCAGGTTTTTTTAGTTTGAGGATTCTTTCCCTATATCGAAATTCCTCCAAAGGATATCAAACAAGGATTGAAGAACACTTTAAAGCTTGCTTCTTGAAGCAAATATGTAGCACATAAAATTTCACTGCTACATCTCCACCATACAGCAGGTGCTGTGGCCCCTTGCAGAGGGGTCTCACTCCTGAACCCATCCCAGAAACTCCTCCCTCCTGAGGCAGGCAACCCCCTGGCTGGCAGCCTGCTCCAACCTGTGGAGCCAGAGCATGACAGAGAATCATTTTTAGATTCTGAAAAACATTCTGAGATGAAAAAAATTTCCTTCTTTCTCCTTGAGGTATAATAGAGAACAATAACAACAAACACAACCAATAATAATAATAGTAACAGCAGCAGTGATACTGCTCCTAATAATAATGTTGTCAGTATTTGTGACATATCAATATTTCCCAGTGTCAGAAAAAGCCAACCAGTCCACCTCTCTCTGAATATTATTTATGCCAAAGTTAGAGGCAGAGGAAAGAGGTAAAACCCTTTGAAAGCCTCCAAAGATTTTCTTTCCTGACAGACAGACACTTAGGTAGACAGGGATCTTTCACTGGATCCCTGGAGAACATCTGTTTGCTTCCAAGGACAGCAAAGGAGACCAAGGTGATCAAGTATGGGGACAAATTCCTCTGTTTTTCTGAAATGCATTATAATGAGCCCAACCTGCTACACACAGGGTTGCTTTCTGATTCTAGCTGTAAATCTGTGTTTTGCCAGATGAAATGGTGGGTGGCTGGGGGAAAGGGACTCCAACATCTTCTTCCTCAATCTCAGGGTTGTTGTTTGGTTTAGATGAGACAGTCCCTCTCTTTCTTTATGGATACTTTATAATTTTTTCCCAGTAAAATTCCCCTTGAGTTTTTCTTGTTTCAGTTTGATCCAGAGTTGAAGGGATTCAGTAGAGAATCCCTCCCACCTTGGCTCAGGTTCTGAGCAGCTTCTGGTTTACAGTTCTAGGAGCTTGCTGCTTGTTTTTTTCATTCCAACACCCCAACAAACAGAGGAGTTACACAACAGCCTTTTCCATTTCCAGAACTGAAGTTACAACTCAGAGGATGTAGAATTTTGGAATAACTCATTGCTACTGCACAAACTGTCAGGTTTCTTTTCTTGATGGTAAACCACTGTTTTATAGTCTTATCCATGATGTAATTTTCATTTCCTCCTACCCACTCTAGTACTGCTCAACTTGCAGTGCAAGATGGAGGGGGTTTTATGTCATCTAACACAGAGAAATACACCTACCACAGCTTCTACATTGTGCAGAATTAGAGAACAGATCAGGTTCAGTTTGAATCTAGTGACAACTCCAGGCCAGGAATGGGGGTGAGGGAAAGGCAACATACTGAGAGAGGAAAGAAGGTTGGAAGATAAATTCCTCTGCAGATTATTAATTAATTTTATTTAAACAGGACTTGGGACAAGCTTGGAAACATGGCCAGCAGGTCCTGGGATGGATAAGGGTGTCAAAGACTGCAACCTGACCAAGGGAAAATTCCATATGCTATTCCATACCATCTGATGTTGTGCTCATGAATACAAGCTAAGAGAAAAGAGAGGGAGAAGGGAACAATTGCTATTAGAAGGCATTTGTCTTCCACAGCAACCCCTACAAATACAGAGGCCTTGCTTCCCAAGAAGTGCCTGGACATCACCTGCTGGTGGGAAGTAGAGAATAAATCTTTTTGTTTTCTTTTACTTCCACAAATGGCCTTTTTTAAAAACTTTGATTTTTATTAAGCTGCCTTTCTCTCTACCCATGATTTTTTCATCCTATTTTCTCCCCTTTTCGCCCCCAAGGAGTGATGCTTGATGGGCACTTCACAGCCTGCCAAGCTCAACCTGGCACATAAGCATATTAACAGTACTTCACATGGGACAAGATCCTGTCGCTGGCAGATTTCTCTTCTTAGGAAGCTTCAGGTGAATGTACAAAATGTGCTTTTGATTTCCATCTTTCCTTTAGTTTATTCATTGCTTTGTTACTAAATACGCCTGATTAGCAATATTCATGCTTAATTACCCTCTAGCTTGTCTGACTTGTAAACTCTCTGGTTAACACTACAGTTCTCATCTCAAAGTAACACTGCAACATGATCTGACATCTGTTATTTACTTCAGCATTATTTTTTTTTTATTATTTGTGGGGAAAAGGCTGCAAACTCGAGACAGTAAATTCTCCTCCTCTGCCAAAGCGTACGGTGGAGAACAGAGCATAAAACCACCCCAGAATATATAAAGAACCAGGACACAACATTGTGGCCAATGAAAAATTGTGCAGAGGAGGAGATGTTACAGAGAATCTTCTTCTATTAAAGCACACACAAAGTTTCAAGAGATTTCAGTGCTGGGAACTGAAATATTCAGATTTAGGAACTGAACGGTTTAATTCTGGGTTGCAGAAGATTTGCAGCAGGTGTTGGAAACAGAAAAGGGATTCTGTGAAGTGCACAGGAATGCAGTCCTGGTGCCCCATGCAAGGATGATCAGAGGTTTTCCAAAATCCCATTGGTGATTTGGTTTTTTTTTTCTTTGTTTTACTCTTTTTGAATAAGCAAAGCTTGAAGTCATTTGCATCCCCTTGCATCTGGCTTTTCTACATCCATCCAGAATTTTATTACTGCTCTCCATTCCCCACAGCCTGCACCGTGGCCCCATTTATAAGGGACTAATGATTTAATTTCCAGCAGCAGCAGCACACTTTGGAGGTAGATCCTTCAGTGAGGCCTCATGCAGAGAAGGGCCCTTCTCAGTATGAATAACGAAAGCAGGATTTGGCCTGTGCCATCAGAGAAATCATTCTGCTGACCCTCTAGTGGGTTAATAATTCAATTACACAAAAGAAAATTAGACCTGGAAGTGCAGAAAGATGCTCCACAAAGTGTACAGGGGAAAAAAAAATAAATAAATCCCAAACAAACCCCTAAAACCCCAGAGAGCAGCATGAGAAAAGCTTGGCTCCTAATGAGCATATTGTGTAGGATCCTTTCCTCCAGCACTGACACAAAAACAATAAAGATCTCTTGTCTTGTTAATGCTTCTGCCTTTAGGGGACTGGAGGGAAAATTACCTTCAAAAAGCAAAAAACCTTATGGCAAGTTCCTTTCAGGCTTCTGGGCTCTGGAGATTGAAGTGTGGGGGGTTTTGCCCTCAAATATTTTCTCAAGTATTTCCACAAGGGGTTGGCAGACCAGCATTGCTCACCACCATTTCCAGGCCATCAACAAAGCCACCAGCAGAAAGCTGTTCAGGCTGCCTGGAGGCTCAGGGCCCCTTGGCTTTCAGTTCTGCATCCATCTCCTGCATCCTTATTTACCCATCTCCTTGGCACTTTGAGCTGGACCAATATCCCACATCTCTTTATTACCACTGCTACTCTCCTTTTCTGATATGATAGGCAAGGATGTGTGTTCTCAGAGAAGAAATCATGTTCTCATCCAGAAGAAATGCTTTAGCCTCACAGGGCTCTGTAGTCACCAACCTGATCTCCCCAAGCTGCCTGGAGAAAACCCAGCTTTTACACTTAACTATGTTCACAGGTTTATTCTGCAGCTGACTGACACAGTGCTGGGATCCAGGCAGGGCTTTGGGTGGTACTGGCTGTTGGTAACACCTTTGGAAAGGGTTCCTTGGTTTGACTAATGAACACAGGGGTTATTTCAAAAGCCTTGTGCTCAGACTGCAGAGGCTGAGAGTCCTCCCCAGGGCACCATGGAGAAGCCACATTCACTCAACAGTGCCTTCACTATTTCCTTCCACAAAGAGCATCACCAAGTTGACCTCTTCAGAGGAAAAAGGTCTCTTGCCACACTAAGTCCTATAAAGTGCCAAACTGTGGGCACTGATGTGTGGTGTAAAGATATTACCATTTTATTCCAAGGGACATTATCAGTCTGAGGGCTATGAAGGCATTTTTGAATTGACATTTTCCCAGGTTTTGTTTTTAATGAGACACTAAAAGTGTTTCTGGGTAACAAAGTGATAATATAATGGGAAAGCAAAATAATGGGGCTTTGTGTCAGAGGCTACACAACAGGAGAAGCACATAAACTTCCAAATTGTAAAGCTAATGTGAAGTTTTCAGATAGATCAGTAGGAAGAAATTGAAGCATTTGTACAGAAAGCTTTTTGCAGGGGAAAAAAAAAAAAAAAAAAAAGAGCCTTCTCCATCCTTGGAGGAGGATGAAAAGAGAGAGGAAGGTATTTTCTGGTAGTCAGGAAACAAAGAAAACAAAGGACCAATTCCCTGCTCCGTGGACTCCAGACCCCCCGTGATGATTTGTTTGTGTTATTCAGCCCCTTGGTACATCCACATCCCATAATATCAATTTAATATGGTACTGTGAAATAAATGACAGATTTAGGAGGTGCTGAGATGCTTAGGTAACAAGGACCAGAGAAGCATTTCTCTTACAGAAAAGAGAAACACAACTTGTCCCTGCTGGCATTTTGCTTCTGTGTGGGTGTGTGTGAAGAGCAAATATATATCTTAAAAAAAAACAAAGAAAACCCAAAACAAAATAAAAAACAAAAAAACACTCAAAAAACCCCACAAAAAACCCCAATAAAACCAAACCCCCCCACCAAACTAGCTGTTTGCTAGTTGTGCACAGCTCCTGGCCATACCCAACAGAGAGAGTTCTCCACCACCACTGCAGCAGCTGATGCCCCAAATCCTACAGCTCATTGTATCTTCCTCACTCCATCCCTGGAGTGTTTCCCAGTTTGGAAAGTGCCCAGATTTTTGCCACCCAGGATCTTGATTTTAGTAAGGAAACCTCTCCCCAGACCGTGAGCATTGAGCAAAGTGGGTGCAGCACAAACACACAGAGATTTCTTGAGTTGTGGAACTCACCTGGGAGCCCCAGGCATGGCTCCAAACATGGCAGTGAGAGAAAAAAAAAATAAATAAAAAGCCATTACAGAGATAATTTTGCAACTCATTTCTTGTCTACACTGAGTTTCAACCCCACTTAGGCTCTCAGATTTCTCCACAGAGCTGCTGAGCCTCTTTGTTTTAGGAATTGTTTAGATCTTCTGTGAAGCTAACAGAGAAATGTCCACTATTTCTGCCCCAAAGATGGCCTGCCTGGACTTCAGGTGCCTGATTTCCTGCCTGATTTTCTTCTGCTCTCTTCCCAAGGAAGAGAAAACCAGAGGAACAAGACCTACCATTTTCCTGCCTGCATCTCCTACCTGATCTGGTCCAATTTACAATATAGTCCTTTATGTGTTTATTAGTCAACTACCTCCCACCCAGTGTAATTAAATTACTCTCCTTTCACCCCTTGGATTTCCTTGGTAAAAATGCTCATGCTTCTGCCTGTCAACTGCTAAAAAGAGCTTATTAGGATCAGTCATAAAAATCTATACCCTACCTACAAATAATTGAAATCCTATTTTCAGCTTTCTGGATGCATAAATCACTGTTCTGCTCAGCAGCCCCAACCACAACCATGCAGACCTTGGATTCTGAAGGACAACAAGGGAGAAGACACAGTTTCTTACCTTTTTTGCCTTTTGTCCAGTGGGAAACAGGAGGAGATGACACCAGAAGTCTGAGATGGCACCATGAAGTGCTCTGCCCCACGTCAAGGCTGGGAATGAAGTGGGAATCACTGGGGAAGAGTTGTTCTCTCCTGTCTCTCTCAGCAGCTAAGGATCAAGCAGCCCAAACCTGCAAGAAAACACATGCACATTTAATCTACTGAGATCTTTCCTTAGGGATCCTACCAAAGGTGTAACTATTAGCAGACTGTAAAAATCTAGGTGTAGCTGCAGGTGAGGAATTAGCAACCTGAACTCTAGCTGGATAATCATTTTTGCAAGGTAGTGCATCTTATTATACTGGAAAATTTTTGCAATTGGATGCATTTTCCAAGGAATGACTTTTTTTTTTTTTTCTAGGAAGGGAAGTGAGAATGCCTTACAAATCCAGATTTACATTTTGGCTGAGCTCAAGGACAATGTCTCTTTACAAAGCCAGTGTGTCCCTGCTGCAAATCAGCCTCCCTGATTACTATACATCTATTCACTCACCCCCTTATTTATTTATTTATTGTAAGGAAAGTTGCCACCAGCTCTAACAAGATGTTGCAGCAAATATTATTTTTACCCCCTACCACAGACTGATACCAAAAGAAATACTTGAATGTAAATTCAAGGCTTTATTTAAAGTACACAGGAATAGTTTGAACCAGTTCAACAAAGAGAAAAAAAGATTTGCTTTGCTAATTTGATAGCTGAAGCTGAGCTTAACATCTCTTCTCAGCTTCCCCAAGTTTCTATAAACTTGTCACTGACAGTCCCTGATTCCTCTGCCTTTTATAAAGATCTCAAGCAGATTTCTCAGAGCTGGATTAGACATTGACACAAATCATGGGCTCAGTTTGGGCTGAAGATCTTTGTTATCCAGACCAGGGCTTTGGGATCTCTGTATGGAATATCATGGGATCTCTGTGGACTGGGGAAGATGTGGAAGCACTGCCCAGCCTGTTATTCACAAGTTGTTACTATTGTATAAGCAAGGTTTTTCAAGACATTTTTCTAGGGAGAGAATAGCAAATCTTTGGTATAAACTATTTGGTATAAATGAATTACCTGAAACATCAGGACTGCTCTTTCCTTTCCTGCAATCATTTATACACACATTGTCATTGCTGCACATGGATTTCTCTTGCTGAAACTTAACACATTTCCACCTCATTTTTTTTCTCAAGCTCTTTATCAGAAAACTTCCTATTTTTCACCTGGCTGCAGCTGAGCTATGATTTGGTTTCTTAAGTGACACTTTTGTGCCTGACTCTCTTCAATGAACTTCTGCATATTTTCACTAAAAAGTTTAAATATTTCTACATGTGCCAGAACCTTGAATCAGCCCAAATTCTGACATGGAATGGTTTAAACCATCTCACACATTGACCTTGGGAGAGAGAAGCTCAGTTTTTACCCAAGTAAATACACTCAGCAGTGTGATCCAGCCTCTCCATGCCTGGAGTGGGGGATGCTCCATGCTGGGGGGAAGGAGAGGAGGGGGCTCTGCCCTGCTCTGCCCCCTGCTTTGACTGGAAAAGTCTGGAAAAGCATTTTTGCCTCTCTTCCACCAGACCAAAGGGATTCCCCCAGCCTGCATAGTCTCTGAGAAGTATTCAAGCTTTTGGGTGTTTATTTAAGTTGCAGCAGTAACTTTCATCCTTTCTTGCTTGTCAGTGCAAATCAAAGTTAAAAGAGAAACACTGTGATTATAATCTTAATAAATCTATAAATAATGTTTAATGAAGTGCCCTAAGTGCTGCTGATGGACCCTTAGGCTTTGGAGAGGATTCCACTAGTGAATGGTGACCTGTCAATCTGCACCACGGGACCAGCTGAAACCTCCCTGCCTCGGGGGACACTGCTGAACTTGTCTTAAAAAAAAAATCAAATTAAAATCAGACCTGTTTTGCAAATCATCTGAGAGGTCTATCAGACTCCCTGGCTACATCAAAGGCAAGGCAAACCTTTATCTTTGGCACTGCTGAACAACATCTGAAAAAAAAACTTCAGCTGGGAAACGTGCAAAGACTTTCTGCTCTCAGATTGTCTCAAACCAGTTTAAAGGGGGTGGTAACACACTGAATCAGCAATCAAATTTCTCCTTGCTACTCTGAGTTAATTTCTTTTCAAGTCTGGGGCAGCTTTTCCACCAGGTAACTTCACAAGAGGAACTCCTGAACGTTGACTTCTCCTGTGGGTGGGTGGATGGGTGAGAGGCACCTGCATGGGGCTCCTGGGCTGCCCCTTTCCCTTGGCAGGGAACAGGAAATCTGCCCAGGGTTTCAGTTCCAAGGGTTTTCTTCCTTAGGAACAAACACTGAGCATATGTTCCCAGCAAGCAACACTTTATTTTGCAAACAGGTTCTGCTCAGCCCGATGGGGCTGTTCTCAATCTGTGATACCAGACGACGATGGAAAAAGGATGAGAGTCAACCTCCCTCTGCCACCCTCTTATGCACATTTTACTCATTGCATCTTATTTTGAGCTGAAAAGGATAATTGTGGGCACAGCTTTGGAAAAGATTTGGGAATCTATTTTCAGATTTTAAAAACCGGTTGCAGTCAACATGACATGAAAAGTTGTCAAAGCTTTTGGCAGACTCAAAAATAATAATTAAGTTTTCTTTCCAGGTTGAACAAAATGTTCCTTTTAAATCCCAAATTAAATATTCCTTCTTGCTTGAACGTCTTTACAAACAAGATGAAAACATACTTAGAAAGTGAACACTGAAGATAACAATTAAAAAATCACCTTGACTTTACTGCAAAAAGTCTGGACAGGCCTGATGCCTTACTGACTTCTTTCATTTTCCCTGAATCAATCTGGCAGAATTTAGCAGTTTAATAAAGGCTTCAGACTTTGAAATAGTCTGGGAGATTTCTGAAGTGGTCTCTAAGAAAGGTTCTGCTGCTCTTTGATGCTCAGGGTAGAAAAGTTAACACCAAAAACTGATTTCTGAGAATACTCCTAAAAATAAGCAAGGGTAGATAAAGCCTTGAAATCATGAGGTTCCTGTGCTGGGTCCTTCATCAGTTGTATCCACATTTTTTAGGAGAAATAGGGAGCTGATATCTTGTCCTACTCCTTGCTAAGCTCTTGGAGCCAGAAGCATCCACCTCCCCATCTCCTCAATGCACCACAGGGGCCAGGAGAGATCTCTCACAGGGGAGATCAGGAGTGAATAAACCTCTGGTAGAAAATGAAGCCTCCCAAATCCCTCAGCCAGGAGCTGAACATGGCCCAGGACTGTGAGGGAAGATTATAGCACTTGTGCTTCTCCTTGGAAGTGAATTGTTCTGAAGAGATACTGAAGACAGAGAAATCCCTGGCTTGTTCCAGGTGGCAGATTTCGAGGTGTCAGAAATAGGCAGCACATTACGGTGGGATTACAAAGAAACTGCAAAGCAAAATCGTTCCTAAATTTAAAGAGAAAAAAAAAAAATAACACACACCTTTACTTCTTCTAGGAGCTTGGAAAAGCTGCTTTTCTCTGCAAGCAGATATCTGCCAAGTGGAAGCATTGATCATGTTGATGCAGAGCTGCTCAGTCCAGCTCAGTCATGTGAATTTGAACAGTTAACAGCTGGACTCATTAGAGAGCAGAGTATTATTGGTATAACTGATAACCAGGACTAAGCAAGGTTACTTTGCAAGTAATAGATTTGACTTTGGAAAGAAGGGGAGATATTTGCAGAGCTAATGAAAACTCAGCGTCCCAAATTAAAGTGTGAGAAGGCAGGGAAAGAGCCTGAGAGATCCTCATTACCCATGCAAACCAAGGCAGGGAGACAGCACACCAGGGTGAACACGTAGCAGGGACCATGTTGGTTTGCAATAAATACAGAAGGAGGCAGAGGGTGACCCAGGGGGTGCCCAGCCCCAGGAGACACCTCCCAGGGTGGGTGATGCTGTGGGTGCTGCTCCCTGAGCCCTGCAGGACTGGCAGCCCAGAACCAAACCCATCCCTGGTGTCTCCAAGAGGTTCTTGTGCAGCTTACAAAGGTAATGCTTAGAGTCTGCATTTTGGCATGCAAATAAGCTTTGATTTAAAGTCAGTAGCTTTCCCCTTTCTGGGCTCTGGGTTGAGTTATTCTTAGAGTCCTTTCTCTTGGAGGAATTATGAGTTATTTATCTGACAGATTGCCTACCTCCCATCTCATTTCTGTAATCTAACATAACCTCCACAATGCTCAGCAGCTTGCTTTGACAGATACCTACAGAAAGAAACATGTCATGGGCACAGGCCAGGAGCTGCATGAACCTTTCCCTTCACTTTGTTCCTCTGGGTTCATGCAGTGAGAGCCTGGCTCCAGCAGAGGTGCCAAAGGCTTTGGCTGCTCCTAGCTGCACCCAGCTGTGGTAGGGCTGGTGTACCTGGTCCTCCATGCTACAGTTCAGAATAAAGCTCTACTGAGTTCTTAAATTATTCTTATTTTCCTAGAAGTGCATCTCTTCTCATCCCTGCAACAGGATAATGGGCAGCACCACCACTGGAAAGCATCTAGGAGAAGGATATATAGAGAAGGTAGGAGATAAATTTTAATGATGATATCAACTTGGGGGAAAGGTGCTGAGTAATCTAGCAGGTGAAATAATTAGGGTTTAATAAAGGAATAAAGGTTTGTTGACCATGTGCTGCCATTTCCTCTTTAGTTATGGAGCCAAGTTGTGCATTAGGGATTAGCAAGGTACTTGAAACAGCAAAGCTCTTCACTCAGGACAGATAAAAAGTGGAGGCATCATATAAAATAATGAATGGCAGAGAAACGTTCCCTGTCCCAGGCTCTACAAATGAGGGATCATTGAACACTGACATAACCTAAGTGGATAAAAAGAAACTGTTTGCACGTAGTGTGTAATTAGTGATATTAATTGCTATGAATGTTATTCTTGCAAAAAAATGTAGCTGGATTCTAAAAGCTGGTCATTGATAAGGTTAATAAAAGCATTCAGCATATAATTACAAAGTTTTATCTTTTGTTATTTTAAATTTAAAAAAAAATATTATATTTAGAGCATGATGAGCTGGAAAATTTTACAGGAGACATGAAGCCTCCTGCATCTGGGTTTGGAGCCACTTGTTGAGTGCTGATGAATGAAGATGGAGAGGCCAGTGCCCCAAACTCCTTCCCAAAGCACACAGTGCCAGCTCCTTGGCAGAGAGCAAAGGTGGAAATAGAGAATACAGATCTGAAGGACATCCATTCCTTCCCCATAGCAAATCCATGCCCCCATTTGTCAGGTGTGGAACAGAACAGCACAACCTGCCTGCTCATGTCTTGATGTTATTGCACTGCTTTCTGGTTATACAAAGTTTCCACATCTCAAGGGAATCTCAGCTCCATTATTTTCCCTTTCTTTAGGGTAAAACCATAGGGGACAATTTCTCTCTTTAAGAGACTGCAGCCAAGCTTGCTGGGGAAGTTGAGTTGAAGGTCAAGGTGTGACAAGAGGTGGCCTCCAGCCCATCCTCATCACCAGAGAGTTGGATCAACTCCCATCTGGCTCCTTAGCTGAGCCCATCACCTGTTTGCTGGGGGATTGGCTGGGAACACTAATACTGCTGTACTGAAAGGGATGTAAAATCATTAAGCATATCTTGCTTTAATTTACATAAAATCATTTAAATCAGAAGGCTTCTGGAGAGTGTGAGTGAGACTGGGAGGCAGAGATGTGACAGGGGAGACTTGAGTGCAAAATGAAGCTTTAGCATATTAAGCACAATTTTTATCATATCAGTCACTTATGTAACAAATTAGTGAATGTTTTTCTAAAATCATAAAACAGCTCCTGATATGAAATTTGATTATCTCAGTTTATTTTCTCCATCAGCTTTGCTACACAGTAAAAAGCCAGGATTTTTCATTAATATAAGGAAATCACTCAAATTTCTCTTGTAATGAGATGTAGCCTGACTTTGCTACTGACTCATGGCTCGTGCCTCCTTACAGAAACCTGCTCTCTTTTAGATAGATACCGAATAAAACTTCTGTAAACTATGCAAAGCCAGAAAGTGAATCATTTTTAAACTCTGTAGCTGACGAGTTCACAGTTCCTTGAACATGCCAGGGGCATTTTCAAATTATTTTAAGGATTGTCTTTTCAGCTAGTGGAACTGGAAATAGTAAAGTCTTTAGTAATGTTCTTTTTTCCTTTTTTTTTTTTTTTTTTTTTTTTTTGACTAATCTCAGTTAAACCTCACCAGGATTTGACATTTAGGTGACTTCAGCCCAATTTTTGCTGCTTTCCTTTAGAGCCACCAGGCTAGGAGTTTGCAGGCCATGGGCAAGGCACCTGTGGTTCACAGGGTGAAAATAAGTGCTGAAGATCAAGTACACACTCAAGCTCAAGTTCCAAGAAGTAATATTAGTACTAATTAGCACTAAAAAAGTCATCACAAGGCCACACCAGTACACCCAGCAACACCCAGTGGTGGACATCTCTGGGTGTGGAAATCTAAAAGCTATGTTCATACAGTCCAATAGTCAGGCACTGACCCACATTGCAGTTTTCATGTCATTTACTCTCACCTACTAACAGAAGTATTTTGAGTAATTAGTTACAATTCAGCCTGAAGGTCTCCATTTGCATTAACTAGCAAACTCTTACAAGCAGCATGCATTAAGAGTTTTAAATGTCATAGCAAGGTTTAATCAGGCAAGACTGCTTAAAAATATTTCTAATTGACAATGCAATTATTTAACTTTTTGTCTAAACTTTGTTTACATAGGTTTTGCCCAAGACTTTAGATTCAGGCTTTCCAAAATGCAACTAATAAATTAGCAAGGCAATATCCTAAAGGCAACAACCCCTTTTATTGCTGAACAAGGTCCTGTGCCAGAACTATTATAGTGCAGATAATGAGGCATGAAGGGTTGAAAAAGGCTTTTTGGGGGTGTTGCAGGCTTTAGGGCAGAGGTTGAGGGCACACAGGTCTGACTGTGGTTAAGCAGGTGAAGTCTGGAGCAGAAGAGCTCCCCAGAACACGTGCCCACCTTGGATGGAGTGCAAGCACCTGGCAATTTCCACACCAGCCTAAAAGCCCTGGGCTGGGCATAACAACTTCTAAAAGAGATAATAGCAAAATATGTTCCTGGTTCTGCCATAAGTGCCAGGCAAGGTTTGCTCACCCCATCAGGGATGGGATGGGATTTCAAAGCAGCCAGCCTGCAATCCCTGCATCTTGCTGTGTCTTCATCTGTTGAACCAAAGAGCTTTCCACTTTTGCAGTGCATTTAGGAAGTCATATGCCAGCTGGAAAAAGCCATAAATTAGGAAGCCAGGAAGTCTCATGGGTACTCTGATGAACCAAATCTCTGTATTTTTAAAGAGTCATCCCAGGAAAGAGGAGCTGCCAGATGTGCCCCTCTCTCCCTGTCTCACCATCAGTGGAAGGAACCAGTCCTTGAACTGAGAAGCACAATTAAGTGAAATAATCTTTCTTTACTGTGTCTTTCAACTCTCTGCTCTGGTTTTACTCTTCCCCAGAGAGCTTCTTGTTACTGCTAACACTACTTTGTCCAGAAGGCTCCATAAATCACCCTCTGAAGAGCTGAGGTATCACCTGTGGCTGTTCCCATTCATACCCCGTGCAACAGCTCCTCAGTAGCACCAGGCTCCACAGCTACATATCAGGTACAAATTAGAAAGCAGCATTCAAGTAATTAAAAAACAGTTTGTAATCTGATCATATGGGCTGTTTGAAAGTCAGAGTTAAAATTAATAACAGTTTGAACAGGAGAGAAAAGCTTGTTTCTGATGTTGTCAGTCTTAAGCAATATTAAGAACATAAGAACTGCTACAGCTGGTCAGGCTGAGGATAGATTTAGCAAGCTTCTGCTCTGTGGCAGTGATGACTATGGGAGAATTTAATAGCATGGCAGGTAAAGAATAATCCATCCTCCTCTTGGAAAGCATCACTAGCAAGTTTTATTCATTTTCAGCTGCTACAGGGAAAGCATCAAGACTGTGACCCCAGAGACCGGAGGATGATCTGTGCTGCTACCACTCTTTCCTTTATTCTCTCTGCACTTAATTCTGTGTCTCTGCCTGTAGAAAGGTGATAACAACACTTCCCACATTGCCTGTGTTTTTCCCAGTTCCAAACCCTGTTCTGAGGAGGCAGGAGGTGCACGTGAATGGAGAGCACCTCCCGCAGCTGCTCTGGGGTCATAGCCAGATACTGGTCTCACTACAACACAGCCTAACAATAGCAATAATGATAATAACACCTCTTTAAAAAGAGAAAATAAGCAGCAGAGTGTTGAAAGAAATTATTTTCCTTCTCTTTTCATCACCAACTCCATTTCCCTATTCTTCCTCCCTGCTGAACATGAAATGGATTTTCCCAGGCTGGGTGATGATCTTGTCTCAAGGTGGTGGCAGTGATGGGGAGATAGAGCTGAGAAGGGCAGGGAATTCCAGACTTAAGGAATTACAAGCCTACAGCACATCATAATGGCTCATAAAATGGAAAAAAATTGCAGTGCAGGTCCCCTAAGTTTTCTTTTTTTAGAGCACAGACACCTGTACTTTATGAATTAATAAATCTTTTTCATTTCAGAGTCCACAAGGAATTGTTGTTTCCTGACCTGTTCCTTATGGTCTTCCTGTGGGGTTTTTTGGTACCATTTATTCTGTTTCTTTTCATTGCATTTGAGGAAAAAAATGCTGCCCAGGAAAACTTGCCTTCCTCCCTGCCTGCCAGAACTTGGCTTCGGAAGAGACAAAATATCATTTAAAAGAAAAAATAGAAATTATGAAAAAACAAAATAGAATTATGAAAATAATTCACACACTTTTCTCACTTTTAGTATTTAAACCTTACTGGACAGCCCCTGTGGTGTGTGAACAGGGTGTAGGGAAACGTGGTGCTTCTCCTGAATATCCTAAACTGAGCAGCTGAAGCAGAGCTGTACCTGAGGCCCATATGTTAGACACTTTGGGAACACAAACATGGATTCAGAACCCAACAGACAAGTTTTGTGTCCTAGTAGGGGCTTTCCTGAGCATCACAGCATTCTGTTCCATCCCTCACATTCAGTCCTGAGTAAGTGGCTGAACAAGAAGTCTCTCTAATCGTTTTAATAAGAGGCTCTATCACTGCTTTCAAAAGGACTAACAGCATTTAACTCACATCTTTGGAAATGGTTCCCACTTAACTCATGGTTAACTTGAGTTTAATAAGTACTTACTGAAGGCTTGTGTAGCACAAACATGTTGCTTGGGCTCTGATAAAACAGTACTCCTAGGAATACTTGCAACAAGGAGTGGTTTGGCTAACAACAGAAAACCTCCACTTGGAAAGCTTTTATTTACCCAGTGCTCTGATTGATGTTTCTCTTTGTTTCTGAAGTTGGGTAAAAGATTTCTTCCAAAAAGAGGCACAGTGGGGAAAGTGTATTGAACCATTCTCTTTTTTTTTTTTTTTTGCCCATTATTGAACTTCTGGAGTATTTTAGAACCAAACTGCACCCCCAGTTCTTTGCTAAGCAAATGAGGTTTAATCTTTTTCCCATGGTATTTGTGCTCAGGAGCATCTGGGCTCCTAAGGCAGGGAAGGAGTTTAACATGTTCTGGGTGTCTACCCCAGGCTCACCTCCCTTCTTGACATTTGTTTCTTATCTCTAACAATTAGTTGTTTTCAAAATCACCTTCTTTGCCTTATTATCAGGGAAAGAAGACAGCTCTGCACTCAGAGCACTGCCTGCAATCTTCTTTCTGCCTCTACCTTGCAAAAGATTTTATTAACCCTTTGGGCAGACAGATTTTCTATGTTCAGAAAATTCTATTTTAAGACTTTTCAATGTTGTTGTTGTTTTTTTAATGTGTTTTTCTTTTTCTAGGATGTGATCAGGGACATCAGTGATAGCCCAGGCAAACATAATTTGTATATGATACATTTATGCACAGCTTGTAAAGTTTATGAATCTCTTGAGGATCCCTCAGAATTAGATAATACACAGGCAGAAAACACATTACAGCTGTTAGTACTAAGGGCTAGATTATTTCTTCAGATACCTGAGACTCCTGAAGAGAGACATAAGAAGAAACACACCTAAAAATGGGAATAAAAATGTAGTGCTTGATTAAGTTTGCAATAAGAGTTTTTCTAACAAACTCTGGTAGCTTTTAATTTTGATTCTATTTATTCCTCTGCCTTCCATGATGAGCTGTGGCTCTTGCCCTGCCTGCCCAAGCTCTGCTGTAGCCACCTGCATCTGGGATTTGAAGAGGTTCTTTTTGAAAGGAGCTACATGCAAATGATCCTCACATGTTTGGGGATTCAAATATACCCTTTGAAAGGAAAAGCAAAACAGCACAATCTACACATACCCCATCAGTTATAACTGTTCTGAGTGTCCAGGCTTTCCTGACAGAAAATAAATAACTTGATTCATTAATAACTTCAGCAGAAGTGTGATGCTCAGCATCACAGATCTCTTAAGCTCTTAGTAGTGGGCTACACTCTGGGGTTACTCTTCCCCAGACAGGCTGCAATTCCACTTGTCAAAGTTTAAGCTTTTTCACTCTGTTTAGGTTAAAAGGTTTTCTTTCTGCAGCAGCCATTACCTTGAGAGAATAGCTGGGTCTTTAAGACCTCCCTCATTACCACCTGCCCATTAAAGTGTGCATTATAGAGCAGACATTAACACAGAGCCACCTCCAAGCTCCCTCTGAATATTTGCTCTTTCTTTAAGAAGGCTCTTTTGGTGAATTATAAGCACTGCTAACAGTTTTATGCTTTGAACTCCATCCTGCTGGTCCCCATCATAAATGCAGCCCCTGGAGGACTGCTCTGAAGAATAACTTAATTCCTTAACATTTGAAAAGCAAATGATGAGCCCAGCATTGGGCCTTGGTGAAGCTATGTGACTTTTTAGATACAGTAAAAAAAAATTATACACATATATTCGTTTACACTTTATTTAGAACTGCCCCAAACTTTGTGGTCCCAACACTCACTACTTGTCATTTGGTAAAACTTTCCTAAAGGAGATGTGAAAATTCACCCAGATATTTGAGATTAACCCAGTGCAGACACCAGAGGAGCAAACCCTGCACTTGCTTCAGTCCTTTCAGCTCCCCAGATTTCAGCTCCCTTGACTTTAAATGCAAACTTTACAAGGCAATTTTATTAGTACAGAGCCTACAATGACTTTTTAATGCTTTAATTGCTTGAAATGAGTGGAGAGCATTTGGGGTTTTTACCTGTTGCAGTCTGAGACAGATGAAATATCATGGGGCTGAAAGACAAAAAGCAGAATTTTGGGGGCAGAAACTACAAAATAAAGAACTCTTCTGAAGAAGAGGGGAGCTCAGAGAAGAGGAGGGAGCATGGCTGAACCTGGGAGCTGAGGAGACAAGGGGTGGTGGGGCAGGACACAGGTCCCAGCAGCCCCCATGCTGGATGGGGGGGACCTCCCATGGAGAAGAAATCTTTGTATTGACTGAAATAAGTTTTGGATCATGCCTGGAGCATAAAGGAGGAATCCAAAGGCAAATGACTTGTGTGACAAGAAGTGCACTGTGAAGTGACAGTAGATGAGAAGAGCACAGAGATGACACCTCTGATCTTCCCCTTTACCCATCACTTCAAAAACCAAGTTCCTTCACTTGCAGGAAAGTTTCATCAGAGAGAAGTTTCTAAGACAACAGCAACAAAGTGATTCCCACAGCCCAGATGCTTCCCTCCAACATTGCTTTGAAACTGATTAACCTAATTCTCCCCAAACCTGACAATTAATTCAAATTTGGTTATTTTCTATCACTGATATGAAGGGGAAAATGGAAGAAGTCTAACTGGGCAAATCTGGTAATAAATAATGAATCCTCCTTACTGACTGCTTCAAAGTTGATAATCCTTTCTGTAGTATCCCTGGGTCAACCATCCTCAGGAATATAAAGACCCAAATTGAGTTAAATCCCCAGGAATGGTGGCTCCTAGTGGCCTAGGTCCTAAGAAACCATCCACCCCAGCTGGATCAGCTGCACATTGCTTTAAACACCACACAATGAATTTTCTTGTACCGACTGAGCTCTGCTCAGCAACTGCAAAGGTAAAAAAAAAAAAAAAGAAAAAACAGAAAAAAAGGGGATATTCCCAGGGGAGCAAGGTGGTGGTAACTGCTGGAGGTGTTTCATCACCCCAGGTTTGAGTGCCAGGAGCAGAGAAAAGGTTGGGGCACTGCTGAGTGCTGATTGTTCCTGGCAGATCACTGACTGCACACCCGGGGGTCCAGAAGACACTTGAAGTTTTTGAAGTCTAGAGAAAAAAAGAAGAGCAGCTGAATATCTGGGAAGTTAAGGAATTTTAAAGGTTTCTAAGGCCCAAGATTTGCTGTTGGGCTCAAAAATAAAAATACCCTCCACACTTGCTTTGCAGAAGGATGGCAGAACTTTTAATTGATGAGTAGGAAAAAGAAATGGTGGAAAAATGATCCCTTGACCCTCTAGATAAATGGGGGCAAATTCGGGAGAGTTTTGTATGAATGCAGCCAGGGATTTTCCAAATAGTAAAGAAAGGAGGACTAAAGCTCCAAAGCAACACCAAGTAGAAGGCAGGGGTTCTGTCCCTTACTCTGGGGTCCCTGCAGAGCAAGGGGGGGCAGAGCAGAAATTTTTGGGGTTCACCCCTCAAGTCTGAGACTGGCTGATAGACAGACCTGATCCCAAATCCTTAGGGAACCCCTAACAGGTGAATATAAGATTAAAAAAAAATCTCCTGCTTGGCTCTGTCCCTCTGTGTCAGAGGAACTCGAGGAGCTCAATTTTGTTCACTCATCAGGTTTTAACAAGGTAATTGGAATTTGCAAAATTCCTATTCTTTTATTCTTAATAATTTGGGCCATTAGCTGTTGAAGTAAAACACGACATGCCCAAAGGAAAACAATTGCTCTCTGAATAAAGCAAACACACCCTGATTAATTTACTTTCTTTCTAAGCTGACAGCAGAGGTCAGTGTGGAAGACAACAACAACAAAAAAATTACATTTTCTCAGCTTGGTTTGAGACTGTTTAGGGAGGTCACCCCGAGCAACACAAAGGTAATCACCCATCTGGGCAATGAAATGTTACCTCAAATTACTTGCAAGTTCTGGTCACTTTTTAAACAGGTTTTTCATTGTCACATCATGGAAACCATCTGCACATTTTCACCTGTGAAAATATTTCTCCTGAGACACTGGCTTTTATATAGGGCTTTTTTTCCTCCATGGCTTTTCATTCCACTCTAATTGCATTCCCTCTGATAGAAAATGTCTTCTTTTAAGTGTTTTGCTTTCTTTCTCCCTTTCTTTGCAGTTATTATTAGAGAGTGGGGAATGGAAAAAAAAAAAAAAACAGGAGTGGGAAAAGTGCCAGAGCTGCCATTCATTTTAAACAGCTTCTCTAATCCATGCTTTATTTTTTCTTTGCCTTTACATTTAAGTATAACCTTGTTTAAATACTGAATGCTTTGAAGAGCTCATCCCTACCCCACTCTTACAATAACAATTAATGAAGTAGTAGCTGGCTCAGCATTCTTAAGTTTGCTCTTCAACCTGAATCTTCACTCCCTGTCTTCAAATCTACCTGTTCTCCACACTCCATAAAACCTGAAGATTAGAAATAACATTAAAACCATACATTCTTTTTTCCATATATATATATAGTGCAAGTAAGAGATCATCAGGGGTTTAATAAAGGAAACGATTCCTACAAAGAGGTGAAAAAACAGAAGAAAAAGAAGTATCCCCATGAATTTTATAGTAACATTTATGGATGCATAAAAAGACAAAGAATAAAGATGCTGCTGGTTAGATTTTCATTCTTGAGCTAGGTTTTGTTCAACAAAGAATTGTTTTATTTAGACACATCTAGAAAATATGTGTGATTTAGTTTTGTAACAGTCAATAAAAAAAATACCAGGGAAAAAATATTTGTTCCATCACTACAAGCTGTGGAGCCGAGTAAATTATTTTTGTCACTCATGCAGTGCAGTAGTGAGGTCTGTTTGTGAAGAACCAGAACTGTTCTTTGATGTGGGTGCTTTTAAGCAACTTAATTGCAAAGCAGATGGTAAGAAACAAAACAAAACAAAAAACCCCCCAAGCCCTGATGAAACAAAACAAAAAACCCTGAATAAAGGTGGAGAATTGCTTGAGGAATGCTGTGGTCTCACAGGGAGAAATCTTCCTGCTTGTAGCTGGTAACTGTAGATTCCAAGTCTGTGATTAGCCTTTAGTGTAGAAGAGGTAACACAATGGAGCTGATGAAAAGATGGCAACACAGCATGAGGAGAAGAACAAGAAGGCAACTTTGCCTTTAAATGAAAAGGTTTACATCTTCAAACACCCTCTGTCTTCAACAGCAACAATTGAAAACAAAACAAAACAAAAAACAAACAAAAAAAAACCATCCAGATTTTTAAAAATCAAATTTCTTCAGGCTTGGTAACATTGGGGGCTGTACAAAAAAAAATCATTTCATTAGGTTTCCAATTTGATATACAAGGTGGTATCTGGGGAGAATTGGGTCAGAGGCCCAGATACAAAGGTTTGTTTGCAAAGGGGAGGAACTCTTGGTTTCCTTAAGGGCAACACCAAAATAGCTGAAAGCTGGCAAAAAAGGCCTCACCTCTAGCTGTGCTGTCTGCTTTGACCACGTTGCTGATAATTATTCTATATCTGGATACAAAGAGATGTTTCAAGCCTAATAATGCACTACAGAAGAACCCCAACCATGATGGCAAAGTGGTGGTTATGTACACAACACCCATCTCTCTCCAACATCCTGGAATGAAATGACACCTATCCATAGGCAATACAAATGGTTTGAGGGGGAAAAAAAAAGTATAACAAATTAATGCTGGAATTAAAATGCCAGATATGGGCTCTGTGATACATGTGTTGCTCTTTAAGGAAAGGATATTAAGTCTGCAGATTTTGGGGGGAGGAAGAAATGGATGGGTAAAACCTGGACTGAGATGTGAAAGGGTTTCCAGATCCCCAGGTAGATATAGTTTAAGAATTACTGAGATTATTATTTGGGAGATGAGGATTGCTGGCAGTGTAATTAGTAGCAGCCTCTCTGGAAGGTTTTCCCTCTACATTTCATGCCCACCAGATCCTAATCTCAGGCAGGTGTCGGGCATTGATTCCTCCATGGCAAATGCTGCTGCAATCCTGCACACGTGCCCATCAGCAACATCATCTCCTTCTGCTGAGATTCTTCAAGATATATCCCCCTCCTGAGATTAAAATCTAGATGTAAATCTTCAAAGCAATTACATGGACAAAAAGCAGCAATCTCCTCCTGCCATGCAGAAATTCAGGGAGTAGAAATCACCAGATCAGGAAGCACTGGTAGATTATCTGCCCCCAGCAAAGCCATGATACCCTGCAGCAGGGATCAATACCCCACCAAAAATATCCCTACCTGGAGCTTGGTCCTCTAGAGAGCTGGAGGACTTTGTTGCAGAGATAAATGAAAAGACAATTGGCCAATATAGACTTCTTCACACCCCCCTGCCCAGGAAAGGGCACATTTAAAGAGCTACAGTAAAACAAAGGAAGAATGAAACAGAAGGAAATCCATGCTTTCAGCTTGGTTTTGTTCTCTTCCTTTGTCTGAAATAAAATACTGATCTTTTTGTCTTTCTGAATGCTTTTAAAAAAAATTTTTAGAAGGTTTACTGCAAAATAAATGAGGAAGTGGGGAGAAAGAAGCTGCTTTTGAAGTCCCCCCAAACTGGATTTTTTTTAATGTAATGTACCTCTTTATATTCTAATGACTAGGAATAACAAAAACGAGTTACACATTTTTAAAAATAAAATATCCAATGATTCAATCCCAAGTCACATTATTCTGGCTTTGCTCTCACATGCACTTCAGCTACTAATGGCATCTGGAATCATTACACTGGTATTCATTATTCATTCTAAAAAGCAAGATTTTTAAGACACTTGGTGTCACTGGGCTTCCACAGCCATCAGTGAAAGGTGGGTTTGGGTTTTTTGCCACCACAGAAAGAAAACATCAGTCTAAATATACACAGGAAACAACTTTGCCTACAATGCCAACAGAGCTGAGGTTCACTGAAAGGAATAACCCAGCTCCTCATTTCCCAAGGTGGGCATTCCAGTACAACAGCAGCAATCAGCAGAGTCTCATGTGTAATTAATGCATAAATTGAGGAATTTGGGTGGTTTAAAGTTATAGTTGCACACAGTGATGGATGAACTGTGGGCTGCATAACACACTGCTTGCAATCTAACACAAACCAGGCTTTTGTGTTATATATTTACATCTTTAAACATGTAAATCTATCTTGTTACCACTGACATCAATGGCAATCAGCAGCAGAGGTACCTGGGAGGATGTGGGTCAAAATCATCATTACCTGGGTAGAGAGGACTTTTTTACTATACTAGAGAAGAAGAAACTTGAGGAAATACTTCTCTTTTTGTGAAGTTTTCCAAAGATTACAGAAGACAAGCAGGTCAGAAAAGGATTACCAGAAGAATTTGAGAGCCTGATCATGAGCCAGAGTTCTTTCATGCTATTAAAAGTAAATCCACAGAGGTTAACAAAAAAATGTTGCCTATGAAGTATGCCTGATTTTAAACAGAAATAATTAAATACTGCTGTAGTTGTCTTGAGAAACAAACACTTCTAAAGATCAAAAATCTCCTTTACAGTATAGAGGGGATTAAATGTTATTGCAAATATTTTCCAATCACTGCATTTGAAGCCATGAATTATGTATGTAGAAAAAGACAAAACCTGTAGCACAGATAACAGAAAACCCCCACCCAATTATAGGTGGCACACAGCAGAAAGCATTTCCTATTGTGCACCAGGAGCACTTAATTGTAAGTGACAAAGTTAGATGATACTACAACAATAAAAGGGAAAATTTAGACCTGCAACAAAAGAATAGAAATGGATTTCTGTCTACCAGGGTCCTCAACAATCAGCACCATGCACCATTTACACTAACAAGATGGTTATTTCCCCTCAAAACTGGGGTTTTGATGTGCAGGTGCATTACTTCATGTTAGCAAGAGGAAAATGATGCTTTACTAGCATGAAAACAAGGTTATACCTAAATCAACACTTTGAGTCAGAAATCTGTGTGCTGATAATCTCTTGTAACTTTCACTCTGTAGTTTGTTCAGTGTTCATCAAGGATTTAAGGCAGCTCCTACTTTTTATGTAGAAGGAAATAAGCAGACACATGAACTGCATGCTGCAGCTCTCAAACCATTATGGGAACCACTCCTGGGAGAGGTGTTAAATGCTGGGGGTTCATTGCCTGGCTACACTTTGTCCTTCTCATTTTGCAAAAAGTTTCCTAAAGATCTGAATCTAGGGTCCTAACCCAGGCATTACAGCCCCTGATGCTCTAAGAGGTCTTCTCCAGGGCAGTGGTTCTGATTAGGAATGCCAAGGTCAGGCCGGATGGAGCTTTGAGGAACCTGATCTAGCTGAAGATGTCTCTGATCACTGCAGGGAGCTGGACTGGATGGCCTTTAAATGCCCTTTCCAACACAAACCCTTCTAGGATCCTATGCTTGAGTTTCAAGTGGCCTTGGGGTTTGGTTGGGAAGGAAGGTCAGCTCAGGGAGGAAGGAAAAAGCCATTTTGTAGAAATGGATTCTTTCCTTCTCCCACAGATACCTTTTACAAGCTTGGCTGTTGTTGTGATACCACTATCAGGTGTCCATTTCTCAGGGAAAAAAAAAAAAATTAAAATATTATTTTCTAGGCAGAAAGGAGCTATTCTACTTCTGCCCAGGTGCCCACCAGGTGCTATGGTGTCCTGGTTTCAGGTATTAAGTACAAGCAGACCTGCAGGGATTGGGACATTTTAACACTGAATTCTGAGCTACCCACGAGGTTTAGGGGATTTCATTTAGGGGATTTAAGGATCCAGCAGCCATGGGAAGCATTACAGCTCCAGGCAGAGGAATGTCAGAGTCTGTCTGGGAAAGCAGCCCCTGGCTACTCTGCCAAAGTGTTTTGATGTGCTCCAGTATCAAGTCTGTGGATTGTTCTCAGTAATTTTATTGGAATTAAAACTGGAGCCTCATTTCCATTCCTCAGATTTATATTTCTTGCAGTTCTTTTTAAGGTTTCCAGAGGGGCAAAAGAAGTGAAGATTGTAAACCAAAAAGAGAGAGTCTTTAATCCTTTGATTAAACTTTTGTTATAATAGTGAGGACGATCACCTGAAAGGAAGGTTTTATTACTGAAATATCATTAAGATACTATGACTGAGGTACTAAGGACGTGCTATAAATTTCTCTTAACTGCTGCTGATACTTAGACATAATCCACACCTAGACCTCACATCTAATCAGCCAACTAATCAACTTATTAATCAACATCTCACAAGTAGTCTTGACCTCTTTAGGACCACAGCATTACCAATAATCCCAAAAGGCCTGGATCTGAGATTTGAAAAACCCAGGCAGTATCTGAGAGTCATACAGTCAGGGTTTTTATTCAGTATTTTGACCTTGAAACCTCTTGATTCATCAGACTTGTCAGTGACACAAGTAAGGTCAAGTTCTGGGCATCTGGGGACCCTCTGGCAGTCTTGTTTCATTTTCACAAGAAGTCAGAAACATGTGAATGGTCCAGCTGGCAGCTCTCCATCCCCAAGGCCAGCAGACCTGGGCACTGAGGGCTTTTCCATCCCAGCTGCCCCAGCATCCCTCTGCTGCTCAAGGCAAAGAGAGGTGGATTTTAATCTGGGGGACCAGGTCAGACTCCACAATCTGAGATGTGGAGCTCAGGAGAGGGGAAAAGCCATCCTGCTCAAGCCTGGTAGCAGACACAACTCAGCTGGCTAGAAACCAACCCAAATAAATTTGATTTCAAATAACAACAGGCACTTTTGAGGGTTTTTTCTCCCCTGTGGAATTGGGAATGATAAAACCAATTCATGACAGGCACTTGATGAACAACTTGACACCCAGTGTACACCTCCTCTTTGGTTAGCTGTAGATCTGTGGCAGACTGTGCTGACAAAATTCTCCATCAAATATCCCTAATGAGATGCTTTGGTCTTTAGTCCTGCCTGGTGCTAATCACTGCCTGGGACATGGGGCTGGGGTGTAAACAGACTTCTTTCTTCCTCAGAAACTGACCCAGGGAAATCAGTCTCATTGCAGGAACACAGTAATGATACAGACACACATTTCCTCTGGCAATATTCTAGGATGGAGCTTGAAGCCCAACATCTTCTGCACCAGTCCCACCAGTTCTCACCAACAGCAAGTTGTCCTCCAGCCCATCAGTACTGTCAACATGGGGGTTTGACTTTATCTTTTTTTTTTTCCTCCCAACACTAAACAGCAGAAGTGTCATTTGTGTCCTCAGCAATGTTGAGAATAAGAGATTTGTTTTCTATTCCCAAATATTTTGCTGGAATTTTCTACTAGTGTCAGAGGAAGCTGGAGGAACCAAGAGACATCCAGCTGCCAGTGAAGGGAAGGGTGTTGGGCTTTGGTGCAAATCCGTGGCATTTCCCTTGTACTCATCAAGGCAGGGGGGGACACACTCATCAATATTAGCAAAAGACTCCTCAGCAGGACTCCCTGGGATGTGACAGTAATGACCTCCAGAGTATTGACCTTTTCCAGAACAAGGTTTCAACCACGGAGATGAATTACAGACATTTATTACTAGAGATAAAGGAGTAAATCCATTACTGGGGGTAATAATAGATAGTTTATCTTTTATGCACTCAAGTCTCTGTAAGGGAATCTGGTGTCTCCTTTCCCAGTGCCTTGCAGAACCTTGTTGGAGCACAGCAGGACACGAGATGCTGGGGGGGACTGCAAGGATTGCAGCCAGGGCAGTGTTCAGGCTGTGACCTCCAAGGGTTTATCTGCATCTTTGGAAAGCTTTGTTTCTCCTTCTGTTCATGCAGCTGCTGCTACTACCAATAACATTTCTCTGCCCTTCCTCTACTGTGCCCAAAATCCTGGTCCCAGTCCTTTCATGTAAGCAGCAATTTGCTAGGGAAAGGTCACAACAACCCCATCTCTTTTCTGAGAGAATTTTACTTCTTAATTTTATTATTTGCAAGATGTCAGAAGCTGCAAACAAAGATCAAGAACTCAAGTAAGGAAAATTCCCCAGTGATAACCTGAGTGACCATTTTCCCCCAGGTTCCACCAGGTCTGATGTGCTCTTCCTGAGGGATTTTGGTACTCAGGCTGTGTAGTGCCCTCTCTTGTCCTCCCACTTCCTGGCACCTTTAGACATCTGTTGCTTCAGTAAGGGCAGTATTAATAAATTAATTATTGGAAGAATACACATAGCCTCAAGGATTATGCACAAGCTATTAACACCAATATGTAGAGGATAATATATGCTGTTTACCAGCTGAAATAGCAATCAGGCTGCTGTGGGTTATCAGCCCTCTCACAGCACAAGGCAAAATGAAAATGAGCAACCAGGAAGTTAATTTGAGCTGCTTGCTTTTTCAATAGAGTTTATACACCAAGATGAGAAAAAATGGTGCAACAATCACCATCAGCAAGTTGAAACAAATGGCATTAAGTGGATGGGTACAACTAAATGTGATGTATAGAGCTTTATGTGGAAAGAAATCTTAGCAAATGGGGTTTTGCCTTTTCTGAAAAAGGAGCTGGGAGACACCATAGAGAATTATTTGGCTGGGTATGTTAAATCAGCATGGTTGGGTTTAAGAGTGAGTGATATCCCTTTGGGTCATTTCATGCTCAAGCTGCAACAATTCCTGAGTCACCCAGGAGCAGAGTTGACTCTTGAAATATAAAATTTCATGGAATTAGGTCAAAATCTGGGGAACAACTTTGTAGGAAAGCCATGACACAGGCTGGAAATGACCCCTTCAGGGACCTGAATCTCTTTGGATTCCAGTGCTCAATGTTGAAACCCACACAAAGGGTCTGCAATTAAATCCAGGAATAGAAAATAACCTATGAAAGGATCAAATCCCCCTCATATTTCCTATTAGCTCCAACTGCAGTGCTCTGGATGAAGCATTCAATTTGTGAGTAAATGTTTCACCCCCTGGTTGTATCCAGAGCAGTTCTGCATGTGAAAACTCACAAGACAGAATTTTATTCCACACAGGTAACCCAGCTCAGCTGTAACCTTTCTGACATTTGGGGGGGTTGATCACTGGCAGTAAAGCTTTAACAAGCTGGGATTTGATTGTATGGCACAAAGCCTGCATAATTTATTTTTAATAGTCTGATAAAATCCACTGCACAGTTGAAAGATGCATTAAGATTTGGATAGTGGAAAGGACTATCCACACAAAGATTTACACAAATGGCTATGTTATGGGAAGGGTGATGGGGTGTTAAACTGCTGGGAACCATTTGAATAAGAGTATTTTGAGGATGGGCTAAATATTGTCATTTTAAGAAGCCCAGGACAGTCAGATGGTTGAATATTTTTTTCAAAAGATGAAAGTCTCAGACCCCAGTAAAGCAAAACCCATCTCACTGTGTACTGCTCTTTGTAATGTTTGCTATCTATTTATATCAGCCCTGCTGAGTCTTTAAACATCTCTAAATAGAAGAACAAACACAGAGTGGGTTCACAGCCCAAGCAGACTTTCTATAAGTTCTCCCTACCCTTTTGGCAAGACTCTGGGTGAATAAAACCCTTTCCTGAGCTGAGCTTTGTCTTTCCTAAGCTGCTGCCTTTGCAAGCTTTGTCCTTGTAGGTTCATATGCACCCCTGAAATATATTAGGAGTTTAAAATGGAAAGCCAGCCTGATCCTTGATTACAGTGCCTCTTATTGCAATTCTATAAGGCAACAGCACTAAGAAGTTACCAAGTGTGATACAAAACCTCACCTGCACAACTTCATTATAACCACAAGCCATGGGCTGTTTTAGGGCAGTGCTGCTTTAATTAAGCTGATTTTTGAGGGGGAAGTTGATGGGATTACACAAAGAGATTTCTTTTCCCTCATAATGAAGGTTGGTATAACTTTAAAAATTCAATTACGTTTTCCCAAAGCTGCATAAGAAATATTTGGGAGAAGACTGAAACAACTCTTAAAGCAAATTATAGCACTGTCAGCAAACAAGACAGCAGCATGTCAAAACACAGGGGTATTTCTATACAAAGCATTTAGCAAGTGACTTCACAAAGATGATCCCTGTCTGGATATTATATTCCTCTCATTAATTTTACCTACAGCTAGAAAGAGGAATACTTTCTGTTTACCATTTGAAATTATAAAATAAATAAAAAACAAAAAAACAAACCAAAAAACCAAATTAAACCATCTTGCACTATAATCCAAAGAAGGATGCAGAAAAATATTATGGGTTAATTCACTGAAGCTTACTCAGTACTGTAAAAACCTAGGAACAGTTTAACAGCTTTAGAGATTCCCAAATAATGACATTTTCTGCAGTAAAACCAGATCTATAAAATCCCATCCGCTCACATCTACACTTTTAATAAGTGGATTTTATACACTAGTTACCTAGGGGAAGTCCTAATACAGCAGTGAGTGGTACACTGTGGACACAACTACTTCTGTTTCCAACTGGATCAAATGGTGTCAAAGCTCAAGATGCTCAAACATTGGTCTGGGAAGCCCAGTGAAAACTGTCTGCCTGGATAAACACACAGAGCTGCTTAAATTCTGCCTGTACACTGATCCAACACCACTGACACCAATGCCAGCCTTGGAATATCAGTGCCAGCCTTGGAATATCAGTGCCAGCCTTGGAATATCAGTGCCAGCCTTGGAGTGAAGGACCCAGAGTCATAAGGAGGTTGAGCAAGCAGCAACAGGACTTGAAGGCTTAGTGGTGCATTTTTCTAACAGTAAACATGGTGCAGATTAATCTGCCTGAACTGTCATAATATCATTAAAAAAAAAAAAAAAAAAAAAAGTTACTTTTCTTCTTTTAGATTAAGATGGATACATTTTAAGGCTTTTTCTTCCCAGTGTTTCCTTCCTCCCAAGGAGGGAGACTGAGATCTTTAAAGGATCCTGAATGATGTCAAAAAAGGATTGCCAGCCCTACAGGGTTGTCCCTACTTTTTTAATATTTAGACATTCTCCAACCTGTGCCTCCATAATCAATTATCTGCTCCCATGGCTTTGTGCTCCTGATGGAGAGCAGGAAAGCAGCTGCTGGATCAGTATCTTATTGGTGATCTCTTATGCAAGATCAGCTCCCTCACCAATGCCTGAGCTGTCCAACTGCCCCAGTAGCCCCAATAACTCCTTAGTCCACTTTTCCATTTCCAATTTACTACGATGCAAGTGAATTATTATAAATTTCTGCTGATAATCTGGGAAGTGATGGCAGCACACACAACTGCTATGAAATTTCTCAAAAGCAATGAGCAGGAGCTTTAGGTAGGGACTTTCTCCCCCATCACACTGGATACCACTTGTATCCAGATCTGTTTGGTGAGCAACTCAAACCCAGGAGTTTTGCCTCTGGAATGATCACTGGGTAAACCCAGCAAAATTCAAATTTCAAGCTTACTTGAGCAGTGCCTGTGGATTCATAAAGATGCTCAAAGCCTTGAGAGTAACCTAAATCCTATGCACAGTGCAAACAGCAAATAGTAATTTATAATAATATGTGATAATAATATATAATAATGGTATCTATATTATATAATACATAATAATAGCAATTATAACAGCTGAGTTTGGAAGCAGTAGGTAGCTCTGCCTGAATGAAGCAACTCCTGGGGTGTGAGCACATCCCTTTGTCAAAAAAAGTTTTACCCATGCAATAGCTCAAGGACACGTTGCCATTTGAGTGGAGTGGAAGGAGTTTAGATCATCTCAGTCTTGGGTCTAATTCACTTTAAAATGTTGCTGAAGTCATCTTGGATTTATCTGCTCTGTCTACAGACAGAGATAGAAAAGCTGACACAGCCACAAGAAGCCAGCAGTGAGCTGGGGAGCTCTGTCTCCTCCTGAAACAGCACTGACAGCTCTTACAAAAAACTGCATGTATCACTTGAAGGCATCTCCCATTTTTACAGAGGAAGCAGAGGAGAAAGTGGCTCCCAGACCTCTCATCAGCAGAGTTTTTGCAAGAAACACCTCGACCCAACTGTTAATTCACTTCTGTCTTCCAGCTTAGGCTCCAGATCTCTCTGCTGTCTGCTTTATAGACCAGATCCTATCTCTGAGTTGTTTTTAGCCTACAACAGACTCCTGAAAGGTGAGCAAGGACTTTGTGTGCTTCATCCCAAGCTAGGAAACTTCCTCCACTTTATCAGCCAGGGCCAACTTCTGGGGTGACAGAAGCCCCATCCTGGAGCACTGAGGTTGCTCTACAACCCAGCAGCAGTTGCCCATGGCCCACACTGTGAAAACCCAAACTGAGGTAGCAAGAAGGTTTAATGGTTGGAAAGGTGGTGAAAAGCCCACATCAGCTTAGTTAACATTTAAATGTTTTATCATGACCTTCAGGAGTAAACTCCTCAGTGTTCATTTTTATCATCATTTTTTGTGTAATTTCTAAAAAATGTGAGCATAATGTCTGAGAGAATGTAATGTAGTTAAGAAAAATCTAAAGGAGAACTACACAAGTATTAATAAAAAGGGAATTCAGAGGTTCAGAAGGTCAAAATCCAGACACTTGGGTGATACAGTCTTTCCTGGAGGAAAACATAAGATCTTGAAGGGAATAATCTACCTTTAGAAGGGGCAGGTCTAAAATGTTTGTTTCTAACCCCAGTTGGAAATGGAAGTTTTATCAGCATTAAGTTCTTCAGGAACTCTGAAAATTCTGTTCCCAGACAAGCTTGTTAGACAGCCAATGCATAAGGAAAGTAATCTGTTTTGACATGTAAAAGATCAGATTTTTTTAATAAACTTCTAAAAATAGCAATGAGAGGCTTGGGTTAATCTGTTGTGAGCAACTCTTGGTCTATTTACTTCTGATAGCACTAAGAAAAAAGCACTGCCATTATTGAAAAGACTGTTTTAATGATGAAATACCTAAAATTCCATTTCAAATTTTATTCCTAATTAAAAATAGAACTGCTAATTATAATGTCTGTCTACTTTAGAAGGTGCTGCAAGGCTTAATTAATTGTCGTTAAAGCTCATTTGAGATGCTCACACCATGGAAGTGTAAAATTGTTTATGTTAATCAGGAGGATGGTTCTGAGAGCTCTGAAACTGGAGGGCATCCCTCACCAAACCAGCCCGTGGGGCTGGCATGGGATGCCTGGAACTTCTGTGCACATCCCCTGTGTTCCCATAGTGCTGCTGTCCCCATTTTAGAAAAGAAGAGACCAAGACAAGTGCAGCACTTCCAAGAAGTCCTCCATGGTGGTTGGGTTGAACCCAGATCTCTTAAATCAGATCCAATGAACTCCCCTCCCCTGCACATAAATGATAGGAACCTTCTCTACTTCCAGGAGGGAAATCTCCACCTTCTCTCCTGCTACTTTCTCCAAAGGTGCCTCAACTCAGCAGCCACCTCAGGAAAGAACAGCCTCACTCAGCAACACTTTTGGGTGGGCTGCCACAAGCAGAGGCTCAGGCACATGGCAGTGCATCTCAACACGTGTCAGATACATCAGGGAGGAGGAAAGGGGCAGCACAAAACCTTTGGCACCATGGAGGAGGCACAACCAAACTCCTGGTGCAAGTTCTCAGCAGTCAGTGGTCATGCTGGGAAGCAAGGGGATGCTCCAATGAGCCCCCAGGTTATATGTGGGGAAAATTCAACCTAAGAATTGTTCCCTCCTCCCCTTCTGGTGACTGACTTCTTGTTCATGTCTCCTCAAGGCACCTCCAGTGTTTTGCTGGGCATTTCTGCCACCCAACTTCCACATCTTCTCCCCTTGCTGTTGCTCAGACAGCAATAAATCCTATTACAAACCAATGGATTTAAAGTGAGATTACATTAAAAAGCTGTGAAGCAATGCCTGGGACACAATTGCACTTTTCTTGCTCCCCTTTCCAGCCTTGCTGAACACAGAACTTTTGCTGGCCAAGAGGAGGGCACTGCCTTGCCTGAGCTCTGCTGAAGGAGTCCCAAGGGGGGGGATAAAATAGAAAGCTAAGGGTTTGAAGTTTGTGTGTAATCAGGATTAATACCAGTGCTATTTAAAAAAAAAAAAAAAAAAAGAAACAAACAAATTGAAAACCCTTTTGTCTAAAGATGTAAAACGTGGAGGGGTAGTTCAAGGTTTCAAGGGTGCCAGGCTGGAACCCCAGAGTCCCCTGGCATCCTATTGATCTGACAGCAATGGTGGGACCCAGGACTAAACAAAAATGATTCCCATTCTAAACCTAACAGCAAGGAGTGACCCAGTTTTCAAGAGGAGAGGTTTCTGATTACCTGACAGCAGCTCACATTTGTACGCAAAGAATAGCAGGAGCACATTTAATCTTTCCTGCTCCTAGCCTGCCAGCTGCACTTTCCCTCTCCCAGCTTGCTTGAAGGATGAGCAGTGCAGAGCTGATTTTTATCCCTTCAAGATTTCCAGCTAGGAATATGCATAAACTGGAGTAGCTTGGTTATCTGATGCAAGCACTAATTGTGTGGGTCCTAGCACGAGTCCAGCGGGAACGCAGAGGCTTTCCCTGCTAATACCAGGGAAGAGCCAGGCAATGCTCAGTGGCTTGGAGTCCCAGCTGGGAAAATAGTGCCATTATCTCCCAGCTGCATAGACCTTCCATACGGCTCTGGTCTGCCTGGATGAACACTGGGGCTTGCTGAGAGCTTGAAACAGTTCTGCAGAAAATTGGAGAGATCCCGAGACGTTCCGCTGCTGGGAGCTGTAAGTACAGATTTGTGCTGCCTGCTGCAATGTGGATGATGCTGGGGGAACAGTGTTTGCTCTTGGGTTTTGGGTTTTTTTTTTCCTCCCCCCCCCCTCCTCCTTCCTCAGTAATTTTCATTAGCATCAGGGGTAGAGGATGAGGAAAATTCACTGCTTTGTTTCTGCTGCGTGTCTGGAAATGGCTGATGCTTCCAAGATATATGGTTCTTGGAAGAGAAAAATGTATGTGAGGGATTTGTATGCAAGCGAGATCGGAGACAAACAGGAGCCTGTGCTGGCAACAGACACCCCAGGTACCTTATCTGAGTGTGTCACAGCTCTGTGCTGCAGTCAGACAGACAGCACAGAGGATGACAGTGCTAATTCTGGCACTTTACATGACTTTTTACAGCACATAACAGGAGGAAATGGCTAATCAGAGCCTAATCTAATTTCCAGCAGCGGAAGGTGTAAAAGCAATAAGCATAAATCTTCAGGAAATGTTTAAAATTTTTTACTTTAAAAAGTAAGTTTTCCCTCTTAGTCATTTTAATAATGATTAAAAAAATAACAAACCTAAATCCAGATCACCATGTATGTTAAACTTTGGGTTTTGCATCCAAAGATTGGCAAGTTTCAGTTCTGATGGTGTCATTTATTCACAGTGCATGACAGAGCTTTAAAGGAAATGCAATAATTGATAAAAAGTTTTGGGAGTCTGTGATTCCAGAAGCAAACAGCTGCTTGGCTGGTGCTTTAGGTTAAATTGTATATTCCCATAGTACTTTTGGGGTGATTACTTGGATTTGGACAGTTTGTTGCATGTGTAAAAAGGGTTTCCAACAGCTTGTGCACAATCAGTTTTAATGCTCACGTTTTCCTGCAAACAAGATGCAAACACTCTGCAGCCTAAACAGTTCAGTGGTTCTGTCCACACTCAGGTTATTTTCCTCTCTGAAGCAGCATTTCCTCCTTTTATTTTTTTTTTTTTATTATTCGTCCTTTTTATCTTTTTATTCCTCCATTTTCCTTGTATTTTCTCCCCCCCCAGAGAGAGGGGTATTGGCTGACTACTTCTGCCCCATCCAGCAACTGGAAAAGTTCTGCAAGTTCCAGGAGTTTTTGTGTGTATGCAACTAAACCCTGCAGTGTTTGTAATTCCACATCACCACAAATAACCCAGCTCCACCAGGCAGCTTGTGCTCCAGAGACACTATGTCAGTGTTTCCCCTTCCATGAGTCTCTGCTTCAGAGGTTTTATGGCACTAAAAAGTCCCCAATCAGTACCTAGATGAAGTTGGCCACCACCATATATCACAGTTTATTGTGTAAAAAAGAAAAATAAACCCCCTCAATACATACAGCTATAGTTTTCAAATGCTGGGGAGGTGTTGATCACCATGGATTAGAAGTGCTACCTTCCATGCCAAGGGTAAAGTTAGAAACAATATATAACAACTTAAGTGCTTTAAATCAAACAGCAGACACCTCTCTCTTCTTTTCCTTCCAGTTTTATGAGCATTATTAGAGAGGTTTGTGGTGCCTAATGAGCTAGCCTAAAATTAATTTCAGGCACCTGAAACCAATGTTTCCAGCACAGAACAAGGTGCTGGAAACATCCCAAGGGGACCTGAAACACAGTTTTGTGTTTGCATTATAGAGGAGTGCAGCACCATTTGTACTTCAACAGAAAATTCTCATTAGAAGGATGTTTGCCTCTTGCCTTGGGAATATATGAAAATCTATCAGCTCTTCAAAATGGCATTTGAATTTTTCTTTCCCCTCCAAGAAACTGCCTTTACCTTCATGGCATTACAAGACAATATTCCTTTTGTTTGAAATAGTGACTGAGTTCATTCCAGATTGCTTTCTAAGAACCCAAAGGTCACCCAGATGCTGTTCACCTTCCTAGCATGGGGCTTGCCCAGGGGAACCAAGACACAAAAACCATCTTAATTCTGCCCCAGCCTGCCCCTGCTGAGCCTTCCTGACCTGCCACCAGGACCTGACTTACAGAGAATGCTTTTACAAAGGATCCCCCCCAAAGAGTCTGGCTCAAAAAATCCTTTTTTTCCTTCTATACTTTCTCACTCATGCCTAACAGAGCACTCCACATTGATTATAACAAGGAACAGCAGCAAATCCATAGCCCAGTCCTCCACGTAAGAGGCAAAGTGTCTTTTTAAACACCAAGACACAAAGAACTTCAGGCACAGTTTTACAACTCCCTGTGCTGGCAGTTATCATCTCTGGGACACCCGAGCCACCACTTTTTAGAGGCAAACTAATATTTAGGCAATTAGGTGACCTTATTTCCATTGCTGAACCAGCAGGCTGCCAAAAATTACTCTTATTTACACAAAGCTTTTTACCACACAGGGAAACCCACCCCACCATTAAAAAGAGAAGCAAGTATGAGCAGCTTAATCATGGAAAAGAAAAATAAACCTTATAAAAAGAGATCAGGATATTGTACTCACAGTTCTCCATCCTCCTGAGAGAATAACCACACACAACCAGGGTGAGACAAAGGACCAGAGAGATGGAAGACCCTACCTTAATGTGGGAGGCTACTGAGCAGCCCAGGCCAGCCTCAAGTGCTAGCAAGAGGGGTTTTTAGCAAAAAACCAAACATGAAGACTCTCACACATCAGTTCCAAAGGTTTTAGGGTCTCCAGACTGAAATAGAAAGGAAAAGTCCAAATTTTGCCATACCTTTCTGCCCTCAACTCCAGCTCCTCTCCCCCTGAGAAGCTCTTGGTGGGTTCCATGCCCAGCTGCATCCCATCCAGCCCTGGCTCTGCCTCATCAGGTGCAGCTGATCAACACTTTGCTTTGTTCTTGGAGACAAAAGGGGTTCCCAACCCCTTGTTCAGGGACTGTAAAGTTAATTGTCCCACCTGTGGCAAAAGGATAAGTAAAGCCTATAAACAGCTCCATGGTTTTTTTAGCATTTTGCCTCACAAAACTTTTTTGGGACTGGTTTTGCCAAGGTCTCACCAGATGCTGAGTTAAGTGGGGTCAGTGCCCAAGGCTAAAGTGAGGGTATCCCCACACCAGACTCTTATCCATGGTTACTGTTATCTCTTGAGGAGTGACACTTGCCCACAGAAGTTTTTTTGGTGTAGCTGGATACTAAAACCCTGTAGGACTCTTGGCCAGGCAATCTGATCAGCCTCAGAAAGTGTGGGAGCAGGAAGCTTCCACCCAACCTGCTCCAACCTCCCCTCCTCCTCTCCAGGTGCCTTGGTTTTCAACACCTCTGATGCCAGGCAGAACTCTGCATGTCTGCAAGGTCCAAAAGTGAGGGGCAGGACCTGTCACAAGTCACCTGGGGAGGGACAAGGACCAAAGGGTGAGTTGCTGGCACACCAGGAAAAGGAATGACTCTCCCACTTGGACACAACTGGATGTTTGTGTGCAGTGCTGTCCCTGCTCTGTTTGGGGACAGGAGACAGATGATGTCTCCAGCAGCTGTGCAACACTAGGTCAGGTGGAACTTATCTGCTGCACTGAGTTTCCTACAGTCAAAGGAATGAATTTTCAGTTGTTGGATGCTTGTTTCCCCTGAAGATACATTTTCAGTTTTTGTGCACTTTAGGCTTCATCCAGTCCCACTGCCTTGTCTGCTAAGAGTCAGACCACTCAAAATAGGTCTGGTTGGACCACAAAATATTTGTCACTGTTTCAGAAGTTCTGACACACCATATACTTCACCAGTTTGAAACTATTTCTCCCAGACATTCCCTGCCAAGCAGCCCATAGGCTGAATTTGGTGCATACAGTACATATGGGGTACCTTTTGTGAGAGAAATTAGGATGAAAAGCACTCAAGTTTCTGAAACTTCATCTCCTCAAGCAGCTTCTGGCAATCCTACCATGAAATTAGAAAACCAGTGGGATCAGAGCAGACCTCTCTATAAATTGTGAGGTCTTGTGCTTCCTCCCTTTGTAAAGAAATCCAGATAAAAGGTAGATTTTTATCACTTAAATGAGACAGTTGTGACCCAAGGACTATCCTGCAAGGGTCCACTTCCCCATTCCTCACCTGAAGACTCTGGACTGTCTGGGCAGACAGAATTTGGCTCTGCCTGCAGTGACCTGCACTCCATCCCTGCCTCTCCCAGGGTCTCCCAGCTTCCAAGGAGTCTGTCCTTGAGCCTAGTGAAGAAAACCAAGCATCTTATTTGAACTGTGGGATTGTTCTCCACCAAGAAAGCTCACACAGAGCCAGGCTGGGTACCCAGGCTGATCTCCAGGGTGGTTCCTCACCATCCTTCATGCCTTGGTTACACTTCTCTGGAGTGTCTGGTAGCAGCTGTTATGAGAACAACTATTTCTGAGTTGGCTAAGCCCTGACAGCAGCCTTGTGTATCAGGGCTGCTCCCTCGTACTGCAGCATCTCAGCTCTCCACAGTCAGAGGATATTACATTCATTTCCTTTATTCAGGTGCCAAGCCCCCAAAAGGTTTTGTTTTCCTTGGGTTGGTAAGAGCAGGGAAACTCTGCAATGGTCGTGGCTCTGGCACTGGGGAAATTTCTCTCCCAGGAATTGTTTTGTCTGCAGGTTTAACAAGAGCACTCAGGCTGCACAGCAGGTTAGAGGTTTTACCCCTATTATACTCACTTAAACTGCCACCTTTTTCCCAGCACTGATATCATTGTCTATGACAGAGTGCTGAAGCCTCTCCACAGAGGTGACCCAGCTCTTTCTGGAGATATTACACAAAGGTAAAAGCCATACATCTTTTTAACTCTCTCCTTGCCATTATTCCTGGCTCTGAAAGCCATTGGAGGTCCAGGTCTGATTTCCCTGCCTTAAACCCTGCCTTGGTCCCTCTATTCCACCTTATCCATGAGTTCAGGCTGTACTTTGGCTCACTTTTCCCATCCAAAGATCCCTACTAAATAAATATTTACTAACCATGTAATGCCCAGTCAGCTGCAGAGTCATCTGGGGAGGGCATTGCCACAGAGGAAGGATTTGTCAGAAGGATCTTCTGCTTAAAATCCTCATCTCCTACCCAGGTGAAATGGGAACTGTTATTCATGGGGTTCTTTGCAAAAAGCTTGCTTTAAAAATAATAAAAAACAAAAAAACCCAACATCAAACAGTCTTCAAGGAGAGTATTCTTGTAGGATTAAATGGACTGCAAATATTTGTTGTCTTTACTGTTTAAGTACAAAGCAGCTCTCACCAGGAAAAGGTCAGTGCAAACATCCCCAAGGGAAACACCCCAGTCTGGGCAGGAGATGTGGGATAAGGAGGAACAGAGGGATGGAGAGAGATGGAGGGATGGTGAGGAATGCACCTCTCTCAGGTGTGGCTGTGACACAACTGATCCTCAGCCTCCCCTTGCTTCCCACTGCTCAGAGCAGGCTCCTGGATCCAGCAGCCTCAGCTGGAATCCTTTCCTTGCCACCTTTGCTGGGGGCAGCCAAGCAGAGGGCTGTAAGTTTATCACATCTTTTGGCCACTCTTCCCTGCAGGTTTCTGCCTGTTAATAGGATTATTTCCCCTCACCCCATGCTGCCACCATGCCCCAAACACTGCTCTGTGCTGTGGGGATCCTCCTCACCATGGCAGCAGGGATGCTCCATGCCCCACTGCTCCACTTCTTGGGTTTTGTCTCCATCTGAGCCAGCACCTTGGCTTTTAGTAGCTGCCTGAAGCAAAGGAGAATCCTGGCTTATGAACCTGTGCACAATTGCTTCACTTCCAGCCAGGAATAAACTGTTCTTAACCTAAATACTCCTCTGAGGACACTAAGCTTGGGGGAAGAAACATAACTGCGTTGTACTGAGTGTGAGCAGGAAGCAGTGAGCCTGGTGTGGACTGGATCGTGCTGGGCAGAGCTTGGGAAAGCAGCTGGGGAGAGAGGGGAGGGAAGGAAGGACAGGGATGAACACAGCCGAACAATAACAGCCTTTTTATCTTGTTGTAAAAGTGATGTTTTCAAATTAACCATACACTGCTGCAGAGATGAGGAGTGTAAAAGCATCCAAGCTCAAGGTGTGCCCGAAGTTCCCCTTACCTCCAGGACAAGGGGGTGAAAATCCTCTCTATGGTTGCTTCCCACCATCCTCCTGCTGGGCCAGGGTAGCAGCACCTGCAGAAAACACCAACTTGTTTTTATGAGAAATCAAAGAATGATAAAAGCTATAGAACAAACTGAAAGTGGGCAAAGCTCATCAGTTCCATGAGCAGCATCGGGTGGGCTTGTGTGCAGTTTAATCCCTCAAATCTGGCATAAAAGGGATGCACAGTGAGGTGGGGAGAGACCCCTGTCAAATTGGCAGGAAAAAGAGTTGGCATTTTAATGCAAAATGCTCAGTTAGGTGAGGAAGGATCTAGCCCTGAATCTTAAGGAGTGTTTGATAACTAGAGACTGCAAGGATGATATTTTGGGATGCTGTGCAGATGGCTATGGAGAGGGCTGTTTGGTATTATTCTGTACCTGAGGTATTTCAGCATTAATTGCACAGCTTTACTGAGGGATTACTAGTTTTAAAGTTAGTCTTACTGAAGGTGTTGAATAATGGATGATATTAAACTTCAGGTTCAGGAATCAGAGGACTGATTTGAAAGACAGAGGCAAGAGGAACCGAAAATCCAACTTCTATTGAAAAATGGTAGAAGAAAAGTTATGTATAAAGTGTTGGAACAGACAGAAAAACACCTTACTCACTGATTCAGGTAAAATATCAATGACTAACCATGTCACGATTTCCCCTCTTTGTTTGGCTGACTTTCTCAGCAAGATTGATTCAAAATCCATCTAAGCCCTGAAAGGAATTAGCAGGAAACAGCTTTGTTTGACAACACTGAGGGGGCTGTTGGAGCAGCAAGAGCCAAAAATAAAGCCCAAGCCCTGTCTGACCAGGGGCCCTGTTAAGTGCAGTGAAGTATGAGGAAGTCATACAAACCTCTTGCTCAGCCCTGCAGATGCATACAAAGTGTGTTAAGAGGAAAAAAACCAAACAAACAAACAAACAAAAAAGGTATGGCAGAGCTGAATCAGAAAGGTATTGGTCAGAGGTGGTTCTCTGCACAATCCTACAGAAGGTTGAATCATAAAATATTGCAGACTTTTTTGTTTGTAAACAGGGCAAAATCAACATGAAACGGTGATATATACTGGGAGTGCAGGGATTATATACATATATATATATGTATTATGTATGTATGTACCAGGTGAGAGGTTTTTTAGCATGGGAGCTCACATTTCAAAATCCTATTCGACAAATCAGGAGGTTGAAAATGGAAAATTTGTTAAGAAAAGATACCAGGAAAAGCCCAATTTCAGGGGACAGCAGGAGTTTAACCTGAATCCCTATGGGCAAGCATAGCACCTATATGAGACTGTCCTTATGGCCACCTCTTGCAAGGAGCTGCTGACTGTCCCTTCCCAGCCTGGGCAGCATTGGATAGAGCAGTCCAGGGAGTAGCCAAACTTTGCAGCATCAGGGATAAAACCAGCCACACCAGTCACTGCAGATGTTCCAGCAACTTCACTGTGGTGGACTAGAAATGATCTGCAAGCTGACTTGGGGAAGGCCACAGAGTGTGTCCACCTGAAATCCTCAGGAATTCAGGCAGCATGAGGGCATTTTTCAGTCTCATGCCTGGAGAACAACCACAGCCTTAACTGTATTTTTAAGTTTATTTCTGCTTATTTTTATACATATTCTAGTGATTTTTATTTTTTTTAAGTAAGCTCCATGTCTGTATACACTGCTACAAACACCTTGTTACCTGTCACACCACTTAGACCATCTCATTTATTTGAAACAATACTGCAGCCCAGGCTATGAATTCATCAGCATCAGACTCTGATTATTGAGTGGGTAATTGCACAGGCTGAGGCCTGGAGATCAACTCTGGGCAAGGCACAGGCCAGCAGAGAGGATAAAATACAATGAGTGTGATTGCAGGGGAGGTGTTGGCTGTGGAGAGGTTGCATCCTGTGTAAATCACTGGGATAGGGCTCAGAAAGTACTGGTGCCATTGTTTCATCTGCCAAGGGGTGTGTAAAATACTACTAGGTGCAACTGTACAGCTACTATTGCCTTCTTCTGGGTAGAAAAATACAAATTAATACCAGTAGTAAGAGAGCTGTGTGTACCTCACCTCCCTGGTTTAGGGATCAGTAGTTTTTACTGCATGTTTCTGGGACAAACATGTATCTGCAGTGCTACTATAGACATATGTGTGTGTGTATCTCTAATTTCAGCCAAGCACAAAACATTACTATGAATCCTCTCAATAGCCCTTCTTTGGATGAACCAAAAAAACCTGGATGAACAAAAAAAGAGAAAGGAATTAAACCCCAAAACCCCACAGTCCTGGTGCATAGGCTGGAATTTCTATACAGCATGGGGAAGCACAGAAAAAAGCCAGACCTTGAATGGGAATATGTTATGAAACTGGTATGACTTTGGAGAGATGGATAGAATTCCTAGATTTGAGGGTTTACACAGGGGGGAATCACCAGGTAACACCTCAGCATCCCTGCCAGTTGTATTTCTGATGCTGCTTGCATTTTTTCCCATGTAATTACATGTGTCTGTCTAATTGCTGCCCCCGCCCAGCATGTCAGTTGTTGGCCACCCTTGGAAATAACATTTGGCCTTGGTGAAACACACTCTGTACCCATAAAAAAAATACCTGTGGTGCCACAAGTCCATGCAGTAAAAATCCTTGCCTCTTCCCTCCTTCTTGCTCTCCATCAAGCACTGACATCTCTCTGGTTTGAAGTGCTGCCTCATTGCTAACTCCCTGGGGAATCTGGAGCACAAAAGGTGAAGAGGAGATGGTTCAGCAGCCTCACCAGGGCATTGCCTTTCTCTCCCACAAAACTCTGCATTCCAGAAAGGAGATGATTCAGCAAAATGAAGAGCATGAGCTCTTGATTTCTCACCCACAGTTCCCCTGGTGCAGTGGGAACGTGGGAGCAGAGCTCTGGAGAAGTGCCCTGCAGCCACAGCCTGGTGGCAGGGGATGTCCCCTGGCTCTGGGTGACCCTCAGTGCCAAACCTCTGCCCAGAGCTGGTTTGACAAATTTTCTCCCTCATGTTCTGGGAAAAACAAGGGAAACTCTAGGCTGCTTCCAGGGATCCGACTGCATAGTCCAGAGGCAATGGTGGTTCTGCTTTCAAAGGAAGCTGTAATGGAGATTTCTGTTTCTCTTTTATTTCAGTGTTTTGGAGAAACAGTAATGTTTTGCTTTTGGGTAAAATTCAAATCAATGCAAACCTCATAGGCCAATAAAATTTTATAGATTGTTATCCAATATGTAATTTGTTACACAATATCTATGTGGCTTCTGTTTACTGAGTCATAAAGACTTGACTTTTTTTTAAGCTAGATTTTATGTGAGAAGGGCAAAAGGAGGAAGAACCTTTCATACCTATAGTGCCATAAACTAAATTACCCTTAACCTCAATCATTTATCACCCAGTGGCAGCCTAATGAGACCAAAATAAACAGAAACAAAGTGCCTGAAATTTTCTTTAAGGGACAACCTTAATTTACATCAGCACAGCCTTTTGCTTGTAGCTTCACAGGTTGGCCACAGGGATTTTACAGCGGATGCCATCAGGTGCTCTGAGTAATAACTGAAGAAAACTTATGAGGCCATAAAAGAGCCTTTTTCACCCCGGAATCACATATCACAAGGTGTGAGGGGAGATGTTATGGGATAGTTGCATACTTTATGTTTATTTTCTGGTAGTAACTTTCTGCTGGAGGTGACCAATCCAAGGGAGGGAAGGAGCTTTCATCTCTCCAGCAGATCTAGACAGGAGCCCGAGGGGGATTCAGGTACAGAGCAGCAGGGCTTCTGTGATTTGGAGCTAGAGGGATTCTTCATTCTCAGGAAGAACGATAGTTCCCATACTTGTGAAATACACTGTCATGCATTGTGCTTGCTACAAAGATGTTCTTTTTTTTCTAATGTAACATTTCTCTTCGCAATAGACATTGGCCTGGACACAACATTATTTTTGCCAGTGTAGTTTCAAAGAGAAGGAGCAGTACTTGAAAGTAATTTATTTTTTTTCTAATTTTTGAACCAGACACACAACTGTAAAAGAAGCTTTTACTCAGTAGCTACTGCTTGAACTATGAGTGCACTGACCTACAGATAGACACAGAGAGTATAAGCCTGTTTGCTGCAACACGTGATGGTATCATAAGCTAAGTGAAGATCCCAATCATTAGAAAGTCAATCCAAACAGCACTGAAGTCAGGAGGATGTTTCAGAATCAGACCTTGCATCCTGCTTCTTGTCTACATTAATTACTGTGTGATTTACCCTCCACACAGTGTAATTGTGGTTGATGTATTCTGATGTGCACAGAAACTCAACTATGTGCTGATGATCTTACAGACTGCTGAGGACTGATTCCCTTATTAAGGAAATAAAAGCCAAAGGTAGTGGATCCCTTCAGAACTAGTACTTGCTATTCCCCATAGCAAGGATGATGGATTTTTCTAAGAGGAGCAGACTAAGAGAGGAATATAATCAATCTATTTGTTGCTCTTAACCTCCAAGTGGTGAAAAATTTGATTTGTGTGACTGTGTAGTAACAACATTGTTTTATCCGTCAAGAAAAAAAAACAAATGGCCCATTATTTAGATCATCACCAGGAAATGGATGTTTTCAAGAATGAAATGCAGGTCCATCATCTGCTTCCCATCATCTAAACTCTTGCTGAACCTGTAACATATGGTGGTAGAGAAAACCCTGGCCTGGGAGAGAGGCTGAGTCAATGATCAGAGTGACATGAAGGGTAGCATTAGCAAAAGTTATTAGAGCCCCCAGGTGATTTATGAATGCAATCAAACATGGGGATGACAAGAAGTTGGGGAAGAGCTGCAGCATCCCAGGAAACAATTTGCATTATTAAGAGTGTAACTCCAGTGGAAGTATGATTAGCATACAGAACTGCAGACACTTCACTCCATGATCCCTCTCAATGGCTCTCCTGCAAAACAGGAAGCACATTTAAGCCCATTAGAGGCTGAACTCTATTTTGAGGCTTTACAAATGCAGCTTCAAGGAAATGCCTAGAAACTTATTGACAGAGCAGCTTTGGAGGTATGGGAGACTGGAAATGATACACGGTCATTTTTCTGCAATCATTGGGGTGGGGTTTGAGGTCCTGGAAAACATCAGATTGGGGTCATTCTGGCTTGCAGCTCCATAAATCTGTCCATGGATCCAAATGGCAAAGATACAACAAGCTCCAAGGCTGTCACTGGTTTATATGTTGGTATGAAAACTGAACTGGTCAGAACCTTCTCAGAACCTTCCCTCAAATTGGTACCATCTTTACAGTCTCCTGAGCCTTAGGAAAAGGATACAGAAAGGCTTCAAGTGGCAACATCCCTCTTTGTAAGGTTTGGATCTCAGTCCCATGGAAACACCAGAGAAGGAGGGATACAAACCTGGGCTTCTGACTGTTCAGCTTTCCCAGCCAAACTGCTCTTTCAAAAGAAAGAATCTTCAACTATTTAGTCCAAATCCAGCCAAACACCTAAATATGTATTTTAATGAGAGTGATCCTACACCTACAGCAGAGAATACACAGGAGCAAACACACTAATTAGTAACTTCAACTAAGGACCAACTGTTCTGCAAACCTGGCATTAACAGACCCTGAAGCAGAGAGCTTACAGTATTAAGAGCATTTACATTCAGTGTTTTCCTTGAGCAAATCCTTATGTTCCCCTTGATGTCCTCTGGCTAGAAACATCAGCAGTGTTAAATAGCCAGCAGCCACTTTTGAAGATAATTTGCCTCAGGCACCTTTACAAAATGTAGGGAAAATTCTGGTTGTTGACTTGTGTTATTTTTATTGATGTGGAAAATGTAAGCATGATTTCTTGTTAAGAAATGCACTCAAGAACTTATTGTGACAGACATTTTTTCATGTTCTAAATGTATTTGCAGTTGTTTTGGCTTCAAACAAAGGACAACAAGCTTTTGATAAAGGATAAGTGAATGATAAGGGGATAAGGAAATATCCCCTTTGTTACTGAAAGATGATTTTGATATTCTTAAGGTGTTGGAGTAGTTTACAACAAATAGTTTGATGGAGTTATGAAACCAGAGGAAGCATCTCCCTTTTATAGAATTATCAAAGTGCTTTTTGATTTGAGATCCTATAGAACCACATATGGTTGTGAGGGCTTAAAGAATTGCACGAGGATTATTATGTGCAGGTTGGATCATTCAGGCACTCAGGAGAGAATCTGAGAGCATTTTAAGTTGTTCCACCACTCTGCTACTATAGGTTTAGTTTATACTACAGAAAGTGCTTCCCCATAGAGCTGAGGACTGAAATGTGTTTATGTGTGCAGACATCACTATTAGGGTTCTGCTTAGCAGGGGATGTGCTCTCACCAGGTAGTGAGAGTTATTCAGAGATGCTGCAAGTTGGGATATTTGTATATTCAGGTAGAAAACAAAGCTGTGGAGCTGAGACCAGCCATGTAAATCTTGGGAGAAAATGTGGCCTTGGACTTTTCCCTTATTCCATCACTACAGCACTACAGATGTGTGGGGACTCAGAACACAGCAACTGTTTAAGCAGCACACAGAAATGCTTAGAATAGAAAATACAAGAGGATGAAAATGGAATGAGCAGCAGCAAACCATGCAGATGAATTCTCACCACCTTCCTTTAACTGACCAGACAGTCATACTCCAGACTTCAGGATTTTTCATTCTGGTAATTTCTCTTGTAGATTTGGGAATGCAATGCCTTGCTGCTCAGGAGTTCTGTTATGCTGAGGGATGTGCACAGTTCCCCAGCTCCTACTTATATTTTGGGGTACTTAATCAGCAGCAGCATTTGTGTAAGTGCTTTGCAAAGTAAGTGCTCCTCAAAATAGCCCTGAGTAAGATAGCAGTGTGTTTAATTCACTGCTATTTCTTTTTCCATATTACAACAGATCATTTAGCATTGTGCAATTTCCTCTCGATTATTCTCTGCAATTCCAACAACATTTTTTGGTGCATAAAGAGAGCCTAAATGAAGGTGCTGAGCAGCAGGGTATAAAAGAGGCTTCTTGGAGCATTGATGTTACAAGAAAACAGGTTAAAGTCCTATTAGCTTTCAATGTAGAGTCTAATAGACAAGAAAAAACAGAAATGAAAAGAGATTTCTGTCTCTAGGAAAAAAAAAAGCAATGCCAGTAATTTTTCTATCCAAAAACTCATGGCCCAGGTCCAATTCATGTATCCAAAGTCATGGCCAGGTTAGATGCAAACAATTTTCATGGACCTACACATTTTTTAATTGATATATTTTCAATAAGTACAGAAGTGCATCCTAAATATTATCTGACCCTGTATTAGAAACACCTAAATAAAGTCATAATTATCTTAAACCAGATAAACGTACAGGCTTTTCCATCCAAATATCTTTGGCCCTGATACCCAGCTGGTGTAAATTAGCATTTACACCATGAATCCAACCCATTCTATGTGTTGAAACCCAAGAACACCTCCAGAACAGTAAGTTCAAGTATTCTTTTCAGTGTATTAAGAAAAACATTCATAAATACTGATTACTATTCAAGATAACATTGTGCTTTCTCTAACATGCCCTGAATCTCTATAAATTGTCTGCTGCATATCCAGCAGATGGAAATGTACTGAGAGCTGCATGCATGGCTTGTTTGCAGTGCAAGAAAATTATCAGTTTTTAGCAAATCCTCTGCCATGTGCAAAGCAGGAGTCCAATAGCAATCCATGGAATAAAATGTATTCATGTTTCTCTCCATCTCTTCCTCCTACCCACTTGGTGAGACTTGATCAGCTCTACCTTCTGAATGAGTAAACAGCTCATCCATGAGTCGTAGAAAAGAGGCTGAATTGCAGAAATTCATTAATAAACAAAGGAAAATCAATTCATCTTAGACCTAGAATGACATCTTCATTTTCAAGCAACATGACCCAGTTGGGATATGTTGTGTGAGCTGACTCTGAAGTGACTTTGAAGGAACTTACAGGTTTCTCTGGAGTTCTTGGCAAAAAGACACACTTAACCATAGTTAGGAAAACAGATCAGTCTTGCTTTAAATGTATCAAATTGTTCTCTGAAATAAAAGTAACCTCTAGCTTTGTGCTTATATTTAGATCACATTAACCTGTGCTACTTCAGATATATTCAAATCCACAGCTCACGGCCACCTTTTCAAATTACCAACTTAAACAGAAAAAAGAAGTTGCACTGTGCTTTGAAGCATGATCATTTTCTAAAAATCAAAGCAGTGTAAAGGGACAAAATGGGGCTTTAATGAGAGACCTTCATTTGAGGTGTCACCCCAACACCTCCCACACAGACTCACATCCTTGCTCCATGAGTCCCAGAACCCTTACACCAGCCAGGGTTTATCATGAGTACAAAAGACTCCTCAAATTAAACCACCTTCTGTGCCTCTTAGAGCCCAGTGCACCACAATGAGGTTTTTTATCTTTTTTTTTAGCATACCTATCACTGCAAAGAGGAGAAATAGTACCTGACTTTATATGTAAAAATAAATAAATGTAAAGAGATAACAATTGAGATAATTTAATCACTATCTCTGTCTTCACTAGGTACATACACACAAAAACCAGTCTCTCTACACCTCCTAAGTTACAGGGAAACATTACCAGCCCTGTTGGTAGCTGAGCAATGGGAGTATGTGAAGCAAAATTTAGTATTTCCAATGAGACAGCCCTTTCAGAATGATTCCTGGCATTGCATAGTGTGTTTCAAATAAAAAAAAAAGCATCTCAAAGCACAAGTAAATGGTTCAAACGACAGGGTTCACATGAGATAACTGCACCTTCACTGTGCTTTCCCAAGGCTTGGTTAAACACCAGGGCTGTGACTGCATCACAACACTTATATTCATTACTACTTAAGTAGTTTACTGCTGAAAGACATTTTTATGCTGATTTGTCAACACCACACCACACTGGGGTTTATACCTTTCAGCCTTTATGTTTGGGTTAAATACAGCAAATTTTCTCGTTGCCTTTTTTCCCACTGGGACACAGTTACTGAAAGCTGTGAATGCCCAGACAAAGGTTTGGGCTGTTGCATTGGATCACTGGTGGGTTCAGACTGTTCTGGTGACAGTGTGGCACTCCCTGGCACTACCTCAGGGCACTGACTGCACACCCGGCACATGGGCCCTGTACTGATGGGGAAGGAGTCTTTCTGTCCCACCTTCAGTGCTGCTGTCCATGAAGCCAAAGCCATGGGGAAAAAAAAAAAGTGATTTTTAAGATAAGGAAATCCTTTTGTGCCTTGTTAGATGAAGGTGTCAGTCCTCAGGAGGACTCCTCAGCATGGGAAGATCAGCAAGTTCACCTGATGTAGGGATGGTGGAGTCTCTTTGCTTGGCAGCTTGCTCAACCCAAGCCTTTTGGCTTGCCCCAAGATGTCACAGGAGCACCAGAGTGACATTATTATTATTATTATTATTATTATTATTATTATTATTATTTATTATATTAAATAATTAATTATATTAAATTATTATTATTATTATTATTATTATTATTATTATTATTATTATTATTATTATTATATTAGAAGCCAGCTAGAGCTCTGATATCTGCTTATTTCAGTACTGCTCAGTCACCTTGGGGGGTGGTTTGGGTGAGGCCCCACCACAGACACCAGGATCCAGCTCCTTACTCCTCCCATGCCAGAAAGGTGCCTTAACGTGGGGAGTTTAGGAAACAAAAGCATCTCTAGTGTCACACCATCTCTGAGCCCCAGTGCCACCTGAAACACAAGGAACTCATAGGATTTAGGAAAATAGCTTGAAAATACAAGATTTAAACCCTCCCCAAAGGCTTCATGTATTCAGTTTGAATTGCAAATCAGCTACAATATTTCCTGTTTCTCTAGGAAAAGTAAGCAATAGCAACCATGAGTGACAAGCAAATGAAAATCCAAGCCCTTTTGTGAAGAAAAAAGGAAAAATGGGAGTAATCAGTATCAGAAACTTTAGTTAAATAACATGAGGTTCCTTCCTTCCTTGAAATATGGTTCAGTAATTTTGAATAAGCAGTAAGCACTACAACAGCATGGGTAAATATTGCTGGAGACTGTAAAACTGGTCACTTCTGCTTCAACTCTGGTAGTTACAAGTATTTTCTATTCATTCTGTTATGGATATCTGGAAAATAGTTTGAGAGCAGAAAGCACCTCAGGGATAAAAAAGTTTGAAAAGAAAAATGTAGCTGTATATCATTGGCATTCATGAGAAAATTCACATTAGATGCCTTCAAATCAGGTGCTCAGGAGACAATACAGAGATCAGGAGCAAGGGTGTGCCAAGAATGCAAGCTTAGCTGGGACAGACTCAGCTCCTTTCCTGGCAGATGAAGAATATGAAAGCATGTAAGGCCAAATTCAAAAGATAATATAGACATGTGGAAGGTGGTGGGAGGAAAGCTGAAGCTGCAGAATAACTAAAAAGGCTGTGCATGCACTCCCTGCATTGCAGCCTCTTATCTTCACATTTTAATTCCTGTTCTCCTCTGTGCATTCAACAGATCTCTTCCGAGAGATAGCTGCACCACTATATCAGCGCTGGAGTGAAGCTCCTCTGCCAGCACCACTGTGGAATTTAGCCCCAAATCCCTGTTGTTAAACACTGTTTCTTTCACTAGGTCAGAAAGTTGATATTTCTGCAAACAGAGCTACATTTTGCCATGGGTAAAAATGTCAATTTGCTTGAATTTAGCTAAGAGCAAAAATCTCATCATTTCTAGTGCCTGACAACTCTTACCTCTGAAAGATGTCACTTTGCCACCTGAAGTGACCCTTTCTTGCTTTTACAAAACTAACAGACAATTGTGGCAGAAATGCCATATTTTCATGAGACTCAGAAGTGCATTTTCTCCTCTGTCACAGTCCTGATCTTCTAAGTGTTTAATTACTCAAAAAATCAGCAGTTGAGGAAAGAACAGATCTTGTAAACGAAAGCCTAGGCACCAGGTTGAGCCTCAGCTGAATAAAGAACAAAATATTGGCAATTATGTAAATGCACTAAACATGTCAGACCATTTTAATTAATAAATGAATCTATAATGTATCTCCTTTTAAATTTCTTTGCAAAGGGAAAACAGCAAGACAACACCAAGCTTCAGACACAACAAAAAAACCCTTTCTCTCTACATGCCAAGTGCAAAGTCACCAAGTCAATACCTCTGCTCATATCCCACGTTCAAGCTGAGATTTTCAACATTCCAGCTACCCAGAAAGAAACAGACCCTATGAGGAGAGGCTGAGAGAGCTGGGGGTGTTGAGGCTGGAGAAGAGGAGGCTCAGGGGAGACCTCATCACTCTCTACAACTCCCTGAAAGGAGGTTGGAGCCATGGGGCGGTTGGGCTCTTTTGCCAGATGACTTTCAACAAGACAAGAGGGCAGGGTCTCAAGTTGTGCCAGGGGAGGTTTAGGTTGGATATTAGAAAGAATTTCTTTACGAAGAGGGTGATCAGGCATTGGAATGGGCTGCCCAGGGAAGTAGTGGATTCTCTGTGTCTGGAGATATTTCAAAAGAGACTGGATGTGGCACTCAGTGCCATGGTCTAGCAACCGCAATGGTGGTTCAAGAGTTGGACTCGATGATCTCTGAGGTCCCTTCCAACCCAGCCCATTCTATGATTCTATGAAACATTTCAAAAAAAGCAATACTTTTGTTCACTTCATTCCCCATGATATTCCCCAGAGTGTTTGCAAGGAGAAGTGGAGGCTGCACAGCCCATCTAGGCAGCAGCCAGAGCTCACCAGGATATTTCACCCACCTGTTTTCCACCCCAGTATTTCCAGATGTTTTCCCCATATATACCCCATATATATATATATATATATGGATATAAATATGTCACATTTGGATGCCTCAGGAATAGATATATTTCCTTCCCCCACTGATAAGAAGAAAAAATGACAGCTAGAAAATATCTGAGGATTGAGTCCTTTCCTATGGACTTGAATTCTCTAATGGGAAAATAACAAAAAATGATGCTGCCTACTTCTGTAACAAACAGATTTTCCTTTTTCATCTATCTATCTAGAGCGAGTGTTCAAACTGTGGCATAACAATTAGAATAAGTGATAGTGTTACATACAGAAAACAAAGACTATGATGGCACAATTTGTCTTGTTACATTTTGTGATTTAATGCCAGGCTGGGATTTCTAGTCTGAACCAGATTTTTTTCTTGCACTATAAATATTTCTGTTTTTTCATTTTTTCTTGATTTAGTTTGACAGTAAATAATCCCATGGAAGCTGCTGTTGGAAAGACATTGTAAAAATTATTAAGTGCCTGCTTGCCAGTTAGGACCTTGTGTTTGTCAGAGTAAAATAAGTAAAACAGTTGGGTTACTTAAAGGAAATATGTGTGTATATATTTACAATAATGCCACATCATCTGCAGTCTCAGAGCATCAGAACTGATGGATCAATACCTTCTCTGAAGAGAAAGAGTTTTGGGTCTATATTCTGGAGACTGGCAGCAGCAGGTACTTGTTTTTTGGTTTCAAAGGACTCAACAAGAGGAGAATAGAAATCAGGGAGTTTTGCAGACAGATCTGTGCTTGTAGGAATGGACAAGTGTTTTGGATAAGGATCTGGTCAGTTCATTGACTTTTGTTGGTGGTTTTTGTTGCTTGTAATATTCCTCTTGGAAAGGCATGTTAGAGGTTTTAGGTCCTTTTTCTTTTGTGGTATAATTGCATATTGCAACACTTCCACCTTTAAAAGAGCTCTCAGGTGATCTGCACAAAATAACTCAGATGCTGAAAGTGTGATGACCGGAAAAGGGGCAGGTTTGAGATGTTCTCTGTCTGTGTCAAGTGAAATAACTAGAGAAAAATTCACAGCAAATAAATGCAAACAGAAACACCAAGGAAAGACAGCTCGTGGGAATGTGCTGATTTCATTTTCATTACAGTAACTTCACCAGAAGAAGATAAACCACAGATACTGGTTGGTACCTACTGACACGTTCAGAGATGAACACTGGCTCCCTGCCAGCTCCTTGGCCACTCCATGGGCAGCTTGAGCCTCCCCCTCCGAGGTCTCACTGGACACAGGGGCCATTGTTGCCCAGGGAATGTTTCTGTAACCAACAGATCCCTCCTACTAACCCAGAGTTAGAAAAAAAGGTAAAACTGGGACAGAGAGGAAGACAGAGAGTCAAAGTCACAAAATGAATATAGGAGGAATTACCACGTGGTCTTAGTAAATAATTAAAATGTTATCTTACTTTTTGATCTAGAAAGATATATTCTGTTAATGACAAGGAAAAAATGTGAAGGCTTTTTATTTTTTCCCTTTTTCTTAAGTATCAGAGATGTGTACATCAGCTTCAAGAGAAATATTGACAAACAAGAGAAAGGGTGTGAAATAAATACGGTGCAATGCAATAAGGAAAAGTACAAGATCTATTTCTACATTTAAGGAGAAATAATCACTGCACACCTTCAGCATAGGCAAGCAGTTTCTAGAAGAGGTTACGAGTGGAACCTGAGCTGAATGGAAGCATGAAAAAAGCAGCTGTCCTCCTTTGGGAACGTGTAAATAGCAAATGGCTGTTGGTCATTGTTCTGCCTCAGCTGGAGACTGTGCCCAGCTCTGGGCAATGTGCTTGTAGAAAAATGTCAGCTGTGCTGAAATAACCCAGAAGAGACAAAAATGACAAGAGATGATCAAACACTGACTTAGGAAAAAGAAAATAGGAATCCTATAATATAAAATAGTTATATTCTTCACACATGCTAAAGGTATAGAGAGAAATGTCCGTGTCCCACTGGTAGTAGACAAATAAAAGCATTGATAGAGAAGAAATAATGTTGGTTAGACAAGATAGACAAGAATAAATGTTGGTTTTAAACCAACAATGTTGTCAAGGTTTCCTGGGGAAAGACTTACAGCCCCACAGGGCTTTGAAGCATGATAGGCAAATATTTACTGAGGATATTTCAGGTGCAGTTACTGCTGCTTGGGGCAGGACTGATGTATAAAGGTACCACCCAGCTCCTTTTTCTGTTTTGACAGAATTATCCAAACTCAGATTTCCTCTTTTTTAAATAGCTCAAGCCATTTATACTTTTAAATGATGGAGAAGTGCTTCAGTAGATCCCCAGATGTGTGTGAAGTGGGACCTCACAAAAAGTTAAAAGAAACTCTGCTTTTTCCACCCTTTATTTCCAAAACTTAGGAGTTTGTCAGGGTTTGATCATTCCCCACCTGAAATGGCAGCTGGCAGTGGTGCAGCAGGTTTATGTGTGTCCCCTGAGACCACCTCCAACTTTTAGGTGCATTTATGAAAACCTATGAAGAGAATTAAGTCCCTTCTAGAAACAGGATGATTTCTTACTTCTCAAAAAACCCCATCTCTCTGACTCCTATCAGCACTATGTTTCAGGGCAAGCCTGTATGATAACTTCTCACACAGGTATGAAAAACGAGAGAAGTGAGAAGAGAATACAGATCTGTAAATTGCATCATAAATGTAATTTCTCAGTGGAAAATTTTCAGCACTTAAAAGGTTTCAAATGACTTTATGATTTCGTAAACCCATTTTATTAAGTGATTTCTGGTTTCAGCTGTTTTATGAGCTGATTCCCAACAGTAAATTACCAATTTTCCCTTGGGAGAACAGGGCAAACAGATACTTTTTTTTCCTGCTTTAATTCGTTGTATGTTGACTGAGATGTCAAAGGAAATGAAAGCAAATTGTCATGTAGATCCTTACGGGTGAATATTTCACTTCTGAAGAATAAACCTTAATAGAATAAAGTTTGTTCAGAAGGGTCCATCTTTGAAAACTGACTTCCTTCCAACCCAACAACAGAAGGGCCAGGGGCAGATTTTGCTTTCTCACTCTTGTGCCACACAGAGTGGACAGATGAGTTTCAAACATCACAAATGTTTTTTCATTTCTCTCCTTTCCATCTTTGTGTCATCTGGGAATGATTTTTATGCTGGGATGATCCCATCCAGACCATTTGTTGCATTTTCTGAGTCTCCAAATGGTGCAGTAGAAGGTGATTTTACGTGGGGAAAATTGGGGTGCTTACTCTGAATCTGCACTTTAATTGCCCAATCTCTCTTCCTGTTTTTACAGCATATCAAGGTAGTCACAGGAAGAGACACTTTACTTTCCACTGATTGGATGGGAGGAATTTTTGACCTTGGAAAGTGGAGATGCTGTTGCTATGGAAACTAATAAGTCTGCTGCCATTCATGAGCTGCAGCACAGGTAAAATGTTCCACTATTAGTGTTTGTGATTGATAAATCCATATCAGTATCATAATTCTTCTAGAAAGGAGAAGCAATTACCAAAACTAACAGTACTTTTTCACATGAACAAGCAACTGTGGAGCTTTTCAGGAGGATGTGCTTTCATTTTAAGCAACACAAGGTGCTGCCTTTGAACCAGGAAAACAGGTTTCAAGATTGTAAGAAAGTAATCCAGGCTTTAAAAAATATTCTAAACTGCAATGTTGAGAAAAAAAAAAAGTACAATTGTTACTTGGCTAACAACATGCACATAAAAGCCATTTTTTAGCCACAGCATAACAAGCTCCCAAGCCAGCAAATGGAGCTGGATTGAAAACCAGAGCAGTTTAGTGAGTGCAATACCCATTGGTATAATGGGAGTGATGCATGGAAAGTTGAGGTTCTACACTTAATATCATGCCCTTCATATACCTCCATACTAGTAATGTGTATTTAAATCACATTTAAGTTAAAGACAAATAAAATAATTCATTTATGGAATCAAAAATTTCTCAGAGGAGAAATTGTGGCTGGAGGAAGCAGGAGTGCTTTCCTCTGTTCTATTTCTTGAGTATTCCTTGTGCTGGATTAAAATATCAACAGGTTGCTAACATATTGTAAGATAAAGTGTCTGGCAGGGCAGTGTTCAGAGTGAGGGTTTGGTATTCTCAGCTCATTCCTTTTTTGAACCTTTCTTCTAATTCAAAGCCTAGAACTCGACAATCCTGCTTCATAAAACCATATAAATGGGATTAACTCCTGTGATTCATTATGGACTCATCTGGAAAGAGACATAAAATAGTAACTGAACTCTTTGAGGTTATAATGAATTTGGGGATGAACTGACCCTTCACACTTGTCTGTGATAGAAACCATGACAACTGACTTTTGTCCCTAATTACTGTATTGAACTCTAAATAGCTGGGATGTTATTCATGTACTTAGGAGGAAATTGTATTAAAGTAACCTCAAATGATACTTAAATTAATTATGCAGTGCATGAGTCAGCAGCTGTTTGAGATGAAGAAACAGAGTGCAGACTTCAGTAGTGATAAAATGTGATTTAAATTCAACTGGACAATATTTTATCCAATAGATGCCAGCTAAAAATGTAAATCTGAGGATCAGACTCTCTGTAACACCAATACTATTCAGTTACAACCAACCAGCATGTTCAGAACTTCATATTGAAACATTTGAAGAGATTTCCAGGAAGCAGTCACTCCTTGAGCCCCAGCCATGCTGAACTCAACATCACAACCACCTTGCAGGACCCTCATTTTCCCTTTAATTGCCCCCCCTGCTGCCACAGCATCCATCAGCCCCCTTGGGAACTTCTCCCAGATCACTTCCTCCTCTACTCCCCTAAGAAATTGCACCAACCTTTTAGAGCAGATGATTCCCCTGTAATTCCTTGCTAGCTTGTTGTAGTTGTGAACTAGATGGTGATCCTGGAATATGAATCACCAGAGGAGCAATACAGCTTGGTGGCAGACAAGATATTTTTAAACCCATGTTTTGTATTTCCAAATCCAACCTTTTGCTTCACTTCTTCCCACAAAGCTTTCATTTTTTAGAACCTTTTTGTCATCTTTACCTTCCTTGCTAGTGGATCATCTTTTAATGAGACCTGTATCCTGGGCCAGCTGAGTTCAAAGCTACTAGGAGCTCACTTTTAAGTTAACATGTTCAGTTTTTTTCAAGGCTTAACAATAGATAAAAATTTAAATGTTCTGTATTCCCAGGCACCAAGAGTAGATCACAAGGGCACCTTTGTCCTGATCCTGCCATCAATTAAAAGAACAGCAAAAGCTCCCCCTGACTTCACTGAGATAACTTAATTTATACCTGGGTATAAATTAACTCCCCTGGTTTCAGTGGGGCTACAATCATTTTCCCTACGTGGCATTCTGAAATATGCTTGATGGTGACAGTCAAACCTGCAGTTAGGGGCAAAACTTCTTTGATTTATTATATGGATAGTTCCCATCAATTTAGGAGTAACAGAACTGAGTGGGAAAATTAGGAAGTAGTCACGATGCTGAGCAGAGCAGTCCTGGGGGCTGGGGCTTGAAAGGTAATTCAGGTTGTTAGATGACACTGGGCAATCGTTTCTTCCTTGTTCTATCAGATGTGTAGAGTGGAAATTATATTGACCTATAAATAAAATCTAAATCTAAGGATTAAATGTGCTGTAGAGCAAAGGTAGATTTTATTACCCTCCCTCCAAAAAAATGGTAATTCAATTACTCAAAAATCAAACTACCCTCTATATTGGAAAGATCATGGAAAGAGTAATATTCCCTTCAACTCTTATTTTACAGCAGTTTTTTTCTTGACTGAACAAGGGTCTGTGGGGTTTCGTTGCAAACATCTTAGGGAATAAAATAAAATAAAATAATGTATGCATGGGCAGTGACAGAAAGGGAATGGATTAGGGTTGTTTTTTTTCATAACCCATTGCTATTTAAATGAGATAATCTGATCTAAGCAGAGCACCAGAGGCAAAAAGGGTGATCAAGATAAACTCAGAGATCATGACTTTAAATTCTGTGTACTTGTTCTGAGCATAAATGACAACTATCTCCTAACACTGTTGTTGAGATTTAAACATTGCTTGATATTAATAATGTAGAGAAAGAGGACTCACTTTCTGGATTAAAGATCTAGACAGAATTTTGAGAAGCTGATATGAACAGTGAAGTGTCCAAATGACTAAAAAATGAAATAATTGTTTCTTCACACTAAAACTGTCTCAAGTTTTCCTCCTATGGCTACTCCTAGCTCGTTGCTCTTTCCTCTGGAGCTGTTGTTGCCAGCAATATGTATGGAGAGAGGAAGGGGTCTTAAGCACCCACCAGAGGCACCTCAGACTGCTGCTGGAACTGGGTGCCAGGCCAGGTTCTGTCTCATCCATCCATCTCACTGCTCTCTTCATTCTCTGTCAATAAGGATTTATGGTTTCTGTCCAATGCTGCAATGCAAACATGCTGATCACAAACAAACTGCAAAGGCCATGCTCTCACCCTTTTCTATCACTCAGTTGAGGAACACAGGATAAATACGAGTTGCAGATCTCAGGTGAGAAAAGAAACAGGCAGAGTTTGATTTTCCCAATGGCTGACAGAAGCACATGAAACTGGAGGGACCAATTTTACTGCAAATATTTGAGTTTCCCTGCTTCTTTCAATCCTCCAAGGCTCCTTACAGTTCAGGAGAAGGAGGAGAGTATTCTTCTCATTAATTCTGAAGTCTCTGTCTTCCTTTTGGACAGCTTACCCATATTTTCTGTGGCCTTCCCATTCCTAAAGGCATAATTCCTCTTTTATCTGATTCTTGGTGGCTTCTGCCCTTCAAATAAATACATGCAGCCTGCCAGAGAGAGATGGCCTTTGCAAATGTTCTTTGCTTTGCTGATGGTCTTGACCCCATCATGGGAGAAAATAGGTTTCCCAGGGTTAAAGATGAGGAAAAAGGAAAATGTCAGTTAAAACTATCAGTCTTGAAATTAGCTATAAACAATGTAAATACTAAAAGCCACACCAGCCAGTCTGGACCTTCATTTTGGAAACAAGGCAGTTGCTGTATTTTTATACAGTCCTTGGTTTATTGGCTTCAATCAAACTGAAGATGCAACTGCAACCTCCTGGGCTGTATTTTTGCCCATCATTTTGAAACTGCTAAATTACAGAGAGAACTTTCATGATGTAGAAGTGTCCTGACACTCCTTTGGGTCACAGCGTGATGAATATTGAATACATCACATCCCACACTCTGCCTGCAGTCTCTTGCAGATTTATTGTTAGCATAACAGCACCTTTAGGAATGGAACAAGCAGACCATATATTTTAAGACAAGTGACATCTTTGCTATTTCTAACAGCAAATTGTAGAGAGGAACTGGAAATGCTAAGGCTTCTCTGCACAAGCAGAGGCATTTGGAGACCCACTGATGAGTCAGAGAATGATAATAATTGGGTCTCCTTTGAACAACATGGAGTTCTCATGACTTTGGCAAAGAGTGACCCTGAAAGTTGGATTTCTGTAAATGACTTGCAATGATCTGGCAGGAGAGGATGGCTGGTAACACAAAGACCTTCTCAGGAGAGTGGAGACATTTAAAGGAAAACCTTTATACTCATTTTATGGTGTGCCATGTGCTTCAGCTCATTTCCCAACACCAGGGAACAACAAACCTAATTCAGTACAACTAAGGCAGCAAAAGAGAGCACTTAATGCCTTAAAGATGCAGATGTAGGAGAAAGAGCAGGGGCAGGCAGCCCTTCCCCTGCCATTTTAAAGGAAACTCAGTTTTTGTCTGTTGGCAAGATGCAGAAAGAGGGACTCAGAGTGCAGGTAGGGAGGATGGGCTAGGAAATCTTTCAGTTACTTTGATTTGCTGTTCTTAGAAAGACTTTCTAGCTATTTTGCTAACTGTACCACAGCTTTGCTCTCCTTCAAAGGCTGGTGGGATGCTCTAGGGGATACTGCACTGACTGCCTCTGGTGCTGGAGGAAAACACTGGCTTAGGGAATTATTTTCCTAATGGAACAAGCTGCTTCCCCAGCACCTGGAAGACTCTGGCAGTGGATGGTATGGGCAGAGAGAGTTGGGAGAGAAGGTGTCACCTGCACTCTCATCTTCCCTTGGTACCTCTTTTGCCTTCCCCTTACATGCAGTGGATCAATTGTCTGGGTCTGGCATGGGCCAGCAACAGCCCAGCTAAAAGGTTGTACTCCAGGAACTGCCACACACATCCTCAGATAAGAACCTGGGAGCTAAAACTCTTTGTAGTAGCAGGGAAAATATTATTTTCAAAAAAGATGTCAGAACATGTGCAAGAGTGAGGAAAAAAGCTTCACAAATAGGAAGGGAAAATAAGATGTTTTTCTAATCCACCACCCAGTTTTGCAGACATCACATTTAAAACATTTTATCCCATAATAGCCTTAAGTTGGAGATTGGTTGAGTAGCAGCCAGTGAGCTGCTCTGCCCCTGGTTGTTTCTGGGAGGGCTTACACAGGACTGGTTGCTCAGTATTTAATTTTAGGAACAATGAGCACTTTTTCTATTTCCTGTCTCTTATCAGAACCACAAACTGCTTCTACCTCAAGGGCAAGAAGCAGACAAAATAAGCCATTATGTGAGAAATGGGAATCTGTCCTCAGACCCAGGCAGCCTAAAGGACAGATCCTCTTGTGACAGAGAGGGCAGGTGCTCAGGAAGCCTTTCAGCAATTTCTGGCTCTACCACTTGCAGGTCACTTGAACAGGAGGATGTTCCAAAGCTCCATGGAGTTCAAGATAACTGTGTCCTTACTACTCAATTCAAAGAGGGATAAATTCACACCAGTTTGTGGTTTCAGCTGCTGTGATAATGAAGCATGAGAAGAAAGAAATGACAATGCAGCAGTGATATTAACTTCAATGAAGAACTAGCAACCTACCTCAGCAGTAATTAGCTGGTGTGACAGTGAGAAGGGCTCCACGTGGGTGCTTTTTGTCTCCTCAGATTGCCATGGCAGCCTCATCACATGCCTGGGAAAGGGAAGGACAAGGACAAAGCTCAGGACAAACCCACCTTGAAGCAGTTTTTAGTCTGGGTGGGCAACAAGAGTGAAACATTGCCACTGTCCCAGGTGTACCAGACCTGCTGGGTACAGGGAGTGATGATCATTTAAGGTTTCATTACATGGGCTAAGCTCACATTATAGAAAGTCTTCCTTATCATAATTAATTTCCAAGGAAAATGTCATTTTTGAGCTCACTGGAGTGCACTGACATGCAGTGAAAAAGAGGTTAGAGCTCAGATGTTTCTTTGAGGGTGCCCTTACAAATTTTAGGTTGCATTGATTTCCCTGTCAGAAAGATGTTATTTACACTTCCTGAAGTCAAGTGGAGCATGCTAAAATTCACAAAGTCATCACTGGTTTTATGTTTTGTGTGTCTCTTTTACAGTCAGAAAGGCCTAACACATTTCATACTGGTTTAAATAATTACTACTCTCTAATCTCTTCAGTTAACATCAATTTCTTTTCTATACTTTGAATTTTACATGGGCTTTTTTCTGTTTCATATCAAGTAATTTCATCTCTCTGTATGGAAGGCTTATTAACTTTATAAAATAGCATCCTGGTATTTTAGAAGTAATTCAATTTTTTTTTCTTCACTTTTTGTTTACAACAGCTTCAAAGATAATTCAATATTATTTCACTATCACTGCCAAGAAGTTGAAATGAGCAGGTGATGAAGCATTTAAAATATTTTGAGCAGTTTCTTTAGCCAGCAAGAGGATTGAAGTATTAAAAAGTTAAACTTAAGTTGGTACAATAATATATTAAAGAAATACTCTAATTAAAAAAAAAATTAAATCTGCTTTACTTAGAGGTGAAAACCCAGCTCCAATTTTCCAGTTTCCATGCTTTTTAATACTCCCATCCAGCAGAGCTGCACAGAGTGATGTGAAGAACCTCACCCACTAACTTTTAAGAGCTGAAACAATATCTGCTACTTCCACGTAATCACAGACTGATCATCCCTTCCATTGTTTGCAGAAGCTTGAAAATAAAATGTCTCTGGATATCGATTTGCTACTTCTTTTTCATTTAGCAACTATTGATCCCTGGTTATGTGTCTGTGTTTCTTGTTGAGCAGAAATTAACATTGAAAACTTCTTGGAATTCAATGCATTCATACCTACTTGACATTCCTGAGGAAAGCTTGCTACCATAATCACTGGAACTGGGGCTTTCAAAAAAAATCTGTTTCCCTTTTTCCTCCAGTCTCTTGGCAGAAAAAAAAAATAATAAAAAAAAAAATAGAGAAAATCTTTTGATTATGATGATTATTGTTGGCACTTGTCTGAGACAGAAAATGTGGTTGTCACAGAGTTTGAGCTCAGAGTCATTTCAAACCACACAGTATTATTTAGGCTGTGGTTGTGGTGCCCACATTACAAAAATAAACCTCTTAGGGATGTGAGGCATTTTTTCATGACTATCTGGAAGAGAAACTCTTGTGATTACCTCTAAAATTGCTTACTGGTGTGTGCATGGGAAGCCATCCCTGAGAGACATGCTGATCTGTAATTTGAGAGAAATATGGATGGATCACTCTACTGGGACTGTGTGTAGGGGTTGGGTGAATGAAAATGTCTGAGATAGAGATGAACTGAAGATATTACTTCTGTACCATCTGTAAAATTGTCTTCTCATTGGCCTTATTACACCTGATTCCTATACTTTTCCTAGTTTTGGTTCTATCTGCTCCAAATATAGTCTGAATCACAGACCAAGTACACATTTCCCAAGATGGTTCAGTCCTGAACCATCAAATAATAATGCAAATAGATTCTTTATCCTTACCCCATATTTGTTTTTTCATTAAATTTTAGAACTCCCCTTTTCCATTTTTTTTTCATTAAACTTTAGGGTTAGATTCTAAAAAAGAACCAAAATTCAAAGCTGTGTTTAACTCTCATGGAATTACAGTTCCAGGAGCTGGAGAAACAAACCCCTCACACCAACCATTCCAGGATTTATGTTAATAATTGCTCTAGCTGATGGCACAGTTATCACAATTAGCATCCAGAGATAAGACTTTCTGCTGCTGCTTCTGCAGGAGTTAAGAGGGGAATGAGGAAGAGGGCAACTTCTGAGTGTGGAGGTGAACTTCAGACACTCAGGAGATCTCCAGTCCCCTCCTCTGGGTCTCTGCTTCCCTCTATTTGTCCAAGGTCCAGCTGGAGGTGATAATCCTTGTCCTAGAAGGGCAACTTAAGGAGAAAGCTGTCTGAATTCCAACCATCTTTGCAGCAAGAGGTAAATTTACAGCTTTTAATCCCATTCTTTATGCCTTTATTTTTATGTTTGATTTTCTGGCTTTTAAAATTTTGACAGGAAGGTGTTTGGGGTTTTTTCCCCCTCCTGTGTAGCACAGTGCCATACAGGTATTTCATCTTTTGTTCAATATTAATATGTGCTTTATTGTCCTATTCTAATTACAATCTCATTATTAAAGGGCCACTCTGTTTTCCTCTGACAGATATTGCATCTCACTGTTAGTGGGTCTTGCTTATTGTTATTAATAATTTGTAGCAATCGAATTGGTATTAGAATATTACCCTGCTAAATCACTTTTGCTGCTAATTAAGGCCCTATCTGTGACATTGTTTAGCTGCAAACATCATGCTCTTGCTTTTCAGCTTGCTATAATTACCTGTAAGTCATTCATTTCTACTTAGGGAAGTCAGGTCTTTTAATCAAGCCTCCTGTGAGCTTTGCTGTGGTGGGAGCTGCCATTGGTAGGAATGAAAAGTTCTCAGTGGCAAACATATTTTTGTCCTGACAAATGCACCTTTCACTGCAGCCCAGGAAGTCCTTAGGAACAGAATAATTGTGCTTGATGGTTCCAAAGTAGGCACAAAAGGAGGGTTTTGATCAAAAAGTGAAAGATGACTGAAGCAAGGGAAGCCACTGAAGCTTTGAAATGTCTGCACTTCACAAAACATTTGTCCAGAAGATCAGATCTTGTCATGCTGTTTCTTGGGAGGATATTTTCTCTGAAAAAGCAACATCTCTCCATTCTTTACCTGGGAACATTACCCACTTTTGCTCCCCAGAAAACAGAAGATACAAAAAGGTCATTCTTGAGTCACTGATGTTGAAATTCAACATCAATGGCTGGGGGGCTCATTGGTGTAGTCTGAAGGGAGTATAACTCTCTTCAGGGACAGGACATCTGACTTATGCTTGCAAGTAACTTAGTTGTGGCTAAAAACTTAACAGGATCTGAAAAATAAACTGAAATTCATAGATTTTAAGGAAATGAAACCTAATTCAAGATTTTATGTCACAATTTGATATATGTAAAAGACTGCACTGTGCACATACACACCTAATTTATGGGGAAAAGTTGAGAAAAGGGCACTTTTGTCAGCTTGAAGTTGGACATTCAGTGGAAGTCAAAATAATAAAACAAGAATAAGTTATATTGCAGTGACATTTCACTAAAATGTCCCTATGCTTTTCAAGATAATAGAGAACTGAAAATAGTAGCACACAGAAAATGAGTGCATTATAACAAGACATGTTGTAAATACAGTTGGGCACAATTATGGGGGAGAGGAAACATGTGATACCCTACTTTCTTACCTTTAAAACTCTGCAGTCTAAACCTACCTAAATTAGAGCAGAATCTATCATTGATTATGTCATTCCCCAGAAATATGGCCTTCAGAGGGCTTGTCATAACTCTGCTGCTGAGACTACACAGCAGGCACAGGAAGTATCAGTCAAGATGATACAATTTTCCACCTACTACAAGTCAAGCAAATATGTTCTCAGCCTTTCCTGGAGATGGATGACACCAGCCTGTGATGTATGGACTCAAACAAAGCACTTCCTCATGGACCTTTAGTCTGCCTGGCCCCTGGTTTTGATCCAGGGCTTAACCCTTTGGAGAAGGACAGGTATTTAAATACCTCAATCCCACTGAAATCAGGGGATCAAGAGCCTGAATTCAAGTGACACCTGGCTTGTTGTCTTTACACCCTGAAATTCTTCTCCACCTCCATCACTTTTGATTATTATCTTGTAAATAATATCATCTTTACTTTATTTAATGGTTTGGGGGGGTTGCCTCTGCATTTTACTTTCTTTTGCCTTTGCACTTCTTAGATTTTCCTGCTTCCATTATCCCCATGATGAAAATCCTCTTTCCCAGCTGAAGTTCCCTGTGATGTGAAGCAGCTCCCACACCAACTGCACTCCTTGCTCTGGCACAGGATAGCATCAAGCCACTTCCCTCATTTCAAATCTGCTTCAGTTTGAATTTCACCACTGGCACAGATCAGGTGCCTAATCCAATTTCCCTCTATGCAGAGTCCTCTTGCAGCTCTTTCTGCACTTCTACTTTTCCCCTGAATAGTTGTCATTTAATGCCCTGTTATCTTAGATGGCACTCATTTAGTGGTTTATTAAGCAGTAATTTAACAGCCTGTTATTGGTTTCTAGTGTAGCTGGGGAAAATATGCACTCCCAAGTATGCAAGATTTCTGCAGAATTACAGCATTTTTGTGAGCTTTGGATTAGAGAAAAATTACCAAAAAGTAATACAGAGGAAATGTTTTCCCTGCATTTCATTATTGTCCCTGCACTAAAGCTCCCAGCAGGCTATTCAGAATGTAGATTATCTGATCTCTATTTCTGTTGCCAGCCCAAGCACTGAAATTGTACAAAATTGCTGAGAACTCCACTGACTGAGACAAACATAAGGAGGTCCTAAGCCTGGACTGAGTCCTTCTGCCTGCACTTGTGCTGTCTCTTTGAGGTTTCCAGGTGGGGAGAAGGCATAAGGCTTAGATTAGGGCTTCTTAACTTCTTAAAACCCATGGAGTTTAAATAAAATACTGGGCAAGGGTAGGGATCAAAGTATGCCCTAAGCATTAACTACAGTAGCATGAAGGGACCTGTGTAAATTTTGTCTGGAAAAAGTTTTGCAGAACAATTTGGATGATCACAAAGGCAAAGACTTGAGTTAAAATCCCAGCTTTTAAGATCTGGATGAAAATAGAGTTTTATTTTATGTATTAATAAAGTATTCCTGTTTCTTCAAATTGCCAGATAACAAATAACAGAAGCAGAGACAGAAGAAGCAGCTGAGAGGGTAATGGGATGCCAGCCAGCTACACTGGCACTGGGGATGGAGCAGGTACCAGAGCTGTGGGATTTTTGCTATCTGCTTCCCAAAAGAATTTCTCTTCCTGGGCTCCCTGTGGAAATGTATGCACAGGACACAAAGCTTACAAAACCTCCCCAGGAGGCACATCATCCCAGACTTTACAGGCTCTTCTCTGGAGTGAGTGCCTCAGGAAGAATTAACCAGAAGGAAAACTGTGTCTTAGATTCCTGTTTGTTAAAGCATAATATTGACATTATGTGAAACACTGACAGCAGAAGGGGGAAGGGGCTGCCTCAAAGCTAGAAGGGTCTCTCCCCCAGCCTGCTGACAGGGCCAGCAGCATTTCCACTTGATGTTCACCTGGCTCCCAGCACTGCCTGATGAACCTCCCCTTCCTCTCCCTGCTCCAAAGCAGAATTTCTCTGCAGTCCTAGCAGCCTGCTTTTCTTTTTTATTTATTTTTTTTTTTTCAGTTGGGTTTTGTTTTGCTATTTATGCTGTCATTTTTTTGAGAATAGACTGGATAAAGGTCATTTTTTACTTGAATGGAAAAGAACAGTAATTTGACAGGGAGACATTCCCAGCTTGCCATACACCAGAAATGTAGATATTAGTGCCTTTAAAACTGAGACTAGAGACAAAAATTGCCCAAGCAACTCAATTGCTAGCAGTTAACTTTCCTGAACATAAGCATTTACAGAGTTATGTTTGTGGCTTCTGCTAAATTTTAGGATGCCATTACTGAAAAGACTTCAACTTCGTTTATGTTTACTCAGAAAAAAAGATAATCAAGAAGATATTAAGTAGTCACAAAAGATATTGGCTTCAAACAGTGTCATTTGGCTGATCTATAGCTGCTTGCTTTGGCAATTTTATCCCAGAACATTAGCACTGATCATTTTTGCTGTGTTCCTAATTATTTCTGAAATATTGTACTGCTGCTCATGCTGAAATGCATAAGAGGCAACGTGGTGGGTTAGCTGGAAATACAAGGTTCTAACTGGTTTTTAATCAATGAGTGATAATGATAGCTTCTGGTTTGACTTTCACTGTTTAATTGCCACTAATAAAGCAAATCTTAGCTGATGACATTTAAGAGTTCAGTTTCATTTACCTCTGTTTATTCTATTTATTTTAAAAGTGCCTGGGAGCTCTCAGGGCTTGACACATCCCAGGATGTCAAAATAATATTAAGCAGATATTCTGAGGATGACACAGATGTGCAGGTGATGCTACACAAGAAAGTGCCTCCCACCCAAATTGCCAGACTGGTTTAAATTAAATGTACATCCAACTGACTACACAACATTTAGACAAAAGGAACAGAGATGGCATACAGCTTGCATATTATCTTGCAAATTCCTCTGCTTTATCCTACATGCAATGTCCAAAGCAGAGATGATTTTTCTGGTCAGGATGACACTATGAAGCAAAATCCTTTGGTCTAGAGTTGATAGTGCAATAAAATGTTCCTGATTTTTGGTCAAGAAAGACCATCTTTGAAGTTCCAAATATAGTTTCAACCTACTAAATGAAACTCAATACCATGATGACAAGCAGATGTAAATCAGTCAGTCAATACAATAAATATTTCAGTAATATCCTGCTTGATTAATCTAATTTAAATCAGGATCTGCCTTGGGTTTAAAACAGCATAAATATCTCTTGCATTCCTCTTCAGTTATATGTAAGAAAATAAAAACCCTTTTAATCTTGCCTGGTATGACATTGCCTTAATTGCTTAAGATGATTTATTTTCCAGGATTTTATTCCCAAGTTATTGATCACTTGAAAGCAAGAAGCAGGTGACAGCCTGAAATTTCTAGATTGGACCTTCCTGTGGATATTTGCCACAGCAGTAATCTGCTCTACAAAAAGAAATCCTCTCTCCATGTTTTTCCTATTATGTTCAAGATCATTGGTATTTCTAAGTGCTATTCCAGAATATAAACCTTTCTATCTACACACAAAATCATTTCTGATGTCATGTTCTTACAGCTACTTTCTGACTCCCTTTATTCTTGCCAGTTATTTAAGCTCTGGTGGGAAAAGCAAGCAGCTCTGAAACTGCCATTACGTTCCAGTAATTTCACGTAAATAAGCAACATTTAAATAACATGTAGAGAGAGCTTAAACATCCACCTGCAATTTAAGTCTCCTATAATGGTGATTGTATCTTGCTTTCTACAAGGTCTGGGACTCATAATACTCCAAAAAAAAACCCCAAATACTACTTCATGTTACAACACGTTTCCGATTGCACATAAATTGGAATTACAAAGTGCACCCTCTGGAAACAACAGAGGAATAGTTGTTTGCTTTAGTGTATTCAAATTATTTGCAAACTAGTCTTTTCCATCATTTCTTTTTCATTCCAGTGTGGCTGGATTTTTGCTGCTAGGTATCTGCCTGGAAATGAGGCAGCTGTCATCAATATCCAGTAGCTGTTGTACACTAAACTGGTGCAGCTTTCAAACACCAAATATTTAGTAAACCAATTATCATTTATTACAGAGCATGCAGCTGATAAAAATAGAAAGGCAGAGAGACTTTCTTAGCAGATCTTTTCTGTCTTTCCCTACAGTGTGTGTGTGCTGGCTTGTAAGGATGCACATATACCATCCACTTATGTAGACAGATAAGTGTTTGATAAATGTTACATAGCAGAGTGTTTCAGTCAGAAAGACAAGAAACTGGAGTATCAGTCACTTACACTTGGGTCCTTAGAGCTGATCCATTGTCACTGAAGTTTATGAAAGGCTCTCTCTGGCTTTAAAGCACTCTGCCTCATACTCTACATAAAAAAAAGAAAACAATTGATGAAGCATGAAACTGTATGTCCTGCCAGCTAGAAAAATGCTCTCCAAACTTTGCATTCATCATCACTGCATATTTTCTATATTGAAATCAAAGTCATGCTGGGGAAAAAAAAAAAAGAAAAAAAAAAAAAGAAAAAAAAAAAAAAAAAAGAAAAAAAAAAAAAAAGAAAACAAGTGTCCTAATAAATTTGGTTGTGTTTGATCAGTATTTTCCAGCAGATTCCTGAAGTCTTTCTGTCATGGGGCAGTAGGAGGGGTACAATGAAACAAGGTAAAGATTTGGGTCAAACTAAAGGGCTTGGTTGTCCCTGATACCCCTGCATGGAGGAGTAACACATCTGAGTCTGCCTTGAACCACTCAGTTCCTCCTAACATAGAAAAAGGGATAAAAGGGACAAAGCCATCTCTAAGATTCCTCCTGGAGGAAGGAGGTGATGGGGTGGCACAGAAGCAAGATGCCTCATGAACAGACTGAAATTAGTCCAAAATGGAGCTTAAAGGCTAGAAGAAATTTTCAAAAATGTCTTTTTTTTTTCCTATTTTGAGTATAAGCAGAACTGTGGCTTGCCATGTTGTTACAGGTTTATCCAAGTTACTTTTTCACTCTCTCCCTCTTTTTAGAGAGGATCTATCAATAGTTGCAATGGAGTTTTGGAGTCACCAAACAAAAACTGAGACCTGATCCACACTACGAGTGTGAAAAATTATCTGAGCTTAATTATTCAATCCCCACCCCCCTAAGAGAGCAAATCCCAGTTACACTTTGCCCAAAATAAAGTTAGAGAGAAACAAAGTGCTGAATTTATTTAACTGGCAGGATATTAAACGATAGAGCTGTTATCTTTTCCTGTATTGTAAATTATTGAATTAAGCTTTCAGTCAGTTTGGCAACAGTGCCAAATGAATATTACAACAGTACAATGCAGCAAACAGTATCTGTCATCAAGTCAGGGTCTCACTTATAACTGAAATTACAGTGAACAAAATGCAGTAGATTGGAAAAGGTTCATTATTATTTATTCCTCTTGCCTAGTAACAAAAAAAAAAAAACCCTAATGAAATTTCCCTGAGCAGAGGGCAGGTCAGAATTACTATAGATCAGAGAGACACATCCCTCTAACATCACTGGGATATTTGTCTCAGTAATTAGATGCCTGTTCCACAATAATTCTGGCTCTGAAGGACACAACCAAGCTCATGACACACAAGCAATCACCTGCACAAATGAAAAGCCTTTCTTTACCTTGTCTACATCTTGCACAGCAGCACAAGAGTCTTCAGAAAATCTCTCCATGAAGCCATTGAAGTCATGTGCAGTCAGTAATTCTAGCTAGCCACAGGTTTTTAATTTTTTTAAATAAAATATGTTATTAATAGAGCTCACACGTTGGTGTATTTATAGCCCCTGTAGCTATTCAGGCTATTGTAACTTTACACATGGCTCCACAATGAATTGTTCACAAATCTGAGCTCATCTGTGGCCAAAAGTGTAAATCATTTGATTTATGTAAATCATGAAGTGAAGCTCCACTGACTGCTACCCAGAACACACCAATGATGAGCAGTTTTCTTTCAATGCAGCTTGAACTTCTGGTCTGGAATCTTTAGGGAATGTCTTGGGTTTGTATCAAATGCAGTTAGCACCATGTAAATCTGAAGTAAGAGTTTGATTGCTATACTCAGTATGATATAATGAGAAATATCACACTTTGGCAATCTATCATTAATTATTTTACCATTAGACTCTTTGTATCTTTTAGACCAAAATGCAAATGGGTAATAAATTCACTGATCCTCAATTATATTCACAAAAAGTTAGCTCACACTGTGTGGAAGCAACACTGGTTCCCATAAAAGAACAGTTAAAAAATATCTGAAACATCAGCATATATATTGAACTGGAAAAGGCTCATCATGGAAGATCTAGGTCTTTTTTTGCATAAAGTTTCCTTAATTATTACACCTGTGATGTATTACACCATAATTTTAGGTGTCAGATTCTGGCAATCCCAATAGATTTTCATATTTGTAATTAAAGTAGTATTTTATACCTTTATTGCTTGTTTTCACACCCAAATACTTGAGGAAAATGTGCAGTTATTGTATAAACTGAGTGTGTTGCTTGCAACGTTAGCCTCAGATCACCCTCCTCACACAACCATGCAGGTTATGTTTAAATACTAGTGGAAAAATGGAATATTTCAGTCATTTTTCAACTATTAATATGTAAGGAAATGTCTTCATTGAAGATATTTAACCTTTTTGTGCTATTCACAAGGGCTGGAGGAGCCCTGACTATTCCAGCCTTGAAAGTTATATCTCCAAACTGAAATTCAGGTTCTGCAGGTGAGCCAGAGGTGGCTTCCAGGCATGGGAGGAAGGGACAGAGCAAGGCTTTAGCCCAGCTGCTGGGCACTGACAGCCTCACAGCTCTGCCTCCCTTCATCTGCTCACTCTTTTTCCCACCTGCAAGGAAGGGATGTTGCTGTCTGGCTGCATCCCAGCTGGAAGAGATGGACCCCTGAGTGTCATTCTTATAGGCAGCTTCACACACAAAACCTGGGCTTGAGCACCAAGATTGAACTCCTTGCTGAGAGCTTCTCTGACTTCAGCAGGGCCAGGACCTCTCCCTGAGTGCCTCCTTGTCTCCTGCCTTTCCCCCAGCATCAGAGTTCACCAAGTGTCTTTCTGAGTTTGGTGTCTGGTAACAAAGAAAATGTGGAATTTCACCACTACACCCCATTTGACATTTCCAATAGAAGCTGAAAGGAGCCCTGTGCCTCTGGACCTCTGTTTTGCAGTGTCTGAAGGGAGAAAACACATGAAAGCTGAAGGCCCTTTAGGAATATCTTCAGGGTTTCAAGTTGCTTCTGCCTGCTCCAACCTAGAACATTCCTTCCTGTCTCCCTCTCTCTGTGTGCAGCTCCTGCTTCACCCTGACTGAGAACTGAGTGTCAGAGAGAGGGAGAGGAGGGAAGCCTTCCTCCCTTTGGCCCTAGCACTGACAAGCTGAGCTCTTCATGCCTGCATGGCCCCTTTGCTGCTGCTTTTCCCACCTTCACTTTCAGTGTTAATATCTCCTTCCTCACCTGATGTGGGTTTCCACTTCCCTGTTTTACTTTACAGTCTCCTGTTAACAAGCAGTGTCTCATCCATTACCTCTTGTTCTGCATCTCTCATGCTCCTTTTAAAGTCCTTGAGCTACCTGATTCAGGCTTTTGATGAGGAAAATAATCATTTCGTTCTGCTTCTGATAAGATTCAATTGAAAGCCCCAACATTATTTGCAGGGAAAGACTTCACTGCATCTAAAAACCTGTGGGGCCAATAAGCTCCCCCTCTGCCAATTAAACTTTAACAACATCTTCAGCTGTGAAGAAAATAAAACAGATTGTGAAGTCATTGGGATTTGTCATACTTTTTCCTACTCATGCTGTCACTACAAGGAGGAAGTCTCTAACTCACCTGTCCCATTCTTTTTGCTAGAACTGACAGGTGTTTTACTATCAAGCTGATTTAAAAGAAGCCTCTTAATCAGGTGTCAGTTTTGGCCCATAAAGTCATATTAATGTTTTGGATCAGATATGAGGCTCTATCTAAGGCACATTAAGAAAGATTCATTAGAAACTCACTACCTCTGGAATTTACAGCCTTTCTGGAACTTAATAGCCTGGATAAATTCCTCCTTATCTGGTTTGCTTATGTGAATTATAGCAGTTTTGCATTTAGAAGCTTTTTAGAGTGGAGGTTTTCCCATCATTCTGGCCTCTTCATTCTTACTGCCTCCAGCAGGGAAACTGATTCACTCTGCACACATAGGTCCTGCCCCCTGCATGAGTCCAAGGGAGGCAACAGCAGCCTCTGGCACATCCATATCTCTGGAGAAATCATGGTGACTGGGATTGAATCTGGAGAAGGGAGGAGAAACCTATGGCCATTCTCTATGTGAAACCCAAAAGAATGCATTAGGAAATTAGAAATGACCAGCCTGACCTTTTCTGTAAATGAGAGATGGAGCCACAGCACCCCATTGGCTCTCAAAATGCACATTATTTCTGACAAATTGGGTGTTACTCTCTGTTGCAGATCAGGCAGGAAGAAAAGGATATTAAAGAGAAACCAGAATGATAGCAGGAAGCCACCTGCACTAAGATTCAGGGACAATGTTTGTGGTAGGGCCTGTGATGTGCCTACTGTAAAGGAGGTTTTTAGGGTACATGTGAACTCCTGTCCTTATTTGCCTCAGTAAGTGTTGTACTAAAGACACTGAAAGGGGACAAAAGAACTCGGATGTGTAAAAGTCTGCAAATGATAAATGAGTCTAAATTCCATTTAAAACTCATCACGAGAGTTTAATTCCAGATTTACCAAAATATTTGCATGCTTATCAGCTAAGCCAGACATTCCTACCAGAGTCAAAGGAACCCTTGTAGAAACATACAGTGAAAAAGGAAGTCTTCAAATTAATCAAGGGGCTAAAAATAGAGGAGTTGCAGAAAAAGAAACAAGGATTATTTAACCATATCCAGCCACCATCTCTAGGAGCCTTTCTGCCGTGCTCCTGATGGTTTGCTGAACAAATTATCTTTTTCTCTACTCCCCACAGTGAGGCAGACTAACCTGAGCAAGAGAAACAGATCTGGTTGATTCTGAAAGCATGAAAAAAGGGAAAAATTATTTGGGGTCTTAAGTCAATATTGGGACACACAGAGTCTTCCTAATCAGCAAGTTGGAACTGTAAGATATGAGTTAATTTATTTTTCCTACAGCTTCTTGCTTTTTGACTGTAGACTCCTGGAAAAATCAGAATATAAAGAATAAAAAAGCCCCAAAGAAACCATAAATTTAAGATCCAGAGAGAGGGAAGGGCTTCTCTTTAGGTATTTGAATAACCCTACCAAAAATAAACAGCAAGCTCCTACCGTGTCTTGAGTGTAGTTGAGTGACAGCTTCTTTCATTTGGTTTGCTTTGTGACTTCTGAGATTTTCACCTGTGCCCACTGGTTATGGGTAAGTCATCAACTACTTGGAGTCTACTCAAAGTTTACACACAGCCTGCAAAATTTAGCAGAACGAAGAAGTTCTAGAAATAGATATTTTTAATGTGATTTACTGCATTTTATGGTCTTTTATGTCACTTATCACAGATAATATTCAGACAAGTTTAAAATTTTGTGTTCAAACCACGAGCTCATCTCAGCTGTTCTACTAACCTGACTTATTTTGTATCTTACACTGAGAGGATGCATTTTTTCCTTCTAGTAGGGCCACTCTACTTCTTGATAAGATGAGATATTCTTAAGGTGAGACGTGTCTACCCAAAGACCTACTCTAGTATAAAAGAAATCAATCTTTTTCAAGAACTACTTTGAATCTTACACCAATTCTCTTGAAGTCTATTTCTCACAGGTACTACTCATGAAACCACAGTCTCAGCTGGGCTGGCTTTCAGAGTTTTCAAAGGATATCCAGTGAAAATCTGTGTAATCTCTATATTCACAGAGGATTCACAGTGTAACAGACACACAGAAATGGGCACCTCAATTAGGATCTGCAGAAAGCAGGGTGATTATCAGATGCCAGCCTTAAAAAGGCTTCTGGTCAAACATTTTCATTCGTTAATCATGCTAGAGTTTTGCTGGATGCTACCTTAGATCCACTGAAACAGAAAAGCCTGACTACATTCATCAGTAAAAAATCAATTCCACTCCAGGAAAGATGGGGTTGAGTTAAAAACATTTCAGATATGAAAAACTCAAAGCCCCCCCCTTGAAACCAGGCCAGCTAAAGTACACAAAAGTAAAATATCAAAAGGTGTGAAGGGTTAGAGAAGGATATGTCTGGTTGCCTTAGGCTGTGATGTGACCATTTCTACCCCATCACAAGCAAGAAAGGTCAAACACCAGAGGAAAGGCAAGCCCAGGACCTCTGTCCCACTCTGATGCCTGTCCTGAAGCTATTTTCTGGTCTGCTCAAGGTCCTCCCTCTCCCAAGGGCTGCAGTGAAACCTCAGTGTTGCTGAGGTTTGGCTGCCACCACTGAGCTGCCCATCTGTCAAGAGGTGCCATGAGGGTGACACCTTCACCTCACCAGAGAGGCAGAAGATCCAAACCCAGAAAGCCACAACTTCAACCCCTCCTGCTTTCTGTCATGACCTGGGGGAGAGGGGAGAGAATTAAGGGCTGGCCCACTGAGTTTCCAGAGGAGATATGTAAAGGAGCTTCAGTCTTCACTGGCACTTGCACAGTAAATCACCAGCACTTGGGATACAGGATTTTATTATCAATCAAGCTTGAAATATCTCCTCCTTAATAGCCAAATGTCTGGAGATGGATTCTCTGCTGAATGTAATAGCAGACCTTAACTTCTGACCAAAAGCAGAGGACACCAAAGGACACTTATGTGTAAGGACATGCTAAAGATGTCTCATCTTAAATGACTCTTCTTTTCTTTCACAGGGGAAGAAACCCTTCAAGGTCCTATTTTTATCCAAGAGCCATATGATATCACTTATTCCATGGGCTCAGCAAATCCAGAAATCCTCCTGAACTGTACAGCTAAAGGATACCCTCTCCCATACTACAGGTGAAGTCAAGTTTGGAAAAATATTGTCTGACTGTATTGTCTCACTGGGTTTGAGGTGTTTGAACACCTCGTACAGTGCCCAACACTCACAGCAAGAGTAGTCACGGGTATGGGAAAGTTAGGGAATGAATAAAAAAGATGTTTACTAGCATACTGTTAAGAAAATTAACACAGGAAAAGAAAGCTCATCATTGAAAATTGTCCCCAAAGTATCTTAAAACATAAAAATCACTTCTGAATCCACAGAACAGCTGTGAAAAAAGGAAATGCTGCTCATCTGTACTTGGCAAAACTTCCTGTACATCAATAAATCCTTGGAAAGCAAAAGAGCAGCATCCATACCCATTTCAAATTCTAACATTTCATATATATATATTTATAGTGTTAATTTAGAGAAACAGCAAGGCAGAGCTCTGCTCTGTAGCTTACAATACTCTGTAGACTCAATAAAACCTCAGTACACAGGATTGTTTGCTTATTCAGGAACTATGGACACATCATTTAAGTTGTGGCTTGTTGCACAAAGGATATGGGAACATGAGGTAAAGAAGAGGGAAAAGCTGGAGATCTAGGAAAAACTGACAGTGTGCCTTCTTTGGAAAAGAATGGCTAAAAATAATGGTCTGGGAACAGGAAAATTAAAAAAAAAAAAAGTCTTTCATGAAAGACATGAAAGAAAATTGTGTCCTACTGAGCATTTACACAGTATTTATTCAATAGCTTTTAATTGGTCACACCACAGTTTTCTTTGTAAAGTACCACTATTAGTTATTGACTTGGCTTTTGTACTTCATGTATTAATTTGTTTGCAAATATTGTGCCAGAAAAGGAACACTTCATCTCCTTTTCACAGCCTAAATGCTCTTCCTACGAATTAGGAATCCTCCCCCACTTCCCACCCCATTTGTTAGTCCTGGTTTTAACATGAACATCTCTGGTTCATGCCATGAAATTCAGGTCTATCCAGTTCCTCCATCCTTCTGCCTTACCATCTAACACAGGCAGCTTCTTCTGAGACCTGCAGACATTCCTGACTCTTTAACCCCAGCTCTGGGCTCCTGACATGCACAAAGAGCAGGCAGCAGGTTTTGTTAGGTAGAAGAGCTATGAAGTGTCCTCCCAGCAGACACCTGACATTCATATTTTCTCTTTGCACTGTAAGGATGTTTTGCAAAGCCTTGGTTAGACTATCAAGTCCAGATCAACATCTGGAGATAGATCCTGAACCCCCCAGGTCAACCTGAAGTTCTCACTGCTGCCATTACAACTTGGGAGTTCATCACCATCACTTGAAAGGTCTGGGGAGTCTTCAGAACTTTTCCTTGATTTCACTTAGAGCTGGTGCCAGTTTTATCACTTTAGGATTTATTTAAATATATTTAAAGTTCCAAAAATTTTAGATAAATCAAGCAGAGTATGAAATTTTCATCACATCCTTTGCTGAGTGATGGAAAAGAACTGCAGGTGTCACCGTAAGGTTTTTCTTTGATTCAGAAATAGAGATTCACTGCAAAAGGAATGAAGTTATTTACAGGATAATTACAGGATAATTTAATATTTACAGGTAATTTACAGGATAATTTTCTATTTAGCCCCTTTTACATAAATAAACAAACATGCTGATTTGTACATTCTCTTTAAAGTTTCCTAAAAGTGTTATTATGTATTTATGTATTTTCTAGACTCAAAGACAGCAATAACTTTTTCAAACTTTGTCTCAAAAGCCTGTGTGTCCAACAAGCACAATGTAAGAAAGGTACAGAACTGAGGCAGGCTATGGGATAAGGGATAAAAAATCAGAGACTGATTTCCTGTTGGACACTGTTGGAAGTGCAGAGAACACAGATCTGATTACAATGGAAACAAAAAGAGGGATGGAAGTATCTCTAAAATCAGCATGTGTTAGGAAATCTGTATCTTGATAAATACCATTTTAACTATTCTGCCTTTTTTAAATACAAAATCCTTTCTAATGAGGGGCACTACTTCAACTGTTTTCCTGTGTGATGTTGGCAGTAAATAAACTTAACCCTTCAAAATACACATAATTTGTCTACACTTAAGCATTTCTGTTATAGTTGATTGAGGGATAATCATCCACTAACTCAAATAATGAATTTTATCTCTTTTTTTTCTGCTTGATGTCTATCCATGAGCAATCACAGTTCTGCAGTTTCCTTCCATTAAGTAATTCAGCCTAGAGCAGTCAGACTTCCTCCACACTGAAAAAACCCCCAAACTAAATCAGAAAGGAGTCACCTGGAGCTTGCCAAGCAAGTGTTTTCAGCAGTGTTTTGACATTTCCTCTTTGGTCTCAGGTGCTTTGCTCTAAGCCATCACACTTTCTCTGAATTTACATCCTGCATCCAGTGTAATCACCTATTGTAGCACTTCCATACAAGTTTGAAGCTGAGGAGTTTGTTTTTCCCCCCCAGTAATCTTCACAGTGAGCTGTGACTTGCACAAATAAATAACAAATCCAAGGACAGCATAAGCACCATTCATTATAAAACTATCTGAATATTTCAGCATAACTTAAAGTGATGCAGTAAAGCAAGATAAAGAGATTCAAATTCAATCCAAATCAAAGTACCACAGAAGATAACTGTAACAGACAAATAAATTGAGGGGAACAGAAGCACAAAGTCTTCGATGATTGCAAATGACATAAAATGTGTTTATAATCGTTGCACAAAATTGTAGAATGATTCCCAGTAACCCCTGAAACATATTTCTCCTGTTCTTACCCTTGAAAAGCCAGTGACAGCCCTGTTATAGTGCACTTGTTCACAAAAATGCTGTCCCCTGACTCATTGCAGATTCTGCTGCAAAAGTGGGGTAGAATTAGAAATGCTTTCAACCTCTGTTGGCTTGTCCACAGTCAATAGTTTTTAAACTTGCTATTTTCTGCCTCTGTGGCAATCCTCTATACCAGGGGGGTTTGTAAGGTTTTTTTTTGCAATTACAGCAAGTCTCAGATGACTTGGCAGGACATTTCCATCTGAATGCTAATAACATAAGAAACATACAATGTAAGAAAGACTTAAAAAAATATCTATTTTTATAACAGCAGCAGACTGAAAAGATAATTCATAGAATTATGTATGCATCTATCCAGATAGAAAATCATCTGAATTAGGGAAAGGTATCTACAAGTAAGAGCTTCTATTTATAACAGCTTTGGCACAAAATCATAACACAGTCATCCATGCTTTGTAATACATTGACATTTTTATTTGTAGAGGTGGAGAAAGCATTCCAGGAACTTCTGATTGTCCTAAAAGTATCTTTCTTTAAAGCAAGTAAAAGATAATTGAAATATCTCATGAATTTATCAAAGATAAATGCACTTTGCTTAAGTGGAATCTTTTACTAATTCCTTAATTGCATCAACATTCACACACTGGTAGTTTCACTGGAATGGATACACCTTCACAATTCATTCCCCAAAAGAAGTCACATTTCATCTTCCTTTTCCTAAATAGTTTCTATAGGAAAATAGTCTTTTGCAGATCATTTTTCATAAAAATGGAACACATTCAATTAGAGCTCCTGAGACATTACATAGCACTGTATGGTACCTTATGGATGTGATTCTGTGAAACTTCCTGGTTAATTATCCACTTCTCACAAATCATAAGCTTGTGTCAAAAGTTATATTTTTTTCCTTACCCTATGACTCAGGGTGCAGGGAAAGGTGTCAGGAGAGTGGTACCAGTAAATACATAGCCCAGAATAAATTCTACTCAGAGGGGATAAGGGAAGCCTAAACAGCAGAGAAACCTTAAAACAGTTGCTTGTGCACAATGAAACCTACTGACATGTCTCCAGTAAGTCCTAAGAATATTTGTATTCTTCAAAGATCTCCAATATTTCAGCATTTATGTTTTATGTGTTTGTCTTCTTCAAAGATTTTGATTTAGATCACTCTGTTTTTTCCCTGTGAAAACATTCTAGAAATCCATAGTATTTTTCCACAATTCTTTTATGAGACAGCACCCTGAAGACACGTTGTATAATTTGCAGTTGCTCTGTAACCACACATGACTACATACTCATGTTCATTAATAAATTCTATTCCTTCACATTTATTTGCTCAGAGAGGAAGACTATTTGAGTAGTGAATCACAAGTATTGATTAAGTAGTATCAACAAGAGGAAGTCATCATATATTACAAGCTGATCCTCACACCAGTGACTTCCCTGCAGTGTACTTTACAAGGAAGTTCAAACCAGTGCCAGCACCAAAGATTTAACATAACCCAGGGGCTTGGAGGAATAGTGGTGTATGAGAGTTTTAGGACAAATTGGCAACAATCTGAGACAAGAGAGAAGAGACAACCCCTTGCTTGAGATCTTTAAATCAAGATGGGAAGGGGTCAACGAGAAAGCTGGGAAAGGACACTGGGTAGGACAATGGGTAATGGTTTAAATTACAAGAGAGGAGATTTAGATCAGATATTAGGAGGAAATTCCTTGCTTTGAGGGTGCTGAGCCCCTCAGGTTGCCCCCAGAAGCTGTGGCTGCCCCATCCCTGGCAGTGTTGAAGGTTGGATGGGGCTTGGAGCACCCTGGGCTATGGGAGGTGTCCCTGACCATGGCAGGGGAGTTGGAACTAAATGAGCTTTAAGGTTCTTCCAACCCAAACCAACCTGGGATTCTGTGGTAAGGGAGGGAGGACCCACACACATATATGCTGAAAGTCTTTACCTTAATGAAGAATTCTATACCTGCTGCTAGATTCTGAAAAAAAGTTGGATTCTGAAGCAAATGGAACACAGCATTTTTCTCTTTGAACTCGAAAAGCACACAGTTTCTTTTCTGTAAGTTTGAACTTATCAGTAGGATTTGAGAAGTCTGACATTCCAAGGAACTTATTAATTCAACACCAGAATGCAGCATATTTTTTTAAAAGCTTAGATTCTGAAACAATTGGTCCAGGATGCATTCCCTAGAATTGATGAAAAGCATTTTCCCATGGCTGCGTGAAGAAGTTTGACAAAGCATGTAGGTGGTCCCTGTGTTTTAAAAATAATTCTTTAAAATATTCCTGTGTGTTAGGCAGGATACTGCAGAATACATAAAGTCATTAAATCATACTCTATCACACGAATTCATTAATTTGCTTCCTTCAGTGATGTAAACATATTAATTAGGAGAAAGCCCACACCAGGAGATGAACCCCCGATCTATATGCAAAGTTTAATAATCATTGTACCATGGTGATTAGAATGATTATGGGGATACTGTGAAGAATTCATTTGCAGCAACTAAGCCAACAACTTTGCATTTGTTTTGAAAAACAATTACAGAGCTTAATTGGGAGCCATGTAATGATGACAGCAGTTATTTCAGTGATTGATTCTGAAATTAGAGGGAACTGGCAAACTAAATGCAAGAATATCCTATATTAAAAAACTGAAAGGTTTAGACAGCATGTACTGTATGTAAACCCTGAAAGATGGCAAAATCCTAACACTGATGCAGACTCTGTGTAGAAAAAGCTCATGGGTGGGCTAAGATTCTGTCCAACTTTGGGAAAAACAATAGCAAAAATACCCTCAAACATCAGCAAAAGCCTTGGCCAACTAAAACAGATAGCAAAGGAACAGGTCAGAGGTATGGAAAGCTCAAAAATCAACAGCAACTGGTAGGAAGAATTACTGATTCTCCACTGCTGGCTCTAAGTTTCTTAATGTTGATGCATTAATGAAAGGCAACAGCTCAAATAAATGATTTAATGTTACTAGAATTCATTCACAGAATTCAACTGATACCTTATTTTAATCAGTTATTCCTCATCTTTAAAAAAAAGTGCCCACTTGAAAGGTTTGAAACCTTCTCTGTCTGCTTTCCTCTGTTCTCTGAAGTGTAATCCTTCCTGATTTATATCTCCAAATCCTTTTTGTAACCAAATTTGTGACATGAGCTACCATTTGCATTACAAAACCCAAGGTGGCTGCAGTCAAGGTGGACACCATACTCCCAACTGGAGGGATAACTTGGGTTGTATGAGTAACTAAATAATTAATTTTTTTGGACACTTGGATGAATACTGGTGACTAGCATAAAAGCAGTAAAGATTTTTCAAAGAACAGAATTATTGATATCATTAAGATTAATATAAGAAGCAGTCTTGTGTGAAAAATGATATAATTTTGTGATATTTAACTTCATTTTTATCATTACAGCAATGCTACAGCACACTATTTAAGATAAATATGAATAGGCTCTGTAAATTATAAGCATAATTTGATTTTTTTCCCCTCAAAGGTGGAAGCAAAATGGCACAGATATTGATCTTACCATGAGTTATCACTACAGGTTGGTTGGAGGCAGCTTGGCAATCAATAACCCACATAAAAAACAGGATATTGGAACATACCAGTGTTTGGCCACAAATTCATTTGGAACAATTCTGAGCAGGAAGGCAAAGCTTCAATTTGCATGTAAGTTGGGAAGTCTGTATTTATTAGAACATTATTTTGTGATTAATTCTGTACATGAATTGCAATGCATTGGATAATATAATATAAAATATCATCAGTGATTCTGCTCCAAAGGTTTGGCTTATTTCAGCAGTGCTTGTTCTTCAAAACATTGTTTCTAGTAACTATTAATAACAAAACCAGACACCTGATGGCTGGTAGCCCTCAGAAACAAGAATAACTTTGAGAAAACTGAAAGGTCAAGAAAGATGAGTGCAATTATTTCCAGTTAATAAAGTATTTTCACTTTTTAGGACAATGCTGTCTTTTCTATATTGCAAGTAGTTACAACTGAGAAGGGGGAATGTTGCCGAAAGTTGAGCTATTTTCTATAGCCTAATGAAGCCTAATTCAATAAAAAACCAGTGTATCCCTAATTGCCACACTGACATTTTCTCACATAAACAGAATAAGAAACATTTTTCCTTACCCAGTGTGCAAAATGATGAGTAATGCTCTGAAATATTTTGTATTTCAGTGTGATTGGGAAGAGCATGTAAGCTGCCTTGAGAGGATTTAAATTTTATTTTAGTCTTTCTCCCCATTTCACTTCCTCACAACTTCATGATCTTTTTCACAATGTTTAGGGGTGGTGACCCAGTACCATTCATGCCCTGGGGGAGGGGAAACAACAGCAAAAAAAAAAAACAACCCAGATATTACTCTATTCCTTTTTCTTCACTCTAAAGGTCTGAGCTGTCTGTTCCTGGGGGAAAGCAATTGTTTTCAAACCTCATTAATAAAACATGTGTCTAAAGCCAACCTTGTATTGCTATTTCAGACACCAGCAAAGGTATTAATTATTAACCTTGTTCTATTTCTCATAGCAAATCGTGTGTCACAGGGGTTGTACAAAGGAGACATCAGAGGTCAGGATGGTTCACAGCCTCTCTTTCAGTAGAGCTGATCAAACACTGTATCACTAGTACCTCATTTAATAATGTTTTACCCTTAATTTCTCAAAGAGCTTTTGATTCCCCAGAGCTTGTCAAATAGAAACAAAAATTTTGATTCATTATTTTCCCATTTTTTGTTTAAAAAGCTCTCTGCAAGCAGCCTTCCTGCAAGGGAAATGATTCCCAGGCCTGGAGATCAAAAATTTTGAGTGAAAGGATGAATCCCCTTTTAGAAAGAAGCAAGAATGATGGCCACCTCCAAACTGTCTATGCAATCTGTAAATCCCCAGGGAGCCAGGATAGGTGAGAAATGGAGTTGGGAAAAGATCTGGAGAAAAGCAATACCCTCAAAGGCACACAGGGGATATAAAAATAATAATAAAAAAATAATAATTAAAAAAAAAAAAAAAGGGGACAGAAAGGGGGACTGGGGGAGAAAAGGGAAAACAGGAATACATTTGAAAGAAGGGAGGCTCTGGTGGTTGCTCAGTGAATCTGAGTATTTCATCTTTTTAGGGAAAATTGTAGCCCTGATTTAAATCCCTGGAAGCTCTTAGGTTTCCCAGTCAGTGCTGTCCCAGCACAAAGGGAATCACAGCAGCTTGGCTGTGCACAGCTCTCCTGGCCAGGGTTGCTTTGCACAGTATTAACTGCACTGCCTTCCTAGGGTTTTCTATGTTCCCTTTTACCTGACACCATCTCATAACCACATGGAAGACCAAAGTCAGCTCTGGAAAGCTGTCTTTGCAAGGAGAAGGGTGTGGAGAAAGCTGAAAGAATGGGATAAAGGAAAAGAAGTTTATAGGGAAAGCCTCACCAGAAAGGGAGAAAGAGGAGTCCTTCCTCAGGATGCTGGTCCAGGCTTCTCTCTGCATCCTGATGGTCCTCAGGGGAATGAAAGATGCTGGTTGGCTGAGAAGTGTCTCATCTTGAAGCTCTTGTTGGAAATGTGCTCTTTTGGAAGTTCACCTGATAGGGAAGAGAAAGGATACACCACAATGATGAAGCTTTCTTGATGAAACTGAGTTTACTAAAGATCTAAACCAGGCTGTGCACCTCCCAGCAGATGCAGGTGGCCCTGCAGAGCCCCCTGCCCATTCTCCCTCCTGATGCAGGGCAGAAGCCTGCACTCAGACACACAAACCCCAAAGAACTCACATGGGATTTCTGGACAGCCTGAGGCAAAGCTCATCCCAGTGCAATGCAGCTGATGCCACCTAAAAGCTCCAGGACCTTTTTTTTTTTTTTTCTTTTTTTTCTTTTTTTTCCAAGAAAATGGGCCCTGTCCATTGATTAAAATGTTTCCAGCTGCTAAAAACCACTTCTTCCATACTCAGTGCTGGTGAAGTGTTCCCTCTGAAGCACTGAACTCTCAAACAGCTCATGCCAACACGATGATCAAAATAGGATAAATACGAAGCAGATCCTTTACTTGAGCTTCATAACCCCCTCAAGACATTTCCCCAAGTTCCTGTGGGCAGCAGGTCACACAAAGTCAGGTCTCATTTGTCCACAGCAGCAGACCAAGCCACAGCTCCCATCCTGCTTTAATTCTCTTAACAGCAAGCAGGTAATGGCAGATAGATCTCATATGCAGCAAGCACACTACTTTTTCTTTAGCAGTGAGAGACATTTACATCCTTTCCCACATAAAAGGGAGAGGACAGACAAATTGAAGGTTGTCACTGACATCAGCAAACACAAACATACAGGAAAATGCTTCAACTAAGCAGCATCACTGTGAAAATAGGAGTTTTCACTTGTCTTACAATAGAACAGAAACCACAGTAGATGGAGAATGCCATAATGACCTGATGAGAATTGTGGAACAAATTACCCTGAAACAGTTATTTCACAGTTAACATTTTCTTATTTCTTATTTTCCTGCTGCCATCCAATTTACTTCTTTTGTTTCAACTAATACTTCAGGATACAGCTTAGAACCCAGGCAGGCAAGCATGTTGATATTGTGACATTTTCATTCAATACCTAACAAAATGGGACTCCTCCTTTGACTGGACTGCCTGGCAGAGTATTTCAATCAGTGAGATAAATAATTGAATCAAGACTATTCTCTAAGTAAAAGGGTTTATAAATGTTTTTAATACAAGGTAATCAACTCTGAGTCTCAATTAATGATACCTCTGGAAACCTATTGTACAGCTCCACTTTATATATGAAAAATATTTTTTTCCTCTGTTGCAGATAGTGAGCTCCCTGAGTAGCAAAATAAATGTAGGATGAGATTAGAAATATGCCTTCAGATTCAGCTGGAGTCCCATGCTTATCCTCTATTAAAAACAGAGCTGTCAAATGAAAGCTGTGGGAGAAATATTGTTCAGAAGGAAGTGGCATGGATTATTAAAGGTACAGGCTGAAAATGAGACAGCAACAGAGAGAGCGAGCAGAGTAAGAGCACATCCACACAGTACTGGGTACACAGGATGGGAATCCTCTGCTGCTCCTACTTCCCACTGGAAGTCTGTTTTGTCATGAAGGTAGCAGAAAGCTCCCAATAAATCCTCTGCATCTCTCACAGCACTTTTTGAAAAGCTAACGTGTGTTCTGCAAGAGCTGGAGCTGTTGGTCTGGATCTTCAGCCTGGTTAAAAGGCAGCAGGGTCAGTTTGTGCAGCCAGAGCCTGCCCCAGGAGCAGGGGTCCTCATGCAAGTCTGAGCCTTGAGCTCTGCTCCCCAATCCCAACCCATCCCCATGTGCTGCTTTCTCCTCTGCCCAGCTCTAAATTCAGCTCTGACATCCAACCCAGGTCATGCTTCAGCTCGACACAAAGGGAAGGTCAAAGACAATTCTGTGGGAATTCACCTTTGCTGACTACACCAGGTGGTCAGCCTGAAGGAAGAGATGAAGGGGACACAGAAGGTTTTCCTTCAGTTTTTAGAAAACTCTGTTCCCAAACCCAACTGAAGATGCTCGTGCAGAAGCCTCCCAGGTGTCACAGGTTTTGCTGTGTCCACAGCAGAGCAGAAACCTCTGATGATGCTGCTGGTCCAGATCTGCCACCAGCACAGCCACCTCCCAGGCACAGCAAAAACACAGCAGCTCCTGAGCCAGGGAGAGGAGGATCACAGTCAGGTTCAAAACTCCCAAAAACCCCAAACCCCAACTTTTGAAGAAGTAATTTGATCAATAAAACTGGAGCTCCTTCTGTGCTGCCACAATACCTTCATATGTTATCTTAATGAGGTGCTTTGCAAAAATCTATTTTTATTAATGAAGAGCATCCAAATTGCATTTTGTGCCTTTAAAAAGAGAAGCAAAAAAATCTGATATAGAGAACTTCTTCAATATGGCTTCAGCCAGAACTCTATTCCAGGCACAAGGGAATTTGTTTTAATTATTTCATCAGTTTTGAGTAAAAGTAACTGTATGTAAACAACTGCTCTTGAGGGACATCCCCAGAACTATCTGCAGTAAAACAGTCTGTCCAGGTCTGTTACTAATCCTTTTAGTGTTCATACATGTCTATAAAGGAGCCATTAGGAGGATAGGTAGGAGAAACATGAAATGCAGCTAAACAAACTAGAAAAGCAAAGTTCTTCAGCATGAAAAAGAATCTTTATTCTAAGTGAACTAAGTCATAACTATTCAGGGTGTAAACCCCAGGAAATTCAGTACTAACTGAACACATCTAGTTGTCTGGGGATTTGAAATGAGATTCTCAGTCAGATGGTTCCACCATTGGTGACAGACAGACCTGGGGTTGCAGCTTTCTCAGATCTAAGACCCCTGTTATTAATCATCAATTCTGAGGAAAAAATAGCAACAAACTAAACTGATGAATAGGATTGGTCATTTTGTCCTGAATCACAGAGAAGGGCACACAGTGAGGACATTAGACCGTGTATTTGTTTGCCCCCCATTGTTACAGACCAAGGAAGGATTTTAGCATTTTGGGGCTGTAACAGTATTCTCAAAGGGGTCTCAAGGCCATTTTTCAAAGAGAAAATCATAGCAGGGTTTTTGCTTGGTGCTTATTCTCAGTAGCATTTCATTTCATACACACATACCACCTCCACTTGGCCAGTGAGGAGCTTGGTGCTCAGAGCAGCATGGAGCAGAGTGATGGTGCTGGAGCACTTGGAATGAAATCTGCAGCTCCCAGGTGCTCTCACGTGAGTTTTGTCAGATAGAGAGAAGAGAACACAGCACAGTTTTGCTGAAATAACAAATTAGAGGCAATAATTCCTTATAAAATAATAGTCCCTCCTTGGCATTTAACTGTTTCAGGGGTAATACATTAAAAGCAATTACATCTGTTTAGTCTTTGCTGGATCATGCCAGGCTGAGCACTTGCAAAGCCCTGGCAGAGTGAGTGTCTGGGAGATGCTCAGCTAGCATGAAAGCCCACTTTTCATTTGATTACTTCAGCATGTTATTTACCTCTGACTGCACACAAATTACACAAACATCACAAAGCAATCCAGCCTGCCTCAAATTGTCATAACCCTTTTTACTTGGGGTATCTGCTTTGAGACAGAAAATGGGAAAATCAATACACCCAGATCAGATAGTCTGAATTCACAAAGGCTGGACGTGCATGAATTTTAGTCTAAATGGCACATGGGCTTCTGGACTGCTTGGATTGTGGTCCTGTGTGTGTCCAGAAATCCCCCTGTAACAATTGTATTTGATTAAAAGTTGTACTAGATGTTGTAACTACCACCTTGAGTAAAGCTCTCTGGGTCTTTTAACTGATTGTTAATTCATCACAGCACACAAGGGCTGGCATACTGATCAGCCTGTCTAGCAGATTGCACTGGAAGAATGAACACTGCAACTCTTTTATTTTTTTTTCCAAAGGAGTCATATGCTTCTCAATTTAGCCTTCATTAGGCACTCAGGGGTGGGCAGCTGATAACTGAAGAGGAAAGAGGAGGAAGAGCTCAGCTTTCCAGAGGTAGAAGCAGGTCAAAGATACATCCCTACATTTACTACATTCACCTGAAAAGCAGGGACATTTTAGGTGAAGTCATAGCTTGCCTCTATTTCCATCATTTATAACCTACAAACACAAAGTACTGCATCCAGCCTAGCTCCCTGTTTTAAAAGAGCTTCCTTATGTATAATGGAGAAACCTATCTCCTCTTGGAGATCTGTGGAGAATCAGATCTCCACCAGTGTCCTTGAAAGCCTCTGCTCAGCCACTCTGACAACTGTGGCAACACCTCACCATCTGCTGCTTCCCATCAGCAGGTGAGAAAAAAAATGCAACGTGCAGTGGCACCGTTCCCTTGCAGACTGATCCTGTTGTCTGGAGGATGGAAATATTCCTGTCACCCCCCCCTGACATTACTAAAGAGTCTTAAAGCTCAAAATTGGACTTTTGGACTTGTAACCACAGTTAAAGAACCCATTATAGCTACACAGCAGTTCCTACCTTTCAGAGCAAACTTCTGAATAGAATGAGTTAAAGAAATATATCAAGAATTCAGGTTATTACTTGGGAATAAAGCCCAAGTTTGTCAAAACTCTGCCTGGAGTAAAAAGAAACTGAACTTTCATTTATCAACTCTGATTGCTATGGACACCTTGTGCCAATGCTCCAACACTCTGCAGCAGCTCCCCATGGTGGGAGTCTACATCAAGGTCTCTGCTTCATGGACACTCTCATGGAGCAGACCCAGCAGGTTCAAGAATTTTATTTCTTTTTTTTTACATTTCTTCAAAATACCTCCGCACAAAGTTAGGAAAGACCTGGTGAGAACTTGATGTGTGTTGCTGTAAGGGGTCCATACACTGCTGGGAGCACTGTGGGGCACTGTGTTTCCTTCCAGGCTCCCTTGAGCAGAGTGTTTGCAGGGAACAGCCCAAACATCCAAAATGCTGCAAGACCTCACTACCTTCAGCTCATCCTTCTGTATCTCTGTTGGGATTCCCAGAATTTATTTCTTGGCAGGAGTCTGTGTACACCCAGGCAAGGAGTGCACAAGGAAAAGCAGGAGCCATCAACCTCCCCTCACCAGCAGTGAAGCAGGAAGCCTCCAAGGGCTGCACCCTCTGGCTGACAGGACAAGGCAGGGTGATAATAACATTTCTATTTTAAAGCTCAGGGACTACAAGAATAGATCATGGAAATACTCAGACATTCCCTGAGACAGAGAGAACAGCTTGAAAGCTGAAAGCCAGAAGATATGGTTATGTCTACCTAACAAAAGGGTTTTCCTTTCTCCATCGTTCCCTAAAGGTTTGAGTCCATCTAATGTCCAAGGACACCAAGTGCAGTCATGATCTCTTCTCTCTTGTTAAACCCATGATCTGGAGCTGCTGAAGCAACATTCCTCCTTTATTTGATGTTGCAGCAAACAGAGCAGCATAAGAAATCAAAATTGCATTTATTTTTTCTCCCTCAAGTGATTTTAAACATCTCTCTCAGGGTATCTAACCACTGTGCTGTACCAGGACACTGTGTTAAAGCTGGTTTATTCCATTAGTTTAGTTGCTTAAACTTTTATTTAAAAAGAAGGTAAATTTTGCTCCTTTATCTCTGAAATGGAGGCATACGTTACAGAGATGCTGTAAGAAGCCATACAGGCAGGGAGCTGGTCAGATAAAGTATTAATAAAGAATGCATAAATATCTGAAGATTATCTTTTAGTTATATATTACTTACTATTATAGTTCCTATGAAGCTCTTTATTCTAAATCAGCCCATTACAAGCTGTATTGGAAAAGCAATATATGTGATTGAGATAGGGTAGGTTACAAAGCATCTACAGGTTCCAGAGCTACTAGATTCTGATGGATAAACTTTCATATTTTTTAAGGATAAAACCAACCTATATTTGCAGCCTGGGTGATATTCTTTTTATCTGCTCTACTTTCATTGCAGACAATATGACATAGCATCCAATAAATTACAGAATGAAATCTCCATAAAGTCCACATCAGCAACTTCATTCTTTGCTATGACCAAAAAAAGTTACACGTGGAGGCTTGCAAGGAGAAAAGCAAACCTGAATTAAATTCTTTGGAATAAATGACTGGCTTTTTAATAATGAAATTAACTGTTTATTTTACAGTGAAGGTTGATTCAGGGCAACACAAAGCTTTTAAAGTACAAGGTAAACTTCTCTAATTCTGTAGCTGGTGTTCAAAAAGGTGAAGAGTCTGTGTCAGTAGAACTTTCCACAGAGAGAAGGAATAAGGCCACAGGTATTATTTTCCCCACCTGGTACAGGGAACTTACCAAACTATAAAGCCTCATTTCTAAGTGCTACTGAAAGAACAACTAACAACATACAGCCCCCAAAAAATCCCTCTTAGAAGACTCCCATTCAAAAATCCTTCACATCCATCACTCAGGTAAATCTTGAAAATCCCATTGGAAGGAAATCTTCACTGGCTTTGCAGAGGAATGAGCAAGATAAAAGAGTGGTGTCTGGGCACAGCCCAAAGTTCTTCTTTAAGAAGCAGTTCTGTGCTAGATCAAGATCTCCAAAGGGCTGGGCAGGAATTCTGGAAAGGGCTGAAATATGCATGGACACACTTGCTGCACACTTTGAGGGGTGCATGAGTGCCCTCCCTTCCTTGCCAATTTTTAATTGCATGGATTATTAATACACAGATTATTAGATTGCTGGTAGAAGCTTTCTAAAAAGAAATTAATAGCATGAAGTGGGACTGTGGGGTGTTCAACAGGAGGTACCCAGCAGGACACAGACATTCCCTGCAGAACATGGAGGATGCTCCATGCTGCTGGCAAAATCAAGGTCCCAGAGAAGGGGCAAATTCCCAACACATCACACCCTGGGAAGGCAGCTCTCTGGGCAGAGAGAAATGAAAGAAATCAGTTTGGGATAGGACTTAACAGCCCTGCCAAGAGGCAGTTTGACACAGGAGGCCAGGGCCATCTCTGGTGTAAGTCATCCAAGCTGGAGTAGCTCTGGCAGGGATAAATCTGGCCCAGGAGAAAAGAAAAATAAAAATCTGGTTTTAAGAGCACTCCAATCTGGAGAAAACTCATGCAGACGGCAAAGTGACGGGCTCCGTGATGACAGGTGACAAATGAACTCTGCTGTGACAAGTGAGAAAACTGTTGGAGAATATAAAATATTAAAAATATATTTTCTAGGTCCCCCCTCCCTTTGAGAGGGTCAGATCCTCCAATATGCCTCTGGCCTGCAGATGGGATTTAGAGCAAGAGCCCTAAGGCTGCATCAGCACTTACTGCCTGGTGTGAGTCCTCTGTTTGGTTCAGAAGAAAGCTTTAATATTTTATGCTGCTAATGTTATAAAAAGGGAAAAAACCAACAAAAAACCAGATGTATACCAGCACCTCATGGCATAAATAAAAACTCAAGGCAGCTAAGGATTCACCCCCCCTGTCACTCTCCCTGCTCAATTTAATTGTGACCTTCCATTTTTTCCTCTAGAGAAGCTTGATATTACTTTCTAAAGGGCATTTTCACTCTTTAATTGAAAAAGACAATCAGGCTGTGGCAGAAATTATTGTTCCCCACCTTGAAAATTAGTGCCTGGATTGGCTATTCATACCATTTAAGCTGAATTGAAGACCCGGGGCCCATGTGCATCCTAATGTGTAAATTACAGTTCCTCTGCCCTTAGAAGCCTCAAAGCAATTTAACTAAATAAAGCAGCACTGATGAAGGTCCTTGGTTGATTATGCAGCTTTGGAGAAGGACAAGACCCAGTGATTGTGCTTTTCCCTCTCAGGTTGCCAGACTGATCCATCAGGGCAGGGCTTGGGGGCCAGAGCAGCAGCAGGGCTCTCCTGGTGACCTTCAAGTGGAGCTAGAACAAAAGTGAGAATTACAGCTGATTTTTCACCAGTGAAAGGAGACACTCAGATACTGCCCAGCCTCATCCTGGCTTAAGCAGCTTCACCACAGCCCCTCTGATGTTACAACAGTGACAAAGCAGAGAAGTTGTGCTTCAAACAGGGAAGGAGCAGAAGAGCTCAGGAGGTGTTTAGTGGAAAAAGTAAATATTTAAAAATCAGGAAATGGGAAATGCTAAGCAGCTTTCAGAGACCTTAATTAGAGATAACACCACTCTTAATCTCAGAATTGAATTCATAGAAAATCAATTAGAACATTTAAAAAAAATTGAGATGAGATGGTAAAGGGAAAAGATTCATGTATTGACACTATTCTCAAGACAAAGGAGCTGTCAGAGGGTTTGTTTTGCAAGTTTACTGCAGCTCCAGAAACTGAAAGAAGAGTTTACTCTCCAGAGAATGCTGTAGGAAGAGATTAGATGTTTCTTTGGGAAATATTTGGAGAAAGAGATATTTGCAGGTATCCAAGCTGCAAGAGGTTGGTACTAGTTGGTACTAGTGTCCTTTCCAAGGCAATTCAGCAAAACAATCCTGAGGAAAGAGCCATGGCTGGATGTGCAGTAAGTCTTCTGGAGTGGTCTGTATAGATTTGTGGTCTGCCACAAACTTTTGGCTCCAGTCTGTAGAGCTAAAAACATTTTAAACCAACAAAAGTTTGGGAGTTCCTGTATGCAAAAGAAAGAAAAAGACAACAAAAAACCCCACCAAAACCTGAAGTATGTGACCTCTCAGAATGAGATAACTGAAAAGATCCCATAAATTCCAGTTTTTCTATCCTCAGCTCTAACAGACCTGATTTCTCCACATCAGGCACTGAATTCAGATGCACACTTAGCAATGAGCCCCCTCATCCATTACAGTCAGACAAGTGGAGGTAATTAATTGGCAGCTCATAACACAGGTGTTACAAATGCTTAGAGCAAATCATAGCCATCAGCTTTTTTTAAAAAAAACTCCTGGAGTTGTAATTTTTATCCTGTTTCCCTGCATGAGAATTTCTGTTGTGATACATCAATCCAGTAACACCAACCATGTTCCAATATATCACAGCCATTAAGAGAAACAGGAGAAACTGGAACAGATGTGATATATCACAATTTGACACAGCCACATGGAAATGTGAAAAGTTTTATTGATTTGTCCCCAGGAACACAGCTCATTTGTAAAGTGCTCCTACTACTTATGCCTTCACACTTATTGCACATCTCAATGACAAGTAATTACAACTGTAATATCTGGGATTATGTTATTAAAAACATTTACAAAAAAAATCAAAAGTTCAGGAAAGCATGAAATTATATTAATTCAGATTAACTGTTAGTAATTATGCAAGGTGATATATTGGACTTTAATTGTCTGTAACAATTTCATATATTAAGATTGCCTACTTTTCTTGTTTGCCATCTGGTAATACAGAAATGTCCTAGGCTTGTTCTTAACATGGATTGGTCTGGAAGGGCTACACCTATCCCTGAGCAGCTCAAGGAATCTCAAACTTGTGACTGAGAGACTGAAATGAATGAGTTGCTACTTGTGGTTTTTGTTCCTACCAGGCATCCTTAAGAAGCAGTTCAGTAATCCCAGGAAAACTGACCATGCCTTCGTGCATTTGGTTGGGAAAGCCAAACCTTAACACTTAACAAACCTTAACAGATACTTATATTAAAAGGTGATGAATAGAAGGTGCATGTTCATGACACAACCAGCAGTTATGTCAGTGCTGAGCTTTAAAACACTAAAGGAAAAATACTGTGTGACTGAAACCACTGGTTGGCCTGTTACCACAAGTCCTGAGGCAGAAAGTATTTCTGTATAGCAGTCACAGTTGTCCCCCAAGTAAACACCCCACCCCTCCATGGGATTTGGCTTCTCTCCCCTCAATGGCAACTCTGTGCTCACCAAGGTAACATCATCCTCATCCCACAACACTTTTCTTCCCCTCTTCTTTTTATTTTAATCAACTGTCTACACTGAAGACCTGCAGAACCATGCCCTTTGTGACATAAATCAGAATAATCCTCTCCATCCCAGTACAACATGATTGACTTAGATGAGCTGCAGCACTCTGGCCCATCCCTTCTTCCTTCCCACTCCTCCCTCCATACCTGCTGAGGAGCTGCAAGCATCCTTCACCTCCAGTATTCCCAGTTCCCCCAGAGAAAGCCCTGTCATCTCATTCAGCTCCCCCAAAACACCCTCTTTTGCTTGCTCTGAGCACAAACCTTTCTTGCTTAGCTTTGCAAATGCTCCCAGCTGAAGATGATGTTGCCACACACAGCTGAGTCCCAGGTACTTCCACCCTTCCCTGGGAAGAATCCCTTGTTCACCTGTACGTTTTGCTCAGCCTAGCTGACCTCATTGTCACATCCAACTGAGGAACTGAGCTATACCAACATGCACAGTGCTGGAGAAAAGTTGCTTTTTTGTTGCTGCTGTTAAAAGTCACAGCTGAAAGCAATGCAGTGTGAGGGAACTCGTTGTTCACAAAGTGAGATAAATACAGACAAAGGATGGAAGGAATTATGTAGGAACTAGGTGATAATTTATTTATAGATCTCTGCAGAAAGGCTGAAGTTAGCAAATATACCATCTGTTAAATAGTCAGACTGTTCCTAAGTGCATATTAGCAATCTTAAAGTGTGCCAAACACCTGATCTTAGCAATCTTATTTGATACTCTTTTGACAAGCAACATTATTTTTTATTGGATTATGTCATGTTATGTTATAAAGCTATACTAGGTAACAGTAACCAGGAGAACAGAGTGATTCTGTTCTCTTGGTGTAAATGCCTGCTCAGGGCAAAGAGAATTTTGAGGAGTGGCCAGATTTTCAGAATAATAACAGAGAAGAATATTAAAAAATTATACTATTTTCAGGGTGTGTTTCTTGGGTTTTCTAATAATATATATTTGACACATTTTAGATTGCCATAAATAATTTTAAAATATACACACCCTCTGTGTGGGTAGGGGGAAAACTGGATGAAAAAATTGGGGAGGCAAAACAACTGTTTTCAGCAAGGAGAAACATTCCTGATGGGACTTTCAACAAGACAAGAGGGCAGGGTCTTAAGTTGTGCCAGGGGAAATTTAGGTTAAATATTAGAAAGAATTTCTTTCTGGAGAGGGTGATCAGGCATTGGAATGGGCTGCCCAGGGAAGTAGTGGATTCTCCATCCCTGGAGATATTCAAAAAGAGCCTGGATGTGGCACTCAGTGCCATGGTCTAGCAACCGCAACGGTGGTAAAAGGGTTGGACTCGATGATCTCTGAGTTCCCTTCCAACCCAGCCAATTCTATGATTCTATGATTCTATGATTCACCTCATTCCTCTGATTACCACCCTGGGCTACATAGTCAAGAGAGGCATTTTTATAACTCACTGAATCCCATCTGAATGAGGACTCATTTTACAGGAGATGCTACCTCCCTGGAAAGAGGGTCCCATAAAGATGACAACAGAAGACAGACTCCCCTAATGAGTTATTTTCCCTCATTTTGCTGTGTCTTGTGCTGACTCCTTGTTACAGACAGAGACACTCAAAAAATGAATTTTGTACAATTATGTACCAAACCCAACTCCAGATAAGAAAAACGATGAGAGGTGAGGTTGCTAAAAGACTTTGTCTGCTGAAAACCTGAGTCAAACACTGGAAGGGACTGTCTAGAGAAACTGTCTGTCTCTAGAGGTCTTTAAAAATAGGCTGAAAAAGTGTCTGTTAGGAAGAAAACAGCACGTTTGAACTTGTCATGGGCCATAGGAATGGATTTGATGACCATTGGTGTGTCTCCTTATCTACTTATTTATACCAGTGATTCACAAGTAAGCACAATGGGACGAAAATCTCTTCAGCACTGGGAAAAGCTGAGCTGCTTGGTAGAACTAAACTATAAACATGCTACAAAAGGTATCCTGGATGTGGCTTTTGACACTCAAGGGTGAAAAGTGGAGATGGAAAAGGCCAAGTGCATTTTTTCCCCACATGTAATCAAATTATTATTATTTATTTAAAAAAAAAAAAAAGTGGATCCCAGAAGAGATCTTGCACTACTACTTTTTGATATGCACATCAGTGGTTGCCATGGTTTTGATGAAGAAACAGACAGGTGATAGAGCTTCTAAAATTAGACTCAAAATGGTGCCATGACATAGTGTCATTAAACCAAAAACTGCTACCAGCAATTTATTACTTTCCAAAATCTATTCCAATTTCAGAGGAAAATATTACAGAGTTAATTTTCAATTGTCATGAAAACATTTTGCTACTGCTGCACTCCTCTTGCTCTCCCCCCCCTCTCCCCTGATTCCTCAGAAATCTTGTAACAAGTGAAATTTTGCTCTCAACAAAAAATATGCCTTGTTTACCATAGTAGAAAGCACTGGAAACCACCAGTTAGACTACATATATTTTCCATACTGCCCAATAATTATGGCTTTGTTTAAAACTCCTTTTTTGTAGAGAAATTGCATCATCTGCATTGTGTTAGCATCTCAAGAAAAGTGACAGAAAAGGGAAATGACCATTTTTTAGTGACTGAATCCTAAAAGAAGAGAATGTTTTGCACTGTTCCAATATTTTTTACTATTTAACATAATAAATAGGAAAATCTGAGGGTCTTTTTTTCCCAACACAAAACCTCAGGGCACTAACCCAAGCAAATCTTCATTATGATGTCTCAGCAGCCTTTGTGTGCTGGCCTCTTCCTTCTCAGAAAACATTTAACCCACAGGAAAGAAAAGAAAAAGAAAGCTGATAAATTCCCTTAGGCTGAGTGGTAAATATATAAATCTACATATTTGGAGATTAGACCAGTGAGGATCTTGTAAGCCTGAATCCAAACTCCGGTTAGTCATACTACAAAAGTTTGCTTTTCCAGTAAGTATTTCAGGACAGAATAAAGTTAAACAAAACTTTTTTAGCATTTTCTGTCTTTTTTTTTTTTTTTTTTTTTTTTTTTTTTTTTTTTTTTTTCTTCTTTTTTTTTTTTTTTTTTGTCCCCCTGGACTACCCAGACTGCGAGGGCAGAGATTTAGTCAGAAGGCAATTAAAAGAACATCAGAGTTTAAAAGACTTTCCCAGTGTATTGACAGGTAGCATCTATTGTGGCTGTGACAGTGCATGGAGGTGCTACCACTGCCTAATTCAATTCAGTCACCTCTGAGCAGACAATGTCTTCATAGGAGACCAATATACAGGAGATGAAGAGAAGGAAAGAAAAATTAAGTGTGTAAAGTTCAACTGAGGGGGAGAAAATTGATATATTGACATAAAATAGCTGAGGCTGTAGAGGTAGTAATCATTATTGCTCTGACCAAGGAGAACTCTTTCTCCCTATTGAACTCTGGATCAGGCAGTTGTTCAGCTGATGGAAAAATGGAACAATTGTTGAAAACAAGAGTCTGCAGCAAGGTAAATAAAATAAGCTTCAGGCAAGCAGCATACAACACTATGGAATAAAGATTTTTAAGGGGCAGCTGATATTTATAATATTAAATACATGTGTTTCAAGCAATCATTTCCCAAAGTACTCTGACAGAGGTAATGAGTCTTCTCATTAGGATGAGAACCAGATCAAAAAGCAGTAATTTTTAACAGTCATGTTTTGCAATTGGATTATTTAAAGAGATGAGAATGGCAACACTTCCACATCCCACTGAAAGATGAGAAAGCAGAGGAGATTGAGTCATGTTAGAAACAGTAAAAAATAATTAATAGCCCTAAAAATCACCTGTGGGAGATAGGCACCTATGTTTATACAGGAGACTTTCCCAAACCATCACATGATTTCCTACTCCTACTTTCAAAGCAGGGTTAAAGTTTGAGTCAATTACAAGAGATCCCTTTCCTGCAGCCACCTTTAGGACAGAACAGGCTCATTAAAAAGACAACATACTTCTATGATCATTTAAACACACACTCTGTGGGAGCCTGATGATGTGTAATTATCACTTGTATATACAGAAAAGCACACCTGCTTTTTATTTCTATAAAAAAAGTAAACAACACAAAATGGGTTTTATTTTCCCTCCTCATGCAGATTAAGATGCTAGTACATTACAAAAAGTGCTGCTAGGAAAAGGCATGGGATAATACACTAGCTTTGCTATTAGGAATTGTAAATACAAACTCACAGGGCTAGAGCAGTGCTTTCTGAATGTGTATTTCATGACCAGACCAAGTTGGACAAGTTACTTTGTCACACAGTGTGGCAATTCACCTCTTGAGACCACATTCCTGAAGACATGAACGTGTCCTTGAGTTACAAAAGCACTGCAAAAGTTGAGCTCCAGGTAGGTATAAATCTCACAGCTAATAACTGGGTCTTGTTTTCTCCTTCTCTCTCAAGATCTTGAAAACTTTGAAACAAAACCAAGAAGCACAGTGTCAGTCAGAGAAGGACAAGGAGTGGTTCTGCTCTGTGGTCCTCCACCACATCACGGAGGTATGATGGACGCTCCTACCTTGTGTGCAGCCTCAACACCAACAGCTACACCCCAGGAGACAGAGTCTGGGCCATTCCCTGCTTGAGCACTGCTGGAATTTGTGTGTGCATGGCTTTAAGTCTACAGCAAATCTGGGTTTCACACTTCTAAGGGGCCTGGTTTTATTATTCTGTGGCTCCTTGAGGGACCAGAACATGTCACTGCTCTTGGATGGGACATAAGCAACAAAAGGATGAAGGTCTAAAGGTCTGTCTCCTGGCAGGACTGGTTATCTCAGCTCCTTCCCTCACATGGGATGGCAGAAGGGCAACCAAGAACAACTCTTTCTGTTTAACCCCCCCCTCAGGTTTGAGTGAATTAATTCTTTTGCCTTTTAGTGCTGGCTACCTCAGTGCTATAAATTGAATCTGAATTTTATACATTAGATTTGAAATGAAAATTTTTCTTTTGGCCTTGAATACCTGATTCTATCCTTACTGATAACAATAAAAATCACTGAAAAATTTAGATGGAAGGGAGCAGTAATGTCTCTAATCAAAGGAGGTCTGGCTGGATCAGCTTCCCAATAATTTGCAATGCTTCAATTTTAAAAAATAAAGAGTGTTCTGGGGAACTGATTGCTAAGGAAGTGATTTGGGGGTGCCCTGCACCTGTTGCCATTGCCTACTACTGCTTGCTAAGCAAAAGGCTGGTTTTGAGGTGTTCCTTTCTGAATAAGATAGAGTCCAGGTGACAAGCAATGAACCAGTAATGCATTTAGCAGAACCTTTGAGACTTTTCATCTAAGCAAACCCTAAACATGGAGGACAATTTTCTTTTTTCTCCATTTTGTAGGCACATTTCCACCTCCACCACGAGGATTTACAGAATACAAAAGCCTGAACATTTATGTGCACTAGTGCTGTCATTTTCTCTTGACACTTTTTTGTACCCACCAGAAGGTCTTAATTTTTTCTCCCCAGCATTGACTCCTGCAAGTTTTGAGCCCCATGCATTCCCAAATCTCCTCCAGAGATGTTAGAACCCTGATCAAAACTGTTTCAGAGCTTGTAGTCTGGATTGAGGACTATGGTTTGCTAACAGAACAAGTTTAAGATGACTAGAAATCTTACCCTGGAAAGGAAAATGTGTATTAAAAAGGGGAAATAATAGTATAGTTATCAAATCACCTTGTTCTACTCAAAGAATCAGCAGTTTTCAGATGGGTCATGTCCTGCTTTAAGCAGGAGTGACCAAGACATTGACAGCCACAGCTTTCTGTCTGCTAAGGCAAACATCCTGCTCTCAGCAATGTTTCTTCAATTCTCCTGAAGGAAACAGAGTTACAAGACAAATTCCCAGGAGAAGGTAAATAGTGATCTATAAAAAGGATGCAGTATATCAGAGATGCAGAGAAACCCATCAATCAATTTAAAGCCTGCAAGTCCTGAACAGAAAGCAAATGTCAGTTTACTTGGTGTTTACAGCCATAAGAAAGTATATAATCAAGGAAATGAAGTGAAACCTGCTCCTTAAGGGCAGAAAAGGCTTGAAAGAGTTCTTGAAATGTACCAGTAGGACAGGAAGACAGCACATCCATCCTTGAGTCAGAAAGCTATATATTTTCCTCTTGCTATAGGGTAAAATTTGACAAATAGGAACGCGTAGAAGAAAAAAATCAGAACAAATAAATAGTTAACAAGTGAGTTGACTCCAGATTAATTGAACTGACAAAATGGTATCCATGAACAAAGCATTTGCCACAGTATATCTTAAGCTGGAGATGTGAGCTGTTGGCCAATAGGCCCCCAAAAATACATTATGTGAAATAAGAAGCCTCAAGAGAACAGCAACTGAGATCTTTTGTCATCCATAAATACTGTATTTGTGATCCACAAATTATATGCCATGGGGATGAAGTACACAGTATGAACTATAATAAGTTGTGTACTACCTCAAGATGCTTAGGAAGTTGTTTTTCTGCAAAAAGGTTGTATATTTAGCTCTTTTTTTTTTAATTGAAACCCCTGCCTCCAACTCAGTACTTACAAGAGAAGAGATTAGAGCTCCCATTGTTTGTGTTCTGTACAGCTCTTTGAATGTCCCACAACTAGTCAGATATGAAGGACTTGTAGAAGATATACCAGCAGGAAAAGAGTTGCTTTTTACTATGATATTAACAGGTAAAAGTATACACTAGAAAGCCAAACTTCTCTTGGAATTTTCTGTGCATCTTAGTAGATACCACCTAAACCAGACCTTTTATCAGAATGCACATTTGCAGGGAAACTGAGGCTCACTGGGTAGAAAACACTGATTCTGCTTTTACCCATTCACTACGGGGAGTGAAGAGGAAGACGCTCTGCTGGTTACTGGTTTGGTTTTCTTTGACTTGAAGGAAAACTGAAAACCTCTGTACATCAGTTATTTGAAGCAGCAATCATTAATATAATTATTTTTGGGAAGGATGGACTAGCTAAAGCCTCCTACCTGCCTGCTAACCTAGAAAGCCTACACCTGCTTTGTCCAGCCACAGAAGAGAGAGAACAGCCTAAGAAAGCAAACACTTCTTATTATTTGTTCTCCCCACATAAGATGGAGAAGCAGGAATAGGTAGATAGCACTATTCCTCAATAAATATTTCTTCTTCTCATGTTATCTAAAGAAATGGTTCAGTTCTCTTTCTACTTCTCACTACAGGGACCAACACATTGTCAGGCTTATCTAGCCCTATACTACAAAACCTCTGAAGTTAAATTTGCTGCTAGCTTCACAGGACAGCAAGTTCCACAGCTATCATTTGATTACTCAGCTCTTTGGTACATGTTGTAAACATTTTTCCACAAATGTATTTAAAACACTTAAAGCTGCAGTGAAATTCAACTTAGTTTTCTGAAAGGAGCAGCTATGCTACTGTTTGTTTTGTACACGTGCTCCTTAACTGAAAGCATACAGATAACCCAGCTTTGTTTGTACACAAAGAAATAAAAATTAACTCACTCTAATAGATTAAAGAGATCATCTTAGGCAGCCAAGTGATAAGAAATAAGAAAAAAGTTCAGAATGCTGCTCCAGCAGCTCTCACCTCAGCTTTCCACCTTAAACTAGCTCTCAGATAAGAGCTTAGAGTCACTTTCGAGGTTATACAGAACACTTTTAACACTAAAAGAGAATATGTTCTCTATTGCTCTGAGCACTTTCAGCAAAAGCAAACACAAAAAAACCCAAACCACACATTTTAAAGACACAGCTTATATTTTATATCAAGCAAGGTATTAAAAGCTCACAACTACTATTAAAGAAAAAAACCTTAGTCCATAATTTGCTAGCCCAAGTTCCCTGAGCCAGTCATGTCCCCAGCTACCCCCTCCTTGCCTATTTATGCACCAGCAGCTCTCCAGCCTCAGCTATTGTTATTTATGAGTCTCATTAACAAACCTTATAAAATTCAGGATGTGCCTTCCCTCTGCTTGTTAGTGAGGCTTGGGAGCAGGGGTGGGAAGGTAAGCTGTATTTCCTTCTCTGTGAAATGGCTCTTCTCTAGTGCAGATACGTTAGGTCAGCTCTTTTCTCCCTCTGCAACCAATATGCAGTGTTATTATTTTTTTATTTAATGTAAATATAGTGTTTTATGTAGAGATAGGAAGCAGGGAAAAGGAAGGAAGTTTGAAGAAGCTTTGATTTCTCTAGCTGCATATATGAGATTGACCTGCCTATGATTAAGAAGCTGCTGCCTAAATGGTAATACTTGACATAAGACTGTGGGGTGGACTGTTATTCGTTTATTTTCTTAGAAGTGAAGTCTGATATAAAGCTTGTTTCCTTCCAGCTGGCTCCCTGCAGAGCTTTAAGGAAGTTCCTAATCTTGTTAGAAGCAGCAGGGTCTTTCGTGCATTTGCATTTACTTGTGCACGAGAGCTGCCAGGGTTTGAAGCTGGGATGCTGAGTCTATAGACTTTCCTCTGTCCTGACATTGCTGTACTGAGGCTGTTAAAAGAAGAAACAAAAATAAGACACCAATGATGAAGTAGAAGTCCTGTGAATCTGCACGTGGGGAATATGCCAAATCCTCAGGCAACATAAGAGGAGAGAAGGAGGTGCACGTGAAAGCAGCAGATAGGAAAAGGGGAATGTGGAGAGGAGGGGATGAGACTGCCTTATTCAAAAGGGTATTTGACTTCTGCCTTAGGGTGTTTCTGCATTTTATATTAAAGAGCTACCTGATAAAATGCATCATCTCCAAGTGATGGTGTGAAGTGTATCTCCCTTTATAAAGCCAGCTGCCTTAGTTTCTCTCCCTCTTTCTCAATGCTTTAACCCTTTCCTGCCAGCTCTGGCAGAAGGAGCAGAAGTCCCTTCCCTGGGAGCAGCCTGTAGCTGTTTTCCTGCAGCATGAGTGGTATTGATTGGAATCTGGTTGGGCTGAGGGAAGCACTGAAATGTTTTATTCCCTAGCCTAGAACATCAGGAGTGATTGTCAGCTTGTTCTTTCCCAGCTGTTCTCTGAAAGAGCATGGTCACAGCTGACTGTCACAGGCAATGCTCTCCTGCCTGCCCAAGTTTAGGACTTGCCTGGCTGGAAGGTGAGAGGGAGCTAACCTACTCTGGGGAGCCCCAGGGATGAGGAGGAAGAGTGACACCATGCACTTGCCTGCACTAGAATATAAAAAAAAACCAGACAAACAGGACAGCCAATGACTGGCTCTCTTGTTCTGATGAATTAATCCAGACTGCCCTCATGAAGAATGCCTGTGTATCATAACACTGGTTCTTTACAGCCCCTAACTTGCAGGTTGGAGAACTTCTGAAAAATGAGTGATTTTGGTCTGTTTGTCCAGTCATTCAACTTGGTGTCTGTGCCAGAACCCCCAGTCTGTATATAGACTATGTCTCTGGAAGACACCCCAGGTCACACCTACATCACTTCTAGTTAGCTATAGTCTGATCCTATCTGTGGAAAACCATCCCCCCCCTCCAGCTTTTCTTCTGTAAGGAGTTGCTTTAACCAAGTGCCTCAAAGTTCATGGGCATGCAAACATGAAAAGATGTTGCTTTTATCTAGTGTGTATGCACATGTCCATGTATGTTGGTCTAAACTGTTTTGGGATTTGTTTCATCTTTTTGCTGTACCTCACAAAAGAAGTTTAGCATTAAGCTGTAGTAAAGCAGAGCATATTGCAGGATTTAGCCAAGTATAGAAAGTGTCATTGATTGCTCCCTGGAGATACATCATTTTTAATGAGAGTCCTAAAATGTTAGAAGATTATAACTTAAAACTCCACAAAACTACTGGAGTTTGCAGACTTATTACCATAGTGTACCCACGTTGTAACTGAGGAGAGGGGAAGAAACATAAATAATCTTTTTCAAATGGGATTGTTGATGGGGGGAATGTGTAAAAATGAAGCTGTTGGCAGAACACAGTTAGCTTATGAATTATACATTTAATTAAGGAAAGCTAAACTGGTAGATTTTAAAACTGCTGATTTACAGTGTCTTTTTAAAGACAGAATTTTAGTCCTGCTGCTGGGTGTTGGCAGTGCTGTAGAGCAGCCACAGTGTGGGGTTGGCAGTAGATGTGGGATGTCCCCTGCTGAGCACACTGGGTTACAAGCACTGAACCTGCTCCCTGTGGTACATGGCCTGGCCAAAAGCCCTTCCAAAAAGCAAGGTCCTTGGGTGGCAAGCCTAGATAGAGATCTGCCCAATGCTAGTCAATTAAATTAGTTTGGAGTTGCCTATAGACTGACATCACTGAGGTATGCACTGTGAATTGATGTATGGCTAAAGATGGCAGAAAAGACTTCAGAAGTTGGAACAGGGCAAAAAGCACACAGCAAGTGTATCTATGGAAGATAAGAATGATCCTATGTGCAATAGGAACAAAAATTAAATATCTGAAATACTGATATGCTGCTGAGCTCCCCCTTCATAAGAGGCTCATGCTAAAGCTCCATGTTACCAGCTTCATTTTTCCATATTCAGAGTGAAGGAAGGAGCTGTCAACTCTGAGGAGCAATTTGCCTTCTGAACATCCAGAGAACAAATGTTATAAATAGAAATTATTAACTAAAACAGTTCTCTCATGGCATTGCAGCACTGCCATGCCTGCTTAAAAATAGGCTAAGCAAGAAAGCAAAAGTAGCAGGAGACAAAAACTTCTGTGACCTTCTGACTTGGTTTGAAGTGAGTTTAAAGCTAAAGCAATGCTGATCTTGCCTTTGCTAATTTGTGACTGGCCCTGTAACAGGCTCATTCTTTCACCTGGCAATATTGCACTCATGGGAAGCAGATTATCCTGGAAAGGATGCATCATGTGTGTATTTGTTGTTTTCTAGGCTTGTCCTATACGTGGATCTTCAACAATAACACCTTACATGTCCAGGATGACAAACGCCGCTTTGTTTCACAAGAAACAGGGAACCTGTACATTGCCAAGGTGGAGCCATCAGACGTGGGCAGCTACACCTGCCTTGTCACCAACCCTGCAGCAGAACAAAGTGTGCAGGGGCCACCCACTCCTCTCACCCTCCGTGCTGATGGTAAGGTATCTGGGCATGCTTGGATGAAGAATGCAGCACAATTCTATCTGGTTCATCCAGATAGAATCCTGGGTCCTGGCCTGGATCAGGAACAGCGTGGCCAGCAGGTCCAGGGAAGGGATTCTGCCCCTGTACTCAGCCCTGGTGAGGCCACAGCTTGAGTCCTGTGTCCAGTTCTGGGCCCCTCAGCTCAGGAAGGAGATTGAGGTGCTGGAGCAGGTCCAAAGGAGGCAACTGGGCTGGTGAAGGGATTCGAGCACAGATCCTATGAGGAGAGGCTGAGGGAGCTGGGGATGTTGAGGCTGGAGAAGAGGAGGCTCAGGGGAGACCTCATCACTCTCTACAACTCCCTGAAAGGAGGTTGGAGCCAGGGGGGGTTGGGCTCTTTTCCCAGGCAACTCTCAGCAAGACAAGAGGGCAGGGTCTCAAGCTGTGCCAGGGGAGGTTTAGGTTGGATATTAGAAAGAATTTCTTTATGGAGAGGGTGATCAGGCATTGGAATGGGCTGCCCAGGGAAGTAGTGGATTCTCCATCCCTGGAGATACTTAAAAAGAGACTGGATGTGGCACTCAGTGCCATGGGCTGGGAACTGCAGCAGTAGTGGATCAAGGGTTGGACTTGATGATCTCTAAGGTCCCTTCCAACCCAGCCAATTCTATGATTCTATGATCCACAGTTACTGGAAATTGATGCCAGCATGCATCCTCAGGGGGGAAAAAGCACCCAGTAAAACTTTATGCTGTGGGGTGTGATCTCACAGCTTCTGCTGGTTTGAAATGAGAGTTGAACTGTCAAGACAGGGATGGTAAGGCACACATGCAAAGCAAGCAGTGCTCAGAATCACTGAAAAACAGCAGGAGAATGTCAAATGGTGCCTTAATTTTTTTCATTTTGTGGAGGTTTGCATCTGGCAGAGCTTTCTAAATTTATAATCCAGGTATAGATCAAATTTCAGATCTAGAAAGCTGTTTCAAAAGGAGTCATTGAGGCAAGAAACTCACTCACACATATAACAAATACTGTTCTGACAACACTTCTAATTAAATGTTCAGAGTGAGAAATATACTCCGGAAATCTTTACACAGAGGTTGTTTGGTTTGATCATCTAAATTTCACTACACTTGTACTGTTTGCAAAGGCAGTGGTGACAATCAGTAACAAAAGTTTGTAGAAAGTTTCATTTCAAGGATAAATAAAATTCAACTGCACTATAGAATAATACTTCCTCTGCTTTGTAACATAATCAGATGACCCAAAACAAAGGTATAGTTCTGCAGCTCAGAAGTCAATAATTAGATATAAACTGGGCTGAATGCCTAGGAGTTTTTACATTTTCTTCCCTTTATTCACTTTGCTTGATTCCTTTTCTCAGACCCATTCTATCTGCCTCTTTTTATCTTCTCCCATTCACTTTGGGATTGGGGTCCAAAACAGGCACCCCTAAGGCAATGGTGCAAATTGTGTAATATCAACCATATCCCTTTTAAATCTAAAATAGGGATTAGTTCCTTTTCTGCATGGAATCTGGGCAAAGACACTGTGCAGAAAAATATCTGATTCTTATTCATCAGTACTGTTTCAATGAGTTACACTGGAAGATGTGTGAACATTTAAGAAGTTCAGCTAATAGTTCAGCTTGCTGAAGCAATCCCAAACCTGCTGCAAAATTAAGTGCCCTAAATTGATAATGGATTATCTGTGGTTTCAGATGTTCAGCCAGAGTTTCAAACATGATGACTGCATCTAATTCCATCAGCCCTTCTCGAGCCTGAAGCTCACATTTTCAAGTTTTATGTAATATTTTTAGAGAAGTTTTTTAGTGTTTTACAAATATTTTGGACACAGAGTCCTGTAATTCTCTCTTGCACCCAGAATCTATTCAGTATCCTGTGAAATTACCAATTTCAAGGCATTGACAGGAGGTATGAACCCTAAATTATCTGAAAACTTCAATGCACAACATACTTCCACATGCAGAACTTGTCTAAGGCCACACTCTGCAGCTCCTGAATGCACAGGTTGTGAAGATTTCACATAAGCTTTCAGCGCAGCCTTGAATTTCACCCAGGAGGCTGAGTCTGCTGCACAGACCTCATGTGTTGGTTGCCATGGGTGGAACAGAAGGCTTTAACATTATTAATGCCACCTTTTTACACTGAAATTCTGTTGTACTAGACAGGTCTGAGGCTCAACTGGAGTGCTAGCTGTTTTGATGTTCAACAGGTGTGATGGGGGAGTATGAACCAAAGATTGAAGTACGTTTTCCAGAAACAACATATGCAGAGAAAGGCTCATCTGTTAGACTGGAATGCTTTGCCCTTGGAAAGTAAGATTTTTTTTGTCTTTTATTAAAGTGTGGGTCCTAACACTGCCCTACAGTGTGAGTTGATGGTTCTTTCTAATTCGCACAGAAGGTTGGGGTTGTTTTTTTTTTGGCCAGAATGTAAATTTGTAAAACTTCCTGGTTTTAACATCATCTTGGTTTGATTGCTTCTGTGCAACGTGTTCCCAAGGAAATCAGAAAGAAAATTATGCTGTAACTGAAACTCACTTGGTTGCAGCTTGAAGCAGGGAAGGGAAAGGATGGGGCAGGGGGAGGGAAAACCAGAGCAAAGACTTTATTCCATGAGAGTAGTTTTAACTCTAAGGTAAGTCCTGACTTCAGGTTACAACATTCAGTGTAACTCCATGTTTGCATCTGATCAGCACCTAAAAGTAATGTTTTTTTCAAAGCATCATTGTTAAGAAGGAAACCTGGGGAAACAGGCTGTACTTCAAGGGCACATAGGCTGTCTACAGTGGATCCAATAGACTGACATGGGTCTTGGCACCTTCTTCCCCAAAGTGCTGCTGAGGAGGCCTGGGAAGCCCTAGCAGCAGCCTGTCCTGCTAAAATCAGTAAGGCTTGGGGTAGCCTTTATTTTTCCTCATCTGAGTCCACTGTTTTATTTGTTTACAGAAGTAGGAGTGCACTCAAACAGCAAGAGATGCTCTGTATTCAAAGAGCAGATGGTTAACTGAATAAGTGTAACCAGCCTACTCAATCTAGTCTTTCCAATGAGCATTTATTTTCCCTGGAAAAGCTAAAATAACCTTCGATTGTTGACCTCTATTTAGTTTAAGTTCACTTTGACAATCTGTTTTAAGGCTGTAAGCTTTTAAAGTGTTTAGAGCTTTCCCAGAGGTTAAAAGCCTGACTTGCAGACAGCAGAAATTAATCAAATGTTCCTCTGGAAGCTACAGTGGGAAGTAGAAAAAAATAAAAGAAATAAAAAGTTAATAAGACAGGAAATGCCCTCCTTTTCAGATGAGATTTTTATATAAACTAATCTTAGGGCTAATTTTTATTTAAGAATGAAAAATATTTCTACAGAGCAGTATTCAAAGGCATATGCTTTTTTTTTTTTATTGCCCCAAAACGAGAAGCAGACTGAAACACCCCTGCTTAAAGCTGATTTTCCTTTCTAAATACTGTCAAGCTACTTCTCTTTAAATACCTCCTTAATTGTGTGTGAGTCAGTGCAGTCTTTACATTTCAAGTTGTCATTTCATATTTCCATCTGTTGCATGGAGAGCATTTGACAATGATGTATTGACTGCAGAAAAGCATTTAAAAAACAGAGTAAATGATCTGCACAAACCAGTGCTCTCTTACTGAAGGGGTAAAGAGGGGTTATGCTAATGTGCCACAGAGGTTTCACCATTCTAAGAACATCTTGAGGACAGGAAGAGGTAGATGGAAAGGACAGAGTGATCATGAAATACTTCAGCAAGCACAGTACTGCTTATGTTGTGCTTAGAAAATGGAATGGCTGCTTAATACAGGTTTTCTTCTACAGGACTGCAGCTGTAACCAGTGCTGCCATACTTGCCTGGTTTTATTCTGTGTAAATATGAGTGATCTGGGGGCAGAAATCAATTTTTCAGTTTTTTCATATCATACTGTTAATGTGCATCTAGTCTCGTGTATGTGAGAGGTGCTGTTTGTGAGTAAAGGCTCCTTAGTGGCATCGCTGAAGAATTTCTTGTCTCTAGATTTTCTTTTTGATGGATTGAGACTCATACAGAACTGAACTGTTTTCAGTCTGCTTTTTTCTTTCTGAACAGAGCCTTGAACCACACTTTCACTAATGTGTCCATCAGTGAAAAAGCTTTCTTTCAGAGCTGGTGTTTATAGGTGAATAAAGCAAGAGAAACAGATTGCAGGTGAAATACTCTTAACTTGCTAGAGAAGGCCAGATTTCTAAAGGTATGTAAGTGATTAGTGGTATTGTTAAAAGCTCAGAGTTTCCTACCTCCAGCTGTTTACAATTGTAGTTAGGTACACATAAATGCAGCAGTGTGACCATCTGCACCTTTAGATGCCTAAATTCCACTAAAACTCTAGCCTCTACTATTTTCTGTTTATGTTAAAATCAATTCTGTTCAACGTTTGTTGAGCTATGCCTCTGATCTACTGCAGGCACTAACAGTTATTATCTCTCTTGGATTTCAGAACTGCTTTCCCATTATCCATAATTTTCTATATTCATACTGTTAGTCCACTGGTTCAGACAATGCTGTCAGCTGCTCCCACCTCTGTGCTATGAATAACAGAAATCTTTCCCATCGAAGGCAGATTACAGGCAACCTGCTGGGGTTTTGGTTTCCAAAAGTCTTAAAATGAAAGTACTTTCATGGTATTTAGAGAAATAGCATCTCTTCTCTACACAGAACAGCAAATCATACCTATTGGAGCTTGCTCAAAAAGCACTTCCACATTTAAAAGGCTGAGTACAAGAGGCCAGACATGGGGCTGAGTTTTTCTAAGATGCTTTTTTACCTGGGGGAACTCAAAGCCACCTAAGCAGTGCTCCGCCCAGGCTCTGGGACACCCCAAGGCAGGTTTATTCTGTGTAGCTCTAAGTTCTGTTTTTGCATTTCACATGAAAATACCCTGACTGACTCACAAATGGTCTTCTAATCCAGACATAAATTCCTGTTTATTTTGAGGAAAATATAAGGGGGTTAAAGAGTCACTGTTTATGCCTGGGAGGACACAAAGGCATCAGCCAGGTCTTGACTCTGAATGCCATTCTGTTCAGACGATGAACAGAAGATAAGACCTTGAAAAGTAAAGGAAGTTTAAAGGAAATACAGTTGGGTAACAAGGGATATAAATAGCAGGCAGTTATCTGATGGTTGGCATGGGGAATCTAAACAGGCAAAAATACACACCTTACACTTAATTCTTTAGGAGAGAGAAAACAGATATGAAAAAGTAGCTTGACTCTTTCAAATACTGCAGCCTGTGGCAATTTAATAGAAGAGATGAGGCTCTGTATTCTGCACTAATATTCATTGTGCTGACAGTATTAATACTATGCCAGTATTAAAAGCCATGTTTTGGGTCAAGCTGTATTAATCATGCCATATATCTAAATTATTGCTCACTGTCTGTGAGGGGATCGAGTACCATGGTAAGAGTTATGTTCAATGGAGCTATTGTGCTTCTTTCTCTAGATTTCTTCTAAAATAACTTTTTTGTTCCTCAAATAAGAATAATTTCTGGAATAAAAATAAGCACAGTAGTGTCCATGTCTGCACACATTTATTAAACATTTTTTTAAAAATAACCTGGTCAGAATGGCTGCAGATGGGCTATTGCCAGCTGAGGTTGCACAAAGCATGTGTGAGTAACAGAAACCAGAGTTTCTCTCAACCCAAAATGGGAGGATCTAGCATATTCCTGCAAATTTATTCAGGGAAGGGTTTTTCTAGAGGCTGTTAGTATAAGCAGATAATCACACAGCTACAAGGGGGTCCTAAATAACCATCATTGCTAAACTTCCATAAAAAATGCCAGGCTTCACTTCATTATTTGGCTATTCTGGTGTATTCCCAAGGAGTTTATGTAGGAGGCTGTAAAAGGATGAATTATGGGATTTTAAAAATCATATGTATATGAATGACTGCTGCCACCACAAGTGAAGTTTGCTATTTTCAGCCCACATTCTGGAGAGAGCTGATGCCTTAAGATTTGTACTTTAAGGGATGAGCAGGCAGCTCTGGAAGATCCTCTCCTACATTAGTTGAGTGGCTTGTGACCACAGGAGAATGAGAGACAACACCAGGTTTCACAAGCTTTGCTGTTTCCCAAGTACTACATCAGGATGATTAGAAACCTGAGTGCTTTAATTATAATACCCCTTGGATCCTCATTCTTCCTTGTGTCAGCAGTTGATGCAGACACCATAGCAGCTTGCAAGCCTCAGCTTTGTCTCATTTGTTTAACTAGGCATGGTCTTCATTACCAAAGCTTTAGATTTAATGTTATTGTGAAGTGCCCTCAGATGCATAGGAGAAAAGATGAGGCACAGATGCAATGCATCATCTGGTTGCTGAGGCTTTGCTGCAGAAAGGTGGAACCTTCATCTCAGTGTGGGCTGTGATGCTGCAGACAAATTAATTCCATGTTCAGGGTGACAAGACTTGTCGCCAACCCAAAAATATTTTCCATTGCCTTTTCTTTCTGAGTTAACTTATGGTTTTGTGATTCTGCTGTCTGTATGGTAGAATATAAATTAAATTAGAACTCCTAGATTCTCTGAAGGTTTCAAATAAACTGCAGATTTATGATCAGAGACACTCATATTTATGCACTGTTTTCTTATTTACTCAGGTGAAAGCAAGACTTTGTGAAGCTTAATAAATTTGAAAGTGTGCTCATTGTTTCTTTATATATTCCAAAACTTTGTAGCCCTAAGAAGTTATATTTTAATCTGGTTATTGGTAGTGACTTTAATTCAAAAGGCTCACCAGTTGCAGTGGTCTGTAGCCATGTCAGATATTGGCCTTCAACATAATGCCAAGATAATCCTTCAAAAATACACAAAGCAATATTTATTTAACTAAGGTTTGCAAACATTTACCTACATCTAAAGGATGTTTTCACTTCTAAAAGCATCATCTTGTAAAATAGATTACAAGAAGCAATTTAAAGCAAATTTTAAATTCAGGGGCTTTTACCTTGAGAGTGTTTGATGTGACTTAAGAGATTTGGCTATAAAAGTGCACACTAACACCAGAAGGTGAAACCAGCCAAAAAAACCCTGCCTTCACTGGAGTCCAGTGACTGAAGATGCTGGAAAACCTTTGCTAATGGGGACTCAGCAAAGTCAGTGAAGAAATCCAGATCTTCTCAAGCTGCTGTGCTAACAAAGGTCCTTGCTATGGCTGATGGCTCACAGCTTGGCTACAGATCCTCCTCCAGTCTGCTCACTTAACACAGAGCTCAGGCTGATGAGGAGCTGCTGTCCTGACAAGTGAATTCCCTCTGCTGATAAAACTAGGCCACTCAGTGCAAGACTCCCTGGCAGGAGAACAAAGTGCTGTTAACTATTTATTGTGGTTACACGTTTAAATGCAGCCAAGTTGATGAACCATGCTCTGAGGCTTTCGTGTCCTCCTGCTCCAGCTAACATTGGAGGGAGTGCCTTTCATATGCTCTTGTGTTTGGCCAGAAAGGAGGTGAGTTTGCCTTGAAACATCCCCAAGGATGTCATTATAAGGATGTGGTGTGGAAAAGGAAAACAGGACAGCGACTTCAGCTCAAAGCTTGGTAAACTTGACTTGACAAGTTGACAGAAGGGGCCTTTTTCCACAGAGCCCTGCCTCTGGCCTTGGTGTCAGTGCAGACTTTCCTCATGAATAGTCAGTACTAAGAAAGCAAATGGCTAATAGAATAGGAAATATTTAAATGTAGCACCTTCAGGTGGCAGAGCATGAGTGAACGCATCTAATTGTTGTATTCCTTCTCCCATATGGCTGCTAAGTTTCCTTTAATCTCTTTTACCAAACAAATAATTCAGAAGAGATGCCTTTAAAGTAAGTAGTTAAATGCTTCTGGCATTCAAGGCACTGCACGCTTCTGTTAGACAGTAGCAGTTCACCCACTGCTTAATATGCAGCAGCACTTTGAAAGCCAGCCACGCTCTCCTTCGTGTTGTCAACAGTCTGTATCAATCTACTACAAGACTGCAAAATACCTCTGGCTGTTTTCCTGCCTAGAGCACAGCAGTTGTTGGACAGACCAATTCTGCACCAGAGCTGCAGTTCTCTTAACTAAAAGCACCTCAGTTTACAGGAAGTTCTGCATAAATTTCACGCAAGGTTTGTGGAGGAGAGAACACCTTTTCACAGACCAACTGGTGCACTTGGGAAAAATCCAAGCCCTTTCCAAGTGCCTCGTAAGGATCAGCACTAAGTTTGTGCCTGAAGTGGGTGCTGGTATCCTAGTGAAGGGCAATTAATAAAGGTGGTGATGACAACTACTGTTGTTCAAAAACATTTTGGAATTTAAACAACTCACATGGGTCTTGAACCCAAATGACAAATAGAGTAATAAGATTTCAGTTTTCAAGGTGTGAGCACTTCGAGGCTCTGCTAAAAAGGAATAAATACTTTGTAAGTCAGCACTGCCGGGCAGAGACCTTGGGGACTGGCAAACAAGGGCAATGTGCACTTTGAATTTCCATGAAAGGAAAGTTTTCAAGTTCATTACTGAGTGCTGTTGATGTTGCTTCCAATGGAACACTCAACCTTTAGCCAAAGCCTTTGTATAAAGCTGTTCAAAAGGTACTTGCTTAGGGAAAGCAGCTTACTTTAGTTTGCAGGAGCAGAAAAAGCAACTGTGAAATCCAAGGCTATTAATAGTTCAAAGTGTTTTGGTGGCATAATAGATCATGAAAGTCAGGCTTGTCTGATTGGTGATATTACCAGAAACCTAAGTAGTATTTATAGCCACCTTCATGCTTCAAATTTTTAATCATTCAGAATAAATTGATCCAAATGAAAACTACGTTTCGAAAACATGAAACAAGAAATACTGGGTTTTGTCTTTATTTCCATTCACCCTCACTGCCTCATGATTTCAATTTCCTTGCTCAATTGTTTGTTCTCCTCTACCTTTGCTCCCATTTTTTTTTAAATACCTATATTTATTGATACTTTTATGTCTTGCAAATTCTTCTCCAATTCCCCATTTTGAGGTATGAAAATGCCTATAATGCTCCATGGAATTTGTTTGCTCTGAAAGTCAGTTAATAGTTCAGTGCTTCTATAGTGTACTTATTTGGGCTTCCAAAGTAATTCCTTTAGAGACACCGTGTTTAAAAGCAGGTTTGAGCCCTAATAGTTACTGTGAGGAAAAGCCCAATTGGCCTAAGAAGCAATCATAGAATTGATTGAGGATTTCATCTCACAATTGGACTTGTGCATCTAAACAAACCAGACAGGTTACAAAATCTCAGAGCTATGAACCTCTGCATGTCATGCGTAGAAACAGAATTTTTTTTTTTAATATTCTTACTCTCATGAAAGGATTTCACATTCTCTTTTCTCTACCACAATGAATGTTCTCATTTTCTCTAATGAAATATTATTATTTAGTCCTGTCCCTAGTATTAGTTGGAAGAGGTCTGATGGAAACTCATTGGCAAAGAAAATTGAACAAAACAAAACCAAAGGAGTTCTTGAAATCCCAGATGTTCAGCAAGAAGATGAAGGCTCTTATGAGTGCATTGCAGGAAACATTCGAGGAAGAAACATTGCAAGAGGTCAATTATTTGTCTATGGTAAGCAGATTGACTAATTTCTTCACTTTTTTTTTTTTATTTTTTTAGAGTATGATGGTGCTCAGATCTGTTTGGTAGATTAAGTCTATTAGCCTCTTACTAGAGATGTGAAGTGTAGTTCAGGTTAAGCTGATTAAAAAATGATTGGAGATCTGCAGTGACCTTCACTGAATCACATCCCCAGCAAATAAAGATATTTTGCATTAAAGCTCAGATTGAAAATGTGGGCTGTGCCATGATGAAGTTGTAAAGGTTAATGCAAGGCAGAAGAAAAATCCCTGGTACGTTTACATGAAACAATAAGGGCAGGCAAAAAGATTTACTTGCAATAGCTCACAGCAGCATAAAACTGTATTGCCCCAGCTGCAGATCAGGGAAGGATTCATGAGGTTTTGGTTCATGTGAGCATAAGATTATTTCACCTCCTGTTCTAGCTGAACTGTATTGCTCCATAAACAGAGAAGGGCAAAGCAAGGGAAACCCATTTCACTGCCTCTCCCCTCCTTATCTAAACGTAGAGAGTAATATTTCTGTGAAACTGTTCTGCTTTTCCACATACATGAATTTCCTGTGACAGAGCTCACACCTGAGGTGTGACCCTCACAGCCAAGGTGAATTATGTGCTCTTCAGCCCCATTGTTAATGCTCAGGGAAAGAAACATATTTTGATGTAAGAAGTGAGGTCCTTTCTTTACATCATAAACCTCTCAAAAGAGGAGGAAAAACAAAACAAAAAACAGTATGAATAAAATAAAAGACAGACTGAGCCCACAATTAACATCTGCTGAGATGATCCTGGTAAGTATTTTTACTTATAGTAAAACTCTCTTCTATGGAAGAGATGCAGACTTTGCTGATAAGCTACCAGTCTCCTGGAGCCATGGCTAAGATCAGATATATGCCAGGAACAGAGCAGGCGCTGCTGTTTTGAATATTTAATTATTTTTTGCTTTTAGGGGGTTATTTTCGTTCTCATTGCTCACTTAATTTTTGCAGAACATCAATCAAGCAGTTAATTAAAATTAAGTTCCGTAGATTTACCTGGACATGATTGATAGCAGCACAGGCAATTACCAAATTATGATCAATTAATACAGTCTGAAATAATGCACTTATTATATGTGCTTTGTAAATGAACTAGTATCTGCTCATGGTGAAATACATAAACAACACTCATGAAGCTTCTGCAGCATTTTCACTCTGCAGGCTCCAGGAAATTGGGTTTTTTTCCTGGACACTGCTGCTTTCTGTGTGATGCCTGTTGTTTGATACCCACACCTTTGTGTGTGAGCTGTGTCTTAGGCTCTGAAAGCAATAAGAAAATAATATATTCATTACAATTACTTCAAGCATGGTGAGCTGTATCTGAGGTGCTTTCCCATCATGGGAAGCCTCTCATTGGCGCTGTATTAATCTAGTGTTGGACAACCTCAAAGCATTTTGTTGGGGCAGTCATGAGCTACCCACTGGGTCATATTTTGTAGGCAGGAGACATTTCACCAGCTTGTTCTTCTGCTCTCAAAGGGTAACGAATCTCTTCCTAGAATACAGCTAGGAACTAGATGTATATGCATATAAGTCCTTTATAGATGTATGGAGACTACAGTTCTCCACACCAAAGTGACCCACAGGGCTGGCTGGCAGGCAGGAATGCATTGTTATACACCTTTAGTTAAGAATTCCTAAGTTTCCCCTCAGAGTTCTTTTTTGAAAGATGACCCACACGGTGCACGCACACAACCACAAATAGGAAAACATATCCCGCTCAGAGGTACCTAGAAAAATCAAATCACCCAAAAGGGGGGGTGAGAGTGATCTCAGGGATGTATCCAGAAGAATAACTCGCACCAAGAGGCGGCTGTTCCCCGGGGGTGCCGTCCCACAGCCATGAGGAGCGCTCCGCACCGCGCTCCCTGTCCTCTGAGGAGAACTGCGCTCCCTCCGCTCTGAGGAGAATCGCGCTCCGCATGTACGGCCGCTTCCTATTGGTTGTAATCGCGGCTTCGCCTGAGCCGAGCTTCCCCATTGGCTGCCGGATCTGTCCGTTGACCTGCTGTCCCACCCCCTTTTTCCCGCCTCTGGGGTGGGCGCGCGGGGGTGTGTACGTGCGGGAGGCGGCGGTGTGAGGGCTGCGGTGCCTCATGAGGGCTCCTGAGGCGGCTCTGCTCACCTCGTCTCTGGCCTTGGTCTTTCCCGAAATGAGGCGGGTGTTGCTTGTTCTCCCAAGCTTTCCTATTTCCTTACGTGTATAAACCATCCCGTCAGACTGCCACAAGGTCCATCCTGCTCCCCTCAGCCCCGCCGTGCGTGGCAGGATGTTTGCAGAGCTCGTGGTTTGTTTCTCTGCAAATGCTGCTTTTGTGGATTTTATGTCCCTGTGCCACGGGTGGTCAGAAGTTGATATTCTATCTCATAATTGCTTGTGAATTGTGTTCATCTTGTACATTACAAAGAACCCACAGCCCCATCCCATCCACTCAGATATGTGTGTGAAACAGAAGGGTGATAACAACAGTGATTTTTGTTATTTTTCTCCTGCTTAAAATGGTTTTGTGTATTCTTTTCAGCACTACTGGAATGGGATAAAAAAATCCAAAATGCCTTTCTGTCTCTCTATGACAGCTTAGTTTGGGAATGCAAGGCTAAAGGGAAACCAAGCCCTTCCTACAGCTGGTTAAAGAATGGCCAGGCACTCACATCAGAGGTAAGGGTCCTCTCATCTAGGTTGCTTTTTACTCATCTTGTCTTTGTTTTAGTCATGACATTCATTTTACAGCACACTATCTTCTTTCAGAAATACGATGAAAGCTTAACCTACCAAAAGAAGCATAATAGCAGCAACTCTTTGTAACACAAAACCTTTGTTCCTGAAGTTCATCTTGAAACTCTGTGGCATGGCCAGTTTGTACTCACAGATACAGATACAGATTGTACATATGTACATACAGATGTACATACAGTTACAGATACACCCAATTTCTTCATGTATTTATCTTTCAGAGCAATTGATTGCAACGAGATATGGCCGTGGGTATGGTTTAGTTTAAGAAAAAAAAAAAAAAATTACAGTTAGGGAAACAAGGGGCTGTCCAGAAACACAAGATAGATTTGTAGATAGAATCTGCAATTTGGGAAGCTGTAAGGATGCCAACTGACTGACTGTGGAAGAGCATTCAGTCAGGGCTGACACAGCAAAGTGATCAGCAAGTGAGCTTCCACTTCTGTTTCTGTTTGCAACCCACAGGCTGGATGGACTTTTGGTCTTGGGCAATATGGTTATTCTTATGCTATGTTAATCCTTTAAATAAATTGATCAGTCAGCTGTGAAGATCAGCTGATATTGAGGTTAAGGCTTTTCTAGCACTATTTAGAGGAATAATTGAAGAAAGAGAAGGATACAAAGTTCTAAGGGAAAGGTGAATAAGAGGGAAAACCCACCTACAGGAAAAAGAAGGACCAAATGGAAAGAAAAGTGGAAGTAAATTGGAACTCAAGCATTTAAGAAACCCAATCAGATACTTACATAAACAGGTCCTTGAGACCCCTGCTTTGTCTCTTTCCATGCAATATAATTATACTGTTGTGGTGACCAAGCTGGCCAAGCTCTGGCACATCAGTTGGTGACCTCATGGAGAGTGAGTTTCATGGCAAAAGAGACTCCTTGCTGCATTTGCATTCTGCTGAGGCCAAGATTTCCTTTTTCTTAAGCATCTCTTCAGCACTGTTGGGCATAAAATGGTATGGCTGAGCTGTAATGCATTCTTACTTGACTGGAAAAAACAGTGCTGTGAATAATTTCTGTCTTGCAAGAAGAGATACAAAGTCATTTCTCAAACATATGGGGCAAATTAGCACCTGCTGGGTTGCAGTAGCAGCACTTGCTTGACTTAGAAGCACTTATTTGAAGCAATTGGAGGGGGGTCCAATCTTCCATATGATTTTCAGTTGGATTAGTACTGAACAGCTCAACTACCATCTGAGAAGGCTCTCCAGAATCTACTTGGATTGCAATTTTTCTGAACCTGATCGTTCTACTCATTGTCACCTCTTTCTAAGCGAGATTATCGGGTTTCCCTCTCTTCAAAGGCAGCACTATTTAGAATGTCACTTTTCAATTGCATGGTTTCAATAAAAAAGAATAAAATACTCTACAGACACATTTTCAACGAACATTTTCACAGTACTTACAGTGTACTGTAAATGGAATACTTCAGGCAACAAAATGCTGAGTGTTATTGCTCAATGGACAAAATGGATAGTTTGGAGGTGAAAGTACAAGGGAGGTGTAATAAAATATTCAGTCTGTCACAGCACCCTCCTTGTTGGAAATATCACAAGAAGAATACCTTCCAGACACTTTCCACCTCGGGGCTGATTCTGAGGATATTGTCTGCTCTTTGTCAAATCTTTCACCCTCACCACCACACCACAATGCTGGTCATCCCTGCATTGTTCCTGCTTGTGTACATGGTGTGCTTTGTTCTTCTCTTTGTCTGTGTAGCTCAACAGAGGCACCAGAGAAAGGGTGGAGAATTCAGCAACTGTGTGAAACACAAGTGTTGCTTCAGAAGGGGCTTTTATATTTAAAGGCTCTTTGTAAAAATAGAATGTATTGAGAGGATAGCAAACAGCCTGGAGGTACAACTAAGTATGCAAAGATATCTGTAGTGAGAGCCTCAAAGAAAAAAATAAAAAATTAACAGTGGGTAAGTAATGTAATGCTGTTAATTAGTTTGCAATACACCAGCCATACAACCACAGGCTGTGCTCTCATTTCCAAGCTAAACAAGGTTGGGCTGGGTCAGTTCTTGGCTGGAAGATCTCCAAGGAAGAGCCAGAGTATTAGGAAACAGAGCCTCATAGCATCTTCCCTCTGCAAGCACCTTAAAGATAAATCCCTGCAGCAGGCTGGGCAACTGGCTCATCCCTGGCAACTCAGCAAGTCAGGTTCTGTGTGTTCAGCAGCTCACAAAGCCATTTCAGGTGCTTGTAGGTGTTCAGCAAAAACTGTGCTGCATACTCCAGTGGTGTGCTCCCATTACTGCTGCAGAGGAAAGGAGCAGCATAATAAGATCTGTTGTTTCAAACTTGCATGTGGTGATGGAATTTATATTCCCTGTTGTGAATTTCCTCCATGCTGATCTGCTCTGAGGAACACGTCCTCTTCTCCTTCTCACTGTTACACTTTGCAGTGGAGATATTATCATCTCAGGAAGCTAGTAATTGTAAAAACACAAAATACTTATCTCTAAGTTATGCTCGTAGCATGAAACAGGCTTTCCTCTATTTACCAAAATAGAACAAATAAAACTACTTTTTTTTTTTTTCATCGAAACCTAAACTCTGGTCCAAATTTCCCTACTGTGCAGTTTCCCCTATTTCAGCAGAATTGCAGTGAAAAAACTGAGTGTGCACAGAAATTGAAGCCATGAGGAGGTTGCTCTCCCTCTGATCTGCACAGCTGCCTGTGGCTTCCCAACAGGAATGTGAGAACCTTGGCTTCCAGTAGAGCTTTTCAGTGGATCATTATCTGTGACTTGTGATCTGATGACACTTGGAATTTTTTCCATAATTTGAGCACCTCTGTCTCCTGTGGAGCTTTTCTGATCATCTTAGGTTATCATCACCAGATTCATCTTAACCAGCTGAGGGGGGTGGGCCATGGTGCTACTCCTCCAGAGCTGTATGGAAGATGCTCCAGGCTCCCAGTGTGGAGCAGCTGTACCTGCCCTGTAGTAGCTACTCCTGTGCCTGCCTCAGGGTGAAGCATCCCCACAGGTTCACAGTCCAGCAGTGCAGAGAAAGATGCCACAGCTGGAACATCTGGGCAAACCTCCTCAAGGCAATGGCAACATGTGCCTGGAGTTTTCAAAAAGTCTGAAGAGCTAAAAGGTCTGAAAACATAACCATCATATAATCGAGGTGTATGCCATGTTTCTGATGTATTCATTCACACTGCTCGCAAAAAAAGAACATTTCTGACTCAGAATTATCATCAGGTGCACCAGAAAACTTTGGGATTGTACCATCATCAGATCTCTCACTGGTTTTTTGCTTGTTTGGGTTTTTTTCTTTTATCAGGAGAGAATTCAAATTGCAAATGGGACTCTTATCATCCCTGTGCTGAATATGTCAGACTCTGGCCTCTATCAGTGTGTGGCAGAAAACAAGTACAACACTATTTATGCCAGTGCTGAGTTGCGGGTGATAGGTGAGTAAATGCCACTAAAAAAACAGGCACTGAGTATAACAGGGCCCTCATTATAAAACCCCTGAAATTAGATGTGGAGGAAAATCCTAATTCCTTGTGGGGTCTTTTCTTTATTGCACACACATTACAATATGAGTGCTGCTTCTTGCTTAGTACTATGAGTTATTAATAGGGACTCTGCAGTTTTAAAAAATCAGTCTCAGAAAGTGGGAGAGATCATTTTAGCTATAAACAAAGAGCATATGGCAAACGTGTAGATAAAAACAAATAATATGTACATAAAAGCAAATAATCTCATTAAGGATTACCATAGACACACATAAAATTGTGGGGGTTTTATGTACTATAGTGTTTGTACTGATACCCAAATACAAAGTTTGTTTAACAGCCAAATAGTAGGGAACCCAGTTAAACACAGACTTGAAGAGAACCAACCTGTTGTACAGGTCCTGTGTTTTCTCCTTCTCCAAGAGTGAATTATCTCATACATTACTGGACAGACCTTTCCACATGAGCAGAAAGCCATTGAAAATCTGTGCTTGTAGCTGGGGGCTCAGAACTCTGCAGGTGAATCCACATGGCTGGGATCAGCAGCATGATGTTTATCCTGCTGACGTGGCTCTGCTAAAGAGCCCCTTTCTTCATTGAGAAAGTGACAGCATTGACAGTTTCTAGGTAGCCAGTTTAGAAATAGCATAAATAAGATGCAATTAATTGCATCCCTTGGTGCTTAGGTGCATTTTTCATGTTTGTTATTGCTACTTTTGCAGAAACCTCAAAAGCAAAGTAATTATGAGATTCACCTGTGTCACCTGAAGAACTTAGGAAATTTGTTTAGTAACTTGTCTGCTGCATACTGCCCTGTTCTTCTTTCTTCTCACTTCTCTATCTTTAGCTGCAGCACCCGATTTTTCCAAAAATCCTGTGAAAAAACTGTCTGTCATTCAAGTTGGGGGTGCAGTTACTCTTGGCTGTAACCCCAGCGCTTCTCCCCGGGCGGTCATTAGCTGGAGGAAGGGCTCAGAAGTTCTGCGCCAGAGCAAAAGGTACAGTCAGAAACCAGCTGCTGGACTGGTGGGTGTTCTCTGGTTGAATATCACCATTTAAAGGCAGCTGGGTTTGGATTACTTTTGACAGGGAAACTTTGATGCCAGAGGCCTGCTTGTCTTTAGCATGGCCACACAGTTCTGCAGATGTAAGATGGTTGAGAACAAAGCCCGAGCGAACGCAGGCGGGTAGTTGTGTGATCCATACGTTTGCCTTCATCAGCAGTTAATTCACTCTCAGAGCTGACTGTTTACCACACACCAAGCCTCAGTGAATCAGCTTCGTGCAGGAGACATCAGCAGAGGCTTCAGGGAAGCATAATATACCCCCAGGCTGCAGCATAATTGCTTTGCAGCTGTACAGGTTGTACAATAACCCACAGCTAAATCAGCCTTCATATTCTCTGTCTCTTCTGTTTAGGCGGGGTTTAGCCACTGGACCAGTGAACTGGTACACTCCCTCCCCAGCTGCTATGGGGTTGCATGGTCTTTACTGATGTTTTGTCTGTTGATGTCTCAGACCATCTACATTACCACATGCTGACGTCAATTAAATGATAAAGCATTAAAATCAAAGCAATTGACTGGCTTAAGTTGTGAGTAGTGTACACATTACACAGCTCTGATGATATTTCCATGTACAAATGCAGATGGATTAAAGAAGCAGCAGAGTCTAAGAACTGTAATTGTTCTGAGAGTGTCTTTCAATCCACAAATAGAGCAGCAACATTGTTTTATCACATCATTGTTTTCAAAGACTGAAAACAGAAATTCAGAAAGCCTGGAAATTGACCACCAGGTTTTTACACACAGGACCAGTTGTCCAAGGAGGTTATTTGGGTTGCATAAGACTTAATTAGAAAGCATTAAAACGTCATTATGAAACTGACACAAATATTCCCCCATCCCATCCTGCTGTTAGGTACAACACAGGGGAAAGTAAATTGATAAAATACATGGGAAGGAAAGTGCAAATCTGAGAAGTACTTCACCCAGGTACCCACAATGAAACAGAAAAATTTTGATAAGCAATCCATGTCCCAGGGCACAGAGAACTTTACAATGATTTCCCCCCTCCCTTTCACTCATGGCAGTTTCAGTTTCTGTTTAACTGCTAAACTGATGACGAAGAACATTTTTCTAACTTGTGTTCAGTCAAATCTTTCTGTTCATTTTGGTCGTGTGGTCTATTCAAGGAAAATGCCTGCTCATTCCTGTTAGCCTGTCCCTACAGGAGGTATAAAAGTTGCTCAGTGTATGGTTTGCCACAAGAAATCTCTGAATTTTCTGACATTGAGAGCAGGAACAAGGACAGCACTGTTAAAACTTTCAATTTAAACTCTTGAATTAAGCCTAGATCTTGAGGTTGTACTATCCTGATATTCCCCATCTGATTTGCTCATAAAAAAATATTTACACACTGCATGCAGTATTTACATGTGCTTCTGTATTAATTTACTAACAATAATTATAAGCACACTGTACTTTTGGAGCATCCCAGAAGGCCTTCTGCTGCTTAGCAGGAGTAAACAAAAGGAGGAGGATTTACAGTGAGGCAAAGGGAGAGAGTGCTTAAACTCTCCATGTGCAAAACATTATTACAGTGTCTGCTGGTGCAAAGTAGAATTTATGAGGCTTTTTTATTATTAAATTGCAAAGTAACTAAGGCCAAGGTTTTAAGGAAAAGGAAGGAACTCATTTGTGCAGTATTTTGCTGGAGATTTCATGACAGCAAATGGAATAATGTTTTTCTGTGGCTGTAACTGAAGTACATAGCTAATTAAATACTAAAATTGTATTTGTGTTTGCTCATAAAAAAGGGGTCTGCTCTGCCTTTTTATGTATGATTAAACCCTGACATGTTACAAACAGGTTAACTATTTTAACCAAAGCTTTCCATATTTCTGCTCCCATTTTATTGGGCAACATTTATAATCTCTCTGGACTACTTCACTTGCTTTTGGTCTGGAATAAATACTGAAATAAAGGGAAGCAGCAATCCCTTACAGTTCTGACAGCAAATGGACACTTTGTTAAGTCAGATCATATAGATTCTTTAGGATGATCTGGACAACTTAATCTTTTGTTATAGAAATAATGCAACTAAACCTATTCCCCCCTAAGAGAAAGGATATTCTTTCATTTTCACTTTCTTCCTCTCACTCGTGAGAATAGTTTATTCCTGATACTCGTGCATGCAGGATCTCTGCTCTCCCTGATCATCTCAGCTTAACATAAAAACTTTATATTGATGTTAGCTTGTGAGTATGTAAAGAGAAGTGTGCTAATAGGGAAGAGCTAATTAGTAGACTTCCCATATTACTACCCAGACTGTTTCCTCCAGCCCCACTTGTTTCTCCATCTTCTCTGCAGCTCAGAGATCTTCAACAGCTTGTGTGCTCTGAGTTGTGTAGAATACTTCATTTCATTTGAAGCATACACATAAGTCCTTCCAAAAATTTCCAAATCCATTAAGTTTTTACTCTAGATGGTAGAACAAAGCCTTGAACATACCTAGGTAGAACAAAGCCTTGAACATACCTAGTCCAGTGTCCTCTCTGCACTGAATATTCTTTCAAAACTTTCAGAAACAGCAGAATTCCAGCCTCCTTCATGTGACTCACCCCCTGAGAAGTGGGATCTATCTTTGGTTCATGCTGCTGGCCACCTTAGAGAGGGCATTCAAGGTTATCAGCTGCAGGAATCAAAAAAGAAATGCCACTGTTGGCTAATCCTAGCTCTTTTTACCTGCTCCCTCTTCACTCAGCTTCTCTGGATCATGGAGCATTAGAGCTTTGGGTTTTCTTTTGGACAAGGAACCTCCTCCTTTGGATGAAAGTCCTGAGAAATGGACTTTGTGGAGCAGCATCACTTTTCCAGTGAGCAACTGTTTGAAAAGATTCTGTTTGCCCTTTGCTGAGTGCAGAGTCTTCCTGGCATTCACTGTGGATTTTAGCTCAATGTAGAAATGAAATGCAGCAAAGGAAAAAAGAAAAAAAAAAAAAAGCTTTGTGCTCTGAACTCCCACCCTGTGGAGTTTGACATGAGCTGTTTTCATGTATGTTGTATATTCTCAGTTAGTGCAATGGGAGTTTCCTTCATCTCACTTCTAGCATTTCATGTGGCCACTGAGGAAAACTGGAGAAGAAGGAGTAGAAGGGAACAATTCATGTATTAAATATAGCAATTTTGCAAGTCTAGACACTGATCTCATCACAAATGTATGTCTTGTTATCTCCTTCAGTGGATTCAGGATCAGGAGCCTCGTGGAAAACATTTTATAAAAATTCGTTTTGATTTAAGCATTTAATGAATGGGGATTGGAACCCCTTTTGCTTTACCAGAGAGAGGTGCTATTCCCTCACCATGAGCTGAGGATCCCCAAACACTGTAGTGAATGTGTATAAACATATGTGATTCACTCCACTCAGAATTTAAATGAGGATAGCTGAGGGAAAACTGAGAAATGAGGTAGGCTGAGAGAATGCATTAGTCACATACAGCACTTCCCATGCATTAATAATCAGTAATAAGCAAATATTCATCATTTAAATCCTTTTCTGGGGACTGGACAAGCAGCATGTTTAGGGGTCAATAAAATATGTCCAATACTTGTTGGCTCCTAGGCTTACTTGTAGGACACAATTCAGCCCCATCTCTGTGAAAGTTGATAATTGATTCTCTGCCAGACCAAAAAAAAAAAAAAAAGAGCAAGCAGCTCTGTGTTGTAAATCCTCTCCCGTGCCACACTTGGTTTGGGTGTTTTGCACTCAAGTTATTGCCAGTTCTCAAAGGAACCATGGGGGAATGAGTGAGCAGCAAAATGAAAAGCTGTCTTTCAGCAACTTGATGCAGAGGAAACTGAGCAGGTGTTGTGACTGGAGACTTCTAACACCACGGGGGGTGGGAGGGAGAGGAAAATTCTCTGGTAATTGCTGAGGTCTGCCCCTTGGAGCCTCCAATTCCAGAGGATCCTCCTGTTCCCGTGTGCAATGCAAGGACTCAGCAGGTTTCATTAACCAAGGGGTTGATCTGCTCACATTTCTGTGCTGCATCTGAATTGCTCTGGCTGTCTCCTGGGCAGGACTGTTTTGTGCAGCTGTCTGAGCACTCCCAGCCACCATCTGCTTCTGCCTCTCTGCTGCTGCTCCACTGTTTAAAGGCTGAGTCCAAACCTGTGAACATTTTAAGACATTTGGGGAAAAAATTTTGTCTTGTTACTGCAGCTGGATTTAGGGAAAGAGAGAGTTAAAAAAATAAAGGCAATTAATTGGTAAACAAGAGAACTCCTCCATCCACTGATGAAATACAACATACAAAACATACTGTACTGGGAAATAGCATTTCAGCTTGAACCAATTTGAGAAGAAATGTGTCAGGGCAGTTCAACAAATTTCAATGAAACATTTCAATTACCAGAATGTCAACACTGTTTCTTTAGCTTCTACTGAAACCTTCCAGAATATCCATTATCTTAAAAAAAAAAAAAAAAAAAAATCTGGACAAGGAATCAAGACAAAATGGACTGAAAAATTCCAAAATTTGCACTGCTCTGCTACCAAAGGGGGAGGCTGATCTCACTTCACTTTCATTGAGCTGAAGTCAACACGCAGTCTAAGGGAGTCATTGCTTTTTCTTGGCAGGCCCCTCCATTTCCCAGTGAGATGTTTAACTCTTACATGAGTTATGAAACCTCTCCACAGTGCCTGAACAGAACCTGTATTGCAGTCAGGCCCCAGGAGCAGCACTAGCAAAGAGCAACTTTGTTTGTCATGCTGCTTAGTGCCACGCTGCTTCATGCACCCACTGCCTGCAGAGAGAGGTAGCACAGGCATTTGTATGCTGGTAGCAAGCACATTTTCTCCTGCTATTCCAGCACTAACCATTCTATTCCCAGCTTTCTACAGCAATGTGTCCAGGTGAATAGCAATGGGATATTAATATTACTATTATTTTATTTCCTAAGTCTGGTTTTTGCAGCCTGGATTAAGTGTATCTCTGATTTTATCCTTCTTGCTTTTCTACCACAAGAAGCTCTGCATAGCTTTGATGATATGTCTTAACCTTTCTGTCTTATCAGTGTCTCTGAGCTTGTAAAGAAGTTCATTTCCTATTTTAGTTTTTAAATAGAGCACTTGAAGTGTGGGCATCAGCAATCAGAGCAATCCCAGACATCTTCGACACCATTGCTGTAAGTCAACATGAATACAAATTAAGCTTATCTCTTGATGAAATTCTGATTTTGCTTTGGGAACCAATGGAATTGATTCCACATCTGCTAAATTTGATTAATCACTTGAGTTCCATTCCTTGCTAACAATTAGATTGTCAGAAATCAAAGGTGGGGATTTATCTGCCTGCTTTCAGTGCCTGGTCTGAACCTGCATATTAAGACATAAAAACTGCAAAACCTGAGACTGCTGTAGAGATTTGCTTTGGGTTTTTCATCTCTCAGGCCACACCACTACTACATATTCAGTGCTAACCAGACAAAGCCTGGTAGTACACCTTACCCAGGGGAATGCTGAGAGCTGCAAGGACTGCTCTGTGTTCTAGCTACAAATGCCTTACATTCAGATTACAACTGCCTCAGTGTCTACATGAGAGGGAGCAGAGAAGAGAGCATTACAGAAGACTAGTGGAAGCATCTATAATACACTTAATATTTATTTGCTAACAGTTGGGGTATTTTTCTGTTTTGAGTGTTGGTTGTAAGCTTAAGTGTGCAAGCAGCTGTTCGTGCTTCCTTTTGTCATTGAATGCAGGAGGAACTCAAAACATTGCAGGACTCACTGGAGAGTGAGTACAGGTGAGCAGAAACGTTTGGTGATCCACCAAAAGGAATGATATTAGAATACAAAAAGTTTTACAGACAATGAGTTGCTATAAAGTGCCTCAGCCTGACCTGAAGTACCTTCAGTCTTCCTTTCTCTGTGTTCTCCAGTTATTTCTGTCTTCTCCCCCAGGCTGAGAGTGAGGGCAGGGGAAGCAGATGAACCCAAGATGAGGAGGGGGATAGAAGGAGAAAGAAGAACGACCGCAGTTGAGGGGAAGAAAAAGACAATGTTTTATTTTTCTTCTTAATCTTATTTTGCTTTGTTTTTCCTCTTTTATCTCTCTCTGTCATCTTTCCATTTGAAGTCAACCCACTGGGGTGTAATGAGAAGGCAGAAAGGGACCCCCATTGCTACTTGACCCAACAAAAGGCTGGCAGGCAGCAGACTGTGAACATTAAGGCAGTGGAAGGCATAAGAAAAAGATTTTTCTCCTTTCTTTTCCTCTCTCCTTCGAGAGTTCCATAATGGGGCGAGCCAATAAACCTAATTTCATCATGTATTACTGACTACTTAATGCAATAGTGTTTAGCACATCAGATAGTGTGAGCATCAAGCAAGCAAATGAACCATATGTTCTGACACGTGAGGAGGAATGACAACCTGCGTGCTGCTGGGTTCAGTACAAATTCCCTTCTCTCTGACACCTCTCTAATACAATTTTAAATTGCTCAGCCCCTGGGAGCCTTGGTAAGGTGAGACCTGAGGGGCTGTCCTGAACACTGATGTGACCCAAGCAATCTGTCACTCCTCTGTGTCCTATGGAGCAAACCCCAGTGAATGTCCCAGACGACTTTCAACAAGACAAGAGGGCAGGGTCTCAAGTTGTGCCAGGGGAGGTTTAGGTTGGAGATTAGAAAGAATTTCTTTCTGGAGAGGGTGATCAGGCATTGGAATGGGCTGCCCAGGGAAGTAGTGGATTCTCCGTGTCTGGAGATCTTTCCAAAGAGCCTGGATGTGGCACTGAGTGCCATGGGCTGGGAACTGCAGCAGGAGTGGATCAAGGGTTGGACTTGATGATCTCTGAGGTCCCTTCCAACCCAGCCCATTCTATGATTCTATGATTCTATGAATGTCAGTGCTGTGCCCTCTCTCTCTCAGTTCCCATTCCATCCCTGTTTCATGCACGTATTCCGACTGACGTTCAGGATTTGATCCAAAGGCAGCTAATCTCATTGGAGTTTTTCCACTGACTTCAGCAGGCTGTGAATCAAGGTCCCTAATTAGGAGGTCTGCACAAAAAAATAATGAGAGAATGCAACCTTCTGTGCTTCTCTTCTAGTCCAAGTTGTACTGCCATGCACATCATTACCATTGCACTATTCTGGGGTGTATTGCCATGGCATAAAAAAATACTAGCATGGGATGAAAAACAGCCTGCACAAACAGCAAATAAAAGATAATTACTGATCTTGAAAGGTTTTCAACCTAAAAGTAACATTAGAGATAACAGTTTGGGTTATTTTGGGGAGATGATGTAAAAAGGAGCAATAAGATACCCACTGGGGTGACAGGCACAGGGAGTGCTGCCAGTCATGCTGTAGGCATGATGAACAAAGAGTCTTCTAGGGAGGAGTTCCTTGGATCATTGTGGACATGAAGTGTTGTGTGAGCAAAAGAGGAGAAAAAGCACCTTGAAAATGTGGCCTGGCCAACATGAAGGGTTTGTAGGAGGATACTAACACCTTTGGTTCAGCCATGGGATTTTACTATAAAGAAAAGCTGTTATTTTCATAACTTTCTATCAGAACTAAAAATCTGTTCAAGTTTTCCAGGAAAGGAAGATTCCAATTACACACAAGAGGTAGAATATTACATGTTAAAAAGACAAAGTTTTCTGAGCTCAGTGGCATTTTGAGCAATCTTGTGGGGCTAAGGCTTCAGTGAACACCCATATGTTCCTCATCATAATCACTCAAATGAAGCAGAAATTCAGTAGTCCAGTGGGGATTGCCCCAGGGTTTCCCACAAACTAATGGGCAGCCCAACCAGCTCCTCAGGAGAAGAAAATAGGGATTTCAGTCCTGTTTTTTTCATTTCCTAGAGACTATTTACCTGAGTTAGGAATTTTGAATTATTCATTCCCAAATCCCTTTCCTGGATTGATTGTTAAAAATTAATCAGTCCAACATGAGAAAAATCCCTCCTGCAAGAGCATCTCCAGCACTGTGTCCCTGTTATGCCTCTGGGTGCACATGGCTGTGCTGTCCAGGGTTCCTGAAAGCAAGCCAGCACCACGCTGTGTGCCTGGTGTCACTTACATGTTGTATATACAGAATACTTTAAGTTTAACACCAGGTTTTATTGTACATTTATTTTTGAAATATGTTCTGACAAGCAGATAGGGAAAAAGATTCCTGTAAGTGAATTGAACTCCCACACAGAGGGTAATTCAGGGCCTTATGTACAGTTTAAATTCTACTTAAGTCCCACATTAAGGGTTTTTGTTTTACATCTGGAGTGAATTTAGTTGTAGGAATGACTATGTCTGAGCTCCTAATAATGTCTGAATCATCAAAATAATGATTAATGGTGTGATTAGGTTGAATAGCAGCAGTGTGGGCAAACCATCTTCTACTAAAGGAACTATTTTCTGCTGTAGCAGAGTGGGAAAGATTTCACAAAAACAGCACAACTCGTTGGCAAATAGCAAAAATTGGCAACCTTTAGCTTTGGCAATTCACCTCCTTTTCTACCTGGATTCTCACCACAGAATTTCTCAAAATTCTGCTTCCTGATTCTTTCCTTCTCTGTGTATTGCTTATCCCCATCCTCAGGGTTGTTTCTTTATTTTGGTTCATCACTAAGCTGGTTGGTTGGCAGGATTTTCTTTCCCTTACACATAGAGGTGCTGTTGCCCAGTGCTGCCTGGCTGCAAGTTTTGAGACATATTACTGCAATAGATTTAGACACATGTCTGCAGACATGGTATTTTTGTCTCTTTTTTCTTTGATCATCAGCTAAGACCATCTGCCTCGTATTTAATACTTGAGTATGTTCAAAGCAGGGCAAAACAGCTTTTGCTATTTTATGTTAAAAGGAGTACCATCCCCTGAAAATACTGTATTTTGTCTGGAAGCTTTATGATGGAGCATAAGTCACTTCAGATCTCTGTATATATTTACATAAAATAAATATTTGTGGTCCCAAATTGCAGAGATTCTATGCAAAAATAATGTTCCTTTTTTAGGAACTGAGAGGGAATTTAGGCAATAGGAAAGAATGATTTTCCTTTCTAAGATATTAGAACAAGACTATTTGGCTAGATGGTGTCATTCTGTGTTGATCCAAATAGTTAACAGACAGTTTAATGCTGTTTATTTTATTTCCAATTAATTGTCAGTCAACTCTGAAGCTCGTTTATATCAGCATGCAGATAAGGAAAATCTTCTTTTAAGCGTAGTTTATTAAATGGCAGTACTATTAGCATAGAAATTAAGTTCAGAATAGGATAAACAGGTACAAAGTTCATTACCATATAATGCAGACAGTCAGAGCTCAGATGGGACTCGCTGGGACCTTTTCCCAAATACCAGAGCTGTCATCAGGAGGTACAATTCATTCACTCAGTCAAACTTGACTCACATTTACATTTACATAAATCACTAGCAATTCAGAGTCACTTGAGAGCTGTGCTCATCCTTCTGTCCCTCCCTTACTTCCCTTTGTGTTTTTTTTTAATTCAGCCTCTCCTGTGCTTCTCAGTCTTTCTGGAATGAGGGAAGTCAGTCCTTGTCTCAGTGTCTGCAGGAATTTATAAACAATATATCTTTTCATAGCCCATGAAAGCAAGAGTGGTTTTTGCTCTTGAGCAGCAAAGTGAGACTGAGAAGACATGGTTTCAAATAGGATTTCTCAGATAATAAAAATTACTTTCCCCCTGATTTCATCAGATTCAGTACACTCCCTTTTTATCTGTGCAGTGCTGTGATGATGACTTCAATGACATTATGAGGTGTCAGACACTTGATGTTAGACAGGAGAAAAGAATGAATCTTTACATTAGGTATCAGGGTTACATTCTTGAGAGGAATTATTTTATCCCCTTGAAGAGACAGCCACCCTTCTGGCAGTGCTGAAACCTGCAGGAATAGGCTTGATTCACCCCCAGTTTTGCACCAGTTCAGCTCAACCAATTTTGATGGGGATTTCAAAGAAATTTGTTGTTTTCACTTAATGCAGTTCACATCCATGAATTAAAATCTCTCTCCAACAGCCTGGCTGAACAATACAGAAATGCGCAGAAGTTACCTCTGCTGTGCTTTAAAATCTAATGAGTTGACACCTCTTTCTTTTCTCAGATTTTGTTTTTCTATCAGCCTTGTTAAATACATGTTATTCTTTCATGCTCCTAAGATCAAAGCAAATAGCCATCAACAATCTTTTGTTCACATGAGACAACACTTTCAGAGATGGTTTGTTTGGCCTGGTTAATTAAAAGCTGTACCTATAATCCCAGCTTGGTTTCTCAAGTTCTTTACTTAAAAAGTATGTGTGACAATTTTAATGAGCTCTCACTTCTTCCCAGTCTTCTGGAGAAACACTACAAACTCCTCTTTATGAGCAGTACTCAAAAAAGTTTTAGGAGCTCTTGGGCTTTCTGCATATAATGTTTATCTTGAACAGAGTCACTCAGAGAGGACAAGGATGTGGATCAATCCCATGGAAAGAGTAGATTAAAACCAAACAAAACTTGCACAAGGCTTAAATAAACCAGGGAAAACTTCTCACAAACTGTTGCAAGGTCTGCAGAGGCTCAAAGGGTTTTGGATTAATTCCTGAAGAGAGATTTAATCCTAGGTAGAACAGAGGGGATTGAAACCCTGGGTTACAGGTCACTTGGTGCTGGGAATGCCTGTGGTACCTCTGCTGCATCCTCCCCCTGCCCTTCCCTCTGCCACGGGCATCCTGCAGCTGGAAATGAGCTCAGCATGGCCCTGAAGGGGCCTTAGGAGCTGTCTTATGTTCCTGTGATCCACAAAAAGTGAACTGCATCCAACATGCCCATCTTTTTGTTGGGTAAGTTCCCAGGTTTGTTACATGTAGAATGATATTTCTGGTTTTTTCTGCTCAGATGTGTGCAGGAACTTTGTATGGATTCATATAACTGAATTTCCATCTCTTCCTCATAGCAACTTTGCTTAATTGAGCTATTTACCCAGAGGTAGCACCTGTGTAATTCAGGCAGGAACAGAGGCATCAAGACAAGAATTGAAGCATTTTGTAAGTCAGAATTCAAGTTTAGAGTCAGGCTTAAGCTGAAGCAGTCCCTTGCTGCACTGGGGCTTTATGAGCAGCTGTGTCCTGAGTAGTTCGTTTCATTCTTCCTTCTCCTCCTTCTTCCACAGGGATGTTTTTATCAGAGCTGCTGCACATCCTGGTTTTTGTCCCTCAACAGGCACTCATTTACTTATTGAGGGAAGTCCAGGTTATTTTCTGGCAAAATATTCTACTTATGTTATATTGGAGAAGTTAAACCTCCTGTCTTGTCACAGGACTTAGGATTGCCTTGTCTTCTGATGCAGACGCTAAGAATTATTATCTATAACCTTCACACAGCCTAAAAGGTTGTGAAAAGTAACTGTTCTCAGCACACAGCTGAGACCTGTGTTTCACACCTTCTTTTAAAATCATTTGTTGGAGCTTGATCCACAGCCCTTTAAAGGAAATATTCCCATTACCTTTGGAATCACAGTCCCATTATTTACAAGACAAATGGCAGAGCATAAAGTGCAGCCCCTCTGAACCCACCCATGGCAGAAAGTCGTGGCTCTGAGGAAGTTTATGGCAATTTTGCTGTTCATGGCAACTGGGTCTGTATTTCACATTGCTTTTCTTTCTGCCCTTGCATTTGAAATGCATCATCTTCACTTTCTGCTGTGCTCTGCTTTCTCATCCCTCTCCCAACACAGACCTCAGTACAGCTGGAAATTACTCACTTTTTATTTTTTTCCTTTAATTCCCTTCCTCACTAACTAATTATTTTGGAGTCCTTTGTGTTTTTACATATATTTTCCCTGAGTATCTTATTTACTGCTAGCTCCCTAATTGTCTTTAGGTAGCATGACCTGTGTTTCAAACCACTCTGAAGCTTTTATTAGCTCATGGTTCCTCCTTGCTAAGCTCTGTTTTGATCCACTGGAAGAGCCATTCCATCCTCAGCCTGCCCAGACATTGGAATGTTGCTTCAGAACAGCATTTCTTCAGAGCAAACATTATCTCATCACTTCTTGAGTGGGTTCAAACCCCTCTTAGTGGATAAATCAGGAAGCTGGGAATTATTCAGGTCTCAATTCTTAATAAGGAATACAGGAAAAAAAACACCACATACAACAAACATCTTAGCAGGACGTGTCTGAACTTCAGAAATCCACTGGGGGCTAAACATAGAGCCTGTGCATTCAAAGATTCTCCCTTTTTTTACACTGTATTTTTACAAACTGTTTTTTTTCCTGTGTATTTATCCACACTGGCAGCTTTTGAGGACTGGAGTTATCTTTTTCTTCCCCCTCATGCCCACTTCTGGATTCCAGTTTGTACCTGGAGCTTTTAGGTGCAATTGCAGTAACAATACCAGAGCATCAATATTTGATGGTGGGAAAGACACGAAGGTGGCTTCTTATAACTTCTTATTAAGGTATTCAATTTATGAGTATTTGCTGATTTGAACTTGAATCTCTCTTGGTTCTGTTTGATGAAGCCACCATATGCTCACTAACCACTCAACTGAATCAATTATTTTATCACCAGCAGTTCCTAATGAGGGAGTTTTCTTGTAGCTGGTGCAAACCAATGTGAAGAAATGCATCATTAATGCAAAGAAAATTGCAGAGGCAGAAGTGGAATGCTTGCATATGTTTCTTCCCCTTTAAGCCTGCCTTTGAAATATTGTCCTTGGGTGTGTTCCTACCCTGAGAGGGGCAGGCACCCAGAGGCTCTGGTTTTGGTGCAGAGCATCCTGCAACTATCAGAAAGGCTCCATCCCTGCTTATTCATCTTTCCTTATCTGAGAGATGTCATTTAGTTGACACATCATTATATTGAAGAGAAGAACTTGTTGCTTCATGTTTTGCCCCTCTCCAGTTTCATATGATGGATTACTAAACCTGAACTTATTTTCTCATAGCACTACAAATTGATTGAAAAAAAACCCCCAAACCAAACCTGCTGCAGTACCTGGTGATTATTGCCAAGGAAACAAAGATTTTTCATTCAAGTCTCCAGAGCCCAGGGACAGAGTGCCTGCCACCACAGGGACTTCTCAGCTCTTCCCATTCCTAAATCCAGCCCTGTGTTGCTCAGGAGCTGAGCTGGCAGCAGGGAAAGGTCAGACAAGAGTGGGAAACATGGTGTTGGGGGGATGTAAGCAAGAAGACCTCCAACCATCCAAGTCTGGCACTTCCCTACAGCAGTTGAGAGGCTGGGAGTGTGCAGCAGGAAGCAGAACAAGATCTGATGTGTGTTGTGCACAGAGCTACAAGTGTATAAATACCAGAGTGGGATGCAGAAGGACTTGAAGATATTTTTTTGTGTGTTTAATGGTTGTGATATGTTTAATGGCTATGATGCCAGCTTCAACTGCTGCTCTTGTTATTGTTGGGTTCCTTTAATAATTCATTACATCGTCCAATCTGATGTTGTTAGTAATAAATATTAAACACCCACGTTGTGATGCATGAATTAGATATTTTCTTTTTATAAAAGGATTCCTGTGTTAGATTTAAGTGACAATTAAGAGGAATTTTAAAAAAAATAAAAATGCAAGTGCTTCTGTGAGTGCTGGAATGAATGAAGCCTGATCTCCTGTGGATTTGTGACTTCCAGATGGAAGAAAGTGTGGTATTTGGGGGAAGCTGTTCCTGGTTCTGGGATGCCTTCTAAGGACTGTGCTCTTGCAGTGCCTTACTGGCAAGAAGGGCTGCACACAGACACTAACCCCATTTTAAAGAAAGTTTCAAGAACTTCATGCCCTGGAGCCTACTGTCCTCCTTCTAAACTTCTAAAGAAAAAAAAGGTGCAGAACTTTATCATCTACCAAGTCCAACAGGTGGATGAGAGAACTGGCACAAAACTAACAAAACATTATAGGATAATATTATTTTCTGTCCAAAAGTTCATCACTTCCTTAATCCAGCATTTTGAAACTCTCTGCCTATGACACAGATGTGTTCTGTTCACTTGTGAAGAAAATCCCAAAATCCTCAAGTGCTGTCCTTGTATGTAAAAGCAGGAAGGTGCCAGGCATGCAGTGAAAGCTTGGCTAAGGAACACAGACACTGCTGTCTGTCCTGCCTGACATCCTAAAGCATCTCATTGACATCAAGAACCATCTGAACAGGCTTAGGAATGAGTTTTGTCCATAAGACCCAGGAGTGGTCCTGAAATTACTATTAAATGCAATTTACCCAATACTCTGCAAACTCAGGTAAACAACATAGTGATTAATAAGGGGATCTGAAGGCCCTGTGAGAAAGCAATGTGTTTGATTTGCCTCCTTGGCTTGTGAGATGGCATTTCAGCCTCTCAGCAAGTCTGCTAATATCTTTTAATAATCCTGACAAAATTGCCCAGTCAGCTGGGCTCAGACACAACATTTGTGTGGCACAGGAGCATTGGGATCTCAAAAGGGCCCCCAAGGTAAAATACAGCCCAGGGTAACAAGTTGCATCTTCCTTTTTTCTCTTGAGACTCTAAATTTTGCTGCAAGAAAGTCAGCCAGATAAATCAGTGGTTCCTCCAGTCTGTCAACAGCCAATTCCTAATGCAGAAATCAATAATCAGCAGAGGTAAAAGTTGTTTGAGAGATCTTCAGCTCACTGTAGAAGACAGAAATCATAATGAAAGCATTTAAATATTACAAGTAGCATTGCATTTCTACCACAGGTTCTGTAACAGAAGGGTTTGTTCCTTGGTTTTCATTTGTTTATTTTTTCTCCCCAGAGTCATCTTACTGGAGGATGGCAGTCTGAGACTCTCCAACATCACCAAAGCAGATGCTGGGGTGTACACTTGTATAGCAACAAATCAGTTTGGAGTGGCCAGAAATTCTGGGAGCCTGATTGTGAAAGGTACTTCAGTATTTTCTTCTGTGCTTGGTGAATATTAGAAGCTGTGAGCTTCCCTTTAATTGGAGTGCCCAAGTCTGTGCCAATCTCAGTGAATATTGACAGATTTTTACTTACAGTTTAAAGCTGAAACTTAGCTCTCCACTGCCTGCAGCAAAGAAAACCTCATAACTGCACCACTTTGATGATCAATTTGTTTATCAGGGAAGGCTCCCAAGATCCCCACAGAAACAGTAACATTAATAAGGGTATTGGCACTGCAGTGCCATTGAGGCATTGCAGGTTTAGGCTGCACTTCTGCAGGTGCTGGGCAACCAGAGTTTGAAACAACACCAAGGCTTGGATGAGTTTATTCAGCTCATTTACAATTTATCTCACACCCGAGACTGCAGAAGAGACTTGAAAGCTGGGTTGCCAAAAAGAAATAAGATGTTAGGAAGTAAGCTGCAAATCAGGTGTGTCTGTGTCCTTGCATGCTGCATGCACTGCATCCCTGCAGGTGCTGAAACCAACCCCTCCTCAGCCTCCCAGCTGCTGTGTGCTGCCTCCTCAAGTCACCCCAAAACAAAGCACATCAAGCAAAAACTCCTCTTTGGCCCTTCACAGGACTTTGGATTCTGAATATTAAAATGTCACCCTCCACAACCCTTCTAATTCCTGCATTAATAATAAAAGAAGGGATCCAGCAGGGCATCTTCCAGGCTTTCAGACTATTTTGTTTGTTCTAAATTAATTTTTTACTTACTTCTTCTTATGTTAGGTTTTGGTGTAAATAAACCTTTACAACTGTTAACTACAGGCCAATGTGTAAACAGATCTTTTCCTGAGGGGAGAAAGAGGAACATCCTCTTCTCACATTGCCATTATTTTCTTCTCCATTATGTATATGAGATAAAATATTAATTCTCTCCTTAAAAAGAAAGTGATTTCCTTCTTTGAGAGTCATCAGTGTGAACTTGTCCCATCAGGATCATTATAAGAAGCCAAATTTTACATCCTCTAACACAAAATGACTGATGGGATCTGATGAGATGTGTTCCAAGTTGTACTAAAAGTCTTTGTATTTGTTGATTTTAAATGAGAACGAGTTAAAAAGTGGAACTTCTGAGATTATAGCAAGCATATAAATCAGTTTTGAAAAATGTCTAGTAATAATAATGTGTGCAGTTACAAGAAGAGCACGTTATTAAATGTAATTTGTAACTTTCTTTTTCCTTAATATTCTTGGTTTCAATGACTCAGGGTGGTTACTTCAGCCTGCAGGCTTGACCTCCTCCCTAACCTCCTGCAGCTGGCAAAATTCTTTTTGATTCTCATCATCTGAAAGAGCAATTAGCAGGGATGCAGTGCAACTGGGACAGTGTTACAGCACAGCTAGCAATGAATAAACCAAGAACTTTAGGGTTTATGAAACTGACTTCATTAAGGTAATACACCATTCCACATACCACATAGATACATCCTAATGGAGCAATATGGGAAAATGGCATTAAAAGATGAAAAAAAAATTTGTTTGGCATTTATGAAGTTTATTAAAACACTGAGTAACAACATAGTATAAAAATTATCTTGTTTGCAGGGAACATTTGTTTTTGTTTCCCCTCTGGAGAAGTTTTGGCTGTTCAATTATAGGCCTCATTGCTTCAGCATTATTTTCAACTGAAATGTCAGAACTTGGAAAAGCATATCTAATGTGCAAATTAAGTTTATTGCTGCTCATTGAGTTGTTTATTCTTCGTGTGAGAAGTCTTTATTATACCTCCAGCGCTCACAACATCTTATCTATTTTCTCCTCTGGAATGGGATTTGCCATATAATGCATGTCTGCAGTTGCTAAGCAAGATGGATAGATAATGGAGAACCAAGAGCTTTTAAGAAGCTTTTAGAAGTATTTGAGGTGGAAGTCTAAAGACAACCCCATAAAAGAAGAAGAAAATATCAGACAAGTGAACCACTTTACTGCAGTGGTATCTTTGGATATGAGCAGGCTAGAACTAGAGATAAAAGAGGATGATAATACCATGATTAAATGGATTATTTTTGCTTGCACTGCTAGAAAACCACACCTTACACACAGACCCAGTGTAATTCACAAAAGGACAGTTTTCAGAATTGATTTGGTGGAGGTAAATCTGTTCATGCCAGTAAGAAAGCAGACTGCATATAATACTGACAGCACACAGCTATTGAGATTTGGTGTGTTACAAGAAAGAGCCTTTATGTTCTGATATTCCAAAATGCCAGCTCACTGGAGGGTTCCATGGAATCCATCTTTTCCAAAATATTTATCTTTTCCCAAGTGAGCCATTCCAATGGTTTTAACAGAGAAATGATTGCTGGAAGTTTTATTCCTTGTAATAATATTGTAAAACAGGACTGCAGATACCTTCTTTCTGATCTGGTTTGAGGGTGATCAAATAACGACAGAAGAAATTACATGAGAGATCTAATGAGGCAACCATGATATTATTGGAAACTCCTGATGAAGTTTCAGACAAACCCCAGCCACTTTAATTATGATGATCTGGAGCTAATGGCCCCTTCCTGTACAGTAGACAACTGGCTTTGATAGAGGCTTCAAGACTGTCCAAAACAAAGGACACTGTTTTACATTTGTATTCTGTGGGGTTTAGAATGTATCCCTTGAATCTCATTACAAATTCTCTGCAATCCTTTTTGTATCATTCTTGCTTAGTCTTCCTTCGACCTTTCCGTAGAACTAAATTGATTTTATTTATAGTATTTTACTTATTTATAGAATGCTGTAATTGTACACAGTGCATTGCAGGAGAGTTGAAATGCACCAGTCCTGGTGAGCATCCGTGCAGTGCAGAGGAGCAGGAGTTACCAAATGAGGTGGATGAAGTCTTGGGGCAGCAGAGGTGCCCTGGGTCTCCTGCAGGGCAGAAATGTTAAGGAGCAATTTGAAGGACAAGGGAGTATCTGACACATGGAAAATTCAGCAGTGGCACAAAGTTTTATTAATGCTGAATGAACTAAAGCAGCAAAGGTGAATTACATCCCTGGGACAAGTGCCTTGGTTGACAGTTTAGCAGGATACCCCAATCAAAGGGTATCTTGTGGCTGTCATCAAAGCAGTGCAGCACAGATACACCCAGGTCAGCTTTAAGCAATAGAGAGGAAATACCAGCAGCAGTTTATACCTGGCAGCAAGGAGCTCAGGCTCTGAGGTCTGACTGGGAGTGCTGAGAAGCCTGGACCCTGCACCCACTGCTTCCTCAGCTCCAGACTCTGACCTTGCCCATGGAAAGCTCATGAGCCTTGGTAGGGCCAGGCCTCTCCATGCCCACAGCCTGCAGGAGACAGAGCTGCAGAGGTGACCCTGGAGTCATTTCAGTTCCACCTCCTGGTTCTCCAAACTCCCACACACAGGTCAGACCCCAGGGCTACATGAGGGGAGGCACAGCCCAGGCTGATTTGCCTGACCCTTTGAGACTTTCTTGTAAATCAGGCCCAACTTTTTGCATCTTTTCTGAGAGCAGACATGTAGAGACACCTCTCCTGCACAGCTCAGCAGTGAGCAGACAGAACCCAAGTGGAATTTGGGATAAAGGGTGCTGTAAACATTCAGAGCAACATAGAATTTCCACCTGGAGGTTGATTGTGATATTCAGAGGAAGACTTTGCTGCTTTCATGTCACACTTGGCTTGCTTTAAAAGCTCAGAGTAGGGATGCACAAGGTTTATAGGTTTAAGGAAGGAAAGTCTTACAGGGTGACTTTGAAGGAAGAGATAACAAGTTTGGAGGACCATTATCAGGCCAGAAGATCACATCTCTCCACTTGCTAGTGGCAAAGAGAAATTCCAGCTATCGTGAAAAGAACTTTCCAATTTTTAATGTATACCAGTGTATTTCCTTTTTTTCCTTTTTTTAACATATGCAGCATAAAAGTAATAGAATATACAAGTAATAGAATTTCTCTCCTCTTTCAGAGTGCTATTCATGCAGTTCTATTTCCGTTCTGAGAATAAGATACACAGCAGAAAAAGCAGGAAAAGAAAACTTTGTGAGGGTTCTCTGTAGTTCCCAGATACTTTTCAACATTATTCAGGATTATTCTATTAAGGTTACCTGTACTTCACAATGGAATTACTTCATTTGAGATTTATGGACACAAGTTCTTTGCCAGCATGTGCTGGAATCAGTGGAGTTGTGCCAACAAAGAATATGGCCCTCAAATCATCTGGAATTTATTGCATCTGACACACTGCTTCCAGGGAGAGGAAATTTCTGTAACCTAATGATTGAGTATCTTCAAGACAGTCACCTGAGGCCTTCACATCTCTGCAGTCCTTGACTTCAGACAGACTGATGGAACTGCCACACTGATAGTTTTGCATAGCTGTGAAGAGCAGTCAGAGTACACAGAGAATTCTGAGAAAGTGGGTGCCAGGTCTGAGCTCTAACAGTGAGAACCTCTGCCACGCTCATAATTATATAAAAAAAGCCCAATTTGTCTATACCAATAAAAATCAGGGAAGTTGTTTTCCTTGGAAAATGTTACCTGATGCCTGCAGCAGTTAAATCACTGAAACTAGTGAGAAATAGTGTTATTTTAAAAGGCTGGCAGAAGGTGCAACATTCTACCTTGTTTCCACCTGCCTGAACAGTCTCACCCAGTGCAGCTCAGGTGCTGGGAAGGAGCCCTTTGAGTTTCAGGCTGTGTTGGTACCCACAGAGTAATCAGTTACTGCACAAAGATGTGTCTGAAGCTGAGGGGTTGGATGCCCCATCAGACATCAGCCCTTCAGATCCAAGTACAAGCAAAACCCTGAGGATTCACACACGTTTCTTACACATGGGGTTAAAGCAGACTAAACACTGAACTGATAGAGCTCGTGCAAATTTTCTTCTCCTCTCATGTTATTTTCAGAACATATTAATATTATTGAATAGATTCTGCTCTCATTTTATTCATATGCCTCTAAAATCTCACCATTTTATAACACTTTCATGCACAAAAGCTTCATTCAAGGGAATTGCTTACAACAAAGTGGCTGTTATCTCTAATCTATCTGCCAGTCATATCAACAGAAGTGAAGCCACATAAACCCATTTCTTTCCCCTTCAGTGAGCTATTACTTCCCTTAAGAAGAGCCACAAGTTTGTGCAAGGGGTTAAAAAAGATTACATAAATAGTTTTGCTGTCTGTGGAGAGATCTTTGAAGCTGTGCAGTAAACTACCACGAGCATTAATATAGATTAAGGATCTCAAAGTCTAAAGCAAGCAGATGAACAGCAATTTTTGCTTTTGCTGCAGTTTCTTATAAGGAGAGATTTTCAAGTCTAAAGAACCGTGGTCGTATTTTTAACAGGCTCAATAATGCAGTCTGCACTTTTTGAGCTGAAATCTTATCTAGTGGGCTTTACAAAGCAATGTAAGAATAATTTAGCACAGTGCCCCTGACATCTGCTCCCTCCCAGAACATGCAGTGTGCTCCTATTGATACTGCAAAAGTAACAAGGCTACACACAGGTAAGAGTGCTCTGAAATCATCACCCTATCAGACATCATTTTCTTTATTACAGAACATTTGGGCCAATTTTAAATCACTTTGCAAATGTTCCCAAACTAATTCAGAATCTACTATTCCAATACACATTTTAATAAACAGGGTTTGGTTGGGTTTTGGGTTTTTTTTGTCTCCACAGAGAGGACTGTAATTACAGTTCCACCTTCTAATATGGATGTAACAGTTGGAGAAAGCATTGTCCTCCCATGCCAGGTTTCTCATGACCCTTCTGTGGCTGTGGTGTTCACGTGGTCACTCAATGGCAGCAGAATTGATTTTAATGGAGGGATGCCTCATTTTGAGAGAATTGGAAGAGTAAGTTTCTGAAACTCCTCAGTGCTTAATGAAACTTATTTGCCACAGCCTTTGGACGACACTAATATTTATCATAATGCTTCCATCACTATTTATATGCATGGCAAATCACTGTTTCTTTACAAGGGCTGCAGCAATTTATTTTTCTTTCTTAAATTTCATGAAGGCGCCTGAGTTATTTGCGAAGCCATAATAAAAATGTCCACATGAAAGAAACTGATGATAGCTATGAATATTTTAATTTAAAAGCTGACTTTTTTTATTAATATTGAGCAATTTATAAAAATGTCCAGTATGGAAAGCATGTTGTGAGTGATTAGTTTACTTTCTTTGTATCTCCAGGAATCTATTGGGGATTTGATGATAAGAAATATTCAGCTACATCATTCTGGGAAATATGTGTGCATGGTACAAACAACTTTGGACAGTCAATCTGCAGCAGTAGATATAATTGTAAGAGGTATGTCTGTTGAATGTAGACACATATATCTTCTGGAGGAATTAGAAATTCTTAACATCAGCTGTTGTTTAAATGATTCCCAGAATATCAATAGTGAAATGCTACATCTCTTGTACCTTTGGCCCCAAAATTGGATTGAGATGCTGGGCAGCATTATCCTGGTGTGCAGCTGACCCAGGAGAGCTGCACAGCTCTGCCACGGCCTCTTCAGAAAATAAACTTTTGTGGCCACACAGGTCAACGTGGCAGGGCACAGGGACAGCAGGCTGCTGTCACTGCCTCCTTGCTGGGCTTGTCTGGGTCACTGTGCAGGCTGGGAAAAAAAAACAAGAAGCCTGGTTCCTTTCCACTGTTTGGAGATATTACTAAAAATTATTTCCTATGGCCAACTAATTAATGCTTTTGCTGCCAGCAGCAAGAGAAATGCTGGGATGGGAGCAGGAGCTGTAAACCCTAGCAGAAATCTGTGTAATGCACCATCTTGCATTCTTTCTAAACCTCAGTTATGATTAAATTCAAGAGGAATTCTGAAGAGGTTGGATAGTTCAAGAAAAGGCACACTGGGTATCTTTCTTTGTTAGACTGAAAAAAAACCCAACATCATTCCCTTATTCATATCAGTGGTATAAAAACATTTATTTTCCTAATCAAAACCCCTCATTAATTAGAAAGATGTGGCACAGGCATGAAGCCATCATTTAGAGATTTGCTGCCTGTGTGAAACTGCAGCTTCCTGAATAATTCCACTGACTGGAGAAAGCAAGAGTTGCCCAGCCCAACCCAGTGATGAATCTTTGATTCCTACAACCTTAATCTTAAAATGCTAATTGTATCAGGCCCCCCAGGTCCACCAGAAGATGTGAAAGTTGAACACATTTCTAGCACTACTGCTGTGTTATCCTGGAAGTCTGGAATAGATAACAACAGTCCAGTCCAGATCTACAGTGTTCAGATGAGGACTCCTTTCTCAGTGGGATGGCAGGCGGTTGCAACAGGTGAGCAATGTGTCCTCTGTTTTTTGCATCTGCTATTAAACACTCCAAAACCACATCATCACTGACATGTTTGTTTTGCCTTTAGACCCTGAGGTCATTAATGGCAGGACTCACAAGGCAACAGTGGTTGAATTAAGCCCTTGGGTGGAGTGTGAGTTCCGTGTGGTTGCCAGCAACAGTGTTGGAATTGGGGAGCCCAGCAGACCATCAGCTCTCCTGAAAACTAAAGCAGCAGGTAAGTCTCTGCTTTCTGGCTGTTTTTTTCCACACAGGCTCGTGGCCAGCTCCCAGCAGTGAGAACTTCACTGCAGCAGAGCCACTTCTTCCTGCAGGGTTACTACTCCCAGACCCTTTGACATCTGTGGAGCTGTGGCTCCATGCCAGCAGACAGACCTACAGAGCCTTTACAAGGGTTGCTTGGACATGACTGAGGTACCACGTGCTTTTGCTCTCTGCTTTGGAGATGGCTTGGACCAGCAATAAAGGCTGGAGCCTTTATTATGCTTTATGCTTCCTCCCTTTGATATGTCCCAAAATATATCTAATCCCCATGCCTGAACACAAGCTTTCATTCAAGCAATTGGGGACCAGCATTTGTTTTCTTCCAATTATAACCTTGTTTATCCTCTGCTCAGGGACTTGCAGAGAGGATGCTAAAGCTCTGAGGCCCAGCCTGGCACCAGCCTCTAATGCCTTTGCTGCAGAGCCTCTTTGATATCTGAGCATCAGGAGGGACAGGAGGAAATAAATTGCAGCATCCAGAGCCCAGTGAAACTAATAGCTTCCACTGACTCTGGGACAGGATCCTTGCTGTCTGTCTGTCTGACCTTTACACATTTATCTTCTGGGACTGGGAACCTCCCAGGGAGAAGGCTCATTCTTGGCTGACCGACACTGTCAGTCCTTTCACCTCCTCAGTTTGGTGCAATTTATTTGAAGCTTAAACCTTTGCTTTGTTTCATGTTTCTCCCAGACCCCTGCTTATCATCTCTCTCCCTCCTATAAAAATCAGTATTTCGAGGATGGGAAGCAGTTAAAATTGGAAGCAGCTTCTACAATCCACTTTCCCTTCTCTGTTTGTCTCATTTGCCAAGCTTTGAAATCTGTCACCCTGCATTTCAGGACAGAACTCAAAATACAGTACTGTACATCAGACAGCGGGAAATGCAGATATCCTTAGAAAGGCAGCCCATTTGTTACTCAGAATACCTACAGTATTTGTCCCAAGGCAGAACTACTTCAAAATTTATTAAATCAGTACATTTAAATGTAGTAAGTTCTTTTTTCTATTGTTGAAGCAAAACTGAGTATGCATGCCAGGAAAAAAACCTATTTGATAATTAGAACATCAATTCTGATAGATTTTGCAAGATTTCCAGGTGACCCCTTCCTCCCACAAGGAATAAGGGGCAATGGGAAAAGGGAAGGCTACTGGAGGCAGGAAAAGGCTGATTTTCTACATTTCCCAACAGAACATCCAAGATGTGTTCTCCGTGACATGATTAATCATGAAGTCAAAACCAGGCTTAAGAAGGTCATTCTTGCTGTAGCCACCACAGGGCTTTGTAAAGTCTGATACTCAAAACCACCTAGACAGTCAGTAAAAGCTTTCATCTGCTAAAGCATCTTTTTATTAGAGGGATTCACAAGATTGGGGCTAAAAAAAACCCAAAAAATGTATATTTAATTGCATTATTTATCATGGCAACAGCACAAGAACATTGTTTCCTTCCCGTGTAGTGCTATCTGAAGCTTAACAAAAGGAACAGAAAGACCCACTTGAGGTTGTATTTGCTGAACCCCTCCACTGCTGTAAATCATTCTGTCTGAAAACATTGCAGTAAGAGAAGTAACAGCTGATCTTTGTTTTTTAAATCAGAATAGGAAACTGGGAACAGTAGGACAGTGTGTGGAGAGCAAACTGCTGGCCATGAAAGGGTGAACTTGAACTTCCCTCTGGTAATAGCTGTTTTGCCAGCTGAAATCAGAGCATTAGAAAATTTGTGGATGCAAATGAGCCACTGTTCATTTCATTAAAATGGAGCTGAGAATTAATTGAGCCTCTGTTGGTGTACTCAGCTGTAAATTTTTGTCTGTTTCTCAACTATGACCCAGTTGAGGCTCTGCTGAGCAGTAGTACAAATTTTTTCTCCATGCAAATGTAGTAAGTACTGAGCACATTTAACACATGAACTAATTGAGCATCAACTGGTTCATGGAACAGTGAAATAGGAGGCTTGAAAGTCTGCTGTGGTGCTTTGTGTTTTTGTTTTTCCTTTAATGCAGTTCTTTCCAGTCTTAGATTATTTTCCTTTGATGGGCACAAAGACATTGATTGTGAGAGACAAAATTGAATACCTATGCTAAACTCTCCAAAGAGCCTGTCTGTTTGCACTTGCACTCACTTTTCTGACTGCACAACAAAATTATCCTGAAGTTTCTGCATATCTAGAGAGGATGAAATCAGATAAAGATTTCTGTGTGACCTTGAATCTAGAAGTGATACTGGGTTCACATAAACTTATCTGAACTTTCAGGGTTATTTATTGCCTCTGTTGGCTCTACTAAAGCTAGGCTAATGCTGGATGAAAGAGCTGGTGAAGGGCAGACAGAGATGGCAAAATTTACCAAAATCTCTGAAAAACCTTGTGGGATTTAACTGTCCATCTGGTTCTGATTCTGCTCCCAACCCTGTCTCAACACATCCAATTTTACACCAGTGAGAGCTGGATGAAGGGAACAACAAAACAATCTTGACATTCCTCAAAACAGTACCAAGGGTTTGGAAATGGTGAAGAGTACAAATGCCCTCTTCTAGGGGGCTTCTGTCTCAGTTCTGTCCTCGTTCTGATTCTTCTCCAGCAGTTGGAAAGGAACATGGTGTCAGCCCTGCAAGTAGTGACCTGGGCAATAAGAACAAGGCTGGGCTGTCTGAATTCCATCTCTCACAAACCAGCTCCCCCCAGCTGTCAGCATTTATGAGGTGGGAATGGTGATGAGAGGCAAGAAATGCCAGTATTTTCCCTGCCTCTCTACCAAGAGCCATTTGAGTGATGAGAAGCCCCTTCAGCTTGGAACACCAGCACATTGCTTGACCTGTACCTGTGGTGCCACACACCAGCAGCAGCACTGGGGAAACAAAGCTCTAATCCATGAAGTTTTGAACACTTGGAGTGCTGGGAGATGAAATAAAGCAAATTAAGAGTTTTGAGTTTCCAAAGAAAAGCATGCAGCCAATTAAAAAAAATTAATATATTGCTCCAACATCGTGTTTACGGAACAAATGGATAATTAGTAAATCAGTAGTGTTGCAGCTACAGTCTGAATGGAACATCATTTTGCCAATTAGTTGATGAGGCATAATAATGTCAGATACTTGATGCTACTAGCTTCTTTAATTAATTTTTTGAACCAAGGTACTCATGTATCAAATACATCTGTGGCTTCAGCCTTCTGAACTTGAAAATGTGTAAACATCCTTTCAGCTCATTTTAAAATGTGCTGTTACCTGGCTTAGTCCCTGTTCAGAGTGTTGGGAAGGCAGGAGAGCTGCAGGGGAGCTGGGACAAGCTGTCAGCATCCAGCTGACAAGAGCCCTGGGAGGAGCAGTGGGGAGCTGGGAGCACCAATGTCTTCTCTCCTGCAGTTCCTGTTGTGGCACCAACAAACATCAGTGGAGGAGGAGGGAGCCGCTCGGAGCTGGTCATCACCTGGGAGGTAATTGTTAGCTCAATTAACCTAAGCTGGCTAATGGGGAAAAAATCCACGGGTGAAGTGACAGCCCTGCTGAAATCCACAGGCTCTTGTTCACTGGCTTTGGCTGAGCCTGGATTTCACCCTACATCTGGAGAGCAAACAGCCTGTAAGATATACAGCAAGTTTTCTGTGTTATAGTGAACAATTTATAAAAATAAACAGTTTAAGAGGCATGTTATAAAGATGTTTAGAAGTCTGTATAACCCTCTTATCTCCATTGTACAGGAGGTGCTTAACACACTAATCTGCTTGGCCGTTTTCTGCATTAACATTTTTCATACTTTTGTTTACATGTTTTTCATTCTGGAACACTGTGCTGACAAGACATATCCTATTATGTGTTAAAGGAGATGAGCCCTTTAATTCTCCAGCACTCCAGTGAGGGGAGAGAGTGTACATTTTCAGAACAGCTAATGCTGCAGCAGAAGTTGCAATGGGTGAGCACAGGGCACTGCAGAGAGCAGAAAGCAGTGAGGGAAGGAACCCTCCTTCTCCAGGCACCCAGCAACCTCCCCACAGCCCCAGGGCTGAAGGCAGGAAGTTATCTTGCACAGCCTGGGCAGGGATGGAGCAGGTGCCCCAGCCCCTATGGAAAAACTCCCCAAAACATAGCTCCCATCTTCTTGGGTTTTTCACTGAAAAGAAGTTTGGAAGTTCGTGGGACTCACTTAAGTCTTTCCTCTGGTTTTGAGGACATCAGAGCAATGTAGGAGCTACCCCATAGCATCAGCAGCAGGGGCCCTGCAGCCTTGCAATGCACTTTACAGTCAGGTGTGGCTGTCTCAGAGGCTGCACAGGTGACATCTCTATAGCACTGTTTAGGCTCTGCACAGCAGACCTCTGTTTAGGTCTAAATTTGGGACAGGGTATTCCAAAAATCATGGAATCACTTTGTAAGTTGTGGGGAAAAAAGCCCCAAACCTAGAGACTTTTAGAATCATAGAATCATAGAATGGGCTGGGTTGGAAGAGACCTCAGAGATCATCAAGTCCAACCCTTGATCCACCGTTGCAGTTACTAGACCATGGCACTCAGTGCCACATCCAGGCTCTTTTGAAATATCTCCAGACACGGAGAATCCACTACTTCCCTGGGCAGCCCATTCCAATGCCTGATCACTCTCTCTGTAAAGAAATTCTTTCTCATCTCCAACCTAAACCTCCCCTGGCACAACTTGAGACCCTGCCCTCTTGTCTTGCTGAGAGTTGCCTGGGAAAAGAGCCCAACCCCCCCCTGGCTCCAACCTCCTTTCAGGGAGTTGTAGAGAGTGATGAGGTCTCCCCTGAGCCTCCTCTTCTCCAGCCTCAACACCCCCAGCTCCCTCAGCCTCTCCTCATAGGATCTGTGCTCCAGTCCCTTGACCAGCCCAGTTGCCTCCTTTGGACCTGCTCCAGAACCTCAATCTCCTTACTGAACTGATGGAACCAGAACTGGACACAGTAGCTCAGCTTAAGCAAGGAAAGAAGTCTGCTGTTTCCTTTGGCTTCATTCTTTTCCTAAAGAAATCAGCAAGCTCATGTATACAGTTTGGAGGAAAAGAAGAGGGAGTAAAGTAAACAAAAAATTCTGTAATTCATCAGCTGAATTACCTGTATTCTCCTGCATGCTAAAACCCATGCCATTTAACCAGCCTTTTGGGGGAGGAAGGGAAGGGATAGGAAAAAAATTAGGTCAAAGAAAAAAATCCCCACTTAGAGAAATACCACTGCCAGTGCTGCCCCCTCTCCATGCTCTAAATAGAGTGAAACTTCACTTGTACTGAACTACATTTTCCTCCACATGCACCTTTCACTGTTCTGTTTCATCTTCTCCTCTACTGATCCACTCTTGGGGAGCATAAGAACATGAAAATTGAAAACAACCTGAGAGACCTCAATCAAATTATCCTGTAGGACTTCATAGTGTGTCCTGAAAAACAGTCAGAGGGAATACTAATTATGCCAAGCTAACAACACTGAGCACCACTCTCCAGCTCTCTGTGATGAACTCACTAAACATCTTGATTAAATCTGAGGTCAGAGGAGCCTCAAAAATAAATTAAATGGTCTAGAAAGTAGCTTGAACTCTTATAAATCCTCAGTGCACCTCATCACTCACACTTAACTCTCTCAGGACAGGATAAGAGATAGAAGGAGGGATGTCGAGGAATTAATGTTTGAAAAACACTAAAGGAAAGAATTCTTTGTGATATATGCCAGGCTAGGGTTATTATTAGAATTAGGAGGAATTAATGAAGAAAATAATAAAATAAGAGCCCTGAAAGCTTCTGATGTAATTCCTGATTCTTTTTCCTTCATTTTCTCACACCATTTTTTCATCTATTTGCACCATTTTTTTCCTGGCTGCTTTTCTATGCACTTTACTTTGATTCCAGCATCTAAAATAAATGAGGTTTTGCTGAGGAACACTTCCTTCCTCCATGTACTACTCATCTTTCCTTGTTTCATAAATGCTGTCTTGTTTAGAGAAGGAAGTGGAGAAGTATTTTTATCAAAAAAAAAAAAAAAAAAAAAAAAGAAACAGAAAAGTATGTGCTGGATACAATGTCAATATAATTGTTTGTTCAATCTGAGTCATTAATAGATGTCTTGACATGAGATTTTATTAGTAGAAACAGTAATTTTGCCCTGTTGACTTGCAGTAGCATTACTGCACCAAAGAAACCTAAAGATGAGTGTGCTTGTGCTGAAAAAAATAACTCCTGCATTCACATGCAGGCTATCACATAGCAGATACACACTTCTGTGCATGCATTTGCTCCTTGCCCAACTCATTTTTTCCTATAAAAATACTTTCTTTAAAATTACCATTTCTCTATCCCTTGGGGAAAAACAAATCAGCTACAACCTGCACTGATTTGAATGCTTTTAATTTTGAAAACTTCATGCCTAAGAGAGGGTAACTTTAATGGAGCTGATCAGATCTTTTGTTTGTAAATTGATTGCCTCGATAGATTTATTATTTTGATTTTTATTTCAATATCACATTGACTGATGGAGCAAACATTATCTTCTCTAAGGCACAGTCAGCTAAATCAATACCTCTAAAATATACTCAGAGAATGAAGATTCAATTAAAAGAGTGTATACTTGCAAATGCTTATTGACTGACTGCCTTGTCACTACAGCCAGTTCCAGAAGAACTACAAAATGGGGAAGGTTTTGGCTACATCATTATGTTTCGTCCTCTTGGCTCAACAACCTGGACCAAAGCAGTGGTGGCTTCAGTAGAAGTGAGCAAATATGTTTACAGGAATGAAAGCATTACACCTCTCTCTCCCTTTGAAGTGAAAGTTGGTGTCTACAACAACGAAGGAGAAGGGACCCTGAGCTCCATATCCATCGTCTACTCAGGAGAAGATGGTAATGGCTGTTGCTCTTGGTAGTAAAGCCTGTGTAGCATCAGTAGGTCCCAGCTTACCAAAGGTTTCCTTTGGGATAGCTATAACGCTGAGGGTTTCATTCACAGATTTATATTAAGGATATTAAGGAGCCTGCTCAAAGCTGCTCACTGAAGAACGAGAAGAGACACGAGGGGAGAAAGATTATAAATAAGCAAAGGGCAGTTTTTCAGAACTGTTTTAAGTAGACAGCATGTTTATTTGTCCCCAAGGGACAACCTGAGAATATCCCTCAGTTCCTGGAAGTAACTCTTGGTCCCCCATGTGTCCCCTCAGCTGTGTTTTCTCCCACCCCACAGAGCCACAGATTGCACCAGCGGGGACGTCGGCTCAGAGCGTTTCGGCAGCGGAGGTGGAGGTGTCCTGGCAGCCCATAGCATGGAACAGGCACACGGGCAGGGTGCTGGGCTATGAGGTGAGGCAGCTGGGGGCTGACACCTTCCAGATGTCCCTTTCCTGGCCACATTTGTATTCTGGTTCCTGCTCAACACCCACTGGAGCTCTCTGGCTCTCATTAGCAACATTTCACCCGAGATAATCAGCGGCGTTTACAGAGCGGAGCTGAAGCTCTGTCCCAGACTTTGCAATGTAAATTAAAATCTCAAGGTTAATCACTTGTGATGGCTCCTGGAACAGGGCTGGTGCTTAATTGCACAAAGCAAAGCTGATCCTCCCTCCTCTCACACAGCTGTAATGCTGTCTGAGCATCCTGGGGTGGGTCCCTGATAGTTTGGGGGCATGCACATGACCCAGAGCATTGCTTACAGAAGACACCAGGATAAATGCACCTCATTGCTACCCAAAGGCTTTTGCCTTCTCACTGCTCTGAGATTCACAGACTCATGTAGGCTGGAAAAAGCCTTTAAGGTCATCAAGTGCAACCACTAACCCAGCACTGCAAATGCCACCACTAAACTGTGTCCCTCAGCACCAGATCCACGTCTGCAGTAACTCCAGCACTGCCCTTGGCAGCCTGTCCCAGTACCTGGAAACCAGAACTTGTTCCTAATATCCAACCTAAACCTCCCCTAGCACAACTCAAGGCTCTTTTCAGTGACCACCTGCTCATTTGCTAATAACTGACGAGTGCTTGGGGTTTTTTTTAATTGTTTTATCACTCCAAATGTATAAATTGAGGTAATATGCACAGTACACAAACCTTCCTAGAAAAACTGCTCACTGAAAAGAAAAACCAAGGTGTAAATATCTGTTGAGGAATCAAAACTAGAGTCAGGATAATAAAAATAATAAAAAAGCTCTTAGATGACTGAGATAAGTGTTTCCTTTTATCTTTTAAAGGTCTTTTTCCAAAATGTATTCAAACCATAAAACCAAACAAGCTTTTAAAATTTCTCACCTTATCTAAAGTTTCCTTTTGGATATCTATAAAGTTAAGGGTTTGATTTACTTCCTTAATTGCTATTATTGCTATTAATATATAAATATAATATATATATTTATTATTATTAATTATATAAGTAAATATTAATATATAAATATATTTAATATATATTAAATAGCAATATTAATAATACTGCTATTAATAGCCTCTGAAAATTTATTTCTTCTCGCTAAATATGAATGTTTGATTTTATTTCTTGCTAGTTCTGCATGCAAAATACCCTTGAGGATTTCCTTGAAATCCTCATTGTCAGCATGTCTGTTTCCCACTCAAATCCCTAACTGAGGGAACACCAGTGCATTGCCTGTCCTTTGCTCACACTTTCCAGGTTTTATATTGGACTGATGATCCCAAGGAGAGCACAGCTGGTAAAGTCAGAGTCAATGGGAATGTAACAGCCAAAAATGTCACAGGACTCAAAGCTAACACCGTGTATTTTGCAACAGTTCGAGCTTACAACACGGCAGGGACAGGGCCCTCCAGCACCCCAGTAAATGTCACCACAAAAAAATCACGTGAGTATTCACTTTTGTACAACAAATGTTCCAAACTCCCAAGTGTGCTGGTGACATTTCAGCTTGCTGTGACCCATCTCTGCTAAATGTTGCAATATCAAAGAAAACTGGCTACCAAATTTCTTCATAAAACGAAGCAACGAAATCGATGAGTATCTCCAGAAGGTATTTCTTTATGACTCAGACAGGATTCTTCTCACAGGCAGTTTCTTAATGGAAAATAGACTCATCTCTGGAAATAATTCTCTATATTTGTATGTGCATATGTATGAAAGACAAGTTAAAGACAAGGCAGTCAAGTGACAAGTCATATAAAGAACAAATTCACTTTTGTTTTACATTGACTTCATCTTCTGTCAAGTTCAGGATTGTGCTAATGGTTCATTTAAAAATTAAAGTCAAAATAACCCTTTTAATATTTAAAAACAGATATTAAAATTTTAAGCTCTAGTCTCTGAAAGATGCAAGCACTTTCAAGATGAGGAGAGGTAATATGTCAAGAGAATATAAACAATGTGCATCTGCAGCAGGACCTTTAGCTTCAAGGTAATAGCTCTGTCTTCCATCAGCCAGGGTTCCTACAATCTTCTGTGCATGCCATTACTGTGGAGACAAAGCAAAACTAAAATGGTCCTTCTGCCAAAGAGGTGCAATTCTGATTGAAATGTACTTATTGGAGATCAATTTAAGGTCTAAGTTGATATCCTGGTTTAAGTGAAAAACTACTTAGGAAAGTGGAAATTATATCCCTCCATGAAGATGCTGCTCCATTAGGAGCTCTTTGGAAGCTCAGCTCTTCTGCTTCCTGACTTCTATGTCATGGGTTTCAGAAGTTTCTTTGCTTTTTCTTTTCCTTGATAAACACACACATCAGCAGATGTTGGAAATAGAGATATTAGAAATACTTTGCAATAGTAAAGCTCAGCTTAGTACAGCAACAAAGCCAAGTGGTTCCTAAAACATGGGAGTAACCTCATTAACTTAATGAACTTCACCACATACTTGGGATTTCTATTATTCTCAGTGGTGATTACAGTGTTGATTACAAGAAATCAGTTGAGGAAATGATCTGCTAATCTTAGATCTGAAGAACTCTTTGCAGGGATTTTATTTGTGGATGATACTGTGGATGTCATTGTCATCAGCTCTTCTGGTCCCTGGCTTTATAGCAAAACCAGATTAATTTGGGTTTGAAAATCATCCTGTCTTGGTTTTTCAGCCCAAAAGCTGTGAACTAAGATGGTTTGAGGTGCTGTGCTAAAAAAATCTTTGGCCAAGGTAATATTCACCCCTTTCTGAGTGCTTCCAAGACTTCTCAGAGTACACAGCTAATGAAGTATTTGACATCCTTTGCCTCTTGTGAGTTTTCTGTTGTCAAAATCCTTATATAAATATTTGCTGAATGTAACAAGGACATTTCCATCCATATCTAAGTAAATTTACAGTTTTAGGTATGTGAATGTATCTAAAAGCCTTCAAAAGGAAAATGACTCTTTTGCCCAGCACTGACAGTATGGCTCATGGAAGAGTAAGTGCTGATATTCACCTGGGTGGGCCACAAACACCTCCTTTCCCTCCTGCTGGGATGCATTAAACATCTCCACAGTCATGAAGCAGTTAGGTATGAAACTCAGGCACCCTTAATTTATTTTCTCCTTGTGAAATGAAAGAAATTGCCAAGTATTACCAAACCAGCAGTACCTTCCAAGCTGCAGACATCACTCCTCCCTACATAGGAAGTGTAGGGAGAAAAGAAGGATTGCAGAAGTTAAACATTTTAAAGTCTGGGGTACTCACAACGTGATTCACCAAGTGAATCTCTCCTCCTTTTTCTTAATTCTGCTCAAGTCCTTATTTCCTCTAACATCTGCAGTGCATCCTCCCAGGCAGGGTCCAGGGGGACACACCACGGAGAAGGAGAGAATGTGTTGCTCTGCACCTGGGATGCAGTTCAAAGGCACAGTTTCAGCTCCACATGTTCACACAGGATTCAATTTCAGTCACTTGTAGGCAAATTTTCAAAGTCCTGGCACTCAGGCATTAAAAGCCTTTGAAAAGCTACTCTCAGCCTATTGTGCTGAGAATTTATAAAATTCTACAATGTTTCATGATGGATCACATGGAGACTTTAATGTGGAGTTCTTTGGAACCTGTCCTCATGGCTGATGAAAATCTTTTGTATTTTCTTCTTAGCTTTTTCTGAAATTCACAGAGCAAAACATTCTCTAGGACATTAAAATACAGATAGGAAGAAGACAGTACTCAAACAAAATCTATCAAATTTAACTTGAGCTGTCAGACACTGCCAGGTTTTTCCTAATTTCGAAAATGAACTCTCACAGCAAGTGGCTTTGTGCTATGAATAGAACTTCATTCTGACTAACACAAGAGTCATGATGGCCTGGAAAATATTTTTCACTCTTTTTAGATTCAAGTCATCCATGTATTTGCTACCTCCATGTCAGCAGCTCATTCAATTATGCCATGCAAATGAATATTCAGTTGGACCTTGTGATTCTCATAACCTTGTTTTATTTTTAAAGCACCAAGTCAACCCCCAGCAAACATTGCCTGGAAGCTGACAAATTCCAAAATCTGCTTGAACTGGGAGCATGTCAAAACAATGGAAAACGAATCAGAGGTGCTGGGCTACAAAGTAAGTAATTTCTTTGTCTCACGAATTAGACATGTTGGGTATAATGGAGGTACAAATAGTTTATTCATTGGAAAACAGCAACTTTCCTGGAGTTCATGGGATGGTTGTCTGAGATTTTTACAAAGGGAAGAATAGCTGAGTTCATTCTGAGCAGGACCTCTTTGTCCTGATAGATATTTTCTGTTCCCATCACCAGATCTTGCCCCCTTTCCCTTGTCATCTTACTTATTCTTGCATCCTTTGGGGGGAAGGAGTTTCCCAAGAAATAAAAAGTGCTGAGTGGCAGCAGGAGCTGGGTCTGTCGTGTTCAGCTGCAGAACTCTGCTTCCTGAGTGGAACCCCAGCTGCTGCAATCCAAATTTCTGTCCTTTCTTGAAGTCTTTAGAAAGATACTGCAGTGCAAAGTCCTGAGTTTTCATTAGTAGGTGGTAGTTAGACACAGAAATCAATGTGAATTCTTCTGTTTGGATATAAATGCTCACCACAAACAGGGAACATTTAAAAAATCCTCCTCACTATCACCTCAGCTCCTGAAGTGCCTAATGAATTGTGGGTATAAAGGGTAATAAAGGGTGTGAAGGGTGTTACAGATTTGAGTCATGTTTAAAGGTGTGTCTAACTTTACAGAAGAGCATAAATGTGTTGGAGAAGGATTTCATAACCCTGGTTTTAAAGTGAGCCTCAGTTCTAGCAGACAAAGGCTCTCTTGAAGGTAAAGCCTGCTGTGGTCTCCATCACAAAATCCTGCAGAATACATTTCTATGTTTTGAATTAAGTTGAATACTCTGCAGGATGCTGACAGTGCACTGAAAAGTTTGGGACATGACAGAAGATATTCTCAGCCCCCCCCAAAGAAATTAAAACTTAAAAACCCCATGATACTTCTTGGTTTCTAATCCCTTTTCACTTAGATTTTGTATAGACAAAACAGACACAGCAAAGCACAGATACTGGAGACAAACAACACTTCAGCTGAACTTCTGGTACCGTTTGAAGAAGATTATCTCATAGAAATAAGAACAGTCAGTGATGGTGGGGATGGCAGCAGCAGTGAGGAAATCAGGATTCCCAAAATATCAAGTATGTGAGATTTGATTTTCTTTTCTCTGAATGTTGTTGTTTTCATAAGAAATCTGTGTGCCTTTAAGCAGTAACAGAGCTCCCATTGCATGGGGGTTAAGTCACCAGTACTTCCACATTCATTAGGTGGAAAAGTATTTAGCACAACTCCTAGATAAGACCTTTTTTTAATGGAGGTCTCCATCTGCCCTGGTCTGTCATGCCCAGGGAAGGACAGAGAAATAAGATTTTATGCTGAAGTCAAAGCTGAAACTCTCACATAGAATGTGGCTCTTCATCTGAGCTGCTGCTGGGACACAGAACCTCAGCCCTGCTCCAGGTCCAGCCTGTGGTCTCATAAATATCTTATGAATAATAAATACCTTATTAGTCATGCAAAACAGAGCATAGTTGTGCAACAAATTAGCCCAAACCTTCCCAGAAGTGGATATTCCCAGGGAGGGTGGGAAGCTGATTCAAAACCATACTCTGTGGTATTGCTGCTACAACTTAAAAAACAGATACATACAAGCAACATTTGGGGATAAGGTTTCATCTTAAAAATAGTAAAAAACTGTCTCTGACACAAATTTTTTGTCAGAAAATTTTGTGTGTTTCCATTTTTACAGGTTTGAGTTCTGGAGAGCTAAAATTGTCCCAAAGAGTAAACCACGTATTGACATCTGTGCTCCTGCTATTGAGTGCTGCTCTTATGTACATTTTTCCTTGATGATTAAAGTGATGCTCAGCCTTGGACTTTTCAAAATAAACCATGATTAGGTTTTATCTTGATACTTGACCACTCCCAGCATTCCTGAATAGAAAAACCAGTGGGAATGGGGGAGGGAGACAGAAGTGATCTCCTGTTAAGAAAACATTAAGTATCAGTATTACACTGATTTTTAAAAATAAGCTTTGAAATTAATGGATAAATGTGTATGCTTTAATTAAATGGAGTAATGCCAAACACAATTTGAGACTGTAAGGAGTGAGATCTCAAGGGTTTTACAAGCAGTTCCTGAAAGCCCAGTGTGATGGGGTGTGAACCAGGAAAGACCCGTGCCAAGATGTTATACTGGAGAGAAAAAGATCCATGCAATTGCCTGTGATGTGGACATTATTTATCTCACGTTCTTCAATGTCACCTGTAAAAAAAACCCAACCCACTTTCAATTAAATAAAAGCTATTTGTTTACTTTTGCACTTGTTTGTATCACAGGGAGTGTCCTACAATGCATTATGTAAAGTGTTCTGTACTATTTTCTTCAGAAAGGAGAAACTTCAACAAAAGGAATCAAATGTATCAACCCAAAGCCCCTTGGGTGCCACAGAAAGACTCAATGGCATCAGAAAGCCTCAAACCAGACCTGAATGAGACATTACCTTTTGACAAATGCTTTACAGACTCTCAAATACATTTGAAAGGACTTGTTCATTCACAGATTATTCTGATCAACAAAACTGGCAGAGGTGCTGAATACCTTTTTTGAAGGGAGGTTGAAGTTTAGCTGTCTTCAAGCAGGTTCAGTTGCTCTCTCACCTGGTGTTGCTGCTCTTTGCTGTAGCTTGAACGTGTAGACTCATCTTTGGGCTGGGGATGAAGGCAAATGGGAAGAACATTGATTTTCATCATCTTGAAATATAAATAAAAGCATCTAATTAAGCCCTTCAATCTATTGAGGTATTATAATGACAAATTAAACACCAGAGTGAGCATGGCTTTCATGAGGTACAGCTCAAACGTGAAGTCACATTCATGCCAGCTTTAACAACATTGGATAAATGATACTTTTTGTCTCACATCATTACTGAGGGACCTTTTCTTCCTTCCCACTTTACCCTGAAGTACATTTTCTTTTCACTGCTGTCAAATATCTGTTGTGTCTTCTTTCTAAGCATCTATAACTACAAACAAATCACACATCCACTGGAGTGGGTGACTCCACTCACCCTGGCATAAAAACAAATCCTCTGGGATTTCTACAGAGATGCTAATCAGAAGAGCTGATTGGAAGAGGTTTAAGAAAGCTTTCAAGAGTACAGTTTGGAAAGAAATGGATATGGTATTTTACAAATCTTGATAATACACCCTAATGAAGCAGAAACTTTTTTCTTTGCAGGGAAGCTCAGCAGTGACTGATTCCTTTGGATTGACTGTTATTTTTTTTATGCATCCCTGAGGTCCATCCCAGGTACTTTTCCCACTCCAGAAGATACTTTTCAAAGTCAGGCTCTTTATGCCTCCAGTGTTTAACCTCATCATATCTGTAGTCCAGTTTGGTCATTCCCAGAGGAGCAGCTCTTTTCAAAGCAAGGGACAACTGGGGAAGAGCAGTAACAGGGCTGAAGCTGTTCCCTTGGTGAATGGAGTACACATGGGTTGCAGTGTGACTGTTCTGCCTTGGGTGCAGAACTTCTGAGCAGTCCTCAGGAGAATATCTGTAAATATAGAGACAATGACAGCTCCTCCATCCTCCCCACCCTCACACTCAAGCAGCTTTCCTTCTTTTGGCTCCCCACTTCTTTTTTGGTGTTTCACTAGAACCACCCGATGTCTGAGCTGCCCAAAGCAGTGAAAATCCAGCTCTCTTTTTGATGTGAAAATGTTCTGAAAGCACCTGATGCTGAAATAGAGAGGTCAGATGACTGACATCTTCCATTAGGAGAAAAAAAAAAGGTCAAAAATAGTTTTGTCACTCCAGGAAGGAATTTGAAGGAAGAATTTGAAAATAGGAACAGTATAAATCCCCTAAAACTAGAAGTTGGAATGGAAAAAGTAAATCAGAAAACTCTGCAGTGCTCCTGATTTTTACCAACTCAGAAGCTGAAGTTAAAATCCCACTTCAAGGTGCCCAGTGCAGGGAACACAGAGCTCAGTGTTACCAGATTTTAGAGGCATCAGATCAAATCACAAACCAGACTAAGTTTTCAAATAGCTGCAAGAGTAATACCTATTTCATTTTAATAACCTAAGCAAAGTACCCAAAAATGAATAAGAGTCACAGTCAGAGGTTTTCATTTTAAATTTAACACATCAACAAAATATTTCTCCATGAAAAAAGCAATTTTGAGTCTACCCAAATGTTTCAGTTCACTCTAAACACAATGTTTCTTTGTGATTTAGGAGCATTTAAACTTTTTTTAATGCCTTCTCCCTACTTTATAGGGCAATATTTGAATATGAATGCCAAGAAACTAAATGAAATAGTCCATGTGTGCTATTGTACCAGCCACTAAATCAACATTATCCTGAAGTGCAGAAACACCCTGTGTCTTCCCCAGGTTGTTGGAATGCTGCCCTGGTGACGACACCGAGCACTAAATCACACTTACATCTCCATGGGCTGTAAAAATGGAAAAAGATTTTATTAATATCTGACTGTACTGCAGTCACAGAGAATTCTCCCCAGTGATTTGCAGAACCTGTGTGGAAGAGAGAATTCATCTGCTCAGAGAGGTTTTGGGACACACTGCTGTGGGCTGGTGTCTGGGGATCTCCCTCCAGCCCTCCTGAGATGTTTGTATTCTCAGGACCCACATTTCCAACTCCTCCTTGAGCAAAAACTACAGCACAACTTCACCTGCTCTGAAGCCCTTCCAGCCTTGGTATTTCCAAGGTCCCCCACAATTTCCCTCAAAGTTCCAGAGAGCTGCTGCATCTCAGTGCTCTGGAACATTGGGTTTCATGTGCCTGTGAAGGTGCAGCCACCATACAGCCTTTGGGTCACCATGGATTGAGTCCCAGAATCCCAGACTGGTTTGGGTTGGAAAGGACCTTAAAACTCATTTAGTTCCACCCCCCTGCCATGGTCAGGGACACCTCCCACAGCCCAGGGAGCTCCAAGCCCCATCCAACCTTCAACACTGCCAGGGATGGGGCAGCCACAGCTTCTGGGGGCAACCTGAGGGGCTCAGCACCCTCACACCAAAGAATTTCTTCCCAGTGTCCAACCTGAATCTCCCCTCTTCCAGTCTGAAGCCATTACCCCTTATCCTGTTTCTCCATGCCCTTGTAAAATGTCCCTCCATAGCTGCTCTGTAGCCCCTTCAGGTCCTGGAGGTGACAATTCCAGCAGCAGACTACTGGAGAAGGAGGATGAGCTCTTCCAAGCACAGGTACTGTGGAACACACATCACCTCTGCATTCTTTATGCCAAAAAGTGGTCCAGCCTCCCTCAGCCATGGAGCTGAGAGAAGATCCATGTGCTGCCTCTGTCACTGAGGGTGACCTGATGGAGAGCTGCCACTATGGGACACTTACAGGCTGAGGGGGTAAAAGAATGTGTTCAGAAATGAGCTAAACACCTACACAAGGTTGAGAGATGTGGGATGCATTAAATGCCCATCTTCATCTTCAGAGTGTATGACAGGATTTGGCATTTTTCTTTCCTCCACCACCATCTAATCCAAAAACTGTGGGGGAGGGAGGATCAGGGCTATTAAATTAGTTAGGATGAAATCTTTCTTGGAGAAACTTCCCATGAAGAAAAGGTCAGCTGGACATTTTGACAGCACGGTACAATAAGGGCCTCTAAATGGCTTCAATCATTCAAACTCTTTTTTTAAAAAACTTCTATCAGTTCATGGCACTTAGTGCATGAAAATCTACATCATGCCTGACGTAGCAATTAAAATGTCATATTAATAATACTGCTATGTATCAGTTCTTTACTTAACTCACTCTATACATGCCAATATATTTTACTACTAAAAAATGGCTGCAACTATTTCCCATCCTTAGAGAATGAACTGGAAACATTCTGAAGCAAAAAGGATAGTAGAAGACCCTCATAATATGCAAGTTTTTCACAAGATACTTCCAAGTCTCTAGAATTTCTTGAGTAAATACAGCTCTGTCTATGGGATGGGAGATGGCCCAGGGTTACCCAGGCTCTGGCTAGGACATGGCCAAGCATGGCTCTGGTTTCTGCTGTGCCCCAGCCTGCTCAGCAAAGCTCCACTGAGCATTATCTCAAGGACAAAATGTCCCATCAGCCCACACACCCCCCTCTGCACACCCATTCACCCCAATGCCACATCCACCATCCTGGCTGCCATCACCTCCTAACAATTCCCAGTTCCACAACACCTGCAGACAGACCCAGGGTGAAAAACCCAACCCAAATTTCCAGGGGTTCTATTCCTGTTGGACTCCTGCTGCTCATTTCCCAGCCATTCCCAGGGGGATGGAGCTGGAGCAGAGGGACAAGCCCCTGTGCCAGCCCAATCTCCTTAGGTAGACCCCAGAGTATTCCTTAAAAGCAAATTGTGCTCTCTGCTGTGGCCTTGCAGGGGGCTGCTGTTGTGGCAAGAGGTACAGTTTTAAAAGTTAAGATACTTAGGGTCAGGGTTTTATAAAAATGGAGGTGCTTAGAGGAGCAAAACCTCCTCCAGCTAGTGGGGCTGTGGGAGAAGCAGATCCCAGCTCACCTTCCCCTTGCTGTTCATCACACCAGGCCAGAAATCCCCTGTTCCTGGCAGGCTTGAGCTTGGGGAATACTTCCTGGAGCTCTCCTTGAAGCAGACTTGGGCTTGTGAGGGTGTGGGAGCCCTGCTGGTGTGATTTAATTACATTATTCTGCAGCCCTTCCAGCCCAGAGGTTTTAAAGAGAAACAGCACAAATCTTTCATGTGTCCCACTGCCTTTAGTAGATTTAAAGTCTGTGCAGTTTGAGTGGGTTTGAAATTTATTTGGAAGCCTTCTTATCCTGGTACAATTTATCCACAGAGATCAGCAGTTTACATCCTATTGATTAATGTGGTTATTGATTTATTCTGTGATTGTACTGGCCAGGCAGATGCAGTCCTGGGAAGTGCTGTTTTCCAGGAGTGATTGACTTCTTTCTTTATTGACTAAAATGAGCTGATAAAAATCATCCACTGCCTGAACCAGGAGGGTTTTTGGGATTCTTTTTTTGTTTGTTTGTTTGGGGGTTTTGTATTTTTTTGTTTTTGTTTTGTTTTGTTTTGGGGGAGTGTTTTTTGTTTGGTTTGGTTTGGTTTGGTTTTTTATTGTATTTCTGCTTCTAGCAGAGAAAAGTAGGAGCCAAATGCTGATGTAGAGAAGAGGGAAGAAATTAGAAGGTTAAACCTGCCAGTGGTTAGAAGGTTTAAACCCTGGCTGGGTTAAATCCAGCCCACAGTCTTAGTGAGGTAAGAAGCTGGTATGGTGAGAAGACAGGGCTCTGAATCCTGAAGAAGAGAAGGAACTCAAACTGAGGAAATGATCCCATGGCCCTGCAAGATTTGAGTGGTTACACCACATGGGCTCCAGCTCTTCCTCTGGTGGAGATGTCCTCAAGGCCACTTTGGAACAAGCACCTGGGTCACCCCACCAGATCCACCCCACCACCCATGCAAAGGCTCCCCACTACTTCTTTTTCTTTTTTTTTTTTTTTTTTTTTTTAATTAGGAGCTTGGAAAACTGAATTAACTTCAAAGGCAGATATTCTCAGGGGTAAATTCTTTCTACTTCGAGATTCTATCCCACAGAATTTCTAAAAAATTGGAAAAAAAAAAGCCCACTCCACACCTAACAGCAAAAGCAAACCTGTACATCAAATACCAAAACTTCTTTTAAGTTCCCACTGAGTATTCAGTGCTGCTTTTATCAGGACAAATTTCAAATGGAATTAATGCTCCTGTACAAACCTGCACAGGAGCCATAACAGAGCAGGGGGGAAAACTATCCACACAAAGCCAGATGAAGAACTATAGAAATAAATAATATAAGCAAAAAGAGACAACTTTGTCTCAAACTTGGTGGTGAAAGACACAGCATGAATTCTGACAGTCCCTCTACCCCCACACCAACTGCCAAAGTTGATTTTAAATGAGCCCTTGGAGCCAGGAGCCACTTCAAATGATGGTGTGCTGATATAGCTAAAATACAGCAAACACACAGAAACATCAGTGGGACAGATCAATTGTTAGAGCCCTAGGAAAGAGAAGAATAGTCAGGTGGGCAGATGCAGAAAAGTTCTGCTCTAGCTGGCAGTTTTCCCTGCTTATTTAAAAAGAAAAAAAAAAAAAAAAAAAAGGATTAAAAAAAATAGGAAAGCAATGATGAGCTCTGAACATCCAGAAATTTGGCAGGTCAATTATTATTTGATTTTATGAGCTTCTCAGAAGAAACACCACTATACTGAGCAGGGCTTCAGAACAACACTTCTGCTTTCTGAAGGTCAGGAGAGGGGCAGAGGAACCTCATGGCTCTTGTCCCCTTGACACGATGCTCCTCACCCCACTTCTCTGACTCTAAGGCTCCTATGAAAGAGGCCCCTTCCCTGAATTCTGCTGGAATTGGAGCTAAGTTAAAATATCCCCCTCACTTGCCCACACAATGCCAGCTGGCAGCATTTGTGTTAAAGCTGGTTGGAAACTGTTCTGTGGAACAGGCTCCCATCAGCAAACACTTTCTGCAGAGCAAAACATCCCCAGGAACATGCTGATTCTGGGGGTTTGCAGGAGAGATGTTTTCCAGTGGCTCAGAATTAAACTGAGCACTTCTATTTGATGTCTCTGGCTCTCTGGCATTATTTTCTGATGCCTGCACTGTTTTGCTTCACAGGAACATTGTGCTTAGCAGTTCCTTTAGGCTTAGGATGAGGCATGGATCTGGTTTACCAAATCTCCAGCCTGGAAAGATGGGCACAAGCACAGGCACATCCTGCTGAACCTCACAGAAGAAAGTAGTAACATTTCTCCAGCACAACTGTGAGTAAAGAGGACTTAACTAATGGGTTCCCAAAGAGTAGTGCAGAAGGAATTTTGGGGCCATTCTACTTTTTTTTCTCATTTGTAGTGGGAAGAAATTTCAGACTTGCCTAGAGGGTGGAACATCTTTACTCTGATTTCATGTAACCCGTTCTGCATGAGGTTTACAAATCAGGATTGCAGGATTTGTTTTTCTAGATATATATTATTTTTTCTAATACATTTGTCTGTATGCCTTCTCTAGTGAAATATGTGAAATAAAAGCATTATAGACTGAGAAACAGCTTTTACAGAGAAGGTCCATAAACACCTACAGTGTTCCAGTCCAGAGCCACTCTTCAACAGAGAGATCCTCCCAGGCTACTGAGTCACACAAATTGTTTAACAATTTCTCCTGAAGTCTAAATAATAAAAGAATCCTTGTGCTCCCAGGGTAATACACACACAACCCTCTCCCTGTATCTATCCCAATCACCTGCTAGCAGAGATACCCTGCTCTGTGCTGGCTGTATTGGCTGGCAAAAGACAGAAGTTTATTCCACAAAATAATTATTTAATGCAGAGAATACTTTGCTTTGATGGATTTACATTGGCTTTCATTCTTTCCCCCAGGATGATTTTCTATCCCCAAGTGATAAACCAGCAGCTCCCAAAATCACCACAGGCTGGGATGCTCCAGCAGTGGGTGCTGCACATGGGGCTTGGGTGACTCCTTCCAGCTGCACCCACCCACCCTTGGGCACACTGAGAACAGGGTAAATTAAATTAGAAATGAGAGTTAGTAACTAAGGTGAGCTATTTATATATATATGTGTGTGTGTGATAAATATATATGTGTGATATATATTTATATATATAAGGAGAATAGCTGTAAGCAGAGCTGTGTGACAAGAAGAGTAACCTGATTTTTTATTTTCCCTCTCTCCCTGAGCAGGAAAATCACCAGAGTGGTTCTGCAATAGTGGGCAGTGTCCAGGCCTGTAATAATTTGTCTAATTTAGCTCTGGCACTCCACTCTTAAGTGGGAGCTCCTGAGCATTTCTCTGCATTAGAGGCTGCATGTGTCTTCCCATTCCCCCCCTGGTTTCCAGCAGATTTCCTCTATAAACACACCCTGCTATAAATACATCCCTGGCTCTTCCACTTATTACCTGTTCTGAGGAAATAAAATGGTAACAGGCTTTGCACTGTTAAAAAAAAACCAGCTTCAGGACACTACTGAAAGGCACCCATGAAATAAAACCACAGCTGTCATTTGTCATACAATTTGATTCTTTTTTTAAACAAAAAGAAAAATTAAAGACATAAACTATAATACTGCTGGGACATGCCTTGGCATTTAATAAAATTAAACAGCCCAGGCCTAGTGATGCCATCAGTGTTTAATCACTACAATACCCAGCGTGTAGTCAGGTTCCAGCAGCACTCCTGGGATCAGGATGCTCCCTGCTCATCCAGGAGCCTCTCCCAGCCCAGCAGGCACAGGCTGAGGGATCTCTGAGGATGGAAATTTGGGAAACACATCATATCCTCCTTTGTCAGAGCTACTGGGGTTTTATGACATTTCTTTTGAGGTCTAAGCACACTGAAACACCCACATGTTTTTCCACTCAGTTTTCTTTCAAGCAATTTGCTGGTAACCAAACAACTGCCAGGAAGTCACTGAGACTCTCAGACAGAAGTGTGGATGTCTTCATGTTTGTAAAGAGCTGTCAAAAATACAGGTCCCTGTTGGGGCTGTGAAGAAATGAGGTTTTGGTGCTCTTTTAGGTTTATTTATTTGCACTTTCTTTATGATTAGGAATAAAACCTAAAAATTCAGAATTTTTTAGCAGAGGGTTTTCTTGCTTTAATTTTACCTAGTGCTTTACCATAATCTTTTGTATTTAGATAGTGCAAGTCAGACTTACTTAACAAAACCTGATTTTAAAAAGAAAAACAGGAGCAATTCTGCAGTTGGATACTAAACCATGGGGTTTGTTGTTGGGGTTTTTTTTTATGTTCCATCAGTAACACATTTTCTTCTGCTTCATTCTTGTGTTACAACTCTATTTTTGCAGGCCCTGCCAAATCCTCCTCACCAGATTTTTCCTAGCTCTGTGTACCCCAAAGCTATTTAAGCCCAAAGAGGCAGCAAAACGCCCTGGGTGTTACTCTGCAGCTGGGCTTGGCCCCAACAGGAGCTCAGGGTGCTGGGAGGGTGGGAGGAGACTCAGCCACCCCTCTCCAAAACAACATTTGTTCTGTCAGCAGCACTTTGGCTCCTTACCCTGAGTTTTTGTTTCTACCCTCAACATGACAACTGTTGGGTGGAAATAATTTTAAATTAGGGAATGAAATTACCAAAACAGATTTAGAAAAATATCCACAAATATCTCCTGCGGATTTTTTTTTTTATTCTGTTGATGTTCTGCAGAGATTAATGTATGAGGAGTGATTAATTCAAGCCTCACGTTGCAGATGATCTCTCAGGCCTAGCAGCATCCACACACAGTCAATATTTTGCAAATATTTTGATTAATAAACCTTTATAGAGCCCACTGCAAGTTAGCAGATTTAAATTGATGCTTGCACTATTCAGAGAGCATACTGATTTTCCCTGCATGGTTCCCTGGATTCGTTAGTCCAAAGAAAACAAAATAAATGCTGGAGAATTAAAAACTTTTTCCCCTCACCAGAGAAACACCTTGAGGTATAAAAAAAATCTTGATATCCCTCTGACATCATCCTCCTCAAGGGTCTGGCTGGGGAGGAAGAGAGCCCTGGAGGATCCAGAGGGGTAGGGCAGATTTCTCTGCAAGCTCCCAGGCTAAAAAATGTCCCTCTTAGATGCTGAAGAGTAAGTTTGTTCTAGCCTTGCTATTTGCTTTGACTTTTGTTTAATGCCACAAGAACAGAGTGATTCTTCCCTGGTTTGTAAGGGCTTTCCAGTGACCTTTGAGCAGGAAGGGCCTGGTGGAGCAGAGATGGGCTGAGCTCACCATGGGGGCTTGGTGTGAGGAGCCAGGGTACCAACCCCATCTCCACCAGGTTGGAAAAATTTAAAAACCCAACTGCTGTTGGGTGCAGTTCTCAGAGCTGTGTTTGGATAAACACCACTGTGCTCTGGCTGAAGCTGGAAAACTCCTTCAGTAATGGATTTGGTTGGAGTGAGTCAAGGGACAAGTCTAGCAACCGCAACGGTGGTTCAAGGGTTGGACTCGATGATCTCTGAGGTCCCTTCCAACCCAGCCAATTCTATGATGCTATGATTCTATGACAAGTGGAAGTCTTGTGGGATGCTTTTAAAAGGGGAGACCCCAAGCAGTGGGGCTCTCTGCCAATATCATTTAAGGAAAAAAAATCCCACACCACAGTATTTGAAAAGCAGTGCTGGCTTCTGAGCCACAACAGGCTCAGACACTGGAAACCACTTTTTCTCACAGCTCCATCAATGCCTCCCACAGCCTCTAATCCTCTTCACCATCTGCCTTCATTGTTTCAGTCCCCTCATGCCCTCCTCAGGACTGCACCTTGTGCCTGCACCTACAGATCCACAGGAGCCCTAAGGCTGGGACAGGGCAGTGCCAGCAGCTCAGGGGGTTCTCATCAACCACCTCACCAAGCCTGACATTTTTTATGACTAAAAGAAGGGTTTGGCAACTGCTCCCCTTCACACAGACTGGAGCTAGGCTGTCACATCCAGTGACTTTTCTAAGGTTTTACCTTTCATAAGGGCAGCTAGTGACAGGACAAGGGGTGGTGGCTTTAAACTGGAAGTGGGTAGGTTTAGGTAAAACATTAGGAAGAAATTCTTTGGTGTGAGGGTGCTGAGCCCCTCAGGTTGCCCCTAGAAGCTGTGGCTGCCCCATCCCTGGCAGTGTTGAAGGTTGGATGGGGCTTGGAGCTCCCTGGGCTGTGGGAGGTGTCCCTGACCACGGCAGGGAGTTGGAACTAAATGAGCTTTTAGGTCCCTTCCAACCCCCACCAGTCTGGGATTCTGGGATTCGGGATCATAGGTACACATCAGGCACCATAATTTTATGTTTAATGCATCCCCAAAATAATGAAGTGCACTCAGGCTCCAGTGCCACTTCAAAAAGTGTAATTTTATTCCTAAAGAAGTCACTGAAAAAGCACCCAAGTGCCAGATAGAAAGCTCAGTATCATTTTTTTAAACAGTAATGCAGTATATTAATGTGAAAAAGTTGGACCCCATCATTATAACTCTTCCAGCAGATATTACCATTATGTATATCCCCCATTTTTACTGATTCTGTATTCAGCATACCAGGACCATTAATTCAGATTTAGTCTGCAATTGAATAAGCCAGATTGCTTAAGAAAATAAACATCTCTATTACTTTTTATAGTGTTGAAATTAATTTACAGTTCCAGATTGCGATAACTAAAATTGAGAATTAAAACTATACTTGCTACATGAGATTTCCCAGAGATTAGCATTCACGAGGCTGTAAAAATATTAACTACTTTAAATAATGCTTGCAATATTTCTAGGGTTATAAAGCATCTTCCCTTAGCTCGTTTTAATTTATTTAGCATCTATCTCTTTAAGCCTTCCTTTTAGGATATTCACACCACTGGAAGATTAGCTTGAGATTATTGCATTAAGAAAAATGTTATTTACAAGGATGGCATGTAATACAAGATGTATTTCCAGGGGCTTTGCAAGGCTTGGAAATAAAAATTTTAACGATGTTTTTAAGGGCTCTCTGGTTGCTTTTGTGCTGCAAGAAAAGTCGAAGTTGAGTAGAATTTCAGAGGCAGAATGGCATCAAGACAACAGTGGAGTAGATAAAAACTTTATAGTAGAAGGGAAACTCAATAAAAACACAGAAAAAAAGACAATCTGATTTCTGGATTAATCTCTGAGAAACACAGGAGAGAGAGACAGAAGAGTTGTGGAGCAACAATCTTCACATGAAGCCAGTGGGACCCATCAGATGTTTCTCTGGTACTGAACTCAGGGCCTCATTTCAGGGGTGCATGGGGGAGATGTGCTGCCTGCCCCATCCCCACTGCATTCCGCTTCCACCTCCCCTGAAGGAGCCTGCTTATTGCTGGGTGAATTTTTTTTAATGAAAAAATCACCATTGCTAAGCAAAATGGGCAATAGTTGTGCAGCTGTGGGGCTTTTGGAGCCTCCAGCAGGTCCCCAAGTCCTGAATCCTGCCTGGCACAAATACACTTCTGGAAACGAATGAAAGGCTGAGCTCCTGATACAGGTGGGTGATACAAGCAGATGAAGCTTAAAGAAAACCTTCACATTTCATAAGAAAATTGGGTGAGTGGAACATGGTGTCACTGTAGGATTAGGTTCTCAGTTGACAACATCTGCTCTAGTATGTTCTTTGTAGAAAGAGGAAAATAGGATTGAAATTTGAATCCATAAATTGAACAAGAAGCAGATCAAGCAGATTCAGAGATAGCAAGGTGAGATATTTCCTTCTAGGGCTTGATCAAGCCTTGCCTGGGTTTGGTATTTACTGATTTAATGAAGTATCTGCTTAATTGCATCTGTCTGCAGGAAGCTCAGAAGTGAAGAACCATGTGAAGAACCAAGTCTCGATTTGGCTGATCTAGACTTTTGCTGCATTGTTTAGACATTAATTTTGACTTGAGTGGCACAGATGCAGTAACTGGAAGGATATTTGCTTGGGAGAGCTTTTAAGTAAAGCTTTCAAAGTGCTGTTAGGAGAGTGATGGTAAATAATTTTGCAGATCTCCTCCAATAACAATGTTTGTAAAAATGTTCATCACTCGGCCATCCTTCCATGTAGATAAAATTTCCTTTGGGTACCTCTGGAGAAGAAATCACCATCCCAAAGGCTTTTACTTTGCTTACACTGCTACTAATTTTTATTATCTCAAAGTGGAAGGTTTTGTAGAAGGGATTTTAGGACGACAGTGTCTCAAGCTGAGATTTCAACAGCAGAGTTCATACTCTGAGACCACAGAAATAGCATGGCTTTAAGTTCTAATTTAAAAAAAAAAAAAAAAAAAGACAGAAAATATACTGTTCTTAATACTAAAGAGTAGAACCCAAATGCCTGAGTGTCATTTTATGAAAATTGCCCTTACATCATGAGTGAGTCTCCAGTGTTCCACGGCTGTGCCTTTGCAATAATGGTTTCAAATGGAAACATTTATTTTTCCCCAGTTTTTTAGTAGCTACAGAGGAAGCAGGGGGCTAATTACCAATACTGAGCTGCAAGGGTCAGATCGAGAGGAAAAAATGAAACTAAATGTTTCAGAAAATAGGTGAAGGATCCTGCTGTGGCAAATTTGGATGATTTAGCCTAGTGCTGTGGGGGTTTTTTGCCTGCAATCTATAAGTTAAAGTAAGTCAGTGCTTTTAGAGTATTGAGCTGGAACTAGCAACAGCACGTAAAGAGACACAATCAGAACTGGATAAAATGAGTTATGAAAAGACTGAAGGGCTATTTTCCCATTAAAAAACAATACATGTTTCAGTTTAATTCTGTATAAAATCAGAAGCTGGGAATATGGTAAATATGCACAATGGAGACATGGTTCAGGTATCCAGCAGCAGGGATACACCTTCAATTCCTATAGCTCTTTTATTGCAGGTGGGATGTCTGCTTGAAGAGAAGCATCTAAAATAGGTCATTGAAAGAGGAAAGGGCTGAGATTAAAAATTATTTTCTTAGTAAGACCTTTCCTAAGATCCTGGCAGGGGAAACTATGTGGGACTTTTACGACTCTTTTGAAGAGGGCCCCATTGTCACATTATTGTCTGGTACAAAGGGCAAAATAAATTAAAAAAAAAAAAAAAAAAAAAAAAAAAAAGCCCTTTTGGTGAGTCAGAGATTAGTTAGCCCTTGGCCTTGAAAAACAAACTAAAAGCAGCATGGAGCTGGTGGAGCAGACTCATGAGTCCCAGCCCACCCCGTGCTGTTTCCCAGCACTGCAGCTGGTGGGGATGTAAATCCTCAATATCTGATGGGATCAATTTTGACAGAACCCCGAGCAGTGACAGAAGAGCAGCAGAGCTGCTGCAGGACATCTGAAGTCCTGCTTGTCCCCCATGTGTGACACAGCCCTCTAGGAGTGCAGGAGCAAATGGCATTTGGCTCCAACTCAGGCCCTCAGCCTGCCAAAGTGCACTGAAGCCACTGGCACACAGAAAACTTGCCAGAAATGTCTGGATATTGCTTTAATTTTGCCATCCAGATGAAAGCTTTAGGAGCCTTAAAGAGTGGTTTGGGCTGGAGGGGACCTTAAAGCTCATTTAGTCCCAATCCTCCTGCCATGGTCAGGGACACCTCCCACAGCCCAGGATGCTCCAAGCCCCATCCAACCTTCACCACTGCCAGGGATGGGGCAGCCACAGCTTCTCTGGGAGAGACTTTCCAAAATTAAACTGTCAAGACCATGCAGGAACACCCTCCTTCCTCCTCGCCAGGGAACTGTGTTTTGCCATGGGTGTCATAGCAAGATCTGTTTAACCAGACACCAGAAAGCAATGGGCAATTACCGAGTGGTGTTGGTGATGTAAATCAGATTAAAGAGCCACTCAAATCAGCAAACTTCAAGCAAATACAGAAGTGAGGGAAATCAGCCCACTGCAACCTGGGTTATTTTTTTTTTCCTCCTTTCGTCTCCCCAGTAAATACTGAGTAAAAGGTCCCCTTCATTATGGTCTCTCTCACTGCAGTCACAGAGAGGCAGGCACAAAGAAGTTCTCCGAAGAAATAAAGAAGTTGAGAAAATCATTTTATTGCCTGACAGAAGGGGAGGCTGCCTTAATTTTGTTGTCACTGGGAGACTAAATGTATAAGGACAGCTGCTGTGCTCAAGCAACAATGCAATCAGTTAATGCTTTCAGCAGGGAGACATTAGCTGCTTCTCCCTCCTGCCAGGCAGGGAGAAACAAAGTTTACCAAAAAAAGAGAAAAAGAGGAAACTTTTAGACATTTTCTTCTTCCTTTTTTTTTTTTTTCCCCTGTGCTCTTTTTAGCAGAAGGACAAGGACTGCACTGGAGCAGGGAATGCTTTCCAGGATCTCCCTCTTTCTGCATCCTGTTGGTCCTGTTCTGATGCGTACGTTGGCCATGGCACATTTTTGGACACCACTATTAAGGAGCATACAGCAAAGAAAAGACAGATTATCATCAAAGCTACTTTTCCTGTTGACCAAAAAAAGATCAAACAGTAAAATGTTGAATAAGGTACAAAATGAAGCCATGAAACCAGAAAAAAAGTTTGCCCTACATAGTGATGAAATTAGCATAAACAAAATGAAGACATTTGCTATTTTTATATTACCAATTTGAAGAGAAGGTAAAGCAAAGCAAGCAAGAAACTAAAACTACATGTAAACTCTACGACGTGTTTTCACCTTAGAGCTGTAATTATGAAGGCTTCTTCTAAAGGAAAAACCTTCAGTGCCTACATATGTTCTACCTTTAAAAAGTTTTGATGTGATAAAAAGAAGAATCAAAGGAGTTTTATCTGCAGGCATTTCATGACGAATTAGAACAAGCACAACAGGACAAGAGGAGAAAGGAAGAGGGGAAAGCAAAGAGAGAAAAGGGAAGAGATGAAACCCAGTCATGTTAGGCACAGCCACCAGTCCATTTCAGATTAGGGACACAGAGTCATGGAAACTTAAAGGACAGAGAAAAATGTTGATTTTGTAACTCTAATGCTCTCAGGCCATCACCAGCTGAAAAGAAAGAATTTTTGTTAAGTTGCTGTAAGCTCCGATCTTGATCTTATTCTTCATTATTCATAAATGTTGAAAGTTTAAATATTTCATATAGATGAGATTAAAAGATTGTGAGAGAAACTGAGTAATCTCCCCAGACTTTGGAAAGCACAGAGACCAAACCCAACCAAAAAGGAAACGAATGCTGAAACTACATTGATGATTAAATCCCTTATTTATAACATTTGTCTTAATTTCAAAGATTTATTGAAAAGGGATTTAAAGGAGATGAATTAATCTTAAAAAATGACAGACTAATCCTTTCTTTGGGACTAGTGATTATGTGAAGGTGTATTGAGAACAGCAGAGAGAACACTGGGCACTCCTGCTGGACAGATTCTACAGTTCAGTTTAGACATTAATCTGCAAAAGTGGATTAAGAGAATCTGATGGTTAGACATTTTCACCAGGGTTTTATTCAGTCTGGGGAGCAACATCTACAAAGAATACACTGATGTTGTATAGCTCACAGAAACCACCGGGGAAGGGAGCTGGAAAACAGACCACAAGTCATGTGGAAAAGATTAAACATTGCTATAAAGTAATCTAATTAGTCGTATTCTTTGTTCTTCTCGGGACATCTTCTGAACTGGCTGGTTTATTCTTTTTTTACTCCCTTTGCCCCCACAGAAAGGGCTCCAAAAGATGGCTGGGAGCACACCAGGGAAGGTCAACATGCAGATCAAATGAAGCCAGATATAATGAGACTCATCTTTGAAACCTCTTGCTAATTAAAAGACAGAAATCTGAGCCTGGTCATGTTTCTAGTCAAAACAAAGAAAGTTTTGCAGTCATTCCAACGGCAACCAGATCAGGTTTCTGATAATATTGATCAAACATCAAATGGAAGAGGGCAAGATGGTAACTAGAAGAGTCAGAGTTAGCAGTGAGGACACCAAGCAGGAACATGCTCTTTGGATACTGGTGTGCTGATACCATCAATTAACAAGCTTACCAAGGATGATCTTTGGAAATGTACAGTTCATAAATTGCTGTTATGATCATCACAGTAAATTTCTTCATGTTTGTCACAGGTGCTTCATGCCACTATTGCCTTTGAGTGCCTTTATTCCAGAGGAGGTCTGGCTTGATCCAGGCTGCTAGACAGGAGGTGCAGAGGAGCACAGATCTTGTGTGCAGGCTGGAGAAGATTGGATTAGAGAGGGCTAAAATGAGCTGTCAAACGCTTTCATTTAAGCATTCTGGAGAGGATTCCAAAGTCATTGAGACCTAAATACACTAGGAATTAAAATGGAGCTAGATGAAGGCACAAATAAATGAAATTGAGAGACTGTCTTAACGCCAAGCTTGAGGTTGTAGAGAATATAACAACACAGACTATTTTTTCTTTTAAATCAGGAAAATATGTCAAAAAAAGAGAAAGAAAATCAACTATGACCAAGCAGAAAATACAGTCACTTACTGTGAACAGCAGATATTAGATCTGAAGGAAAAATAATCTATACAATTCTCTTTTCTTCTGAATAAAGCTGACACACCATTTTGTCTGATAATCTGCTTTCCCGTGATGCAACTGTGTTCTAAATTAGAGAATATAATCACTTCATCCTGGCTGGAATTATTGTGTCATATTGCTGTGAATGGTTCAGGGGGTCCCACCGATCAGGGCAGTGTAAGCATGTCAATAGGAAGTGAAAGGCTATCAATCTATTTTAATTAATCAAAGCTTTTTCTTATTTTTGTGAGTTCAATATGATGTAGTAACTGGAGATGATGTTCCAAGCAGAAATTATGGAAGAGACCTCTTGCAGGCAGTTTTTGAAGTCTCTCCTTGTTGTAGGTAACGTTTTGCAGTGGATAAATAAAATGGGCATTTTTCAATAAACGTGTAGCCTTTTTTGGTTTTGTTTTGTTTTGTTTTTTTTAGTATTTCTCTCCAAAAGCAGAGCTGAAAGCAGCATCAGACTCCCAAGCAAAGAGTCTTTTTGTTCCCTTTTAAAGGCTGAGGGATTCCTCGCAAAGGAGACAGCAAAATGCCCTTCCTGCCGCCTTCTGTTCCAGAAACGCTGTTTGGAAACGTTGTTTAGATGCTCAGAAAGATGCTCTAGGAAGTCTCATGGATGTTATCAGGCATTTTCACCACCTTCGAATGACAAAAAACCACCCTCAAAACCTAAGGATGACGAAGGACTCTTCCGGGCTCAGTACCGGTCCCTGAAGTGGCTCCTGTGGTGAGCTCCGCCTCCCGCCTCACCTCTGGGCCAGCCCCCGGATGGCTGTGTCTCTGCCGCTAACAAATTCCAGCCAAGGGAAAAACTGCAAAAAATAAAATCCCTGCAGGGCAGAGGAGCCGGTTCGGGTTGTTTTGTGATGTTTTTGGGGTTTTTTTGGTGGGGGGAAGTGAGAGCAATGCCAGAGCAGAGAGACCAAGGAAGGAGGGGGCCAAGCGGGTGCTCCCTCACATCCTGAGGTGAAATGGCGGTCTGGCCGCACGCAGCCCCTGAGGAGAAAAACCACGGACGGGCAGCCGTGGATCTGCACGGATTCTGTGGAGGATCTGTGAAGGATCAAGGAAGGGCAGACATCAGCCTGCAGCCGGCCCCAGGGCAATCTGCTCCTGAGGGACTCATGGGTGGCGCAGGAGTTCCTGAAGGACTCAGCCATGGGAGGAATCCTCCCCCTGAGGGAGAGGAAACGGCAGAAGCAAAGCGCGGGAAAGGGATCCCAGAGCCCGGATGTTAGCGCCTCAGCCCCTCAGCGGCTGAGGGAGCGGAGAGGGGGAGGAAGCAGTGCGGGACCGGGGAGAAGAGCGCGGTGGGGATCTGGCCGTGTTCTTTCTTCCTTCTGTTCTGGAAGATCAAATTAATTTTTTGTTCTCCTCAAGTCGAGTCTGTCTGGCTTGCCCAGGACCATAACTAGGTAAAATCCCCCCTCTCGTTGGATTCAGGGCCCTTAAGGTTTTCTCCTCCCTGCCGGGCAGAGGGGTGAGTGCTGAGGTGTGTTTGTTACCACTTGGGCCTGAGACACAACAAGTGTTAAAACTGAGGAGAAAATAACCAAAGCAACACGTTTCCACTGTTTTCCTTAAACATTTTAAGCTTGGGTGAACTTTCCTATAGAGCTTTTGTTTCTTCTTTTTTTTCAAATGCCTTGAGTAGCACCTTTCATAGAGAGCTGATAAAGTTTGAGAGGTTTAACCATTATATTCTGCCTTTAACCTTAAAATTTTGCTGGCATGAACTGCATCCAGGTCCAGTTCTGAAATGCAGCTAAGGTTGATTTCAGCAGGTGTTGCAGCAAATCTTCATTTCTTCAGAGATTATTTAAATGTTTGGCAATTTCCATCTCAGCCCTTCTGTCTGCAAAGCAACAACGAGCCTTTTTCTTCTTTCAAATAAAGAGCAAAAGAATATACAAATGAGAAGATTTGCCAACTTCGGTTTCTCTTCTCTGTGGTTCTTTGAAATTACTTCCCTTGAACATCCATCTTTGGAAAAGCAGATGACTTTAGACAACCCTTAGAACTCCACAGAGGCATCTGTAAAATGTTTTCTCCCAGACAATCAAAGGCAGGAGACTTCTGTTTCTCAAACCCTATGATAAATAAAGAACTCTTGACTAAAAATGTAGCTATATAAACATGGGAATCACGGTAAACTCTTGTCATCTTATAGAAAGTTGCACTTGACTTAACTGTTTGGGAAGACTTTCAGGGCGGACTTCAAAGTCTTGTTTGTTTTCCCAGATTCACCAGAAAAAAAGGCTCTGAGGGGAGCTGGATGGCTGCTGACACCCAGTGCTGTGATAACTGTCCCAGTAAAGTGAATGGGTCACCCACTGGTGAGTCCAGATACCTGTCAGCCTTAAAGCAGAAGCTAGATTTTGGTTTTAGATTGGAAGTATTTGGGGACATCCCACCCTCCATTAGTGTTCACTGGCACTGCTAAAGAGATGACCTCAAAATGCCTTTAAAAATGTTTTCTAGCAAAAGATTTTGAGGGGGTCTGCACCACGTCATATATGAGAAAATGAGGAGGTAGAAAACAAGCAGGTTCCTAAATTCCTAAGCCTACCTCAGCCAGACCCCTAGAGGGGACACTTCAGAGGACTGTTCTCTGTCTTCAGAGGTGAATTCAAATTACTTGTAGATTTACGTTGATTTGTTTATCCCTCACCCTTGGTAAGAAGCCTTGCCCTGCATTAAAAACTAAATGAATGCTACTTAAAGTTTAGCCTTATTGATTTGCATTTAATACGGGACAGTAAATTAAATTTATGCTAATATGATACATATATTCTTCCCTGAACCATTAAAGGGGAGGTGGGGCTACACAGTGCAATAGTTTAAATAATTACAGCTGTCACTCACAATTATCAAACTGCTGTGCTGATCAGAGTTCTTAAAATCTTGGATATGAGATCCTTGAAGTTCCCCAGGAGCAGCTTGGGATGTTGGAAGAAGTGAAAAGTAGAATCTTTGTGTTTTAATGGTTTTGACAGGTTTACATTTTTTTCATGCTTTCCAAAAAAAGGTGTGCCATGGAACTAGAAATGCCAGAATATTGCTTTTGGTTTAGTTCCTTCCTCCTGTACATAACATCTCATAAAACCCCACCTGAACACCCAGTAGCAATGCTTCTCTGTCATCACCAGGACTGGCTCTGTGTTATCTATATACATCCAAATATACACTAATACATGTGTGTGCATAAATATATATATATATGTATGTAAAAATATAAAATCAAGTGACCTAGAACTGAAGTATTGTACAGCACATGCCTGGAGAGTATCTAGTTCACTTGTATCTTCACTCAAATTCAGTTAAAGAATGAATAATTGTTGGTATGAATAAAATAGTGTCTCTAGTCTAGGTGGCATTATCTTTAAAATATGGCGTGACAGATCCTTTGAAATGTAAAGGTATGACCAAGTTATTAAGCTTTTTTTCTTTTTTTTTTTTTGCCTCCCAGTATTTTTAGTCCATGGTTCCTTTTGATTTCCAGCACTGAAGTAACAATACAGACAGAACAATAGAGGCCACAGGAGAGAACAGACAAAAATCAGGTCTCAGACTGTACACAGACAGCTCCTCTGGTTCAGAGTTCATCAGTCCAAGCCAGTGACCTCTAGAGAGTGACAGGCAGGGATATCTGCATCCCAGCTCCTCCATCCCATGCCCTGCAGGGAGGATGAGTCTTTGTGATGAAAATTTCTGGGATGAATGAGACTCACTCAGCTCGACTCTCAGACTAAACTCCTTGTGCCTTGGAGCTGAGCTGCAGAATTAGATTTCTGCAGCACTTTGTACCATTATGGGAATGCCTGAAGCTTCAGAGGCAGCAAGGGACTGGGATTGGAAAGGGGAGCAACACCATCTCAGAATTCCCACCTCTGAAGCTGGTGCCTCTGCTCTAATGATGGTCTGGGTAGCCAAAAGCAGCTTTAAAGCCCAACTTTTAGTCTGATCCCTTCAGGGGTAATGGGCTAATGCAAAAGGAAGGAATATCCAGAAATGGAAATGAGTAGATACTGATGAGGAAGGCTGAACAAGGGGCTGCAGAACACCACTGGGTGATGCAGACCTTCAGTACCACTGAAAAAAAAAAATCCCGGTGCCTTAAAAGATACATTGGAGTTCTGGAGCAGAAAGAGGAAGTAATAAGGTATCTGGCTATAATATCACAGATTTTGTTACATTTTAATCAAGTCTCTGAACTCCACAGGGTACATATTTTGCATGTCAGCTCTCTAAATTGCATCTAAATCTTTGTTCTGTGACATTTAGCATCACTCTGCTTTAGCAAAGGTTGCTGCTTTTTTTTCCCAATGCCTTTCTGACCTGTCTTTAAAGCCAGCACTCCCATCAGTCTCAGCTGACATACAGAAAATAGGGACATATTGACTTTTACAAGAGGTGACACAACATGAATAGCTGAAAACCTGGCACTGGGTTTTCCATATGAAAGGAAGTGTCAACAAAACAGACAGAAGTCCCCAGCTTCATCCACTTAATGAATCACCATTGTCCGTGTACATGCATAGATTCACTGCTCTCCCATCTCCTGAGAGAAATGGATGAACTTTAATACTAAAAAATTAATCCTTTTAAACCAAAATTTTGACTTTTGTAAACATGAAAGATGATTTCTTAAAAATGCAAAGGAATGAGGTTAATTGCTTTGAGTTGTGTGCTCCACTAGAAAGGGAAAGTTGAGGTGAAGGAATATGATAACTTGCCTTTAGTTGAAGACTCAACACAATGTTCCTTAGTGTTTCAAAAAGCCATTTATTATACTCCTTCTCCCACCTTCCTAGGAGCACAGGATAACTGAGGCTAGATAGGACCTCACGAAGTTTCTAGCCCAACCTTGGGCTCAAGGAAGGTCAACTAAGAGCTCAGATGAGATTACCCCACACCTGTTCACAAAAAAGACACCTTTTTTTACCCCTATTGCCACCCACCCACCTTTCTCTTACTCAGGTGCACTCTGGATTAGTCCATGCCCAGGGACAACATGGCCAGCCCCAAATCCTGTTTAGGTAAAGGTGTTCTGTGAGCTCTGGAGTGGTCCCACACTCCTCTGCTGGGATCATCCCATGCCCAGCAGGTTACCCACCCAAAGGGTGGAAGGGTAAATCAAATGGCTGATTGGGACAGACTAAAACTTTCAGTTTACAAATCATGGTGAAAACTTGCAGAAGTGTCCTGATCACACAGCACAGAAACAAAACGTTTCTAGAAAGGCTTCTTTCCCATTTTTCAGCTGCTTTCTAGTCCCTTAGAGCCACCCAGTGCTGTCATACACCAAACAAATCCATTGCAAGAACACTAATTGACTCTGGCTGATTAACAACTGACAACTGCTCAGCAGTGCACTCAACAGAAAACCTGAGCTGGCTCCACAATTCCTAGTGCTAAAATCTACCAGAACTGGCATTAAGGAGAATTTCTTTGCTGGCAGGTCCCGTGCAGAGGTCTGCTTCTCTGCAGATGAGGGAAACCACAGCCTCTGGTGAGGAACAGCTCCTTTTTATGGCACATCTGGCCTCTGAGAACAGAGGTTTCCTGTGGAGCTTGTGGATGAATTTTCCTACCAACACACATTCTTCCAGTAGCTGATACTTGCCACGCCATATGCATGTTATTTCCTTTCAAGAGTTATCATGCATAGAATAATTTATTATTGTATGGAAATGCTGTAATGAAATAAGAGTTGCCTCAATGCCCTAAAGCTGTAGGGTCATTTAAATGCAACTGTCAGATGAAATGAAAAGCTACACACTCCTTATAAAACTGCAAGACTTGTTAGATTAACATTTCAGTCTTCTGAACTGAGTAAGTAGATCTGAGAAATAAATCCAATATAGAAAATTGGATGTTGAGAACTGCAGAGTTGAGTATTTATGAAATGTCATTCCCCCCTTAGAAATCCATACAGTTGGGAGCTGAATGTTTACTTTCCTCTCCCACTCAAGAGGGTGGGTGTGACCCCAAGTACAGCAGAGCTGTGTGAGAGTGGGAACACAAAGCTTTGGGACAGTTCTGTGCTGTGCCACCCTTGCACTGTAGGGACAGCACCCAGGGCTCAGGCAAACAATGTCACCCCAATAGCTGTGTCTGCAAACACCCTTTCTGTCCTGTCTCCTCCTGGAAGGAGGGTGACCCACTCCTCCTGCAGGTCACTGGTGACAACCATTGTGGCTGCACACCCCCCCGGGCAATGCCAAGGAGACAGAGGGAAGGGGAGGGCATCTCACCACTAAACACCATTAGCTCTTTTCAGCTCTCCTATCACAATGCTCTTTTATCTGCTCCTTTGTTTTCAGCACAGGGGACAGACAGGGATAGCATTTGGCCCTCAGAAGTTATCACCCAAACTAGGTTTGGTCATTTATCTGCCTTCCAACTGTAATGAGCCACATTAGTTAAAACTGTGACATAAAAGGTAGAAAGGAACCCTCAATATCAACCTGTCTATTACCCTTTTGATCAGCCTGGCCCTCTAGGCTCATTGGCATGGATTTATTTTCTAGAAAATCAATAGCAAAGTCACATATCCTGAAAAGGGAGCTTTTCCTTTTGTGTGGAGCACCAGGCTGCAAGATGCAAAGGAGCTGGAGCCACCTCTGAGTGCTTCCACATCTTCAGCCCCCACTGTGGCTTCCAGGTGGCCCCAGTAGAGATGTGACAACTAAAAGAAGAATGTTAACTGGTTAATATTTGAAGGCTTGTTTAATATTTTAGACAGTAAAATTCTTCCTGTCACTAAAGCCAATATTGAAGTAGGATGGAAACTGCCTGCCAGGATGGCAGTCCCTGCTGTCCTCCCATTCCATTCTTCTCCAGGCTCATTATAGAGCCAGCATCAGAGTCCATTTCACTTTTCCACTCACAATCTATGGGAAAAATATAAATTTGAAAATGAGTATGTACAGTTTTTTCTTTGCAAACTGTTCACAACCTTGTAATTCAGTTACCTTAAGAGTCTGTGGTAATGCTTCTAAGTCTCTGGGCTCACTAATTGATGAGAAAAGTCAAAAAATTCATGAAAGAAAACTGATCTTAGTAGCTTGAGATGGCCAATTCAGTTATCTGTGTGTGCTTAAATGTAGCCAGATTAATTCAGCTTCTGCAGTTAAGTGCAGTTGCTTAGTTCTGCTTCTTGAGCTCCACACAGGATGACAGTTATCTCTGAACAACTCAGTTTTAATTTTACTCTCCTCTTATGGACATTTTTAACCATTTCACACATCAGGAAAGATACTGGACCAAAATTTTGGAAGCACTAACATGTCCACAGCTTTACTTTCTCTGATTATCCAAGCAGTGACCAAGTCACCGTTTCGCTTGACTTTAAAAAAAAATTAAAAAAAAAAAATCTTTTGCCAGTTCTGTTGCATGAGCCCAAAATCACCTAAAATGCTGGTTTCCCCCTACCATTATTGTTCAACAGAAGCCTAACTTGCAACCTTAATGTCTATATAAATGCAAAATGGGAACAGCAGCAAGTGTTTTCATGTTAATAAACAAATACAGAAGACAAGATCAATTAGTCAAAATGATGTGACTCATTTGTCATTTACACAGCACTGCAGAGGAACTGATCCACCCAGGGATTCTGTTCAACATCAGAGAGTTTGGGTTTGTTCTACTCACAGTTCTTGAAAAGACACTTTTAAAATCAAACAACTCCACAATCTATGCATCCACTAAGCCCTGTTGGAAAAAATCAAGAAAAGGTTGCTCACTGCCTCCTGGATGTATTTTCTTACATCTGAAATAGCTGCATTTGTCATCCTCACATTGTCCAGATCCCCATGAGTGAAATACCAAATGGTCCTTCAGTGATCCTCCTCTGTCTGATCTCTCTGGTACCTATAGAAGAAGAAAAGCAATGAAAATAGAAACCCTGACATGGAGGGTGAACAGCAGTGGATATTCAGGTGTCTTAACTAGACTGCATTCTCAACAGTATGATCCAGTACAGTTTGGTCTAATGAGTCTATGTCAACCAGCAAAACATCTCTTTGGTTGCCTCCCTGATACCTGCAGGAAAATCAGGTACCACAATGTCCTTTTTTCAGTTGCTCAGGCAAGCTGTTCATTTGTCTTCAAGTAACAAACCTGAGATCCAGCCTCTTTCAGCCTTAATGTATCCACTTGTGCTCCTTTCCAGGAGTGGCTGTGTGAGATGAAATTGATGTGATTATTTTCAAAGTGGACAAATTCTTTCTGAACCCTTCCTGTTCTTTCCAAAAAAACCCAGCAAGCCAGTCATCTGGCTCACCTCCAGACTAACCCTTTGGTGTCAGCTCATCATACCCATCTGGAGCTGGTTCCTTTAGCTCCTCCAACTTCACTTCTTCCTAAAAGAGGAGCAGAAGCAAGCTGTTTAACTCCATAAACAGATACACAAGGGATGATGGCTTGGTCTAAGTGATATGACTCACTTGTCATTAACACAGTCCCACAGAGATGCTCATCCACCCAAAGGTTTTACCCATCACCTGTGTATTAATTTAATTTAATCTGCTGAGCATCAAATCTCTGACCTCCAAGCACTGCTCTAAATCAGGGACTCGAGGTGCTCCAGCCAGCAGCAGCCACACTGATTTTACAAAAAGATGAGTTTTGAACTTAAACTAATGAAGCAGGGAAAGAGCAAGAGCAGGATCAGGAGGTTTGGGCTGGTGGTATACAAACTTTGACATGAGAACAAACTCATTTGTCAGGGTGCAGGGCAGCACAGCCACAAGCTTCACAAAGCACCTTGGCAAAACTCTCCCAGTTGTCCTCTATATGAGTGGAACAGTGAGGGGAAATGGTGGGCTTGCATTCATAGTATTTATGTTGGTTTGATTTTTTATTATTCTTGGGAAATGAACCTGTTTTTTCCATCCTACCAAACTGTAGAGTCCAAGCACATCCATTTTCATTTTCTATTCTCTCTCCCTAGAGGAAGAACAGAAATTTCATTTTCTAAAAATGAGGACTTTTATGTGCTGGAAAATATGACCTTTTTTTTTTTTTTTTTTTTCCTTTTTTTCTTTTTCCAGGAAATCTTTGTGAACACCCTAAATCCTGCAAAAAATATTAAATGCAGAGAATCCCCATGTCCATGGATTTCTCTTGCCTCAGGCTCTCACTCTGACATGTCATTAAAACACAGAATCACAACCTGGCTTGCACAGGAACCTCAGCATCTAGCAAACCAGTCCCTCAAAGCCTGGAAGATAAATGCCATTCACCCAGAGGCTCCCAGCTAATTGAGAGCCTGCATATGTAAATGTGCTGCAGGTCAAGGGAGAGGGGGTTTGCTTGGAAACCAAGTCCTCCAAAGTTTCCAAAGCTTTCCTGGAAACCCAAGCAGATAGCCATCTTTCTGTGGGACCTCAGGGCTGTTGTCATCCTCTGGTGGCAGATGACAATGACTTTCCAGTAGCCATGGGGAGGGTTTATTTTTATGAGGCTGCAAGGTGCTAATTGGGAAAGGGTGGTGTGTAAGAGGCATTACTCACTCTCTGTAGGATATCTGTTACCTTTTCTTACATCCATATGGATTAACTATTTTTATCATACCAGCAGCAAGATGACAAAGGCACACAAATCACAAGGCTAAGCTTTAAGGTGCATCATGAGATGGCTCTCTCAGAATATATCTCAACCTAGAGGTGCCTGGATGTGTTTTAAGATTCCTTTAAGTATGGTATCACCTATATTCCCCTATATATATTTACAGGACTCTTTCCCACCTTTTTTAATTCACTTATTCAAACAATACAGCCCTGAGTGAGGGACTCTCTGGAGCCTTCACCATGGCTGTGTGTCCACCTGCCTTTCTGGCAGAGAGACATCACAATCCCAGAGGGATTGACCAGCTCCTGGGTATTGCTGGGATCATCAGGCACTCAGGCAGGATCCACTACAAGTGTTTAAACTACACCAGGTCTGGGCAGAGTCCTAGTGAGCAGCTCCTAAGGGTGAGCTTTACCAGTACTCATGGGCAGACATGTGCTGTCTCACACTAGGTAGGACTATTTAAATTTGCTCATCTGAAACTCCTTAGAAATAAACCCCACAGTCCTGTTACTCTGAAGGAGTTAAGAGAGAATCTCATGCTGGTGTTTACAGACTGAAGGAGGAGCAGAAAATAATTATAGACTGCAGCCTGACTAAGGGCATTATATAATAAGGAAAAGACATTTCTACAGAACATCTTATTACTAATCCAACAAAAAAAGGACATGATTGATAGAGAAAATTTAAAAGGCCAGAAAATACTTTAGGAAGATGGTAGGAAAAAAAAAATAACAAACAAGTGAAAAATCAATGCACTGAAATGTCCTCTGTTCCACTTCTTTTATGCTCTCGAAACAGCTCAAGCAAGGTTCTCTTGCTTTGACATCTAGAATGGAGATGACAGCAAACAAGGCAGAAGCTACAATACTCTTTGGGACCCACCTTGAGTTACAGCACTAATAAAAAAAAATCATTTTGACTCTCTCCCTAGCAACACACTTGCCAACCACATTGAGCCATTAACTGCATAATTGTTCAACCACCACAACCTATTTTACTGGCTTTGAGACTATCAAAGGAAGAATAAGGAACCCTGCTAACAGCATCATATAGTATTATTTTAATTAAACAGGAAGGAGAAAAAAAAACATAGCTGAAAGCACACAGAGTAGGCTGTGGGGATGATATTTGTTGTGATTATTCCTATTCCCCCTTTAGTCATTGGTGTCTGGATTGGTATTCCAGGTACACGTTCTTGTCAGAGAAATTCCTGACCTTATCTAACAGAGTTTTAACCTCTTCCCTGATAACACAGAGATGTTTTCTAGGGTCAGACAATTTGTGAATAAAGAAGAAATGATCAATTGGCAATTTGGACAGGATTAGACATTCTGCTACTATATAGTGGGCAACGTCGCCTAGGGGAAGGGAAAAAAAAAATCCACAACAAACTCTGTGGTACAAAGAAGATAATGAGATTGTTATCCATTATAGTAACATTTTTGCATCCCTTTAATACAATCAAATTAATTTAGCCAGGTTTGGAAAAGCTCTGCTGGCTGCGGGAAGCCAGGGCTTTGTGATTAAACCAAGAAATGCAGAAATGAGTTATGTCCTCAGGCTTGTTAGACGTTCACTTTGTAGCCCTGGAGTAACCTCTGCAGTCCAGAACCCATGAGCAGGGCTTCCTTCCATGGGGAGAAGCACAGGGAATTATCCTAAAAGAACCTTCTTGTCCCAGGTTCCTTGTACAAAAATATGAGAGCAGAGAGGCTACAGCTCCATGTTGGTTCTCCATAGTTTCCTGAATCTTGTCTCTATCTTGCTTTCCCTTGGCAAGAGTTCTATTGCTATGAATGATTATTTACAAGTAAACTTACTATTTTAACCTCAAATCCAAAAGTATCCCATGGGTATGTAGATGATGTGGTTGGATAAATCACTCAGCCACCCAGCCCCTGTGTCTTGCTCCAAAGCCCAAAGGCTTTGATGTGTCCCTTCCAGTGCCCAGCGCTTCTCCTCCAAGCTACCACCCTGCTGATAGCCCCATCTCCACTAAGCTTCAGGGAGCAATTTCAGGGTTCTTCAGGTAGAAGGTCTGCAAAAGGCTCCTCATACTACCTGGGAAAACACATTGTTGTGTTGGTGAGCTCTCCCCTTGGGGACAAACATGGGGGGCACCTCCACCTCAGCCAAGGGATGCTTCTGTGGCAAAGCCACTTCCATCCCCATGAGTGAAAAGGGATGAGGAACAATAGCAGGGATCACTTATTTTACCACCCAGAGGTGAGTTTGCACTGCTTGCTCCTCAGAGAGCATGGCTGGAGTCCTCATTTATAATTATCTTTAGAGCAGCCAGCATGATCATAAACCTCTTAGATCTCTCCAAAAATCTATCAGCTTCTTCTCTTATTGGGGTTTCCCTACAGGATCTGGACTCTGTTCTTGCACCATTTCACCTTTCTAGCCTCGGCTTCTCCCCTCTCATGGATATTTTATCCTATAGGGAGGTAAGATTTTCCAGGACAGTGTATGGCACCTACTGCAGCAGAGCTCTGAACATGGTTGGGTTTATTACAGTCTCACAGCACCACCATAGAAGTAGTAATAGCACCATGAATTAAGGGACCATCTGTCCAAGTGTAATTCATTCCCCTGCCCACTCGGTTCCACAGTCTGTCAAAATCACCCAGGTTGAAAAAGGAAACTAAAACCATCTACTATTAAAAGTGCTGAAATTAACTGGATCTTCTTGACAGAACTGGGTTGAGGAATGACTACAGCTGCAGCAGGGAAGATCTGGAGGGGCAGAAACTTCTGTCAAAGCAGCAGTGATGGACACTGTGCAGGCTCTTCACTGGTTAAGTCAATGTCACAGCACACAGACCCAGGACTGGGGACACTCTCAGCACCCCTGGGAGCTGGGAAGAGAGCACAGGTTTGGTCAAGAACTGGTGGTGAAAATCCTCTATCCCCAACTCCTCCATTTTTGTGTTGTTGCATAGCAGAGCAATAGAATGTTTGCTCTCCTACAGCTCTAGCTTCTAAACTGCACTAGACAACTCATTCTTCTTTAGGCTTTTGTTTAAAAGGAAAAAAGAAATCAAAACAGTTCTTCTCAGCCTCAATACTTAAAGGAAGAATATAAGATAAAAATAAAACAAAGCAACAACAAACGACTCCACCACCAGCCCAGATCAGTCAGGTCTTGGAGCCAGCTCATCATTTCTATTTTTGAGGACAATTTTCTGGACTTCCTTTACTTTCTGTCATAATGAGTATTCTCTCCATAGGCTTTTTGTTTGTTTTGTTATTTACTTGCTAGGGACCTACAGCATTATTTCAGCTTTCATTTCCAATTTTATTTAAAAAAAAAATTTCTTTTTCCTGTTCCACAATGTCAGTCAGGTTTTGCATTGCTCAGCTCAGTTCTGCCACCTTCCTCTCCTGCTCTACACCTGACAAGCCTCAATGGTGACATTTGCTCTGTTTCAGGTGTGCTGCAAAGTCACTGGTAACAAAAAAAAAAAAAAAAAAAAAAAAAAGCCAAGAGCCCCCTGAAATGGTAACTTGTTTTCCGCTGTTTGAAACAATCCTCCAGTGGTTTTGAATTACCTGGAAACAAAAATTTGAGCCATCCAAAGCTGCTTTTTGTCTCCCAAGAGCCAGGTGACAGGATTACCCTGCAGAGCAGGACATTTCATAGGAGCACCACCCTACTCCAAGGGTGTAGAAGTTGAACTCCACAAACCATGGCACACAAATGTGTTGAAAGGCTTAGGCAGAAATAAAACAAACCACGTTGTATTTAAAAGACAGCTTGAGCCTAGAGACACCTGGGTGCTTGAGGAATTGTACTCTTTTCAAGATTATCTAAAGGCACGAGCACAAAAGAGAGCATTATCCCTAATACCTATGGCTTAACTTCCAGATTTGGAGGAGGGTTCTGGGTGGCATCAAGCAAGGCAAATCCCAGCCACTGAGGGCAGGAGAACTTTGCATTTTCTCAGGCTGAGGCATCAGAGGTCTTTGCCCTTCCTCCTCCTCCTCCATCCACTTACCTCCTCACTCTCATCATAATGCAAGAGCTGTGCTGGAAATTGGATCAGCAAATGATCCGAGTTAGAAAAATATAACCTGAAGGTTTGTTGTGCTTGGAGTTTTCTTAATCTGGATAATTACATCTGTCCTGCTCCCAGCACAGCCCCAGAACCAGCACGGGCTGCACCATGGAGACTGCAAACTGCAGCAGAAGGGTGGGCAGGGAAGGAGCCAACAGGAAAGGCTTAAAAGCAGCTTTGCTAATGGAGAGAAATGCTTCTGCAACTTCACTCTCAATTCTGAAGCTCTGTTAGAGCCCTCTGATCAGGGCAATGCTTAATTACTTGCACTTCAGTGCATTATGCAGATAAACTCAGCAGCACTTGAGACGCTTCTGTCATCTGCTCACTTGTCACATGGAGATTTTTGAAACTGAAGTGGTCTCTCACACTGAACCTAGTGACTTGTTGACAGGGAGAAGATTTAGTCCCCTCCTAAGGAAATCAGTTGCTACTGCAGTCTGGCATGTTTCTGCAAGTTAGTTGCAAGCTGCCTTAAACTTGCTCCATTCAGGTGCTCCTTTCCCCATGGGGAGCTTTTCTTTTATAAAGAAAACAAACCAAAACTATAAGGCATCAATAAAAATATTCCTTAGCAGCCCATGGTATTTCAGCAGTAAAATAAACTCCAGCTTAAGACTTCAGGGAAAAGAGAAAGACTCCCATGATCCTGCAGCTGTTTTCATCCATACATATGGATTTCAACCTGCAGAAGACACCTTCCCTACTGAACACTACCCCACAACAATTGCTTTTTAAACTATTTCTTGCAGTCCTGCTCTCCACTGTGGTATCACAGAATTTTCAGGGTTGGAAGGGACCTTTTCTCTTAAGTGATAGATGGCCTTGCCCCTTTTCCACTTATATTCAGCCCAGAGGTGTCTCTGAAATGAGACTCTGGCCCCTTCTGCCAAGTCCAGGAGGGCTGGAGACTGCTGCAGACACAGGACATCTCCCAGGGTACCCCAGGAATCCTCAGAATAGGTTATTTTATCTATTCTATTCTATTCTATTCTATTCTATTCTATTCTATTCTATTCTATTCTTAGTGCTATTCTACTAATAGCAGTGCCTGAAATCTTGCAAGACTTCTTCCTGTACTGTAATATCTATATTTTTTTTAGATCCTGTTTTGAATATGTGTGAGCAAACCTTGATTTAAACCTCTGATCAGAAATATTACTTTTTATCCCAATACAGGCAATCACCACCAAAAAAAAAAAAAAATTTGCTATTAGCAGACAGGAAGAGTCCTCTTCAGAAAACATCATTTAAATACAGTTAGGTAGAATGGAATATTTATCTTAATGGTGATCTACCAGTATTGATCTGTTACATGACACATAGGGTAGGCTGCTTTGTGTGAGGACAGTTATTTGCAATTACAAATTAAAAAAAATAAAATAAAAAAAAGGCCAGACCCATCCTGTACTGTGCTTGCCTCTCTCATTTAACTTGTAATTGCTTTTATTGACAGTTCCTTCTAACTTCCCTGGAGTAGCCAGGTTATTAAGGAAATCTGTCTTTTTTGGACAAAATGATAATTTAACTGATTAAAACAGTTTCACTGTCAATACACTTGCATCTGAGATTCTAATCCAGCACACCACCCTGGGATGGTTTTTTTATCTGCAAACATTTTAGGCCTTGTAATGACACACAAAGCACTATCTGCTTTTCTTTCTTTCTTTCTTTCTTTCTCAGATTTTCCAGCCACCTCATTGGAAAGTTACAGCTCTTGTCATTACAAATGCAATGCATCTCCCTACAATAATTGCTGTCATAATATCAATTTTTCTAAGCAGGTTTTATCAGTTTTACAGGCAGGTTACACAAACTCTTAGTGCCATATACAGATGGTTTGAGCTCTACCTTGAGCCCTGCATTTAGGGGTTTCTGCCTGGGTGCTCTGAGGTATCTCCCCAGCACAGCAACTCTCAATGCAGGGTTTTTTCCAGTCATTAACATGGTTATTGACTTTCCATTCACCTTTATTGGTAAAACCTGTAGAGACATTCTATAAACCTTCTCAGAAGGCTTTTTTCTCACTAAGTTCTCCTCAGCTCTGCTGCATTTGTTTCCTCCAAATTTTTGTTTCTATACTTCTTAAAAACTTAGTGTGCTTTTACGTAATTTTCCTTTATTTATAAAACAGTAAAAAAAATATAATTTATTCTTCTTTTTAATGGAGTATTTAATGAAGGGAAGGGGTGAGGTACTGCTCAGTTGCTTCAGGACTTCTAGCAAAGCCCTCCTTTTGAAGGTTTACCAAGGTATGTTAAATGACTGAAAACATTTTCTGTCTTTTTTTTGTTTTAATTCAAGTTAAGCTCACTGTGAACTCAGTGAGTGTAATTCAGCTGCATTTTCCTGAAATATTTTTAAACACTTCTTCAACCTCCTTTTTCTTTATCTAAGTGTATCTCATGTCCCATTGGAAATGGTCTGCTGTATGCATTAGATACTGGGAACCATCTGTTAAAACTCTGCTCAGAACAAATCCAGTTTGAGAAAGATAAGGAGGCATAGCTGTGACTTGCTCTGAGCTAATAGCTAAACATTTTATGAAAGGGTTTGGATCAGAAGCACCTGAGATTTTCACCTTATTCTGAGAACACAGAAAGCTTTGTTAATTAAAATAGTAAGATATTTCTTTAGTCTCCGAAGAATATTTATAAATCACATATGAAATTGGAAGTAATTTATCACTGATGTTCTGTGAAATTCAGCTGTATATCCATCTGGCCGTGGTGCTTTAGGAGGTAATATTGCTTGCAGGGCACTTTTTATTGCTTATCTCTCATGGGGGTTATCTAAGTATTGCCTCGATAATGCTGGCAGCTGTTTCATCCACAAAATAATAAATGGATCACCTCTGTTTCTGCTCTGTCTGATTCAGAATAAGGGGAAAAAAACACCCTTTATTCATTTACTTCCTTTAAGTTCTTGCATATAGCCTCTTAGAAACCAAACTCCAGTGATTGTGTTACCCTGTACCAGAGCACAGGGCTGTGGAGAGGTGCTGGTGAGATGAGGGCTCTGTTGCTTTCTGCAAAATAACAGCAAGGTAGGGCTAACTTGAGAAAGGAGCCAGACAAATCTGTGGTCTAACACAAGCTTGAACTGCATTTCTTAAGCTCAGATTTAAATGAAAGTATTGATTTTGGATATATTGATTTTTAGCATGTTCAAATGCCTTCAAGAACAGAGGTCATGTTTAGTGTTATCGATGAACACAGCTTTGTGACCCAGAAATATTTAGGCTTGTATTCAAAAAAGTAAAAATAGAGGATGTCTACCCAGCTCCATTTGAAGACCAGTTAGGGGTTCTGTAGAGGTGATGGTTTGATGGTTTAGATAAGTACCACTTCTCAAATGAAGTGTTGCTTTGATGTCAGACAGTTCTGAAACCAATGAAGTGTTGAGCAGAAAGGAAGGAGCAGTGTGCGGCTCAGTGGTGAGCAGGTACCTTTACTGCAAGGAGCACTATTTTACCCAACATTCCATCTCTTCTTCTTCCTCCCATTCCACCCAGGACACATCTTATAGGAAACTGATAAAAGCAGAATTGCAGAGTAATTGTGCATCTTGAGAAGGGTCCCTGTGATGCCACCCAGCCTCAGGCACCATATGGCTCAGTGAGACAGATGTGGGCATGGTACTCACCTGTCTCTATCAGTTTCAATAGAAAACTTGCTCTGAAAAGTTGCTCAGGTAAAGATTTCCCCCACCCCTCCATCTTCTGTCTGTGGGAAAAAATTGTTCCCAGAGGTCCTGAATGCTGTTTCCTGATTTTCCTGCTTTTCAGTTAGATATACCTGATAGCTTCAGTGGCTGGATTTTTTTTTTTTTATTCCCAGTATGAGCCAGGTACCATGGTTATTCATCAGGGGTTTAAAACACATTTTCTAGACCCAGCCTCTGCCCCATTCTTGTTAAGGAGAACTTCCATTAACCTCAGAAAAACTTCAAGTCTTCCAGTTTGAGAGAAGTTGTTTGATTTTTAATTCCTAGCAACTTTACTATAGTAATTACTTGCCTCCCTACCACCCCTCAAAAGAGAAAACAAATCCCAGCCAAATCTGTTTTTTTCAGGGATTAATGCACTGTAACTCTGTTGAAGTCCCCAAACAATCACAGGAGAAAGCACCAGCAGAGCTGAGGGCAGATTTGCTCTGTCCCAGGCTGTTCACTTCCAGCTCTGTAGTACCAGATAAAAATAGAAGTGCAATTTCTGTGGTCAGCTTAAAATAAATACAGGGATATAACAGAATCTTAGAAATCTAGAAGCAAGATGCAGTGACACCCATTTAGACCAGTCTGGAGAAGAGCTCAGGGGTGGGATGGGATGGGGTGTTTGGTGGGAGTTGCTCTGCTCCACCTGGTGTGTTCCTGGCTGATAAAAGTCACATTGCTTCAGCACAAGTCACAGAAGAGTAAAGCAGGGAATTAGAGGAATTCACTTAGGACTCAGTCTTTCCTTTGGTTGCACATGAGCACACATATGCAGTAACTAATTTTACAAGGGATGTTACACACTGAAGATGCCTCAAAATGTTTCTTAATGTAGCTCTTGGATTGCTGCAAACAAATTCTGAATACGTTCCTTTGAATTGCAGAGACCAATTTTGTCTTGACTATATTCAAGTCCTTTAATCATTCGATATTCATAAATGTTTCTGTGAATAATATTTTGTACATCTTGGAGGCGTGGGTGTTCTCTCTTCATATGTCTCTATTTCCATGCAAACAAGTGTATTTCCTACTGTTCAGTTGTTTTTCTATAGTGTCTGTCTCTGGACAACAGCTCAGATGAACAGTTCCCCACTGAATATTCAATAACTGCAGAGGGAGGTGTAGCCCCAACTTTTTGTTGAACAGCTGTGAATAATAAATAGATCTGCAGCAATCCTGATCACATCACAGGGATTCATAAAGCAGGAAAAGGGTTCAGTTGCCTGAATGATTGGTTTCCAAAGATTCAGTCTGTGAGTTCTAACCACAGTGTTTATGGTCTAGATACAAGAAAAAAGAGGGATCTGGACCTTAAACAGATCCTGAAGTGGGTTGAAGTACCATTTTATCCAAAGATTTCTGTGATTCTATACCCAGGATCTACTAGTGCAATGTTACCATAGCTTTAATGATTTTCAGTGTTTTAAATTTTTTTCTTTAAATATTGAATTGCTGATTTTTTCATCTAAATCTCAGGTTTGGATAAAAAAAAACAAGCAAACAAAAAAACCCCATTCAAAGTCTTTTCCTAACCCCTCTATATAGGAAAGAAAAATTGCAATATAAAACAGGAGAAAGCTCATCTGGAAAACCAGAAAGCAAATCAAAAGAATCAGGAATGTATTTTTATTTTTTTTTTTTAATGAGATTTATTAGTCAATCTCAAGATGTTATTGCAGTGGATGGAGAGAAGTAGGATTATTATGTTTTGCAGTACTGTACAGGAAAGCTTGAAATCTACAGCTATGCAGAAATGGAAAAGTACACTGAGGAATAACCCCTTGAAATAATTCAGTGAAATAGGAAAACTTGGAACACTCGGGAGTTTCACATTTCAGCAGTTCTGGGAATTGATTGCTTTTCCTGCAGAATATGAAGACAGCTGGGGAAAGGCTGGAATTGTATGTTCACTCTCTGCTTATTACAATTTATGGCTGTCCCTCCACATCCCCTTTGCTCTGGGGTTTGCTGGGTGAGGATGAAAGCAGATGCAGAAGTGTCTGTTGATTTCCCAGGTCAGATGGACTGTGCTCCTCAGGCAGCTCCTGGTACTTTTTGAAGTAAATCTCCTGCAGCAGATCATGCAACAGGAGTGTCAGCTAACAAGGATGGAAAGAAATCCTTCAAAAATAAATGGGGGGCAGGGGAGTAGTGGGAATAGATTCTCCTGCTGAGGGGAGGCAGGAAGATGCAACACAGATGGGGTCTTTTTGGCTCTTGGCAATCCCGTAAAATTTATTAACGTGGTCTTGGTATGATGTGAGCATCAAAACAGATACACTGCTTTAAATGCAAGTTTCTACTCTGTTCTGCTCTAGCTGAGTGTTTTAAAAGGAAAAATCCAGCAGGGTTGATGCTCTTGTACTTTTGCCAGATCTTTAAGAAATATCTCCTGAGTGCTGTTGGTTCAGATAATGCTCTGGTAGCTCAGGAGTATGACTGATGTCCATACTAATGACCCTGTTGATCACTTAATGTGCTCCATGGGCTATTTTACTTCTTCTCAACACAATTTTCGAGTCCAAAATAATAGCTTTTGTATATGACAGATTCATCTCCTGTAATCAGGTGTTCCTGCCTACAATGCTGATGAAAACTGTCTACCTCAGGGAGCCATGCCAGAGCCCAGTTCTCCAAGAAACAGGTCAGGTCAATGCTATATAAATGTTTGGTTTCCTAGAGGTGAGAGTCTGGGCAATTGGAAAAAATTCTCCATCAAATCCAACTGCTCAGCAAAGGACCCTCAGGCCTAGGAGTAGCCAAAAAGGCACTGAACTCATTTATAGGAGAAGCACGTGAGGTGGTGGGTGACTCAAAGTCATCAGAGCAGATTTCTGCCTGGACTGAACATGGAAATGTGGGATTGCTACAACACAACCTCTGCAGAGATCAGCTTGATCAGCAAGGCTTTGGGCAGAGCCACAGCTGGATTAAAACTGGAAGCTTCCTCTTGAAAAATGTTTTTTTAAAGGCATCCAGGAGAGTAATACTGCCCGGCAAAGCTGGGCCTGAGGTGCTGTGAGAGCTGCCAGTGTGGTTTGGAGATGTCTGCCAGAGAAGCAGAGCTGCAGGAGCAGCAACTCCTGCTGGAGCTGAAGCCAAAGGTTGGGCAGGGGTGAGTGGGATCGATGGGAAAAATATCCCTGTGGGAAGGGAGTGTGTGAATGGTGTTCAGTCTCCAGTGGCTGCTGTAGTGATGAGTATGGGAATTAATTCCTCCCCTCACTCCTAAGACTAGTTATATCTTTAAAAAAATCAGCTCTCCAGTTTTCTTTTGACTTTACTTTGGTTTTGGCACCAAGTCTCCACTTCAGACCCAGAAAACACAGAACACCTCAGCTTGGTTTCCTGCCCTTCGCTCAGTCCAGACTCGTTTTCCTCAGGGTGGATCAGAACATATGTCCTGGGGCTGTCAGGACACCAACTCCTGCAACCTGGAGTAAGAGAAGAAATAAAACTTGTGCTTTGGGCTCCTTGACAGGACCTAGGCACTCATGAGGTGCCTAGTGAGGATGTCCTTGCTCTCTTGGAGAAGGATGATAATGGATAGAAAGGGTTTTAATACCATTTTTAATGGTATTCCATTTTAATTCCATTTTTTTCAGTTAGCCAAGTCATTTAGCCCTTGAAGTAAGGTAGGAAATCCTGGTGCAACTCCAAGCAGGAGTTTGGGAACCAGTTTCTTTCCCCCCTTGCCACGGGTGTCCCTTTTCTTCATGAACAATGAACGAGGCAAATGTGGGCAGCACACTCATGAGCGCCGTGATTTGTGTCTCTCCTGTGGGCATATTTCATGTCAGGCCAATAATTGTTCATGCAAAATATCAGCATTAACTTGCAAATGGGAGATTTAATTAAAATGTTCCTTTTTCTAAGATCAATAATCTAGGCAAAACAGTTTTACTTTCCATTGATATATCTGTTTTTTCCCCTCATTTAAAGCAAACCGTGAATTACACTTTCTAACAGATTGCTTCCAAACATGCCCCAAAAGCAAATTGCACCTGTTGGCAGCCTTTGATTCATCTTACATATTACATAGAATAACTTAGCAGACTTATTAAAATACAGCACGAAATAGCATAATTAGACAGAGTTTCATGTCTTAAGTTCTGAAAGCGTAGAAGAAAACTTCTCGAAGCATTTCACTCGTGTAGCAAAACTCAAGTGCTGCAGAGCAAACTGTGAGTATTTTGATGTATGTAGAGTTTGATTCCAGACTCTCAAATCTCAGTAGAGCTCACTTTTTATGAAGTAACAGCTAATTTATATTCTGTGTTAATGTCAAGAAAGTAAATCATAATTCTGGAGGCAATTCTATGTGATAAGATGGAAACAAAGGAATAAAGTCTGTCAAATCATTTTCATCAAAATCCACGAGATTTGTGCTACCTGAGCACAACTGTCTTGGCACAGAAAACTCAGCAGCATTCTAGGGTTGTGGGTTTTTTTTAATTTTAGTATTACATCATTGGAGATTTTATTTTTTTTAATCCCAGAATTAGTACAAAATCTTCCAATTAATTTTGTAGCAATTATAAAGCTTAGCCAGGAATATTTTAATCTCTGTGGGTCTAAGCAAATTTAGAGCTGTACTATGACCACTCTGGCACTTAATTCCCATGAGTAAGATCCCAGCTTTATGAAAGTTCACAGCAAAACTCTGTATACACAAAGATTCCATCTACAAATTCTACCAAGATACTTATTACGTTTTTCAATATTTGGGGTATTTCCTTATGAAAAATAAGGATTACACACTTAATGCATGAGAGTATTCCTCATTCTGAGAGTAAAGAAAAGGGCTGGAATCAATGTTTATCATACAGAACTGCTTCAGTTGGTGTTCCTGCAGTGATTACTCTTTGTATTTGCTTTTAAGAAGCGTGGAGGTGGAGCCTGGGTATCTGCTGAAGATAGGGGGAAGTGTCTGTGTTTTTCTCAGAGCTGTGAATACATCAAGCCTGAGGTGGGGCTGGGCTTCACTGCGTTTGAATTGAGCTTTATTAATTTGAAACTTGTGGCTGGGTTTTGCACTGTGTCCCATTACCTGAGGTTACTCATCAGGTTATGACTTGGGGCTCAACCTTCAGGTAGTTTGCAAACCTCTGCTCTTCTTCTGCTGTATGCACCTAGCAAATCATAATTCCTAAAGGCAGGATGCATTCTGAGATGCTGAAGTTACTCAAAAAGAGATCCACAGTCAAAACATGTCCATTGGCTACAAAGCTGATGCAGTTTGCTTTATTCTCTCCTTTAAAACTCTGCATAAGATGAGGAAGGAAAGGTGAACAGCACAACAATCTACCACTGCAAGTCTCCACATTGTTACTTTAATGATGCACAATCTGTTAGCTATCTGAAGACTGTAAACAGACTAATATTTCGAGAAGTATGGGATAAATCACCCATTTAGAAGCAGTGAAGAGAAAATTATGAAGCTCCGAATGAGTTGTGAAGCAGTGAATAAGGATGTATTACACCACAGGAAGCCATCAATATTTGTTTATGATGTCAGGATGAGAAATAAATCTGCTGGCTAATTTGTATTCTCTTCAGTTAATTCCACTGCTCCAGCCCGAGGTTTTGGCTTTTGGTTTGAGTGTTTCACAGCTGCTTAATGGTCCTATCAAGTATTTTGAAGTTATGGCCTCCAGGAGATAGGGAGGCAATGCCATGCATCATCTCAGTCCAGAGGTTAAGAATTAGTATGTCTTTAGGTGTCACTCCAACCCTTTGTACCTCTTCCTAGGCTGGTATTTATCTGATGTGATAAAGGTTCTCCACTCATCATGGGCCAACCTCTTCACAAACCAATCTGCAGATTTAATTATGCTGCAGGGAACTAAATGGCTCAGTACATGTCTAAGTGCCCTGGTTTGGACTGCCTGCTCTTGCTCATCAGGGCTGACACTTCCAAAAGTGGGCACTGATCAGAGCTACCTGAACTCTACAGACACACAGAATTCCCACAAGTCATTTATCTCCTGGAGATGCAGTTACTCAGCCCCAGCAAAACTCAACTTTGTGTTGTGAGGCTCAGACACAGCCAATGGTTTGTTGTTGCTCTTTGGTCCTCTTCATTGTTTTTTTCTTTTTTTTCTTTTCTTCTGTATCCATTTATTTTTTCTCTTGGTGAAATTCCCATTTCCATTTTTGATCTTCTAAGCTGATCTGCATAAAAGCTTTTGGCTCACATTCTGTTGGCTGCTAGAAGTAAAAATCTGGATGGTTCTGTGCTTGTAAGAAGAGAAGGGAAAGAGAGAAAGCAGCATTTTCTTCCTAGAAGATATATAGCTCTTTCAGGTGAATAAGCTGAAAAGAAAAAGTTGTTCCAAGTCTTCATGGACCCCAGTTGAATTGGGTTTGATTTGCTATCTGGAAGTTGTCTTTGAGAACAGAATTACTTTTTCTGCTGGTTGTTGAGGCCAGCTGACCATTTTATGAAAACTGGATCAGGAACTTGAGAACTCATTTAGTTTCCTGCTTCTCTCAAATTCTTCTGCCAACAAATGTTATTCGAGTTGTTTGTTCATGAAAGATCTGTATAAAGGTCTTTTTTAAAAAACTCATTTCAAAATCCTGCTGTAAAGGGTTGGAAGGCTTATGAGGGTTTGCCTTGACTCTCACTACCATTTCTTCATTGATCATCTAATTTTTACCATTTAATAAATGTCTATAGAACTGCAAGACAGAAGTTGGATTGATTCTACTCAACTTGAACTGGAGGTTTTTCAGCAAAGCAAACAAACATTGGTGTGATGTACACGTGGAAGGCATAAGAATGTACAGAAAAATATGTCCTAGGAGTCCATAAAATGGAGGGAAAAGGGAAAATAAAAGGTTTTCATCATATTAGGCATTTATTAAGTGGTAAATTTCTTGGTTAATGGCATTCAGCTGTGCCTAAAGGCTTCCAAATTCAGCTCCAAAATCCTTTCAACTCCAAGCTGCAAAATGCTCCTGAGTCCACATGCAGATAATTAAGTAGGATGAGGAGAAATAAAGAATTATCACCAAATTTACTTAATTAGTGATTAGATATTTTCACACTCTGGTCAAAGCTCTAATTCAGCATGAATGGAATGTTGGTGGGCACTGAGCTTTGGTTTGGAGGACACATGATGCTCAGAGAAGGGAGCAAACAAGAGTTGCATAAAAATGGAGCTGGTTCCTAAGAAGTCATCAAGTATAAAAACCTTCCCCAGATGAATAATTTGCAATGAATAATGTGTTGAGTACTTTTTTTCTTTGCAATCTGTATGCCAAAGAAGTGTTGGGTTTTTTTCAGGTCTTTCATTAATTTCAATTGTTCAGTGAACAGGTCTTACAAAATAAACACCACTGGCAGAGTCTGTGCATTGTAGGCTATTTCTTTGCCTAATATTCATGCTTCACCGTTTGAATTTACTGATTATAGTCTCAATTTCATAAATTGTTCTGACTCCCTTGAAGAAGAAAGTTTTAATGTGATGAAAATTTCTTTCCTAATTAAAAGGGCATTTGTTTATTTCAGGAGTATTTGTGCAGTTGTGACATCAAACCCTTCAGAAGCCAAATAATTTGAAATCTAAATTCATCTCTTAAAGAACAACAAATCTCCTTGAAAACATCTCCCACCAAGGTCTGCATGCAAATTTCATTTTGTTTTGGTGGTGAATATTCAAGGTATTGCTTCACCCCCAGCAAACCTCTGCTGTAGAGGGCTGATCACATACCAGTTTGTTTGCTGTTCACCTACAGCACAAACACAGTGCCTTGTTCTGTGCACCATCATCTCCCACCAGGATCAAAAATGACTGTGGTTAAAAGGGATTTCTTCCAGTTCTACTCCCTAATTATCACAAAGACCCCTTCCTCCTCTGGCCTTCAGCACTCCAAAGATGTGCCAGGGATGCTTCCTCTGCTGTGTTGCCCTGGGACCATAAGGAGCCACTCCTCAGCTTTCTTGGCCTCCAGCTTTTTCTTTCCATCTCAGCAGGGAGGAGCAGTGATGCTGAAGGATTGCTCACTCTTCACAGAGATTTGTGCTGTGCTTGTTTCATATCACTGGGGCTCTACACAGTGCCACAAGCAGGCAGTTCTGTTCCCCTCTGTTCCATATTGCACTAAGAGCCCATGGAGTGAAATAGAACACTTAGAATGACAAGGGCCTCTTTTCTTTTAATTTATTTTATTTTTAATTGCATTTTGCCATGAAAGAAATAAAGGAGATAACCCAAACCTGTGCTCAGCCCTTCAGAACTTGGAATGCCCTGGACCTTTAGATGGCTTTCTAGATAGAATCATTTCCCATGTCATCACTTGTTTTCAGAGTATCAGGTGCATCATGCCTCAGCTGGTTCATTTAAACCTCTGCACATTCCATGGAGTCATTTTCATGTCAGCTGATTCACTAGCCATTAAATCTCAAAGAGAAGAAGACAAGGACAGCTATGTTTGTTTGCTATACCTGCCATAGAAAAGTGTAAAAGAGAAGTTAAACAATAATTCAAAATTATCTTTAAACATATGAAAGCAAAATCTCAGGTTCTTAGCCTCAGCTCATGAAAATCTCTAGGTGCTGAGTAAGTAATAGGAGGCAGAAGAAAGCAAGAAATGAAGAATGAAAGACAAGGCAAATAGCAAGGAAGTAAGGAGGAAGCTGCCATCAGAGCAAAGCCTGCAAAGGGATTGGAACACTGACAAGACAACATGTGGTTTTTATCCAATATCCTTGAGTGGCATGCCTGTTGGGAAGGAAACCTTGTGTAGAGTAAAAGCAAATAAATCAATTCCAAATTCAACTGGTTTGAATGAAAATACTCAAATGACACTGGCTCATAATCTATTAATCATGTTCCACAGTTAACAAATGGTGAGGAAGAATGGCTACAAACACTCTTTATCCTCCCTTTCCCTTGGGACATATTAGTGTAATCCTTTTAGGATGGATAGGGTACAAGGACATAAATCCTGCACTCTTCCTCAAGAGCAGGAAAGGCCGTGGTAAGAGAGCAGGCAGTTCACAACTGCTGGTGCATGGACCAGGATATTTCCAACTGAAAATGAAATGGATCTCAATAGATGTCTGTAGACCAGCATGCCCTTGAGAGGAGTATTTGGTACAGAGACATTGATTGGAAACCTGTCTGTAAACTGACTTAGAAAAACAAAATCTTAGTTAAGAGTAAACAGCTATCTTGACTCTTTCTCAATACACATCAGCAGGAACCAGCACAGCACCTTGAAGGAATATTAACATTGTTCTCAAAAGAAACTTGTATGAAACTCTTCAGCTGCTTTGCTGTTTATACAGTGTTTCCTTTTTATCTGGTTTTATTGATGGAATCAAGACAGCAGCTCCCTGTTTTGATGCTATGGGAAGTATCAGTTTGATTTGGCACCCACTGAAATCAAACATCTCTCCTGTTTGTGATGCAGGAACAGTTCCTGAGAGCCTAAGAAGACATTTGTCCATGAAGGAGAGGTCCAGGTCCAGAGCTACAGGCACCCAAGCTATGCTGTTGGCTTTATAGCCTCTGAAACAGAGAACCAATACAGAATTCTGCAGAGACAAATATATTATGGATCTGAAGAGCTGCTTTTGTGGACTCACTCTCTGGGGCTAATCTGACTCCTGCCTGAAAGAAAATGTCGAGTAAAGAAAGATTTGGAAGGAAGGTGAGCAAATATCAAAGAACAATGTGCAGCAGTTCCATAATCTTTTAACATTGATCTTTTGAGGTATACATCATACAAAGAAAAAGGAATCTAGATAAAATTCAGTTTTAAAAGGTCCTTGAAAAGAATCTATTGATGAATTATTTAGGGCATTCTTTCCAAACTTGTAGAAAAACTGCACCTGACCAGGCAGTGTGACAAGCAACATGGATACCTTTCTCATGCTCAACCATCTTTAATTAATACTAACAAATTATTCATTGCTGAGTGTGCATCAAACTCCCTGGAATTTGATGGGCTGCTAGGGGGGGGTTTAGCAAAGTTAAAAGTAGTGCATCTCTGTGGGAATCATCAGTGAGATCAGTGCTTGTGCCATTTCTCCTTACACAGGGACAGTATCCTTTTATCCATTGGAAAGCCAAACATTGTTTCTACATGCTTCAATATTGTGCATATCAAAAGCTGTATTTGCAGGGAACAGGTTTTGTCTGATCTCACATAAAAATCACCCTTGAAGAGCACTCAGCCCCAGTATTTCAACAAGAACCTTTGGATCTAAATCCGCAAAGCCGTTGTGTGCTCCCATCAGCTTTTATGTGTTGTATTAAATCTGTGTTTAAGAGCAGTTCTGTAACCACTGGGTCCTCACACCATCTCATTGAGGTGCCTTTTTAGAACTAACAGAAGAGAAAAAGTAATGTGAGCACAAGAGATCTGCCCGAGCACATTTAATTGTGTTTCCTTAAAGTGACTGTTGCAGCTTACCACTTGGCTAGAGAGTTTTCTTGAAGACCAAATAATAAAGGCTTGTCTGCTTGTAAGTGATGTTCAGTTCTGTTTGACTGCATCCATTCTCTTCCCATCTTTGTGTAACAAAGACCTTTCTCCTTTCCATAATGACACTTAGAGTTATGTGGATTTTAACCTCATTATAAACTTGTCCCTAGGTGATTACAGCTGGACTAAGCAAGCATAAGATTTTGTTTCTGGCACCTACAAAAGTTGCTCTAAGCTTTTTTTTTAACAGCTGTGGTTTCTCTCTTATTGTTAAGGATTGCAGTTTGGTTGCAGTAGATACCTCTGGTGTTCATATAGGTACAATGAAATATTTCTTACATGTACAGTGAAGAAGTTTCCTAAAAATATCATATCTGCAAGTTCAATGAAGGTCAGATTTGGTTGCCGTTGGGTTTTGGGGAGTTGGGTTTTGATTTCTTTTTTACAAGTTGGCAGAACAGGAAGATAAGTCAGTAGACAGAATAATCTTTGTGGGCTCAATTGCAAACTCCTCTTTATTGGTATGAATTGAGAGGAATTACAAAATATATTTTTATTTTAATAGGTTTTCATCCATCTTATTTCAACCACTCTGAACTTGTCTTGCTGTCTTCTACTTTATGTGTTTTGTTCAGGGCAGAAACATTGCTGAGTCTCACTCTGGGCAGGTCATGTTGCACTGAGACAAATATCTTGTCTTCTCTGTAGTGAAGCTGAGAATATCCTAAGCTGCTTTATTTTTCATGAAACAGAAGTTCAAAAGTTCATCTTATATAGACTTCAGCTGTGGTGCAGAAGAAAGGGAAGAGTCCTCAGGAGGTAAATATTATAACAATGGGAAACTCAAAGCCAGCCCTGTCTAAAGGATGACTCCTTTTAATTAGGCCAAGATTAAAGCTTTTCTTCTCTCTGTCCTTGGAGGTGTGGATATGCAAGCTTTTTCAGTAATCTTCTTAAAAAACAGACAATGGAGGAGACAGATATGAAGCCTCTACATTTTATTGGGCAGAGAATTTGGGAAGTGTGTTTCAGCCCAAAGAATCAGAGAATTTGAGGTGTAAAATTGCATTCTACACTGCTGAGAGAGTCTTAAAATAATTTCTCAGAAAATATTATTTGGAACGGATACAGAAGACAAACTTTGCATTTTCTTCACCTACACTTCAAAACTGTATTCTTTCAAACTAATTGAATTTCTCTTTGGAGCCATCTTTGAATCTGGGTATCTATTATGAGGGCCAGCACTTGATCTTTTCCTGGGGCTTCTGTTGATTTTCTTTACCATGCTGAATTGTTAAGGTAAAAGTGGGTTCCATCTGGTTTTGATCTCACCTGGCTCCCATATTCAGTCATCCCTCATTCACTGAGTTCCCCCACAGTACAAGCCTGGGGCCCCTCTTCATTACTTTCCAACTTCTCTTCATTAAGCTCTTTTCCTACTACAAATACTGACCACTTCATACTGGAACAAAATGCAATGGTGATGATGATCTCAGCCAACAAAAATAATGTGTGCTTTTTTTTTTTTCAGAAGGAAGTGTTTGCCCTTGTTCAAGGAAAGGTCAGATTAGCTGCTGCTGATGATGATAATAATAAGCTCTTCTGATCAAAAATCTCTAAATTAAGCCATGTACTTCGGGTTGGAACAGGGTGCTGTGCTGCAGGACCTTGTGACTGAGAGCTCTTCCTTAAATAACATGAAATGAATTACCATGGAGAACCAAGAGTCACTCATTTAGGCAGCCAGTCAGAACCCTCACATACTTTCTGTGCCAATTATTTTCCCCTTTTTGGTTGTTGCACTTAAGAGACAATATATAGCACAATATATAGCAGATGATTACTCTATAATTGAACCATTTCCTGTGCTGACCTGGTTTTGTTGACAAATTCTGACGTTGGCACAGCACATATTTCCTCTGGTGTTTTCTAGGCCAAATATGACAATATGTAAATATCTGAGGGCAGTGGAGCAAGTGAGGAAAAAAATTATTAAAACTGTCAGATTTAGGAGCAAGGTGGAAATCTTCAGAAAATAGGAGAGAAAGAAAAGAAAGATCTGATTTTAGGGAGGGAGGACTACTTGCTTTCTTTTCCCAAGTTAAAGGAATCTTTCGTAGGCATCATTTATGCTGTGTATCTTTCTTATCTCTGTATATTCAGCTTTGTTTGTCTAATATCTGCTCAGCAACTGGCTGACTTTATTTATCTTCATTCCCTGATATAGTCTCTGTAAGAATCCTGTGAAATTATTTATCTTGGTTTGACTTGCACTTCCTTAGCAGTTTTTCTCTGACGTTGTTCATCTTCATTCCCCAAATACCCACTGAGCAGCAGTTGTCTGACATTGCTCAGCCTCCAGCTCCTCACTTGCAGTCCACACTGCTTGCCTGGAGCCATTCTTCTTCATTTGCCAGCCACCCAACCAGCTGTATGCTAGCATCACTTATGTACATTAGAAAGGATCATCTGATGGAATTCCATTTCTTTTCACTTCCCAGTACCTCTAGCAGTCAACATCTGCCACCACTTGCTTCAGTCTTCAGGAGTACTCCAGCATTATTTGTCTTTATCCCAGATCCTTCCCTGAGCTATCAGATACAGCCCTGCCTCAGGCTGCCCTCAGATGTTCCTGCTCTGGAGGAGCCACCTTGAGTTTCCAGCTCTCCTGGAAGGGTTGGTAAACCTTGGGACAGGCTGCCAGGGAGCTGGTTGAGTCACCAGCCCTGGAAGGGCTTAAAAGATGTGCAAATGTGGTGCTGAGGGACATGGTTGGCTCTGGTTGGGCTAAAACACCCTACATTTTTTGAAATTTATGTCCTATCGTAGCCCAGAGCACAATTTCACACTTTAGAGGCCCTTCCAACATGAACCCTTCTGTCACTGTTTCTGTGGTAGGCTGTGGAGTCCCAGTGTTCACTGGGAAGGAAAGATCCACAGGAGTTGGGACTGAGTTTCCCCAGTCTGTGTTAAGCCTGGGAGCCAAGGGCCAGGGCTGCTTTAACTGTGCAGGTTGGCAGCTTGTGGGTACTGGGAGCATTCCCATTTTAACTTGCTTCCTCTTACTTAGATTCCTACCAGAACTGGCCAGGTACAAATCAGCAGCTCAGCATCCATCAGTAATATTTAACTCCTTTTCTACACCTTCTGCCCAGAGACCTTCAGTTCTCTGCTGTGCTCTCCTTGGAGTAGATGGGACAGGATTTACATGAAGAGCTTACATTTGAGTTCCAAAAACAGATTCTCTTTGAATTACTCACACTTGTCTGTCCACCAAAGAGGCAAAGGTGTGGAGCCTGCTCTGGCCAGGGCAGGCACAAAGGAGCTTCAGTCAATAAAGAGGAGACAACGCTCTTGAACCCCTGCATTGCATTTATCTACCTGAGTTTCTTCCCAGTTCCTGTTTCCCAGGGGCTTTGCTGGCAAGTTTTATTTTGCAAGCTTTATTTTCCTTCTCTTCAGAACCAGACAGGGTAAGAGGTCTTTTCACTGGGGTCTTTTGAACTGCTGCTGCCCCAACTGTAAGTGCCTTGGAAACAATTCTCAAAATATCAGGCATCTTTAAAGTTCTTTAAACCAAGAAAAATATTAGTACTGGAAATATATGAAACATAAATAGAAGCCTCTTTGAGATACAGCAAAGTTTTTGCTTTTTTTCAGTGGCCTCTTGTATTATGATAAATATTCTTTAGTCCCTGTTCAAAGAGCATGTAATTTTCTGAAATTTTCTTTTAGTGTTTCCATCTGTGAATTCCAGCATTTGAAAACACCACTTAGCAGTCAGGAAGCACATTTCTACTCCTTACCTGCTGCTGACCACCACTGGATGATGATTTAGGAGGTGAAAGACCAGCTCTCCCTGGAAATCCTTCCCTTTCCCCCCTGCCTCCCACTGCTCACTGCACTCAGGGCTGATTGTAGCTCCTTGTGGGATCACAAATATCCCACCAGGACTTCTGCAAAACCTTTAGAGGTTAAAGAACCTCTGTGCTGGTCCAGTGGGTCTTATCCCATGAGCCAGGCAAAGTCAGGGGCAACCTCATGCCCTGAATTTCTGCATCTCTTTTGGTGAGGGTCCTGTGTCCATCCTGGAGTCCAGCATTCATTCTTCTGGCTTCTGTTGTGTTTGTGCTCTCAGCAGTTGATCAACCATCCTCCTCTCAACAAAGTATTTTTACATCATCCATCTAGAAATCTCTGCTGAGGGCTGGGATGTAAGAAGGGCCATGACTGCCAGCCACGTTCTGAGGGGTTTGTGAGTTTTCTTGGAGAACAGATTGAGAATTCGCCAACACTTCTTTTTCTTTTTTTTTTTTTCTTTTTTTTTTTTTTTTTTGGTTGTAAAAATAGAAGTGTCAATTCATCAAAAATCTCTATAGGGAACAAAAAGACATAGAAAAATCTCCTTGTTCTGGAGAAAATGGTTTTGACAATGTTGAAATAACCCAGTGGGCACTCTTAAGTAAAAGATTTCATTTTTTTAATTTGAAATTGCCTTTTTCTTTCAGAATTTGAAATGACCAGTCTGAGAAATGAAAAATAAAAGCTGACCATGTGCTGAATATGATCCAGTTTTGTTTCAGACCATTATTTAGTTATAATTTGGTTTTGCCACAATCAAGGGCAGAAAACCAGAAAAAGATTCCAACCACAGTCCTTTCCATCCAGCTCTGAGTTCATAGATAATAAACAGAGTTCATTGGGCTTTTTTGAGCCCAGATTTGAAATTTATGCCAAACTCTTGAGCCTGTCAAATGCAAATAAACCCAAAATTCACCAATTTTCCTAAAGTCAAGAGGAACACACCATGCATGAGTAAGATTTGTTTTCTACTGTATGTGTTTTGATTCTGGAGAGTTCAGCTCCCTGCTTCCACGTCTCTTGCCATTTGTCACTCTGCTGAAGGCAGTAACTGCTTCTTTCCCCAGTTTGGAGGAAAGCACTGTGAAATGGCATCTGCTTAAAATTTTTCTGACTCTGTGGTTTCACACTTTAGACACATACTCCCAGGATAAGCCTTTGGTAATGTCTTTATGAAAACCTGAACATTTGGTCCTTGCAGCCCCCAGGGCAATTCATGCTTTTGAAGAATTTGCAAGGCTTACTGAAGCCTGACCTTTCTTTTCTGCAATCATGTTGACTGTGTTTAATTCTGTAGACTTTTCTCTGATTTTTTTTTTTTTCCTTACTTGATCTTCAAAAAACTTTTGGGGACTTTATAAAATGGTGCTAAGTATTCTGATCTTTTTAGCATTTACCTAGAACTTTTCTTAAGTACCAGGGTCAGCTAGCTACTTTCCAGAGTTACTTCTTTAGTGAATTTATATATTTGACCACCTACATTTTGTTCTTGCTTAATGTTGGAGTTTTACTTTTTTAGGTTATCCATTCTTGGGGAAGCTTCTAGCCAGGATCTCAGCTTCAGTGGTTTCACACACCCACCTGAGAATTATCCAATTGCAATTGGCCCTTCATTCAGGGTAGGAGATGCCATACAGTGCTGGGCTTTGCTTGTGGTTGTGTATCATTTCATTTAAAAAAAAAAAACAAAAGAAAACAAAAAGAAACTGAGGCTTTCATTACAGCTCAGGCAAATGAGTAGCAATAATATTGATCTTTGAAGAGTGGGGAGAAAAGCTGCTTTCAGAGAGGTACCCAATTTCAAATGATGGAAATCTCCCCATTCACATGGGTTTCATGGTCCATCTCACCCCAGAATTTCAGTGACTCACCTCTTCCTTTAGACAGGTCAGAAACTGAGCCTTGGTTCCCTTCAGCATTGAAACCAGGGCTGCATTTGTCTGACTCTTGGAGCACTGAGACAGCTCTTGACTTTTCCCAGGGACAAACATCATCTCTGAAATAATTCCATTTCATATCCTAAGTGTCAAAATAATTGAAATCCTCCCCAGCCAGCATTCAAGACTTTTTCCAAGCCTGCATCTGCTTTCACAGCCTGTCCCAGAGGTCCATCAAAGCTCCCACTATAGATCCACCTGAGTGTGTGTCTCTCCATGCATCTGCATTTGTCACCATTTCTCCTTTATCCAGGCCACCCACTCCATAGCAGCCTGTATAGAAAATTGTTTTGCTTGCTTTCAACTCTCTCTAGGCTATTTTGCCAGATTGTGGGACATAGACATGATGGTCTCTTCAGTGCTTTTGAGAAAATATTTTTAGTAAGTTCTCATCTATTCTGCCTCTTGCATATCTCTCTGAATTTGCATTTTTTGATTGACAAGAGGAGGAATACCTTATAAATGATACTGCTGGGCACAGGTATGCCAATAGCATATGTTTTACTTTTTATTATTTTTCTCCCTATATATTTCTGGTTCTCCATAGAGTTTCTGGAACAGAGGAAATGAATGCTCAAAGGTGCTGATTAACTGCTGTGCAGAGAGGAAAGAAAAAAGGGGTGGAAAGTGGAAAAAATAATTGAAAAAGGAATTAAAAACCACAGTACCTTCCTTCAGCTCACATTATCTTTGTTTTCCAGTTGTCTTTCCTTCCAACTTGTCCAGTTTATACTGGAACCTTCCAGAGCAGTATATGCTGCTCCTGAACTGTGCAGATCTCAGAACATTATTGAGATGGGACTCAGCAGAAGCTATGAAATCCAGGTTAATGCTAATAATGACATACTTAAGGTGATGGGACAACATCCTCATATTGAATGACATTTATTGATGACTGAAACACAGTTCCACTCCCAAACCAATCTCATCTGCTATGATGTATGGGCTGAGAAGTGATCAGATGGGCTGGGGAGGTAGAAGAGCTCTTGCAAATGTGTATTTTGTGGCTCCTTCTTAGCTGAACTTCTCCCTGTGCCTCTCCCTGCCAGGCTGCTCAGCAAGGGGCACATGCCCAAGGTCCCTTTGGTCCAAAGACAAACTAAGACACCACTCCCTGGATGGAGTCACCATCCCTGGAGGTGTTTAAAATACCTGTGGGTATTGCACTTGAGGGCATGGATTAGTTGGTGGTGTTGGTTAAGAGTTGGCTTTGGTGATCTCAGAGGTCCTTCCCAACCTTAATGATTCTGGGATTCTACAATAAATACATTCTCTGAGGATGTTCACTGACATGAGAGATGCAGTGAGTGTGTTCAGGCAGCTCAGGAAACACTCCAGATACCTGATTTTAATGTTTTTTCTTAATCAGGGTGCTTTTAATTAGCTCCCTGAACCACCATGGGCTATGAACACAACCAGAGATGGTGCAGGGCCTTGCTAGAGGCTATGGGAGGGGAAGAGAGCCCTGCCATGGGGGGATGTGTGTCACCCTGCCCTTGTCACACCCTGGTTTGCCTTGAGGTTTGAGTTGTTTGACTTCTGCAGGACTCAAATCAAGGCCACAGAACTGTGGTGCAGATTCTGATCATTTCATTTCACATCAGTTCATTTTCAGCACTTCACACTCCAAAACCAAACTCCAAAAGTTTTAACTCAGGACCAGGCACACCCAGCCCCATGTGCCAGCTCCCCCCCTTTCGATTCCCATCCAGGCCTGGGGAGAGCAGAGACTTGGCTTCATTCTTACCACAGAACAAATTATTTTGCTGCAACAGAACTGCCCTTTCCTTCTCCCCTTTCTCCACCACCTGCCTGCTGGTGGGTGCTGATGCAGTGAGATTGCCTCCTGGATGTGGTGGCCCTCCCCAAAGCAGCAGTGGGAGCTTCATCCCCACCTCTGGTAGCCACCACCTTGTCCATCACACAGGGATGGTGACAAAAGTGGCCCCTGGGTGGTGGTGGGTGAACTGCTCAGTGGGTGCTCCACAGGAGGGAGCAGTTCCCATGAATTTCCCAGCAATTTCCATGAATTTCAAAAGCCTGGAATCTTTTCAGCCCCGAGCTGCAGCTGTCTGTGTTTGGCTGCAGGAAGAGAGAGTCAGGAATTAAAAAAGCATTTCATGGAGGCTGAATTTGCTACTGATTTTTTTTGTCTACGTTCACTGATGTATTTGGATAATTGAAGAGAAGCCTAAGTGGTTCATAAACAGAGAAGAGACAAACTCCTTTTCCCAGCATAATTTTATGTAAAATTTCTCTGTTTTGTCTGATCCCAGTGTTCAAGGCGTCTTCTTTATAAAACCAGAAGGCACTGGTTTTCTTTCCTGCTTAAGCTTCCCTTTCTTTCTGAACGTCTCCTCTGAATTTTGCAGGCTTCATGAATTTAAGGCATGACACTAATCCCTGATCTCTTTGCATGGAGATGGTGAAATTATGCTCTCTCAGCTCTCAGAACCCTGCAGAGAGCTTAGAGAGAAGTGGTAATATCTACAATTCTGTTATTCTTTTGTTCTCCCCAAATTAAGTCAATTCCACCCTTACAACCACCTTACTCACAGGTGGGCACGTGGGTGCCCTTCCCCAGATAGATTCCAAGGTGCAGCATGAGGGTGAAGATGTAAAGATTCAGGTCACTCTAGCACAACTTTCAGAACTCCATCTGGAATTCAGGAGTGATACAGGGGCTGATTCCTCAAACCCTCACGTCATGCTGCAGCTCCAATAGAAGGCATTGGCTTGATGACAGAATTAATGCCTGCAGCTCTGCAACTTGTGCTTCCTGCAAAGCCAGGCTGAGTTACCAAAACAGCTCCTGCAGCCTTTCAAATCAATCAGAGGAGAATTCTGCAGGATTTGAGCAACCCTGTTCATGGACTCTGCTTGCTTCATTAGTACCCTGCACCCTTCTTCTCTCTGCTGAAAGGAAGAACTTGGAAACTGCAGTGTCAGCAGAAACCCCAGAACCTCAGTTCTTGCAGCATTATTTCCTTGGTGTCCCCCACTCTGGCCCTATCCCACAACCCAGCAGAAAGGAGGTTTCCATGTCCAAACACTTGTTAACTCTGCAGCTCCTTGTCCTCATTAATCATCACCTCTCAAATCGTGTTTCCTTCCCATCTGGTTGGGTGTCAGATGTGGTACCAAGAGCTACAGTACATTAATTTCCAACTGGTGGCTACTGGTGGCTGGCAAATTAGGTTGCTTTGTGCCTATTTATGAGCTGTGTTAATTGTTTGACAGATCATTATTGACTTCCAGCCCGGGGGTGGCAGATGGCCAATAAAAGACAAAATGTAGCTCACTGTCTTTTTCTGGCATCTTGATGGCTCTTAGATTATTTCAAAAAACCTTTGCATCATGTCACATATTTTGTCATCAGTTACATGAGAATGGAATAAGGTATTGAAACTATGCAGGAAAGCCTGAGCTAGGGATATATACATATATATAAATGGAGGGCTTTATAAATAAAAATGGGAATAAATCTGCCTTGAATCTCCACTGCAAGGTCTTTCTGCAAGCAACGACCAAACCCACTCCAAAACAAAAGGATTCTTTTCCAGGGAAAGTATTAGCAAGGGGTAAAAAGAGTAATTGAGGGCCACCCCATCCATATGCTCTGAAATTTTTTGCAAAAATTTTCTTGGTTTTTTTGGCTGGGCAGAAATTTCCTTGAATGTGAAATGCAATCTCTGTAAGAATTACATTTTTCAGCTGAGTTGTTGGTGGACATATTCATCAGTTTGGTGCTGTTGAAGCCAGAATGAAGCATTGTGTTGTATCCCCCCCATCTGAGCCACTGCTTGTTCCTTGTCTCCAGGTGAAGTTGAAGGTCTCCTCCCTTCCTTTAGCCTGGGGCACATCCCTGATGGGATCCAACCTTCTTCATTCAACAGAGACATTCAGAATTCTCCATGCTCTGCTGTTTGGACCTCTGCTTTAGAAGTGCCTCCAGGTTTTCTGGTTTTCATTTTGCTGAGGCACCTGGAGTGGAACTTCACATCCCTACATTCTTTTTCTCACCTTTTTTTGCCATGGCTTAAGCTTCTCAGCAGTTAGATCATGACTAAGCCTGATAAATGTGTGGAAACTTAGTAATTCTGCACCCACTGCCTCCAACTTTCCTTCTCTGAGTCACTCTCTGCTGAGACTTTGATGTTTATTTTGAGTTTCTTTGCAGTCCTGTGGCTCCCATAGTCCCACACTCTGCTGAGGCACCACAACCAAGGTACCAGAAGACTGCACAAGGGACATCCCTTTGGGGAGAAGGGGGAAGCTAAAATTTCAGCTTGAAAAACAACACTGATTTGCCCACTGGTGTTCTGTGCATCCACATCTGGGACCACCCAAAGGGCCCAATAGTTGCTTTGGTGTAGGGACTTCAAGAGCCTCTGGATCTGAGCTCCTCACTGAGAGCATGTGCCTACAGGTAGCCAGAAAATAGAGATTTGTGCTCCCCACTCACCAGGCAATGTAATGTAGAGAGGGGAGATAAAAAATAGGGTTTGCTGCTAGTGTGAAAGAGGAGAAGACCTCTCTGAGCTATGCCAGGGAGGTGAGGCCCCACTGCATGCCCTGAGCATGGGACCTTCTTCCCTTGCTGAGAGCTGTGCCAAGAGTCTTGCAGGATTCCCCAAGGAACTGCAGGATCCATAGCTGGATGAGCAGCTCCTCAGCAGTGGAAAATGAGGAGCATCCCCAGGGGAGTTTGTCTCTAAGAGGCTCTGGCATATTCTTCTATCCCAGGCTTACGTGCTCTTTACCAAGGGCTTTGCTGTTGCTTTTTTGATTTCTTTGCACCCCTAAAAAGACATGTACTTGAGTCTGTCAGGGCCAGATAAAGACCATTAAATAGTGAGGGCAGCTGCTGAAAATGTGAATGAAGACAATTTAAAATAAGAGCACTACAGTGTGCAGCTTGCCCCCCTTTTTTTCTCTAGTTTTAAAATTTGAAAGAGAAATGATAGTATTAAAGATAGTGAACTACTGAGGAGGGAGGCTGCTGTAGCATAAATCCATCATATACAAAGCTTTAATTCCTCCATTTTACAGTTGTTTTAATGACAGGCACAGCATTATTTTAAATGTAGTTTGATTAAATCCAGTCATAGGAGCAGCACTGAATTAAATCTTTCAGAAAGCCCTTTGTATCATGCTGAGCTGTATCAGTCAGACATCACTCTGCCTGCCACAAACCCCACGACTGACATTGTTTAATTTTAGATGGTGTGCTTGTACACTCTGCAAGAAGATATCAGCTATTCTCTCTACAACCAATTGTCTTTATCATTAAAAAAAAAAACACACAAAACCTTTCAGATAGTAATCTGTGAATTCAGGCAGCAATTCAGCAAAGCCCTCTGCTTTTTCCTTTTGAATCTGAAGAAGAATAACTTGAAAATACCAGGAGTGCACTTAGGCATTAATCAGTGACAGGGACGATTCGACCAATGCAATTAACTACACTTGTTCTATTAATAATCAAGAATGCTAAAAATGCTGCTGCACTCAGGTGTTAATCAGGACACCGTGTAGCTCTGTGTAACTTCCCTCTAAAGTGCTAAAGGAAATGCAGATTAATGGAGAATCAATGGGAGATATGGAAGCGTGGCACGCACTTGTCAGGCAAATTCACCTTCCTTGAGAAGACGTCAAGACGATGCAGCTGTACAAAAGGCACCTCACTGAACAGACACCTTTACAAACCTGCCTATTTAATCAGCCTGGAAAGACTATTCTAGCACAGGAAAAAGAGAAGTAATCTGAGCTGCTGCCTACTCGCAGCTTTGTGTTTAGCAGATGCCCTGAGGTTCATCAGGGCTGCAAGGTGTTCTCTCTCTCCTCCTCACTTGCATAGAACCACAGGATTTCAGGTTGGAAGGGACCTCAAGGATCATCTGGTCCAACCCTTCTAACATTACAGTTGATGTGAGATGTCTCAGCACCCCATCAAGATGAGACTTTAAACCTTCCAAAGAAGGGGAATCCACCCCTCCCCCTGAGAGACCATTCCAGTGTCTGACTGTACTCAGAGTGAAAAGTTTTCCTTGTGCTCAGTCAGAATCTCCCCTTGTGTCCATTGTGTCTCCACATTGTGTCCAATGTGTCCATTGCCCCTTGTCTTGTCCGTGGGACTTCTTGTAAATAGAGAGTCTCCATCTTTTTTGTAGCCCCTCCTTTAAATACTGGAACATCATAATAGGGTCCCCCCTAAGCCTTCTCTTCTCAAGGCTGAACAGATCCAGTCTTCTTAGTGTCTCCTATTCCAGGTGCTCCAGATCCCCATGGCTCTTTTCTGGACCCTCTCCAGCCTGCTCACATCCTTTTTGTAGAGTTTTTTTTTTAGACCACATCTGGGTGCAGTATTCCAGATGTGTTCTGACAAGCACTGAGTAGAGCAGGATGAGGACTTTTTGGTCTCTGCTGGTTTTGCCCTTCTGGTGCAGCCCAGCATCTTCTTGGCTTTCTTTGCAGCTGCTGCACAATGTTCACCCACATTGAGCCTCTTGTCCACCAAGACCCTCCAGGTCCCCTTCCAGAAGGCTGCTCTAGCCTTGATCCTCTAAGAGGCCAAGGGTAGGTGTGCTTTGATGGTCTCTCTGGTGCTCAGGGCAGTGGCACAGTCTGGCTCTTTGCTCCCAGGTGAGGTCAGGTACAGTTCAGGGAGGGCTCTGCAGCACAGCCATCAGCAAATTCAGCTCCCACAGACTGATGGGCTTGTGTCTGCTTCACTGACCAGGCTTCCCCTGATTTGCCATGCAGATGGCATTTTTAGTATCTGCTGAGAAGCCAGTGCTTGCACCCTCCTGGTGGCAGATTCCAGGACAAGGGGAAGGAATAAGCCGGAGGCAGGAGAAGGCTGAATAACTGATACATTTGAAAATGTATTTCCTAGTAGCACACCATCTTTTTTTTTTTTTTTTATCTATGTTTGATTAAACATCCCATATCAACCCTACCAGACCTCTCTCTAAGTGGCAGACAGACTGAGGAAGCTGACTCCTGAAGCTCTGCATGAGGTCCTGCAGGGCAAATGGCTTCATGCTTCAACACAGAGGTGACAGAAGGAGCCCAGGACTTTGCCCAGTGCCTGTTGGGCTGGCAGCCAACTTGGTTTTGACTTCTCTAAAAAGAATGAGAGACCTTCAGTCAGATCAGGCATGATTTAATGGGTCATTTCAGAGTTACATGGAGACAACTGTCTAATGAGATATATAACACAACGCTATTAATCCATGAACCAGAACTTTTCTCCAAACTAAGCCAACAATTTCAGTGCTAATTAGGCCCTCAGCTAAAGCAGACAAATATCTTCCACATAAGTAGCTGAACATCTCACCACTTGTGCAGGATGGCAAGAAAGGGGGTGGGTGATGCTAGCTGGAGCCCACCCTGGGGTGATGGGGAGCTCTGGGGGAACCACCTTGGTAGGAGGAGCAAGGACCTTAATTCTCTGAGGTGCTCATCACCCTGTTAATGTGCACTCTCATATTAATCAGAGAACTGCTTGGTGTTTGTAGGCTCCTGCAAGAGAAAGAGGCCTTTGTTCACATGTTTTGGTTGCAAAGCATTGTGCCAGGTAGGAGTTAAATGTTCAGGAGACACCTAGGCTACAGGAAGCTCATCTTCAGGTGTCTTTAGGGCTATAAACCAGCAGCTGTTTGCAGAGGAGTACCCCGTGACAACCTGGCATAGGAAAAGCAACATCATTATACCATTAAAAGTTACAGAAGAGACTTGGCCACACTTGACTGACACAGATTTTGCTTCTGCCAGCACTTGGGGGCTCTCCCAACCAATGGCCCTGTAGCACTTATTCACACAAGTTAATGGTTTAGCAAGAAAGCAACAAAGTGTGAGATGATCTTTACAAGACTAACTCAGAATTCTAAATTGCCCTTGATTAAATACCAAACTGTATTGTAACAGTACCTGTTAATTTCTGCTTCGGATGGACTCTGTTCCATTTAGTAACTTTTCTCTTTTCTGGGCTGTTTTACTACCCTGGAACTATTTATCTAGGGAAAAAGATTCATTTGGCCTTTTGTATGAAATCTAATGAACTTTTATATATTACAGTCTGTTTCAGATGGCTGACTTTGGAAAAAAAAAAAAGTTTTCCTACTTTCTAGCTCATTACTCTCTAATGATTTCAGGGAAACATCAAATTTAAAAAGTGACAAAAACATGGATAGAACCTGGCAATCCCCTGTGGAGTTGTAGAGTTTCTGATCACATGGAGCTTGCCAGAGAAGTTTTTATCTCCCCCACATCACTGAGCCATTACAAAGCATCATGTAATTGTGCAATTAGCTGATTTGTCATCTGTATTCAAAATGCTTCTGAGAAGCTGTGTAACTGCATGTGAGCAGAGGCAAGTTTCAAACTGTGGGATCCGAGCTGCTGGGATGATCTATGAATTTGTTTTGTCACTATCTCTTTATTCCCTCCCTTTCACCTTCCATGGTCATCAACCTGGAGGGAAAAAATATGATGTGTGTAATAAAATGTAAATTTGGTCTGAGGCCAAGCCATGAGGAAAGATTTCAGAGTCCTTGAGTCTGTATTCAGACAGTTCTCTAGCCAGATAAAATGATAGAAAGAAATAGACTCTGCTTGCTTTCCATCACACTTCATTCCCACCTGGAAAATCTGGAGAAAAGCCTCACTCAGACTCATGACCAGGAACTTTGACAGGTCCTAACACCCCATGGCCCAGACCTCACCACCTGGAATCCTAAGATAAATTCACAGCATCCTGTCAGCCCCAGTGCTGAAGAGGGATGTTTCCCAGTTTCCCAGCTGCTTGCAGGGACTCCTTTATCCCAGATGAACTGGAGCTCCTGTATCCTGACATTACACCCTGTGCTGGTGTGGATGTGCTGGGCCTGGGGCTGTGGATTCTCCTCCAAGCCCACCCAGCCCTTTGCCTGCCCCACCACCCCACCTTTTCCCTCTGATCCAACACAGGGGTTCAGTAACCCACTGCTTCAGCCAAGTCATCTCAGCTTGACCAAAATAAGCTTTTGAGGAGCTCATATGAGTATTTTGGCAATGACCTCTGAGCAGCATGATGATGAGTGGTGAGGGATCCTGGGGACAGCAGCCTGCATGGGCTAAATCCACCATCTTCTAGTGGATGGTTTAGCAAAAGCAGCATCTTTTGCAGGCAAAGCAGCAGCAAGGCAGACGTATTTATAAATGTTGTTTTGTTTCCTTGGAGGCAACCTTTGGGCTGCATTGATTTTCCTCTTATTTAATACTCCAGCAGCTTCCTGCTTTTCTGCCCAGTGGAATTCCCTGGTTCTCCCGCTGCCCCTTCCCCACGGGAGCACAAAACCAGAGCTCTGGTGACTGCCACACAAACCTGCCCTTGAGTCACAACAGCCACTCACTCATTCAGCAGATTTCACCCTCTTTCCACTTTTATCTTGCTCAGTAGAAAAATGGAAAGATTACCATGTTTATAATATACTATTTTTTGTCTTTCAGTATCAGAGAAAGAAAAATCCTAGAAAGAAAAAAAACATTCTCTGCTGGGCCATGAAATAAGGGTGGGGAGGGGAGAGGCAGAGGCAATTCAAAGCAAGTGTCCTCTTTTTGTCTGATCTCTGCTGTTCTTTGACAGCAATGTTACCTCTGATGCTTTTAAAGAAGCCCCAAAAAGTAGCACTGGCTCTTAAGGAAATCCAGATTTCTTCTTTTGAATCAGCTTTGTCCCCCTCTTCCTATCAGCCAGTGCAGCCATGAAGAGCTCAGGAGCTCCCAGCAGGGTCCCAAGGCAGGAGGAGATCCCACAGCAAGGAGTGTTGGCTCTTCAGTTCTGTGCCATCAGAACTTGTTTCCTAAACACCAGGGATTTTTTTTTTTTCTCTTTCGGGAGCCCCTCATGCAGTTCTGTCTGTAGGACGTGGAGTCTTTCCTTTGTGCCAAAACTTGGGGTCTTTAGGTCCATCTTAAGCATTCATAGCCTAACAGTGTCTGCTGGACCCCTCCAGCCACAGCTCAGGCCTGGGGAGGTTTTTTTTTTTATGACTGGCATCAAGAAAAGAGTGGTCTGTGGCTTCCTTAAGGCCTCCATTTGACCCAGGTGTCAAATCAACCACTTTCAATATTGAATGATGAATAATGAATGCTTAAAGGAATCCTCACAGCAGACAATTCCGAATGAAGCCCCAGCTGAAGCTGCCTGGTATGAAATATTCATTGAAGAACAGGGAGTAGCAAGTGGATTAATAAACCAAGCCAGAAAAAAAAAATTAAAAAGAAAATTCCATTTTATTTTTGGACAGTTTTCAACAATAAAGAGGAAGGAATTGGGTTTCTGCAGATTCCTGGGCCAAACTAGGAAGAGCCTGTAGGAATGCTTTCATACTACTTCTCAAGACCCATGACAACACTTGTACTGCAGCTCATCACAGATACTCCAAACAAGCAAGGAGGAGGATCTCATTGCTACTGAGTAAAGATTCCTCACAGCTTCTAGAAAGCAGCTCTGAGCTGTGTGAAGTGTGGACTTACTCTCTTCTGCCAGTAGAAAGCTGGTTGGCAGAATAATTTTTATTTATTAGGAAAACACCAGCAGGTTTGGTAACTCAGGTTCACCCTCCTGCCTGTGTGATCAGGAGTTAGTAAGATAAAACCACAGCCTCTCTCTTGAGACTTTCAGAGTATTTTTTTTTTCATTTTTATTGGCACCTTGACCACATCACTCAAAGCAAAGCGTGTGGCTCACTTTGCACCTGGTGGTTTCCTGCACGACACATGTGGGAGGTAGTAGCACATGAGGATCACATCCCAGGGAATGAGAAGGTAATTCTGGCTTTCTGAAGGAGCTATTCCACACCTCCGCGCTCATCTGCTGCACATTTTATCTAATTTTTAGCTATTTTTTTGCCAATCCACCCACATCCAGGACCTCTAACGTATGGATGCATTTTGAATATCATAGTGGGAAAGAGAAGACCTCTATTTCACATCCAAAAAGAGTCTCCCATGGGGAATAAAGAACTTAACTGCTTTTCTTTCAGCTATGTCAGCTGATCTAATACAAAATACTGTCTTTGCTGAACTTGCTCTACTGATACCCTTGGAGCATTACAGCTACTGCTAGCACAGTGATTGCACTGATATGACACTGCTGATTAATTAGTCAGCTCACCTACACAGGAGGTAAGCAGATACTATGCTGGGCATTGTCTGAGCCTACATGATTGTTTCCTCTGGGGTCAGGAATGTCCATCAGAGGCAGATCCCCTTATGACCCCTGCTCATCACCCTGGGCATCTCTGTGCATTCAGGAAGGATCCTTTTGGGTAGGTTTGGCAGGATGGTGCCCACCAGAAGCACAGATTGGGCCAGCCACTCCAGCCACAAAGGAGCTTTCAGTCCCTGGGGCCAAACCAGAAAAGCCTCTAAAGCACCTGCAGAGCAGACACCAGGTTGGTTTTCAACTACAGAAGGTTTTGCAGCCTCGTGAGCCACCCATGGGACCCAAGTTTCTGCTCTTAGGCTCTGGGATGTCTGTTGGAAACCACTCTAACAGCATTGCCAGGTGATTAAGATGTGGTCAAGGGCTGTAGTTACATTTACTACATACCCTCTTACCCCTTGTAGCAAAGACCAGACCTGAGTGAGTGTTGCAGCCAGTCTATCAGTGAGTATCTCACTCTTTCATCCTGCTCATCTCTGGAGTCCAAGAGGGCTACCCTGCTCCCCAGGGACAGATTGAAACCTTGGCAAGATAAGCACATCTCCAGACCATCAAGTTGGAGGCAATGATGGGCTTTTCATCGAGTGTTCTGGCATTTATGAGTTGCAGAAAAGTGGAGGCAAAGAAAAAGCAGTGGCTGAGGATGATTAGTCTCCTACCCTTGAAGAAAATTGTTTTACTCAAGACCTTACATTTCAGTAAAGCTCTTTTGTTCTGATTTTAAAGCTATAGATTAATCTCTCTGGTTTAGGCAGAAAAGAAGCCATTAGTCTAGCTAGCTCTAACAAATGTCTCTAATGGAGGAATTTTCAAATCTGCTCTCATTTCCCATATTTCCACTTATCAAGGCCATAAAAGTTAGTTTGTGTATGGCACTGCGGAAGCACATTTAGACAAAAACATAAAGACAGATTTTATTTTCAGCATAAAGGATTTAGCTATGGTTCAGTTGTCAAAATTGTTCGACTGAAACTAATTTAAAAGAGGAAACTGTATTTTTGATTAATCAGAAATTCCCACAAAGAACATCTGCTTTCTGGGGGAAATGTTGACATGTCAAAGAAACAAATTTCCCCAGCGCCTTCCAGCCAAACAGAAACATATTTTAAGCTCAGGAATTTCAGAATCTTGCCGTGTACTAAGAGCTGAAATGAAATCCTCAAACAATTCTGACTCTCTTTAAATTCATTAAAGGGAATGAGCAGTTTTCCTGAGGAAGCTGGGGGTGGTGAGAGGAGGCTTGTGGAGACCCAAGGGGTGCTGGGTGCCAATGGGGAGGCACTGGTGGGCTGCTGGGTGGCCACAGCTCCTGACTTGGGGAGGGAAGGAGGAAAAGCCAGACTGGTCCCAGCTGCTTGGAGAACCCAGCTTACCTGCAGGGCTCTCAGCAGAGGTTTTTCCAGGCACAGAGAACACAGGAAGCAGTCAGTGTGTGACTCTGTAAATCTGATTTATTGTCCCCTGGATCCCAGGAGTCCCAGATGGATAAGTACAAGATAAACCTTACCCCAAATTAGAAAAAAAAATTATATTTTATATATATTTTTTTATATTTGAGATGCTGTTCACAGGTGGTTTTTATTTAAATAGTATTAGTAAGGATTTTTAAAAAAACTTTTTCTGATAAAAACAGTACGTAATGGATGGTAGGAGTGATTCTGCAGTCCTTTGTAAGTCCCATGTGAGAGGCATTACCATCTGAGTACTCCTTCTGCTTCTGTTACCATTTATTTTGCTCATAGCTTTCAGTGAACCATGTGGGCTGAGACATTATGGCTCTTCAATAGCTCACTAAATATATTTAGAATGCTTAATTGAAGCTTAACCTTTATTTTGTTCAATAAATGTATTCTCCATCTAACAGCCTCAAACAAGAAAATAACTTTGTTGAGGTTTTACATTTTGCCAGCATTGTTTCTCTCCAAAGCTAGAGAAAACAAAGGCTTTGCAATAAATTGAAGGCACAGGGAGTCAACAGAGTAAAAAATAATTTTGATGATTTCTTCTTTGCACTGCAATTATATCCAGTAGGCTTGACAATGAAATAAACAAATAGTACAAATGAAGCCATTAATTTCCTTGCTATCTACACAGTTTTAATTAGAATCATTTAATTAGTCTTGGCTACAATTCCTCCAGAAGATAGCACAGCCCACTTTTAAGCTACTCTCCTGGAAGGAGATATATTTATCATTGTTTATTAAGTACAACAAATAGCTACAACAATACAAGGTAGCCCATGATAAATGCTCTTGTCAAAAATAATTCTTTATCACCAAATTTATTTGAAAGCAAAGTTCTCTCCAGATTCATTAGTTATTAAGCTTTTGCTGGTTTAATTGTTATAATAAATATAGTGACATATTTAATATATTCACTAACTTTTTATGACCCATCATGTTTTGTAGCTGGCAATAAATGTCCCTGAGCCTTCAAATTTATTTGCCTGGTTTGGTTTCTCAGAGCTTTTAGTCTGGAAAAACAACCTCTTCAAGGGGCAACATGAAATCCCTCAGAACTGCTCTGGTGGGGGCTTCAGGTTCCTCTTCAGAGGTCACTTAATTTGTCCCCTTTTTCTCCCCTCACTTGGGGGCTTTTGGTGTAGAATTGCTCCTCAGATTCTCAAGGTTCCCAAAGGTCCACAAGCCCCTCCTGGTTGAGAGGGCTTTCCATGAGGACAGTTTTCCTTGTTTCTGTCCTGCTTTGAGAGGACCAGGGTAAAGCTACCCATGGGCAGATGGAGCTGTGGGGTCACAGTGTGGGGACAGTGGGGAGGGGAAAGTGGCTCAGATGACCCCAGAGGACCATGACAGTTCTACTGCCCATGGCACTCAGTATAAAATGGTTCCTCAAAGCATAAAATGGTTCCTCCTCTGGCTAGGGTGGGGTCTGTTTGGTTTTGTCCCCTCTCCATCTGCTGCTCCTCCTGTATCCCAAGGTTTTTGTTGGAGAAGAAGATTGTCCACCCAGACAGGTTGTCTTCTCCTGCCTCCCTGAGTAGGAAACAGGCTCCAAGGCTGTTGCTGGGGACCATCCCTGGAACCCTGGACTCAAGCATCCTCATCAGCTGCCATGGCCAGGGTGGGGCTTTTCTGCTTGGTAAGTAATTTCCAGCTGAGGAGTGTGGGTTCCATAGTTAGGTATTTGTATCTCTTTGTAATTGCCATCGTTATTATCACTACCTCATTAAATTTATGCAGCCTTTTTTTTTTTTTTTTCCCCAACCTTGAAGTTTTCTCTCTCCCTGGGCAGGTAGTGGGGGAATAACAGAGAGCCTCTGTCACCTGGGTGTTGGCTCAAACCATGATAGTGTCTTACCCAAATCTTCCTTTCAGTTTAAGCTGCTAATTCCACATCCTGGTGGGGAAGACATCAGTCCTTCCCCTGGTGTGAAGCCTGTGTCTCCCTTTACTCCTCTCCAGCCTCTGCAGGATGCTTTGGTTTTCAGCTTTTCCTCTCAAAGCAGGTTACAACTTCTTCAAAATGCAATAGTTCTCAAATGGAAACATCTCTAAAGTGGGAGATCATTACACTAATAGAAATAATAAGCCATGAAATTATTCCAACACATCTAACCCAACCACTGTCATAGCTGAGAAAATGTTAGAGGAACCCATTTTATTTCCTCTTGCTGGTTACAAGTTAGAACTGGAAAACCAGTCACAACATCTAATTTGTCAGAGGAAATCTTGTCTTTTCTTCTTTGTATGAACTGCCCCCAAACCTGACAGTTTTCTCAGCTGTATTTTATCTACTGAAAATTTTAGTTAATAATTCCTGGCTCCTAACTCAATTACAGGTACTTTAACCCATGTCCTCATTACATGGATTTCTCACAGGGTAATTGTGTATCTAAGTCAAAGAAATCAGATGCTGCAGATAGGTTTGGTGAGGATTTGGACCACTGTGGCCCATGAAAACCACTGATCTTTGAGAAGATGATGGACTGCACTTGCAGTCAGGCTTGGTGATATTTTAGAATATTGAACTGATGAATGTAAAGCTGGAAATCTGCTTTCTTAGAGCAATATTTTGTTCTGAAAAATACAGATTCTTCTTGAACCTGTTCTCTATTGGAAGGTGTCCCTGCCCATGGCAGGTGGTTGGAAGTATGATCTTGAAGGTCACTTCCAAACCAAATCATTCTATGGTTCTGTGTTCTGTGATGTTTTCTTTTCATGCCGTGGAGTTTAATGTCCTTGTTGTACAATAAACCTGATGTTGCACAGACCAAGATGATCTTGGCAGCTGGTCCAAACCTGGGCTTTGAGTGAATCAACAGATGATCATAGGTCCCAGACAGCCAGGAAAATAAGCACAGGGACGTGTGAAGGGAAAAGTTTTAGAATGTCTAGAAGAAAAGTTGAAGTGCAAAGTAGTTTTTTTCAAGAAGCAGTAAGCTGATTTGCTAATCAGGGTCAAAACCATACCTTTGGTGGTGGTTATGAAATGAAATCAGCAATTAAATATGGAAAAAACAGAATTTAAGTATCAGAAGCTTGAAAGACTTTAGAAGAACAGGAAGTCGAAAAGAAGAACTGAAGTTCTCAGGAAGTCCCCTCATAACTGTTGAGAGGAATAAAATGTAATTATGATTTATTCTTTTTTGTACAAAAGAAATCTTGACAGTGCTCTGGGTTTATTGCTTCACAACAGTGGTGACAAGGTTGTTAATAATGATGCAGAGAAAGGATAACTGCTCCATAAGCATTCACATCTCCTACTTTCAGAGGAAATATGATGATGAAGTGTTTAGAAGCCATCTAGTCACTAATGAGGATGTTAAACAGCACACAGAAACACAAATATTCTGCAATTGACAGCCCTGATATCTTTTGCAAGGTGACCTTTGTAGCCAGATGAGGTTATCTGAGCAGAACATTTATTTTCAATACATCACAGAGCACTGGGGGAAATTCTGCCAGATTAGCAGAGTATTCATGTTGTGTCAGTACTCCAGATATGTTGTCAGGACAACCTTGGTGCATTTGAGTTGCTTAACCTGTCCTCAGTCCTGGCAAAGAAGAGCATGAAAGGCAGCAAAAGACTGAGGTGATGAAGAGCTGAAGTTGGGAGTGGGATTGTCATTCCACAGGATTTTATGGAATGGGTCATGTCAAACAAACCAGCCTGATTTTGTTTCACTGATAACATTCCAAGCATGGTTGCTGTGCAGCTCTTTCATGCTCTGACTTCTGGGCAGTATTTAACTCAGGCCTGGGAATATTTTGATTAAAAATGAGAATAATTCAATAGCATTAAAACACAGGTTAAATCCATTAAAAACGGGTAAGCTAATGGATCTGAAACAGAGTCATCAGAGGGAAATCATAATTAAGTGCAGTGCTGGTATCTGCTTACTGCTATTAATCATTTTCAGTAATGATTGGATTGTAAAAGTTTCAGATGACATGAAGATTGATGTGAAAGTAAATAAGAAGAGCAGAGAAATAATAAAGAGCATTCTTGATCTCTCACTAACCTTCTTCCCTCAAAACAAGGATATGTAGTACAGTCAAAGATCTGTTTAGAAATCAAGAATGAGGCCAGGTGTCTAAAGTTAGGTTGGTACCTTGGAAGTTACCCCAACAAAAATGGGTTGTGTGTTCCTGGCAGACACCAACAAAAGCACACATGGGTTGTCAGTCCATACTGGGCTCTCGTGATAAACATCTGCTAGTGAAAGTGAGTCTAGATTTTTTGGGGTTTTTCTTTATATTTTTTTTTCTATTTCTTATGGTAGCCTGAAAAAAATCAGTCTAAGAAAGATCACATTCTAGATAAAATAATGCCAGAGACAATCTTCTGACCTCTTTTGTGATGTTTCTTCATTTGCAGCCCTAAATTTTACAGCAATTTTTTGCTAGAAAAAGATCACTGTGTTTCCATATTTCTGATTTTCAGGTTTTTTAGGTCGTAAATGCTTAGGTAATAGAATCAGATTCAGTGAGTTGCTGGTGAAGTTTGTAAAACCCTTTGCAACTCAATGAGAAGCTTTTCTATCATTGCATGGAATCAGTCACCATTTAACCCGTGCTGTGGGAGATGACATTTCTATCCAAAACAACTCAAGTGAATGCTCAGAATATGATTTTTCATGGGGAAAAAAAAAAATCAAGTGTTTTATTAACATACAAATACATTTATTGCACTCTTTCATGCGTTAATCTTTCATTTGAAGTGCAAGTAAATCTAAATACTGATGGAAAAAATCACCTAACAAGTAAACAGATATTCTCATCTGTTTACATGTTGTTCAGATGTTGCTAATAAGTGAGTTATTGCTTTGTCCTGTAACTTGGCAGGCTGTAAAGAAATGGAGTAGCTTTGAATCCCCTGCATGTAAAAACAACGTGGAGCATGCACAAGATCTTGGTTTGCTTCTCCCTTTACTCACCCAAGGCAGCTGAAGAATTTTGCACATGAGTAAATGTACACAGGAGTGAGAGCTAGCAGCATCTGCTTGAAATACTTAAATGAAAAAGCTTATGTGGAAAGCTATTGAAATTCAGTGTGAATTATGAATGAAAGTGGACCTCAGAATCTGTTCTCTACCCAAAAATACAAATATCATTTGCAGGATGCACAGACCTTTTTTTTTCCCCCTTAGCTACTGTAACATCAGATAAGTTCTGCTATATGTCTTGATTTACCACTAAAGTTAAGTGTCAGATTTTAAGCAAATAAAAATGATTAAAATATGACAGCTGGCAAATTATGCTAACACCTGGTAACAAATCATTCCTGACAGTTCAATAGTACACTTCTTAAAGCACAGCTATTAATATTATAAACAGTGAAGTGCAAAAATTCTGGTACTTGACTTACATACTCAGTTTATCTTAATGTGGAAAAATGTCATACTCATATTCCTCAGGATTGAGGAAAATTGGAGATGAACAACTACAAGCACACAAATACTTTTATTTAACATCAGCGTGGTAATTCAGAACCAGCAGAACATGAAACTTTGAATTTTGGGTGTCAGTCACCCCCTTCCTTGTGCTGTTAATTCAGATACAGGTCCCAGGTGTTGGTGGGAATTTAGGGATTTAGGCAGGATTGGATACTGATTTCATCCAACCTTTTGTGTTCTTCCAGGAAGTCCCAGTACCTTGCATTATTTTGAATTAAGGACTGGAGAAAAGAGAAAGAACACCTTGACTTTGTAATCACCTGCCTTTCTCTTTAACCTGCCTCCTGGGCTTTTAAGCTGAACTTTAGCTGAGCATAAAATTCAGCAGAGTCACTTCTGTCCCAAATTTTATGAAGGATGCATCTCTCCTATCCCTTGTCATATCAGGGAAATCTTCAGATGAATATTAAAATGGGAGAATATATGAGCTGGAATCACATAATCTCACCGCGTGTCAGAGAAGGCTCATTAATAGAACATTCAGTCCTATGCTTTCCAAGAAGTCATCAGGCAGAAATTTGGTAATTTCACAAATGAAATTCATTATTTTTTACTTTTAATGTTGTCTTTCTGGCTTTATTTCACCAGGTTGCAGTGGAATAATTCTTTCTTTATTATACGTATTGCTGGGCATAGTCTGAGGAACTAAAATAAACTGTGGCTTTACTGGTACATTTTCTTTTTTTTTTTATTTTTTTGACCAATACATTTTCTGACTTTGCCATAGATAATTTATGGAATAATTTTACACTTCTGCAACACCCAGCTCACAATTCACATTTCAATACAGGAGGTGTCACTTGCAATTTGCAATGGATTCTTAATGAAATTCTTTGGATCTTACCTTCTAAATGTTTCATTTTATGGTTGGCCAGAAGAGTGCAAGTCTGCTCATATACATTAATGCGTTGTAAATGGAAATACAGGGATGATCTGGCTCATCTCTCTGGTCTCTTTATCCTCCTGTGCTGCAAGGAGTATGATCACCTGCATTACATCAGTAGAGAAATAAGAAACAAGAAGCTAATTTGACTTGTTCAAGGTTACAGGATGGATGTGTGGAATGTTGGGACTGGAATCCACCTCTTTCAAGTTGGAGGCTTGCAGCCTCTTGGCTGTGCTGGGCTCCTTCCTCACTGGGTCATCCTCCTTCTCCCTCCAGTTTAAGTTAGCTCGTTAACTAGGACAAATTAATGTTGAAGTTTAAGTTCAGAATAAGCCACCTGGAGAGTGTGTCTTGGGAGCAGTCACCAAGAAAAAACAAACTGTTGTGAGCACAACAGGTACTGGCTGGGCACATGGTCTCAGAGATGCTGCAGCCAAAAAGAGATACTGGATTTTTTTAATTTTTTTTTTTTCCCAGATAAAGCAAAAAGAGGCACTTTAATTACTAGCAGATTATTCTATGGTGTCAGTGCTCTGTTCCCTTTGGTTGGCTACTGTCCAAGAAGAATGCTGATAAATTGGAATGGGATCAGATATGTAGCACTGAACGATGAAAGGCTTGGAAATGTGCCCTCAAGTGCTGAGACAGAGAGCTAATTGAGCTGGGTTTTTTGGGTTTTATGTTCTTAGCAAAGCAAAGATCAAGGGCTAAACTGAGAGTCTGGGAACATCTACATGGAGAGGGGATTTTCTACATTACACTGTCAGTCTAACCCATGTGCTACTGGGTAAGATAGCTGGAAGTTCCAGCTAAATATTTTAAGATTTGCAATTAAACTTTATGATGATTTTCTAGGCCCTCTGGTAGTTCCTTCCTCCCTAGGAATTTGGACATTTCAGATCCCAATAATGCCATTGGATAAGCAAATTGTTGCTCAATTGTTGACTTTATTTTGAAATCTGCATAGAAGGAAACAAAAGTTAAATTCACCATGTTAAAATTATCAAATTGAATCCATGGACTGGAATGTGTTCAATATCATTACAGAACAACGTAATTTTTAATTTATTTTTTTTTTTAAACCCCACCTTGGGATGCAAAGCCCAATTAACAGCAAAGTGGGTTTTGTGTTGTTTGGGTTTTTTAAAAACATTTTACAGTTTTCCTACTCTCTGCATTACAGATGGCTCTTCCAGCAGACTCTGAGCTCCAACAGCTGGTGCTGGCATTCCCAGTGGAATGTTCTCCAGGGCTTTACCTCTGGAGTGAGCACTGGGAGCTGTGCCTCTTGGTGTGAAGAGAGCACTCCTTCCAGCTCCTTTGAACCACACAACCCCCACTTCTTCCAGAGTTTGGTTGTATTTGAAAGATGTGGTGGATCTGGCTTGGTTTGGGGTAATTCAGGTCTTCTGTCCTGGTGTGTTAATGCCTTCCCCACCAGGCAGAGCTGAGGAGCAGTTTATTCAATAAAGAAGCTTTTATGATGAAATCTGTTTCCACCCTGCTCTGATTAAACTTCCATTTGTTGACCTTCAGGTCTTGGTTCAAAGCTCAAGTGGATTTTAGCTCCGAGTTAGAGAGTCCTTCGTTGTAAAGAGCTGTTGAATCTACAAGAAGACTCCTCTGGGGATGAGTTCTGTCAATTGGTTATCTGAAATATGATGATTTATGAATACCTGATGCTGTGTTGCTGGATGGATTTGTTTAGTAAACTGCAAATGAAAAGAGTGCAGCCTCCTTGGGACCAAATAGATGGAGAAAATGATGCTCTCTTCAAGATGATCAAAAAAGGTGGATAAAATTGTACTTGCCTCACAATCTGTGCTGTGCATATGTATATTGCAGTGCACAATGGCTTCCACCAAAATGAGGAAGAAGATGAAATATGGATTTCGAATGGGTGCATATTTACAGTCAAAACCATTCCTCTCTGTAGAATGCAAAAAAGGGACAAAAGCAATATGAAGGAAGATGTCAAGCTCTATATTTGAGGGAAAAAAAGCCTTTCGTAATATTTTGCATGCCTAAACTGCATGTGTTTTTATTGTAATTCATTCTATCCCCAGTGTTCTGAACACTCAGGCATTCTGGAGTGCTTTGTTTTATAAATTTATAGTGACAACTTTCAGTAAATTGTCTGAGGAAGACCATAAAATGGAACCCTTTGGATTGCTGTGTGAGTGGATCAATGCTCTCTATTCCAGTGTTATGATAATGAGTTAATTTTAAAGATGTATTGAGTGATTTGGCATTAATTCTGGCATTAAAATTTACCTCATGTCTGGACAACAGTGCAGTTTGCTACAGTGCTTAAAAGAAAAAGTACAGAATTGTAAAGGAGGTACCTTGGAGTGGAATTGAGCTCACCTGCTTATGCCTAAAAATTAAAAATTCTGAGCTGGTCATCTCAGCTCTAATCAGCTGAAGGGAACTGATGCTGCCAGGATTTGTGTCCCCTGAGACAGTGGGGGTGCAGGGAGGATGCTCTCCATGCTCTGCAGGACTGGGGGAGCATCACCCCAAAACCTCTGCTCCTTCTCTGCTTCTACTGGCAACTCTTCTGCTCACTCCTCCCTGAGATCTGTGAAAGTAAAGTGAAAAGATATCTCCAGATGATTCTGGTAAAGAGCATCCTTGATGGGACTGTAAGGAAAGGATGAGCCAGTGGTGCTGGAGACCTCTGAGGAGCAGCTGCACATTTGTCCTTCAGTACCAGCAAACTGGGGGACAGGATGGGACCAACCTCACTGGGACATCTGGCATCACATCCACTCCTCCTCATGTCTCTGACTCACAGCAGATTTTCTTCTAAAGAGCAAAAAGTTCAGGTGGGTAACTCAGAAAGCTTCTGCATCTAAACAACAAGGATGAAATCCATAACTCCTCTCTCCCCAGGAGCTAATCAAGAAGGATCTGAAGCATATGCAGAAATACAGAACAGAGAAACATTTCCTTGTGGTGGTTTTGTATTTAAGATTTTTTTTTTCCCCCAAGGCAGCTTGGCAAAGGAACTGAGTGTCAGGCACAGTGGTTCTGAGCAGGTAAGAGGAGATTGGGCTGTAATTGTTGGCACCCCTGCCCAGTTCCACACTGCAGGGTGAGGAAGTATGGGAGAACCTGTGACAACAGTTCAGCAGCAGCTTTCTCATCCAGCCTCTTACTAATTCATTTTGCACAATTTTCAGGTCCTTATATTGGCTCTTTTCACAAGATTTTAAGGTGGCTTTTCCTTTCCTGTTTTTGCAGGGACAGTTTGCAATATTCCTCCATCCACCCTCACTGAAGACAAAGCCCATCAGAACAGTCTGGGTAAGGCAGGCAGGGGTAGAGCTGGAGCATCCATGCCAAGTTATCAAGAAAGGCCATGGATATACAGCCCTGTGTAAACACTGGAGATGGAGAAAACCCAGAAATGAAAAGGAAGGACCAACCAACTGCATCACATGAAGGTAAGATCCACAGCATCCTACAGAAATGAGAAAAAAACCAGACCAGCTACTTTCACACAGCATAGCCAAACAGGAAAATAATGTGAAGTCAACCTTGCAAAGCTTTGAGACATGCTGGGTCCTTTTCTCCCACTGTGCAGCCAACCCTAAAGATCTGAAGGAAAAACTGCAGGGTCCCAAAGGGCAGGAGGGGTTGGGACCAGGGTCTTGCCTTTGCCATCACTGGGGAGTTTCCCTCTCCCTGCCCTCCACACAAGGGATTATTTCCAATAAAGAGTCAGGGTAGTTGTGGCAATGGAAAAATATTTCAATCTGAGACAGAAGAGGGGATTTCTCAATGACACAGCAGAAGTCCAGCCTCAACCCAGCACAACCTGAAGTACACCCCAGCACCCTTGGCTCCTTTCCCTGCTGGTATCAAAGGTCACACACAAACAAAAAAACCCATCAGATGGTCAAACTCAACATAGTTTAAGGTGGGAAACCAGTTGAATTTCATTCTGACATATATTTGACCCTTGCACACTCATTTTTGTCTTATCACTCTCAGGAGGCCAAGCTGGAGATGAGATGAAAGCCCAGTGCAGAGCATGGGGCACTGCAGTGCCCTCCTCCAGCCAAAATAATTTCTTCCCAGAGAGGGAAAGGCAGGGCAGGAGATGGCAGTGACTGGGACCTGTCACTGCTAACCAGATGAGAGTAATGCACTAGAAACATTCATAGTCCTGCTCCATGGAGCAAAACACCCAGTACAGAGGACAGATTGGTTCATTAACCCCATTCTATATTAGTGCTATCATTTCCCAATGGCCTTGGTTTCCAATTACTAAGGCAGTAGTAGCCCTATCAAAGCCATAAAAACTTCTTTTTTTCCAGGGAATCTCAGAGAGAAAGGACAAAGCTGGGGGATGTGAGAGGAGACTCTACTTTTCTTAAGAGTTCATGCATGTTGTGCATTGCTGGGCCAATGATGGTTGCAATGTGCAAGGGTTCCTGACATGGACCATGCTGGGATGTGCTTCCAAAATGTTTCTGGGAGGGATGGTGGTCCTGGAATCCCAAAGTGGAGACCAGCAGAAGCTTTGGCTCTTTCTGGCTGTGGTTTGGTGAATAAACTGGGTGGGATTCCTCCACATTTAAATTCCATGCAATTTAATTATTTCTGAGCCAGGCCTTCTACTTTGTCACTAAAAGTTGTAGGAAATAGTTGCTTTCTTCCCTTCTTCTAATTTTTTTTTAATTGTTCTTATTCCCATTTTTCTGAAATCCTTCTAAAAGTAAGGATTATATTTTACAGTATATTAAATCCTTTTTCTCAGTTAGGGTCAAGAGAGGCAATAATTATAACCAAAGACCTATTTTAAGTTTTGGACAAGCTGTTTTAATGATTCCATTCACGTGTTAATACCCAGATCCTTCAAGGTGTTGAGAAAATAATAATGATACTGAGTTAAATATCAGCTATTAGTAAAAGAGTTGCCTGATATAATTGGGTAATATTAATGTATTTTATAATATATGCTGGCGTTTTCAGTCAATAGTGACAGACTCTGGTGAGGGGATTATGGACACAGAGGAGATTTTTAGTGCTCTTAGGTTGTGGAGGATATTTTTATACCACTTTCATCTGAACTATTTAAAAGCCAAGATATTGAGATGTCTACTTGGATGCCCTGATTAAACCAGGATGGAGTTTGATTTCACACTGATATAAATCTGAGACCACCCTCCTCATCTCACCAGGAATGAACCCACGGAAGACCAAAGGGAGAGCAGAATCGGATCCTTTTTATTGTTATCTGATGAAATCTGAGCAAACCAGAGGCTCCAAGGACACCCAGGACTTCAGCAGTCACTGAAGGGCAGGTATTTCTCACTACATTTCATTTACTACTCCCTTGCCCAAAGCATCACCTGGCCACTCAATGGCTCTGGCTTCAGCCCTTCATCACCCCACGAATGCCTTTGAGATGGTTTGAGCTCCCATGATTCTGTCCCCAAATTTAATTTTGCAGCTGGCCTCCAATATTAATTGTGAAATGTATTTATTATTAATTATGCATGAATTTTAAATAACTCTGTTGAACGTCTCAATGCATAAAACCTGGATTTCTTTTCATTCCTGCAGCCAGGCTTGGCTGTTAGTATTAATTTATTTAGTATTTTTGCATGATTCTCACCCACAAGAGGACATGATCACCTCCCACTTTACATATTTATATGGAAGCGGATGGATAATTAAAAAGTAAAAACTCTTCAGGATATTGCTTATTGTATTATTCATTACCATTGTTGTGATAGCATTTTATTGGAGCTATTAAACACCAAAATATTTTCTTTAACCACTGGGTGTGGGTTAATACTTGCTGGATGTTGCCTTTTTCCTTTCCATTGCAATAGTACTTCAAACTTAGAGGTGCTGCTTTCCAGTGGTGGTGCAGCCTATGAAATCCATGAGCTAAGCAAAATGTTGTTTAAAATTCAAAATCATAGAATGGTTTGGGTTGGAAGGGATCTAAAAGCTCATCCAGTTCCAACCCCTCTGCCATGGGCTGGGACACCTCCCACCAGCCCAGGTTGCTCCAAGCCCCATCCAACCTGGCCTTCAACAATTCCAGGGATGGGGCAGCCACAACTTAAAGTAATTAATAAAGATAAAAGCCCACAGCCCACCTCACTCCCTCATAGGCAATAGCTGCAATGTAGCCCATAATTCAGTTAAGCAAACAGCCACAAAAAGAAAGAAAACCTCAGCAAAACTTCACCATTTCTTAATAGCTTCAAATCAAGCAAAAATAGCTGGATTGTCTTAAAAACACAAACCATTATGGAGAGTTTAAAGTACTCTGCAAGTGGATGGCCTAGCATTTCCATACCCAACTTTATTTGCTTTTTTCTAATTTGAGTTGTTCTAATGAATTTGGGCTTGCCAGGTGAGAGTGAAGCAAAATCAATATGACCCAGTCATCCTTTGCTATTTTTCTTCTAAAGGCTGGATCAAAACACAGTGGATATTCTTTCATTTATTTAAGAGGATCAGGCACTTAAGCTCTGTTGTGTGTAGAAGACTGTAATAAAAGGAATGTTTTACAGAAAGTAAAACATAACTACAGAACAAACAGGGATGGAAGGGGCTCAGCTGCCTGGCCAAGAAGGCAGAAATAGCTTGTGTTGAGGTTTGCAGACTTAGTGAACTCCAATAACTGAGAAAAGTCTGGTCTATCTCAGATATTAATCTTACAATAAAGTAATTTTAAATGTAGCTTTACAAAAGACTCAAACTGCAGTGTAATTCTGAGTTGACATTTACTACGGGTTGGGATTTTTTTATTTTTATTTTCATCAGCAAAGTAGGAATGGGCTGCTGAGAGCCCTGAGTCCTCCCAAGGTCAAGTCCTATCTGCAGGGCCCAGAGCCACGTCCTGGGCACAGAAACCCAGGGGTCACAGCTTGAGAGAATTTCAGATTTATTTGCATGCAAAGTGGTTCTGCTTTGTTTTGCTCTCTCAATAGCTAAAAAGTTTTTTCAGTTGCATCCAGGTGGTAATTGGTATTAGAAATTATCTGCTACAGAGCTGCTCCATTTTCTTCTGCCCTTGGTTAACTTTTACCAGGGGATGGATAGAGCAGGACACAGAGATATTTTTCCTCCTCCCAGGTGGTGTGTCCCCATGGGAGCCAGGCTGGAAAATCAAGATACCTTTGGGAGATGTGAGAGGCAGGTGGTGCCACCAGTGCTGCCAGGTGCATATATTTCATTTCATGAAATCAATGCTATTAATATAAGCTATAAATAAACAGGCTATATTCAAATTAAAAGTCAAAAGACAATAGCTCTGAAGCTGCTGAGAAGGATCTCAGTTTGCTGTGAGGAGGCCATCACCATCCCTGCAGGGCTACAGCAAGGGGCTGAGACCCTCCCCAGGCTTTAGCAGGGGGGAAGGTCCCCTCCAGCACTGGTGGGAACATCTGGGGACACAGCCTGGTGGCTGACTCAGGTTTCAGAGATTGTGGTTGTTCTGACTGCAGGCAGAGCTCCTGCCAAAGAGCCCCAGGAAAGGTGTCCTGAAGTACTGGGGGTTGGGATGCTCTAGGCTGTGAGCAAACTAAAAGAGTCTTGAGTTGGGTTTTTGGAATACTGGCTTACTTGGAAACCAGAATGTTTAGTTTTGTGGGAGCACCTGGTACCAAAACCTTCACGTGAACTGAATTTTATTTCTGGGTTTTGATCATTCTGCATCACTCATCATTAGCATTTTCTTTACTGTCATTCCTTCTTACAGATGTAGCTACCTAGTTAGTACACATAAATACCTGAAATTATTATCCAATTTTTTGACTCTTTTTGTGTGATCTTTAATGTTTTATTTCCCCTCTCTCTGTGCACTGACAAGTTTTTCTAGTTAGCCCAGGAGAGTTTTCATAGCACACTCATGATTTTATGCTTTCATCTTTTCTGTTAGTCTGGTTTATCTATATTCCTCTTTCATTAGTCTTGTTATTTATGTTTCACAGCCTGGATATTTACTTCAGGGATAAGTCATCTCTGTTGCTTTTTGGGTTTTTTGTTTGTTTTTTTTTTTTTCTAGAAAGCACACATCTCTTTTACTAAAAAAAGAAAAAAAAATATCCTGTCAAAGGTTGTAATACCATAAACCAGGGAAACCAAATTATTTCTATTTCATATAAAACCCAAATTTTAATAAGATGTTTTCTTTTCCTTTTTATACTGTCAGAGAATAAAGTTTAAGACAATATTCTTCAATACTTTATGCTTTCAATATATAATTTATACTGAGGTATCTCCTCAGCCACACTGGCTGCTTACTCTACAAGGGCAAGAACTCTGTGGAAGGAGAACAGTATCCATAAATATTCTAAAAAGATATATTAAAGGGAAATAAATACAAAGGAACCCATCACAACCAGAACTTTGGAAACCAGGCTGCAAAAAACATATGATAATTTTAATCACTACCAGACTTGAAGTGGATAACTGGGTCATGTTTACAACAGCATTTTCCCTCTGTAGTCTTCAGGGGGTTGGGGGAGAGGAAATAGTGAAAACTGGACTGGAATATAAAACTTGAGTGCAGACATTTCCCTAGCAGGTTTCCTGAGAAGCTCCAAAATGCATGGGCTTGGTTAAAGAAATATATGTGTACCCATTCAGATATATCCCAAATTGTTTGCACTTCCTTGATTTTTTTCTTATTTCCAAAAGTTTTTCAAGAAATGCACAGTAAGTTTAGGATATCTAATCTGATCTGATGAAGCCAAATTATTGAAGCCCAAAGTTTCTGCTTATTACTGATGGAAACAATTAGTAAACCATTAGGAAAAAGTAAGTTGCTTTGGCAGAGTTATCTCCCCTGCTGCTGGATTCACAATTCCCCTTCCTATTTAGAGATGCAACATTTTGGGGCAAACATTTTGACCCACTTTTTGCCTCCTGCTTATGCAACCTCTGATGTTGAACTCAAATACTTGTGTTTGATGTTTAGTGGATGAGGTAGCACAGCATTTCCTCTACAGGCTGCATTTAATTTGAGGCAGATTCTCTTATTTTTTTTCATGCTGCTGTAAAAATTCAGCATAGAGCTGCTTGGCAGAGGCACTATGAATACCACTTTGACTTTTTTCTCCTAATTCATCTCTTTTTAAAAATTACCATCTGATTACAGTCCCTATAAACCCCAGCCTTGCCAGAAAACCTTCCCTGTGCCAACCTGGGCACTGCACACACTCCTTGCACAAGCACTTGGGACTTCTTTCCTCTCCAACACTTCTTCCTCAAAGACCACACAGATTTGCTGTCTTTTCACATGGGTTTGGGAGTGTTCTGGTTTCTGGTTTTAAGGTTGGATGGAGCAGGGTGTCAGAACCAGATGCAGTTAGAAGCAAAGTAAATCCTTTGGGCTGAGCAAAGGCTGTGTGCCTGTGCAGGAGTGAAGATGATGGCTTTCTGCAGCTAATGTCAGAGGACTGGTGTCATTTGCTTTTGGTCTGTACAACAAATGAAAGAATGAGTAGAAATATCATTAAAAAGAGAGCTAGAAGGGGCTTTGTCAGCCAGAGGGGGCCTGCATGTGTCTGAAATGTCACACTGGTTCCTCAGAGAAAGTGTGATCCAAAGCTTTTGCCTATGCACACGGAGAGGCAGCCTCTGTACAAACTAGGTCTTGGCATTTGTCTGTAATCAGTAATCCAAATCTTTGGGTCCTTACCCAGTTTGACTCTTGCAAAGCATCCACTGACTTCCCAGAAGTTCAGAATGTTATAAAAAGAAGGAAGTTTTCAGCTCCTCCCTTGGAGGAAAGCCAGTGTTCTACAGCCAGCGTGCCAGGGGGACAGCAGCAGCAGAGCAAATCTAGAAATTTCTCCTTTTATTTTAGTCAGACTTATATTTCATAAGAAGCTGATGGAGGAGATGATATGGTTTTGATTTCTGTACTCTGTGTTAGTTTCATTGCCTTGGGTCATCCTGTGAGCACAAACTCTGCACCTCCAAAAGGAACCAGAGGAAATGTCTCCTGCTGGAGAGCAGAACCATTCTGTCTCTACTTAAGTATTGCTTCTCTCCCTTTCTGTGCTGCTAGATTGGTGTGTAACATGCTGAATGGGAATTTTCTCAGCTAAACCCAAATACCCTACAGTGAGGGGATGGTTTCAATCCTACAAATGTGGTATGGAAACAGCCTGGGAGGCTGCAAGTCCATCTCCAGTTGTGCAAGGCCAGTCTCAGGCTGAACAAAGTTTACCCTGCCACTTTATTTCATGATTTGGAATTCATTATAAAGGAACACCATCACCACTATACATACAGAAAGGTTGTAAGAAATAAATCACTTAAGTCTTGCCCCCTAACAAATGTGGATCTTTTTTATTAGTTAAATTACATGTTTAATTAGAGCTTCATTGTAGTTAATAGCATGAGGTGCAAACTGATGAAGGCCCACAAGCAGATGGTTAAAATTCTGGGCACAAATAAAAGAAAGAACACTTTATACTTCTTTTTAAGTGGCAGCTCTGGTGTACAATAACTAACTGGTAAGGTACTGAATGCAACGTAATGAGTAATATGGCAAATGCACTGCAGTGCAAATAAACTGTTATGAGTTACACTTCATTTTAATTAGGCACTCTGTTCATATCCTTCCACACTTTGAATAGACCAAGCAAATAAAAACATGGCACAGTTCTTTGTGTACAGATCATGCAGTGCTCAGTATGCAGTTCAGTTCCCATGTATTTTTATGATCAGTATATAAGCAGCCTGATAACCATGGTGTATTTATATTGATGAGTGTCACTTGGGAGAGAAAATTTAAATTTGGTTGCTCAGTAGAAAAAGCTGAGGGAATGAAATAGGTCACTAAACCAGAGAACTTGTGTACGAGAGAGGGATCTTCTGGAAGGTCATGTACTAGACAGTCTTGTTTGATATTGTCACAATCTGCAGAGCATGAAGTTAAGTGCCAAATTAACAGTGGCAGCCTTTCTACTCCTTTGGATTTCCAAAGTCAATGTTACATGCAAATCCTTTTTAAAAATGAATTTATGCTGCTCTGCCACATGCCTGGTGCTTCAAACTGCCCAATGCTGCTGTGGCACCAGCATCATATCTCACCTCCTCAGTGATGCTTAGCTGATGGCATTACAAACTTCATTGCCTAACCTGAAAACAAAGAAAGCTTTTTTGGGGGGCCAGAAAAAAAATTCCTGGAGGCAATTACATGGGGGGGTAAGCAGAAGTAATATCCTGGAGCACAAAACTGACTTTTGCAAAACAATTCTGTCCCACTGCAGCTGCAGCCTGGGTCCTGGCATTGCATTCTCAAGGCATTGCATGCAGCAGTGCTAGAGAGACCATCAGGAGGACCCATCCTCCAGGCAGGGGGTTGATCTCCCTGCTCATCCTAAGCAGTTTATTAGTTCTGCATTGCATGGTCACAGCTTTTGGGCTGATTTGGTCTCAGATGAAAGCCTGAGAATGCAAGAGATGCAAAGCAGGCTCTGGTACCTCCACCAGATAATGCATTTCCCATCAGGTTCATGCAGCTACCATAAGGTATTTGTACCTAACATTCAGGGATTGTGAAATGCCTGCTGGTAGCACATTAGTTGAAAGCAAAGAACCACAAAGAGCAGGACAAGCCTTAGACACAGCATTAAAGGACAGCCCTTGGCACATAGAGAGGAGGTGTTTGTAAGCCATGAGTTCACTCCTTTATATATAGACAAATACACCTATGTAGATATATTTTAATCTCAGACATTTTCAGTCCATCAGGCCATAGCCTGCCACCACCCTTCATGTGGCTGTAATTAACTATACACTCACATTATGTATTTACACACACTATGCATTTTACTTTCAGCTCACTGGTAGGAATCCAGAGTTATCCAGGTGATTTGGTTTCCCCTCAATCTCACTAAAATCTCACAAAACCTGTGGGCTGAAGCCCTTGGTAGCTATTTAAGCCAAGTGCATTTCTTCTTTTGCCTGCTTTGGTTCCAGGACATCTTTGATGTGGGGAGCACTTGGAGCACAAGGTAGGCAGAGATTTTTTTTTTCTTTGTGATTCTTTTTTTGTGTGTGTGCTATGACTACTGGAGTCTGGGAGATGGATATCTGGGCCAGATATTGGTTTGCTGGAGTGTGAAGGCTTGAGGAAGGTGTTGAAGGTCCAGGTATGCTGTGGAGGAGAGCAGTGAAAGTGATGCTGTGTTCTGCTTGCTTTCTGCTGCACAAGTAGAAAGCTGATGGAAGAGTTGGGCTAGGAAGGCTGCTTTAGGGATTTCTGCCTTTTTCTGGGTTTTTTGTTTGCTTTTTGGTTGTTTTTTAAGTAAACCCACCAAGATATAAACTTTAATTCAAGTATTTCACCTTTCACTGTGGGCTAGTATTAAACTATTGATGTCAGGCAAGTTTTTGTGTGTTGATAGCCAAGAGCAGAGATTTTCTGTTTCTCTTCAAAATTCCAATACTCCTGGAAACCCCAGAGAAGATTTGATTGAAAGGATCAGTGTGTATTTCATGCAGACCAAATGCTTTTTTCCTCTTTGCAGGGTTGGCATTATAGGCAGGCAGCGTTCTGGCATCTAAGTAACGTTCATAAATTTCAGTGTTCTTAATCTTCAAATATTTCAATTCAATTGACCAGTTCATTTTAAGTGGGGTCAGTGCTGCATTTTTACTAATGTGCAGTGATTGGTTGATTTCCCTGTGGCACTATTAAATTGCCATAGTGAAGTGGAGTTCAGAAATTTCCTCTAGTAAGTGCAGAGTGTTATTTTTGACCCCAAGAATGGGGTCGAAACAGGACAAATTACACTTGCAAATAATCTCTCTCGGGAGCCTGAGGTACAAAGGCACAAACTCCAAAGATCAAAAAGTGACTGTTTCTACTAGAAGGCCAACATATTTACTGAAGAGCCTCATATCAAATATACCTCTTTTTTTTGGTTGGTTGGTTGTTTTTTTTTTCCAGGATGCTACATGTTTATTTCCCATTAGTGTTCAGTGACTTTGCCCAAATGTGGAAGAGAGGGAGATGATTTTTTTCCCAGCCTGTTTCAGCTCTTGCCACCCATATCACATCTCTGAACTGCATGTGGTCAGTGCAGGAGCTGCTTTTTTTTCCATGAAAATTGCAGGAAAATGCCAATACTTATTGTTATCCTTAAAAGCCACCCAATACTATTATTTCCCTCCTTGCAGATAAGGAGGGCTTCCAGCAAATCAAAGACCCAAGCATGGGAACTGGAGAGTTTAAATCAGTTCTCAGTGGCAAAAAAACCCAAACTAAAATAAAATAAACACCAAAACCCAAACCACCCCAAACTGCTCCCTTCTTGGTCAATCATTTGTCCAGAACTCAAACTACTGTCTTGATGCAAGATGCTTTAAATCATACTTTACTGCCTCCTTAGATTCTTCTGCTCTCTCTACCTCTGCTCCCACCAGTTTTCAAGCTCATCTTGATCAAAAAGGTTTGTTTTCCAAAACAGGGGGTTAGACACACTCCTCAGCAGTAGGAAAAAATCCCATGCTATTAGTTGGCCTTGATTGGTGAAGTGGCTGTTGTTAAATTGCTGGAGGAATGGGAGTCATTTGAGAATTTGGAGTCTGTCAGCATAATTTGGTAAGAATTAAATCAGAGGGAAAAAAAGGGTTGCAAGATCTTGATGGACTTCTGGAGCACGTGCCGCTTGCAGACTTGCAAGAAGCTGCTTTTCTCATGTAATCCACGTAGTTGTTTTCAGCTGGTAAGACCACAACAGAGCCCTTTTATCCCAGTAGGAAACTTCCCTCTCCCCTCAGATTTTGAGCAGTAAGAGTTCTGTGGGGTATTAATTATTCCAGATGCACTGTACCATGTAAATGAATCTGTTGCTTTGGTAGTGCCCCTCCAAAAGCAATGCTGATGGTGTATGCTCAGAATGAGCAAATTAATTAACCAAACTGTGAAATCAAATAAATCTCACAGCAGTGACCTCAGTGGCACTGAGTAAAAGCAGACATTTAGTTGATGTGTACTTGCTTTAGTTGAAGGAAAAGCAGGACTTGAAAGAGCTAAATGTTCTCATTATTCTGATTTAAATAGATGTGCAGGGCTGGCAATGCAGTGCTGGCAAGGAGGGATTTATAGTTTCTGCCCATTTAGCTTTTTGTCTGGATCTGCTGAGAACAGGCATATAAATTAAAGCCGAGGCCACTAACCAGGATGTTTCACTGGGGATAAAAATCAAACCCTATAGATTTCCTATTGATACCTGTTTGCATTGTGCAATATCTCTGCCCTGCCCAGAACCTCACAGGAGCCAGCATCTCATTAGGTTTTGTGTAGCACTTGGCCTCCCAGCTGCTGAACTTGGAAATGCCCTTCAGCACTGATGCCTTTATCTCTCCCTCTCTGGGGGGTGAGAGCTTCCAAAAGCTCAGAGGAGCATTCATGATTTTTGATAACACTGGTACTCTGTTCCCTTCCTTCTTTCTATAGGAACCTAAAAAATGCAGCCTGATACTTGCTGCTTTTTGCATAGCAAAGAAAGGGAACTTGAGTGTAGTGTCAGGGTTGGGCAGCAGCATCTGCTCTGCAGGGATGCAGATGTCTTCAGCCCTGGCATAATGAATACATGCTGATGGGACAGGAACTCAGTGATGCTTTGCAAGAATATTATTACAGGGAGCTCAGTCTTGAGTTTTGATGCTGTCATTGATTGTGGACTTACTGCAAGAGGCGTAAGGAATTTTTAACTAAAGGAAAAAAAAGTCCTCCAGTCTTTACTGCCTTTATTTAGAAAGGGTCAGAGTTCATTTTGTTCTATCAGAATTTGGTGTTAAACAGTCATGAATTTGCTGCTGGGGCCATGGAGGAAAAGCAAAGAGGCTTTTGCCTGAGTGATGCATGGGGGGCTCAGGAGAGGAGGTTTGGGGGTTCAGCACTGATGATCACCCAGCCAATAAGTGCCACCACAGAGGGCTTCTTGTAATAATCACAGCCTGCAGACAGCTTTGAGTTATTGAAGAGTTTGTTTCCCCTGTTGGTCACATCCTTTCACATCCTAACAGTGACCAGAATCATTCTTGCTGAGGGCTTCTCTCAGGACACTTTGGAGTGCTGGTAGTTCTTTCTACACCCACTAATTTTTGGCTAGGCTGCAGTAATGGTCTTAGGTTCCCAAAGGCAGTTTTAGATGTCAAAGTTCCACCAGTTTCAAGGAGGAATTTTTGCCTCTGTAGGAGTTCTGCACCTAAAATCTTGGATAAATGTAACTTTATTAAGGTTTTTTTAATGTACAATCAGCAAAATGAGCAAGAACTTCTCATTCAGCTATGGATGTATTGTTTCTGTTGGGTAAAGTCATCAAAAATCACTGCAGTCAGGAAGGAGGGATATAGGGGTGTGATGTGGATGCTTACAAGCCAGACAGGCACTGTGTAGGAATTGCAGTATTCCCATTCTGAGTACTCAGTGTTAATCCCTCTGATCTGGAGCCATCCCAAACTCAGTTCCCCCTGGGCTGGTGTCTCAGATAGATAATGAATGCATTTATCAGTTAATTCTGTATTTACCTTGCAAAATCCATCAGTGAAGAGATTTTCTGAGGTGAGGTATGAAACCTCGGGGTACCCATATACACACAGGAGAATGATTCTTGAAAGCTGTTAATAGCTTAGATGTGTTTTTTACTGAGGAGAGAATGGGCTTTTTTGGATACTTTTCATTTTAGAGCAGGTGACTGAGAGTAAAACTTCAAATGTTACAAAAATGTGGGGTCTTCCAAAAGCCAAGGGCCCTGTAGGTAGAGGTGCTGGCTCCTGCCTGCCCCAGACAGAGGGGGCTGAGCTGGGATGCAGATGAAATGTAAAGACAAAGACCAATAGCAAACCCAGCAGGAGACCAGGGCTTCATTCTCCATGTCCCATTAGCTTTGTAATATGGATACTTTGAGCACCGAGGGGTTTTTTCCCTTAAAGGAACAATATTCCTATTTAAAGGAACCTGTTGGGGATAATTTTCCTTCACAGATTTAATTTGCACTATGCTTTCTCCAGAAAATAGCAAGGCAACTTTCTGGGAAAGTTTTATTCAATAAAATAAAATCAATTTAATTTAATGTTTGGAGGAAACACCTTTCTCCACCCCCTCTGCCTTGGCTGGCCGCGGGCTTTGCTCACTTGGTGAAATAATAACAGTAGAAATATCTCTTGTACAACTTGTCTGATGTACCCAATTTGCTGTGGTTTCCTAGAGCTGCTCATTTTCATCCTTTAATTCCTGTTTCAAACCACTTCCCCAGTTCTTGGTTTCAAATCTATCTAGGTGACAGCTTAGGGATTTTCCTCAAGTAGGGTTTGTAGGAGGATGTTGTTACACCTAATAAATGACATTTCACTGAAGTACATTTGACTCAATTCTTTTGACCATGCTGCTGAAATTTCATTGAGCAGTTCCTGACTTTCCTCAGGGTCACTGAAAGGAAAACCAAGCTGGAGAAGGTTTTGTGTGAAATGCACAGAGCAGGAGCAGTGTGGAATAACCTGACTGGAAGCTTGCGTGGAAGATTATGATGTGGAGAATATGTGAGGGAAATTGTCACAAAAGGAATTCAGGAAATTATTTCAGTTATACCCAAATTGCATCATTTTAAAGTGATTAAAATTTTATTTTGAGTATTATTGTGATAAATCCTAGTCTTTCATAGTTTATGAATTATGTAATACTGTACATACTAATACATTATTCAAACCAATATTTTAATATAAATGAATTGGAGTAAATCAAAACAAAGGTTTTTATTTTATGCTAAGGATGTATTTTGACACTGCTAAACCAAATCAGGAAATAATGCATTTCAAACTGGAAAATCTTCTTTAAAACTCTCCTCTGCAACTGCTGCTAAGCTGCAGATTTCAACCCAAACACAATTCTTCAAAAACCTGTAGACCAATTGTAATTTTAATGCTTCCTATTCAGAATGAAAACACACTTCAAGTGGTACTTTTGGATTAGATAAATATACTATTGTTTACAGTTATGATAACCTTAAGATCCAGCAAATGCTTTTTTAAAAAAAAAGCTAATTACATGCTTTTATTTGCTGTTAGTAAAACCAGAAGAATAACAACCCAACTCATTTCATCCCTACTGTGATTTCCTCTGGGCTAATTAAAGTCTACTCGCCTGATGTCTTAACTGCACAGCTATGGGCAATCAAAATATTAAAGGGACAAAGCATCATCTCAGAACTGTGCTCTCTCTGCTGCTACACAGGACAGAGGAAGTGTTTGTGGGTCCTGCAGAGCTGAGAGTCCCAAGGAACTGCCCTGGAGAGAGGGTCTGAGCTGGGCTGTTGTACCAACACTCACACTTCAGGTTTGCATCACCCAGTGCTGGCTGGGGGTGATGCCAATGGTGTCCCTCCTACAGACATCTTCAGGACTCTTAGAAATATCTTCTCTGCCCACCCCCTCTTGCTGGTACCACAAATCCTCCTTGAAACCACCCTGAAGGTGGAAAACCCCTGGAGGTCAGCAGTGCTTTGCCTACACCACCAACCCTCGGGTGGCTGTGAAAGTGGGAAGGGAAATAGGATGCTAAAGGCAGTGCTTGCAACACCAGCTACCACCTGGTCACTCCTGGGGAGGATGGATTGTCTCCTACCAAACCCTGCTGAAAAAAACCCAACAGGTTTTGTACTGTCTATAGCATCAGTGTCTGCAGTTTAGGAAGAAGAGCCTTCAAAGTACTTAGACTGGAAAAATCAGGATGGGTTTGGAATATGAAAGTGTAACATCAGTATGCACAAAAAGTATTCTGAAGGCAATGGAGGTGGCATTGAGGTCAAAGATTTGGTCAGGTGTGGGTTTGTTTGGTTTAAATACACTCTCACCCAACAATTCCCCCTGTATGGAGAAATTCTGATAAGTAATGGCTAGATTAACTCTTCTGAAGGTCTGGCTGTTGCATCCTGGTGCTGCTGAAGGAATGAGCTCTTAAGAAAAGCCAATTCTTTACAATCAGCTGCCATTGACTCTTTTTGGCATTGACATTTGGGTTGGTAAGTGGCATGCAGGGACTGCTCCTCACCTGATGTGATATTTTTCTTTCCTATTTCTAGATGCTCCCACTTGCAGTTGAGTCTTTAATGCCTAAAACTCAGAGTGTATTAATTTTTACAGCTGTTAAGGAAGAGATATGCCAGCCTGGAGACACTCAGTCTTCAGTCCTTCCCCATCAAACCCGACGGTTGTGCTGCAAGGAGATAAATAACAGTGATTCAGTTGGTGTGTAAACCTCTCCATTAAAATACTCAGTAGGCTAAAGAGACCATCAGTGGTCTCCTGTGGTTTTTGTTTTCTTTAAATGTTAATACTGAGCTCATCTGATTTTTCTATCTGCCTTAAACAGTAGTTTTCTCTCCTACTCCTGAGGTAGAAACAAGTATAAGTTTCATTTGTTTGGCTGTTCAGCCCACAGGGAATGCCTGAAGCCATTAGCAGAAAGAGTTTTGTTTGCTTTTATGGTATGAATATTAATTATGCCATAACTTCTGATGTGGGTTTTTTTCCTTTTTCTTGAGAAATGAATCTTTTTCTTTCAATATGGAGTTGTTCTACTGTCATTTTCCTCAAAAATCTTTGTTCCCTCCAAGAATATTGTGGCAAAGCATCTGAATTTCCAAGAGAGGGCTGCTTTTTAGCTCTTGCAGTTGCTTGTGATTCCATGGATTCACTCTCTTTTTATTTCTCCCATCTTAAATAATTTCATTATTGTTGTTAGGTCAAGCAAGAAATATTTTAAGAAAAAAATAAATTGTTTCAGGCTCTGACCTGCAATTGCTGGGAAAAGAAAATGGCACTATTGCCTGAGTGAAGCTTTGCTGGGCTAATGGGATTCAACATTTAAATGCTTAACCTGAAACAGTTCAAATTCATCCATCATCCAAAGCATGCAGAATAGCTTTATCCAAGCATTAAGTGAAAATAATTCCTTTTGTCTTTACCAGAAACCCCAATCAGTGCTCAGGATGTCAGTCAGGGTCTGGTTCTAACGTTACCACTGCACGGAGCAAAGAGCACCAGGGCTCTGTAATAAAGCAGAATCTCTCCTGATGGACCCTCTCTTTTCAAGCCCTAATTGCAGAGGATTATGGTTATTATTTCTTGCACTGAATGCAAGGATTCATATTCACTGAAGCTGTCAGACTTTCAGCATCAATAGAAGCATCAGAATTGGCCTCAAAGAGGTGACCTGTTTTGTCTCCTGTGTTTTATAAGTTTGTGCTTTGAATGACTTGTAGAATTTCTGCAGTCATCTGCCTCGTCCTTGAACTTCCCACGTTTCATGTGTTGGCAGAGGGAGAGACATGCTACTAGTAGGGGAAATTAGGAGGCCAGTTTCCTTTTTCTCTGTTTTGTGTTGCTAGCAAGAGCACTCTGGGTCCAAGGTAACTCATCAGTTGTTTAACAATGAGAAGTGCTATCAGGTACATAGCAAAGGCTGCCTGGGAGAGAAAAATCTGTCCTTGGCATGCATGTGTTGTCTCATGTGCTCTCTCTCTCTTTTTTAAACAAATGCTGGGAGCACAGTAAGAGTGCTGAATTGGAGCTCCACGTTTTCAAGGACAAGTGCAATATTATTAGAATAACAGACACATGACTGACCCAGAGAAAAAAAAACAAAACCTGGGGATTTAAAATGCTAGGATGTAGAAGTTACCAGAAGACTGGGCAGAATAAGAGAAGTGATAACACTGAGAAAGGGTTATACAGAGTCTGTAGTGAGAAGGATCATAGTTTGGGAGTCAAAGCAGAGAAATTTTGGTACTACCAGGGCAAACAAGTTACTGGTAGCTTTGGTTTTTCTGTATTTTTTTTTTCTGTGAATAAATTCTATAGTTAATAGGAACGAGAAAAGTGAGAGGCTTGCTCCTAGAAAGGGATTTCTCCAGCCATAGCTTTGGGCTGTGTAGTCCTGGATCTATGCAAACACAGCAAGTTTTATGCAGTCATGAAACAGTTAAAAACACCTAAAATTTCACATCCCCAAATTTCCCAATTGTGTAACCTCTTGCCACCACCAATACATCAGCCAGAGGAGCTTTTAAACTGCAATTTAAGAGGTGTTTACTTAGGGATTCCCCTGTCCCCAAAAGAGCATCACGTGGCTGGTTTGACCTAATCCACAGCTCTTCTGCAGGGCAAGCCCACAGAGCTCCAGGTTCCAAAAAAATGCAATAATTATCTAGCACAGAGGTTGAAATAGTGATGTGGGGTTTGTTTTTTTTTTTCTGCTCACACCTTTAAGCAACTGCTTCCCCCCCCCTTCCCTGTGCAGCCATCAGGACCCTGGGCTTTCCAGTTGTGTTCCTGTGCAAGAGGAAAGTTTTCAGAAGTTTTGGCACAGCTGTTAAGACAGGAGATGTTAATGCAGCCCCTGAAATATTAATTCAAAGGTGAATTATTCTTCTCTAGTCTGAATATGGAGTACTGAGAGCATTTAATTGCAAGTAAGGAAAAGGGAATCCTTGGGGAGTAGCGTCAGTGAACAAAACTTGCTTATGGAATGAGTGGGTTTGAATCACTGCACAGGAGTTGGTAGCTTGTGACAGCAAGTTATCTATCAAGTTAAAGGAAATAATCCCAGGAACAGGTTTACCAATGGTTTCCTAGGGAATGCTGATCCAGGGCTGTACCTGCTCTCAGATCAGAAAATCATTCTGCAGGTAAACAAATGAAAATTAGCTCAAGAGAGCCTGTGGCCAGCAGTCTGGAATTGCACTGCTTTGCCAAACTTCCTCTACAGCCCTTGACTAAGGAGAAGGGAAAGTGCCTGAGTGATGGAGGAGCCCCCATCCCCAGGACATCCCAGCCCCACACAGACTCATCAGCTTTCAGCTTTTTCTACATTTGCAGACCACTCTCATCCTCTTTCAACAGAAGCTGGCATTTAGAAATTCCTCTGAATTTGGACCAGGGTAAATGGAAGCAGATTTGCTCCTGCTGAGGTGCTAAAAGACTCTTCTGCAGTCAGTTATTTCCTTATTAGAACAAGGGGGGAAAGAAAAAGGGAGGGCTAGTGAGATCAAAATTAGCCATTCTTCATTTGCAAATTAGCTTGTTTTGTTGTCTGTAGCAGTTGTTTGTGTTCAAGCCTTTGCTGTCCAACTCTGGGTGTAAGTTTTTTTCAAATGCAGGAAAACCTTGTAACCCTCTTAAAAAAAAAAAAATAAAAAATCCCTGTTATTACTGATTACTGCTGCACGTTGCAATTGTCTTTTCAGCATGAATCTGGTTCCTTGTGAAACCTTGGGACTAAAGCTCATTATCACACCTGAATAAGAAGCCCAGGTTCTAAACCAGGGTGTGCATACTGTTTTAAGTTGTAACGAGGGAAAATTAGCATAGATCTGTAAGTACCTTGGAGAGCTTGACATTATCAGGGATACAGAATACTGGTTAATTTCTTCAGAAATCTTGTGTGCCTTTACATGGGCTTTCAACATAAAAGAAAAAAACACATGTTCCAGCTCTCTCCCATCACATTAGGGAAAATGTTGATTCCCCAGCTTGTTGAAATAGTGATTTACAGAGCAAATGACAGACTGAGTTCAGTGGAGAGCCCCTTACCCAAGGGGAATCCTTTCAATGGGTTGTTTCATCAGGTTTTATGGGCAGGGGCTCAACTGTGACCTCCCCAGCCAGGAGTTTTTCCCCTGCAGATCCTGAAGGGATCCCAGAACTTCATTTATTCACAGATGTGAAGGGAAATCTTGGCCCTTTGAAATCAAAGGTTCCCATTGGCTTCAGCTGGTTGAAAAGAGCAGCACTCAGCTGATGAATTATGGAAATAAAATATGAAGGGAGTAACAGCCCCAGCAAACTCAGGAAAAAATCTACTTCAGGTGGTGTGCACAACACTGATACTCTCTATAGTAAAGGCAATGGGTAGACTACCAATAGCAGCACGAAAATATAAGTATCTCCCTGAAGTCAGCAGTAGGAAGGAACTCAGAGCTTCCTCAGAGAGTGAATTCATATCCTTTTCACAGTGTCAGCTCAGTGAGACTCTTCATCCCCACCAAGAGAAGAAAGGAGCAGCTCTTAATGAAGTCCTGGTGCAGACTTATTTGAATTTTTGAGCTTCAGCATTTTATTGGAAAGAGATTAAAATGTATATTTGCTGAAATAATTTTAAATGTCTGAAAAAAACCTCACCTCTGCTCACAGCTTTGATACTTTTTAGAGTAATACATCAACTGTTCAAAGTGATGCTAGATTAAATGTGATTAAAGGCTTCGTTTTCATCTGGAAAAAATGGGTTCAGTTTAATGAAAATGGTTGGTGAGAGGATGACCACTTCTTTGGAGAAGCAATTCTTTATTATACTTTTGAAAGGAAAGAGTGTCTTTAATGTTTTTGCAAGGTGACATTGATTTAAACTTTCCCTTTGAGTCAAAAATGGTTCTTAATTCCTGTTATCCAGGCAGATGGAACCAGAAAACCTTAGTTTTAAGATTTTTTTTTTTCCCAAGTAGAAAAACATTGATTATATTTAATTTCTATGTAATTTTAGCTTTCATGAAACTGCAGGGTGGGATGCAAATTCTGAGAAAAATAAGATACTTTATGATCAATCTGTATCTTTAACAAGACCTTCATTAAAATCCTCATGTAAGAACTTTTAAGGCTGACCTGACATTCAGAGAGATGCAAGATAAAATTCATATCCTCCTTAGTCTGTGGCAGGAATTTCATTGCCACAAAAAGAGCAAACAGTTTACCTCTCACCATTCTCCTAATCTGAGCTTAAACTGTGTTCAGTATTTTTATCAGCATTTCATCTCAATTTATAGAAAGAAAAATATATACTGTTTTCTCAGTAGAAAAATTGTAAAACTGTTTCCTTAGTAGAACTTGTTTTTCAAAGCAGACTTTAAGTCTCTGTTCAAATGCTCCAGGCTGAGTAAAAAATAAAAAATAAATAAAAAAATATTCCAGCCAACTCAACAAGAATTTCTTGGCTATAAACAAATCCCAACAATAAAAGAAAAATCTCTGAAGAGTGGTTGTAGAGGTATTTTATAGCACAGTTTGGTAACTTTTAATGTGTGGGGGTCTCTGGCTGGGTGTGAGTTGAAGTATTGGGTTCTCAGTAAAAGCAGCTGAGGAGTGATGAAGCTGCCAGGCTGCCCATGTGGTTTTCTGTGAACTGATGAAGCTGCACTGGTTTTAACTGGGCTGTAGAAGAGGTCACAAATGCCATGGTGCTATCCATGGGTGGATTTGGATTTGGGGACCTTGTACCCCCTTGAAACCCAAGGAATTGGGTGCAGCCCTCCCACCAGCTGGGCTGGTGACTTCTGGTAACCATCCAGATGAAATGCTGGGGTAGGGAAGGCAACAAAATCTAAACCAAATGATGAAAAATGCTGGGGTAGAGAAGGAACCAAAATCTAAACCAAATGGTGAGAGCCAAGGCCAACAGTGTCAGCTGATCATCACTTCTTGGGTTGGCAGCAAACCCTGGGGGTCAGGGGACATCCAGGGAAGGTTTATATCAAAGTGCTTCATGAACTAGGAAACAAATAGAACCTTTGCAGATTATTTGCCTCTCAAAACATGTTCAGGTGCAGTAAAACAGGAAAAAGAAACTCCCCTTGTAAAACAGCAGCTGCTGCAGTACAGATGGGGCTCTGCTAACCTTGCTGGGAGGGCAGCCCCAGGTTGATTCCTGAGGATGTCCCCATCAGCTCTGCCCTCCTGGGGCTCTTTGTCCCCATCCAGTGCAGAAGTGGTCCTGGGGGAGGGAGAAGAGGATGGAGCCAGGTCCCAGCATCATGCTGCAGGATGGCTCCTCATGCAGCTGAGTTTTGTGGCTTCCCCCCCTGTGCTGTTGGCCACACTGCTTTTTGCTTACAGGAGTATTTGATTTTAAGCAGATCCCTGTTTCTCAAAGAATGTGCTAAATTTAGCCACTCTGAGAAGGTATTTGAAGGAATGGAGAATTATGCTTTTATTGAAACTAAATATGAGTTACATCTCCCTGCTGAATCCAAGGTGCAAGCTGCTGGAGTGTTTTCAGGATGTTATAATTATTATTATTTCCATTCCATATGGAACTTAATTGTAAATCTGACAGTGAACTTACTTCCACATTGAACTTGGCTGCCTGGATGAGTTTGGAATTTATTATTTCAATTTTATTCCCTGCACTTTTTGTAGGAAATATTTTTCTGTTCTTTAGTGGCTGAGCTCCTGCTGAATTTACAGCCCTTTCTTCATCAATAAATTCAGAAAAAAACAAATAATTGTTGGGCAGAAACCCCCAAAATACTGTACTATTAAAGTACATTTTGAGACAGGGCACCATCTTGTTTTATGAGGTGTAGTTCAATGTTACAGTGGTGTTGGGACAGTTGGAGTGATTTTTGTTGCTGTTGGAAGATTGGGATAGGAAATAATGAATTACTACTGAATATTTTTACTACTCTTCACTTGCTTCTGTTTGTTATTTTCAGTGCTTCCATTTTTTGTGCTCCTTGCACTACTTATTTTTAATTAGGATCCAGATTTGAACATGCAGCTCATCAGTCTCAGGAGTAGCTGCCTTGTGCAGTCTCTCTGGTTTTGGGGAAGCTATTTCTGCAAATAAGCCCTGGCCAGTGCTGTTCCAGGAATTCTCCCTTCTTGGCAAGAAGAGGAAGGCTGAGGGTGTGTGCTATAAGGACTTCCATTATACAAAGTGTACTTAGCCCACTGTAGGCTGGTGAGATTTCTCATTAGGAAAATGGAAAGGATGGAAAATCATCCTATATTTATGACTACTGTATTCCCCCATCACTTGCACCACCACCACCAATCATGCTGACTCCCTGGAAACAGGGAAAGAACAGGGCTAAATATTGTGCAGAAGCTGCTCTGAAATAAATTGCCAAAATCAAGGCATTTTACATACAATTTTGTCAGCTCTCTGTGATAAAATGAACAGCAGGATGGAAATCCAGGGTAGGCTAAACAAAATCAAAGCAATGGATGAGTTATAACTTCTGGCATGTCATATCCATCCTGTATCTCACTGAGGAAAGTTTCCATGTTCCCTCATCTTAGGAAAAGTGCAGTGGTCTTGGTTTTGACACTGAATATTGGCAATTATGGCCCTAAATCATCATAAATTTGAGAGTAAAAAGTACCAAAAAAACAAAGTTATTTTGTTTGGACCAGAAATGGATGGCTTATTAATTAGAGCTCCTCCTGAAGTTTTCTGCCATGAGGAGTGTTATATCTATTCATGAAACTCTGCAAAAGAGTCAAGTCCAATATCAATCCTAAGGAGATTAAATACTTAAGCATTATACTGTCCTCTAAATTAAGGAAGTTGTATAAGCTTAATTTCCAGAGGATTCTAAATGTGATTAAACTGGATATGCCATGATTAAATATCTTGCTGCTATCCATTTCTGGGTGGATTAACTCTGTTAAAATGAACTCTTCCTTAATATTTATTTCAGATAACTCCCTGGGCAATTTCTTCTTCTGTGTTTTAGAGTCTCTCCCCTTTTTTTGGCTGTTTTGCATTGGGAAAAAAATGTGACTGAAAGCAGATACTATAGAATGTTCCTGGGTATCCCTCAGATTTCCATGCTAGCAGCAACCTTCTCCAGCAGCTCCACTGAATTCCAGGGGAATCTTCACAGGCTGAGGCTTCCACCTTGGTGGTTGCTACCCCTGGATTTTCCACTCAACTCATCCCATGTGTGTTCCAGAAAAACCTCTCAGAAGCCTTCACACAATTTTCCCCCTCCAGCCACCCCTTTATCACAAAACTGGTTGATTTTTTTTCTGCATCTGACCCTGAGAGGATTAAATGGGCAAAATAATCTTTCTCTAGGAATCAAGGTAATTTCACCTGGGATTTGCAAAAAGGTCCAAAGGGTTTCTTTTCAGCCTTGCATTTTTCCTTCAGCTTTACAAATGTATTGAAACTTAGTTTTCCTTGTGAAGTTGTAGGTTTGGGAAATACTGATTTCATGTAACCTCATTGTCATGAGATTGAGGGATAACCAACAGCTCCAGTTTCCAATATTCCTTAACTAAATGCAGTGCAGGAAAGTTTTTACTGGCCAAAGTGAATGCTTCAGGAGCACTGTGTATGCTTCCAGGACTGTGACAGATTGCAGCATGGAAAATGTCCCTTTCTAAGAAGATTTACAGATGTTTACAGTTGTATGGAATAGGGAGCAGTCCAGCCCTTGTCATCCCTGCTCCTGGAACCTCCCACCATGCTGTGATGCAGTTTGCTCACAGCTGATCTGTGCATTAAATTCCCCATCAGAAATACTTCCCCAGTTTTTCCCTGGCAGACTTCACTTCTCTTTATTCTCACATGAGATGTGGGATTTGCTGGATGTGACCTGAGGTGAAGGTCACCTTCCACCCCAAAGTTGGGAGGTGTGTGCCCAGGAGGACAGAGGGACACCTGGAGTAAGCTACACCCAGACTTAGAGGAACACAAATCTGTAGAGAGCTAGATCAGCATCCTCACTCAGCATTGCAGAGGGCCTGGATCAAGCAAATATATTTATTTGTTTTCTCTGCAAAATTACCCACCAAAAAGATTCAGGAAGGCTCCTCCTGTGCTGCCCCATGGATCAATGAGGGGGTAGCTTCTGCTTTCTCATCCACCTACTCTGTCCCACTGCTTCTGAGTAGAGAGACATGTAGGAACCATTTACCAGGTTGTTGGGTTGTTGTTTTTTTTTTAATCTGCATTGGTATTAATGTATGCAATTTTTTATATACTCATTATCCATTTAGCACAAGGTGAACCACTCAGACTTCATCAGTCTAAGCCAGCTAAGCTATTGCTGAGGTTACTGTTGATGCTTTAATGGCTTTTGTTGGGTTCATCCATTATTCTCGGTGCTTTATTAACATGAGTTGCTCCCCCTGTAACAGCTACCTTGCCTTCTTTCCCTGACCTTATGTCTCTCTGTGTATCTCTGTGTCTCTGCCTGCTTTGCTACCTCTGCCTTCAGTTGGCCTAATGGATAAATCAGGTACAGGAGAAAGGTTTTAAAGCCACTTGTTCTGTTCTTCTGTTTAAAGCTGGTTCAATTCAAATAAACATCAAATCTACCTGACTGCCTCTGCCTGTCAGGTAGGTAGATGTCACAAATCTGCAGCATGTATATACATGTATACATCTATATGTATACACACAGATGCCCAAGACTGAAATCAGTAGTTTGGTCAACACTCTTTGAAAAATTCCTCTGATGCAGAGACTGGACAAAATTCAGGAAAATAAAGGGAAAAAAATGAATAATCTGAAAGAATGAGAGGTGGTTGCACTGCATAATATCTTTCATTCCCCCAAATCCTGTCTCCCTGAGAGAAGATAGCTCAGAGAAATGCCATCTCATTGGAGTGAAAGTAAATAATGCTCTCTTCTCCAAGTCTCTTACCCCAAATGCCAATGATCAGGTCAGCATCAGAGAAGTGCCCCAAGCACCTGCTCACAGTGAAGGAAAGCTCTGTCAACAACAAAGTTAGCACTGTTCAGGAGTGGCTTTTGGATGAAACACTAGCCCTAGCCTGGAGCAGAAGGGCTGAGTTTAATGTCAGCACTCCAGCTCAGAGCAGGTTACAGTCTCACTACAGTAGGAATCCAGCCCTCCAGCCAAGCAGCAGCAGCAGCAATCTGTCAGATCCTTACTCAGCCTTTCCTGAACTCACTCTCACATCCCCACCACCTGTCTGCAGGGACATAGACTTGGGCTCCATCATACAGTGAGCAAGAGGTAAGCCCAGGAGGGCTTTATTTTTATTTTTTTTCTTGCAGAAAACTCAAGTTTTTTCTTGCTCCCTGGCTTTCTTTGCATACTGACCTGCAACTGATCTCTTTTAGAGATGCTGCTGACAAGCTGGAAGAAAATCAGCTTTGCTGATTCCCATTTCTAGTAGTCCTCTCACACGGTGTTGGAAACTCCTACAAGAAAACAGAGTCACCTGAGCACCTCATTCCTCAAACCTATTGCTTGGAGGTTCAGAAAGCACATTCTCAAATTTCAGGGTGACACAACTGAGATTAGAATGTCATGGGCTGGTTGGTTTGTTTGTTGTTTTTTTTCTTTTTTTTCCATAGAACATATAGAGTCCTAAATAACCCAGGCTGATCTGAGTACAAATGATTTTTCAGCCCTTTCCTAAGACAGCTGTCAAGTGGCAAAAGGATCTATTGGCAATATGGCTACTGTTGACTTACCTACAATATTCCCCTCTCCCTATAATTTTCCTTTTCACCTGCCAAACCTATCCATTTATATGCTTATATCCTGTTATTATATAAAATCAGGATGACAAATTGTGTGTCTGCAGCCCTCTTTGTTCCCATTCCACAGCCCAGTGAACATTCCTGGTGTACATCAGTTTTATGTGAATGTAGGATGTTTGGGGTTTGTGAAAAATGTTGCTCTGCATGATTCATTTTACTGCAGCTAATGCCAGGGAAGAAAAAAAAAAAAAAGAATAATAAAAAAATCACACACACCACAATACCTCTATTGAAAATAATAGCCTGCTTCTTGGACTTTGCACATATATTTCTTTTGTCTGGTGGCTCTTTTGTTTAAGCCACTATCCAGGTGGAATAATCAGGTCTCTACAAGCAGAAACCTATCAGCTCTGGCATCATATTTTGTGGATTCCAAGCATCAGTCACAAGTGTCAGTGTAGGGGCTTGGTGGCATATTTATTTATTTCCAGGTGTCTGAAGCTGCTCCTGCCAACACTCAGGGGCAGGACAGTGGCTCCATCCCCCTGTGCTTACACCCAGGAGGAACAGTGAAAAGGAGAAAAAAAAATCTTGGCTCCCCTGGCAGCAGGTGTAAGATTTGTTGGGGCAAGGATTTTATTTGCCATCAGACAATTTAAAGATGCTTTTATGAGGGAAGGAATCTCTCCATCTAACACACTGTGTTTGCAGTTCTGGATGTCTCTGGTGCATGTTTTAAGAGCTCTTGTGTGATGTTTGCAACTGGGGAAGTTTTGGATGCCAGCAGCAGTGTGGGAAGGCAGCAGCCCACAGGGGTACAGCAGCAGAGATCCTCAGTGATGATGCTGGAGCTCATTTTAAACTTTGCAACTTCTTCTGGTTTTCAGGCACCTTCTATGCCTCACTGTGTTGCTAAAATAGAAAAGAATTGCCAGTGGTTTTCTCTGAGTCTCTTTCATTCAAATCTACTAATATTTCATGTGCTGTTCCTAGTATTTCATGAAAGGAGTCATGTGTGCTTCTTCTGGGATGGTGGCTTTTTTTTTTATTTATTATATTTTTATTTTTAATAACCCACTAAGGACCTGATTCTTTCAAAGGTGCATTACCCTCTGGTTTCAGTGGAGCCTGAAAATTTCACATGAAAAAGAAAATGTGCTTCTTTTTGCCTTTTTATTTTTTTGTTTGCAAGTGCCACAAATCCGTGCTTCTGAATCCTTCACTCTGTAGCTGCAAACAACCCACTTTATTCTGCCTTTGTTTCTCCCGTGAAGCTACCCTGTCATATCCTGAGTGTGCAGTTATCAGCAAAAGACCATGCAGGATTTTCTGGTACCACATTATATATCTTGTGGCCCTGCTCTATGTGAGTTTAGCACAAAAGACAACCCTATTAAAATTACAATGCATTTATCACCTCACTCAGTTCAAAGAACTCACAAGCTGCAAAGAATTTAATTAAAACATGATGATTTAATAGGCAGGCTCCATCTATTGTTTACTTGGGAGGCTGAGATTCTGTTTAAAATTAGGTCCCAAATTTAATTTAGGCTTCCAGCAGCCTTGTCATAGAAACTGACAGTGAGGGCTGGACCTTTCCTTTCACAGAGCTATGGAATAGCTGGGGAAGGGGAAGAAGGTGGTTGGAGTCTGAGTCTCTTCCATGAGGATCACAAGAAAAAGAGCAGGATCACTTCCAGGAGTGATGCTCCAGTGATGCTTCCAAGCTGAGGATGGGGAGTCAAAGGGTGGCCTAGGAAAGGTGCACGTTGCCTCTTCCCTCAGAGGCCTTGGAGACCTCAAGCAGAATTTGTCAGCTCAAATTGCTTTGTTTTGTGCTAATTCTCTTCTGTTTCCAAATAATGAGTTGCTCCCGGAGGCAAAGGTCTTCTGGGGACTAAAGCCCTTTTTAATTTCTTTGCTGGGTTTATGATACTCAGCTTACAAAAGGATACCACAAAAGGTCCTGAAAATGCATTTCCTAGGAACAGCCTCTTGTAAAGATGGAACTGGGAAAGAAAAGGGGCAGCAGCAGCAGAAGCAGCAGCACAATGAGTCCCCAGAGGAGAGAGAAAAGAGCCAGTGCCATTCTGTACAGCACTGAGTGGTTAATAGCTCCAGGGACCTACAAAAAAAAAGGGCTTCTCATTTTTCAGGCCCTCTCACCAGCACAGCTAAGGTTGGCAAAGCTTCATCCCCAACCACCTCCCGATAATTTCATTTATCAATTACCCAAAGCAGCCAGCGCTGCAGTTTTAAGGCTCTCTCCTTTACCAGGCAAATATATCTTTCCTTATCCAGATGGATCTTGGTGTGACTCAAGGAAGATATTGTGCATGACTTCTATAAACAGAAAAAATGTAAAAAATCTTGCCACAAAATGCATGATTTAATGTACGTATAAGGAAAGGCGCTGTGCCAGTTTCTCAGTTTCTGTCACAGCTTTAATGAAAAGTGATTCTAGCATTTGAAAAATCTTAAAAGCTGTCCCAGCCAAATGCCATGTTTCTATATATTATCTGAGCTGTAAATCTAAGTTTTAGTAGGATATTACCTACGTGGCTTGATGAGGGAGTATTTAATAATTTCTTATGATGAAATTAATTCTTATTTATTAACACTGCAGTTACAGAATGAATCAGTTTAAGGAAATTTCCTTCTACATCACAGAATGATCCATGGGAAAGATATGTTAATTCACTTTCTCTGCACAAACCCATTCTGTGCTCACTGTAAAGGACTGCAGCCCTAACTCACTGGACCAGCAAACTGCAGGGGTAGAGCCCATGTGTCCTCCCAGCAGAGTGCTCAGCCTTGCTACCACCACCCATGCTTGCAGAAGTTGACCCAAATGCATGATAAATCCATGGGGTGATTTATGATATTTATTGGTTTATGATATTTATTGGGTTTATTTATGATAAATCCATAAATATTTGTGCAATTAATTGGGCTGCATGGTGGAGGGAGGGGGTGGCTGCCTGCATGGCTTTGGTCACCTACAGATGTTCTGTTCTCCATTCTGTGGCATGGAGATGGCTCAGCAGCCCATGCCACCTCCAGCCCATGCCTCCATCATTTTAGGCTGTCTTTGGCTCAAGAAACTCTTTCTTCCTCCATGTTCAAAAAGCACAAGTCCCATTTTTTGTTAACCTGAGCTGGCCAGGGCATGATGTGGTGTGACCCAGTCCCACCAAGGCCCTTCAGAGGGAGCCTGGGGCACTTGGAAGCTCCACAAGGTCCTCTCAACACCAAGTTTTCTGTCACCAGTGGGTTTTGCCTTTTTAATTGGGATTTTAGGGTAACTTGCCCAGTCACCTATTCCTTCACCTGGGTGGGAGCCTGCTGAGAACTGCAGACTGCTTCTGCTGGATAGAGCCATCAATTATTTACATTCCCTTCATATAGCAACCTATTGACTACAGCATTGTAAAGTAGCCTATTAATGTTTTAAGCATTTCACTTTATTTTAATAGAAGTAAATTATTTAGGAAATACTAAAATGCTTTATGCTTTGACTAATGAGAAGCAAAAGGGTACCCTGCATCTTATTTTAATTGGATGTTTACCCTATCCTGTAGAAATCAGGCATTTCTTATTTCATATTTAATTAACTAGGCATACAATCCCTGATGGATATGCATTCAGTTTTTCCACTTGATCTAGTCATTAAGAGCCATAAATGTGCGGATTATTTTGGTTTGGAAGCATGAAATAATCCTGGTTTTCAAGTCACTTGGTTAGCACAGACTCAGGGATCTGTATCACTGCTCATAGGTGCATTCAGTGTTCTAAATTAATGCCATGCAGTGCATTATTTTGGGGATAATGTGAATTGATCCAGTGGTGAAAAATGTCACCTGAAAGGAGTGATGTCTTTGAGTCTCTCTGCCTTGGTTAGCACAGAAGTATTCTGCAAGATTACTGCATCATATTACAGTAATTTCCTGGGATATTACAGTGGTTGGTGTGGATTTACAGAATGTTTGCAGTGTTTCAACACTGTCTTGATTGTTTTCTGGGTAAAGATGAGTATCCACTTCTGTCCTAAACCATATGTTTATATCACAAATAAGAGCTCCCCCATCCTCAGGGCTGGGATGAGGGGCTGAGCAGTAACCTGAATTTTGTTTTATCCTCCCACCTGCCCAGCAGAACTTTTTGCTTTGGAGGTATAATCATAATTTATCTTGTGAAAAGCAGCACAGTCTCTCAAACTGCAATCTCTGCTTCATTCTGAGGACAAGACAACCCAGTGCTGCACCCTGGTTTGCAGCAAACCCTTGGTTTAGCTCAATCTTATGATTATTTCTCTTCTTCATGCTTTTTATTAAGGAGCATATAAGTCAGGAGCAGTTTGATGCTGAGAGTGTGTTTCAGGCTGGGTCTTTGACAGACAAGTTGGGTAATACCTTGTAATGTTTTACCAGGGAAAAAAGAGAGCTGGATGATGATGAACAGGAAAGAAAGAGCTATAGAAGACCAGGCAGCAAATTCTTCCTTATGTATATTTGATCAGCCAGCTGTTGTTGCTGAGTTTCCTTACACTGGTCATGTTTTCATCTAAAATAAAGGGCTTCCAGCTTCAATTTGAGGAGCAGGAAACAAGAGAGAGCAAGTTTCTAGCTAAAGGAGATGGTGGGGGAGGCAATGAAAGCAAAGAGAACCTGAAGGCAGCTGGGGAAAGTGATGGTGATGGTGAGCACACCCAGAGAGGGGCAAAAGTGGCACTGGTGATGCCAGCTGAGGTCACAGAATCACAGAATGCTTGAGCTGGAAAGAACCTCGGAGATCACCAAGTCCAGCCTATGACCTGACACCACCACATCTGCTAGACTGCCACACCCAGTCTCTAAGTGGATATTGAATATAAGAATATTTTAATGTGATAATTCAATATAATAGTTTATAATAATTTATAAAAATAATATAACAATTGAATATAAAAATAATTTAATAACATAATACTTTAACATGAGAGCCTAAACTGCTGCCACATCAGATTGCTTTGTGCCAGGTCCTGGTTCAGCTTGGGAGGGAGGAGGTCACTGGAGGAACAGGACCCTTGTCTGCTGCAGAAGTTCCAGGGTTGGGTTGCAGTAATTGAAACAAATTGGTCTTTCCCAGCCTGTAACATCCCAGCAATTTTCTTCAACTCATCCATTTAAAAACTGCTTTCCAAATTACCATCCAGCCTTCATAAAACAATTAGAAGAGTGCAAACAAACCCTGTCACACTGATGTGCTAATTACCCTCCAGGCTCCTGATCTTTTGGGTTGCTTTCCTCTAGCAAAACTGAGCCTTAGAAGTGAGTTCCTTCCCCCTCCACCCTCCAAGCTGTAGGAAAGGACAATTTCCAGCTGTACAACTTCACTCATGTAGATCTGAAATGCACAGTTTACTTCTCTGTAACCAGTTCTGCCCTGGTGCTAGCTGAGGTTTAGGAGTTTCCCAGATATTTCCAAATATTGTGGGGTTTTTCATTATTTCTTTTCCCCCCCCCAGGGAAAATACATTTCTTCTTATGAGTAGTTATGAATTATACCATTAGGCTGTGCCCCACTGCTACTGGGGAGGACTCCCACTGAGGTTTCAGCAGGAGTTTGATGGGAAGCAATGCATCCCTGTGATAAAGGCTAAAGGAAAAAGCTGCATGGAACATTTAGCTCAGGGAGGATGCACAAATATTTCAGTGCTAGTGATCTGTTTAGGCCAGAGGTAGAGAGAAAAAAACCTCCTGCTGTAGACACTGGCTATGGGATAAACCTATCTGCTTGTTTCTTGCTTCTCAGCAGGAAAAAGGGGGGATTTCTTGATGCTTTCCTTAACAAATGTCAATATAAAAAGCTTTTCAATTAATATTCTTGATTATTCACACCACACTTCAGGGCTTTTGAATCCTGTTCTGGTCCTGGGTTTGTTGCTTCTCTCTGTACATTCTGGGGCAAACCAGCCTGCAAATGCCCTCACTGCACATCCAGCTCTTTCTGTGTCCTGGGTCTTTCCCCTGTTTTCACTTTTTGCAAAAGGCAGAAAAAAACCTTATTTTCAGCATCACTCATGGACTGTTTTTCCTCACTTGTAAACCTGCTGCAGAAGGAAAGATTTAACTCTCTTCAACTGTATTAGCCCATTGCTGGCAGCCCCTGGAAGCAGGTTTAGATGCTATAGATGGGACATGTGCCAGGAGGAAAGCTGGCACCTGTTTACAGATGGAAAGAAAATCCACGCTGAGCTGGGATGAGCTCATCTTTCCTCTTTTGGTTGGGTTTATTTTATTTTTATTTCTTTCCAAAAAATCCAGGTTTGCTGCTTGAACTCCAGTGCAAGATGCAAGCTTCTTCTCTCCTAATTAGCAAAGTAACATTTATGAGTGCACTCAAAGCTATGAGTGGCCAGAACTTTTCCTGGTCCTGTTTCAAGCAATTCCTCTAAGAGCTTTCTTATTTTTTTCAGTAATATATAAAAATGGAGACATAAAGAAAAGAATGGACAAGCTATTTTTAACACTTAAGCCATTTTGGTCAAAACTGACTTTTTAGAGATGAAATCCCAGCAATCTAGATAGAGATAGATAAGAAAAAGGCTATTTCCTATCCCCCAGCAATTCCCTGTGTCTTGATGTCAACAGCCTTATCGTTCCTGGTAGGGGTGAAGTGCTCTGAAATAAGAGGGGAAAGACTTCCCCCAAAGAGTCACAGCCATACAGTTGGGATACTCAATCAGGATCTGTAGCAGAGGGATGTCCAGAAGCCATTTATTTTATTTGACCCAGGCAGAGGATTAACCACATCATACCTATCCTTAGAAATTTCAAGTGGTAGATATCCCACAGCTATAGAATGGAAATAATTGTATTGCTTAATGGACTTTGCTGTTAAAATGTCATCTTTTTTTTTTTCTTTCTTTCTTTCTGGTGTTCATCTTCCACCTTTCTCCCAGCTAAACATTTATATACTCCCAGTGAGGAATGAAGTTGCCTCTGAACTCTTCCAGTCATGCCATAAATCTGTTCTTGCCTATTTACACCCCAGCAATATCAGGTTTATCATTAGAAATGTCATTTAAGGTTGGCCAAACTGGTCAGCTCCTCCACTGGGGATGTTCTTTAATGCTTAACATGCACTGGAAATGCCTCAGGAGAGTTGCCCTGGTGTTACAAACTCAAAGTGGAGTAGATCTGGAAACCATTTGGGAACACAGTGGAGCAGGGTTCATCACCATCCACGACTTCTGTGCCTGAAACCTCAAGTGGTAGTTTAAAGAAAAGAAATCAGTTTGTCTCTGAAGAGCATGCCTGGGGGGAAGACAGAGGATCCAGGGGTGGTTCCCATTTTGGGAGGTGACTTTTCCCATCTCCAGCAACAGCCAGAGAGAGCCAAGGGTTGGGGGGGGGCTCCTGCATGGCTGGTAGAAGAGCAGCTCACTTCTTGCTTTCTAAGAAATATTCTGGGTTTGCCAGCTGGATTCAGGCAGCCTCTGACATTTGTAGTGATGTAAGGTGTAAATGTAGGCTCATTTAAGCTAATCAAGAAATCAGGTTATTTTCTGATGGATTTGTGACCCTCTGAAGCATATTCCTCTGGGTGCTTTGTATTCTCCCTTTTTGTATGCATGGTTTAAGTTAATGGCTTGATTTAGATTTGAATTTGTCTCTGTGTATGTTTACATAAACAAAAAAAGGGGGACACAGATATGTGTGTGTATATATATATATAGCTATAGACATACAAAAGTTTAATTATTTATACTAGTGAAGACACTCATTTCTGTTCATTATAATATGATCTGTAGGACCTTTTTTTTTTTTTTTTTTTCTTACATCCAGCCATATGGTGCTGTGACGGGTGGCTGAGCTGGTTGCCTTGTTCACAGTTTACCATAGATGTACAGCAGATTTTATGTTCTACACAAAAAGATTATTCCAGACAGGGGAGAGCTGCCTGCTGCTGGCTCTGGATGCCACTTTGGGGCAGGAAGGGGACCCAGAGCCTGAGGTGAACCTTGTGGGGAGGCTTAAACCTGCTTGAGTAGTGATGCAGAACTTGCAGAAAAGCATCAGGTGGGCTGGCAGGGAGGGGATTCATCCTGCCCTGGGCTTTTCTTCTGTTAAAGAATTCCTGGCTGCTCTTTGGAAAATAAACAGTTTGCTGGGTCTGACCTAATGACTCTCCTGGGCATTTTTTCAGGAGCTGTGTGCCCCTGGAGTATCTGATAAATGCCACCACTCCCTAAGGCTTCCACTGCCCTGAGTCCCCTTCTGGCTCCTCCACAGACCACCCAGAGCCTGGTCCCTTGTCACCTGGTGCTGAGCAGCTCTTGTATAAGGAATTTGTGTGATCATGTGTGAAGAAAACCCCAATCTATCATCTCCCAAATTACCCAGGGGTGATGAATGGGAGTTTGTTGGAGCCTTCTGCAGCTGGGTGGGACAATCCTGCTGGCACTGCTGCCTAATCTAGTACTTAATAACTTCCAATTCCATTTATTTCAATAAAAACATAAGCTGGAAACCTTTATAACACTATAGGTTTATATGTGAAATATAATATCTGTATATACTAAGAGTATAATATGTATAATTTCTATATAATAGTGTAACTCACAATATAACCTCACATACACATGGGCTTTCATACCCTTAGCTCTCTGTGGATGGGGAGGGACCAGAGTCCCACCCTGGATGTGTCTGTGTGTCCAAGGCAGCAGCAGGTACCAGAGAGGTCAAAACAGGAGCATTCCCTGGAACCACCTAACCCCCAGGATATAAATTCCTGGGAAGAGCTTCTCGGGCTCAGCCTCTCCCTGGGCACCACACTGTCTGCAGCCATTGCAGGAGAAGCATCATGAGAGAAGGAAAAAGTCCTCAGATGGGATAAAATGGAGGGAAAACTGCAAGGTTTGGTTTCTCAGCTCAGTTCCCTCCTTCCCCAACATCTCTGCCAAGAAGGGCTTGGCTGGGAGGGCTTTGGGGTGATGCTTGCAGGGGTTTATGCCTGCTCTTAGGGATGTTCCTGGCTCTTTAGCACCCTGCAGCTCAGAGCAGGCATCAGGAAGTTTCAAGGCAGGAGCCCAGGGTTTGTGCAGCCTTGTGGAAGGAGTGAGTATCTTAGGGGATGTTTTACACACAGCCCAGTTCAGCGAAGGAAACGAGAGCTTTGTTTATGACAGATTTCTGGGTTTATTCCCAAGGCTCCGAAGTAAATTACTACTAAAAAAAAAAACAAAACCAACCCAAACCAACAATGCAGACAGAACCTGTAATATTTGCCTCAGCATTATTCACCCAGCAATTCAGGAGCCACAGATCAACCTGTGGAAGACAGCAGGTAAAATATGAGCCCTGCTCCAGTCTCTCGAGCTGGTGTAAATCAAGAGTAACTTTGCCTGAAAGCAACAGAGTGTAAAATTGGTGTAAGTGAGAATCTTCCCTACTGATACGTCAGTGAAACTATTTGCTTTGAGTGTTTATGGAGACTGCTAACTTAATAGCTTATTTTCTTACACATTAAATAGATCAAAGGTATCTGGAGTAATTTTCTAGCATGACTGAAATAAATGTGTGTTGATTGCCACAGAACTTGCAGGAATCACACTCTTGGTGAATCTGAATCCAAAAATAGTGATTGGATTTTTTTTTTTTTTTACTTTTTTTTTTTTCCTGGGTTTAATAAAAGGAGTAGCAGTGCTCTCTGAAAACACACATTCATTTGATTTGATTGACATCTCCAGTTCTGGATGTATATTCTAACTAATGGAATGAATATTGCAATACATGAATCAATTATATTTGTTCAGTTGTCAGCTTTGTAAAGTGAGAACACTTTAAATTATACATGATCTAGCTGTCTATATATTATGTTGTCTTAATAGCTGATCCTACCATCAATACATTTGTTTTAATGAGGAACTCCTCAACATACACAGCTCACATCTGACCCTCTGTTATTTATTGAAGCAATAGGCTTTTATCCAGGTACTTCAAAATAGAATCCTCCTCACTTCATGACCAGGAGATGGAATATGGCTGATGAGAAAGATTTGCTGGTTAACATCCCTGCCAGCATTACTGGGATCTCTAGTTTACAGTCATTGCTCTTTATACTGTGGGAGCAGCATTTTGCAGTTTAGGTGATATTTTCAGAATGCTTCAGTCTTCATGATAGGTTAAATCCTAAAATTATTTCCATATGGACCTGACTTCAAGCACACAGGCAATTATTTTTGAGAGTGCAATTCAGCAAAGGAATCAGGGTTTTGAAGAATCAGGGCTATGGAAAGTATTGCAAGCTTTCATTTGCTATCATTTTCCCATTTCTTGACCTTTTCTAGAATGTAACCAGTGGATAATTATGAAGTGTTTAGAATGCATAATCTAATGAAACAAGAATTGGCTGCACAACTCATTAGAAAAATCTCATTAGATGAACATACTTCAAGCATTCATGATTTCTTATCAAAAGGAAAAAAGACATCAAATGGGATTCTGTTGGAATTGTATCCAATATTATTATTAATGACTTGAATGACTGAGTAGAAAACTTCCTTATCAGATTAGTGGATTTGGAATATAAAACGTGAAGTTGGAGGATAAATCTTGAATATATAATTCTCCCACCTTCAATGAGCAATGATATGGCCCTGACAAAATCTGAAGAGTTCCTTTTAGAGACCCAGGTAAAGAGAGCATCAGGAACAACTTGGGAACTGATTTCAGCAAGTAGAGAATGTTAAACACAGCTGAAAAGACATAAAGACCTTAAAGGAATTATGTGTGTTCCAAAGCTCTTCCTGGACCCTCAGGTGCCCACGAGAACTGAGGAAGTGTTTGTGGAGGAGAATACAGGCAGGAAATATACTGGAAATTCCTTTTTTGTTTGCAAGCACCCAAAGCCTGAGTATTACAGCAGAGGAACGTGTGTCTGTCTTCAGATTGAGAAGTTTTTCTACTGGTGTGATGTTCTTGACAGGATTCTCAGGATCCTAATTTATCACTTGTAATGGTAATTCTTTGTCCACGTGAGAACAGGCACACATCACACACTATGCTTGCTTTCATAAAGTATTTATGAATCATTATTGGCATTAGGGATATCTGAAGCCAGAATTCGTAGGAGGCAATTTTGTAGAAAATGAAATTATGGAATATTTATCTCCCCAGAAAAACTGCCCTGAGTTATGTGTCTGCAGCAGAACAAGAGGGTTATTTATGAGATGGTCTCTATTCTCTTCCTTACAGAGAGAGTCTGGAATGGGTTGGTCAGGCTGTTTGTTTACAAATTGGCCAGAGAGCATTGTTCTCTGGTTGATTTGTAATGACTAATGAGCAACACAATTTTTAATCAGACTTTTCCAAGCCTGACAGGCTGGCAAACCCATCCTGCTTGCATTAAGTTCAGCGTGGCACTACACAGGCAACTGGGTGGCAATGAGAGAACAAAAGGGGTGTGAAAGAGATCAGTGTGTCAGGAGAGAGGAAGACTGATTTAAAGATTTTTTTTCATTTTTAAGGATTTCCTAGGACATGGTTTTGTGCACACAGAAAGGCTGAATCCTCTGCTGGGGATGCAGAGGAAAGGGGCAGAAAGAATTCAGTTTACTGTGGTAATGAATCAAGGCTGACAGTCACCAGGGACAAATAGAGCATGAGATCTCAGGATGGGAACTTCTTGAGGATGCTCCTAAGACACCCTGGACTGTATTTCAGAGAAGGCTGGAAGCAAATTGATGTTGACAAACCTTTTAAAATTTATCTACCTCTTCATCAGTAGGCTGGCAGGACAGATGCTTGCTTGGTCTGTCACCATCTGCAAAAAGGACCATGTTTGCAGCCCAGATTTATCTTCTTCCTTCAGACCTCTGTGCCAAACTGTTACAAGGAGATCTGGGGATGCCCCTTCTCCCAGGATGCTGACTGAGGGTGGCACTGATTTTGGCAGCATCCCTAATCACAATGACCTCAAGGAGCTTTGCAACCTTGTTGTTTCAGACTGGAGAGAGCAAAACCAAATTTTTTCATCTCTCAGGTCCAAAGAAGGATTTTTCAAAGTTGAAAAAATAGGAGAAGACAGGAATAGTCCTGGGTGTCCAAACACATCCTCAGAAGTAGTTCTGCCTCTCCCTGTGTGTACCTCTTCCCATCTCTCCTGCTTGGCTGTGCAGAAGCTCAAAGGTCCCCTCCACACATGCCCACCGTGGTGCTTGAAGCATTACTATCCCCTGAACTATACCTCTCTGTACACACTGCTGTTCCTTTGATAAACTCTTGTTTGAGTAATCCTAGAGGCAGGTTTCTTTAAAACCCAGTTGTTAGCACAGCCTTTCCAAACAAGATATTTTGGCTCGAAAATGTTTTTCATCCACTTTTTTTTTTTTTTTCCTAGCAACAAAGAGCCTCTTTAAAAAGAAGATGACTCTGATAGCACTGGAGATATTAGCACATGTTGTTGACACAACCCCTCTAACACTTCTAGGAATTTAATTTTAATTAATCACTTTGCACTGTGAATGGGGAAAGTGAGAAATGGATCACCTGCTTTGATGGGAAAGAGCAGCAGAGTTCGAGACTTCTTGAAAGACGTAGTGAGAGGCAAAACAGGGCTGCTGCCTTTTCTGCTTCTGATTTGCTTCTGATTTAGGGCTGCAAGATATTTTGCATTAGATTATCAACTTGCTTTGCTTTTTAATCTACACAAATCCCATCAGCATGTGCCAAGTGCTACCAGGAACGAGCTTCTGTGCTGCCTCTTTTCTGACCGTATAGTACAGGAAAGACTGAATGTAATCTCAGCAAAGAATTGTAGGATAATGGCACAGAATGGAGCCAGGAGCCTTTAAAAAATGAAAGACAAGGTGTACCAGCTAAACTATGTGCTTCTAAAGAGAGTGGGCTTCCTCATTTTAGAAGTGCTTGGGTAGCTGTAATGGAGAAGGACTGTGATGATTTGTGACTCGTGTTAATGGTGTGTGTCACGTTCTTTATATTTTCATAATGACACATCTAATTTCTGATGGCATGTGTCACATTGCATATATTTGTTAAATATAGGTCAGGAGCTAAAAATATGCATGATATTAGCAAAATAGATCTGATAACAATTCCATGTATCTCCCTCACTGCAGCGGCCTCAGCTGATCATAAATCTGCTTCTGGAGGGGTTTCTGAAACTTGGTGGCAATATGGGTTTTTCAAGACTTCTCTTCAGAGATGGTGGTAAAAAAGTTAGGTTTGGTGGAGTTGGTGGTGATGAGAAAAAGGAATTCTTGCTCACTGGAGGTAATTCTCAGAGATGGTGCCTCTTGTCTGTAAGAGAGCTGAAGACTGCTGATAGGGCAATGTGGGAGGCAGTGATTTATATGGTTTGGCAAAAGCTAGAAAGAGCCCCTCTGGGGGGGAAAGGGTGACAGCAGAGACACATTGCAGGCTAGCACTGGAAAAGGCTGCTCAGCATTACAGCTGTGACCTTCTGCCACTCAGAGGGGATGGTTGGTATCATTCTTCTTCAGGGAGGAGCAGAGGTGATAAGTAACCATTCTATAGGTCCCATGGTTCCCATAAATGTGGATGTGATGTGGAAGCTGGAGCCCCCGGAGAGGTGACAGGTGACTGTCCCTGCAGCTGCTGTTCTCATACCATTAACCATTGCTTGCTGGTCAATGGTGAGTGCTCACCTAGCTAGAAGGAATTCCTAACCCTCTGTGTCCAGTTCAGACATTTCAGATGTTATCTCAATAGCCCCATCTCACGGGGCTGCTTCTTGGTCTTGACAAGACTTTTTCCTTTGCAAAATATTCACATAAGGAACAAAAGGGTCTTGATCACCAGGCAGATGTCAGTCAGGTAATGGGGAGGCTGGTGCCCACATATCTTTTAATGTTTTAAAAAGGTGGCAATGCTTTTCCTGTGTTTGAATGTTAGGCTTGTTTTTTGTTTTATTTTGTATAATTAAATCAAACTGTAAAGGCTGTTATAATACCCCCTTCTCCAGCATTTTGTGAGGTCAAGCTGTAGCACTGGTGTGAGGTGAATGATGCCATTGGTGTGTGAGATGTAAATGGGTTTAAGAGTTGTTTTTGCAAACTAAGCAGACATAGATACTGTAATGGATTGGCAAGTATTCCTGAAAAATTAATAGGGAAAATAGAGAAAGTAGGCTCTAAAAAACATATGGTAGAGATGTAAGGAGAGAAGCATAGATAGAAAGATAGAAACTCACATGTGGGCTTCAGGCAAGCTTTGAATGAAGGAAAACTGAGAATGGGATTGACTGGAAAACCATTTCATACTGGTTAGAGCCTACCAAATCCCACTTTAATTTGATGGTCAACAATTTAAAATGAAATGATGGAATTGCCTCTGTTATATACATCTGAGGTTTCAAAAGGCTTGTAGAATCACAGAATGGGTTGGTTGGAAAGGACCTTAAAGATCATTTAATTTTCAGCCCCTGCCATGACTTCAATGCTACCACTTTGTGTCCACCAGAAATGATGCAGCAGGGCAAAAAAGGAACATTGTCTTAGCCAAGAAATTCCCTCAACTTGGTAACTTTACTCCAAAAGCATTTCTTAAGTCATGAAGTCTTGAAATAACAATCCCCTGTGCCTCTGACCTACCTCTGAAGGCACTACCACTTCAGCTTTGGCAGCCATCTCCTCTTTTCTTCCTTCTGCTAATTTTTGTGTATCAGAGGGACCAGGCTGTGCTCTCCCACCCACCTGCTTCACTGGGGATGCTGAAGTGTTCTTCCCCTCCTCCCACATCTTCTTCCAGCCCCAGCTGTGAACCTGCTGAGGAAAAAGCCTTTTTTCCATGCCTGTGTGCCAGCCTTTCAGAGAGAAATTTGACCGAGGAGTGCTGCAACCGAGGCAATTAGAAGTCTGTTGCATATGCATTAACCAGACTATTTAATCCTCAAATGAAGATGTTACCAAGAGCAGCCCATGAGGATGCTGAGCCAGAGGAAGCATGACAATAGATAATTTCAAATCCAGCCAAGCTTGAAGGAGGTGTTTTTTCCTCCTTCCATGAAGTTAAGTAAGAGCTATAAAATCCCGTCTTGAAGAAACAACTCTCACTTTCTATGTCCTCTCCTTAGGTTTAAACCACTCATCAGCAATCTTTTCATTCATCTTTGGGAGATAACTACTACTAATCAGAAAAAAAAAAGTCAAAGAAATACCTACATTATGTGGAACTGTCCACTTCAGTCCCATTTCTGCAGCACAAAACTTCATGGTGCCATCATGGTAAGAAAAGCCATAAATCACTGACAAGAAATCAGTCACATCTCCTGAATTATTTCACTGATATGAAATTCTATTTTAACTGAAGATATTGCTAGCTTTTCCCATGAAAGGCCAGATGTTTATAAGAGCATAATAGGTGAAGACCCTGTTTTAAAGTCTGTTCTTGGCTTTCATAGGACTCATGACCTGCATTTCATGTCTATCACATGACATTATACACAATACCAAAAAGACACTAAAAAGCAAATTCTGTCTTGGGTGAACTTATCCTCTACCCTGTAACACTTCAGCCTGGTTGTGAGGCTCACAGGAACATTGGCACTTCCCATTTGTAGGAGAATTATTTCTTGAGGAGCCCAAAGGTAGAATATGAATCTCTTTCATCCCATCACCAGATTCCAAAACTCTACAAATTCCCTGATATCTGTGGCTGGAGAACTTGGTTCAGATAGAAATAAATATCCCTCCTAGAGACCCTAACACAAGGTGAACTTAAGTGAAAGACTTTTCTTTCTAACACTGTTAACAAATGAGTTTTCCTTATCTTCAGCCTCAAGGCTCTGCTGAAGTCCAGCCAGGGCTGATGTTCGCCATAAGGGAGCAGAGTGGGCAAAGGAAGTTTTGGGGTGCATAGGCCTTAACCCTCTATGTGCTCATAGGGGGACTGAGAGGTTGATGTTGGTATCACCAATATTAATATTACCAAATGTCATTTATAAAATAATGAATTCAAGCCCTGTAAAGGATTTTCCATCATGAGAAAAGCCCATGGAGTATCCTGGGGAGTTGAGACTATTTCTAGTATAGACTCATACAGCAGATTCCTTGCTGATGTCTGGAGAATCATCCTTAAAATCAGAAAGGGTGGGAAACAGCAAAGGAAAAGGTGATTTCTACAAAATGCTTTTCCTTCTCCCTTTTTCTCCTCTTGCCTCTCCAAGATCCTGAAAGAGTGAGTCTTTTAACCTCAGGGTGGAGTTGCATTTCCCCCTGTGTTTGCACCAGCTACAGCCTTAACTTCTGAAGGACATTTTCATAGGAGTTGTAGAAAAGCCCATGAAGTGGTGTTTTACCTAGATTAGAGCCAAGTCATGTTCTCCTTCCATCAAAAGACCCATTTGCTTCTCCTGCCTTGAAAAAAATGGGATGTGCAGCCTTCAGCAGAGTGAGTGCTGAAAGCCTGGCGTAGTTTGTGAGTAAATGAGGTTTCAGTGCCTCAGGAACGTTACTAATATCCTGGTGTGATGAACACAAAAAAGACAGATAGCTTAGCTCCTCCATTTAATATTCTGAGCTGCTTGCAATGCCCACAAACTCTCCTTGTGAAGTGAAACAAAGAGGCTGCACGTGGGAAGGGAGCAGTTTGCTGATGGATTGAATAGAACCAGGAGAATAAACTGGTGAAAATTAAGCTAAAAATGAAATTATTTAGTGATCAGGAACATGAGTACCCAGTATTCTGATGAAGAGCTTTGAATTCCTCTGTCTCAGCAGCATCAGCTGGGGGAGATCCCAAGCACCCAGAGGTGCAGCTGGGTGCTGCAATCAGCCCATTTGCACTAACTTACAATAGGCATTTAATTTTTCAGCATTTTACATTTTCTTTTCCCCAAAACTACGGTGCAATTTTTGTCTTGGATATTCTTTGCCTTCTGTCAATAATGTAGAAAGAGAGAGCATTGCTTTAAGGGAGAAAAAAAAGCCAAACCACAACAGCAAATAAGATACAAAAGACTGATGCAGGCTATAAAAAGCCTGTAAAACCTGAGTTTTCCTTTTACTACAGAGCTATCAACACAAACAAAAAAATAAATTATTTTTAAAGTTCAGTTATTGAACTTGGGAAGAAAATCAAAAAGTGCTTTCCCTGCTGTTCTTTTCAATATTCACTTCATGTTTTATTTGGAAGTTAGATTCATCTCCACTCTAAAACATACTCTACTTTTATCTTAAATATTGCTGTTTCCAGTGGAACAAAGAATATTTCTTATCAGCCTCTTCCTGCTGGACTTCCTAATGCATTTGCTTTCCAGCTATTAACCCAGGAGCTCTAGATTCACAATCACTTTGTGGGTTTTAAGACCCTACAGGTTTAGAAGTGTATGGACATTCTTCTACAGATTATTCCTTTCTTTTGGACTGAACAATGTTTGCCAATATCCTCCTGGCTAAAAGGCAACTGGAAGATCAGCAAGTCAAACCTTGGTGCAGCTGCTTGGTCCTCCTGCACTGCTCTTTGCTCTCCAGGGACCCCTCCAACACAGTTCCAACAGCAGCTTCTCCTATTTTAAGGTAGAATTATCACACTATCACCCTCAGCTCATCAGAAATATTTACATGGAGCTATTAAAGCATTCCCATTAATATAATTGCAGGAATCATGTCAAAGCTTCCTAAAACTCATGTAGAAGTAAACACTTTTCATTCAAGTTCTCTTGCATTAGGTGGCCAGGTTCTGTTGTCTGAAAACTGCTGAATTTAGCAGCCTCATCACAAGGATGCTGCTGTTAACTTCAGTTAAGACTGAAATATTTCAAGACAAATGAGGCAAAGATTGCTCTTCTGTCACAGGTTAAGTTACATCTCATTTAAAATTATTTGCAAAGTTTATAATAATGTTTCAAATCCCGTTTGCAATGTTGCCTTCCAGCTGGTGAAACACCAGTTCAAAGGAATGCCATTCTGCTGAAATTTTAATGAAAATGAAGTGCAAATTTGCAGGGCTGTTTTATTGTCTAAAATCATAAGTGACCAGCTAAGGAATTTCACTGAAAACTTCCCTGTTTATTCCTGCTATGGATTCTTATGACAATTTTGCAGAAAATCCATTTTAACACAGGTGGAAAAATAACAGAACAGTTTGCAAGCACCAACCTAAAGTTGGTTTGTCTGATTCAAATTCTGTGTAACATGAACTTCTCCCCAGCCCATGGCCCTTTGGCAGCAGAGCTGCAGATGCTCTCAGCTTTAATCACACTTCCAAAGCTCTCTAATTTCAATGGGATTGAAGTGTGTGCTTCAGTGTAAGCCTCTGACTAAATGACTCCTTCTACCAACCTCTTCTACTCCTTTCACCAAGCTCTGCTTGCACGAGCGAGGTCTCAAAATAACATGTTTTTTTCCTTGATCCGACTAAATTAAGAAAAAAAGAAAAAAAATCTTCCCAAGATGTTGGATTCAACAATGAAGTACCCACAATAAAATACAGTGGATAGCAGCAGTCTTATAAAGTGTGAACATCCTTGTTGTAAGCAGCCTGAAGTTATAGCAGAATAGTCAGTTTTCTTTTGGAGCACTTTGCCCCTAACTAACTGAGGAAACCTTATCCCTTATCCCAGGTTATTTCTCTGTTCACACACACACATCCCCCAAATCCACATCTGTGCTTTGAGGAAGTCTCTGTGGCTCTATTATTTGCTACATGGCTTTGGATTAAATTTTTGATTGTTTCCTCAAAAATCTCTTAATGATTCTTCAGTAAATTTTAGATTCCAGGCAAATCTTCAAATTGGACATTTCATACCCTCAGGCTTAATTTAGAGAGCACATATGGAAACTGGAGCAATTCCAATTAGCTTTATTAGCTTTATACTTTTGAATTCTCTTGGCATGAGATCAGAAACAACACAAAGTTTCACACCTAGCAGCATTTCTGGCTAGAGATAGTCAATCAAATGCATAATTTGCATTTAAAACTGGTATGAAATGCTACATTTTCTAGCTCCAAATCCTTACCTCTGTGCATTTGTGCCTTTTATGCACACCTTGCCTGAACTCCCCATGCAGAGTCATGTGAAGATTCAGTTTAAATCAATGAGAAGAAGATGTGAAACCTCTGGAAGCCTTCATATTTCTGCAAAAATACTTTATCTGCACAGCCCATTTTGCTGAAGCCACGGGAACAGTAATTTACCTCTCCTGCTATGAAGTCTGTACAGGTATAAAATCTTATCCAAGGGAAGTGCATTGTCTTGTCCATGGAAATCCTGCAAGCAGTCCATTATTATTTAAGAGAATTTCCTGTCATTGCCATTTACAATAGGAAAATAAAGAACACTGAGTTAATTACTTTATGTCTAGTTCACTGTTGCTAAGTTGCTGGCCCACACTCAATGCTGAGATGCAGAAAGGGGAATTATTTCAGCATATGATTTCTGTATTTCTTGACAATGTATTTAACCAAGCCAGGAACCCTGGGTGACTGCACACACCCTGTCCTTACTTTTAGAGGCAGAAGTTGCATTTGTTTTCCCAACAAAAGAATCTCCCCCCCTGCCCATTCCCCTTCTCTCTCTGTGCACACATGGACCATGGCTGCTGGATTTGGTCCTCTGGGGCTTTCTGGTGACTCCTGAGCCCCTGCCCCCAGGTGCATCCTCCCCCCAGGTGTCTTTGAGCCTCCAGGGACAAAGGTCCTGAGCTTTTGTTCCTGATTTATTTCTGGGGGTGATTCCTGCTGATGATTCAAACATACTGACCTCTTATCTGAGATCCTCCCTGGGGACACTCGAGCAGCATTTTGGTAGGTCTCATGCTGAACACTGCTGGGTTTTGACCTCAAAAGCTTGTATCTAGGCAGAAGCACCCAAGACAGTAGATAGATAGGGACTGGGAGAAGGAAAAAAAAAATGCAGAGGCAAATTGATGGGCAGCACAGCACCCTGGGTGCCTAACCAGGAGTTTTACTTAGGTGCCACCCACCAAACAAAGTGGGTATCCTGAGCAGCACCGAATGAAGTGCTGGGAGGCTTGGCACAACTCCCGTTTCAACCTGCCTTCCCCAGGTTTTCTGAAAAAGTATTTTCTCCTCTCTTTGGTGCTTTTTTTTTTATATTTTTTAATCTATATGCTGCAGGTTGTTTGGTTTCTTTGCTTGTTTTTGTTGGGTTTTTTTTCCCCCCCAATGCATATGGTTTCTCCCAGCTCTCCGGGTTGTAGTAGTTTGATTTATGCACAGAATCATTTTCCTAACAGTATTGGCAGCACCAGCAAGTTGCAAACTCAAGCTGGTGTTCATGTTGGATTCCTATTAGCAGCCACACTCCAAGGGAGCCCAAAAGCCCAAATTTTCAAGTGGGAACAAATCTGCTTTCCACCCATAGGTACAGAAAAAAAAAAATAAAATAAAGAAAGCAGATCTCTAGGGCTGGCTCCCCTGCCTGGCTGGGAAGGTTCTGGGTGTGCTGAGGGGGGATTTGTGGGCTCCAGATAAATCCCAGCACAGCAGCAGGAGGAAAGGAGCATAAGCTGAAGCAGAAGGTCTCTGTTTGTTGGGAATGCTGGATGCTGGAAGGGCTCCAGGGTCCCAAACTGCTCTACCTGCCTCACTGACTAGGTGAGATCAGCAAAGCAGATGCTTCCCAGACCTCTGCCCATTGCATTTGTGCTGCTCTGTAGCTCTGTGTGCCCTGAGTATGTTGCTGCATTTATTTATCCCTATTGAATTCTGCTGCTTGTGTGGGGCTCCTCGTGGATGTTGTGGCTGGAAAGGAGCAAGTGGCCCCTCAGGGATGGGCACGGAGTCACCACCAGGGCCAGCAAGAGGTGTAATGGGGAACATCTGACTGCAGAAAGCAGAGAGAACTTTAATCCCAGCTGAGATATTCTCCAAACCTTTCTTATAATGAGGTACCTGCTCCAGGTCTACACCATGGGCATTTTTTTTTTGACATTTTTTTGACATTTTTTTTTACTACTCAGATGCTTCTTCACTACCCAGATGCTTCTTGCAGGTGAAATGATAACTTAGCCTCCAACCTGCCTCTAGGCTAGGCTGTACAGAAATGAGGAGCTGAGCCCAAGGTTTTAGAAATTTTTAGCTTCAGAAAAAAAATTACTAATGATGGGAACACTTCTGATTTGCTCATTTGCTGGGCTTTACTTCCAAAATCTATTTTAAGCCAAGATGGAATTTGAAGTATACAGACATTTGTGGACCATGCCTTAAGGAAAAACTCTTTACTAATAGATATGGAAATTAACTGAAGTTTATACTTTTGCAATAAAACTCTCAAATATTTTCTCACTATTTTTAGCAAAAGATGAAAGAGCAGACTGTTAGAAGAAATAGAAGTGCATGAGCAAGGAAGATTGCTTTGTGAAAGAACTAGTTCTAGCTAGTGATGGAGGATTTATCAAAGCTTGGGACTTTGGGAGTAGATGTCAACAGATATTTATCCTGAGTAGGCAAAAAAAAAAAAAAAAAAAAAAATCATTACATTTACAGGATTTGATGAAGTGCACACTGAAAATGAGAAGATATAAGAAGGATTCAGCTTTCAGCCTGCCAAGGGGGACTTTTTGGGTGCTTCACATGCTCATCTGCAGGACATGATGTGCACATCATGGCTTAACTTTCTGAACTTCTCTTAACCCTTTAGCACTGACTCTGGTTTGATCTCTTTTTGCTTTTGAGCCACTGTTATTTGCTTTCTGTAGCAGGGACACAATTCCCACAGCATCCCCCACTTTTTCAGCAATCCTGCAGAGACCCATGCACTGAAAAACTGGGAATATCACAGAGCAAGATCAGATCAAGCTATTTTCCACATTTTTTTCCTTTTTATTTTTTTCCTAAGGCTTACTAAGCAGTCCTTCATTTTGCTCACTCTTCCATGAGCTTCTGAGCTTCTTCCTGCAGATTCCTCTCTTTTTTATTACTTAAGACACACACAAGATGTACACAGACCACACACTTAATGTTGCTTCTTGAAATAATCCAACATCCAAATACCATCACCAATGAAAACAACACTTGCTGAAATCAAGCCTGCTATTTCCCTGCCATATCTTCTTTTCCTCCTAACAATTGGCTCGGATGATTAAAAACTGCTCTCTCTGCATTAATGGAGATAGAGCATTCCTAAGAAAATACATGCCATGGAAAATCTCCCTGCAGCATGGATTCAGCTCACTTAACTGCTGACTGAAGCAAGAGCCAGAGGAATCCTGGTTGGTTACAAAAATGACCAGTACTGCTGTTATTAATCCTAATAACAATGATCCCAGATAATATTTTGATCTCCTCTCACAGATCCCCAAGTGATCTGGGGAGCTCTGAAAAAAAAAAACCTCCCGAGTTCAAACCAAGCTCTTTGAAAATTATAATTCCACTGGGATGGACCAGACTCTATTATATTTTTCTTTTTGTTAATCCAACGACTGTGAAGGATTTTTTTATATATACCATTCATCCCTGCCTAGTGCCAGAGCTGAGCAAACACATGCAGGAGCCCCAGAGCCAGCCATCTGCTGAGCACAGCCCCCTGCCAGCTGCTTATCGTGGGCTGCAGGTAGGGATGGGGCTGGGGAAAAGGCAGTGGGAAGTTTAAAAGCCCATTTAAAGAGTTTAAGTAGGGATTTGTAAAGAAAACCATATTCCAGGCAGATTGAAGGAGGTTTGGGGAGTAGCATTTGAGGTTGGTTGGGTATTTTATTTTTTTTCTAAGCCGTGTTTAGTCTGCCAGGAAAAACTGCATTGCATATCTTCATTTGGGTATTTTTGTAATAGAGAATGACTCAAACCTTGCTCTCTTTATGTCTTGGAATACAAGTTCTTTGCAAGACATTAAAATACTCTCTCTGAGCCTTCTCTTTCCAGGGAACTCACTCAGTGCCCAGCTCAGTTAAGCCTCTCCTAACTCCATGCCCAGGTAATCAAGTCTTGCCCAACCCTGGCTGGCATTGCAGCCCCTCTCCCAGATAAAGCTGCAGGATTCAGATAGGTGTAAGCTCCATCCACTTTCAGTTCTTCCACACTACTTCTCTAAGCCAAATCTTTTTTATGTGATTTTTAAGCCAGGCTTAAAACCAGAAGGGACTGGAGGAAGGAGGGAGCTGTGGATTCAGTGGGCTGCCAGTCTGGGATGTTTTCAGGACAAAAGGTCCACAGAAATAGGAAAGAGCTACTTCCCTTCTTCCACAGCCTGGCCTAATCTCTTCTGGGCATATTTCAGTGCTATAGGTATGCAAAGTGCTCCAGCTGCAGCATTCAGCTCTGTTGCCAAGAAGTTTGGGCCACAGGAATGCTTCATCCATGCTTCCTCACTTGTTTTCTTCTCATCCTGCTAAAGCCACGACCCTGAAAATAGATCATGTCTTAACATTGCCAACTAGCTTGAAAAGACTTCAGCTAAAACCCATCAGATAAGATAGCTGAACTCTGTCCCTGGCCAGAATTTGATTTCATGACCAGTAAGACAAATCCCCTGGGCTGTTCAGCTGATCTTCATGCTCATTTCCCACACCCTGAGGGCTAAGATCAACTCTCAAACACAAGACAGCTGATTTTAAGCCTCTTTCCAGATTCCCAGCCCCTCAAAGGCACCCATTCCTGACACACCTCACCTACTGAAGTTCATGCTTACATTTTAATAAACCTTTACAATATCCTGGGTGGCCTGGACAAGGGTTCACCACCTCTGTACTACGTGAATGGCCACGTGCACTCTGCTTTGTCCATCTCCTCAATACTAAAATTCATGATTTGACATATGCCAGGTGATGAGAGCATGAAAACACACATTCTTTACCAATATAAGATATATTTTAAAAAATATATATGTCTTTATTATGATGGTTTCTTCAGTAGAAACATTTCCTATTTTGACTTTTAGCCAATTCAGTTTTTTGTGGCTGTTCCCCATGGCAATTATACTCTGGTTGTAAAGGAGACACTTCCTGGGGAGGATGAATCATATCTGCTGTAAAGGCACTGGCTACTACATCCATTAGGATTTCCTATTTTAAAATAATCTTGAAAACAAAATGCTTGGAACAACCAATTGCAGCAAGATGTATGGTTTTTTGCTGGATCAGAGTAACTTCTTTTACCAAAAAGTGCAGCTAAAAGGGTCTTCACTCTCTGTGTGACTGATCCAGCTATTGACAAGAGACCTGTGCTTGCTCAAAAATGAAATACTGTAAAAATGAAGTAATCAAAATAACCTATCAGTCATATTAAGATGTTAATTACAGATCTTGATATTTTCAGCCTTATATTTAGATGGGGTAAAGATGGCAAAAGGCTCAGATAATAAATGTTATATCTGCCATAAATCCAGAGTCAAGGGGTTTATATTTTTCTCACGTTTAAAGTTTCAGGAATGATCCATCTATTGCAAACTTTATAGTAAGTGTGACTCTATTGATTTAAAGGAAACAAGTTCAGGGATGTCAAAACTGTCTCCTTGTTCTTAACATGTGCTGCCCTTTCCAAAAGGAAAAAAAATCCCAAATTCCACATGTTAATGCAGATCTGTCTTGTTCACTTGTGCTGTCTGTTGGGGTTTTTTTCCCCCCTTGGCTTATCAGCTCTTACAGGGTTGCTTTTGATATCTGATTTTACAAGACAACCAATGTAAAAGATATACATCTTCTGAGGTTTTACCTAACATACAATTAAGCCAGCAAGGGTCTGGGTCTTACAACAAAACCTTAAAAATTATAACTTGGTTCCCAGCATGTAACAGAGAGATTTAAATCTCCTCTCAAGGGAGAGTGGAAGCTACCAGCCCAGATATTCAAGTTGAACAGCATGAAAATACACCAAATTTGCTCAGGTAAGGGACAAGGATTGTGCTGTTCTTCGTTTTTAAACCTGCAAGGGGACTCCTACAAAGATAAATTCAGGACAAAAGAGGCCAGCTATCTAACTTTTACAGGTCAGGAAAACTCTCTTTGGGAGGCAACAGGAGGATTAGAGATGTGTCTGGAAAAAAAGAGCTGAAGAATCAGAAGCTATGGAAACTTTTTTTTTTTTTTCTTAGCTTCACTTTGGTTTTGCTTTTATTTTTTTCCCCTTGCAGTTTTTCCTTATTAATTTTTGATTGGCAAGCCCAGATTCTTCTGCAAAAAATAATTTTGGTTTCTTTCCAGTTCTTCTAAAACTCCCCTGTCTGCCTGAATCTTCCTACCTGCTAGGGAGGGAAGGGAGAGCAACTCCTACAGGGACTGTCCCAGCCCACAGCAAGGGAAGAGGACACCAAAGCTTGATGGGTCTTCAAAAAAGGGAAATACTGTGTGCAGCACAGCTGTGAGGAGAGCAGGAATCAAATTTGGTTGTAATCTAGGAAGCTCTGCTCCTGTTTGTATACAGGGTTACACATTCCACTCAGGCTAAGCCAAAAAGGTGCACTACCTTCAAAACACATCAATAAATATCCCCTGCTGTCAGCCCAGAAGTCAGGGAAATTTCTGAGCTGAGTCTATTACCCATAATACTCCAGGAAAAGCTGCTAACAATGTATATTCTGCTATTGAAATAGGTCACTCCATAGGAACTGTAGGTTCAGACGTTTTCAAAGTCACATTTGATGGTGTTGGGTATTGGATGGTGTTGCACGGGCCTGACAATTTTTGTTCTCCAATTAAAACACAGAGCTCACTTCATGAATGTTTCAAGGATAGCCTGAAAACATCAAAGCTGACCAGTAGCTGCCTAGGCAGAGAAGATTCAGAAATCACCCATGACCAACCTGTTTTGTTTTTTTGCAGCATGTGTCAGCCCATGCTTTCATGGTGATGCTGACAGCGTTTGCTGTTTCACATGGAACATTTTGTTTGCTTCAATCAGATTTCAGGGAGGAAATAATTAACAGAGTCCCAATGTCTGGCACTTGAACCAGGTGTGTTCCAGAAGGATTTCACTCCGTTGCAATACAGTATTTTTGTACACTATAGTCCCACATGAATCTAAGATCAGGCCAAGAGAAACCTAAATTCAAGGGCTGGTTGGCCACACGGGTTCTTCTATACAGGATTCATTTATATTCCAGTATTTATTCCAAGGTGATATGTTTGAGCAGCTCCTCATCCTTTCTCTCTGACCTTCAATAAGCCCAAAGCAGAAGTGTGCACCCTGGTGAGCACCTGTTGGAGAAAAGCCACCTCCACCTATACACCTACTTGTAAGCTTATGCTGCTTCTGATGGCACAAAGGAGGACATTCTCCTCCCTTCATCTTTCTATTTAATAATTCAGCCACACAATTAACAGTAACAGGAGCTCTGGTCAGTCTCTTTATTTCACATCTTGCTGTATAAAAATTCAGCTTTTCTAATTATCATCTTAGTTTGAACAGGCTCTGAAAACATGAGCTTGAGGCTCAGCTTTTATCTGCTCTGCAGAGATCTCTGGCTTGACTCTTGAACTCCTGTCCACTTCTGCTCAGACAAGGGGCAATATTTCTCCTGACTGCCATGGGAACAGGATTGGGCCATTAATGTGTATTTGACATAGAAAAGCAGACTAATTGAAGTCAAAATGGTTTTAGAGGTCCGGTTAGGTTGATTTTAATGAGAATTTTTAAAGCTCTCATACTTCTCAGGCCTTTTTTTTTTTTTTTTCCTTTGGGAATTTTTTCCTTAACAGCCCTGTGAGTTCTGAAGTGTTCAACCAGTCTTTTGTGTTTCCTCGAGACCATAGAATCTGTGCACCTCACAAATTCTAAAGATAAATACAAATGAGAGCCAAACCCTTTCTCTCTCCTTTCTTTAATCACACCTCTCCATGAGTAGGGAGTGCACTTTGCCCTGCTGAATTTTCTTTCACTCCAGACTTCTTGAAAAGCAAACAGTAATGGAGATGCAATCTCCATTGCGAAGTGAACTCACTTTGAAATTCAAGTGACTATACAGAGGAATTTTTTTTTTTTTTTCAGATCTATTTTGCAGGAGGAAAGCAGCTTTTAAATGGCATCAATGGCATCTCTTCAACAACTGAAATTGCAGCAGGCAAATTATATTTTGATCATTGCAAAATTAACTTGTGTCGCTGTTTCAAGAGGGTGTTTACCCCTGGGAAGAGGGCTGAGCCAGGTATGGGCATCCTAAACCACCTTTCATTTAGCAGTATATATTAGTTTGATTAAAGTTAATAAAGCAAGGAGAGATTTAGCAAATGGAACTAATGTTCAGTGATAATTTCAGTTGGAATGAATGAATAAGAGATGTGGAGAAGTAATTATAGGAATTTGCTAAAGACCTCTAGGGTGAAATGCACATGACCACAGCACACTGGATGAAGAAACAGAATGAGAAACAAAACACAGTAATAGGATACTTCAATTACCCAGAAGTAAATTGGGAACAGCCTGTGGTATTGCTGCCAGTGTTTTTACAGCACTGTGGTGTTAGAGACCCAGTTGGTTAGAAGGCTGCAAAGAGGTTGGAGAGAAATATGTGAGCTGGGTGTTATTGGGGTGTCTGTCACTCTGCTGTGCACATTGCTGAGTGTCTGCAGGCTGGAGCATCTCCTTTGGTCACCCAAAGGACCAAAGGCACCCAACATTAGCACTCAGCCAATCCAAGCTGGGCTGGAGAGGACTTGCTGCAACGTAGCTACCTTTATTTGATTTTGCTCTCTAGAGTCACAGAGTGATATTCAGAAAGCAAAATAATAATAAACAGAAGGGTGCTGGTCAGCATTTTACTCCTCTTTGGCTGAGACCATGGGAGTGGTGGTTTACTCTGATGAACTCTGACTTTGAAAGACTCTGACTGGACTTAGCTGCACTCTTTTAATCTAAGAGTGTAACCTGTAATCAATAAGAAAGGCTTTTAAAATCATCAATAATTTATTCCAAATTATTCAGTTTTCCAGCCTTCCAGGAACACTGTTTGTAATTCAACGTAATATCAGCATAAATAACATGTTAATTTTACCCTTCTCCAGCTAGAATCTTTGTTGCTGCAATATAAATTAATACTGAAAAGCTGCAATTCATTCTGTTACATAAAATATTAAAATACTGGTAGATGCCATATTGTCATCACCATGGTCCTGCCAGCTGGAAGCTGGGGCAGATCCAGATGGGGAGTCCTGGGCAGATGTGGTCAATTTATAACTCAAGGTTGTTTCTCCAACAGCAAAACTCAGCAAATTCATCCTGAGAGATAAAATTCAGATTCCCTCTTTTCTTCCATCTTGACTTCAGATCTTTCATTTCATTCTTTAAGCTTGATTAACAGACACAGAAATATTTTTATACCCTAAAAAAAAAAACTGTTTCCAGCTAGAGATGTGAAGTCTAAAGTCCATGAGCTTAACCTCCATACCAGACTCAATTTGCACCCCTGGTCCTCAGAATATTTGTGTCCTCCCTGAGAAGCCACGTAACGAGGCAGCACTGCAGATTCCCTGTGTCTCAGAAATTTCTGTAGATCCAGCATTATTTTTGATAGATTCATTTGTCTGGCTGACATTTCGAAATAGATGTATAAGCAGTAACAAGCATTAAAAAAACCAACCAAACAAAAAAACCTAGTTGTGTGCTTACTAGAAACTTGATAAAAAGTAAAAGGGAGGAACTTTGGTAGCTAATTGGAGAACTGCTGTATGCAGACTCACGTGGGGAGGTATTGGCATTAAAAACCCAAAATTCTTTAATTTGCTTGTGTGGAGACTGATATGATAAATGTCTTGGTGGTAAGAGGACCTGAACAAAAAGCACAGCTTTTTATGGCTGCCTCTTTTTCCAGCCCTATCACTGGCCTCATTTGATGCCATTTTACCTTGAGGTTGGATTTTCACCCTATTCTTCCCCTAAGTTTAGAAATATATGGATGGGACACAGCACTTTGGGGCAAGCACCCTGGGACTGGTGGCACTGAACCTCACTGAGTTCAGAGGGGCTGTGCAGTCCTGAGCTGCCATTTCTTGTTGTGATAGGAATAAATCTCCTCTGCCCACCCTGCTGGATGCTGAGGAGAATGTTTTTCCTATTCTTTTCCATTCTGTTAATGTGGTAAGAAACCTCTTCTGTTGCTTGCTGGGTTTGAGCTCAATGAACACCTGCAAAGCCCTTTGCTTAACAAAATGATTTCCATGGGACTACTCCCTGTACAGCCACAGCTCCTTTTGTGCCACTGATTCAAACAAAGGACAGAGTCAGGAGCCTTGAAGGTTCAACCTCTAAAATTCTAAACACAAACAAGCACAGGAAACAATGGCTCCAAATTTTCCTTTCCCACTGGTGATAATGAGGACATTGAAACATGTAAAAAGTAATTTTTTTTTCATTGTAACTCCCTATTGTCTTTTTGCTTTGCTTTCACCTGCAAAACTTCCCAACAGGTTCTCTACAGTATTCTTTCTCTTGTGTGGATCACACAATTAAGTGATAAAGCTGTGGTTTTGACATCTGTCTGATTTCCATGACAACAGATTATGGAACCAGATGTAGTGAGCATGTGAGAGGAAAAAAAAAAAAATTATAGGCAAAATGAAGATTTAATCAATATGGAGACCAGCAACAAAGGGTGGGAAGGAAAGACATAACAAAGGTATTTGAGGAATGTATTTTTCCTTTTTCTCTCTTGTACCCAGACATTATAGCATATAAAAATAACCTGTACTCATTAGGGAAAGGTAACATCAGGAGATTTCAAAGAGAAAAGAGCCTTGGTCCATCTTGTACCCCTCATTAAACAAGTCAAGGGGCCTTCTCACTCTCCAAACTGAGCAATACCAAAGCACCATGACCAGCATGCCCACTGGCAGCCTCCAAATACTATTCCTTCTTTTCCTGCTTCTTAGGAAAAAAAAAACAGAAAACCTGGAAGGAAAGATGGAATAAATGTGAGCTCTTTTGTCAGGGCAAAATAGCCTGAAGGGACAGACAAGTTTCAAATGTCTGCAAGGTCACTTGAGGGAAGAGATTAGACTGGTTTCCATGCATGCTGTGAACTGGACAAAGAAGTGATGGATCCAGCTAGCAGTGAGAGAGACACTTCTTAAGCTTTCAAAAAAAAAAAAATAAAACACCTTCATAATAGCTCATAAAGGTGATCTTTAAAAAAAAAAAAAAGAACCACTAAAGGAACCTGGGGACCTTCTATAGGAGGAGCCCCTGTCAGGGCTGGTTCAGGGGGGGATGGTCTTCTCTAGCAGGGAAGGATTGTACAGTCTGAATCTATCCGACACCAATTTTAAACTGTATTCTGACCACGAACACTGCAAACTCCTTAATTCTTTAGCCTGTGATTTCAACTTCAGTAGTTTGCTTGTACCACTTGCTTAAGTTCATAAACTATGTCATAACAGGCTAAGCTGGACATCTTGAAGTACCAACAAAAAAAGATAGGTGAAGAAAATAACTGTAATCCATGGTATTTTCAAGAGAAGAGGCATAAATAAGCTTTAAAACTATGAGAACACAGAGAAAAAAAAACCTTGGGAAGAGACCTGACTGACTGAGCAAAGAACTGGTATTGAAACTCTGTCTTATTTCCAAAGGCAGGCAGTGAATAATAGTGGGAAGATTGATGCAGTCTGATTTTTCAAGGGATATCTTCTATCCATTTTCACAGAATCATCCAGGTTGGAAAGAACCTCTGAGATCATCAAGTGGACCTCTGATCCACTCCCCCATGGTTCCCAGCCTATGGCACTGAGTGCCACATTCAGTCTCTTCTTAAAAACCTCCAGGGACAGAGAGGTTCTCCCTGAGCAGCCCATTCCACTGTCTGATCACCCTCTCTGGAAAGAATTTCTTCCCAATATCCAACCTAACCCTCCCCTGGCAGAGCTTAAGCCCATGGCCTCTTGTCTGACTGAGAGCAGAGCCCGACCCCCCCCCCTGGCTCCAACCTCCTTTCAGGGAGTTGTAGAGAGTGATGAGGTCTCCCCTGAGCCTCCTCTTCTCCAGCCTCAACACCCCCAGCTCCCTCAGCCCTTCCTCACAGGACTTGTGCTGGATCCCTTCACAGCCTCCTTGCTCTTCTCTGGACCTGCTCCAGCACCTCAATCTCCTTCCTGAGCTGAGGGGCCCAGAACTGGACACAGGACTCAAGGTGAGCACAGGGGCAGAATCCCTTCCCTGGACCTGCTGGCCACACTGCTCCTGATCCAGCCCAGGAAGCCCTTTTTGGCCACCTGGGCACACTGCTGGCTCATGTTCAGCTTTCTGGGACTCCCAGGTTCCTTTCTGCCATGCTCCCCATGGGGTTGTTGTGCCCAAAGCACAGGCCGCGGCACTTGGATTGTTGAACCTCATCCTGTTGGAATCAGCCCCACTCTCCAGTCTGCAGAGCCCTCCTGCCTTCCAGCTGATCCATGCTTCCCCCAGTTTAGTGTCATCTGTGAATTTTGGACTCAATTTTGGACTAATTTTGGACTCAATCCCCTCATCTATATCATCTCTGGAGACATGAAACAGGAGCGGGCCCAGCGCTGATCCCTGAGGGACGCCACAGCCGCCATTTTGATGCAGCGCTGTTCAGCATCACTATGGGCACTCTGGACCCTCCTGGAAATTCCTAACCCAGGAGTGCTCCTGTCTGAGCCACAGGCTGACAGCTTTTCCAGGAGAATGCTGTGGGAAACGGTGCCAAAGGCTTTGCTGAAGTCCAGGTAATGGAGTAATTCTGAATACACCTGTATTCCCTGCAGGAGTTTTCTCTCCGCAGGTGAGGAGGTTGCTGAGAGGGCCTGAGAAGAAGCTCTGGGAAGTGTAATCCATTGGTTTGGGTTGCAGGGAGAACAGTCAGGAGGAAATACATGGGAATTTGGAAACATTTGTCAGTAGTGTTCAGAGTTCAATTCAGAACGAGCAGGGGCATAATGGTGCTCGAGTTACTTTGGGGTCTTTGTATGTTGTGATATAAATCTCGTGCTAGCTCAATTTGTGGTCATTTTATGTGTGAGGCATTAATAGATTTTTAATATACTGGCAGTAGATAAAATGAACTCCAGCAACATCAGGAAGAAAAATTGACATTGCACAATACACGAGGAAATATACTTATGGCATTTTACACTGCTCTGAGAAGTTATGAGGAGAGGTCAATATAGGTGAAACACAGGTTACACGGCCTTGAAATTTGTTAGCTGTAGTAAATAATGGTTGTTGGTCTAGAGGCCAAAAAGTGCTGGTATATGTGCAGCTTGCAGCAGCTAAAGAACTCCCAAAGCCTGTGAAGATCAGACTCTATTGACTAGATTAATTATATATCTAGAATATAATCTAGACTAATTATATATCTATTTTATTCCGTATTATTTCCTTGTTATAACTTGCTGAGCAGCTACAACCACCACGGTTTCTTCTTTATTTTAATGGCCTTAAATCATTCTCACCCTATTGGAAATGGTGCATGACCTACCTGCAACCTCTTGTGAACATTGCCCACAAATATCCCTCAGTAAACTGAAAGCTGAGACCTTTTCTGTGTAGTGAGAGGTTTACTCATATGCTCTTAAAATCTACAGCACGTGCTGCAGCAGGTCAGGGCAGGTAAAAAGGTGAATAAAAAGCTCTGGATTTAGGCAGTTTTCATTGAGGAGGCTTTTTGTCCTGTGTGGTAAATACAAAACAGGTCCAGGGCAATTAGTTTGCTGTGTTTTCCATATATACTTGTCCTGGATTACTAAAAAAGATTTTTTTCTCTGCCTTCTTCCATCACTGCCATCAGTGGGCTCATAAATATTTTACACTTTTTGGTTGCAAGCTCGACTTCCTTGTTTTCTATGTTTGCCCAAGAGCTAATGCAATCAACTCTTCATCCTGAGGATTAGTACTGAAATATTAAAATGCTGAGATTCTCTTCCCTGGCCACTGTCAGTGAGCTGCTCCTACCTGCACTGGAGGAGGGACCATTCTCCTGCAGGAGCAAAGCCCTCCAATGGGGTTTACAGGAGGCTGCAAAGTTATTTTGGGTGGCTGGTGTTGTTTCATGCAAACTGCCTCACAAATGTTATATGGAGTTATAAAGTTAATATAAAAAGCAGATGGAGGGAAATTAAATGAGAGAGTCAAGGGAGAAGAGAGGAGGTATAAAAATAGATGAAACTGGTGAAGCATGGAAGTTGCAGAAAAGCTATTCCAGCTGCCAGGAGCTGCTCTAGAGAGGAGCCTCATCCTAGCAACATGGAGCAAAGGGAAAGTAGTGAGTAGTTTAAGGGACAAAGGGAAGACTGTGGAAAAAGCTTTTAATGTTTGCCACCAAAAGTAAGTGAATCCTGTTTGGAACTCTCCATTTCGTGCAACTGATAGAATGAATTTAAAAGAAGCAAATGCATTTATCCTCAGTATCAGCAGTCAGGCAAAATTTCACACTTTATTTGTTAACATCCCCTCTAGAAAATGTTTGCCATTTCAAGACAGGGAGAAACAGCAAGAGGGTGTGAGTACCTGTGCTATGGCATCCATACCTTATCATTCTCCCACTCTTTTAAGTACTGGTTGCCTAATTTATTAAAGGTCTTAGCACATACCCAAATTTATCCCATACTCCACTTAGTATTTGGCCAGCTCTGAGATTCCAGTAGTGTGGATGGCAGAGATTCTGCTTTACACTGTGCTGACGAGGAGCTCCTCCTGTGTGAAACATTCTCACTGCTGTGAGGCTGGGTGGGAAAACAGGACTCTGTTTTCAGACAAATATTAATTAAATCCTATTTATTTTTCTTTCTTATATAATGTTGTCGAAACCAAAGCCACCTCAAGAGGTAAACCCATTAACCCACTGGGAGTAAAGCTTGAAATTATATGTATTATATGTATATATTTTCAATCCTCCTTTTTAACAGAGGTGAATAACAAAGGTATAGTAGGAAAATGACATTTTGTTACAACCTCATTGACCACACTGATGGCTAGAATGTTACTAGAAGGAGCAGATGTTGCCTTAAACCCTCAAGGTATCTCTGGTAAGGAGCTTTGCCTTTCTGAATTTAATGGCAAATAATATATAACATTCCAACCTTTCTATTCCATACAACTCTACAAAACAGTGACCAAGGGTACAGATCTCCTGACTTGATTTGTGCCTTTCTAGACTGAAAGGTTGGACTTTCTATGGGAGTCTGATTGTTTCCCAGAAAACTTTTCAGCCTGGAGAGGCTCTCTATAGCAGTCTCCCCATCATACAAAGCTCAGACAAAGTAAGAGGAGAGCAATTAGATGACTTTTGTGGCCATTACCAGGAAAGCACAGTATATTAACGATGTTATACAGAACTATTTCCCAGTATTTCCTTAGAAACTCTTGTTGGGTCTACCCATAAATGTCTCATAAAAGCTATAAATATTCAAGAAAGGAAGTCAGTTACATATAAAGACCTCTAATAGGCACTATGAATGAATTCTGAACCGTGTAATAGCCAGGCACCTGTGAAAAATGGCAAGAGGATGTGATCTATACATTATATATGAGGCACTTTGCTACAGCTGCAAAGATTTCTAGCTATTGAGTGAAGCTGGAAAATTAAAACAAGAGCATATAACAAAAATACTGTTTGAATTAAGGCTTGTATGGTATTGCTTCTTACCCAGCCATCATTGTAATAATTAGTTTAGCACAAAAGAGATTTATAAAAGCTCATAAGTAATATGCAAATGGAGATTTCTTGTATTTATTTAACTTTCTCCAAGCTACTTGAAATGTTTTTGTGATCAGAGTAAATGAATAATTCCACGATAATGCAACAGGCAGTGTTGGACACTGAGATGTCACTGAGACATATTTCAGTCATGTTAAGTTTTCAATACACAGCTAAAAAAACCCATGACAATATTAATGCTGCTTTCTTTTCTCACAGTTCTGCCTTAGATAGTTTGAGAAAATTACTGGTGGCTGGAAAACAAATGTTAGGAGAAATTCTGTTCTCAGCTCTGCAATAGGATCCCACTGCTGAGAAGAAAATTTCAAAACAAAATCAGAGAAGCCCAGGTAGATTTCTTGTTTCCCTGCTCATTTCTGTTGGAGCCTGACATGACATCTCTTCAGGCTGCTTCACTTGCTCATGTTACATGGGAGACTTGAGAAACTTGAGATGTCTTTGTGTTTGTACCAGTAGCCAGACAAGAGAGGCTCCTTCACCACAGATTTATGGCTGTGATACTCAATCCCTCCCTCTCTCTGGCTGACAGGTGCCAGTCTTCTTTGGAAACCCCTTTGCTGTCATTTCTGTTGAAGGTATTCTTGTGCAACTCCTGCTGTACCCGAGCATCAATTGAGTGCAGAGATTGAGCAGCAAAGCTACATCTGTAGCTGAGCATCCCCAGAATTCACTTTACCTTCAACAAACTGAAGCCCAGCACCTCCTGGGGAGTCTTCCCCTTTCTGAAAATTGCTGGGATGGTCTTACTCCTTTCTGTTTTCAGTTTTTCTCACCTGGTGGTTGGTGATTTTTAGAGAAGAGATGGATAACACATTTACATGCTTTGCAAGTTTAAGAAAATAATGTAGCAGCTCTTGGAAACTCTGCCCCAAATTGAGGTCACAACCATACCTGTGTATTTGAATACTGCCTAATGAGTGATTGTTCTTGCAAAAATAAAAAGTTAATGAATACATTTACTGATGACAAATGCTGTTATGAGCTTTAGGCACTGAAGCTGAAAAACCTACAGAGCAGAATGTGAGCACAGCCTTGTTAAAAATCTTCCTCAAAACATTTGTATAGTGGACAGTAATTGCTGTATGGAAATGGGCCTTGCCATTTTGGTTGTTCAGATACCTTCCAAAATATCAGGTTATTTTTTGGCCTCTTGGGAATGAAGCACTTGTATTCAGGAGTGCAGCAATCTGTGGGTCTGCACAGTCACAAGTTCCCTATAAAATCACCTCAGACCAGGGAAAAGTTTTCACTTTCAGTGCATCTGAATAACTTCCACAGTTTGGTTTCTCTATTATATTCTCTTTATTTTTCTCTATATATTCTGTCTATATATATATATATTCTCCATTCTAACTTTTCACAGTTTTGGTTTCACTCAGCAACAGGGAGTGGACCTTATCTAGGTTTGGGTGGTTCTGTTTGTTTGTTTTTATCATAGATTTTTCACTCATCTATTAAGTCTAAGCAGAAAGCCATGCTGCAGGGAAACCTGTTGCTACCAGACTCTCCCTCAATCACAGAAGCACATGGGGTGATTGCCTCTGGAGAAAGGCAAAAAAAACAAACCCAAAAACCCACACACCACAAAAAAATCAATATTTATCCCAAAGCAGGAAGAATTTCCATCCTCTGTGCCTGTAACTGCAATAAAAAGGGGTGGGGAATTTCCTTCTGATGACAATGGGAAGAAAATACAATCACTGTGGTACTTGGGGAAGTCCCATGCCCCGTGGTGAAGCACATTGTGTTGGCAGAGCTGGGAAAGCTCACTGGCATTTTCTGGGGTGACACTGGGGCTGGGTTTCCCCTGCCAGGAGTCACCAGCAGTCCAAGGACTGGGCTAGAGTCTTGGTTGGTGTAAATCAGCCACAATACGGTGACTTTGATTCACTGCTCTGATTTAGTGAGGCTGGGAACCTGGCTCTGGATGTTAAAGACTGGCCATGGAAAGGGATGTCAAGGCTGGGGAGATATACTCACCACCATTTGGATCAGAGTAATGAGCAGTCGAGGAGGAATATGGAGAGAATTGAGTTCATTTTAAAATTTATGGGAGTCCTTTATCACTCAAACTCCCATGGAAATGATTGCCTTGCAGATCCTAACACTCACACAGAACTCAGCCATGGACTGGATTTTAAATGTTCTCAAAAAGGATTTTAAAATACAATGCAGGAGCTACAATATTCAAAAGAAAAAGCTTCATAACAAGGCCATTCTCTAAGCCTTTTTGCTTTTGATGTTAGGAAGACATTTTCTATGTCTCAAAAACTATAGTGTTAGGTCTTGGCATCACTCCCTAAGAAAGGGATTATCCCATATATGTGGTTGCACATCATCTACTGCAAGGAAGTCCAGAGCTATAATTAGGAATCTCTCAGTGTTATCATGTTAAATATCTTTGGATAATTGTTGCTCCCCACATGGTTATCCATATGTTTTGCTGTGAAATATGATTAATTCTCCTCTTCTGCAATACAAAAGTATTTTATGCAGGGAATAAGTCTTTATAAACAGGAAAATTCCTGTGCAACAGGAAAATAAAGCTCCTAATCCTACCATTCTCCTGGGTAAAATTCCACCCGGTAAATGGCATTGAGGTCTTAGTTTCCATGAGTTGTTTATTGTGACAGGAGGTCCCCCAGATAAGGCAGGCTGCTCAAAATCTACCATCTGTCCAGAGAACGTAGCCCAGTGCTTTTTAAAGTTTTAAATAGGCACTGGGTCTTGTGCTTTTATTTTTTTCCTCGTCCATTAACACATTTTGAAGAGGAGAGAACATCCCCTAATCTCTGCGTGCCTTGCTCCGGGATGGCATTTGCATCCTCAAAAATCCTCCAAAACTTTCGGGGAATTATGAATTGTGGAAGTGGTGAAAAAAAAATTGCTGGCTTGCTTTACATAACTGAACACCAGAGCAATTTGTAATTTATTTCATTAAGCTGGGGGAAGCTGCCTTTGCTTCTCAGTAAAGCCCAAAATGCCTGCTGAAAATCTGAGCCCTTTGGATTTAGGAGGCAACTCTACATTCCACCCAGCCTCCAACCCCACCTTCCCCAGCCTCCAACAAGCCCAACCAGCAGGGAAAAAGTTAAAAATTGCATTTTTAGTCACTATTCTCCTCTTCTTGTGAGTCATTAACATCAATTACTAACCACTGCATTGTCAATTAAGACTATCACTTGATGCTATTCACTGCTAATGTGGTAATTGCCATCAATTTACTGCTTCAGTTATGTGGTCATACACTTGCCTGGAGGTATCCTGATTTGATATAAGGCTCTTAAGGAGAAAAATTCCCTCTCAGGGATTTTAATGCAAGGAAAGAAACTTGGAGTGAGTCTGAAGATGCTGGGTGTTCTTGCAGTGTGCTCCTAGTGAAAAATGACTCTAAAAGACACATGGTAGTAAGGGAACGGGGGGGAGAAAGTGTTTAAGCTGAGTATTTTATGGATTTCCTGTTTATTCTTGACCCTTCCACTGAAAACATGATGGTATTGCACCTGAAATAGATTCCTAGATCTGGTTCACTCTGTAATCATGTATTTTTGCCTCGTTATATCTGATTGCTCCCTGCATGTTGTACTTTCTAATGAGCACTGAATTATTAATCTGCTGCCTAGTCTGTCCCTGCATACAAAAGGGAAAGCTGTCTGGTGTCATTGAAGCACAGTCTATTGTGTTCCCTTCAAGAAGCAGAAGCAAACTTTAGGATTCAGCAGTGTGTCAGATTCTTCCTACAGACACAACCAAGTTCTCTTTGACAGGTTTTAAATAATATGTTTTTGGTGTGCTTTATCTGACACTAAGCTGCCCTGAAAATAGTAGAGCAAGTCTGCTAGCAAGAATAAAAATCAGACAATCTCCCAAGAAAAAACAACTGTGTCTCTTCTGACCCTATTTTTCAGTCCTTAGGCAAATAACCTTGTAGGCAGCATGGAACAGTTTAATTTCTCTTATGCTGTTGCTCAGCAATAGAGGAAAACAAAGCAGAGATGTTCTTATCTCCAGCAAGGGTGCAATGAAAACCATGGATCCGTTTCCCATCAAAGGAATATTGATTTTCCATATAATATTGTGGTGGGCACCTGGGTTATATTTATTCCTGACAGGGAGAGGGTGGTAAAATCCTAATGCAAATCATTTCAGCAACCAAGAGGTTCTCATCAACCTCCTCTTCAGCAGGTGCTGTAGATGCCTCCAAGCTCGTCTTGCCGGGACCCCAGTGCTGCCACCCACAGGGAAGGAAGCCCCTCGGGTGCCCAGGTAGGCTCCAAAAGGGCAGGGGGGGGGGGGGGGGAGTTGGACCTAAACCAAACGGAGATCTGGTGTGCCAGCTTTTAGTTGAAACCCTTTTTTTTTAAAATGTTAGCCCAGGAGAGCAGTGTCTTCAAGCTGAGGTTAGTGGTTATCTTGCTTTTGGGTTTTTTACCAGAGTAGGCTTTGGGAAGAGTGATGGGAAATTGTTGTTAAATAACAGTTCTCATTAGCTGTGGGAAATCTGTTCTCTTATCTCCCACGTTACTGGCAGTTGCTCTGATGGAACCTGCTGTTGCTGTGTGGATTTATTGCCTGCATGTGCAGAAAGTTGTGGTGCATCTGGCTGGCTGTTAGCTTCTGCAGAGCTGGGCACGTTGGAGCTTGTGTGTCCAACCTTTGCCTCAGCTGGCACTTTGGTATGGGAGAGTATATGTGTGTGTGTATGGGGCTATGGTGGGTTTGGGTTTGATTTTTTCAAGATTTATTTGCTCTCTGCTCCTATTCCCTTGCCATACTGCTCGCACAGGACAATGTAAAGGTCTCTTTTGGCTGCTTGCTTTCTGTTGACTTGTTTCAATCTCATGCTAAAGGTGTTTTGCATCTATAACGGTGTACCAGGTTCAATGCATTAGTTTCAGTTTTGATGAAAAGGAATGATACCAGTGTAATAAATTATCTGTGAGTTTCTTTAGGAGCTCTCAGTCTGGGGAAAGTTCAGAGGAGAGACCAGTTTCAAATGTTTTGGAAATGTAGAGTTAAAGATTGCTTTGATTCTGTTACTGCTGGAACATGAGCTTCACTGAGTGGCAGAAATTTTGCTCTATTTTTTCCAGATCTAGCTGGGTTTTTGCTTATCTGTTTTTTAAATTATGTTCTGGAATGAAAAATTCTGAAAAAATAATAACCCAGCAGAGGCTACACATTCTGTGTGTTTCAACTGCTGCTTGGTAAGAATGGTTTAATAAAACTAAAAGAAAAAAAGAAGGGTTTCCAGAGCCTTGGTGGACACATGCAGTGGATTGCAGCTGGGCAAGGTGGATGGGTGTGTTTTAATGTGGCAAGTTGGAAGAATAATGGTCTTCTGCTGACCTCTCTCTCCCAGGTGTAAACTCCTACTCCACATGCAAAAGGCTACAGTAAAAATTAAAGATATTTTCCTCTCCATCCCACTTGTTGCAGGTTCCCACCTGAATCCCAATTAATGTGTTGATTTATTTTAACTGTAACTATAAAAGTACTGTTCCTCCTTTATTAATGATAGGGAAGGAGAGAAATAAACAGCCCATAAATTATGTTAGCATCAGATGCTCAGCTGGAAACTGTTGGGTAGATCTCTAAGGACAAAGACAAAAGAGAAAAGTGGTAATGTGGCTGGAAGGAGCTTGTTGGCTACTTAAGAAGCATAAAATAAATAATATGAAGCTGGCAAAGTCTAAGTTGGTTTGGGGATTTGTTTTTGGGAAAGTTTAAACTTCAAGTGATCTGCTCTAGTCCTAGAAATTATCTGAAACACTTGAATACTTCTCTTTTTCCCTTGAAAAGTTCCATCCAGTTTTATTATTTAGGTAGATAACACCACAAATACAGATGGCATTTACCCTTGTCTTGTTTCCTCCCAATCTGTTCTCCTTTCTGGGTTAATACCTTCTCCCACTCCACTCTATTTCAACAGAGAGAGTTTAAAAATAAAATGGCAGATTTCTCTTTGCTTTTCCTCTCTCTTTCTTCACATCTTTATTTTGACTTTGTTACCTTTGGCTCACCTCATCTGCCTACACAGAGAGCTTTTTCTGTTTGTTTGTCAGATTTTCTACATAACTTTTCATACAACTTGGAGCAAGTAGTTGCTGACGAATAACTTTCAATCCCTTTCAACCCAATTAATTTTTTTTCTCAACCGATTTTGTTCTATCTAGTTTCATAATTGTGATTTGCAAATGAAAGATGTGAGGAGTTAAGGGGGGAGAGGCAGGGGGATGAGTGGAAAAAAACCATACATTTGATTCTTTAATCATGACACTGGGTCCATTTTTCTCTGTTAAAACTGAAGGTATTGAATTTGGAGATTCATGCATGAACTAAAAATTGTCAGGAAAAACTAAACAAAGCAAAAACGGTTTAGTAAAATTCATAGAAATTTCTGATGAAACTGTGTGGGGAACAGGGCTGTCAAGTTGATCTGTAGTAGAACTTTTTTCCATAAAAAAATAATTTCACCACAGTGTTTTCTTTGAAAAAAAAAATTAAGAAGAAAATATTATTCACAATGTAAAAGTAAAAATATGACACTTTGAAAACACCAAAGGAAACTATTCTGTCTTCTTCCAAATATCATGTTTCATTTTGAAAGTAGTCCAAAAGTAACCAGTTAAGATTTTCAAATGAACCTGGGATTTTTTTCTTGCTACAAAGGGGTTCTTTAAGCCAAGCTCTGGTTTTATTACTTCCAGTTTCCCTGGTAATAGTCCCTCTGATGGCCTTAAAATGACCAGAATAGAAAAGAACCCTCTATATCCAATTACAACTGGGATACTTCCCTGTCTCAATAACATAAAAAAAAATTGTGCCAGAACATCCTGCTATTTACAAACTGCTGGTCACGTTTTGTCCCAGCAGGGATCAGTATTTGCTGGGGTGCCAGGGCAGCAGCCCCCTGTGCTGCCTCTTTTATTTTCACCTCATATGGAGGCTACGGCAAAAACCAGACGGTGGTGCTGTCCATCAGAGCAGTGCCATGGAGCTGCACAAATGGAGCTCTTTGGGCTCCTCTTAAGGTGTGCAAGGTCACCTTGCTGTTGGTTGAAGAGAAAAGGCAACTAGCAGGTTCCCCTCAGGTGATTTTGGGGTCTGGACTTGCCTTGGGTTTCAGTGGGAGTTGGGTGGGTGTTCGGGTGCTTAACGCCGCAGCGATGTTTTTGCTGGTTGATTAATCCACAAAAAGCTTGTAATTATCTGAGTGTTTCCCTCTGGACTTCTTAGCATGTGTTGGTGCCTGGCTCTCTCTCTCTCTAGCATATGCTCTCCATTTCCCAAATCTATTACAAAGCAATAAAAAAATAACTGTCAGAATCCGACTGCCCAACTCCTCTTTCCTGTGCTGAGTCCTCTCTGCTTGCCATGGAGTTCATGAAGGCACATGGGTAAAAATGCCATGGCAACACAGTGCTATGGTGACAGATAATGAACAGCTGATTACCTACACTAATTAAAGGCAGCTCAACAATTTCACCTCTTCTTGCATTATGAGGGGAAAGGAAAAAGGCAGCAGCTGCAGTGGTTGAAGACAAGTGTGGAAGAACACCTGGTGTGTGCTGCCTGCTTTCCACAGGTGTTGGGTGAGTTGGTTGTGAAAAGATTCTTTCTGAGAACCCAAAATGAATCACAGAGGTTTCTTTCACCCTAACAGATCTTTTAAACCTTCATGGTCCTAATAAAGGCACCATCATGACCAGAAAGGACTTGTATTTACACACCAGTTGACACTGTGTTTTCTGAAGGCTGGATCTGGTGGCTGTGGGTGTTGGAATGATTGATATCATAGAATGATAGCATGTCAGGTTGGAAGGGACCTCAAGGATCATCTAATCTGATCCTTCTAATATTATTGTTTGTGTGAGATGCCTTAGAACCCTGTTGAGCTGAGACTTCAAACTTTGCAAGGTGGGGGAATCCATCACTTCCCCTGGGAGACCATCCCAATGTCTAACTGTCCTCACAGTGATCCAGCAGCTTGAATTATTATTGAATTTCCAAGTGCAGCACTTCCTTATATTAAAGCCACTTTGGAATCTGAGATGTTTATGTTCTGGTAAAAGCAGCTAGGGTTGATTTTTGGTTTGTTTTTTTTTTTACCTCACAGCTGATGAAGTTCAGACACTAGGGAGTGGGTTGTGGTCATTCTGTGGCTTCAACCCCTTGCTTTCCTAATCTTCTTTCTTGTAAAGTTTTTCACCTTGTATTGTGTAGTACCCCATTTTTACAAGTCTTTCACCATCATTATTTACTGGGCAGATAATATCCTGCTTACCACAAAGCATTCAGCCACTGGTCTGGGACTCTCTGACCTCTTGAAATCCCTTCAAGAGAGATTATTCTGCAATAGTCATCTGGCCCACAGAGCCAAGCCCACTCACTGCTGTACAACCAGGAATGTGCATTGTCTCTGTATTAAAATGATTTGATACCATCATTTAAGCAACTGGAGATGCAGCTATGGAAGAATATGTGCAGACAGAAAATTAAATTGTATAGATCATGATCATCCCAGGGTTGATTAAATGGAATGAGAGTGCATTTCCTCTTTCGTACAGAAAGAGGCTTAACATTAAAAAAACCCCTAATCTTTTCAAAGATAAAGTTCATTAACACAATGATTATTCATTTGGATTTCATAATGATACTGCTGCTTAATCACCAGAACATTGCTTCCTGTGCTTTAGGAGAACCAGCAGGAAGCATCTGAAGAGACAGGGCCAGTGGTAACGTGGCAGCAAACAGAACGGAAATCTCAGTGCTTTTCATTTCCAAAGTGGCATCAGGTTCCTCCTCAGGTTTCTAAAAACCCACCCTTCAAACAGCAGGAGCTTTAAACCCAACATTAAATTTATACAGCAATGAAGTCTCAGGTTTCCTGTTTCTACACAGTTAACATCTAAGTTTTCTCCTGGGTCCATTTCCATTATTTATTATATTATTTGCCTGGAGTAGCACCCTAGAGAAGCACTATAATCAGGAACTGAGGCTGTGTTGGGAGATATACAGTACAGTCACTCCAGAGCTGGTATGGTCTCTTGAGTTTATAATCCTAATAAACAAGGCAAACAGTAGTAGAGACAGATAAACAAATGCTGGAGGTAGTTGTCTGGTTAATGACTTCCTTTCAGTGGAGTTTTGATTCCCCACTTTGTGCTCCTGCACAGTTTGTACCAAGTTTCCTATGTTCAGCTACCTGGGTCAACTCCAGTCTCAGTCTCACACTTCCTTCCTCCACCTGCTAAAAATGTTTATTTCATCTTTCACTTAAACTTCACTTCCCATGTACATTTTTGTTAATGTTAAGGGTCATTAGGAGTAGATTGCATCTACTATAATACCTTGCATCACTTTAGAGGGTTTGTTTCTTCTTTCCTTCCATCTAACATTTCAGTATGCACCTTCTGCAACAATCAAAGGGCTGTGGCAGCATTTTCAGATGAAGATGAGATGTGAGAGCAGCTCTCTGATTCTTCTCCCTCCACAGTCACACGTGTAAGGAAAAGGTTTCCTACAGGTCGTTGTTCCTGCATTTAATGATGTATTTATTCATTTGAATTTCTAAAAGAATCACCTGTTGTCATGTGCTCTGGACACTCCTGGCTGCTAATTGAAACCTCAGGTTGCCAGGCAATTAAAGCAAAAAAAAAACAAGACTGAGAAGCTTGACTGAGAATAAGCAAAGCCAGGGTGCCTGTTTGCACCCACTGAAGGAGCCAGCAGCATTGGGTGTTGGCACATCAGAGCACCCATGAGCTCAGGACAAGGGGCTGTGCTCTGCTCTGCAGATGGGCTGACTTCAGGACAGGTTTCCCCAGTTCCTCCAGTAGAGTGGACCAGGCAGGAGAGAGCCAGGCAGCACCAAAACCCAGAAGTTCTTCAAATGAAAGCAATCCACCATCAGCTTTTGCTGGCAGGCAACTTCTTCACCAAGGTGTGTCTTACACAGCTCTTACAGCATAAATAGCCAGTCTTCAGTTTTAAAAAAAAATAAATTATGACAGTTTAAAAAGAAAATAAATGATGCTTTCAGCCCAGTGCTTTTCATTCCCTGTGACTGATACCAGGAAAGCAATGGTGCTGCTTATGTCTATGTAGATCCAGCCTTGCTGTGCAGATGTGGTATTTAAATTCTAATTCTGGGAATACATTTGTGTCAGTAGCTTTCCATCTCCTCTCCCAAGCAGGAAAGTTATGATCAGAAGGCAGTGCTGCTTCATGAGCACCACTGTATTTCCCTCTTTTCACCAGTCAGTCTGCTGCAGCTGAAGAGCTTACTCATGCATTCCCATCCAGTTCATTTTTATTACAGCTCTGTGTTTGTTGTAGATAAGCTCCAAGGATGCAGCTGAAATCTGAGCTCTTTCCAGATTCCATGTATTTTCTCAGGTTCTAATCCTTGTCTAACACTGTGTCATGACACAAGCTCCCTCTTGCTGAAATAAAATTGCCAAACTTGGTTTATCGAATTGTTCAAGGGTACAAAGTTCAGATAAGGAAATCTGAGATAGTAATCAAAAATGTCAGTGAGAATTATTTAATTTTTTGAAAGAAAAAAAATTGCTTTTTTTTCTTATTTTCTTTCCTTTTTTTTTTTTTTTTTTTTCTGCTAGCTATTCTATTATTCATGAATTCTTCAGTTGTAAATTGGCTGGAAAAAAAAAAAAAAGAAAACAGGTAAAACTAATTTGATAATTATAAGTTAATAAAACCCTGAAGCTGCTTACCCAGAAGTCAGTAACCATAGATATACACTGTTCAAGTAGTTTAAACACATAGCATTGTTAATTACTAAGGCAAATTCATAAAGGAGAAAATGATGAAACAGTTATAGTGGGAGAATAGGTGTTATCTCTTTTCCCCACAGATAATTTTGATTTCCAGGAACCTTTTAGGAAAAGCCAACATTCAGCTGTGTAAAACCACTGTAGGGCCTTTTGTATAGAGAGCTGCAAAACAATTAGGCAAAGAGGCTTGGGATGGGCGAGGAAGACTAATTAGAACCTTAATAAGGGTGAGATTTTTAAAGAATCACCAGAAAAATGGGACTGAAGCCCTGGGGGCTGAAGCAGACACAAGATGGACACACAGCTCCCTCAACATAACCCTGGTGCAGCTTCATGGCAGGGCCAAGAGAAGAGCTATGAGCTTTTGCTGCAGTTTTTGTGTTCTATTTCTTCTCCAAGTGTCCCTGTGACTTGGGTTTAGTGGCCAGGATTCACAGCATCTTGGTGGCTAAGGATCCAAGACAAACATTTGCCATAAAAAAAAGTGTCACTGGCACCTCTGCAGAGAGAAGTACAAACCCTGTAGCTCTTAAATTGTCCCCTAGGCTTTCCAAGAGGGTGCAGACAGGACCAGGGTGACATTACAAATCAAGCTGCCAGCTTTCCGTGCTTGAATGCATTTCACTGAGTTTAGACACACGCAGAAATTAAAATGGTAGAATAATAGAAATAAAGTGAACTTCAAGGCCTGAATGATATCAAATGAATATGAATCATAGAACATGAAATCATATTCTAATATTCACTAAAGTGCAGTAATTATCTGATTGTATCTGTTCATTCTGGCACATGAGATTGAATCAATCTTTAGATTCTACATAGAATTCCATACTGATTAATTAAAAGGAACTGCTCTTTGTACACAGTCTTTATTCCTAATCCTTTTTTTTCCCCTTACCTGAGCATTTCTCTTTCAAGCATGGGACTATCATGTCTAGTGGATCCAATGCCTCCCAGATGGGATGATCTCTTGAGAAATGCAACACAAAAAAAAAAAAAAAGGGAGAGGGGTAATGTTTCATGTCTCACTTTCATCTTCAGAATGGTGACCTTAATAACTGAGCTCCTGAAAAGAAACACATCCCAAAACTAAGCATTCAAGACACCACTGTGATAATCCAGTTCACCTACAGTAGTCAGCATAAAAGAAAAAATGTTTTCTTAATCATATTCCTTACCACTGCTGTAGGGCCTTGGGGGTGAGGGTTGGATTTCTTTTGTCCCTGTGCAGTATTATGGATTAGTTCTGTGTAATGTTGTCTTTGGGCCATAAGAACCCAAATAAAAGCTCACACTGTCATCAGGATTTCCCAGGGAGAGTACTGCAAATTGGCTTGGCTATTGTGCAGGACTAATACAAAACATATGAGCCAAAATATTTATAATACACATATCTAAGTGTGTGTATATAATTCAGTACATAATGATTCATTCAGGCTAATTAGTTCCTAAATAAAGATCTGAGATTTTTGGACTCTGTTTTCCCAGGGGGTAAAATAGGGATAATAATGCTCCTGTGGTATTTGCAAAGAGCATTGAAGTCAGTTGGCAGTGCCATGGAGTTGTAAGATATTAGTTATCATTTTCTAGAAATCTCAGCTCTCACTGAAATGCAGCCCCAAAAAAGGTGGAAATATGGTGGGAAACCATTTTATGCTTATTTTCCCAGCTCACAAAACCCTTCAGGTACATGCAGCTCACTGAATCATTAAGGTTGGAGAGGAATTCTAAGGTTATCAAATTCCAATGGATTCATTCAAAACAAACCCTCTCCCCTTTCCCATCTTAAACCTCAAGGGAAAAGCAGATAAAGAAATGGTCAGACCCATGGAAGAGATGTCTGTTAATGGCTGCATGAAATTGAATATAAAACACTTACATATAAAGTTTTTGTTTATGTCACCACCTGATGGACCAATTATACCTTCAGTTCACATCATCCTTGTGATAAATACTTCCTAGAATGACATAGATGAGGTACTCTTCTTGGTCCTGTAATTTAATATTTTTTGCCAGCTAATTACACATTTTCTATTTTTATTACCACATAAAAATTTGCAGCAATGGCTAAGTGAAAAACATCCAAAATGCACCCATAACCCGTGCTCAAATATTTATCTGAAATTCAGGGAACCAGCTTTCCTTTCCAGAAGTACTGTAGATATATTTCTGAATATAGGTGAAGTGATACCTGATGAATTTTTATATCCTTGTGGTTGAAGAAGCTTTGGGAGATTTTGTGAAAGAGGATTACCTGGCTGTGTGTATGATCCCTGGGTGGGGTTGCAAATTTGATATTTTGATAGTAGCCCATTTTCAATTCACTTGTTCCTTGTTTCTGACTGAGACACCACAGAAACATTACTGTTTACACAAGTATTTAGGACTTACATGGAAGAAATAATAACAGCTCTTTTTGCCAGCTGATGGAAACAAACTTCAGGAAATTGTGCCACATCTGAGCCCCTTTTTTTCCTTTTTTTTTTTTTTTTTAAACTCAAAGCGTGTGCTTGCTCTGGAGTCATTCAAGTGGAGAAGTATGAAATGATCATTTTATGTGACCAGTTTTAAGAGTCACCTGTCAAGAGATGAAGACAAAGGTCTGCTTGGATTGTAGCACTTTCCCTTGCACTCTAATACATAAGAGTGGTATTTCAGCCAGCTCATAACACTTGGAAAGCAGCAAGAGGAAACCTTGTGTAAGCATTATTAATTCCCCTGGAATTTACACTATTTGCCAATATTTACATTTTCTCCATTTATCTTTCAATTTAGAGAATAAACATAAGAATGCTGGGATATACACAAGTAAGAAGATAAAGATAGGAGGATAATACCTGTCAGGAAAGAGGCACAGGGCTGTGATGGGGAACATCAAGTAGCTTATTCCTGCTTTGTTTGCACATGTCAAAACATCCCCTTTCTAACAGCACAACAAAGCAAAGTATCAGTAGCCTTAAAGTACTTTTGCAGTCCTTCCAGAGCATCTCTCTAAAAGCAAAAGAAATGGAATCTGCTGGGCAGCCAAATGGAAACCCCCATCTCAAAATATGATGCAGATGGGGCATTTGGGAGGTAAAAAAGTTGTGTAGCCTGTGGAAAAAGGGAAATCTGGCCTTAGCTGCAGGGCATTCTCACCCCAAGATTTTAAAGTCAGTGGACTTGCTTTCAACTTATGCTGAGTGATCAAAACTGCCCCAGAGACTGAGGAGGAAGAGGCAGGGGGGGTGTGGTTGGGTTTAGAGCAAGGGGAGGCTGACCACTGCCTCTTTCTTTCCAGTGAGGAACGAGGTTCTCATCTTGCTTTGTCAGCTCTATTTAGAGCACTGCAGTAAGAATCAGGCTGGGATTAATTGTAAAAAAAACCACAAAACCAAAAAAAGCCACAAAAAACCCAACAAAAGAACCCAAACAAACCACCACCACCACCAAAAATACCAACAGCTTCTGTTTCTAAATGGAAGAACAAGATTCCCAACTATTTCTGTGGGTCTGTTTTCCCTGTGACTTCATTGACACAGTCTTGATTCAGCTGATATGGGGCTACTCAGTATCATAAGGTCCATGTGATCAGAAGGTGAGGAGTAAAACAGTTTAACCAGAGCAAAATGTAATGAAATGAAATGAAGATGAGCTGAGCTGCAGGTACTCATTTTTCCTGGAAGCTTCTGGGCTTTAGAAATAGGACCTCGTCTAGTGAACAATCAACTTTCTTCTGCATGAATTTTGGATTAAATTTAATCAAATAATACAATTTCTTTCTTCTTTTTTTTTCTTTTTTTTCCCCATCTTTCTGCTGAGGAGCAACTGAGTGGAATTGCCCATGGAGCCCCCCAGCTAACTTTTTAATCCTGTAGAAATAGAGAAAATAAGTGGATATGGGCTGCTTTTAATTGCTAACACTTTTTAAAAGCACAAAAATGACTGCATGTTGAGGTATTTCATCTCTTCCAGAGGAAGTCTGTATTTTCTTATCCTAAGACTCAATATTCTTGGACTGGTCAGAGCTGAGGGCAGCCAGAGAAGGTGGTTTCATGGCTACAATAATTGCTTTTTGCTGCAATCAGGACCCGAAGCCTATAGTTGGGTATCTTGAACTTTTTATTTCAAGTGCAGATGAAACCCTTCCTGCAGCCAGAGGCACACATGATATTCATTCCCTGAACAATACATTTCAGTGCTGTCTCCTGGTTTTACTGTTGTTTCTTTGAACTCTGTTACAAGACAGCCAGCAAAGTGCCTCTGCGTGGGGATAATGGCTCCTTGGGACGGAGGAACCCTGTGTGTCACTGAGCAGGTGCCAGCAGGGATGAGGGACACGTTTGATTCCTTCTCTCTCATCCTTCCTGTGTGGGATGCCCTGTGATAACCTTTCTGATTCCTTCCCAGAGCATCCTTTGTCTGTGGCTTCCCAGCTGGTGGCCTCCTCCATCCCACCACTAGGATCAGCCACCCCTATGGCCTTCGTCATCTCCTTGGCAGCTCATGTCTGACAAATCTAGTGAGAGTGTGGTTTCCATGGAGAAAAATGTTTGTTACAAGGCTAGGCTGGAAATGGTGGAGCCCAGAGAGGAAATCAGTGCAGGGCCAAAAGCTTTTGCTCCAAAGGAGCTTCTCTCCTGTACCACACAACTTTATGTCTTGGGACTCAGGTGTCAGAGCTGGTTGAGATAAGATTGCAATGCTATCACTGCCCAGTATGGGTGTGACTATCATTTCTACCTGGAAAACTGAGGTATTTCTCTTTTTTAGGGCATTTCACCACCTTTAGAGGTATTAAGAAGCCATGTAGATGTGGTGCTGAGGGACATGGTTTAGTGGTGGATTTGGCAGTGCTGGGTTAATGGTTGGACTGGATGATCTTAGAGGTCTTTTGCAACCAAAATAATTCTGCAATACTATGATTAATTAGGGTTTTTTCCCCCCAAATTAAGCTATTTAAGGTGTAATTGTATACTTCTTGGCATGTCTATCTCTTGATACGACGTGTCAAAATACCACAGAAGTTTAGGGAAAAAAAAAAAACAGTGATATTTCAACATGGTCTTACTTCAAAGATGTGTGATGCTTCTTACTTCCCCTGGGTTGGATGATTCTGATTTGGGTACAAGATTCTGGTCCTCACCTTGAGGATTAAATAAAAAGCTCTTTTTCAATGGGCTTTCAGTGCTGGAAGAAAAGACAGAGGCTGGGACTGTAATAGTTGGGAAGAGATCCATGCAGAAAGATAGATGCTTTCAATTCAGTTGCTCTGAATTTTTCATATTCTCCCTTCACTATTTCAGGTGCTTATATTGAAGGCATTTTTCCCACTGGAGTTTTGGTGCCAGTGTGATGAGAATGGGAAGACTGATCATATACACTTTTCTCATCATTTATTTCTAACCACTTAATTAAGTTATTATGAAGCCTTCTTTTTCTCCTATTGCCAGTGAGGATGCAATTAATTTTTTTAGCCTTTCCTTCATAACAAGGATCCCTGAATACTGTTTCTCTGCTAAAGCTTCTCTATCACATTCTATCACCTACAAGATATGATGTGATGACCAATTCAAAACTCACCCTAGTTTTATATAGCCAATATAGCCACAAAACCTGCTGTATTTCTTTGTTCCTTCTCTTTCTGTTGCAAGGCAAAGAATTTGCCTAATCTAAAATTGCCTAAATTGCCTAAAATGCCCTTTCTCATCCATCTCTTACCTGTTCTGAATTTCCCTTCAAGACTTTTTCTCCCAAAAGGTTTTTCCTTTAATTATTGCCACTTACTGCTCAAGTTGATCAAAAGCCTCTGAGAGGAGGCTGGGATCTCCATTTCCAACCAGGAGCTGTCTTGGGAATGCCAGAAAATGGATTGTACACAACAATTTCAGTCTGGCTTCTCTGGACTCTCCAGCCCACATGGAACATCATCCAGCTGCTAGGGATGATCAGAAGGAAACATCATTTTGTTCTGAAGTTCTTCAGAAAAGAAAGAAGAGGAGAGTTTTCATGTCACTACAGCTTTTAATACCCTGTTTAGCCTGAGTAGGACCTCTCAGTCATTACCAAGGAAGACTTTCAGGTGTTAAGGTTAATATTCAAAGGGTTTCTCCTTTCCATTACACTGTATTTATCTGAAAGGCAATATTTCCCTCTGGATTTTCCAGCTCTCTATTCATTTACTCTCTGTTACATCACTCCCTCCTAAACAAATGTGACTTCTATTTTAATAACTTGCCCCATCTGGGGTCAGATTAAGTCATTCATCAGCTCATATTCTGTTTGGCAAAACCACCAAGGTTCTTAAAATATTTGTTTAATACTACAGTGAGAGAAGGTTCATAATCCTCAGACCTCAGCTGTGAAATATTAATAATAGAAATCACTTTGTAAGAGGTGAAAGCTTTTTCTCACTCAACAAGGTCTCACAAGAACACCAGAAATTATAAAGAAATGTGGACACTCCAAAACTGACAAAAATCAGCAACCAGCAGTGCCTTTTTTTCTTGCAAAACATTCAGTATTCATCCACCTCCCAGGCAAGAGAGTAATAACTAGTTTTTTGCTAATAAAATGTTTTAAAACCTTTATATAGAATGTAAAGCCATTTCCTGTTGCCTCATTTGGAAATTGTATCTTGGTTGGAAAGCTACAGTAAAACACCCCAAACTGCCTATCAAAATACCACCCACCCCTATTACTTCATTTTGTCTAATGCCAGTCTGTGTGTATGTAGTTTATTTTTCTCACGATCTATTTTTTACTTTCTCCTCCATCTTGAGTTAATGGCATAAATGGATTTTTACCTCTGCACATCTCTGTGAAATCCCAGAAGGTGATGGGGCCATAACTTCCCACTTGGCTTTAAAAGTATGGTTGTGCTTAAAACTAATGTGGATCAATCCCTGGTTTGGGTGAGAAGATACAAATATTTGATGAAAAATACACACTTAAGACTGTAAAATACTGGAAATCAGATGCTGATTAGACAAATTTCTAAAGCTTTTTTTTTTTTTTTTTTTTTTAGTATAAATGGGTTTGCTCTGGGTTTCTACAAAATATATTTGTTGGTCAGATGATTTTTCTGAAGAGTTTTACAGTTTAGAAGAAGCCAATTGAGAATTGGGAATGTTGAGGTCCTCTGTATGGTGGATGAGCTGTTTAAAATGAGCTGCTTTGGGGCTATTTTTTATAGGCACCTCAATATAAAAGAGATATTGAGGAGCTGGAGTGAGTGCAGAGGAAGGAAACCAAGCTGGTGAAGGGCCTGGAGAATAAGTCTTCTGCAGAATGATTGAGGGATGTGGGACTGTTTGAGGAAGAGGAGGCTGAGGGCTCATCACTCTCTCTTACTCCCTGAAAGGACATTGTGGAGGTTGGTGCTGGGCTCTTCTCACAGTAATTAGTGATAGGACAAGATGGAATGGCTTCAATATGCAGCAGGATTGGTTTAGACTGGACATCAGGAAAGAATTTTCCACAAAAAGAGGGGCCAGACACTGGAACAGGCTGCCCAGGGAGGTGGTGGAGTCACCATCCCTGGAGGTGTTTAAGGGTGGTTTAGATGTGGTGTAGGGGAGAACTTTGTAAAGCAGGGATAGTGGTTGGACACAGCGATCCCAAGGGGCTTCTCCAACCTGAAAGACTCTGTGATTACTGTCTTGTTCCTTGTCCCTTGGAAAAGAGGCTTTAATCCTAACTCCTGCCTCCCAGACAGAGCATGATACATCCATCAGGTGGCATTGGATAGGGCTTGTAAACACAAGGATAACAAAAAGCCCCCTGAAGCTGGTACAGTCTGCTTCTTTGCCACCTCTCCCATCCCTCTGGAAGCCTGTCCTGGTTATCCATCTTCTCTGTTCCCCCAGGAAACAAATGGCTTTAATCCAGCTCTATAAGAGGCAAGGATGCTTCCAAAGCATCAACGTAGAACAAAGAGGAGAAAGAGTTTGATAACAATAAATAATTATAATTATAATTAGTACACATTTAGTGATTTACATTTTCAAAGCACTGTGCAAATATTAGCTAATGATTATTTGGTAAGAAAGCAGATTTCAAGCTTCTAGAAGGATTCTTATCAACTATGAGGAAAATATTTTGCAGTATTTGGCTTTTTCTCACCCCTCCATTTACAAGGTTATCAGGCTTTGCTATACCTGTGACTTAACTGGAGAGATCCAAGTGGTATTTGTTACTCCTGAACTATTTAAACTCTGATGTCTGGGATTAGAAGGGAAGGATTTGAGGTGTTTGCAGAGGGACCCTGGACAGACTGGAGAGTTGGGCTGATTCCAGTGGGATGAGGTTCAACAATCCAAGTGCCAGGACCTGCACTTTGGCCACAACAACCCCATGGGGAGCTCCAGGCTGGGCACAGAGTGGCAGAAAGGGACCTGGGGGTCCCAGGAAGCTGAACGTGAGCCAGCAGTGTGCCCAGGTGGCCAAGAAGGGCAGTGAGTCCCATCAGAGCTACCACCTGGCAGTAAGCACACAGCTGGAAGTGCAGTTCTGGTGTCAGCCCCTGTCTCCTCCAGGGGCTGAGGTTGGCATCACTTCTGGGGGGGTCCCACCATCTAAGGTGAATGAGAGGAACAATCCTTTTCTTCCCAGACATCCCCACGACACACAAATACTGGGTCAGATAGTTCTTTTATCACAAATGGAATTGTTTGTGCTTCACAGGATTGATAATGAGAGGAAAAGCAGATGCAGAGGCACAGTGACTGCACCCAAACCTTTCAGGAGATCTAATAACCCTTTGAAGTTCAGCCACCCAAGTGCTCACTGAACCAAAACCCTCAGCCTTAAAAATTCTGACGTGTATAGTCAAGTTCTCCTAATGAGCTTTTCTTGATGGCTGTAATTGGTCTCTTCTTCCCTTGTTTTTGTCCTTCACTTTGAAGTTTTGATTCATTACCTTGTGCAAATACTCCTCTGCACCATGACAAACAATCTCATCCCAACAACTCCTCTGTTTCATTTGTATCCAAGTTGCCTTTTTTTATTTTAAGCTAACACACTCTTATCTCTTTGGAATCAATTTTCTCCCTTCTAAATATCCCCAGTTTTGGCACCTGTATAGTAAGCTTTCTTCACGTGAAATGATTAAAGTATTCAGCTTGCTCACTTCTTTCCTTCACCTTGTCTGCTTCACTTTGTGCTTTGAGCAGTGGCTGGGCAGTGGATATATCTTGCTTCTTAAATTCTGCAGATTAGGTGTGATCTCTGTATTAGTTTCACTTCCAATTGCTTCTGCTTTGCTATCATCACACAATATGCACTCAGCATCTGCTTCTGCCATTGCCTCTGAAGGCAGAAGTGATTTCTCCTGCCAATTTTCCACTTCCCCAAGAGAAACTGTGCTTTTTGAGGCTTGATCTTGTTGTGTGCTTTCAAGTCAGTAATAATATAGTATGTGTGACATGTTACTGAGCTGGGGATAAAACAAGAAACACAGATAGAGGCAGCCAAAATATTTAATAGCAAACTCTAATATGCACTCAGGCCAAGGGAAATACCACGTTCCTTGAAATGACAGCAGGCAATCCAGAGCCCAGGTGCTCAGGCCAAACAAAAAGGACTCAGACATGGAGCCAGGCATAGGGACAGGTCTGTTTTTCTGATGCTTTTTAAATGGTTATTATGGATTGACCAGAAGTTTAGTTATTTCCTATCACCAGGGCACAGAAAACTAATTTTCCAACATATTCTTGATAGGAAACCTGTCCTATGTGGCAGGGGGGTGTTTGATATTTTGGAAAGTTCACTTCAATTTCTGGTATCTCTGCTTCCCCTATCAGAGTTCAGCATCTATTTAGAGCATAAACCTTTCAGGCTGGGACAGTGGCTCGTTTATCATGGGGAAAAATAAAGAATACTTTGCTATTTATTTTCTCTGGTAACAATATGCAAAGACAACACACATGTAGGGTGGAAACTGATTTCCTCTCTGCCGAGGCTCTCCATCCAAGATTTTCCTAATAGGAAAGTAAGTTTATTTGGTACCTGCAATAGTGAATCCCCAGTTTGATGTAAAGGTTTTCAGGTTCTACATTCAGACAAATAATCTGTCACAAACAGCTGCTGCACTTAATTTTAGATAGGAATGGAGCTGAATGGGGGGAAAAAATGGAACTCTCCAAAAATCAAAGTGAAATATCAAACTAGAGGGTGTTGTGGGGGGGTGTGGGGGATGTTGTTGCTGTTGTGTTGTTGCTGTTGTGTTGGTGGTTTAACATATTGACTAATATTTTCCATTCCTGTCATTTCTCCTGTTCTGTTTGGGATGTCATTAATTCCCATGTGATGCAAAAAGGTATCCAGACATAAGGAAGAGGTGATGCTTCATTTTTTTCCCAGTTAACTGGAAATATAAAACACCATAAGTGCTTAATCCAAAGGGAGTTTCCCACCTTGCTTTGGGAGGTCCATGTGGTTGGGATGGGCTTTGTAAATCCCCAGGTCCTGAGGATGCAACCTGTCCATCTTTGCCACCCCACCCCACGAGTGGCAAAGCACGAGGGGAGTTTGCTGCAGGAAACAAGAGAATATGTGTTCCAAGAGGGAAAACGGGGAGAAAGAGTCATACATGGGATACAGGTTTCATTCCTTCTGTGAAGAGCCAGGTTCAACCTGTAGGCTTTAAAAATCTTATTAAAAGGCAACCTTGGTTCCTACACCTGCTGAAAAGGCAGTAACCTGTTTGGTTGGTAGCTATCATCAGGCTGCTGCTCAGCAGGGAGCTCTGATTCATCAGCACCAGGGTTTCCCCAAAGCTTTCTGCCTACATCTTAGCTTGGCAGGGACATTGTCAGAGAATAAAAGGCTTCTTCCTCATGTCAAAGGGCTGGTATTCATCAAAATGATAATACTTTTTACCCAGAGCACCTTTTAGATGAGGTTCATGAAGCTTGTAAAGAAGAAGATGATAAAGAGAAAAATGTTGCAGGATTTTTTTTTTATGATATTTTTGGCACTAAAACTGATACTACATGAAATGAAAGATTTTTCTTTTATAAGTTTCCTTTGGCTTGTGCTTTATAAATATTCCATGGTTAAGTCAGTGAACTGGTTTTCACATAAAGCATAATCCAAAGCCTGTTAAGGCCAACAGAAAGCTTCTTATTAATTTCAGCAGACTTTGGTTTAAGCTCCAAGTGCAACACTGCTCATGGAATCAGGAGAGAACAGTGTGGTTGTATTGTATTTTGTATTGCAAAAGCAAGATTCACACCTTGCAGGATCCTCATCCTTCATGATGAGGATAGCCTAAAATCCAGCATATCTGCCAGGGATCTTTCTGCTGATTGTTATGGGCTTGGGATGAAGTATGTTGTAGGAGGGTGTTTTCTGAGCAGTGCTGGCCACTTTGTATTTTGTCACCTCCAGGGAAAAGGGAAAACTTGTCCTAAAAATGGGCTTTTGAACCCTCCAGACTGGACTGATTTATTGTCAGGAAGAACTGAGAGTGAAACAGTTCAGCCACAGCTTGTTACAAATCCCTTTCTAGATCCCCAACCCTACCACCAACCCTCTTCACCATTAAAGGTTTTTTCCTTGAGGTACAGAATGTCCAGGGGGTTGCAGGATGATTACATGGTCATTTTTCATGTTTCCTCCCCTAATTGTCCTTGGTTCCTCTTTTTTGTAACTTAACAGTGCTGCTTTCTTCAGTTTCTCTTTCCATCTGGTAGCTCCTGCCTCTCATTTCCACCCAATCTTTAACCCAAACCCTGCTCCACTCCTTCTCACTCAGGCTGAGGGCTGAAAAAGGTCCCTCAAAAATCACAGCAGCCTTGTCAAGCTCTCACTTCAATTGTTGTTGGGGTTTAGGTTATATTTAGATTAAAACTGGGAACTAAACAAAGCTGTAGTTTAAGAAAATAAAATGAACTTGTTGAAAGGTCAATTTGTCTCTTGCCATGGAAGAAATCCCCTCTAATTAACTTCAGAAATATCAGAAGAAGATGGAGCAGCAGCAAGTTTGCCTTAGTCCATTGACAGAGCAGCCTATCAAATAACTTTATATCCCAGAATGTATCCCAGAATAGTAAGTCATCTCTTACTTGACTGTACAATCTCTTCTCTGAATGCCAATAATTCCATTGTTTCATTTAATTAATTCTCTCTTTTAATTTCTTTAAAACTGTAACTATATAAAAAAAATGAGCACAAAAATAGCTGTTGCATTAATTTGGAATTTCTATGATAGTTTCCCACCCCCAAAAATGAAATCTTCTGGCCTGGGAGCATTTTTAATGAATAATATGAAGAGAATATGAAAACATATTCACACTCTTCAATGGAAGTGAAGTTCTTATGATGCTACTTTTCAAAAAATGCTTCCCAACACCTCTTCTCAAAAGAGGAGTTTTATTTGGTGTTGATGGCTGGAGAATATTTTATCATTATGATAACTTTTGTTCTCTCCTTCAGACAGAAGTTTCTTAAATAACTGTTTTATACACAAAAAGCAGCCAATAATTCTGTGAGACTTCGGGTCAATCTTGGGTTTTACTGAGAATTGGTGCTTTCCTTCTTCCATGGTTTTCCAGAAAGTATTTAAATCCAGGCCACACTGTGGGACCCAAGTTCATTATCAGCTTCCATCAGAGGTTCATGTCCAGGGAGCAGAATTAACACAAAATTAAAGAAGTCCATTTATTCATTATCAAACTTGATACTACCTAGAAAGAAAAACAAGCCTACCAGCACTTTTAGATTTGAGAGCTCTGATTCAGTTTTAAACTGACAATTATCCTAAAAACTCCTTTTCAAGACCTTTCTTTACAGAAATATCCTTTCAATCATCCAAGTGCAAACCAATTACTTAACATTTGAGCTACAGAGCAACAATGTTTGTGTGACAATTAAGGTAAAAACAGAAACCCTGAGCAAAAACAGGGTTTGGTGTTCATCTCTCTGAAATCCTGGTAATTCACAAGGTTAAAACAAAAAAGAAAAGCAAGCATTGTAAACAAAACTTTAGGAGAAGAGGGCATTTCATCAAAAAAGAAAAGAAACTCATTCCAATTTAGCACTTCTTGTAATATTCCTTCATCCTCTTCTCTTTCCGTCCTTTGATTTAAAAAAAAAAATAAATAGTGGGTGTTGTAAACAGTGATGTTACCTTTGTCACTTGAATACTTATTTAGTTATCTGAGGGAAACAGGAAATGCCAATCATCTTTTGCTTTCTAAAAAAAAAAAAAACAACACTGAAAAGTCCCAATGGCAATTTCTTACAGCTCATGATTCCTTGCAGACACTGGGACAAGGTCATTCCTGACCACAGACTTAATATCAGGTGAAATAAGGGTGAGGAGTGAAGATTATCACTGGCTGATGAACACATCCCAGCTACTCTGTGAGTAGCTGAAGAGTAGATGAGCAGCATCTCCCTGGGAGATTTCCTCTCAGCTGCACAGACAAGGGCTTAAAGCTGGGTAACTAAGGGGTAAATAAGGAATAAAATGAAATACAGAGCAGCTGAAGAAATTATTGAGGAATTATGTGTCTTCAGTCTCTCCTCCCCTGGGAGAAGGAAGGTTACCTGTGCTTTGCTCTCTGTCACCCCCAAAGCCACATTTGTCAGGGCTGACACTATTTCAGCAGCTCTTGCACAGGTGCCACCACCTGGGATGTGGTTCTGCTTTTGTCTTCTTCCTCTGTCTGGAGAGAGCCAGCAGAGACTGCTTAAACCATTTTGGGTTTGAGAATGCAGCAAGAGGCAGTGGTGACCAAAACTGGCAGTTTAGACCAAACTGTTGCCCTCTTCTGGTGGGTGGGTCTTGAATTTTCCAACAAGGAGCAGAAAAGGGCTGGTAGCAAGGTTTGCTCTGCAGGTCACAGGTTGCCAGGGCCAGGACATGGAGGGTAGGAAGTGGCTGGAGCTGCCCCAAAGGGTCACCTGCCTGACAACAGGCTGTAGCATCCAAGATGTTCATAGAACCACCTGGTTGGGTGTGTTCTGGGCTGATTTAGGGGAAAGAGCTGGAAAGCTGCTTGCTGGGTTCAGTCCTTCACCCTTTCCAGTGGCAAACATTGCAGATGTTCCAGAAAGTCTCTAAGAAATCAAATATTTCTAGGAGAGCTTTGGGAAAGCCAGGAAAATGGGACTTGCAGAAGAGATGAGTTCTTCCATGGTGCTTCCTGGGTAAAGGCCTTCCTGTCAGCTTCAGAGGAGGGAAAGCTGGTGGGAAACCTCTGCCACTTGGGCAGTATCCAACTGGATAGGGCATGAGGGTTTGGGTTTGGTTCTCTTGGTCAGCCAAGAACAACAACAAAAAAGAATGCTGAGGTGTTTTGAATGATTTATCCCCAGCAGGGCTCCCAGCTGAGCTGACCCCTTTGCAGTCCACTGGCACCTGGTGCTTTGCATTGACTTGTTCCTCCTTGCATGGCCAAGATAATGAGATCTTGGACCTTCCCAATGAACTGAGGTTTCAATGAAAGTTTAGAGGGCAGCAAAATGCATTCATGGGCAAATGCCTCATTTCCATTTGCTAAGAGCACCTTTTAACCTCGGGGAATCTGCTCTCTACAGGTGTAAGCCACAAAAATAAACCAGGAGGTCACTGAATGCCAGAAGTGGGCAGGATGATCAATTATCCACCTCTGCACCACACTTGTGGTGGATGTGCAGCCACCTGAATCACAGTTCCCTGGACTTGCTTTAAGTCTAATTCTCCATAAAGCTGGTAATGATTTTAAGCCCCATTCCCACTCTAGCTAAGCTTCAATACTCACCTGCTCTATTCTAAAGGGCACAACCTTCAAATGATAATATTAGAACTGATTTAAATGTCTATTAGAGCAAACTGCCTTAAATATAGAGCTGTTTACCTTTAATTAACTATATTATATATGCCTTACCCATATTTGCAAAGGCACATTGCAGAAGCAGAGGGTCTGCCACGGTTTTGAAAAATGGGATGAAAGTAAAGAATGAAAGACACAATTACTGGCACTAAAGATGGATTTCTATCCCCCAGGATTGCCCCAGCTCCTGCTTGTGAGCTCCTGGTGCTCACCCAGCCCCTCTGCTTGCTCTCTCTTTGGAGTGGGGAAGGGCTCTGCTCCAGGAACCTCCTCAGTTCCAGGCAGCAGATGCTTGTTAGCAGAAGCAGTAAGTTCTACACCCTCAGTCCATCCTTCCAGAGACAGAAAAATCACTTCAAACTGGATGCTGGAGGGTGCTAAAGAACAGGAAAGGAACCAAAAGGTTGTGCAATTGCTTCCTTAAAAATCAGCTGGGGAGCAGACAGGATGGTGGACATGAAGCTACTCTGTGTCTTGTCCTACAATCCTTGTCCTCTGGAGAGAAGCAGCCTCTCAGAGCATCATCTCTCTGATTTTCTTGATGTATCTTAGCTTCCTAGAGCACAGCAGGGTAAAGAATTGAAAACCTTGACTAAAGTTGCTAAGAGATCAGCAGTGAAAGAGGATTTTTCTTCTTGATGAGGTAGAAATCTGCATTTCCCCTGCTTCTAAATAGCTTTGGCAAACCAAATTACCTCTTCTATCATAAACAGCATCTCCCAGTCTCCATGGGGAGATATTTACACAGAGTGTGGACAAAAATATTTTAAAATAGAAATTTTTTCTTGTTGTTTTTTTTTTTTTTAGTGCAACTTAGAACCAAAATTATTTATCACTTATTTCACTCATTCCACTCAGTCACTGAAGCTTCTCCTGCCTTACTTACTTCTCCCAAAGTGGCCTGTCACTGGGCAGGAACTGGAAATCACAAAGTAGACTGAAATGCAGTGCTGCTATTTGGGGAAGCAAGCATAAAAGCTTTACAAAAAACCAGTAGCCTGGTGTTTGGCACCTTGTAATAGGTTAGGAGGCTCGAAATTTATTGTAAACTTAATGCAGCTTTACAGCCTGTCTTCAAAACATTTACACAGCCAGTAAAAGATGATGGATATTTTCAGAGCATCCCTCTCCCCCAGCACTTTCCCTCGCAGTAGCACTGCAGAGGCAGCAGTGGTTTGAAATATATTATTGATGTAGCTTTGAAGATCTATTCTGTGATATCTCATGTTTATTGCTATTATGCAACTGGCTCCTAAGTGTCCTCTTCTATACGAGGCAGAGCTGAGGAGATATGATCACTATTATTATTATTATTATTTGTGTTGCAGTGAGAGAGGCAGTAACCCAGCAGGGCAGATACCCTCCAATGACACAGGATGATGGAGTAGCTGCTCTTTGTGTTTTACATTTTAAATAAACCAGGAAAACAAGACTAGAAAGGAAAAGAGACTGTGCAGAAGCAATCAGCAGAGAATGAAACACATCAGGACAGATGTGTGTCTGCAGTGGGCAAGTTAATGAGATCCATGCTTTGCATTTAGTGGTAGGCTCTCAATTGACTCCTTTGTGCTGGAGAGCTGGGGAGGGGGATGAAGAGCTGGATAATGAGATGCCAATACAGAAATCCTGGTTGAGAAGGAAGGCAGAGTTATGGGGAGCTCAATTCTTTTATTACTGTTGGGTCTTGACTGTTTTGCTACACCTTATCTTTAATTTCTTCTTATTCACCGTGTGTTTGATGGGCTCTGTGGCTCAGGCTCTTTCTTTGCATGCACCCTCTGCTCTTGTTTATTCTCACTAATGCTGCTACCACCTCGAAAGCTGAGAACTGCATCCAACTTACAGTGAAAAGCACAATAGATTTTCTGTTAGAATTGATTTAGGCAGAGGTCTGGGATGTTTCTATAGCCAAGAGGAACCATGAGCACAGCCTTTCCCTAGCCAGGAATGTCCCTCTGGACAAGGTTTGCTAGTAAAAGATAATGTCAGGGTGTAAACCTAACAGTATCTCCTAATCAGAAAATGAGTTGGCAAGAGCAGTAGGCAGAATGACTTGAAATACTGAAAGAGAGCAGATGCTCTTGCCTTAGAGTGGATAAACACTAAATTTTCCTATAGCAAGGAATCACTTTGGGAGAGCATTTTGCAAAGCCACCAGGTACAGTGTTTTACCTGAACTCTCTTCATCTGCTTATACAGAAGAGCTCTGCATGCTCCCCAAATTGAATTTTTCAGTTCCTTTGCAGCCCTTGACAATCTGTGCAGTAGTTCTCAGCTCAGGTTATTTTCAAGACCTAATGCATGCTCAACACAGCAGCTTTCAGCACCATGAAGTGTTAGAGAAAGAAATGTTCCCCATAGCAATTAAGCAGTAGCCCAAGCTGGAAGAAGCTGGGAGCTGTAATTTAGACAAATTCCTGAAATAATAAAAGCAGATCTGTGTCTTGTCTCCACCTGCAGCACTGCAAATGTGTGTTTAGCATAGGATGTACTCAGCTCTCAGGAGGAGCTCTGTTCAGCCTGGAAATGTATGTGTTATCCTATTGGGAAGATACATTATGTTTATGTGTAGAAATAAAATTTCTCATTTTTCATACTTTTTGCAACCCACTTTAAGACTTCTTGGGGCTCTGTCTCAGGCTTTCTACAGAATGCACCCATTCTGCTTGTTTCAGGTATTTTTTATTTTTTCTTTAGCATGTCAAAAGATGGCCTTTAAAAACCCCCTAAATCCCAAACTGCAGCCCCAGCCATTGGGTCCCCAGGCACAGATTGATCCCACCTGGGTGTGAAGCAGGAAAGCACAGATCTGATGCCCTGTTACAATGCCAAAGCCTTTCATTTTGTCACCCCTTCTTTTAGGGCACTCACTACATTTCTCCATGCCTTTAGGAAGGGCACCAAACCTCCCCAAGCTCTCAGGATTTTGATTCTATTTCCTTCTAACAGGTGACATATTAAATTTTGTTTTAAGTGTGGCTAATTCTCCTGCCAGCCCCGTGGAGCTGTATGGCTGGATGCCCCTAGGACTGATAGCTGCACAATACATGAGGCTACACCAATATCCAGCAGCTGCAGAGCTACCCAATATTTTGATAGCATGACAGGAGTTTGTTGATAATAATGCGTTTGTGTCAGAGTTTTGGCCAAGAGTTGTCAGAATACTGCTGGATTTCTAGTTATTACAGAAAATTAGTTTTCAGATGGAGCAATCGTGGCCTAGAGCTTTGGGGTACAGGTAATCACTTGGAACCCAGCTCAGGAAGGGCCTCAGATGTGTGTTCATAACTACATGTATGATGGAGATGATTACTGCAGGGGGATGCATTCAGATTGGCACCACCCAAGAAGTTAAAATCCAGTATGGTTATCTGCATTTCCAGGGTGGAACCTGTAAGCTTCAGCTGCTTGTGTGCAAATATGTTTGTGGGGATGTAATTCTTTCCTGGATCAGATCTGATTTTCAGCATCTCTTTACTATTAGTATCCTATTTTTAGCTTTCTGGATGTTACAGTAACAGGAATGCATTTAAAGTATTATGTGAAAAATGAAATGATGCCTTAGCCACCATCTAAGTTCATAATTTTTTTCTAATTGCTTGGAAATTTTGAAAGCTACTTAATGTTCACTGGTGGAGCAGATGGAGCTGGGAGCTGTGAACGCTTTTCTACATGATAATATGCTTTGGTTCTGGCTGCTAGTGTTGCTTTGTTTCTTCATTTGTTCATTAAACAATATGCAGGCTGGAAAAAAAAAAATCACAACTTTGGTGTTTTTTTCAAGGATGTTTTGCTCAGAGGCAGGCTGAGCAGGATTCAGGGAGGAATGCAGAGAAAAGAGGGATTCTCAGATGCCAGGCAGTTTCAGGGAATACCTTTGCCTGGTCAATAGTCTGCAAAACCCAGCTTTGAATTAGTGTGAAAGTGCAAAAAAGATCATCCCATGTGGAGGAGTTCAGGTGGGGACCCCAGCTCAAGGGATGTCCCCTCTCCTTTCTTATTAATGAGAAATCCCCCTGCTCTCTTGGCTGAACTTTTCCACTGCTGCTCTTTCCATGAAGTCTTGTGCTCATGGATGGGAGGACACAGCCCTGGGAAAGTCACCCAAGAAATGTGCTGCCTGCCCCTCCAAAGTTGGTGTTCTTCTGCTAATCAATATAGAAATTAATAAAGGGAATAGGATTGCAACTGCCTCACCCTGGTGTGGGAGCTGGGATAGGAAAGTGAACACAACACCTGCTGCATTTTCATCAAGGAAATTGTAATGTGATAAGAAAAAGCTGGTAGGAGGATCCTGGTTGGCTTCAGAGAAAGAGAGTGAAACTGAGAAATGGGGAGAGTCAGAAGCCCTTGTGTGTCCAGGACACAAACTCCCTCCACAGACTTCACTGAGTGCCCCTGGCTCAGAGGCAATTTCTTCCAGTGCTGTTTCTAAGGAGTAAAATCTTACATGAGCAATGGTTTTGAAATCTACATTTGTTTAATAAGTAGATGTTCCATTTGCTGCTGTTTTCCCTTCTTTTCTTGTTGGGGAGTGCAAAAAGTTTTGCAGATTTTGTATTAAACCTGAAAATGTTACCCAGAAAAACAAATGAAATTTGCCTAATTTCATTTTTCTTTCAAATCTCAAGGCATCACAGAGGACTGTGGGTACCACAGTGTGGTAAATTAGCCAAATTTTAGCCTCTTGCAAGTTCCACAATACCTGTAATATCCACTGGCATTCTGTAAATGTCTGGCTAAATGAAATTCAAATTCAAAACATTTATAGAATGCCAGAAAATAAGCCAGAATTCTGTTTATTATATGTGAGTGATCTATGGCAGAGAACATTGCGTGTGGATAAAAAATACCTAAATAGATCTGTACTTCTCCCACCTCTTCCCCCAAGAACCTTCTGTAGAGACACGAGACAGGCATGGATGAATATAACTCTACATCTACCAAGGAGATGAGGTTTGGATCAAATAGATTTTAAGAAACAAGAACATTTTTTAAAGACAGAATTATTTGAGGCTCAGTTTTAGGGACAAAAGCATTGATTATCTACCAGATGAGTTCTGTTTTCTTCTGATATTGAGAAGAAAACCTGTAGATAAACTTGTTTTTGTTTCTCCTGGTAAAAATTTTTTTTTACTATTTAATTAAAAGCCTCATTGCCCCATCATTAAATTCAAAGAAGCATATCTAATGCAAGCACTTAAATGTAATGTCACTTATTAGTCTTTAATGAAGAGAAACTTATTCTTTCTCTGAAGAACAGCTGTAGAAACAGTGCCCACGTCACCCACAAAATTATATATTATGAAGGGTATTAATGTGTATTTAATGAGTGTAAAAATATTCCTTTATGAAAAAAAAAAAAAAGGACTCTGTCCTTTCTTGTTCAGCTTCAGTTGTAAAGGAGGTTAATTAAAGGCAGGGCATCAGAGAGGCTGTAACACCACGGGTCACTCATCCGTACCAAAGCATAACACAATTCTGCAAAATCTCATTGACAGTGAGAACAGAAAGCTCCCAGCTCCAGCTCTCAGGGAAGATCACTGCTCTGGCTTGGAGCTTGGCTCCTGCTTTCATGAGCCAGCAGCCATGAAATCTGCCATTAAACAGGAGATTAGCAAGCCCTTTTCATGGTATGCTCTATAAGTGTATATATATATAGTTCTGATTTTTAGGAGGGGGTAAAAGGGAACTGTAAGAAGTCCAATAACACCAGTTTGGAGGTTTTTTCCATGGCAATGCCATTACCTGCAGCAGCTCACAAAGTGGAAGTTCACAAGGCTGCTAATTCACATCCCTACTGCAAGGTTAGGTATTTGATGTTTAGATAACTTAGCACCTTTTTTTTTTTTTCCCTTTAAGTTGAAAACTGATTCAAAAGAAAAGGCCAGAGCAGTATCTCACAGGCTGGAGAGATCATCAGGAGTGGGAAATTATCAACACCACAATATTATCACAATAAGATGATCAGAAATGAAGTAAAGCCAAAATGTTCCAGTGCCCCCCAGTAATAAAACCCAATGCACTGGGATGCTGATTTCTCACCCTCTCCTGCAAGCAAGGGAAACGCTGTTATATTTATTCTGGTTATTTATTCTAATAATTGTTATTATTACATTCACAAATATGTGGATGTAAGGTGGAGTGGCAGGATTTCATTCCAAGTGTGTGTAGTTTCTATCATATGTTCTCTTTTGATTAATCTGATTTGCCTGACACAACCCAGCATACCCTCATTTTACAAACTATCTGGACTTGGTTCCCATAGCACCAGTAGTGCCTGGTGTACTATTTCAGTAGTTAAAAATGACTGAAAACTTTAACAAACAGATAGTGCCCTGCAACTTCTCCCCTTCCTCTTAAGCCCTGATGTTGCTCACAGCCATCAGTCATCTGGAAATTGAAAGCAGCCAAAACAAATTCATTTTGTTACCCTGAGTCATTCAAGCAGCTTCCAAAAGCACTGGTGCACCTCTGTGTACTGGGTGTTTGAGTCTGATTTCAATCTCATAAAAATGAAGAGTTTCTCCCCTGAAATGTGTGGCTTGCCAGGGGTGAGGAGGGAATGAAGATGAACATCAAACCCTTGTAGTTAAAAATCTGCCCACTCAGGGCTTGTTGAAGAACTGCTCTCTGCAGTTCCCTGACTCCCTTTCATTTTGTGAAGTTCTAGTACTCAGCTGTACTTCTCCATATATGAATTTATTCCATTCTGGACAAATAGTTTCTCTTGGGAAGTGCAAAAGAATTGTATAAAGAGGTGAAGGAAAATCCTAGAAGATTTCTTGCCCGTTCCACAGCTTATACAATTCTCCATGCCTATCTTTTTTTCTTCTTTATGGCACCTTGTTGGCTCAGGTATAGGTTACATTTCCATCCCCTCCAGAAAATATAACATGAAAAAAAGGCCTTTGTTTTAATTTGCCAACTCTAATTCATTGCACCAGTTCATATTTTTTTTATTCCTAAGAGATCCTATATCATCTCCCAGCAGCCAAAACTGTGCAATTCTTGGTCACTGGAAATCTGGGGGTAACCTCCAGGTCTGTAGCACAACACCCCAAAGTGCTGGCAAAGTTTGGGGTCCTGGGTGCTGATGGGTGGGCAAAGCCCTCAGAACTGCAGCCACTTGATTTTCTGGGGTTATTTTTTTAATTAAAGTCTGACCACACAGTCAAAGCAATCTGATGCTCACCATAGCTTGTGAAGAGCTTTGAGATTTATGGAAAGTATTAAATAAAGCTAAGTAATACATCTCTTAACATAGAGATGTGCTGAGACAATATGGAAATGAGATGGGAGAGCAGCAAATGTGACAGCTGAGTAGATAAACATGGACTTGTGTTTTCATTTACACAGACCTCCAGTATATAAATGCTAATTATTTACTGCATTATAAGTTTCTGAATTCCAGAGAGAGATTTCAGCAATTTGATGTATTAAATGACAGCCTATTGGTAAACCACTTCTTAATGCACTGCCTCAAACATTTTGAAAGCATCCCCCAGCTCTCCATTTCATTTGAGATGCCAGACTGCATCAGTCAGGTTGTTCCCATTAAGCTCAGGGGCTGAGCACACTCTCTGCCACACCTGACCTGACAAGCCATATTTTTTTATTACAGGGAAGCAAATCTGTTTCCCATTCCAACAGCGCCAGCAAAAATCCAGACTTGAAACAATTCTTCTTTTACTCACCTCCATAAAAACTTGTCTGAAGTGGGCTTGCAGACAACCAGTAAAGCCTGAAGTGTTCACTAAACCTGCTTGGCAAGTGAATCAAGGTGTTCCCAGCTTTTTCTACTTCATTTCTATTTGCTCCTCCTTTACCTGCAGATTTGCTCTCAGGCAAGAAAGACCCTGAGGCAAGAGCTGTAGAGCTGGGTAGAGCAGAGGTGTTCAGAGCCTCCTCCTTATTTTCCCTGGATCAAGCTGTGATCCTTCTCATCCTCACCTGGTTACACCCAGCTATGATGTGTAGGACACTTAGAGGTTACATCTATGTTGTACAAGGAAGGGGAAAGTCCCCCCTCCCCAGGACAGAAGCAGAGCAGTATTTGGCAGTGGAAAATCCTCTTTTCCTTTATTGCCTGGGCTGGCAGGCTCAGCTCTTACCCTGCTGTGTCTCAGCTTCTCATCAAGTCCAACCTCAATGGGATTTAATGGTCTTAGAGGTCTTCCCCAACCTTGATGATTCTATGATTCTCCTTGTCCTTCACAAGTAACACCACAGCTCTTTTGTGCTAAAGGATATGGAGGGGTGGCGGGGGGGAGATAAGAAAAAAATTCTGCAGCTCACAGAATAGCTGTGACAATCCTATCCTTGGCTGCCCACACATGTGAACTAGAGAGGCCCCAAATCTAGAAAGGAGTAGTAATAAAGGGAATTGCTCCAGGAATTCCTTTACACTGGAAGGAGGGATAAGAAATACCTGCTACTGGGCAGACTGGGGAGGGGGATCTTGGCAAAAAGGCCCCTGCCACAGTGTCACCCTGGTGCTCTGCAAGAGAGAGAGGTCAGGAAGAGCAGACTATGTGCAAGAGTGGTTTTAAGTTTTGTGGGTTTCTTCTTCAGTAAAATTATGAGGATGCACATAAATGCCCACTGGGTCTCTTCCTGAAGGAATATGACTGGAGGTTGTTTTTTCTGTCCTGTTACACCTCAGTCTAAAAACTTTTTTTCCCCAATTTCTCACATTTATTTCACCTTTACTTCACTCACCTCTACAATTCATTTTGTTGAATACATTTCTGCCATTCCCCTCTCTGGCATTTTTTCACTTGAGCTTGATCCCTCAACAACTTTTTGGGTTAGGAGAGTTTGCTTTGCTTTGTCTGTTGGCTTTTCATTGTGGATTCAGAAAGAGTAATAATTAGATTGTGCCTCTAACTGCCCATTGGTAAGTTCATAAGTATGGCTCCTTTGCTGATGTCCTGCAGGGTATTTGCATTTGCCTTTCTTAATGTTGTAAAGTGCAAACTGGTTAATAGGGAAATTGTGTCTTGCTTGGAGAGATGCTAATAGGGGTGGCATCACTTGCCATGATATTCTAATTTATTACTATCTTTAAAGAACATACTTGCCAATTAGTGTCTTTATTAGAATACTTACTTTTATCATTTGGAAATATGGCTCTTAATTGGGACCAGCTTTGCCTAGGGGAAAAACATTTGTTAATAAATAAATGAACAAACTAAGCCTCTCCATCAGTATCCAAGGAGGGAAGCAGCATCTATCACATAGACACCCTTGCAGATCCTATTCCCTATTATTCTTAAACTTGTTCGATGATTGAGAAAGAATATTTCATCTAGCATTACATTGTCTTGCTGGGAAAAATATAGGATATTGGAATTTGCTTGTTTATTAAAGCAAGTAGCTCATTAGGAATAATTAAGGTTGGAGAAACGGGAGCATTAAATTTTCATACCACACCATCAGCCCCATCAAGGCAAAAGAACCATAATTGCTCTGTTAGTACAGTGATCAGGTTGAAGTAATAAGGGTGCCAATTTCATTAGAATCTGAAGATAGAATGAGGAGTACTCAGTGATTTTCACTTTAGAATAGAACTTTAAAGTATAATAAGGAAATTGTTAAAAAAAAAACAGGCATTAATAAGACTGAAACTGCCACTACTCAGCCAAGGGCCAGATATGAAGCAGGATCTGGTGAAGGTACCATGGGGACATTGCAGTGTCCTGGGCTTCCCATGACTCAGTCACTGCATTTCTTTCTCCAGTGCATGGTGAGCAGTGAGAGCAAAGCTGGCTCCAGCCAGGGCACCTCTTCCCCTAAAGCAGCTGTGGCTCCCAAGAGCCACTCCAGGCTCAGCCTGTCACCATGGAGGACTTGATCCCTCTGGTGATGGTGTTTATATATGAACCTATACATCTGCACATGTGTGGCTGCTCCTGCCCTTGGAGGGGGCATGTTCTGAGCTGCAGCTGACAGGTCCCACAAGGTGAGCAAGTGACATCTCTGCCATGCCATCCCATCCCATAATGTGCTCTGCTCAAATTACTCTTAACACGAGGTTGTGGTAGTAGAGAAAAGACTTGAGGTTGCTTTCAGCTTCTGTGCAGAAATACGAGGTCAGAAAAAATAGGTAAGTTGGCAAACATTTTTCCTTATTGGTGTGATCTCCCTTCCATGTTTAGCCATAAATGTCAATTTGCCTGGCACCCAAAGTGTCTCTCTTTTAAAATAAATAAATAAAAGCCAACAAACTAGGTTACCAGTCGAGATAGCAACTCAGCAGTGCTATATGCAGAGCAGATAGCATTGTGCCTCACAAATTATCTCCCAGTCCCACCTGCTCTCAGATCTTTATAGCCCAGCTATCTGCTCCACTACGATTGCTCGATGGAAAAGAAACAGATGGGGCTGCGAAAAATCCAAAAGAATAAATGGGGTAGAAACTGCCTCAAGCCTTTTGAACAGCATCAGGGCAGCTTTTTCTCTTTTCAAGGATTTTTCTTCCCTCATTTGAAAAATAAACCTCCTGGAACACAAGATGGGTTTTGCTTTAATTTTCTACTACATGAACACACACACACACCCAGGCGAACAAAAGCAGTTTAGATGCTTTTGGGCAGAGAGAAACTCTACTTTATTCCATTGGCTTTGCTGCTTTTAATCTGGTAATTGCCTGATCAATATTGCTATTTGAAACTTATATGAAAATGTGTGAAACTTTCTAAGGGCAGAGAATATATAGATTCCTTTGCTGTGCTGCAGGATTCAGCAGCAGTGATTGCAGTAATTAGGCTGCTTTTCAAATAAAGGCCAGTTCCATGGGTGTCATGACTAAGATAAATTATGCCCTGGGTAAGCTTATATTTTCCTGCATGTGCTTGTCCTTTCTGTGTTCCTGGTAAGGAAAGCCCAAGTAAACATCTTTTCTTCTCTTCCTTACACCTTGTGATACACCTGTGTCCTGTCTTGGGCAGGAGTGTGCATCACCCATCCTTAGCACTGGGAGTCCTACATCAGTGGTGACCTTACACGTGTACCTAAGAAATTATTCTGTTCTTATTGATTGTTTTTCACTGCTTGATTAGTTTCCAGAATGAAATGAGAAAAAGAGGAGGAAAAATCATGATTTTTCTTTTCTTCTCTAGTGAATGGAATCCAGATTTTAGGCCACAAAGCAGGATGTGAAAAAAGAAAGGAAAAAAATTCTTTTATATCATCTTATTTAAAGCTCATTCTAATAATTTTTTGCCAATGTCAAGGAAGACAATGCAGTGGAACAAAGCAATGACATATGAAATGGGTATAGGCTATCTCAAAACAGCACCATCTTTGCTTATCAGCAGGCATTTGAGCAGAGAGGTTGAATATTTGGGGGTTTGAGGGCTCAGGTGTCAGCAGAGTCCACACTATTTAATTTAGGCTTGTTTATGCCTGAGCTTGGCCAACAAGTCCCAGTCCCCATCATACTGAGTGGGGATGTTGCCCCAGGATCATCTGTCCTTTCCATGAGGGCCATGAGGAGAGGCAGGCAGGGAGCTTGGGCAATGAACTGCAGTTTTACCCACTGGAGACTGACTTGAATTTGGCTGCTCATGAGTCAAGAGCCATAACATCAAGAAAACCACTGAGATCTTCACTGTTGTGGGGGATGAGTCACAGGGAAAGTCATTATGCAGGTACCAGCATGGTCACTGTGCTTGTCTTGTGTTCAAAGGTTGTGTTCCATCCTGTGGACATAAAACTCTGCTGGAATAGTTACTGAGAGGAGTTTTGCCAGTGGGGAAAAAATGGGGTTGTGTGAGCTAGATGTTTCCATGGAGGTCTGAGCCATCCCAGCCTGTCCCAAAGATTTCAGTAGATGAGGCAGCTGACTTTTAAAATTCAGTTTGTTTCAATTGTCACTTTAATAAACACACAGATTCCAATATCCTGTCTATATTTTTCCCAACAAGGCAATATAATGTTAGATGAAATTGTCTTTCTCAATAACTGAACAAGTGCAAGGCTAATAAGCCACACAATCTGTACGGGTGCCCCTGTGACACAATGCAGCACCAGCCACAGAAAGCCTTGACATAATGACTCAGGGACTTTGCTTTCCAAACTCCATCCCCTGCCTACCTTGGCAATCCTATTTATTTTTCCATAAAACAGGAAATCTTAGTGAAAGAAAATGGTGCTTCACAAGGGAGCCTGAGCACTGTTTCTGGCCAGGGATCTGTGCTGCAAAAGGGCCTCAGTCCCATGAGCCCCAGTTCCCAAGCCCCCTTAATTTCAAAATGTGCCAAATATTTACTGGTATTATCTGACATGCTTTTTATTTCTGAGCCCCATGGCTTTATGGAATGAGTTTGTTCGAAATAGACCCCAAGAAAATGAGTAAAAGCTGAAAGTGACAAATGACGTTGATGCCTTTCAGCTTTAAATGTTTGATGCAGCTGCCACCACACAGCTCTGCTCGAGGTCCATGTGGTTTTCTAATAGGAAATGTCTTTTGATTCAGCAATTATTCTTCAAGTTTATTAACAGATTGCTCTGTGAGGAAACCTAAAGGAGATTGAGCCCAAAGGTAAAGAAAATATTCAAATGTAGTTGGGGTCCAACCCCTACATCGTTGTTTCTGCTTGAGCAGTTCAGAGGTGAAGGGGTTTTCAGCCTTCTCCTTGATATCCAGCAAAACTTCTCATGGAATGATGAGCCTCCCAAAGCATTGCTGAGGCAGGAAGTCCAGCAGCTAATTATAAATTAGCTGAGTAAGGGGTTGAGAGAGCAGGGATGGTTTGAGCACCTGGAGCACACGTGGGCACAGAGCTGCCCCCCTCACCCAAGCAGTTTTTTGTGCTGTGCTGAGCACAGCTGCTCTTCGCATGAACCTGGTAAAGATCCCTTTGCTGGTGCAAACAGGAAACATTATCTGCTTAGAAAATATTGTGTCTCCTATTACTTTTGATAGATCTCCCCTGGAATTCTTTTGCAGTTAAATATAAATCACACAGGGAAGAATGAAATCTGTTCTTGTAAACACAGCGTATGCACAAGGAGTAAATCAGGCAGATGCAATCACTGCTGTTGTCATAATGTGTCTCCTACATGAAGCAGAGTCAGGAGGGATAAATAATCCTCTGGCTATGATTGCACCTGTGTGATGTCACACTGCATGTCACTGGCAAGTGACAGCTCAGAGGAAAGCAGCTGCTGGGGATTATTTCATGCAAAGTCAGGTCGTTGGCAGGGGAGCTTCTCCTGCACTGTGCTCACACACATGAACAGGGCCAGGGCAGCTCTAAGAGCATCCCTTCGATGCATGAAACTCCAGATGGGCTTTGGGTGTGCTCATGCCCCTTCTCCATCACTGCTCATGGATTCTTCTGCCCAGGAGCTAGGTGGAGGGAGGCAAGGCCCTTACAGAGCATCAGAGAGCAAAGGCTGCAGGAACAAGGATCAGTTCTTGCCTTCCCCACCATCTGCCAGCCTAAGCTTTGCAAATTATTTAAGCTCCTTGTGTTCAATTCCCTGTCTGTAAATCAGCCATAATTACTCCTTGCTTGTTACGTACAGGGAGCAAACAGTCTGGTCAGGACTGGGGTGACTTTCAATCCAGTGGAGATGACCAGGTGGAGAACGTAGCTCCTCCCAAATGGCTCAGCTGATTTCTAGACATGCAGACTGCTGAATGGTACCCGAGTGCTGGTGCACATCAACCCACCTCCTGCCCACGGGCTGGTGACAGGGACAGTGCCAGCAGGGACAGTGCCTGCAGGGACAGGCAGCTGGAGGCAGCACACGTGGCTCTCACCCCGCAGAAACCTGCTCCAGATTGCTGTAACAAAGTCACTCTGGTCAGTAGTTTCCAGATTCTTTTCAGCTGTTTCCAGTTTTTGTGCTTCCATAATTTGCTGTTAGTAATTTCTGATAAATCTGGTGGGGTAAAGCTAAATCTCTGCACACCACAGATGAGGTGCTGCATTCTGCAGTGTTGGTTTTTCAGTGGTGTCACTTTTATAACATGAAAAGCATTTGAATACTTCTGAAACAAACATCAGGATAACAACAGGTCCTGCTCATAGCCAGAATACTTTTGAGGAATTGACTTTTGATAATCACTTCTCTTTTCATGCAATGCTTTCCTCAAGAACGTTTTATTAGTCTATATGGGGGCAGGCAGTGGAAAGATTGCCTTTAATATACTTTCAAAATATGAAAGATCAGTGGAGGAGATTTCTGGATCAATGGACCCAACCACCCAAAATTTCCAAAGGAGCTCAACCTTCCCCAAAAAAGCCCTGGTATGGTCAAGTAAACTTATCAGTAGGAGGCTGCGAGGAAGCAGGGTTGGGCTGGGAGAATTCTGCCCTCTAAAAGCATCTCCCTAGTGTTAAAATAAGAGTATTTTACCTTTTCTTTTACCATCTGGAAGGTGGGGAGATAAATTGTGGAGGTGAAGTGGTGAGAAGCTGCTGCCACACACTGTAGTTGGTACTAGGGCCAAACTATTGCCCAGTGTCTGCTGCTGTGATGCTACAAACCCTTCTGCTCAGCCTAAGTCAAGCAGACCTTTGCTAATTTGCTGAATTAGTGCTGGTCAAGCAAATTAAAGGACAAATAAATGCACCTCATTTATCTTGAGGTTTTGCACTTTCTCTCCCTGGGTTTTGCAGTTCTGGTCACCCCTTTAAGAAAGTGAATTCCCATGGGAGCAGCTTCAGAGAGAGCCCTGGGGGATTTGGGCACAGGGTGATGGACCCTGCAAGAGAAAACTAAAAGAGAAAAGTGTGGGAGCTAGTGGACAGTTTTGTTTGGTGGACAAGTAAACAAAGGTTGGGGACACACAGGGGTGAGGAGGTAGAGCTGCTTTTTCTAAACACCCCAGAGGGCAGATGTTGAGCCAGAGTACTGCACAGTGCCTAAAAATATTTGCTTCAATTTTGTTGGTGATGAAATCAGGCTGAAAATTAGAAGGTATATAAGTGTTGGAGGAATAAAGTTTTGGTACAATCTGTCAATCAGAAGAGGAGGTGTGCTGAGGCTCAGCTTAGTTCCAGATGGGGCAATCAGAGGCAGCCAAGCTGCAGGAGGTGCAGGGCCCACCATGCACTTCCTCAGGAAGGGAGAGCCAGGCAGGGATGGACTGGTCTGACCATTTTTCAGGAAGTTGTCCCTAATTTTGTTACGAGTTGTTTGTAGCTGCATTTTTAAAATACTAACTTGATGGGAAAGATATCCTTTAAGTAAGAGCTCTCTCTCCAAGCATCAACCTTCAGTGTCATTCTTTATTGAACTACCTCCAGTATGAACCAGTGTGCCTGGGACAGTGCATGCAATATCTTAAGCCCTCAGGGCTGCATGAGGAGAACACCCAAATTAAAAAAAAAAAAAAAAAAAAAAAAGGATAATGAAGTCTGCAACAGGAAAAGTGCTAGCAGTTACTTTTTAATGGCAGCTAATTTAGTGGCATTGTTTGGGCTCCAGTCCTGGGCTGTAACTCAAGTGACTTGAGCAGAACACTGTGGGTACTTATTGGTTGTGTCAGCCCTTGAGAGCTGCACGTTGCCATGATTTTATTAATCACCCCCAATAAACCATATTTATGCAGAATTTAATTACTAGAGCCATTTGTTTACCTATGTTTGGGGGCAGGAGGGGGGACAAGGCTTTGGAGGATGCTGAGAATAATTTGTTACTCCTAGAGTGTTAAGGTCTGAATTGGGCAAATTGCATTAGAGTCTTGGTGCAGTATTAATGTCAATCAGGTTTCCACTTAGACTGAATCAATTTGCCATTGTGTTTATCTCCTGCTTTTCAAAAGAAACCTGGCAAATTTCACTGATTTGATGGAAATTCTTAAGGACACTGTGAGGACAGGAATAAAAACAAATCAGCATAAAATGTAAGGGAGAATCAAAACAAAAGCTTAGTTATGTATCTTTGATATGTTGGGAGTTCCTATAGCTCAAGGTAACCTTTCCCCATAATGCTCCAGGGTTTCCCTTTATTCATGTCTTTTTTTTTTCACACAAGACCACTATTACTTTTCAAGTGCATTTTTCTGGTGAGCAAAAAACACAGAGAGCAAACGAATCAAAGGCATGTAATGAGCCAAGGAAAGACAAACAGTAATAGCCATAAGTGTTCAGTGTAAAGGTAGTTACTGAGGAAGGGGTGCTGAGACAGGGCTTGGATAGAGAGAGGTCTGTGGGCTGAGATTCCAAGCTGTTGTGTTAGGTGGTGGTGTGAATTATTCTTATGGAGATCCTTACTGTGCCATTTTGATATTTTAGTCTCCATCACTCGACCTTAAAACCAAATCAATATTTTATGCTCCCAAATGTACCTGTGAATACATCTCTGAGACACCAAACAAGTCAGCTGAAGGGACTGGAGGATTTAATTTTATGGGTGCCCAGATTGCAAACTAAATCAGAAAGAGAACCCCCAAGGTTCAAGGACAGGTACCTGACTTGGAACAAAGCCCCATGTCCTCTGTTGCCCAGGAGATTCATAGACCAGCTTTCCAGACTCCTGGCACTCTACAGAGTGCCTGGGATTATTCTGGTTTTTAGCAGCTTTATTTGTCCAGCCAGAACTTTGCAGATATTCTCAGGAAACATTCTGAAGACAGATTGAGGAACTTGTAAATGCTGCAAGCATAATAAACTGTTCTCAGCCCAGAGAGACGCTCTCAGCATAGTTGCCTTTTGACAAAGATATATTGGTTCCTTTGATTTTAGGAGGCCAGGGGATTGCAGAGCAAAACCAGATCTTGAAAGGTTTGCCAAAACAGAAGTGTTGCTTCTGTTGAGGAGCAGAATAGGTCTTGTTCTGCCTACCCTGACTTTGTAATGTGTGGACAGGCATCCACAGCAACAGATTAATGGAGAGGTCAGCTTGGAAAGCTCTGTTCACTCCTTGAGTTTTGCTTTTATATCTAGAGATTGGTTTTGTGGGATTTTTGTGGTGGGTCTTTTTGTTGGTTTTTGTTTTGTTTTGTTTATTTAAATAAAGCCAGTAAGAGCAGTAGATATCAGCAAGCAAAACAGCAACAGCTGAAATGGAAAATACTCTCTTCCAAGTTTTGAGCTATGACTTTTTTTTTTTTTTTTGCAAAGTAATCCATATGCCAATCCAGGCAAAAGGCATTTTGGAAGCTGTTCCTGGAGGGCTTTAGTGTACTGGCCACCAAAGGTACAAATAATCCAAAACTCAATAGTTTTGCACTTCACTGACCCTCAGAATTTCTTTTTTCTTGGCCATGATGTGTCAGTGGAAAGTGAGTTCAATGTGCTGAAGTATAGAATTTGGAAAGGTATTAGTTCAGGACCCTAAAAGATGCCTTTGAAAATGCAAAATAAACAGAAAATAATTCCCAAAGGAATACAGCCCTCCTGCTCAGCTTTTTCCCTGACTCCTCCTGTGTGCTCTGTTCAAACCACAAACCATCACAAACATATGTTGACAGATGCTGCCTATTTATAAAGTAAACACTAACAACCAGCAGAAAACAAAAGATAAATGAAGAACATGTTTTGCACACTAATCAAGTTGTCTTACCTCAGAAAGCACTGAATACATGATGGTGCTGGGGTTTTAAAAGGACAGTTGAGGCTTCAGTTTCTCCACATACTTCAAATCTCTCCACATGAGCATTGCTCTGGACACAGCTTGGGAGGAGGCCTAGAGACAGCTTTTAGTGGCAAGTGAGACTCCCATCAAGAGAGATAAGGGTCCCTCCATCAGAGAAGACATTAGCATAGGTTTCCAGAAAATCCAGATTAACCTGAACTAGCTCTCTGATTAACAAAGCACAGTGCAAGGTGTCCATGCATATTGCTGCTGATTCCATAAGGCAGCCCAGAGATTCAGACAAGCTTGTGCAAAACACTTGTTTGTGAAGGTCACCCAAGGCTCAGCTGATGTGTCAAGAAGGTTAGAGATGAAAAGTTTCCTTCATCTGGTTTCCTCACCCCAATTACAAACAGCAGCAATGCTGGGATTCACCTTTGCCTGCCAGGGACCTTGCTTGCTTTCCCTTGTTTAGCCAGCGTGCCACAGAGGTTCATCCACACAGTGATTCATCAAAAAAGAAAACCCCCAAAATACAGATGTGGCCAAGGGGCTCATTTCAGCAAGATAGCCTTCTGCAGTTACCATTTTCAATAAAAATGTTTCAATTCAATATTTAGAGTCTGCTGGGCAAAATGACAGAGAAGCTCCGAGCTGTTCTGATCTGATTGTGAATATCAGAGCAGAAAAGCTGGTAGATATGGGCAAGTCACAGAGTTTCCTTATTTTATTTTGCTTGAGATGAGATGGCTTCAGTTGCACTTGTGGGAGGTTATTGTTGAGGCACAGCAGCAGAGATTCAGGTCTGGGTGAAATGATCCTTCCCAGAGGATTACTCTTCCCTACGGATTCCTGGGAAACCCAGAGAGGAAGGATGGGAGGAGATGACCCAGATCAGCCTCACTGACCTCCCCTTGGTTTGCAGGCACATGGGTGCCAGGACTAATTCTCAGCCTTTTTCCCCTCCTTTCCACCTTGATAGGGACCTGACCTCCCCCACACCCCTGTCCTGCTTCACTGGGAGAAGCTGACTGCTCCCAGGGCTGGACTCTGCCACTGCCACCACATGTGGCTGCATCTCCCCCTCAACAGGTTAAATTTTGCAGCTCTCTGCCAGCCCAGAAACCCTGCCACACTCCTCACCTGAAGGACCCGGGGCTGTAACCTGGAGATGTACCCCAGCAGGGCACTGCCCTCCTCACCCCACCTGAGCAGAAACATCTCCCAGCAAGTACCAGCCCCTAAAAAGATTCATTTCCATGGCAGTAAAATCTCCTCTGGCTCAAACTGTGGGAATCAAAATGTACAAGATGTTGTTAGGGAGAGGTGTTGCCTTTTTTTTTCTCCCCACCCCTCCTGCCCCAGGGTGCTTTATAAATTCATGCTGCTTAAAAAGACCAGGGTGAGGGCACATGGACTGCACACAGGACTGTTCTGTCTTAACTAGAACATAGCTGATGGGTGACTGTGACTGTGATAATTGGCTTCTCTTCCAGAAAGGATGTTCCTTCCATTTAAACAAAAAAAATCTGGTTTGTTTTATTGATTCTTTCCACTATCTAGTGTTTCATAACCAAGTAGGAATAGAGAATTTCTTTTCCAAGGAGCTGGTGCTGATGATACATAAAACACACTTGGCAAGAGGTGCAGAGAATGCCTGTCACTATGGCCCTCATGCTTACAGGAGGTATTTTTGTGTTTTAAAATGAAAAAAAAATCTTTTAATGGGCTACCAGTCTCAAGTACTGGGCCTGACTATTGCTGTGTCATTGCTTTACAATTTCTCTTTTGAGCCAATGTGGTGCTGGGTGGTGAGGGGTGTGAGATGGTTTTACAGAGGGTTTAAGGAAAGGACACCATCACCTGGCCTTGTGGCCCCTTCTTTCTGAGGACAAGTGACAGTGTTTGTGACTCATTCTAAGGAAAACAAAACTTCAAAAATAGGAAAAACTCTGCCAGAAGCCAGCTTCTCATTGAGTTTTTGACTTGAATAATTGGCTTTTTGACTGGAAACAAATTATTTCCATAGGTGGTAGTACAAAATTTTTAATTCATTTGTGGTCTCTGTCTCTCTTCACATGAGACAGAGCCACTGCAATGTGCTTACTCCAAAGCCCCCTTATCCCAGTGCCCATGGAAGTGGCAATTGGGAAGGAGTGTAAACAGGTTTTGACACAGATTTCCAACAGATTAACATGCAGGAATAAAAAAGGAGGGGGGGAGAGGAAGGAAGGAAAGTCAGGCTGATATGATAGCCTTAACTGAGCCATAATTGCCTGCAAAATCAGAGCAGTGTTGACTTGAAATAAGAATGTCATGAATATTGCCAGAGCATTAAACAAATACCCAGCTACTTGCCTTGTCTGCAACCTCTGTGAATGGGCTGAGATGTACATGTGCTGCATGTAACCTGTCAGGTGTTGCATGGGGTAAATCTTCTGAGACTTTTAGAAAGCTTGGAAGGATGGGATTGTGCAACAGAAGAAAAAAAAAATATCCTAATATCAAATAGCACTGAATTAACGTTCAGGTAGAATCTTTACCTCTGCTTGATCCCTCTGTGTGATGGTAGCAAATTCAGCATTACTGAAGTTATGCACACTGATACCAAATCATACGATTTTTCTAAAGATGACAACTTTAAAGAGAAGTGTTTCTGCAGCTGGGGGCTGCCCAGGCACCACAGCACCCATGGGAAACACCAAATGGAGCCCAAAGAGGTGCAGGAGGCCACAGCTGGGAAATGGGTGTGGGTAATGGGATCCTTTCCCCTGGCACCAGGCAAGCCAAGCCAGTCTGCAACTCCAAGTTGCCCTGCAACTTGCAAACGTTGGGTAAAGAGCAGCCCCTGGAAGCAGGCAGCTAATTGCTGAACGTTTTTCAGATCGAAAAATGATCCAGAAATGAAGAGAAGAGCAGGGAGACAAATCACTCACAGCTGAACAGAGAGCACAGCAAAGCGACTTGCAGCAGGCATCAAAGAGCTCTGCATAGGTAAATCAGCTGGATCACTCCACAGGACACAAAAGACTGTGCTCCTTTGTTCTCCCAGGCTTCTTTTGCTCTTGCTTTCTCTTTATTTCTCATCTGTAGTTTAAAATAAAGACAAGAAAGCAGGCAGCCCAAAAGCTGCAAAGGGCACATATTCTTCACCCTCATTGCCTTCAGGCCATCACACGGGGGTCAGATTTCACTGTCATATTGTCAAGATGTGTGTGTGAGAAGGAGAAAGCTCCTTTCTGATAAGGGTAGCTTGGAACAGCCTTTTAGACCATCTTTTAGAGGTCAGGCTGAAGGTGGAGAAAGCAAGCATCAGATCTCTGCTTTGCTCAGCCTCTAACTGGTGTAAAGCTTTTCTAGCAGGACTGAGTTCACAAGCACCAAAGTTTCTGAATCAGAAAGCTTATGACCAGCACCTGGATGGTGCTGGGCTGAGCTGGCCCTGGAAAAGGCAGCCCAAGCCCTGGCACAGCCCCAGCAGCTTCAGCTCTCCTGGGAAATGCTTCGCAGAAAGCTCGTGGCATCCCGGGTTTGCCATCCCCTGGGCACTCCTCAAACCATCAGCTGGGCAGGCACGTGAGCCTTCTGAGGACACTTTGGGCAGCTAATGGCTCTGATGGAAAAGCCATCAGGTTAGCACTCAGGAAAGCTGGCTCCTTGGGAAAGGAGAAGTGTTCCCAGGGGAGAGATGGGCAGATCAGCTCTGGTTCCTGCTTTACAATTAAACAGCCAGCCTTTGAGGAGATGCTTCCCCAGGGATCCCTTTGCTCATGGCATCCTTGCATCAGTTCCTCTCCAGCCTGGTTCTCAGGGCACAGTGCTCATTCCCTTGGGAAAGGGATCCCTCCAGTATCTCTTTGCCTCCTGGTGCCCTGCTGGGTATCAGCGTGGCTCCTGGGCCCTGTGGTTGAGATGTCTTGGTCTGCATGGAGGTGGAAGTGTTGTCAGCCTCTGGGGTGGAACAGAAAGCATCAGTGATGCCACTTCTAATAGAGAAGGAGAACTGAAGAGGTATTTCCTTGAATATCTCACACAGTGGCATGATGATGGAATGCTTTCCTCTTTTCTAATGCCATAGCTGAGTTCCCCAGTGGCATCTGCCTCTACCAGTCATTGGCTGTAGGCCTCTCCTCACACAGGAATTCATGTGTGGGGATGACTGAGTGACTGTTTAGTTCAGCAAGACTTGGGCTGTGCACAGTAATTGTCAGACTATTCCCAGGTTGAGTTTTCTTATCCCACCCCACGTTAGCAGTTCCCAGGCCACTGTCCATCCAGCCATGGGTGCATCCAATGACTTCCCTCTACCCTGCTTGGTCTGGTGAAAGTCTCTTCTTATTTGCCACGAGCATTCTTAGGGTGAAAACCCCAACACTGTCCCAGAGGCCAGTGCAGGTATTTCAGGAGGTAGCTTCTGGCTGCTGCTCCTTTCTCCTCTTGACGTGCAGATGAACGTCCTCTGGTAGCCAACTCATTGCCCTGGGCTATCACTCTCATTCCTTTGACTTGTGATGAGCAGATGCTCTAGACCTGTCAATATGAAGCACAAAAGGATCTTATTAATGGGCTGACTACTACGTTTTCTGGGGGCAGTGCTATCACTCTTGCCTTATCCACGTGCATTATTGCCAGCAACTCTTTACATCTGCTGTAGCTCCCACTCTGCCCTTTTTACCACCTCCCTTCATCCTGCTGCCTCCTATCCAGTGGTCTTTCTGCTACATATATCACATTTATATACCCTGAATGAGCTTGAAGCTCACTTCCTTTGTAAGGTACCAAGCTGCAAGGTACTTTTCTGTTGTCTGTTGCTGTGCCTTGAATTATTCACTCTGTTTCTGAGAAGCAGCATTAAGAATGTAATCTTCTGTTCATAAATCCATTGGAAGACTCTTAATAATGTAAGCCTTAGTGGAACATCCCAGCATTGCAAAGGGAGGAGTAAGCACTTCCTTAGGGGTTCAAGTGGTTCACTTGCCTTTCCTTAGACTTAGTTAATTCCATTCTTTAGGAAAAAAACCCAAACAAACCTGGACTCTGAGCTTTTGAAAGCTTTCAACCATCCTTCTGTTTCTTTGTAGTGAATGAGCAGCTGCTCTGTCCCTACAGGAAGGACCATAGATCTTGTAGAATACACAAACCCCAAATTCAGGACTGTTTAGACTCCTGGGTCAGCACTGATGTACTCCCTGATCCTGCTGCTGAGGTTTTGCTTCTTCCTTCTGAAGACAGAGACATCCTGGAAGCTTCCATTTCAGTACCAAAGCATCACCTTAGGAATACACAGCTCAGGTGAAATCAACCACACCCAAAACTTGTGCTCATCTCCAGAAATGATAATTTTTGACAGTGCTTGCACAGCTTGCTACAGAAACAGTGTCCCTGGCACCTTTGTGGCTGGAGATCCTATAGGCCACAGGAGGTGATGATCCTGAGCTCCCAGGGCATGAGGGAGGCTGTGCATGGGTTTGGTGATCTCTCTGATCTGGGGTTGGTTTTTTGTTTGGTTTTTTTTTCCCCTAGCTTTTTACTATTCAGATAGTAAACTTCTCATGAGGGCAGCACAGGAGTTATTTTGATGAGATCTGTGATTACAGCTCTACTTAGTTTTCAGCCACTCGTAAATAAACTTCAATATCTCTACTCACCACCAGGCAACCCCAGCAGAAGATGCTGATGCTGTGTTCTACTCTGGGTTTATACAGCAGCTCCACAACTGTTAATGTAATCCCAGAAGTGATTATCATTTCTCACAAGTAAAGTATTTGCAGTGGTATTTGCAAGTTTGGGAGAAATGGGTATGTGAATTAGTAAAATTAAGTAATACATCATTTAGCAGCCATCAAATGTCTCAGGGTCTTGGTGGAATGGCATTTTGAACCCTTGGCAACATTTTTTGTTGGGTTGGTTTTTTTTTTTCTGGCTTCATCATACATGTAAAATATCTCCTATGTTTGCTTAAGTATCATGAATACATTTGGGGACAAAGCTGTTTGGTTTTGTTTTCTCCCAGGGGTTATATGCAATTCAGGATATTATTTTCAGATAATGACTGAAATGGGAATGTGTGTGTTCACATCCCCCAAACATGACTGCCATAATAATCTGATCCCTGTTAGGAAATTATGTATGCAGAAACAGTGTGTCAGTAACTGCTGCATGAAGCTGAAATTCCAAAGTGACAGCTAATAACTTATCTCTCAAATGTACCCAACTGTCCTCAGGAGAAAAAAATAATTGTTTCAATTAAAAGAAAAAAAAATAATTAAAAAAAAAAAAAGCAGCTTTGTTTTTTATTCTTCTAACAGCTTTAAAAGTATTTTTCTTCCTCTTTATTATATTGGCAGGCTCCTACTCTTCAAACAAAACTGTACCCTATCATTGCTGGAGTAAAGTTTATCTGTTATTCATAAGCTGCAGAGAGATGTTTTCCCTTAGTCTTTTTTTTCCCTCTCTCTGCTGTTTTTAATGACCTCTGTAGAAATCTTTCAAAAAATCATTTGCATGACTTCCTTTTTTTCCTGGGCACAGCTGTATTTTCCTGTGGATTTCTGTGCTGCAGTGAATACAGTTCTGCTCTTGTCCTTCCCTACCTGTCCATGAACAGTTGGCTCTGTCTTGCTCAGAATTGTCTCCCCTTGTGGGGAAAGTCTTAGAGGCCTCTGTGTTCCCACCTCTGGGTGTGTATTTAGTCAGTTATCTACTATTTCAATCCTGTCCCTCTAAATCACTGAAAGCTTCACAAGTGGCACACCTGAGGCCCACACCAAGCCCAGGATGCTGCTCTGGAATGGTGCTGCTGGAAGGAGGGAGATCTACCTGGGCTTGTAGGAGGCAGACATCAAAAGCTGGGGTGCAGTACAACAGGATTCCCCATTGCTCCTCCATTTGGTGGCATCCAGGCAACTCCCAGGCTGCAGAAAGTTTCCTCTTGGCAGTTGTTCACAAGAGGTCTTCTGTTCCTGGGTGTAATTCTGATGCTGATGGCAATCAGCTCTGTGAGTGGGATGTTTGATGAGATGGAAGTGCTGAACATCAGGCTTTAGCATGCCCAGCTGCTCCCTGTCCTAGAGGAAGGAGACATTTCTTGCTCCTTTCCCTGGAATAGCTCATGACAACCATGATTTGAGGCAAGATGTTAGATACGACAGACCACGTTTGATTTGATGATTCTTGTCCTATGACATTAACTCCTAACTTGATTTGACTTTTCCCTGGATACTTGGGATTTTATCTGGCTTGGAGAGCCTGTCTCCAAAGGCTTCCCTGGGAAGAAAAGCTGTCACTTTTCCCCGGCTCACAGAGCTGGACTCATGGAGGACCACGCAGAGAGGTATGTTGGAATCTGTGGGGCTTCACATGGCTGCAGGGCTGACTCCCTGGAAGCCAAACTCCAGATTTTTCAGTAGAATATTGCCAACAAAAAGTGTCTGTAAGTCTCCAGGACTTTTGGAGGAAGAATCACAGCACCACAGTTGATGAGGCCATTGCTTAACCCTCCTTTCATCTCCTCTTTAATTTTCACCCACAGCAGTTGATGGGCATTGGCTTCTTTAACAAGACCCCATCGAGGCACAGAATTATTTTTATTACCCAAAACCCTAACTAACCCATCCCAAGAAGTATCTGTGTTCTCAGCCACCATCTTTGTGAGGACTCTGAAAGGGACCAGAGAGGGCATTATGCTGCATGTTTATCAGGTGATGAATGATTAATAGGTCTTAGCATACAGTGAATGTGTATCTCTTCTTCACATGCTAATCACATGGCATTTATAAATGTCAGCACCTTATCATGGCAACACACTCTGAATTTGGGCTGGGTTTAAGGGTATTTATTTTTAACCTGTGCATCATTAAGGCTGCGTGGTTTGCAAACCTCCCTCTTGCAATCAGTTAGAAAAATGGGGAGGTTTCGTTTTCATTTCTGAAGTAATTGGATTATTGCATTTTAAGTCTAGCCTGAAAAAATGCACTACAGATAATGAAGCTTATATTAACACGTGTCTTTAACTACTAAAAAGTAGCAGTGGGTGTCACCTTGGAATCTTAATCGTCACAAAAAATAATTTATAATTATTAGACTGAGAAGCTTCAGGGTTTTCCCATTCTGATGTTTTTTTTAAATATTGTATTCCTTTGCTTTGCAAGCTGAGTTGTAATATAGAGTTAAAATTAAAGTAAATTACAGTTTTACCATATGAGAATTGCATAATTTTCATTCTAAAAATCCCAAATTTCACTACTTGATCATTAAAATGTACTTTATTATAAAATGTGATCAGGAAGTCTGAGCCTTAAGGGATTTTTAAAAAGGTTCAGGGAGAGTTTGGGTACAGAAAGTCCAATGAATACCTCAGGGAGATGCTGAACTCAGCTGCTCCTTAAGCTGAGCTTTTTAAACTCCAAAAGTCTTTCTTTCCCAGCTATAATTTTCAGGTCCTTTCCTGGGCTCCTTGATTCAGGCAGAACTGCTGTTGTCTTCCAGAGACTTTATGGACCTACAGAATTTGGAATTAACCCAGAGATTAAGACTCCTTTAGAAATCCACATCTCAAAAGCTGCATTTCTTCTTGGCCAGTGAAGCTGTTGAAGCTGACATCCGAAGACTACTTAATGCCACTACGTTTGTAGGTCTAGATCTTTTGTTCCCAACCATTTTGTTAGGGAGAAGTGTCCCCCTTTTCAAAACCCTCCTTTGAAATCATTGCCTTTGGCAAGGACCTCACCAGACTGGCCAAAGATTGACTCAAGTTGGACCAAACATGACCTTGAAGCCATGGTTTCTGAACCAAGCCCTTGGTCATGCAGGAAAAACACTGAGGTTTTGTTTCAGTGTCTTCCTTGCTCCTAAGAGGACATCAGCCTCCAAGGCCATCCATCCACCACCTTTCCACAGCCCTAAAATCACTTCAGCTTTCTCTAAAAGTTTTTATTCTCTTCCATCCCACCCCCTGTGTCGTCACTTATCTCTGAAGTCGGAGATATTTACAGATGGGGTCACAAATAATTCTCAACCACTTGTTGATTGTCCTTTTCTTGTTTTATTTCTTTAAAATGAAGCTTTGTCCTAAACTGAAATTCATACAATGGAAGAAAACAAAGGCAAATCTCTACAACTCCCCTTGCAAGCTGTATCTCTCCCTGTCTCACTGAGATATAAACAGCCCCAGACTTACACAACCCCTCCAAAGACTTTGTGAATAGCCAGCAGCTTGTAAAGATGGGCTTGGTATTTTAATTAAAGGTCAGGCAAAACTACAGCGTAAACCTTGGAGCTGTTTTGGAGCAGTCATTTAAAGCAGAGTTGCTTAACGAAGTCTTATTGTCTTAGTCAAACAATGCCCAAACCTTTTTGAAGATTTACACAAACTGCAGCCTAAACAAAGCAACTCCTGCCAAGTCCAGGCTGGGAGTTCAGCAGCCATAAATCAGCCCTACAGTTGGTTTATTCCAATAAATCGTGGAGGGCTGAGCACTGCTCTGCTGCTTCCTCGGGGTGGGCAGCCGGTAGGATGCGGGGCAGCCCTCCCCAAGGCAAAAGCAGGGCAGGTCCCAGCCAATGCATCAGGAATGGGGCTGGTTTTGTCTTCTGCTCAGCTTGGTTTGCATGCTTGGGTGACAACCTTCACGGTAATTAAAAAGAGTTTGTTTTCAGGTAATTAATAACACAGTGCTAAATGTTGTGGCGATGCTCTGGTGTGAACATCCCGGTTGTCACTCCTGGAGGTGGCTGTGCAGCAGCCTTGCTTCTGAAGGTCAGGCTGTAAGGCTTTATTCAAAGTGGCAGCTTTGCTATTACAAGTGATCTTCCAAACCCGCAAGGCAGTTTTTTGTTGCCAGATTTATGAAGGATTTTAGACTGTTTGCTTAAAAAGAAGATGCCTGAATTTTGAAGCAGCGTCTTTGATTTCTGACTATTCTACCTTTGGCCTTATTGGTGGGTTCCTTTTGTTTGGGAGAGGGGGAAAGAAAAATTTAAAAAAAAGCAGGTGACCTGGTTGCTTGTTCATTCAGTGGTGAGTGCTAACGTCTGCAGAGAAGGTGGCACAACCAAAAGGCTTTTCAAGGAAGCCATCTGTCTGCACACACTGCTTCCATGGGCTTACCTTTCAGATCTTATTTGCTTTTGGTTGCCACTCAGCTGAGGGTGGAGGATGTTTGGGTTTTTTTTCTCTGGTGCTTGTAAGGATGTTGCATGCTCAGATGGGTTATGATGATGATGTATTCTACGCATGTTCCTTTTGAGAAATTCGGAAGCATTTTCAGTGTTGATTTCCCTCAAGAGTTATTACACCCCACACAGATTGGCAGCCCCGTGCCACCGTGCCAGGATTTATGAGGTGACCTTGGAGACACAGGCACTCCCAAATTGAAAACACTTGGAGCTAAACTTGAAATATATTTATTTTGGATTACCGAGCAGTCTCTACTATTGTATAAATCAGAATGAGATTACACAAATAATACACAGCATTTATATAACATTTCATACCATGAGGGGATTCTTTCACACACGGCTCAAGTACAATGCTCCTGCCTTCTCCAGACACCATTTCACAATGTGGTCCAATCTGAAACCTTTGCTAGGATTCAGGAAAGGCAGCATTGGCCCCTTCTGACCCCTTCAGAGCAGTTCAGATGTTTGGGGACATCCTCCAAGCTTCTCTTGGATGCTGTGGGTTGTGGTACCCAGCAGCTGCTCAGGATTGGGCCACCTGAATATGCTCAGGTATCTCCAACAGGTTCCCTGCTGTGCAGTGCTGCCCCAGCCCCTTGGACCAGCACAGCTGAGCCCTGCTTGGGGACAGCCACCTTCCAGAGCAGCTCCAGGTGTTTCCCGAGCACCTTCTGGAGCCGGGAGCTAATAAAGAGGGGCTGATAGATGGCAATGAAAGCTGCCAGTGGAAGCATGTCGAGTGAGAACCTGTGAGCAGCAATAAAGGCGAATCCAACCTGCACTAATGTTAATTGTCATTCAGTTTATATCGATGCACAGTTTATTAAACCATAAAGCAAGGCAGCAAGCACCGAGAGCAACTCTAGAGATAATTAAACATAATAAGGGTTTCGCTTAATCCCACAAAACCCAGGGGAGGCACAGTTAAGACTGAATACCCTCTCTTTAGTATTCAGAAAGGCTTTTTTTTTTTTTTTTTTTGCATGGCCATTTAAGAGCCCTTCCCGGCATAAGATTCTAGGATGGGGAGGAAGGTAGGTCCCACCTTTCACTTCTGAAAACAGGGTTTCTTTTCCCTTTTCTTTGTGCCTTTAAACCACTCTGCTCACTCAACCTCAACTCGGACTTCCCAAGCAGTCGGTGGCTCCTCATTTGCATTGCGGCAGCGAGTGGAGGGTTCCCAAGTGGGGAGCGATGGTGAGGATGGATGGTGGGCCCCATGGGCAGCTCAGCTCTCTGCTCAAGCCCCTCATTTTTATCTCTTTTTTGGACGAGGAGGGTCAGCAAAAAGGGCTGGAAGGAGAGGGTGGGCCAGTGGTGCCAAAAGGGCTGAGGCAGAGCCTGGCAGAGCAGCGGTGGGAGGAGGGAGAACGCTGGGGAAGAGTGAGAACAGTTATGGGAAAGATGAGATTAATGCCGGAGAGCAACACGGGGGGGATGTAATTTGGGACTTTCGGGTCTCTCCCTTGTAGGACGAGGAGGGCAGAAAAACGGGGAGCGGGAAATAACCCCAGCGCTGCGGCTCCGCGGGTGCGGACGGGTCCTGTGTCCGTCGGGGTTAAAAGAGAAGAAGGAAAAAAAAAAAGACTCCGGGTGTGTCTGGGGGTAAGAACCCCCCGAGCCGGGGGCTGAGCCGCTGCAGCCACCCCTGCGGAGCCTTATACCGGGGTTCTGCTGCTCGCTGCTACTGCGCGCAGGAACCGCGCCCGCGCTGCCGGGCAGGAGAAGGGTTAAGCGCGCCCGCGCTGCCGCGGCTCCTCCGCCCGCCCCCCGCGCACGGCGCAGGTTTGGGAGGTGGGGTTTGCGCGGAGCCCGCCCGGCTCCCCCGGCCGCCGCCGCTCAATGCTGCGGCCGCGGGCAGCTGCGGGAGCTGCGCGTTTCGGGACTGCGGCCGCGCAAGGTGGGCAGGAGGCGCCCGCACCCGCGGAGCACAGCATGTTTCCCCGCCCCGCACAGGTAAGCGCGGGAGGCGGCTTCGCACCGGGTGTAGGGAAGCGGATTTTGGAAAGAAAAAGAAGGGAAAAAAATTTAAAATATTAAATTCTAAATGGGAAGAAATAAAGGCAAAGGATTGCGGCGAGCGGGAAGGAGCGCCCGGAGGGATGCAGAGCGGGGACCGGGAAGGGGGTGCGGAGGCAAAGCGGTCGCGGAGCCTAAAGGGGGTGCGGAGCGGGATGCGGAGCGCAGCGCGGGCGCGGTGTCTGCGCGGTGGGCAGAGCCGGGGAGCGCGGGGCCGGGGCTGTGCGGGCGGAGGGGGCTGCTCCCTGCCAGGCAATGCGTGCATAACTTTTTGCTGGATGCAGGCGGGGCTCCGCGCTCGAGTTTCAGCTCCTGCTCCCTTCCCCAGCCTGCCGGGGCTCCCGTGTCGCCAGCACCGTAATGCAGCATCTTGTTTTATTTATCCCAGACAGGGATGACTGGCTCTCTAAACTACAAATTAAGCGATGCCGCTTGCATAACAAGTGGCAATAGTTTGTATCTTACATACTAATTATCCGGTACCTTTTAGACTGAGAAAAAGGTGGGGTTTTTCTTTTTCTTTTTTTTTTTTTTTTTTTTCCCAAGGAGGGGTCAATAAACCATTCTGATGTCTTGCAGCAATGCAATGTTTTCCCTCGCTGGCTTAATGTTGGCAAAGGATTAAGAGGCAGCATGTTGATGAGGCACCCTGAGGTGCCGGGAAAGAAGGGGAACATTTGGCTGTGGGGGGAAGTCAGCTCCTGTGTATTTGTCCTGCACATCCCCCTGTTTACAGGGATCGGTTCAGGACCTGCATCCTGGCAGATGAAGCATTTAGAGAAGAGCAGACACTGGTGTGAGCTTCTATTCAAACCCTGACGATCCTCTCTTCAGAGCATCCCCGCGTTCCGTCCCGGGGATGGGGGGGGGCACAGGCGGGGATGCAGCCGGGGGTTCGGGGATGCAGCCGGGGGTTCGGGAATGCCCCGGCCCATCCCAGCAGCAGGGACGTGCCGGAGTCATCCCCGGGTTCCTCTTACTCCCTGCCAGCAGCTCCATCCCTGGGTGCGATGCTCCAGACGGGGCTCCCCACACCGCTGCCGGGCGGGGGTGAGGAGGGTGATGGATTCAGCCTGCTGGATCCTCCTGAGGGTTTGTGGTTTTTTGGTTTTTTTTTTCTGTTTTCCTGGCCAGGACACTTTATTTTCTTTTCTGGACCTGAGGAGCTTGGATTATTTTTTTTATTTTATTTTTTTTTTTTTTTTAATTTTTTCTTTACATTTGTAATTCCCTGAAAAACTGCTTAAATGGTTCTTGAATAATCTTTCAAAGTCACCTCCCCTCTTTAATCTAATACCAAGAGGAGTTCTTTTACACGGCTAATCCCTCTTTTTCCTGCTGTACAGCCTCATTTAGGGGTGTGCTCACTGCTAATTTCCCCCCAGCAGCCGGTTTCAGACAATGGCTTCTGCTGGCGTGCAGCAACCTCTCCCTCCCGGGCTGAACTCCGGGCAGAGCTAAATACATCTGACAAGGTTTTGCCGGGTTTCAGGAGGTGTTACAGCAGATCCCATCAAGTGAACTAACCCATCACCACCTCCAAAACCTTGTTTGTTTGTTTGTTCGTTAAGTGTGTGCGTGTAAACAGCACCAGTGGGGAGGCTCCCAGGGTCTCCCACCCCATGTGTTGGCTTGGCTGGAGGCAGCTCTTGGTGGTGTTGGATGGGGTGTGCCTGGAGGTAGTTAGGACTTGAATGATCCTGGCAGGACTCTGGCAGACTTGGTAATTCTCCCGTCCTTATCTTCTGCAGTGGAGTTGAGCTCTTTGCTTCGCCCGTGTAGCGCTGGCAGCAGCCTCAGCCTGTGCTGTCTGACGTGGTGACAAAATGTGTATTTGCAACGGGAGTGACAAGCAGAAGAAAAGCTTACCTGTGCAAGGAGCCTCGCTGCTCCCCGAGCCTGTAAACACGATGAAATGATAGTGCCTTCAAACCAAACTTCACATGCATCCAGAGGCATGTCTGGAGCTCTGCAGTCCCTTGCCTGAGGTCACTGGGGGTGTCCCATGAGGCACAGGTGTCCTCTGGGCCACCAGGACAACCTTCAGCCCTGGTTTGGAACAAGCTCTGCTCTCTGAGACCACAGTCGTGCTTCCCTGAGGTGCTCTCAGGGAAGAGCACCAGTGTTAGTCTCTCTTCTTGTCCATGGGCTGGTTTTTAACCATCAGCTGAGTGTTTATTCTACAGGGAAAAACAGCAGCACTGCAGGGAGCTGGTGTGGGAGCCCACCTGGGTTCCCAAACTTGCACCTCCTCAGGAGTGAAAATGTTTCTTGTTCTTTATTTGGATTAACATTTCTTTGATTTACAATCCATTCTTATTTTACCCTGTCTTGGACAGCTAATTTCTACAATTTCTACCACTAATGCAAAACTTCAGAATTATTCAGTAGGTATCCTGGTGCAACAGCGTTGTTCCCCTTGCCTTAGAGAGCTGCCTTCCTCTGATAGTTCCGTGTAGTTAACTTGATTGAAAAAAAAACCCAAAACAAGCAGTAAAAGCGGAGGTAAAACCACAGCAGAGCTGAAGGAGGGCTGTTAACCACAGATGGCTAGATCATTGCCTTTTTATTTCTCTCTTGGTCTTTCTGAATGTTCCTGTGAAGCAGGCTGAGGTCCGGGCTGTCTCCATCAGGGCACAGCTCCTGGGCTGCAGGGAGAAGATGCTGTTGCTTAAAAATACTCTGCTGCGTTTGAAACTTCATAAATCACCACGGGGCTATTTTTAGACCAGAGCAAGTCTGGGGTTTCTTCCCACACCTCCCATCTGTGGCCTGAAACGACCCACTAATGTCCCTGTAAAAGCTGTTTGCAGGCTCCTTTTCATTTTGCCAGTGACCTGTTGTTCTGCCCCGGTGTTCTGCAGAGGATGGAGCTGGGTTTGAAGAGGGTTTGGTGCAACAGTTGGGAATTTTCCTTTCAGATGCAGACCCTGGAAGTCTGCTGCTTGGTGCCTGAGTGATGTGCAGCCCTCGACAAGGAGGTAATCACCCTCCCAGAGAAGTACCATGAATCACACCAAATCCACAGATGTCAGCTCCCAAACTCTCATCTAGGCATGCTGCCAAGATTCAAACTTCCACACATCTTTCCTGTTATCTGCTACAGTGGTTCCTCAAATATCAATATGAATATCGTGACAGCAGTCATTCATTCTTTTTTCTTTTTTTTCCCCCTTTTTATATTATTAGCAAAGCAAATATATAATGATGACATCCACCCAGGCCCCTTTTCATCTGAGTGCACAGCTGCTCCCTGGCCCTTACCATTATCCACCAGGAATGGTGATGTTAAACCAAAATTTTGTCTCAAACCTGAAGCTCACACTTCATTGTGAACCAGGACAACAGTGTTTTCTACTCTAAACAAGGGGTTCCAGTACTGTGTCTGTTTTACTTAGGAAATAACTTCATTTTTTGCTTTTCCTTAGATACAAGCACCCACTTTTTATCTTAATCTGCAGGACAAAAAAATCTATTTCAACAGGACAACCAAGAAAAAGCAAGATAGGTTGGGGTTCTTTTAATTGCTGGGTTAAATCACTGAAAGTTAAACCCTCAGGACCAAGAGGGTCAAAGGATTTTGGGAACATGGTGACATGGGCATGTGCAGGATTCAAATTTAGGCAGCACAAAGGAACAGATTTTGTCTCTGCAATGTCAACTGAGATGTTTTTGCTCAGCTGCAGAATTGCAGCATAGATGTAGCAGCCTGTGGACTTCAGTAAGGTAAGTGTGAGACAGTACAATTTTCCACATGGGTCCCTGCACCTCCTGCAGTCTTTCTCAAGAGCAGTTTAATTTCTGACCTGGTCACCACTTGCATTTCCTGGGGTTTCCTGAATTAATCTACTTCTGCTGAGACTCCAGAGTTTCCAACATCTGTTGGCACTTGGTGGCCATCCAGGACACAGGCCTGTCCTGAGCTGCTTCTAACTCCAGATTGATTCATTCTCTGATAAGTTCTGTCAGGAAAAGATCTGTCAGCCTCAGATTATTTATTTATTTATTTATTATTTATTATCTGTATGTACTAGGTAATGAAGTGGTATTTAAATCCATCTACATCTGGTTTAGCAGGTCCTTTTAGTCAATTAGAAGACTATGAAAGGGAATAAATGGCATCCTTGGTGCTGGTAATAGAAACTCCTCTGTTTTCTCTTTTCCTGCAGGTTTCCTTCCTTGGTCTCACACCTGAGCCAAATCCTCCTCTTAACTTTTTGCTGGCTTTAAGCCAATAATTTTTTATAGGAGAGGTTATTTATTATCCAGGAACATGTGTTGGGGAGTCAATAGCAGTGTAAACACTCCTGCAAGCTGCTGCAGAGCTGAGCTGTGGCCAGGGGGACCTTCTCCCATCCTGGCAACCTTGGCTTCTGACAGCATCAAGGGTGTGAAGTGTTTGCTGGGATCTTCTCCCCTTGGGCCTTTAAGTGGGACTCCCAGATTTTACCTACTGTATGTGTGAGGAGCCTGTAGCTGCTGGGCTGCTGGTGCTTAAATGGATTCCATGTGATTTTCCATGATATTGGATAACACTGCACTTGGTTGTAGTGCTGTGACCCACCAGAGGTGTGTGAAAGGAGCAGCAGTGCCCCCTCATACAACAGAGTAGCTTCCATTAAATGAGATTTTTTATTTATTATTATTACTGCCCCCCTGCTCTTGTGAAATGGAGGCAAAAGCTCTGGATGCTCTTGTCACCAGGGAATGGATGGATCTCCTTGGTCTTTATCTCCCACTCCTTGGGGGGGGAAAACCAACAAAAAATCCAAAAAAGTAAAGCTGCTGAAGAGCACTCAGCTCCCAGCTTCTGTAAGAATTACTTAGCATAAGAGCAGAACGTTTGCCTAAGAGGGTTTTAGTCCAAGAATGACTTTTCATATTTAATTGATCTGTATTGTTCAATTAGGGAGATGTATGATGCCCTCTGTTGTGCACCTATAGCTCCAAGTAGAAATGAATGAGACCTGGAGCCCAGCAGAAGAGTTAATTTCAAACAGAATCAGCTATTAGCAATGTGCAAAACAAGAGATGTCAATCCCAGCCTTGATATGCATGAGTAAATAGGAATTGTGTAAATACAGCAGGTTGTTAGCTTCTACATGCAAATTGTCTTGAATTATAATATTAGTTCTTATTCTGGCCAGAGTTCAGTAACCCTCTTGTTCTAAATCATATTTACAAACATTTCCAACTCCCAAACAAATGTTCAAACCTCTTTCAGTGTGGGATGCTTCTCTGGAAACAACTTGTTTGGGCTTCAGAGCCCAAATTTCCTCCACACAGAGGTGTGCTGCTGAGCAGAGAGAGCCCAGCAGAGCATGACATGGCCAGACACGGGTGACAGATCCCACGGGGTGGCAGCACTCAGCCCACAGCACTGCATGGCTCAGCTGCAGCTTCAGCTCCGACACATCCCACCCCACAGCTCTCCTTCCTTCCCTGGCACCTTGGGAGCATCCCTCTTTCTGCAGCTCTGGGAAAGAGCCAGTGCAGTTTGCAGGCTGTTAGGTGGCTATTGAATTTCATGCCTGTAACCCTAATCAGATTTTTTTTTTCCTCTGCTGTGTTATTCTCAGGATTCCTAAGTTTGGGAATCTCTAGAAAAAACATAATTTTTCTCCTGGTGAAACGTTTCCCTCATCAGTGTTGTGATTTTCTGTTGAACCCCAAAGCCATTCTAGGCTTCAGTTTCCCCCTTGGTTTTCTCCATCACTTTATACTCATTGCTGTTCACCCTCCCTGGTCCCTTTCTGCCACCCATGCAGGGGGTGGCATTGAGATGATCTTTAAGGTCCCTTCCAGCCACTCAATGATTCAGTGGTTCCCCTGTGCTGCAGCAGCTCCTCTGCCATTTGGGCTGACAGGTTAAGGGGGGTTGTGGCTTGCTCAGCATCTCCCTCCCTCTGCTCCTCCCCAGCAACTGTGGTTTCAACACAAGGTGATCAGGACAAGTCCTGTGTTGGGTCCAACTTAGGGTTGGAAAGCCTGATTAGTCATGAAGGAAGATTTTAAACTCTGCAGCCATCAGTCCTGCGAGGGCTGGGGTGGCTGTGCTCAGCTGTCCTTTCAGGAAGGCTTTTTGGGGGGTTCCTATGGCTGTGGAGCTCAGTGTTGGTCCAGTCCAAAGCATCCTGGTGACAGAGGAGCTGTGCCAGCTGAGTGCTGGGTGTGCAGCAGGCAGGAGGCTCCGTGGGCAGGGAGAAGGTTTTCCTTCCCTCCGTGGTGGCTGCCCTGCCACAGCTGTATTTTCATTGTCTGTATTTTCATATTGTTATCCAGCACTTCCTACTGTGAATATGAAATGAAGGTATCTCAGGTTGTTTTAGCAGGGAGGCAGAGATGGGGGAAGCAGATCCAGAACAATGCTAATTGTGAGGTTGGGTCCTTCCTCCAGAGCACTAATAACATCCTGGTTAAAGTCCAGGAATTACTGGGGGGAATTTGGTGTTTGGGTCTCCTCTAATTGCAGATGTAGGGGAAAAAAGCATGACTCAAATGCATGATTATAAATATACATGTATGTAATATATAAATATAGACATGATATAAATTATAAATTTAATATCTCTTCATCCTCTGAGGGTGAAGATAATTACTTTATATTTATATAATAAATAATTACTTTATCTTCACCCTTCAAGGGTGAAAAGAGTGAAGGATTTGATTGAGAAGGTTTCTTTCACCCTCTGAGGGTGACGAGCCCAGAACATGGATTGACTCAGTGTTTTCTCTAGTCAAGTGGAAATAAAGGAAGCCTGGGCTGAGGAAACTGGAAAGGTCAAACTAATTTTTACTTGTGTGATAATGGGTAATACCTCCACTGTTTATGAAGCCTGCAAAATCTTCCCTCTGTTAACTGCTGGGGTAGGTCTGGTGGTGATTTTGAGAAATTAAAGATGAAGCAGCAATTGTTCCACCCTCTTCACACCTCAGTCTGCTTTGCTTTGGGATTCCTTGGCAAAGTCAGGGGCTCTTCCCAAATGAGTTGAGCTGAAAATCATCACTCTGTTCTCGTGGCTTCAGCCAGCTGAAGGAGACAGATCTTTTTTGAACAAACAAAACAAAAAAAAAAGATGAATAGTGCTGTTGGTAAGAGCGAAGACCAAAAACCTGCCTGTGTCTTGCTGCTCAGAGTGTGCTGACTCTGTTCCCATTTCTTTATTTTGTGGCAGCCTATTCTGGTTATTTACTGGGGTAAGTGGAAATGTTACATGCACGTACAGCTCCTGATATTAAAATAGGAGGAAGTGGTGAGCTCCTAATGTCCCAATCTGCCTTCTGCTGCCTGGGTTAGGCAGGCAGATTTGCAGCTTCTGTCAGTAGCCACTGGAAGTGGTGTGAATTTTCCTGGGATTCTGGTTTCCTGGGAGCAACCAAACTGCATAATTTTCCATGAAACAATCGGGGACTGTATCAGGAGTCCCTCCTGCCTCGTGTAGAGCAAGAAGTGTGGGCTCCTGAGGAATTCATTTGCTAGGCTTATGGCTGAGACATTTAATATCTGGAATGATTTAGTATATCAAATTCCAGAGTTTTGGGCTGAATGTGGCTGCATTCGTCACTGTTTCAGAACCTTGACAGTGAACAAAAGGTGCTGTAGGGAACTATAACTCATGCAGCAAATTAATGGGTTCCCAGCTTGGCTTGCTCAGCTAAATGGAAGCTGGGAATGGTGTGGACTCACCAGCCAAGGGCTTTCTGCAGCAAGCATGTGGGTCAGGACTTTGCATGTCCTTCATCCCTGGAGCAGATGTGGAAAAGCTGAGCCCTCCTGGCACTGGCACTGCTTGTCTTCACTCTTCAAGGTACTTCACTATGGAGGACTTGGGAGGGGGAAGAAAAACCCCCCAAACAACTTGCTAGCTGTTATGGGAGCATTGTGCAATTGTCTGGGGAGAAATTTATTTGTAGTGGGTGTCCATGGGGAAAAAAAGAGGATTTGATTGAGAAGGTTTCCAAGAGTGAATCATGTCACACCCTGATGTGTCACCTGCTCAGTGACACAGGCCAGGCAGCAAGTAAAAAGTGATCAAACAAGAGGAACTGGCCTCAAGTTGCACCAGGGGAGGTTTAGCTTGGGTATTAGGAATGATTCCTTCCCTAAAGAGGTTCTCAGGCTCTGTCCCAGGCTGCCCAGGGCAGTGGTGGAATCATCATTCCCAGAGGGATTTCCAAGCCCTGTAGATGCTGAGGTGCTGAGGAACATGGGTTAGTGGTGGCCTTGGCAATGCTGGGCTGATGGTTGGAATTGATGATCTTTGAGGTCTTTTCCACCCAAAATGATTCTGTAGCACCCCTGAAACCAGGTGTTTCTGTTCTGGTCCAGGAGGAAGGTCCTTCAAACCCTCTTCTAAAGGCATTTGACCTTGCACCAGAGTGGTCTCTAAATCCAGACCAGCCCCAGGACCAAACCCTCAGCTATTACCCTGATGTTTTTCTGATGGTTTTTTTTTCCCCTTTATTTTAACAGTTTAGGAAGTCTGAGGTTTGTGCTTTAAGCACACACTTTTGTAGAGCATCTAATGCTTCCAGTCATTCCTGGTGTGTCTAGAGACAGCCAGGCTACCTCCAGCAGCCTCCTTGCCATCAGCACGCACTGCAGCTCACAACCATTTTATTATTATCATTATTATTGTATTTTAGAACCATTACCTGAAATACGGAATCTCTGCCCCTAGAAAAGTGGATTATCCTTTCCTGGATAGCTAATTTTATTTCACTCAAGAAAATTTGATTCTTATTTCTGAAACATTGCCACTAAACAGCTTTCTAAGCAGAGTTCAGTGCAAGACCAAATTAGATTCGTTTGGGGAGAAGGGAAATATTGGTGTTGCAAGTGTCCAAAGGGGTTGAAATGAAAATAATCTTATAGAGCAAACTTAAATTGAGTTCAGATATCAGAGATAACACAGTGCTATACCTGGAAAATCCCATCTCTTGACTAAAATTCAGGGTCACGTTTTCAAATGGCACTTCTGGATCATCCACCTCCTATCTCTGGCAGCCCCACACAGTACTGAGCCACAGAGCCTGCAAAATAGCTTGGGCTGCAGCAATCTGCTCAATAAAAAAAGAAGAAAAAAAAACCCCAACAAATTAAAAAAAGAAAGAGGGGGAATGCTCTTCAAGGATTTATAAAATCCTTCACAAATTGCACCAGTCTGAAATGGCAGAGACTTGTCTGGTGTGGTGACATTTAAATAAGGCTCTGAAAATTTAGGCCAGGCTTTCTCCAGGAGGAAGAACCTTGGGAAGCTCAGCTGTTTGATGTAGAAGCAGTTAGCATCAAATTGGAGAATTTATCTGACCCTTATTAGTGTCATCTCTGAATGGGCTCAAAACTTCAGGTCTTTAATTATCCCTGTGGAAGTCTCCTGAGCTGGTTGTGTGTTTTATTGGAGATGAAGGACTGGGATGCACAGGCTCAGATGCTCAGAGATATTTGGGCACTTCAGCTCTGAGGAAGCTCTGCCCAAATTCTTTGCATTTTAGGGTCTTGAGTTAGAAAAAATATTGTTTGTGGCAGAGGAAAAATATTAACACTGACTTCTTATACCACATGGACTGCATAATAATTCTGTCTTTTGCTTAAAAAGGCTTTAATTATTTTTAATTATTTTTGCACTTGTGTTTTTGCTTTGGATCTGCCCTCCTCTGCTGCAGGGGTCTTGGGGGCTCTGAATTCTTCCTTCCAAGCTGCCAATACCTGGGACTGAGAGTCTATTTCAAAAAAATGTAATCAAGTATGATTTAGCTGTCTAAAACATTATGAGTAGACCTAAGCATTTGCATAGAAACACTTGACAATATCTCTGCTAACATAATGTCATCCATTAGCATTGTGTAAAATATAAAGTATCATGCAATATTTAAATCCAGCTGCAGTGAATCCTCTATAACCAGGCTGACAGGCTCTAAATTTAGTAACTAATTAAATTCCATGGAACAGAGGAATGCATTTCTCCATTGCCATCCACTTCTTGTAAGAACAAAGATCACGTGCAGTACCTACACTTCTCTTTCTGTACCCTGCAGTATGTTTGGATCCATATGAACTCTACACCTGTGCTTTCTGCATCTCTACACCTGGAATGCAGCATCTCTGCTGAAAAGGACTTGGGGACCATGGGTGCTGTGGGCTCAACCTGAGCTGGCACTGAGGCTCAGCTGCCCTTGGGCCTGCCCCGTGGCCATGAAGTTTTGGGGAACCATCACCCCCCCCTCCTCTCTTTAATCCAGACCCCACTTGCTGGCTCTGACACCCCCTGAGATGGTGCTGGTGGAGGGGGCTGTGGGGCTGGTAGGGACCATGCCCTGACCACCCAGGGCTGGATTTGGCTGCTCAGAGCATCCTCTGGCCACCACCAGGATTCTTTTTCTTTTGGCTGAAAAAGGCAGTTTGTGCATTTGCTTTTCCAGTCATTTCACTGCCCGAGCCTCTGACTTTAAAACTCTGAGGAAATGAAGCCTGCACCGAAGCCCTTACAGGATCAGGGCCAAACACTTTCAATAATTGATGGACTGCTTTATTTCTTTTGCCTCTCTAAAGTAAGCTGAGTTTCACATGAACATGAGCTGACTTAGATGTTTAGTTGGGGAAAAAAAAAATAAACCCTTTGAATTGCACTGATTTCCCTCAGGATTAACTGAGGACCAGAAAAAAAAAAAAAAAAAAAAAAAAGAAATACCAAAAACCCCACAACTTCTTTAGCTTCATCCTTCTTTCCCTCTCTAACCAAGCACTTTTTTTCCCTATCATTTTGGATTCTCTCATAGATAAAAAAAAAGCCCTCCTAAATAAAATATATAATATAATCTGAGAATGGAAGAGGAAGGATTGTCATTAGTATCTGTGAACTCAGGTTGTCCAGCTGTCCCCAAAGGTGTTTTGGTTTTGCTGAGTGTGTGGCTGTGCAGTTTTTCTGTGTGTTTATAAATGAATAATCCACCCAGAAGATGCCTTTCCCACAACACCTGCCAGGGTGGGAGACAATGCAAAAAGGGAAAGAACCAAAAGTGACTGACCCAAATATTGTGGAAGGGGAGGAAAAAAAAAAACCAAGGCAAATGGAGGCCAAAAAAAAGTAAATAGCAGAAGGAGGAGCTCTAATGAGTGCCTGTTGGTTAATTACTGAATGGTGCTGTGGGGTGGTGGGTGAGTTGGCAGGGAGGATGCCACTGGTACAGGATATCCAGGAAAGGAGAATTATCTGTAGAGAAATGAGCAGGAAATGTTTGTCTGTTTGGGATGGCTCCTCAAATTCCACTTGTGCAAAGGGCTGAATCCATCAGCTGGGAATAGAAGGGTGGCAGGAATAAAAGGGTTCAGCTGGGCTTTGGGGTGGGAGCTGCATTGGGAAAAAAGGTGTGTAGTGGTCCAGAGAAATGGTTTTTAGGGGAAACTTTTTCTTTGAGCAACTTCTGTCTCTGATGGCAAATGTCAATGAAGTAGGACACTCCTGAGTATTAATTTGTAAGACTGTTTATTTTTACTAATGATTAAATTAAGTTACTAAAACTGGACAGAGTGATTCATAGCAGAAAATATGCCTTGATCCAAAATGCTTGTGGCTTTTTTTCCTCTTTTTTTACTCTTTGGATAACATTGCCCTTATTATTCTCTTAATACTTATTATTCTCTATTCTATTCTACTATTATACTCATTACTATTACCTGTTGGGTCATGTTACTTGTTGAAAAACATACAAAGGATAATCTGCTTATCCTTTTCTGAATCTGCACATGTTTAGAGGTCATAAAACTGTCTTTGAGGTGACTCTGATGGCTTTGGGAAGGGAGTGGTGGCATGTTGGTGTAGACACATTTTATCCTTGGTCACAGTTAAGTTTCATAAGGTCTTAAATACCTTCCACGTGTTGGCAACACTGCTAACAAATAGAAAAACACTTTTTTTATTTTAAAGATCAGTATTCATAGCTGAATATTAATTCCTGCTGTTGCCAACCCATTTGTTATCCTCTGCATGGAGAGAAGGGGATGCAGCCTTCTGCTGGGAAGCTTCCCCTGCCTATTCATCTTCATAGCCACTGTCACTCATCCCCTTCATTTCTGAACCTTATCATTTTATATTCCAGATATTGGATTTGATCCATCCATCAGCTGTCAGTTACTTGTCAGAGACCTTGGACACTTCCAGATGGATTTTCTGGGCAGGTCCTGCCAGAAGAGAAAGATGTGCAGAGAGTGCTGGGCAAAGCACAGACTTTGCCCCATTTCTGCTGTGTTGGATCTTCTCATTAGCCTTTTCTCTCATTAGCCTTTTCTCTCATTAGCCTTTTCACCACTTTCCCCCAGATCAGAACTTGAGGATTTGTAATGGATCTGTGAGGGGTTTGTGGTTTGTTTCTGGGGGGATCCAAACACACTCCTGCTTCAAACTGCTCTGGCAGAACACCTGAGGGAAAATTCTGCCCTCCACCCCACAAAGAGAACGAGGGTAAAACTTCCCCTGTTGTGTTTCTTCAGTGGAAGGTGATAAAGCTGAGAGGTTTCCATGGTGAACGTAGAAAAGTCAAACTTGAAACCTGTTGTTGTTGTTGTTGTGTATTTGCTGCTGTTGTTTTTAATGGTCACTGCTCAGCATGTTCAGCACTCATTACTCACCCCTTCAGTCTTGTGAATACATTTACATATTTAAGTCAACATTAGAAAGGAGAAATCCATGATTTGCCCCAGGCTGCTTATGATTTTTTTATTTTGGTGCTGAAGTGCTCAGGATTTTCTTCCCATGGGATCTGCCAGAGGGTTCTCTTCCAGCACACAGCTTCACTTATTTTATAACTTTGTGTATTGATTCCTTAGATCACCTGCTTCTGACTCAATTTAGATTTCATTTTAGCTCCTTCTTTTATTGTAAAACTACAAAATGAAAAACCTGGTAACAGTTTCCTACTTCATTAATTTTTTTTTCCCTTGTTGGAGCATCAGGTGGTACACTCCTCATCTCTTTACCGAGCACGTTTTCTCTAGCTTTTTCTTTTTAAAATCCCGAACAGAGAGCCACAGAAGCAGGAAGCTTTTCACAGATGATTCAGAGCCATACCTGGAGCATAACCCAGGTCCCGGGGTGCAGGTGGATCCGCGGCATCACCTTCTGCAGCCTTCCCTCAGGAAGGGGCCACACGTCCCACACCCGTGACACGGGGACACTTGCACACGCTCATTGTTGTGTCAGTTGTAGGAAGGTGCAGCCTGGGGACCTTTCTGCCGGTGCCATTCGAGGCTGAAATCCCCCCCGGGTTCCCGCTCCCGCAATTCCCCGGCTCCCCGCGCCTGCCCCGCACCGCGGAACAAACGCGGAAGCGACCGGTTCAGCCAATCAGGAGCGGCGGGGGGCGTGGCCAGGCAGGCGCGGGGGATTTGAACGTCCCTGAGGAGGGAGGGGAGCGGGGGCGGGAAAAGACCGAGCGCGAGGCGTGTGCGGAGGCGTGTGAGGGGCGTGAGAGGGGCGTGTGAGAGGCGTGTGAGGGGCGTGAGGGGCGTGTGAGAGGCGTGTGAGGGGCGTGAGAGGCGTGTGAGGGGCGTGTGGGGCGTGAGAGGCGTGTGAGGGGCGTGTGGGGCGTGAGAGGCGTGAGAGGCGTGTGAGGGGCGTAGTAAACAGGGAGGTGTGAGGGGAGTGCAAATGGAAGTGTCAGGAGTTTGCACGGAGCAGTGCAAACAGGGATGTGTCAGGGGAGTGTGCACGGGGCAGTGTGCATGGGGCAGTCTGCACGGGCAGGGCCAGCAGCAGGGAGCTGCGGAGGTGCAATTTAATGAAGGAGCACTGGTTGCTACTTGGAGGAAGAAGATTGCTCCCAGCACCCACCAAAATGGTTGTGAATACTCAGAGTGCCTCCACAGAAGGACGTGGCTCTCCAGGTCACAGACTGTTGGGAATGCCCCAGCCTTTCCCTGGCAATCGGGACAGCAGTGACCATGGCTGTGTTGGGTGTTGGGTGTGGTGCTCTGCTCTGCTGGGTGGCAGTGCTGCAGGAGGAGAGCAGATGGAGGGGTGCCAGGGAGATGGCGTCAGGTGAGGGTTTGACAAGCGTGCTCACCACTAAAATGACTCAGGAGGCAAGTCTTCCTAGTGAACCACAGGAGTCCTTATCACCTCAGGATCCCCAGTTATCCCAGGGAGCTCCTCAGTCATCCCAAGATAACTCCCAGGAGCAGGGACAATGGGAACCCCAGCCCGACACCACAGAGGGAGCAGGAGCGTTACCTCAGGAGCTTCAGTGCCCTTAGAGCTGCTGCAGAACAGGAATGGGCCCTGAGGGGGGAAATGGAGAGTGCTGAGCATACCCCACAGAGCCCAAAACTCCCATCAAGGACAACTTGCCCTAAACCAATGATTTTGACAGATTCCACAAAGGAGAAAAAAAAAAGGTCATTGTTGTGAGTGACTCCTTGAGGGGTGCAGAGAGCCCAGTTTGCAGACTGGACCCACATAGGGAAGTGTGCTGCCTCCTGGGACCAGGATAAGGGACACGATGAGGAAGCTTCCAGCCCTGGTGAGACCTTCTGATTCCTCCCTGCTTTTGGTCTTCCAGGTGAGTAGCAATGAATTGGTATCAAAACCACAAAAGCAATCATGAGAGATCTCAGGGCCCTGGGACAACAAGTTAAGTGGTCAGGCAGGCAAGTTGTGTTCTTCATCCCTCTAATGACAGCAGTGGGTGAAGGAACTAGGAGGAAGATCCAGCAGGTTAATTCATGGCTTAGGGATGGTGCCAATAGCTTTGGACTTCTTGATCATGGATCAGTGTACACACCACCAAGCCTGATGGCAAAAGATGGGATACATCTATCTTGGCATGGGAAAAGGATCTTCTCTCAGGAGTTAGCAGCCCTCATTAAAAGGGCTTACAACCTATCTGTAGAACCACCATCATCTGTGTGCCCAAGTGGTCTTGTTAGGAGCTGTCCCTTTCAATGACTGTCACTGCTTTTAGAGCATTACCTAGTTAAATCTTGCTTGTTTAATACACATTTCTGTGGGATTTGACAAATGGGTTTCCTCAGTTTAATGGTGAGGAGAAGCCAAATGAGTTAGTAAATGTTAACGTCCCCTGCTCTTTCTAGCTAACTAGTTGCCCTTGGGACAGTATCAATAGGTGGCATTTATATGATACTATGAATGTGTTAATTATGTGTAGACAAAGTAATGAGTAAGCAAAGGTCAAGGAGAAATGCATTTTCCCCAGAAATATGCATCAAAGAGCTTCTAATATTTAGGTCATTACCATTATTAAATATTCAGTGTAATTTAAATCATGTGCTGTTCTTTTTTTTTTTTTTTTCTCCTTGCTTATATTTTCAGTCCAGGAGTTACTGAGCAACTTCAAGGGCTGCACAAATGTTTTGTAACAAAATGCAGCAAAACTTCAGCTGTAGCTGGGCTGCATTTTCTACGTAGATCAGCTACGTGCCAGGTGGAATTTGGGATTGATTTCTTGTTTGAGATGTAACTTGGGCTGTTTCTTTTTCTGCACTTGAAGCGAAGGGGATAAAAATGTAGCCACGCTGGCTATTAAACTGCTGAACCTTGAAACTCAATGCAAATCAACCCAGAATGCTCTGGAGACTGTAAATACCCAATTTGGCCCTAGTTCATTAGCAATGCACTTTTTAAAAGTGATGCTGTTAGCATGCTGGAGAGTTCTTTGCTCTTTGCTTTTTTCCTAGCAAGCCAGAAGTAAAAATATATTTTTGGCAGGGACCCTGCCAAAATCCAGAGGTTTTGTGACATGAGGAAAACCTTAGCTGATCAATAGGGCCATGAATTAGAAGGACAGGTTCAGTCATGATTTTTACTTCTAAACTTTCACACATTGGCATCTGGCAAATTGGTTAAGAGGTCAATAAGGATCTAAAAGTTCCTTTACTCCTCAGTTGCTCACTGAGAAACAGCAATTAAGCCCTCAGTGCCTCCCAGGACTTCCTCTTGAGGGTGTCTGGAAGCATCTGGCTCCCAAACAAGATGCTGTTCATACATGAAATATTCATGGTATGACATCCAAACACGTTGTGTATTATGTCAGTATGGGAGGCTGAAATTAGATTCCCATTTTATTTGGCTTATAAATGCCTGTCAGAGTTGCTAAATCAAGTTTGTCTTTGCTGTCTGGAAATGGTGTCAGGTTGAATTTCCTTCTGCTGGGTAGCGTGTTGGGCAAAGACATGTTCCTTCTATATTCAAGATGAAGTGCTTGTACCTTTTAAATAAAGGTGGAAAAGCCCAATGATTAAGATTATTTAAAAAAAAAACCACAACACTTTCTGGGGTGGCAGGTTAGGGCTCTTTTAAAGTGACCCAGAAGGTTCTAAATGCTGGTCAGTTGTGATTTTTTGCTTCCTGCCTTGTGCAAAGGTCATGCAGACAGTGTGTTGCCTTCTATTTGGTAGGTGTGAGGTGGAAGCCAGAGCATTCTGGAGTGGAAATAAACATTGGGTACCAGATTGTGTTAGTTCCTCAGTCCAGCTGAGGGAGGATCAGATGATTTCAGTGGTTGCAGCTGCCCTGAAAAAACAGGTTTTTTTTCCCAACACTTTATTATTAATGTCAGAATATAACCAGAAATGTTTAGGAAAAGATGCAGTCAATTAAGTGGAATTTGTCACCTTCAAACTCTACTCATCACAGTTATGCTCTAGGTGCAAAATTGGAGTCTACAGCTGCTGACTCTACTGAGGGATTTTAAGCTTGGCAGAAGTACAGGGAGTAAAACTGTGGCCTTAGGAAGTTTGGTTGACTTAAATGTTTTGGCTAACAGTAAAAATTAAGGTATGGTACTTAAGTTTGACAAAATAGTTTGCATAGTCAATGAAAGCTGTACTCTAATATAATAGAACCTATGATATTCTATAATCACAGAATGCCAGGTTGGAAGGGATCTTGAGGATCATCTGGTCCAACCCTTCTAATACTGTAATTTATAAGAGATGTCTCATCATCTTCTTGAGCTGAGACTTAAAACTTTCCAAAGTGGAGGAACTCACCACTTCCCCTGGGAGGCCATTCCAATGTTTGATTGTCTTCATGGTGAGAAGTTTTCCTTGTGCTCAGTCAGAATCTCCCCAGGAGAAACTTGTGCCCGTTGCTTCTTGTCTTGTCCATGACTTGTCTTGACTCTTTGTAAACAGGGAGTTTCCTTCTGCTCTGTAGCCCCTTGTGTACCAGACGCTTCCATCTTGATTTCCAGCAGTGGGCATATTGCAGAGGTAAGCTTCAGAGAAGTGGTTAAGAGAAGTGTTAAGCTTTGGTTTGGGTGCCTGATCCCTGGGGCCAGTGGGTCCGAGAGGAAGGCAGGGCAGAGACAGATCCATGTCCCTGAGTGTCTATGGGGGGTGGCAGGTCCCAAAACCCAACGAGCAGCAGCTCTTGGCTCCTATAAACCACTCTTGACACAGAAACACCTGACAAGGCTGTGACCTGGTCCTTTAAACCAGTAGGCAAGGGAATTAAATCACTGTTAGGTTTTTTTTTTTTTTTTTGGCACTGGAATATTACATGAATGCATTAATAATCTCATCTTAGTTATCCTGATGCTGAAAAAAAATCAGCTTTTGTTCCCAGTCAACCAGATAGTTGCATTAGAAATATCCCATCAGAGAAGCTACACAGGCTTGGAAACATCTATTATGTTCTTCCCTGGCTCTCTCCTGTGTCCTTGTCACCCAGTCTGCACCCTCAGTGCTGTTCCCAGGCAGGGGCCTCTTAGGAGCCACTTTCAGTACATATTTTACTAAAACCAGTATTTAAATTTAACCTTCCTCCCTTTCTGCACTACTGCTCCTCTTAGTGTACCATTCATACTTCATACAGAAGTGCCACTGTTTTAAGGTTTTCCTTAGATTCCCCTTGGTTTTTTTAACAGAATTTTTTTTAATTATTGCTGGTAGATTGTCTTAAATTATGGGTGTAGAGTTTGGTGCTGTTTCCATTCCTCAAACAGAATCATAATTTACAATCCAGAATAATACAATAATAATTAATTTCACTGAATGTAGTAAAACAAAATGGGCTATAAATCTTTTTGGATTACTCTCAGCAGTAGCTTGTGGGCTCTCCAGCAGGTCTGGAGTGAGGTGTGGAGACCAGGAGATGCCCAGCCCCAGGGGGGACGTGTTGGGTGCTGCCCCAGGTCCTGCACCCCCTGCATCTAACTCTGCTCTCCTAATCTGTCTCCTGATACCTTTTCAAGATCCCTGAAGTGCCTGTGTGCCTCCTTGGCATGCTCCCAGTTGTTTTCAAGGACCTGCTTTTAAGATAAAATCAGCTCTGCAAAGAAAGCTCCAGCCTCGACAAAGCCCCGGACTGCTCCTTTGAAAAAGTGAGGCTCTCATGATGAGCTTCTGCCTTTTTCCATTAGGAGAGACTTTCCAAAAAAGATTTTTGAATTATTTTTTTTGATAGCTGGCAATCTCCTGAATTGTTTCTTAGACAGAAACTGTTCTTCAAGGTGTTTTGTTCCAGTAACAACTCCCACCAAGCTTGGTTTGTCACAATTTCCAGCCTGTAACTTGAAAAGCCAGGATGTCTATAGGACTGGCCTGAGTTGTATTTCTTCCTCTGAAATAGTGGGCAGGCCACCTCATTTTTATTTTTTTATTTTTTTTTTCTGTGCTTTTGTATTTTCTTGCCTGACTTTGTATTTTCTGTCTATTCCTTTGGGGTCCAGTAGCCTTTGGGCATGAACAATGTGAGATCTGGTTTAATCCCGTGATAAATAGTTAATTTTGGAGGTTTAGGTTGACAGCAAGCCACCTTGGAGTGTCAGGCTGCCAGACTTTGGTTTCCTTCTCTAATCAGATAAGGAACAGATATTTCCTGTAAATCCTCCCCTAGTGTTCAAGTCGTACCATTAGAGCATTAAGTCAGATACATGACACCCAATTTCAGAGTAATTCCTGAGGAAAAGCACATTATATTTTTTTAATGGGCTTCCTAGGACTTATTTTGTTTCTTCCCAGTGAATATGAAATCCAGCAAGTTCATCTGAATTCTGACCTTGAAATACACAAAGGCTTTTATTTTTTAGAGCAAGAATATGGTCTTTAAAATTGTATCCTGTCCACGTGAGTGTCCTCTTCCCTGAAAATCCCTGTAGAGTGGAAGAATAGAGTGTTCCTAAAACTCATCAGTGTATTTATTATGAACTCCTTGCATCTCCTAGAAATACTATTCATGACAGCCTCACCAGCACCGACCTTTCCTTTCCAAATGGCTTTGTGTGCCTCGTGTGCTGCATACAATACACTCACTTCTCTTCATCTCCTTTTCTTCTGATTGCCAAGTAACATCAGGCAGATGGCAGAAACTTCTCGTCACGGACCCCGTGGCTTGCTGTAACAGCCTTCCCCAAACACCTCGCTTGAATAAATACCCATTGAATAACTGGAGAATGCATTCATATTCTCTCTGTTTTGATTTATGTCCTACCTGCCTATCTCTGCATCTTCAAGAGTAATTGCCAGTTTTCACCTCCTACAGAGAAAGTATAATAGAGCTGAAGAATAAGTAAAATGGGCTCTGTTGCGCTCTCTCCCTTTTGTAAGGGAACCTTTATATTCCTACCCATCCACAAGCTCCTAATTTGCAAACTGAAAATCATAACCTCATTCTGGACTTGCTGTAAAAAGCTCCTCATCTGCTTCGTGCTCCCTTTCCTCGTGACTCCTGCCAGCTGCAGACCTGCACAGATGGCCCCTTCCCCTCTCCAGAAGAAGTCAGGCCAGCTGGGCTGTAGGAAAGGTGTCCCAGAGGAATAGGAAGGTTGGAGCCAGTATGGTCCCTGTTACAGACATCCCATTCCCATGCCCCATGGATCAGGGAGCAGCCAGACTCCCATCAGACTCACATCACCCCACCAGTTCTGACTTGGTGTATTTAAGCAAAACTGTCCCATCAACTGAACTTCATCTCAAGCCCATGAAAGTTACAGCAGGGAAAAAATCCAGACTTGAAAATCCCTGACCACAGCGAGCCTACAAGCTGCTTCACCTAATCCCAGATCAGCAAAACAGACACAGAATGAACAACAAAACCTCTGCTCAACACAGGCACTAATACAGGAAGAAATAAACATCATTAAAGGGTCAATGTAGCTCAATTGGTCTCCTCACTGTATTATAGGAAAGTAATGAGAGACACCTTCATCCTCAAACAGCAGTCAATAGAAAATCAACAAATGGCTCCTGCAGCTGTCCTCATGCTCAGAGGAGCCAGGGACAAGAGGAAACACTCTGGAATAACACAAACACACAATCCCAACCTTTGAGAAAAGGACAAACACATTCCAGTAAAGAGCAAAACCACCCACTGCTGTGATTTGATGACTGGATGGTAGATTTGCCTTCTGCCTGTTGGTGCAGTAATGAAAAAAATCCCAGGATTTTGAAGGCATAAATTGCAGACAATTTCTGCTTAGAGCTGTAGACGGCCACACGAGTGAAACTGAATGTAGTGGTGGATGGAGCTAGGGGGGAGAGGGAGTGAGAAAAACCAGGGGAAGATGAAGTTGTTGAGGTTTCTCTCTCCAAAGCTAATCAGAACTAAGTACCCCATTGTCAGCAGCACGGGGAATGTTTCAGATAATGGAAAGCCCTGGAAATTCTGTAGGATAATTATGTCAGAAAGGACAGCAGAGAGTGTACATGCTGATCCAGAAGATGGTCACTTCTTCCCTCTGCCACCCCTGAGGGGGGCACCTCCTGGCACGTGTAAGTGTGCAGTGTCAGCCCAGTGGGGGGGAAAAAAGCTCAGTGATATTTGTGGGTGGTACCTCACCTCTGACATCCTATTCCAAATATAATCACTCTAATTTGCAATTTTAAATCTCCTGTTATCAATTAATTTCCATTGTACAAGTTAACCATCTGATTATCTTCGTGCATTGCTGTATTTACGCTGCAATTTAATTATCAGTAATTAACATGCAATTTGGTGTAGTTATTTATACCTTGTAAAGAAAGTGAGGTATTTATAGGCAGTTGAAATAAGTGCAGTGGGGAGCAAATCTTTTGACTTTTTGTCCTTTTTAATGTGTCTCCTAGCTTCTGTGGCCAGAGCTGCTGTTGTCTAGGAAAAGTTGGACACAAGGAAAAATTTTCACTCTGAGGACAGTAAAAAAAAATGGTCTCCCAGGGGAAGTGAGGGATTCTTGTTTGTAAGGTTTTTAAGTCTCAACTCGAGACATCTCACATAAACAAAAATATTAGAAGGGTTGGACCAGATGATCCTTGAGGTCCCTTCTAGCCTGCCATGCTGTGGCTCTATGAAAGCTGGATCTCCTTTGGCTAGGTTAGGTCAGCTGTCCCCAAGCCACAAAATTGCATTTTGCCTTGGGCCTGTATTTCCTATTTGAAATAATTTTCTCTGACTGAATACTAACCTCTCCTCCCTAAAAAGGAGAATTTGTCACAGGAGGGGGTGCTGGGTCTCTGGAGTAGAAATCCCAGTGCAGCCGTGAGGAAGTGGTGAGACAGTGACCTCTGTTCCTGGCATAGATGAATGCTCTCCACCCAGCAGCTCTAACAGAAAATATTACCCAATTACTATAATACCTGCTAAGGTGTACTTTATGGATACCTTCAAGGGCAGTGGTGGCTTTCATGTCCAGTGCTAGGAATGGTAATTTTATGCCTCCCTCCTGCAGTCCTCTCTCACCCACCTGGAGTGACTCTGGTGCCAGACTTCACCTGCACAGCCCATTTCTTGCTGTCCCATCCTCCAGCACTTGGCCTGTTAAAGAAATGAAGTGGTGTCTGAGCATTATCACTGGAACAGAGGATCTCTGAGATCCAGCTGGGTGCTTTGGTCCCCTCTCACACGTGTCAGAAAGAATACTCTGGGTTTACAACAGCTCTGGGAAAGGCTTTGGCTCTGGGAGCTGATGCTGGGGAGGGTTTTGATGGGGAAGGGAGATGCCCCATGGTGCTGCCTTCTCAAGGCGAGCTCATTAGCATCTGCATTGCTTTCATTTGAAGATCTAGGAGAACATTTAGGATTCACAAAACAGCTGTGAGTGACACAAAGGACAGTGTTATTTCCTGGGGTAGTCCATGTCTCATCTTGGGCTGGGGCTGCTGGGTGCCTTGGTAATGAAGGGTTTTTTCTTTGCTTTGCTGGTCAGACCCCTGTGTTTAGGGAAGGATTTTCTGCCTGCTCAAGGGAGAGCATCTTTGCAGTTCTCATTATTCTTCTGTATTTACCAGAACAGCTCCCAGCCATGCTGCTATCACAGTCACCTTGGCTGGAAACCTTATGCCATAGCAACCAGCTCACTGCTGGGACTCATGGAGAAGCTCCACGAGGTACCTCTCTTCTGCCTGAGTGAAGGGTAAATGGCACCAGGGCCATATTTCAACTCAGTCTTTTTCCTTTAGCATTTCCCCATCCCAGCATCTTCACACAGGTGGAAGCAATAACCCTGTGCCTTGAAGAGCAGGGGTGCCCATGGACCTGCCTCTCCAGGCCCAGCTGGGGAATGGGGGGAGGGTAGAAGGCCCCCTGAGAAGAGATCTGGAGGAAGTCCTAAGAGGAGGTGGCTGGGAGAGAGCCAGGGAGGGAGCAGCTCCACAGGAGGAAGAGAGCAGAAGGGGTTCCCCAGGACCTGTCCTTGGTGAGCTTGCTAAGAGCTTTGGGAGGAGCCCTGGGGGTCTTGTTGCTCTGCTCAGGGAAGACTTTTTGCTGTCAAAAGGCTTTTGGAAATTGTAGACAAGGGTGAGATAAGATTTTGGTCTGAGGGTAACACCTGTTGTTCAGAGGATTATGCACAGGGCTGGGTAAATTGCTCTGGTAAAAACACAGGGTGAGGCTTTCTGTTTATTTAGGGCTCTGCTGAGTTCTGTTTCTCAGAACTTTATTTAATTTCTTTACCCTGCTCCTCTGCTGCTCCCTTGGTAGAACTAATGTTGCTGGGTGGATAATTCTTTGGCTTCCAGAAGATGTTTGGAGTTAATGTGGGAGCTGCTGCTTAGTGTCCTGCAGACAGACATCTTCAGTTGTATGGAAGAAACATGAGTCCTGACGTGTGTGCTAGAGAGCTGATGGGAAGAGAAGAATTAACAAAGAGAAAGTGCTGAGGGGTTTCCAGGTGTGATGGTGGTGGCTGTGATAGTTACCATGAGGGCAACCAGAGAAGCCTTGTAGCTAATGAGACTCATGTGAAGTGTTACCTGTGCTCTTGACCTCTGGAAGGTGGTCTCTAATATCTGCTGGTTTTCTCATGGGTGTTAATATTTATTCAGAAACATTTAGGAGATGGCTCTCTCTGGCTCATTCTACTTCAGCAGTGTCCTGGATATTTATTTGCATGATCAGGTTGCAAACCAAATGCACCATATCGTGCTCAGTTATAGCCTAGAGCTGGTTGAAACCTTAAAGTGTATTTTAGTTAACTCCTGCTCAAACCCTAGAAAAGGATGATGAGTATTTTCCATTGCTGAGCTGCAGTAGCAGCATATAAGAGGAATTAACTCTGTGCAATGTGGCTTTGCATGTTCTTCACTGGACCTTTTGTGTTGTGGTGTTGCTCCTGGCTGTCCCTCCTATTGCATTTGCTCATCCTGCCTTCTCTTTTGTTGCAGGTATTTATATTTCCATGCATTTTGATAAGTGTAGGAAAGGAATACTCAAAAGAAATAGAATCAAAATAATTTGTGTTTGAAGGGAGCCCAAAAAGTCATCCTGTCCCCCCCCCTGCAGTCAGCAGGGACACCCTCACCCAGATCAGGGTGCTCAGAGCCTCATCAAACCTCACCTTGAACATCTCCAGGGGTGAGGCCTCAACCACCTCCCTGGGCACCCTCTGCCACTTTTCCACTACTGTTGTGGTAAAGAACTTTTTCCTAACATTCAATCTAAATCTGCTCTTCTCTAATTTAAAGCTGTTGCCCCTTATATGGTAAATAAGCTGCTAGTTAGGATTCTTTATTTCCCCCTCTCCCATCTCTCAAGTAGCAACTTCTTTTAGGTACTTGGCCAGTACCAGCATGGGCTATTGGAGGGTGGTGAAGAATTGGTTTTGGTCATCAAAATATGCATAAAATAGCCAGAAAGTCAGGTAAACCTGGAGTATGACTGCAAGCAGCATCTGTGTGGCTTAGTCCCTGCAGCTTTACCCCATGGTAAGGCACAGGTTTCACTGTATTAGGGAGTTTATGACCTGGATGGAAATGTAAAGTCAAACAGCTGCCTACTAAATTATTCAGGGCATTGATAGAATAATGACTTTGCAAATGGACATATTGGGCTTGACTCCTTCAAGAGAAGCTGGGAGAGGAAGAGAATTGGCTGCACTGCATTCCAGCTGGGTGGTAGCAAGGTCCCTAATGTTCCCTGGCACCTCTGAGCAGTGGATTCAAGGAGAATTAAAAGGAAGAGAGAGGATTGATCTTGACATTGGTGAGAATTTTAAATTAAGTACAGTTTTAGTAGACCCAGAGAAGTGGTTTTACTTGCTCTGAAGTCCCAGCTTTAGTACCCATGGAAGATGATGCTGTGCTTGGCTGGTGCTACATGGACTGCTGGCTGTCTAAACAAATCCAGGCTGCTTCTCATGGTACCACAGATGAGGTGTGGATAAAACCTGGCCTGAAGGCATGGCACTGCTCCACTAGGTCACCACTGCCATACCCTGCTCCTGGCATCCTGATTTTATAGCTGAATTCATTAATGCTTTCAGGTTATCCAGAGTGAAGGTGTGAGGACCCACAGCTGGATGGTTGGGATTTGGTTTTCCTCCATCCTGTACATCTCTTAATGGAGTCAAACTAATTGTGTGATTAAGATAAATGCGACTAAATAATGGAGAGGACAGCATGGCAAAAGCAGTGACTCTGAAAGAAAGGGAAATTGTTGAACTGCTGTGTTCCCAGGAGTAGAATACAGTGAGGGGAGTAATTTATGCATAGACTTGGAAAAAAAAAGGGGGAAGGGATTTTGGCAAATCTTGTGCTTATTATATTTCCTTTTCTCTAATTTTCCCTGAAAATAACACCACTTATTCACTATGCTATGGCAATAATTGAACTCCTGAAAGAAAAGAAGTAAAAAAAGCTGCCCATTATAAATTACTACTTGAGACCTGTTCTATTTTGACAGATGTCAAGGCTGGGTAGCTTGGCTTGTTCTCCTGTTTGTATGAAAAGGACTTGGTATCACCAGGATGCAGACTAATAGCTTTCCCTGCTTCTGAAAGTGGATAGATTACATTGCAACAGACTTTCTTTTTTTTTTTTTTTTTTTTTTTCCCTTCTAGTAATAGCCCAGTGACTCTGCAAGAATAAATTGGTAAAATATTCCTTAGTTCTTTTGCAGGGTGTTGCTGCAGATCTGGGAAGTTAAAGGGTAAGAGAATGAGGCAGCCTGCCTGCTGGCTGGGAAATACTGGTGATCTTATACTGGTCTGGGTTTCAGTTTAGATTTAGGAAAAGCAGTAATAGAATTAGTAAAAATGAGAGGGAAGCAATTTGTTCCTGTACATTAAGCTCCTCTGATTTGGCAGGTAGAGTGTGGGCAAGTTGTAGGTTCTGCTTGTGTGTGGCCTTCACTTCTTGTTGTTCAGGACTTGTCTATTTTCATAACTTTTTTTTTTTTAATAAAAAAGATATCTAACCTGTGCATCAAGTAGATGGCAATAAACTAAGTCACTGGATTTTCTGGATTCTCATGTCCTGCTTCCCATTGTCACAGAAGGGGGACAGTCTCATCTCTGCCCCTTGCATGGCTCATATTCCAGCTGTTGATTTCACATCTGAAGCTTTTCCTCCTTCATTCCCCCAGCCTTTCTGGTGTTTATTCCTGCTCTGAGGTTTTCAGTTTGTACTCCTCTTTCTTTGCTGTCTGCTGCTCCTCCAGACTGAGGCTTTTGGAAGTATCAGTTGCCTCCTGTAGAATTCAGAAGCAACTTCCATTAGAAGACTAAAGATTGCATTTTGTTATCAAACAAAATGTTTGTGTGTTTTATGAATCCTTTGGAAGAAACCTCTGAATGTAATGTAGCTTTATAACGGGGGCCTCTGATTAGTGATGGAATTGCCCTGAACAAGAAATCCCAAGCACTGTTTCCAGGAAAGTGAGGTTTCTTGGACCCCAAGCTGGGAAGTGTTGTGAGGCTTTTGCTGTTGCTGTGTATACTGTCAATTTTATTACACTTGGTGGCTTTCCTTGCTGTGTGCTGCTTTGAGCAGACTGAATAAGGTTAAAAAAATATATTTTTGATAGCTCTCTGCTGAATATTAAGACTGCAAACTCTTGGCAGTTCATGTATTGGTTTCCTATTCTCACAATCCTGTATACAAACACCTTTTTTAACTGCCTGTTAAGGTCAAGGTGGCTTTTGTGGGTATTGCTTCTAGCTTTCCCCAATGGCATCCAGGATTTGCCAAATTGATTGTCTTAAAGATTGATTATGCAATGGTTACACTTTAGCATTTTTAAAAATAAGTTTTTTTTCTCAAGGCAGTAGGAGTAGAGGTGTTTTCTTGGCTGTACAGCTCTTTGCCATGTGCTGCTCTTCCAGTAAGATTTTTGCTCTCCTCCCACCACCCAGGCTGTTGCTGAGCCTCCAAAAGCAGGAGCAGCACCTTAATGTCTCCACTGATTTTCAGAGCATTAATAAATGGAAATAAAGCACTGCCTGGGCTATTGAAGCTTCAAGTCCACCTCGTGGTTCTCCAAGACTTCAGAGAGCAGTGGCTTAACAAAAACTTTTAAAAGATGGTGCTTGTTCCATTGAGGCACCCTTGAGATGAACAGACTCACCCTGGCTGGGTGCCCCACCCATGTGTTTGTGGTGGCAACCTGCAAAGTCAGAGGGGGCTTTCTGGGCCAGTGTTGCAGGCTAGATTTATTTTTCTGCCTTCTGTTCACCTACCCTTGATCCATGGTTGATTAGAGAACTGTGAAGTTAAAACCCCTTAATCATCTCTTTGGTTTTTTATATAAAAGAATGGGGGTAAGCACTGGGAGGTGTTTACTTTGTGGTTGGTGTGTTCATGTTTAAGTCCAACACCCTTTGCAGACTTGCTGGATCTCTGTGCTGTGTGACCTACTTAGGTAACTTTCTACTTTTTAACTGAAGCCCACTTAGAGGGCAAAAAGACCTTTTTTTTTTTTTTTGGAGAACGTGGTGTGGGGGGAGTATGTGGGCAATCTGCAGCATCTTCTGGTTTGCAAGGACCAGGAGCAAATTAAAAAGAAGAAAACCAAGCAGTTTAAGGGATGTGGAGCTCTAGCTCTAGCAAGGATAGACTGTGGGCGTGCATCCATTTTATCTTCTTGCAGAAGATTATTCCTCAACACATAAGGTCATAAAAAAAAAATCTCACACTGCTGAGTATTAGAAGATAATCTTGCTAAAAGTTGAAAATGTTTTACTGGCAGCAAATATTTAAAGCTTTCATTTACAGCAATCAGGGGACTATGTCAATACGTACCTCAGCTTGCAAATAAGCACAAAATTGTCACCTCAAATAAAAACATCAGTGGTAAAATATGGGAAATTAACCATCAAGGTTGCTAATTATTATGAGCTGTGTATACATTAATTAGTCGGTGCCTGGGTTGTTTTTTTAACCACTGACCTTTAGTGTTTGGTATTAAGTAATTGGTTACAAGTGATTAGAGAGAGTTCTGATCACTTTTAATTTTCGCTTCTGGCACTGCAATCCCAGTAAGAAAAGATTTAATACAACAGTGATAGGAATGAGAACTGAAGGGGAACTAATAGTCCCCTCCCTTCCCTGGCAGGTATACCCTGTTAACTGCAGCTTGCTCTTTCATGCAAAGAATCACTGAGATGTGACATTGAACAATACCCTTTAAGTGATGTCCTTCAGCTGCGGCAGACTCTGGCCACAGTAGAAACTTGAGAGAGCAGAAATTGGGACCTTCCAATATGGGAACGTCCCATCTGTTTTTGTGACCCTCTACAGAGTCATCAGCATGGGCTGGTGATGGTTTGAGGAGCTCCTGCAGCCTTGTGACCTCTGCTCCCTGGGGAGAAGAGTTAAACTTGGCTCATTATAGCTACAATATGGGCTCTTGACAGATCATGAAAAATTAGGGGGTTATAAACCTGCAGCTTGCAGTGATGTTGAACAAAATGTGGCTGTTTTCTTCGTGAGGAGCTGGTACAACCCATCTCCTTCTGTAGCTTGGAAAATAAACTGGAGCAGATTACAAAGATCTTGGTAATGAAAAAAACAGGTGTAAAACCCCTGAATTTCTGCTGTGAATTTTCCCTTTGGTTCACCAAAGCCTGAGATGTTCTCTTAATATAACCTTCAGTGAGTGGCTGGGCTGCTGCTCTCTATGCAGATGAGCCAAGGATCTCTTCATCAGCAGTTCCCAGAGACCAGAGGATCACTCACAGACAATTGAAAACAATTTAATGCATTTCATTACTTTGCATTTAAAGCAGAAAGGTGATGAGCACATTGTCCTTTCTTAATGCAGCCTCCTGGAGGTATTCTGGCCTTGTCACTGAGATAGGGAGTCTTCACCTGTGTCTCTGCATGGGACAAGAGCTTTGGAAGAACATTTCAAACAGGGGCCTCTCCTCAGTCTGCACTCAGTTGTTCCAAACCTGTTCTGATGGAGCAGGAAAGCAGTTTAAGTAGTAAAAGACAATTTGAAGGGTTACATAGCTAGAGGTTCAATTTATGAACCAGCTGGTGAATTGCATTGAGATTTCTTTGCCAGTGGCTCCAAAGAATTCTGGTGTCTAAAGATTATTTTATTATCAATATGCAGTCAGGCAGGTCAAGGTTCTTTCAGTTTGTGAAGCAAATGGCATCAAAGGAATGTCAGTGTAAAGCCTAAAAATCCAGTCTGGATGTGTAATGCTCATTCCCACTTGATGAGGATTTTTGGAGTATTGCTACCTCAAAATCACACTTTGTAACAGAGGAGTGGAAATTAAATATTTCAATAAACCCCACAGGATCCTTATTTTGACAGCATTGTACTTTGAAGCTACACCTAGCAAACCCTGGGAGAGCTATGATGGTGATGAGGCTTTGTGATTTTTTCCTCCCCAAGACAGATTACACTTGCAAAAGGCTTTTGGCTGACTCACTAAGCAGTGCTGAAATGCACAGGAAATGCTCGTGTGACAAATGTGTGCAGGATTTATAGTGCAGCTTCAGAAAACTGTGTCTTTTCCCTTAGCTCCCATCATCAATCTGTTGTGTTAATAGCAGTGCTGGAATCCACCAGCAAGCAAGCCAAGGATTGAGATGTTACTGTGGAAGTGAAATCTTCTGACTTGGCCTGGCCCCTGGTTTTCAAGTCAATACCTCCCTGCCAGTGCAAAGTGATGGAAGAAATCGACCACAAAAGTGCTTCTGCTGCTGGAAGTTGGAAGTTCTGGAAGGTTTGAGTAACTTCGAGCTGGTGGTTTGGTCAAGTTGACAGAAGTCAAAATGTAGAGGGTTTTTAACCAGTCACCCATTCCTTCCACCCTGAAATTTTTTAGTATCCAAAGCACTTGGTGAGCATATGGGAGATGAGATGTCTTGCTTGGGCAAACATCTAACCAAAGGGAGCAGCTCCAGCAGAAGAAAGCAGTAATGGGCTTGGTAATAAGTGCATTTACTGGGATTGTGGGGGAAGAGAAAAATTAAGATTTGATCCAGTCTCCCACACGAGTGCCTAAAAAACCCACCCTAGCTCAATTATGCACACAGGCATGACAGGGATTTATAAAAAAAAAAAACAAAAACGGCAAAAAACCCAAACCAAATGCAGTTCTGAAGGTTGTGAGACAGGTTCTTTGTGAAAAACCTCTTCTGCTTTGGCTCTCTGCCCTGTGTGCCCATGTAAGTTCAGGGATACTTTAGAGCTAGAGGGAGGGGCAATTGGAATTTTCAAAGGAAAAAAGGAGTTTTTTCTTTCGGTTTTCAGGAGCAAGGGATGGATTTGTAGGTGTCTAAAAATATCAAGTGTTGGTTTCGGAGGATTTCTTGTGCAAATTGTTCTTCTAAACTTTCTGTGACTGAAGTGCTGAGTTGAACAGTTCCAGTAAACAGAGTAATATTTTGATCGTTAGGAAACCCTTCAGTTCTTCTTGATGTCTAATTAGCGAAGCTCTGAATGTCAAATATTTATCTGCTCTACCCAGCCTTGTGCTCACTTTGGTGGGGCTCCATCTGGCTCCATCCTTCCTCTGAGCCTGTTCCTCTCCCAAGGAGCTGGTGCTGGATCCCACCTGCTCCCCATCGGGTTAGTGGGGCTGGATTTGCTCTTCCCTCCAGCAAATCTGGGTGGCAAGAGAGAGCTGTGCAAAGCCCCAGATGAGCCAATCTCTGGCTCCTTTTGCTTTTCTCTGAGATATGTCACTCTGAGTCCTTTCAGAAAGCTGCTGGGGTGCTGTGTATTTGAGAAATGGAGGTGGGATATACCTTCCAGTAGGCTCCCAGTAATGTAATTCCATAGCCCAAAATCTCCCCAAGCAAAACTGGTGTGGAGGACATGGTGGAGGAGCCTTTTGTACTCTCAAGTTGTGACTCTGTTGAAGCCCTCAACAGAAGCAGGGGGGGCCTCTGGTTGTGACTTGATCTTGAGTCACAATGCAACCCTTCAGTTAGCAAATGGATGAAGTCAGATTTTTAAATTTTTCTTTCCTTTTTTTTGGTTTTTTTTTTTTTGCCTCTTCTATCTGGGATGTGTAGATACTGGAAAAAAAAAAAAAAAACCAAACAAAAAACCAACCCCTTCTGTTTCTTAGTACTTTTGCTGCATTATGGTGCTCATGCAATTCTAGTTCCATACATGTCTCTTCTGCGTCTACCACGTGTATTTTTTGGCCCCATGGCCAGCTACTGAATGTGTGAAGCTGTGTGATTAAAACCATGTGCTGAATGGGTTTCCCATTGGTTTTCTACTTTTCAAAATGTGTTTGGCAAGCAGTTGGGATGATGTAACTGTTGTACTGGAGTTCCTTGGGAAATGGCTGTGCTTCAGCCTTTTTTTGGGGGATTTTTGTTGGTTTCTTTAACAACTGAGAGTTGCCACGAGTTAGTGGTGGGGGAAACCTGGGGGGGTCTGTGCCAGCTTTGGGACACAGAAAGCATTTGAGTGATGGGAGAAGGTTGGGGATTCACTATCAGTGACTTTAGCAGCCAGAGGAGGTTCAGCCCTTAGTGAAAAAATAAGGTTCAAGTATTGCAGTGAGCAATGGGCTGGTGGAGGGAAAAGGGGGACACTTTTTGGGGTTGGGGGGAATAAGTTTAATGTGGATAAGAATGAATGTAATCACTTGAAATATCAGTTTAACTGACCTTCCCCATGACTTTGCTTTCAGGTATTGGAAGTTTGAAGGCTACATGCCATGCACTGGAGAAGGTAAGAGCTCTTTAATGCTAATTTTGATGGGTTAGTGATGGTAATTTCTCTGCTTTCCTAATGTTGCATTGAATGTCAAAATCTTCTCTGTACTCTTTGTGCCTTCGACTAAAGAATCTGCCCTTTAGTTTCCCAGTACACTGACAGTGGGTTTTGTTTACCTTTTTAAACAATATATCAGATCTGCATTTAAGTTTTTAGGGTGTATATACGTAGGTAATTCTACATGGAAGGTTTATAGAAACCATGGACCAGTTTGCCTTCAGACAACTATCGTGGTAAACATACTATTGTTCAAAAGACTGTATTTAAGTTTCATTCTTCAACTTTTACAAAAGGATATTGAGGACTTTTTTATCAATAGTGGTTGTTTTCTGGTTCTGCTCTTATTTTTCTTGTAAGCAGACTGCAAAAACCAGCATTTAATTAATTACTGAATGATTGATTCTGCACTGGAATTAGTCAAACCAAACTGTGGCACTTCTGAAACTGAAATTTTCTTAATGCCATCTCAGGTTGAATGTCCACAGGAGTCAGTATTGTTGGTTGAGATTTTTTTCCAAATTTTGTCAAGCTATCTTTGTGTGGGAGGATTTCCAAGGTAGCATAATAAATATTGTGCAATATATCACTTGCTAGCCAAGGAAAAGCTTATTTCTTAACATAAAAGGTAACACTGAATAATGGACTCCTCATCCCTTTGCACAGTACTCCAGAATTAGCCTCCAAGTCCTTTCTCAGGTGACATCTCAGGTTTTTGGGTTCCACATGGTAAGAAGAAGATGCTGATACCCATTTCATCTGGGCAGTGTTTTCAGTCTGCTGATGAAAAGTACTTCTGAAGACTTGGGCAACCTTGATTAATTGAGCCTGAATAAGAAGTGCAGGATCAAATCTCAGGATATTATTTTTAGGCTGCAGGCTTGTGTTCTGCATTCCAAAGCCTTGAACACTGCTTTGACAGCAAGTGGGAAGGACTGGAGCAGACAGCTACACACACATTGGTAATGGCTTGCAAATGCTGACACCACTCCAGGCAGGAGAATGGAAATTGCTTTTTGTTTACAGAAGAGTGTAAGTGTTTAGTAAGCAATTCTCATGAGCAAGAATGTGATTGGAATTTGGGTTAAATTCCCCAGTTTTGGGATGGAACTGGTTTGGTGTTTGGAAGTGATGTTTAATGAAGTGCAGGGTGAATCAGTGCTCAAAGGTTCAGGGATGTGCTGGGTGATGGTTTGGTCTGATAATGGGACCACAAGTCATAATGGAGTTCTTGTGGTGAATGGGAAGGAGAGTCAGAATAGCAGTCCCATCTCAGATGGGGTTTAGTGGTGGACGTGGCAGTGCTGGGTTAATGTTGGACTTGAATCACCTTAAAGGTCTTTTCCAGCCAAACTGGTCCAATGATTCTATGCCCTGGGAAGAGAACTTGGACGAATTTTGTGGCAAAGCTTCTGCCCCTCACTGAGGGGGCCCTCAGCCAGCCACGTACCTTGAGACCCAGCATTGTGTCTTCAAAGAACTAAGCTCAGCACACTTTGGAGGAAACTGAGGCATCACACACCTTGTTTTTGACAAAAGTAAACGTATGGGGACTATACTATAATTTTGGCTCTGTAGACCTTTCAGCTCTGAGGGAAGGATTCAAAACCCACCTGGGTGCCTTCCTATGTGACCTACACTAGATGATCCTGGCCTGACAGGTTTATTTGGGGTTTTTTTGAGGTCCCACCCCCTAACATTCTGTGATTCTGTGTGATTTTCATAAGCAGCATTCTGGCCTTGCTAAGCCATAAACAAGGCATAGAGGAAGCTTCTGGTCTGGTGAACCAAAACTGGCTGTTGTTTCCTTGAGTGACTCAGTAAGTACAGGTTTGAAAGGAAACATTTGTGCATTGTAATAGCTATAATTATAAAATTCTGCTTTATTACCTGTCAAGCTAATTAAAACAGCTACAGGCTAACAGTAATCTTAGAAGGCTTGTAGCACCTGTGTGTTGTATTCAACAACCAGGCTTAGCAGGTAATTTTATTTGGAAATATTAGCAGAGACACAGCGTGCAGTTGTGCTGGAGAAATGTCCTTGTGTGCACAGGAACACTGAATGTGCTGGCTAAGAGCTCTAGGATAGACAATCAGAATGAATTTTTGCCTTAGTGTCTGAACAGCAGTTAATTAAGAAATGAAACTCTAAGGTTTTTCTTCCTCCACTGGCATTCAGCACCAACATGGTAGCTTCTCCTTTGCTGGTGTGTGAAAGTTTGTGTCTTGTAGCTCATGGCTACTTGAATCTGGAGAACTGCTGCTTGTTCAGGCAGAAATTTGCTCACTTGGAAGTGCTGTGGATCAGTGTGTAAAGAGTATAGCTTGGATATAGATTTAGTGTAGTTAATTTTTTAGGTTGTTCCTTCAAAGATGGGAATTGTTGGTGTTCTTCAGGCATCCACCTGCTTCTCAAATTCCATAAAAAAATAACTGTCCTCCTTCCATCCCTGGAGGTATTTAAAAGATGAGAGGATGTGGCTCTTAGGGACACATTTTAGTGGTGGACTTAGCAGTGTTAAATTTATGGTTGGACTTGATGATCTTAAAGGTCTTTTTTCCACCTAAATGGTTCCAGGATTCCTAGGCTCCTTACTGCCAGATGTCTGCCACTCAGTCTTACTCTTTTCCTACTTTTCTACACTTCTCTCATATGAATTAGGTTTCTCATGCCACCAGGGCTTCCCTCTGCCTGGAAAGCCCAAACCATTAAAACTGAACCAGTTGTTTCTCCAGTAATTTGAAGAAGTGAATTAGCAAAATTGTCGTTTTACGGTGGCTTTAGTGGTGTCTTCTAAAAGACAAGAAGTCTCAGCTCCCCTTGATGTTGCACCTCAGAGACAGTTTGCTAATTTTACAGCAGACTGAAATGACAACTTCTGATACATCTAACTTGGATTAGAATTAATTATTGCAGGGACAGCATTTTGCTTGGGTTTGTTTAGAGCACTCATGACTTTGGTGTTCATGGTAAGAATGTGATGAATAAAAGAAGCCCCAATCAGATAGTTGAACAAAACTTAAAATAAATCTGCTGCAAAGGATAATTCTGCATGAAGCAAATCTGGTCTCTTGCTCTTTGATATTGTAAAGGGATTGTTGTGGCCTTACAAGAAGGTTAAGATGTCATCAAATTTAATACACTCTGAAATAGCCCTGTTAAAGCCACTGTTGCTTGTGATGGATGCTGCAGGTTGTGATGGCAGTTCTAAATCTTGTGTTTGTGTGTGCAAATTGCTATTTTCCAGCCTTTTCAAGGTTGCTAACTTTATCTTCTGGTGCAGCCCTTATTTAAGGATTTCATGTTGCATTAGCCTTTGATTAAGGGGAAAGTAACTTTTGATGATAAAATGCCACTAAAAGTGGTTCTGTGGGAGAACTTAACAGTCCTTCTTCATGACTGAGAGCATATTTTGGACATGAGGGTCACCCTTTGAGGATTAACTTTCTGAGATAAACAGCTAAAGGCTGTTGGCTGCTTATGGTCAAAAGCATTTGATATTTTTAAACTGTTCATTACTACAATAAAGAGCCCCTAAACAGAGTAAGTTCTAAGCCAGTGCCTAAATAACTAGGTCAAGAAGCATCAGCCTTGATCCAAAGGTGTTCTTCAACTATGGAGTGGCTGACACTTCCCCCTTCTCTGCTCTGGCAGAAGCAGGGCCTGGCAGTCATTTTTCCCTATTTTGCCTTTTCTTTTCCTCTTAATGAAGCTATCTATACCTTTTGGGTTAGCAACTACAGTAAGCACTTGCTAGCCTTATGGGAGTCCCCTGGAAACAGCCAAGTAAATATCTATTTTCCAGATGTTGTGAAGAACACAGCTGGCTTGTGTATAGGTGGGTGTCACTGAGTGCTGCTCATCTGGGCTTCAGGTTCCTCTCTTCTGTCTCCTTTCTTAATTTCTGCAATGTCAAGTGAGCTTAAAGGTGTGGAGGGACAGAGTATTGTGAGGACAACTCCTGAGCTGCTGAAAGATGGAGCCTTCTCCTGGGTGTAGAGTCTGAAAAGCAGCATGTCAGAGATAAACTACTTCTCCTTAATAAAAAAGGAAGAGCCTTAAACAACAAAGATACAGGTAGCTGCTGAGTGAAGAACTGCTTAAAAGGAATGAGAAACTGTCTTATGGAGGGATTAGTGCACTGAGAAATAAAGTGCTGAATCACTGGAAGCAAGCAAGAGACACAGAGTCTAGAGGCTCTGCAAAAAATAAAATGGCTGCTGTAATTCAATTAAAATCACAGTTGGATTTGTTGTTTGAGGTGGTGCATCAGTCATCCTGGATCTTGTGGTGCCTGCTGCCTCAAGGGATACTTAAGTGAGAGGAGAGCTCCTGGAAAATGCTGGACTGACAGTTTGGGGATGACATGATTCTGCGTTTTCTCACAGACAGATACATTTTCCCCAGCACACCTATTGAGTTTTGAAATTAGATTCTTAGTTTCTTGTACTTAGAAGTACAGTTGAAGTTTTTGTTTCACCAAGAAGGAAAACAGAATCCTTTTGTTTTGATTAATTCATTCAACCCAATTGTAGTACCTATATTTTTTTTTTTTGTACAGTTTTAGGAAGAAGAACTTTGTCTCTTGGAAACCTGTTTTCAGTTTCAATTTCTCTGTCTTTTTTTTTTTTTTAAAGGTAAAACTTAATGTGTAAAACAATGCAAGTTTTGTTTTCATAGAACAAATTATGGAAGTAATCTGTGAGATGATGGAATGCCACTGCCCTGCTCAAAGTTTTCTAGTAAAATGTTATTTCAGTCCTCACTGAGTGGCAGCTGTCCTCAATACACCATGTGGCATGAAGAAGGAATCAGAACATGACTAATTTTTTTAGGTCTCCAGTATGTAACTCCTTCTGGTCTTTTTTCATCACGTCAGCTCCCTTGCCTCATATGAATCTTTTAGAAATAATGCTTTAGTTTCACAGCCATTATTTTCATCCCTTTTCACAGAACTACTCCTTTCCATCAATTCTTTCCTGTAGCATTATAGTCCTGTGGTTTCTGACTCCCAGGTATGAGAAGGATGCAGTGTGTGTTGGTTGTCACTTGCTGTACTTTCAAGAGCTGAATGTCCCAGTACCAGTTTTTCCCTGAATTTGGAGCCCTACAGCTTAGTAGGGTATGAAATACAGTTTACTAAAGTTAATGGGAGTTTGGATCAGCTCTGTGGTGCCCTGCTTCAAAGGAGTTCAAAGATCTCTTATTTCCTCATTTTCCTCTTAATCTTTGCTCCTCTCATTCCCCAAGAATTATCAGGATTCCACTGTATTGCCTGCTTTGATACATGAGATGTTATCTTCAGCACAGCCCTTGAAGTCTCTTTCTCTTCCCCAGGAAGCAGATGGAAAAAACTTTTTTTCATGCTGAACAGATGCGTCCTGGTTTTGCTTTGTTTTTGTTTAGATGTTGCCACAGTCTGTTAGCCTAGAATTAAAACTCTGCTTCAGAGGCTGGTGATTAGAGAGACCTTTCCTTTTTCTCCCCTGTAAATTGTCACTATAGCATCTCTTCCACTTCTTGATGATCTTCTGCAGCACTGTGGCTGCAGGAGGCTCTGCATTGTCTTCAGTGTGAACTCTGGCTTTCCCCATTGACAAGCTCAAATTAGAAATTCTTTTTTCATGCCACTATGAGAATATATTGCTAATAACTTCTTTTTACACGTCAATGCCTTAAACTTCCCAGTCTTTAGCATTCAAGCATCCTAAGCCCTTTGAGTGCTCTTGGGACCAGCTCACATCTGATCCCACTCAGCACAGCCTTGATCCATGATGAGTTGATGTGCTCCTTGGCCCCACCAACACGTGTGGAAACCCACCCTTGTGTCTCTACAACTGTTTTTTTCCTTATTGATCTCTGTTGTGCTTCACTGTATACCATTTCATAGCCAGAGTCTTTCATGGTGTGGATTAATTAGTGTCCCTGCCCATGGAGGGGGTGGGAATCCTTCCTTCCAACCCAACCCATTCCATGGTAGTGCACAAGAGCAGCAGGACTTGTGGCTGTGGCATGTGCAGTATGGATGGGTGCTACATGATGGAAATTAATCTGCTGCTCTTCCCAAGTAATTGCATTAGTGTGGATGTGGTATTTCTAAGCCAGGTAAAAGTGGTCTTTTTACAAGGACTTCTGGCCAGCCTGTCTTTTCTCAGAGAAATGTGGACCTCAGGTGCTCTTTCAGCTGCTGGGAGCCTGCAGCAGCTCAGAGTCATTTTGCACAAATAATTCCTCTCCCCAGAGCAGTGTTGCTCAGGTCTGGAAGCTCTTTTGGTTTTCAGACAGAACTGTAGGGCTGGACTGGGTCCTGGCATGCCCCTGCTCTGCTGTCTCTGTTACTCTTGGGATTCACCACCTGCCCCTCTCAGACCATGTGTGGAGCACATTTTCTGAGGACTGTGAGGGGTTTTGCACCATGAATCTCCCGAGGGGATTCTCTCAGCTTTGTTGGATCTTCACTTTTTTGTCTTTAGTGTTTTCTGCAATTTAGTTAGGCACAAATCACCTTGGCTGTGTTGGTTCTGGGAGCCTTGACCTGCAGTTTTTACACTCTTGTAGGCTTTTTGGGTTGGCTTCTTTTAATCTTGTGAGATCTTCTTTTCCCCCACCCCTTTCCATACCCTGTGTTTACCATCTACAGTTTAGAGATACCCTTCAAGTATTTTGCTAACTGCTTATCCTGATTTTCAACTCAGGTAATTGCACACCAGGCTCATGCTCTGCAGTAACACACAATGTGGTTGCACTCTTGTTCTTCTGCTCCAGCCAGTAACAGAAAAAAACATCCTTGCTTTCCAGATGACTTTAATTTTCCTTCTGAAGCCATTTTTGTGTAATTCTACACTCCAATGTTCTCTCTGTACCACAGCTCTTTATGCTGTGGTGTATTTTTAACTAATGATGTGTCACTGTACCAGCTTGGATTTTCTCCTATCTATTCCGTAAACAACTGAAGTTGCTTTTAAGGGGGAGGAGGAGGAGAAGATACAGTGCCAAAGAGTTGCAAGTCATGTTCGTCTTCATGCAAGCAAAAGAGATCAGACTGGCCTAGGACCAAATTAATTAAATGTTCCATTTAGTGGGAGATGTCAGTTAGGAACAGATAACACTTTCCATCTGAAGTGCTTCACTGGTGGAGAAAAACATCTCCGTGTGAGCAAGTGGCTTCTGAATGTTACACAAATGTCAAAGCCCCAGGAAAAAGTTTTCAGGCTTAGACATTGCTGGTGAATGTTATCTCTTGGCAGGTTTTCCAGCTCCAACTTTTCCATTAAGAGGGGCAGCGTCAGCAGAGTGCTTTGGGATTACAGGAGCCAGAAGGACCAAAGCACCCTGGAATCAAAGGGAAACTCAGAGTAGTTATCCCTGCTCCTGGGCTGCAGAGCCAGGTCCATGAGGAGCCAGAGAAGGGGCAGGTTTAGGGAATAACAGTGGCCAGAGTAGCTCTCGCATGTATATTTAATGAAGTGGTAATTGTGACATACAATGAGGAAGGCAGAGTAAACCACCTGGGGTTAATTTAGAGAAAGGAGCAAGGAAAAGAATTTGGTCAAAGTGAAGCAAGACATCCATGAGAGGGTAATTTCTTAGCAAAGTGTGTGTGGGGAGGAGGAAGTTGGAATGCTTTCCTCTTTATAATTTTCTGCAATGATTGAATATGGTTTCTAAAGCTTTACATTTATATATATGTATATATAGCTATAAACCCAGTTAGCTGCAGCATGTATCCTGAGGCTGCAGCAATGTCATTTCACATAGTGGAGATGAGGTAACTTCCATCCCCATTTACTGATGTAATACTGCCCTCTGCTTAGGGAATGCCAAACTTCATGGCAGAGTTGCATGTGTAAAACAAACACACGTGAGCAAAACGTCTGTGTTTTGATAAGAATTTTGGATCGTGCCTTTGGATTTTTGTTTTACTTTTTCCTCTCTTTCCAGAGGACTGTCCCCTTTAAAGCAGGCAGCACTCCCTTCCTGGGAGCTAGCTCCCAATTCTCAGCTCTCCATACTGATTCCTGTAAGATATTGGATAAAATACAGAAACAGCAAAACTGGAAACCCAAGCTTGCCAGCTCTCAGCAGGGTGCTCTGATGGCTCCATCATGATATGTCAGCCAGCTCAGTTAACTTCTAATTTTTGAAGCCCCTCTGGGCCAGAGCAGCTGGGAGGGATGGAATGATTTGGTATTGGACATTCCCCTGGAATGTGGTGAATTTTCTGGGAAGCAGGAGCTCCATCCAAGCGAGATGCAAAGACTGCCAGGTTTGCAGTCTTGGGGGGGAGGTTTAGTTATGGATGCATCAACTCTTCAGCAGAGGGATGTGGGAAGCACTTTTCCTGCCCGGGAGCAAGGTTGTAGATGTATTTGGAGCTTCAACAGGAGGTGTTGGTATTTACCCCCAAGGCAAGCTTTGTGCTCCACTGAAGTTGTAAGAATTGAAGCTAGGGAGTTAAGTACTTGCAAGGTCTGTGGAGTGCTCTTCCTTCATAAGGGAGAGGGCTTAGGTGTACTAAGGTGTTATCAATAGAAAATAATCAGAGTGAGTCTAGAATATACCCTTTAATTAAAAGAAGGGAGCTTGAGAGGAGTGAAATAAATACACACCTAAACCGAGCAACTGCTCACAAGGTTTTCATTTAATCAGTAGTCACATCAACAGTGATTGCAAAAAAAAAAAGCCCAAAAAAACACTACCAACCAACCCAAAACCCAAAAACCCCTTCAGTACACCACTTTAATCAGAGATGTTTTTCCTGGCACAGGAGTGGAAAATATCCTGATTAATTAATTTCTATTCCTGGAATGAGACAGCCTCCCAGCAGAGCTAATCTGAACAGCTTGGTGACACTGCAATATGCAGTAAAAATGTAAGTGGTCCCTGAGTTGATGTTGTCAGACCCCAAGCAAAGCCCCCAGCTAGTGCTGGAGATGATTAATGGGTAGGACTAATCCCAAAGAACAAGTGGCAAAACTTCAGGACTTGAGGGAACCTGCAGGTGCTTTTGCTGTGTTGGGTTTATTGAATTTTTTTTTTTTTTTTTTTTTTTTTTTTTTGTCTGGCTGGGAGCTATTTCATTAATTTTTATGCAAGTAGTTTTTATGTGAGGGCTATTTTAGGGTAAAGAGCTTTTCTTTAGGATTTGCCTGCCAGCCTGGCTCCCGTGGTCTGTCCTTGCTCAGCAAGTGGGATGTTGCCTGGTGTGCCCGGGGGTGCAGACATCCCAGATGAGAAGGAAAAAGGTAATGGGCTTCCTTCTTAGGAGGTACTGATGTACTAGTTGCATATAATTAGGATTGTTAACAAGGGCATTATTGTGCTAATTATTATGTCTTATTATGGAGAGAAAAAAAAAAAAAAACAACTAGAAAATTTCATGGCCACTTCCTGCTAGGCATGATTTACAAGCTTCCCAGAGACTAAATATGGTAATTATTCTACTGTGCTTGTTTAAATACAGGAGTTTGTTCTATTTAAGAAGGGGGGGGAAACAGAGGAGGAAACAAGAATATGCATGAGTAACTTTCTAGTTTAGTAACCTATTAAAAAAAGTAAAACTAAACTAAAAATCACTACAGAAATGTTGTTTTCAGTGATCCAGTTGACAAGACAGCCCAGCAAGAAGTGGGCTAACAGAATATAAACTGGACCATGGGGAGAAAGAAGGAAATGGCAGAGAGGAGGCAGTAATACTTTACTTTGGTTTTGGTGGCAGAATTGGTTTCTTAGCACCCCTGGGCAGCAGCTCAGGGAAGGGCAGTAATGGGTAGGGACAGAGCAGCCCCACAGGCCCAGCCTGGGATCTGTGTTCTGTGAAAATTTAAGAATCTCTGGAGTCTGATCCCGACTCTTTCCACTTCTCTAACTCCACAGAGTAAATGGACTTCATAGAGTTGGACTGGGAAGGTGCATGTGCCTGAAAGCTTTGGTGGGTGTTTGTGTGCAAACATCATCAGCTTCTGAAATGATCCTGGAACAGCTGAGTGGTTAATTGCAACCCATGAAATTAATTGCAGTGACATTCTGTGCAACTGGTCTGTATGCTGAGAATTTCAGGTGGCCAGATATGAATGCATGCAGCCATGGCTTTAGAAATCCTTTTATTGGGCAGTTGCAATTTGCTCTGGGTTCACTGAAGGCAGTAGATGGATGTTATGATCCATTGAGAATGACACAAACTGTTCAGAACCTGCAGGCTGGGGTTGGGTTATTACAAACTGTAACTCAGATTCCCTTTATTGCTGCTCTGGATGTGACAGAGTTCACCTCTTCATCAGCCTCTGCATGAAGTTAGATTTTAAGAGGACAGGAACTTCTTTAACTCCTTTTATCCAAGTTTATTTGCACGAGAGGGTAAGAGTTCTGCTCCAGTGGCAGAATTTGAGTTACAGCAATTGGTTCATCACTTGATGGGAACTCTGTATGAGCCATTTGAAGTTTGAGAAGTAGCAGTGAACATCTAAGCAAGCTATTTGGGATATAACTTTACCCATCTGCACCCCTTTAAGCCCCCTTACAATTGCTTGGTTCTGAGAAATCAGTGTGGTTTACAGAGCATTACAGAGAAATCATAGAGTCAAGAGGATCCTGTGCACCAACCAGCTCAGAAGTTGAGCACTCCAATCAGTTGACTCAAATATTCATTATGGCAGCAAACCCCTGCTGATTGTAATGAGAATTTTGTCTGCATAAAGCTTTTGTGACTGGCCCTCGAGTGGTACTTCAGACTTCTTTAAGAGTTTCAGAATCTCTGCTCTAAGATAATCTTTCCTAAAAATAATGCAAATTGCTCTTGAAGCTCCATTCAGAAATGGAGGTGTTTTTCCCTTGGATCAAATGGACTTTGGGTCAAGACATGAAACTTTGTCTTCTAAGGGTTTGTGGGGTTTGGTTGGTTGGTTTGGAAGTTTTTTGTTTTTTTTTTTTAAATGATAAATATATTTATGTGTTGTGCTGCACATCAGAATTAGTTTAGTTGCTCCTCAGTCTGGAGACAAAATTTTACCCAGAAACAGGACAACTGCAGTGAACACTTCAGAGCTTGACTGTTCAGCAAGGCTGTTACTGAGAAGGCCCAGAAACTGCCAAGAAAAGTTTTCTGAAATCTCCAGTCTCAGTTGTTTGGGGTTGTGTTTTTTTTTTTGTTTGTTTTTTTTTTGTTTTTTTTTTTTTTTTTTGTTTTTTTTTTGGTGGTTTTTTGGGTATTTTTTTTGTTTTTTGTTTTTTTTGTTTTTTTTTGTACCAAAAAAGCTTTGAATAAACCTTTAATGTAATTTTTTTTTTGTGCTTTGTTTTGTTGTTTTGTTTTTGTGCGGTTTTTTGTGGTTTTATTGTTGTTATTTGTGTTGGGTTTTTTCTTTTTACACCTCTATAATTTTTCTGGGAGCTCTTCTGGAGTGAATCTGCCCAACTTTCCTGTTTTGCTAATTGTTGAGAAACTCAAGTGTTGCTCAAGGGGAAGGTTAACACCCAGAGAAAAAAAACAAAGTGCTAATGATACAAATTCTGATTAAAGATAATTAGATCTTGGGAATACAGGGGGAAGAAAACAGGGAAGCAAAAATTTGGGCTTTGCTATAGTTCTCAACCTCACCAAAGTTTAAGGGCTTGTTAAGGTAGGAGTGATCTCTGGGACTTTCACCCACACATCTCTGTGGCATAGAGGTGGAAAGTGTTACTAAAAATAATAATAATGACAGCAAAAATTCTGCTGTTTGTGCTGGGAAGTGTAGTAATGGTGGTAATTGTCTGTAACAGCCATCTCTCTCTGAGCTTGCAGAGGGAAAACTTGGCACTGAGGAGCTGTGCTGCATCCTGCAAGGTTTCTAAATGAAGCAGAGCAGTCCTGAGCAGATGTTTATGGAGTAAGAAAATAGGTTTTGCAAAACCCTTTTGCCATCAAACTGAGTAGGAGAATCAGCTCTGCCGTGGGGCTGCATGGTGTGAAGATTAAATGACATTAAAAAAAATCCCAAAGTATTCTTAACCTGAGGAAACTCCTGTGGGATGGCAAGCTTGTGATTTTTTATTTTATTTTTTTTTTTAAAGCTGTTGGGTACAGCTTGTCCCAGTGCATGGGCCATCAGTCCTAGGAGAGTGAAATTTGCTGGACCCAAATGGTGGGATTTGTGCCTCTCATAAGAGGTTTGTGACTGGTGTTAGACATCCATGAGCTTGACCTGAATCCAGCACAGAACCGTGCCCACCCTGAAGGATCAGGGAATGGGAACCTGGAAGGCTGAGCTGGGCCAGCAAGGGGTGTTGCTGATAAATCAGCTGTGAAGGAGTTGTCTCCTGAGGAAAGGTTGCAGAGGCACTTGCTTTGCCAGACTGTTGGGTAAACAGGAACACAACCAGGTAATAAACTTGATGCTAGAAGGTACAAACCTAATTAACTTCAGGTGTTTATTGGCTTTGTAAGGAGGTAGAAGCATTCAGAACATGATCCTTGAGTACCAAGCTGCAAGAATCAAGGTTTGAGTAGTGGCATCTCTTTTTTTTTTCTTGACACTTCTTCAACGCTTGCACTGTTTGGTGAAATCTTCATCCATTAATGATCTGGTCCTTAAAATTGCTTAGGATTGGTGAAAAAGAGGCACATGGAAATTGGTCCAAACCCCAGCAAAGTTGATGAAGCAGCAGTGGGATTTGTACCATATTTCTTTTGTTAAGCTGACAAATCATGAGGGGTTATTTCTAGTGCAACAACACTGAAGGTGTCTGTTATGGAAGGCTAGCAAATGTTTGCATGTTTTTCCCCACTGGTAATATAATACAATTGTAAGCCTTGATTTAAATTATTTTTGAAGTTCCTGATAGTGTTTTTTGTTTATCAGATCTCAGCCCTGATGCATTTTTCATTTTTAAAAAGTATTCAAAAGTCATATTAATTCTTTGGTTTATGGAAAAAGCATCTAGTATTAAAAAGGATATGTAGGTCTTGAGAAACTTTGTGAAGTAAATACCTGTAACTGCATATTGATTAAACACTATTAAGTCTCCTGGAATAGCAGGCTTTCTCAAATACTGGAAAATCCTTACTGCAACTTTTTACATCATTAAAAAATCCTTGTATATGGTGTGGGTTTTATCTACAGGGAAATGATGGTGGAATCCAAAGGACTGTGAATATTTCCTTTGACTGGTAATTTTGGGCAGTGTTAATGGGCTAGAAGCAAGCAAAATTACCAGCAGGCCTTGTTTCACTGTTTGCTTTGGTTTTAGTGTTAAAATTGGGCATTTTTAGCCATTTTGAGTTTTACTTTGGCTTTGGAGAGCTTGATGTCTGCGAAGACTTGTGGCATTAAGGGACTGAAATGTTTCTTTGCTGCTGTCTTTTAACACTAATGCCTGGAAATGTCTGTAATTCCCTGATAGGTTTCAAGGGGAATGCAAGGTATTTAAAAAGGAATAAAAGCAAAAGCCTCATCCTGTATTTCTGTAGGCTAGAAGTGTCAATTTAAAAATGGCAGCTCCTGGAAGAACTCTAGTACCCAGAATTTGTGTAACTTACTGTATTTGGGAGGGCTCGGGAAGCATTTCTATTGAAAAGTCCTGTATAGAAAAGCTTTCTGGGAAATGTGAGGCTTTTACATTCTCTTAAATACCTTTTAGAAATCATGAGTGCATTGGAAATGTTTGTCCTTTCAGTGCTTAAAAGGCTCAGCATGCACCCCTGAGTTTTATGTTGTTTGTATATCTGCAGCCCTGGTCTCTGCTCTTTGCCTGAAATTGTGTCTCTTTGCATTCATTCATCAGTGGAGAAACTTCATGCAGTGCTTCAGAAGTTAGAAAATAATCTTTTAAGTCAATTATCTTAGCAATTACTTTATTTTTTTTTAATGTTAATTAGTTAGAGAAATGCATTATTAAACGGTTTTAATATAAAATATTAATATATTTTCTTTTAAACCTGTAGTCCTCCAGTCTGGTGGATCCAAATGTTCATTTAAAATAATTTGAACACAAATGGTATTGTACCAGAATTCAGCTCCAGAGCACTAATTACATCTGAAAGCTTTGGTTACACTAAATGTTCAAATACTTGTTAAAACCAGCCCCTTCCCCATCACCATCATTAGCATGGATATTATTAAAGAGCATTAAAGTTTATTTCAAGGAAATTCTGAGTCTGAGTAATTTGGGAACAGAAATGAAAAAGCTGAACTTCTTCAAATCCTCAGAATGAAGAGAAGGGAGAAACTAATTCTGTGTGTTTGGCAGAACTTCTCCAAGAGGGTTTGTCTGCTGAGGTAGAAGATGAGACAATGAGGACAAAATCCTTTTCCAGGCTGAGTGGGGTCTGTGTAGCTTTACTTTTTGTTCTCTGGATACCTGGGATAGGTAGAACTGCAGTTTTATCTGAACAGTGCAGTGTGTTTGTCATCAAGCATATTTGCTTTTACTTCCATTTAAGAGTGCCAAACAGCAATAATCAAAGTTTTTTGTCTGTGTATGTATTATTTGCACAAAGAAATCCTCAGCTACTTTGCAGTCGTGTAGAAAATTCCTGTCACTCCCCTCAGTGCTTCATTTTCATTCCTGCACCTCTCCAGTGTGACTTTTCTTGTTAAAAGTTATTTTCTTAAATTCAAAACCAAGAGCCTTTCCCCTGAGAAGCAGATTTTTATTATCACTCCAGACTAAGCAAATATTCACCCTATTTTTTTCTTTTTTTTTTTTAGTTATTTATGGTTCCTCTTTATTTTGGTGAGTAAGTGGTGTTGCAGTCCTGAAAGACTTGTCCACAAAGGATATTTTTGGGAGTCTTTATTCTTTTATCTGGGGGAATTAAAGTTCATAGTAAAGACAATGAAGGTCCTGTGAAGCTGAGCACAAACTCTGAAAATGGTGGGAGATAATGGATGCATTTATACCATGTTAGAAAGTAAAATATTTGTAAATAAGCAGTAATTACTCCTTTGATGGGGGGAAAACACAAAATCAGTATCAATTTAGGGTGCTAGGCTTTCTGTATGCTGTTTTTTGTGAATCCAGTTTATTCATTTGTTAGCCTATAAATATATTTTTCTAAATCTTGTTGACATTTAGGTGTTTTATTAAGCACTATAAATGCCAGGGAAAATTAAATTAAGAAAGCTTGTAATGTGCTTTACTGCTAGATTTAAAATTTTGCTGAGCTGTGAATGGTCCTGCTTTATATCATTAATAAATCTGTTTGAAGACTATGGGAGTAATTATTTTTTTTTCCTTCATTACCAGGAGTCCTGACCTTTATGTTGATGGCTGTGGTTTCTAACACCTTCACCTGTGTTTTATTCTTTTTTATTCTGTAGAAATTTGAGTATCTGCCTTGGGCAGTAGTCACAGCCCCAGTGAGAGGGAAGATATTTAGGGGATGGTACAAAATACCTTCTGGAAAGCTGGGAGGATGCTGGACCAAGTTGTCCCCTCCATGGACATGTTGCAAAATACATACACAAACTTTTCCTTCTGCTCTTCCACTTGCTGCAATCACAACCTCAAACCAGGACTTCAAAATACGGAAGAGATCTGATCCAAAAGATGAGTTTCTTCCAGAGGAGAACTCCCCTGAATTTGCAGAATCAAGGCTGTACCTTGAGCAGTTTGCAGTGGATGCACCCAACCAAATTTTTTGAGGTTAAGTTTTTCTGGTTTACACTCTGAGTAATGAAAAGGAGCTCATCCTCTCCTCTTTATCCTTCCTTACTCTTCCCATGTCATATTGAGCCTGTACTGTGTTTTTGTGTCCTGTGTGCTGCTGAGGATGATGTTCTTGTGTGAGTGGATTTTTGAATTATGTGTACAGTAGAGAGGCAGAGCTAGATGTAGCACAGTGAGCTTTCCCTTCTGAACCCAATTAATTTTTTTTCTCAGTTAATGAAGTACAATGACCTCATTATTTCAGCAAGCCACATCTTCATTTTCATGGCACCTAAGCCAGTGCCTGAGTTGAAGCTAAACCTGGTGGAGCATCTCACTCCTTGGGATTGGCTTTAACCCCTTCTTCTGTGTCAAGTTGAGGAGCTCTCTGGAGCTGAGAGGTAGTAGAAACTTTGCCAGGTGCTATAAATGTGCTCTGGGGGCAATCAGCAAATGTTTGCTGCTCCTGCTTGCTGGAAATGGAGGTGCAGGATGCAGTGGGGCCAAAGCACCAGCTGAGCCTCCAGCAGCTGCTCCAAAGGTGCAAGGCTGAAACAAGAGTGTTGAAATGACTTCATGCTGTGGGGCACAAATGTGGAGAGGGAAAACAACTGAAGGGATTATTAGTGGGAAATCTGTTCCTGTTGGTGAGCTATAAAAATGAAGCCGGGCAGAAGAGGGATCTCTGTAGGGAATGGGGCACAGGACAAGGGCAGAAGCTGTGTTGGAATAAACCAGGACAACTTCATTGATTTAAAAGTGTTCATAAGAGTACAAACAGCAGGCAATTAAGCAGACAGAAGGACATGAGAGTCAAGGTGAACAAAAATATCCCCATCTCATTTTTTTACTTTGTCTCTGAAGTGCTAGGGAAAGGCTCCATCATGTGTTTGTGTTGGTTTAGAGTCTTCACTGGAGGTGCCACTGACCTCCTCATTCATCATAAATGCTGCTTAAACTCTTAGCTGGGTACCCACAGTTAGAAAGAAAGAAGGCACCTAAAAGCACCCTGGCTGGGAGCATCTCCCATCCTGGAAGAGGAGGACAGTGGTGGAGGTTCCAGTGGGTGTTTGGTTTTTTTTCAGAATATTGGGTACATTACAGTACAGTTTAAATTGCATGGAGTAGTTTCATTATCTTCTATTTAATTGATAGGGAAGATGGGACAAGGGATGGAAACAGCTTCTTGTTGCTTCAGATTACAGCACAATTTGAATCTTGCATGGGTGGCCCTTAGCCTAAAATCTGTTTTGTTTTGTCTTATTTTGTGTGTCTTCTTGGAAGTGCCGTAGGTGTGCTAAGTTTTTTGTTTGTGTGGGGTTTTTTTAAACTCTTATGCTTCTCAGTAGGCTTGTTCAGCAAAGAAATAACATTCATTTCTGGCCTAACATAAAACATCCATAATTCAGAATTCCTGTGAGTAATGCCCACTATGATTCAAAATGCCTTTATGTGGGGATTTATCTTGGGGACAGTGCTGGCACAGACCGCTAGCTCACTGCATTGCCCCAGAAACCCAACACCAACTGAGTTTTCTTGTTGTACACACATTTTCTTGTTTTGCTTTTCCAAGTGGTGGCTTTATCCTCCCTTTGTCCCCTCCTTGGGTCATTCTCCTGACACTGGTCTCAGTCCTGCTCTCTGGTGTCACTCAGTTGAACAGCAGCATAGCTTTGGGGGTTCATATATACAAGTACTTATTCAGAGGGAAAAATCATAGAATGGGCTAGAGTTGGAACCTTAAAGACCATCCAGTCCCAACCCCTCTGCATGGCTGGGACACCTTTCACTAGATCAGGTTGCTCAAGCAGAGCCCAAGTGAATAAAGTTGGGTTTCTATATGCATGAGCCAAACTGAGATTGCTTTGGAGATTTTTAAATAGTCTTTTGGACTCTTGAATTCAAATACCAGTGTGTAGGAGGAGAAATCCCCCCACCTAACCCCCCTCAAAGCCACACAGGAGTAAAGTCCTGCCCAAGCTGCTGCTGGCCAGTATTGCATTATGGTATTTTCAATATGAGATTGAAAGAGATTAAAAAAAAAAAAAAATCTTGAAGGTCAGAACAAGTGAAATTGAGGTACTTTTGAGTCTGATAATCTGTGATGGTATTTTGTGAACTGTAGCTCTGCACCCCTGGCTCACTGTTTTCTATCACTGATCACATATCCCAAATAATTTCCCTTTTTTATAAAAAGGGCTTCTCACCTGGGCTACCTGTTCCTGGAAGACTGGCCATGGGGAGGGAGGCAGAGAGAGCTGTGTCACCTCCAGGCTGGGCAGAGGAGGTGGCATTTCTCTGTTCAAAAGCCCCTGTACCTTATCCTGCTGTGCAGACCACCTGGCTTCAGAAACACCTTGAACTGCAGCTTCCATCACATCCTGATAATGCTTTAAAACCCAAAATGTTTTGGAGTAATCCTAAAGACTTTGGCTGGAATAACTGCTTGCCTGGTATTTTTTGTAGTACTCATCAGGCTTTCATTCTGTCTTCTCTCTTACTCCCCCAGCCTGTAATTATCTATGTTTTGAAGCAGAAAATTTGTACCCAAATGAGTGCAAGCATTACAGCTGTTACTTCACTCCATAATCCATGGCAGACTCAGACTTGCAGCCTCATGAATAGGATTTAAGGGCTGGACCCATTGCAGACTGGTTGATCTTCCAGTTTCTTTGTTTATGAACACCATAGCCAAAGCACCAAGAAACAAACACAGTTCCAGCATTTGTTTAATAGGATTTTTAGAAATTACTGGCTAAAACACGGGCAATTTGACTGAATTTAACATAGGAGCAGGTACATGGGATATTCCTGCCTGTAAATCACTTTACTTTTGGGTAACAAACTAAAAGTAAAGTTGGTATCAGGTTGAGCTGATGACACCCCCAGAGATGTTGTATAGTTGTCACTGTCTTCCAAAGAACTTCTTAAAACCCCCTCAGGACATCTGGAGCAGCTGGATTGTCTCTGCCCTTGGGATCAGGGGCTCAGTGGGGGTGTGACCATAGTGGGGTGGCCTCACCTCAGGGTCTGCTCTGGAGGGATGCAGAACAGGGATGGAGTGAGAACTGAAGGCAGGAGAAGAATTTTAAGAGTGAGAAGAAGCAGCAGCCTCCCTCGTAACACCAGGAAGGTCTGACTGGAATTAATGAAAGTCAGGAATTTCTCTTAACTTACAGACAGTTCCCCGCACGCCTTGTTGTAGCTTGGAGTTATGAGCTGCTTGAAGGCAGAGCTGGGGAAGGGTTTGTTAATAATGAATTGTCTGTTTTGATTTGAAATACCCTTGTCATTGAAAATCAGCTGCTTAATATGACTTTCAGGATTCAGTTTGTACTGACTCATGTGCTCTGTCTAATGTATAATTCAGGTATTTTAACATCCTACTGGCAGCCATGCCTTTTCAACATGCTAGTTAACCTCTTAGTGCTCTTGTGCTTAATTACCTGGCCAACTGCCCCTTATTGATGATGAAGAAATCACCTGAGTCAGAAATAGTCTGAAGAATCCTGGGAAAACAGAGACAATTGTTGGAATAATGCTTGTATTTCAGTTTGGAATTCTGATCCTGTTGTGTGGGTACGGAGCTCATCCAGCAAAGGGGGTTGGAGCATCTCTTTCCCCCTAAAGAAGCTGTGGGCTGCTAAGGAAGGGCTGTTGTCTACCTGGAAATCCCTGAGTCACTGAAGTGGTGCTTGGGCTCAGTCTGAAGTTGTAGAAATGCAGCTGGTTCATTAAAATCACCCCATTTTGCCTTTGTGTAGAGACTGGTGTGCCAGGGAACAGCTCTGCTGCCCAGCTTGGACCTGATATTATTATTTTGGGTTTTTCTCTTCCTACTTGAAGCAGGTCAGGCTTGAGAATTCAGCAAAACAGAGGTGCATGTGGCCAAAAAAAAAAAAGATGTGGTTTTTCATGTGGCACTTGTGCTCAACAGCCTCTTTAGATGAGAAGATTGGGAGGGTTGCATGAGCTGCAGTCATGGTTTGTGCTTATGGAGGGGCTGAAGGAAGAGTTGCTTGCTTGCTTTTTTTTTATTTTAAGGGTATTATTGTGAAATGGACTCTTGTAGCATTTGATCACAAGAGAACTTCTTAACAGGATTTTCATGAACATCGTTTTCTTCTCTTGGGCAGCCGTAGTTCACACTTGTTTTGGCAGTTACATTCTATTTAATCTGTCAATTTTTCTCACATGGTGTAGCTGCTGGGAAAGAAATTGGAGCTGTTATACTCTCTGCTTTGATACAGTTTGTAAAATGCAAGGTGGGAGACAGTAAACCCAACACAGCACGCCAGTAATTTCTTGAAAATCACTGATGTTCCAGCACTGCGATTCCCCAGCTTCAGGAGCTGTCATCGAGCCTCCTGGAAGAGGATTGCATTGTTTAAAGTTTCTTTTTCTTTTTCTTTTTCTTTTTTTTTCTTTTTTCTTTGGTGGTGCCTATTAAATACACTTGGAAGATTTCACCCAGGTTCTTGTTTCTCCCGACACTGCTCTGGTTTGTCTGAGGTAATGCAGGTCCAGCTTTTCCTCTGGTCTTTGTGTTCCCATCCAGCCCCCACAATATTTATTTATAAGTCAAAGCAAAATGCTCTGTGGTAAGCTGCCTGGTTCCATGATCCTGAAGGGATTTCAGAAGGCAGATTAGCAGTGAGGATTTCTGATTTCTGGGGGCAATATAGGTGGCCAAGGGCAGTGGGGTTGCCTGTTACCACCTCTAGAGGCAAAGGGCTTCCCTGTAAAGTCACTGTAAACTCCTCAGACACTGTTAAAAATAATTTCTCAGTCTCTGTAATTACTAAATATAATGTATCAGATGTGGTTATTCACGTTTTGAGTCTTAAAAATAGAGAAAATGTAAAATTCTTGCTAGAATTGAGCACTGTGCTGTATCGATCCCAGTGCTTTGGGAAACTCCAGAAAATGCCAGGGTATTCCCAAGAGCTGCATCTGCTTGCTGGAAAATGTTACTCTTCTTTCTTAGCAACTGCTCCCCAGATGGACTCCTGTGAGGGCTTTAGTAATTCCAGCTATATTTCTTTGAACAAAATCTATTTCTCTTATTATTTGCCTAATTGCTAGAGTACAGCTTTGCTTCCAGCTCTTGGATCTTATGTCCTGGCAGTTGTAGTGGTGACAAGTGGGAAACTGAGGTGCGCTGAGCTGATCTTACCCTAGGAATCCCATCAGACTTTCTACAAGGATAGTCAGGTAGAGAATGAAATCTATTGATGGAAGTGTTATACAGGAGTATTCACTGTCTTATATCTTGAGCCCCCACTGCAGGGATGTGGCCACATCTTTGTTTCTCCTGGAGCCATCACAATTTGGAAGCCCTGGGGGAAACCTAGTAGTTATCTGTCTCTCTTTCCTCTTCTGTCCACACTAATGAGTAGGGTATCTCTTAGCAAGATGTTTATTTCATTGTCTCTGTCTAGAGGAGACTTAGTGAACCAAAAGTGATTCCCCTGTAGAGATCTGAAGTGATTTAGTGGAGAATTATGATGACCCTTCATGGCCATGTGGTTTTAAATAGAAATGCACATTTCAGATGGTATTTCAGTACACTTTGAATGTTTGGGGGGGAGGGGGGGTTGGTGGAGTTGTTGTTGTTGTTGTTGAGTTGTGTGTTTGTTTTTTTTTAATGCACTGATGGAAAAGTGGAGGAATCACTATGTTTTACACCATAGGAAACACACTGTTGGGTTTTAGATTGATGAATAAACATGATATAGCTTAAATCAGTATTATCACTTGTCTAATCCTTCCAAATCCCAGCAGTGACTTTTGCAACAACTTGAGAAGTTCAAGGCAAGCAGAACAAGGCAGCAGGAAGCAGTAAATTCTATTTATTCAGAGTGTGCTCCACGGAGCTGGTGCCAACTTCAGCATCTCTGGTGGGACCTGATGCAATTTCCCTGAAGTTAATGGGATTACAGCAGGTCCAAGCCTGACTTCTGGGCTCTCTCTCTGACCCCTCAATGTCTTTGCTCTGCAGCTTCTGCTTTGTGGTCTTCAGGTGTCTCCTCTCCACATGTCAGTAAATCCCTGGGCACCTGGGGAGTTTAGGTTCTTGGTTCTGACCTTCCCAGGGTACTCACATCCATGTTGCTTAGTTTAAGGGGATGTTAATTTTATGCAAATGCTGGTTTTAATTTAGTGTCTTATTATCTGCTAGTATACCCCGCTTCTTCTCTAGCTCCTACTGATGTGAATGACATGGTGGGCATCATCTGTCTGAATTCAGCTCTGTGCACACCACCGTGCTCAGCATTACACACAGCTCTGCCCTTAATTGGTCTTTTTTTTTTTTTTTTTTTTTTTTTTGTTAGGATGTTTTGAGCGAGCATCTATTAAAAAAAAAAAAGCACTAAATATTCCTACTGACTAGATAAGAACATTATCTACCTGCTTGTTCTGCAGGAATTGGTTTTCCCCCTGCAGAAGAGTTATGCATACACAAAGAAACATTGAAACAATTTGAAATGATTTCCAAAGCAAAAAGCAAGCAAACAAAGGTTAGAAACCTGCCTAGGTGAGTGTATCTCAGGCTCTGGTTGTCTTCAGCAGGTTCCCCTTTACCCTCAGCTGGGTTGGAAGTCTAGAAACCTTTCCATTACTTTGTGCTGATGCTGTCACATCTTCAACACATTTTATTCAAGCCTGTGCAAATTAATAAGTGCCCTAAAATCAAAAGAAAAGGTGAGCTTGAAGGCTGGGGACCATGCAGGGTCTTTGGGCCTTGCTGCTGGGTGGTCAGGAGCTGTGGGGTGGCTGCACCCAGCCTGGGGTTGATGAGCAGAGATGTCCCTGCTCAGGACAGCTCTGGGGAGAAGTTTAAGTGCTTGTCAGGAGCAGGAGGGCAACAGGGAAACCTGGTCCTTCTCTTTTGTTTGCATGAGCAGGAATCAAATTTATACTGCAGGGTGTCCCCAGTTGCTCCTGGGCTGCTGGTCCTGTGCTGCAGCACTGGAGCTTTGTGTGCACAGGAGCTTCTAACGTGATGTTCTTCCTTAACCAAGTATTTAATAGCTGTGGGGTTTCCCTCTTTTTCCATAGGGAATTGTGACAACCAGCCCCAGTCCCTTTGGGCATTTTCACTATGACTTTCTGCCAAATTCTGAATAGGTGAGGCTGTCTGGATAGGTGCAATTCCCTCCCTTTGCACTCTGCTAGAAATACAGATGTGTTTTTAAGGCTGGTCTGGTTAGAGTTAAGCTGCTCCAGTGCCACAGAGAGAGAAATCTCAATACATCTTTTCCATGGGAGAAATTCCAGGTGCAGGTTGTGCCAAGAGCACTATTTATGGCTCCACTGATTTTTTGCAAAAGCTTTTTAGAAGTTGGTGTCACTCTGTGTACCTCACCAGTGTCTGGGGATAATGTTCCCTCCTTAATCTTCTGCTCATGCCTGAAATCTTTTAGAAATAAAGTGTGGCTTGTAATCTGTTACCAGAATTTTAGATGAATCTGATTTGCAAATAGGAACTTTGATTTCCAGAACAGAAGCTGAAACTGTCTGTGTAAGTGGAAAAGTAATTAACTTCAATAATCTTTATATATAATCTTTTTTTTTTTTTCATGAAAACAAATCTGCTGGCACAGTCTGTCACCCAGCTTTGAGAGTGTTGGTGCTGGGAGCAAGTGTCTGAATGTGCTCAGCCCAAGGGCTCCTCAAGACATTCTGTACACCTGGTCTGCTGAATAATTATATCAACCAAAAACGGTTTGACTGATTTGATGAAAAGTTGTGGCCTTGGGGTGCTCACATTTATCCTTTTGGGATGAGTTTGTGGGTTGCTCAAGAAGCACGTTGGTGTTTGGACCCCAGTGTTGGGGTGAGGGCTGAAGGAGCAGATGTGAAAAGGTCCCTCAGGGAGGGGAGGGGAGAGCTGGGGGTCAGTGGTCAAAATAGGGAAGTAAGGGAATTGCCAAAAAAAGCAAGGGGGGGGGAGTGACCTTAGTGTCAAAGGGATTTGGGATCTCTGGTAACTGCAGGACACTTGAATAAACTCAAACAGGTTCTCTGGGTGTGTTTTTATTGAGGGCTTTCCAAGCATCCCATTTCTTATTGATGCTCCATTGAATTTGATAGTAGAGCTGTCCCACCATGATGGGCCATGTACTTTGGGAAATGCTGAATGTTATCAAGGGTTTTTTCCCCCTGTTTTATAAAGGACAGGATCAATAGCACAAGGGTGTTGGAATAAAGAAACTGGTACTGACAAAATGAGATTTTATTTGTAGCTTCCTGATAATGATCTTGTGAAAGAAAGAGAGATACTTCTGGTGTTGTATGTATCAGTGCTTCGAAACCATCATATCCATGGAGTTGCAGAAAACTTGATTTAAGTATTGAGGTGATTCTTCCCTGCTGTATTTCTTTTGGCAACATTGTTACAAATTTAATTCTTCCTTGATTCACTAAAAATTATATATAAATATGGATGTATAGACTTTTGTGCTTATATACATCACTCTTGTTTCTTCCTGCTTGAGAGGACTCACTTGGTGTGTGCTCAGCCAGGCCTGGTAAAATGCTCCAAGTCCCAAGATGTTCTCAAAATAAAATTAAAATTTCCAAGATTAATATATTAGCTGGAATTAATTCAGCACAGAAGGAGTTGTTACACATCTTAGGGCCTGCTCACTCCTATCCAGCTGTGATGTGGCTACCCAGATGGCACAATTATCTACCTAAAATATTGTGGAAAACTTTCATTTGTCATTTGGATTAGCTCAGCTTTCTGCCAGCACAGGCAGAGGGATCTGCCTGCCTGTGTTCTCTCTGGATTTGCTTGGAATCAGCAAAACATTTTCCAGGAATAGGGAATGAACCAAATTCTTCTCTTTTCACAGTTGAAATTGCTGTCCCACATCTCCAATCTCTGATACCCAACCAGAGCTTTATAGGATCTGCTGGTCCTCAAGAGTATTTTCTGTTCTTATGGTAAGGCTCTCATGTGGTGGGCATGATTTCAGCATGGACCAGAATGTAACATTTACACTGATGTCTTGCCTGTGGTATGAAGGATGATAAAAACTGGACTATTTATTCATTCTTCTATCAGGTAGGAAGCTGGAGCAGACAATGTCCCTTCTGTAGAAACAGCAGCTGGCCCATTCTTATATCATATAGGAATTTATAGACATGCTTTTGGCTAATCATGCCTAAAGTATAAACGGTGTCCCAGTTCTAAACCATCTTGTTGACTTTTTTTGGAAATAAAAGAAGTGTTGGGGGTTAAGCCTCTAGGATTAGAACAAGATTGTTGGTTTAGGGGAAAAAAAAAACACCAAAAAACCCCAACCTAAATTTTTGTTAATTTGTTTGCAAAACTCTTTGGTTTTCATTTTTAGGACTTAGTCCATGTAAGTCTAAATTTAAGCAAATCACTAATAATGGAGTATTGAGTGATCTTGTTCAGTCTGATAATCTGGCTGCTGGGTTTTATCTGAGCACTTTGGGTTTGGTCAAAATTTACTTGCTGGAGAAAAATTTACTTGGAAAAAAGAATCAATCTGGATCTTTTATGTGGGTTGATATAAAGGTGAAGAGGGGAGGCAGAACATAGGCTGGGGATTGAGGGGTTCTTACTGGAGGCATTTGATACTGCTGCTGGTTGGGGAAATCTGATTTACTCCTCTGTCCCTGGTTTCAGCAGAAAAGCTGCTTCCCTCCAGCTGCAAAGGGGATGTCTTTGTTTTGTTGATGGGTTAGGTATTGGAAAACCCAAACACAAATAAAATAAAGCACTTATAACTAGAAATAAACCTACTTCAGTCATTCTAGGAAGGGAGTAACATCCTGAAAGAGGAGCAAGGGCATTTCTCTGCAGGTAGATTCCTGCCCCTGGTGCACAGAGGTGTTCAAGTGCTTCCAAGTAGCTACAAAAGAAGATTATGATGCAAAAACCTCTTGCCCAGTTATACACACTTGACATTTTGCTGAGTGAAATAGAGCTGGTTGAACAAAATGGTCCTGACTGTTTGGAGGTTACCAAGTCCTTAAATTCAATTTTGATTCTGGCAAGAAACAGAAGGTGCTGAATTAGGTCACCTTTCTATTTGTGTCTCTAGGTGGTGAGCAGCTGGGGCAAGAGAAGTTCTGTCTGATCCCTGCAAGCTCTGCTTACATGTCTGTGACTGGGATTTTTATTTTTTTTCCATTATTTTTAATTTTAAAATATGAGTTCATCACGAATGAAAAAACTCATTTTCCCCTGACAAAAATAGATTTTAGTTTTCACTGGGAAAAATGTCTTTGAAGTGTGTTAGGACCATCCAGCCCAGCCCTGCCCAGAGCTGGGGCAGCCAACAGGACATCTGGGTACCCCCTTGAGGAACTCCAGCCAGGAAAGGAACCACTTCAGTGCAGGTGCTCTCAGCTGCCACCTCCATGCTCAGGAGCAATAAATAAAGTTTTTTTTTTAATTATTTTTTTCTTCATTCCAGCATTGAGCTTTCTGCAGCAGTGTGAAAACTCCAGGGTTTCTTGTTATCAGAAGATAATCATATTCTGTCAGTGATACTTATCATGGTGGATAGATGTCCCAAGGATGCAATTATCTCCTGATAGCTCTCCAGCCTGCTACTTTGTAGTTTGCTTACAGTGGAGAAAGGATTTCTAGTCTCTGAGGTTTGATTTTATTCATTGTGATAATGACAGGAATAAAGTGACCATTTCCTTGCTGGTGTCAGGTGACCACATTAAAGGCCAAAACACTTCTGAGGAGGTGTTGAAGGAAAGGGAATGTGTTTCCCTGTTCTCTCCTTCCCTTGGTGTTGCAGCACCTCCCAGTGTGCTTGATGGTTTTAACTGGGCAAAGGTAATAGGAATTCTAGAAAAAAACACAGGCTCATTCTTAGCCAGATGACCTTTCCTTCCTGTACAAGATGTAGGTTGAGAGCTCTAGAATGACACTGACACCCCTGGACCTTCTGAAGCCACCTGGAAGTTTAGGTGACAACCTGGTGTTTTAACACTAAGGGTATCCAAGCCAACAACTGGGTGTAAGTCAAGGTGTTTGGAAGCATATTGGCATGTTTGTAGGAAAATATGCTGGGAATAGGTGGTCTCCTGGCCTGGGGTTAAGCAGGGAGAAATTGGGGTCTCTGTTCTTGCTCTGCTCCCAGAGCAGATCTCCCCAGGGTCCTCAACTTCAGACCTGCTGTGTGGGCATCCTACCAGGCAGGGCTTGCTAAGAGCTGGAGGAGGAAATGGTTCTTGGTGTGTTCAGGTTTAATAAAATATTATGTAGGAAGCCATCCTGAGTACTTCTCCTGCTGTTATAATGCAATATTTGGCAGGTTTGGCATTGCTGGGGATCTGGGAAGTGTCACTGTGTACTTGAGTAACTAATTGCATTTCCAGATACCTTTGAGAAAATTTAGGTGTTACTAAAAAGGTTGTGACTAATGACAGTCTCTTAATTACTCTGTGATGAACAGTATCTATTAAATACTTTTTTGAAGATTAACGAGTTTATGAATGAGTTGGAAAAAATAGATTGAAGGAGATCTGTAGTTGGTTTAAAAATATTTTCTGGGCACTGCATTTGCTGGCATAATCTTAATTGTGAGAGGTCAAATTCTGCATTTGCATGAACTGAATTTACAGGGGATGAGAATTTAACCCAGCCTCCTTTGCTTTGTTACCCTCTTGTTTGATTTTTCTTATGCTTGGTTAAATATTTCACATCTTCAGTAACTCTGGGGGTGAACTTGGTTGTAGTCAGGAAGGGATGGTACCCTAAAAACCAGAAGATAATTAAGCTAATTGCAGTGTACTGGTGGAGGTATGAAGTGGTTAGCAGTGTAAAAATTTGGGGATTTTTTGAAGATTGGAAGAAGGTCCAATTTACTTTTGGAGAAAAAGAAATGGAAAAAGTCCTGAAATTTCCTTGGTAAATTATTAAAAGTAAGCTTCACACTTAAGAAAAAGAATGCAATGTCTAAACAAGTGTAAATATAGAAATGTATAGAAGGTGGCCCCAAGGTGTTGATGCAGTACATTAGGAACAGTTTTCAATACAAATAAATATGTTTGTCAGAATCAGGCACAGTGTGCTGATGTACAGGTTAGTGGGAGGATTGTCTTGTCAGTTAGCCTCCCAGACAGAGGGGAGAAATGAATGTAGAACAGATAAGTTAATTACTAGTAGAGCTTTAGCTGTTCTGTGCACTTTTATATATAGCATGCAGGGGCAGTGCAGAGTTTAACCTGTGGTAGGTGGGAGATGTGTTTGAACAACACCAAGTTCTGCAGTACTGAAATTCCCATCACAGTATTCAGCAGTAAGAGAGCTCTCTCTGAAGGAGAAAAAATGCTGCAGTAATTTCATTTTACTCATCCCTCTAAAAAGAATTTCCTTAGGGAATGAATAAGAAGCATCCTGTGAGCCATTTCAGAACTCCCCCTGAAGTATCACCTTTGAAATGTCATCTTTTTATTTCTTTTAACATGAGGTTTGATGCCCAGACCTCCAAACATCAAAGTAGCCACAGGTTTTTTCACTGCATCAAAGAAACAGAGGTTGTCTTCTATTAAATGTGGGGTTTTTGAGAGCTTTTTTTGTTTTTTTATGGGATTGTGGGGGTTTTTTGTTTGTGGGTTTGGTTTTTTTGTTTGTAGTTGGGTTTTTTTTTTGTTTGTTTGTTTTTTGGTTTTTTTTGTTTGGTTGGTTTTTGGTTTTTTTAATTCTTTATTTGGTCTTTCCCAGAGTTTTATGAAGTCCTTATTTGTTATAATGGATACCTTATACTTGTGCTGTTTTATAGACTGTAGTGATTTACAGAGCACTCAGCTTGGGTTGCCAGACTGCCCACCAAGAAGAGTTATCTACTCACATATGATAGAAATTAAAAATCCCTGGCTCTGTTCCTGCCCCAATCTCCAGCCACCCTTACTGGAGGGTTAAATGAGCAGAGAACCCATTACAAACCAAGCTTGGTGTCCAAACTGCTGGAGTGAGACGTGCATGAACACCCAAAGGGAGCTATAATTACTCTTCCAATTATCACTTACCCTGAGATGATTTGTTTTACCTAGCTGCAAAAAGAAAAAAGAAAAAAAAGATTGTACATTTTCAGTACTACTTTTCTTCATCCAGTTTCAGCTCTCTGTGCTAGACCAGCAGGCATCATGAGGGGCTTCAGAAACACCTTGTAAGAACTAAAGGATGGAGCTGGAGCATTGGGTTTCTCTTTGTGCTACAGCTGCTGAGCTCAGGAGAAGCCAGATGTCCATCCTGCTTAATTAAATGCTTCTGCCCCTGTGGTGAGGGCTGTGGCTGGATGCTGTTTGTCACTAAAAAAAAGTGTCATGTTTGGCAAGTGTCTGCTGGTGTGCTAGCAGAGCCTTTTTTAATGATTCCCACTTAACAGGAGGAATCAGGCTGGGCTGGGCATGATTAAGTTTGTGATCAAGAGCTCGACGAGGAATTTTCGAGTTGATGTTGATTAAGGATCTTGGATGGTAATTAATGCATTACTCCTGTCTTACATGTCTGGAGAATCAAAATAGCTGAGAGCAGTGCTAGGAAACAGTGGGGTTGCCAGCTTATTTGAGCATGTAGCTGGAGCTTGTGGACAGCCATAGTGCCTTCCATTGAAGTCCATCCCTGTGTTAATTATCACAGGGACCAGAAACCCCACGAGGATGAGGAGGCTCAGATGTCTCCAGGGTTCAATTTATTTTCTTGAGTTAATATTATCATGTAACATTTCAAAAGCTTCCTCTCTCCTTAATTTCTAGCACTGAAGGAGCAAAAGTTTGGGTTGGCAACTTATCCTCTCATTTCCATTTGTGGAGACATCTGCAGAGTCAACTGGAGTTGGTTCAGTTTTCTTCATTTAGTTTTAGGGAGGACACTGCTTGGTACTGATGAGTATGGGAGAAAACAGTCCTTGGAGTTCAGAGGATTTGGATAAGGCATCTTTAAAATCCTTATCTTTAAAAGAAATACATCTCACTGCTAATAATATAATGTATTATTTTTACTGCAGAAGAAAAAGAAAAATGGTTTGAGACCAGCAGTAATACCAGACAGACTTCAAGTGACTATTTGCCTAAAAAGGTGCAGAGTTAAAATTCTTAAAATGCAAACTTAGAGTTCTTGGAAAAAATCACACTCCTGTTGTAAGAGAAGTAGCAGTCTCAAATCTTGGGTTTCAGCTAAATGGAACCAGACCTGAAATAACTCTTAAACAAGATTCTCCACACTGCTGCAGAACCTTCATATTTTTTTCATCCAGCTAAATTAAAAACACAAAGCTTTATTATGTCTTGCACTAAAGAGGAATGAAAACAATATTTTATGCAAATGAAATGTTGACATAATTGAAGCAGAATAAGTACAGACATTAATTTTACTCTGTTTTAATGTCATCGAAATCACATTTCTCAAAAACTTACATTTGGAAACATTGGAAGCCTCTTCTATCAAATTAAAAGTGAACAGCTTTTACATACCAGTGAGTGACTTGATTTGGCTGCAGCACAAGAGTTCAGATCAGAATAGAGGAGAAAACATATTTGGAAAATCAGAAGCTTGGGGAGCAGCTGAGTTTATGCGGAGAGGGGAATTAATTCATCTTCTAAAGCATGGGGAGACCAGTGCTCCATGGCTCAGCCCATGTCTGGAGACCAGATCTGCAGCCTGAGCAGAGTTTGGGGCAACAACCCCAAAACTTCTTTAAAATAATATGGGATGATGCAAGTTGGTGTTTTGCTATTCCCCCTGTCCAAGTATTGTCCCAGGGTTCCATATAGACAAATCTTGAGGCAAATTTCTTTACTGAGGGGGTGATCAGGCATTGGAATGGGCTGCCCAGGGAAGTAGTGGATTCTCCGTGTCTGGAGATATTTAAAAAGAGCCTGGATGTGGCACTCAGTGCCATGGGCTGGGAACTGCAGCAGTAGTGGATCAAGGGTTGGACTTGATGATCTCTGAGGTCCCTTCCAACCCAGACAAGTCTATGATTCTATGAAATTCAAAGATAAATTTCCTTGGCTGGGGTTTGACTTTGGCTTTTGGCAGTGTAGGCATCCTTAAGGTGATCTGTGGTTTAGTCCAAGTCAAGGTAAAACTCTACCCCTGGGTTCTCTTCTGAGGAGATTATCAAAGGTCCCAAAGGGACTTACATTGCAGATGGGATCTCTCTTTTATCTGAAATCCATGTGTCAAACTTGGCACTGTTGTTCTGGGTTTTTTTTCCCCTCTTGAGGGTGGAGACTGCACAGCCACCATATAAAAATGTGTCAAATATCAGGGAGGTATTAGTGCATCACCAGGGGAGCTGATGGGATGTACCATCCTTGCCCTTATTTTGGCAGGTTTGTCTATAGTAAGTTCACACATGAAGCCTTTTAAAGAAGATGAGGATTAATAAAAAAAAAAGGTGCAGTTTGATTGCATGCAAGTTCAAACTTCTGAAGAATCCAATATATTTATGAGTGTTGGGAAACATTAAGTGTTGGAAGTGAAAGACTGGAGCTTCCTGTATCCTAATCAGCAGATGTGTATTCCTCCTCCCCTTATTTTCCTTTCTCCCTTCAGACTTATGAATTACTTTTCCCCTTCAGCAGATTGTTTTTTCTTTATCTACTCCAATACTGTAAAAAGTAATTAAGATAATCTTATCAAAAGAACATGAAACAGAAATTTAACTGATTAAATTTCAGACCAATTAGTCATACAGAAGCCTTTGTGTGGACCTTCTGTGGATTCTGCACTGCTTGTACTTTCCACTTCCTATTTTCCAGTGCCATGAAGTTAGGAAATTGCATTCCGTGGAGCTGGTAATTAACTTTGGTAATTAAAATACCACCTTCGTTGCAGATAACCCATCAGTTTCAGGTCAATGACAATTTTTGATGTGACACATCTAATCTTACAGGAGATTGAAATGTAAGAAATTATTTGAATAATTTTTTTGGGGGTAGGGAGGGTTTCTGGGTCTCATTGTGGTGAAATATCTTAACAGCTTCCCTGAGATGGTGGAACAGGAGAGAGGGGGATTTGAAGCTGAGTTTGTGTCTAGGACTTCATGTTCACTAGAGACAGAATACTGGATTTTACTGATCAAAGAGTCTTGCTCTGTGTGTGGCTCAGATGGTTTTCTTGGTGGTTTTAACACGTGATTATCTCATGTCTTTGCTTGTAAATGTTTATTTTGGGGGTGAGAAAGGGCAGTGCACACATGGGATGTCTGCCTTGCATTGCAGCTCCTTCAGCTAGGGGTATGGAATTGTCTACATGACACCCAGAGATGTGGTTTGTGTGCTGTAGTTGGTGTGGGGAGCTGAGAGATGAATCTCTGATCTATATGGGAAAAGGGCAATATGGTTTGTGCCAATATTTCATCAGGGTGGACCAAGGTATGGAATGGCAAATCCACCTCTCGAGGCTTTAACTAGATGAAAATTAGAAAAATAAAAGCTTTTCCTCAGTCAGAAGAGATGCCCTTTGGCCACTGAGTTGTTGGGTTTGAGTTGTGCAAGCAGAACTTGGGTTTTTTTTTTAAAAAAAAAGCTTTTTTTTGGCCACAAACTTGAGTAATGCTACTTTATTGGGGTTCTTATTGGAAATACAGAACTGCCACCAGATGCTATCATCCATGGGTTGATGATATCAAAACCAGAACCAAAAAACTTGTGTTCCAATACTACAAAATTTGGTGACTGAGAGAAACAATTGTTGTCAGTCTGGAATAGGGGTAGAAAAAAGATGCTAGTGAAAAAAAAGGCAGAAAAAAAATATGAAAGATCTTTCAACTTTGGGATAAGGATATAGAGGCTTTTGTTTGTTTTGGGTTTTCTTGGTTTTGTTGTCAGCAAGGACAGAAAATGGTGGAGGAGGACTGAAGAGTCTGCTGGACAGTAGTATCAGAATAGATCTGTAGTTGCTTGGAAGTCTCACTAAAACTTCTTCTATTAAAAAAAATGCCATTAAATATTTTTTTCAGATGTCATTGTTTTCTGCAGACGTCATGGCTCACTCTCTAACTTTAGATCTAGTCTCCTTTGAAATGGAAGGGAGATTAGTAATGAGATGAAAGTTGACTTTAACTAAAAAGAAATTAGACCTTAAAAGGAGATTAGTAATTACAGCTATCTTCAAATAAGTTGGAAACAAGCCTTGAGGAACTAGAAGCTTATCAGCATTTGTAATAACTGAGCTGGAGGTTTGTGTACAATGGAGTAAAAGCCCTGAAAGGCAAGGATCAGGAGAGCAGGTGGTAGGATGTGGCTAGTGAATAATCCTCTTAACCTCATCAATACTCAGCCAGGGCAAAAAAAAGAGGGGAAAAGCCTGGATGGATTTTTAATGGTAATAGAACAAGGAGGAGATCAAAGCCACCCAAGCAGTGCTGCTGAAAGTGAAGTGTGTCCAGCAACTTGGGGACAGAAATCTACTGTGGGATTCTCTGAAATCTCTTGATCAGTACAGAATAATAGATGAGTGGATTATTAAATGTTCTGAACAACAAAATCTTGAGACAGAAGCTCAAAGCATTTCTACGAGTACTAAATCTCCAGGGACTGGGGTTCTGTAGGGTGTCAGAGCCTTTGGGACAGTTGGGAAGGAGCAGCTGGGTGATGCAGAGCATCCCTCTGGTCTTTGCTCTTATCCTGTTGTTTTCCTGGCCAGGTTCATCCCTGGCTTTCTCTGGAGGCAGCAGATCCTCAGCCCAGGTCTCTATTTTGCACTATAGGCTCAGGCCAGCCAGGTAAATGTATATTTTAAGCTAACTTTACTATGTATAGGACATGTCTGCTAACTGTCAGTTTTCCTCCAAGCCCCAATTCTTTTTTTCTAACAAAGTGTTTCACTCCAGAAGAAAAAATACCTTTTTCTGACTTGACTAGAGGAGGCATCTCAATGATATGTATTCCCATCTGCTTTTTATCTCCCTTCAAAAGCTTATGCAGTGTTTAAATGGGACGTTTTAATCTTCAAAAACTCTTTACTGAAATTTTTTAGCCTTGGGCTCCTGTTGTGAGGAGCAGTCTCTGGAAGTGGGGTTATCTACACCCAGGTTTTTGGGAAAGGAGTTTGTGTTTGAAGCTGTGCCGGGTCTGGCAAGAGGAGCCACACTTCAAAGACAGCCACTTGATTCATCTTCAGAGCTGAGCTGGCTTCCCCTGGCTGATGCCCCAGAAGAGCAGCTGGCCACCACTGGAGTGGGTGTAATCCCAAGCTGGGAAAAGCCTGGAATTCACCTGTCCTGCTTTTGAAGGTTTGTTTTGTTTTGTTTTGTTTTTTTCTTGTTGTTTTTTTAGTTGTTTTTTTGTAAGAAAGACATAGGATTGCATGGACAGTGCCTGAGGAGAAGAGGAAAGGTACTTTCATACCCCTTCTCTCCCCAACTTCTGCTTTGCACAGATTTTATCTATTATAAATAATAGGAAAAGAAATTGCAATTAGTGACATAACAAATAAGGGACTTGACGAGTGCTTATTACCCAGACAAGGCTCAAGGTAAATGGCAGAGCCCAAGACAAGTAGAAAAGTGAGTCTGAATGCAGCTCATTGTGACAAAATCAAGAGGTTTTAGAAAATTATTAAGCCTTTCTGGAAGTGGAAGTTCAGGGCTGTCACTGTGAATATTAATGCCTCCCTTAGAAGAGGTTTTTGTTCACAAAGGCCAAGCTCATACAATCAGCAGAAATTCCAAATTAATCTTTATTTTATGATAAAGGACTGAGACGAGCTAAAAGAAAAGATGGATCTGAAGGGAAGAGTCACCCAGGGAAATGCTCTCTGATAAAAATATTTGAACATCTGTAGTCCCTTCTGAAACTGCCTGTGGAGCAGAAGGTGTTACTTGCCATGACTGGGTTTGAAATGTGATGAGTGGGAAACCCAGGGAATCCTTAACAAGTGAGATGCTTTTCCCCCTTTGTCCTTGGATATGGCCATAGCTCACATGTAGGGAATTACTGAAACTGCAAAGCTGGGGTGCAGGAGGGCCTGGCAGAGGGGTTGTGTTAAATGATGAAGGTGTTTGGGGGTCATTTCTGTAAGAGAAACTGGAAGGCCCAGAGCCAAGATGAAGTATTGAGTGAGGTAAGGAGCCTAATGGTGGTTTGGTGCTCTTGTAGCTCTCAGCTTTCACCAAGCAGCAACTTTTGCAACATCAGGAGCTAAACATGGAACTTTTTAATATATATATAATTTATTTAATGCAGAGCTTATGAGCTGCTGAGTGTCTTCACCATGTTAAGGCTGATGAGAGCTGAGGGGCTGGCATCACCTCTCAAGACCAAGGCTTGTCTGCCACCCCATGGAGCATGTGCCTGCTTTTTTGTAGCATATTGGTGAAAAACTTTCCTACAGCCCTAAAATACCATGGGTCAGGAGCACCACAGATGCTGTGATCTTAAGGCATTTTCCAATAGAGTTGGTTTTAATGACATTTGAAAGAGCAAACAGGGCTGAGGAGAAATAGGCTAGGGTGACATATGGCAAAGCAGAGCTGAGTTTACCTCCTACAGCTTGTCTTCATGTTTGACCTGAGCAGAGGAGAAGGGGACCTGCCTGGTGGGAATCACTGAGTCTGTCTTTTTGCATATTTAGTTCATCAGAGGATGGTGGCATTTTCTCTAGAGGGCTTCTCCCTGCTGCAAATTAATATTTTGTTTTCATGTCACTGAGGCAAGAGCACGGGGAAGAAGACTGTTGACTGGGTGAGATTTTCTTGGTTTGGTAGCCTACAATTTATTTTCTTTCCTGCTGGATGAGCCTAGAAGGAAGATTTAGAAAGATTAATTTTCATTGATACTTTTTTCTATATGTTAACTTGGTTGGAAAAACAGAAATCCTGAAGAAAATGTAGCAAAAAAAAATTCTGGAGGTTTTCAGCTTCCAACTGGTAACCTGGAAGCACCTATGAAACTTGTGTATGTGTTTACCAACTTGTTCTTTTCCCCCCAGAATATTATTTTTAATTATAAAAAGCTTTAAAAACCTGATGGAAGAGCTAGATGACAGAAAATAACCAATCCTTAATACCACTTTATGTTGCTGTACCACCCAAACGCTGAAGGAGCTGTATAAACACCTAGGAAACCACAATCTGTCTTGAAAAGCTTTCAAGTACAAGGAGATTATTCAGAGCTCTGAAGGACAGACTGGTGCCTGGCTCTTGCTGAAGATCCCTGAGTACCACAATCTGCTGGGCATTGCTGGAACCCCCCCCCAAAGCCCCTCTTGGTTTGGATGACCAAGGGAAGTTAAGAAAAAAGCTGATCTGTGATACTGAAAGTTGAGGAGTGAGGGGGTCACAGACCAGAGGGCTCATTAAAAAGGGAAAAGCAAGTTAAAGGTGTGCAGGTGGGGAGTTTCCATCTCCTCCCTGGCTGAATGAAGAAAGATGTTGTTTTCCCCACCACTCTCCCATCTCCCTCCTCTCCATTTTCTGCATTCCCTTTCCTCCTCCAGACTGTGGTGCAGGAGCTGAATGCTGATGAGGCCATTGCCAGCCTGGCCCCAGACACAACTTCTTAAGGTCGTTTCTCCCAGTTTTTTGATTGCTTGACCTGCTCGTTTCCCTTCCCCGGCTCTGTGAGGCTGCCCCAATTATCCACTGTTATTTTTATGATCCTTGCTTGTCCTTCCCAGCCTTAATCTTCCTTTCTTGCCAGGAACACTCGCAGTCTCTGCAGTGTAGTTATTGCTAAAGTTCATGAGAGAAATGTCTTAAATTGACAGTTTCAAACCAACAGCCGGGAGCGCAGGCGGTGAGGAGGTGCGGGAGGAGGGTGGAGGTAAAGCTGATTGTACCAGCAGATTGTGTTGCTTTTATAATGGTTTATTTGTGTACACACGTGATATTTTTTAAGGATCTGACTCGAGTTTTCCCAGACCTGGGTAAAATATGCATTCATCTCTGTTGTCCTCCTTTTCCAGGCTAAGTCTGAGGTGTAGGGGTTGCGTTCCAAATCCTGCAGCCCTTCTGCACGCAGTCAGTGCTGATTAAATGATCTATTATTTATCAGCATGCTGGTCACAAGGTCTGTGCAGTGGTCAGTGGGATGAGGAGGGAGGTAGAGGAGGGGGAGTGAGAAGTCTGAGCACTGAGACATGAGCTCTGCTCTCCTCTGGTGTGTGAGGTCCACACGCTGTGAAATGGCACCACGAGCCGGCAATATCACTTCCCTGGTACCAAATTCCCTTCTTCATTCAAGCAAGGATGAGCTCAGCAGCAATAAAACGAAATTGCTCTGAGACACAACCTGGAAGTTACCTGTGTGGACATGCAAACCTTCCCTGGGGGGACCTTTCACAAGTCAACAGACACCAATGGTGAGGAATCATCAGTTGGCATGGGAAGGGACACATGCTGTAGGCTGCATGCTCACACTAAATACTGGAAATCTTATTGAGATTTCTGTTAAATTCAAGATTTCTTCTTAATTTCATGGCCAGTGGCAAACAGCATGAATGGTACCTCCACTGGCACATCCATGCTGCTCCATCTTTAACCCCATCAACCACTTCTGCTCATCTCACACCTGCTTGCTGGGGGTTTCTGCCATGGTTCCCAGCTGTGTGAAGGTCCAACACACCCCCAAGCCAGCATGGACCCAGAAAGGACCAAATTCACCTCAAGCTGAGCTGGACCGACCCCGGGAAGGCTGAAGTTGTCCCCAGCTCAGTGTTCCAAAGCTTTTAAAGTTGTCTGAGCAAACAAGAATGTGAATGAATCATACTTTAAGTATTTACATTTCTCAAATGCCTGGGAACCTTTTTAAAGGTCAATCTAATTAAGACAAAGTTTGTTTGTACCAATCTAGAGTAGTTACTATTATTGGAAATGCATTCCAGTGCAATATATGGCATTTTATGTACAATTTAAATTTTAGTTTTGTATGCTTAATTTGGAAAGAGCAGAAATGATCTTTTGGTTCCATAATGTCTTACTTAAAATGACATTTTAATCAATAATGAACATCTTTTTTTTTTTCCCTGCAATTAAAAGAAGGTTCATTCTTCTTGATGCAAAATAATTAATCAACGTTTTTGCATAAAAGATTCTTTTATTATTAGAACTAAAATTGCCTCAACTCATAACAGCTCCATTATTTGTGCATCTGTTTTTGATTGCCATCTTATGGGAACAAAAGCCTTTTTCCTATAATTTAAGAATACATTTATATTCAGTTTGAAAGACTAAATTTCATGATGCGTTGCCCTTAAAGGCTATAAAAATTGAGATGTACCGGTGTGTCTCCAGGAGAACATCAAAGTCAGTCAGGTCTTCTGGCAGTTTCTTTTTGTATTTAAATGGTTCTGCCTGCTGCCCTTGGGTCTCCATCAGAGCAGTCACCTGCCCCAAACTCTACCCAGCTGGGGGAAGTTCAGCCCTTTCAGTCCTCACCATCCTAAAATTTGTCATCTTTAAAGACATTCAAGTGAGGGAAGAGGACAGAGAGGGTGTAATGAGTATTGTTTCACCAATTTCTTCCTTCTGAATGGCTATCCTGGTACCTGAAAGCCTGGAGCCAAGCCCTGAGCATTCTTGTTGGGTGAAGCAGAAGCTCCAGGAACAGTCTCTGGCCCTTCCAAGCAGAGAAACATCTCTGAATCCCAAATTATACTGCTGGCAACTGGGCTTTCTCTGGGCTGGAGTTCTCTTTTCAGTAGTCTTGAACATGGGTGAGACTAGAGAAATGTTATGTTGTTACCTGAATTCTGGACAGTCAGAAAAAGAGATGACACACTGTAAAATGGAGGGACAAAAAACCCCAACAACATTGTGTGCCATTAAATACCTTGGGTGTGTTCCAGATGTTCTTCTGGCTTGTGGTTCTGCTGAAGAGGAGCAGTTCTTGTCTGTGGTTTGGGCAGTGCTGTGGGTGGTGGTCTCTCATCTGGGGTGAGGCTTCTCAGTGCTACCAACACCTCCCCAACCCCCTCCAGCAGCCTGCTACCACCAGGGGCTCAGGGTGACTGCACTGGGGCTCCTGGGAATGGTGCAGAATCAGAGACATCAAACAGGTCATAAATAATCATCAGGAAACCCCAGCACATCTCATCTTTGTTAGTTCCTCCAGCTCCTGGAAGAAAGTAAGTGCTGTGTAGCTTGCAGCACAAGAGTAAAATGGCTATTGAAAGGCTCTTTGTAGTTGCTAACTTGCTTGTTGCTAATTTACTCCTGTTTCATACAGACAGAGATGATGAAGGTATGTGCAAGGAAACCTAATTTCTGCTTGTCTGCTGTCCTGGAGGGTTGTTAGCAAGGCATGGGAGTGGGAATAACCTGACCGTTTGCATTTGCATTCACAACAGCATTTTTTTTCACTTGCTGCTAAAAAGCTTTATCCTCTTTCAAGCAGACTCTTGCTGTGCCATAGAACCTGAGATCTCTCCCCCTGATCCCTCAGATCCCCCAACTCCTCCAGCAAAGGGGGAGACCTGGGGAGCAGAGAGAGCTCTTGGGGAGGAGGAACCTGAATAGAATCAGATTCTTGAGAGAATCCCAGCCTGGGAGGGGTTGGAAGGGACATCAAAGCTCATTTATCTCTGCCACGGGCAGGGACACCTCTCACCAGCCCAGCACCATCCAGCCTGGCCTGGAACACTGCCAGGGATGAGGCAGCCACAGCTTCTCTGTGGAAAAAGACAGAAAATCCCATTTAGTTGATTTGGGGACTGCTTGCTCAGTTTTAAAATACAAGTCTGTGGTTTTTCTTTGATCCTCTAATTGAAAATGAAAATTGTTGCCTTTGTTTGCTGTCCTGATTTGCTTAGCCAATCCAACAGACAGTTCTGTTGTTAGTGTGGGACTTTCAATAATGTAAAGAAGCTTAAACAAGGTTTCTTATTAAAATTATCAGAAATTTATCATAACACTTCCAAAAACTGCAAAGCTCTGTACCCAGAAATTTCTCAGAGCCTTGTTAGCTGCTTTTGTACTGGTGGTGTACAATACCTTTAAGCTTATTTTAGGTGACTGCCTTACATGTGTTACAGATGTATATTTAGGAGGTGTTTATTCACACTCCGAGCCCAACTCGTTTTTATTGCTGGCTTTAGGACTTTGGGAGAAATGTAAATACATAGATTTACAGCAGAGATGCTTAGAGGTGCTTCAGCAGGGCACTGCACTCCTTCTTGGAAGCTCATGGAGACCCTGGAAGGGCTTTGGAAAACATGGTTTTAGCTATTGGAATGTTCCTGGTGATAAACGTAGGTTCTGGTGATAAACACCCAGAAGCAAGGACCAGAGTCTAAATGTACTGAGGAGGATAACACAGTGTGACCCAAGGGCAGGAGAGGGTAAACCAACTTCTAGGATGATCTCACAAACAGGTTCTGTGTGTTTCTGGAGTAGCTAGGTAGATGAAGTAGTTACCCAACCATTAAATGACAAGAACCCGTCTTTCAATTGGTAATAACAATAGAAGGGTTTTTTAAAAAACATATTGAAATCTCCTGGTCTGCAGTGCTGGGAGAGTGATTGGGATCAGCCAAATGCTGCTTTGGGCACCTGCAGTGAGGCTGGTGCATCCTCTGACCAAGATTTCCTTCTTCTCCCAAGATCCAAGGCATCATTTTCTCTGGGCTGGTGTCTGGGGCTGAAATGTTGGAGGGGAAAAGGAAAAAAAAGTCAATAAAAAGCCACAGTGGACTAAAAACTTCTGAAAGCCCCACTGTATGCCTGCATCTTTAGATGACTACTCTTTTTATTTTGGTTTTATTTAGCATGGTTGGTGTCATTATCCTTCAGAACAGTTTTAGGCACTTTGGAAAATGTCAGTTCAGGTTTACTTGGTAGATTGAGAAAGAGATCATTTTATGAATCATCTTTTTTTTTTTTTTTTTTACTGGAAGAACTAAAAGAACAAAATTGATTCCATACTGATTGTTGTTCTATACATGGATCAATAAAAAAATGTCTCTAACGATGAGAGGATAGGATGAAAAATCAGTTCATCAAGGCCAACATGGCAGAAGGACTGTTGTGAAGGTGTTTCACAATACAAGTGTTGTGTTGCACTCCCATGGCATTAAAAGTCCCTATTAGTGATAAAGATTTCCAGTTTTAAACATCTGCAGTTTTAGTAGCTACAAAAGCTATTTTTGTATAGTAAAATTAATGCTTGTTCAGAAACTTTATACGTGTGCTTGTCTCTAAAAGAAGCATTGTTCTACCCTGTCCCATCCATCCTCTCTGAGGATGGAATAGCAATTGAATTTTAAACCTGAAGCGTTAAGTTTTAATTTTTTTTCCTTTGCTCAGTCTCCTACTTAGTCATACATAAATCAGTGGAATATGAAAGAACAAGTAAAAATGGCTGGATCCTTCCAGAGCTGTAATTTGGCTCCATGAATTATTAATTATTAGACCAGTATAGCAACAGCTTTTTCAGAAGTCAGTATAAATGTAAAAGGCTCACCTTATCAGGCAGGATCTAAGCAGTGGCAGGAATGGAATTCTTACCATTTAGCACTTTGTGGCAGCCAGAAAAGAAACAGGAGATCAGACAGTTTAAACTTTCTGAAATCTAACACAAAGTAAGGAAGTATTTTTTTTTTTTCTTCCTCTTAAATAATTTCAAAGAAATGAATCCACTTGGATTTCTCAGGGGTTGGGGCTGGTGGAAGTGTTGAAGTTTGTTGCATTTGTGAAGCATCACTGTGAGAGAGACCAGCTCAGAGATCCCGTGTGGAAAGGAAAGGCTTTGGCTGCTTGTGGGGGTTAGAAGAGAAGAAGAAATCTGTGGAGGCTCAAGATTAGGATAAAATGGATTGAAGGGTAGCACTTACCAAATGCAAGGGGCATCTGGTATTGTAAGTAAAACTTTCTTTCTTAAGCAATGTAGCTCTCTAGGTTAATGCTGCAGGATTATGTAGGTCTGGTGGTAATTTTCTGGGAGCTGGACAAGAGGACCCTTGTGTGTCCTCTTGTGCTCTGATTTAACTGCTCTGGCCAAAAACCAAACAAACCCCAGACAGAAAGGGTGATTTTGTTTCTTGACTTTTATGTTTGAATAGAACGTTTCGGACTGCACCAAAACTCTGTCCTTGTCAGATCCAATCTGCTTGTGGCAGTTTCCAGGTGGAGTGCAGGAGGTGATTAATTGAATCCCATCTTGCAAAATTTAAGTGCATGTAATGGAAAACTGAAATGCTTCAGCACTTGCTTTTCTAATTCTGAAATTTCATTTTAACGTTTTTAGTGTTTTAGCAGTGCTGCTCTCGTATCTGAAGAGAAGTTATTAAAGTAAGGGCTCTCTCTTCCAATATATCATCATCTATTTTTAAAAATATGATTTAACTTCTAAACAAGTTAGGAGAGGGGTGTAAGGAACTGATTAGGTCTCTTTTTTGGCATTAAGGTTTTTAAAAGCCACTGTACTACAAAGCTGATGTAAAGCAGTATTTCAGAGAGAAAGCCTAATGACATTTAATGTGAATTTTACCTGAGATTGTTTCCCAGTCCTGTGAAATAATCACACTGCTGTCACTTGTCTCTGATTTACAGACCCTGGTTTGCTCCCATCTGTCCAGGCAGGGTTAGGAAAGTGCAGCTCCTGCCTGCAACACTTTTTGCAGAAAAGTAATGAGCACAAATGCAGAGGCAGTATGGGGATTCCTACCCTGAGCCTTTTATTTTTTATATTAATGGCAAAGGTGAAGAATTGGATAAGTGATGCTGCAAAATAAAGTTGGAAATCTTCTTTTAACTTTCTTACTCCGTTGTGTTGTAGGTCTTGCCTGCATTTTGGGCACAGTAAATGTATAAAACAGAAACTTCATCTATAGAATATATTATTAACCATCAGGCTTTCATGTTTCTATTAGACAAAATACATTCCTCCCAGAAGATGTAACTTGGTGTAGGGAAGCACCTGTGAGGACAGAGCTGGTGTGGGGAGCAGATTCATCCCTATCCCTGCTTCCTATTTGGGATCAGTAGTGTATTTCTGAGGGATTTCATCCAGCCTGGGGGTGGTCCAGCCCAGGGGCTGTGCTGGCATTCAGGGAGCCAAGGTTGGTCCCTCCCAGGGCTGTGTCCTGGGTCTCTGTGCTGGGGCAAGGAGTTCCTGGAGGCAGAGGGGGAGGAGGAGAGGCAGTTTGTTTCATTTGGGATAGGAAAGAGGTTTTCCTTCATGATTAACTGCATAATCCTGCTCTGATGATGCTTGACACAGGAAAGTAATCACAGTGCTTTCTGGAGAGATGGGGAGAGGATTAATTACTCCTCCTCCCAGGTGAGCTGTGCTGGTGTGCACACCACATTTCCCCAGCTAATGCCACAAAGACCATGAAGAATTCTTCTTTCCAACGGATTCAAACTATTTTCATTGCATCCACGATTTGTGCAAAAATGGGACAAGAGAACAGGGGGAGGAGGAGGAGATGGTGCCTGGGGCAGGGGCAGCTTGGGGTGCTTGGGCTGGGAGATGCTTTGCAGTCAGTGTTTGGAGAAGAAGAGAGCAGCCAGGCTGCAAACACCCACCCACCCACCAGCTTAGGTGGCTGAGAGGGAACTGATTTTTGCAAGGGACATTATCATGCATCAAATGCATCTCCAAGTGATGAAGACATTATAAATAATTGTACTTTTGAATCTCAGAAATTAAACCTATTAAGAAAGTTGTACTCAGGTTTCTGTGGAGCACAGAGAAAGGCTGGTTCTGTGTTTGGAGAAACAGCAAGAAGTGATGGCTGGGGTGAGCTGGATTGTTTGATGGTGGAAAACATGCTGAAAGACTTAGAGCTGGAAATGGAAGGGCATCAAGAAATATATGGCTATTATCCAGGTGCAAGTTTCTCCATTTAAATGCAAACAAAACAGGAAAATTAAATGCAATTTTTAGTTTAATCAACTTTCACGAGTCTTCTGGGAAACCCAGAGGTATCTAAAAGGAGCCTCTGGGACCCGTTGGGTTTAAACATGAATTTTGAAGTCTGCTCAGTAGTAGATGGGGTGTGCTGAGGTTGGATTAAAGATGAAGCTTTGGAAGTGGCATCTGGGGCTGGCTGGCAAGGGGGAAAGCTGGTGATAATAACTGCTCATTTCATAGGGGCCTTTACTCTTTCTTTTGCTAAAAATATGTCTTCACATAGCAATTTTTACCCCAATGCATTCTACAAATATTAAAATCACAAACTTATCCGTTATAATTATTAAAATAAAGAGAAGTTTGGATAGGAGAGATGCTAAAGAGAAAAAGATCACATGGTGTCCCCTGTACCAGACAGTGTACTGGTGAGTTCCACCAATAAATAAAACTAAATAAAATTAGTCTTCAGTTATTATTCTGTCTGTAAAATAATTAATTTTGGGAGAGGGGAAATGAATTATTGAAGTCTGATTTTGAATATCATAGCATCAAACACCTGATCCTCCAGGTGTAAGCATATCAAAACTCTGTGGGTTTTTTTACATTTGAGATCAGTGTGAGAACTGTGGAGTGCAAAAAGTCCAGGGAACTGGATGTCTTGTCTCTGGCACTAGGCTGGGCTGGGACATTTCTGCATTGATGTCCTCACTGTTACATTTCTCTTGAGACCAATTACAGAGGTTCACAAGGTTGTTTTTATTTTTCTTGCTCTTGATGCCTTTTTAATGAGGCCTCTAGTAAACAGCAAGCATTATGCTTTCCTGTTGGATTCCTGTCTGCCGCCTTTAAACATTTATTACTAATACATGTGGGAAGTGATTTATAAATTAAATATTAGGAAAATGTACTTTTCAAAACCAGAAGTAGTTAGGGGGGGGGATGTTTTATAATTATCATTGGGGGGAGCAGGAGAGGAAGTCATGCCAGCATTTTGCTAATGGAAGCACAGTGAGAGGGACTGTTAAAGCATCATTGTGGTTTGAGGTAATAAATAGAGGTAATAGATGCATGGAGTTCTCAGTGCATGGATCTGAGCCTGTGGCTTGATGTAAAAAAATAAAAATGCCCACAGCATCCCATCAGCATCCCAGTGCCAGCTCTGCCTGCCACATGGCTCTCTCTGCTCCATCTCTTCACTCACTGCATCTTCCAGGTTCAAGTGATTCTTGCAGAATAGTCTCAGGCCCTCAACACCAGCTATTCAAGCCTAATAAAACATATAATTTGGAGTTGAAGAGTGAGTGACAGAGCCCTGTGTGGAGCTGCTCCATCATGCCACAAGCTCCCTTGCTGGGATGCTGCTGCTGTCTTAGGAATACCAAAGCCAAGTACCAACACCAGAATTGTTTGAAGATGTTGAACCTCATTACTGAATATATTTACCTAAAACATAGGCAAATGCTACTTGTTTTGAAATTATGACTCAACTTGCTGGTGGACAAGGCTATTTTCACCTAGGTTCAAGAACATGGTTTGCTCCTTCAGCTTTGGTGCCAGATTGGCTGTAAGGTTGTTGGTGAGCAAATGCAAATCTGGTTTGGTTTTTGAAACCTCTCTGCATTTGTTTGCCCTCCACTGGACTTGGTGCCTCTTTCCCAGAAGGGAGCTGGGATCGTGGTCTGGTGGTGGCATCTCAGCTGATGTCCTTTTGTTGTCCTGCTGGCAGGCTGGGATAGCCCACAGCATTCCACATCTCTGGGAGTTTTTGTAGGGGGAAATACTTGGATAAAGCTCAGCTGTACACGTGTGTGGAGATCTGGTTGTATCCAGGACTTGTGGTAGCACATGGTGCATTTCTGGCAGGTTTCCCTTTTGGGAAGTCTCTGCCAGTACAGTGATTTTTGTCCTTGTTTGCCTTTTGTTGTGGTGGGAAGCTTGGGGATGTCCTGGTCCTCTCCTAACACTTGTTCTGGGGACTTGACTCAGCTTTGGGATCTGAACATAGGGAGGGGGTTGTTTAGAGGGACTCACTTTAATCATCTGCTTTGGTTCCTCTGGGTCTGGAGGCTGTTGTGGGTGCTCCTAAGGACAGGGATGCAAAGGGCTTGCTCAGCATCCTTCCAGATCTGCAGCCACTTGTGTGTGCTGCAGACTCAGCTTCTTGCTCCGAACCCATCCTTGGAGCTTCTCTGGGAACCAACTGAGGCTCTCATGAGGCTGAGCCCTGTCACGTCACTGGTTGCTCCACAGAGATCCAGCTAAGAGTTTGCTCTCTCCCAGAGACGTTATCCCTCTGAAAAGGATTTTTCAGGAAAAATCTTTTTCAGGACAAACTCTTTTCAGAGGGCAGATGCTGGAGAGGAGGAGCAGTACCAGAAGGTGTTTGCTGCTTGGTGATGTCAGGCTGGGGACACTTCTTTTCTAAAACAAAACTCTTCCAGGAATACAAATACTTTCTACTTTTGATAATTTACACGTTTTTTCTTTTATAAGTAACTGATTTCTTTCTCATGTGAACACAATTGGCTTGGATAGCTAATCAAGCTGCATACTGATGAAAAGGTCAAAATAAAATAGCGAAGTACTGTGACTCACAGCAAAGGCTTGGGTTGGGCTTTTGGAGGAGTGCAGAGCACTGTCAGAACATAAAGTCACTTTTTGTTTTTCAAGAAGAAAGTAGGTTACCATTTTTTCCTGTCCTTTTCACTGTAAAGTCACATTGTCACCCACAGAAGTTGGCAGAAGAAAAATAAGAAGAGCAAGGAGCTGAAACCTCATGTAAGGAAAAATTACTCTGAGAACAGAGAGGTCCCTAATTATATTGGAGTAATAGCAGAGATGACTCTTCCAGGGGAACATGTGGAACAGCAGCCATCTATTCTCCAGGCAAGGATGGGAACAGCCTCCTGGGAATGCACAGCTGAGCTTCTCCTTGCTGCAGTCTTCAAACTGTGCTGTATGAATGGAGGTTGGTATCGTGTTCAGGCAGTGAAAACAGAAAATCTGAAAGGAATCCTTCTGTGGTGGTTTTAAGATGGTTAGCCCCCTAGAGCTGAATTTGGAAGTTCTTCTGTTCTGGTGTATCTCCTCATCTCTTAACACATCCACAGGGTCAGGGATTGGGTGAGTGTAGTGGATGTCAGGATGAAAAGGTAGAGCTTCAGTGTGTCTAGTGAGAAGCTGGAGTTTTCCCAAGCTTTTTGGAGACGTGGGGCTGGCATGGCAGCAAACACAGTCAGGTTGTTACAAGGACTCATGGTGGCATTTATTTGAGAAGGCCAATGACTTTTTTTTTTTTCTTTCTTTTTGTTCTGCTGTGTGGGATTTATTTTTAGTGTAACTAATCAAATGAGTGTAGAATAGAATGGCACTGGTGAATCAAATGAACCTTTTCATGACTAGAAGTAGCTTGATTTATTAAGTGGAATTGTAATCCAACACGAAGCATTTGATTACCCTCACACGCACTAATCCTTTTTTTATGAGATCAATTTGCCCTGAAGATCTGTACATGGTATTTTTTTGGCAGCCTTTTTCCTTAAGACCTCAAAACGGTATAAATGATGAGCTCCAGCTGTTCCTCATTGTGTGGTTTGGTTTCTGGCACACAAGGTACAGGATTTTAAGCTTCTCAGCCTTTTCCCCTGTAAGTATTATTTAATAGCTATTACTGCATGAACATTGATTTTAATTTTACCAAAATAAGTGCATTAAAATGTTTACACGTTGTTATTTATTACCAGCTGTTTTGTTAGCATTGGAGATGGTGGGTTTTATATCTTTCTGGGTACAGCATAATTAATTTTGTGTGCTTATCTGGAGACTTTCTTGTCAGTTATTCATAGCCCGACTCCTCTGTCTGCAATCTTCAAACCATTTACTGTGTGAGGTGAAATATTTCAGTGTGTTCTTGCATTAAGATTTAGAATAATGGAAGTGTCTTTTGGTATTTATAGCAGTCTGCTGCAGTGGGAGGCAGTTCACCTTGTGTCCTCCTGGGGTAGATGGGCTTTCCCCACCCTGAGGAGTCAGATCTAGCTCAGGTCATTTCTCTGTGTAAAAATCCCAGCATTGACCAGCTGAGAATATCTTGGCTCCTCACTGAATTATTTTTTTTGTGACTCTGTGGGGTTGGCTATGAAAAAATATTGTTGTTTTCTGCATGTGTGGAAAAATAAGCATAACATCTCCCAGAGGTTTGCAGTGTCCTTCTGCTCCGAGAACTGAGGCTGAGGAGATTGCAAAGTCCAGCTAGCTTGGCACCAACTCTAGCTGAGCCCTCAGGGTTTGTCCTTCCCAAAGAATCCCCCTCTGAAGCTGCTTCTGGGGGTGGGATGCAGCAAGAGGTGCCTGGGTGTCTGGCTGCCAGGCACAGCTCCCAGGGGATGGCAGGGCCCAGCAAGGCAGATGTCAACAGCAGTTCCCTGACTAAAATGGACAGATTGACATCCAAAGGGCTGGAAATGGCAAATCAAACCTTGTCCATCTTGGTGCTTTCATTACAGAGAGGGCCAGAGGTGCTTGACTCTACTGCATTAGCCTGTAATAGAACAAGAAAAAAACCAAACAAATTGTTTCTCCCTGGGGATTTCCTCAGAAATCCAAACCACTGGTGGGTTGCTGCCTGTTTGGTTGGTTTTCTGCAATTAGAAGCTGTAGCCAGATTTCATGGTGGTTGGTGTTGGTTTATCATGTAGGAGTGGCTGGAAGAAAGTTATTGGTACATGTTTGGATTTTCTTTATTCCATTTTCCTAAAATGAAACCTGGCAATGTGATATTTGGAGATGCTGTCAAAGAAATTCATTTGAGCTCTTCTAATCCACTTGGACTTTCCTACCTGCCCTTGCTCATACTCCTGATATCCTGAAGGAGGAAACTGATACCTGAGAACTTGTCATCCACAAATCTACCTCAATGGTAGTTTTGGGAAAAAAAAAATCCATAGAAACTTGAAAGAATTTTGTTAGAGGATGGAGTGCCAGGGATCATTCAGGGAAGGAGGTTCATGAGTGGGCTGAAAAGCCTTTGGAGGAGCCCTCCAAGAGCTGTCCCTGTGTGAGGCCAGAATGTGCAGCTGCCTGGCTCTGAACATCCATTCTGATTCTTGTGTTGGTCCTCCTATGATGGAGAAAGGCTATCACAAGTTCTATTAATTAGATAAATTAAGTCCTAAGATGTATATTGTGTCATGAATGATGTGACCTTCAGGGAATTGATGGGATTTTCTCAGGGCCTGAGTTTCACCTCTCACCCTAGAACTGGTGACTGGGTGAGACCTTGGATCAGGTGCTATGGATGGCCCCATGGGATGCTCTCCCTCCAAACCCATACCTGCCTCTTTGTAGACTTGAGAGAAAACAGAAATGTGATTTTATTGAATAAATAAAATGAATTTGTGTGGTAATAAGCTCCAGCATATACAGAAACCAATGGTTTCAGCTCGTGTACCCATCACCACTGTGAATTTTCTTTCTGCCCTTTCCTTTTCAAAGCTCCTTTCCTGAGAAGGTTATTCTGGTAATTTTTTTTCCTGCAAACAAACTATTTTTGAAAAACAGATCCTTCCTAAGGGCAGTCAAGTGTCAAACATGGAGTTATGGATGGTGTCAGCTGTGTGTGGGAGCACATGCTCCATTTATTCATTAGAGCTGTGAGAGCTTAGCTGTGCAAATGCCAAGTGCCAGTTGTGTACCTGTCACTTTGGAGCTTTTAGTGAACATTGATCATCTTCACCCAGACCTTTATTTGAATAAAGTGAATGGGAAGTGATTTAAAAAAAACAAAAAACACAGTGTGAAATTTTCTTTTTTTTCCCCAGGTATTTTATTGTCTTGAGAGTGAACTTGAAAAGACCATAATCCAATAGTTCCCATCCCTGTAAAACCATTACTCAATGGGAAAAGGATCTGCACGTTCACTTTGGTCACTTGGTTCATTTAACTTTAGGGTGTACTGTCTTGGTATACTATGTAGTGACATATTTCCTGTTTTGTGTGTCCAGCTCATTCCCAAACCCCTCTTCTTTGTAGTTTGAAGTTGTCTTTAAATAATCCCTTGTATTACTTTTGGGAAAACCAACATCTCTGGGGAATGAGTGAGGGATTGGTTATCCTGGAGATCAGATAGGGTTGGTCTGAGGGTGAGGTGTGATAGCATTGGTATGATGGCATCTGGAGCTGCTGGGCCTGCTGTGGCCAGCAAGAGCTTCAAAGCAAGGTCCCACCTGGAGATAGAGGATAGCAGATATTTTTACTGCTCTTTTCCTTATTTCCTTATGCCCCTTATTCCCTTCTGGCTGCTCAGTGGGAAGCTGGTCCATGTCCTGATGCATTTCTGTATCTCTTCAAAACAACTCTGGGTGAGGCTGTGCCCACAACGTCCCCCTGCTCTTGTCACTGCATTTCTGTATAAATGACATCTCCTCCTTCAGCAGTCACTTCGGGGTCTCTCATTGTGCTATCTGCAAATTGAAATGATCTTGGAGAAACATGATTTAACAGAGAGTTTCCAAGGCACTGGTTCAAGTAGAATCTCCCCTCCTGGACAGCCAGGGGAAGATGGATGGGGTTTTGTCTCCTGCATTGGTGGAGCTGATTAGTGGGTTTTGTCATTGCTGAAGACCCCCGGGGGCTCAGATTGATGGGGGCTCAGTTGTTTTGTATTCTGCTCCTCTGCACTTTCATGTTCCTGCAGTGGTTAGAGTGAGAGAGAGAGGAGAATATTAAACATCAATAAATGAGTCAGGTCACATATGGAGCATTCAGCACAAGGCAGCCTCCTTTACAGGAAGCCTTGTTCTTCTATAGAATGTAATTCTGTCCAGCTTTCCAAATCTCCCCATAAGGCAGTAAGGAGAGGCCAAGATCAATCATGGATAAGGAGAGCCCATGGCAGGGGGTAGAATAGACTCTCAAGTCAAATGAGGAGGCAATAAAGCATGCAAAAATATTAAAATATTTTGATTCTTGAAAGGCTTGAATTCCTGCAGCCTGAGGCTTCCAGTTCCTCTGTAGCCTGAGGGGGTCTTGGACCTTGGGTGCACTTTTTAACACCCTGGATTTGATGGCAGAAAATGGGTGGATGGGAAGGAGCCTATGGAAGGCATAGGAAGAGCCTTCTTGGGTCCCCAGATGTTTAGGGTTTTGCCTCTGAAGTTCACAAGAGAAATGTGCAAGGTTTGTTTGGGGTTTTGTTGTTTGTTTGGGGTTTGGTTTTCAAATCCCAAAGGAATTCTAAGCTGCAGCTCAGCTAAGCTGAAGGGAGAGTCAGCAGATCAGGGACCACCTAAAATACTGATTTTATTGAATCATTATTTTCTAATGAGTTATTGAAACATTTTATGCTCCTAAGCTATAAAATACTTTGTAGTGGAAATGTAAGTAACAAATGACCAATCCCTGCTGGTGCCATCCAAAAAAGTATCATTTTGGTGACCTCTCCCCTGGCTGGAGTTGATTTTTGGGCTGCTTTGTAGCTCCTGGTGGCCCATCCTGAAGTGGAGAGGAAAGGAGCAAGAAATGGTCTTATTTGTAAGGAAAGCCTCTGGGTTCTGTTGGCCTTGGGCTTCCCCTGCCCCTCCCCACCATCCCTTCTCCTCTCCTTCCACTGAGGTTTGGGAAGGGACAAGCAGCTCAGAATTTGGGCAGGTGAAGCTTAGAGCTGAAACATTATTTACAAGTTCCCTGTGTTAACACAGGATGCTTAAGTGGTGCTTCTTTCACTTGAAAAAGAAACCATGCATCAAGGACTTTGCTTCAAGTGAAATAATAAGTCTAAATAAGAAATTAAGCTTTCTCATGCCCAGTTGTCAAACATTTTTGAATGAACAAGGCAATTCTAACATCTGAATGAAGTTTATAGCATCTTTTCTTAGAGGTGGTGTTTTATTTTTAAGAAGTGTTTATTTTTAAACAGTTTTCACTGATGGCAAAAAAATAGATATAATAAATCCTTCTATAACATGCCCAGAGGTGAAATGAGTGCTTGAAGGAAATAATGCTGGCAGAATTTCCTCTTTAAGTGGAGAAGGTCTTTGGGCTGTGAAAGCTGTTATGTGGTTAACTAGTTTTATTTAAACTGAAGGGAAAAGCAAAGCAGAGAACACATTTTCCCTGGTGAGCTGATATTTCTGGTTGTTTATGAGCTTCTGCATATTGTCACTTTTGAAAAGCAAAACAGGAGGAATATATGCAGGGGAACATAGATCATCTGGATGTGCAAACTGAATTTATACACAACCTAAAAATAGTTATAAACCCGTGCAGAAAGTGATGTGTTTACTAGAACTGAGTGAAGTGTTCCAGAAAAAAACCCCAAGCTGTCCTTCAGCTCTTTCTCTCCCTCCCTCTTCTTTCCATCCCTGGGACATTCACCCTCAGTGCCACAGCTGCATGAGGCTGAGGTCTCATGGCAAAAAAATGTGAGGAAGGTGTTGGTTTTTTTTTTAAATTTCCCCAGGTTCCTGCCAAGATCAACAGTGGAAATCAAAGACCAATAGAAGAAAAACTCTGGCAGTGTTTATCCCACCTAAAAGCATTGTTGGTTCTCCCGTAAATGGCTGGAGCTGCATGTACCAAACCCACACACCTAGGAGAGAATTTGTGAGGTTTTTTTGGGGTGACCATTGCTGGGATCCCATCAGTACCTTGTCCTGCTGAGAGTTTAGCCACGTTCCTCTCAGTTCTGCTTGCAAGGTAGCAGGAAACTCTCTGGGAAAAGATTTAATTTCAGTAATGACTGATGAATAATTTATTCACCTAATTTACAAATATTTTTCTGGAAAACACTTGAGGCTTTAATTAGGCACTCAGTAAATGATTTGTGCCTATCAGTGATTAGAAGTCTAATGAAAATCCCTCTATTTCTGAGTGGTCTGTCCACGTTTGGGACCTGATTTCCCTCTGGAGGCACCCCCAGGGCTTGGCTACAGAGGGAGAGCAAAGCTGGGACCCCCACCCCAGCCCTGGAGTTGGATTCTTTATCTCCTGCAACTATTCTTTCCCCCCAGACTCCCTTTCAGACTGCTGTGATCCTAAAAACCACATTTTGATTATACTTTGATTGTTAAATTATACTTCCATGCAGTCTGGTTTGAGTTAAAAACCTGCTGGCACCCTGGAGCTTTGGGAGTGGTAGAGAACAAAAAGTGTGATCCTGTTTGAGCTCTTCCATTCCCTGGTTTTCCAGTATTTTCCAACCTTTCCAAAGAAATCTAAGTGAATTTTCAGGGAAGTAAATCCCCTGTCTCCAAGATACTGCTCCAGAATTACCTTTGAATTGGTTCTCTTGTTTACAATTCCAAGACACCCCAGGAGGCAGAGATGTTATTTATATGCATGGTCACCTCTACCATTCAACACAGGAAAATAAAATCTATTTGCTTGACTCTGCAGAGGACACGTATTAGAAATTAAAGCCAAATATAATAGAACAGATGTAGCATCCCAAGCAACATCTAAGTTGTTAGCATGCTAGAGAAGGAGTTTCTTCACCCAAGTGGTAGTAGGCTCTTCATCTGTCTGCTTTCTGCCACTTCAGCTCTTACCTTGTCAACATTTTCTGCTTTTATTCCATTTTCCTTTCCTTACATCCACTTTCTCCTTGTCTTCCATGGAAGAAGAGGTGGAGATAACGTGTGCCCATGTTGTGTTGAATTAATTCTAGATTCTCATGTAGTTCTCTAATAAAATTCCTCTGGGTTGTCCCATTTTCTTACCCTTGTATATGCTAATATTAGCAATGATATTATTTAGAAGAGGGGAAAATAAAAAAATAAGAAAAAACAAATTAATTCCTTTTTCATTACTGTGTATTAGGAGAACAGCTCAGAGTAACAAATGTCCATACCTTTGACATAGTGATAAAATAATCATATTCATAGCAAAAATAATCACAACAATAAAGACAAATCTGGAAGTAAGGGAATAGAAGTGACCTTGGTTCCAGGTACTTTATCCCTCTATAGATACTGTTTGACTTTAATTTTTATTAATGTAGATAATGGCTTACATGGGCCTTATGGCTGCATTACTAGTGCTCTAAAATTTAATTAGATTTTTAGAGCAGTCGTTAATGTCTTCTCTAGGATTATATAATTCAGTAGCAGTGCCAGAAAACTTCATCCATTTCTCTGAAATGAAACTGTATTTTGTCTACAAGACTATCTTGAAGTCCTCAGCCTTTCTCATGAAATGACAAGCAGGGGTTTTTGCACTTCTTTATCATGGAGCTACAGGAGGGGTTGGCTTGGAAGGGACCTTCCAAGGCCACCAAGCCCAATCCCTGCCATGAGCAGGGACATCTTCAGATCAGGTTGGTCAGAGCCCCATCCAACCTGGGTTTGATAACAGATGAATCACTAAACCATGGAAAATAAAAATGTTTTCTTGAAAATCCTTTTAGAAGCTTTTTACAGTTAGGATTTTTCTTTCTCCTTGGGTTAGACCAAAGACTTGGAGTCTGTAAAATCACTTGAAAGAAGCCCATTTGAGGTCCACACAAACCTCAAGGAGAAGAGTGAGGAAGAGTGAGGAGAGCAAAAGCAAACCTCCTAACACAGGTGCTGTGTGTTAGGAGAAGATTTGGAAAGGTTTTACCTATTCACATGTGCTTGCTAAGGGGGAAAACAAACAGTGCATTTTTCTGGCATGGTAAATGTTTAGCTTTGTTTTACGTCGTGTCATGGTGATGACTTCGAGTCTGTATTAGCACTGCAGAGTAGAGATGTTAAGGGATTGAAGGATCAGATGTGTTGGGTAAAGAAATTATGAAAATAAATGACAGCGACCCAATTTATGAAACAATCCTCTGGTATAAAATAATTCCCTAATTTGTAATTGTGTGATTAACTCGCCAAGAACAAAATCAATCATGTCAGAATCATCAAAATAATTGCTGCAAGTTTTGCAGCAGTGCCTGGCACGCTGTGCACCCACACTTAACCCTCTGCTCAACTCCACACGTGCTAAAATCTGGGATGCAAGTTCAGAGGGCACAGGCTCAGTTGTTTGATAATAACTGAATCACAATAAGAAGAATAACAGCAACAACAAAAGCAACAAGATCCCTAGGCTATAATTGAGGAAATTGTCTCTGGCAGGTAAGACATTACCTCTGGGCTCTGAAGGGGAAAGGCTATGGGCAGGTTTGCTGAGGGGTTTCCACATGGCAAGGTGCTGGTGCCTTGGGGCTGGTGCTGGGGACCTGCAAAGTCCTGGGGCAGCTGAGGCACTGGTGTGATGCTGCTCAGGCTGCTTTTCTGTGTCACAGACTCTGGGAAATGAAAATAAATAAGCAAAATGAGGCATTTAATCATTAGAAACTTTCTTCTTAGGGAAAGAGCACAATGAAAGAGCTAACTGAGCTTGCACTGCTTGGCTTTGGTTCAAATCTGGTAGTGCTGTCATCCTGCAAACCATTCAGTAGAAAGGCAGATGGTTCCAAGTGCAGTTTGGAGCTGTCAGAGAGCAGTGGGTGCCTGGGTGCAGGTGAGCCCCAAGCCATTGCTTGGCAGCTGCAGAGACAGAAGCAGAAATGGGATGGAAGGCAGGGAAACGAGAGCCCCTGGGGTCAGGATGTGCCGCAGCCCCATCAGGAGGTGGTGGGTTCACATCCTCCCTGCTGGAGGAAGAAGTCTTGCATCTCATCCTGCCCAGCAGCAGGAGCTGGACTGGTGGTTCAGGAAATGAGCTGAGAGCTAGTTTATTAGCCAGGAAAAAAACCTCAGCAGCCAGCAACAACCCTTATTCATTCAGTGTTATTGATTTAACTGAAGGCCGTGGAAACTTGTTTCATGAGTAGCTCTGGCAGGGTTCCAGGTGGAGGCCAGCTTTGCCAAGGTAATTTTTTTATTAAAAAAGACCTTCCATTGAGCAGCAGAAATATCCAAAGCTTTGTAGGAGATGTGAAACCAGAGTCCTGCCTTTATTTTGAGATGAATGCAGCAGCTCGGGAGCTGCCGCTGCTCACTTGAGGGGTCGACAGATTCAGCAAAAGTGATGATGGAAACAGATCTCCAGAACTTGTAAAATTGTGAATCTGTCTGATCCCCCTGTCCTCAGGCACTTACACACTCTGTTTTATTTGTACCATCCCATTTCAGTGTGAAAAGGTCCAGTGTAAATGGATTTAAGCTTTTTTTATTTACATTACTTGAGAGCAAGCCCTGTCTGTAGAAGGGATCCACCACCTCTGGAAAGCTTTGCTCACCCCAGAGGGACTCTTCCATGTTTTAAATATAAATAAAAATAATTTTAAAATCAAGGAGATCTACTGTGTAGTTAGAAGAATTTCTAAAAACACAGTTAATCCTAAAAAGCTTTTCTATTTGATATTTCAGAGAGATGAGTTAATAATTCATAATTTAATGTATCTGATTAATTTTGCCTCTTTTTTCTCAGAATGTCTTCAAAGCACATAACAATTATCTCAAATGTACTTATTCAAAGTGACTCAGTGACCTCTCTTTCTAGATCACTTATTCCTGATTCCATTTTTCATCATTGCTGGGTTACTATTGGTTATTGTTCATCATTTCTCTTTGCTAATAGAGGAATGGCAAATCCACTTTAGAAAAAAAAAAACCAAACCCAACCCTGTGGAAGGAATGTCTATTGGAAATGCAGTTACAATTTCTTTCTCCATAATTTAGTTAAAAAATGTATATTTAGTGACCTGAAAATATCCATCCATAGGTGGCATGGGCTGCATGGCAAACATACTCATGGGGGGAGATACTGGAGGTGAATTAATTTTGATGCTTCCAGGAATGTTTGAAGCAAGTGTTAAATAAACAGTTGTTCAAATTCATAGAAGACTGTGTGCTAGGAATCTCTAAAGACCCTTCCAGAGCCAAGTGACCTGGTTTATTCTGTGCTGTGTCTGTCTCTATTGGTGTATTATTCCCATTTATTGGGGTAATACAACTTCTTTAAGTTGGCTTTTACACTTTTTTGACCTTTCTCTAGAATTTTCATTCCAAGGACACTTCTATCATTCACTCTACTTCTCCCTGATGTCCCAGGGCTGGGGACAGCACCGTGCCAACTTCCAAGCCCTGGGGGTGCACTCACATGATGAACTGATTCCCTGCTTCTTTGTCCAGCTGCTCCTCCATCCTTTTTCAGGGAACATTTACAGTGCTGGACTGCACTTAGTCAGGAACCTGAGCCCAGTTCAAGGATCATTCAGACACTTCAGGGTCTTGCTTGGCTTTCTGTCAGCTCTCAAGCTGGACTGGAAGCCCATGAGGAATCAGGTGATGAAGAAAATCCCTTTTTCTGGGGGAATTTAACCCTTTGTCCTGCCCGGGGCTGGGATGAGGGAGCACACAGAAGGGGTTCAGCAGCAGAGCAGATGGTTGTGTTGGCCTTGTTCAAGGTCAGAGACCCAGGAGCTCAAGTGTAGGATAAACCACCCTGTTTGGGAGGTGTAAATTCAGGGCAGGGTCCCTGGACACGTTTCCTTAGTGCCTTGGAACCGTGGTGCTCCAGCTGAGCAGGACACGGTGTTCTTCTGAGAAAAACAAGTGCTGAAGTCATGCTGGCCTGGGAATTGATGGGACATTTGAATCCAAGTGATGATCTAACCATGCAAATTGTATAAAGATAATGAACCTGTGCTAGCAGATGCAATGCCCTTAATATCAAGAATTTGATTTGCATAATATATTGCTAAGTGCATACGTTTATTAAAATAAAGTGCAGGAGAAGGACAATGCAATTACACCAGGGCAGAGCTGGCCAGAAGTCTAACAGTGCCTGTGTCTCATTGGAGGGAGATTTTCCCTTTTATTTCAGTATGCTATTTATTTTACAATTAAAAAAATATATTAAAAAAACCCTCTAGTAGTCAAGTTGATGGCCTTAATTTGATGGCTTCATTGAAACTAAGGATTTTATTTGCCTGTTATCTTTCTTCCCTTCTTACTAGCAGTCTGGGATGGTCATTTGTGGCATCCATGCTCGTCCACCAATTCAGTTTGATAATGAATTTTCCACAAATTATTTTTTTTCACTAAACCAGCATCTCTAAACACGAACACTTATTTTGTGTGGGCTAGGAATCAAAGCCTAGTAATGTTCTTGAGTTGATTTTGTGGAAATAAAAGTACTTTTAACTTTTTTTTTTTTTTCATTAGAGGCTGCACTGAGTGATTGCAGAGAAAGAAAACAGGGAGCAGCCTGAATTGCAAGGTACAGCTCCTAATGCCTTGGTTTAGGCTATTGACTCCCCCTAATGTATTTCCAGATGTCACTGAATTTTATTGCATTAGATCTATTGATAGCCTGAGGTGGCTTTTCTCCTGGTTATTCATAGTCACATTTCAATAACCTTTTTCTAAAGCAAGCCTTGTTTTTTCCAGCTGAAGCAACTAAAAGGTATCAGCATCAAATCTGATAAGTGGATACCCCATGGTTAAGAAAATTACATAGGCTTAATACCTAAGGCAAGTGAGATGCAATCTCAGCAGAAGAATCTAAAGGAAAGGAGAAGGATTATCATTGAAGGAAAAAGGGTATTAACACTTTTCTTGGAGCTGGAATGGCAGGGAACTGTTTTCAGCATTTTCATATAATTTTGGAGGTTTAAAAACCCCTGCTGGATGACTTTTGGTGTAGATTCTAGGAGGATGGTTGTCTAAATAAATTAATAAAAGTCAAACGTGGTCATGCAGCTTTACCAGACAATATGGACAGTGGAAATACTCACATTTCTATTGATTCAGACATGAATTTCAAGCGTGGTTTCCATATGTATGCATCTCTTTCTCCAAGGCACCCTTCTACTGCCACATCATTGGGCTATGGATGGGATGTGCAGTGTCTTGTGCTGGGCTGGGGATCTGTTTGAGATGTCCCAACACCCACAGGTGTCCCCATGGCCCTGGTGAGCAGAGACAGGGTGCAGACTGTCCCCAAGGGCTGCGGGGCTGCTGGCAAGGAGATGAAAAGGTAATTTTCAAGTTAATTTTCAGCTTCTGGTTGAGGCTGAGCAGGAGAAACAGTGCCATCTGCTGAGCTGGGGCCTGGGCATGGCTGGCACCAGGAGAAATGCCACAGCTCCTGCTACCTCCAGGGTTTTGAAGGTTAACCCTCTGATCAGCACGTGTGGAGGTGTGAATATGGCACCTCCTGGCTCTGCATGGTGTTAGGGGAGATAAGAAACCCAGTGAGGGATCATAAACCTATTTTTGTATAAAACCCTACTGCAGGAATCTTGTGTGATTGGATCTTCCATTGAAGGACTTTTTATTATTATTTTAATTTATTTTAGGCAGTCATCTTTAGGAAATACTGTTCTCAAAAGGCAATGGTAGCAAAGGCTCTCTAATGTTAACCAAGAAACAAATTTTCTGTTGACTTTGAGGGATTTTAGAAGTTACAAATTATAAAGCCAAAGAGAACTTCCATTTAGAAGACTTCTGACAGGCAGAAAATAAAAAAAAAAAAGTGGAGAGACTGTTTCCAAAGACACTTATTCCAACCCATTGGTATAAACCTGAGCAGAGCAGAGGTTGTGTATGGGTATGGCAGTCAAACATGCCTACTCACAGGAAAACAAAATAGGTATTTTCTCTGAGTCTGAGTGGCTTTAAATACTCAGTCTTAAAGCTGGGGAAGGGCTTCTGCAGACAACATGCTGCAAGAAATTGGAGCAGCCCACGTATCTCCCATCTGCTTGTGAGCAGAGTCTGCACCAGACATTGGTGATAACAAAAGATGTTTAGCTGGGGGTGATCAGTGAGTTTATTTTGGTCCAGTTTAGGCTGAAGCTGCCAGTCTAATATGGATGAATATAGAATAGCTATGGATGGATTGGAGGATTTAGAAACAGTAAAATCTTGGCTTGAAAAAGTAAATTTTGTTTTGCAGATTTATTTTTTTCACCTAAAGAAATTACTTGTGAGACCTTCCCACTCTTCACTTGCAGGAGAGCCAGAGTTAAGTGGGATAGAAGGATTTAAAGTAGATGGTGTAGATTTAAGGGAATAATTAAAATGATCCTGCTGTGAACTTCCCATTGCTCTTTGGAGGGTGTGGAGTGCCTGGCTTTTTGTTGCAAAGTTTTCTCATTTGACAAGTGACTCAGCCCATCCCTTCAGGTACTGTTATGGGCAAGGTCAAAAGCATCAAGTGTGCAGGTAGTTTGGAATTGGCTGTCTGCAGAAACCAGCAGGGAATTCAATCTATTACCTGCACTTGGATGCACTAAACCAACACTCCATGAAGCCATCGGAGCAGAGAAAAAGCTTCCTGAGCTCTCCCCAGTTGTTGCTGCAGGTGTGCTCTGCACCTGTCAGAGCAGGCATTCCTCACTTGATGAGCTTAAATGTTCCTTGGGAATTTTTTTTTCTATTAATAAAGCATAATTTTGACATTCAGAGACTTCATGTGACATTAGGGAAGGTATATTTAAAGACAATCTCAATATAAAAAGGTTATTCTGATAATCAGTGATGTTTTTGGAAACCAGGGATAATTCTAGCAAGCAAAACTACCCTGAAATCTGTGACTCTCTTCTTCCCATGAATTATATTCTTACTGTGTCTGTGGGAGCAGGGAAAGACAGCCATGGACATCTTGAAGCCCAGAGCTGGAAGGTGGTTGGAATTCATGTTTGAAAGTAGAAGTTGATTTCACTGTTAGCAGAAAATGATTACTCTACCCAAGTTAAAAGCAAGAGAATTCCCCTTTTGGAGGGAAGGGCAGTGAGGAAAGCCAAGGCACAACTGCTCTGATCTAAAGCAGTTGGTAACCATTGATTTTGACTTGTGTGAAAAGCAGCCTGCTTGTGGTTTTCTTCTGCTCTTGACCTTCAGTCTGAGGAGGGGTCTGGGCTGATTCCTCTGGCTGATTCCTGTGCACAGAGCACAGCCTGGCCCTGCCTCTGAGCCCTGAGTGTCCCCAGCCAGGGACAGCAACAAGAACTAGAGTGCCAGTGGCCACTCCTGTGCCCCTCCATCCAACCATACCCTGAGTGCTTGAGTGCTGAGACAGTATGAGATATGTTTGGTACAGGTGTCTCTTCTTTTAGCACTGCATAACTGCAGATGAGGAGTTTGGGGTCCATGGAGGAGTCGGTCACAATCATTTTATTGCTGTTTCTTCTCAGCTGAGGCAGCAAAGCTGTTTTAAATTATGCAGTTAAGCAATGGTAAATTTTATATTTATGTTTAGAAGACAAATTTGTTTATTATAGTGACAAAATTTTGATCCTGTTCACTGGATCCCTCCAATGTTTTGAATTTTTTTTTTTCTGTTTTGTCCCTTCTCTAAGAATGGCAGGGCTCAGGAGAGCCCTGTTTTCTGTTCCCACTTTGCCCAGCATATGTAGTTCATGGCTGCAGTGCATCCATCCTGTGCAAACAGGAGGAATAATTGAGCTATTTCAAATGTACACAAAACCCTGAAGCTTCATTTCCTCCCATCAGTTACTCAGCTAAGACAAAGATGGGGACCTGTCCAGGGATTGTGTTTTGGGTTTTTGTGCTTTACTTCTGCTGGTCTAATGACTAAAGACAAAATTACTGATTCCCTCAAGTGTCCACTGACTAAAGACAAAACTACTGATTCCCTCAAGTGTCCCATCATTGGTAGTTTTTATCCATCATGTTTAAATCCTTGCTGCATCTTTGAGTTCTTTTAGATACAAAACACCAAGGGCCAGGGCCAGCACCAGGCGGGTGACAGAGGTGACACAGTTCTCCCTTTGGCTTCACAAGTAATCTGGTTTCTTGGTGTTGTTGTCTGAATTCACACAGGGATTCAGATGAGTTAATAAAGCTGTTAGGAATGATGTGCAGGCTTGGATTAGGTGCTGAGCTGGGTAAGGTTGCACAGGTTCTGCTCATTCTGTCACTCAGTGCAGACTCAGGGACTCTGGGACCCATGGTCAGATGAGTAGCACTGGTCAGGAAAAGCTCTAGAGAAGCAATGTTCCATGAAGCTTTCTCAGCCCTCTAAGGGGTTAATTCTCATTGTCTTTTGCATAACCGTAGATCTCTGCTAACTCTGAGCTAGCCACTAACACTCACATGAAAACTCTGCAGACACAGGTTGTGGGTTTTTTCCCCCAAGTCTCTGAGAAGTCACTTGACAACCTGTGAAGTGGAAGAAGAGCTCTGGTGAGGCTGGGAAGTAGGTGGTGTCTGAGGGTAAGTGTATTTGGAGAAAAGCTGTGAAAATTCACAGCAAAAGCAGCTCAGAGATACCTGAAATATGCTACATTTAAGCTCCTTCTTGGTATAGACAAGCTGCTAATCCTGGGGATAGCAAAGGGTTTTCAAAAACAGAGTCAAGAGGCTTAGGTCTGGGTCTGAGAATGGAGCAAGGTTAAGGTCAACCTAAGCCTATAAGGTGGATGTGCCTTCTTTTCATCTCCAAGTAATGTACCTGGTAGATCTGTATGTCCCCTGGCTCTCTTGTCACCAGGCTTAAAGTGCTGGGGCTTCCATAGGAAACCTGCCTGGAGAGGGGAATTTCAGCTTTGGCACAGGTGGTCGCAGGTGAAGGAAATGAGACTCAAAATCTGTCACATATTGTTGGCTGTAAACAGAACATCCAGGCTAGGACAACTGAAAAATAGCTATATTGTATTTTATATCAAAATGCTCTTCTAAGCAATGTCTGTAAGTGGTACAGTGGGTGATTTCATGCTTTATTGTTTCTCAATCTGTTCAGTTTAGAGGGGAAAAGGTATTTTTTCATTCTCCTAGCTGCTAGCTTGGCCAGCACTGGGTGAGCTCTAAAAGCCAAGCTGTGATCTTTCAGGCTTCTCCATTTCCAGCAGTAATAAAGCATCTGCAGGACAAATTCTTCTTGTAGTTACACGTCTGGGTCCTCCATCTTCCAGGATTTCAGCAGCCCCTTCTGCAAATCAGTAGGACAGGAACTGGAAAAGCATCCCTTAGACTTGGGCAGAGGAGGCACAAGTGAGAGGAAAGTGACAATGGAATTGTGGAAACATGACAATGGAGAAAGTTTTTCCAAGAGTGAGACTAGCAGAACTGTGGGATGTGATGTCAAGGAGGTGGTGACAGGTCTGTTGCTTGGATATTTTCTGTGAAAGGGCAGGAAGATGATGTAATTCATCATAGCTGGAGGTAATGCAGGCATTCTGGGGAACAGGGACATGAAAGAGGGCCAGAGAGTTACAGCATCTTAAAGTCTACTAGGATTTTTTAAAGTAGGACAACTCTTTGTTTCCCTTTATTTGATGTTTTCTTTCCAGAACCGGATCCTCCAACATTTCTGTGACTCATCCAAAGAGCAGGACAATAAGAAGTTTTCAGCCCAGCATTTCTGATGGCTGATGGCATTTGCCTGCCTGGGCTTTCCATGCTGAGCACATCTGGGAGGTTGTGCCTGTAGTTGCCAGCCCTAATTAGTGTCCATCCACTGGTTTTCAAAAACTGAAGCAGGAAGAGAGGCCAAGTTTTGCTTTTTAGGATCCACAAGAGCCTTTCCTTGGGTTCAGCTTTCAGAGCAGACCCTTGGGCCCATCACCTCTGGCTCTTTCAGACTCCCCTTCCCTGCTTTGGACCATCCTGTCTCCTCCTGGATGTCTCCTCCTCCATCCTGACTCCCAAACACTGCTGCCCTGCAGCTGCTGCTGGGTTTGAGAGCATTACTTTCAAATATTCTGTTTGCTGTATATCCCTTTTGCACACTTTTTTTCTGTAGTTTTGCCCTCCCCTCACGTGGCTCCTGCCCATTAAAGCTGCATGGAGGTCTCCAACATCTTCAGACACTTGAGGATTAAGGACTGTTGACCTGCTGATCTCTGTGTTGCTCTTGTCTGGCTGTTTCTTCCCAGTGTAAAAGCTTCTCTAAAACACACTCGTGCAGTTGAGAAGGTTTCCATCCACCCTGACCCCCCTCTCCCCCTTTGTCATAAGTCTTGCTGTATGACTGCAAATCAGCACTGTGATGAGTTTCCTGGGAAAATGATTTGCAAATGGAGAAAACAAGCTGGCGTTTTTTTAATTTATTTATTTATTTCAACTCCATAAGAACTGAAATGCTCAAATGCTCTCAGTGCTCCATTGCCACACAGCCAAGTGCAGACACGGGCACCAGGCTCTCCTGCCTGGGAAACCAAGGGCTGCTCTGCCTGGCTGGGAGTCCAGCAGGAGATTTTATTTCCCTTTAGCCACTGGAGGGAAAAACTCAGAAATGAAAGAGGTGTGTGAGCCACTAGGAAGGATTTTTGCACAGTGACTTCTCTATGGGTGAAAGAGGGGCTCGTGTTTTCGACTACACCAATGGGACTGATTTCACCAGATTTAAATGTGGGTGGGGATGGAGATTCAGGAGTTGTTGTGACTACTGAACAGTTACCTGAATCAGAAAAACTACTTGGCTTCACCTGCTGGTTCAACTGACTTCACCAGCTAAATTCTGTAATCCTTACTCCAAACTCACGGCCATCTAGGAAAAACAGCAGGCACAACAGCTCTGCAGTCCCTTGCTTTTCCACATCTAACCCTTGCTGTGACTCAGAGTCACCCTTCTTGGGAACCTCTCCAACCAGGTGGCACGAGCAAGCTCAGCAGAGGACAGAGGGGTAATGCAGGATGCAGTGAGAGTGTCTGCAGGGATTTGTGCCTGCAGGGCTGGAAGGAGGAGAGGAGGCAGCGTCAGGCAGGCAAGGAGAGGAACTCGAAGCAAAGACTCACTGCAGAGGTAGGATGGGTCAGGGCTTTTCTGAAAGCGATGCTGTCTCCTTTCATCCTACTTTGGTCCCTAAAGTATGAACCCAAAACACAGAGGGTCAGCTGGTGGCATGCAATTTTGGAAGCCTCCTTGACTCAGGAGATCTTTCACTTTCATCTTGTCTCTCATCAGTGGTGTACTTCGCCAATTAAAAGACCCCAAGCAATTAAACTGTCTATAATTATCCATGGTATCACGTTGGCTTGCTGGGCATTAGCCAGACAGCACATTTAACAATCACTTACACTTCAAATACCCTAATCAGCAATTATCTAAAATGCATAACCTTAACAATTAGCAACTCGGGGTCTTGTTTGCTTGAAAAAGTGAGAAAAAGCAACTCCCTAGCACCGAGCCTTCCCCTTCCTACACGGCTGCAGCAGACGTGGGAGGCAGCATAAATCCTAACTGGGATATTAGTGCATTAACATCAGCTTCAATTGAAGTGGCTTTTAGGAATGATGGAAACAACTGACTGTCACAATATTGTATGAATTGAGTGCGGGCACCAGCTCTGGTAATAGATAGTTTGGGATTCACAGATATAAAGGCACAATAAATAATATAAAAGGGACAAACCATTCATCTTCACGTTGCCACGTTGAGACTTGCTGACTTGCATTAGCTTTTCTTTGGCGTGCAGCTTTGTCTTTTTACAAATTATTTTTTCTATTATGACACGAAACGTTTGCAGATTGGAAAAATACACTGCTTAGGTGGAATGATGAAGCAGTTATTCTAACAGCTCGGTATTTCCTGATAATCTCAGAAATGTTATTTGTTCAAGTCTTAATGGAAGAAAAATATAGGGAGCATGAAAAAAAAAAAAAGCTTTGCCAGGCATCCCTATTCTGCCCTTGATAACTGTGATCTATTTGGTAAGTCATCAAAGATGTAAGAGAGAATAAATCTACCATGACTGCTGTCTTTATATAGTCTAAAATAACACATAAGGTAATTTTATTCTTTTTCTAAACATAAGTACTATTTTGTGAATCTTCAAACATTTTTTTTTTATTCCTACAGTATATCCTTTTAGTTGATAGCTCTCATCTTTTATGGGAGAAGCTGCTGAAGCTGAGTAGTTAAAGTTTTTCTCGACTTCTCTTATTTACTGGAAGCAACTTGGATGTATCATAAAAGAATAAGGATTGCACTTGAAATGTTTTCCTGTGTACATTCTCCTAGTAAGTAATTCCTTAATGGAATATACAACAAAAGAAAACATTCTAGAACAAGTACCTGGCCTTGAATTATGTTCATTATTCAGCATCCTTGCCAGCACCCAGCTGAAGTGGTAGATGTGCATCTTCAAAAAGCAAGTGCTGGTTTATCTGTAGTGTTTTCCAACCCCCTTCTGTCTCCTGTGTCTTTCTAAATAATATTTTACATCTAATATTACCATTAAAATATGAGTGTTGTTCTGCCTCCTGCAAGCACCTCATCCTCTTTTTTGCATCCTTTACAACTCCCCATCTTTTACAGGCTGGGGCAGAATGCAATGAGCCATCAGCTCCAACAGCCAGGACAGCAATTCCCTGGGGGGGGGGGGGGGGCATAGGAAAAAAAATACAGGTGAATAAATTACTGTAATTAAAAACCTGTTTTAATTTTACTTTTTGAATTTTTGAAAGGATTTTCTATGCAAAGTTTGGTGCTGTACAGAAATGCACTAGGCACAGAGATGAATCCCCAAGGAGTTGCTCTCGGGTGTTTGCAGGGTATGAAGTTTCTTACAGGGGAGGGCTCAGCCGTGAGGAAAGGGATGAGGCAGCACATCCAGGGTGCAGATGCTGCAACTCTCCAGCAAAGGACTCCCAAGCCATGCAGCACCCAGGGGGCTGTCCCAGCCCCTCTTGGGTCGAGCTTCTCTCCCAGTCAGCAGCTCCTTCCTTCAGCCCTCATGCTCTGCCAGCAGAAGCAGCTGGGGCTTTACACCCTCTTACAAAAAGAGTTTAAAACACTGTTTGATCGCCGTGCTTTGTTCATCAGCTTCTAACACTTTCTTTTGAATCATTTGGTGCAGCTTTTTTCTTTTCTGATTTCCCCTCTGACAGTGTCCTCTCACACAGCATCCATCAGTTCCTGTTCTGCTGCTCCATCTCAGACATAAGGAATGATTTCATGATGCTGCATACATGCTCTCTGCTCACTGAGCCTCTGCTTGCTTTATTGCAATGAATTCTCCTGGAAAGGAATCATTGAGACATGATAGGATTTGAAGTTACAACTCTTCCTGTCTTTGATAGCCTGCCTCCAAGGGAATACATCCCAACAGGGATAAACAAAACCAGAAGGGATTGTGTTGACTAATTACCACCCCCATTTAGAAACAAACATCAGGCACAGGGCACCACAGTGAAGTCAACACAAAGAACAATAAAAAAAATATATATAATTGTGGAGGAAATGAAAACACAACAGAACTTAAAGGCAATTAAAATCCTTCTTCCTATTTTATTACTGAATAAATACTTGGGGATATTTTCATTTGCTTCACTTTTTGTTTGCTTGTGGGGTCTGCTTGTTAATGTGACTGGGGTGTATGAGAACTGCTTAATTAACCTGTTTTTGTGGGCATCTTGCAGTTTCTATGAAATATGTATGCTGACAGCTCTGTAACAATAGAGAAAAATCGAAATGACAGTTTGGTAAGCATTGGTCAATTAAAATATGTTCAAAAAATGCAGATTTTGAATTATTGGACCAGGCTTCTCTGCAAATTGGAATTCAGTTAATTTAATTCCTTGGTTCTATGGCAATTTACATAAAGTTATAATAAAAAGCCCAGTTATCTCCTCAAAAGCTGCAGTTTCAGAATATTAAAAATGAAATAATATAATTTTTATTTTATCGTAACTGAATGCAGAAATACCAAATTGACACACAAACAAAATTGAAACGTATTCTGCTCTCATTTACAAAGAATTTGGTGTGCAATAATCCCTGGCAACATTGTGTGAGTATCACAGGGCTGCTGTGGAAGCTGCCTGTGGTCCATGTGTCTGTCCCTTTGGGGGAGGTTAGCGCTGGTCCTTTCCTGGATCTCACCTGTGGATGCCTTTGATTTACTCCAGTAAATATGTATATATTGCATTAAGTAAATGTGGCTTTTGTTGAAGCCCTGGAAGTTATTTCCTTGAAACTCTGCTGGTGCCTGGGCACCCTTGGAGGGAGTGGGTGTGCAGAGCCTGGGTTTGTACCTTGGGGCATCCTCTGGATCCTTCCTTCAGAAATCTGCAGCTGGCTTTTCTTTAGCCATTTCTCCCCATCTGCTTGATGTCTGTGTTTCTGTGCATTCTGTGCAAGTGTGTACATTTAATGACTGCATTTGCAACTGGCTGTTGTGTTCCTGGGGCTGGGCTGAGAAGATTTAAGCACAAACTTTACTGATTTAAAAAGACCGTGGGGAAAGGATCTGTTTGCCTAAATGTAAATATGGAGATTAAATATTTGTTATGATGACCCTATGAATTAGTGGGTTTGATGCTCAAATTAAACATGCATAAAGCAATAAACCTTCAGTATACATGGGAGAAAAATACATCTCTGTGGCTGCCCTTGCTGCAATAAAATCCTGCAGCCTGTGCTGGTGTCTTCTATCCATGGCTGTAAAGGAAAGACTTCAGGAAGGGTCTGATCTGCTCCCTAAGGTTGAACCTGCTGAGGCTGGGGAGGTTTTCATCGAGGGAAGGGAGGTGCCACTTGGGTTGGTACAGAGCTGGGCTCAGCACCTTTCCTCCAGGGCCCTACCCAGTGCTCCAGGTTTGCTCTTCAGCTGAATTGAGCTGAGTGAGACAAAACCATGTGCTTGGAGCTTCGTGGTTCCTTTGGCTTTTCTTTTACCTGTCTGTAATTGATTCATTTCAGCATTTCTGTCCTTTAGAGCAAATGCTTTCTGCCCAAGTTAAAGATCTTGCTGTGTAGGGGAAGGCTGCATCATCTCGGAGCCAAGCATCGATAATGCTCTTAAAGAGGCAGCAGGAAGGGTTCAGCCAGCTGTGATCAAAGGAGGACAAATTATTTAGCATAAATAGAAGTTTTCTGGCTTTTGCATTCCCTGCTAGAATTTAGGAATTGTTAGAGACTTGTTGCCAGAGCTGCTGGAGCCCTGGGGATCAGAGGGGTGGGAAAGGGTCTGAAACCTTTCCCTCTGCTTTACAGTTTTTGGTGTTGTTTTGTGCCTCTGTTGGTAGAACCTCAGCAATATTGAGTTGTCTCATTTCAATGCTGAGAAGCGAGCTGAGAGCAGCATATGCTTTGCCCAGGAAAACTTTTCACTTGTTTTTTTTTTTGAGTATTATTTAAGCAGAAACTGGGGTTTGCATGGCTGTAACTTTATATATTTGCTTTCATTCTTGCAAAGACTTCCAGGTGCCTGGATAAACCCTGTCACTGGAAACTGGGAGCAATGAGCTCTGTAACTACTCCCACAGATGCATTAAGCTAATGCTGCTCTTCAGAAAGAGTTGTCAAGGCACTTTTGCAGCACCCATCAATGGCTGAGGGCTGGACCCTTCTCATCCACACACCCAGCCCCTGGCTTGGCCAAGAGCAGGAGTCGATAGCTCTGGTGCTGCCCTTACATCTGGGCACTGCCCTGGGTTTTTGCAAGGCCCTGCAATTTCTAAGTGCTGGTAGTGACATTTAAGATTGATAACACCATGTATCCAGGTGTATAGATTTTTGGGGGCACTACGTGATGTTAGTAAATGTCACTCTCTGGTTTCATAAGCTTTTGCAACACGCTGGTTTAAATTCTCTGTCTCTGGATATTTTTAATTTTTTTTTTTTTTTTTTGTCTGGCTGGATCTCAGAGCCCCGGAGTGCTCTGAAGCCACACTGAATTGGTTTTATTTGTGGGCCAGAAGAGCTGTATGAAATTCTCTGGTGCAGAAGGCATGTAGAAAAGAGCAGATAATTTTTTTTTTCTCCTGAATTGGCAATAAGTCTCAAAGCAGAGAGAACCACAGGCTGTGAAATATGGAAGTGTCTCCCCATAAACACAGGGTTTATTCTCCTTAGAGTTGGCTGAGGACAACAGCACAAGAAGAAAAGTATCTGGTTACCTACATGCTACAGATATTCCTGGAGCCAAGGAGTCCAAGGGGGTAGAATGAAGAGAAGGTAACCTATAGCAAGCAGAGATGGTGAAATATCACTGCAGTGTGAGGTGTGTACCTGGGGGAACTGGACTCCTACCCTGCCAGGGTGCACTGGGGCTTCAGTGGGAGGCTGCCACGGGAAACAGTAAGTCAGACTGAAGGGTGTGCTATGGGGATGGTTAAGGTTTGTTGGGTTTTGGTGGGTTTTTTCCTGATTGAAAGAAAAACTTGCCCTGATTTTGGAATAAAAGGCATCCCTGATGAGCACCGGTTGTGAAAGGGCTGATGTGAATATTATGATGATGATTTATTTCCTTAGGAATGTTGTAATTTCAGCATTTCTGTAATGATTATAAGTGGATGCAGGAAAGAATGTGGTACTGCTTCAGATTAGCAAAAAAACTCAGTGTACTTCATGTGTCAGGCTTTTGCAGATAGTAAGTTTTCTTTAAAAGCATAAATAAATAAACAAAGCCACACTGAGGTTTTGCTTTTACAAGATCAAAGTTTCAAAATTAAGACTTGAAACTTGTCCCTATTGCCAAACTTTCCTAAATATGATAAAGCAAAATTTTACCCCTCTAGTGTGACATCTCTAAATAATATTTTTATGCCTGTTGCTTATCATGCTTTTACTTCAAAAATAGAAATGAAGTTGATTTCTCTGCTAGAACAAGCCATGGAGGGATCTCCTTAATTTCTGGTTTGCCTTGAAGAACAAAAACCCTGAGCACTGGGAGCCTCGTGCTGGTTTTTCTGGAGAGAAATTTTGAAACGTGACTGAAAACCTTGCTGTGTGAAGCTGTTGCAGTCCCCTTGCAAAATGGGATCTGGCTTTCTTGAAAGCAAAAGCTGAATTCCTGTTGAGTGTTCCCCATGCTGTGCCTCTTGTAGGTACCCAGGTGGTTCCTGGGTCTGCAGAGCTCAGGATTTGTCTTGGAGTTGGGATTGCTAAAGTGTGCAAGAGAGAGGCAGGAATGTGGGGAGCAAGGTGGTGGGAGTGCCCAGCAGCAGCACTGTGCTGGCAGGGAAAGGAGTGGATTGACTTCAAAAGAGCAATTTAACAATGTTGGGAAAAGTTTGGAGATGTTGGCTGAGCCCAGGGCTCCTGCCCAAGGCTGGGAGGGCAGCCAGTGCCTGACACCCATCAAGTGAAGCTGCTTTGCCCCGTTAGTTTTCCTGGGCTCTGCCCTCGGGTTACAGAGACAGGGATTTGGACAGGAGCACCCAGCAGGTGGAATAAAATGTGACATTATCTGCTTTACACTCTAAAGCAGGCTGTAAAAATCATTGAATGCAAGGTTTCTTTAAAGAGTGCATAAAGTAATCCCTGGTGTTCTTAGCTACTGAGGAACATGACAGAAAACAGTGCTTTCTGTATGCTTTAAATGCTTTATTGCACATGATTTCCATTCCTTTATTGCTAAGAGTGATGGGTACCATTTCAGGTTTGCTCTGCTTTGGTTTTGGTAATGTCACTTCTGATTAAGCTTTCTATGGTCTGGCAGACAGAACCATGAAACAGTTAAATTTTGCATGAGCGCCGTGAAGATCCTCTTGCTTTTGGGTTTCAAAGTATCAATATCCTAGCTTGAGGAAATCAGGCCTAATTAAAAGAAAGCACTGATGCAAGATCTGCCTTTTTTTTTTGTTTTTAATTATTTTTTTTTTACTGCATTCTTTCCCTCTCAGAAACACACATCCATTTTAAAGCCAAGTACACTTCAGCTACCCGGGCTCTGTTACACAGCGTATAGCGATGACAGGGAGCTTTGATTTCTTTAAGCTGTTAATTCCTTAGCTGCAATTTTATGTATTGACTTCAGCAGCATCATACATTTGGCTTTGAACCACTGGATCAGAAGATTTTTTGAATGTTCAGCTCAATACTGCTTAGTTAATAGTTCCAGTGGTGCAGCAGACAGTTTTATTGTACGGCAGGAGGCGAGCTATAAATCACAGGTAAGACCTGCTGGTATTTATTGCCCAGAAAGCCTTTGCCAGAGATCTGTTTTACTGCAATTAAAAGGTGCATATTCTCAAGGAATCTCTAAGTTTTGCTTATAAAGCAAAGGGCTGCACCAGTATCTGCCTGGTTTTGAGTAAGGAAACCCTGTGATTTAATGTTAGAGGAAAGCGTCAGAAGGATACCCAAGAAATAAAAGTGAATCTTATGGCAAGATATAAAATGCAGTGGGGCAGATTGTAAAGGAAATGGCAGAATTTACAGAACCTGACTCTCCCAGGCAGTTGGCAAATGGACTAAAGAAGACAAATTTAAGACTTGCCAGAAGAAAACCCTATATTAAGGGGTAGAAATTCAAGTGTTCTGCAAAGAAAATGTAAATAAGGCAAGAGACATGTAAGAGGATTGTGGTTAAATGGAAGGCAGAGAAAGAGCTTCATGCTGAGGAGGAAGGATGTGTTGTATGGGGAAAAACACCAAGTGTGAGACCACGGGAAGATTTTGGGAACAGCTGCCACATACCCTGGTAAGTGACTGTCTAAGCCATTATGAAACCTGAATAGTTTGTAATGGGAAGAGATGTGTAAAAGGTTAATTGCCTTTCTCTACTTCTTGATGCCTAAACATGTTAAAAGAAATTGCTTTTGTAAATGAAAAAATTCAGTAAGCAGCAAATCCCAGAGTCCTGTAGTTCTGGGAACACTCACCTGAGCGGTGTTCCAGGACTCAGGATCTTTGCTGTTTTCTGTGCCTTGGTAGTTGTCAGGAAGTGAGAAGAAATTACATCTGCAAAGTGCACGATCAAAGCATGGCAGCTTACCTGATGAGTACTGGGGAAGCACAGAGTCCTTCTGAAACAGACAAGAACATTTTTGTGCAGGGTGATGACTACACAGATTGGGTAAAAAAAACCTCTTGGTGAAGAGACCTTGTGCTTTAGTCCCTCAGGGTCAGAGCCCAGGTTATCTGTTTAGGAGTTGCAGGCAGTTAATAAACTAAGATTCCTACTAAGCAAGGTTACTACTTAGCCATAATAATGATAAAACTATTCCCTTTCACCTCTTCTTGGAGTGTTAAAGTATTCACTTGTTTGTCTGAGCTCTGGCAGTGTTTCTTACAGAGGGAGCTGCAGTTCCCCAGGGATGCTGGACAGGCACCTTCTTTACCCTATTCCCCGTAGGGAAATCTGCTCTGTTGTTGTGTTAAGCTTTTTCAAAAAGAAACACCTGGTCTGTCAAGCTTCTAAAGTACCAAAAACCTCAAAACAAACGCCACATATTATAGCTAAAATCATGCTAGTGAGGGGAAAACCAAAATGGATGTTAAAAGTAACAAAGCTGTATGAGACGCTACCAACAAATGCGTTTGAGTGGATGTGCCATGTTGCATTTGTGATAACTGGTGTTAGGAAATTACTTTGGCTTTCTGCAGTTTTCATCTTTGTGGGCTGGTGTGTGAAATATGTGAGGAAACTAAAGCACCAGCCTAGATTTTTCATCAGGAACCCAGACCCGAGACGATCAGATATCGCTGTCTCGGAAGTTATCCACAGGATAGAACTGGTGTCCTCCTAGATAAATTCTTTGTCCAAGTAAAACCAAGCAGCTGCAGTTAATAAAAAGCTATCAGTTGTCCCACAACTGTCTGGGAGTGTTCGTTCACCAGGGAGAGAAATTACATTGGAGGGGAGATGACAGGATGGCTGCTGAGTTGTGCAAAATCAGCAGTGTTGCCCTGCACTGATGCTGGCAGGGCTGCAGGGCTTTTTCACCTGCATGGGGGTGCCTTTAGGAAGAGCAGGGCACAAAACAAACCAGAAACCATTCTGTAGTAGGCTACAGTAATTTATTTTTTTTTCGGTCTGTTGGAAGTAATGGTGTCAAAATTGCTGTGAACTGTGGCATTTGGGCAGTGTTGGTTTCAAAAATATGTTTGAAGTGCAGTGTGTATATTTAAATATGCAGCTTCTTTTTCTCTTCTGAGCTTGGTAAGTGCACTGATTTATCCTCAAGGCTTCTGTTCTTAGCTATGAATACAGGGGACATGGCTTGATGAGTTCTCATGGTACTTTCATGATGCTGGTTTTTTGCTATAGCCCTTAACAAGTGAAGTCCAACATCTGGTCTGGTCCTCCTCAAAATGAAGGGTTGGCTGTGAAAAGGATTATTTGAAATTTGTTTCAGAGCTGAACTTCAAACAATGAATAAATTTGTGCTAAATTTTGAAAGGCTTCACACCACGTTCTCTCTCCCATGAAGGGCTCTGAGGTTTTATGTGGCTGGAGGCTCAGTTAATGGGCACAGATTTCACCTCCAGGTTCACCTCTGTTTGTACAAGTAATCCTGGAAGTCTCTCTGTAACTTTGCAAGTGAAGCACAAGAACCTAATCAGGTTAGATGGCTGGTGAACTTCCCTGCATATAAATTATGGATCTGCAGAGGTCTGATGAAGTTGTGTATCCTGAGCAGTCTCCATGTGCATGTACTCACCATCTGCTCCCAGGAGAGGGATGATGGAGGATCATTAAACCCTAATGGTATTTACTGGAGTGGAAGCATTGGAGACAGCCCAGTGACCACAATCCAGACTGGAGAAACAGGAAATAGTTTAAACTCTCTTCAGAGGCTGGAAAGTGCAAACCCCACGTGAAGCAGCAGATAACATAGTGAGTGGTGTATTGCAGCTCAAACACAACCTGGGGAAGGAAAATAGCTGGAGGCCAGAGGAATAAGGAGGACTGGGGTGATGCTGTAGAAGTCTTCTCTCCTTTGAGTCCTTCAAGTTTCCTCAGGATGAGCAAGAAGCCCAGGTTGGCTGCTGCTCCTAGGAGAGAAAGCAATCTCTGGTTTTGGAAAGTTGGGCTTCTAGGCTGTATTGTTTAAAATGGCAAATAGTAGCTTAAAAACTCCTGATTCTACTAACTACCTTTTTCCTAGTATCAAGCAGAACTGGCATTTTCAAGTTAAAGACTCATACATGAGGGTTAACAAGGATTTTGCATTTTCCAGACACACCACCAGTGATGCAGCCTTAAATGTCAATTGATTGAGAATATCTTTCAACCTTACGTCAATAATAGGGTTTAGTGTGATTCTCCCACAAGAAATCTCTGGAGTGATCTCTGTGGTTGACTCACTCCCAGCCCATCCTTCCCTGAAATGCTGTTTCTTTCCACATGCTGCCCAAACCTTACATGTGCTGTGTGGAAGCATAATCCCAGCTTTTTCTGTTACCACAGGAGAGGTGGAGCATCACTACCTGAGCAGCAGAGAGGACTTCAGAAAATGGCAGTCTGGGGGCTTTTTTTTCTGCTTTTTTCCTGGCCCCAAACCTGTCTGTCATACCTGTACATATCAAATTATCAAGGTCTGGCCCTGGGCTGCAGCCAGGAATTATGGATGAGCATCATGGCAGATTTTCTGTGGGGTGCTCTGAGAGTGTCTGTACTCTGAAAACCCATCCCTTGGGAAGTGTATCAAGGTAAAGTCTCCCCATGACAAGGGACTAAGTTTGGCCCAGCTTCAACACTGGTTTTTATTAGCTATGACCAGTCCTGGAAACAGATGAAAAAGAAATCACAGGAAGTTTTGGGTTGGAAGGGACCTTAAAGCTCATTTAGTTCCAACTAAATGGGACAACTCCCACAGCCCAGGATGCTCCAAACCCCATCCAACCTTCACCACTGCCAGAGATGGGGCAGCCACAGCTTCTGGGGGCAACCTGAGGGGCTCAGCACCCTCACAGGGGAGAATTTCTTTCTAATGGCTCATCTGAATCTAAATCCAGTTTCAAATCAGAGTGGCTTGCAAGAAGTTATCATGATACAGGTGGGTTTGGGTGAGAAAAAACCAAGAGAAGGCTGGAAGGAGCAAGTGATTTAAGGAGCTTTTTGTTTCTTAACAGAGGTGAGAGGCTGCAGTGAAACACTGAAAAAGTAAATGCAATTGTGAAGGCTGCATGAGGGATGGGTTGTAGAGCTGGGGAAGTTCTCTGATAAATTGTCTTTAACACCTAGGTTTGACCACTCCACCTGCACTCTACTCACTAATCCATCACTTCTACTGCTGCCTTCCATGTCCCCATCTTGTGACCAGCTGAAAACATCTTTTTTTATTAGACTAGAAACAAAAAATCCTTTTCCTCCAAATATATCTGTCATATTTCTTTAGAAAGAATCAACAGGATGAAAAATAAAATAAACCCACTGGTCTTAGCTGGAGACACAGAAAAGATATTTGCTCTTAAAATGCTGTCTGGTTTGATGTATAATTTCATTGTAGCTAAAGATACAAATTTAATAACTTTTTTTCATCAATCTGTTATTATGCACACTTGATGGAGGGTTTCAGTTTCCCAGGATATCCAATTTGATGTGCTGTGGGTGTTACAGCCACTCAATATCACACAAACATTGCATATTAGGTCCTTCCTGCCTCTGAGTTTTGTTCAGCAACTAAAATACTTGGAAGTTGAATTTGAAAGATGCAGAAAGTAAATTTCCCATTTGTATTTAATCTGTTCAGCTACATATTTTGCACATGAAGTGTTGATGGGTGATTGTCGAGGAGCAGAGGGACACAGTGTGGTTGGTACCTTGCCCCTGGGCTGCACAAGTTCATGCTACAGGAAGGTTTCTTTCCAACTAGAAGTGCAAGAAGAGAGAAATAGGTCTGTAGAAGCCCATAAAACCATGTTTTATGGGTTCCATGTTCCTAATTCTGGGATATTTTTAAAACTCAGTTTGTACTATCTTGTAGTATCACAGCTCTGTCCTCAGAGTGGCTGCAGGAGCTGTGCAGAGCTACTGGAGGTTAGGAAAAAAGCTTAAAAGTGGAAAAGCAAAGGACCTGCTTCACCCTTTGGACTCAATGGTTCTGCCTCCTGTGCTCCAAGGATGTGGAATCTGCTCAATACTCAAATATTACAGTGAAATAATTGAAGGATGTGATCTCTTTATTTTTTTTCCCTGTGCATGTGTTTCTCTTGGTTCAGAAGAAAGTTGCTTACCTGTCCATAAGCCCTACCCTCTGCTGCTATCCTGCATGGACAAGGTGACACTTTTCCTTTAAAGTCTGTGAATTTTGTGCATATTTCCTACTTTTGAAGTGGCAAAGCTAATCAATATGATAATTTGAATTCCCAGTCAGGGGTGGAAGTCTTATAATTTATCATCTTTAAGTTCATTCCATAGAAATGTAGGGCAAAGGAAAGCACCAGGGAGGGGAGCAGTGTGAGAGCTTGCATGGCTCAGACCTGCTTGTCCCAACTAGAACCTGATTTGTCCCTGCAAGGCAAGTGTGCTTTGTCAGGGATTTCAGCTTGTGTGTTATTGGTGGTTAAAGATGAGCTTAGAGGATGGGTCTGGCTCATTTATTTATTTGAGTGCAACAGCTGCTGGGTTTGTGTCACCCCAGACATTTAAATACCCCTGTGCTGACAGCAAGGTCAGCATTGCCAGCCTGCTCTCTGTGCAGGTCTCTGTGGATATTCAGTGTCACCATAAATTCAGTCCTTTGCCTGTCTGGAATTTGCATTCAGGCCAGTGTTCCATGATGAGTGCTGGAGGTGAGCATGGAGCACAGGCAGCTCTGGGCTCTGGTGGATCCATGGAGCAGCTGCAGCTCTCTGGGGTGCCTCAAGGATCACTGATCCAGCCCTGGTCACAACTAGGAGACATCTGTGTTGGGATCCTGTCTGATACCTCCAAACCCTCGTTGCAAAATCTGTTCACTGGACACTCCTGGCTGACTACAAGTTGGCAAAAATATCAGACAGGAGCCCTGTGCATGAGATGTCAGGGCTTACATGGGAGACATGCATTGCCCTTGATTAGAGAGGGACCAGATCATCTTGTCCTTCCTGGAAAGCACCAGCATGGGCAGCACATCAGCCCCCACCTGCTCCTGAGCCAAAGAACTGCTCATCACAGAGGGCAGAACATTTGCAGCCTTGCTTCCAGGCAAAAAAACCCAATCCTTCCCTGCTAGTAGTTTTTTTGCAATAAATTAAAAAATGTAGGTCAGGATTCATGGAAGTTGCTTGAATTTTGCAGAACATCTAAGTATTTTTAGTTTCTCTGTGCTTTGTAGTTGGCTGGAGGAGTATTTCCCTGAAGGAAAGCATGGGAACAAGCAGTGGATATGTCTTCATCATTATAAAAAGCAATAGTTTCACATCTAATTTAAAAGCAGACAGAGCTCAGTAGAATTAATTACAAACCCAAAAGTCTGAGGACTGCTGGGCTTGAGAACCTCTGCAGAAGTGAGCAGACAGGAAGAACAGACAGATAAATGAAGGGACATTTAAAGCTAGCAACTCTGTAGGCTGCAGTTAAATATATTTGTATCTCCAAACTCAAAACAATCCAGGCTCACTTGGTAGTGGTGCCTGCTGTGCCTTTACTTTGCTTTTCTTCCTCATGCATAGTATTTTGGTTTCTTTTTTTCAGAAAAAGGAAGACATAGGATTTTCCCTGCTATGTGACTATCAGCTTTGATGCTTTCCTTCTGTCTCATGTTTTCAGGGAATCCAGGGAGCTTCCTTGTGCTCCTCCTTCCTCTGCAGAGCCTGAAATCAGCACATGGGCATCGCTTGTAGCATCTCATTCCATCTGGTGGCTTCTTTCCTGCCCTGGCTCTGAGTCCTGCAATGCCACTGAGGGAGTTCTCTGACAGTAGAAATATTTATCTTTTATTTTATCTCTAACTTGTAGCTCACTCATTTCATGGAGTTTCCCTTGATTATATGGTAGTGGTAAAATGATGGGAATGTCATAGTTGTGCCTACAGCTGCTGCTTTAATGAAAATAAAATGAAGTAAGGGCTCCTTGTTAATGTTGGTGAATGTTTAGGATGTGCATAGCTCTTTTTCAATGGGTATCCTCCACACAGAACTCTTTTAACTGATAACTTCTCTGATTCAGGTGTTCATCACGTTACAATATTTATTCTCTCCAGGGCTCTTTCTGTTTTTTCCACCAGGGTCTCCTCCAGAGCTCAGTGGAGCTGAGATGCTTCTGTCAGCATCAGTGATCTCTAAGTTGGGCCATAAAATGGGCTATTTCTGCTCACTGGTTGTAGCTACTAGCCAGTGTTTTAACTGTCTTTACAGGAGATAAATTAACTTACTACTCTTGTAACTTAAACTGTACAACTGAGGTTTTATTACATGCAGTAAATTTTTATCTAGCTGTTCAACAGATCACTAATGATATGGCAAAGGAGAACCCTAATACTATGTGGGTCTGTCCTCCTTCTTCACAGCTGGAGTCTCAGACCACCCCTCAGCTGCTTTTTAAGTGTCCTACCAGCTGCAGGGTGGCTTTGCCCCAGGACAGATCCTTAGTGCCAGCTCGCCTGCTTCTTTTCCCTTCCTGTCTGGGTATTTTGATCTTTGATCCTTTGGTTCCTTCTTTGCTCCTGGGTTTCTCTCCCACCAGACCATGCCTCGTGTCCTGATTTCTGCCTTGGGAGAGTTTCCTTCCTCAAGCCCTGGTACCCATTCTGGAACACCCAGCCATGGTGGGTGTTTTCCTTCGGAGTGGTGATGGGCAGTGATGAAGATGACAGCTTCATCAGATTCCTTACTCTCAAGCCTGCAAAGCTGAAGTGGATGAGATTTTTACTCAGACTCAGCTTCCCCTCCTTCACTCATTCCTTACTTTTCTAATTCCATACTCTTTGTTTCCTGGTTTTTTGGACTCTGTTTTAGTTACAATTCAAGATGTCAACCACGTTTTTAAAAAATAAGTTGTCTCAGAAACGCCTGGAAAACACTTAAGAAGTTTTGCCAAATATTGAATGTATTAAATTGGAGCTGACAGCTCCAGCTCTGCAAAATGAAAAGCGGAAAATATTGTGTGTGGAGGGAAATGAGTTGGCACGGAAAGATAAGATGCAGATGAAGGCTGAAAAGCTGACAGTTAGCACTCTAGGAGGTATTAAACTGGGGTTTAATGGGTGGTAAAAAGCAACGTTTTGACACAGTAGCAGGACCCGTGGCTTCCGTGTGAGTCCAGAGGTAGTGGGGCCTGTCTGCAAGCTGGAAAGAGATGAACTCCTGGTACCTCTGGGGAAAAGGGGCTGGGCTTGGTGTGAGCTCCCCTGTTTGACTCCATCCACACAAAGTGGGAGAGGAATTTGCTGTTCTGGGAAGGCCTTGAAAGAGGGAAAGGCTTGAAAGTCTGTGGGGTGAAGATGGCTTCAGTGTCAGGGTAATGGGTGTGCATCGAGCCCTGGCCTTGGGTTCTTCCTGGCTCCTGTCTGGGACCCTCCCTGTGCTGCAGGGAGCAGAGAACCTTCAGGCAGCTCCTCCTGGGCCACTGCTGTGGCTTGGGAAGGAGGAGAAGCTTCCCAGAACACGTTCTGCTCCATCCACCCACCAGCCCCAGGCCTTCTGCTGGCAGGAGTGGAGGCTGCACTGGGGACCAGAGGAACACCCTGTGCTTCTGCCCTTCTGTGTTGAAGCTGTTACACATCAGTCAGTGCTGCAGTCAAGTTTGCAAACCTTATTTCCTTTCATGTCTTTCTCTATGACCAGAAAACCCAGGGCTTAATGTGATATCTCAATAAAGCCTCACACTCCCAGCCAGCCCTTCCTGCAGTGCCAGGCTGCTCACGCCCTGTGACAGAGTTTTCCTCTGCAGAAGATGCTGCGTGTTCCTCCTGGGCCTGGCCTTGCTTCCTCCAATAATTGATAATCCCAAATTGACAGCAAAACTCTGCACATTGCCTTCTTCTCCTGCCAGCTGCTCGGCCCTCACCAGCTTCTCAGCCCCTGGCCACAGGGGAGCTCACAGCCAGCTGTGGGTTTATTCCAGTCCTGGCAGGAGCCAATGCTCAGCGCAGGGATGGCTTGGAACCAATCTGCTGCTTGGATGAAAAGTGGCAGAGGCAGGAAAAAAAGCAGTAATGTGGCATCATCTGCAATACAGTCTGTGGCAATCATCTGCAAGCGTGTTTTCCAGTCCCCGAACAGGGTGTTGTAAACACACAGGGCCTTGTGGCATTCAGCTGGGGAATGGTGTCTGTGAATTACATGCAGTGCAGTTGCTGGGGCTTCATTTTTGAAGTTTATTTCCTTTTATGTTGGGTAATTAAATGAGAGGGGAAAAGATTGTGTTATGGAGTGTGCAGAGCCCCAGCCGTGGGCACAGGGAGGTGGCACAGGGGTCACCATTCCCCTGCACCCACTGCCTGGGGCCAGGCTGAGGTCACACTGAGGGGACAGGACAGGACAGGACACCTCACCCCAGACAGCCAGGACCTCCTTTCCACCCCTGATTTCAGAGCATGTCACTTTAGGGTCCAGCCACAGGTTTTAAATCAACCTCTGCAGAGACTTGTTGTCCCACCAAGGAGCTTTTTGGTTCAAGCTGTGTGTGACCAGGGCTCTCCCAGCTGTCCCCAGCCCTCTGGTTTGCAGGACATGCTGTGTGGTGGCTGTAGATGGATCAAGCTGTAGATGGAGCAGCCTCCAGATGTTCTCAAACACAACCATCTGTAATTTTGAGAAGGTTTTTCGAATCACTAATGAAGTTCCTGCCTACTGAGAGACCAATGTGTTTTCTCTTACAGCCTCTTCATTCCCTGCCTGCCAACCCAGGCAGGAAGAAATTCTTTGGGGTGAGGGTGCTGAGCCCCTGGTTGCCCCCAGAAGCTGTGGCTGCCCCATCCCTGGCAGTGCTGAAGGTTGGATGGGGCTTGGAGCACCCTGGGCTGTGGGAGGTGTCCCTGACCATGGCAGGGGTTGGAACTAAATGAGCTTTTTACAATTGTGGTGATCTCCTAAACATCTTGAAAAGTGGTGCTCAGTGACCCCAGCTTGAGCTTTGTGTCTCAGTGAAACAAATTAGAGTTACAGAGCAGGCTGTGAGCTCAGCTAGGCAATGATTTCTTAATTTTATGTAAAATGTGCAAAGCATGCACACATTCTTTTTCTTTCTTTCATGCACATTCTGGTCTGTCTTACCTCAAAGTCTGCTGGAAGAAAACACTGAAAAGTTTTGAGTAACAAGAAGTCTTCTCTGAGCTCAAGGATAATCTGCTATTCCATGGGCATTTTGTCCTTTGAGACTCAGGTCCAGTTTGAGTTCATTATTTGGTTCCACTTACTGCCAGCAGTTAGGGAAGAAAAAAAAAAGCAGATTTTGTACATGGTTGAGTTGTATTGCTACTTGGATAGAATAATTATCCAGATAATGCTAAATATAACCATATACTAGACAGCCCCGTTAAAAAGAAATAGTTTTTTTGAAATTATTTTTGTTTTAAATGAGTGAAAAATGAGGTACATTTATGATAAGAGACAGTTAGTGGATTTTTTAGAACTTCCTATCAGTTTTCCCAGCCTGAGGTGAAAATCTATTTTTAATATTGTACACAACAACAGAAGTAACAAGAAACTGTGAGAAATATTTCTGCAACTGACTTTTTTTATAGTTTTATTAAGAATTGGGTATCCCAGAGGAGTGGTGGGGCTGGGGGTGGGCAGTGGGTTTGGTTTCTTGCAGTTCTGGCTCTGACCATGGGGAGCTGATCATTTAAATCAGCTTTGTTATTGGGTTTGATTATTTGATATGTAACTTGGCTTAATTATATGCCTGAACCTTCTGGGCCATGGCTCTTCCCAGCCTGCCTGAGTCTCTCAGACTCAAATTGAATGAACACACTGAGGGGTTATCAGCTGGAAAGAATATACCCAGAAAAGTTCCCAGGAATCTGCAAAGTATAGGAATATCTAGACTTGCTTCTTATCAACTTGTCATAAACTTGCTGTAGTTTTTCTTTCCTCAGTTTCATACTCTCAGTTTTATACTCTTAAGACACATAGATTATTCTGTAAGCTCCAGAAATAAAATGTCTTTGAGATGCTGATTTTAGAGATCTCATGGAAATATCTTCAATATTTTTGCATTATTTTTTGTCTCCTGGACAAGATAGTGGTCTCTGATAATGTGTATTTTGGGAACAGAGCCATTCAAAAGTGAGTGATAACTGTGGATGTTACTTATCTATCTCTGCAGAGAGTGAAACTGGCTTGATTCATTATCTTGAAGCAGTGACCTAGGGATAAAAGGAACTTCATTGTCACACAGAGTCCCTTGAGCCTTGTTTCTCTGGTGCAACATTCTGTCAGACTGAGGCAGTAATAAATTAACCCTTAGTTCTTCAGGAAATTTATGATAAGAAGCAAGATGGCAATTTATTCCCCACTTTGGCTGACAGGTCTTTGGGTTGTTTTGGGGATTTTTTTGCATCCTGGTGCATCTGTATTCTCTGGAGCAAAGAAGCAGCCAGGTTGGCATCTCTGCTCTGCTCTGCATTCACTCTTTGCACAAAAAAAGAAAATGGATGTGGTCTTCACAAACCATTCCACTGCTGGGGGATCAGTGATGTAGCCAGGAGAGAAGAGTTGGACCTACTGAATGCTAACTCAAGATTTTTTGCTCTTCAGGTTAGTTTTGCTATCCCTAAAGCTGACATTTTATGCAGAGCTTGTAATGTATTACCTGGATATACGGGCTAGTCAGTCACTTAATGCTTGAAAAATACTGCTCTGGAAATTTTACTCTGTGTGAAGCTGGGAATTGCTTTTAAATTGGTGAGTTTTAAGGATGTTGTTCTAGATAACCTTTAGGAAAAGATTCCCTAAAAGAGAGTAACTTCTGATTTCTAGAAAATGCCAGACTATGAACTTTCACTGCTTGAAGCTTTTTATTATGATAGAATTATTCCTGGTTTGGGCAAGGTGCCTCCTGGCTGGGAGAAGCTGGAGGTTTTCTGATCCATGCTGCCTCGAGAGTGTTTCTCATTGTGTTCCTCCCATGGAAAAGGTAGAACAATACAGAGTGACCCCTAATTAACAGCAGTAGCTTTAATTTAGACATGTCTTTAGTTGCCCAGATCTCCTTACCTAGGGATGATTTATACTTCCAAATTAATTCAGGTTTCACAGAACAACGAGGGCTTCCTGGGGACAAGAGACAAAGAGTCAGGGTGGTACCGAGGTGATGTGTGGTAGGTAGTGGCTAATAATTAAAAGCCTTTAATTACTGTCAGTTTTTCTTTGGTGGGAAATTTGTGCTGTGACTCAGGGGTTCAGAGGGTGGAAGGAGGTGTTGGGCAGCTGGGAGTACACGGGCTTGGAGATGGATTGCTGCTTCCAGCAAGCTGTTTGTGCTGGTGCTGGAGGTGTGCAGGGAATACGTGTGTGTTACCAGCTGATTATTTGGTGTGCTCCACAGCCTCTAAGCAGCTCTTAAACTGTGCCATTAGGTTCTGCATAGAGATGAAGTAGGAATATTGCTTCTAAGAGTTACTACTCCAACAAGTCAGAAAGGGAAAGCATCAGATCGTTATTTCTTTACATCAGCAACAAAGACCTTCCCTGCCTGCCCTGCCAACAGAGCTGGGCCCAGCAGCCAGGTTCTCAGGGGATATATAGAATAAGTTACAGAACATTTGCCTTAAAAAAAAAAAATTAAGTAGAAGAAACTGCATTTAAACTCTTGGGATCAACGTTCACAGCAGTGTGTGCTTTCTGCGTTACTCCTTCAGCAATCTTTACTGATATTGTTAGAAATATACTTATTGCCCACATCTGGTGGATGTAACCCTTGCTTCCCGTGTAGCTCCACATCCTCCTGGGATGGGGACTGGGGGGTGGCAGGTGTGTGACAGGGAGGCTCAGGCACAGTGCACACCCGAGAGCCAACAGCCTGACAAATACAAATGAGGGGAGTGAGTTGGGAACTTGCATCTGTTGAGGTGCTGTAACTTCCCTGCTGCCATGAAATGAAGATCTCTATCAAGTGAATGGGAATGAATGCCCAGAGGAAGAAACACGATGGAAAAACTGACAGCAGGACAGCAGTTTTCTCAGTCGTTCTTTTTTTTTCTCTTTTTTTTTTTTTTTTGTGTAATTAATTTTTTGAAGCATTTCATCCCCATTTATGATAAGCATGTCTCAGAAACATGCTGTGTATGTGTCATTTGTTCTATCAGGCACAATAGGCCTGTATATATTTCACAACGTGTGAGTTGTGTATAAGTGTAACTCCAGAAGGGATAATTTCTCCAAAGAAGCTTGAGATAGATCAGGGTCTGACAGACATGCTGTGAGAATGAGGAGAGCTGACTGAGAGATGCCACCAGCACCTTCTCTCTACCCTTCATCTCCCCAGGCCATCTTCTCAAATTCCCATTTTTTCCCCCTATGCAAAAAAGGAAGGCCAATATTTATCTTGGGACTCAGAACAACAGCTACTGCAGGAGAAAAAAAAAAGCCTGTCTTGTGAGTGCTGAACAAATTCAGCCATGTGTACATTAAAAAAAAACCAAACAAACCAAACAAGTAATACTGTGAAGATTTACACTGTTGGGGACACATCTTTTAGGCACCTTCTATTTTTGGCTGCTCAGTTTTACAGGTCACTGATTGCATCTGCTGAAGAGCCTCTGCCTCTCCTGGCACACAGGCCCAGATCCAGCAGAGCATTAAGAGGCTGATCAGTGTTAGGAATCTGATGCTTTGCTGAATCTGGGCCACAGCTGGCATTCAGGAGCAGGGACCATCAGGAGACAAGAGCTGCCTGTGCCCAGGACATGTTTTGGAGGAGGGAATCACAGAGAGGTCTCTGGCAGCATGGGCTACCTGCTCATTTCTGAGCAACAACATGAGCTCAAAAGCCAATGATTGTTTAAGCAGCTTCAGAACTTCACAGCCCTTCAGAATAATTTCTTCTTTCTTGCTGATTATTCACCAGTTTGCTCCCTCACACTAACACTGTTTAACCCCTTTCACAGATGAAGCAATATCATTTTTGTAAGCCCTTGTTTGTCTGTTACACAAAAGCTATCTCACTGGTTTTGCCCCATGGCCCTTACTTCACCTGAACCCTTTCTCTAACCCTTATTCCTGGAGGACCTCTCTGTGCTACCATTCAGTGCATCAGTCTGAGTGACTTCCAGGCAGTTTTTTAATTTATTTATTTCAATTTCTGAATCAGATGGGGAAATTCTCACTTTGCAGCCAGCAGCAGCAGGACTGGAGAATCTCAAGGTTTGGCATTCTCTCCATCCTCCTCCAAATATTGGTGTTCTGAAAGCAAAGTGCATTCTGTCTCTGTCTCAGCATCCAGGTTGCTCTGGACTAAGCTGATCTTACAAACTGCTAAGGAACATCAGCAATGGATATTCTGCAGCCTGCTCAGACAGCCCCTAAAGCTGACCCAAAGTCTAAACCTCAGTCTTTTTGGCACATTCATTCTTGCCACATCCACTTTGGATGTGGGAACATTTTTTTTTTCTATTTCCAAAGCCTTTTACAGGTTTTACTAAAGTTAGTATTTTTGCCTTCATCATTCTTTAAGCTAAACAACTCCATTTGTTTTTTATTGATAGGACATGTTTCACAGAGCTCTGTTCTTTCAAGTTTTTGGCACGTGGACACGTGCTCTTCCCCTGGGTCATCTCTGTGACAGTCAGAGGGCAGGCACCACCTTAAATCTAACAGCTCAGGTGTTAGTGCTCAGAGGGGTTTGCTCTTACCCTCAACTCTTCTGCTGCTGAGGTGATTAAAAGATGCCTGTTGCTGTCTGTGTGTGCAGCATGCTTCATTAACAGTGATCTATTCTGCAGTTTAGCAGAATTGGCACTGTGCAGAACACTGATGTGGAGTAGCAAAACGTGAGGTGATTGCTAAGGCTTCCTTCTGGCTGCTGCTGCTGCACTACTTAGGGGTTTCAAGCATGTTTTGCAAATATTCCTTTGGAACAGTCACCAAACTGTGAGTTCATATAGTGCAAATTCTAACTAAGAAAGTATTTTTCACATCCTGAGTGCACGTATATACTTCAGCCTCGAGTTTTTAATTTATTTTTTTTTCAGAAGTGTATATCATTAAACATGCAAAAGAAATCTCTGACAAAAAGCCATCCCTCATAACTCACAAAAATTCACCACAAATATTTCCACTGCATGCATCTTGGTTTTTCCTGACAACTGATTGCAGTCAGAGCTCTTCGAGTCAACTTTGGCAGAAGCCAATTACACACAAAAGCACCTTTCAAAAGAATTTGCAATGGATGCCTTGCCAAAAGTAATGTTAAGAAGACATCTGCACGTGTGTGTTGGCACTGGGTTTGCTGATGGGATGCACTTCCAAACTGAATCCCAGCTATCTCGTTTTCATCTTGAAAAAACAACTGTGCTGAAGTGCTGAAGCTACACACGCTTCCTCCTGGAAATGAAATCCTGAACTTTGCAAGTTTTCAGGCCTTGCATATTCTCCTTCAGAAGCACAGTGCAGAACCTCCTGTGATTTCATAGCAGGAAACATTTAGTAATGGAAAGGATTTTTTCAATTATGTATTTTTTGCTCGTGCACAAATGTTGCCTTTCCTTGAGCTCATGCCATAAAAAGTCAAAGTGTTTTGACAGTTTTTACCCAGCTCTGAACAATGGGCCTGCTGATAGGAAGAGCAGCAATGTTTGCAGGCAAACATTTTGAAGATTGGACTCATTCACATGTGAAATAGGGAACTATCATGAGAAATGAACATGCAGCCCTATCTTGAATCCACCATATTTCCACCTTAGGAAAATATTTTTAACAGTAATCATCCAATTTACTTTCCACTATTTTTTTAATGCTGAGACAGGCATCATTTCTCTTTGGGAAGCTTTCTGCAACGTGTTGGGGGATGCATTAGCAGAAGTTAGGGTGTGGGGTGAGGAGGGGGTGTCCAGGGACAGGGCTCAGCTGGCAGCCAAGTCTCCAGGTACCAATTTCCAGGGCTGCTCCTCAGGCAGGGCTCTTACAGAGCACCAGGAAAATGGTTCTCTTGAAGCCTTAATAGTTACCCAGTAACAGCAGCACTGATCCTGACAACAGACTCTGGTACTATTCCATATATATAGAAAATTATGCATGTGAGAGCATCTTCTAGGAATATATTCTAAGGTAATTATGACAGGGTGTATATCCTTGGGCTGTAAGGAGATGGAGTTTCCATTAACATCAGTGGAAATACCAGTGGGAGTCTAAGTGCCGTGTACAGGCAGTTTGTTGATACCAGAAGCAACTGTTCCCATTCAGATAGCTGAAAATGGTTCTTTGAAGCACAGGCCTGACCCTCTGATGTCTGCTGGTTCTCTGGAGTACATTTTGAATAAGCAACTAATAGGGAAGACTTTCAGCTTTTTCACTGGACTTAATAATTAACTGTGCCAAGCACTAAAAATGTATATTTTTAGCATAGCTTTTCATTTTGGCTGGAAATGAGACCCAGAGATTGTGTCAAAACATCTTGGGAGGAAAGAAAGAGCCTGCTATTTTTAATGCCCTTACAAGCTAAAAACTAATTTACATTAGTAAATTTGAAATGTTTTGTATTAGTGTTTAAAATGCTTAGAGAAGCATCATTTTACTAAGTAGAAAAATATCAGTTTGCAAAAATGACAAAGTACACAGAATTTTTCCCAAAGGGGTGGTGAGTCAGGAGAAACTCTGGTAAGAGGAGGAATATTAAACTGAAGACTATCCAAGAATTTTCTTGCATCTGTGGAAAACGAGGGAATAAAATACCAAAACACCAGCCTTATTTCCAAGGGAGTATCAGGGATACAAACAGCACTGGGACCTGCAAAGAGGACGTTGTCCTGCATGAAGCATTAGCACTTAACCCCTTCAAGCCTCCAGAAGCCCCATCCTTAAAGGCTGTGGAGCAGAGGCATTTTCTTTGACTTTGGTCCAATCTCAGTTTTTTTAACTGAAAGACAGATATAATTCTTTCTTACTACCAACAGTGCTTACAAACAGCTGAGAAGCTAAATGCCATCATTATGAACCCAGGCAGCAGGAGTGGGTTTGGTGAGCAGCAGGCAGGGGGGCTGTGGGTGCATTAGGTGGGTTCCTGGCAGTAGGATAAGTTGGGAAGTGCTGCACTTCTTGGGGTTTTCATTAGGTATCAGAGGCTGTGGGTGCTGTTTCAGTCCCACAGAGCTTATTGCAGGGAGCATGGGGAAGAATGCAAAGCATTGCATTGCAGTGAGATGAGGAGAAGCTTTGGAAGGGACATGGTGGGCTCACTCACTGCTGGGAATAATACTTTGGAAAACGAGAATGCAGAAGAATTTCAGCAGCTGCTGGTGAATACGAGATTTATCTCAAATCTAATTGAAACTAATGTAAAACCAGGAGCCACTTGCTTTTGGGAGAAATCTCCTGTATAGGTGCAGTTAAATCCAAGAGAATGTAGTGCTCAGTATAGTGTTTGGCCATGCATGAAAACTACAGAGGGTAAACAAGTATCTTGAGTTCACTATACACACAGTAGATGCTTAACTATGTCAATCAATACAAAGGTCTGTGGTGACATTTTCCTCCAAAAATTAATAAATAATACTCTAATCACTTGCTTAAGTTATTAGTTTTCATTGATTAGTTCTTCCTGCTAACCCCCAGCTAGCTGAATCAGCCTGTGTGAGAACAGATAAATATATTCAATTAATCTTTTCCCCTTTCAAAGTTGAAACTTCAGATCAGAAAGTAAAGGTCTTTTTTTTGGTCTTCTCACTGCACTGAACCTGACTTTATTAGAATAATCTTACCAATTTTAACTCACAAAAGCAAGCAAAGCCCTCTCATCCCCCTTCACATGCTATTAGTCATGCAGTTTGTCTTGTAAGCACAAAGGTCTCTCAACTTCCACCCTTCAGTGATATGAATAAATGATAAGAATGTGTGTCTGACTTGATTTATTTATTTTTAATATTTAAATGCCTGCTCTAGAAAAGGCTCCTTTAATAAAAGGGGCCATATTTTCCCCTTGGGTTCCATCGGGTGGGGGGGAAAAAATCTTGCAGTGATAAGCTGAGAAACTCTTCAGATTGCCTGTTCTACAGCTTAACTATTTACAAGTTGTAATAGAGAACAAGAAACACATCAGGTTTCATCTGGAGGTGATTTACAGTTGAGGGTTTTTTGTAGAATTTTGGGGCAATGAGAATGGTGGTGAAATGGGAAAATCACATCCCCCTCCTTCCTGAGCAGAATGGGAACGTTTCCTAGAAAGTGTCTCCTTGCAGAAGCAGTGTCTGTCATCTACCAGATGACGTTTGTAGAGAAAAGTGAGAGTAATTCTGGTAACTTTCCTCTCAGCTGTGAGCTACAGTGTTAACTAATTACACTTCAGATTACCTTAGAGAGACAGTGAGTCAATCTGCTGCTGACAGAAGTGAGAGACAGGAGAAATCCCCCAATGCCCAAGTGGAAGATGCAGATCTGAGGTTACAATTTGTAACCTCACCTGGTACCCAGTGTACTTAGACCCTCACACATCATTCCTCCCAATGATTTTAAATTAAATGTTTAAAAAAGTTTCTTCATTGGTCTTCAGGTGCAACTTTCCTAGACTGAAAAGCAAACGGTTAACGAGCAAAAGGAACAGCAATCCTAAATCTCCTTGTAACCTGTTTTGTTTTTTCTTTTACAGATTAAAGGCTGCCTAAAATTTCCAAGGAGCCCTGTTCTCTTCTGTAGTTACCAGACTCGTCTCCTCTGACCTGGGAAGCTGAAGATGAGGTTGCTATGGGAACTGCTCGTGTTGCAATCATTCATGGTGTGCCTTGCAGGTAAAGTGTCATTTTAAAACTTTTGATTTAAGAATTTATTCCACACTAATATGAAAGTGCACTGCATTTTACATGCCAGTGACAAGCTGGCAAAATAAGCCCCTGCTCCATGACCAGCATTATGTGAGGCTGCTGAGCAGATCAAGCTGATGCTTTTAACAAGCTCCTGTTGCTGTGGATCAGCATCTCCACAGAAAAGCACAGTGTTTCCAAAGGTCTGCTCTACCCCTTTCCAACTCAAAGTTGTTGCTGATAAAAGTTGTCTCCCCATGTTCTGTGCTAAGCCTTTCAATGCTCAATTAAACCTATCTGGAGTGGAGCTTTAAATCCCATTAAAATGGTGTTATGTTACAGCTAGGACCTCGCTCCATTTAACAAATAATTAGAATAACATCTATCAGCAACACAACCATCTTCTGTATCTGCCCTTGTTTAACTTTCTCTTCCCTGAGAGTTACAACATTTCAAGTGTTCCCAGCAAAATGAAATTTCCCAGGAATGTGCCTTTTCCTGAAGTTGAAACAGTTCTTGGAAGAGATTCCAGATTTGCAGAGGGGTCAGCAAAGTTTGCACCAAAGTTTGCTGCCCCTCTCACACAGAAGGAGGGGGCTGGGAGACAGGGCTGGTGTCACTCCACCCTCTGGGGTAGTTGCTGCCATCACACCAGGGCTGTCAAAGTCTATTTTGAGCCTCTCTCTGTATGCCAGGCAGCTACCATTGATTATTTCCTCCTTAAATTTGCTTTATTATTCTTTAACATGTGTTTTGTTCTGAGGGGAGGGGTGTCACATTTTAATTAATGTTTATGTCACCTTGGTGTTCAGTTGGATTGCTCTAATTTATCTGCTGCTTGGTGCTCAGAATGTTTTAGTGCTCTGTTCAGTAACTTGTGCTTTCTTCCCTTCTATACTTGCACATTGTCAGGGTACTTTTTCAGCATTTTAGGTAATAGCAAATTACTTATAATAGCATTTACTTTCTTCTGCTTAGCTCTACTGAACACAAAGCCACTTTTATTCCGGTACTTACGGGTACCTATTTTTGAAATTTGGTTCCAAGTCATCCTAAATGTGCTATGACAGTTTCTGAGCTGGCAGAAAATTGGATGCAGAGAGATTCTGCAATGCAGTGCCACACGTGTTTCAGGAATTGCAACCCTAGAGAAGTTGGGCTGCAGGAATACAGAAACTATGATCCTTTATTTTAAGCAAAATAGTGGAAAAACAAAAGCATGCAAAATATTTTTAACTGGAATTTCTACACTTAAAATATCTATTGCAAAAGTTTTAGGATCAGCAAAATCAAGTTTCAGGAGAATGTGTTTGAAGGGCTGTCCTCTCACATTCAGTAATGTATCGTAATACACACTGGCTTTCCCCACACTACTCTGCAAGAGCATTTCTTTTGTCTTTGCAGGACAGTGAATATCTTCAGGGCATGGCATCAGTTTCTCTGTCCTTCTGAGGGAGATGTTAATAGAGTTACAGGGAGAGGAGTGCCAAAAGTTGTGTGTGGCAATAGTGAGGAAATAGTTTCATTTTGCTGAAGGACATGGTCGTGTAGTGTCTTGGGCCGAGTTCCTTCTACCAGATTTAACTTTGGAAGTTTCCAAGTCTACCTGCAGTGTTTTTTGAGCCAGCTGTAGGCACGGACTGGATTTTCTTGCAGGAGCTGTGGGGTTACCACAGAGCAGGGCTGTGTCACTGAACTAACACACTCAGGACACTTTCTGGATCTGTGGAGCGTCTTCCATAACTCCGTGGTGTTATGGACCATGTAAAAACCCATTCAGAGCTGGCTGCAAGTCCCAGCAGTTACTTGGGTTGTGTTTTGTTGGGGTTTTTTGTGTGCTTCCTAAATGAACATCTGTTCACTAGAAATTGCATGAAAACTTCCAAACTTGTATCATTCAAGTCATTAAACATCTGTCAAAGCACTCAGCATCAAAGCATCAAACCCAAAGCACTCAGAGTACCCAAACGTGTCATTAAGGGTACCAGTTACTGCCACTGCCAACGTGCCAGGAGAAGCAGGACATGCCAGAGATGTTCACAGTCCTCACAGAATATTGATTTCACAGATAACTACAGTTCTTCACAGCAGGATAAAACACTCAGGGAGCTGGATCAATCCCAGGATGTACTTAAACCAGCTACCTAGAGATCCAGACCAATTGAGAATTCTGGGAGACATCCAACCTCTCTCAAAGGCAGCAGCACTGTTAGGGTCTTTCTGAGCTTACCCCACACCCTTTCAATCCATCACCTAACCTGAGACCATATTTTTCAGACTTCTTTTCTCACTGGTTGTTCTGAGGTCATACTGAGCAAAACTAAAGATGCTTCCTTTGGCCTCGATATTTGATATCTATCAATTAAGGGTTTCTGATTATATTTTACTGCTCTGGGAAGCAGTAACTGCAATTTATTTCTTTGGTGCCAAATAACTCTTGATTTGTTAGGGCTGTCAGCTTCTTTAAATGGAAGTTGTGGTGGTGGTAATTTTAAGTTCTGGACAGTAAGTTTTGAGTTTTGGACAGCCTGGGAAAGGCGATGGGGAAACAGAAGATGTTGCACAGGGTGCCCCAAACCAGCTTGTGTTAATGAAGATGGAACACTGTCCGTATGCCTGTAACAGGCTGGACAAGTACAGAAGGAAATTTTCTGTATTTTGGTGAAACTTATGCAATTCTTTGCCTCATTAACTTCCTGTTGTGGGGAGTTTCACTACTGAAGTCATATTTGCATGTTAATGAGTGGCATTCAGCTGTCTGAGTGTGCACGTGCATATTTTATAATGGGATTTAACCCGAGAAGATCCACTCATATCTTGACAGAAAACAAAAAAAGAAACCTAGTAGCTTCTGAGAAGCATTTATTCTCTGCTGTGTCATGTGTGTGACTGGAGTCTGGTTTGCCCTTCTGCCCTCCCTCTTGGCTTTTTCTTGGAGCCTTTGCTTTCTGGCCTTCTGCTTGTTCTTGCCAGTTAAAAAGAAATGTCTCCACTCACATTAAACACACCAAGACTCACTCTCCTTTTTTCTTAGTAAACACAATAGTTTGAATAAACACATTCATCTTGTAGCTCTGTAATAATGCTTCTGTTTCAACAAGTTTGTTTTATCCAAGGGAAACTGCTATTGCAGCTGCATCTGTTCTGTGCTCCTGGGGGTGACTTAAGTACCAGGAAGCACAGATACATAGAAAACACATAGAAAAATACAGAATCTAATATTGTTTTACTCTGATTTGAATGATAATAAGGAAAGGCTGTTCTTTCCCTCTGCTAACTTGGCTTCTCCAGGAAGCCTCTCAGCAGTGTAAGCCTTTGTTTTGCAGCATTTTAAATGAGCTGCACAAAGACTGCTGGCAGTTTTGTAGTGGAACATGATCCTGAAAGTTGGAAATACCTCTGTTACCCCCTAAGAGGGATTTGTGTAGGTCACTGCACTTTGTGTGCTCTACACTCCACTGTGTGACAAGATAAACTTTCACAATTGTCCAAGTCCCCAGAATTAGTTATGAGCCATATTGCCTCCCCTGTCTGAAAAGGTAAGATGAATTAATCTGGGGAAGCCCATATGTGCAATGTTTATCCATTGTTTCAGCCATCAAACAGGCATTCCAGTGGAATTTCATAATGGGCTGTTGGCTCTCCATACAGGGATGCCCATACTGTTGTCATGATAATCCAGCAACACCTGTGCTTAATTCTGCAAATCCACGGACAGCATCATGTTTTTCAATATCAACTTCTATTGTATTTCTGATTAAGGCAGAACAAAATCATTGTTTCACCTTTTATCTACTGAGAAATGCCATTTTCTAATCTAGAAATATACACAGAAGAGCTGAAGTCACAGGGAAAAAAAAGAAACATTTCTGTAGAGCTTACTTTCAGTTTGGTGTTGGTTTTTTTTTTTCCTTTACAAAACTGTTTTTTATAGGAAAATATTCCTATAAATGCCTGTCCAGGCCTTCTCTCTCTCTCTCTATCAGCTGCTGATGCAGCATAACCAATACCTCAGCAGTGGCTCAGACCAGAATGTTTATAGACCATGGCTGTGTAATTCATGGAAGAAAATAATAATATATATTCAAGCATTTTCCATTGTTAGACAAAAAGATCGATACATTCCAATGAAAACAGGCATCCAGCTCTGCTGAAGATTAAAACTCAAAGTTCATCTAGAGATGAATATTCACAGGCCTATTTGAATTCATGCTGCTACCCAAGCGGATGGAGGTTACGTACAACAGAAATTCTGCTAATTTCATGTCCAACTATAAATAATTAAACCAAGAAGTCCTGTTGTCCATACTAAGTGATGGTCTTGTCTAAACCATGCTGTTTGTTCAGTGGTTTCTTTTTCTGGTGCTATGACTGGTGCTTTGATGGTAGTCGGTAGCTGGGAAGAGATTTATGATGCAGTTCCCTAATTAATTAATTTACATTTTGGTCAGTCCCGCAGCACTTCACGTTTCTCTCCTCAGCAATGTTTGTGTAGCACTTGGAAATGGATAAAGCGGCAAATGCCGCCCATCACAGGTCACCCCTCACAGCCCTTGGCTCCGCTCAGCCATCACCAACGCTCCCTGCAGAAAGCTTTTCTGAAGGGCTCTGGCTTGCCCTTCATGCTTTGAGGTGGCTTTTATTAATTATTTTATTAATTATTCGTGGGGGTTTTATTCACTTGCAGCCTCCGTCTTTCCCGCCGCTGGTGTCAGGGCCGTGGCGGGGCACGGCTCCAGGCCCGCGGGCGCCATCTTGTGGGCGGGCGGCCATTTCGTGGCGGAGCCGCTCAGCCGCCCGCCTCGGCTGCGCTGCAGAGAGAGCCGTGAGGCTGGGGGTGAGGGGACAGACGGACATTTTCTGCCTCTGCCGGAGCTGAGCCAGCTGGGACATGTCCTCTGAGCTCCAGTTAGGGTGGAATATGTTAAAAGTGACCCGGTCTGCAAACAGGTCTCTGACCCGGGCCTCAGGGAGGTGTCGGGTGGAAGGAGCCGCTGTGTGGAAGCGCCCGCTCTGCACCAGGAGGAAACCAACAACTCTGTGGAGTCCCAGTTCCACAGAGAATCACTAAAAAACCCTGCATGTTGAGGTGGGTGATGAGGTCACCAGTGATACAACACCAAGAAAATAACGTATAAGCTTTGATTGCATAAAACCCTGACCGTCAGAGCAAAAGCACTGCCTGAGGTAAGTGGCACAAGTGCGCAGGCCCTCCTTTAGAAATTTTTTAAGAAGTTGACGAAAAATGTGCTCTAAATTATCAGTGAAAGGCAGTGCTGAATGGTTACTTCATCAGAAGGTTGTGGGCTAGCATTTTCTGGAATAAAAGGCATTTTCTGGAATAAATTCCTGTTCTTAGTGGCAGGTGGGGCAGGCTGCTGCCCCACAGGAGAGGGCCGCAAGTGGTGAGGTAATGTCTGGTCACTTGGTGAGGATACAAATCCCTTCTACTGGGGATGGCCCTTGCTGTGACAGTGTCTGTTTTGAAATGTCATAGAATGAGATTTTATCTATTGCAGTGTCTGGACTACACTGTTACGTGAAGATCCCCAGAACTGCAAACCTTTGATTAAACTCCAGTGTCAACTCCACCTGTGCCCAAGCAGCATTAAAGCCTGTTGAATAAAGCCTAGACTGGCTCTAAGAATCTACAGAAGCTTCCTTAATACTTTAAAATGTGTAAACAGAATTAAGGATGATGTTGATATGGTGGTGAAGGGTGATAATAATCCCCAGAATTAATATGGTGGTATCTGTTTACACAGGTTTGAAGCCAGAGCTTCTAGCATGAGGCAACTGAAGCAGGAGATGGAAAGAGAATGGTTTAAAATAGGGAAATGAAGAGTGAGAGGGGATGAAGCTTCAGAAGGGGACAGTTGTTTGAACTAAGAGGGCACTGGGATAAGAACAATTAAATCTGAAATGGGCAACAATTCATTTAAACTGAGTCCAGCAGACTTTATCTGCCAAAGTGGGATTCTACTGCATCACTCATCTGTACGTAGCTGTAAAGGGGAGCTAAGAGAATGTGTGTGATTATGTGTAATTTATTCTTATTTTGGGATTATATGGCAAGTTTTTCAGTGATTGAAGAGGATTAGACTCAGCCTCACAAGAGGCCTGTACCAGTTTTACATTTGTCATCTGTCAGCAGTGAAACTCTCACTAGATGAGACTTGACTCTGAGATAGGCCATAATTTCCCAAATTATAAGGTTAGAGACCATATCAATGCAATATTCTCATTTCTCTTTTACATGCAGATGATTAGGTATATTATGTTTTTCTCTGTTTAACTTGCAAGTCCATCTGGGCAAGTTTAATTACATCTTTCTCAAAAGTTAGTGAGGTAAGATGATGCACTTTAAATAAAATAGAGACTATACAGACATTTTTATAAGCAGATGTTCCAACTATCTGGCTGTGTATTGATCCCCTGTGCATTTTATATGATGCCTCTTTCAAATGCAAAGAAGCTAAATTGAAATTAGTATGTAGGTATTGAAATTAAATCTCATTTAGGGAGTTAGAAAAATACCTACTTTTCTGGGCATCTATCAAATTAGGGAAAATATGGACCCAAAATACATCTTTATTGCCAAGAAAAATGAAGTTTTATGATGAAATTTGTGGTGACTGGTGTATTGCTTTTTGGGTAAAGTACTATATGATTCTTAGGAAATGTAAATATTATTGGAGAGGGACCTCATTTTGTAATGCTTGTGTGGTCATTGAGGAGAAGGTAAGAGGTGCAGTGCAATGCAGAACCTGCTGGGTTGGGCACTGGGGCTTCTTTCTGACTCTGGAGCTTGGTGTAGGCAACTGCATCTTTGTCTGGTCTGAGAACTGCTGGGCTGCAGGCTGTATATGCAGATGACACTGTATTCATAGCCTGCAAGGCACTCTTCCCCCACTTCTTCAGATTGAGAGTTTGGAGCTTGTGTTTCCTGCAGTTCATCTTCAGTTGCTGGGGAAATCCTTCAGAAGTGGTGAAAAGCCTTCCCTCTGTAAATCTCTCATCCCCTGGCACTGCCCTGCGTAGGTACAAAATTTCTTCCCACTTTTCTCCACACTTTCGTTGAGTATTTTTTATTATTTAGAACAGAAACAGGAGACCCTGGGGGAGCTATTACTTTCCACTCTGCCTTGTGGGGTTAAGTCCCTTGGATTTTGCCTTCTGCCCTTCCCTGGTGCAGCAGAGCATTAGCTGATCAAAAATGACGTTGACAGGGACCATTATTATTGTTTGGATAGAAGTCTCTCGGCTAAGCAGCAATCAAGGGTGATCATCCAGGTGGAATAAAAGGGGAAGGGGTCAGTTTAACTTTCATAATTACAGTACTGTAACTGTGGGCAGGAGCAGAATTACCCTTTGCTGACAGCTAAAAGTGTCAGTAGACTGGCAGAGCAACCCTGGCTGGTGTTATCCCTAGCAGAAAGTGTAGCTCTTCACTACATCTGCGTGGCTTTGTAGGGTTGTTCTGAAAATAGATGTTGCCTTCTGCAGCTATGCACTGGGTTTCCTAACTGCTTCAGGTCTTACAGGATTTGGGCCATTAAGTAGAACAGATGCTTATGTATTCTTGCAAGTTTGTGCTCAGAGTCAGTCTGTGGCAAGTAAGTGGGCTGCTTGCAATAAATATTGCTTCTAATGAATAGAGCACAGAATGCTATAGTGCAGCTCATTCATCTGAACATTGTTTAATGCTGGTTTATTGAAGCATTTGTCAAATGCTGTGACAGACTGTGCTCTGAAATTACATATATAGTCATGACAGGCTGCACTGTGACTCATTATTGCAAGTTTTAGAAAAGTTTTCCTTCATAATCCAATGAAAAATCAAAACTTGCATGCTAACGTTCACTCCAGTTCAGCTTTCTTTCTATATTTGAATTCTTTTTTTTTGCAATAAAATACTTGTTTAAATGTCACAAATTGAACTAAGACACAATTGTTAAAGAGTCTACATTGTATTATTTAGACGGTAAAGCAAGGCAAGCATTACAACAGTTTTTAACTGAGTACTGCAGACATTGCAGTCTCTAATGAATGAGAAAGGCAGTTAATTAACCAGCCAGTGTTCAGGATCTTCAGCTGAAGTTGGTGACTTTCAACTCAAACTTTCCAGGTGTCAGTGAAAGGATGAAGAATTTATCTTACTATGGTGATGTCTCAATTCTGCTTTTCCAAGTTTAAACATCTGAAGATTCTACCTGTAATAAGGAAAACCGTGATTCATAAAACATCCTATGCCAGTACTGCATAGTTTGAAAGAAAAAAGTAGTTACTCCTGAGAAAGTCGTTTCAACTCTGTCCAGTACTTGTTGAGTGCAGCACAAATTGCTTCTTCGTGTCTGAAATATCTCCTGTACCATCTTTTAATTCATACTTTCTGAGCCTTCATGGCTGTGAAATAGATCCCTGGCAAAGTTTAGAGTATTATCGTTGTTTTTGCTTGTGGAAAGGACATAATATAATGGGTGTTCAGTGAGACTTGAAAGAACAAATTATTCCTGTCCCTGCAGGCTTGCTTTCTGTGTTACCGGACATGTGCTGAGAGCCTGATCAAGCTTTATTCCTGTAGCATTCACTCTCCTTCCCTTTTTCATATGGTCCACGTGAAATGCCATTTTCTCAAGGTTGGTGCTGTGTGGGCTTTACAGGAAAACATCTGAAGAGAGACTTGAAAGAAGGCAGGTTGATGGTTGGGCTTTCTGGGAAAGCAGGGAGTAAGGCAGAAGACACAGCAAGATAAAAAGGGTCTGGAGGCAGCTGGAGGCACACATGCGATGAAGATGAGAAGCACACACTTTCTCAGCCACAGAAAAATAGCTTACCAGTAATCTATGTTATATTGTCTTTCATCATGTCTCAAAGCACGAATTACATATGAAACAAATAATCTCCCTGTTGTATTTCTGGGCTTTCCTACTGACACCCTGGTTGTGGCAGTTTGGCAGTAACTTGAAATTTCATGTTCCTTCACCTCACACATTTGTTACGGTTTTGTGATCCACTTGAATGTGTAATACAGGTCTGGTACCTGTGGTGTGCCACTGGTTTCCAGCCTTCTTTATGGTTGATGCACAGGTACACCATGACTATGTAAATACAGGCAACTCTGAAGTAGCAGACATTACTGAAAGGGATGACACTTAGTGCAGATTAAAGTAAAAAAAACAAAACAAAAAACTAGGAGGAAAGGCTTAAGGAAAGTTCTCGTGGTTTTCTTCCTGAGGGAAGAAGTATAGTTTAAAGAGGCAGAGATGAAAAAAAAGTTGGAAAGAGTGCAGGCTGAGGAGTGGAACGACTGCCAGGATAGAAATGATGGCTAACATGACAGCTCTGAAAGAATAATTGAAAGAGACTCCAAAAAATCTCTTGTGGACATAAAACAGGGAGAACTGGGAATGGGGAGAGGTTGATAGAGTCTTGAAAGACAGCCTGGGGGGTCCAGCTGTAACCAGGGCTCCTGGAGGAGAGTGAGCAGGAAGATGATTTTACCATAGTTGTGTATGTTTGCAGGTGTTGGCTCTTTCAGTCCCTCTGGCTTATGAACACTGAAGTGCTTAAGGAGAAAAAAACAAGTCTAAAAGGCAGTTCAACATGTAATGAAACTCTTACTGAAATAAGCATTCCTCAACTGGAATAAAAATGCTCTCTGTAGCAATATAAAGACGACATCTCTTTTGAGTCAGGAAGCCCAGCTGCAACTCTCAAGTCAAGTGGCTAACAACAGTAGTCAGCAATGGCTACATCTCTCATTTTATAAATTGAAAAAAAACCCTCTGCAGATTCTCCTTTTGTTCACATGTGAGTAGTGGGGCTGGTTGGAGTGGGCTCCCTGGGTGCACCAGCGTCCCCTCTCCCTTTCCTGGGAGGCAGGACAGGCACTGGGTCCTCATTAATCTGTGCTCACTAGCATTTGCTGCTCGTTTCAAAACAAGGCAGCTGATTTCCAGTGTGTGCACAGTGCAGCTGCAAGGCAATGCCTTTTCTTACTTGCAATGTCTAAATAGCCTGCCACATATCATAAAGCCTGTATTCTCTTTTTCTTATTGAAAAGCAGAGTTTCTCTGTTTATTGTCTTAGTTGTTGTAATAACATTCTTAAAACAAATAATTGGAAAATAATCTGTGCAGAGTTTTCCAGAGTTTGTCAATACTGACTTTGCTTCATCGAGTTTAACGGCCACATTTCTTCCTTGCTACTGCCCTTTTGCACAAACTTGCCTGATTTAATTTTTCCAGGTTTTCTTGGAATGTTCATGTACTTGGGATAGAATATATAACATATATATTATTCTCTAATTCAAGGCAGATGAGTGACATGCCATCAGCAAGTAGGGGGAGAAAGAACCTGGTGCTTTCTTGTGTATATTACGTGAATCCTGGGCGTAAGCCAGGCATTCATTTCATTAAAATGGGGTTTGATAATTGAAACTAATTTAGCATCAACCCCATTAAGTTGCATTTTATTGCTCATTTAATGTGCCTGTCTTACAAGCTCCCAGAACTAGGAGGCAGATTTGTAATGTGAGTTTATAATTTGTCAGAGCTCTGCTGTTGGGTTTGCTCAGTGGGCTCAGCACCAGTGTGCAACAGATGTTTCACCTGTGTTTGATCCTCGTGGTGTCCTTATGCAGTTGTGTATCAGCAAGCACTTGGGATCAGTGCTGATGGGAGTGGGTTAAGCTGAACAGCTTTGGTTTGTGCAAATTTGCTGTGGAAATGTACTTACTCTGTCTAGAAAGCATCCTTATGGATGCTCCAGCATCACCCTCCCCATCGCTCCCTGCAGCATTCTGCATCCCCCAGGCTGCTTGAGAAGGAAAAGCTTTGTCAGACCTGACAGATACCCCCCAGTCCTCCACTAGTGCGAGTCATTATATTGACTTGTGTCAAAGAATGCCAGTTTCAATCAGCTGAGGAGCTAGCTTATTCTGTTTTAATGACACTGGATTTGCATGCTCTGCCATTCTGGCTTCCTCTCTCTTGCTGTTCTTTTGTACGATTCCTGTACTTCACCACTAGGTTTTTACAGTTGATGAATTGCCAAATAATTTCAGAATCATAGAACTCGTGTAATTAGTCACCACTCCTCTTGGTGGTAATTGCAGTGCAGCACTAGGTGATGGTCACTGGGACACAGTTCTATTTATCAAAACAGCAGTGAGCAAAAGAAAGAAGCCAAAGGGCAGGAAAATCCGTAAGTGTGCAAACAACCAGGATGGATGTTTGTTCACAAAGGTGTTCTCTGCAGCTCTGGCTGCAGGAGTGGCAAAGGAGTGATGAATTACTGGAGCTTTACCCCTGAGAAATGGCAACAAGAGAGAAGCAGCAAGAGTGAGCCTGGGTTACATCATGTGGCCAGGGGACTGTGAAGGAAAGGCACAAAGGAAAAGGTACAGCTAATACTACTACATGTGCATAGAGGAAAACTAGGGAAGAATCTGTAGAGCCATTTAAAATTATTTCCATGTCTGAAAAGCACTGAAAGAGGCATTCTATGCTCAATTTTAGCTGCTACTTCATAATAAGACTGCATTTAAAGCTTCTTTTTGAAATGTACATGCATGCAGATGAATCTAAAGGACAGAAAATATGTGTGAAGTAAAGCGTACAATTCTCTCATCATGAAATAGCAACACTTGACAGGTATTGCATTAATTAAAACACCAGAGGATACAGGGAAGGGAGCACTTGGATGTTATAGTGGTGAAGGTTTTAGAGCTCATTTGTACAATCAAACTGCTTTGTCAGCAGGAGCTGACACAGGGAATTGTCCGTGTTGGTTTGTCTGGGTGTTGAACTGCTGAGTCTCAATGCTGTGTTTTATCTTACACAAAAAAAGTGAATTCCATTCTGAAGTGGAAATTATGTTGAAAATCAATGAGATCTGCTGTAAAAACAAACAAAATATACTTTCTCCCTATGTGTATGTCCTCAGGAATCAGATCAAACCCAGAGGGAGAGAGAAAGCAGGTCAACCTTGTCTTCAGTGCACTATTGCATTAAGTGTTCAGAGCACCCCGAGCTGATTCAGGAATCAGTGCAGCCCAGAGGCAGAAGATGAAGAAATCATGGGCAGGGCTGAAGGAGTTCAGGGTCTATTTCCCATGAGCTTGCAGCTGCAAACATCTGTAGTGTGTCTGCAGCATGGAGCACACTATGTCTGTGGGGTGAGGTGCTAATGTTCCTGCACTGCTTGGGCACTTTGAAAAGGTCAGAAACTGCCTAAAGAAACTGAATAAAAGCACCACAGGCAGAAAGGAATCTGGGATTTGGGGAAGCGAAATCCTTACCTTAGCTGTCGGGAATATGGATGTTCTAACAGCATCATTACAGGCAGTAGCAGTCCAATTGCTGTTTTTCTGAGTTTTTTTTTTTGAGTGGTGTTGCACCAAACTTTTAAGATTTAGTTTGAAGTACTGATTTCAGTTTGTTCCCACACCTATTGGTGTTTCTGTGCAGGTGTGGCTGTGCTGGTTTCAAAACATGCTTGCTTTGTGTAAAATGTGCTTATAGTGTTGGTTTTTCTCAGCAATACAAGCTAAATGTGCCTGTCAGTGTTTTGCAGGATTGATTTGTGAAAGGTTGTTAGCCTGTTAGGTCTTACACTTTGGAGTCAGCAGCAGCGTTCACAGTTCTTGCAAGATGTTGTGTTTAAAAGGATGGCAGAGGCTTTTAACGCTTTTTTAATTTCACTTTTCTTAATGTGACATCCAATTACTGGTAAAACTAAACCACCAAACCACCACTTGTTATTTTTAAGTGTAGACATTCTCTGGCATTTTACTGCTTTCTCCTAAAAGTATTTAGGAGAAGACGTATGAAAATATAGCAGTTAAGATTACAGCAGTTACCATGGATTTTATGAAATTTAAGAGATGTCCTAACACAGTTAAAAAAAAAAAAAAAAGGCATTTCTAATGTGACAGCTGATAAAATGTGCCAGTGCAATCAGTAAAATTCTAAAAGCCAAGATCTTCCTGTGTTTAATAATTAGCAGGACAGAGATGTGGTTAAAATAGTTTCCTGTAGCAAAGCTTGAGTTTTACCTTGATTTTTGTTGTAGTTTTGTCTGCTTTAATTCTCTTTGCATTCTTCGGGAGCTTTTTTGTATGAAGGGAATTGAACTGCAGTGTTGGGGCAGCGGGGCTCGGGGGCTTGGGATGGGATGGGATGGGATGGGATGGGATGGGATGGGATGGGATGGGATGGAATGGCTGGGGGACTGCTCCATGGTTTGGGTTCTCATCAGTTCCGTCGCTGTGACCGACTGCTGCAGCATGAGGAGGGCTCAGGGGTGCAGCTCTCTGTGTCCATGCCTATCGGGAGCACGGGTTGGACCATTCCTGCTTCTCCACATGTCCCGGAGGTACACAGACATCGAGAGGACCTCAAGGAGCTCATGTGCCTGCAGCAAGGCTCTGAGTATAGACATGAACCAAGTTCACAACTAGAAAATCCCTGCCAGTGCAGTGAGCTGCTGGTGTGCCCTCCAGAGAGCTGCTTTGGCTGCCCCAGTATTGCTGCTGGAGGCAGCAGGAAAGTGGAAAAGTTTAGAGAAAAGAGCAAAGCATTTTCCACCTTTCCACCTTTTTGCTGAGTAGTGCTGGAGGATGCAGCAGAAGGCCTGTTGACATACTCTGCCGGAGTTGTGTCTTGTCCCTTGCAGTCATTGTTTACTTTGAACAGGGGAATGTAGTAGTTTAAAAACTATTAGTTGTTCCTGAAGACTTCAGAAGATCTCATGTAAATTCATTAGCTACTGTGCAGCTGCCACACAGCATTGGAAGGAGTAAGAATAAGAATAAATGTATTAGGTTCACTATACAAGTGTGTTAGCATCCAGTCTGTAATGAAAAATGTATTAACTAAAGCATATGAATGTATTACCAGCATCTCTGTAGCAGTATAATGCTTATCTTGAGCTATCCTTTTTTATAAATGAGATCCAAAATATACAATAAATGCTGCAAGCATACTCCATCTAGAAGCAAAGTGACAGAAAGCCCCTCTGTGTCACTGAATCTGCATTTATTGTCAATGCTCAGCTGCAGCACTGCAAGGGCAATCCTCCAGGAGTGCAGTGTGCTGGGACTGAGCACCAGGAGAGCCTTCACTTGGGTGGGAGCACTGATCAGCTGGCTGGGATTGGAGTTTTGTTCCAGGAAGTTTATTTGTGCTTATTTTGCAACTGTCTTTAGCTCATGAAAATGTTTACCTACAAATGTTTGTTTGTTTGGGCTTAGACTGGAGAGTCATTAATTCTTGATACATTGTACTTCCCAAAAAAAGCAGACAGAGGCAGAACAAAACCCAAGGAGAAAACAGCACCGAGGGTGGGTGACCAGATTTTGCAAGGGAACATGCCAAAGGGGTTGAGGTGTCAGACTGTGCTAATTTGTAAACCTCAGCATTTCCATTAAAAATGAGATCAGATTTCCCCTGCAGCAGAGAAGTTGTAGAAAGAGACACGGCCTTGCAAATTTCTTTAGAAGTCAATTTTATAAAATATAGGGGTTTTTTTTAAGTTCCATAAAACCCTTTAAACTGCAGAAGGATAAAAGAGTACCTACAGGATTTTGACAGTCTCTTCTTTCAGTAACATGAGCATTAAAAAGAATAGGTGTCAGTGAACCTTTTTTTTTCCTTTTTGCATTGTATTAGAAAACAAGAAGAATACATAAGAGGACAAGCATAAACACCACCTGCTTGCTAATATAATTCAGAATTGGGTGTTTATGGTTCAGCACATGCATTCAAAGCAGGAGTGTAGGAGTGGGTGTGTGTGGGGTGGTTAATTAGAAAGCTGTCTGATTTCCCTAAAGAAGCTATGATACAGATGATGAAAAACTTAATCCTCTGTGTTGTGCATCCTACACTGGCGGGTTGGCTGCATTAAAGATCACATTAGTTTTCCCCTGAAGTGAGGTTGCAGCGTGTGTGTACAGCAATTACATGGTGGAGCAGAGGATGCCTGTGAAGGGATTGCAGTGTGTCTGGATCCAGCTGCTGCTTTCTAAACCCAGGTTTTTTTGACTTTTCAGCCTCAGAAGCAGTAACTTTTTGTATCAGTAGCAGCAGTGAATGAGGCAGCGCTTCCCATACCCCCAGGTCACAGCCAGTTTTATTATTTAAAATGAGTACATTTATGACTTCACATTGATTTTTGAGGAGTTTTTCTCATTAAAACTCCTGCTCCCTTTGCAATTCATGGCCATAAGCTAATTTTTTAATGTCTCTCAATATGTTGATATCGTATTGAAAATGTATCTCAATATACATCCAGCTCAGATTTCTTATGACTGTAGTTTTCTTTAATAATTACTCCTGGCCTTGGTAAGACGATCTCAATATTTGCTTTCTGTACCAATGTAAAAATTATATTCTGTTTCTTATACTTTGGAGCACAGTTTGAGCATTGTTTACTCTGGATTAATCCAGATTATTCAGTTAGTGAATTAAGGAATCAGAGTTAGATGACAAAATTCAGTGTACAGTCAAGGCAAATGAGTGATTGGATTTCTTTATCAGAGATGACAGACTGGGCAGTAATTATGGTGTCAGCTATTCTGTATCTTAATCAGTTCCAGTTATCTCTCATGTATAATTTTTCCTCTTACTGGCAAGTAGTTATTCAAAGAAGTAAATTGACTATCTGTGTAATTTGCTTCTTGGACACAAAAAGGCTCAAAATTAACAGGTTTTTCCCCCTCCCTGGTGAAATCTTCCTTCAAGTGTGGTCCTCTGCTAATTATTCCTTTGTCCCTTTTTGTTTTCTAAAAGTGACAGAGAAACCTGAAAGGGACCAGCATGTGTGTGGTGCAGACCTCTGGCAAGGTCTGCTGTGCCTCTGGTGCTACCCCAGCCTGTCAGTGTCCCTTGCCACTGCTTTTCTGTGCTCAGGCAGGAATATCATTCTGTGCCAGCACATAAAAATCAGGGTTTGAGACCAGGATCACCTCATGTTTCTAAGATCAGCATGGTTTGTTTGCATCTCTTTGTTGCTAGGAGGGAGAACAGAAGTCCAGGCAGTGTTTTGGTATGTGTTTGAAAACTGAGAATGGAATATTGTAAATCAGAAGACTAAGCAGGGTGCCCATTAAAGCAGTACTCTTGATGAGATCTTCAAATACCCTCTTTCATTTATGCTGAAAATGAGTGCCTTCAAGATACAGCCTTTCCACTTTGTTGTGCTACAGGTGGTTTTTAAAACAATCAATTTACAAAGAACGTTTTTTTTTTCCTTTTCATGCTGTTAAAGCAAATTGCTATGTAATTAGATTTATATACTGAATAATCTTATTTGCATATCCAATTAATTCTCCCTGTTTTAATTTGTTAGGGTTGAATTCACATTAGTAGTAAAAAATAGCACTTAAATTATCAAGGATTCAAATTTTCTTTTATTACAATTTGTTCAAGATGTTCCATTAAAACTTGGTCCTAAGCATCCTCTTCCTTTTAGAGGCTATTAAATAACATGGGAAAAGACAATCAAAAGAAAACTACCTTGTGTTACAAAAATAATAAGGATCTATTTAAGCTGACCCAAGCAAATGCAGTAAGCATCTTGCTTAAAGTCTGTAGAGGTCCAAAGGTTCTGTAGAATTTTCATTGCAGAGTATTTAGTGGATCGTGTGACCTTTAGGACTGATTGTTCTGTACTGGCTTCAGCTGTCAAAGGCGTGGAATCCTCACTTGCAGTTTATCCTTTTCAGTGTTTTTCAGTCTGCATTCAGAAATGCAGAAGATAAGCAAGATGACCAGGAGAGGGACCTGATTTATGAAGTGTTCAGATGCCCTCAGTTCCCCACATTTCTGCACAATGGGGAAGTGTTAAGCAGTGGTGAAAACGATAGCACGTTGTTAGGTACAATTTTAGCAGCTTCCAGTAGACTTCTACAATTCTATTAGCTAGACAGAGGGGATTTTTTACAGACTTAGTCCAAGGAATGCTCCAGTTTTGCTTTGAATAGCAAACTGCTTGGCACAATCCCTGCTTATAAAGTCTGTGTGAAGAGCCTTGGTCATTCCTAACAGGCACTGGCTGAAGGGATTTTTCCATCCATGGCTCCAAACCTCCAGGTTCCAGTTTCAGAGCTGCTGAGGCTGAACTGAGAGCCCTTGGACTGTGCGAATGTTTAGCAGATAACACCAGGGCTGAAAAGTCAGCAAGGCAAATCTTTATTTAAATGTGCTGAAGGCATTTGTTCCCAGCATGTGTGAGGCACACAGGTTGTAGTCCTGCTTCCCTCACAGCTTATTTTGAGTTTGGGAGCAGAGATGTACTAGCCGTGGAGGGAAAATCAAAGGGATTGATGAGTCATTAAAAAACCAGTAAACTGAAATTAAGGTGATTTTTCAGTATAGTGAAAATGCAGGCAGTTAGAATAGCCTGGGCCCTCTCTGGTGGGTGGCAGCCTGAACCATGTTGTTATGGTCTAGTGGATAAAAAGGAAAGTGAACCGTGGTCTGCCTCAGTGAGAAAGGCTCCATTAAACATTTAATGGTGTCTTCATTTAGTGTCACTTGAAACTTGCAGTAAATGTTGCATGTAAGACACACATAAGCTCCACAGTGTGGTTTGACCTCAAGTCCTTCCATTCAGAGGTGATTTCAGAGCAGAGATGAGGCAGGGCAGGATGTCTCCATCACACACTTAGGATGCAATGATGCAGGGGTTACCCAGCAGCTGGAAAGCAGCAAGGGTGCAGACACAGTGCTCCTGGTGAGCTGCCACAGTGAAAAATGTGCCACCTTCAGTGGGCTGGCATTGTCTGATCAACCTGCGGGGGTACACAAACTTCATCTTCCATACAGGATGAGAAAATTGTGATGCAATTTACATATATACACAAGTGTGCTTTTGTTTTGTTTTATTTTTAATTTTCAAAGTGTCCTTGAGTTTTTAAGAGATGTTTAGTTGTGTTTCTGTAATGACTGGGATGAATCTTCTACTTCTTGGGAAGATGTCAGCACATCTGTCTGGTGCATCAGTTGATGTACAAGAAGCTCTACCTACTTTTAACCTTTTCTAGTGCTAAGCTTGCTGCTCACTTTGGAGTGCCCTTCACCTTTGATGGGGGCAGAGGTATCTGCTGTTCTTGTACAAGTTAAGGCTCTTGATTTCAATTTAACACCCAACTACTTTACTCAGTGTTTGCCTGAACACACCTCCCTGCTTTTATTTGATTCCATCGTTTTGAGCAGCTTGTTCTGCTGAATCTTAACTGTCTGCAGGATATCACTCCCTGCCATTGTACATGCAATATGTTACCAAAAAAACCACAGTTTATTCTTTTTATGTAAGGATGAGGTCTTGGAGTTCTGGTCTCTTATTACTACTATTGAGTGGTTAATGAAAGGAAGACTTGATTACAAAGGAAAAAAATCACAAATAGTTGACATGCAAAGCCTAAAAATCCATACAGTGTCAGTGTCAGTCTCTGACGTCAGTAGACAATTGGGCTACTTGTCCAGTGTCCCCTGAGATCAGAGAAAAGCCAGGCTGTGATAGGGGTGGGTGGATTGTGCTGGGGCTGAAGGGTTAATTCAAAAGGCTTTAGCAGAAACTGTGTCAATGAAAGGGAGATGAGCTAAGAATCGGCTTACCCAGGCCCAGGAAGCTGCTTCAAAGTGCTGGGTTGAGAACTGAAAATAAAACCAAGTGTATTTCAGTGATATAATAAATGAAGAAAATACGTTCCTACTTATGTTGCATTTGAAATATGTCCTAAGGTAAATTGCACTGGATCCTAATTAGCAATTATTGGTTATACACTAAATCCAGGGCCAGGGGAAAAAAAAAAATAGGTACAGGTACTTAGGTATTGCCTGCATCTCCAGGCACTGCAGTTCTTGTGGAATTTTGTGCTACTTCTGTCAAAAGGAGAAGTAACTACTGCAGGTTCATGGTAGTCTGCCAGCAGGTCAGGGGAAACACCTCAGTTTTATTGCAGCAAGACAGTATGAAATACAAATAAGGTTGCAGTTGGTGGCAAAACAATTTCTGTGTGCTGGCTTTATTCCACAAGGAACAACTACACCCTTTTACTTAGTAATAAAAATAAACTGTGTAATGGTGCTTCTGCTCCTGGTAGCTTTGGCTATGGCTGTAAGATACGAATAGGTATTCAGATAAGATGTTCCCCCTCTTGTTCTCTCTAATCTCTCTGTCTGGCTACTTTGTGAACTGTACTTGACCAAGCTACAAACAGCTTTCAGTTTCTTAGGGCAGGAAAAGACAGTACACATCTCTGCGTGTCAGAAAACTAAGTGAAAATGACCTCTAGCTCTAAGGCACTTATTGAAAACCTATTTTAAATTGAAAACACAAGCCAGGATAATACAGGCTGTTTGATAAGAAACATTAGAGAAATCCATAACATGAGGCTTTTTATTATAGGTTTATTACATCAATCTCTCCAGTGGGTAATGGAACTTGTAAATACACTCTTATGTAGGAGTCTCCTTGCGGGCTTTTTATTCATGCTGAAGTAAGCACAGCAAACTTATTTGCTGTCAGGGTACATTGAATTTAAAATTAGTATTTATTTTGGTTCTAAAGAGGGTTTTGCTTTTGTGAGTTGGAAGTTGGCAGAGCTGTAGGAGGGGAGGTGGGAGCTGCAGGGAGCACGGGCAGGCCAGGAGTTCCCCAAGGAAAGGGCTGGTGTCCCAGTGGGGTGTTAGGGTTCGTGGTGGGTGCACAGCAGGGAGGCCTGGGCTGAGCTGCTCACCTCAGTACCTCTGCTCTCCTTCAGGAGATAAAACTCAGCTTATTCAAGAAGGACCCTGCTGCTTTTTCCACTGAATAAACCCAGCAAGATGAAAAATCGTTGGAGGGATTAGAGAAATATTTAAGGGAAATTTTTTACTGTATTACCATGTAGACAGACACCGTCCCAGGGTGCTTTACTTCTGATTCTTTTCTAGAGAAAAGCCAAGTCATGCTGCTGTGCCAGTAACAAGCATGCTGTTGCTTACTTGGGAGAAGTTAAGGGTTGGTTTATACTGAACAAAGAGTTAAGGAAAAGTTTACATAGTAGTTCAAAGGAGAAAATAAGTTACAATTGTAGCAATACTAACAAAAAAAGCACCTTGCAAGCTCTTAACTCCTGTTTATTGGAGAATTTTGCAATTAATTAGTAGTTGATTTCATAAACGGAAAAAAATTTCCTTAATTAGAGGATGTTTATTGGAGAGACCAGAAACCTGTTGAGGTGTCAATGAAGTCAGCATTTCACACATGACTTTAGCAGCTCGGCGGTTGCAGTCTATTCCTGTTCTAATTATAGGAGTGTGTTTTCATTCATACAGTACCATGCAAAAGGTGTTGTCACTGGGCTGCAAATGTCTGCAATGGTCTATAAAATATATTTTGTTAATTTTTTATTGTCTAGCTAGAGTACCTTCTTTGAATTTTAAAGCTTAATTCAAGTCTTACCACCTTCGGTCACCAACTTGGTTGCAGTTGAAGTCCACATTTTTCTAATGGGTGATAGAGATGGAGGAAAATGCAGTGGAGAACTTGAGACCAGTTTTTAGGCAAACACTTCACCAGCTCCAGGTGACTTGGTCACAGGCAAGGTTCAGGAAGTGTTTAAAACCCCCTGGGTGCAGCTCTTCAGGTGGTGAATAGACTGTAGGCTCAGTTCACGAGTGATGAGCAAACTTCTCTGGGTGGTGGAGTACTCAGTCTTGGAAAAAACTACCCAGTGTAATAAATCAGGTTGAAAGGATGTGATGCTGTGTTTTATGCTGGTGCAGGCAAAACAGATAGCTGTGATACTTTGTATTTCCAATATTGACAAAGATCTCTTCAGTACATAAGATAGGTTACCATTGAAGAATGAAGGGTGTGTATATTTCAGGTCTGATGGTAACAAATGTGTGAGACCCACATGGAACAAACCATCCTCTTCACCCACCTGGCTGGGCCCTTTTTTTAAATGCTGTGCTATTGTAATGCTGCTGTGACCATGCATCAGCAGACAGCCCAGCACTATTTTTGTTGTATATTCTCACATGTATTAATTATGTATTATCATTTCCATCTCTTGCATATTTTTAAAGGCAGCAGTTTTAAAAAAGGTGTTCGTTCTTATGCCTTTGAACTATTCTGGGCTGCCTCCTCAGTGCTCTTACAAGCCTGGAGCAGTGGCACTTCTCATTTCAAGCACTCTCAGGTATGGAGAGTTGAGGAGCAAACAGATCAAGAGAAACTCCCTCCTTCCTTCATGGCTTTGATTTCTTGCTGCTTGCAGAACAATGCTCTGACGAGAAGCAAATTGCTACCAAAGCCATCCATAAAGACTTATTTTCTGTTTAATTACTTTGCATATGCTTCATTATAGAGTGTGGTGGTGTATTTCTTGAAGAAGTTAATACCTAGGCTCTCTGTTCCAGATAAAAAGCAGCTTACAGAAATTCTTATTTGTCTTTGAGGCATCTGAGAAACCAATCAGGAAGTTCTTTGTGGTGCATTCTCAATCCAGTACAATCCTTAATTTTCAAAACAGGCAAAGCCATTATTTTTTTACATTGTAATGGAAAAATTGCTGTAGCAGTGCACATTATTTTGATTACCCATTAAGCCTGCTCTTCATTAGAATGAAATTACAGGATTTTCCTTAATTCTCTTGCTTTTAACTTCTGACTTGTAATTTACCAAAAGAAAAAAACCCAACCCACTGTCCTGTAGCTGGTTGTCTCCCAGTTGCCCAAGTGCTGCAGATGGTCACAGCATTCAGATGAGTAATACAAATCACCTCCTGTCTCAGCATCATTCTGGGCTATTTATAGTAAAACACAGCAAAGAGGAAAATATTTAGCATAGACTGGAGTTCTAACCTCTAACTTTTAGAAAGGCTTTAGCAACCTATTTGTTTGGCAGAAGTAGACATGAGGTAATGACTGATCTATTTCACTGGATCACTTTAACACAGGAAACAATTCCTTTTTGAATTATAACATAACTTTGGTCATTAATTATGAAGGAATAGGCTTTGTTCAGATGAGTTTTCGTATTTTCATAAAGAAATTTCCATGGTGTCCCTTCCCTTTCACTGTTGACTTGTTCTCCTCATTGATACTGAATTTTCTTTTCTTACATCTCTAGTTATTTTAGCACAGCACACTTCTTCAGAGCTTTTCCTCATGTCTTTTGTCTAACTACAAAACAAAAGGTTTCTTGGGGAGAAACTAACTAGATGTCATCTCTGGAGATGCAATTATTATGTGTTTATCCTCAGTGCCTCCGAGTGACAGGTTGCAGGCAGATCCCCATGCAGGCACGCAAAGAGGACACCTGGAAACCACTGTGTGTCAGTCAGTGGCAGCACTGCTTGGTCTTTGTGGCTTCTCCTTGGTCACCACAGAGTGGGAAGGCCTTGGAAGGTTTGGGAGACTATTGTCATACCTGTCACAGTGACTCTGGTTTGCAGATTGTTTCTAGAAATTCTATTTGTGTGAAGTGCTTGTTCACAGGGCGCTCCATTTTGCATATTGTCTGTGTTTGGAGCATCAGCATTCTCCAGGAGAGAACCAGAAGTCTCCATAAGCAAAGAAAACTGAAATTTTACCCTTAGGATAAGCTGCATTTTTGGTAGTTGCTGCTCTTTGTGCTTGTATTGCATTAAGGACTGTTTCTAGGAGGTTTTCTCCTATTACAAGAAGCACCTGAAAAAGGAGCTTCTCTTCCCAAAGACATGCTTGGGAGGTGGCTTTCAATGGACCACTGGAGATGAACTCTGGCTCTGGGGAAACACCACTAACCTGTTCTTGGAAAGTGAGCAAGAAATGTTTGAAAGCTAACTAGTAGTGTTAACATCAGAAAAAAAAATATTTACCCAGAAATGTCATCAATCTGAGCTGTGTTGGAGGGTGCTAAATTGCAGTGTGAGTCAGGTGCTTGACAGTTGTTACTGATACCTTTTCCCTGCTGCATTACTTAAAGTTCATAGCATTTTTAAAAAATTAAAGGGATAGAAGGTATACATGGAGAGATTGCACAAACTGTGCTCCTGGTTGCTCTCTTGATGTTTCACTGATTGAACTGCAGGAACTTGATTTAAGCTGCACATCTATCGTTCAGCAGTGTTAATTTTAATGTGGGATTCACGTGGGATCTGGTGTTTGTGTGTCTGTGTGCATTCAGGTCTGGTTCCTCTGCAGGGATGACCCAGCAGAATAAATGGGGAAAAAAGATGACTTTCAGAAAAAGAGTTGGAGGGTCTCAGTCAGTGCTGCAGGTCGCTGTGCTGGAGGCTGGTGGGTCTGGGTCAGCAGAGCTACAGCAGCTTCTCTACATCCCACAGGTTCTCGGTGCAGAGAATTTCCTGCTGGAAAGCAGGAGCACTTTTTGTTCCTTCTTTGCTGAGGGTTGCAGAAACATTAGAAAAAAACTAAAAAAACCCAACCAAATAAACACAAACCCCGACAAAACAAACAAACCAACAGTTCCTCCAAAGTGCCCCGAATTGGTGCAATTCCACTGATTTGAATGGACTGCACTGAGGTGCCCGCTCAGTGTCCCACCAGCAGACTTTAAATGCCTTAAATCTATTTATATAATGTAACCAGCTGGAGATTATAGCATTGGATCCTGTTTAGAGGATTAAATACTTTTAGTAGCAGTGGGAAGAGCTAATGAGGTTTTCCCATCCATGTAGCATTGGGCTGTGGTGCAGTGTGGTGCCTGGCACGTCAAGAGGGCACACAGGGCAGCAAGGACAGCTGGAAGGGCTTCCTTTTACCTCTTTTTAATGCTTTGAAAGAGAAATTATTCTCTTTCTCCTGAATAAGTTGATTTTGTTTAAACCCGGATGCCATCAGGTTTGCATTCAAGGCAGCTACAGACCATTTATGGTTGGGTGGTGGTCTCATGGGGAAGCATTCCCAATATTCCCATAATTACACAGCAGAGCTTCCTGCTCCAGGCATAAGCAAGGGCTTGTGCCAAGAGCTTTCAGCACGACGTCTCTTCATATTGTGCAACTAAATGTCAGAGTCATCCCCGATGGATTCTCTTGTACACAGTGTTGTGTTTTCTTGCCATAATTGCAAAACATGTGCCTGTGACCCAGAACAAGCAGATTTACAGTGTCCCGTTGACAAACCAAACCACTGTATGTGCATTTTCTGACCAGTGACACGGTGCAAATCAAGTTACCCCTCTTCTTGAGATGTGCCAGAGTGATTATTCCCTGCTCACTGCTGCCCTGGAGCAGTGCTGCATCCCTCACCAGGCACCAGGAATTCAGTCTGCTTACTCACAAATATTTGAGAAGGGAATCCATTGCCTAAAACTCTCTGTAAATAGACAGGTAAAAAGTTGGCAGGAATCAGCTTTACTTCTCTCAATTGCTAATGTACTTAAACCTGAAAACAAAACAAAATAAAAAAAATTTTTAAAAAAGAGGCTTCACCTTGAAGCAATGAGTCAGAGACTTCTTTTCACCTTGAAGGTTTCTGCAGAGCTGGGCTCCTCAATCAATTGAGTGCCTGTGCACATTGCCAGAGTTGTCTTTGTTTTTCAAGCAATAGATGATACAGAGATTATAGGTTGTTGCCCCAGGGATGTCTCTTTTCTGAGGCTCCAGGATTATAAAGGAAAGAGGCTTTATCAAGATGAGTATTTCATAATGTTTTCTGTCCACTGGTGGGGTGAGGACAGCATTAGTTAGCCTGCCTTTTGCACACCTGCCTTACTGCATGAAAGATTAAAACCAATTGAAGTTCAGGGTTCATTCAGGAAATATGTTTTAAACATGCACATGAACCCACTATTGCTGCCTAATTTTTTTTTTTATATCAGCTTTATAGTCCTTGTCATACTCAACTGAAAATCTTGCAGTAATGATACGTGTTCTTGGAAGGCAGCAATTATATCAGCACCTTAAATTTTACTAATAAATCAATGAGTGATTAGTACAGACTGTTGAAACATTTATAATACCAGAGCCACAAGTAGCTCTATACAACACCCAGGACTGGAGGGATCTGTAGTCTTTGGGAGAAGGTTGAAGAATAGTTGAAAGCAACTTTGTGTGCACAAGAAGTTGTGTGTTGTCCTAGGGCTTGGTCAGAGGTGAAGGTAACATCAAACCAACCAGGTGCATCTGTAAAGGTTCCTAGTGGTCCAGGCAACAGCATTCTAAAAGAATTTCACACATTCAGGTCTCTTATATGGCAAAAGTAATTTCTGGGCTGAACCATAGTGTTTGCCCATTGCATCCAGTCCTGTTTTTTACCAAGGATGGGAAATAACTGTGGAAACCATATCCAGCAGCTGAAACCCGTGTCAGGGATTTTGTTTTGAGCTCAGTTCAGCAACATGCTGGTGGTGTCTTGGTGAGTGGGTTGCTGGTCACACCTCAAATCCACAAGAGCTTTGTGGGCACAGCAAGGGTTGTTTTAAGCTGTATCCAGTAATTATGTATAGAGGAACAAAGAGTTTGCAGTAGGTTTTTAGATAATGCAGGTTTAGTATTCTTATTCCTAGTGGCAGAGTGTGTTTGAACACATTCAGAACAAATGTGCTATGAGCAGCAGCTTTTGAGAACCCTGGTGAAATGAAGATATTTTTCATCTCAAAACCAGAATGTATGTCTTTGTTATTTCAAGAAGAAAAATACGGTTGTTTTTTTTATTATTATTACTGCCCATTGGTAACAATAGATGCATTGTGCTAGGAGAAGACAGTATTTTAATTTCCTGTCATAGCCTTGTGTTTCTGAGGTTGAATATAGAATTCTGAATGATTTCCTCAAGGCTTGAGCTTAAATTATAAAACATCAGAACAAGCCTGATTCTTATTTATAGATTTTAAATTATATTTCAAAAGATCCCTTTTGTCATTTCTACCACTTCAGCACTGCAGATCAACCAATAACCTGCTTGTTAATGACCAAGTGTCTGGTTCTGTGTTATCTGTTGTGACTGATCTTTTGGCAGAGGACCTGCAGATGTCCCAGTGTTCTTCTCTTAGGTACTATTCCTGTTAGTACTGGTGTTGTCCTATAATTATTCATAGCTCTGTCATGGGCTGCAATAATCCTTAATGGAGCAGTGCAACTTGATCTGTTTATTTTCCTGACGTAGCTGTGATGATGACTCGGGGAAAACTGCTTGCTGAAAAAAACTTGTCATTTGCTGCAGTACTGGAGAAATGTCCTGAAAAGAACATCTGTGATGAAAATCAGGCTGTTGACTTGCTAAGAGAACACAAATTACTTTCTGTTAAATACAGTTTTTGTCACAGGACAAGTCACTCATTACGCTGCGTTGGGAATTGCCTCCTTCCAACTGTCTAGACACAGCAGTAGATGAGGCCCAGGGAGAACGTGCTTGCTTTTGTGGAGCAGGTAGCAAGATTTTATTTAAAACTTGCTAACTTGCTGATGTTTGCTAGAATTCATCATGGAGCATTTGAATTGGAATTTAAATAGGTGAAATTCTGTGGTACAGAGAGGCAGGCTGAATGGGAGCCATCCCAGGTGAGTTCTTGGAGCTGGAGCCTGACCCAGGGTTGGCATTTGCACGGTGGCTACAGCATGGCAGGAAGGGCCTGGGCAAAGCAGCTGGTGGGCTGGCTCCTGGCCCTCCTGATGGGCTTCTCTTGGAACTCAGAGCAGACTGGTGTTGGGGTGGATGTACTTAGTCCTGCTTTTCATTCAAACTGCTCCAGATACTTGGGTCACTTGTAAACAAAGTCAAATGCCATTACTCTCTCCATTTTGAATTCTGGAGCTCTTCCATGCCTGCATTTACAAGAGTGAAAATTTATTTCTTCCTCTTTCCTGAGCCTCTGGGTTTTTATGGCTGCATTACTGTCTCTAAGGAACATCTGACACTGCTTTTGAGCTTTGATATCAGATGCTTGCCTATCAAGTGTCACCTCACAAGCACAGCTTTCTGCTTAATCTGCTCTGCTACTAGGTTTAGCAGTGACCTGGGAAATGCAAGTGTGCCAGGAAGGAGAGGTGCTAGCAGGAGGAGCCATCTGGTTCACAGTCTCTGTTGGAGACTTACAGGCTGCTGCCAAACACTCCACTGATGATAGTGATGAGAAGGAGGGAAAGAGCCTCATCATTTGTTTCAGCCTTGCTCCTGATGGCAGTATCTGAATATTGTTCTTTTGTTCTCTGTATTGATCTTAAAATTAAACAATTGCAGCCCAAGAGGGGGGCAAGGCTGGAGACTTTCTCCAAAAATGCACACCTACAAGGCCCTTCCCTTAAAGATAACACTTAGTAAATGGACTTGTTAAATCTGCTTTTTTTAAAAAAAACATTCTTTGTTTCTTTTGAATGGTCTTGTTTATTGGGAGTTCTATGGAATTATTTGTAGTCAAACTATCTGGTGCAAAAACTTAATGTCTTACTCATTTCCAAGCCACTTGCAGCATTTGTGTTTTAATAGGACAGAGAGGGGAAAAGTAGAGACTGAGCCACCCAATTTAGTCTTTTCCTGCTCCGGAGGATGTAATGCAGCTTCCTAACCTTGAGGAACAGGCTGCTGGGTTAATCAGCCATGCCCTTGAACTCTCTTAACCATTTCCCAGTTTCCTAAAGAGTTGCTCCTCCCTAGGTGCAGTTTTGTCTTGAAGAAAGACTGATTTGTAGCCCTGTATGAAAACACAGCAGCACACATGGCAGAAACCAATTCCCTTGGCAGCAAACAAGGCAAGGATTTTTATCATTTATACTGGATAGACTCCAAGAACTCTCTCTCCAGTTTAGTTATTATCTTTCCCTACAGTGTGGAATATTCAATTAAACCTCTCAAATTGACCATAACTTTCAATGAAAATTAAAGCAGTTCTATTTAGGTAACAATATCTGTCACCAGGCTTAATGTTCAGAGAGAACAGGAATAGTTTCACCTGTTCCTGTGAATTAACCTCAGCTGACATTCTTCATGTTTCAGTTCCTCAAAAGCACAAAAAACCAGGACAAGCATTTAGCATTCTCCTGGATGTGTTTGCTCTCCAGTTTTGAGGTACTGGAGGGACACAGCAAATAGAGTCTTCATTTGGAATATATTCAAATTAATCTGGCATTTTTTTAATAGATTTTGTGATTTACTAGCAGGAAAAAAAACCCAACACATATCTCAGCCTAAGCTAGGATAACAGAATGTTTTTCTAAATTATCTGTCACATTCTGCCCAACAGCATATGGACATAGACTTCATACTGCATTTAAAAATGTTTCTTTTATCATGCAATCTACTGAAATTTCCTGTATCCTGTATCTTACTGAAAGAAACACACTTCTCTCAAGGGAAGCAGACCACAGCAGGAGCACATTTGTTTCATATGACAAGGGTAAAAAAAAAAATTTAAAAATTGCTTTCTGGTAACCAATCTTGTTTGCAACTTGTTTAAAGCTGAGGAGCTGAGGGCAGCTCAGTGTTCATCCTGGGTAACTCATTTTGGGCTCGAGCATAAGGAACGTAACTCAGAAAAATGAAATGTGTCACTGGGAGAGTGTCTCAACAGTTGGCTCGTTTGGGAAGGTTACTTACTGTGTTTTCCCAGGACAGTAACAAACATAAGGAGCATCACAGGTTACCCAGCAGCTGCTGAAAATCTTCCTTGTTAGACTTGAAATGACTCTTACCTAGAGCCCAAGCACCAGCTTAAGTATTTTACAATTAGAAAGCCAAGAGAAATTAAAATTAATGATAATTCTTTTGTTTTCAAACCTTTTAATATAATACTCAGAGCAAGAATCTTTCATGGGCCAAATGTTCTTTCTTACAGTGACTGAGCTGTTTAAGGAGTGAAGCAGCCCTGGGTCTCAGAAACAAGTCAGGATATCATAATCTAGCCCTTGTATGCTTTATGATTATTATTATCTTTTTTTGCCAGCAACAGTAAGTTGCACTCAGGTAGAATTTAAAGCCAGAGCTTATGTGAAACGTGTTTTGAATAATAAATGACTCTCAGTTAGATATTGTTAGCATATAATTAAAAATAAAGATAAATACCCACGATATGACTGTGTGCTTAGTGCAGTCTCCTTTGTGGTGGTACCTGAGGGAGCAGACACAGGGGAGAGGTTGCTCCTTTATAATCTTTCCGGTGGATTTTCTCTGAAATCCTTCTGTGGAGATGACAGAATTTTCTCCCTGGAGGAAAGAGCTATTGTTCTGTCCCTAATAAACCCAGCTGATTTCTCAGTGTTGGGGAATATGAGAGCAGTTCACATTCATTTGCACCCTCCTCCTGGCAGGAATATGCATTGTCTGCTGTTAATTCCTTTCTTAGTTTTTTGTACATCCCATCATCTTTATATTTTATTTCTTCATTTTCCTCCTGTGTGTCCATTCAGATGGACTTCTGGCAACAGTCCTTACTTTCTCTTGCTGTGTTTGACAGTGAGGGTTTTCTTTTAAGTTACAGAGGAAGTATTTCAGTATTTTAAAAGGAAACTAAAGAAACAAGCGAGCTCTGCTGTCACAATAGGATCGTGCTTGTTCCCCTTTCTTTGAGCTCTGGGTAAAGTTTCAACTCCTAGTCTAGTGCACAAATGTTTTTGTGAGTGTTGACTCCATGTGAGATTCAATGGCTTTTGGAAAAAAGCTGGCTTTTCTGAAAAACAAAACCAAACCAAAAACCCACAACAAAACTCTGTCATTATCACATCTTTTTCTGGAGTGAACCATGCACAGTCTCTAGCTGCTAAGATACTGTTTTACATTTTAACACTGGGTACATGGATATTTCACCAAGTATCTGTCCCATTTTTTCCTCTGTTTAATGCAGACGACAACACACTGCACGGGCCAGTTTTCCTCCAGGAGCCCAGCAGCATGATCTTCCCCTTGGATTCAGAGGAGAAGAAAGTGAAGCTGAGCTGCGAAGTGAAAGGAAATCCCAGACCAACCATTGGGTTTGTTGAATGTTTAACTATTCTTTAGCAGCATTTCTACAGCAGCATCCCCCAGGAGCCTTTCTCCTGTGTGTAGCATGCTGTGTATGTCAGTGATGCTCCTGGAGCTGAGCACAATGCTGATAATAGAGAAAAAGACATCAGGAAATCACCCCATATTGCAGTGCAATTGCAGAATTTGGACAAGAGTTCAAAGAGGTTACGAAGTGGTTATAAACAGTCTTGGCTTCCTTTTCCATAAATGTGGACAAAGCTCTTAATTGTTTTCAGCTCTAGTAATTACTGTGGGACCCTTAGACAAAAGATGCTAAACTGCCATGGTGATGCTGCTGCTGAAAATCATTTAGGCTGCTGGTATTTTTCCTTTAGAGCCTTATTCTGCTCACCAAAGTATATCCCAGGGCATCAGACCTTGGCCACCATGCTGTCTTCTGGCACGACTGACTATTTAATGCCTTAAAGACTATTTAATGCCATAAATTCCATGTATTGACAGGCACAAGAATATTGAGGTGGTTTCTCTGTCTATTCTGATAAAGGCATTAATGCTGCTGTGGGGCTGTGGCTCCTTCATGTGCTCCATCAAGGGCTGGTGCAGATGAGAGCTGCTGTAACTGGGTGCTGGAATCTCTCAGTGCCCCAGTTTGTCACAGCCTCTGCTGTGAGTGAATTTTTTTAAATTTAAAAACAAACGGCCAACAAGTCAGGAGAGGAAAAGAAACCTCAGTGGAATTGAGTGGTTTAAAGATCCTGATTCTGGGACTTCCCTCTGCAAAATGATTAATTCTAAAGAGCCAGCAGCACTGGCAACTGCAGAAGCATTAATCAGATCTGAGACTGAAATATATGTCAAGGATATTGCTCTTTCAGTTAAATACTGGAATATTTCAATACTGTGCAAGAAATTTGCATTTTCCTGCTTTTTAAAAAATTATTTTCTTACTAAGTAGACAAAGTTGCTTAAATTATTTATTTACTACGTGTTTTGTTTTCAAATAGCCAAGAGTATCCATTAATATTAGAAGAATCTAACTTTGGCATTTTTTGCCCTAGGTGGAAGCTAAATGGAAGCAGTATTGACACGGGGATGGATTACCGCTACAGCCTGGTGGAAGGCAACCTGTTGATCAATAATCCCAATAAAACCCAAGATGCTGGAACATACCAGTGTGTAGCAACAAACCCCTTTGGAACGATTGTCAGCAGAGCAGCAAAGCTTCAGTTTGCTTGTAAGTAAAAACACAGCCTGCATTCCTGCTAGGAGCTGTTCAGCAACCCTCTTCTGACCTTTCCTAATGCCTCACATTGAATTCTCTGAGCTGTTCTTGGATTTAGGGAGGAAATGAGAATGAGGAACAGACACCGTGGTTTAAGACTGTTCAGCTAATATTATATGTAGAATGAAGGGTGAAATGTCTTATTTCTTGAGAAAGAGGCCATCTAGGAAAGCATCTGGTGAATGGCATCTCACCATTGATTTTTTCCTTTCCTTGGAGAATCAAAGCTTCAAAATATATGAAGGTGCATGTGCTTCATCTGGAGTAAATTCACAATGAGAGTTTTCACAAGTCCTGTATTTCAGTACTTCTTTACAAGTACTTTCAGGTCCAGGTTGTGTTTTGTAGCTCTGTGTGTAAAGGGGAAAACCTGCTGCTTCATATTTATTTTGTGTTAAATTCAAAGTTGCAGCTTCTTGTAGTTTTCTTGTGGAAAACTAACAAAAGCCACAGGGCTCAGTGTGAATTAGCGTGGTACAGAATGACAAAAAGCCATTTCAAGGTGAGGTTAAAGTCCCTAAGAGAGGGGGAAAGGACCATGAGTCATCTTATGTAGTTGAAAAGGGGAAGGCAGAGAATAGATAGATGGGTGTGTTCATCCATCACCTCCGTGGCTTCTCAGTGCTGTTGTCCTGGGAGGGGTGTAGATGACAGCTCAGTAATCCCAGCAGGCCCTGCTGTGGAACAGCCTCACGTGCATGTGGCACACATGAAGCCATCAGTAACAGTGAGTTGTGCTTTCAGCAGAGCTTAATGAAAGATGTTTTTCACTGACTGGTAAGAGAAGTTGATGTGCTCCAGCTATGAAAATAAAAAAGGTACAAATGCCAATAAACACACCATATAGAGAGGTGATTTGTAATAAGAAATATCACTGTGAGTAAAGTCCTCTGTCTCCCTACATAGTTTACAGTATATTATCCCTTTGCTTATGACCTGCTTGTATTTTTCCATGACTGAAGGTGCATTTTCAGTCTGGATGGGTAATGAACAGCTTCCTTCAGACCAATCTCATCACTCCAGGTTTCAGAGTGTCAAGGTGATCCCTTCACAAATACCTCACTGATCTGCTCCTCAGGAGACCACTGTGTCTCACAGCAGGGCCTGTCCTACAACTTGTGGCTGCCTGTTAGCTGTCAGGGGGAGCCTGGGAAGCATCATTCAGAGCAAAGCACTGCCTGGGGTCATACTGCTCACTGAAGTCAATCCTTTAGGGACAAGCTGGGTACCAGGCTGAAGCTTTTAGGTGCTTCAAAGGGTGGAGGGGGAGGATGGTGATGCTGGCAAGAGCAGCTGCCATTTACTGCTTGTGTAGAAATAGGTCAACTTCCTCACTAACTTAAACTGTAATGCAGTAAATAACCAGGAGCTGGCAAATGTAGAGAATTCTGTGCAAAAATTAAGAAGTCATCAGCCTTCAACACTTTCACTTTGAATCGTATACAAAGTTATTTGTTAAATTATGTCAGCCCCAGCACTGGACATTTTTAGGATTCAGCTGCACATGGTGCTGAGCCATCTTCTTTAGACTGTGCTTTTGCCAAGAAAGATTAGCCCAGATAATCCTTGAGGTCCCTTCCAACCTGATGTTCTATGATTAATTTATCTCTCTGGATGAATGATACATCAGGCAAAAATCTTTCAAGTTTTGTACTTAACCAAATACAAATTTGGTTTTACTGATTCTATGATAAGAAGATTGAATTTTATTGTCCTTGAATTCACCCCCCTGCCTGGCACCTCCCTGGCACACACAGTCCCTGACCAGCTCCAGCCCCCCAGCTTGGTCTCTCCCTCCTGCTGTGTCACACCTTGTGGTTTAACTGTTGAAAGCCATTTGCTTGGAGACTCTGGATACTGCTTCACCCATCCATAGCTTCCCTCTTCATCCCAGTGCTGCCTTACTTTCCAGCAGGATGGGCCTGTGCTGTGGTTTCTGTGTTCACTTGTTTTTGAGACAGGTTACTGCTGGGTCTTTGGAGGCTACTGTCTGGGGGGCTGAGCTTTTGTTCCTCCTCTCAGGGGTTAAGTTCTGAATCCTGGGGCATCATTAATAGATGTTGGTTCATCCTTCAAGGGCTGTGTTATTCTTCTCTAGAGTTTTCCTGAAGATTAAACTCTGATCTAGCTATTCAACCTCCTGTGGAGGTCAGAGAGGGTCAGCAATTTAATCCTTGAAATATGTATTTAGGTTACAAACTCATTAAGATAGAAGTGCTAATGTTTTTCCCAAATACTTGCTTTGTGATAGATCCTTTACATTTCAAACTTGTTCTCTCTCTTTCTCCTTTTTTTTTCCCCTTCCAATGATAGTTGTCTCTAAATTGAACGTCTTTTCAGAAAGTGAGGGATCTGCTGTGCCACAGTAACAGAATATGGATTGATGATACCTTAAACCTTCTGCAGGCTCTCAGAAAATAGAAAAGCTTTAAACTCTTGAGTATGGATTCTAATAATGGCTTTTCCAAAATGATATACGAAAACACAGCTGAACTAGATTAAATTATGTGCTTTTTGTTTTAGGGGATGGGGCTTAGCTTGACAATTTTATTCAAGGTGCTGTAGTTTCTGTTCGGAAATAACAGTGAGATCAATAAGAAGTTATACCTGGAAAGAAGCTCAGCTCTGATGCTGCAATTTAGAGCTGTCCCCACCCTTTCAGACACACAATAAAAGCTGTTTGCTGTGGCCTGGATCCTGCTTCCGTTTCAGGCAAAGATAAAACTTGTATTGATTTTCAGTGGCACCAGGGTTGGGCTGTACCCCTCAGAAAGGGATGAACTTGGGAGCTGTTCTGCCTGTTCAGCTCCTCTGCTCTTTGGCACCACTTGAAGGTGCTGAGCAGCTCTTGGAGCAGTGCAGGGTGGTACAGTGTGAGCAGGATGTGACTTTAGTGAGTGTCCTGGTCAAATTGTTTCTACTGACTGCAAGATGATTTAGCAAATGGAGCATTAGTGCATGCAAGTGCTGAAAGTTGCATTTATACTCACCTCTCCATAGGATTAAAATCTCCCAGTGGAATGCCAGGCAAGGCCTTAAGAGCTTGTCTGTCCCCAGTGCCAGGCAGTGTCCATGCCCATCCTTAGAGAAGCTGGACAGCATCTTCTGAACCTTTGCAGACCCTTCCCAGGAGTGTGGATTTGGAAGACTTCATTAAGGTTCAATTTCACTTATTTTGGTGGCCTCTCCTAGTGCTGATCTTACTTGTTAGCAGCTACTACTGATAGTCCAGAGTGTGCTTGTACTCTGAGTCTGTGCAGGTAATGACCCAAGGGCTTTCACATCTTTCAGAGCTTTGATACCCTGGCCCAGGTTGCCCAGGGAGGTTGTGGCTGCCCCCTGCCTGGAAGTGTTGATGTGTGACATGGTGTGTGATTCTTCTCTTCTCTCTTTGGCTTTGCTCTTGCTTAACCCATGCCTGGTGAGGAAGAGAAGGGCCTGCCCTTTAAACCTGTTCAAAATGAGTAACACTGATGGAAAAGTTTAGGACTGGAGTAAGGTTTCCCCTTAGGTTACTCTTTGCTAAGTGTTGTCCAGAACTTTTTTATTAGGACCATGTGGGTGTGATGGGATGAGTGGGATGGGATTCTCCCCAGCAGTGGCCGTTATCATCCTACCTTGCTGCTGAGTCATGAGCCCCTGTAGAATAACAGCTCTAATTAGAGATTGACTCCCCATAATGAGGTGCTGAGCCACCTCATTTAAACTATTTTTACCTAGGAAGGTTGGATTAGTCTCTTCCAACCTGCCATTCTATGATATATTTGCTATGATTCTATGATTCTATGATATATTTTACTTTGCTGAGGCCACAGTTCGTTTTTTACTACCAAAGATTTGAAACCAGACATTCAGGACTGTCTCCAGGAGCAGTTCAGAGGGTCACCCTGAACGACCCTATGCCCCCACCCCAGTGGTCTCCAAGCTGTGTTTGCTTTATCACTGGCAGCTAATGACTCCCCAGGACAGGGAGGTGACCTCTGTCTTCTCCTGTGGAGACATGTCCAGTGCTGCTAGATGAAATATCTTTTCCCTGCTGTGATAACCAGACTCAATTTGGCCCTAAACTCCTCAGCAGGATTTGCAGTTTAACCTGAGAACACACAGAGACTGTGCTGCCTGCAGGAATGGTGGTTTAAAAATGAACTCTCTGGAGAGGGGGTGAGTGACCACATGGTGGTCACTGCATTCTGCATCAGCACAAATGTTTGTCACGTGCTGTTGGATGTGAAATGAGCATCCAAAGGGGAAAATCAAGTTCAAATTGGTGCTGGTTTTCAGTCCTACTGTTGTTTTGCCCTCCTGTTGTTATAAGAACTGCCTAAAAGTTCTGTGTCTGTGAAACACAGGCAGTTAGTGAAATGGGATCTACTTTTCAGGGTCTTTTAGCATTTTGCACATGGTGGCAGCCCCTGGGAGGACAGCTTTGTCCTTCCTCCCACTCTGCACAGAGATGTTGCTCTGAAACTGATCCTTTTCCAACCCACAGTGATTTTGTATGGAGGAGTTTTCTTCTTACCTGTAATTTAACAACTCTGTGCTGTTGGCAGAAATTATACTGAGATGTCCAGGGGGCTGAGACACCAATTTTTAGAGCAGAAATGAGACCTCAGGAGAAAGGAGTGAGGGGGCTGAACAGAGGTTTCCTCAGGATGCTGGAGCAGCAGCAAACCCTGACCCTGCTGTCCCCAGGAGCCCCAAGTTGCAGACAGATGAGAGGACATGAAAGGGGAAAAGTCTCCTCCTGCAGACAGCCCTGGTGAAGAGAAATGGCTGATTTTGTGCGTGGAATTAAGGCTGGGCTGGTTTGGTGTCTTTGGAGGTGAAAGCAGACGTGGAGGGCAGGGACTGGAGGTGGGCTGATGGGGCTGCAGCTTTGCACTTTGACCTTCTCTATCGGGTTATTCATTTTTAGAACTCCTCACTCCCTTCTTCATTACCACACTCCTGCCTACAGGGAATCACACCATTGTTTGGGAAAGCTGCTTCCCCTCCCCTGACTTTATTAGAAAGGATTTGTTTTATAGAAGTTAAAATAATCATTAAGTTTGAATTAGCAGCCAGGACCCAGCCCTGTGAAGTACAGTCACAAAAAATACAGTAATAATGTGGTTGTAGTGAGAATACTTTGGGGCTTTGACCTACCATCCCAAAATAATTTCACTGACAATGGTAGACAATTCCCACCATTAAACTGATAAAGTTGGGGTTTTTTTTGTCCTCAGTATTCCCACTGCTGAAATGATTCCCCTTGTATCGTGCCCCTAACTTTTGCTATTAGTTGCTAAGAAACAAATTATAATTGCTGCTCAAATTCTTTACTGTCGTACCCTCTTACTGCCCTGGAGTGCATTCATCTTCTTTTTGGGAGATTAAATGATCAATGAAGTCATTCTTTAAGAACAATTAATAATGAAAACATTTGCAGAAAACCACCAAAGTCTCTGCCTTGCCCAAACAAACGACAGTCACGTCGATTGATCAAGGCAGTGACGTGAGGCCGCTCTGCTCAGAGAGGCATTCAGCATGCATGGGAAATCATTTCCACGAACATTGCTAATGGCTGAGTGTTGAGGAAAGATGACCTGTTTTAAAACCTCTTGGAAATCCAGGAGAATAGAGGGTTTGAGTTGTTGATTTTTTCCCCAGAAACAAAACCCCAGCGGGTGTGCATGGCTCTGCTCGTCCCTTGGCTGCGCTCGTCGGATTCCTGAGGTTTATTTTTACAAGGATTTTCTGTTTGTGAAGGGCAGTTGGGCTGTTTTCCTGTCTCTTCTTTTTCTGCTTCGCTGGGAGAGTACTTGTGAGAAGCCCCTGCCAGTTCTCAGGGTGGTGGAGAACCTTCAGCATCCCACACCTCCCCCAGCAGCCCCTGGAGGTGGGGGACTCCAAAGCTGGGGCTCTCCCCAATATTGAAACACCACATTCTCAGCTACCTCCTTGTTTCCTCTTTTAGGGCAAGAGATAGTGGGCTCAAGTTGCACCAGGAGAAGTTTAGATTAGATGCTAGGAAGACTTTCTTCACCTAAAGGGTTCTCAGAAAGGGGTTATCAGACAGGCTGCCCAGGGCAGTGGTGGAGTCACTGGAGGGATTTAAGAGCTGTATAGACTTAGGAATATGGCTTAGTTAAGGTCTTGTCAGTGCTGGGCTGGTGGTGGTACTTGCTGATCTTGAAGGTCTTTTCCAACCAAGGTGATTCTGTGATTCCAGAGCCTGGACTTCAAACCTGTGGCTCTCCTATAGGTTAATTCACTTCCTCCTGGCATTTTTATCACTGTGCTGCCTCCCACACGTATGGGCACAATTGAGAGATAACCACCCCAAGCCACCAAATGGAGTTTGCTTACACCCCTGAATTGTCCTGAAATAATTGAATTTTCTCAGTCTTTCTTACATCTTCAGAAAGTAGTTCTCTGAGCAGGGCCTGTTTTTCTCAGAATCTCTTTTGCTGTCTTGTTTTTTTTCTCTTTGAAGCCTTTCAGAGCCTCTAAAACCTGAACTCACTTGAGCAAAGTGTAGTCATCAGTGCCTGAGACCTGTCTCACCACCTCTGCCATGGAGTCTCCAATGAGTGGAAAACTAGGCTAAGACTCCTGTAAGCTCTTCTTTTTTCTTGATGAACAGGACCAACAGGGAGTATGTAGGAGAGCACAGATGTATAACCTACTTTACTTTCACCTGTGATAGAAAGACCCTTAACTTAGAAGAAAAAACAGGATTTATCCCAGCTTTGCTCCCACCCAAGGGATATAAATAAGAGGAATACATTAGTACTTAAAGCAGTAGTAGAGCATTTGTAAATAATCAGCCCACCTTCTCTCCAAGCTCGTAATCTTGCAAGGCTGCAGTGTTATTTAGGAAGTGTATTTCAGTTTATATCACACAGAAATAATACTGAGAGAGCAGGGAGTGTTGCAGGGGAGGTGCTGAGGGCTGTGGCCAGGAGCTGCTGTGCTGGGCAGGAGAGCTGTAGCCGTTCCTCTGGGCATCCCACCCCAGTGTGCTGAGTAGCAGAGCTTGGTCCTGACCCCATGTCTTCTTTTTTTTCCTATTTAGGGACTGGATTGTTAAGAACTAAATGCAGATGTAGGTGTTTTAAATGAGCACTTAAATGGACCAGTTTTGTCCCTGTATGCCAAGGTCCAGTGATGTAAGCTTGCCTTGTGAGAAGAATTACAAAAATTTATCTTTTTGCTAAATTGTCTTTGTGCTAAATCATCAGGATGCTCTGAAAAACTCCAAACTGGACCTGGAAGGAAATAAAAATAATTGTTTTCTCTGATTTTCTGAATGAAGCAGAACAAATGCAGGTTCTGAGCCCAGGCAGCAGCTAACAGACCCCCTGGCCAAGTGCATACTATACCCACAGGCCAGAGGTGGACTCTGTAAGACAATTTATTTTCCATTGATAAGATGTAAGGCCAGTGCAGAACAATTTTATGCTTGTGACTGCTTTTTCATGGTTTTATTTCTTCTTTCCTATTTTCCTTCTGGAAAGCAAAGCTGGGGAGTCAGTGTTGGCATGCAAAGTGCAGCAGAGCTTTAAACATGTTTGTCAAAAGTTGTCCCATGTTAGTTTTTCTGTCTGCAGCAAACATGACTGCCATTTCATAATTCATTAGACACGAGAGATGAACAGAATGAAAAAATATCTCCTCTTTAAGTGGTGCTGCCTAGCATAATAATAGAACCCTCCACAGGCAAGCTGAACTGCCAGGTGTCTTCTGAGGACCAGAATTTCTGTGAGGTCTCTTTCATTTCTGTTTCTATCAAGTGAAGGGAAATTGTTCTTTGAAATGTCTTGCTCACTGAACTTGTGTCACATTATTTTACATTAATTGAGGTCTGAATTTGCATTCCTTTAGCTGCACCAAGGCAGAAGGTGGAGCAGAGCTTGCTCCAGTGGGGAAACGTGTGGGGCATCTGTAATGGAAGTGCTCAGTGAGGAGGGAGAGCAGGCTGTGCTGTATCTCCTTGCCACCAGTAGAAGTTCTGCTTTCTGCCTAGTGCCAAATCACCTGTGCTGGAAGAAGGTGTGAGAATAACACATTGTTTTGCATGGAAAAAAAAATAAATCTGAGCATGAAGTAACTCCGTTCAAGTGAACTCAAGGGGAAATGTCTGTACATAGATTTTCCAGATGAAAGTAATACAATACCTTTTTCTGTGGCCTCATTGGGATAGCTAAGCTGAACCTTCAGAGCAAACCCCCCCATGAACATTATGCAGCTGCAGAACCCCCCATGGCTCATCTGGGAATTTTTGTATCTTGTGAGACCAAATGCAGTTTCAGTGCAGGAAGGAACAGGGGAAGGGAGGATCTAGAAGTCCAAAATGTCCCCAGGTACTTGGTGAAGATGCACAGGCAGGACCTTGTGTATTGCCTGCAGTTATAAAGTCCTAGCAAAATTATTTTCTCAGGAAGAGGCAGGACAGGAAATTGCAAGATGTTAACTCTAAAACTTTGTTTTTCACTGAAGTAGAAATCCCAGTGAAAAATCTATTCTAGAGGTTAAATTAGAACCTTTTCATGCCCAGACTTATAAACTATTTCTGAAATCAGTGATTCTAAAAATTATTCATTAGAACACCACCTCTTAAAGTAAAATTCCATTAATCTCCATATCAAAGGGAGTTTTATTCCAAGCTACACAGCCCTCTGTGTAGTCTTCATACACCAGCAAGGACATAGGCAAAGAACTTAATCCTTATATATTTGTGAAAAGAGATGACTTAAAACCCTGCTTTTAAAAAGTCAGGCAAAGGTTTTTAGAGACAGTGTTTAGAGATATTAGAGCCGTAAATATCAGGAGGCAAATCTTGTCATGTGTTTCCAGAGCAAAAAGCTTTAATGCTTTTGTGGGTGCTAGTCATCAGTTAAAGTGCTTTCAGCCTGCTATGATTTCTTCAAACCAGTGTCCTCTAAAATCTGAAATTGATTGAGATGCACCAGAATCTCATCTTCAAAACTATTTTATGGGGCAAATTAGCATCGTTTATAGTTTACAGCCAATGAAGTCACATTATTCCATGGGCAGTGATGCAAATGACTTCTGTCTCCATCTGGTTGTGTATTTTGTCCAGCATAGGAAAGTATGCCCTGTTGTATGTGGAGAGTTATGCAAATGGATGAAGACAATTTGGAAGAGGGCATACAAGCTATCTCTCCATGGAATGTTCTTTATTCAGCCTGAACCAGGATAACTTAGCCAAACACTCTTGGGTTTTGTTTTTTTTTGTTGTTGTTGCTGTTCAGCAGGGTGTCATTGCCAACCTGTTCTGAATACCCTTGAGATAAGTCATATGATCTTTAATAATGAAAATACCCCACTGACTTTGATTCAAGCCCTGCGTGTGACCTAAAACATCTTTCTAAGTCTTAAATTGCTGGGATCACCTTAAAATTATAGAAGGGGTATGAGAAAGCAAACCTCATTATGCTCTGTAAATCTCTTAAGTCATGCTTGAAAATTGACTTTAATTTCTTGGCTGTATCTGTCTGCCTGAGAGCATTGTGGGTTTCACATAAAGGAAGAGGTAACTACCCCTTACCTCTGTCATTGCTTGCCATCATATGGGTGCTTCAGAGCTCATTTAATTAATCTGTGTAGAAAAGGTCTGTTCTTAACAAATTAATTTTTAACCATTTGTGTATCTTGTATCCACGTGAAAACCAAATCTCAAGGGTGAAATACCAAACCAGCCCAGCCTGCACCAGTGAGGCCTTTATGTAGTTATCTGCTGGTTGTGTTGTCAGTGTCCTGTGACAATCCCTTGGTATTCCTTCAGGCTCATCCATCCTCTGACAGGGTCCATGGAGCAGCTCCCTCTGTAGGGATAATGAAGATACAGATGCATAGCAGTGCAGGTATTATGCTTTGGGAGCTACCTGCTAATAACATCACTCAGTAGAGAATACCACTGATGTGTTATCAAATTCATGCACAAAAGTCTCTAGAGAGAGACTTTAAGTAAAAAAGAGCAGCATAAAAGCCACTAACATTTTTTTTTCTCTGAACCCAAGTATTAGTCATGTTTTCTTTGGGAAATGAAAATTCAGTGGTGTATAAGGATGGGATTGATGTATGTATGTTTTCATTATAACATAGTAAAAGAAGTAGTTTCATATCAGTTCTACATGAATAATAAACAAGATAAAAATAGCATTGACACTGCTTTTCTAAACATTAGGGGAAAAAAACCAAACATCCTTAAGTGTAATGACAAGGGGTTCAGTAATGGTGTGTGAGTTTTTGACAGGATGCCATTCAAGGCAATGTACAGTAGTGCTTCCTTCTCCATGATACAGTCACATAAATTGGCTTTCTAAAAGACATGCAGACACCTGTCACCCTCAGTTTGAATCATTTGCTAGTCATGTAATTTTCAGTAACATTTTGGGGTTTCTTTAACAGCATAAAAATAGCCCTTTTGCACAGAGAGTTCTCTCTTAATTTCAGAACTGGCATAATTAACAGATTCTAAAAATATTCTAGGCATTAAAAAAAATAAAACTAAAGAAACCCAAACCCAAGCCTATGGAAACCCTCCTCTTGCAAACAAACAAACAAAAGACAGAGCTTAGTTCTCACAAAAAGCAGGGATCTCTCTCACCACCAGTGCCCCAAGACTGGCAGCCTCCTGAGGGAAACCTCCCTGGGTCTCTCTGGTTATTCCCACGCTGCAGCCAGTGACAGGAACCCAGTGGTTCCTCAGCTGCTGGGACAGAGCTCTGACCCATCAGTGGGGCTCCACATGAGAGTGGATATAAATACAAAAAGCAGAGGTCAAATGTTATCCTGGCCCCACAGTGGGAACTCATAAGGAGGGGAGCTGATGGGGTCTTGCTTGCTTTGGGCTTTGACATCAGCTGGGAAATATTTCTTCTAAAAAGCAGACTTGGATCTTTATTACTTCTCTTGTGATCACTTAACAAAAGAATTACCAAATTTTATAAATAAAGTAAAAACCCAAGTAGCTCCTAATAAAGGATAAAGGGCTACAGCTCTTTTGTTTTGCTTATAATTTAATCTTCTTTTCTATAAAGGCTGATTTCTTTTTAATGAAAAACTTGGGAAAATTTTTCATTACTCCAGCCAAAGTTGGATAATTGCAACTGTGAAAAGCCATATGTTTTTGATTAAAATTTCCATATGCTATTTACTGAGACAAACTACCCAGTCTTAAGGGGCTTTGGATCATTTCAGATTGTTTAAGCTTTGATTAAACCACATTTGAGGTCATCCAATGCAGTACCCTACCCAAACTGAAAAGCTGATGGCATGGAGAGCTGCTGCTGGCAGATTCTGGGCTTTGGGGCATTTTTAAGGAATAAGTATCTCTGTCAGGAATAAGCATCTCTATCAGGCTGGCATCACTTGCAGCACCTGCCTAATTTTGTCACTAAACTTTAAGGTAGAGTTTTAATGGAGGCCACAGAAAAATCTATGATGCAATAAAGGTGTTTGAGTTCCTGCTAAAGTGAGTGTTACAGTGCTCATGTTAGCAGGGTATTGCACTCAGTGCATTTCAGCAGCACGTATCAAGGGGTTTGTGCAAACATTAGCTAATTAAGTCTCTTTTGAGACACACATTTTAAGTATTTGTCCTTAAAGATGGGCAGACTTTGGCACACAGAACTTCAGTGACTTTTCCCAAAGTCACACAGTCAGTGGTACAGTGGTGTCAGTGGTACAAATCACTGGTTTTTAGAGGCTAAATACATAGATATGGCTTTATGTTCACTTATAAGTCTGGTGTAGAATTGATACCATGGAGATGGTGAAGGTTAAGTGGCATCCTTGCTTATTCATAAAATAAGGGCTGAGTAGCAGCATGAATTGTGTTAACCTCCCTGTTAGCAGAAAGCTATGAAAATTCCCTGTGGCATTCTCCTCTTTGCACCACAACAGTACCAGTCACATCCTCATGGGATACTGGAGTTACTGGGGCTTACACAATGTTTTTCTCTTTTCACTGGAGTCATAGGTTTAGTGTTTTGTGCTCTCAGTAAGCTTTGGCAGGACAGTGACCTCCAGAACTGGAAAGCAGTAATATTTTCTTCCTCAGTGGTTTCTCTTAATCAGTTTTGACAATAGCTTTCTAAACAGAGAATGTGCAAGCTAAATAGGCCAAAAACTAATATGCAAGTGCATTCTTTTCTTAACAGCCCTACAAATGTCTGATCTTGGTTACTGGAAATCACACGTCTAAAGTAAAAGCTTGATCTGCAATTTATTCTTAGGTGGAAGTGAGTTAGGATTTCTGGTGCAGATGTCTGCTGCTTTGATTAGTTAGGGTAAGTTTACATCCTTCCTGCATCTGCTGTCCTTTTTAATCCTCTGAACAGAAACAGTATTTTTTCATGGTCATCTCAATGCTTACTGCCATAAATCCCTGAGTTGGTGGCTTATTTTCACCAAAAGCATACACAGGGATTCTGGCTCCAACAAGAAGCAGTTTCTGTTCATGTAAACAGTCCTCAATTCTGGGCATGTTTTGTTTCTTTCATGTATAAATATTTTTATTGCAATTAAAGCTCCTTTCTTTTTTGATCTGTGCAGTGATAGATCACTGTAATTGAAGCCATTCACACCCTGAAAATTTTAATTAAGTCACAGAGATTCCTGCATGCTAAAACATAATGAACTTACCACTTCTAGGCATTGTTTTGCTTCATCTTGTTTCCCTTTTCTGTTTACCAGTGCTCATTGCATTATGTCTGCCACTTAACTGTAAAATCCTTAAATGAGTATTTTATTTCTGTTACAAGGTATTTAGTACCCTGTGGAGTACATAAAGTAATTAATCATTAAGTGATGATTTTCAGATTTCTTTTATACTATGTTGCCAGATCCCAGTAAGCAATTTTCAGGTCTGTGAGTGGGTGTCAGGCCCCAAACTATCACACAGCCTTCTAGACTTCCTTCTCCTCAGGATTTCAGGCATATAAAGTCTGGATGGGTGCTGGTCTCTGTATTCCACCAGTTTATCCCAAACTGAACCTGTCTGCTGAAGTGTGATGAAAGCCTTGGTGTTTCCACAAGCTCCAGAAAGGTGGTCTTGATCTCCAGCCATCATGGATGCTGAGCCCACTGCTCTCTGCTTATCCCAAGAGCTGCTGATCAGCACTCACAGTCAGGATGACTCCTCATCTCTGTTGCCATGCCTTCAGCTTCATACCCCTGGGTTTTTGTCACCTGCTCCACTGGGTTAGCAAACACTTCAAGAGAGGCATTGTCTGCTCATGGTGGTGCTTCTGTATGCAAACCAGAAACATCTTGCGTCTGTTTGAGGGAGTGCTTGACCTGTTCAAGGCTTTCACTGCCTCCCTGACAAATCTGATTTTTTTTTTCTTTTTATCTATATCCTCAGCTGTTTCTCAGAAGCTTGTGGGTTTGTTGGTTTCTTGATTTGTTTTTCTTCTGTGGAGTTTTTTTCCCAAAATACAGCAAAAGTATTTGTGTTGGGAGTCAGGGATCTCACTGCCAGTGTTTGCAGGAGAAATGGGTGAATAGTGAAGCATGGAAGAATGTACCAAGAAAAAGGAAGAAAAAAAATAAAGAAAGAGATGATGGAGTGAGAAAAACACAAGTAGTGTCTTGCCAAGTAGCAACATCTGCTGAAGAGCAACAGTCATGCCATGTTGTGAGGGTCACCATGGTGGTCACCGTGCTGTATCATGGGGTCACCTGCTTGGGCACAGTGGCATGGCCAGCAGGCAAACATCAGCAAACCTCAGGTTCCCAAGGGCACCTGGTTCTGCTCAGGTGCAATTTCCAGTGAAAGAGAAGTGGTACCAAGGGAAATATGATGTTATGATAGTCCTGATCCAGACCTTCCAAAACAATAAGTGTGCCAAGAAATAATTGAGCTTGCTGGCTTAATAAGTCTTCTGATGGTTTTGTGGGTTTGGGGGTTTTTTATTGGCAAGTAAGAACAAAAATCCTCATACTTAAGCCAGGGTCTTTGGGCTTGGGGGCAAGAGAAAGTGGAACTTAATGCTCTTGTCAGGGGAGACACACACAGAGCTGAAACACTTTCACTGTCATTCAGAGCTGTTGTGCAGCTGTGAGAGTTACTGTTTTCTTCTTCTTCTTTTGCTGCCCCATTGATTTCTAACGTCACAAGTGTAGAGAATAATTTCTACCTGCTCTCTGGGCAGGGACAGAGGGGCACTGCAGCTGTGTTTGCCTTGGAGGAAGGTAACAAACAGGGGAAAGAAGTGTTAGAGTACTGCTCCTGGAGTGAAGCTCCCCCTGGGATGTTTTTCAGGTCGTGTGTTTAGAAAGGGTTGTTGCCTCCATCCACGGGGAGTTCCCTGGTACCAAACTTCAGTGCAGTATTCCACACCCATTGGAGCAGAGTTTCATAGTTTGGGCTATTTTTGTTTTGACAAATAATTCACTGCAGTGCAGCAGGCTTTTCAAGTCCCCAAAATACTTATCCACTCAAATTCAGATGTGTAAGTTGGACTAATAAAATAATAAGATCCTGGGAATGATGTAAGGTACAGCAGCACTGGAATAAATCATTTCTCACCTCTTCCCTTTTGCCTGGATTTTGGCTTTAGCAGGAAGGGTCCATGGAAAAGGTGTCCAAAATGAAGCAAAGACAACTTCTGATTTTTTCTTTTCTTTTTAAATCAGTATGTATGCTAGTGCTTACAGAAGACATTTGCAAGAGGGGATAAAATTCAACACTTAATTTTCCCACCTTGTATAACCTTATAATGATGTTCCTACTTGTTCCTGCTGTTAAATATTTATCACCTCTGTTTTCTCTGGTTCCCAACTGCACTGACAATGGGTTTGTAATCACCAAACCACAGCTCAGCTATGCCAAAAGGGAAAAAAAAATGAAAAAAAAAAACTGAGATACAAGAGAAAAGGGTGCCAAAAGCTCAGCTGCAAGAGTCACCTCATCCCTTAATAGCAAATTTCTTCAATTCAGTGAGCAAGGAAAGAAGAGAGGGAGATGCATTTTGCAGTGCACAGTGCATGGCCTTTGAAGGAGAGGAAAAGGAGAGTGGTGGAAATTGATTGAATTTAAAGCCCTGTGTGGCTACCATCCAGCTACTCCAGGAGACTTCCTTTTGGGAAGTGAAGGGTTTCTACACCTGAGTTGAAGGGCAACCAGTTAAGAGGTCTCCTAAAGGGAAACAGAAGTGGCTTATAACTGAGTTGAAGGTAATGATTATTTAAGGCATCAAATCTTGATAAATTCATAAAACAAAACTGGCAGCATTACAGGTTTCAGGTGTTTTCTCCAGGCTTGCCTTCTGCCTGGGTCAGTCAGCATCTTTTCCCCCTTGTAGCCTGTAGAGACATTTTTGCTGGTTCTGGTGGTTGCTGCCACAGCAGTGTCCTGCTGTCCTCACCACCAATCCACCTTCCAAGCTGACATTCACTTGGTTTCTCTTTCACACAGTAAAGGAGCCTTTTGTCCTTCTCATGAGGAAAAAAAAAACAACTAAGAAAACATTGAATTGCCTTTAATTGAGTTCTTTCTCTCTTCACAGATCTTGAGAACTTCAAAACAAGAACAAGAAGCACTGTGTCTGTTCGCCAGGGCCAGGGCATGGTGCTGCTGTGTGGACCACCCCCACATTCTGGAGGTAATTTGCTTTAAGTGTGCCAGTCTTTCATTTGATGGCTTAATTTCTGAACACATATTACACTGTTATATTTATCTCCAAAAGAAGTGTTTGAAATGAAATCAGTCATCTCTTCTTGCTGGACACAGTTTCAGGCATGGCCTGATGTGTGGGTGCCACTAACCACCACCATCAATCAACAGCCAGCAGTCATCTTGTGTGGATCTGTGTCCCCCTTAAAGAAATTCATGATCCTCTTTTGAAATCTGTCTGTCCTCATCAGCTGGATGAAAATTGCCCTGCAAAGCTGCTTGTCATTATTGCTCAGATTGGAGGAGAAAAGTCCTTAAGGAGCTTCTTTGTTTGCATCTGACCAGCTGGGAAGCATCTACCTGCTTAATTTCTTCAGCTGGGGCCTCTCTCACCACTTCAGATGCCATTTTTCCTTTTAGTTCAGGGATTATCATGGCAATTTGACTACCTTGGATTTGTGGTGTTCCTGACTTGAATGTTGTTCTTGTATCTCCGATACCAAGTCCATTAAATTACTCATTACCACAGCATCTGATGTTAATGAGTGTGACTGTTCCCCAAAATGAGGTGCTCTCTGGTCTGGAGTTTGTCCTTCAGCCCCCACATGTGAGTCTCATTGCCACATCTGATGAGGCAGCTGCCAAAACTATAAATTGAAGACCACTGGCTTGTGGGTCAGTCACAAACTCATTTGCAGTCTCCAGTGCTGTGGGTGAAGCTTCCACCTTCATCTCCATGGTGGAAAAAGGAGGGGAGAGTAGGAACAGAAATGGTTTGTGAGAAACCTTTGCAGCATGAAGGCCTTGTGATGTGGTGGTGTAGGTAAGTGGTGAGAAGGAGACTGTGTATAGTTGTGTCTAGTTGTTCATTTGGTTCGGGAGAAGGTTAAGCTCTTCATGTATGTACTGGTGATAGAAAAACATTCCAGAAAGGTGCTGGTGTTATTTCCAGTTTGGGTTCAGCAGGGGGAAAGAGCATTTTAGGGTGACTGGGAGGTGAGCACTGGTCTGGTGCCCAGACTGGCAGCAGACTTGAAAGGTTATTATTTCCCTCAATTATTTGGATGAGAGATGACTTCCTACATGATCACCCTCTATGTCCTGCTCTATTTCAGCTAGAAAATGATCTTAATTGTAGCCAGATCCACAATTAGTCTAAATTGATACTATTACAATTCTGAAACTAAGCTGGGCTGGAGTTAGGCCAGTTGTTGTTGTCTGGTTTGCATAGAAAGTATGAAATGGAAAGTCACATCCAGTGAATTCAGCCTGATGCCCTTGTTCTGTAGAGCTGATGTCCTCTGTAGCAATATTTTCTTTTCCTTTCTCCTTTCCCTTCCTCCTAAGATTGGAAAGAAGGCTGAGTTTTAAAAGTCACCACTGCAAAACGAATGCTTTTCAGCCTCGTGTGTCGCCTTTCTGTTGGAGCACTGCGTGTCTGCCGGGGCAATCAAAGCTATTTGGTCTCTAGCAGCCACTGCACAATTACCACAGCTATGTCCTGTTCCAACTCTGGGCAGAGGGAGGTTCATAGGAGAATATCAGCTGTCACTGGGAAGTAGGAATATCAGCTCTCCCTGGGAAGTAGCTGCATGTCAGAAACCTGCCGTGTTCCATCACTCGTTTCCATCCTGCCCCTGGGGAATCACCCTGCAAGTATTCCATGTTGTAGTGCAGCAGGAAAAATCAGTCAGGGTTAAAGTGGAAAATGTCTGTCATGTTGAAAGTGTGGTGTTAAGGTAGATAAAGTGCAATTACATATTTGGGAATTTGATTAGGAAAACAAATTTGTCTTTATTGGGGGGACATTAATGATGAGCACTGAATTGTCTGGGGTGAGGAGAAAGATTCAATCTTTTGGGTAATTTTTTACTTCAGTTTCCATTCTGCATTGATACAGGACATCTTAAGAAAGCATTTTAAAAGCGAGAGCCCACAGTCTGAGAGGAGCTCAGTGATCAGGGTGTTCACTAGAACTGTAAAAAAAACCAAACCAACATGGGCAATTTGTAAGCAGAGTTCAGCATGGCTTCTGGGTGTTGGAGCTGCAGGCTCAGGAGTTTCTGCCTCTTGGAGAAAATTTGCCAAGTGTCTGGGAAGAGCTCAGTGCCAGCATCTACTCCATTTGGAGGTGTCTCAAGTGGCAAGGCTCAGAGCCCCCCTTAACTGAAAAGATGTATTAGAAGAAGTAAATTAGAAAGGAACAATTTCCTCTATAATCTTGCGTTTTTCTTCATCTTGGTCTTAAAAATTAGAGAATTTACTAAAGAAATGTTTATCTGCATCCAGACCTGTAACCTTTGAACCTGTAATTCACTATTATTTTGCTACTTGGAAACAGTTAAAGAGCTGCAAGTGAAGTTATGTTAGCCTATATACATTTGCTGTGGAGGGTTTTTCTTTTTTTTTTGCTTTTTTCTTCTTAATGATACCAAATAAAGAGCTTCCCACTGTTCAAATGCTGCTAGAAATTCATCCTGAAAATGAGTCCAAATGATTAACAATTATTTTCAGCATCATAAAATGGGCTATATACAGCTTAGCACAGAACAATTTGGGCATCACCGTGTATTGTCCCAATTTTTAGTTTATTATCAGTTGGAGCTTCAGCATCTGGGTCTGGGCTCCCCCTCCCCAGCCTCCTGAGATGAAAGTGAAATGTGTATTTCCTGCAGCAGGGTGCCAGCAGGGAGTCACTGTTTTGTCAGGTCACTGCATCCTGGTGTTACATTTTGTCAAGCAGCATAATGATGTGATTGCCTCCTGTGATGAAGTGCTTGCTGAGTGCTGAAAATTTGGAAAATAAATGTTCATCTGGAGCTCGGGAAGTCAGTGGACTGAAAACCAGAGTAAATGCAAATTGAACATTTGCTTCTCTTGTATTTTCTGCTCTTGGAGCAGTGGATACCTGAGCCTCCTGAGCCAGTCCTGTGGTATTGGTGGTGCTTTCTCTGGTGGAAGTTTTCAGTTCTATTCCTTTGGTCTTTTATTTTTTTTCCTTCCCTATTTGTTCACTTACATGCACTACATCAGTGTAAGAACTAGTAGAGACCAACCTGGGTTATTAGCATTTTTCTGAGATAATTACCCTGTGCAGGAAGGGTTTTCCCTCATTATTTCCACTGCTTTTTAATCAAAAGCCTAACAAGGGATGCATCAGCCCTGCTACCTGTGCAGCTCCAAGGAAGAAATAATGTAAGAGTAAACATTGCTATGGAAACACAGCATTTGGGGGCCTGTGTAACAGCACAAGGAGCAGCTGTAGATATTTCAGTGGACAAGAGAGAGCAGTGAAGATCCTACAAGTATGTGTGTGGCTAAAATTTGGCTTTGATTTTGTTGCAGAACACACATGAGTCCCTGTGGCAGCATGATCTGGGCACTGCCCAGTGCCTGAACCCCAGTAACAGGTTTGGATTGAGGAGGAACACAGAACTTTTTCATTATTTTTCTGGATGAGACTCATTAAGGGACCTTGGTGTGGCTTTTAGGATGAGTTCTGTCATTTGGCTGCCATAAAACATTGCCATCATGCTTGACAGCTTCCAAGCCCTGCTAGATCAGTACCCTCTGCTGTCCCTTCAGAGAAGCTGTAGGAGGGGGTTGCTTGCCAAAATGGAAAAAAACCCACCAAACACCATGCAAAACAATCTCTGGTTTGGCCCAATTGTTTCACTTCATTGTGTTTTTAAGCCTTTTTATTACATTTAGCAATATTTAGAAGCTATGAAGCATTTTGGAATGTAAAATAGTGTTTGAAGCTGTTGGTGGAAAAGTTTCCCTTTTCAGAGGAGCTTTGCAGGAGAAACAGGTTAGCTTTTCTTGCTTGTGTTTTTTCCGTAGTGGTAATCAGATTTGGAGAGATAAAGTTACTCAGGAAAAAAAAAGAGAAAACTCACCCAAAACTCTTCAAAAAAATGAAGCAAACGCTTGTGTTTCTCAGGGCTCTGAACAGCAGTTGTGTTCCATAGGGGATATGCCTGGGAAGTATTTGGAGGTCACTGTCCTTGTAATTTATCACCAAGTTTTAAGATGAAAATATTCCTTTGTGCCAAATAGTTCTTTGAGTTAAGTTTGTGGGAACGGAGTCATTTAGCTGCCACTTTTACTAAATCTATTTGATAGTCAGGAAAAGGGTTATTTAATATTTTAACAACTACAATTGTCAAATACTCTCTGGTATTCTTGGCGTTTCATTGTGAATCCAGTGGTGAAAAAACCCACTGTCCTACAAACGTGAAAACAATCCTGGAAAGAGACTGATGTTTCACTTGATGGATGGGTAGCACATCCATAGCCATGCAGAGCAAACAGGTATTTAAATCCTTCTCCCTCCCTTCTTTGAGCAGATAAATGAACCTCTCTGTGATTTTTTTTTTTTTCACTCCCCTCAATTTTCTCCTGGTTCATCTTCAGGAATATGTATATCCCCAATGTTCTCCTGATATTTGCTTTCCTGCCCTCATGGCAAAAGCCTGTGGAGTCAGAGATTGAGATTTCCAAGTCCTGTAAGAACAGCTGAATGTTGACAGAGAACTGGTGAAAATGGTTTCTCCATTACTTGAGTATTTAAATTCCATCTTGCCTTGGCACTCCCTAGAGGTATATTTTGTTCTGCCATCTCTGTCTGTAGCCTGTGCCACCACTCATCACATCTGTAGCCTTTTTTTTTCCACTCCTCCTAATTTATCTCTGCAATCTGTGGCAGAATTGAATCAGCTGACAGCTTTTTTGGGCAGTAGAGTGCTTAGATTTGCAGATGGAAACCTACTGACCTTCCTACAGGATCTATCTGCTCCTGCCCACTTGCTTAGGGCCACCAACAGCATTGCTGGTGACCCAGGGACGGAGCCTTCCCAGCACAGTTCCTGGACACCTGGTCCCTCAGCCTCTTCCTGTGGGCTCAGGCCGCCTTCCTGAGCATCTGGGAACTAACCAAACAAATTCAAGGCTTAAAGGAAAAGCTTTCTGTCTCCCTGCTGTGCCTGTGTTCTCAGTGCACTCATAAAAGTCCATCTTCCCAAAGAGGAGGAGATTCATTAAAGCTCAGTTGTTCAAATATCTCCCTCCCATCTGATGCCATTACTCCTGTTGGAGGCACAGCCTGTGTCTGGGAGCTGAAATGTTGACAGAGAATTATGCTCACATCTTTCCACGAAATGGATGTGTTCAGGTTTTCTCCTTCTCTCCTGATTTTTTTTTTCTCTCAGTAGCTAGGAGAACTTTTAGTTCTGTTGCAGAGCTTAATCAAGTAGAACTAACTAAATTTTAGCATTTGACAGAAGAGATGGCAATTCTGATTTCATCTCAATCTCAGGCTTTCATGCCATAGTGTAGGTAGTGAAGTGTAGACACCAGACATGTTTTCAGAAAGCACTTTACTGATTACAGTGGTGCTAAAACCACTTCTGTGCTCTGCAGAAAAATGATTAGTGTGTTCTTAGTTGTCTGGTTGGTTTTTCTCTCCTTTTTTCTTTTTTTTTAATGCAATGATGGACACTGGACTGGAAACAGGGAAAATGGTTTGGCTGTAATTGTGGCTGATGGCCTTTATTATGTGATGAATGGTTTGAGGGGGTTGTCTGGTAAATAATTTGTTGCACAAATCAGGGCTCATATTCTCTGGTGCTTAGAGCAAGGAAGAAGGGGAGAAAAACTGGCAAAAGTAATCAGAGCAGTGCAGAAGGAAAGAAAAGGGAATTATCAGGTGTTTTCATATCATCAGAGGATCAACCTGTGGGGCTTTTGCCTCCTAGTAGTGCTGGAGCAGTTCGCCCCATCCCTGGCAGTGGTGAAGGTTGGATGGGGCTGGGAGCAGCCTGGGCTGTGGGAGGTGTCCCTGTCCATGGCAGGGGGTTGGGACTGGGTGGGCTTTAAGGTCCCTTCCAACCCAAACCAGTCTGGGATTCTTCAATTGCTGTCAAGTATTTGGGTCCTTTTATTCCCCATCTTTTAGTGTCAGCCTTGCCCTTGTTTCTCTCTCTTCTCTGAAAGATGCCACACTGCCTTTCCATTTGTCACTAATGAAGAATTAATGCATTATTAATACATGTTTAGAGCTGTTGTAACAATGGGAACAAACACTTGCAAAGCTTTCCCTTTGGTGCTCTCGCAGTCAACATTAAGCAGAGTTTATGTTAAAACTTTAGAAAACAGTCAACCTTGAAAGAAGTAATGGAAAAGGAAGAAATCACTCCTGAAATTGTGCTCAGCCTGAGGCCAAGGACACTTCCACCTGCTGTGTATCTAAAAGCAGGGGATTATTTCCTTCTGCCCAGGCAGCCACCAGCCTCTTGTTACCTACTCAGTGAAGTTTCTGTGGCTGTGTGAATGCATCAGGGGTTTCTGCTGGGTGACTGGTCAGAAAAGCTTTGAAACATGTCTTCCCTCAAGTGCTAAATCCACTTTTCAGTGCCAGGACTTATTCTTACAGCACATTCCCAGTAATATGAAACCTTTAGAGGAAGGGAAAGTTGAACTCTGCAACTTCCACTACTTTTCTGTATGAAAGGATGTGAATGCTTCTCCTGCCCTGTTTCTTAAATAGCAGATGACCCCAAACATCTTATATCCCCACTCCTCATCACTGTAGTAACTTCAATATTCAGTCTTTTTTTCCCTGCAGTTTCTTCTAGTGTGGTTTGCTCAGAGCTTTTAAAAAATGTACTTGTTGGACAAACCACATGCCCAGGACTGGGTGGTTGCCTCTTGCTAAGCAGCCTGCCAAAGAACTGACCCACTTCTGCTTTCCCCTCACTGGAGCAGTCACAGTTTCTCTTCCTTCTCCTTTATCTTAATTTCTCTGTAAGCCTTTGCTGCTTGGTCAGATTTGGTTCCAATTAGTGAGAAGCTGATATTAGAGAGGAGTATCTCACAGATGGGTGGGCAACATGGTTGTAAAAGTTCCATTTCTCTAGGAAACCAAGCAAAAAATCTGCTAAGATGGTTGCAGGTTGGTTCAACTGTTTGTCAAAAAAGCTGCAAGGTTCAGTGAGCAACCTTTCATGGATCATTCCAAAGGCTGGAGTGGGAGTATGAGCAGGTAGGCTGTCCCTTGGAGCTGGAGAAGGAAAAGAAGAAAAGAAAGTCAGAAATATTTTGGATTAGAACTAGTGAGTGATTCTTTTGATGTCTCTGAATGTGGCAATGGCAGTGAAGTTGGTATGTGCAGCACCAGGAGGTGTTTCAGAGCCCTCTGTGCACAGATGGCTGTACTTGCAGGCTGTGGGGAATGGTGCAGGGAAGGCTTGGTTTGCAAACAAACAGGAAAATGCTGGGGCAAGGTGGGGTTCCCCAGGAGCTGGGGCTCAGCAGCTCACAGGTGTCTTTCCTGGAGTAGGAAAACTTGAAATTCCAACAGGATTTGTGTAGGTATTGCTCAGTGGAGGAGGATGCAGTGAGCATATTGGAGATGTGTGGGAGATGGAGAAGATGGTGAGGAGAGCAAACTGTAGCATCAAGAACTGTCTGCATCTGTTTCCCCTCTTAAAGTGACTGCCACTCACGTGTCCCCATACAGTACTCAAATTCCCATGACCAAAGAAGTGTCAAGATTTAAGGAGTGGTTTCCAGAGCATAAGCTGTTGAGCTCAAGCAGCCTCCAAGTGACTTATCTCAGGCCAAGAGCCAGAAAATCACTTCCCCAAGCCTGCCAATTCCTAGAGCCTTGCAACAGAACCTCCGAGGCAAGGTCCCTATGCAGGAGCTGCAGTGACAGCCCTGGGAGCTGCAGTGACATCCCTGGAAGCTGCAGTGACACCCCTGGAAGCTGCAGCCACATCTCAGCAGCCTGGCAGATCTCACATTCCTCATCTCCCTCCATTCCAGCAGAGTGGGGGGGGTCAGACATGAGGCTTCCTCAGCAGCTCTGGGAGCTGCAGGAGAGCATGAGTTGTCTGCATCTGGTTCCACATGATGAAGATTATTACAGTTCAGCAAAAGGGTTTCATTAAGCTTAGAATCAGACATGTGAAACTCTCATTTAAATAAGAAGTGACTGAGAGTTGTAACTTCCATTTAAAGCGCATCTCCCATAATTTATTTTTTATACTGTGCCACAGTCAGTGTTTAAATTATTAAAAGCAAGACGTAAAAAGCTTCTCAGCAGACAGAAATGGATTAGATTAAAATTAATCTGACATAATCCTTTCTCTGAAACTGCTGATTCAGTGCATGCATGAGTTTATCAATGCATTTGAGGATAAGGGAGAAGGATAAAGCACGATTTGGGAATGCTTTGGCTTGATAGTTCTGACAGCACAGAGAACATGCAGTGCTGTTTTAATTGAGAAATTTATGAAATTACAGATATTGCCAACAGCACAACTGCCAGGCTTGGTTTAGATTTACATTTAATTTAAGCACCTGAGTGTGTGTATGTGATCTACCTCATTTCAGCAAGAATGGGTTGTATGAGCTGCAGAACAGGGTCACATTCAAGAACAGACTTTGGTACAGGCATTCAGACCCAGATTTTCAGCTGACATATGTCATTCATCACCTTCAGTGTTGGCACCACTCCACCACCTTCCACTGGATGTTTGTCCCCCAGCTGGGCTGTCAGGGACAGACAGTGAGGTGGGATGTGTGGGAGGCTCAACCCTCCAGTAAAGACCTTGGAAATACCAAAATAATAAGGAACATGACATTAATGGATTTTTTTTTATTTATCAGTGACAGCTTGTGACATCTTTAAAAAGAAATCATCTGTGAGCTAGTCATGTGGTTTATTCCCCTGTTCAGTTGCAGTCACCACTAAATGAAGATTGAAGTGGTGTTGAAAGGGGGTAGAGCCAGCAGGGGCTGGCTAAAGATGAGGGAAATCTCTCCTCTGACAGAATTCAGTCAATAGACATTTATCGAAAGCTGTAACATCTTTATAACATCAATTAGAGAACGAGCCTAGCTCCCAGGCTCTAACCCTCCAAACCCAGCTTTAGCTGGACTTCTCAGGCAGAGCTCTCAGAAGCCACCACAGAGGCTGATGCTGACACCAGCACAGTAATGCTGTAGCTCCACCTCTCCAGGCAGCTTTGGGTTTCCAGTCCCCAGAGTGCACACACCACTTGGTGGCAGTCAGAGCCCTGGCTGTGGTCACACTCTTTCTTGGGGGGGGTGTGTGTGTGTATTTTGTCCTTGGGAAATCCATGGAGGTTTGGTTTGGGCATTTTCTGTTACCTGGTCCATCTGTCTGATTGTGCAGCCATGGCAGTGTTTTCAGCTGGTGTGAGTCAGAGCATTGGTTACCTATCAAATGTGTGAACAGAATGGGATTTTTGCTGTGAGCTACAGGCAAGTGCCACAGCACTGTGTAGCAGGAGACCTCTCCTACAGGATATATCATCCCACATGGCTTGGCCAGACAGTTCAGCCTTGGAGCTGATCACAATATTAATTCTCTGCAGTGAGAAAAGTCTCTACAACCAACTTCTTTATTTTTTCAAAGGTTTGAATCTAATCTCTTATAGCTCCAGTAAGGGGCTGATCAAAGGTAGTGAAAGCTGGTATTAAGGGATTAACTGGGTCACATTGAAATATGTTTTAAAACAAGCCCAGGGACCTTTAGGTTTAGAAGCAAGTACACACACACACACACACAAAGATTTTTAGGCTAACTCTTTCTGACTTGAAGCAGAAAACAAACTGGCGGATTAAATCTGCATCATTCTTTAAGGTGGTGTGTGTAGCACTTAATGTAGAACAAGTCTGGAAAACATAAGCATTGATTGAACCTCTCACAGCAGAACTGCAGTGCAGAACCTAACAGTGTGTTTATTCTCATTTGATGTTTACCTATAAGTAACTGGCAGCTTCAGTCCTGCCCCTCTTTATCTCTTTTTCTGGCTAACCTCTCCTTTTTCTCCTTTCCATTTGCTACTGTGACACTATCTGCCACAGAGGTACTTTATCTCTGGCTGTCAGGTGAAGATGTGTATTTCTTTGGGAGGATGTTGATGCCACTCTGGACAGTATCAAGCTATTCTTTTTGGTTTTTTCTTTTGCTGGAATTTTCTAATTGAAATCAACTTAGGAACAAAGAGAGCATCATACTCGCACTATACAGCACTCAGTGGGAAAAGCTGTGGAATCATCCAGGATTGAATCAGTGCCATGGGAGATCAACCATGCATCTATCTCCTGGCTTCCACAAGTCTGGTGTTGCAGGATTAGTACAGGTAGAGGTTGCAGTAAATATCCAGCTATTTATCCACTGGTGAGTGCCTTCTCCATTGCTGGGCTTTTCTGAGGCTGGCTTGGTGTAATGACATGGCACGACACACTGCATGCTCAGTAGGATTTTTTTTCATAATCTTTATTTCACCTTGAATCAGCTTCCAGGACCACCCTTGGGTACTGCTTTATGCCACTGGTGGTTTATTCTGGAATTGCTCATCTGATAATTTCCTATTCCTTGGCAGAAATAAGCTTCCAATTTGTAGTTTCCTTCTTTAGTAGACCAGTATCTCTCTTGGTCCCAGCAACCCAACTTTTCAAGTGTCCAGAGTGTCATCATTGATTGGTGCAGTTCAAGGTTGCATCTCCACTGGGAAAGGGGCATGGCCAAAGAAGCTGATCCTTACCACAGAGCCTGCCCAAGAGCAGTTGGGTCACTGCTGGGTTGAGCCAAACTAAAAAAAAAAAATTTGGTATAAAGCAGAGGTGCACGAGGCTCAGTGGCATCAAATCTCAACCTGGTTCCCCAAAGGTGTCAAAAGCCTGTTTGATAAATATAGATCGGGTTGGGTTGTGAGGTTTCTTTTCAGACAAGACCAGGCTGAGCTGTAAATTTCTTTAAGACAGTTTGAGCTTTGTCAGATAAAAAAAAATCTGTAGTTTCTCCCCGAACCTGCCTCTCCCCTGGTTCAGCAGGGATGCGGGAGGGGGTTTGCTGCCCATCAGATGATTCTGAAATAGGTTCGTGTATTTATTTAACTGTAGTAAATACAACAGCCCAGAACTCTCCATCTCATAACGTTTTCCATTCAGTCATAGATTAAGGCTGCTGTTGGTTTTTCTCCCTGAGGGAACTTGAAGTTAAAACTTAGTCCCAGTGCTCCATCACCACGGAGCAGTTGTCATTAATGTTCCTGCTGTGTGGGCAACCAGCACGGCCAGGCATCGACTGGGGCTGGGAGCTGGGGGAGAGAGATAAGGCAGGCCAATTGTGTACAGCCATCTAATATTTAACTCTTCTAGAGATACAGAAAAATGGAGATGGAGCAGATACAGCTGGGTATTGATTAAGCTGCAGGTAATGAAGGCCTCTCACCTTTTTAATTACCTGTATGGAAAGCTCTGTGTACTGGGAGGGCATGGATTCACCCCCAGCCCTGCAGGCCTTGCACATTGCTGGGAGGATGAGTGACTCAGAATGTGGCTGATTTTTGTTTTCCTCATCCTTACACACTTCCAGCTCATGGCACGTGCCATCAATTTGTATATTTACATTGTTCATGAGTACATTTAGAGCAGCAAACTGTGAGAGGTGGCATTGGACGTGGTGTGTGTGGTTTGTATCTTTGTGTGTGGATGTAGACATCTGTCCAGACTTTGTTACCATGGTCCTGCTCTGACAAACACGTGGGCATGGTTAAAACTACAAGAATTATTACACCTCCACCAAGTATATATGGGCCACTTGCAGCTACTGTTACTGCATGGTTGGGAAATGTCAGCAACACCATGGAGTCCTGCTCCAGCTGGTGTGTCACCCCCTGTTAGACCATATTGGAAGTTGTTCCCTGTCCTTATGGGAGGTTTGTAAGGAAAAGTTTGAAAAACCCCAGAGATGTCATCACTATCAGGCCTCAGGTTGGAGAGGTGACCTCTCAAAGTCTTCTCACAACCTTCCATGACTTGATGTCTTCCTGAGCATCCCCCTCATCACCATATGGCCACTGATTACAGTGACCAGTGGCACTTCCATACTGTTCCAAATTATTCTGCACACCCATTCACTGATACAAGCAAAGATGAAGGGTACCTGTGTTTTTTCTCTCCCACATAATTCTGTGGGCACAGCAGCTTCCAGGCTGGCTGCTGAGTAACTGCATCATCAGGTTAAGCATAGATGAGGGTTCATCCAAGAATGTATTATTAACTTTAGATTAATCTTGTTCATTATTCATAATTCTTTTTATTAAAACTTGCATTTGAGGCTCAGAAGCTGTGGTGTGATGTGGTGTGATGTAAAGGACAGAGTGCAGAGTCAAGGGGAGAATTAAGGTATATTGTTTGCATCCAGGTTGGTTCCTTTAAATCTGGCAGTTATTTAAGAAGAGAAGATAGATAAAAAATTGACCTGAAGTGCCAGCAGGGCAATGAAATGGTCTGAAGGTCCACAAAAAAAAAAAGCCTCTTTCCTAGCTCGTGTATTATTCATGGAGATGTTGATTGCTTCATCAAATTGCAGTGAAATTTGGTATTATGAGTAACCCCTATAAGCAGTAGCACAATTAAGTGAGCAAGATGAGAATACAGAAAGAATTCACAGGGCACTCCTCAGATAATCAGTTTATACTTTATCATTGCCCAAATTTAGTGTAACCATCCAAGCACCCTGTTAATAGCACTTAAGAGAAATTTGAACAGCAAGGAATGCAGGCAATCAGAGCAAAACCTGAGAAACCTACATATGATTTATCAAAAATTGGGACATTACCTACTCAAGGCATAATGCTGCATCCAGTTTCTCACTCCCTCTGGTTGCTGTAGCTGGGGGCTGAAGGGAATAGTTTCTTTCTAGGAAAAATTTTCCATGACTTCACTGCTCCTCAGTTTTGCATTTGCTTAATAAACCACAGTTTTTGTGCACTGAGATCTACAGGAAATACTGCAAATCTTTTGTTTGACACTGAAAAACTGTTCCTGTCGAATTTGAGAGTGACATAGTAGGTGATAATGCAGAAATTATAGGAATCATTGAAGATTGGATTAATCTCTAACTTTCAGTAATGCTCTAAAAAATAATAGTGTATTGTACCACACTGGTCTTATTAAAAATGATAAATGACCCCCATTTTTTTGGCTAATACTAATTTCAACTTTTCATTCTTCTGTTCAGCTTTATGGTGACCATAATCTTGATGTTTTAATAGCTTTTCCCATAATAGCTACAGAGACTTTTTCAAGTGGCAGCCCTGGCTTCATGGAAGAGACTTTAAAAAATATATATATTGGGGAAAAAGAGTTTCTTGTACTAAAAGGCAAAGACAAAAAATAGTATGCATGTGACTAGACCAAAGTCCAGAGAACATTATTTTGGTAAACCATATGGCCTAATTATAATAATTACTCATAGCAGAATTTCAGTTCAGCTTTCAGTAACTTTTTTTTTTTTTTTACCACTTGCTGTCATTTAGGGAAATTTTGAAGTTTACAGTGCCTCTAGCTTTGTTTGTCTTGAGCAGGGAGTATTCTGGGGGCAACACAGGAGAGACTCAGCTTGAAGAGACTTTATCATTGAGTGCTTTAGAAAAATGATGAGATCTGAGTGTATCAGAAAAGCAGACCCAGGAGGGCTGCCTGCTTTGCTGAGGAAAAAACCAACAAAACCAAAACCAAAAAACAACAACAACAAAACCCCACAAAAGCATTGCAGCAAGGCACAGGGATGCAACTTGGCATGAGGAAGAGTTTGTCTGCACTCTGGTAATACCATTGAAACGATGTCTCTTGAACAGCCTAAATCTGTATTCAAGTGGCTTGAATAATTTATTCCTTTTTTAATTGCAGAAGTTGATGACAGGTGCTGGCTGCTCTGTATTTTATTAAGTCATGGTATTTAGCTGGGCATTAGTGGAAAAGGCCTTGGGCTCTGTTTTTAAATATTCCTAGATATTTGTCTGTGGCAAAGGACACGTGGTCCCACTGGTACCCCTGGTCCTGAACCACAGAGGTGCCCTGAGCATCAGGGGTCACTGTGATGTTTGGGGGAGCAGGTGGTGTGAGAGAGGCTCTGAAAGGGGTACATGGAGTGAAGAGAAAGGTGTCTGCCTTCCTTTTCGGTATTGCTGCCACACATGCTTGAGTCAAATGACTTTACAAATAGCAGCCTGAGTAAAAGGCTGTCAGGGGAGCTTTGAATCAAGACGGTTCCTGTCTGACGTTGCAGAGATAGGTGTTTGAGGTGTCATGTTCTGCCTGTCATGTTCTCCTGATTGTATGTGGTATGTGTAGTATCATGGTAGTGGGAACTGATCTCTGTGTGGCTGAGCTGCTCCTGAAAGCCTCTGCTGCACTGGCAGGGCAGGGTGTGGGATTTCTTGCCCTGGGTCTCAGCTGGGAGCAGCTTAGCATCTTTGTGCCCTTCACTTCCACCAAACTCAAAGCGTGGGCATTTCAAGTACGTGTCAGTATGGGTTTGTGTAAGTGAAAAATGTTCTTTATGTACTTGGTAGAGCAAGAAAAGAGCAATTTGGGGATCAAATGTCTTCCATCTGGTGATGGCTTAATTCAGGATGATAGACCATCTGTACCAAAAACCACCAAGTGACTCCTCCATCCTACAGTCCATGCTGATAATCATTACAGAAAAGAAGATTTGTCACCCCAAAATCTTTATCTCATTCTGATCTAGCCTGGGAATGCAGGCCAGGAGGGCAGTAAGGAGAAGTATAGTGTCCAGCTATGCTGTAGGTTTTTGCAGTGGATAACCAGGCAGGTACTCCACAGGAGGCAGAGCTTCTGCTTGTCTTGAAAAACAGCAAATATGGGTCATGAATCTTTGGATAATATTCTGTGTTTGAGAGACCTACTTGATTGTGTTTTAAAGGGGAAATTAAAGCACTGTAAATTAGTCAGCATGGCATAAAAAGGGCCCCAAATTAGAAAGGAGAAGTTTGTAATGAATTCCTCAAGGATGTAGAGTCTAATGTGTAATTAGAGAACTGCAAATGGTCTGTTCCTGCTTGTTCTTTGTTCCTTGAAAGACTCCGGGTCTGTAAGTTCAGCAAATGTTTGGATCCCGGGCAGTCACCAGGAGCCAGCTCAGGATGTATTTTAAGTATCTGTTTACAACGTTGTTACAAATTGCCTCTGGGATATGAACTGTCTGTCACTTCCAGAGCAATTAGTATATGCACCCTTATCAAAAGAAATCCATCAAGTTTGAAAAGCCATAAATACTGCAGTAGGATCTCCAAAGAAATCAAAGTGAGTTTGATGCAGTATTTAGTTACACATTGCTACAAAAGCAAACGCACTTAGAGATGCTCCAGTCTGCTTTATTCCCTGGGCTCTGTATTCCATTAATCCCATGTTATTTGCCAGAGAGAGAGAATTTCCAGTTGTTTTAAATGTTGTATAGCAACAATGGTAATATGTAATTCTGTGAGACTCGGGCAGTTGTATTTTTTTAGACAACTATTTGTATGGAAATTACTCTATTGTAGTGAAAAAAAAAAAAAGGCAGAGGTGTAATACCAGATCTTCATTTTGTTTCTCAGTTTTACATAGCAAAATAAATACAGTTTGAAGATGGCTTTTGGGGAGACCTTGATGTAATGCACACTAGAAACAGGTCTCCTTTAGTTCTCCCTGTGCTGTGTTCCTCTGCACCCCAGACTCTCTGTTTTGAAGCTTCCTTTGATCACCCCTCTTTACTCTTGCCCAGCTTTCCACTTGCTGTCTGCTCGTTCCGTGACCTGCTTACCCAGGGTTTCCAGCCTGGCAGTCAGCTCAAATGATACAAATATTCAAGACTCTTGACTAAGACAGAGGCAGGGAAAAGCTACTACAACGATGAGAAGATTGGAAAGCCTGTCTTGAAAAGGAAGGCAGAAGGGCTCTTGATGGCTCTCACCAGGAAAGAGGAAAGAACTCTTACAGCTAAAGGCCTCATTAGCCCAGAAGCACATAGCTATAGACTAGGAATGAAAATATTTAACCTGGAAATTAGAGGGTTCTTAGCAATTGAAGTAATACCAACTTGAAACAGTAAACTGGAAGCCAAAAACCTGGCTGCTTTTAGGGGATATTTATAAATGGAAGTGCATAAGCTCCTGGGGAAAGCCAGATGAGGACAGGGCTTGTTGATCCAGAAAGATCCTCCCAGTTTGGTGTTTTTCCTGAGGAATCTGTGGTCAATTCACCATTCTGTGGTCAATGCAGACTGATATTACAGAGCTCAAGGGGCTTTGGTGGAAACCAGCTGTGTGAAGATTCACTCAGACTTAAATGCTTCTGTGTGTTCCAGGGCAGTGATGCTTATTTGCCTATTGCTGGATGCTTCTGGAGGAACAAGATAATTGTTCACCAAGAGTACATTTAAAAAAAACAACTACTTGCAGAAAATAATAAGCCAGCTGAGAAGAGGTACCTTGTTTGCTCTGAGTATCCTCTTGACATCAGCATGAGGTTATTTATAATGAGATGCACATGTGTAAATATGATGATTAGATAGTCCCACGTAAACATAATTACCATAGCCTCCTAAAAGTCTAATCAGGCATTTTATAATCCTGTTGCTGCAAATAAATAAATAAAAGCCAACAATCTGTATTCAGCCTCTTATATATGTAAACAGTGGAACATGAGGGCAGAATATATTTTTCCAAAGTTAAGGTCAATTACAGTTATGACTCATTAGAGTATTAAACTAAGAATACACTTTTTTGTATAATTAGTGTTCCCTTAGAAAACTGCAGTGATCTTGTGTTCACTTTAATTCTTCAAGTGTTTTCAGGGTGTTTGTGCATTAGTCTTATGCAAATATGATGGGGTTATATTGCCTTAACCTCACAAACTCTGCAACCACTCACAGCATCTCTGGCTTACTTTTTATTGCTCAAATAACTTGCAAAGATGTCCTATAAAACACAGAGTACTATCTAATTAGTCATATGGAAGATTACAGCTGCTTTATTTTTTTTTTGCTGATTCAGAAATTCCAAAGGAATAAAATATATACTATGGGATAACTCAGGTTGGCAGCTCCTCCTCTGACCTGTCTTTAGAGAGTGGGGAAAAAGAGAATAAAAGAAAAATCATGAGTTGGGCTGAAATGTTCATGACAAAAAGGTGGGGTTCTTGTGAAAGGCATTCTATCCTGGACTGGCAGAATGTGGAGAAACAACAAGAATATTGGGTTCAGAAGTGGCACTGTTGGAATCACAGATTTGTCACCATCAAACCCAGCAAAGCGTGAGGGGGTTGTCACTTTGTGGGCTGTGGCACCAGCTTCCCTAACCAAGGGGACTGGGAAAAAAACATGTTAAGGGCTCCAACTTGGGATGGAGCCCAGCACCAGCCTGTTCCGCACGAGAATGTGTGTCCTGTCACTAATGCTGGTGGTACCTTGTCCTTCCAGAGCTCACCTATGCCTGGATCTTCAACGAGTACCCCACCTTCGTACACCAGGACAACCGCCGCTTCGTTTCCCAAGAGACCGGGAACTTGTACATCGCCAAGGTGGAAGCTTCAGACGTGGGCAACTACACCTGTGTGGTGACCAACACAGTGACCAACACCCGGGTCCTGGGCCCCCCCACCCCACTCATCCTCAGGAATGATGGTAGGACTCAAAAAGAGGGAAAGAGGGGACCGGGGTTGGTGAGATTTTGTTTTGTTTTGCTGGCTGACACAAAGAAAAAGTCATTCCCTGGAGCATTGACAGCAGAGTAAAGGGAGAGAATTTCCCCTTTGCAGACACTCAGTGAGCCTGGAGACATTCAAAGTCATGGACAGTGGTGGGATTTATGATGCTGTGGCCAAGGTTTCTTTTTCCAGCACTGGAACAACTCTCAGTATTAGGCAGTAGTTACAGAAGAAAAACCTGGTGACACTTGTCTTAAGACAGGAAATAAAATAGATGTTAGAGTTTGGCTATGCCAGTTTAGCTCATTTTTATGCAGCCCAGAAGTGAACAAAAGCACTTTGTTGTTTCAGTAGCTGTTAGCTCAGGCTGTATTTCCCAGCAGAATAAGTGCTATTTTTAGTAGCCTGTGGAATAATACACAAAAGCAAGAAGAAACCAAAAGAAAATTTCTAAATTTATACAGGCAATTGATTTCTATCGTTGTCATTTGTGGGTAGATAAGAAAAATAAATTTGCGTGTTAATTTGCAATTAAGATTAATTATTTCCATTTAAAGGATAACAGGATGTTTGTTTCAGAAATAGGAATGCCTTACTAGAAACTTCTTCTAGATGAAGATCCATTGTCACCTAGTGGTGTTTGCCCAGAATTCTGTTGGTAAAACAGGAGCAAGTTGCTGCCTGCAGCTGCCCCCTCCATGTTGCCATTTGTGTTGTGCTAATAATATACCCAAGGTTGAAACAGAAATACCTTGAAGTATTACATTAACAGGACTCTTATGCAAACCTTACCCAGCTGAAAGTGCTTCTATTTATCATGGTCAAGGTTCAGCTCTGCACTGGGGCTGGGCTGGTGCTTTCCCCTGTTCATCACTCCCCTGCACTCTCCCATTTGTTTACAGGGAGCAGTCACCTTCCTGAGCTAACTCACAGGAATGTCCTCCCACTCCTTTGAAGTTCACTCTGTTATTTATTAAAGATATGAAACTTTAATTGAGCCTCTGAGGGGCTGGGGAGTACAAGAAAGGTGCTGTTCTATCTGCAGAGCCAAAGATGGGCTAAGTATCTGTTTGAAGACCAGACTGCAGCAGTACTACAGGCAAGCTTCATTTTCAAAATCAGCAAGTCTCAATTATTTATTCTATGTGGAGTAACCCTCCAAAACCCAAATATAACACACCAGCATGCTTGAGAAATTACATATGTTGCTTCAGAGGTGTGAACAGCAGAAATGAGCAAAATGTGAGGCACATCATATTTCCACTGGCAAAGTTGTCATTTTTATTTTTTTGTATTCATAGCTGCCATGTCCACTGTATCTTAATATATATGACATCTTGTTTGCCTAACAACACTTTATCATTAATTTAGTAGGCTCGGGGGCTAGCTCATCAACAATTAACTTTTCAGTTCCATTTAATTTTATTCAGTGAGTTAGGTGGAAAAAACATTAATACATACCTCTTCTGATACAGTGAGATGAACTGAGCTGCTGCCTGGGTGAGCAGCAAGGGGATTGGATTAGGAAGGTCCTCATGGAGCTCAGGAGAAGGGTTGGGGGTCCCCTGTCCCCCCTCAGCAGCTCCTGAGTGACAGAGGGGTTGATGCAGCCCTGAGGCCCCTCAGCCCTGGGCTGGAGGGTTGTTTGTCCAACCTCCTCTGGTGCCTGCTTCAGAAAATCATCTGTTGCTAGGGATTTCTAAGTTGTTAACTGCTTGGCTTCATATCTGAATACTTTCTATGAATTCTGAAAAGAATCCAGGTGAAATTTCTGGTTTTCCCCAAAATCCAAGTTATTTTTAAACTGCAGATCATTTCTGTTGTCACAGGGGATTGATCCTGTCCTTGTGGCTCATGCATTGCCCCAGTACTTTCAAAAAAATAATTGGTGGAGTAAGATGCTATGCAAAAGGAATACTGGTCACATAGAACAAAGAATAGTGCCTATGTTTGGGCTTTTAGTTATTTCACGTTGGGTTGAAGAGAGAAAAAGGGAAGACTCCTTTTATACAGTGATGATAATCTCCTACTTAAAAACTTGAAAAAATCCCAATTCCAGGGGCTGTAGGAAGAAAACAGGCAGTTTGGCTCACAGTTTGGCTGATCCTGTGCTGTTCCACATCAAGCATCTCACTTGTTTTGACAGATGTGTGTGTGAATTACTTGGTGGGTATTCTTACTGTAGCCTGTGAGAATCCTGAGGTGTCTTTTCCCATTTCTCCTTTGGCTTATGGCAGAAATTTTTCCAGGCTCAGTCAGGAATCCTTTGGGCTCTCAGTGCTGAACACCTCCCATCTGTGGCATGGTTCTTTCTCCTGAATGTCATCATCCTGGAGACACAGCTTTTCAGCACGTGTTTTTGTCAAGCACTGCTTGCTTTACAGCTCCAGGCTTTTGAGCTGGAATCTCTGAAAGGCAAAGATAGGGGCGTAGGGGATGAAATCAGATCTTGTAGGCAGATTCCCTTCCCCACTCATGATTTCTATGCTGCTTTTTTGCTTGTTTTCTGCTGCGAGGCTCGAGTTACAGATCTCCCAGTGTTGGCTGCAGCAGCTTTTTGTGTTTTTTTAATCAGAGCTCAGGTTCCTTCCTAGTCACTGTGCTGTGGAAGCAGAAGGTGCCTCTTACCCCATAAGTTATCCTCAGACAGGTTTTCCTCCTTGGAGAGAAAAATATCGTGGATGGTTTGGGGTTGGGGGCAGGAGCAGAGGGTGCAGTGGTGGCTGTCATGGTCGGTGTCAGCTCAGACTCTCTACCCCCATGGAGAGATATTACCAGATGGTGACAAATAGAGGGTGCAAAGTGCACTGTGCCCTGGGAAAAGGATATTTTTCCTCTGTCCCTTTTTATTCTCTCCCACAAATGCACAGGATCACGTCTTGTTTCAGGATTTTCATGTAGCTGTATGGATCTGTGGCAGCATGGATGCATGGATGCAGTGTGCAAGTGGAGAATAGATTTTTATTGCATGAAGTCAGCACTGCAATCACCAGGAGCAGCCCCACTTACCTGAACACCTCTGCAGACATGTGCTGTCTCACCTCTGGGTTGCTGGGGCTGTCTCATTGCTGTATCTGTGCATCCTGGTGGCATTTACTTGCTCTAGCCCAGCTCCCAACCCAGTGCCCCGTGCTTGGCCTGTATCCAGGCAGCACCCTGTGCTGAGGATTTAAACTGCACTCATCAATTAGCTGATAATCACCACTGGTGAAATGATACCTGCTGCTCTAAGGCAGCACAGTGACTGGAAATGTAGCTGTGCATCATGAAATATAATGGCCCTTTTATGTGCACAAATTTTTGAACACAGTTTCATGAAAAGGCTGCCACAACATGTGAGTTACTGGGAGAGTAAAAATAATTACCTAAAGAGCAGGTGATCTCTGTGCATCTAAATCCTTGAAGTTAATAGAAGCCTTGATTAGCTCCAGTGCTTTTAAAACTTTTCCTAATGGCTATTTGTTCCACATTTTGTTTTCTAGAAGGTGGTGAGCCTCTTATTATTGCTTCCCTTATTTCATAAAGTTACCTGCAAAAATCCTGAATATTCAACAGCAAAAAGCAATGGAGCCATGAAGAAATTTTAATCTTTGGCAGATGGTGTGGAGCACTGGTTCAGATTTTCCTCTGGCAGTAAATGGGAAACGAGCCCACACTACACGGCTGTTAGAAAGAGGCCATGTTTAAAATGAATGGATTAATTGGGCAAGTAATGATGTATAGAACAGCTCTGTGCTAGCATGGGACCACTTCCGAATTTATTGCAAAAATTCAACCAAGCTTTAAGCATCTATTTTATGTTCACAGGGGTGATGGGAGAGTATGAGCCAAAAATAGAAGTGCAGTTCCCAGAAACAGTTCCATCTGCAAAGGGAACGACGGTGAAACTGGAGTGCTTTGCCTTGGGGAAGTAAGTTTTGATCCATTATTATTATTCCTCTAGTTTCTCACATTCATAGTCATACTGCAGAGTTTTCAAGACTTGTTAATCCTTCACTTTCCTCAGCAGGAGTTACTCATAACAGAGGAAGGACTTGGAGAGCATTGGCTCTGCTCACCACAAATATAAACTCCCACAGAAGGCAGCAGGTGTAACTCTCTTTGTAAAGATGTGTTTGTGCATCTCCTGGTTTGAAGTCTCATGTGACGCTTTAAAGACATCTCTTGCTTCTAGAGTAAACACTGGGAATGCTTTCAAAATCAAAATGGGGGACTGGTAGGAAAAGGGGATGTATTGTCACAGCACAACCCCAAATTCAAGTTTGTCAAAGCAGCATTTTAATAATACCCTCTATGTGAGCAATGCAACATTGATGTGTGTATATATATGTTTATAAACCACCCTTAAGAAAATTGGTCCAGATCCTCTGCCAGATTCTTCAGACTGACCGTGTCTTCAGCATCCTCAGAAATGAAGCAGGCTTAGGTTGATCAAATGAGCTTATCAGGACAAATCCTGCAGCTTTTTCTTTGAGTCTTATTTTGCTTTGCTTTCCCCATTTAGCCCAGTTCCTACCATTAGTTGGAGGAGAGCAGATGGGAAACAGATCCCCAGAAAAGCCAGGAGACACAGATCGAGTGGACTTCTTGAAATCCCAAATTTTCAGCAGGAAGATGCTGGACTTTATGAGTGTGTTGCTGAAAATGTGAGAGGGAAAAACGTGGCACGAGGACAACTGATATTTTATGGTAAGCAGCCTGCCTGCTTGCAGGGGGTTTATTGTCTCAGATGCAATATGCAGCAAATTAAAAAAAATACCTCCTTTTACAAACAGCACATCTCAAAAAGGGTATAATTTGAAATAAAACCTGTCTGAGTGGTGCATATGAATTGAGAATCAGAGCAGTTGGGACAGAAGCCCATCTCTGGAAGGACATTGGCATGGCAACATGCAGAAAAACATGCAGAGGACTCTTGTGCCTTCTCATGTCCATGGGGGTAGAGCAGAGCTTCTGGTAGAGCATCCTGGGGGTTACAGTTTGGGATTTATTATGTATGTGTCACTCATGCTTGTGTTAATAAATGGTAATTGCTTCTAACCAATTAAGACCTTCTTTAAAGAGGGATCACTGGTTACACAGCCTGGAAAGCTGGGATTAAATGCCTTCTAGCAGGTGAACCAAGCTGGCAGTGGGAAAGTTTTCTAGCAGAGGTGAATAAAAGTCACAGAGAGGGTTTTCCAAAGGGCTGTTGGTTTGGTATTTAGTTTCTGTTGGATACTTTGGAAGCAAGAAAACTGTAGGTTCCATACCCCTCATACAGGTGTGCAGAGATCTCACCATCATAAAAATCTTTGGTTTGTTGCTGCCCCAGAACAGATTCAGGAGCATAATAGTGCTGCTCTCTATTGAGCATATGGAGAGAAATTCAATGTTTTCTCCCCCAAATGGTCCTGAGGGCCCAACTTCTGTTAGTGGGGGAGATTGGGTTGAACTCGAGATGAGAAGGATGTTTCTGATCTATAGAAATGCACTGCAGCAAAAGAGTTTGGGAACTAACCCTCCTGGCAAAACTGGATTGAGTTTGGTGAGTAAAAAAAAATCGTATATGGGGATGTGTTAAAATTGGAAGTATTTCTAAAGGACATTTCCTTTAGATGTCAGAACTTTTGGGGCTTCCCAATTCTAGTGAATTCCTCTAGTGAATACCTCTTTTAAAACTGAGTAAAATGCAAAATGAGAAAACATTGAAGAGGAGTGGAATAGCAAGAAATAGGTGAAATATTTTATATTAAGGAAAGAATCTGGAGTTGATTGAAACCATTGGGTTTTTTAATTATAAGATTTGAAGACTTCTTTTACTGTTCCTCCTGATCTTTATCCTGTGGACAGTAAATGGAAAGACATTTTCTAGACTTTTGTTCAACCCACTGCCAAACCTACCTTCCTAGCAAAGCAGCAAATGGAGCCTTTGGGATCCTCCCACCATAGGATATATTAAGTTATAATCTAATTGTCTGGGGGCCTTCAGATCCTACACAAAAGCTGCAACTGTGGCTAGTGCTGATTTCCAAACTGGAGATGTCATTTCAGTCAAGAAGCTCAAGATTTGAGGAGAAGAGGATTGTCCTCCTCCCTTTTTGTTTGTCATGCCAAGAACTATCTTTACATCAGCTTTTCTTCGTGTGAGCAGAGGAATTCCCTGTGGAGAGGTGTGAGCCTGCCGTCTAGAGCTACTAAGATGATTAAGGGAGTGGAACATCTCCCTTATGAGGAAAGGCTGAGGGAGCTGGGTCTCTTTAGTTTGGAGAAAAGGAGACTGAGGGGTGACCTCATCAATGTTTTCAAATATGTAAGGGGTGAGTGTCAGGGAGATGGAGTTAGGCTTTTCTCAGTGATGACCAGTGATAGGACAAGGGGTAATGGGTGTAAATTGGAGCACAGGAGGTTCAAGTTGAATATTTGAAAAAATTTTTTTACTGTGAGGGTGACAGAGCCCTGGAACAGGCTGCCCAGGGGGGTCGTGGAGTCTCCTTCACTGGAGACATTCAAAACCCGCCTGGACACGTTCCTGCACGATGTACTCTAGGTGGCCCTGCTCTGGCAGGGGGGGTTGGACTAGATGATCTTTCGAGGTCCCTTCTAACCCCTAGGATTCTATGATTCTATGATTCTGTGATTCTCTTCTGGGTATTGGTTTGAAGGATGATTAACCACAATCTTGCCCTTGTTGTCTTGAGGGTGATGAGTGACTAGTTTGTAAGTATTCAGTTTCTAGGGATAGCTTGTGTTTGGCAGCCACTTAGTGCAGGAAACAGATCTCTTAAAAAAAGCCCTTGCTTTCTGTAAGCTGGGCTCTGGAGTTTCACATGGCAGTGAAATTATTTTAGTGAAACTGCAGGTAAACATTTTATAGGACTAATTGAAATGCAAAGTTATTTTCCTTAATAATTATTTTTAAAGCTGAGAGGTGTTATGTCAGTGTTGGAATACAACTGAAATGTTGGCAGAGGTTTTCAGGTGTCTTTTAGCAGGCCAGGGCTGGCTTCAGGAGAAGGGAAGGAAGGCTCTGGAGGATGTGATACGGGTGGTCAGAGGTGCCACCTGCATGCAGTGACCTTCTCTGTCACCAGGTGTGCCATGGAGATGGCAATCTGGCTCTGACAGTGTGACTCCTTTAAACCCAATTATCTGCCTCTCTGTGTAGTATTTAAAAAAAAAAAAAAAAGGAAAAAGAAAATTAAATTCCAATTTGCCTGCTCAGTGTAGATAACCCAGCGTTGCCTCCGTTGTCAGTGCCTTTCTTTGCTCCTGGAAGTTGTCAGGGAAGGTTGACTTTTGCTGTATTTCATTCTTGTATCAATGTTTATTTTTTCCTCTGTTAGCATATCAGTGCCACTGAAGTTGTTCGACATTCTTGTTGCAGCAGGAAAGGTTAATTAAACTTGCAAGATCTGCTCTTCCTCCCTTTCCTGTGCTTTGAGCCCAACGCAGCAACAGGCAGGCTGTGGTTTATTGCTCTCCAAAAGCATTTGTTCTGAGTGCTGTGTCTTACTTGATAGATAGACCTACACACTGGGAAACGTGTTAATGTTAATGCAATTACAGTGACTTATACCTGCTTCCTGGGCTCTTAGAACTCAGAACAACACATCACTTGTTTTCTTGCCATAAGTCTCTTGTTCTCTCTGCCGTTCCAAACCAAACACCCTGTTCCTCAAATTAGTTCCTGAGAGCTGGTAAATTAAACTGCAAAAACTTCTTTTCCACTCTGGTTTAGCAGCCAGAAGTGCTGTCAGGGATGAGTTCCTGAGTGCCAATTCCCTGAGCCTTTGGGAGCCAGGCTAGGGCAGTCCCTGGGGCTGTGGCCAGCTCCCACAGGAGCCCAGAGCACCATCAGCTGTGTGTTTGGAAACACAGCATTTCCAAAGCACTCCCATTGACACCATTCTATTTTTCATCCAGCTGCTCATAAATTTTAAATTTTATAACCTTCTGTGAGGCTAAAATTTATATCCCCAGCAAAAAGCAATGTCAACAACCACATTTTTGTTTTTTCATAAGTAGAGTAAGCAGCTTACCTTAGCTAGCTAATTTAAGAAGAAATTGCCTTTTTTGTTCATAGACCCAGCATCAAGAAGATTCTTATTAATTATCCTTATGTTTCATTCAGTTATCCAATGTTTCATTCAATGTTTAGTTTAGATGCTGTTTCAGTCAGATCCTCCTTAGACAGTTACAACCCAAAGGGTGTCCTGAGCAAGACAAGAGGCAATGGGCAGATGCAGAAGCACAAGGAATCCATAAGATTCTGGTGTGGTTCATCCCTGTGGTCACCTCCTTTCCCCCTCCATATCTCTGCTGACTTCCCTTGGCCAGGTTCTTCCTGCTGCCCATGGTTAAATGGCACCACACCAGCATAGTGTTCCCCTGGACCTGGACAATCTAATGGGGCATGAGAAAAGTTTTCACACTGAGAACAGTCAACCATTGGAAAATTAAGGTGAAGAGGGAAAAAATTGCAGTGAAAATGGTTTCTATAAGTGTCAGAGCAGCAGCATCAGCATTATCAGACTTATTTGTAACTAATTACAGTTCTTTGCAGCTTTTTGTAAGATATTCAGCAGAAACCCTTTAATTGGCTGGACTGCTTTTCAGATTAAATACTTCTCAAATCAAAGCCCCACCAGGAATTCATGTGGCTCCTTCATTTTGCAGTGAAGAGAGTCCCCCTCTTTCATCAGTGGACCTGTGTTTTATCTGTGCAAAAGCTGTTTTATGCTGCTCTGTAAAACAACCTCAAATGTAAATCATGTTGTGCTCTTCATTACGTCTAGAGCTTTTTAGAGGACATTTGCATAAGTGAAAATCAGGGAGTTGCATGTCTCAGATCACAAATAATTTGCTGAAAATTCAAAGCTCCTTGAAAGAAAATTAGTTTCCGGACTGATAAAAATACAAGAAAATTCACATAAATAGGACAAATATGTCTTAATTATAATTCATATGCCTTACTAGAAAACCCAGTTTTCTACCTGTTACACAGATAAATTACCAAGAAATGGTCTTTATAAATGTCCCTGTAATACCTACAGTCCTATGGTGCCTGGTGATGCTAGAGAGAAAGTGACATAGTAGTGCAGAACAGCTTATGGGCAGGTGGTAAATAAGAAGTAAGGACAATTTTAAGTAGTTTTTATCAGGTAGGTGAACTCCTTCAAATCTTTGTCTGTTTGTATTTCTCTTGATATTAAATATTTTAGTCCCAAGTAGGACTGGGACTAAATTTGGTTTTGCTGGTCAGTTTTCCAGAGAGGCAGAAGGGAGAGTGACAGCATCTGGTGAACTTTGCAAAGCTGCAGATGGATGGAGATCATTTAGGTGCAGCATTCAAGCCAATGACTTTGGTGGAGGATTTGCCCAGCTTTGAGAGTTGTATAGATTTCAAATAGTCCTTAATTGGCAGTAGAGGTCAGGAGGAGATAAGGACAAGAAGAGGAAAAAGTGGTGTAACTGAAGGTCTGGTTTCATGTTCCTGTGATTGTCAGGAAGAATAACAAAGTAGGGACATATGGATTTTGTTTACAGAAGCTATATCCCCATTTGGACCAGGATGACGTGTGCACTTGTCTGAGCAAACCTTATACACTGGCTGCATTCTTTATTTTTAATTACTCATGTATTTTTCCCATCTGTTTTTCTTACTACTTATGCTTGGCTTTCTGGTCTTTCTCTGAGTTTTCTGATCCAGGGCTCAGTCTCAATCTCTTTAGGATAGATATAGTAATGGACAAGTCATTCAGCCTTTCATCTGCCATTAATGATGAATTACACAGCCTGCACTAGGTCATCAGCTGCAATAAATTGGCTTAGGAACACTGGAATCAATATACACCGACAGAGAATTGGATTCTGTATATGTATTAGTACCTCATTTGTTTTAGCCTTCTTGGTTGTTTTGAACTCACTGATGATTGCAAAGTCCTACAGATTTATTTCTAGTTTCTAACATCACTCCCATCATTCTTTGTTTCTTACTCATTTCTGATGGAATGCATCATCACCCACTGTGTTGTTTAATTTTCAAATGCCTTTTAGGACATGATTTCTGCTCCAACTTTCCTGTGCCTACTTCTGCCTTTCAGTGTTTTACAAAGGACAGACTCACTCTGGATTTTTTTGGCTGTTTGGGCATCCTTTCACAATCCTCTGGTTTAAAACACCCCACTTCATGTTGGTGAAGGCTGGAAAGTGACCAAATATAAACAGGTTTCTTTCTAACTGCTGCCATCATTTGCCTGCTATCCCCCGGAATATGAATTCCAGAGAACTCTCATCACCTAGGAGGGGGGGATTTTTAAATAAAAATTATCCTTATGTAACAGTCATGTTTATATTTTTAAGGTTTTTCTTCCACTTTATAGATTTAGCATATGATTTTTTTTTTCATTCAGTTGAATTCTTAATCAGCTTCCTTGTAGGTTTTTTTCTCCAGTACTAGAGTTTTTTTCTGAGATGTTTACAAACCAAGGCCAGCAGCATCTAAATACTCCAAACCCATCATATGGAAGAATTCCTCTTTGCTTAGCACTGCTGAAATGATCCAAAGGACTTTCTCTGGTGTACTGCAACCAGTCATAAATTAAACCTTGTCATTATCTCGAATAATGTCGCTATATAATGTTGTAGCATGGAGCTGGTTTCATATCCTTATTTGAATTATTTTAATTATCATGCTTGAAATCTTGTGTCACATTACCACATCTTGGTACGATCCCCAATGGGAGGCTGTCAAATTTCATTATATTATGGCAACTCTCATTTGGTGGCTCAAACATATTTGCTACACGAACCAACCCTTGTGTATTGCTCAAGATGAAGCCAAGAGCGTGACTGCTATTCTCTGAAATGAACTGTTGAAAGGAGAGGTTGACCTAATTAGAAAAGTTTCCCAAAGAGCAGCAGAGAATGAAGCTCCTGTGAAACAAAGGGCGACGTGGGTGTACAGTGAGATTTATTTTGGACCTATTATGCTCATGGAATGACAGCCCAGGGTGGCAGCTCCCAGCATCTCACGTTTGCATCTCAGCACCATTTCTTTCCAGGGCACACACCTGAACTCCCTTCCTAAGTCCAGCAAAAAGTCTGGACAAGGAAAGTCATTTGCTGTATTGGTGAGAATTTTCCTTATCTGAGAGTCTGCCTGAAATAAAGATGATCAGTGAATTTCCTTTGCTTGTGGTGTGAGGGTTTTCTTTCTTTTTACATAGCTTGCCTCTATCTGTTTCAGAGTCCACCTCACCTTTCAGGGCTTTCCTTGAAAGTTGCTTTCAGTTGTTTTGCCTGGATTTTGTTGGTTTTGTGTGGGAAGTCAGTAAAACACAGTACTGCAAAGAAAGTAAATGGATCTGTGTGGTTTTATAGAGCTCCTTTAATGGGACAATAAGAGTCTTCAAAATTATGAGTAGGATGCTGCTAGAACAGTAAATATGTAAATTCATGAGTCATTTGTAAACGTCCTTGAACCACTGAACCCGCTGCAGTCGCTCATGGTGTCTCAGTTCAATGGAATTGTTCAAATTCTTACTCCAGATGACAGAATTGCCTTTCATCTTCCTCCATTTAAACACTTTCCCTTTCATATCTCTTTAGGTACAGATAATACAGAAGCTTAAAATATTACCAGGGCAGGAGGGGCAGTTGGAGAAATAAACACTGCTTGGCTCTCTTTTTCAGCTGCTTCTTTTGCTTCTGCATTGTCATTATGTTCACTTTGTCTTCCTGCTTTTTGGGTTTTTTTTTCAAGTCCTTTGGAGTTCAGATGCTGTGCAGAATTCTTCTTTCTTCTGTGCTTTGTTGTTTGTAAATGTGGGGAGAGGGGAGGTGTGTGGGGCCATAGGTGTGGGATTAAGCACACATCTGTCACAGCCTGAGCAAAGCTTTAAAGGGCACCCAGCTCTCAGCCTCTGTGTATCCAGCATCCCAGCTTGGTAGACACACCAATGTTTTAGGTCTAATCATGCCAGCTGTATGTTGAACTTTCCATTTTGACATGCTGGTGGTTAATTAATCCTTTCAGACCTTTCCTTATCCAAAGGAGATACTTAATGTCATTACCTGTCTCTGAGTCTTCTTTTGTATGATTGTGTGGGGAAAAGCATTAACCAGGTTCTTGGAGACCTCTGCTGGTAACATCTTCCTGTTAAGTCTCTCTTGTCTTATCTCTAAATAGGGCAAATGACCATTAAAAACCTGAAGTCTCTTTTTCCTTATGGGACTTCCTAATAAGTCTTATGGTTGTATCTAGACAGATGGGGTTTGTAAAGACAACATAGGAAAGTCAGAGGGTTTCTATGGTCTGTAAAAGCATGTGGAAATTTTAGAGGAATTGGATTTGCCTGTTGAGTTTGGATAAACTTAATCTGTGTTTAAAAAAAAAAACAAACAAAAAAGGTGATTAAAAAATGTGAAATGCAGCTTGAAATACAATCATGTAAGTGTCTGAAAACTGCCAGTGTCAGCTTTCACCAGATTCTACTGAAGAGTGTCTCTAATACCTGCTTTTGGACTTTCTTGGTGTGTTCATTGTCCTGAATATAATTACTGAGTCCCCAGATTTTCCATACAGATGGAAGATCTTCCTGTGGCAGGACTAAGACTGAGAATTTGGACCTGAAGTGGTGCCTACAACTGTGCAGGCCCAAATTGCTGGAATAAATGTAATTTCAATGCAGAGAAAATTCTAAATTACAAGTTTTGAACTTGGATTATACGTTTTAAAGCTTTGAAGCCTGAATCATACAGATCCTGAAACGGAAAATCTGTCTGAAGGCCCAGTGGCCCAACAGTGCCCTTTGTTCTACTGGGGCAGCACATGGGCTGTTTTGGTTTTGTATGATCAGGGTGGCTGAAGCTATCCTTTTTAATTAAGTGTTATTATTAAAATTAAAACCTGCTCTGATCTTGCAGAAAGCAGAAGTGGACTGAGGAGAAAAAAAAACCCTCTAAAATCCAACTTGGAAGTGGTCTAACAAAGAGATGGCTGCTCGCTTGCATCTGGAGAGCATGCTGCTGGTCACCTCTTCCTTTGGTGGTCACCTCTTTCTTTGGTGGTCACCTCTTTCTTTGGTGGTCACCTCTTTCTTTGGTGGTCACCTCTTCCTTTGGTGGTTACCTCCTTATTGGTTACCTGTTGATTACCTTGCAGCTCAGCCCAGCTGGATCCAGAAGATCAGTGATGCTCGTGCAGCCATGGAGGAGAGCGTGGCCTGGGAATGCCGAGCGAGTGGGAGGCCGAAGCCCTCGTACCGCTGGCTGAAGGATGGGGAGCTGCTGCTGCCCCAGGTAAGCTCTGCCAGAGCCTCCCTCTTCCACCAACTTTCTTGTATCCACGTGTTTTATTACTTTTGGACTGGAAATGGAAGGGGTGCTCTGAAATCCCCCCTCTGTGCAGGCAGTTCCTCCTGGGTGCCTCTGATGGCATCAGGACTGTGGCTGGTAGTGATGAGTAGAACGTAAGGCAGCTCTGCAACCTGAGGTACTTCCCAAAATGAAGGGTCCACAATACCAAGCTAAGGGTGGAGCATCCTTATGAAGAAGAGATAATGGCCAAGTGGGACTTAGGGAGGCTGTGGTCAGAAAATGATCACCTAGGAGTAATATTTGGTTTCAGTTTCTGATGTTCAGGTGAACTTAGTGTTCCCACTGGTCTCTAACAACATTCCTGTTCACTCTGCTGAGCTGTGTCTCTCATTCTATCATCCTGGGGACCAGGAACATGGCCTGCCATTGCTGGGGACAACTCACCAAAGCACTGGTTTCACCATAGCCAGCACTTTTTTCCCCTTTGCTTATTGTGAAGGAACATGGCAGCCAGGATTTGACTGAACCCCAGTAAGGATTGCACAAACATTAAATTTCTACTTTATGGCCAAGTAGAAAGCCAATAGCTCTTCATGTGACTGTTTTTTTTAAATGGCAAAACTCCTGGGGAGGGAGGGAACACTTTGCTGTACTTATTAAAATTGATAGCAGGAGCTCCATATCCTTAGGCTGACAAATGATCCCCTGGTCTTTTGTTCCACACACTGATTTTACTTGCTTCATGCTGGTCAGTAGCAGATGGTCTTGTACTTAAATCATGTTAGTGGCTGATATGAAGCAAAGGATCATTAAATTATTAACATCTATATTGTTTTCAGTAAACTGCAGAGGATTTCAAGTATTTCTCTCTGTGCTAGCTAAGATGGCACCCATCTCACCAACCTTTGTTGCCATCTCTACTCATAATACCCCTGATTTAAAGAACAGGGTAGGCTATGATAGGCCACCATGGAAAAAAAGTGCATTTTTTGATTCAAGTTTTATCTGCTTGAATGGGATATTAATCTAAATGGTTTGGGTATTAAATCAAAGAGGAGTCAAGGGAAACTCCTCCATTTTAAATTGTATTTACCAACTACTTTAGTGGTTCTGCTATTTACTATTTAACCTGACATAAATTTAGCTGGCAGACAGATTGGAGCATGCAAATTTTTCCCATTACTGCTACTTTTTGTGGATCTTGGTATAAAATGTGACACGACAACTGCTGGGATTATGTTCCAAAGAGGGATCTCCTTATTTACTTTTTGATTTGTTTCACTGTTTCCTGCAGGAGAGAGTTCAGCTGGAGCAAGGCTCACTCACCATCACCAATGTCAGCCTCTCAGATGCTGGCATGTATCAGTGTGTAGCTGAGAACAGGCACGGGGTCATTTTTGCCAGTGCAGAACTGAGTGTCATAGGTAAGTGCTTTTCTGAAAGCTACAACCCTGCCAGAGCCAGCACAGCCTTCACCCAAGCTGGTCTGGCCAGCAGGAGGATCTTGCATAACTTGTTTTTAAGAAAGGCATGAAATGAAAATCTGAGGAAGTGGATAGACAGAGGAGAGATTTTTTTTTTTATGTCATCCCATCTTTTAATATTCATCCAGGTGACTGAGCATGGGTTGCTGGCAAGCTTGCTCACCTCTTCCTGCTTAGAAATGTATTATGGAGAAACTGGAGTACTGCCCCAGTTCAGAGCAAGCTGGAGGGTAACTGCCTGCCCCTGGGCTGCAGAGACTGACTCTCTGGAGGAAATGTTTAAAACCCACCCCTCAGAACAGACATTTCACCATTCTAGTGGCAAGTGAAATGCTCCCTTCCCAAACCCTCAACAAGAAAAGCAACTTCTGCAGCACCTGTCTTGTGCAGACCCATTCTGCTTTTCCCAGTTAAAGTCAGGAGAATCCAGGTGCTTCAGTGCCTGATGGGAAGGAGCACAGATTACATAGCCAGGCCAAGAGGCAATGGTCACAAACTGAAACATGGGAAATGTCATTTCAGTGTAAGAAAACTCAGAGGGTGGTCAAATGCTAGAACAGGTTGCCCAGAGTGATGGTGGCATCTCCATCCCTGGAGATACTCAATACCCAACCAGACACAGCCCCTGCTGGAGCTGCCCCTGTTTGAGCAGGGCTGGGACAGGACCATCTCCAGAGGTCCCTTGGCTGTCCTGCAGTCTGTACATCATTCACAAGTGTTGTGTTTGAACAGGTGGCAGGCCTGGGAACTGATATGTCAGCATTAGATAGATAGTTTTAAAGGGTTAAACTGAGCTCAGGATTACAAAATAGTGGTTTGGTTGTTTTCACAGCTAATGTTCAATAGCACCATTCTCTGCTTTATCTTGAAGAACAAAGCATGAGGTCTTTTCTGATTATGGCATTTTCAATATCGGTCATTTTTTATCAGCAGCAAGAGATGCCTGCATAGAAGGAAAGGAAAACTTAGTTGAAATATTGTCATTGTTGCTGTTCAAGAAAAATACAATAATGTGCAATAAATTAGACTTCACAGCACTAAGATTTATTGGATGTGTTACTGCATGAAAGAAATCGAAATAAAGGCACTGATGCCTTTCATGCCTATTCAAAACCCTGCTTAAAATGAGACTTGGGAGTCAGGGCAGGGCTCAGCAGACAGAGGTTTAGCTCTTGGTAGGTACCCCCAGTGTCCCCCCTGCCCCTGCAGCACCCAGGGGGAACCTCACAGCTGCACAGAAAGCAAAGAGGTGGAGACTCTGCTCTGAGAAACCTGGGCTGGACTGAGTTCTCATTTGGATTATGCAATCTTCATTGTGTATGTCGTGTGAAAAGTACCCAAATGGTGTGCTGCAGGTTAATTTCTATGGATCTGTGATTTAATTTGGTGTATTTTTAAAGGCAAACAGTGTTGTTTCCTTTTTATTGGAGTTTTCGAAGGAGGTCAAGATTCTGAGCTCTTACTGAGGATCATTACCTTGTAAATGGATATTTCTGAGCATAAAAATGGTTGTTTTAAAAGATCCTGAAGTTAAAAATTTGAAACAATTAACCACCACTAGTAGCAACTGAAATTTACAACAAAATTAAATGAAAAAGACAAATGAAAATTTATGGAGTGAACTTTCCACAAGAGTGATTCTTCTCTATCATTGTTGACAACCACATTGCCTGGAGCCTTCAGCTGAAGCCACGACCCTGTTGTGCTGGGCATTGTAAAAACATGAGTAAGATGTAGTCATTGCCTTAAGGAGTTTTCAGGCTAAATGTTTTGAAAAATAAATATTTAGAAAAGGTGGGACTAGAGTAAAAAAAACCTCATTAAAATCTTCCTTCTACAAGCAAAATTATGAGATATGCTTTACCCCTGAACAGGCAGAGGGAAGCTGTGGTAGAGCTGAGCCAGACATTTTAAATGTCAGATGACAACATTTTGAGCCTCATAGAATAAAACCCACTTAGTGCAACTCCTTTACCTCACACAGGACCAAGTAGGAAAGAGCAAATAACTTGTAAAACAATCCAGCTCAGAGATTAGTGAACTCTGATTCTGTTTCATCACAAAGCCCACCCCATTATCAGTGTAGGAGTATGTTTTATTCAACTCTTTAGCAACAGGAGCAATATCTAAACTGAGGCAGACAAGATGCCTTAAAAAATAAGACTTTTTCTGTCACAGCTTTTGTCTCCCTGCTGCTTCAGGTGAGCTTTGGATCACATTCAGGGCAGGAAGAAAGTAAAGTTGAGGAACATGAGCTCAGAGGGTATGGCGTTTGGGCAGGCACACCATGAGCAAAAGGGATGGAGAGATTGGGAGGGGACTGGGCAGAGTTTGCTGCCACTGGTCAGTCAGAAAGCAAGCTCCTGTCAGCAGAGACATAAGGGCAAGGCAAGAGTTCTTCATAAAACCCTTCAGCTGCCTCACCTCTTTGCTCAGAGCTTTCTATATTGAGCGAAATTAATTGTCCTACTTTGATACAAATAAAACCTTCTGGTTGTCTTTGGGGAGTTCACTACCAGAGGCAGTCTAGAAGCAGCCTCCTCAGAGCTCTGCCTGTCACCAGGCCCCATCAAATAAATCATTAAAAATCCTTTAAGGCAGGAATCAGAAGCCAAACTGGCTCCTCACAGCCAAGCTGCAGACTTGTCTGCAAGGCTTTGGTGTTTGCTGCCATGAAAATCTGACTCTTTTTCACAAAGAGGAGAGTGTGCCCCAGAGGGCCTCAGAAGGGTGATCGAAGAGTTCCTCGTTACCCTGCTGCCTTCTTGAGTCTTGCTTTGTTTTGTTTGGTTCAGGACCTCAAGGTCTCCCACCCATACAGCATGAAAATAAAAAGTCCCTGTTTATGCAACACTGGTGAATATAAAGCATAAAATTGTTGACTGATATTTCTGATAAATGCAGTGGGTTCTGTGTTTGAGACCATTTTCCTATGTGCTGCTGGTCTGTCTGCACAGGGCAGTGTGTGACAAAAAGACAATCATGCTGTTATGAGAAAGAAGGAAATATATTTTACAGTTCAGGCAGGTTTGGTTCTTTGGTTCTTTTAGTTCTTCTGATCTGGTTTTTGTGTTGTGTTTTTTCTTTCAGCTGTCAGTCCAGATTTTTCCAAAACACTCCTGAAAAAGTTAACTCTTGTTAAAGTGGGTGGTGAGGTAATCATCGAGTGTAAGCCGAAAGCTTCCCCCAGACCTACTTATTCTTGGAAGAAAGGAAAAGACATCCTAAGAGAAAATGAGAGGTAATGTCTTAAAGTAACCATTTCTTTCATTAGCTTGCTGCAACCCAGGGGCTTTCAGCAATGAAAGCTAAATTTGTCATTAATAGCTTCCCAAAATTGACTTGCAAATAAATGTGAAAACAGCGAGTGTTCATTCTCAAGGAGCTAGGGGGGAGATTTCTGCTGCCATTGTGTTCATCCCAGTCTCTGTCTGCTATTAAAGCATCCCTGCCAAGAAGCTGATAAAGATACATTCTGAAAAGCAAATATTTTGCCTCTGCATTGCTCTAAATAGCCATTGTTTTTCAAAAAAATTCCCAGGAGATAAAACCCTCTGCTGCAAATTACATGTGGTGCATTACTCAATGTCCTGCAAACAGGAATTATTTCGGGTCAGTAATTAATCTGGCAGTCCTAAGGCCTGACTTGGAGACAGCTTTTTCAGACTGGCCAAGTAATTGTTTTTTCTTTTTCATTTAAATTCAAAAGGAGAACATTTGTAGGACAGTGGGAGCTTACCTCCTCTATTTGCATGCATGGTTTTGCAGTGATTTGTTGGTGACTGTGTAGAGGGGCAGCTGTGTTACCTGTACCCATTGCACTGCTTCTGAGACCAAGTCCTGGAAAGCTGTTAGGGGAGGTAAAAAAGGCAGAAATCACAGGAAAATTTAATTTTTTAAAAGCTTAAATCTCTACAACTCTTATTTTATCTTGGAAAGTATTGTGTTGCTCCCTCCAACCTGCCTGCTTATAATCAACATTGAAATATACAGTGGTGTGTATGAGTGTGCTAAAAGCTGTGGTTCATTTAGGTACAGATGAGTGAAATAATGAACAGCCTATTTCTGACTTATTTAGCTCCTGTTACCTGTTCTTTACAAAGCCTGTTGTCTATAGACCTGGTCATCTTCACCTCTTGGGATAGAGTTGGGTGATGAGTTCCACAGAGCTTCCTCTAGGGGTAGAGGAAAAGCTGTGCCAGATCTGAGTTATAGCAGATCCAAGGTATATTGATTTTTAAAACTGAAATAATTTGTTCTTCTGGTGCAGATTGTGCAAAGGGTGGGAAGGATTAAACACTGGACATTTTGGACTGTCAGCCCTCTGAGCCTCTGTCCATCTCCCTGTCCTTGCTGGCACAGTCTGTAGCTGGAATGTGCTGTTTTCTCTGACATGGTTCTCCTAGGCATGGCCCTGTCCTCATTTGTTTTAGGAGGGAGAGAAAACATTCATTTATTTGAGCAAGAGCTTAGGAAAGGAAAGAAATGTGAGTGATTGTGCTGCTTCTTCCTTGGTCACTGCTGTGCAATGCTGACAACCAAGTGATTTATTCTTTCTTTAGCAGTACTCTCTCATCTGCAAACTTACCTACAAGTTGGATGCTGTAACACAGCAGAAACCTCTGGATCCTGATTTCCCAAGGGAATGAGGCTCACACGCTGGTAGCATGAGGCTAAGTGGCAGCTCAGATTGCCTGTGTGTTTACTTCCAAATAACATTTGAACTGGATATTTGATCTGGCTGGAGAAGTTTCAGCTGGTTTCCTCCAAGGTTAAAAAAGGAAAAGATGCACCTCAAAAATAGGAAGTCTCTTCAGAGCTTTGTGAAAATTGGCAGCTGGGAAAAGGAAGAAATCCACACCAGGGCACCCTGAAGGGTGCATACATCTGTGTAAGACCTATGGTGTCTTCCTCACCAACCTTCTCCTCAGGCATGTAGGCAAGAGATAAGGTATAGTGATAAAAAACTACTAGATAGAATATACTTTACTGTCTAGTGCTCACAACCCTCATGCCCAGGCAGACTTTAGGCAGTGACTGTGAGGACAGGTTTTGAGTCCAACACAATTATAGCACCACAGAATCCCAGGCTGGTCTGGATTGGAAAGGGACCTTCAGGATCATCCATTTCCAGCCATGCTCTGCCCATGGGCAGGGACACCTCCCACCAGTCCAGGTTTGTTCCAAGCCCCATCCAACCTTGGCCTTCAACACTGCCAGGGATGGGGCAGCCACAGCTTCCCTGGGCAGCTCAGTACTGAGCTGAGGTGTTTGTGCTGGTGGCAGTGGCAGGCTGGCTGCCAGGCTTCTCCTGCCTCTAGTTAGCACACCATGCCAGAACCAGGAACATCCCACCCAGGCATCAAGCCCTGGATGGGAAACCAGATGTGAAATGTGCCCAAGCAGGTGTGAAATTTTCTGCTCCTTCAGCCCAGGGTTTTGTTTTCTGCCTGCCTGATAGTCCAGTGGGGCCTGGCTGGCAAAACAGCTCGATGAACACTGGTGATGTGGCAGTTGTTGGGCCTGTTCAGTTCTTTGTCATTGTTGGTTGTGTCTTGTGTGGGTGTTGAATCCTTGCCACTGCATTTATTAACCATGCCATCCATACCTGAAACACTGGGAAATGCTCAGTTAGGAAATGGTATCATCTTAGATAACCATGGCATTGTTCTTCACTTTCTGACTTCACAGGAGCAGGAGAGGCCAAGTGCCTGGGTCTCTGCTTAATCTACTTCTGGTTTCATTGGTTGCTGAAACATTATCTCCTCCCTGCTGACCCAGGGGACATCAGCACTGACTGCAGTCCAGTCCTAGTACTTCTCTCCACACAGTTATGTGTGGGCTGCAAACAGGAACTTTCTTGGCTGTTGAAAAAAATCTACTGAGCCATAGGTGAAAAGCTGCCAAGAAAAGCTGTTGCTGAAAGCTCTTCATCTAGGGCAGGGAACAGAACTTTGAGACAGGCATAGGAGAGGAAACTGAAATGAAACCTCTGGCTAAATGCATGTTAAGGAGTTTGCTGAGTTTCAGAGAGAGACCTCAGCATCTGGATACTGCTCCAAACTGAACTTGATGAAGTGAAGGTTAATCAATATAGATGGTCCTGCCAATTCCAGATGGAGTTAACATCAACATTAATGTGTCAGTCCTTGCTTTGAATTCTGATGTACACCTGACAGCTACCATGGCAATCTCTCCAACAATTCTCCTGGGGCTCTTGTGACTTTCCACATGGAGACAGAAATAGTGTGTATCAGATTTTGCTGCTGGAACTCTTGTTCTGGAGGCTACTGCTGTCCAGGAGGCAAAAGTAGGTGGGGTGTTTAGTGTTTGCCCAGAGGGCAGAGACTGCCATGGAGAAAAGAGCTTTATTGTTGCAGGTTTCACAGTCTTCTGGAGGCTGAGGTGGTGTGTGCTGCACCCCTAATGAATAACCTGCCCTGAAGGTATCTCTTCCTGGTGGCTGGGAACTGCACAATTGTGGTATTAGAAATTCTGCCCTGGGGTGCAATTACATTATTGCAGTCATTAAGGGAAGTTCATCTCCATAATAATGGTAATCTTGCCTTGGAGGCCCAACTGAGTCAAAATAATATTAGTAGCCTGGCTGCAGAGGGTAAATTTTATATAGCAACAGCTATAGAGTAGATATAGATATATTGGAAACACTGCTTGGAAACAAAGGCTGTTTCTCTCTGGGTGAAGGTAGGAGGTCATTTTCTATCCCTGAGCTTCCCTTCACATTTCAGTGCAAGATGGCTGCTGCACTCAATGGGAAAGGTCTGGAGTCCCATTAATGCCACTGGGTACAAATCAATGTCATAAGGCCACTGGTATAGAGTAAGAGCAGAGGTGTCTGCTGCCTGCCACACTGTCTCCTACCCTTTGCACTCTTGGGACAGGAGACATGACTAAAAAACACCCACCTGCTGGGAAAGCCTGGCTCAGGAACAGGAGATAGCATTTAGACAGGAGTGGCCATCATCAGCCTGTGTAGGTGACATATATATGTGCAATACACACTCTTAGACATATAACCTGGATGTGTGAGCCACTTGTTGAGATCTCCAGCTGGTAGGGAGTCATTCCAGAAGGCAACAAGCACTGAGAGGGAGCTCAAGGTGAAAGTGGTGTCTTTAGGACACATCGGATTGCTCACCTGAGAGAGTTGAGTTGAGTTTAGAATGTTCTTCTGAAGTTACTGTTACACCTATATATTATCCTATACTTATATCCATATTTCCAGATATGTTTAACCTCCCATCTCTTCATTCTGACTCGTCAAGAGGAGAAAAGGAAGTTTGAAGAGCTGGGGTCCCATTACATAGTTTCTCTTTTCTCATGTGCCAACTCAGAAGTGATGTTGAACTTGTCAGACCCTGGGAGGCTGAGGTGGAGTGTTCCAACCCAGCTGTCCGAGGAGGGACAGCATTCCAAACCTGCAAAAACTCCTTGAGTGAGTAGTGTAGAGCCAGGGCTTAGGGGTTTTATTGAAATCTCAGTGGCACTTCAGTCTCAATCTTAGATCTTCATCCTCCTCATATCATGAAATAATGTAGTTAGTGTCAAGCGAGTTTTTGGCTATCAAATACATAGCATCTGTGGCATCATATAGCTGGGTATAGGCATCACACAGCCATTATATACAGAGGTCTTCTGCAACTCTTACACCATGGGAAAGACAGATAATTAAAAATGTGCCTATACTTTGCTCCAAAGCTGCCTTGGAAACCAGATCCATCATTCCTAAGGAGCAACAGGAAGGTAGAGGGTGATTTTACATGAGATTTACTGCTATAAACCAGCAATCCATAGTTACCCACAAGTCTGGAAAAACTTCCATTAATTGGTGACCCCTGTGAGATACTGAAGTGAATGAAAGCAAGTCATTAAGGAAGAGTCTTTTCTTTGAACTCCTGACTCCTGAAGCCAGACATCCCCCTGCCACAGTGTTTCCCAGTTGTGACAATTATTTCCTGGCATTCTGTTGCCCAGAATATTCATCAACAGGAGCAGGAAGGAAACTCAGGGCAGTCAGATTGTTCTTGCAGGATTTGGCTAATCCTCTCAAGATAATTCAATTACACCTAATGGCACAACTTCAGATAAATTTGTTACGGAGGGTAGTGCCTTAAAATCTTTATTTTCAGCTGATCTTATCACAGAAATCTTTCAATTTCTTCATAATTACGGCACAGCTCCCACGGAGACCCTGAGCTCAGCTGCAAGTGTGAGTGGTTCATCCTCACAGTGGTGGAAATCCCAAGTCATGGTAGTTTCTGGCTTGTTCCTTCAGTTTCCTGGGTGCAGGAGAGAAAATCAGGCTGTGTGTGATTAGAGACAAATCCAGCACTGCCAGCTGAAATTAAAACAAAACATTGTCACAGCTGCTCCCAGGCTCCAGACTGTTGGAGGAGCATCATGCAGTGGAATCCTTTGAACTGCAGATCAGGAAGCACTTTTAAAATCATTGAAACCAGTGCATTGTAAACCAATCGAATCTTTTAATTTTCTCCTCAGTTTTTTCGGGAGCCCTCATTAAAAACCTGAGGAGAAAATTAAAAGATTCAATTGGTTTACAATGCAGGTGCTTGTTTTGGATGTCCAGTAATGGTAATAATTGCATTTATTTCTAAAAGTGTTTTATTTCTTATATCAGTCTGTCAGTGAGACACACTCATTTCCCAGAAGATGAAGTTGTATGATTGTGTGGTTCAAGATGTCATGTATCAGTCTCTTGATGTACTGTGGCTTCCTGCTGTTTTCCTGAAGCTCTTGGAGGTCCCACCAAACATGCACCCAGGGCAGGAAAATAATTGTACTTTTAAACCCCAAAACAAATTGTTCTTCTCCCGTTCTTTTCCATGTACAGCTCTTTCATCATTAGAGCAGTTCCTTTCCTACCAATATACAACACATGCATTGTTTATGCAGTTTAATTGTAAGGAAAGAAATTCATAAAAAACAAATTATGTTCTGTGCTGGTAGCAAAGAATATGAAAGTGTCCAATTAAACATCCACTCACTAACACTTGGATAATGGCAACATCTGTTATCTTAATTAAACAAGTTTCTATGTAAAGGGACCCTCATAGTGTACTTTGTTAGAGCAGGATCTGACCTAGATACTCCAGGCACCCTCACTAGCTTCATAGAAATTTTCCCAGTTGGCCCTATTATCCTGCAGTCTTGACAGGCTTTGTGACAGACGAGCTTGCTTTTGCACACACACAGCCATACTGCAGAAAGCAGGAAGATTTTTAGGGGATTTTAGCTGCTAACCAATAAAAGTGCAGAAAAGCAGCATTATAGCCACATGTACACAATGAGCTCAGTAACAAAAGCATTTGGAAGTGTTAAAAGTGCTTGGCTGAGCTGAACGTTGTACATGTTTAGGGGAGAGAAAACTCCTCTTTCAGACAGCAGAGCAAATATTCCAGATGTATTTCATGGCTGCTGTCTATCAGCCAAGGACCTCCTCCCCAGGGTTGCTGAATTGCAGACCCCTCAGTCAGGTGTTGGTTTTATAACAGGAATTTTAAAATATTCAATGCTGTGTCCCTTTGAAAAGGAAAAAATAGTGAAATCAGGCGAGGAAAGAAAGGCTTTTCTCTTACTCTGTCAGCCTTGAGTTCACAAGTTGCATAAATTCCAATTTTTTTATTTCATGCCTCAAACTTCCTAATTAGTGGTTAATTACTTTAAACAGCCGCAAAGAAAATGGCACCAGGACAGAGAGCACATCTTTCCCAGGCTGGTGCCAGCACACAAACCATGGTGATATTTTACAACTGATTACTTGGGAGATGAATTGCCAGCAGTGGCTTTTGGACACACAGTCTGTGCAACTTCAGCAGAAAATCAAACCTCGAAGGAGGCTTCCTATCATTGTTTTGCATTAATTGTGTTCACTGCCTTTTTTTTTTTTTTTATTAAAGCACCTGTTCAGTTTCTTGAAGGCAGACAGGTAACCAAACCATCAATAACTTGTTGGGTTTTCATTACATCCTGCCTAGGCAAGATGAAAAATGACACCCTGCAAATAGCTTTTTGAAGTTTGAATCGACAGCGCCGCATTCATCGTGGTTTTCAAAGATAAGGGCAGAAGATGGCTCTACTTCATTGGGATGCCTGAAATAACTGGTGTGTCAACTTTAACCAATTTTCTGCAAAAAAGGAATGAAAATTAACCAGGAGACCACTTGATTTGGTGGTCAGAGGTGTTGGAAAGCCATCAGCCTAGGCTTGATGGCCTCGTGTTCCTGGACTGTTTGTTGTCGAAGCAGCAGGTGGCTTTAGCTGTGTGTTCTGGAAGATCATGGTATGAATTCAGTCAGTTCATTGTGGCTGAGGGGCTGTCAGTTCAGCACTAAACACTTGTAGTTTGATGTGTGTGCTTACTAAAACTCACTGATAGGTGTGGTCTGAAATCTGGAGAAAACCTATCAGGTTTGCCCCAGTTCTCTTTAGGAGCATGTCACTTGATTTTTCCTTGCTTTGGAGGGATAGTTCCATGGACCTGTTTTCTTTGTGTCTGTGTGCCAAAAATCCTAAATCTTGTTGCTTTTCTAGTTTCAGATCTTATCATATGCTTGTATGCAAAATCCTGTGAGCACTCTCTCCACAAACCTGGCTGTCCATCTGTTTCACTTTAGCAGCTTTCTGATGACTGAACTTTTCTTCACCATCGGTGACTCCAGTTTTGTCTTGCATTGTCTTCTGTTCTTCAGCAAATATTGCTAGCAAAAGATTACCTTAGAAAAGGATAGTATTTGTTTAGAATCCAGATTTGGAGCTGGTTGATTTTGTAGGTGTGAAGTAATTAGGCTGATCCCTAAAATGTTCATTTATTTGCTCCTGTAGAGCTAGGAAATTCTTATACCCAGCCACAAATTGTTTGTTGAGCGTGGCTGTGATGCCAATGAACAGAATCCCACCCTATGCTGAGTCTCAGCTGGTGTTGCAGAACTGAGACTCTCCCTCACACCTTGACACAGTCTCCTGTAACATCAGCAATCTGTTCCTATTTTCCCAGCAGATTATTTTCAGCGTGATGTTATTGTAGTACTCAGTGATACACATGTAGAACATCACTGCTGCTGGAATGAGCTTGGGACTGCAGCCCAGCTGTGATTTGACTGGACTCATGGTGCTGCTCACATCTAAGGTACCTAGAGAAGTCAGTGGGCTTTTGCCTCAGGGCTTGTGTGTTGATTTGTAAAGCAGAGCCTTACTTGCAGGGGTGGGCAAAAGGAGAGGATGAAGCACCCAGAGAGCCCCATCTCAGAGGCATCAGCCCTCTGGAGCACAGTTAGACCCCTCCTACTTCTGCACATCCTTCATGCAAGCACTGTCACCCAGTGCCTGCTGGGAAACAGCTGCTGCTTTTCCTGCTTGAGGTACCTCCTATTTATCATTATTAAATTCATTTCTAGGTACCACACATACAGCTACAAATTCTTTCTCCTTCTCTCTAATGAGGAGCGAGCGCGTTCCTCCCCGCAGCGCTGCTGTGGTGGCAGCTCTGGCTCCCAGCCACAGGGCAGGTTTCTCTCTGCTGTGAGCACAGGCTGCAGCCCATGCTTTCCAAAATAAATGCCTGTAATTAGTTTTCTAAATGCAACTGGAAATTGATGCATGGTTCATACTTCTCCTCCAATTGAAGAAAATAGTAATGGTGATTGTAGCGAGGCTATAGAACTTTGAAGGGAAAAAAATTACTGTTAGTATTTCTTGTCTTGGATATTAAGAGATTAAGAGCAGGAAGGTAATGATTTTACAGCTAGGGCCACACTTTTAAGAACTGTATGTTTTTAAATCCAAGGAAATAATTATATGTCTACAAGGGAAAAAGGATTTCTAATGAACTTTTTAAACAAACCTATCCAACGTGGTGATATTTTGAGGACTGTTTAAGCATCATTTTTACGTGATATAAATGTGCCTTTGGATCTTGCAAATCTATGTTAATATCAGTTACAAGTGGAGTGGGTAATTTGTCTTTGTACTCTGGGCATCTTTTGTTGAAACTAGAGGAAGCAATGTGTTATCTTTGAAAGACTATTCCTTTGGGCCTCTATTGGGGTGGTATCAGCTGGAACAAATAAGGTGAGAATGCATTTACTGCTTCTGCTCTAATATCTTGAATGCTTCCAGGAATGGTTTGTATCAGCAGCTGATGCACAGAAAATCCTGCATGGATTTTTTTTTTTTTCATAAAAGAATAATTTTTATGTGCTCAGTGGGGTTCTCTTTAGTGCTCGTGTTCTCCAAACCCCCAAAGTGTTTGCTGTAGGTACAGTGTTGGTGGGTTGTTCTCATCAGGGAAGGAGTTGTTGGCGAGGCTGGATGGAATCTGCACTTCCAAACATGATTCCTAGGATTTCCACTGTCCTTTATAGACTGGGAGAAGTCATTCAGTCTCCCTGCCTCTGGCTGTAGTCACTGTTGGAAGGCTGAGCACAGCAGCTGTTTCACTAACATGAGGCAGACAGTGCAGCAGTGGCTTTACAGCATCTGCTGCTTCTACACCAGGGTGTAGCAGCTGCCTGGGGAGCTGGGCACTGGGGGTGTTTTACCCTTTCATGGGGTAGTTTGCAAGTGTGGTTTTTCCTCTCCACTCCCACCAGCAGGAGCCACCGAGGGGGAGAAACCGTGGGGTGGTTGGTGTTGGAGCATCCTCATCCTTCCCCCTGCCCTTGTGGGTTATGGCAACCAGCCAGCTTAGCCTGTAAAGATAAACTCTGAAGAGCTGTGTCAAAAGGCCAGTTTCCCATGGGGAGTGGTCTTTATTTCCCACCAAAATCAATGGAAAACTGGCTCTTTGCACCACTGGGCCCTTCTAGCCTGCTCATCTTCCCATATAGTCAAAATTCTCATTGCCTCATGTCTAAGGAATGAAAGCTGTAAAAATGAGCTTTCCTTTGCCTCGCTCGAGTCTGCTCCCTCAAATATTTATTTTCATGACATGCTCTTTCTTACTGTACTTAATTTTGTCTGCAGTAAAAAAGCGTAGAAAAGGAGAGGAGGGAAACTGTTTCTGTGGCTTGAAATTCACCACAGTCTGCTTGTTTCCTTCAGGGTGTTCCTAGCAGTGTTTAGGTTTGGTTTCATTTGTTTCTCTCCATTATCAGCATCCCTTAAGAAAAATATTTTGTAGAGAACTGTTCTTGGATAACCCAAGGATATTTTTATGTTTGAATTATGACTCTGGGCATCTTTAAACAATTTACATGAAGTCTAATAGCTGTAAAGTCTCCTTTCCTTCCCTCCTGCTGCCCCACTCCTTCAGGATGTGTTTTTGTCACTTCCAGGCTTGTCTTGCAAATTTACAGATGAAAGGGAGAATGATGAAAAACACAGCTTTTGTGTTTATAGATATTAATGTAGGCTGGATGCACTATTATTTATTTGGACTGCTCTGTCATTGCAGATAAACCATTTGTTGAAAAAGAAAATTGTGGGAGAACTTATGATGTCAGATCCATGACTGGTTTAAGCTGATACTGAATTCAGTGGAGTTACATTGTTTGATGCCAAAGGGCCTTCTACTATTTTCTCAAAAATATTTATCTCAGCAAAATATATTCTGGTTTTCTCTAGAATAGTGTTTGCTGTTTCCTATGACAGTCATAAAGAACTGCAATATGCAGTCTCCTCACCTTTTATTCCTCATACTTAGCAAGCCTCTGAATGAAAAGCCTGAAGTGAAAACATGTTTATACACAGCAGTTCCCATCCCTGGCAGAACGTGTTCATAGTTACTGATCTCAGAGATCAATAGCAAGAATTAAGTAAGAAAACCAAAAGTAGTAATCTGTATTTTTGGTGCATCAATGTGAGAGCAGCTATGACCTAGCACAGCCTTCCAAAAGATTTGTTTTAATGCTTTGTGCTTTCCTGTTGTAGTCCCAGAGCACAGAGGATGCCAAATGAGCCCAAATTCTGTGCACCACAGACATCCAGCCATTCACAGATGCCCTAATTCAGCAGTCAACTTCCTGGTGCCCTTCAGGACTCCAGCCTGTGTGTAAAAATGGTGCTAAATGGATGCTCCTCAGTGCCTCCTCCAGCCAGTGTTTGGCCTTGGACAAAATATATGTTAATATATTATACAGATAGAGAAGCACTCCCATGAGAGACCCCAGCAGCCCCATGGAGTGGTGCCTCATACAACCTCAGGAGTTCAAACACTCCATCCTCAACCTGTTTAGCTCTGTTTAAAATGTATCTCCAGCAAAACTTGTGGGAGATGTTCTGCTGGACTCAATGCAACTGGATTCTGCCTCTGTTTATTTTGAACAAATATAGTTTTTAACCTGAAAACTAATTATAAGGAGTTGGCTGTTAAGAGACCTGCCAGTTGTCATGGATAGGGAAGGCCTTATCTAATGCCTGCTTTCAGCAAGAGGAAGACATGCACTAAATTAAATGGGCTTTGACTGAAGCTCTAAATTAGCTCAGGCTTTCCTGTGAACCATGAAAAGACAAGTAGTTATAGACAAATAAGTACCAAAGCAGTGGTTCTGCTGCAGGTGGTTATCTAAATCAAAATTAAAAGGTCCTGGACAAGAAGTGGCAAATGTGTGGCAGGCTGCCTGCACAGTGTGACTGCTGTGAGTTTAGATGGATACTCAAATGGAAACCACCTTAATGCTGACCCAACAGTCAGCATCCTCCTGCCTTTCACTCAGATTTATCCAGTCAGATCCAACACATCCCCTTCTTGCTCATGTTGCTGTTCTAACCATAGCCCTCTGGATGAACTGATGTCCCACACTGGTGGCAGTGTGGCCACCATCCCTTTCTCAGCCATTTTAGAAGCATCTGAAGGAACAGGAGGTGGGTGATGCCCCAGCCTGGAAAGCCCTGTCTGCTGATGGGGGATGCTGAGTGTTTCTGGCCAGTATTGATGTCAGGTGGGAAGTCTTGGATGATGTGACGAGGTGTTGGGTGGGGGCTTAGGATCAGGGCTCTCCCCTTACTCTCTCCCCCTTGCACACCAGGGACCATCAAGGGTGTTAAATGGAGCCTTGGAGGTTGACTTTGACCTCAGTGTATACTTGAATGAGGATTAATGTTATGGAGCAGAAGGCTCTGACCCTACTGCTATTTCTCTAGGCCATGTAAAAGTTGCAGTCACAGAGACAGCTTCCCAGGGCCACAGAAATTATTATTTGTGGACCTCACTCTGAACCAACCGTTCCTCAAGCAATGAGCAGGTACCCAGGAGCACTGTCCTGGATTTCAGGGAGAGCTGTGCTCTGAGCAGTAAATCCTTCCACTCAGCCAAGCCTATGAGTATTTGCAGACTTCACTGTGTTTTCCTGAAATAGCCTAATGGCCAAGACTGCTTTTATGAGATCATTTTAATAATCCCAGTGACTGCCTCATTGCACAGAAAGCGTTATTAAAAAGGTAATAAACTGCTACATAGACATGTGATAGAAATAGGAATAATTTGATAAACAATGCAATTGCTTGGGATCATTTACATTTGCAGCAGAGTTGTGGCATGAAGCAAAGTTGCTGTTAGGCTAAAAATTGCTCTAGGTATTCCTGCCTATCAAGTATGGGGAAAAGGCTAAGCAAATACACTGAGATTGCAGTCTGCTCTGTCTGGTGCTTTTGCTTTTTTCCTCTGCTTCCAACCCCCCCAGCCCAAACAAGGCTCTGAAGGATGGACAATAGGCCATTCATCATGTCAGCTGAAATACACTGTTTTTCACAGGAACATTTAACTTAAATCCTCTCTCAGAAGACGGATTATCTCCTAGAAGAACTCCAGCACCACAGTCTCTTTTCAGTAGCCACGTCAGCCCCTGCCACAAAGGCTGTACATGAAGGGATCAGTGGTAGTTTTATCTCAAATTGCACTCAGTGTGTGTTTCTTCCAGCTGACAGTCATTTAAATGCTTGCACTAAGACATCTTTTCTTCCTGTAATAGAAAAAGGATTGGACATCCTAAGCATTGTTTCCTGGGGAAAAAAAAAATTAAAATATTCACTTGGCTAAGCATGAAATATTTTGGATGCGTGTGTTTAATCAACAGTGAAACCAATTGTTGTTATGCTTGTATTTCATAAATTAAAATGCTGAAATAGATAAGAAACAACACACCTTATTTCATTGCAGCAGTGCTACTAAACCATTTCTGAGAAACAGGGGAAAAAAAGGGCTCTTGGTAATTCTGAGCCTTTTGCTCTGAAGAAACTTTCCTATGCAGCCCAGAGGTGCTGTGTCCCTCGGGAGGACAAGGGTTTCCATGGCACACATGACCTGCCAGCTCCATGGAGTTTGTAGTCCCCTTCATATTCCAGGTTTCCATCTGCTGGAGTGGGAAGCAGAGGGCAGGCTGAGGGATTCCCATCCTGCAGGGCTGTCCTTGGGCAGACAGGGTCAGCCAGAAGCTGCCAGGGAAACTCTGTGCTGTTGGGTTTGGAAAAGGCTTCTGTAGGGCAATGCAAAGTGTTCAGCTTGCAACTTTCTACATTTGCTGCTGCAGCAGCAAAAAAAGGGGGCAAGGAAGGCTAGGGAGGAATGTTTTCAGCATTTTTAAAGGTCCTTTGTCCCCAGAAGAGTTTTGATCAAAACACTGACAAGGTCAGCTCTTCCTGGGGTAGAACCCAAAGCTTCGGTTTAGGAAACAAACAATCCTTTTATCTCCTAATTTCAGATGTGTTTCTGCTCTCTGTGGACCTGAAATCTCCAGTTGACAACACAGACCAACAGATTCTCTCTTACAAATGCTATGTTTAAAATAGATGACCTTTCTTTATATAAGGAAACTAAACTATCTTCTATATATTTTTTAATGGATATTTTTGTCGTCTTTGATTTTGCTTTGGTATGAGCAGTGACCATGAGCCAAGTATCAGCAGAGCAGTTGCATTAACCTGGACAAGAGCAGATTTACATTTTTAGTTGCTGTCAACCACTCCTGTGTTTCACAGGGTCAGGGAACCTAGATAGCAAGTCAGTAGCTTACTTTTTGAGTTTGTAGTGAGTTAAGGAGGTGTTTACTCAGCAACCAACACTGTTCTCATGTGCATTCATTGGCAGTGTGTTGTGGTTCTCAGAAACATGGCTTAGTTTTGTCTTTCTAGGTATCTTCTTAGTCAACATTTTAGGGTTGTATTTCAGAAGAGGAGGGAAGGGTACTCAACAGAGCTTCATTGCATTTGAACTTTGTGTCTTAAAGTTTAACCAAGCTGCTAGAAGTGGTTGATGAGGGGATGTTTGCTCCCAAGCCAACCCTCGGGGGCCTGAAATGAGCCCCTCCTCTCCTTTAATACAAATGTTATCTTGCAGATAACAAACTGTTGGTGGATTAGCAATGTCAGGGAAGGTCCTTCCTGCTTTCTCAACTGACTGTAACATTTCAGAGTGTTAAAATAATTATGTGTGAACTTCTAACTGGATTCACATTAGAGGATGAAACATTTAGTGTAGAAAAGAACCTTCAGCAAAAAGAGCCCCATAACCATAAGGCTTCCTCCTCAGTGAGTCACAGTAAGGTTTATTTTTTTAAAAAAAACAGTTAACTTGCACAATTATTGGTAAGTTTTAACACTGATCATTTAGAGGAGTGTGCAGGGAATTACTTAGATACCAGATGAGAATTAAATGTGCCCAGAGATTCTCCAGGGAATTCTAGGGGAATTCCAGTTCTTCCAGGAGAACTGGGTGCAAGTCTTTGCAGTATGTTAGCAGAGTAGGAGGATGCTCATGTTCTCAGACTGTAAAGGCAGCAGCCATGGCTTTCAGCTCCCACAGGGAAGGAAATCAAGGCAGCACAAACTGTCTGAGATCACCAAAGCTGATGGTGGATTGACCATCTTCATCTAAAGGGCATCTCTGGAGTCAGCCAGCCCATGTTAACAACAAACTGATTTTATGCTGGGATTAAAGGTGACTTAAAGAAAGCAGAAAGCATGACGAAGAGACAGAAAATGTATCAGAATTTGAAATTATATTATTTTTGTCAACAGATACAATTAAAGTGATCTGTGGAAGAGGCTACCCAGTGAATAGGTTTCAACCCTAGGGCTGATAGTAAAATAGAAATAAAAATTAATCAGCTGTACACACATAGTAGAAAAACATCACTTTTTTCTGGATTTCCTGGGATGGTAGAAATGAGGAGCAAGGGAGTGCAGGGCCTGGCAGGGCAGCACTGGAGCTGGGTGGTTCTTGAGCTGGAGCATGTTGCTGAGCTTGTTCTGTCCTTTATATTGATTTGAATTTTAATGTGTATGCCAAGGGCACCTTCAGCTTCCAGAAAGGCACTGTTCTGTCTGAAGACCTGAAATTAATAACAGCAGTAAATAATTTCTTGGGAGCTCCAGGTGCTCCCATTGCCCAGGCTCCTGCACCAGAGGCTGGTGTGCAAATCCTTGTGCTCCAGTGCACACTGGGGGGAAAATGGGCCTTGATTTGTGCCAGCCCAGTGGGGAAGAGGAGAAACAAATAACTAAATACCACTCTCTTCCAGTTATGGAGCTGGAGCTACTGCTGGAGGAGCAAATGGATGGCACTGGACTCCAGTAAAAACAAATTACAGTAGCAAATGTTACTAACTGCAACAATCTGGAGAACTATGAGCCAGTTGAGGAACTTCTATTGATATCACTGCTGTTGCCAGCTGGCAGAGACCAGGGATAGAATTCTTCTGTTTCACTCAGCAGTAGCAGTGATATCAGCCAGGACAGGGATTTGGTGTCTTGCCCCATCTTCCTCCTCCTCACCTGACCTCAGTTGTCAGGTTTTTCAGGGCACCTCCATGCATGTGGACTGAGCAGCCCAGATGTGCTCATCATGGCAAAAGGCATCCCTGCCTTTGGGATGATGTCTCCTGAGTCCCTGCAGCTGGCAGGAGCCCCGTGGTGTGGGCAGGTGGCTCTTGTCCTTGTCCCTGGTCTCCCTGGGGCTTTATTCACCTGCCTCAGTATTGCCCCATGGCTGCAAGAAGAGGCTCCTGCCTGTTCCATCTGGGCTGGTTTTTAAAGCTGGTTTTTTCCTCCTAATTTCTTGATCCTGCTGCACAGAGCTTGATTGGCATTAAGGATGCAGAAAGGCTTCTTCATTTCCTTTCAAATTAGTTAAATTGGGAAATAATTTAGCAGGAGAAGGCAGGAATTAATAGAAGATTTTCAAGTCAGGTCTGAAAGTGGCTGGAGAGGAGAAGGCAGATTGCTGGAAGATGCAACACTGAGCAAGTATTTTGCTCCAAGAAGTGGTATTAGGCTGGGGAAGAAGTTTTTCTGGAGTCTCTTGGCATTATGCCTCCAAGGGACAGGAGGCATTTGTGTTTCCATGGGATTTACTGGGCAGGATCAGTTTTTCTGTTCTCATTGACATAGAGCAGAAGAAAAGGGAGCAGGAGACAAAGGTAATTGTGAGAGCAAGGAAAGGAAGGGCCAGAGGAGAGGCTGGGGACCACCATCCTTCCACCATCCAAGGGACACATCCTGCTGCAGATAACTGTTTTGTGACAGGGCTATGGATGTGAGGAGGGGACAGGAATGAAATAGGATTGGCTTTGGGGGTTTTTTGTATTTTATTAACCTGCACGTCCAACTGTGGATAAGCCCCTTCAGGCTGAGTTACAGGTGAGGTGGAGAGAGGGACTCTTGGCAGTGTGGCAGCTTTGCTGAAAAGCCAGCAGCCTTCTGGAGAAAGAGCAGGAGTGGAACACCTGCTGCCCTGCATCTGCTCTGCAGAAGCTTGTACATTGTTAAGCAGCAAGCACAGAGATTTTTTAGATGTAGCCCGTGTGTTGCAAGGGTTGTCATGGGGAGTGCTGAGTATCAAAGTACAGATGTGTGTGAAACTACACAAGTTGCTGGTATGTAAATGGAAGTAGCCCTCAAGTAAAGACACAGAACACTCCTGGTGATGCTGCATCCAGTATTTATGAGTTGTGTCCTAAGAGATTTCTGTCAGCTAAACTTCTGTAACAGACAACAGACTCTGCTGTTCAAACCCTTAATAATTAATGCAGAACCAAAAAGAGTTTTCTGTTCACTTAAAAGAATCTGTACCCCTTGTGTCTGCTGTCTCTCCAGGATCACTGTTCTGGATGATGGGAGCCTGCGGATCGTCAACGTCACCAAGGCCGACGCGGGCAGCTACACCTGTGTGGCAACAAACCTCTTTGGGACAGCCAGCAGCACGGGCAGCTTGGTTGTGAAAGGTCAGTCCAGTTCCTACTGCACTCCAGTTTAGTGTCTAAGGGTATCTGGAGCAGCTCCAGACGTGCTGCACCTTTCCCCCTTGATGGTGGTGCAAAAGGGGGGGTTTAAAGTGTCTTCTGCATCTCAGAAACCTGAGAGATGACATGAGCAGGGAGAAGGTGTCTGTGCTTGTGATGGAGCTCACCCCAAGGTAATGTATTTTGTCTTCATTCCTGGTTTAACATGATGCTGCAAATGATGTGGGAATTGTAACCCAAAGCCAGGTCCCTGCTCTGTACTGTTGGATGGCTTGTTTCTAGCAGTGACAAGTAGTCATGCTTGGGAAGTATCTGCTGTCACTGCAGCCAGCCAGACCCTACAACTTGGTTTTCCAAAGGAGATGCAGAAAGCCATGGTGTACCTGTGGAGGAACATTGCCCTCACTCTGCTGAGATTAAGTGGTGTCCTTTAAAAACTTGCATTCTCTAGCTCAGCTTCTGGTTACTCCTAAACTTACCTTTTTAAGAACCTTCTGAACTCTTTAATGCATCTTGTCTTGTTTCAGAATGATGCAAGAGTTTCACCCTTGCAATTCAGAGTCATGATTTTTGAAAAGATGCACAAGATCTGATTGAATTTTGGTATTTCTTATCCAGGGATGTATTTCTGTATTTCTGGATTTTTTTCTCAAAAGCTACAAAATTTGACAAAAATATGTAAAGTAATAACTTGATAAACAATTAAGAGACACTAACAAATGTCTTAAATTAATTTTTGGCCTGCTGATAATGAATTCTTGTAGGCTGTGAATACATAATTACACTTATAATCCCTCCTTATTTGGGGAAAGACCTGCACTGGATAACAGATCAGGACAGGTTGATTACAAAGCAATAAATCAATCACAGAGCTCTAATGCTGTCAGTTTTAATTCTCCCATCAACTGACATTGATGGATGGGAGGCAGGTAGAGGGTCTCCCCATCAACTATTTTTGTGGTATGTAGGAAATACTTTAAAATGTTTCAATGCAAGTTTCAATCTGTGGTTTTTATAGGCAGAGCACATTCCAGCAAGGTGTGTCAGGACCAGGCAAATGCTGAGAAAGCTGATGAACCCTTTTTATAGTTGCAGCCTGAAGGTTACAGTGGTGCAGCAGCAGGTTTTCTCTGCCTTAGCTATCTGAGGAGGGTCTTGTAGTTCAGTGGGATGTTCCTGAGGTTGTGCTTTGTGGCATTTGGCCCTTCTGCTTCTTCTTGTACAGCAAAGGGCTGAAGGTGCAGCCCCAGGGCTGCCACAGCCCTTCCTACCATCTGCAGTATTCCATCCCTGGAAGGGTCTCAGGCCAGGTTGGATGGGGCTTGGAGAAACCTGGTCTGGTGGGAAGTGGCCTCCCCATGGTGGGGGGTTGGAACTGGATGAACTTTAAGGTCTTCTCCAACCCAAATCATTCTTGGGTTCTGTGCTTTATTGTAAAGGAATGCTGTAGCATATTGACACCAAGAGCTCTTCAGGTTTGGAGCTGATCTGAACAGCTTGTGTGGCATTTGCCCAAGGCCATGTGGGTCCCTGCAAACAGAACCAGAGACAAGTGGAGGTCAGCTTTAGATTTCTGTGAGCTGTTGGTGCCTTTTCTTCATCTGTGTCACTCTAAGGAGGCACCCACAGCACACAGCTGAGAAAGTTCAGGGAAAATGACCATAGACAAGACTTTATCTGTTACTAAAAGGGTCACTCAGCTGCTTTCTGACCCAGAACAAAACTGGAGAGCAAACCAGTAAAACCCAGCCCAAAGGTCCTTCCCTGGGGACCACAGGAGGTGGCACTGACTTTCCATCTCCAAGTTGGGCACAGCTGAGTGTGCTGCAGGACACCAGAAGGGCTCAGGGGGGGCCTGCAGTTGAGGGACCCCCATGAAGAAAAGCAGTTGTTGAAGCCAGGCCCATGTTGTGTGTGAGCCCTGCCTGCTCCCCGTGGTACCCTGGGACTCGGCCCTTGCTCCCAGCACAACAGGCAGCAGCTTTTGTACCTGATCCTTGGGTTCCCGTGGTTTACAAATCACTTTTCTGTGCAGTAAGGCTATAAAGGATTAGCAAGTGCTTCTTTCTCCCTCAGTGCTCTGTTTTAACTCGATTCCATTAGCATTTATGGGAGAGACACATGTGCAGGAGGCAGAGAATAAACTCTTAAGCCTGAGATGTGGATATTAACAGCAACCCAAGAAATGCAATTTCAGAGTCTATCCCATAAAAAGTATAAAAGAGCAGAAACTATCCTGAACTCCAAATGAACTGTGTAAAATTCTGGATTTTATACTGAAATGCTTGAGTTTCTCTGCCCCAAGTAAAACGGCAGCAAGTTTTGACAGAAATATGATTGAACACCTTATTTTACCTCAGTTTTGTGGTGTACAAAAAAAAGACTAATTTATCAGCTGATAAGTTTCTTGACCTTAAGATATGCTTAGATTCTGTTCTAACTCGTCTTATGTAATTGAGTAAAGAACTGTGAAGGTCAGAAGACATTTTTTCTAACCTTCCTCTGTTCTTCCATTAATATTGCAGCTTTTTTTTTTTCTTTTTTTAATTTTCTTTCTCAGGGAGAGGTAATGACAGTGTCAAAGACAGTGTAGGCAAGGATGAGAGGAGGAGGAAGGTATCTGTTACAGCAGAACCAAGGAGCTTAAAATAAATCTCTGGCAAACAACCAGAAAGGGATGAATAAATAATCATATTATGCATGAGCAGACAGCTTAAAAAATATGAAATTCTGACAGGTGCCCATAGGGTTGTGTATTAAGAGGCTGTTGTCAGAACTGGTGAACCTCGGTGGTTTTCTAAACCAGTGAGATTGTGGTTTGGGTTTGTTCTGTTGGTTGGTGCTAAGGAAGAACAGCTCTGACTTCCAAGACCTGAGCTCATGCAAACTTGTATGTACAGCTTGACCTTTACACTAAAAAGCAGGATTGAATTTGTAAGGATAGAGAAGAATCACTGTGTTCAGAGCTATGTACAACATGGCCCATGTTTCCATGTAGTAGTATCTGAATCTTAATTTTCCATCTTTTTATCACTTGAGGCTAAAGGTTCAGTTCTTCCAACACAGAGAAAGACAACAGACTTTGTAAGCACCAGGACAAATAGTGTACACAGGTGTAGTAGACTGCACAAAATGAGGGTTTTTTTTTTATTTAATGCAGTGATATAAATTGGCTACCAAGGCAGCAGCTCCCAAAGGAAGCTCATTTCAAGATGGAGATTGCAATAAAATCTCTGAATGTAGGAAGGAGAAGCTCTGGTGCTCATGTCCCAGCTCCTGCCCTTCAGCAGCATAGACTAAACCCAGGTGAAGTTTCTCAGGCAGCCTCTCTATAGAAATGTCATCATTCAGTTTGACTCTGCAGCCTGGAATTTTGTGGCATTATGGGCAGAAAGAGTCAGTGAATGCTGGGTGGGGTCTGTACCTCTCTCTTCTTGTGGAGAAGTAGAGCAATTCTGGTCACACTGTTTTATCTCTTAGAAGGGCAAACTCTGATGACTTTATTTGCCTTTTCATTATGATGCACCTTTAACATTTCCCTGCTGCCATTAGCTGCTCTGGTGAGCACTGCCATGGGAGGGCTCAAGGCAGGAAAAGGAGCTTTTGTTAGCTGCTAGCCATAGCACTTTAGCAGAGAAAGAACACAAGGATAATGTCAGTAGGTTATTTTTTCCTCACGCTTGAATAGCCTGATAGTCTTGATTTTGTCCAGCACAGTGATCCAAATTATTTTTTATAAAATTGCATATTTTCCAAGCCTATTCCTTTGTGTGAAGGTTGGTGTATTGCATTGCAAATGGAAACGACTGATTAACTACTGTAAATTCTGCTCCATTATCGAGTAACTCCTCAGAGCCTTTAAATGTTATTGCCTTTAAACCTGCACTTTCTACAGTGTTATTTTAGTGCTCTAAATGTAGCTGGGCTCACAGTTCAGGGCTGTGGTTGCCAGTGTGGGTGGGATGTGGTGGCCTTCCTGGCCCCCTGTGCTTGTCTCTGGGTTGCCATCACTCAATCAGTTTTGAACTTTTTTCTTCAGAAAATGTTGTGCTTGTCTCACATCCGTGGGGCTGGGTGGATTTATACCACTGTGTATTGGTAGACAAGGAATGAGTGTTTTCCATCTTCAGAGATTATGAATATTAGGCTACCTGTAAAGAAATGAAAATAATTAGGTTCTGTAGCTCCACAGGCTTGCTCCTGTGGAGAGACATCACTCTCCTGCCTGACCTCCTGCCCACTATTCCATGTTGCACTTTTGGGTTGAACGTGCCTGATAACACCTGGTCCAGGGTTTCTTCAAGTCATCTGTGGCTTAATTTCCACATACACAGTAAGCTGGAGTGTGCCAACAAGCACACAGGCAATCAAACAGAATTCCTTATGCCTCCTGTACTGTCTGTGAATAATATTCTATATTTTGGGCTGAGGTGACCCTGGTGCCTCCATCTCCCCAGCACTCTGAAGCTGCAGGGCTCAAGGCTGCTCAAGATGCTTGTGCATCACCAGTGCCCCTCGTGTGACACCACCCACTGCATCTTTTTACCTTTGGTGGCCTCTTTATATCACCTATGGTTGCTTCAAAGACAACTTGGTAAAAGCCTGCAGTTCAGTATTATTTTTCTAAATGTACTATATGCTGATAAACTTGAGAGTCGAGGCAGACTTAAATTAATCCATTTTTTTACATCATAGTAATGTAAAACAGAACACTTAGAAAAATGATATGGAAAACCATGCAGTCTGAATGAGTCCTCATGGATTTTCAGAGAATTATTTTATTCTTTTGGAAAAATCAGACTTCAGATTTCTTTTTGTTGGATATTCATAGGCAAACTGATTTCAGAATGCTACTATACAAGTTTTACATCACAGCTGCCTGTTCCTTCCAAAATGATCCCCACCATTAGGATGGGTGTATGTATCTATTTATATCTTGGTTTATATTCACAAATCATTTATTTTCATAATGCCAGACACTGATTCTGCCTTCCAGAGCTGGTGTTGCTGACTCTGTTCTTCAGCATCTGCTGTGGCTTCAGTGCCAGCCCTAAATCTAAAGCTGCAGCCCCTGGCACTGCTGAGATCAGCAACTGCTGGGCTGGCCACCAACCCAGCTCCTCCTCACATAGTGCTGCTACTGACTCCAGCAATAAAAAAGATTGTTTTTAATAAACCTGAGGCAAAAAGGCAGCTTTTTAAAATGTATCCACCAAGCAAGAGGGGCAGCAACCCAGGGCTGTCCTTGGGAGGGGGCCTCTGGGTGGACCTGGCTGTGAAGGAGCTGTGTGATGGTTTTGCTTTCCAGTTGTAGGAAATGCTTGTGGTTTAGCTGGGTACATCTTGTGAGTGTCCTTTTGTGTGTGTGTGTGTGTTTCTTTGGGGTTTTTTTAGCAATGAGTGCAGATAACAGCAGTGCCATGTATTTTGCCATCTGCTTTCAGCTGTCCTGACTGTTCCTGTGGAACTGGGACATCAGTGCTTGGGCTGGGGGCTTTTCTCCCAAGAGGGGGAGAGTAAGCCATACATTAAGATGTTGGATTTTCTACATTAACCCAGGGAAAAGTGCATCAGATACTTAAATCTATCAACCCATTTAAGCACTACTAACATCACCAGAAATCCTCTCTGTCCCTCCCTGTTCTTTCCCCTGTCATTGCTGCTGCTTTGGTCTTATGGAAAGGTGTCCCAGAAAGCTATTCCAGGCATTTTCCATACCATCCACCCATATGTCCTGTTAGTCATTTTGGAACACCAATAGCCCCTCAGTCACTCTGAGATCTGTCTTGATCCAGCAGTGTTTAAGGTCATGCAAGGTCTTTAATTTTCTCTCCTCACAGTTCAATTCAATCTAATTTAAATTCATATTGGTTATTCCTCAGCCCTTAAGAAAGGACCTGGTTAAATAACACCTGGTCTTGAAAGCACAAAATATAATTTAAAAAAGAGAGGCAGAGTTTAAAGTAATAATCCCACAGCAGCACTTTAGGGCTGTCCATGTTTTACGGGCTTTTTATTATCATGCTGGATAGCACATGAGGTGTGTGTTCAGCTGGTAGCAAAGCCAAGACTTTCTGTACTTATCAAAGACTCAGAACTCTTCAAAAATCAAAGGAAGTTTTAATATTGTTAAAGTGAAGGGTTTTTTTAGTAGTGGCTGGACACAGTTTTTATATGTAGTCTGTATAGATATAATTTAATATTCCTTATGAGGCCTAATACATGAATTTAACAATCAAGGAGAAAAAGTCAATTTTGGGTACAAATGCTTGTTCTCCAGAATCCCTAAATCAGGGGTATATAGGCAAAAAAGCATCAGAGAGAGCCATAGACTATGGAGGTACTGATTTATTCATGAGTACATGTTGCTGTATTCTCATGTTTAGGAAATGAAACTTCCTCCTAAGTTTGAAAATCTTCCTTGCCTTCTAGCTCACAACCAGTAGCAAATGTTTGAATTTAGCAGCTGGCAATGAAAGCAGTAATCTTTGGCTGTAAAATTGTAAAAGAATATAATCAGCCCTAATTGGACTATTTCCACGGACAGCAATTATTTCTAGGATGCAATTAAGGGTCTTTTCCTGGGTTTAAGTAAAATTATGACCCAAAGCACTGCATAAAAGGCACGGTTAGAAAGGAGAGCTGTGCATTCACCACATCTGCTCCTCCTCTCCTCAGCTGTGGCAGCCCCAAGGCTTCAGGCTGCACTTTCCTGGATCTGCTTAATGAACCCTGGGTGGAAAAGCTTCAGGTAGTAGCTGGTGATGGGGCTGGTATCCAGTAGATACCTCAGGGTCCTTGCAGCTTTGAAAGGAGCTCTTCTCCATATGGCACTTCAAACACAAGGTTTAATCAGGTATTTTATAGTTTCAGGCAACTGACATGTTCATTTCCAGCTGCAAACCACCATCAAGGTTATTACACCATGCTTGTCCAAATTGCCTTCTGCAGCTGGAAGGAGCTCGGTTCTCTCTTTCAAGGGTGGCAGCTGCCTCTCCTCTCTTACACCTGGAGCTGAGAAACATTGAGGTTCCCTCCCAGCCCCCTTCAGCTGAGATCCTGAGGTCATCAGAAAAGTCAGGCCAGGCCAGCCCTAGAGCACCCCAGGACAGAGGAAATCTCTGCATATCATGTCAGCATTTCCAGTTGTCTGACAGCTGATTGAAGCTCAAAGGTTACAATCATTCAGAGATTACAGAAGTGGTAAAATGAGAAGCAGATGCCTCATCTACTGCTGAGCCCTCCCCAGAGCTACCCCTCCCTGGCTCTGCTCAGACACACCTTTGGCTTTTGGTTTGGGAATGCCTTTGAGAACAGGAACTGGTCAACCAGGAGAGCCATGGGCTGTTGGCTGCCTTGTGCTGGGCCAAGCTGGTGGCCTCACATGGAGAAGGATGAAGGTCAGAGGTTCCAGCTCATCCCAGGACACGTGTCATAACACCAGTTCATGGTTGAGGTGTTGAGTCAGATTTAACACCCAACCACTCATGAATGAGCAGCCCTGTAAGAGCTGTCACTGTCTTATTTGGGAGGGAAAAAATTAGGTCAGCTGCTAAGGGCAGAGCTGTTAAATGGCCTGGAAATGTGAAACTGAAGCTGTAAAATAGCACTGCTTTGCTGATGGGGCTAGTTGGGTTAAGTAAGGGGTTTTTTTCTTGTAAACACTTACTGATCATAACAAACCAAACTTGTAAACATAATACTGTTAGGCTTCATTAAATTTGCAGCAGGCAATTAATTTTTTTCAGGAAATTCAAAGGGTCTTCTGTAGTACTGATTCAGCTTAATTGAACATATTACCACAAGCAGACAATAAGAAATATATTGAAGATATCCATCTGGCTCACACTGCAAACCTTGTGCATTTTGTTCTCTGGGGCTGTCACCAGCCTTACTAATTGCCTCATTTTGGCTGTTTTACAATCAGTGTGATTTAGCCATTAATGTGATAAAAGTGGTCGTGGTAAAAAGCTTGATATTAAAAAGCATAGATCTCCAGCCTATCTCTCTTGCCAATTCTGGACATCCTTCTGCCTTTATTAGAGTTATATTTTTAAAATCAGGAACATAAATCTCTTGGCTCTTACAGAGCAGTTTCTCCAAGTACATTGTCTGATCCTGATGTAGAGAGAGCCACTCAGTGTGGAAGATTTGCTCTGGATCATGGTAAATGCAGCAGAGTCTCCCCCAACTTCCCTCCCCACCACCTTCCCCTTTCTCCTGTGTCCCTTCAGCCCCCAGGTTCATCAGGGGTCTTAAAACCAGTAACTGCACAAGAGGCCAAGGCAGGATGATGCTTATAAATACACTTGATCCAGCACATAATGTGGAAAAAAACACTTTTTTTTTTTTTAAAGAACAATTTAACCATTATGTCTGTGTACCTGTGAGGGTGAGAACCAATTTCATTGTTTTGTTCTGTATTTATCTTAATCCAACAATTTATGGCAGGGTCAGCATTATTGCAACCTCTTCTGCCATAAAAAAAAGGTTTAGAATAATTTATTAAAAAGCTTGATGCTTTCATTTTCAGAATTTTCTTGTCCTTTCCCCCCCCTGAAAAAAAAAGCCAGAAGTTCAGGAGTTCTCCATCCTCAATAGAAGACTGGGTTGTTTAGCTCATCATTGAAGATCAAATCCATACATCAGCTGAAAGAGGAGGTGACCTATAGGTTAAACAGAGACTCTTAATGAAAGGAAAGCAAGTTAATTAACACTTTTCAACTGACTTCCATTTATTTTAACATGATCCATTTCAGAAAGGTTAAAATATTTTTCGTTTTTTGAATACAAATTAAAGCCCAACATAATTAAAATGAAGCCCTAGATCAAGGGCTTCCAGTAGGTATTTTTATTGAAAGAAATGTAGGGGATTTGGTTATATGTGTGTGTGTGTTTGTGTGTGATTGTATTTAAAACATAAACAACAAACTATTTTATCCCAGGGTTAGTTTTGGAAGTGAAGAAGAGTTGTTCAGTGGAAATTTCTATCAGACTGAGGACAAGAACAAAATGATAAGAAAGGGAATGTTCAACTTCATGTTTTCCACCCATTTCCCCAGATATTTCAGGGGACTTGAACCTTTGCAGAAAATCCCAGAGGATATGGGTTGGTTGGTTTTTTCCAAAGTGGGGAGTGGGATGAACTTGCAGACATGACTGTTATGGCATCCCACAAATCTTGGGCAAGTTAAGGCCATGTTCTAAGAGTAAACAGTCCAGAAGAGAGAAGTTTGTAGTGTATGGTCCTGTGGTGGGAGATGGGAACAGATCTCCCTGCAGCCATTTCTGTCCACAGCAAATTCCTTCAGTCAGGGGGTGCAGGGTTGGGGGAGATAATGATCTGAGCATGAGATGTGTTGAGAAAGTGACTGCTGGTCTGCAAGTCAGGAAAAGCTGAAGGAAACCACGTGGGAGAGTAAAGGGAGAGGGGGATGCAAAGTGAGAATGAATCCCATACTCTCAGATCTTTATATCCTTGAAAACAGTGACTAAGAACAGCCTGGCCTGGAGGCTGTGGTTTTAACATCAAAGATAAAGAGGAAGTGTTTAGAGAGCACATTTTCTTGTAGGAGGAAAAAGTGTAAGGGTGTTGAGGAAAAGAATCTGGGGCATCACTTGGGAAGTATCAATCCTTCTGTGTTTTTTCTCCAAAGCATTTTTTGGAAGCAGCTTGGCAGAATTCAACCTGGGAGGTTTTGAGAGGTTGTGACTTCTTCTCCCTGAGCCTAGCTGGATTGCAAACAGGTTACTCAGAGCTGCCCATCAGATAATAATAACCAAGTGGCACATGGATAAAGCTCAGGAGTGATGGCCTTGGACACATCTGAGAGTAACTGAAGTGCTGCTGAATGGTGATGAGGTGGTGCTTGCAATATTAGGGGCTCCTGGAATCTGATTGTCCCCTCTTCTAATTCAACTTCAGTAAGATTATGAGCAATCCTATCAAAATTGATGTGAAGAGTAGAGCCTCTTGTCTTAATCCCCAAAATTGTGATGGCAGAGAGAGTTTAATAGCAGGCACTACCAGAATAGATTGAGTTCTAGGTGTGCTGCATCACAGTGTTCAAGCCAGTGATTTGGGAATGTGATGGGAATCTGTTCCTGGCTCAGAAGGAGGTTGACTGACACACACAAGTTTTGTCACTGAATTGATTTGCTGGGGCTTGGGTTGCTTCTCACTGTCACACACACCTTTGGAATATGAAATTTGCTTTCATTATGGGTGAAGTTTTAAAGTGTATTGTAAAGAACTACTGATGTAGGCTTTATGCTGTTTTTTCATCTGGTTTCATTGCAAATCTATCTCCATTATAGTTTTTTATTTATATTCATATTTATTTATGAAGTCAGCAGGATTTCACTGGTGAAAATTTCTGTTCCTTTTGTGTCTCAGGTAAACAGTAGAAAGTCTTTGTAACAATCCAAGCCTGAAATCCTTTAGTCCTGGTAACTAAACTGTTTGGTGCAGCTAAAGATGAACACGATTCCTTGCAGCAGCTGGGTGTCAGGGTGCTGGGGAGACGTTTTGTAGATCATGGCTGAAGCCCGAGCAAAGCTGGGTGCTTGGGGCCAAATCATCTGTCACTGAAACCAGGCTGGAAGGAGAGATGGAAACATTGACATGCTATTTATTCCACTTCTGTCTGTATCTTTGCAAGTTGGGTCCTTTGGAATCATTTCATTGCATAGGAAAGTCATTTGCATAAGAATCATTTGCATAAGAATAATTTGCATAAGAAAAAGTTGTGGCTAATTTGAAGCAAAATGCCATGGAACAGGGGAAATGTCAGGGACACTTCATAATGATGCTCTGGGATGAATATTTATTTGGTGGAGTAGGAGCTGAAGAATTTGAGCAAGTTGCAATGATGGGATGTTCTTGCAGGTTGTTACATTAATTTAATTTGTCATCCTGCCCCCTTCCTGCCCCTTCCTGGGACATCAGGATTGGAGCTTAACCAAAGGGTGAGCAAACCATAGCACATCCCTCAGCTGAAGGGTTTCCCTTCTCAGGCTGTCATTAACTAACTGGGGTCAGGAGACAGGAGTCCCTTCCTTGTGAGAGAGCACAGGACATGAGGGCATCTTGGCTTCACTGGGAAACCAATTGGATCTTTGTGGCCCAGAAATCTTGTATTCAAAGTTTGTTTTGTTGGTTCTGTTACTCTCTTGATTGATCTGTTTGGAATGAGGTGTTTGGGCTTCAGTCTTGCCTGTGGTAGCCTGCCAGTCTCACTGGGCTTCCAAGGAAAAGTTATCCTTAAATAAAAATACCTCTTGTGGCCAGTGGCAGAAGAAGACAGAACAGTTTATAATGAAGGTCTTGTCTGCATTTATTGGCTGGGCAGAGAAGGCAGCTGAGGCTTTTAATAACTTCCTCAAGGTCAGACAGAAAGTGAAGAGTTGAGCTCAGTTTATTCCCTCTCACCACGAGGTCTGGGCTCATCCTGACCTTCACCTCTTTGCTCTCTCCTCTGCCCCCTCTTCTGCTCATCTATTTCTCTTTGATGGAATCCTGGTAAGCTTAATTGTCCACATTTGGTGGTGACTCAATGTCCAAATATCCAGCCTGGTGGCCACAGGGCTGGCTCTCCTTCCCAGGAGCCACGTCCAGGCCTGCAGGGCTGGATGCCCATGCTGAATTAACAGTTTATTTAAAGAGTCAGTTCAGTTTTGGTTTAAAATAATTTTAAATGGAAGAAAATTGGGTGCTACCAGTGATAGCAATATTTTTTTCCTAAGGCTTTAGCTTGTTTAAAAGTTCAACTTTTTAATTTGATGTTTACCTTTTGAGCTGACCTGACAAGAGCTTTTTGAAACTGAAATTTATTTATTTTTTCAATTCATTTGCATAATTGATTTCTCTACCTGCCTGCTGACTGTCATGCCTCATCCTGCTCCCTGCATAACAACTTCTTAATTATGTCTTGTTGTCTGGATGTCATCTCCTGAGACACTAGAGAAATGCCCAGATTTCTTTTTAGTGTAGCTTGTAAATAGCTTGGGAATTTCAGATCTTCCTTTTGTGTAGTAGAGTCATTTCTCTATGGGAGCTATTTGGGAGAACTTGCACTAATTATTTTCTAATTATAAAATAGTAGGAGCAGGGGTGTCTTTAGAGAAATACTTAGCTTGAACATATTCATGGGGTGGATACAGCAGATGAGTTGTTGTAATAACAGCAAGAGAGAGACAGTGGAGATTCCAACTCTGCAATAAACACATATATTTGATACTCATTAGTATTAGTGAATCTTGATAGCCCACTTTCTGTCAAGTTTTTATTTATTTTTGTTTTGAGATCTGCCAAGAAGTGGAGGGGCAAAAGGCAAAAAGGAATCCTACATTAGGAAGGAGAAGGGTGAGAGTAGAGAGTAAGTCCTGGTTGCTCATGAGAGCTCAGCAGCACAGATCCACCCAAGCTGAGCATGAAGGTGTTGGGAAGCAGGCAGAGAACTTGCTGAACCCAAGTGGGTTTTGTATTTATTTTTAAAGCAGGGTTGAGAAGTGATAAAACAGCTCAATGGCAGAAGTTTGACTCTGGAATCATCCTTGCTGCTTTTCTCATGTAGTAATAAGCATATATTCAGGAGGTCCCAGTTCTTTGCCTCCAAGAAAATCAGTCAGAGGAAATTGATGAAAATGATTTAGCAAGGACAAAACTCTCTTGTTCTTTTTGGACATAAGAGGTCTTGCTGTCCGTGCAGGGTAATCCCTCAGGAGATATTTACCAAACCAAGTTAGCAATGGAAATATTCACTATATTCTGCTGATGTGCAGCATATAGAGCTTGTAGTTTCTCTGCTTGTCTTTGGAAATTTTTTATTTATGACCATTACTCCTCAAAACATATCTCAAAGCCCCAAAAATCAACCATCTGAGCAGAGCTGAAAAGCTGTTGACCACTGGGACAGAGGGGCTGCACAGCACACTGCAGAGCCTGACTTGTGCACAATTACCTGTGGCTTGTGGTACAAGAAGAGCAGTGATTGATCCTCAAGTGACTTGCAATTTATCAAAGATTAGATATGATTTCGTCTGTATCTGATTAACCTTCTCAGGAAGATGGCCATAATTTTTTGCAATGACAGTAGATTATTCCATACTTGAAAAGACAAATATCAGCTAGTTGCAATCAATAGCCCACAAAAGGTGTTACCTTGCATTCACTGGGTTACCTGTACAATGTGTCACAAATGGCTCAATCATTTGTCAAATATATCAATTTCATTTAAGGCATCTCTGAAGTGAAGTGGCTTTTCTTTTAGCCTGAAATGCAGAGACAGAGAAGGGATGGTTGGGGTTTGTGGTGTTATCAGGCACTGTTGCATGCTGCTATAATGAGCAAGCACACGTTTCTACGAGTGACAGATTTGATTGTCATTTCCAGACCCCATTAAGGATAATTTTCTTCGCATGGAGAGAGCTTGATTTGATAAGATTGCTTTGCACTAGGTAAAAGAGAGGTTAAAATGAAGTATTGTGCCCTCTTGTTATTTAAGTAATGCTCTCTGTACTCTCAGCAGAGTGGATATATTTTCATATATTTTGTCTTTTGAGTTTGCTCTAATGGCACATCCCTCCCCTGTCTCCTTTGATGCAATTCCATTCTTAACGTGGGTTTAGATTCAAATTAACTGCAGTCAGCCACCCAAAGGTGCACATTGGAGTCTGTAGAAGTGCAGTCCCTTGATTGACAACCTGGTCGCTGTCTGGCAGGTGGGAGGCATGAATTCCTGGGAGGGAGATGCTTACATCAAGTTCAGAAAGTTCTCAGGCTGTAGGAAGCTCTTTTGCAATGCCAGTTTAAGAAATATGGTAATGGGTTGCACCTTGGCTGCAGTTCAGCTCTGAGGAAAGCTGAGAAGCAAAGTGCTGCTCTTGAAAGGGAATCTTCAGGAGCTGGAAGGAGAAGGTTGCCAAGGAGGATAGATGGATGGATGCATGGATGGATGGATGGATGGATGAACACCCAGACTCTCCTCTTGAACCTCCCTGGCACACACTTAACAGCAAACAGAGTCTTTGAGAGATTTGAGCCAAGTAAACTTGCAAGATAAGGATCCTCTTGCAGGAAATCAGTTTTACCATGTCCTAAATGCCCAGCTCATCCAGGTGTAGTGCTCAGTCAGAGGCTCCAGGAAAGGTCAGATGCTCCACTCCTCCTTTCCTTAATCCTGTTAAATACGTGGCTGTGTAGCACTGCCTGATTACATGGAAAGTGCTGGGCACCAACTGGTGTGTTTCTAAAGTCAGAAAAGTTACTGTAGTCCCTGGCCTAAATTCCCTCTTCTAAGCTGACATTGTCCCTTTTGCTTTTAATGAGATTATACTTTATTAAGTGAAACTACCCCAGTACTCACCAGAGAAGTGCTGCAGAATTTTCTGCTAAGAAATGTGCCTTTTAATTGGTTACTTGTCTTGATGAGAGCACATGTTTAATTAAGCTGATTGTCTGGAGCAGAAGAGTAATATTGGCCTAAGAGCCAAGTGCCTGAAATCATAGATGTGACTTGTCACAGCTCATGGCTGTGATACTGTAACTCAGAGAACCAAACAATTAAGACCTTTAAGATCATCAGGTAGAACCATTAACCCAGCACTGCCAAAGCCACTAAACCACGTCTCTAAAATACTTGGCATTTCTTCATTTCTTTTTAATCTTAATTTTGACCATGGCCCATGAAGTACTCAATCAATTCTCTTAAGAAAACTGCAGTTTACAATGCTAATTAAAGTATGTGTTTATTTACTGGTTATTAATTTATTTAGTTCAGGGTCATCTTTTTTCTCTCTTCAGCACTTCTTACAGTGTCTGATGGTGCCCAGAGCACTGAGAGCTCCCAGACCCTCAGTCAGTCACCAGCTCTCAGGTGCTTTTGTCTTTGTGGCCCTGGATAAATGTTTCACTCACTGCTAGAAGAGAAGGAAACATTAGAGCACATCTGAGTATTCATGTGTTGGCCTTTGGTTCTTCAGTTGCCTGTAGAAAACAGATGATTCTACTTCCAAGATTGATTTTTGTTGTCTCCAGACATGATTTGCCTTGAAATCAATACAATAATGTGAAATGTCATTGCAAATAGAGGACAATGTTCTGCAGTGCCTTTATTAACTCCCTCTGATGAAAAACAAAATGAAAACAGTAAACATGCTGGTATTTCAGAAAGAGAAAAAGTGAGTCTTAAATAGTGAGTTCAAATTACAGTTTGTCTACAAGAAAAACCTGATTTAAGATCTTGTACATGAAGTGGCTTGTGCAGATAAGGTAAAAACATAGCTGGGATCTTTAACATCACAACGCTAAGGGGTGGTTGAGAGAGTTAGGTAAGGAAGTGGTTAATCAAACTTGAAATTATGGTTTATCTGCCTGCTCCACATAAGGAACAGCAGCAAAGTGAATGGCAAAGCAGCACTCTGCCCATTTTCTCTTGTGTCAGATGCAGCCCCTGTGCTTGGCAGCTCTTGCCTTTGTCTTAGCTGCTTGTCTGAAGCATCTGGTAATTGAACATAAACTCTTGCACTTGAGCATTCATGCTTGAACCTGAAATTACCTTGTCATCCACACTGGCTTTCATTAAGCAGCTAACAGATGCCCTGGCATGCTCCTATCACAACACATGATGTGGAGAGTCAGAACCTCTTTATGCTGAGATGCCTTTGGTCTGCAGGCTCTCCTCTTGTCCAGCCTGGTACAAATGTCCTCTCTCTGCCTTCTGCAGCAGCCATCACACCTCAGAGCTGCTCACTGCTGCTTTCCTCAGACATGCCCTTGGGAGTACCAGAGGTGGGATACTAATATTTCATATCTACTTGCAGAAAATTAACAGATCTTGGCAGTAAAAACAAACGCTGGGGTTCTTTTCTCCATGAAAGAGCCAGACCATGTTTCTTCAACCTTTAAGCAGCTGCTGCAGTTTTCCCTAGCTGTGTTCAAAAGTTTGCAGTACTTTCCCCCCCAGAGCCCTGAATATTTGCAACAGAATTTACCTGCTGAGGCAAAAGAGTAAGGGGGGAGAGGCATACACTGCAGACCTGCAGGGGAGGATCCTTTACAAAATTCCCATCAGCTTCCTGGCAGCACAGGAGTGCAAGCAAGTCTTGAGTAAAGTGAAAAGGGAAGGGAAAAGAAGAAGGGAAGGAATAAACCTTTGCAAGATCTTGGGAAATGTCCCTTATAAATGCAACTAATAAATTTTAGGGGAAGTTCTGATTTCTCCAGTTTTTTACCCTGGAGATATCTATTTCAGAACTTGAGTATTCCCTTCTCTCCCTCCTTTTCTGTGCTGGGCTGAATGTCTAAAAAAGCATGTAGGGATTAGATGCACAAGGTTTCAGAAACCAGCACTGGAAGTGCTGACATGATCTCCTTTTTCTCTAATCTGTCTGAGATGCTCCATTTGCTGAGCTGCACCTCCCGAGCATGGTACAGTTCAGTCTTTTTATTAGAGTAAAATACTCTCTATTCCTTCAGCAGCCAGGGCTGGCAAACCATCTCTCATTGTTTAGGAGGCACTTTGAGAGCCTGGAGTAAAAAGCACAGTGGGTATCAGCATCACCCAGCACCTTCCCTGCCCAGCACAGCCTCCAGAGCAGAGCCAGATTGGCAGGGAGCACATTTGGAAAGAGCACACCAAACAGTCATCTAACATGGCCAGGTCTGCCTGTTCTGAGGTGGAAAAACCCCTCAGGTCAGTGGAAATCCTGCTGATGGGCACAGAATATGTGACATCCCTTCTGGCTTTGCTCTGGTCCTCTTGTGTCATTCAAATGCTATTTGCATGCTCCGGACTGACCTATTTTTAATTTATTTATTTTTTTTTAAATGCATTGTCTCTGAGTATCAGTCCCTGCTTCATTTTATGTCACTTCTGTCGTGCCACTGCAGCTTGTGTCCCCCTGTGTCACATCCTCCAGATCAATCTAACACAGCACAGCCTGGTGCCAGCTGCAGTGAGCCAGCACAGCACTGCCAAGCTGCTTGCCCTAACCCAGTGAGTCCTCCCTATGGACACCCAATCGATGGAAGATCAGGGTGGGATGGGTGCTTTTCAGATGGGATAATTGTTACTCTGCAGCCTGGCTGGTTTGCAGCTCAGAGATGCATCACAGCTTCCCAAAATGAGCTGGGAAAGGCAGGCAGCACTAACAGCTGGTGATGGGTTCCCTTTAGCAGGGGACAGGGGACAACAGGAAGCAATTACAGCCTGGCTACGGATGGAAAGTGCTGCCTGGCTCCCTTTCTTCAAATAAACTGTAAGCTAGCAAGAAAACTTGGTTAAAATCTCATGTAATATAAAGCCAATACGTTAAGTCAGTTAGAAATACACCAAATTCTGAGCAGTGTGCTGCAGCAATAAAATCAGGGCTGTAACACAGGACAGAAGTGGGAAAAATGTGCTCAGACAGGCTCAGTGCACCCTGCTCTGGTGGCTGGGCTGATGGTGGTGGCATCCAGAGCTGTCCTGGTGTGAGCACAGAGGTTTGCTCCAGCTGAGGAGCAGCCCTGGGAGCTGCCAGCCCAGCTGGAGGGCATGAAAAGCAGAGGGTGAACAAACCCGTGGTGTGGCTGTCAGAGGAGAGGGTGCTGCTGAAAATGCCTGCAGGAAAGGAAGGCTGGGAGGGATCTGCCTGCTTCCCTGTGCCTCCAGTGACACCTACAGCCAGTCACTGCCAGAGGGGACACAGCCCTGAGCCAGCCTGGGCTCTGTGCACCAAGGGGCTGCTTGATCTCCCTAGCAAAGCCCAGCCCAGGCTGATGCATTTGCTATACCTACAGGACACCTGAATGTGTTTGCATGTTCAGTGGAGTTAGTTTTTCCCCCGTGAACTATTTGATATTAAAAAGCAGATTATTTTACCTCCTGGTGGCACAGAGCTTTTCATCCCTGAGCCTGTTCCCGCTGGTGTGTACGATTCACTTATTTTTCTCCTCTAGCAGCTTCTCAGTGGTGCCACACAAACTTTCTCAGAAGTGACCTGGAACAATTTTGCTTGGTTTTGGTCTGTCCTTTCTGCAGGAGAGCTGGGCAGTGCCAGGCACTGCTTCCCTCTGCAAAGGGCCCAGAAACGTGCAGGCAGCTACAGGGATTGATGCTGCTCATGGAATTCCTTACCCCTTATCTGCAACAATCTTTCAGCCTTTTAAAAAAAATTACTTCAAAATACACCAGAGTGCCCCAAAGGTGAATATCACCTCAAATATCATCAAAATCCAAATTATTCCTTTTTTAAAATTCACTCTCCTTGGCATTAGTTAAAACCTTCTAAGGAAAATAACCTGGACTTAGGGAGAGAGAACAGTCAGCAGGCATTCAGATCAGCTCTCCTGTAGTATCTGCCTCCCTGGACTGCCTCTCTTGCCATGCAGGTGTTTGATAAATAAATGAGTAGTTAGCTGAGAAAAAAACCCAATCATTGCTTTTCTTTTTTTTAATTTTTGACTTGGATGCTAACCAACATGAATCTGGTGGCTGTAAAGCACTTGCCATAATTAAAGAAGTGCCTGATGTTACAGGTTTTGCAAATGCAAATCTCATCATTCTGATCAGCACTCAGCTGTGGATATCCAAGGTGCACCAAGACCCAGCTGCCCTCAGATGCTTTCTGAAGAACATTTTCCATTTGCTGTTGGGGCTATTAAAGGGCAGGTCTTGAACAGACACCATGTTTCATTCTTACATGCTTATAAACTGTACAGTGCAGCAGGAGGAACTCAATTTATGGTGTGGATGTCTCATCTCTTGCAGCAAGTGCTGTGAGGGTGAGGGTTACCTGCAGCAAAACCTTGGTTCTGACACTTGTTAAGGACCAGGGCTTACCCAGATTGTTCTGGGACTCGTGTGATGCTGCTCAGGGCTTTGTGGGAGGCACCCATTTCATCTCTGAGTCATGACCTTCATAAATGTTTCATGCAGGCTTTGAGCAGGGCAAAGGATGAACTTGTGATGGTGAAAGGCATCTCAGTAAGTGGAGCCCCACTGCAGGGCTGGGTGGTTCTGTAGCATCCAGAGGAGATCCAGGAGTCCCAAGTGGCTGTAAATTCTGATACATCAGTTAAAATCAGAAACAGTGTCACAAATCTAGCAAGAATTAAACAATATTTTAGTAACTTGCACTTACACTGCTTTCATCCTGGGAAACATAAAGTGTTTTACTTTGGTTAACTAGTTAGTCTTCATAACATCTACTGTTGTTCTGCTAAGAGTTACTCTATTTTCTAGAAGTGAAATCAAAATATTTAATAAATTAGTATGATTTGTCCAAGGTAAAACAGCCAAGTCCCTGAGGACTTGATCTGAAGCCTATTTAACTCAGCAATTAAATCTTTTTCAGCACCTGTACACCTTGAAAACCCAGGTACAGCTTTGCATCCCCTGAATTTTGTTGAGTAGTTCTCCCTGGTACATATTTTGGCTGCTGTTTCATTATTTTAGCAGAGAATTAAGCAGTTGGCCCATAATCTCTGGAAGAAGTAATTAAGATTTTGGTTTCATGTACCAAAGAATGAATAATGCTTGTAGTATTTTAGCATGACAGCTGTGCAGAATAAACCTTTGGAATAAGCAAAAATATCTATCTGGAGATAATTTTCAGACCTTTGGTCTTATTGTTAAGCAGTGTTTTTTCTCATTTTCATTTCTTCTGGGTCCCTGTAGAAAAAAAATATGGCATTTTTGTCAACAGAAATGAAAGACAAATGTTAACTTCAGAGGCAGAGGGAATTCACAGGCACAGATATGGAGCTGAAATCTGCATAATGTGCCATGGCTCATCTCTCTGTGCCACCATTTTGCTCGTGTTGCATGACTAAAGTGAAAAATAGACAATTAAATCAGTGGTAAAGAATCCATGTGAACTTCTGCTGGGGATAAGGGATTAGTCCTGAAGCAAAGGATTGGGTTAATATCTACTGCTACCATTACTAGAGGTGTTGGCTTTCTTTTTTTTTCCCTTTCCATGGCCCAGCAGATATCATTTGTGCTTTTAATGTACCCTTCTTCATTCCAGTTCTGGTGATTTCATACTGGAAGGGTTTTCTTAAGGCTGCATTTAATTTAGGAACAGTAAACCAGGTTGTGGATAACCATGGTGAGCAGTGTATGATGGTGAATCAAGTATTTGAAATGAGAAGATTCAAATACAATAACCCTTATTTTTTTAGCTTTTTCATGAATTTTAACAGCCCTTCAGATCAGCTGCACTCCTGTCCAGCCTTTTCTTCTCTCCTTGTCCATCAGGATGGTGGCTCAAAGACAATTCAGGAGGTTCAATTCAAAGATGTGATAGTTCACTTGCTGCACTAAGGATCTTCCTAAGTGATTGCTCTAAACTTCAAGCTCTGGTGGCACTGCTGAGGGTGCTTAGGATCTTTTTCAGCTCTCCATTTCTCAGAACAGGAATGATGCTTTTTTCCCTCTCCTTTGTTTCTTTGTTTGCAGATCCAACACGGGTTATGGTGTCACCATTCAGCATGGATGTCACTGTTGGAGAAAGCATTGTCTTGCCTTGCCAGGTATCTCATGACCACTCACTGGATATCATGTTCACCTGGTCATTTAATGGACACCTGATTGACTTTGAGAAAGATGGGGATCACTTTGAAAGAGTTGGAGGGGTAAGTATTAATACTAAAGCAATCTCACAGGAATAAAAATAGGTAACATGAAAAAAGGTTAATAGAAGCAATTAATTGGTCTAAGCTATATTAGGTCACATCTTGCATCTTGTAAATGGAGAAGATAAACATGGTCAGTAGCAGAGTACTTTGTTATAATTGGTTTACATTTGTTGTGACTGCTTAATGCCACAGCTGAAATCTGCTCATGTGAACAATGTGCTCACACTGTGTCAGAAGAGCAGACAAACTATCAGGGGCTTTCTCACTGCAAAAAACTGCCTTCTCTTTTTACTCAAACAGAAGAAGTCTGTGATAGTTTTTCTCTGGCTGTAACAGAAAAAGGGATGTAAAATTACAACAATTGTAGAACTTTGTGGACAGCCTCAAATTTGTTCAGACAGTGTTGATTGACATGATTCTGTGGCTGTGTCCTTCTCTTGTGACCATAGCCTTGGAATAAAGTATTTTTCTTCTACATAAAAGAACCTGCCTAGTGTTACAAACATCCCCCACATCAGAAATGACATTTCTTTTCAGTGTTCTCTGTGCATGTTTCCTGACAACATCAGCATTGGTATCTTTGTTGTTGTTTGTTGCTTTATTTATTTATTAAGTCAGTACCCACAGACAATGCAAATTTTTGCAGTGTCCAAGGAATTGTTTACTTGAAGGTTGAAAAATGCTGTTCCTGACAATCTGATAGTTAGGAGGAGTGAGGTGGGAAATGATGGTTACACTGCCCATCAAGTACAGCAGAGGAAGAAAACTCACAAGGGTTCCACACATTGCTCCAAGGGAGGTTTTACAGAGCCACTGGGTCTCAGCCCATGTTTATATTTGTCAGGAATTTAATGCTGAAAAAAAAGGAAATACAATGGACAAGCCTTGCTGTTATCTCCAGAAAAATCATTTGAAGATTGATGCCTGGGGCTGCCTGGCCACTGTGCCTGATTGTCCTGCAAAGCCAAAATTACCAACTTTATTAAATATTCTTCAGTCAGAAGGCCACAGTCACAAGGTTACCCTGAGATTTTTAACGTCTTGAATGCTTTGTGTCTGGAGAAAAATTGAGAGTTTTTCAGCTTCCTATAAGTACAGATACATAATTAGTTCTATTCAACAGTTAATCAGACATGCACTTGGCATTTGGAAAACAAATTACTGCTGCTAGGTGATGCAAGATTTCCTCAGAGGGTGCTGTTCTGGTGATCTTTAGCTCAGAAACACCAGGCAATCAAAATGCTGGCTGGGGTACAAAGCCATGAAACTATTGCAGATGTCTCATAATTTGGGTTGGTTTTCACTTAGGAAATAGATGCAGACACAACTTGGGCATCCGAGCACCAGAGGGGCTGTAAATTGGATATCCAGAGAAGGAAAGGAGGGAACCTGCTCTACATAAGCTTTGTCACATTGTTTGATGGGGAAACTGGTGAACATCCCCAAGCCAGGCTCCCCTGCCCCTTGTAGGAGACATAATTTTTGCAATGCTCCCACTCTCATCTTCAAGGCAGACACACATAATTTTAATAGGCCATGGCTTGCATTACTAATGTTTTCATCAGCCTGTGTAAAATAAATCCATTAGTCACAGTGTCCTTCATGTGATAATGATGTTTAGCACTCATTAAAAAGTAATTGTAACCACTTTTCCCTCCTTTATCAGCAGGATTCAGCTGGTGATTTGATGATCAGAAGCATCCAGCTGAAGCATGCTGGGAAGTATGTCTGCATGGTGCAAACAAGTGTGGACAAGCTATCAGCTGCTGCAGACCTGATTGTAAGAGGTATTTGAATTTTGTTGTTGTTGTAAAATTTTAATTTCTTTTTTCCCTCTCTCTTTTGCTGCTGCTAAGACAATCCCTGGGCTCAGAGACATTCATTGGAATCCCTGCATCTTGTAATTAATCTAAGAAGTAAACTCAAAGAACATGCTGGGGTTCACAGGACATTTTCAAGCAATGCATATAAAGCTTCTTTCATACCAACATACTCATTCAGCAGCCACACAGCCCAGATAAGCACTCCAGTGCATGTTTGTGCCCTGAATGCAAAACTTGCCCTGACCAAGTTCATGTATTTGATGACCTGTGCAGCAGGAACAGTATCCAGCAGATTCACTGCATTTCTACCCCAATTATTAGTCCTTTTCTAGAATAAACATGATTTAGTAACTTCCCTGGTATTTCAAGGTTTATCCATGCCCATAGCCACACATGATCTGTGTGGCTTCAGGAGAGGCACAATTAGTTAACCTGGGACTTAGAATACGTAAGATCTTTTGGTGGGGACAGAGGGAGCTGCCTGCTCCATGAAGCTGTGTTGTGTGGCTGCTCCCCCCAGCAAAACACTCTCAAGTTTTAATTTTAGATAAATGAAATCTGGCTAGATCTGCTGAAACTTTCATTTTAAAAACAGGATACTGGTGGGTTTCAGGGTGTTTTAGATCTTTGAACAAGTCCAGCTCTCTGAACATAATTTTAGTCCAGGGGGTGAATGGCAAGAGGAGAGTGTGCTTGAGATGGTGATTTTGGGGAGAGGCTTCACCTCCTGTGGCTAAGGCCATGTGGTGCAGGAGAGATGTCCTCTGCTGTCCTCTGGTGCTTTACTGGTTAGGAGGAGCTCAGCAGTAAAACAGAGAATACTGGTTCACACTCAGACATGATGCTGATTAGAGACAGGGCCTTTGCTCTTCACCAGCTTCTGGTGGCATCCACGTTGCAGCCACAAATGGTACCTGCACAGCTGCAGACATGGGGTGGCTGGGGCTGTGCTGAACTCCTCCACAAGGACTCAATTACCTCTGTCCTCAGGAAGGGAAGAAAACCAGAACACTCCTTCCTTGAGTCACTGTGAAGCTCCTAACACCCTTCTCCTGTACTTCAATCAACAGGTCCTCCAGGTCCCCCAGAAGCTGTGACAATAGATGAAATCACTGACACCACAGCTCAGCTGTCCTGGAGGCCCGGAGCAGACAACCACAGCCCCATTACAATGTATGTTGTCCAGGCAAGGACCCCCTTCTCAGTGGGGTGGCAAGCAGTGAGCACAGGTAGGTCCATCCCCTCCTCCTCAGAGAGCTCCACCAGTGGAGAACACATCCAGGGGGACCCTGCCCGGGCCAGGGGGAGCAGCTCTGCACCTTGAAGTGAAAAGTCATCTCCCCAGCTGGAGAATGGTCTTATTAACTAGTTTCAAGTTTGGCAAGCCAAGGATTTAGGGCCTGGTTGGTGCTATCACTCATTCATTTTTCTCATGAATGTTTAAGGGCAAACAGAATGAATTCCTATCTTTTGTTGCCATGCTGGAGATATACAACAGTAATTGTGGGCTATAAAGACATCCCTCAGGGACAGGCCGTGTCATCTGGCCTATCTTTAGGTAGAATTATTTTCCTGATAGAGGGACAAATCCCATGATGTAATTGATCATTCTGTCAGAGGTTAATTTTGTTCCAGTTGCCATGAAATAGAAGGAAAACAGTGTGTTTTAAAAAGAGAAAAATAAAACCCCTTTAAAACTATTGTCTTGACACGTTGTTTTCAAAACTAGCACTTTCAGAGAAGCTCTTTAATACCAGGATTTGCTCTGCTAAAAAGCACAATGGTTTAGTGCCACCTTTTTTAACTTCTTTTCAATCAACAACACATTAGAAAAACGAGAAAAGGATTGTCAGTCCTTATTCACTTTGTATTTACATTAATTCCTCACTTTTAAGGGTCTCAGATATGACCTTTTCTCAGTAGTCTTTAATGCTTGCAGTGGTTTTTGTTGCCCTCCTGACCTGCAGCTGTCTCCTAGTTCCAGAGGTCATCGATGGCAGGACCTTCACAGCCACAGTGGTGGGGTTGAACCCTTGGGTTGAGTATGAATTTCGGGTCGTGGCTGCCAACCTGATTGGGATTGGGGAGCCCAGCAGAGCTTCAGAGAAGAGAAGAACTGAAGAAGCTCGTAAGTAGTGGTGGGTGACTGAGTTAGGTCTTGTTGGGCAGGTGCTTGGCAGTGCTAACAGATGTGTTGTACTGGAGGAAGCTGAGGAGCACTTTCCTCACCCATTGCTCTCCTCCCTTGTGGATCATTGTTTGTGTGCACAGAACAGGCAGAAGTTGTGGAGCTCCTGATGGACTTTGCTCACTCCACAGATCCTGGATATATAGGGAGACTTCATCCCATTTCTGCAGAAACCAATGATTTTCAAAAAAACAAAAACATTTTGGCAGGTTTTTTTGGAAAATACTGCTCAGTATCCATTGATGAGAGAGCTGAACTTTGCTTTCCTCTGGTTTCCCAAGTCCCTTTGGTTTCCCAAGATCAGTGGAATGAGACCTGGGAGCCCAGAGAGAGCACAAATTCAAGCTTCCCAGCAGGAGAGGTGGCAGCCTCTTGCTTCTGCGGGCTTCTGTGGTTCTGAGTTAAGTTGGACCTCATCCCTGTGGGCCAGCAGCCTTGGAGAAACCACCCTGGGCTGCTCTGTGTGCTGGATCCTTTCACAGGCTTAGTGCAGGGCTCTGTCTTCCCCCCAACACATCACCCCCAGCCACACTGTGACTTCAGACTGCTGCAGGAACAGCTTGGTGGGGAACTTCAGTAAAAGGGAACTTCAGTAGTGCCTGTGTTTGGGGATTTCCATGCCAGCCACAGGCCTTAAGAGCTTCAAAGCTCCTTGATGTTGTCCCTGTCTTCTGATCTGGCAGAAGGGGTCACACAAGGCCTAGGCTCAGTGTGGTGGCTGCAGAGATGTGTGTCTGGGTGATAGGAAACCCCTGCTAGGTGGCTCCTCTCTTCTGATTTAGCCTGTAACAGAACAGAATATGAAATATAAAACTAAGAAGAGGCCTTTTTTTATGGAAGATAAATGTTTAAACTGAACAATTAGTGACTGATTACACAAGTTAATTGGCACACTTTTAATATACTGTTATTGACATACTTTTAATGTGCTATTTGCCATGGCAAATTACTCACTTCCTAATAGCAGTGCTGGTACCCAGCAGGGGAAGGCCAGCAGAGTCCTGTTGCTGGGTTGCTCTGTTCCATTTCAATGCACTTTTCAGGTTTCAAAGTCACCCTCTGCATCTTCTGCATCTTTCTTTGTAGTTCCTGAGGTGACCCCAGCCAACGTCAGTGGTGGTGGAGGGAGCAAGTCAGAGCTGGTCATTACCTGGGAGGTAAGTGGAGACCACACTGAGAGGAAAATTACTGTGGTCCTGATGTAAAGTGTGCCCTTTCACCCTGGACCTCAGGGAAGCTTCCATAGATTTCAAACCATTTGCAGTAAAAAAGCCCAGATTGTGTGATAAAATACTGAAATTATTAAAAATGAGCTCCAGCCCTTCCCCATCCCACATCCCCATGTGAGGCCACCAGCAGTGAGGGGCTGTGCAGGGGACCATAAGGAGGGGGTTGAGTGTTCCTGCCACCACCCCAGCTCAGCTCCCCTGGCTCTGGACACATCCCTATGGATGCAGCAAAACCTGGATGGGCAGGAACCAGCCCAGGGGAAAAAGGAGTGAGTGAGTCCAGGCCTGGCACCTCCTGACCTAGCTGAGAGCTGTGGTTGGGTCCCAAGCTGTAGCCCCTGTCCCTTCACCAGGTTCTGTGGCAGCAAAGAGTTAAGAGCACAACACATTGCATGCTGCTCATGAAAGTCAGCAAGAGGAGATGCAGAGCTGAAAAATGTTTAATATTCCGTGAGGCAGTCGAGGTTAGAATTTTGGTCATTTGTCTGCTCGTATTTTCATGTTATGATGCAATGCAGCTGGCATATTTTTTCCTAATAATGAACTTCACTAGACATGCTAACACTTCCACTTAGCACTATTTCTGACCAAGCTGGCAGAATGAATTGCCAAAGATATTTTTAAGGTTATTAAAAAACTATAAATGGATTTTTGTCCTTACCACACAGCTCAATGTGTTAAATTTCCTCCTCTGCTGGACTAATTAGCTATGCTGTGCCTCCTAAAGATACTACAATATGTTTCAAAGACACACATGGCAAAAACATCAGCCATTGATTTGAGTGGTAATTTGCACAAAATATAATTTGTGTTTTGATAGAACAGTCAGTTTACCCTTTTAAATCTCCAGAGGCCTTTTTTGAGCCTTTACAATACAGAGTAAGAAGCAGTCACCAAAAGTAACCTCTGCACATGCTGAAACACCATGGACACTGTGGGAGAGGGGCCCATAATTAGATTTAGGTTAGGTCTTAAGGAGAGGGTGCTGAGCCCCTCAGGTTGCCCCCAGAAGCTGTGGCTGCCCCATCCCTGGCAGTGGTGAAGGTTGGATGGGGCTTGGAGCCCCCTGGGCTGGGGGAGGGGTCCCTGACCATGGCAGGGGGTTGGGACTAGATGAGCTTTAAGGTCCCATCCAACCCCAAGCAGTCAGTGTTTTTATGATAATTACAGCTTATTTTAACACACTGAAGCTCTGAGTTTGGATGCAGCTTTCAGGGGGCTGCAAGCCTGAGAGCAGGAAGTGTCAATGTGTCCAGAAGTGACCTGGAGGTGACCTGGAGGTGACAGGTTGTTTGTTCCAGCTGTCACCTAGTGCTTCCCTTCCCTTCACCATCACGTTTGTGACAAGTTACTTCCTAGTTTGAATCCTATGGGATGTGCATAGTTGGCTGACCTGCCCTGGGACCACCTGCCATTTCTGAAGATGTCATTTCTCTCCCCCTCTGCCTGCCCACAGACCGTGCCTGAGGAGATGCAGAACGGGGGTGGCTTTGGGTACGTGGTGGCTTTCCGTCCCTTTGGCACCATCAGCTGGATGCAGACCGTGGTGGCCTCCCCGGACGCCGCCAGATACGTCTTCCGCAACGAGACCCTGCCCCCCTTCTCCCCCTATGAAGTGAAAGTGGGGGTGTACAACAACAAGGGGGAAGGGTCCTTCAGCCCTGTCACAGTCGTCTACTCTGCAGAGGAAGGTAGAGCCAGGAGCCCACCCCCTCCTGCTGGACACTGGTGGGGTTGAGCAGGTCCAAGAGGGTTTAGTACCCACCTGGATGTATGCTTTGATACTCACTCCTTGCTCTGATTTATAATAAATGACAAGCCCTGATGAGTTCTTTTGATAGTCATTAAAATAACATTAATCATAATGAAATCTTTTGATATTAATGGAAAAGTAATATGTAATCTGGAAAGAATTCCGCGGGGATTCAGGATGAATTAATGTCCGCTGATTGGAAAATGGTCTCTCTTGTCCTAATTAGAGTACATGGTACCCAGGGTTGGGTTTAGTAATGACATCTTATTATTTGTGAGGCAGAAGAGTGGTGCTGCCTGGCACAGGCTGACAGGCCACCAGTTTGAAACGTGGAAGGTTTATTTTGGTGGGATGCCTCCTTTCTTCTGTGAGGAGGGAAATAAATCCCTTGAAGTTTGGGACTAACGGAACAGAAAACGGAAAACTCTTCTAATTTTGTTTTTAACTCTTTACCCAGAGCCAACAAGAGCCCCAACCACTGTTCTGGCCAGAAGTCTTTCTGCCTCAGATGTTGAAGTTTCTTGGGCTCCTCCTCAGGAGAACCAGCACAAAGGAAGAATACAGGGATATGAGGTATGGATGGACAAATGGGATCCTTTCAGTGCTAAGAGTTGAGGAGATACCACTATAGTCATTGTCAGCCACTGCAACGTGGCTCCTGCTGAGGACAAGCCCCACATCTCCCCAACACGTGGATTCCTGTGGCAGATTTGCTTCCTTTTCTTCAGTAGAGAGATTCCTCACTCATGCTGAATGATTATGTATTTTTCTGTACATGATCTGGCTGAAAATAGAGCATAGAGCTGTGTGGGGCTCACCACCCTTGTAGTGAAGAATTTCTTCCTAATGTCTAACATAAATCTACCCCCTTCCAATTTAAAGCTATTACCACTTGGCCCATCACTCCATGCCCCTGTCCAAAGTCCCTTCTCAACCTTTCATGCAGCCTCCTCAAGGACTGGAAGGTGCTCTAACATCTCCTCAGAGCCTTGTCTTTTCCAGGCTGAACATCCCCAGCTCTTTCAACCCTGTCCCTGTGGCACTTCCAGTTCGGGCAGCAGGGCCAGAGGTGGCACTGGAAGCACCCAGGGTGCTGCCAGCCCAAAGCTGGGAGTGATGACATTTTCCTGCTCCACTTCTCAGGTCAGGTGCTGGAGACATGATGAGAAGGAAGAAAACGCAAAAAGGATTCGAACGGTCGGCAACCAAACATCCACAAAAGTCACCAACCTGAGAGGCAACGTGCTCTATCACCTGGCTGTCAGGGCCTACAACACAGCTGGGACAGGCCCCTCCAGCCCCCTGGTCAATGTCACCACCAAAAAGCCACGTGAGTGGTTGGGAGAAGAGGGGGCTGGTGCCTGGGAGGGTTTCTGCCAGCAATCCCCACTCTTGTTTTCAAGTTTTCCTCAGTCTGAAGGAGCTGTCAGACTTTTCTTCACCAGGTCTTTGTGCACAAGCCCTTTTTTTGGTATTTTTTGTAAGGCTCTTCCTCATGTTAAGGAAGCAGAGCATGCAAAACTGAAATCACAGCTGTGCAGGGAAATTAAATATTTATCTCGGCGCTCAAGAGGTCTTTTTGCTTCTGGTCTCAGGAATGTTGAGCAACTGACTGAATCCTTTTTTTCATTTAGAGCACTGTGTTGTGTCACACCTCCTGTGACCTTGCAAACACAGGTCAGTGAAACAGCTCATTAGCTTTCTGGAGCCATAGGACTCTGGGCACACTCAGCTATGGTGGTGGGAGCCACGTTGGTATTGGGAGGGGTCCAGCTGGGAAATGGTTCTCCTCAGTAATGCCATGCTGTGTGTATTTTGGTACAGCACCAAGTCAGCCCCCTGGGAACATCATATGGAATTCATCTGACTCCAAGATCATACTGAACTGGGACCAAGTGAAAGCACTGGACAACGAGTCAGAAGTGAGAGGCTACAAAGTGAGTATTTTGTCAGCATGTGCAGCTGGAGATCACTGCCCTGCACCACCTCCCTCACCACCCCCAGCCCTGCAGGGAGTCCTCAGGAAGCTTCAGCTGTCACAAGGTTCTGCTTTTGGGCTATAAAGGAATATTACAATGAATCTGGTGTCCAGTTGGGGTTTAGAGGAAGAGCAGGCCAGGTATTTTTCATGGTGTTTGCATGGGGTTTCCAGGTTAAAACTGGAAACCCATGGGTTTCCTCCAGAAACCCATGTAGGCCAGACCCATGTAGAGTGAACACATTGTGCTGATGAGAGACTCATCACCCTGAGAAAAGAAACTCCAGAAAGTCCTCTCACAGCTTACTGTTAGCATAACACAGATAGAAGGGCTCATTTTATGAATCATAATAAAATGTTTCCCATTTTTCTTCTTTTTTTCTGAAAATCTTATACTTTATGGTACTATTTATGATCAAACTTAGTAGAATTCCCAGATTTTAGAAGTAATTAAAAAAACCCAGTTAATCTGAGCAGGTGTTTGTGTCACTGCATCAAATACCCCAACACAGATGGGCAATTTCTACCCTGAAGAAATGTAATTAAGATGTTTTGCCCTCTCTACGTAAGCCTTGGGTTTTATTTCAGTAAATCTGGCTACCCTGAGGACAATGGGCATCTCCACCATTTCTTCCTCCTTTTCTCTGCAGGTTTTGTACAGGTGGAACAGGCAGAGCAGCACGTCTGTGATAGAAACAAATCAAACCTCTGTGGAGCTGTCCCTGCCCTTCAATGAGGATTACATCATCCAGATCCAGCCCTTCAGCGACGGGGGGGATGGCAGCAGCAGCGAGCAAATCCGAATTCCAAAGATATCAAGTAAGGGTGGGAGGAACTGGGGTGGGTGCCTGCTCCTGCTGCCACCAGGCCATGGACAGGCAGTGTCCCCAGCCCCTTCTCCTGCCTGCTGCCAGGGCAGATCTGCTTCACCCCCAGCACCTCTTGTGGCTACAAACAAGGAGGAACCAGAGCTCTGAGCAAGGCTCTGGTTTGGGCATTTCCCTGAGCTGAAACTTGGATTTCTCTGGGACCAGCAGTCATTCCAGACCATGTTCATCCTCAGTCAAGCTTAAACTATAAGAAACCCTGTCAGAAGTTGTTAAAGCTCTATTTAAGATTTCCAGACACTTTCCACTCTATTTCCACACTCATATATGTCCTGGATATATTGTTTCACTGCAGTTCACTATAACAAAACACAAAATGCACTGTTCAGAGGCTTTTAAATTTATAAGGCTACTGTATAGCCATATTCCATTGTGTGTTGGATGCATAAATATTTATTTAAGGAAATGAGGTTGTGTAGAAGAACAAACAGAGAAGAGAGTATTTTATTACACAGCATTGCTTTTGCAAAATCTCCATGTCCCATCTTCCATTAATAATGCTACGGTTTATAAGCTGCATTAAATCAGGAGCCTCTGCAATGCAGGAATATGGCATTAAAATGATAGCAATGTACAAAGCCCTGGGTGAGATCAGAATTCTCTCCACCACAGTTGTGCACTGTGGCTGCATAAACCATACAGGAGAATTAAATCAGCAGACAGAGGAGAGCAAAGGGGAGCAGGATGTGCCAGTTGGAGCATCAGCTCCTTCAGGACATGGGTCCTGCCAGGCTGGTGCAGGAACAGCTTGGAGGTAGTACAGATGTAAAAAAATAAAATAATAAGAGAACAGATCACATAATAATAGAATTGTGGAAGGAGACTCAAGGCAACAGCAGCCCTACCTTATGAGGACAGGCTGGGGGAGATGGGGTTGTTCAACCTGGAGAAGGGGAGGCTCCAAGGTGACCTTATAGTGACTTTCCATTACCCACAAGAGCCCACAAGAAAGCTGGGGTAGGGCTTTTTACCCAGGTGTGTAGTGAGAGGACATGGGGAAATGGTTTAAAACTTGAAGAGGGGAGATTTAGGTTGGACATGAGGAGGAAATTTTTTCTTGTGAGGGTGGTGAGACACTGGCCCAGGTTGCCCAAGGAAGCTGTGGCTGCCCCATCCCTGGAAGTATTTGAAGGTCAGGTTGGATGGGGCTTGGAGCAGCCTGGGCTGTGGGAGGTGTCCCTGCCCTGCAGGGGGGTTGGAATTAAATGAGCTTTAAGGTCCCTTTCAACCCAAACCTGTCTGGGATTCTACGAAAAATCTGGTTAGAGAGGTGAGACCCAGGAGCAGGAAGGCTCACAGAGAGCCACCTCACCTCCTGCCACGCTTCCGCCAAGGACACAGAATGAGAATGTGGGCTGGGGAGGTTTGGGTTGATGGGGGCTGCTCCCCTCACTTCTCTCCCCTCTCTCCTCTGCCCAGACGCCTACGCGAGGGGATCCGGCGCTTCGAGCTCCAAGGCCTGCACGCTGTCAGCCATCAGCACCATCATGATCTCCCTCACAGCACGCTCCAGTTTATGACAAAAGATCCCAGGCAGGACTTCTTGTTTATAATCTAAGCAACATTTAGCTAGTTGTTTTGAAGACACCCAGTACTAAGTAATATTGTGGTTTGAGTACACCTTACTACTGGAAAAATGTTTATGCTTCTTTAGGAATGGCATTATACAGTACTTCCTCAAAGCAAATATAGCTTTGTCTGAAGTTTCCTTGGAAACTCTGCAATGCACTGAAAACATCTGTAATATGATGTTACCAAAGCAGTTTACATATGTCCTTATATGCATATTTTTTATTATATATTTAGTGTTTTATAGAATTTTTTAAAGTTAACATATGATGTAGATATTAATTTTTTTCCTCTGCTATAAAATGCTATGGATGACATTATCACGGGAATATTTGTTTGGAATTTTTTCCTTTCTGACAGAGAGTTTGAAGTTGTTGGTAGTAAACTGGCTGCAAGTTCACTGTACAGTTTTACAAGGCTACGCAAGGCAGAACTGTTCCAGGTGAGGTTTGGAATGTATTTAAACAGCAGTTACAATGATTCTGATGTTAAATCAGAGGATGGCACGTTGTGTTCACAGGTCTGAGACAAACTTAAAACACTCAGTAAGAACAATGATAATGGTGGGAAAACACAGGAATTTGGGTTGGTTGTGGACTACAGGACCTGTAGCAGATATTCTGGCATCATGTCTTGAAATAGCTTTGTCTTTACCTGATAAGCATTAAATGGGGTAGGAGTGAAGGTACCACGAAGATGAGATCTCTGCCTCTGGTGACAAAAAGGGACAGGTCTGTGAAGGAGCGAGCGAATGAACGCCGTGGTTCTCACCTCTGGGGGAAACCCACCTTGCAATCCACTTGGCTTTGGGGGATTTTATTCCAAGAAAACCAGAATACAGCGACTTGGAGGCATGAAGCTGCCCTGGGCTGGGTGTCAGTGTGCACATCCCTCATCACCCCACGTGTGGGACGTTTTTTCCCTTTTCTTGGGAAATTGGATCTGGAGCAAAAGCCTGGGAGGAGCTGGGGACGAGCTCCCAGGGAGGTGTTTGGGTTGTCAGCAGGGACAGGGCATCTCCTGCTGGGAGAGAGGCCTCTGCTGGGATGGCTGCATTTCTTCAGAAACTCTTCCTAGACCCTTGAAGGTAAATAGAGGCACGCTGGACAAATGGCACTATCCACAGCAAAATCATTCTTCTTAAGAGAAGGGACTGTTTGTTACTATGGGGTAATTTTGTAAGTTGACTCAGATGGGTAATGCTGGTAAAAGGCAATGGGCTTTTCTATAAAATTTTCCAGTTTAAATGCTCTGCAGTGGTTTATTATTTTTTTTTTTTTTCCTGATAGCTTGAATTTGCCTGTAACTTGTCTTTTTTGCTTACAAACTAATACAGTTAACTTTTAGACCTTCTAAATATATTTATTCAGTAACTCATAATCAGGATTCCACTTGTGTAAAAGTCAGGGGTGTTGACCAGAGAAATATTGTCAGTATTTCAAGCTGTGTTCCTTTCTTAGTTTGATATGGTTATTCTATGTGAAAAACAAACAAACAACAACAACAAAAACACATAAAAAAAACAAAAAACCAAGAAAAATGGAACAAAAAAAAAAAGCTTCTGTAGTTTTCTCCCCAGTGTAAATGATATTTATCAGTGATCTAGCAGATGTAATCTTTTTTTAAAGGTATTGGTAATAAATATTCTGTCATTTGTAAAGATACCTGTTTTCCAGGAGCATTTTTCCTCCATGTTTCATTGTACCCAGTGACAAATTTCATGGCAGCAATAGGCAGCACCTGCTGAGGTTGTCACTGACGTGAGGACATGAAGTGGAAGAGCTGGTTTAAGTCAAAAGTTTGTGGCGACAGAAAAAAAAAATATTTATTTATGCATCTCTGCCCAAAGGGGGCAGCAGGAGAGTGGAGCATCAGCAGCCCTGCACCCTGAAAAAAAACCCTCCAGGTACAGCACCATTTCTGTTATTCTTGGGGATTTCTGAGGATTTGGGGGAGGACTGTTTGAAATGGCTAAATCCACCAAAACCACTTTTCCAATTCTGATTTTAAGGGGTGGTCAATTCAGATGGAGCCATGCTGCTTCATCCAGATGACAGCTGGCTCACTTCTTACAATAATTTTTAATTGTAATAAATTTTAATTCTAATATAACAGTTATTTTTATAAGAGTTTGGGAACTCCTGTAATGTTCAGCACTGCCGAAAAAATTTACTTGCTCAAATCTTTATTTTTATTCTTTGTTAATGTGCTCTGGCCAGCCTGACAGACAGGAGGTTTCTTGGAAGTAGAAGAGACTCAGAAAAACCAGAAGAACTTCATGTTCTGCAGCCAGAGAGGTCAAAACTCAAGTTGTTCAAGAGGTTTGAGGCAGGTTTATTTGGTAACTCAGTGGATTACACAAGGTATGTAAAAAAGTCACAAACAGAAACTGTCACTGTCTCAAACAGTTTAAGATGGAACAACAGATAGAGAAGAAAAACTGTTTTGCAATATTGGGCTGTGGATTTTCAGTCCCTAAGCTGTGAAGGTACTGTAGGTAACGTGTCTCCTCACAAGCCTGCAGTGCACACAACCCATGCAGCACCCCAGGCCACCTGTAAAAAACCTTCTGTGCACACAGACCTGGAGACTTTGGGAGCTGTGGCTGTGGCAGCAAGGTCTTTTTCCAGCACCCAAGGCTATGGGTGAAGGCTGAGTGAGCCCCCCCTTCTGTGGTGGATGTGCCATAGCCATGCAGCATTGGGGATGAGAGCACTGAGGTGCTCCACAGCTTATTTTACTTTTTTGTGAGCACTTGACCCATCTTGGTCACTGCTGTGGCTGTAGCTGGGTACCTTGCTGCCATACACAGTGCTGTGCCAAGCCCCAGTTTTTTGCATCTTGAGTTGTTGGGAGTTATTTAAAACAAAACAAAAATTCAAAAGATGAAGCTGTCAACAAGACAAAAAGCCATTAGCTCTTATCTAGATTTTTTTTTTCCCTGCACAGCTCTTGTACCATGTGCTTTATGCCCTGCTTAAACTGTGGCTTTATTTAATAGCTTCTCATGGTCCTGGTCCCTTGCTGGAAACAGCCACAGCAGCAGTGACACAAAGCCTGCTCTGGTGACACTGGGTGATGTCCCCTGGACATGCAGCCTCTCAGAAGACAGAGTCATCAAGGGCACTGCAGGAGAGATCTTCAGCAAAGCTGCCCACCTCAATCTCCCTGGTGCAGGTATGTGATCTCTGGAAAGCAAACACTGCTGGTGAGCTGGGAGGTGGAGGGAGGCTCTCAGCTGAACCCCACTAATGGAGAGAAGTCATGACATAACCATTTTTAAGCTTCTGTTGGACATTTGTTATGAAACAAATGGTACAAAGCCCTCACTTAGCAGGTTTTGGAGAACACAGTGTTTCAAGTCGGTACATTCAGAGAGATTCACCCAAAATGTTTAGTGAGGTAGAAGCTAAGAGCCTTGGGTTCAACAGAAGAACGTCACCAAAAAGTTCATACTCCCACTGAAGTTCACACAAGGCTGCTCATCACTTCATCCCTCAGGCCAGCAGCCCCCTGCCCCCAAATTTCCCATTTGGTGTGTTTGGCATCAGTCAGTTGAGCAAGGTGGCCCAGCAGACAGCCAGGGGAATTGTTCTGAATTCACAGAGGTGAAGCTCACTTGTGGGGCCAGTTCCCAACCCCTCAGCACTGAGCAGAGTTGATCAAACAAGGGTGCAGGGCCAGGGTGACTTTCAGAAGGATGCAGGGAGCAGCAGTGTGGTGCTGGGAGCCTGCAGGGGTGGTGGGAGCAGAGCTCTCACGGGCTGCAGGGGCTTTCAACACCTCACCAGGCTGTTCACACTGCAAATTTAGGAACTGAATGGACACAACAAACAGCTGCCAGGGGTTTCATTCTCCCAGATGATCTTAGCAGAGACACCAGGGTCATGCTGTCACCTCTCCCTGCTGGTGCCACCACCTTTGCAGCTGTGCAGTGCCAGCAGAAAGCCTCCAGCTGGTGTCTGCTACCCACACTGAGCTGACTTGAAATAAAGCAAGGACTAAAACCAAGGCAGTGCCACTTTGATAATGTGAAACAGCCTTTGCAGTTTCCAGCTGCACTGCTAATATTTGCTATTTCTCTTGTTATTATTTGTGATACTCTGAGTCGTTTTATTTTACACCAGTGACTTTAATTAAAAACAAACATTATATAATAATCTTTTAAGCCTGTTTCCTTGACCCAGACCATGGCAGAAGAACAATACCCAAACAATCCAACCCCTATTCTAAGGGGACAAATTAAAGTCTAGTTACTGAGCAGCACTTCTCTGGAGCAGACTATGAGGAGTTTGTCTTATCTGCAAGGCAGATGTATTTATCAGGAAGTAATAGCAAACATAATAAGGCTTAAGATCAGCTTAACAGGAGGACAAAACATTTCCCATTGTTTGGTTTCACAAAATAAATTAGCTCTCCAGGAGCAGCAGCATTTCTGTGCAGAAGGCAGAGCTATGGGTACAGCACTGCCTGCCTGAAATTTGTTGCACATTAGAAAAGCACTTGGTGACAGCACTTAACCCTTCCTCCAGCCCAAGGCACTGGGATAGCTCTGACTGATTTGGGGTTATTTTGTTTGGTTTATCCTTCCCAAAACACTTTATCTACAAACAAGGCCAAATCCAGAGCTATTCCAGGCAGGAACCTTTCCTCCACAGAAGAGGTGGCTGCACATCCAGGTGAGAACCCAGCACAGCAGTTAGGATTGCAAGAACAATCTCACAAATTGCTAAATTTGATGGGTAACTGGATGTCAAACTCATAGTCAAGGCTGTGCATGCAATTACATTAACTGCACCCACCTATTTCCCACTTGCACATGTTCTGCACAACATGGTTAACATGTGCATTAGAAATGAAAAAGCTTTAACTGAGCAATAACAAGCTTGATGCTCCCAGCCTTGCAGGGAAAGAGCATTTTATTTTACCTCATAGTCATTTGGGAAGGGATCTCTGAATTTGTTGCTGGGTGTTGGAATTGGTGGGAACAATTTACTCCATACGTGGTTTCTGCAAGAAAAAACAACCCAGTAGTGAGGGGATGTGAAAGAATTGCTGCTTCTGATGGGTGATGGATCTGACAGGCAGCACTTCCCCTTGCACCACCAGCCCTGCTCAGGCATCACCATCTGACAGAGGCAGCAGAGGTTCAAAAGGGGTCACAGCCACAGCTAAGGGCCCACCCTGTGGCCCAGGCAGTTGTGCCATCCCTGCCAGGACACTTCTGGCCTCTGGGTACATGAGGATGGCACAGAGGGGATTGGCAGAATCTCTGCTGCCTCCTCAGCAGAGAGCTGGGCTGGGAGGTCCCACCCAAGGAGCATTGCTGTTGGGTTTACAGCCAGGAACAGCCTGTCTTGGAGAAAAATTAATTGCTGTGATCTGTCTGTTTGCCCTCGTGTTCTTCCCAAGGGCTGTGTTGTCATCTGCTTTGTTTGGACATTCAAGACAGGTTGCCTCTTGCTCAGACTTTAGTTTTTAGGACATAATCTACCTGTGTCTCTTGGTGGGAGAGCAATTGCAAATAATTGTGTGCTGAGGGAGTGAGGAGGAGGCAAGGAACAGGACCGGAGACAACTGAGGGCAAACAGTTCTGCTTAGCACTGTGCTAACAGCTCCTGCTGGAACCCTGTGAGATGCTCCTCTCCAGCTTGACACTTTTGGCTGGCTCAGGCTTGCAGATGGAGCGGTTTTGTGCTAGCAGGTGCTGCAGAGTGAGCTTTTTCTTGTCTTTGATGTATCCCAGGACACAGACTTCACATTTCAGTTGCTAAAATGCCTTGTTTTGAATCATTATGCTTGAATACCAAATTCTGTGCCCTTTCTTAAAGTTAAGCAAAGCTTGTGACATCCCCTCCACCTGATGAATACCTGAATCTTAGTTAAACTGAAATTAAAAGATGATGATACTTACATTTTGCATATTATAGCAACAAACAGGAATGTGCAGCATGTGGACACACAAAGCACAGGAAGAATCCAGGCTACAGGATTCTCCAGTTTGTTTTGTCCTAAATTTCAAGAAAAAAGAAATATGCCATTTTAGTGCAGATCATTTTAAACACACTTCAGAAAATACTTTATCAGCTGTTTTGTGTGACTATATTCACACCACAAATTAACAAGCAAAGAATGAAGACTTTATGTGTAGAATTACAAACAAAACATAGAGCTTCAAGAAGGATTTCCATGAAACTGTATTTCAATTTCAACAATAAATGTTTTTCATTTTGACAGAAAGAAGAGAACAAGCTGAGAAGTGTGAGGAGCCAGGCCCAGCTGAAGGACAACAGGGTTTCTCTGACTTCCTAAATTTGCCTGTAAAAAAAGACATCAAAGCTCCCTGTTTGTCTGGTGAGCTGGTTGTCAGTTCATCTTCCTGGGAAGAATTTCTCCTCTGTGAGCAGACACAGGCATTTCCATCAAGGTCAATGTTCCTGGTTTGAAAAGGCATTGCTCAGTGACCAGGACCATTATTTTTGTGCCCCATTATGCCATCTAAAAGAAACATTTACATTGAATTGCATTTTCAAAAGGCTGCTGAGTCCCTGTGTGGTTCTGATAACCACCTGGCCCATGCATCACAGTGTCAGTGATGTTCCCAGGGTCCTCAGTCCTGAGCACACTGCACAGCAGACACAGCTCCAGAAGTGCTGCAGCTGACACAAGGGGAGCCCTGAAGCCTTCCAGCCTTGCTGGGAAAGCAGGATGGGGACAGCACAAATGTGCTGAGGTACATCTCAGCCCCAGACTTGACCTGTGCATCTTTAGAAGTGTGACCCCTCACAGTGGCTGTTCACAGGTACCTTCAGCTTCACAGATGTGATTTGACTGGGCTGCCCTGTGCAGTTCATCAGGATGTCCAGCTCACCTCACTGCACAAACAATTTTTATCTGCTTTTGCTGACTGTAAAGCTTCTAAACAACCTCTTAGAGACAGCTGATGTCAAGGTGCAGTTTTCTAAAGCCTGCTTTGGCAGCAGGTGCCTGCATTTCATGGATCTTGATCACCACCACCCAAGGAAAGGATCCAGAAATGTCCTTCAGTCTGTTTTCTGTTGGAGGGTTGCTGCTACAGGACAGGTATGGGCTCAGAAGAGGTCTGCTGGTCTCAAAGCTGGTCTCATCTGAATATTTCCCAGGTAGGTGCATGAAGTTAATAAACAGCCCCAATCTACTTAATTAATGGTCCACCTGGCTGCCTGGATGAGTGGTTAAGTGACTGAGCCTCTCTTCCCAGGGACTTGTCAGTGCCATTGAGCCAGGTGGGAAGGTCAAGGTGTGTTCCTAAGAGTAAGGCAGCAAAACACCAGCAGGTTCAATCACATTCACCAGCAAACAGAGAACAAGAGAAAAGTGCAGTAAACAGGAGAGCATTTGGGACATGGGGTGGGGTTTTTTTGTGAATATCAGGAAGTTAAGAAAGTCAAAAGATCAGAGCAAAGGAGGATGTCTAAGAAGAAACAGCTGATAACGTGCTATGATAAGGAAACTGCTATTTCCAGAAAAAAACATATTTAGCAAGCAGGAAATACAGAATATAGTAGGGCAAATTATCATGTTTCAAAGATGCTAAAACCATGCTTTTCCCTCCTCCTCCTCCTCACCCCAGCATCTTGGATTCTATTGAAAATACTTGGTGTTATGCTTGCTCCTGATTGGGTAGCATTTGCTACCCAGTGCAGTAATACTCACTACTAGGCAGTAGCATGTCATTCTTACCAACATAAATAATTTCACTCCAGTCACTCCAGAATCCTCTGGTAGAACACATGTGATGATTAGCTCTTATTTGTAGGGAATATTTGCTGGTAACATCAACCCGTAATCTGAAGTCATTTGAGGGTATTTTCAGAATCTGTTAGGAAAAAATACTGTCCTGTAAGAGATTACTCAAGACTAAACAGTTCAGAAAACAAACTCTAATCATTTTTATCTTTTCATAACTCCTTCACTAGATGAACAGTGAGCATCTGGCCTTGCTTTTCAAGTAACTTCTCTATTTTTATAGCTGTATTTTTTCTCATACACCAGTGTTTCAGGACAAATTCTTGAAAGGTGCCTCTTCTTTTCATTTTTCTTAAGACACTTAGTGCTGAATTTTCAGAATTGTCCATTCTCTGACTGTTCTAAACCCATCTGCCTAAAACTAAATAATGGCAATTTTGTCCTTCTCTCTTGTGGATAGTTTGTGGCAGACATAAATGGCATCAGAAAAAGAGGAGAAAATTAAAACTGATGAGATTTTGACTTTGCTGAAGCCTGGTCACAAAAGGGACACAAGTTCCACCACAAGTCTATAGTTTCAAAACTTTACTAATAGCATATTTTATTTTAAATGTTTTAAAATTGGATGTGAGGGTTTTTTCAACAGGCTGCCTAAAGGCAGATTGTAGCTATATAGGACACTGAGCTCAGAGACAGGCATGGGAAGTATTATGTGGGGAGCAAAGGAGCAATTACCTGCTTGTTACCTGACTTCAAGTTGAGGAGGTAAAATTCATATTCAAAACATTCCTTAGGGAAAGGAGAAATTGGCTTCTCCCAAGTGGCCACGAGATCATTTTCCTCTAGGAATACAGTGACATTTCTGGGAACATTCACTTTCTCTACAAAAAGAAAACTGTACTGGTAAGTTATTTATAGAGCAATGTTTAAATACTAAGAACTGGAGCACTTTGTAATCTGATAGTTTCCAAGTAGGACCTATGATCCTTCACATTCTGAACAAAAAAGATAAGGATTTAGGAGGAGTAACTATACTGGAGAAGATGGTTAAGGGATAAGTTTTAAAAGCCCACTTCAAAGGTTTGGAAACTGACATTGGAACTTATCAAAATAATTTTCAAAAAAGTGTGGAATTACTGATAAAATAGAAAAACTTCCTTTCAGAAAAAAAAAAACAAACCCCAAACAAGCCTAAACCATGTAACCAGGGAAGTTACTGAAAACTGGAACAAATGAAAAAAAATGGATCAGCAGCTATTCTGGGAAGGATTTCTAAAAAGAAAGTGTATCTGTTGTTTTATCTTACTGAACTGTGAAGAAGGGAAGAGTTGCCTGTTTACAAAAACATGTAAACAGCATGGAAGTAGTGAAGGAAGTGAAATTATTTGGGTGGATGGAAGGTGATAGTCATAGCTGACACCACCTTCTATTTAACAGCTCAATGCCTTTCTTTACAAGGACATGGATACCTTAAACATCATGCAGGGTTTTTTTCCTTTTAAAGAAAGGCTGTAAAATAAGAGGTAGTGAAAATTGTACTTGAAGGTATATTGAGTAAATCAACTGATAATTAATACTGGAAATAATGCTTTGGCTAACAAACAGAATAACTGTGTTCTATTTTAAAGTTAGTTCAAAGCATCCATTTCTGCCTTATGATCTCTCCAGTTTCTTTAAGATGTCTAAGCAAAACCAACATGTGTTTTCACCTGCATGAAGAACTATTCAATAATATTCCATCACAAATCTTCTGACAATCCTCTAGATGTTTTTAATTTTAAAAAAAAAGAAAAGTGTATTTCTACTCACCAATGGCATTTTGGTTAAATAGTTGCTGAAAAGGTTTGATTGCAGCATACTTGCTAGACCCAGTAATGTGTATTACAATGAGATTGTCAAGCCCTTCAGGATCAATATGAGTCACTGAAAATCTGCACTCAGTATTCCTGTTCCACTGGTCTTTGATATAATCTTGGCATCGTTCGGTGTACATCTCATACCTGCATTAAAACACTTGTGAGACGTGATGCTCTTACACAAATCCACTGCTGACTAAAACAGGAGAAAACACCAACCTGTAAAATAGAAAGTACTCTGTATCTTCTGGTGCCCTTTGGCCAGGCAGCCAAGTGCAGTGGAGAGAAACAGTACTAGAAATGGTGATGTGAGTAACACAGGACAGATTAGTGACTGACGTCTCTGGAGCACCTGCAGAGCCAAGGAATTTTAAAGAAGAAGAAAAATCTTTTGTATAAAAGTCACAAGAACTCAGACCTCCCTGGCATTTTTTCTTACCTGGCAGAGGCAGGAGTGTTTCCTTCACCCAGTCACTTCTCCCCTGAAGGTCCTCTCGGAGAAGCAGCGTCCGGACACAGGCAGAGAAACCGTTGTGAAGTGGAGCTGTTCGGATGCTGTGGGTCTTCCTTGTGTCATACTTGGAGGAAAATAAATCAAAAATCACATAAGCATCACATGTAGTGGAAGGTGAATCAAGGGACCTGCAAAGACAGATTCAGTCCTTGGAAAGAGGCAAACCAGCCAGCTTAGCTGGTTATATTAAGTGTATAGAACTAGAGAGTACAAGTACTAATCCACACAAGAAGTGTGCAGGGTTGCTCATTTAAGACAGCAGGACCTTTATCTTACCAAAATTTATCTATAGCATAGAGCTGTGATAAAACATGGCCTGACATTTTAATGATCTCCTGGCATTACTGTGAATTAAGTGAGCAGATTTGAATGAGAGTGAATCTTAAACCCAGTTTGCAGCTTCCTCACAAGATGGAGCCCCACGGAGACTGCAAACCCCAGGCCAGCCCTTGTCCCAGCAGAGCTGTATCCAGGAGCACAGCTGGAAGGGTATCTCCAGTGCTCCTGCTATTTGTTTATAGAAGATGATAAATTCAACATGCCAGTCATTCAACAGATATGTCGTGCCTCATTTGGTGCAATATGTTTAACTTAACAGGAATTTAACCTACTTAAGATACTGGACTTTTTATCTTACCTCTTCAGGCACAGGGCTTAGGATTTTCACATCATATCTAATAGTGTAATTTTTTTGTTCTTGATTCGGGTTTGGTTTCCACTGTAAAAGTACTTGTGCTAATGCAGAGACTGTAAGGGTGAAGTTAACAGGTGGGAAAACCTGAACTGAAAGGAAGAAAACAAAATTATTCATTACATAGTAATCCAGTGAATTGTTTAGAGCAATAGGTGTTTACAAGCAACAAGCAATGCAAGCAAATGGCTTTTCATATTCTGTCTACAGCTTCTTTATAAAATGTTTCTAATACTTGAAAAAGATCCTTAAACGACAACCAAAACTTCATCAAATGTAGTTTACTTAAAACATAGCTTAAAAATTATTTCTTACAACAGTTTCAACTTTGGAACCCACAATGATATATTGTGTTTGGCTTGTCAGTTGTTCAGACTTTTCAACTTATTCATCATGGCCACAGAGACAGAGGCTCTCTACTGGAATGGGGCTGATCAAGTCATCAGCAACTCTCAGCCACCTTAGTGTGGCAGAAGACCATAAAGTGGGGGCTTTCTGAGAGAAGGCTGAATAGTGCCTTTGCACTGGCTGGATTAAGTCTTTGGATAAGCCAAGCCAGGCATTAGTGTCTGTCCCAGAGGCAAGTGGCATGGCACAGTTTGCCTCATTGTCACTCATTGTCACCCACCAGTTGTCATGCTGAGGCTACATGCTGGTAGGAAGGAAGATTCCTTACCTCCTGCACTGGGAGCTGCCTTTGGTTGAACCAAGTTCATCGTCCAAAGAAGGATCAGAAAAACTCCAAGCATGCTGACCAGAGTCTTTAGATGGTTAAAGAGATGAGCCATGTCCCAGAACATGAGCTGTGTCACCGTTTTACAGAGGTCTGCAGCCACAAATGAACACAAGCCCCAGTGTTAAGAACACAAACCACAGAATTGCAGCATCTCTCCGTGAAGAGGAATGAGTCAAGTTCAGGTAAAATGGCTTCCAGTAGAGTCTCATTTACTCCAAGAAGAGATAACCAAATTTTTAGCTGCCACTATATATGGAATGGCTACTTACTAGAATTTACTGTCCAGTTTCTGTTTCAATAAAGCTAAAGAAGCAGTGCTCATCTCGAGGGTAATTCTCCAGTGTTATGTAGTAGATATAAAAGAAACTTGTATCTAATTTAAATGAACGTCTATTTTTAATGCTTAAAACCAGCATATTCTTGGGCTTCCTACGGATTGTTTCATGAAGTACTGGGAAAAAAAAAACGTGTAATCGCTTATGTACAACCTAATATGAACACGATGGAAATACAGAACGGCAGCTTTCCAAAATGTTCTAACTGAAGAGAAATACACCCTCCCAGCCCAACACTGGGGCACTACAGCAATTGCTTGGATGGAAAACGTAATATTCCTGAACCTCCAATAAATAACCCATTTCCACTGCACAAGAACAGCGCTGAGGAGCCCGGGTCCGTCCCCCCCCCCCCATCTCCCCTCAGCGGGGCCGGGGATCCGGGCTCCTGAGATAGGGGAGAGCCCGAACTCCAGAGACTGGGAAGGCTCCGAGCTCCAGAGATACGAAAGGCTCCGAATTCCAGGGGTAGGGGCGGGCCCGGGTTTGGTTCCGCCTCACGCCGGGGAAAGGGGCGGTTCGGCCCCGGTCGCTCTGCCGAGCTCATCGCCCGGCGACGGGGCGGAGGAAGGCGGGAGGGAGCGGCTCGTCAGCTCCATCGGGTGCGTTGTGTTTGAGGCGAAAGGGGTATCGGGGGGGTTGGGGGATAATCGGGTGTTGTCTGACTGTTGGTGTTTCCCCTCAGATGTGGGCTGAGGTTCTGTACGGAAGGGCCGGGTTGTTGCGGCTGTTGCCGCCGCTCCGGCTGAGGCACGGAGGAGGAGGAGGAGGTGGTTTGGGCGCCATGAAGCTGCAGTCGCCTCAGTTCCAGGCGCTCTTCACGCCGGGGCTGCGCAGCGTGGCGGGTGAGTACGGAGGAGGGGAAGGGCTGAGCTGAGGCCAAAAAATGTCCCCGGAATGAGGAGGGAAAGAAAATAATGGCCCTGCTGGAAAGGCGAAGCCATGGAGTGGAGACTTTGCAGCTGCGATCTGCTGAGCAGGGGGATGGAGGAGGCGGCGGCTCGGCTCTGGAGAGAGGTGGGGTTGTTCAGCATGGAGGACAGGAGACCTGAAGATGCTATAGGTTCTGGGGAGGGGTGTTTTACAGGTGTATGCAGTACTAAAACCGGGGATTAATGGCAGTAAACTGGAAGAGGGAGGGTCAGGTTGGACATCAGGAAGAAATTCTTTGGGGTGAGGGTGCTGAGCCCCTCAGGTTGCCCCCAGAAGCTGTGGCTGCCCCATCCCTGGCAGTGGTGAAGGTTGGATGGGGCTTGGAGCACCCTGGGCTGTGGGAGGTGTCCCTGACCATGGCAGGGGGTTGGAACTAAATGAGCTTTAAGGTCCCTTCCAACCCACACCAGTCTGGGATCCTATGGAGCAGCTTCTGGCCTGGTGGTGGGTGCTGCAGGGCAGCTCTGGTCACTGTCACTTTGAGATGACTCCAAAGTACTTGGCAGAGCTCAGGCTTCTGTCGAGGGGTTTTGCATCCTGAAGGAATTTGGGTCCCAGTTCACTGTGCTGTGCCATAAGTAAGCTGAGCACATTTCCCTGCTAAAAGTGTTCAGCCCAGAGCTCTCCAGTATGGATAAGCCTGTTAATACTTGCGTTACCAGAAATGCCCCAAAAAAACGTGTGAGAAATGACTGAGAAAGGTACACGTGGGAGCTTAGCTGTGTACTGATTTAGTGCATTTTGCATGAGGTACACACGTGATACTCTGCTGACTATTTAAGTGTGTATTCTCACATCAATGATTTCATTTTGTGGAAAGCTAGGTTATGGCTGACAGTGGCTTTTATTTTAGAGAGTGCTTTATGATTTTCCTTTTCTTCCCAGAACTGTTTGAAAAGAAAAACTTTGAGCTGAGAATAGCAGGAGGTGCTGTCAGGGATTTGCTGAGTGGAATGACACCACAAGATATAGATTTTGCCACTACAGCTACACCAGCAGAGATGAAGGAAATGTTCATGTCTGCTGGTGTTCGTATGATCAATAACAAAGGAGAAAAACATGGGACCATTACTGCCAGGGTGAGTTTATGATTTGACTTGGAGCTTTTCTAACTGTGTCTGTGAACATGCAGTGTATCCTGTAGAAAACTGGAAGTGTGCTCCTTCTGTGTTGAAATACCACACCAGGAGTTTAAATGTGATGCTGCTTTAAAATATGGAGGTATTTTTCAATTACTTATTGCATGTAGAATTCAATTATTCACCATGTTTTACCTCTGCATAACCAATTTGCACTTTTCTGTCATCACTAGAAGAGATAACGTAGGCTGCTCACGCATTCAGATAGTGTGAGTTGAAGAGTGTTTCCTGCTCCTGATTTCCCAAATTTTCTCTACCTTGCTCATTCTTCTGCCTCTTACTCTGTCTTCTGCAGGGAAATTTCCCAATTTCCTGCCCTGTTTAAAAACTTGGTACGTGTTGATTTGCATGTATCCAGCTTGAGCACTGTCTACAAACTGAAAAAAAATCAGCTTTTACTTTTGTATTGATGATTGTGTTCAAGTAACAATATCTGTGGGATTTTCAGCTCCACGAAGAGAATTTTGAAATCACTACTCTGAGAATAGATGTTGTCACTGATGGAAGACATGCAGAGGTTGAATTCACCACTGACTGGGAAAAGGATGCTGAAAGGAGGGATCTGACTGTCAATTCCATGTTTTTAGGTAAATTCTTCCAAAAGCAAGTATTTAGATGGAACGCTGCTTTTGAGATTAGGCTGACAAATTCTCTCAGCTTGTTTCAGTTTTATTTCTGCTGCTGTCAGCTGGGAGATCTGTACAAATACATCAGATGAGCTGACAAACTGGGTCAAATCACTCGACTTGCTTCCTCTGTTTTCATATCACAGTGTTGGATTTTGTCAGCCAGGATGGTAATTTTTTTTTTCTTCTTGTTTTTTAGGTTTGGATGGGATGCTGTATGATTTTTTTAATGGCTATGAAGACTTGAAAAACAAGAAAATCAGATTTGTGGGGAAGGCAAGTGAGAGGATACAAGAAGATTATTTACGAATCCTAAGATATTTCAGGTATTAGGTTTTTACCTCTCTTAGATAAAGAAATTAAGTCTATAAAGTTTCAAAAACATGCAAAAAATATCAGTGATGTAAAAAGAGTTGTAATTGTCACATTGTTAGGTTTCCCCTCCTATTTTAAATAAATAATAATCAGTAATAAATGGAAAAATTGTTCTCAGCCCAACATTCAGAGGTTTTGTTTGGGCAGGTTTTATGGAAGGATCGCTGAAAAACCTGGTGATCATGACCCCAGTACACTGCAAGCAATTAAAGAAAATGCCAAAGGTTTGGCTGGAATATCAGGAGAGAGGATCTGGGTGGAACTGAAAAAAATTCTTGTTGGAAACCATGTGAATCATTTGGTTCGCCTGATGTATGAGCTGGATATTGCCCAGTACATAGGTAAAGTGAAATGAAGATTGATTTCCTACTCCTGTATCATAAGTAAACAAAAAAGTAGCATTTTTACCCAGAAAGAAATGAGGTTTTTATTTGTTGCCCTGTGTTAACACCCACATTTCTTACTAACACTCTTTCTTTCACTTTCTTTGTGTGAATCCCTTCAGGACTGCCACTGGATGGGAATTTAGAGGAATTTGACAGAGTCACAAAAAATACTCAAAACCTGTGTCCCAAACCAATGACTGTCCTGACGTCACTGTTCAGTGTGAAAGATGATGTCACAAGTCTTGATCTGAGGCTGAAAATCTCAAAAGATGAAAAAAACCTTGGCCTTTTTTTAGTGAAGTACAGACAAGAGTTAACCAAAGCTACAGGTCCAGAACCACTGAGGCCATACCAGGATTTCATCATGGATGTAAGTGTATTTCATAGTGCTTGATTTTGGTTCTTCAGACTAAACTGAATTTCTAGTTTTACAAAGCAGCAGAGATGACAATATCTAGTGAAGAAAAAAAAAAAAAAAGGCCTCAAGTTGTCCAGTAAGAGCCTTTGCAGTGTCAGGCTTGTTTATTGGCCCTAGGCAAATTTTTGCCAGGTTTTTAAAACTCTGGTGTTTTTGTCAGGAATGTGAGTGGTTCTGACAGAAGCTATTAGCCAGGTATGGATTGCTCCTGTGTAAAACTGCCACAGTAACTGTAAGAATATCTGTATTAATAATACCAATAACCGAGGTGGAGTTATTTTGTGTGGTTTTCCCCTTTGTTTCTCTTATGAATAGGGGGGGCAAAAGTTAGAGAGAGCTTTTGCAAATGTCCTGGCATATTTCTGCAGGATAAAGCAGAAATTTTGGTGTAAGAATATTGTGTTCCTTTAACAGGGTTAAGGCTTGGAAGAGGGATAGGTAGAAGACATTTCTACTTGGGTTGTAAAGCTTTATTCTTTCCCATCCAAAACACCAAGGCTTTAATTTTTAAGGAATTATTTGAAACTAAATAAACGAGTTGCTAAAACTGTTTTTAGCAGTTCTGAGCATCTTGTAGTGATGTTTGGCTGGGTTTAAAAGCCTGCCTTTCAGTCAGTCTGAAAAATGGCATATTCCTGCCATTCCTGCAGCAGAATTTCCCTGTGAACATACCCAGGACTGACAGGTTGCTGTCCAGCCCTGCACAACCTCCCCTTCTGCATTAAAACCTGAGGGAGCTTTTGGTGTGAAATGGAGCTCCTTGACCCATTACTGGAAAGCTGGTGCAGCTCCTGGAACCCTGGTCTGTTTTTCCTGAGGAGTGCTGTGTAGCAGGACATTGTTCCACAGCAAAGTTGAGGTCACTTTCAGGTGAAATTCTGCACTTTTATGGCAACCCCTGAGACTGAAGGCAGCAGAGCAGGGGCTCAGGGAGGGTAGAGGTTCCTCTCCAGTCAGAGGTTGCAGATAATGTTGCAGCTGGAATGCAGGAAGTCCCCAGGGATCTCCTAAAAAGTGAGGACTGAGTTTTCAAACTTGTCATCCTTGGTTTCATAGTCCCAGCTTGCTGTCCGGGTGTTGCCTAATGAGATATCATGGGAATAAGGTACAGCTGAGGGCACTTGGAGCTCTTTGCTGTTGTTTCACTGGGAATCCTCTTTCTTTCTAGTCCCGGGAAGCCAATACAAACTCCAGGATCTGTGAGCTGCTGAAATACCAAGGAGAGGAACAACTTCTAAGAGAATTGCAGCAGTGGACAATTCCTTCCTTCCCTGTTAGTGGCCATGACTTAAGAAAAATGGGAGTGTCTTCTGGAAAAGAAATTGGAGCAGTGCTGCAGCAGTTAAGGGATGAATGGAAGAAGAGTGGATACCACATGGATAAAGAAGAACTCCTGAGCTGCCTTAAGAAGCTGTAAACCCAAGTGATACTGGAGAACTGTTTGAGCCCTGCTGGAAGTCTGAGATACCAGGGAATACTTTGCCACTGCACAGTACAGCATTTCTCACACTTAAGATCTGCAGACAACACAGTTTCCCTGTTACTGATTTGTACTTTCTGCAAGGAGAGGTTTAATTTTGTAGGGATGTAAACATTATTTGCCAAATTCCACATTCTCTACTTCTCTACTTCTTTTTGTTGTACTTCAGGCAGAAATATGTACTACTTTCTCTTGACCCTGAGGCATTAGGGATAACATCATTCTGAGACATCATTTTGAGACAAAAAACCCCCCAACAAATCTGACAAAAACAAAGGTGTTTCTAGCCTTCATATTAAATCCTGGGGGGGGTTTCTGCAGAAGGCAGAAGGCCTTTTCTCTTTGCTGAGAAGGGCAAAGTATGTGGAAAGAATGAACTCTTTATTCTTTTTGTACTTAAAGCTAAATGCCAGATAACTGAAATTCTTCAGCAGTTCCCAGGCAGCCTTACTGTGTGAAATTATCCTGTTTTCTGGAAAGATTTTTATTTTTCCTAATTCCAGAATCAGGTCCAGATTACAAGGATGACTTAGCTGGGTCAGTATCATGAACTTCTTGTCTCTGTAGTTGTTTCTCAGTAACTTTTCTATTGCCAAGTAACTAAACCCATGGAAAACTGGTGAAAATTTTCAACTTTATGTGTGAAAGACAATGTTAACAGCAGCAGGGGAGGGAGATCCGTGTTCCATGCCTCATGCACACTGTGTTCTGTATTGAGAAGTTTTCTACTGTTCCAGAGCGAATCTTTACTTTTAGTCTAAGGAAAGCCTCCCTCCTCTCTGATTGTCAGCCCTTCTGTTTTAACTTCGTTGGGATTATTCTGGGAAGAAGTCACAGCAGGGTCTTCCCTGTGTTGCTTCTGTGGGAATTACCTTCTGTTTCACCCTGGACAGATCCATGTTAGAGATGCACTCTGAAAACAGTTCCAAAGGAAACTAAATACTTCACCCCTTCAACATTAATGAAGAAATACATCAAGAACATTTTGGGAAATGAGAAAAGAAAAGGGATTTGAGTATTAGTTAAAGCTGATGAGGGAAGGAAACTTGGAGAGCTGTTTGCCCTTGGTACCTGATAACATCCCTGGCTTTTTTGTGTGCTTTTTAAACAAAAATCTCAAGAAACAGCTCCATGTGAGAGCAGTGCTGGTGTGTATAACTTTTACATCAGATTTAAGTTTTCCTACAAAACCCAGGGTACCTAATAAAATTGTTGGGTTTCATTTTTTAGTGCTGGATGGCAGTAGTACCACAGCAGTGCTACAGCCAAGCAGCAGTTTATGCTTCTACACAGACAACTTTCAAGCTGCTTTTTATTTCTTTTCTTTCCTAGGAAGTCAGTTACCTTAAATAAATTAATCTGAAGGTACCTGGGAACTTCAGGAAGACAGCAAGGGAACAAAAAAAGTGCTGGTTTTGGCTGTTAATAAGGTAAATCTCATAAGAACATGATGGGGTTTGATTTAATTATGTAATTAAGCTGAAGCCTCCTTGTGCAATTCATGGAGCTACTGAAAGCTTGGGAGGGAGACAAGTGAGGAAATGCAGAGCTATAGTAGACTCTTTTAAAGAACTCCTCACAAAACTCCACCCTTTGGGTAACTTCTGTGGAGCTGGTAAAATCTTGATGTTACCCAAAAGTGCTGCCAGTTGGGTTGGGCTCCACTTGAAGGGTTTTGAAGGACAGGATTTGAAATCTTGACAATCTCCAGCACCTGTGAAAAGCAGCAGCAGCAGCTTCTGCTGAAGCAGCCTAATGAAACACTGCTGCCTGGAATCCAGCAGAATTAGCACTTTGGCTCAAATTGCTAATTTACAAACCATGTTAATCTGCAGGTTTCCAGGTGATCTGTCGAGCATCTCTCATTTCAAAGAAATTAAAAAATAAAACTGCACTAAATCAAAAGGAGCATCCCAAAAGCAAGCAGTACCACCTTAAACTAATGGTTTGAACACCAATTACACCTCTTAAAACAACGTGTTTGAATAAATACTTTTTATAGAATACAAACTATTTAAATATCAAGTGAGGAGGCAAGAGGTGAAGCCATTGATGGTTAAGTGGTCAGGTGAAGTACTCCAGTGGGCTGCCTGAGCAGTTAAGTGATATTTGCAATGTTTTCATTACAGTTACAGTTCAGCCCTCTCCAAAACAAGTGGCAGGGTGTGTGTCGTTGCTCTTGGGTTTTCTTGGGAAAAAAAAAAGTGTTAAAGATGCTCCCTGTGGCTGCCTGTCCCTGGGGAGAGGATACTGCTCAACAAATAAGAAACCTGCTGGGGTTTTTAATACACAAAGACACATCAATATCCTGGGATCTGGGGCTGGTTGGTTGGTTTGTTTTTGTGTATGTAACATGGATAGATGTTCAGATATTTATGTATATTTATACACAGACACACAGAGTGAGAGGTAGGATCACTACAGATAGAAAGGTAGAAGGGTAGATAGAGATGGAAACACACGCTGGGAGCTGGGACTGAGCTAATATATACCTCATCTACATATATAGCTAATATATACACCTATATATAGCTAATATACATAGATGTATATGGATACATACAAACACACATACTGGGAACTTTGGTGTATATACACACACACACACAGGGAACTGGGCTTGGGTTTTATGTATAAATATATACATAGAGCCAAGAATATATACTGGGACCTGGAACTGGCTATGGGGATTTTTATTTATTAAAATAATTATGTTTACACTCAGATACATATTAGGAGCTGGAGCTGGCTTTTACATATATACTGCTATATACATTTCTATATTTATACATACATGCACACAGACTGGGAGCTGGAACTGGTTTGTGTATATATATATATATATATACACACACATATATAGATATCTATATCTATATATACATATATATGTATATATAGATATCTATATATATACATAGGTGTATATATATACCTATGTATATGTATATATATACATATGTATCTATATATGTATATACATATGTATATATGTATATCTATATAGATATCTATTGTATATATCTATATATAGATATCTATATGCATATATATGTATATATCGAGATATCTATAGATATATATATAGATACATATATGTGTATATATATGTGTGTATATATATGTGTAGATATCTATAGATATCTATATATAGATATATATACATATATATATGCATATACATGTGTATATATATACATAAATAGAGAATATATGCATATATATGTATATATATGTATATATATAGATATCTATCTATCTATATATGTGTGTGTGTGTATATATATATTTCAATATCCACAAACACATCCAGGTATTTATGTACTGGGACCTGAAACTGGTTTTATATTTATTTCCACACAATATGGGAGATAATTATATATTATATAATACAGACATATGCTGTGTGGCTGGGTTAGGTTATGTACCCAGGGGAGTTGCTTGTGTTTGTGGTGGTTTTTTTTAATTGTTGGTTCGTTGGTTTTGATAAATATATATATATATATATACGCACACACACACATATACTGGGACCTGGTTTGGTTTTGGTTTTTTTTAATATTTAGATACTGAAACAAGACAACACAAGCATGCTTACTGGGACTGGTTTTGTTGTGGTGGTGTTATATATATATTTATATATTTATACATATATATGTGTGTGTGTATATATATTTATATAAAAAGCACAGACACAGACACACACTGGGGTGGTTTTGGGGTTTTAATATTTTATATATATATGTGTATATATACATGCACTCATGGGTTGGTTGTTGTTTGTTAGGCAGGAGCAGTGAGCTCAGGGCTGTTCAGGGATCCCCAGCAGTGCCCCAGCACTCAGCATTCCCCAGGGTTCCTCTCTTTTCTCCCAGGGGATTCACGGATCCAGCTCCTGCTGTCCCCAGGTTTCTCCCGCTGGTCACTCCTTCCAAAGGCTCCTTGCAGCAGGGTGTTCTCCAGGAAATAAACTGGTACAACATGAAGCTGTTGGCATGAGTCGTGTGTAGGATGTACAGGTACAGTGTGACCTAAATACACACACACACAGACACACACACGTAGTGTCCTGGACAGACTGACACATGCACACACACACAAACACACAGAGTGTCCTGGATGGACACACAGACACACACAAACACACACAGACACAGTGTCCTGGATGGACACACACACACACACAGAGTGTCCTGGATGGACACACAAACACACACAGACACAGTGTCCTGGATGGACACACACACACACACATACAGAGTGTCCTGGATGGACACACACACACAGTGTCCTGGACACACACAGACACACGCACAGTGTCCTGGATGGACACACACACACACACGATTGTCCTGGATGGACACACACACACACACGATTGTCCTGGATGGACACACAGACACACAATGTGCTGTACAGACACACACACAGACAGACACACACACACAGAGACACACACACACACGCAGCGTCCTGGACACACACACAGACACATACACAAACACACACACACACAGACACACACACAGTCTCCTGAACACACACACACACACACACACACACACACACACACACACACAGAGTGTCCTGGATGGACACACACACACACAATGTGCTGTACAGACACACACACACACACACACACACACACACACACACACACACACACACACACAGTGTCCTGGATGGACACACACACACACAATGTGCTGTACAGACACACACACAGAGACACACACACACACACACACACACACGCACAGTGTCCTGGATACACACACAGACACATACACAAACACACACACATACACAAACACACACACACAAGTGTCCTGGATGGACACACACAGACACACACACAGTCTCCTGAACACACACACACACACACACACACACACAGTGTCCTGGATGAACAAACACACACACACGCACTCACAGACACACACACACATTGTCCTGGATGGACACACGCACACAGACACACACACAGAGTGTCCTGGTTGGACACACAAACACATACACACACACACACGCACAGACACGCAGACACAGGCACACACAGGCACACACACACAAACATAGTGTCCTGGATGGACACACAGACACACAGACACACACAGACACACACACATATTGTCCTGGATGGAAACACACAAACACACACACAGACACATAGTATCCTGGATGGAAACACAGACACACACAGACACACAAACACACACACAGTGTCCTGGACAGATAGACAGACACACGCACACATACGCAGTGTCCTGGATGGAAACACAGACACAGAGACCCATACACACAGACACACACAGACAGAAACGCACGCAGACACACTGTCCTGGATAGACGCACACACAGATGCACACACAGACTGGATGGACACACACACACACACACACACACACACTGTCCTGGACACACAGACAGAGAGACACACAAACACACACACACACAGTGTCCTGGATGGACACACACACACACACAGATGTACACGCACTGTCCTGGACACACAGGCACACACAAGTGTCCTGGATGGACACACACGCACACACAGACACACACACACACACGTAGTGTCCTGGACACAAACAGTGTCTTGGATGGACACACACACACATATACACACATTGTCCTGGATGGACACACAGACAGTGTCCTGGATGGACACACGCGCACACACGCGCACACACACACACACACACACGCAGTGTCTTGGACAGACACACAGTGTCCTGGACACACACACAGACACACACACATAGTGTCCTGGATGGACAAACACACACAGACACACACACACACAAAGTGTCCTGGACGGACAAACACAAAGACGCGCACTCACAGACACACACACACATTGTCCTGGTTGGACACACACAGTGTCCTGGACAGACATACACACACACACATATACATACACACATGGTGTCCTGAATGGACACACACACACACAGTGTCTTGGACACACACACAGACACACACACAGTGTCCTGGATGGACACGCAGAGACACACACATACGCACGCACACACAGAGTCTCCTGAACACACGCACACACACACACACAGTGTCCTGGACACACACACAGTGTCCTGGGCACATACAAACATGCACACACAGACACACACACACATACACACACACACACAGTGTCCTGGATGGACACACACGCACACACACTGTCCTGGACACACAAACACACAGAGACACACAGAGTGGCCTGGACACAGACACAGACACGTAGTGTCCTGGACAGACAGACAGAGTGTCCTGGATGGACACACACACACGGTCGCACACACAGTGTCCTGGACAGACAGACAGACACACACAGTTATAGACACATAGTTACAGACACACACACAGTTATTCATGTTTAGAACAGCCACATCCTGGGCCCGGTTTGGTTAGGTTTTTATTTCTGTCCATACACCCCCCCTATGGAGTCAGGCTGTTGTTGTATCTGTACAGCTCTGCACTGATACACACACATTATAGCCGGGGGTCCTGAAGGGGTGTATATATTTATGTACATATTAAGTGTATGTTCCCATGGTATATATTTATAATCTGAATTTACACCTATTACACATCTCTCCTGTCAGCAGTGCTCTCCCTGCACACACACACACACACACACACATACACACACAGTATGGGTGTGTACAGTGCTTTGGGGCCCTGTAGCCACAGACCCATGGTGTGCATGGGGCACACAGTGGATAAACCAAGTAACAGCCTCAACTCTTGTATCCTGGGTGTATCGTGGGGTGCATAAACACACACACACACACACACACACTCACACTACACCTTACTCTCTCTAATCAACACCCTACACTGACTCAGATTTTATGCAGCTCAGAGGCAGCAGGGTGGCTACAGGAGGAGAGGCTGCACAAGCCATGGCTGCCTGGAGCCAGGGGCCACCAGCCCCAGGTAAAGTCTCTGCTCCCAGGAGGGTGCTGGCTGAGGGCAGGGCACAGAGTCCCTCAGACCCCTCCTCTGTGGGTGCCCCACTCAGGACAACAGCTCCAGGTGCCTTACCTCCAGGTGGGTGCCTGTTCTGACAGGAGTCCATAAATCCACCAATCCGGCAGAAGGCTGGAACATGACTCTGGTGTAACAATGCCTGTTCCTCCCTTAGAACCTGCTGGGGAGGGGGGGGGGGGAGTCCTTACCTCAGGGTGCTGCTGGGGAGGGGTCCTTACCTCAGGGTGCTGCTGGGGAGGGGGTGTCCCTCCTGCTGGGGTGGGCAGAGCACAGGGAGCTCAAGCTTTGACATTTTTTGGTAATTCTTTGTAACGGGAAGACACGAGCTCCTTAAGAGACTGAAATTCTACTCTGCTCCCCACCTGCTGTTGTCTGACGTCCCCATCCTGAGCCTCACTCGGGTGTTGTACAGGCAGACAAAGTGTTCACTGCAAGGAGCAGGGGGTTGGGAAGCTGTTCGTATCCCCCTCGATCCTCCGCACACAATCCTCTGAAGCTGAAACTCTTTTTCCTGAGCTTTTTGAAGCTAACCAGTTTCAAACACAAGGCAAACCCCATCATTTTCCTTCTTCCCATCCCAACAATCAGCAAAAAACCTCAAACGTCAGTTTTGAAACAAATCTGATTTTATCCTTTGCAAATGCTTGCAAGCAACAACAGTTTTCTGAAAAGTTGTCTCCAAAGACAGACAGAGGAAGGGTTAGAGCAGAGAAGAGGGTACCTTTTCCACATCTTTTACAGAGCAATTAAACAAAGGTGAAAAGAAACCAAACAGAAACAAAATTAATTGTAGCACATACAAAAAAAAAAAAAAAATCAGTATTAAAAACCAAATAGTAGAGTGGCTGAACATGTTTCAGACCAAGTGTGCAAGTGTCCTATGTGATTCTCCCTCATCATCAAAACTAAACTAAAAGATATGAAAACTTGCAGGATTAGAGGCTCTGATTGTGCAACAACAGCTTGGGAATGAGCAGCTCTCTGCTCCCTGGGTGCTGTCCCTCTCCTGTCCCCATCAGACACCCGGTTGTCCTGCAGAGCCAGGACACCAACCTGTGACTGCCCACCTCCTGTCACCTCAGAACAGGCAGGGATTGTGGTGGGAGAGGAGGAAACTGTCCCTTTGGGAGCAGCCAGCACACCAATTGTATCAATTAATGCACAAAACTCCACATCAACCAAAGAATGTAGTAAAGACAGAACTAATTATCATCAAATGTCATTTCCTTTGCATTAAGCTCTCCAAACCATGTGATGTTCACATTTGTCAGTAATAATTTTCCACAATCCCAAATTTTCTCTCCAAAAAAAGGAGAAAAGCAGCACAGAAAATGCTGCTTACTGTGCAGAACCAGCCCTAGGCAGGTGCTGTGCAGCACCTCATGGCAGCTTCACCACAGCAGGGTTCAGCCCCTTCCTGGCAGCCTGAACCCCTCTGGTCTTCAACCTGGAAAGTGTCAGGGATTTCAAAAGAGTGAACATTTCACAGGAGGTAAGACAGATGGAACAGCATCACCAACAATGAAACCAATTTACTCCTGACTTATCTCACTTAATTATATAAATTTACATTTGACTATATACACACACTCCCCAAAATAAGCCTGTTTTTGGAGTCATACATGGCCAACATGATGCTGGTTTTAGTTGAGGCAGAATAAGACTTGTCCAGAAACCCAGAGACCTTACGGAGTTCACTAAATAGCTGAGAAAAGAATAATTGTGAAAACCTCACTGACCAGAGCCCCAGCCAACACTTCCATCCAGTGGCAGCAGAAGGGACTTTAAAGCATTTAACACTTGGTGTCACCCACAAACCGCACTGAGGGCAATGGGAACAAGAGCTGCTGGGCAGCTTTGAGGGGAAACCATAAACCAAGCCTAGAGCTAAGCCCCGTGTGTCTGTGTGTGCACACGTGTGCATGGTGTGTGCACACGTGTGCAGGGAGCAAGGGAAGCTCAGTGGGATTTCAGTGGTGATGCAAGTCCAGAGGTTTCACAGTCTCTCACACCAGTGCTTATCATGTCAGCCTTCTGAGGGCTGATAAGAGAAACACAACCAAAGCCAGAATGTTTACTTGAAGGAACTGAGCCATCCTTCACCCCTGATTTGTTCAGAGTGGGATTCAAAGGAATATTGCTATTCCCAGCTCACTGGCACATCAGAGCACTGCACACAAAATTAAAAGATGTCTGTGGAGAGAACAGAAGTTATCAGAGAAGCTCAGAGGTAGAGGCCTTCAGAGAACTGAACCTGAGTTGCACAATCATTTTCTACACAGCCCAAACCACCACCCCACAGCCCAAGAGCCTCCAGCAGCTTTGCACATCCCAGTCTCTTTCCCACTGCCCTGTCACAGGTGTCACAGGTATCACCCCCCCTCACACCCACTGCCTGTCCCACTGGATCCAAATCCCCATCACTGGAGTCACCTCTGCTGGCTACAAACGTTTGCTGCAGGGACACCAGAGAGCCAGCAAGTAGTGGCTGATGTCTGAATCTTCAGTAGTTTTGTGTCCTACCCAACAATGCAAGCTCCCAAAGGATCTGCTGTGGAGAAATGAAGTGAATGATAAAGCTTCAAAACAAAGCCAGGAGTTCATGTACACAAACAGACTGAAGGCACCTCCAGTTCCCATCACCACAAAAACCCCAATAAACCAGTGGGAAAAGCTGCTCAGTTTTGGCACCCAACTCCTGAGCACAGTGCACAAGGAAAGCACTGCCTGTTGTTGCTGTTTTATTTAGAAACCTTGTCTCTTGGTAAGGTAAGGGTGATGATGTGAGATGTTACTTTACAACATGAAAATGAAAAAAAATAAAATCACTGAAGATATGTTGTGTCCCTTGTCAAAATAAATGCTGCTGAAAGATCTCCCACGTTGTGTATTGAGGGGGCTCTTCCCAGCCCCCTGCACGTGTATGGTGGCAAACTCATCTGCACAGAAACAGTTCTGAAAAGTAAGCATTAGCACATTCAACAATAAATGACAGTGTAGCTTATGTTCTGGTACTGACCTCTGTGTTTTGTATAAATAAGTTATAATTCAAGACTTTAAAAGTCAAATAGACTGAATAAATGGGGTAACTTGTGAGGACCAAATACTTCACTTGGGTTCCTTTCAGAGGGCACCCTGGAAGGTGCCTGTTCCCCCTGCAGGCAGCTCCTGCTTTCACCACTGATGTGGCCAAGGCCCTGCCAGAAAAGAGCCATCAGTCTTCTACTCTCTTCCGTGGTTGTTTGCTATCTGAGAAACAGCAAGAGCACAAAATCTGCAGCATTCCACAGTCAGAAGCAGGGATTCTCAGCAAGAACACTTCTAAACATATCATGGGGAATACTCTGCAGCAGGTAACTGGTATCTCACCACCATCAGTACATTGCATAAATTACACTATGTGTATTTCTAATTTTAGTTTTCCCCCACCTCCTTTCACTGCAAGTTGATAGCAATAAAACATCTTCTGAAATTATAGAAAGGGAGAAAGTTCAGTCTCAAGCCTGCCCAGATGGATCAGATCCATTCCTTGGTGTCTCATGCCACCTCCTCTCCCCAGCTGTCATTTTAAAGATTCACCCTTCAGTCCTCAGTGCATCTGCAAGGACAGGGATGTGGATGCACACCAAACCCAGATGGAGTGAGCCTGCTTGGTTGGTTGGGTTCTGTGTGTGGGGAGTGGGTTCTGGGTCTTTTAAGTTTAAGTAAGCATCAGAAGCAGAACTGAGCAGATGCATCTAAGAGACAGCCTACTGCCTGTTCACCTCCAGAGCAGGTGACTGGATCACAGGCAGAGCAGGGGTGTTCTATCCTGGCCTGAGTCATCCTCTGCTTCTGGAATCCGAGGCAGGAGAGCAGACCTGGTCAGTCCCCAGAACTTCTGAGGTGACATCTCCTTTTTGGTAGCTGTGAACTTCCATCCCATATGGTTCCCACAGATTCTGCACTGGGCTATAGTCCAGGCATACCTACCAAAAATGAAACACAAGTTGGATGCAAAGTCAGAGTAAAAATATTGGCACACAGCTCACTCCTGGGGACTGAAGGGGATACTGGTCCCAAGCTGGATTTCCAGAGAATTCTGGGGAAAAGGTGCCCAGCATTCAAGTAGAAAAAACAACTTAAGGGTTCTGGCAGGGCAGGATGATGAGATGCATGATTTTAAGAAGAGGCAGAAAATGTTTCTTGGAGAGTAAGTGACTTGCAGCCATAAAAGTGCTCCTAGATAACAGGAAATTGCAGGTTCCAGAGCAAGGCTTTTGATTTTACAGCTTTAAAAGGCAGAACATGAATATTTCAAAACTCTCATGGAGAAAAGAGCTAAGAAAACATGTAAGGATGAGAAAAATTAACTTTGGGTTTTATAAGCCTGAAGTTTTCTTCAGAGACCCTTAAGGAATGTGTCTTGTGACAGATGGAGCACAAACCCTCCAGAAATCACAGTGCTACAAGATCACCCACAAATAAAACTTGATCAACGTGAGGAAGTGCAGGAGCAAACATCTCCATGCAGGAGTCAGGAACTCCAAGTGCAGCAGTTCATTGCTTCAGAAGAGAACAGGGGAGGCAGAGGGTCAGAATGATCCCTGACACTTTGGGATACAGGAAGGACCACAGAGAAAAGCAGTTCAGTGAAAATGCATTTAAAAACTAGTTTTGTGAAAGTAGAATTGAAACAGTTTGACATCTCAGCTATTTTTAAGAGTTAAATGTTCAAAATTTTGAGTAAGTGCCTGGAAGAATGTTTATCTAGCAAAAAGAGGTAAATTTAAGCTGTGAGAAGAGTGACATTTTGATGCAAGATCCTTCATTATTAGGCAAACCTTTAGATTGTGACAGTTAATTCAGCTACTTTTTGACAGTTAACAAATAAATATAAAAGGTAATCAAATTGCTACATTGTTAGTAATTATTAATTGATTTAATATTTATTCAGCTTTCACATGTAAGAAGTATCTTGGTGCAGTAACTACTTCATGATCAAAGAAATCTGTTTATGTGAGTTCCACAAACCTGTGCCCATGAAGCCCTCAGACAATCAGTATCCTCTCTATACCTCTCAGATTCTAGAATATATTTTTAAAAATTAAGAATTTCACATATTAAAAAAATTCCAGAGAAATTCTTAAAACTATCTAAACTTTCTATTTTAATCTGTATTTTGAAAAAGTCTAAACTTACTCTCCTGTTTTTCACATGAGTGAAATGACCACCTACATTTCAGAAACCCTGTATTTGCTCTTCTGCTGTCACAGGAATACACTCACAAGCAAAGTTCTGGAATTTATTAATATTTTTTTTAAACCATGCTTACCCAGGAAACCAGGTGTGCTCTGTAGATGGTCGTCCACTGAGACTCAAGTTGCAGGCTTTATATACAGTGAGGGTTTCATGGATGTATCCATGAGGATTCACATATGCTGCCATGGGGCCACACAAGGATAAGCTACAGCAGACAGGGAACAGTTTTGTCAGAGTTCCAGGAAGAAACAAACCCAAACAGTCAAATGGAAACAGAGGAGAAACTGCCAGCCATGCCTCAAACTGTTTTCCACAGCAAAAGGACCACTTGAAGTGGGAGAGGAAAAAAACCCAAGAAGTTGCTTTCATTCTATTCTTAAAAATGGAAAGAGATGTCACTGTAAAGTATCACTGACAAATGTTTGTATAATAGAGAAAAATTAGGTGTTCAGAGTAATAAATCTGATGGATTCCTCACAGATATAATTGTAGGTACCAGAAATGTAAATCTCTGCTTCAGAAAATGTATTTTTGAAGATATTACTGCAAGGAAGGACTGAAATTCTCCTGCATTCAGATGAACCTCACCCAGCTGGCTGTTAAAGGGGACAGGTAGAGGACAGTGAGCAGGAAGCCATGCAAACTATCTCAGCAAGGGCAGTTATTAATCTTTTCCTCAAAAACCTACAGCTCAGTATAAGGAAAAGTAGATGACAGACTCATTTTACCTGGTGGCTTTGAACAGCAACTCCCAATAAACCCAACCAACTCTATATTGCTTTGCTTACATCTAACTTCAGAAGTAAAGAAGAGTGGCATTCATTACTCTAACTTCTCATCATTCTGCTGCTGAAGTAAATCATATCAACACAGCAGGAATCATGGCTTCTGGAACCCCTAATTTGATTAAAAACCAAGAAATGGCATTTAATTACCATGCCAGCTTCTGATCAATCTGCAGAAGGAGAACTGACAAGTCCTGCTTTGCCCAGACACCTTTTAACCTTCCTATTGCCATTACAATGTACATGGTGATGTTCAGATTTACAAACTTTCTGAAAAGCTCAAATAATCTGTTTTTATAAAGAAAATTTCCCATCAAGATTTACTTAAAATTTATTGGAACTCTGGAAAACACAACAGTTCTTACCCAGCTTCATCTGCTTTGTTGTTTCTGATCAACAAGTTCCCAGAGACTGAGAGCAATAAACTCACCTGAATATTTCATTCTTGGTCGTTATTTCTGTGTCTTGGCATTGCTTACAACACAGAGATGTACACTTAAAAACAAAAACAAAGGTCAGCAGAGTGACAAATCACAAAAAAGGCTCTTTCATTACAAAATTATGAAATTTTCAGGGCAGAAGACTGCCTGGTGGCAGTGTATCATCCTGGCAATATGGTTATGATGTCTGCAAGATGGTTCTGTACAACACTGGGCTTCTAGCACCACCTCTTGGCTAAAAAATTGCTAGGACTTGTTGGCATTTCTAACAAAAGTAAATATTGTTGTATGTTTCTTGCTTGTTGAAAATCCCATAGTATGGAGAGAAAGCATTTTCTTTCTTGACTAAACTTAAAAAGGGGAAGGAGGAAATAAAATAACACCCCAATTCATTAAGTATGATGTGGAACCATCACCCATTTTTGTTACAGATTGTAACAGTGTCACAGATTTGTTTTTGTGACACCAAGTGGATGGCAAGGGAAGCAGAAGGACTCACTTTGTTCATTATATCCAGCTCACACCTGAGCCTCTGAACAGCACTTCCTATTTTCAGCAGCTGGATCCGCAGCGCGTCGTCAATGGGCAGGCAGGCAGCAACTCTGTAAGAGAAATCTGGGAATGGGAAAGCACCAGGATCCTTAGAATTCCAGAGAGCACCAGCTTCTACCTACTCAGTTACAGCTAAGAGTGCAAAAACCTGGGTTTAAAGCAGACCTTTAGAGGTCATCCTGCTGCCCTAGGGATGGATCATGTACCCATCCATCCTCTCCTCAGATATTTGTCAATCCACACTGGAAGATCAGGAATGATGGGGAACAACGCTGGGAAGGGGATCTACTCTAAAACCAGAACTCTAAAACTTGGAGTCTGAAACCAACTTCCACTTTGACAGTGAATTACTAAACTTTCCAACCACGTTTATGCTTGCATTTCCCTTGCCAAAAGAAAGAAAGAGAGAAGGAAAAATGAAAGAGAACCCCAAACATCCAGAAACCTCCCTGCTGAACTGTAACCAAGGTCTGTTACCCACAGCAGTGCTAACAAAGAATTCTGCACTGCTCTGCAGGGAGAAGGAAAAAGACATCCTGCTTATACACTGCCTTCTGGATGTCTTTTTTTCCACATCTGAACAAAGACCAAAAAACAGATATAAAAAAACAATTTCAGTCAAGAGGACAGGCTCTTATTAAAAGGAATTTTAATAAATATAATAGTGAATTCTCAAGCAGCAACTTCACTCGGGTATCAGATGGCACAAACACAAGGCAGTGACTTTCCTACAGTCATTCTTTAACTTAACAGAAACCTTGCTAAGCTGAAAATCAGAGAACTGAGGGCTGGACTGCCCAGAAAAGTAATTATCTTGCACTCTCAGGAATTTTTAAAAACACACAAGACCAAATTTGAATAATAAGCCCAACAACATCATACCTATTGGGTTTGCTGGAAGAGATTCATCCTTAAGATTTTCATCCCATTCATGTAGCTGCCTCTTGACTCTTTCCATCAAGGTTTCCTTTTGTTAGAAGAAAAGCCTAATTTAAATACATAGGTATTGCTGTTTTCTTAGGAAAAAAAAAAAAAGGGAAGCAAAATATGGAGTAAGCTATTTTCCCTAGGTGGACATTAGATCTTAAAAGAATTACTGACTCATTTTGAATCTATGTCCTTTAAACTAAGAGCAAACCAGGGATGGGACGTGGGCCAAGGTGACCCAATGGCCCAAGGTGATTGTGGTTTTGTTTGAGATAAGGAGCCAGCTCTTCAAATTCTAGAGCTGTACAAACAAGAGCATGTGGGACAGAAGATGGAGTTCCTGACACACAGCAGAGCGCTGAACCTCTTATCTACCCCAGACATGCTCCAGCATGAGAACAACTACACAGAGGGGGAAGCTCTTCCTGCTCTTTTAACAGCTACCCAAAAACAATGCACTTCTTCAAAGGGTCACATATAAGCCAACAAAATTAAATATAGCTTTCACATTACCCAGTAATTCCATACTGAAATGTACAAAATAACTGTAGATGACTTGGTGCTACCCAGGGTGAACTTACAGCATCATACAGAGAGTAGAGCCAGGGAGGCCAAGATGTCAAACTTGCACAGTGGAACTTCCTCTAAAATGAAAACCATAAATATGTGTTCTTTAACATGAGCAGATTTTAAGGAGAGTTCTTGTTCAAACAAATAAAACAGAGGAGAAACACCTGATTATTTAAAGACACAACAAATTATCACCATCACAACCAGTACTTCAATGTGAAGCTTCCAAACCACTTCTCTGTGATATATGATGATAATTCTAAAGGGAAAACCCATCTGTTAATGACATTACTAAAAATGGCACCATGCAAGTTAGGAGTTTCAGAGGATGCTCTCCCACAGCACAACAACCATTGGTTAAGAAAAGCTGGGCAGCCTTGATGTTCAATTGCATACTGCTACCCACTCTCATTCTGGTCTCTATTTTTAAAAGAAATAATTTTCAGAAGGGCTCACTGAACATGAATGCTTGAGCCAGCCTACTGCAAAACTATTAAACAGCTTTATTACAGTTTTGGAGGTTTTTCAGAAGTGCCAGGTTGCCCTGTTTCACCCCACCCTCTCCTACTGACCTCAGTGCTCACTCTTGTCCCTTTAACTTCCTGTGCACTTGTTCACTGCTAATATTTGCTCTTTGAAAGGCCTGAGGACAAGTCAGGTTTACACTTGAGAGGCTTATGCTGGTGGAACTCTGCCAGTACTACACAATAACATGGTGCTTAGTATGGGAACAGAATTTATCTTGTCCAATTTGATCCTTTTGACAGTACATCTCATTGCAGGCTCCTGAAGGAAAATGCTACATGGCAGTGAAAGTGCACATTTGGTTGTATAAATGCAGCTTTTAGCACCTTTTAAACAGCACAGCTGTCTCCAGCACAAATCACACCTTATTATTCCCTCAAGCAATGCAGAAGTTTGTAGCTTAGGCCTGGCATCAGCTGCTTTGGACTCTTGAAAATCCTGCCCTACAATTTTAGTGTGAATTCCCCCCTGATTCCAAGGACTGTCACAGCTGCAGTGATGCAAAAACACTGCACACAAGCCAAGAGAGAATTTGTGCCTGTGAAGCAAAAGCAGAACTTAATACCCTAATGGCAATAGGAACATCTTAGTGATTATTTCTCCTCTACTGGTGACTGGGGTTTTTGGTTTGTCTTTGTTTTGTTTTGCTTTAAATCACAGCTAAGTATATAAAAACCTGGAAGGCCTCTGAAGAGGCATTAAGTCTGCATTTATTAGAAAAGCAGATCCATGTTTTCTGTAAACAAGTAACTGCAGGGACAGAAGTTAATCCTTTAACTGATGCAGCTTTTAAAGTAAAACCAGCAAACAGAACCATAGCTCTAAACAAAGACATTCACAGGTCTTCTGTTTCATCACTGAAGTTACCTCTCACCCACCTCTGCTCTTGAAAAACCTCTTCTAGCTCAGTTACAAAGAAACAGTCACATTTAACCAAGCCATTAACAGAAGTACAAAGCAAGAACACTGTCACTGTCAACACTGACTGCCAGTATTTTTATTGCCAAAGCAGTATCAGTAAAAGTCAAGGTGGTTCTTTGACCTGTCTAGAAATAAAATGCTGTAAACTTACTGGTTTTTTCTCCATCAACACTTCACCACCTACAAGCTTTACCAACCAGCACTCCCTCCAAGCTGTTTAGATTATGTAAAAACAGTGATACTACATTAACTCTCATGTAATATTAATCTGATAATACTATGATTAAAACCAAAGAGAAGTCATAATATAATTTATTTCCCCATTGTCAATAACTGATAAACTTTCACACAAAGGCAGGAGGCTGGCATCCAGCACCCCAGCTGTGCATTCTCCTCTGAAGATGAACAGATGGAATTTCGTCTTGATTTTCAACATACCACCACAATTACAGAAACCAAAAAAAGAAACACCACCCCCCTCAAACAGAACAAACCCAACAAAACAAAACAAAAAACCCCAAACCCATCAAGCAAGCCACCAGTAGCTTCCAACCTTTTGATATTTCTGCCACCACTGATGTAGAGCTCGGTCCTGCCAGGTGGGTTTGGGAGAGGGAAAGATGTGGCACCGGCTGAGAGACTGGAGCTGGACTGCTGACATGGTTGAAGGCAGCACTCTCTCAGGAAGGATCTGTACTTTAGCCTGCTGGATTCTGATAAAAGAGGAGAAAAAACCCAAAAAACCCAGATATGCATACACAGGCACAGGCTTAAAAAATTATTTTTCCGCTACTAAAAGCAGAGGCTTGTGTACCAGACTGATCAGCAAACAGTGCCACAGAACTGAAACAGGAATCCATTTCATCAGATTTTAGGAGCTGTACATCACATTACCTCAGGGAACACACAGCACATCAGTAGCAAAGCAAGCATAAACTATTTTACAACACAGGTTATCTCAGCCTGTAGAGAAACAAGATAAACCAGGTGCCTCGAGTGCCAAAGAGTGGGTGTGAGTCCACCTGTGCCTGGTTAGGACAGGCCCCCTATTACCAGGGGACCAATAAAGGTGGGACACACACCCACAGAGAAAAAGCTCACTCTGGTGCGAGGCAATGGAGAGGCCAGCAGCTCGTGGAGCCTCAGGAGCAAGAAAGGATCTTCCCGCTACATTTGGTGGAGAATGTGGGCAACTTGAAAGAAGAACAACTTCTGAAAGGCAGCAGTATGAGGAGCTGGCAACAGGAACATTCTCCCTGACTTGAAAAAGTGCCTGGGCTAACACTCTCCCTGAAAGGTATGACCAGCAAGCTCTTTGGATTGGAAACCCCTGAGCAGAGGGAAGCCAAGATAAGGATTCTCTCTTTGGAAACCCCAGAGCAGAGTGTGTGTTTGTATGTTTAAGTGTAATGTTCAGTGTTGTGTCAGTTTTACAAGCTAGGGTTAAATCCCGTAAGCTGTAAGTGTATCCTGTGTTAAAGTGTTTGTATCCTGTAATCAGTGTTAAAATGTTTGTAAGCTAGGGCAAACTGGGGTAAGAAAAAAAAAAAAAGAGGCAAATGTAGAGAAATAAGATAAACCAGGTGCCTCAAGTTGCCAGAGAGTGGGTGTGAGTCCACCTGTGCCTGATTAGGACAGGCCCCCTATTACCAGGGGGCCAATAAAGGTGGGACACACACCCACAAGGAGAAAGCTCACTCTGGTGTGAGGCAATGGAGAAGCCAGCAGCTTGTGGAGCCTCAGGAGCAAGAAAGGCTCTTCCCGCTACATCAGCCACTTGGAAAAATTATTGATGCCACTGCACTGAACTTTGGTCCTTCTAAACTGAGACAGAAACCACCTCTGTTTTTCCTTTAAACACAAGAATTAGCTGTCTAACAAATATTTTTTTGCACTGCCATACAGAATTCTACAAGGTAACAGCCAAAGTTTATTTGCTGGCTTTTTCCTTCCCTCTCACCCTTAGCTACCATTTCCATGTGACAAAATTTGGTGTCTTTGTATTCTAGAGCACCAGATATCTTGGTGTGTGGCAGAGTGAATTAAAGACAGACTCATAGTGGCAACACAGCAGAATATTCAACCATTTGAGTGTTGTATTTTTATATTTCTGTCTCCTCAAGTTACTTTTGGTTTAAAGTAACAGTCAGCTATTACATATCAACCCCTCAGAAAGGAATTCTAGCTGAAATGCAGTTTGCTATCTTTAAACCATAAAAGCTTCTGTGCTGAGCTAGAGCTCAAATCAGCAGAAACAGGATACAGACTGATCATCTTCTACTGCCCCAGCAGCAACCAGGTCACCAATTCTGCAAAGAGTCCAGCTATAGCTGTGTCTAAGGGCAGTGTCTATCAGGAAGAACTCTGCATTTTAAATAGGATTATGCATCAGAAATCCTGAACTATTAAGATGCATGTCATAAAAAATGTCCAGTACAGCTGAACTGCTTCTGGATACTGAATTCTCAGTAACAATGCTGCTGCTGCTGTAGTTGTCCCAGCACTGCCACCTTCAGTTCAAGCAATGGTTCTTCTAAGCTGTAAAATTTGGAATATTACCTGTAACCAAATGTGAGACACTGAGAAATAGCAAGCACAAGTGTATTCTTAAACTCATGACCTGGAGCTGAAAAAGGTGCTGAGCTCAGGCTGGTTTTAGGCCTCTATCTAAAACAATGCCACTATACTGAACAATAGCAGAACACAGAATATCAGCTGTAAATGTACAGATTTGAGTATGTTTGGCAAGACATGAAAAGAACTGCCAAGCAGTAACAGGAGAGGTAGCACATTCCTGTCAGTGAGGTATCAGTGAGTGGTCAGAAAGGAAGAGGTAAGACTGGCTGAAGGATGCACTGAGCTGTGGCAATGGTTAAAATAAACAACATTTAGCATTTGAGAAACTGAAAATGAGTCTGCTTGTAGTTAGCAGAAAGCAAGAACCTATTTTCATTTTCAAATATTCCTCCAGAAATCTCAGTCTGCTTTTATGTTTTACTAAGAGAAAATCAAATGAGAAAAGCAACCTGCATTCTCCAGCAGGAGTGCCAGACTCCAGCCCTCCCCTTTCCAGGGCAGCTTCTCATGAACACCACCCCTCTGGGCACAGTTACTGTCCTCCCTGTATCTGAACCATGCAGCCAAATCCTCCTGCCTGCTACTGAGACTCAGGAGCTGAAGATTGCTCAGAGTCCAAAAATAAACAAGTACATTGTTATTAGCTGTAGTGTCAGCCCCTGGCCTGCAGCAGTTCAGAACTACAACTGCACATCAAGTGATGAAGGGGAACACACCCAGTGCAGACCAGCTCTAGAAAGGTCTCCTTCCAGGATAAAAAAGTTATATTTTGGCAAAGGAATGGAACCTGGTTGGTACCAGGAAGGCTTTCTGCAATGCAGCAGCAGGCACACACTTCATATTGTACCCTCTCAGTTCACATCTGGTTTGACACAGGGATGTGAGAGACTTTGAAATAAAGCTTTAGAACTTCCAATGCAGGCAAATCAAGATCTTTTTCCTCAATTTTCATAAACAAAATCATTCTGACAGATGTTCTCTCATGAACATCAAATCAAACTACATGTGGATATTCTTCAGACAATTTTAGTAAGAAGTTAGTAACAACTGGAACAGAAGTCTTGGCACAGGAAATGTCAGAAGTCCTTAATAACCAGAGAAACTACTGATCAAGCATTCAATTAGTATCTACACTAATTAGTCAGTTGTGTGACTGAAAGGGCAGGTGCACCTGCAGTAAAATGTAAATGTTTTGGTGAAAACAACATTTGCAGTACATAAAATTAAACAGGTGATTTTCTTACCCATCTGACTGGGTTCTTATTTCAAGCACCTTGAACCTCTGTCTTCCTATTGCTTTCACTTTGACTGTTTCAATTCCATATTCCTGCTCCTCTCTGTAGGCATAAATTTCTGCTGTTGTCCCAAAATGTGCTTCCCTTTCACGTACGTTGCTAAAAGTAACAGAATTAAAAGGTTACATACCCCAAAGAGCATCATTCATCCACATTTCACAAGCTGGTCTCCCTGCACTGACTGTACATGATCAGTCTGACCAGAACAGTGAATTTGGTAAAATAACTTCAACTAATTCTCCCACTTTAGAAGTAATTTCCGATTTTTTTGTTGGTTGAGTAAACTGAAGGAAGAGGAAGGAACATTCTAAACTTCTTTCAGCACAGAGTATCCTTTATCTTTTCTGGTTTTCTATCATTTCCAGTCTCTCAACTGTAATACGTCTCTGCTGGTTAATTTACACAGAAACCAAGTAAATACACCTTCACAGCAATACAGTTCTCAAAAAGCCTTTATTTTTACATTTCAGATCATGCATTATCATTTAAGCAAGAGAGTGCAGTGTGTTCAGTTACTGAATCACAAGGCTGCTCAACCTAAAAAGCAGATCAGTACTGTCCTACACACAGCCCTGGCACTGTCACACAGCTCCCAACACAACATGAAAACCTCCTCAGTACTTATTGGAAGACAATTTTTGCCCAGCAACTCCAAACCACGCTGCATGTTATTCACCCCAGAACTGGTGCAACCATCTGCTTTTGCTTTACTATTCCAAGAAACTGCACTAAAAATACATGCTGCATACCATCAGCCAAGCCCACTCGTGTATTTTACCTGTATGCAAGAACAGCAAAGGTTCTGTCTTTCTGAATTAAATTCCGCACCATGCTAACCTCTTGAGGGCGAAAGAGCTGCAGGGGTAAGGTCTGTCCAGGGATCAGCATCACCATCACGTGGGGCAGCACTGGGATCACCTGGCAGCTGTCATCATCGTGCACTGTTCTCCCATGAAACTCTTCCATATCAGAACCTAAATACTGAAAATGGGAAAGAAGCGGCGTAAGGGGGCTGGGTGATTCCCAAGGGTAAAATAAAAGCAGGCCTTTAGCTGAAGGATGTTACAACAGGAGGCACAAAACTCATCAAAACCTCCTCGAGACTTATCTAGTGGATAATAAACATACCACATGGGATGTTGGCAAACTGGTATCAAAATTAATGACGTTTGGCTTTTCAGTTTCTTTCCTATCTTGATCTTCAACTTCCATTTCATTGTCATCCTCTTCCTCGCTCTCTGCTAATAAACACACACACAATATTGTGTCAAAATCAATCAGCACAGACCAAGATGATGAGAAAAATCAGAGAACCACAGGAATGCACTGAATATTCCCAGGCTATGGCCTTTCACAGGAAAGCAACTTTTGTATTTGTAAACTTGTGAAATGTATTCATTTCACAACTCTTGCAGTTACAGCTAAATCACTACTCTACAGAAAGGGTCAAAAGCTGCTATTTTATTTTTTGGAGTGCTAAAGAACAACGTTTCTCAGACAAAAATAATAAACAAATGCTGTCAGTTCAGATTTCCACTCCAGTAGTACTTCTTTATTTCAATCCTGAACGCCTCCTAGCAGTAATCCAGGATGCCACGTAACTTAGGATCTTGTAGGATGGCAAATAGAGTGTTTGAAGCAGAACAAACCTGAACACTGTAATGGCACACACCAAGCAGTAACCTGAAGGTCTACGCAAAAACTCCTGCTGATATTCTAGACCACTTCCCTGCTGTCAGCCTCTCCTGTGTGTCTCTCAAACACACACACACAGACAAATCCCAGCACAGGCACAACCCCAGCAAGGGCAGACAATGAGGGCAAGAAAAAATGATCCTGCACCACAAGGAAAGAGGTTACAGATTCCTGTTGGTGTTTTACCTAATTACAGAACTTAAAGCCATACAACACCATCTTCCTAACTAGAGTTAAAAACATTCCAATTCTCCATGAAATTTCTCTTCCATTTTATTCAGTTAGGAACTGCATATTACTCATCCAGCTACCACAATCATTAGCAGCTTTAATTGCCTTTTAGAGAGAGGCTGCTTCACTTGTTTTCCAGGGCACAAAGGGAATTAAGAGCAACTGATGAGAAAGAACCGTGGCCTGCAAAGTTTTGCTGGTTCTTGGCAGAAAGGGCCAGGGCTGCTGCTGCCTGCTGGTGGCAGGGACTCGATGACTCATTTTACTGCAGCAGCAGCACCATGTGAACGGTGAAAAAACACCTTCACTGCCCCCTTGGTTACACTACAGGAACAGGAGACTGAAAGCAAAGGAAACTGCATGAATTACACCCAGAACTAGGCGTATTTTTCTTAAATGACACCTCCAGTACAGCGAAACAAGGGAAACACCAGTGGCACACTGCAAAGCTCACATTTCCTTTGTGGCAGCTTAGGCATTCCTGGATGCTCATACTGGCCCACTAACACTACCAAATCTACTTAGAACACCTTTGTGCAGCAATGAGGAAATATGAATTTTTTTTTTAATTTTTTTTTTAATAGGAACAAGGTAGGAAATATTAAGGCTGCATTTCCTAAAATATTCAGGAAAAAAACCTGTATATTTTACATATACAAAATGCTTGAAGAATATCCTGGTCACACAGGTTTCAGGCAGAACGTCCTGATACGTTCTCCTCTACACACTCCTTATGAAATAATAGTTTTTTTGCAGTCTAGCAAGAGCTGCTTCCAAAACTGTGTGACCTCCTGTCAGCTTGGAGAGGCAGTACATGGTAAATCAGAGAAAGTGCATGTTGTTATGCAATGGGTATCCACAGGAGGAACTCCTGCTGGTGTACGTGATGGACAAGTTCCACAAACTCAGGAGGAACAGAGCAGGAGCCTGGGCCGTGTGTGGAACCAGCCCTGCCCCCAAGTCCTGTGCACAGACAGCACCTTCCATGCCGGCTCACTGAGGGGAGCAGAGGAGACGGACACCGAGCAGAGAGGTGCTCGTGCACCTGATGTTTCCCTCAGGAAACTCCTTCAGGCTTTCTTTGGTTTCAGAGCAAACCCGATTCACAGATAAAAGCGTCTGCGTTTTGCCCGCCGTGGTAGGGACCCTGACCTCGCATTTCGCCTCACCAGCTGCCACCACCGAACGAGGGACTCATACGCGGGCTGCAAGCGGCCCAGGTGCCCACCCCGGCCCGCAGAAAGCTGCATCTCCCCCCGCCACAGCCCGCACAGCACCGCCCACCCCCCCCGGGGCTCCGCTTGTCACAGCCCCGCAACCTCCCTGGGCAAAGTCTATCTGGGCTGCTCCTCCTCCCGGCCCTCCGGAGGTCAGGCCCCGCTCCCCACATCGCCTCCTGCCCCGCAGCCCTTCACCCGCAACCCCGCACTCCCTCCCGGCCGCCCCTTTTCCCTCCGATCCCCCTCACGGCCCCGGCTCCTCCCGCCCAGCGCCTCCCCCCCCAGCCGGCCGCGGCCATTACCGGGCACCAGCTGGAGGTGGTTCCCCATGTTGTTACGGGGCTCGCCACCTCCTTCCTCGGCGGCCATCGCTGTTTACCCGGAGAGGAGCCTGGGAAGCCGCCGGGGCGGGGGGAGGAGGCGGGAGGAGGAGCCGGAGCTGAGGGAGCTGCCGGAGCTGCCGGAGCTGCCGCCTGAGGCAGCGCAGGAGCCGCGGGCTCTGGTGCCGCCTCACGGGGAGCCTGGGGGCGGCGCGCGGGTCGGGGCCTGGTCCCGGCTCCCGGGCCCTCGTATCGTCCCAGCCCGGCTACTCCCGGGGCCCCGTGTTGTCCCAGCCCGACTCCCGGGCCCTCGTATCGTCTCACCCCGGCTACTCCCGGAGCCCCGTGTCGTCTCAACCCGGCTCCACGCGTGTTTTTTGCACGCTGTGGGTCTGGAGAGCGGGGCGGGAGGCGGCACGGGGCTGTGCCTCAGCTCTGCGTGCCGTACACCACAGTGGTTTTATTCTCGTTGAGAGTTGAGATGTGCATTAAATAAAAAAGTAATTTTAAAAAAAGGAGAAATATTAAGACCCTCTTTAGCAGGGCTGCTGGAAGAAAATGTCTGAGGTTTGGTGGTGTCCCGTGGGGCTGAAGGGCTGATGGCCCCTGACACAACTGCTCTGCACATCCCTGGTCATCACCTTCCCCTTCAGAACAACAACAAACACACCCCAAACAAACAAACACATCCCACAAAACAAATGAAAAAACACCACGAAACACACACACACACACACACACACACACACACGAAACCAACCAACCAAAAAAACCAACCAAAAAACCAAACAAAGAATAAAACCAAACCAACTCAAAAAACCCAAAACAAACCAAAAACCCCAAACCAAACCACTGATATCATGGCAGTGGGATTTCTCCCTTTCTGCCAAATGCCCACTTCTTGCTGGGAGCAGAAATCCCTACATCCCACCAGTGCTCCAGCAGCTCTGGGGCTCTCAGGCCCTGTCTCCTATCTCCCAAATGAGCTTTTGTTTCACAGAACCAAGTTCTGTACTTTCTGAGGTTCTCTACAACATGTCCCAGTTTCAGTTCAGCAATAATACTCTTCCTGGATCAGTCACAGAGTCAAATGATGACTATAGTCAGCAAGAAAAATGTATGTGGGTTGTTTGGTTTTTTTCAGAAATAAGTGTTTCTCTAAAACACATCTTAAAGGAAAATAGCAGTCTAATTTCTTTACCATCACGGGTGGGAAATTCCAAAATGCTCACTGTCTGTACTGAACTGGATATGTCATTAGAGCAACAATCAATACACATTTGCCAAAGGAGGAATATATAACAAATAAACAGTGTAATGACACATTATGCATTCATAAAAATCAAAAAAATAACACTACCAAGTTACAATTCCATAACCTTTTCTGCATTGTACACATAATTCTGGGGTGTTGTATCTCTTATATGTATCATTAAAAATCAAATGGTTTTGTTGTCAGTCTGGGAGCCTGAAGGATTAGAAAACCCCAGCCATTTCTTCTCCAAACCCTGGGATTTGATTAAAAGCCATTATGCTAAATATTATTTTACTTCTTTTAATATGCTAATATTTTTAATTTCTGTTGAGTTTTTAATTACTGAGGGGACACTTGAATCACACTTTTAAGCTTGTTTCTGCAGCCTAGAGGGACAATATTTTTTAATGGCAATAATTCACATGACTGAAAGAGCTGACGTTTCTTTTAGGAAACACTAAATACAATAATAATAATAATAATGATAAAATTATGAGTACTGGAAAATCTGGGACCAAAACCCAAGAGTTCCCTAGTTCTTACCTTGGATAATATTGCATCTCTTTATCACCTTAACAGTGCTAAGAGCTGTATTTGTGTGCAGCATATGTAATTCTACCTATTGTCTTACATGTAAATTCAATTCCCCAAAATGGGCATTACCTCTAATTTAGTCTCTGACTACAAATTACAGACATTATTATCCACCAGCCTTTCCTACAGGGACACAGTGAAGGCACTGTGAAGATATTTATTGAGATCCAACTTCTGTTTGGTTACATGTTACTCAGGATGCTTATTCAAGATGTTGAGGCATGGTTAATTCTGGGAGATTTAAGCTAAACTGCTAGAAAATACATTGAACATATAAACATTGACATTAATTCTCACAAAAGGCAGTCTTTACCTTGAAGAGTCATGAATCTCACACTTCAATCCAACCTGGCACGAGCCATGTTCCCAAACTGCTGCTCTTCCAGCAGTGTTCACCCTGGGCTGGAGACAGAAAGCAGCAGTTTGTGGGTGGAAGAGCAACTCTGTAAAGTTATTTTATTAAATGTGGTGAGGGCAGGCATATGTATATCCCAATGTACTGCACTTAATCTGGTCAGTGCCAAATTGCCCAAATTACTGTAATTTAGAGGAAATGAGAGCACTTCAATACAACAAAGGGCTTTTTTCTTTTGAGCTGCTGTTATCAAAGATCCACACAGCCAGCTGTGAGGAACTTGAGTTTTATTTCAGGAGTGCTGTTTTTAAAAACATTGATTTACAAACAAAATGTCAGTACCATGCTCTCAGACCCTGTGAGGTTTAATGCCCAAATTCACACTGGTTCTCTTGTACCTTGCAGTTCCTGGTTGGGAATAGCAGGACTGTAAAGCTGCTGTTGGTTACCCCTTAGTCTGGAGTCAGAGGGCAGCAATCACCTTTCTAGAAGAAAAACACAGAAAAGAACAGCAATGTAAAGGCTGTAGCAATGGTTAGAACTTCATTTGGTGTTGCTGAGGGGTGGTACTTGGGATGAAGACACCCAAAGCTTGAGTGCTGGTTACCTGAGCCAGCTTCATTAATTGTGGGGGCAGTTCTGAACAAAAGGTGTCTGCAAACAACCCCCAACCTCCCACTGGTCTGCAGTTCCTCCACACAGCACAGAATACACTCTACTAAAAATACATCTCTATGCCCCCAAATCCCAGTGCTTCTCCCCCATTTTCTCAGCAGATGCACTCCTGTGTCCTCAGCAGGAAAAACTGTAAGAGAAGAAGAAGAGGGACTCACAGCAGCTGCACTGACAAAATGCCATGTAAATTCCAAAGCTCCTGCACATCTCTCAGCCCTCTCCTCTCTCAGCTCTACTCAAGAGAAAGGAAATGTGCAGAAAGTAGAAGCAGGCAGTGCAGTGTCTTCACCTCCATACCTGAAGTGGAGACTTCAATTAATTTATTTCTGGGCTAGGAGGCACTAGATGGTGCTGTAACATACACTTTGGCAGCTTTTGGTTCTTGGGGAGGATTAATCTAAGTTGTTGGTTCTATTTTTAGGGGATTTACAGCAAACAGAAAAGTTTGATCTCTGACCTAATCCCTTTAAATTAAGTTTTTATGTGTTTCTGCAATGTCCTGGTTTGATTACTTCTGTTTAAAAAGTAACCTGCATAGCCCAATTAAACTAGAAAAAGCCCTGTGTAGGTATGTCATTGATTTCTGCTCTGCCAATAAATTGGGCTGTTATACACCCAAACCCGTTAGTTATAGGTAGAACAAAGTAATGTGTCTAAGTATTTCAAAATAAAAAGGGAATCTCAATCTTTAAATGATTAATACTGGCTCTAAGAAAGCTGTTACAAGGCAAAAAGAAAATCTTTACTTTCAGGGCAGAACTGCAGTTGAAGGCCCTGGTACACAGCCCCAGTAAAGAGGGAAAAAATTTCTTTTATTTGTAAAGCCAGAACAGATCCTAAGCTGTCAGCTTCACACACCCCAGGTTATCAAATCTGCCATCCCAGAATGGCTGCATCCTTAGAGTTGTCTGTCCCAGAGTCACATGAACTCAGAGAGAACACAGTCAATGGAGACAGGCAATTCCAAAAAAAAAAAAAAAAATTAGTGATGAGCAGGAGAACTACTCTGGAAAGTCAGGTGGTTGGACAACACTTGGGAAGCTGAAGAGCAGCAGATAACTGGTTTGTCACCCAAAACTGAATGCTTGCTTCAGCTGGCAGTCTAGTAAGAACAGGGCATATTTACAGCTCTTTTTTAATATTTGCTGCCTAGGTCAGGCTGGCGTGACAAATGAGCAGCTCTGAATATGCAAAAGGCTTTCAGACAAAGAGACTATTAGCCAAACATGCCCATTACTATGCGTAGAAGCAAATTCTCTTGCCAGTGAACTCTTGCCAACTAACAAACTATTTGGCACGTGTGCAAAACCCATATTCAACCCAAGTGACAGACAGCATGGGACAGAAAGCAAATGTGGTGCAGTAAAGAGAATAGAAAGGGAGGAAAAACTCCATTTTAGATAAAGCACTGGCTGGAAGGGTATTGGAGAGACCCCACGTCCTCAGGTGGCCTTTAGTATTGGCTTTGCATAATTCCAGAGGTTCCAGACAGCTCAGAGATGAGTGTGCCCTGCTGAGAAAAGGGGCCAAGTCCTGCTGGTCCTGTGTGACTGCTGCTCTTATAAATAGAGCTGTAAATCAGTGGTGTCAATGGGCAGCTTTACAATTGCTGATGGAAATGAGAGCTGGACCCTAAAGCCAGATCCTGGGCAGCTCCAAATGCTCCTGTGGCTGCTTAGAGAAGGGTCAGGGAGAAAAAGAGCAGTGGTGCTGAGCTGAGCTCCTGTTACACCATTCTGGAAAGAAACATTCTGTTCATTCTGTTAGGATTTCTTTAACCTGTTCTGGGAACCCCTGTGGTGTGCATGGCTCCTGGGCCACCAGGAGATGTGTTCATGGTTTTAACATGGGGGTTAGCACAGACCTGGTGTGTCCACAGCTGGTGCTGCAGTGAGCATCTCATCTTACTTTTAATTATTTTCCAGAACAATTTTTGTGGTTGTCTTTGTCTTAATTAGGTGGCAAGATCTTCACACAGCATATACAAGAGTAACCCACTGAGTCTTACCAGCTAGAACATTTATTTTTGTTTCTCCATGGTGTCAGCCATTCAGACTGCTGACAGTCCCAGTCTTGCTCTCCCAGCATCACCCAGCATGAGAACCTGTGACTACATCCTCAGGGTGTGGGTACAGCCTCAGAGAGGTGTTCACAGGTTGCCCCCAGAAGCTGTGGCTGCCCCATCCCTGGCAGTGGTGAAGGTTGGATGGGGCTTGGAGCACCCTGGGCTGTGGGAGGTGTCCCTGACCATGGCAGGGGTTGGAACTAAATGAGCTTTAAGATCCCTTCCAACCCAAACCAGTCTGGGATTCTGAGATTCACATTCTTCTGCTGCCCCACATTTAAAATCCAGCCAGCTGCCAGTTTTGACTCTATTGGAAGGAAAAAAAGGATCTTGCTGCCAACTGCATGGATAAAGAAACCTCTGTCAGATAACCTCTCCCATGTTCAAAACCACTTACAGAGCAGCATTTTCTCTGTACGAGTGTAACCACCACATTAAGAGGATTCCTCTACCTGGGAGAATCTCCCAGCAACAATGGTTCTGTGACCAGCAGCTTTAAAGGGCTCCAGAAAAAGTGACAGGGAAAACCTCTGCTGGGAAAGGGAGGGAAATACACCTCCTGAGAAGGGGAATTCTCACTCTGCAGCAAGAGGTTTTCCAGGTATTTGATTACCAGTGGTTTTAGAGTACTTGCTGAATATTCAGCTGCCACCAAAGTGGCTCTCAGGTGAGAGCTTTCTTGTGTTTGTGTGTTCAGAGAGTTCAGGAGCTGTGGATGAACGTGGGGGTGATGTACACACCGTGGGGCTGGGATTCCAAGGAGGAAGCACTTATGGGAAAACTTCATCACAAGGACGTTTCCATCAAAGGATTTAAGAAGCAAATAAATAAAACAATTATTTTAAAAACCTTGTAAAGCCAAGGATTTGTTTAAATATCAGATAAAGCAGAGAGATTAAGGAAACAGGTCCTAGCAATCTACAGGGTAATACATCAAAATGCAGCAATCACATCTGAAGCTGGTACCTAATTGCTGAGAAAACAGCACTTGAGAAATAAAATAGCAGCCCTCAGAGTTATCTCACCAAATTCTCCCCGTGTTTAAGAGCAGATGTACACCCATTCCAAAGGAAACCAATGTTTCCAAACCCTCACAGCTCATTTATAGGGCTAATTAGCTGTAAATAGTAAGATTATTAACATTATTAGTTGAATATCACTAGCACACATGAAAAATTAATCAAAGTAGAAGTTCTACTACTGAAGTCCCACTTAGGATTTAATTTCCTTCAGTGGCTGAGTACTTAAGATTTGCAGCAATATATCATATTCTGTCAGGCATTCACAAAATAGTTAATTTTCTAAATTGTGCCAAACCACTGCAAGCTCTACAGTTTAAAACACTAATACCACCTCAAAATTTGTCATTGATTTCATGCATCACAAGTTTTAAGCCCCTGAAGAAGGCAACAAACTCTTCCACAAGGAGCTGACCTTTATCTAAGGCAAGGGTTTTTTCAGAGTATTTTATATGTGTAATTTTTTGACACTTTGTTCAACAATCCAGGATGGAGGCCCATTCCTTTTGCCTTTGCCTGAATTTCTGAAAATTCAGTTAGTCTATTAATATTTTCTTACAAATGAGGACAATTTACTAATGGCTTTAGAAGATACAGAAAATTGTATGTATTCTCTCCTCTTTGGTACTGCTCTGTTCAAGTCTCTTACCACTCCTTCCATATTACAGATGGCAAATCTACAGCACAAAGGCTGCTAAACCACCCCTGAATTAATTCCCAAAGTCAGGTAAAATGTCATCCCATTGTTCAGTTGAAAATCATCCCCCCAGCACCTGTATCATAAGGAAATGAAAAATGGAAGAGACCATTATGCTAAGTGGCTTTTTGGAAAGATGAAGCAAAAGCTATAGAAATGATTTATAGTGGGAGGGCAGCTAAATGCTGGGTTTTCTGTGGTTTCTGGAGGTTTTGTTCTTCCCCTGGATTAGCAGGGCTTGAAATCAAAAGAGTTCCCAGCTAGAAATGTTTTCCCTGACTCGATCATTAGGGTCTGACACTCAAATGGAAGGAGACTGGCCATTTTCTAGATGCAAAATGGAACAATTCCCTTTTAATGCCCTATGTATTAGGACTTGAAGAAGGCTTAGTTAGAGAAATAAGCCTTGTTTCCCCTGAGTGCATGGATTGCATCTCATTGTATCCAGCCCTGAGCAAGCAGAGGCACAGGAATCAATAGTGCAGTGGAGATGCCTTCCCCTGGGCATTGCAGAGATGTTTAACCCTTCCAAAGGAAAAGTGCTTGCTGCAGAAGTCATCTCCAGACACACCAGGATGTTAACACAGGCAGCCAGGAACACAGGCTTAAAAACTTGATGATAATTCCTGGGTTTCCATGCCAGGAATTCTTGAAGTGCTCTGGCATCCTTCACACCTGGTGCTTCTTGCTTCCTGCTGGCACCCACTGGAGTAACTGGTTTTAGCTTAAATTCAGTGGTTTCACATCCCCTCTCTTGCTCTTCCCAACAATTTTATTTTTGGGGGTAGTTTTGCATCATTTCCTAATAGAGCCTCTAAAAGCAGTGGATTCAGGGATACTTTGTAAGGAATAACTTCCATCATTTTCAAGCCTGGCTGTGGTTTGTGAGAGACCTTGGAATGGGTCAGAATGGGACAAATTGTGTGTGAAATATATTATGACCTTCAGACATTCAGGGGCTGATTTCCAAGGGAAATTCCTGCTGACAACTGCTGCAAGAGACTGAGTCCTTAAGTCCACCAGAACATACAAGTGGCTTGGAAACAAGATGAAAATTGTAGTCCAAGTTGGTTAAATCTAGCCAAAATAATGCAGCTCTGTTAAATGTCTGCACTCCTCATTCCCTGCACTCCCTTGGAAGCTGAGCAGTCACTGCATGCAAATAAACCCCCCCTGCACTCAGAGCAGGCTCTGCAGGAGTCACTTCCAAACCAGCAAACTGCTCCATTAAACAGCCCTGACATTAGCCCTGACATTAGCCCTGCACATCTCCCAGCCACTCCTCACTAAATTAGATGACAGGGTTTATGAGGTTGCTAATTACAAAAGAACTAAAGGATGCCATTCAATCAATGGAGACATTAATTTAAATTATTCCAAGTACAAATTATTACAATTATTACAAGCGTGATGAAGTCAAGCTCTCTGAAACTGCCAAGCAAGGCTTCTGTTCCAACTTTGCCCCATGCAACACCTCTAGCACTCACCTGGAGGAGGCATTTTTGTCATGTTTGCATCAAAGGGCAAAGTATGAGTTTCCATGAATGCATTAGGGGGTCATTTACCAGCAGGTAAAGTCTGATGTTCCTGGGGCACATGGATTTAAAAAAAATCTTTATGGGAAATGTGTGTCTTAAGCACTTACTTGGATTAGTTTTTGGAGCAGAGATGATCGTGGGCAAAGGCACATTTGTCAGATTTCTGTTGTGGTTGGACTCATTGAAACGGCAAGCTGCATGGAGGCAAAGAAATGAGAGGTTTGGGGAACTGCACAAACAGGAAAAGGAGAATTTCACAAAGTCTTGGGTGTGCAGAGACAAACACTGAGATGTCACCAGAATTTTAAAGCAGATTCATACCTGAGAAACACAGAAGTCAGCAGATGATCAGTGGGAGGCAAAAGAAAGTGCCCTCAAGAACACTTGCTCCAGCAAAGAATCTGAGGTTTGTTCTTTCCCCTGTTCCTGAGGTGTCTGAATAAGCAGGATTGAGCCTACAGGCTCCACATGGGATGCCCATCGATTTTTTCTGAAACACAATCAAAGGCAAAGAATATATTCCATTGACAGAGCAATTATATTATTAATAACTGCATGCATATAAGTTCAGGACTGAATGATAGCAATTAAATTTAATTAACATCCGTGCAATGCTTTGTGGGCATAAAGTGCCATGCAACTCTAAAGAGTTCTTAGAATTAATCCTATTTTTAGGATTTATTAATCCTAAACCAGTTTTTCCTGCATTAGCCCACTGCTAACCATGAGTATCTCCATAGGCAAATTCAGGTGGCACTCCAAAGCTTTAGGATGGTTGAAATTCTTTTGCATGGAAAAGTGTTTCCCTGAAATCAAGTTCCACTTGAAACTGGCAGTAATAAGCAAATCAATATTGATGGCATTTTAAAAATAAGCATATTCTTTCTATTGCTATTGATTCTAGCAGGGCTGACTAAAGAGAAGATATACATAAACACACCAAAAAAAGAAGAGTTGGGTATTAATGACATCTTTCATCATTGGAGGCAGGAATACAGCTGGAAAGTATTGATCACCTTAAAAGCCCCTACTAACTAAAAAGCTGTTGACTTAATATTTTCTCTAATCCTCCATGAAATTTTACAGTAAGTCCTGATGTATTTTCTGTTAGGGGTTTTAGGGCTGAACTATATCATGCTGTTATCTGAAGTGTCAGCTCGAAGGCTTACACTGCAGATGGTGAGAGTGATGTTAAAGGTGGGCAATAACTCTGACAAAGCAAGGATGGTTTCAGGGATTTGGGAAATAGATACACTTTTTATCATATATTATTCTGTAACTTTTAAATAACTTTTATAATTAGAGAATAATCTAATATTCATTTAATCAGTGGAAACATTGGTCCTGTTCAGAATTCCTCAGCTAGTCAGAAAAATCCCTCACCTTTGTGCAGCCAACTCACCAGTCATTTTATTTCATTGCTTATTTTCCTGTCACTAACACAATCTAGTTTTGCAAAACTCCACTGAATGATCTTTATCAATGTTAAATACAGGAACAGTGAAAGAAAACTTACTCAAATATCTGAGCTCTTCAGATCCCATTAAAGTGGGGGGATGATTATTATAATTTTTTTTTTTGGTTTGCATTCTTAGTTCACTGAAGTGAAGCTTATCTGGTTTACATCTTTACTTTCCTTGTGTTTAGTATCACAATGATGTTTAAAGGCCTGGCCAAAGGTGTGGTTGTACTGCCTTGACTCTAATACCACCTTCCTACCCCACATGAGAGCATCCAGCAACCCCTCAGCAGTTCCCCTGAGCTGCCTTCTTTACACTTCAAGTGCATTTACAAGAATACCTAAAAGCTATTGCTACCTAGCACCAGAATTATGAGACCAGCTCTTTGCTTTAAAAAAAAAAACAAAAAAAGACTTTTTGATTAAGTGCTAGTTGGAAAAAAAACCCCCAACAAAACAGCTTTAGGAGAAGTGCATTTACAGAGCTCCTCACTCACATCACTTGACCAGCATAATGGGGCCTCCCTGGGTTACCTCTCATTTTCCAAGATCTCTTCATATACCAAAGGTGACAGATAATGGGTTTCAACAAGAAAAAATAGACCTTTCCTTTCTTTTGCCTCCAATAAAACTAAGAACTTCTCTTGATCCCATCGGTTCAATCTCATCCTTAGTGACTGATCTTGGCTCAGTCCTATGACCACTTTTTAATGGAATTATCTTTATTATAGGAACAGTCACATGAGAAATGGGCCAACACGAGCAGGTTGCTCATGTGCTTTTTTGCAGGGCTGGCCACAGCTTCTCAAAGCCATTTAGGCACCGCAGCCCCACTGACACCCTTCCACTCCCCTGGGTTTCCTCAGTGGGGTTTGGCCCCATCCTGGGCTGGGAGCACCCCTGGACACTGTCCTGGTGAGGAGGGGACACTGTGGGCAGCAGCCCCCATGGCTGTGCCCTTGGTAGTCAGAACACAAGAGCCAATTATTTTAATGACTGGAAATTAACTGTGAATTTCTTAAGGGCCCAGTGAAGCAAAATGTTTTCAGTCAATCTACCCACGTTAATAACAGGCCGTTAGAGACTGCTTACAGCCTTAATATGATGAAGTACATCTGCTCTGGTTTTCCAGTTAAGTGTTAAGATATCAAGCCTTGACTTGCATCTTTCTGAGGAAACAAATGAAAAGGACAGAAAAAAACCCCAGACTGCTGGAGCACATTGCACCTGAGCACCTGGGGGTGTGTCTGGTGGTGACACATGGTGACACTCCCAGATCCACAGTCACTGCTCCAGCCCAGTGTGGCTGTTCCTGCTCTGCCTGGTCATTGCTGACTTGCTTTTTCTTTGAATAGCCAAGGAAATGCAATTACAGAAGATAAGCAGGAGGATGAGACTCTGCAGGCAGTGGTTGACAAACAGTTCAGTGAATTTGAGCACCTCCATCACATGGCAGAGGGTGAAGCAGCTTTAACAGGCAATATCCAGGCAGTTCTGAGTATCCATGCAGAAAGAAATCACCTAAAGTCATAATTCATTTTTTAAAACGCTGCCTGAGATTGAGCCTCTTAAAAAGAAAAATGTCACCACTAATTCAGGGAAGATTTTTCCTTCAGTCACAAGTGCTGGTTGGGATACACAGCCACGTAAAGGCACTCAGCCCCATGCTCTGAAAACATTGGAGAGGAACACCAGGACCCTGGGATCAGAACTGTGCCCCTACACTCCTGTTCTCTGAATTTTTAAATACTGAAGAATTTAACATCTTGGTTCTGCTATTGACACAGCAATGTTTAGTTTGTGTCTAGTCAGTCTGATTACTGAAATGGAGCTCAGAGCATGCACAGGGTTGGTCCCACTGCTCTCCCAGTGTCCCACCTCCCTTACCTTGTCTCTTTGAAGGAAATAATCACAGCTTAAAGTCCCCACTGCATCCACTGCACCCTCAGCTTGCCCAGCATCCAACTGAGCCCTGTGGTGCCTCTGCTTTGGCAGCCAAAAAATCCTGGGCCTTGGTAGAGGAGAGAAATGATTCCTCCTCTCAAAGGATGCTGCAAGGGAGGGGTGGCCAATCCCCTGGCTGTGCTCATCACTCTCGTGGCTGATAAACCAAGAACCAAGATGAATTTCTCTGCAGTCATTCTCCTTTTGCCCATTACCACCTGCACAATATAACCTAACTGCAGATTTCTTTGAGACTCAGAAATAAAGAATTGTTTGGATGTTTATTAAACAACAGAGCTGAATGGAATTAGTCACATTATGATGTCTGGAGTATGAAAGTTAATTGGAAGGCACAATGATTTGCTAAGGTTTGAAATACCAAATGGGGTTTTGAGTAGTGATAACTAGAATCAGAATGTAACTGGAAAATGGAAATTTTATTTTAATTCCTACTGAAGCACTTTTGTTAATGAGATTGTTGTGAGAGGCTGATCACAGCTTGGGTTGCAGCTCCGTATTTAAATGTTATCCCAGGGAACACTAAAAACAGTGACCAGACCCCAGCCAGACTTGGACACTGGAACGGGAATTAAATGTTTCAAAACCAAACACAAGAGGGGAGTGAGAGTGGCAACTGGGAGGAATTTTCTGGGCAAAGAAGATGAAGAACAGCAGCTGCCTGAAAGGGATGGGCTCAGAGCCCCACCAGGCACCCCAAGCATCCCCCCACCCTACAGCTTTTACTCCCCAAAGCACAAGCAGTGGGGTTGATAATGTAAACTCAGTATGTCAACACTATCAGTCCAGAAAAGCCACTTTGGCTTTTTCTCAACAGTTTTCCACCAGTCTTCTGTGCCTGGAGTGTTTTCTGGTGCTGTGGGGCATTTTGTTGGTAGAAGAAACACATCTGTAGAAAAGACCAGCGTGTTCATTCCCTAGATTAAAGACAAATAATAGGAAGGGATCCAAATTTTCTCAGCAACAGTGGAATAACTCTACAATAACCCACAGAGCCCTCTGAGCATGGCACAAAGCTAAAACTGGATTTCTGCTGCACAAAGCAGAAACACATGCCATTAACTGGAAAGCTGAAATGAGTGGAAGGAGGTGGAAATGTTGTTTTTCCCTCTGAAATGCTTTTTAATGTGATTGCAAAGAGCTTGAAGTGCAAAGCAAGGCAGATGGGGCAGAGGCAGCTCTGGGGTTTCTCACTCCCAGATGGGGAGAGGCTGCCATAAATCAGGAGCAGTGTTTGATAAATGGACAGGAAAGAGATATTGCGGATTTTCAGTCCTCCTTGGAGTATTTCCAGCAGTGGAAGGTAAGGAAAAAAAAGAAAAGGAAGGAAAGAAAGTAGCAGAAGTGTCCCTGTTTCACTACTCACACTGTATCACAGGACAGGAGGGATGCAAAGCTTGGCTACTCCTGCTCTGCCTCAAAGGATCTTCAAAGGCCTCACTCATTTTATGAGGGCACTGAACTAAACTCTTCTGACTTTTTGTTTGTTTGTTTGTTTACCAGGATAGCACAGAATTTTTGCAAAGACATTTTTGTTGTTATCAAGAGATGACAGGAAAGAGAATGTTTTCCTCAACAACTCCTCCTTGCCTCTGGAAGAGCCAACCTCCTCCTCCCCTTCTTTCTCCTCCTCTTCCATCTTCTCCTTTTCCTTCTCTTCCATGGAAGATAAGGCACCAGCTGGCATTAAGAAGAAAACACCCTTTTTCTTCTCTCTTCCCTCTCACCGTAACAATTATGAATTTCAATTTTATGTTGCACTTTCTGCCACCATTTTGGAGGAACTCCTTGCTGGCCATGAGCAAGTTGTGTGTCCTGGGAGCTGAGGATCCCTGACTCCAAGGGAAGTTAATCCAGTTTGCACAAGTCAAGGACCAGATCCTCTTAGCATTTTATTACAATCTTCTTTTTCCCCTTCATTTCCTTTTATGTCTCTCTCCCACTAATCTCTTAATCCTTGCACTCAGCAGGTTGTTTATTGTTTATCTAAACATCTCCTACTGTTGTCTAATATTCCCTTCCAGCCCTCCTTAAACATTTGGCTATTCCTGCCCTCTCTAAACATAACCTAGCCCAGGACTGAATCACACTGCAGTCCTTTCAGTTTAGCATCTGCTTCTTTTTCTCCAGTTTCTCTTGCCCAAAGTCCCACATTTCAGAACATCTTTGTGTCTCCAATGTTTTGCTCCTCTAACAATCACAGAGCTCCCACAGAGCTCTGCTGAGAGGCAGCTGAGTTGACTACAGGTTTAAAGATCACACCTTTCCACTAGCATCAGCCCTTACCTAACTGGAAATTAAAACTATTTCCATCTTTTAGATTGTTTTGCCTTCAGCCAGGAGACAATTGCTGTTGCATGGGAGTTATTCCTGAGATACTGCTTTCTGCTCATTCCTCTGCAAGGACAGAGGAAAAAAACTTAAAAAAAATTATGCAGTGCTATAAGCTTAAAATATGTGGAGAAGGGGAAAATAACAAATCTGAAACATTTGCAAGAGAAAACATATCATGAAATTCAAATTCCTCTAAAATTTACAAAACAGAAAAGTTGTCAAGTGTCAGTCCAAATTTCTTCTTACATTTTGTGTTTTCACCCCCACCTCCAAACCTCCCCCACACTCCCAGGACAGGTGGCAGCAGAAGGGGGAATTAAAGCTTTAGACTCACAGGAACCCTCCACAGAAAGGACAAACTGCCCTTGGCTTGGAATTTGCCATAGTCACACTGGTCAGGAAGATAAACTGTAATTTAAGGAAGCATAATCTGGGATAACCAGGTTTTACAGGCATCTAAATAATTCTTGAAATTATATCTCCTGCATTTCAAAGTCCCCTCCATTAACTTGTGCCACGTCCTTTGCCCTCAGTCCCATGGGCAGTGTCACTTTCATGGCACTGTGATGCTGCTCCATCAATGCTTGGCTTGATGTCAAGCAGGAATTTTGTATGAAAGCTGCTGCCATGCCTCCTGGCTGAACTAAAAAGCAGCACCCAGAGCCACCTGGCTGTACCTGGGCCTTCCAGCCTCCTCCTTGCTCAGAGCTGCTTTCTCTAACCAGGAGCCCAACCAGCACCAGCACCATGCCCAACACTTTGTAGGTTCCTCTTGCCCATCAGGGATCTCTGTGAGTGTTCATTCATTTTCCCTGATTATCCTAATTGTCCAAGGGTAAACAGGAAAGATTTGAGACATTCAAAGGCTTTGGCCATTGCCTTTTGAAACCTCAGTGTCTCCAACCTCCCTCCTTTGTGTCAGCCCAAAGGAGCAGGTGATGGCTGGAAGATGAGCTGGCAACTGCAGCAAGCCCCCTATGGATTTATACCTATGAAAAAACATTGTACTGACTTTTCACAGAATACATTCTGGAGCAGGGAAATGGTATTAGACTTCTCAAGCAAGTCCTTTTTCACTCACAGCCATTCTCATACGGTTTAGCAGTCTCGACATGAAAGGAATGCAGTAGAGGCTGCTACAAAGCTCAGCTGTACAGCTCTTATTAATTCCACAATACCTCCCATCCGTGCATCACTTAAGGTGAGAATGTATGCCTTCCCATGCCTCCTAAATTCTGGCTATTTTAAGAAGTATTGAGCGGGGTTCAGCAGGATCCTTTGTCAGCACATCGATCGGGATTTGCATGGCAGGCAGTTTGGGTACAGTCCTGTTTCCAACAGCACACCCGAGTGTTAACCACCAAGTGAATCCCCTGGCAATTTATAGCCCTGTTCTTTTCAATTTGCTCCTTTAAGTCATTCAGCTCCTGACAGGGCTCAATTCCAAACACTTGGGATTGTTCAGCACAAACCAAAACGACATCGTCACGGGATCGATGCAGCTCGTGGCAAACTCTGAGCAGACCAAGGTCTCCCAGGATGTGGTTTGCAACAGGAGCTTGTCACAGGGACAGGAATGCCTGGGAACATCCCCTGGGCTGCTCCTTCCCCCCTCAGCCCACTACCACTCATTACAGATAGCACCAGGACTTTTTTTTTCTGCACACATCTAGAATTCCAGGGAGTTCCCATGTCCTGGTGCTGGGTGAGCACCTGGCTGTGCCTCCCCGATCCTTCTGTGACCAGGGTGACTTCAGCAGCTTTGCCATGCCAATTAGAGACATAAAAATTCATTCTTCTAACTGGGCTCATTATGAAAGCAGGTTACTACATGCAGATTCAGCTAATGTGAGCATAAAACCCCTGTCTTTCTGAAGCAGTGTTTGGACAGATGGTTTTCCTCTCTTTGTGAAAGGTTTCAGTCCTCAGCCCAGGCTGCCTCCAGCCAAGAGGAGGTGGGGTAATGGTCTCCTAATTGATGCTGGACAGGCTGAAACCACTGGCTTTGAGTGGAAGGCATTGGATGTAGTTTTCTTCCACAAAATTCAGCCCTAAAAAAGAAATCATAATCCCCACTGACCGGGTTAGCACCAGGAAAATCTCTATTCAGGAAAATGCTACACCTGGGCTGCTGGTTCTTCCCTGGTTTACACCTTCTTCCAAGAAAAACCTGAGCCTGTTTCCTTAAGAGGTGAGCCACATACACCCAATAAATAGTGACAATTCCTTCATGTTTCTGAGTTATGGATTAGAAAAACAGTCTCAGCAACACTGATCAATGGGAACTTCAACAAGAAACGTGGACTGTCTATTACATTTTCTCCCAATTACCATCCTTCTGCTGAGAATTGCATTTTATGTGCCTCCTGGCCTTCAAAAAAAAGGAGCAGGATTTTAAAAAGGCTTGTAAAAAAAAATAAATTTTTTTTATTGAATCTAAACACCATATAGCCAATTAAGTTGGTAGCAAATTCTGAACTGCTGGTGCAATGTTTGATGGGCTCTACAAAATCATTGAGAGGTTTTTTTCCACTTAGTAGCAACAGCAAGGAAAAAGGAATTAAAACATATTTTTGGGTTGACACATTCCCCCAGGAAGGTTTTATTGGCTAAACATTTGAAGAACTTAAAGGCCACTCAGAAGCTTTTGTCCAGCCTGGATAGGTTTTACAGCCCTGTAAAGCCTCCAAGTTTGCCCTTTTTTTAGCTAATTGTGAAAGTACCAATTGGGAAAACAAATTTCAGAAACATCTCTCAAAGTGGTCATTTTTTTCTGACAATTCCCATTCCTTTTCATTCACAACTATTTGGCAAGTTTCAACTAACTCACTTTTCTAGTAAGCAGAAAATATTTACCTTATTTTGTTGAGTAAACTTTAGTTCTTCATCATTTTGTTTCCCCTGGGGCATCTTTTCCCTCTGTGCTGATACAAACCAGGGGGGCTGCTTGCCCTGGGAAGAGCTCAGTCCCTCAGTGACAAGTTTGGTGTAACTCCCAAGAGCACAGAATTCAGTGCTGTGATCTGTAGCCATCATTAACAAGTCCTTACTCTCATTTCAGTGTAACTATGAAATCACCCCTGTAGTTATCCAGAATTAGTTATGGCTTTATTTTGCAGGGCAGAGATAACAAGAGATTATACTCAGGAAATCATGTAACAATTATCTGCAAAATTAGTCAGTACACAGGGGACTGCTGAGTTGAATTGGAAACAAATTCAGGTGGGTTTTTTGCCTCCCACTCCCCTCCAAATCCTGCATCCTTAACCCATCCCACCCTGATATCTCTCCTATCATTATTATATGTCTTACATTTTGGTTTCACCCAGCCTCACAACACCCAAAGACAGCCAAAGCCCCCCAAATACTGTGTGAAGACAACTCTGGAGATGTGCTAGGCCAAGTGCCTGCACCCCTGGCTGAGGAAGGCTCATCCATCACCACCACACCAGGGCTGCACCAGCTTGAGGTTGAAGACCAAGCTGACAGTTTCTCCTGTGTCCCCAGCTGGATAGATTCAGTGTCCTACACTTCACCCCCTATTCCTCAGCGTTTTTCAGCCTCTTGTGCATAGCTAAGCACAAAACTTGAAGCAAAACCTGGATGTTCAGTGACTGTTCTGATCGTGCATCTTCCTAGAGGCAGAACAAGCAGATTCTTTTTGGCACCAGGAGAAAGAGGAGGCAAATGACAGCAGTTGATCAGGGGTTTGGATTCAAAATCCATTACATTTAAAGGAACAAAACTGTTTCCAGAGTTCCTGCAAAGCTCAGGTGAAAAGCTGTATCACACCACCAGTGGCTGGGTTTGAACAGTGCTTTGGCCAGGAATGGAGGAACATCCTTTCCTTTTAGTCACAAAGTCAAAGCAGTAGGAAGAAGTCAAAGCAGTAAGTGTGAGCATTTCCATAAAGAAATGCATATTAGCATTATTAAATTACTCTTAGCATTCTACAGTTCTGTGATTATTAACTTCTAAAAAAAAAAAATATTTTGTTTAGCAGCAACTAGGTACCAAAAACACAGCAGCTCCACTCAGATCTAGGTTTGATTTGAATGAAACCAGCAGTACAGGTTTGTGTTTGCAGCACATCAGCTCTGGACCAAACCAACCCAGAATACAGATTTTTTCCTCTGGACATTAAAGTGAGATCAGTCTTGTTAACCCCAGCCCCACAGAGCTGTCAGTCACCTGTGCTGTCACCTTAAGTGACAATTTCCCTTGCAAAGTGCAGCTGGGCTGGCTGGCTGCCCACCTGGCCAGCAGCTTTGCACCCAGAGGGAAAGGGATTTGTTTGTGGGAACGAGAACAGGCAGAGGTACCTGGTTCCTTCTGCAGCCAGGGAGGGCTTTTGGGAGGGGGTTTAATGGGAGAGGTCCCAGCCTGCAGTGTCAGCTCTTCTCACCAGCTGAGCTGCACAAGGTCCTGACCAGGACCTCCCAGGGAAGGTTCCAAAGAGCCTGGCTTGGACAAGAGGAGTCTGGCAATGCAGGGAGCCCAGCAGGGGGAGAGGGGCAGGCAGAGGAAGGCACAGGACAGAGCCTCCCAAAAGCCAACACCCCCAACAGCATCTGTGCTGTGCATCTCATCCAAGCAGAGAAAGCTGATGTGGTCATTTAGTTATTTACATCCTACCATCCCAAGTCCTTTTTGCTATTTTTAATTGCACAAAGCACATTTTTGATCCTTCCAAAACCACTCTACATGGAAACTGCTGTGGGAGCACCATGGAGGTAACTGCATTCCAGCAGGTCCCCCCCCAGATGGTCCCTGTCTTCTGCTCCTCAGCCCCTGCCAGCAAGCACACAAGTGGGGACAGCCTGCTGGACCTCTCTGTGGTGTCCCCATTTGGGTGGTCATGCTAAAGAACATCATCAATCCACACAAGCTGAATTTTTACCTGTCAGTTGCCATAAAAGGTCCAAGGTCTGGGCATTTTTCTAAGGGGAAATGAGGTTGTCGAGTAAATAAATGTTTATACAGAACATTGGATTTATCACTGGAGTAAATCAGATGATGTTTGGGAAAAAATAGTAGTGGAAGTTATCTACAGCCATAGCAACTTAACAGCTCCTTCTGACCACAGTGCTTGGGAAGCCCTTCCTGGGGGGGAAGAAGAAGAAAGAACACAGCAAGGACCTAGGAGCCCAGAGAAGGGGATGAGGTGGTTCCTGCTGGTGATGGGTATAGCCAGGAGAAAAGGTCTGGAGGTAAGGACAGGCTGGAGAGCTTCCCTCTGCCCTAAATACTGATCACGCCTTTCACTGGGCAGCTGCCAGGAGATGAATTTAGAAGTTCGGGTGCAGACAATCAGCAGGACTGGGTTTTTGGTCACCTTAAGCTGCCCCTTATTAAGAAGATACAGTTGCAGGTCAAAAGTACTGATTTCCCAGATCGCAGGCTGATACCATGCAGCCCTCCCGTTGGCTTTGGTCTGTCATCATTCCAGATACACTGATGGCAGCACAGGTTTGATTTCTTGCAAACTCAGCATCTTTTTTTTTTTTCCCCAGCAAAATCCCACACTCAGCTTTAGTGGAACAGGGTGGCAAAACCCCAGTGAAAAATCCCTGGTAAGTCTCCTTTTGACCTGACTCAAAACTAAAAATGCAATAGATAGCACTCAGCAGAGATCTAGAAAAATGCTGAGTGACTGCAAGCAGCAGATGTGTACATAAATATACTTTAAAAATTAGAAAAACCTGAAAACAAAGACTTCCTACATGCCCATGTTGCAATCCTACAGCCACAAGGCTTTTGAATTTGGGATATAAGCACTAAAGAGGACAGACTGACATCCCTGCACCTGCTGCTGAAATCACTTGAAAATGTCAATTCAAACACTCTGAGTGTGGATTACTGGTTCCATGGAAGCAAAAAGTTTAATGTCCTGGATAAAAAAAGGTTACCTGAGGTAGGAGCACTTTGCTAGCCTCCACCAGCTCCAAAGAAAATGAGAATCTCTTTAATTAAGGTTATCAAATTACCTTGCATTGCCTGGCTCTCACTGCAGAGATGTGGCTCTCTCAGGTCAGTTGCTCTATGGGATCCTTCAGGCAATTTGCTCACACATCCATAGCCCAACTTCTCCTTTTCTGAGTGATTCCAAAAGTTTCACCTCTGATGACTTCAGCATTTTTCTGCCAGAGCCTTTTGGGTGCAGGATCCTGTCCAACAGAGCAAGGGGAAAGATGCTCTGATGCTTTTCTCTCTCCTTGGAAAGTTCAGAGGCATTGCCAGCCCCCCACAGTGTCACCCCCAGGCAGGCATGGGGACATGGGAACACCAGAGCAGGACCACAACTTGGCAGCTCCCCAGGAAAGCAGAGTTTTTTCCTTCCATATTTCTATCTTTACTAAGATATAACCTTATTCTTGGAAAATCTCTCTTACTCTATGAATCATTTCTGTGGGTAAGAAAGAAAAAAACCAACCCAAACCCAAAAGACCATTATCAACTTTTTTCCCTAAAAATAAATCAGAAAGCCTCACAAAAATTCATGAGTTGATTAAATTTCAGAGTGACAGAAAAACTTCTAAACCTGATCAGTTTTCCCCCTGCAGTTTCTCAGTTCTCTGGTCAAAGCTGTAGGTATTTGAGTCTGGAACACAGATATTTTCAAATTTATTGCTGGTTTGACAATGATTATGTAGCCCATTGAGATGGAGTGGTGTGATTTAGTGGTCTGGAGGCATTTGTCATGTTTGATGAATGCATCTGGTGATTCAGGGCAATGAAAATGTGAGATTTCCAGCCAGTGAGAGATAAAAGGATACTGGCTGATACACAGGGTTGTGGCAGTGGCTATATAAGGTTACAAAAATTTTATCTGTTTCTCATTTAGAGTTCTAGAGGGAGATGGGGAGGAAGAGAGGCTTGAGCTGGCTCCCCAGGGAGGAGCTAGGTGGGCTGTGTAGGCATTTCTAACCCTTGGACAAAACCCACTTGGGAAATAACTGCTATGTCCTGCTGCTGTTAGCTGTGTTTGAACTGAATCTGAAGCTCAGGTTTCACTGAACAAAAGCAGCTTTAGCTGTTGTAGGGCATCAATCCATACAGTACTACTTATGAGCAATAAATTGATTTTCTCATTGGTCTACGTTAGCTAAAAATTATTTGATTATGTATTTAGCTACTAATGGAAACTCATTAGTAGATTTTCATTTCATGCTTGTTTGCACCTGCAATCCATTTCTTCTTGTCCAAAGGACTGTTTCATTTAGGTTCCATGCCATACATTTGCTTGCATATAGACTGATAAGCAACAGCCCAAATTCAGTGTACGTGGTCTGAAATAGCTCAGGGCCATCATTTTTACAACAGCAACATTAAAGCAACAGATCCCTGCTGATTTATTGCCACTTATTACTGTGCATATTGATGTGATAAATGCCTCTTCACTTACTTGTTAATTTTGTTATCTTTGCTAGTGACAGTCCCTTGATGTCTTCCTCTTTGCTCATCCCTTGCTACCTCAGAGCCCCATGAGGCTCCTGTCCACCTTTTTTTTTAACCCAAAGATGGGCAATACCTGACCCTGGGGACTAAGTCTGGTGCTTAACTTGCTTTGATTCATGCTGTATATTTTGGGGCTGTTATTCTGCTCCCCAAGTCTGAACATCAAGCAGGAGGGACTCTTGCAATAGCAGCAGTTTGGTTTTGTTGACCACAACTTCAGTAATTTAGGGTTGTTTAGATGTCTTCAAAGCAAAGCAACTAGTGACCAGTGGCTTCCCTTTTGCTCTTGCTCATGGGAGACTGAAAACACAGCTAAATCTCAGCTAGAACCCCCACAAAATAAAAAGCAGAGCTGTCATCCCTACTTACCCATCCAGTATTCCTTCAGGCATTTCCAGCTTAGTTCCAGCCCACCCTGAGCTGTACCACTGAATGGGGAAGGACAGTCTCCTGCTGGTAGGAACTAGAAGAAAGAAAGATTAGAGGTGTAGGTGCAGAAGTAGCAGGTTGGCCACAGCTTTCACACCGGAAGTGGGTGGGCATTTTATTTTGGAGTTTTGAATTAAAAAAAACCCAAAACCAACCCCATGTTCAGGTTAGTGAAGCAGAATCTGATCATAATAATTATGTGACATTTTGTTTTTGTGTAACAAATGAAGAACTTGTTTGACTTTATCAGAATTATTCTGAATTAATCCAAATATGAGAAGTGAATCTATTAGTGCTGTGTACCAACACAGCCCCTGCACAGGAAAAAAATCCCCTTGCTGGAGAAATCTCTCTCTTACCAAGCAGTTCAACCCTCCACGGGGCTGCCTGTATCTCCAGCAAAGCAGCTGAGACCAAGCCAGGTTCTGAATGTGCTTGTTAAGTGCTCATGATCAATACAAATCTATTTTCCAATTAAGTAGAAGGTACTGGGTAGATGTGCACTGCCTGCAGGCCAAAAGAGTTTTGAGTAAAACTGGATTCCTGAATATAAAGTTGTGTTGGGTTTGCTCTGTATTTAAATGAGCTTTACCAGCATGCAACTCCAATCCTTTGGAACTCTGCAGATTAAATTTCCTTGCAGTAATGACCACTAGGAATTAGTGAAATGTTAATCTTCCCACCTACTGCGTGTGATTATACACGACTCTAATCAACCTGATTATGAAAGAAAGCAATTTGGGCTTTTACAGATTTTTGTTGTTGTTGTTGTCTTCAGTTCTTACCAAGGAACTGTAGAATTCCTCCCCCTCTGTTTTAAGGCAAAAAATAATAATTAAATTAAAACGTGTAATGGGGAGCAATGGAAGCTGATAGTAGCTGCTTTACAACAGATGAGTAATTGATGCTCTAAGGATTTATTTCAAAGCATACAAGTTGAATTAGAAACCTCACTTCATCTGGCTTTGCTTTGCTTGATTTTTAGCTAAACTGTTCTTAATGAGAATGCTAATAATTACAGGAGGCCTAAACTGTTTTAGGGACACAAGAGGATAAAAGGCAAAGTTGGATTTCATGTACAGCTACAGCCCCAACGTGGCAGCTCTGCATCATCAACCCTGAACCTCACTGGGTGGGAGAGGGGCAAGGAGCAAGGCTATTTCTCCAGGTCAGCAGTCCTGGTGAGTCCATGGGAGCACAGAAATCTCAAAATGCAAGGAATGTCAAGCAACCCACTGAGCAGCAGAGCCTTCTGCTACTTTCTTCATCAACTGAAACCATGGTTTTCTTTTCAGTAGCCCCAGAACACCCAAACAGCTCAGTGACTGTCACACCCCTGGGCTCAAACATGGGAACACAGCAAAGGGTCCCTGCCTTGGCAATCATCCTGTCGACCCAGCTGATTTAGTGTCTGACTGCTAGTTATCTGCAGTCACCCTGGGCCTGAGGAGCATTATTCCACAGATGAGCTTAATAAACCCAGAGAAATATGATGCCAATTATGAAACCAGTGTTTCTCAGCACTTCGCATGCAAAGAGCAGGAGATAATCGGGGATCTCCATGGTGACAGTGTTCAGGTAGCTGGGTTACCTGAATGATAATTTCCATTCTTTCCTCTGATCTTCCTGGGCTCCTCACTTTCCATCTTTATCTCTGAATGTGTTAGGTTTCTGATGGAGAGAAATTGATAAGTATTTCAATATTCCTTAGACAAAAAGCAAATCTTTTCTTGTACATACTGCTCAGGGTGGTAGGGAGTCTGCCTTCTGCACACAGCCAGCCAGGGAGGGGATGGCATCCTCAGAGGGATGAAATCACAGAATAGTTTGGGCTGGAAGGGACCTCAAAGCCCATCCAACATCATGGGCAGGGACAGCTCCCACAGCCCAGGGTGCTCCAAGCCCCATCCAACCTTCACCACTGCCAGGGATGGGGCAGCCACAGCTTCTGGGGGCAACCTGAGGGGCTCAGCACCCTCACACCAAAGAATTTCCTCCTCATGTCTAACCTGAATCTCCCTTCTCCCAGTTTAAAACCATTACCCCTTGTCCCATCACTACATGCTCCTTGAGGTGTGCAGGGGACACAGTTTCAGTGCCCTCAGTGCCTGTCCCAGGGGTTGGTGCAGCTGGCAGGCAAACCCTGCCCCAGCTGGGTCCTCATCTCACTGCTGCAGCTGCAGCTGCATGGAGAGCAGAGAACAAAAAGCCAAGAGTGATTGCTGTGCAATCACCCAATTAACTTCTGCAGTTTTGTTTTTAATCTACTTCTGCTTACTGGAGAAATAAATACAATAGATCATTAGTGCTGCTGTTCCCAACACCAGTGCAGTCAGCCTCTCCCCCTCTCTTTATGGTGCCTTCTTATCTAACACCTGGCAGGAGAGTTAAAAGGATTCTCTTCATCTCACTTCATATATTAGTGCTAAGTTTAGCTTCTGTAGGTAACAATTTCTGTTTAATCTTTAATAAAGAGGTATGTTTAGAGTCTCAGGGGCACACTCTCTGCTCATTTGAAACAAATGAGGATTATATAAAGGAGGAACATGAGCTACAAATAGGATTCATAAAATTAATTGGCTCTAAGCTGCAGCTGAGCAGAGCTGAGCCATCAAAAATGTCAAGTGGCCAACCACTGCCTGTTCCACTTGGACAGCCCCGAGGACTGGCTGGGCCAGGTCCCTGCCCAGTGGGAAACATTGTCCCAGCAGCTCTGCTGAATCCTACCACAGCTCAGGGCTCCTACAGAACCACCTGTCCTGTCTGGCCACCCTGGTAGCACTGCCATGGTCCTGAAGGCTCTCCAAGAGCTCCAGGTTGTCTCCATGTTTCCATCCATGTGGTGCCACGGCTGCTGTGGACAAATCCTGAAGGATCTGCAATCTGCAAAGTCTGACCACGTCGCTTCTAATGAATGCCAAAAATCACAGCACATGCTTGAACAGCCCCAATGAAGTGCTAAAACCCCACTTGACTCCTGGGCTACAATTATCAGTCCAGCTGCCAGAATTCCTCTGCTCAACCCTGTGGCTGCACGTGCCGGGCTCCCACTGCTTGAGCCTTTTGCAGGACTAGAAACAACAAGAATATTCTCTCTGTTGATTAAATTAAACATTGTACTGCTAAATCCATCTGAGAACATTTCTGGGATTCCTTGCAGGAGCCTGTCTGCTGCCCCCCTCCCAGAATAGTCCATCCCTGAGCCCTGGAGGCCCCATGGCCTGTCCCCATTTAGTCAAAGTGCAGCTGGCAGGATCAGTTCCAGCTGCCATGCCTTAATGAGCAAATGTAAAACCTTTAGCTGAATCTCCCTAATTGCATTTAAAGCACACTATATATAAATAAATATTCTAAAATAGCTTCCACATGTTTTTTCATTCCAGAGCTCCCTTTAGCTCAATGTTTTCTCAATAAGTGCACTAAATTCTGCTGAGACTTGTGTCCCACCCAGCCCAACCTGAGTAAGGCTCCTGGTGTCTTTGGAATAGCCAAAAGTTTCACAAACTCACCCCAAGCAGCACCATATAAGCAACAAAGAAGTAAAAGGCCTCAAGAAAATGCTGGGGGATTTTTGCTGTTCTTGTAGCTCTCAGGGGGAGGCTGATGCTTCTCTTCTACTTAAATAACCCAACAAGAAAGCCCCTCATGTAACAAGGGCACTTCTCAAGACACAGTAACTGCCATGGTTCATACAGCTGCTCTCTGGTTCTGGATGCCCCCAGGATCAAGGACCAACACAAGCAGAGGGTGCTTTGAAGAGCCTCTGGGCAAAGGAGTGATGAATTCCATTGCTGTGTGTCCTCAGGCACTTGCAGGACCCAACTGGATCCTGATGCTGCTCTTCAGGTTAACCTGTGCTTTAATCCCCTAGCAGCAACAAACAACTCTTGTGTAAGAGCTGCCTGGGATGAGTCCTCCATCAGCTCAATCTCCTCTCCCAGCTATTTTTGAGGCTTCTCCCTCTATTCTGAAACATGATAAGGTACAAACACATTACTTTTGGCAGACATTGCAAAAAAACAAACGGAAGAATCTTGGGATGCTTTATATAACTCCATATCTGGGGAAAAAATGCTGCCTGCATGTGTGTGTCAGTGTAAATACCCATCACTTCACACTTCAGTTATAAAACTCTGAATTGTTTTCAGATCTTGCAAAACATCCAACCCTTTCCCTGCAGCACCAAAATCTTGTCACACAGCTCACCACCGGTGGCCATCACACAGAGCATTAGATTACTTTCTGAGCCTTAAGCCTGGGGAGAAATACATTTTAAAAAAAATTTGGAAAGAAAGCATTTGGAGAATCTTTGAGGTATCACTGGAACATGACCATCCTTGAGGGACACTCAGAAATCATGGTGCAATTTAAGAAATGAGAAAGGGCTTTTTAACTCAGGCTAGAAAGATGACTCCTCACCCTCTCACAACTTTTTTGGTGGCCTGTAGATGCAGGGGAAAATAGGAATAAATATTATGCATGTACAGTGGAAAGGCAAGTAAAGATTTTGGGGGAAACATAGTCATGTTCTGTTTAAACCAACTCAACAGAACAATCTCCTTATCTTAGGAAATACATCCCATATTCACCAACTGGCCAAAAGCAAGAGGATCTACAGCACAAACCTCCAGGATGGGAAGGAGTCCTGGGAGCAATCCACAGGAGGTGATGCACCCAGCTTCCTTCCCACCTGTCTGGGTGGGCTTGGGTGGGTTGTGCAGCTGTGTCCCACAGACACCTCTGATGCCCCCCAGGTACCAGCACAGCCTGGTGTTCCCACACAACATCCCCCCAGCTGGGAAATTGTGTACAAACTATGAGAAACCAGCACGTGGCACACTAAAATACAGCAGGAGCATCCAGAAGTAGGTGACCCATTTTCCAGATGTATTGCTGGAGCTTTTCATTTCTAACCTTTCCTCCTGTATGTCAAAGGGCTCAGCCCTGCTACGGCTTCCCTCCAGCAATGGGCTATTTCTGCAGCCCAGTGCAATAAAGCTGTGTTCAACTCTCCATCCTCCTCCCTCTGAAGCTAATGGGAAAATCCCTGAGCGTTTGGAGGAGCTCAGGATCCAGGCTCAGCAGCCTTCTGCTACCTGGCTTTTTACTGAGCCTCTTCACACACAGAATCCTATTCAAACACATTTATGATTTTTGAACGTGTGTCTTCAGCTGGAACCTCAGAGACAAGTGCAGCAGGTTTATCTGGTGATAACAAAAGCCTCGTGGCATTTCTTAGATAGAAAGAAACCCGAGTTTAGCAATTATTCATAACCTTACATACATTCTTGCAGACAGGCAAGCTGACTTGGCAGACTGCAGCTAATTGGGTTTACAGAAGAATGAAGCTTTGATTGAAGTGCTTTGCTTTTTTTTAAAAAAAATCTCATCCCCTGCCCTCCCCCCCCCAACAACATTACTCTTGGCCACATAAAACAACCACCCCACATATTACCAAAGAAGAAATGTGGAAATTTTTTATTGCTTTTCCTAAGCAAAGACCCACAAGTGAGTAGTTCCTCACTGATTGATCTGCTGGATTCTGATCCATAATTTAGCTGCTGCTGCATGGGGCTGACATTTCAGGATGCTTTTGAAGTTCACAAAACCCCTGTGGTACCAGGGGGAGGGACTTTGCTTGGGAAGCCAAGGTGGGCACTGAACAAAAGGTGGGTGGGAAATAAATGCACAAAAACATTGGTTACAAAAAACTGGAGAATTGAAGCTAATGTCACCTGGAGTTTACCAAGTAAATAATTCACATTCTACTGTGGTGATTTATGAAAATAAAAAAGACATATTTAACAAGCCCAGGAGGCAGCAGGTGCTTCTATTTTTACACATTAAGAGCAAAAATCAAAAGGCTTTTGCTTCACTAGGGTTTTTTTCCTGTTCCATGGTTACAGTTTAAAATAAAGGAGCTCCCAGGTGTTTTGTGGATAAGTTATGCTCAGCAGTTTTACTACTCAAGGGAGAGTCCCACGAGTGTTCCCATCACTGCTTATGCCTTGGGTTTCAATTTCCACACAGCCATGAGGAGAAGCCTTCCAGGAGTTCCTGGGAATTAAGAGTTCTAAGGAAGGTTTTACAGAAATGACACAACCTACATGTGTCAGAAAAAACATTTTTGCAACAGCCTGGTGTGGGACAGCACTGAACACAAACCTGTTGTTGACCATGTGCTCTTCAAAGGTTTTCCTAAGTCCATGTATAACTTTACAAAGGAATTTAGCTCACAGACCAAATCTTGTGAACAATTCTGGGTTACTTTGCAAGGAAAAGTCTCACATAGTGACGTGGTGTCTGTGCTCTTGAAGAAAGTGGGAATGTGCTTATGACAAGATGAAATGGAAGGTGGAGGCTTTGTGGGGAAGCAGAAGAAAGGACCCAGCACATCAGTAAGGGAAACAGGAAAGGCAAAATAAGACTGCAAGAGCAAAGGCTAAGCTAGTTACCCAGCCCAGTGTTTCACCAGCCTCACTGGATAAAACTTCTTTCTTAAATCTCATCTAAATCTCCCCTCTTTTAGTTTAAAGCCATTGCTCATTATGAACTTGTGTTTATGAAACTGGGTCTCATCACCTTTTGGTACAAAGTGGTTCACAGACACTGAGAGCAATGGACACAAGCTGCCTGGCTTTGACTTGATGCTCAGGCACTGAGCTGGACATCACCTCATCCCCTCAGGGACAACCACTTAACTGCAGCCATATTCAGGGAGTAAGAAGCAGCTTGTGTTAGTAAAAACAGGCTTAAAAAAAATCACAGAGAAGAAAATACTGAGGTAGAAACCCTGCTGACCTGAGCGACCTCTAGAAGTGTGGGGAGGGACCTGTGCCGCCCGTCCTCCCTGTCATTCAGCTCTGCCTGTCCTATTGATTCAGAAGACAATCCAGGCTTCCAAGCTGATGCTCTCCCCAGCTGCCAGCCCCAGCAGTCCCCAGGCCTGGGCTGCTCTCTCACTGCCTGCCGTATGGCTCAGCTCAGGAAAACGCCTCATTAAGAGAAGAAAATGAGATTTTTACCAAAGAGAACCTTAGGATTTTCCATGGAGACAATGCCAGCCGTAGTGTTAAATCACAAGAGGTGGTAAGTACAGGCAGAGAGGCAACTTTGAAGGTAAACTGCTGCCTCAGAGTGTCGGGAACTCTCAAAAGGTTCAGACTTCAAACTCCCACATTTCATGCCCCGCGCGTTTGCAGCCTGACAGGAGGATTCCCCCGGAGAGGCTGGGGAAGGAGCCTCCCAGCACTGCACACGAGGCTCTGTCAGATCAAAACACCCAGCAGACAGTGATTGCCGATCAGAGGAGCTTACAGCTATTAAATCCAACAATTTGCCACGTTCCAGATGTAAACCAGGATAATTCACTCCACGTGTGTTAATAACCACCCCTGAGCCTGAGCCGTGGCACCGCCTGTGCCTGGCTGCTCCTTCAGGTTTGCTCTCTGGTGATGTGCAGAGCAGAAGAGCAAAGCTCCCCTCAGGACCCCCAGCCAAAAGAAGAGGCAGCAGCCCTGGGGGATGAGGTGGATGCAATGGGCTGGTGGACATGATGGCCCATGGACCCAGGGCCAGTGCTGCTGGGACAGCCTCTGTCCTGCTGCTGCACAGGCACTTGCACCCCACAGCCAGGATATCCATCCACATCCCATCCTTGGCTGCTGCTAGGAAACCATGGCCAAGGGCAGGAAAATGGGCTGCCTCATTTCTACTGAAATTGTCCTTTTCCAGAATCATTTGCTGGAGCTCCTACAGCTGGTGAATTCCCTGCCTGGATATATCCCAGCAAGGGTTTTTATCCTGCTGTGTATAACTCTGAGCCATCACCTTGACATGAGAAGGAAATTATCTTGTGAGATTATATAGTGAAAGGACAAGAGGTACAGACTGATGGTCTAACATGGTTTCTCCCTGGGGAGAGCCTTCCCACAGGTAGTTTTGTGAGCCAGCTTGGTGAATCCTACTGAACACTTAACAAACTCCATGGAAAGCCAGCAAGCAGAGTTCCCAGCAGCTGGGAGAACTCCCCCTCCTCCCTATCAATCTAAAGCAGCAGCAAACACAGCCCTGCAGAGTGGCTGCCATCACCCCATCTGAGCAGCAGCTCAAGGAGCTCATCACACATCATCCCAGGGGTGCTGGGCAGAGGAAACAACCAGAGCCTGAGGGACTGTGCTTTCCATGCACAGGGATGTGGGTTATCCCACAACATTCCCACCTCCCCAGTACCTGCTAGGAGCCAGGGCTGAGCCCATGGGATGGCACCAGACCAGACCAGCTGTGCAGTCACCCCCAGAGGTTGATGTGGCAATTGGAAATCATTTGCCCTGCCTGAGAAATAAAGAAATAAATTAATTTTCATGACAAAACATACAAAATGCCTGCGTTCTGCTGGGAGTCTAAATTTGGCCTGTTTGGTTAATTTGATCAGATGCCATGAGTGAGGGCATGATTTGAAACCACAAGTCATTCTTCTCTTTGGAAAAGTGGATAACTGAGTCTATTAATCTGACAATACATTTAAACTGAGTTATTGTGACAAGGGGCTTCCATTATCCATTTCATCTAGTTGCAAACTGTCAGAATAAATCTCAGGGGGTTAGAGGAAAAAGCTGCCTTCCTTTGTTTGCTGTTTTTATATGCCACAACAGCTTAGATTTGCTTCATTTTAACTCATGATACTGCATAACTGTACAGGGAGAAGCTCTCAAAGAACCTAGTACAGAAAACGGCAACTTTATGGTCAAAGGTTTTTTTTAAAAAGGAGTTTGGACTGTAAGATTTGTCTTGACATTGACTTCAATGACCCTTTTTCCCTAAACAGTTCTGATGGCTCTCCTTTTGGAATCAAGTAACAAATATTCTGGGAAATTAAAAAGTACTTTCTAAAATTCTGGCTTTATCTTGCTTGTAAAGCAAGCTGACTGAAATAGTTAAAACTCTTACAACCACACATGAATCAACAGAAGGCATAAAAGAGTAAACAATGGTATCAATCCTTGAGATGTCAAACTGGAATTCAGGAGGCTGGGATTCAATTTTCTAACTCTACCAACAACTTCCTAAATGTTGGGTGGGGGGAGTAACCCCAGCAGATGCTGATGCTTGCTTATTATCCAGTATTTGTTTATTTTTGTAATTCAATTTGTTCTAGAAGAACAGCATTTATTAATATGACTGGCCAATAAGTCCAAGGGCCAGAAAGGTGTTGCAGGGCTGCTCCAGCATGAAGAAGAAGGAGACAGTTTGGGGAAGCCAGTGTCACACCTGGGCTGCCAAACAGCCACACAAAATTCCCCATAAATCCAAACCACTGCGTGCTCAGTGCATCAGGTGTGTGAATGAAGGGAGGTGACAGCCTGCAGAGAGTGCCCAGAGTTTGCTTTTCATCAGTCCCCATGGGCTGCAGCCCAATCCAAGGGATCTTTGAAGGTTTCATCCCACAGTAACGACACTTTAACCCCTGTCTGGCACTTTGTTGTCAATTATTCCCCTTAAGTTTCATTTCAAAGCTGCTGTGAGCTGCAGGAAGTCCAGAGAGTGGCAGATATATGCACAGCAACACACTTTAATTACATCCTTTATAGATAAATATTAGTTTTGAGAAGGGAAGTTTAGAGGGCTTTAACAGGAAAAGCTGGCTGTGCTCCCATGCAAACCACATGCATGTGCTCAAAACCCAAGTGTGTTGGAGAAAAAGAATAAATGAAAATCAAACCCACCTGTTTCTGGAGAGCAGATGAAAACCACCTTAGTGAGGCAGCAACCTGGATTTTGAGTTCAGGCTGACATGGACCATAGCACAGGAGTTGGTCTGGCAGGGCAGGTCTGTCAGAGGTGAGGGGATGGCTGCTCCCTCCCAGTGACTTTTAGGACTTGCAGCTCCTGGAGCAAATTGCATCACTCTGGATACACACACACATGTAGTCTGTGCAGGATTTTAAATGAAAAAGCAGCTATGTTAATAAGATTTGGTTGAAACAAAAGAGCCCATCTGGTCCTAGAACAGAAAACATGTCAAATCTTGAAGCCAGGGCAATGGGGGAAAAAAGGAGCTTTCTGTCTTGAAAACTTTTACATACTGGCTTAATTTCTTAAAAAGGCTCCACTAGAAATAAACAATGTGACTTTAATTTTAATTCTACTCTCTCAGCACTATTCCTGTGAGACAATGAAAGCTCTAATTCATGATCTTCCCCAACGTCATCGTTTGCTCTCAGGAGGTGGTCAGAAGCTCAGTACAAAATGTCAGTGTCACAACTTCACAGCTCAACACTTTCTTTTGATCAGATCTGGGATGTGAGAATAGATGCAGCAAGCTCACTCCTTTATTGTCACTGCAGAGTATTCATTAGTTTTAATTATTTTTTAGGTTCTAGGGGGAACTATTGAAAAAATTAATCACAAATGGAAGGAACAGCAGCCACATGTGGCTGTAAAAAGACAATAAAGCATTTTAGAATACACACTTGTTATGATTTATACTCCAAACAGGACTAGAGGTAGCATATGGTGACTGCCATAAAGTACCATTTATTATAAAAACATGGAGATTTATCTCCAAGCTTAGCTGTATGTAAGAAGTTGAATTTACTTCATATGCAGATTCTGGTAATACCACAACCCTCTTTGCTTTCATTTCAGTATCTCAAACCTATTCTATGTCTTGGGTGATAATTTACTATAAAAAGGGTATTATTATTTACTGTAAATAAGAAAAAGATAGCATGTAATAGCATCCCATTCATTTCTTCTTGCTGACTGAAGCTTAATGGCAGAGAGGAACATCAGAAAAAGCAGCAATTTTCATTAGGGACACGCCCAAACATTATCAAACTGGAAATCATAAACTTATAACATCCATTTTCTAGCTTCTCTGCAATGCACCTTGAGGAACAGGACAGGACATGCCCTGTGTGGGAGCAGAAGACAAGGCCAACTGTACCTGGGCTGAGAAGATGGCTGGGGCCAGGCAGGAAACACGAGGTCACACTGCAACACAAAGGCCAGATCCTGGGCTGCTGTAAATCCCCGTTTCCAGTGGAATTCCAGTGACTGGAGAGTGAGAAGTGACAGGATTTGAATTCTTAGCCTGGGTTAGAAGAGACAGCACTGAGCATCCCCACATTCCTCCCACCCTGTGCTGCAGCTCTGCTGACAGCAGCACTGAGCCCACTGCCCACAGGGCTGCCCCCCTGCTCCCACCCCTGCCTCCCCTGCTCACTGCCCACACATGGGATGAACACACCCTAGAGATGGGGCAGGGGATCTTTTCACAGCCCAAATGGGCAGAAACACTTCAATTTTTGCACAGAATGACTCAGCTGCAGCAGCAGCACAGTCGGTGGGAATTGCTCAATGCAGCTTCTATTGCGGGGAGGCAGTACAGGGATTTGGAAGGAAGGTCTGAAGGAAGAACAGATCTTTTTATGTACATTAAAATAGATCCCTTCTGATATGATTTCTTCCTGTGACATAACTAAAACCATCTTTAAAATAATGGGACTTTTTTTTTTCAGAGGGGGTATTTGTTTTAATTAAGTAGTATAAATCATCCAATCTGAACAGCTGTAAGGCAAGGATTTGGTTATTTAGAATTATTCTGCATTAGAATTACACTGGCTCTGTAGTTCTATATTGTGCTCGGACATCACATGAAATTAGGCACAACAGGGAGAAAGAATCAATCAGTCCTGGATAAGGAATTGAGATAATAATGACTCATTTGATGAGAATGCTCTGGAAAATTAATAATGACTGTGGTAATTACTAACCTGGGATAGCTGCACTGCTCATTATTCTCCTTTACTCTATTGGATGTTAACTGTTATGAAGACGTTTGTAAGAAACATGGTCTTGTCTGCAGGCTTTCAATCACAGACAAGGACTCTCAGAGAGGTCTGGAATCTGTCTTCTCTACTCCTGCCAGGAAACAAACCCAAAACAATCGTAATGTTTGATCCATGGCACAGAAAGCAACAAATAAGATCTTATTTGCAAGAGTTAATGTCTCACAAGCCTGATCTGTAGCAGCTCTGCTGCCTTTGCTGACCTGAGCTGAGGACCTGGCCCAGAACCTCCTCTGGGGAAGGAAGGGTTGAAGCACATCTGAAATCCTCTTGTTTCATTAACCACTTCCTCACCTCTCTGTATTTGTGCTGACACAACAGCTCCAAGCAGTGCAACAATCATCAGCCCAACTTCTCCAGCAGAGACAAGCCCAAGTCAAAGGGAGCAGGTTGTCCCCAGGACAGGCAGTGACACAGAGGGGACAGGCTCCCAGCCATGAGGTGAAAAGCTCCTCTGAAGCACATTGGGGGTAGGAAACATTCATTAATATAACCACAGAGGGTCTCAAAAGCTGTGAGTGACTGAGCAGGAGGAGGTGTAGCAGCTGTGCTCTCACACACCTGGGCTGTGCCTCACCAGGGCATCACTTGGTTCCAGCAGAAGGGGCTGAGCAGCCAGCAATGGAACTGCACTGCAGCAGGAAAGGGAGGGGGAAAAACAAAAGTTCTTCTGGTAACATGCAAGAGAAATGAATTTCTGATCTTCTGAACAAGGCAGAGGTTTCTCAAAGCAGCAGCTGCCCTCTTTGATTGAAGAATTTTGGATTCCTAGTCAACTTTGCTAATTACTCCCATTTTTCTGACAGTTTTTTCCCAGCTGGTTTAGCCCAGAGTTGCTTTCAGCTTTATGAAATGGGCTCTTTCAAGGCACCCATGTACACAACACCCATTCTTCCTTTAATCCCTTGGTGATCAAGTTGTGTTGCATGCTAACTCCCCCTTTTCCTGTCAAAAATACATTTTTCCCAGAAGGATTCATGAATTTAAGAATCTCATCTATAGATTTTAGCCCCTTGGAGAACCCCTTTAGCTCCAGGAATATAAGCCATCTGTTTGAAGTTCCCTGTGATCAGGCAGCTTGCCCCCAGCACAGCCAGCCCTGACACTCTCCAGGGAGCTCTAACATTAATTTGGGGCCCCAGTTGCACCCCCAAACACCCCAGGCTCAACCAAAAGGCAGCAGCTAACAGTTTCTCTCTCATAATGCTTGAAACCCCAGTGAGCCATTACTGGGGAAAGTCAAGGCTTTTTTATTCACAACTGTAGCATCATTAATGCCACTTATCCTGACAATTCTGCTTCCTTCTTGTTCCATTAGATTGTTTCCAAACAAGGCAAGCACAGTGATGTTCAGCATGTGTGAGATTTTATGAAATGTCAAGAACAGGGGACATGAGTTCTGCTGAGGGAAAGGAAGCCAAGGACAATTTTAACCTGCAGTCTCTGCTTTCAGGTATCTTGTTTAGCTCCTTGACAAACCCACTGTCACCCAGGCTCATTGTTGCTCTGTGCAGACATCCAATTATTCTGGTACAGCATGGCACAACAAAAACAATCCAAGCAATACACTTTTGTTTAAAAATCCAGTTTTCTTTAAAAATTCTTTTTCTCCCATTGCCAGGGCAGGTCCTGGCTCTGTAACACTCCTGAAATCCATCCTCCAGAGGCAGGGGGATTTGGATCACTGCTCTCCAGAGCTGGTGCTGCATGCATCAAATGGTTTGTTTTATTAATCTGTGCAGAACTGAAGAAATATCCAAACAGGCTGTATCTGCAAGCTCCCCTGCTTTGCAAGCCCTGACCACTGCCTGAATATTAAAAAAAAATAATTTAAATGACCATAAATAGAGCTCACCTTGTGCACTTCTCAGAAGGAGATTTCACAGTGTTTGAGAGAGTTCAGTGAAATTAAATGAGATGCACAAAGTCAAGAGTAAGCCACGAATTACAAAGATGAGATGATTACAAAGTCAAGAGTAAGCCAATTACAAAGACGACCTTCCAGCCATGAACTCACCAGGCAACATGTCCCCAGAGCCAGCAGCTCTGGCACACTGGCTTCTCCCTGCTCCAGTCTGCAAAGGATTCACTGCCACAGCCAGCAGCCCCATAAACCATTCAGAGGAACCATTAGGGCAGCACTTGCGTTTCTTGAAGGATTCAAGACCAGAAGGATTTTTCCCAAAGAATTCAGGACAGAGTCCTGCTGGATGCTGTGCTCTTTTGAGGATCTCACTATAAGCATCATTATGGAGCTGCCTCTTACCGAACCCTTTTCACTGAGTTTTCCCTACAGGACAGGGTATATTTGAGTCTGACTTCAGCTGAGAGTGCTAAACTGGTCTAAGTAGGTGGGAAATCCATCAGTTTGACACCAGGGATACTGAAGCAAGGAGGAAGAAGGCAGTTCTGCAGCACAAACACTTTTCACAGCTTATCTGAACCACAGCAATGTGTTAAATCTCAGTCTCTGCTTGCAGCTGTGCTCAACCAAGATTAAAATAGCCATTTATATAGTCACCTCCACCTGGGAGGATGTCACCTGCAAGCACATCTCAAGAGCAAGCCCAAATTTAGTATGCTTGCAACCTTGACTGACTGTAACACTTCCAATGATCTGTGTCTGCTCTGTGCCTTTCTTTCTTCAGCACAGAGGTACCAAATTTCTGTTCAAAAGTGCAGGCAAGCTCAGAGACTTAATTATTGTAATTATCAATTGAACAGACTCAGAATGCTAATCTGTTGTAAAGTGGTCTGTTAATTGGTGTTAAACTGTCATTAGTCTGCCATTCCCCATGTTATCAAGCTGACCTGGAGCACAGCACAGTTGAAAAACCAATTCATTTCTCATATCTGACAAACACTGATTGCAGGTTTGGAGAAGAGGGGGAAAAATAAATCTACATATCTGGGATTGAGATTACTCTAACAACAAAGGAAAACATCATTCTGCTGCTTTAAATAGTAGTTTTTGGCTACATGTACAACTGTGCTTGTACATACCTTTCTATGGACTGCTTTTTGCCTTGTTCCTTCCAGTGCTGCCCATTTTGGTCTGCCTGCTGCTGGGGGGTTGTGCTTTGCCAGCTGAGGTGCTCAGCTCTGCCAGGGCACTGACTCTATTCCAGAGCTGCAGATCTGCTGGTGGAGCAGGACCTTTCCTCCTGGTGCCCAAAGCCACAAGCCTGCAGCCTTCTCCATTGCAGGAGTCTCCATTCCTTGACCTCCATCCACTCCTCCATCAATACCTCTGGGGGCTCAACACCAGGTACCTGCAGAGTACCAAACATCCATGAACACCAATGATCAGACCCAAGGAGATCACAGAAAAAAAAGAAACAAAACTAAAACCAGGGAGAAAAGTCTCAGCCTGTTCTCTTCCACCCAAAAAGTAGCTGCCTTTAGCCAGTCTTTGGGCTTTAATTTATAGAAGTGGAGACAGGAGACTGGCTTAGTCATTTCTCAGAAGTCAGTTACAAAATCTGTGTGCCCAGGAGGGCAATGAAATTCCACTTAACTATGCTGCAAGAGGGAGGTTTGGTATTTCAATTCCAGACTGGCAGGGCAGCACTGCTGACTCTTCCCCAAAAGCTGTTGCCAAGGTGGCATGACCTGCCAGAGTGTTTCTGGGTGTATCCTACCTGGCTGACATTTATCTATACTAATATTTCTTTCTCTTTATTAAACAGCCAACTTTGAAAGTTCAGGGGAACTCAAAATGACCTTTAGAAAGTCCAGAAATGATTCACTGCCCAAGACAATTTCACTCTGGAGCAATCTGTGAAATATTTCCACCCCTGCACATTGCCTCCCTTTCCCTGTGAGAGCCACTGTTCCCACTTCAGAATCCCTCACCTGGGACAGAATTTTCCAATTTGTCAGATGTGCAAGAGTCTGAACATGGGAGTGGTGACTTCTGTATGCAAACCAGAACCTCTTGGTGTTCAGGTACCATTAAAATCCAGTCTAGGACATGAATGAGGGGGAAAAGGCTCAGAGCTTCAGGAAGCCTGTGAAAATAGTGACTTGCCACTTCCTGAGACACTTTCCAACATCTTTCAGTAACCAGGAAAGCAAAGTCTCTGTCATTTCAGATTTCCTCCAGTTCCTCCTGTACTACTTGCCAGTGCACAGCTGCTGTTCTGTCATTTTTCACTTGCCTTCCAGAATCCTTCTATCCCCTGCCTGTGCACATTGAAATACTAACTAGAGAACTGGAGAAGTACAAAAAGGGAAGAAATAAAGCTTTCAGTGCCATCAATAATAAACGGAGGAAGCTTCTAGAAGTGAGAATCCATCTCACTCCATGTCTTTCACTACTGATGGCTGTTATTCCTCCATTCAAGCTTTTTTTGAGACAGACTATTTATCAATTTCTTGCTTTACACTGGCAGAATCCCCAAATATGCTTACATGAGTTTCATTTCTTCTCCCTTCAAAAATGTGGTAGTTATTTTCTATCTGGATAGCCATCCTGCCATGCAGATGCTCATCCATAGGAAATTCCCATTTTTCTTAGTCCTCTTATAGACCCTGCTATATTGATAAACTGATCCATGTGGCAACCAGCCATCCCATTCCTTTTTCTTGGTAGCAGAGAAGCTAAGAGGCCAGCATCACTTTGGAGTGGAAACAACCCCAGAATTGCCTGTCCAGCAATATGACTTCTTTGTCAGCACCTTCCACCTGAACTGGAAGTCAAACTAATTCTCACAGCCAACAGATCCCTCTTCAAAGAGCTCCAACACCCATCACCAGTACTGTCTGTCAACTTCTGTCTCTCTGACTTATTTTCTTGGCAGCAGCAGCTGCTGCAGAAAAGTCACACACACCTCTACAAGTTTTACACGTCACACTTAACATTATGCAGTGACCACGGGTTTTGGCAGGAGATTAGAAAACCAGCAGCCCCCAGCTTTTTCTCAGCCTGCCCTAACACAAGCAGCAGTTACTGTTGCTGGGATACTGTCACCAGGACATTCACTGGACATTTTGCTTTGCTTATCTTTCACTTTTCAAAGTGCTACATATTCCCCATCTTTTATCTAACTCCCTCATTTCTATTCCATCCATTGCTCACACCTGCACAGTTCCCCCACTTCCCTTCATGTCATTTTGCTGCCTTATTTTCTGCTGGTGACTACAAATTCTGCTTGAGTGAATGTTCCTTTTATTACAATGAGGGAAAATAATTAGAAGTTACCTCTTCTGCTGCTGCTCAGGAAAAATGGACTCTACAAGCTTTCCACACAAGGAGTCACTTGGTGAGGCTTGGAGAAGACTGATGCCAAAATGAGAAATGCCCATTACAGCTTCCTCTGCACTTCAGTCATTTACTTCACTGCATTGATAAGCACTGACATGGTCCAAAAGAGAGGCAGAGTCTGAGCAAAGACCAAAGGCAAATTTCTGTTGTTCCAGGAGATTAAGCTCTTGTTCAGCATCCTTGTCCAAGGGAGTGGCTCCTCTAAAGAAGGAAACAAACATGGAAAAAAACCCATCACTGCACTGGTCTGTAATTTGTCCTTAATTACTTCAGGATTGAAATCAAAATGTAAAGATTTCTGTAATGCTGCTAAGAAACTGGTTTAGTACAGGGAAAATAATTAACAGCTGTCCTTAATGTCTTGGGGAGCAATGGGCTCATTGCTAATGACTTTTCACAAGCACTAGGAACAATGTTTACAAAAAAAGGAAAACAGGAGAATGCCATGAAACAGCATTTGAGCTCTTTTTTTCTATTTTCTAAACCTATCTGTCAAAGACAAGCAGCTTTTCTTTAACAGAAGGCAGGCAAAAAGCACAGGGATCTCTCATTTCTTGGATGGTTAGTCAAGACTTACTGCTCAGCAGATGCACATAAGAAGCAAGTTCCTTCTGCACTGAATAAATGTCCTTCCTCAGAGGCACTGGCTTGGGTAGTCAGCAGGAGTGGCTGTTGGGAGAGCAGAGGAACTCAGATGCCTGGCTTGCTGCTTCTGTTTCCTTTGGCAAGAAGTTGGGTGCTAATTTAAAACAAAGCGTTGGCTTTTTTATGGGGTGTGGGGGCTGGCAGCCTTATGTGTGCAAAGGCATTCAAGGCTACAAGAACTGATTTTATTTTTTTTTCCTTCTTCTTTACAAAGTAAGCCCAAATGGTCCATTCTCCATCTTCACCAATGTAAATCCTGTGTAGAAATTTCCCATGAGTGATTGTGCCTCAGCTCCTGTTGCAGGTGATGGCCAAACTCCTAAAAGCCAAATCATTTTATGACTCCAAGTACCAACATCTTTTCCCTCCACAACAAGAAACCACATCCAGTGGCACAATCCATCACATTAAAACCCCCTGTACAGACACCACATCTCCTAGAACAGCCCAACCAACCAACTTTGGCACTTACCACATAGTTAATTATTTCTGACTACTGCATTAGCTTTGCCAGGACTTCTTCCACATACTGAAAGGATGACTGGAATGGTATTTTCTGTGTGTCCTAATACACATACCTCCTCCTAAGCTGTAGGAGTTGCTGAATTTTAAACCATTCCTCTCTAACTTGGCTGTTGTGCTGCTGGGTTTGACACTGTAAAGCAGCACCAGGCTGACTGGGTCAGTTTCTTTGTGCCCAGGGCAAGCTCATCAGTGGCTTAGTCAGGATTTGCCCTTTTGGATGTAGAGCAAACTGAAGCACAAGTGTACAGAGCACTGTTTCTCAGTGTCATTCCCCGCAGGGGTGCTCCCTGTGCCCTCCACTGCAAGTGAACTCCTTGGCTTTGCAAGGGGAGCAAACACCCCCCAACCCTGCACACAAAGTGCAGTCCCCATGGGTTCTGCAAAGACAGCAACAACAAAAAGGCAATTTAGAGCTTGGGGGCACAGGGGGAACCACATTCTAAAGAGTCTCCTTCTCCATTTTCTGTTTGTTCTCCTTTTGCTCCCCACAGGGACCACCCCCTCATTGCCCCCTCCTCCCCAGACCTGGTGATGGTGGCAGAACCCACAGACCTCCCAGCCTGAGCCCTGCACCCTGGGATGGAGAGAAAAGGGCACCCACGAGTGGATGAGGGGCTGGGGGTGACCAGGAGGGCCCTGGCAATCACCACCACTGATAATTGCCTAATTAGTTTATTTTCCTACAATGTGAACAGCCCAGCTGTGGGGCAGATGATGCATTACCCTTTGCTGCAGGCAGCTGTAAGGCTACAGCCCAGCTTTTATCAACTGTCTGGCCTCCACAATTACATTTTTTCATGTAGTAATTTCCTAATTAACAATTTCTCCCCTTTGAAGGTTTGCACTGGCGAGTGGTCTTTTTTTTTTTTTTTCCCTGACAGCAGCAAAATTATTTCTCCCATTTCCTCACGTAGAGCTTTGTTTTATGTTCTAATGAACAATGGTAAGAGGAGAACAATACAGGAAAACACACAGTTACCCCCTGGCCAGATCAGAGAGAGATTTCTTATCTTTGACACCTGCTGGCAATTAATCCCTTGCATGCTTGAATTTACAATTAGCAGCAGTCCTAGAACTAGAGCCAAGCCTGTGCTCCCAGCTGCCCTTCAGCCTCCCTGGGCTGCAGGAAGCAGCCAAATCCTGATCTGCTATTTTATAGCACCCAAGGAGGAACTTCTCCCTCCCCAGTACCAGTTAAGGAGCCCTTTGGAACCCACCAGGTTGTGGGGTTTTAAACACCTTTGGTATGACAAGAACACACTTCTTGTCAGGGGGAAAGATGAACATTTTCCTACAAACCCCACTTGGATCAGGGCTCTGAGTCCTCCTGAGCTGTGTCTGCAGGAACCACAGTGGTGACACTAAAGTTACCTGACCTTAATTGCCAATTTTTCTGCTCAACAGCAAAAAACCCCACAACCAAATAGCTTTACCTTAGTTGCTCCCCATGGGACCTCAGTGATGATGGATCTTTCTCACTTGCTGGTGACCCAGGGACCTGCTGTGCTGCTCCTCCTCCAGCACCCTGCCATACAAAGCAAAGATAATTACATGTCAGCTACTGAATTTATTTCTTTATTTATTTAATAAAGCTTGTCCTGGAATCTGGAAGGCCAAGGAACCTTCTGTAGCATCTAATGAACTTGCATTTAAACTTCCATCCTCACCAAGCACTCAGTACATTTTTTTTCAGTGCAGTTTTGTTGGAATATAACAATATCCTGGTTTTGCCCATCTGAAAATGTTTCTATGCTGCACAGAACCAGTCAGCTTTGCACACTGTAGAAAACTGAATAGAAATGCTGTATAGAAATATTGTAAAGAATATTGTTCTTTGAAATACTAGTGGTATTTAAAAGGCATCTAGAGCTTTAATATACAGTTTTTTATTAAGTATTTCAAAGGAACTTTGGAGATGTTATTTCTTATTTTGCTATTAAAACCTGCAAGTTGGAACATTAATCATTGTAGGACCTTTGATGCTAAAATCTATGAATATAATGAATTCTGAAAGCTATTTTTGCACTACATTATATTAAAACAGTCCTTCATCTCCCTTAATTCCATGCACATCTCACAAAGTATCTCAAATATTAGGGATAATATTCTACTAAATAACCCCAAACCCCTATGGCTTCTTGAATTTTCTTCCATTAACACACTATGATGTTTCTCACTGCCTTTTGGTGACCTTTAAATAAACTTTTCAGGTTACTAATTAGCATAATAAACAATAGATTCCCATTTCATGGTCAAGCAACCCCCCAGAGACAGGCTGCAGGCTCTGCAGTTCCTATCTGCAGCAAGCACAGGAGCAGCCCTGGGAAAGCCACTTCCTTCCAGCAGTACAGGACCCTGTGTCAGTGGATTTTTGGCTGAATTCCTGATGGCTGAGCCTCATTCTTTCATTAGCAGCTGTAAGATCTGGACTGGTCTCATGCAGAAGGGGAAAGTCCCGTTTGAAGATGCCCAACCTGGGCAGCACAGCAGCCTCACAGCAGCACATCTGGGCAGGAGGGACATTTGCTGTCCTGCAGAGGAAAAATACACCTGGCACCCCTGGCACTGCACATTTCCTATCATTCTGTTTTCAGGGCAAGTTGCTCTTGTCTCTTCTCCATTACACTTCATTTTTTCTAATCACAAAATGCAGTTCAAAGCAGTTGCTTTGCAGATGGGTTAAAGCCTTTTTTAATTATTTATTTCTTTATGTCTCAAGCAAGAGAAGATAAAATGATTATTGGTATTATATATAAAACCAAACCCCATTATGGTGTAACATGGCCTATTTTTCTCCCCAAAAGCCTTGAGGGGACCCAGCTGGTGTCACCCCCTAGCCTGACACTGCTGAGGTTGGCTCTGCCATCACCACTGGTTTCCCATCCAGGGACAGGAACACCTCTCACAACTTCACAGTTTTGCTGTTGAGAGTTAAATAAGACTACAACAAAGCCCCCCAAAAATCACAGGCAAAACAGCCACAGAGTAGACAAAGAGATGTGAAGAGAGCAAGGCTGGTGTCCCAGCAGGAGGGCTGGGTGGGAGAAGCAGGGGATGAAAACCCAGGACAGGGTGGTTAAGAGGAGTGAGTGCTTGTTGCCAGCTGAGCAGAGAGGTTTTATCCTCAGTTTTACCACTGACCTCAGGGTCCCTGAACAGGGCACCCACAGCACCCACAGGTAAACACACCCTGCAGCCCCTCATCAAGGTGGTGAGCAGCAGCAGATGGGAAGATAAACCTTGTGTTCCAACAGCAGTGTGGCAAAAGGGAGGAAAACCACAATGAGTGTATTTGGTACAACAGGTAAAAGCTGCAGGTACAGCAGGGAGCATGGGTCAGGTCCCCCCATCTCTGGTTTTATCAGCCTGTTGCCATAGAAACCCATCACTGCACAGCTCTGGGGCCCCAAAGAGCTGCAAAGCTCCACTGATGCTGAGGAAACCCATCCATCCCTCCCTGGGTAACCAGGGCTGGGGGAGCTGCAGTGTTGGAAACAGCAGTTTCCTGGATGGTGTTTCTGATGCTTATTCCCAGTGAGTTACAGCCTGTCCTTCATTTTCTGTCTCTGTGCCTGGATATGAGAACAACACTGTGTGCATCTCTGCCTGGGAATATACTGCAGGGCACTGGATAAAGTAAATACCATGATGATGGAAAAGAAATAACAAAATATTAAGGGAAAAAGTCAATAAATGCTTTAAAATCTCATCCTGCAGCCATACTTAACTTTGTTTAGGCAGGCAGTGGAGTCCCCAGGAGCTCTGCCAGTGGGCAGGCTGTGGTGCTGAGCTGGAGAGAGGAGCAGGTAACCTGATCCTGGAGGTCAGCACTTGCCCAATGTGGAACAGTGAAAAGAGAAGCTGAAGGGTTTGTTTTTTTTATATAACCCAGACCTACATTAATTAACAATTAGCATTCCCCTGAGCCCCTCCAGACTGGCCCATTGCACTGACCACTGCCAGCTGCAGTGCTGCTCAGCCTGCAGGACAGGCAAAGGAGCCCCCCAACACCTCCCTAACTGTTCCAATAAATAAACCTTAACTTGCTTCACCCTTTTCAAACATATTCAGCCTCATCTCCACCTTCCAGGTGAGGAAGATGCCAGGGGAGCAAGAGGGCTGGGTTTCTGCTGCAGACTCCCTCCTCCATAGCTCCTCCAAAATGCAGAAGCTGCTGCCATTGCATCCTGTTATGTAGGCCAGTTCTCTTTCAAAAGTGGGTCCAGAATTAGGTTAGTAAGTCAATATTTAGACACAAGATGATGTGCCCTGGTTTTTCCAAAGTGCTGAATACCCAGAAGTTCCCTTGTGGGGCTGGAAACTTTATTTTTGGCTCATTTTACATAAACCCCATCTGTAGCAGCTTGCTGGAGCTGCCAGGTAACGGAGTCCCAGTTACATAAGCACTCATGAATAAGCATTATTTTCCATACATTAAAACTTGCAGAGATAAGTTTGAGAACTGAGCTGGTATTTAGCAAGGTAAAGAAATGATCAATTAATGCTCCTTGACATTTTATAAGGATGTTAATTTATATTAAACCTACCACAGCTAACTTTGCATAAGATAACTCTGAGCCTCTGTCATAAACTAAAAAGACTTATGCAGTTCAGGAGCATTATGGCTGCTTTTTATCATCTTCTTGACATGATGCACATTGTGCATGCAATGCAGTGAAGATAAACACATATATAAAGCTGGCAATTACCTCAGTTCACACAAGCTGTACAGACTATCATATTTATGACCATTTGCAGTGGCTTAATATAATTCATTTACTCTAGATGCTGGAATAAATACATCAATATAAACCCATGGGCCAGGCTATGAGAGGCAGGTATCAAGATTAGCTGCTACCCAGCCATGTCAGCAAAAAGTCCTAAACTGCTTCCAGAGGTGGAATATTGAGGGGTCAAGGGGAATAGTGGGGAACTGCAGGGTCCAGAGCTGCTCCCTGCAGGGAATGCAGCCAGGGCACAGCAAGCAGAGGGTTAAATTTGTCTCCAGAGATGAAAAATACTGGGGAGCTGCAGCAGTGTCACTCCCAGCCTCAAACACTTTACCCATTGAAATGTTGGTCGAATACATACGATTAATCAGAGGCAATTAAACACTAATTACTGTTCCTCTGTTGTGCTCACACCACTCCCAACAGTCAGAGGGTGGGCAGCCAGTCCTGCCCTTTGCATTTGCTGTCATTTCACCCCTGATTTGATGGGGTGTGGGAGGGCTAGGAGGGGAAGCATCACTCAAAATGCAGCATTTCCCAGGTTCAGCTGGTATCAGCCTGGCTGCCCTGGAGCCCAGAGCCATGCAGGCTGTGCACACAGGTACCTGTGTCCTGACACCATGGGGTTGGGTGAACACACAGGAAATGCAGATTGCAAATGGTATTTCAGGAAATATTTTTGGGTTGTATCTTCAACAACCATTGGCTCCTCTATTACTCCATAATGAATATCAGCAAACACTTTAGGGGAAGAAAACAGAACACAAGCCAATTGGTCTTTTTAAATGATGATAGGGAGTGATTACAACTGAGTTATACAAACACAGGGAGAAAACCAAAAGGAGAAGAGATGTTCTGCAAGAAACAGAGCTGATACCTTGATACTGCATCCATTTGGGAAGAAGGGGGGATAAATTAAGCACTTCCTTCTGTAAGTTTTAAAGTAACCTGATTACAACAGCTCCCACTAGCACCATTCCATGGCAATGAAGAGTAAAATCAATAATGAACATCAACATTTCCATTTTGTTTAGTGGTTTTGTAACTCAGCCACAAGAATCTGGTTTTCACTTACAGCTTGGCCACAGGAGGGCCATGACAAACCCAGCTAGGACTTCCCCAGGAACTGCTCAATTATTGAGTAACAAAGAGTAACAGGCTTGGAAGGTGAGACTGTGGTGCAATTATTTTGGAGTAAGTACAAAGCTTTTAGGACTTAAGGTTTGATATGATTTGAGTAATGCTGCTGAAGGATTTGATAGAATTTAGTATTTAATAGTCATCTGACATCAGGACGCTGTTGTCTTAATCTATCCTTGGATATTAAAAACTCTGAGTAAAGACTAATCCTTGTTCCCAGTGGTTGGACCAGATAACCCAGAGAGGGAGCAGAGCTCAGCCCCATGGTCCTGCAGCTCAGCAGCACACTGGGCAGACAGCAGGCTCTGGGCTCACTCTCTACACCTTTTCCCACCAGTTTTCCATCTCTGCTATAAAGTAGTTTCCTTCCACTGAAGTCAGAGTGCACAGCACTGCTCCTGTCTGCATACCAATGAGCAAACCCTGCAGCAATCCCTGCCTCAAACACCCATGGGTTCCCCTGCCCACATCTGGAGATGGCTTTGGCCTTCATCCCTTGGCAGACAGGGCTGGCAGGAGAGGATTGCTGCAGCTCCTTCTAACAATCCTGCTCTCATGTTTCTAAATATTCCACCCTCATATGACAGAAATGATATCAGAAAAAAAAAACAACCTGAAAGTCAGAAGTTCCCCCAGATGGCCCCACTTCTCTGTGAACTCATGGAGGTTGGCAGGGATAAGAAATGGTTCTCTAGATAAAAGCTGAGTGGCAAGAGCTCCAGCCAGAAGAAGCAAAATATGTCAAGCACCAGCTTCTGTGATATCCCTCTTCAAAGCCTAATTAAGTATTTTCTTTCAGGAAAAAAAAAAAAAAAAGACTATAATGATGCAGTGCTGTGGTTTCATGGAACAAATAAATACAGGTCAGTGAAAATGAAAAACTGACACCCTTTTTGCAAAAGCTTGCCTAAGGTCCTGTTAAACACCTGTAAAATCAGCTTTGCATTTTGACAGGGCTTGCAGGGGAAAGGCAGGGGAAAGGCAGGGGAAAGGCAGGGCACAGCTCTCAGCTGACAGCCCCCCAGACTGGGGGTGTCCCCTGCAGCAAAGCCAACCCTGCTCCTGGGAGCAGCTGCTACAGGAGGTGAGTGGCTGAGGGAGAAGGGAACAGGGATGGTGGCTTTGAACTGGAAGAGATTGAGGTGGGACATGAGGAAGAAATTCTTTGGGGTGAGGGTGCTGAGCCCCAAGTTGCCCCCAGAAGCTGTGGCTGCCCCATCCCTGGCAGTGGTGAAGGTTGGATGGGGCTTGGAGCACCCTGGGCTGGGGGAGGTGTCCCTGACCATGGCAGGGGAGTTGGGACTGAATGAGCTTCAAGGTCCCTTCCAACCCAAACCAGTCTGGGATTCTATGGTTCTGTGGTGCAGTGGACTGGAAGTTTTGTCTGAGGTTCAACCACCTAGGACCAACAGAGGGGATCATTAAGCATATTCCTTTTCTTTTTTTTTTTTTTTTCCTTTTTTTAAAATAGCACTGTTGTCTTTAAAAAAAAAATATTTAAAAATTCTATAAGGAAAGCTTACGTACTTGCTTAAACCTGGCACTGAAGAGCTGTTTTCTTCTCATAAGCTTCCATCTGCCATATTTTGTGATTCAAAGAATGCTTTCTAAGACATGCAAAGCAAGTATAAAACCTCAGACCCAAGGAGGATGGCAGTGCTGCATGCAAGAGCAATAGAAAGGAAAGAGGAAAGTATTTGTCTTGCAGTAGTTGCAGATTTTCCTCAACTCATGTCCTCTGGACCACCTTGAGGGTGCTCTGAGTCCATCAAGCACAGGCTAAAGCAAGCATGTTCCATCACACAGAGAAGCAGCTCGAGCTGCCTCCCACTGTGGGAGCAAGCAGACCTTTTTTGACCACTAATGAGCAAATAATTCACTTGCAACTACGAGTAGACAGCCCTGTGTGAACTCCCAGAACAATCCTACACTCTACATGAGCCAAAGGCAATAAACTCTCCACCCCACAGCTTGACAGCAAAGCTAATCCCCATGGCTGGCTCCAAGAGAGCACAGAGCCTCGTGTCAGCTCAAGGAACCCTCAGCAGAATTTCCAAAGGGTTGGATCATGCTCTGCAGCAGCCCCAGCCCCAGCCCCACCTCTGCTCAGTGACTCCCTGGTGCTCACACTCCCTGCACCCACTGCCCTGATTCCCTTCTTGGCAAGGCCACACAAAGCTGCTGGAATCACATCACCCATGCACTTCAGCAGCAGCCTGACCCTCCTCAAGCCACACAGAACAGACTTCAGATGTAACATTCTGCTTACCTGGGGAAGCCAGGAATTGAGGGCAACATCAAGGTGTTCAGGCTGGCCAGCTGAATTCCCTAAGTGAGGGATAAAAGCAGAGTGAGAGTGTCAGGAAGGGCTGAGAAGAGTTCAGCTGAATAAGATCTTCAGCCTTGGTGCAGAATACAAGTGACTGACACCTCAGGAACCTGGCATTTGTTTCTCAAACACTGACACTTTACACCCTATGGTGTAGGTTGGATTGTGCTGTTCACCTCAAGGATGACACAGACACTTGGGAGGAAAGAAACCTCCTCTGTGTGTAATCCCAGGGAGGAACAGACACAGTCCCTGGGTGCCACAGCACAAATCTCCTCCTGGTGTCCTTGGGTTTTGCCATATCTCTGTTTTTCTGGGAGAGGAACAGAATTTTAACAAAACACCATTTGATGTTTTTTTTCCCAATGAGAAAATAAGAACAGGTGTGTTCACAATAAATCAATAGTTGTATAGAAAGCCATTTACTTGAAGAGGAAATATTTCCATTTTTTTTAAAAGCCCCTTTTGCCAGATGCCAGCTCTGCATCCACTCTCTATCCTTTTTCCTGTCATTTCCCCCACTGAGAAAAACTGAGGGAGAAAAACAGCATGAAGGAGTTTGTCCAGATTGCAAATAACAGTACACTCAGAAGCATTCCTTTGCTGAAGGGCAGGAGAACCAGGGATATCTGTAGAAGGTCAAAAACTGCTGGTATAACCAGCTCTGTCTTCACCAGTTTTATTGCTGGTTTTGTGACTGCTTCACCTTAGTTTGGATTCAAAGCCAAGGAGTTTCAAAATTTGGAAATCACAGAATCCCACACTGATGAGAGACCAGGACCCACCTGGACCAACTTAGGGCTGTTTGGCTCCTTTCAGAGCAAGAAGAGGTTTAAGAGCTGGAGGTCAGAAGCTCCTGGGCTGAGCCCAAGGAGTTCCCAGAGGGATGCAAGGCCAATGGTGGTTGGGAGAGGAATGACCTCAGGACATGACCTCAGGTTCCACACCTCAGGACACCCACTTGCTGCATGGCCCCAGCCCTGGTGGTACTGATGCTTTGGCTCCCATCCATCTCCAACCCATCCAAGCCTCCAGGACTGGAGGTCTCCCCTTTCCCCCACGTTGTGGTTCCTCCTTGTCCTCCCCACCACGGGCACCAGCGGGAGGAGAGGTGATGAGCAGCACAACAGGGGAGCAGTCAGGAGGAACAGATCACAGCAGACAGCAATCTGCAGAATGGAGAAATGACTGGTTTGTGTTTCACTGATTTTGATGTGGTTGTATCATCTGTAAATTATCTACCCAGCTATTTTTCCAGTTAGCCATTATTCTGTCAAGTGATGGGCTGCCAGTTCCAGCCCTCCTCACCATATGCACGGCTCTAAGCCTTGACAGCAGCTGTCTCCAAAGCAAGGCAGTGCAGGAAGAATAGGGAAACAAATTACATAAAAGCAGATTAACTTCTCTTTAACTTCTTTCAAAATATTTCTTCCCTGCAGCCTCTGTAATCCCATTTTTAAAGGGAATTTGGTCTCTTTATTTGTTATACTTATCAGTGTGACTCGAATTTAAAGCTTTATACTTCATATCTCTGCCCATGGACCTGTTGCAATTATAATCCTCAGACTTTTATGTGGTGGGAATGGCTCTTTGAGCAGTTTTCAGCTTGTTACACTGATACTTGGAAGACAAAGACAGCCAGGGCAGGCTTGGTGTCTTTAGTTGGGCAGGGGCAGTGCTCTGGCAGCCTTGGGGGGTTTTACTGTTTTCTCTTTTAACCCTGGGTGCATAACTCTCTCCATCTCACAGACAGGCAGCACTGACCTGGCAGCCACCAGCTGGGTTTAACCAGGACTTACAAGATGGAATGATAACCATTTAAGAACATTTCTGACAAAGATGACATTTCACAAAAGTGTAATGATTTCCTCCTAAGGAAGCCAACTATTTAGAAGAGACTCCTAAAATAATGCCAAAATGAATCTATGTGCACACCAGTCTCCACTGTCTAGCTTAAATACCAGAAACCTAAATGTGATGTACCCTCCCACATCCTCTCCATTCTGTTCCAAATCCTTTATTTTCTTGTCTAAAAGATAAAAAAACCCAGGCAGAGCAGTTTACTAGGTGCCTAAATGAGTAAGAAGCACTCGTGCAGATCCATGGTGATCAGGGCACACCAGCAGCCAGGGGCATATTTTGGGCACTCCAGGGTTGCCTGGAAGGTCCCACCACACCAAATTGGGTGATAAGAGCTTTGTTTTGAGGCTGTTTGCCTATGTTACTGTGCAGAGGCTGAGGGTGGAGGCAGGTGATGAAGCTGGCAGGGCTCTGCATGAGGAGGAGCCCCAAGGAAGCAGCCCAGTGCTCATCCTGTTTTGCTCAGCTGTCTGGGAAAACCTCAAGCAACGTGGGAGGAGACAAGACTGGTCCCTCTGGGGAGAGTAAAGATCAGAGAATTAAAAACTGAATGAGCTCCCTGTGCCCTCTGCAATTAAAGGGAACTTGAAAGAGTTTCAATTTGGTGGTATCATTATTTTCCCCTCTTCCTCCTCCCTCCTGCTGCAGTTCAGAGTCCTTCTCAGCTGTGCGATGGAAGCCTGAGCTAGAGAGACCCTAAGAAAAGTAAAGTTTGAAAAGTTTTCAGCCCTTTCATCAGTTCTTTAAACAATGATCAGAAAAACATGAGAGAATGACTGTGTCTTGGAGAAACACTGTAATTAAAGCTGTGTGCAGTGGGCTTTGCTGTCCCAGTGTGACTTGAATACTTGCAGCCCTCTGCCCTGTGAAGATTCCCTCACAGTTCTGTCACAAACAACAAGGCTGTTAAGGGGCACATTTACATTTATCCAGTTTTTTATATTTATCCTTTACTTTCTAAGGAACAAAATTGGTTTGGTACTCCAGCTAGGTAGGAAAGGCAGCACACCAGAATTTAAAAATAAATGTGCACAGAACATGCATTGAGCATGAGCCCAGAGATTCTGGGGAGCATGGGATCACACAGGGTGCCAAAAAACTCCAATATAAAACCTGAGCCCAGGGCACCCCACACATGCATGGGCTGATCCTGCCCTGGCCATCTGGCATTAGTGTGAAAAACACAGTAAGAGATCCAGAGTTGTCCCAGTAACTCCTTCCAGTTGATAAATTCACACATTCTTATGATCTTAGATTTGTTTTTTTCTAGGCTTTACTCACTGTGACTACAGCCCTAGGAGATGTGTCCATTTACAATCCCAAAGCAGTGTACTTCAGATGCCTCATTAACCTGTGGTTCCCAGACAGTCATTTTTATGAAAAATTAAGAATTTTATGAATTGGGTGGCAGGTGGTGACTGTTCAGGCTACTTTGAGCACCTGCCCTTGGTGCACCTCAAAGCACCAGCAGCTGATGGTGTGAGTTCCCTGCAGAACTCAGGGACAAGCCAAAACTGGGCTTTACAATGCTACATTTTCCCACTATTGCCTTCCCTAGCACTAAAAATTTACCCCAAGTCTGGTATAATTACACCATTACACCAGTTTTTGCAGGGAGCAAGTCATGGCTGTCCTGAAACCTGAGCAATATCCTGAGGCCAGCCTGGCATCCCTTACATTTCAGGCACGATGCTCTCCTTGGCACCTGCAGTCCTCAGACAGTTTTTTTGACTCAGAAAGACTTAAGAGATGAAAATAAATTCCCACCCAAGTTTGCTTCTCCTGCTCTTGTACAAAGCTGCTCCATAAACTGTCCTCAGTGCTGCTGCACAACTGAGGCAGCTGCTGAGAGCCTGAAGAGCCCTGCACACATGGGAAGCAGTCTCCTAGCAATAAGGAAGATGTAAAAGCCCTCAAAATAACTCCTCCTTCCCATGCTTTTCAGTGACTCATACTGCACAATATGGGTTTTGTGAGACTTTTGTATTTTGTTCTTGCATTTGGGTTTTTTGGTTGTTTTGTGCTGTTTTTTTCCCCCACTTTCTTACAGCAAAACCACTCATAGTGTGTGTCAGGTGAAATGAGGCAAGGAAAAGGGTGCACTGCCTTAATTTAAAAACAGAGGAGCACCCCAGGTATCCCACACAAGCTGGAAGCATTTCACATTTTCTTGCTGACACAAGAGATCAAGCTGTAAGCACTGCAAGACTTTGCAGTTAGGAGGCATTTTGCTCAGCCTCAGCAGGGGAACCATCCCCTCCTGCAATGTCTTGGTGCCTAAACTGCAAAGCAGGAGGTAAAGAGCTGGGAATGTGTCTCCTGTCTGGAAATCTGCAGCAACTGCACTCAAAGCAATGGAGTGACACAACTCTGAAACTGGTGTGAGGGCAGAATTATGTTGTCTGACCTGACAGGGATTTTAGGAGCAGCAGGAAGCAAACCAGGAGTGGGTTTCCCATGCTGCTTTTGGACTTACACCTCTGAGCTGCCATGAAGTGGAACTGGCCAAGATAGAAATTATTACAGGAAAAACCAGACATACACAGCTGAATGGCCAGATCTGCTTCAGTCCCAGGAGAGGTACCTGGACATGTTTCTGAAAACCTCCATAATTTACTTATCTGTTTCCCCTGAATAATCCTCACCCTCTAACTCTGATTGGAAAGTATCTCAGAATAGTTCCAGAGAACACTAATGAATTATGCAATGGACATATGCTCTGGCATCAAATCTTGATGTTTACTTTATTTGATGTCATGCAGAAGACTGAATCTTGGGAATGTGCTGGGAATGACCCCAGATATGCAGTAGGATTCTGGGTCACATCACTTCATCTCTGAGCTGGCGTGGGAGCACCTGGGAGAGCAGATGGCCAGACAATGTAACTATCACTGGGGGTTTTAATTTTCCTGGATTAAGAAGCAAGTACTATGCAAGTAGTTTGATTTGCTAAAGACACAGCAGCAACCCTGGCACAGGAAATCCTGCCAGAGCCCTCCTGACAAACCACCTCCTCAATCTTTCTGATAGGGCTAACAATCTACAGGCAACTCATTCACCACTCACTTTCCAGTTAGTGCCATTTTTCTAATGGCAGAGTAATTCTCTGCAACTCCCATCTCCTTGCCATGGGGAAGCTGCAGCCTTGAGAGCTGCCAGCTGCAAACCCACATTGTTTCCAGAGCATCCTCATCCAGCATCCCCTTATTCTGAGAATCCAGAATGCTGCAGCTTGGGTCTGTCAGTCCTCACCAGGTGAGCTGGCTGCAAGCCATCAACTTCCCTGCTGTCTCCTCCATTCTGGTCAGGAATGCAGCTGGAGCTGGGCAGGAGCATCGTGGCTGCCAGCACCAAGCCCCAAGAACCATTAATCTTAACAACCATCTCTCACAGTGAGCTTTCAGGGCTGAACTTGGGACAACCTTGTCCTGAACACTAAATAAAGTCTTGTAAGAAGAATTGCCAATTTTTACAGTTTCAGTCTGTAACTAATTAGCCAGTAACAAACCAAACAAAAGCACTATTTCACAGCTGGATACAGGGGGTTAAATTCATTCCTTGTGCAGACATTGCCTTCCATGACAAACCATCAAGGGTGGATTTAGTCCACTGTGGGTGTGTGATGTATTGCTCCTACTTCACCCCTGAACTGCACAGATAGATGAGAAGATTACCACAAGGGTTCCCAGATTTAGAATTCATAAATTAATTTCTTGGTTCTCTATAAAAGGGCATATCAGGCTTATGCACAGAAATTTACACATTTTGATACTAACTTTTAGTTAGGAGCAGCTTCAAGATAAAATTAGCCAGTGGTAGCAAATGTATTATAATAAAACAACAGTGATACTAAAAAAAGGGAATCACTCCCTTACTACTTTCACACCTATCAAATTTAGAGGAAGAAAAAACCTACAGTCCCACTGTGTGTATTATCAGGACAGTCAATGAGACATGAAACAAGGACGAACTCCATTTGCCTGGGCAAAAAGCCCAGTTTGGAAGTAATTGCTGTAGTGGTGTAGCAGCTGCAGATATAGCCAGATCAAATCCAAAGATCAAATGCTTATTTCATTTTGATAAAAGTCATTAAACCACAAATCAACTTACTTTGGAGTACAGTCAGGAAATAACTCAGTATATACCATCTGCACATAACTCTCCCCTAATAAATTAAAGCAGTGACAGCAGCTTTCTTATGTGAAATCCCCAAACTTATATTTCATGAAGTATCAACATTTCTCATTTAGATTTTATTTAGCAGATAAGCCACTGGACCATGTTTAAAACCAGACCAGAGGATTTCTGAGCCAAGGGGGTGTTGTAAGGACCTTCTGCCACACTTGACAGCTCAAGACCAGGCTTTCAAACACCCGTGAGACATCATCCCTTTGGATGATGATAGAGAGAAGAATCATATCAAGGACTTACCTATAAAACTCAGGGAGCACTGAGGAGGCTCTGGAAGTGTGAACTTGCTCAAGGAAGATCTGAAGTGTGGACTTCTTCAAGGAAGCTCAGGAAGTGTGGACTTCTTCAAGGAAGCTCTGGAAGTGTGGACTTCTTCAAGGATAGTCAAAATATAAGCCAAAGCACACCAGAAAAAAAGAAAAAAAAAAAAAAAGGAGAAGGTAGTAATTGCATTGGAGCAGTTTAAGTATTGGAATGCCCTTCCTTCAATACATTAACTTGGCAATTTAATCAATCCTTGGAGAGCTTTTGGCCCCCCATTACAGGGCTGCCTTGGCAGGCACAGCCTCTGCCAGCAGGGTTGGTGCAACCCCAGCCAAACCCCCAGAGCATCCCTCAGGCTGGTGGAGACACAGGGTGGGAAGGAGGATGGCACAGCAGCAGCAAGCTTCCCACTTTCCTCTTGTTTCCAGCTGAAGATTCCAGAGACTTCATTAATTTTATCATCCCAGTACAGCCCATGATGCTACCAGGCACATCCCAGCTTCTGAGGGGGCTGAAGGAGGTTGTGCTGTAGAGCCATTCCCAAGCTAACAGCCTTCCTAAACTTAGTGAGGTTTGCCTGAACTCCACAGGCTTGGGAAGAAGAGTTCAGTCAGATTGTGAGAGTCTCACCCTTCCTGAACAGCATTTTCTCTCCTTTTGTGGTCATCAGAATTCAAGTAGATGATTTCTGTACTACCAAACATCTCTGCAGCTGTGCAGGAGTCTGGCCCAGTCATCTCCATCTACAAACCAAATCTCAGCTCTCCTGCTGTGATTACAGCAATCAATCTCAAACTCTCACTGCCTATTAACTTAACAGATTGTTCTGGATGTCTGGCCCTGCAACTCTAATATCACTAATGCTCATCAAAACTTTCAAAGATCAAACTTCACCTTAATAAATTAATCTATTTTTTAGTCTAGGAATCAATGTGTTGATTTACTCCTAATACACCTCCCACAAAAGGTAATTCACTATTACCTGTGCCCTTCAGAAAATCTGTTACTGGCTGATGGGTTTAGAGCTATAAGACCATTATTAAGCTCACAATTACCAAAAGTTATCAAGATGTTACCCAAACTAATGGGAACAGTAGGAAATTCTTGTAGCAATTCTTGTTTTTCATGGTAGTTTTTCTATTTACCTGATAAGGAACAAAGGACCTACTAGTCCTTTGCTGAGCTCCCACCATGCTGGGGATGTGTCCTGTGCTCTGCAGAGTCTCCAAGCTGAGTTTCTGGGGTAAAGAAACAAATATTCATTTTTGTCTCTCTTCTGCTGTCCCACCTATTTCTTTCAGTGAGTCTCCCACCTCCAGTAATGACTTGAGTGGAAGTTTTTGTCACATAAGTGGGCAGTACTTTTAATCCTCAAATTATCAGAATTCTTAGCATCCAGGAATGATTTTTGAAGATAAAAAGTTTTAAATTGGTTTTGAAATATTCTTCTGAAAAGTAATAGAACTAGAAAAATATTGGGCTTTTTAATAAAAAACCCCCAGCAATTTGAGATAATCTATTAATGGATTCTCTGCCTATGCTAAGCTTGAGATGTTCTTACTTCAAGCCAAACTTTTCAAAGATTAAGCAGGAAGAAAGGGAGTGAGTCTACAATGCAGTGATCAGGAGACCAAGGCAAAGTTAGACTACCAAAGGTGATCATATTAATAATGACATTTATGCTGCAGGAATTTAATTAGACTGAAATAGAATTTGTAGTAAAGATGTCACAATAACTCAGGACAAAATGAAAAGCAGTCTAAAGGCATTCAGTCCCTAATTAGTTCAGGACTAGTAGATTAAAGATAAACTTAGAAAAACTGGGGGAGTGAGTGGCTATTAGGGGCCACTAAAATGTAGAATGTCAGGCTCAATTTGTCACTTTTTGATGCTTTTAGATAAGACAAAGTGCAAAGGATTTTTAAAAATACAGGAGCTGATTTTTTTTTCTTTCTTCAAAAGATCAAATGGGCTTTTAATAAAAGCAGTGACAGTCACAAGCCTCAGCTGTTGACACAGATTTCCTTTTTTCTAAACACTATGAAATAATGAGCTGCCTGACACCTTGGTTATATATGGGAATGGCAACTCTGTCTACAAACACTGCATTTGTGTGTACTGCCTTCTGAAAAAGAGGAAAGGGAAAGAAAGGTGTTTCTGATCATCCCCAAAAGTTATTTTCTTGGTATTGGCCTGTTCTGGGCAATACACAACAGGAATAATGAAACAGAATGTTCATAAAGGAACCAGGAAGATTTTCAAGCTCTGCTGATTGTCTGTATGTGTTCACATTGAGGTGAGAAGAAAAGGAGATCTGTGCAAACATCTTGCAGTCACCAGGAAATGGGTTGTAAAGCCATGGGACACTGGTGGAACTTTTCCAGCACAGCCCTTGTGTCCCACCTGGCTGTCTCCAGAATGCTGATGCCCTTCAGAGGGGGGGTGCTTGGCTGCTTCCCACCCCCACAGAGGGAAACAGCAAACTTGCCCTGACTTTTAGCTAAGTTTACAACATAATAGAGTTACCAAGCAAAATCAGAAGCCAAACGGTCAGGTCATTTAAAAGATGACATTTTCTGTTGTTATTTAAACAAAGGGACCTGAAGGAGAACCTAAGTCCCTCCAGATGGAAATCCTGGGAAGCTGCTGTCTCTGACCACCTGCTGTTATCTGTCCAGCATCTCCAGGACCCCTTGCCAGGAATTCTCTCCCTGATGCAGGTACCAAAGCAAGTCAGGTAAATGGCTCATCCTTCATCTTCCAGTAATACTCATTTAAAACAAAAAGTAGCACAAGGGTCCCCAGAAAAGACAATAACATATTGTCTGCTTGCTTTGGGGAAGGGACCTGACCCCTGCATCATGTGGGGAGGCTTTAACAACCTATCTTGATTTCACACAATACATTTTCTTTTATTTTATCCCTCAGCAGATTAAGGAAATTCAGAATTAAGGAGAAAATACATTTAGGAGAAAAATCTCACATTATGTAGATCTTAAAAATCTTAAGAGTCAAAGCAGGGGCTATTTTGAGAATGCTTTGCAACTATATTCTTGCTTTAAATGATTTCTGCATCAAGCCCTATCTAAACCAAGAACAGAGCGAGCAAAGCAAACCAGCAGCTCTCCCTAATTTGCATTCAAAGCAGTTCGTTTGCTGGGTTGACTACTGGATTGCTTTGATTTTAAACTTCATGCAACCATTTCAATATTATTTCTCATGTGAAGAAATACCCAACAGCTGGGCTGGCCTCCTCCCTGCCCACTGCATCCCTGGGAACATGTACAGAGCCTCCCTAGCATCAACCAGCTCTAGTTTAAATAAAAGCAAAGCTCCACTTGCCTGCTGTTAAAAGTGTAGTCCTAAAATGTCCTTCTTCCAAAATTTCTCTCTCTCTTTGCCCTTACTCAAGGACAGAGACATTTGTCCCATTGTTAGGAGAGCCTAAAATGCTGTTCTCAGCCTTTTGGTGCATATGGTGCTCCCCATGGCATTTCCCAGTGCAGTTCTGCTGCCACTTCCCTGGCTGGCCTCAGGCTCTCTGTGCAGGTGCTGCAGCAGACTGCTCCTTTACTGCTTTCTGCTGCCATTACTCACTCTGCTCTGCTCTTCTCCTTGGCTCCAGTCATGCTGTTTTCTTCTGTGCTGGCTTGTTAAACCAAAGTCTGAATAGCATCCTTCTGAAAAAAACCAAAACAACGATGAAACAGTATTGAACCAGGCTTTTCTTTTGACCTTCCATAGAGTCAAAATAAGTTAGGAGTCTGGGGTTTTTGTTCACCTGTATCTAAATATTTTTTATCATGGGAAAGGAGTAAATCACATTACATACACCAGAAAGAGTACAAAAGAGTCTCCTGCTGTGAATTTTGGAGTACAATTGCCACAGCCAGTGAGGAGAAGGATTTTCTCTTCAGCACATAGATTAGATCACAGCTTCAAACCTCCCTTTGTTTTGGTGTCTTTATTACACCCAAGGGAGATTCCTAAGTGAGAAGCTAAACCACAGCATCAGTGGGTGATGGGTACCTTCATCCCCCAGGGAGGGCAGCCCTCAAAACCATCTCCCCCAGGTCACATCTTCTCAGCAGCCTCCTGACCCTGATCCAGCAGTGGCAGAAGGGGAATGAGCTGTCCAGGCAGCTGAGCAGGATGGACAACAACACAACTCTTCTCAGAGAAGCAGGCAGGGAAGGGGCAACCATGGCAGGTGGCTGAGGTGAAGGAACATGCAGTGGCTTGTGCTGGATGACTTACTGAAGCACCTCTGGAAAAAGCAGCCAAAATGCCCTATAATGACACACATCCCTTGTACTTTCTCTTTCTTCCTGCACAGAGAATCCCTCTTGGTAATCCCCAGGGGGCAGAGGCTCTGAAAGGAAGGCACCACACCAGCTTCTGAGAGGAGACATCACCCTGGGCTGGGCTCCAGGCTCCTTCACCAGCTGGTCTGGATGAAGCTCAGACCTCCCCCTTCCCTGCCATCCCCTCCACCACAACACATCACTCATCCCCTGGGCCTAGAAAGTCCAGTACACTCAAGTCTTGGATGTTTAGTGTCATGGCCTGAGTTAGAGCAGAGAGTTTACTCTCTTTAACATCTACTGTAAAATTAATTACCAGTCATTTGACAAAATAAATTGACCTTATAATAAGGTTTCTAAAAATGCAACTGGTGTAATTTTATAAATTACTTTCTGTACACAGGATCAAGTTCTTTCCTGCCTTACACTTCCCCTAGTGCTGAACTCAGTGAGTGTAAGGCAGGGCAGAATTTCACCTCTAATATCTCAGTGGCATCCACTTATTTCCCTAGGGAACTGACCTGATCTGGCTATTTATAACACATTCAAAAAGAAATTGTGAAGCAAGAGGGCAGAAAGGCTCTGAAGAAAAGCTATATTTGTGGATAAAATGACAAAAAAGTAATGTGGATTCCTATAAAAAAAGTTATCCTCAGAGCAGGCTGTCAGTTTTAAATGGTTACTAAAACAGTGTTACCCACAACTGAGGCAACTCCATGGACACAGCTGAGCAAACTTGGTCAGAGCAAACCTGCCCTGCTGAACACTCAGCTGGCCAGCCCTGAGCAATATCTGCCCTCTTGGGGCTGATGGTTTAAGGGCTTTGTTCAGGGCTAGATCCCCCCTGGATGGGATGGCCTCCTCCTCACCCCCACACACCCTCCAGCAATCTGATGGCAGAGCAGCAACCTGGGGCCAAGAGAGCTGAGATGATACCAGAGATGTTTCACAGCTCATCAGAGCTGCAAGGCAGTGTGATGGTGAGAACACACACTGCATCTGGGACAGCAGCCATGCAGAGTCTCCTCTTGGAGGCAACGAGCTGGCTCAGTTCACAGCAGCATCTCTGTGACCAGTCAGATGGTGAACACCAGGGGCAAACAAGAGTGAAGTTATTTGGCAACACAGACAGGCCCTGAGTGTGACAGACAGAGCCACAGCCAGGCTCTGGAAGGGCTCTTCAAGGAGCAGACAGTGGAGAGAAGGTGCCAAACAACCCAACACCTCCCTGTCCTACGTCCCCCTTGCTGAGCCTTGCCTGTTGCTGCAGCTGCTCTCAGCTGGCCATGCCACCCTGCAGCCAGGGAGACAACACTGATGATTTATTTCAGGGGGGTGAGGACATTGGGGAGGTTTTGTTAAAAAAAAAATACAGGGCAGTTGAGGAAAGCTGAGTTTAAGCTGCCTCTCCAGGATAATCTTTCTGAACATCTCTGTTCAGCTTGGAGCAGAGGAAAGATTAGACATTTCCAATCATTATTTCTCATGTATACAGATTTGCAAGTGCTCATCATAAGCCCAGAACATCACCTGCTGATGGAACTACAGCAATCATAGGAGGTGGTGGTCAGGGACAGGATTTGCCCATGGTGGTGCAGAAATGGTGGGCACATCCTCAGGGATTGCAAGAATTCCTGGAGCCAGGAGGGAAGAGCCATCTTTTCAAAAGGAAGTAAAACTCTTCCATTCTCTCCTTGTCTTTCAGTAGAGCTGTCAGCATTTGTCTCTTTTCATTCCCCTTGCTCACTTGTATCAGCAGAGAAACCCTTCAAAGAATGCCATGAACAGAACCAGCATACCTGTGCCAGCAAAGGGAGACTCAGACTCTCTGCACCTGCTTCTTATGATCAATTATTGATGGAAAATCCTGCAACACAAAGAAACTAAAAGTCACTCACTTTTTTACATACAAATCTTTCCTGTTCAACTGTAGCCTGGTGGTACCAGATCACTTTTCTCTAGCTTACAAATGAGTAAAACTGACTTTAAAGAAGAAAATCAAACATATGAGAAATTTCAAAAGAAATTATTTTTTTCAGTGTGCAAATTTCATATTTTTTCCCCATTTGTCATTTTCAGCAGCACATTGTCCAACAAAGGGTTAGGGTCTGATGAATTTAAAACAAATGCATGCTGATCATTAGTAAAACATTGATAACTACAGAACAACTATGGTGAAAAATCAAGTGGCATCCCAGGAGCTATCTTGAATTATTTGGTATCTAATTAATGACACAATTTATTTGTTGACCTCCTGGTCAGACTGTGCAGAGTTTTAATTAATTGATAAAAGCTACCTAGGCTGTGCTGAAGCTTTGTTTGGCCACCTTTGACCCAGAAGTGGCACACACATTGTCTCTGGCACCTTGTGTAGATTTCAGTGACACAGATTGAGAGGAACCAGATGACAAAATGCTGCTGGGATGAACCTGGCAGGATTGTGTGAGGCAAATATCATCAACTGAAGCTGTGCCACCTTGCTGGGATAGCATCCAACCTCTCAGGTCAAGCTACACAAATGGGGGTAATGAGTGAGGAGCACTTTGATGAGTAACTGAAAGCACAAACCATCCTCTGAGCTGTTTTGAGAGAAAAATCCTGTGTGTACATTGCTCCCCCCATGCAGCCTGCAGTGGAAAGGAGAGAAAATGCAACCCCAGTGGACAACATCTCCTTCCCCTATGGAATAGACTCACTCCTTTCCTTGAGCTCTCTATTCCTCAGTTGCACCTTTTATTGACAGATGCAAAGCAAGACTAATGAACTATTGATAACCCTGGCACAAAGGATTATTAAACAAAGCAATTTGATTTTGTGGGCATTGATTTACACGTCACAACCAGAGTACAAATGAAAATGGTAGCTCAGATAGATAAACTTGAATGCTAAACAGGTGGCCATCTCATTCCCTCTTAATCCCTGGCCTAAAGGCATGGACAGACACATCTGCATGGGCCTCTACACTCCATGTACTTAGAGATATGCTTTCAGATTTTCTAGATCACCAGTGGTATTTGGAGAGAAACCTAAAACAACCCAAGCATTAAACCAGGGCTACTGGTTTTGAAGGTGTTAATCTTTGCATCACACTGCATGTCCTCATTTGAACCAGTGATTCCCAAACACACACAAAATAAAATAAAAAATAATGTCCAGACACAGAAGGAATCCACAAGGAAAAATATGTGACCAGAAAGGGCTTGTCCAAGCCCTTACCATCATCCCATGGGACATCCAGAAACTCCACCCATGGCCTCTTGCAGAGCTGGAGCCTCTCTAGAGCCAGCAAGGTTGCTGATTAGCATCTACAAGGAAATAAACTCTGTCTGATCCTCACCACCAGGCAGATGGGGCACCCAAATTTTAATTCACATCTTCTGTGACATTCATCTGACATTTAATTCAGTGGAATTATGAGAACAGCAGTGAAATTTGTCCTCTTACTGAAGTGAATCCAGGGAGAAATTTTACAGACTAAGACACAGAGACCTAATTTTGCTGGCAAATAGGTAGCCAGCACCCATTTTCATCATTAAAAGCTTCCTCTAGCTCTCCTAGTGAGTAATCCATCATCTCATAAAAGAACTGCCATTGGTGTCTCCACTGTCATGATTAATACTCAAATCCTGTCAGATCACAAGCTCAGATAAAACAACACGAAGGGCACGTACACGAGAAGTGATCTGATGGTGCTAAGGCAAAAACAGTCCCAGGGTTTCCACGTGAAGGCTGTGTTCTGCTTGCAGCTTCACTCTGGAAAACAGTAAAAGAAAATTGCACATCTATGAACTTTCAAATTAAAAAAAGGGTTGTTTTGGTTTTTTTAATACAAGCCACAACAACAGGACACTTCCTTTACTTTAGGCTTTGTGAAACACCCAAAAGCCATCTCTGATACTCCAGGGATTAAATTATTTTCTGGAAGAAAGGGTTGCTTCCCATCATTATTACTGGTATAAACCTGAGAGTTTTGCTGCTTTCCCTCATTTTTTTTAATGCTAGAAATAGATTAAACTGGCACATCAGGATGCTGAGCTGCAGTTTCAGCTAAACTCTGAGATTTGCAGAGATTTATCAAAAATGACAAGATTCAACATCTAGGAGATGTCTCCTAGTGCCCAGGAGCCCAAAGAAGATGCAGCAGTTACAACAGGAACCAGAGAGAAAAAAACATTAGAAAAAGAACTGGTTAGACCTTGAAAATCAAGGGTCTGATACAAATGGGAAGGTGCTGAGCTGATCAGCACAGTCCTTTAGTGGGCAAGGAAGAGTCACTGCCTGGCTCCTCCAAATGAAAAGGCAGGGAAAGCTGCCCTTCATTCCAGCTCCAAGGGATGCTATAAACTTCCTCACAGTGACCTGGTCAGAGCCCCTGAGATGCAGAGGTTTTCTCCTGTTCCATTTGCAAAGAGCATGGAATTAGCTGGAAGGTGAGGAGTGGCTCTTTGTGATCTCTTCTTTTAAGTTACACTATCACTGGAACAGTAAAACAGAGTATTCCATAAGGGTGTTCTTCTTCTCCCACATGTGCATGGGAAGCAAATGATGATACAGAAAAAGGGCAAGAAAAAATGGGAATAACTGGACAGTAAATATTTACAAAGCACAAAGTATCTGCCCTGCATAATCAGCCTTCACTTGGGTAGCCCATCCTGCCTAAACCAATACTTGTGATTGAGAACCTCCCTGCAGCCAGGCTGCAGCATTTCTAAAACTAACAGGAGGCAGGTGGAGCAGAGGCCTGACAGAAGCTGGATACATACCAGGAGCAGCCAAATCCTTTCCCCATGCTGGAGCAGGACCAAGCACCCCATGTCCTGCTGCATCTCCTTCTCATGCAGAAATAAAATACAGAAAACCTGGGGCTATTTCCAAGTCATGCAGTGATCCAGCAGGATCCTGCAGAGAGGGACTGGCTGCCTTTTTCCTCTTTGTTTCTACAGTGTAAAGGAAAAGTTAAGGATTCATATAATGGAATGTGTGGCACTCTGCATTACCTCTCTAAGTGACTTTTATTTAGCAGTTTTATCTTGTATTTACTTATTCTTTAGGTATATTTTAGAAAGGGCTTGTTCCAAGGGTGTACGCGGCAACAAAGAGATGAAATTAAAAAAAATACTCAGTCTCACAGTCCACGAACAGAAGTCTGCTGCAATGTTTCATTAGCTATTTCACATGCACAAACTGAGCTGAAGTAACCAGAGCTGCAGACAAGGGCAGTGAGAACAGCAAAAGGAATCTGAAGAAGAAAGCCCCACAGTCAGAGAAGACCTACGAGGACTTCATGGGTCTCCTGATGCCTGTACAGAAGTCAAACTGATCATCCCCCCCCTCCCATGTACCAAACCCTTCTCCTTTACAGATCTGAACCCAGCCTGGAGGAGTTAGGCTAATCCAGGCAAGAGTGAAATGGAAACAACTCCCATAAGCCCTTAGGGAAAGCTTAATCTAATCTTCTCATGTGAATGAGATATTAGTTCTCTTTTACTTGCCTTCAGTGGTGATAAACTGCAGACAGGAGAGATAAGGGCCTCACACACCTCACATTTAACCACTCACAGTAAATACACTCTGGCTTTTGCTTATCTTACAGCCTGGTATGGATTTCCTTTTAGCAACCTCCTGAATTACAATCAAATTATACTTCAAAGGCTGTTGAATTGCATGACTTGCAATACTTTAATGGGTTCTGTTCTGGCTCCTGGGGAAGCAATTGTAATCCCTGTTGTCTTCTGCATTTCAGTGACTTAGGACATGCCTGACTGCTCTGCAGAACAGCACATACCCCATGTTTTCCAGAGGAAGTTCCATGCAAACAGTGCACAGGTGAGCAAACTGCCTCTTACAAGAAAAAGTTTAATAGCAATTCTTCTTTTGCCTTATAGAGTACAGTGTTTGAATGGTAGAGTAATTCCAAAAACTCCTTCAGACATCTGATCCATTTGCCAGGTGTCAGCTGCTCTGCAAACTACTTGAAAATAAATGAGTATTAATGCCCAGAAATGGTGCAGTGTGCCACATCTCTCTTGACACCACTGACAGTAGAATACTTTCATGTTCTTTCATCCTACAATAAACTGTTGCTTTGTAAGATATGTGCTACATAGCAAAGAAAACACAATATCTGGTCTACAGCTTTCTTTTCTGCACCGAAATCAATTTTTAAATTATATAAACATTTAGGTAATTGAAATGAGAGAGGGAGCATAAGCACAACCTACAAGTCCTAAAAAGACCTCTTGTCAGGCCAGGTTCTCTCCCATGCAATGTGGAAGCCCAGGTTGATGTTCAGAGTCAATGTGCTGCTTTGCCAGCAGCCAGCTCAGCCTTGGGATGTGCAGCTGCTCTGCTTCTCCTGCCTTAGGAGAAGGAGAACCACAGGAAAACCAGAAAGCATTCCTATATTTTTATCAGCAACACAGGACTAGGCACTGCATCTCCTCTCCTGACTGACCCAGTAAGAGGAATGTTCCCTGCTCCATGTTTGCAGCCCAGCTCTCCTGTCACCTGGCAGTGATCCTCTGGCCAAGAGCTTCAGCTGCCAGTCATGCTGCTTTAAAATGTCCCCATGTTTTTTCCAATTGGATAAGAAATAGTGCTTGCCAGCCTTGGAAAAAAGTAATCTTTGCTGGCAAACATCATTTATCACACTTGGGGAAAAATAAACGTTCCAATAACATGTAGGAGGAAATTTCCACACAAGACAATCTGAAGAGTTGTCAACAGGCAGCAGATGAATGGGGAGAAGTGCTGGATGCCAGCAGAGAGGAGGGAATGCTTTTCAGCAGCATTGGATTCAAATTGGAAGTTAATTTCTTCCTGGCTAGGTCCAAAGTGCTTTCAGCCCCACCTGCCTTTCAACCTCCTGGGCTCGGAGTGTGCTGAGGGCAGGGTGTGCTTCAGACCCAGCCCATGCAGCATCTCAGGGGACAGGGTGGCCTTTCCAACAGTCTCACACTGAACATTTGACTATAATATTCCTTATTTGTGCCACACAGTCAGAGAAGCAGCCAACCTCCCTGATTCATTTAGGGCCTCAGGCAGGCAGTGGAATTTCTGGTGGCCAGATACTGCACTGTTTCTGTCCTACGTTGATGTTTCCTCTAACAAAACAAATCACCATGGATGTATTCTACCTTAAAACATACGTGCTCATTCACATCAGTTGAAAATAGGTGAATATTAAAACTTGCATCAGGAATGTTTTAATACTTTTGCAAATGAAGAGACTTTAAGTGTGTGCTTTGTGTGTTTTCCACAAATCCTGACAGGGATCTTTCCTGGTAGAAGCATTCATCAGAGCAGAAAGTTCTTAGGAAGTAACTCACACAAATTGCAGCAAATATTCACAAAACAGAGACTTCAAACTGGTGTGAATTCACATGAGAAAGCTGAGTCTGGGAACCTCCAATTAGGCAGCAGTAACTTTTCCTGTGGCCTCCTTAGAAAAGCACTAAAGAAGAAGGCTTATTTTGATAAACTATTCAGCAAAGATTGTGTGAGAATAAATGTGAGAAAAAGACAAGCTTCATCTGTAAATTACTCCCTCAGAATTGTGAAAGGAAATGCCAAGCCAAGGCAAGCTGGCACATCAGCTCTGTGTCAGTCAAGTGTACAACTGTGTGCAAGCAGGAGCTGAACAGCTCCTGTACACTGACTTCACTCAAAGCTCTGAACTGCAGCACCCAGCCCAAGAATCTTCTAAGTTAGAGTTATTTCTAACACCCTAATCTTGCATCTTGATGCTCAGTGTGCACAAAACCCTTCAGCCACTGACCCCATCCCCTCCATCCCCTGCCTTTATCCCAGGCAGCTCCATATTTCATCCTTAAAACAGACAAGAGTCATTCCTTTGCCTTTCATAACTGCACTGCCAGTCAGAAGGTATCATTTCCAGGTCAGTCAGGTATCTGTGACAGACACCTTGCAGCTTAAACATGATAATAAAGGGCAATACAAATTCCAGCTGGAGGCTTTCTCCTACAAAGCCACACTGACACTTTGGTTAGATTTCCTCACCTGGATGCCTAACAACCTGCAAACAAACCAGATTCACAGTATTACCAGATGTATTAATATTTCCCAGGAATATGGCCTGAAAGGTCCATGGAGAAGGTAATAACACAAAGAACAAGTCCCAGTTTGCTGGTTTGAAAGTGGAGCTTCAAATATACCAGCCTGCCCCTAAATTTTGTTTAACTTACAGAGTTTTTTTTGGTTTACAAAATGTCCCAACAAGGATAATTGGACTAGAAACATGCCTGATTAGTCTAAATGCTTTCTGTCAAGCATATGGGCTAACACCTATTTTTATTAATTCTCTGTTTTTCAAGGGGAATACAATTGTATCAGAAGCAGTATGTAGGTGGCTCATTTTCCTCTCCTTACATTTCCTTTGACAGCAGTTTGAAATAACATTCATCAAACAGAAGGAAAAAAATTGAAAGAAATTAATGAAGCAATCTAGGAGGAAAAAGATGATGTCTTTTCAACAGTACCTGGATTATTCAATCTAATAGTGCTGCATATTGTTATTTTCTGAGCAGAAAATGCAGAATAATGCTGCATCTCTGCATGACTGTGAAACATCCTGATTTAACATCACTATTGGTAAAGTAAGGTCTTGTCCTCAGGACTCACAGCAGAAGCCTGCACAGGTCAGCAGACCCAAACGTCTGCTGGAATTCTTCACAGCAGCTCTCCTCCAGGAGGAGCAGGGATTTTCAGGGCCTCCTGACAGTCTTCCTGCCTTCTGACATAGAGGGTTGAGAGCAGAGATGGTAATGCCATGTTTCCAGTTCATCTTACCAGGTGAACAAAAAACCTGGCTTTTAAAAATCCCTGTTGTCTAATAGCATTAATGTTCAATTCTGTATCACAGCCACACTGCAGAGCCTGTTCCCAGCTCTCCCCCTGTAATGAGGATTAACCACCTGCTGTATCCTTTATTCCAAACATTCCCATTTCCCCTCACTGTACTTCCACAGGCTCCTCTGCCTGGTTTTGCTCCTCCAACTACACCAGATACAGGCTTCAACTATTCACCAAATTAATTCCCACATACCTAAAGCAAATCACTACTTAAGTCCACAAAAAAATAAACCCAACCAGTTATGAAAACATGTAAGTAAAGACCCTTATACCCATTTCTGATTTCTGGGAGACTCCTAGCTGCTTTATTGAACACAATCCTCATATAATTCTTAATTTCATGTTCATATTATCTGTTCCTCAAGGTAATAACAAAGGAAAACCCACAGATGAAATGGCACCAGGGTCTGTTATTCAGAACGAATCTGCTCAGCACTAAGAAGCTATAAGGAAGGGATTACCTGTGACTTATGGGAGCAGCTTCCCAAACACAGAGTTAATCTTTCTCATCAGGTGCTGTTTTTACATGAGCAATGCCTTCAGCTTTCCCATCTGCCTGGCTTAAGGGCTTCCAGCCCTCCCCAGCATCATTCAAGACCAGAAGAAGGATCTCGGCACCAGAGCATCAACCTAACTTGTACTTAGGACAAGAAAGGAAGGCAGGAAATCTGGATCCTCCTTTTGTGCTTCTAAATTACCTTGGGCAACTCTGCTGAAGTTGGATTACCAGTGGAGCAACCTCCTTTCTGCAGGTCATGGAGGTGGGTGCTAGACTTGAGCATGTTTGGAACCAGGACTGGAACCTCCCTGATGTTCACTTCTCTCTGTAAAGCAGGGTGTGAACTGCTCCTTCCAAAAGGCTTTGGAAGACTCTGTCTGTAATTGCTTGTAAACCACTTAAGTGATAAGTGATCCTGAGTGGTAATTGTAAAAGAAGCTCGAGATTAATCTATTTTTGGCATGTTTGAATTATGGACTTGATTCAAGGCAGTTAATGAAAACTGTAAAGTGTCCAAAAAGGGAGAGAAAAAGAGTTTGATTAAAAGCATTCCAGAGGCAAAACCAATCCTCAGAACACCTCTGAAGCCTATTGCCATGGCCTGCAGATAAAGTGCTCTCCAGCATTTTCTGGTCACAAATGGAGGCAGAGCCCAAGGAAGAGCCACGGGCAGTTTTATCACAAATCAAAGGGGCTCCAGCTTTGAACTCCCAGGAAAGCCAGCAAGTAGAGAATGTTTTTCCTCTCCTTCTTATCCTCAAAGAAAAACCATCCCAGGAAATTCAGTGAACAGAGGGGACAAGGTCCCCAGAGTTAAGCTTTTGAGCACCCAGGGTTCAGGGCTGAGCTGACTGAAGATCAGCTGCTGGGGGAGCAGTGGGCAGGAGAAGGCACTCAGTGACCATGGCATGGGAACCCTGGGCAGAGGGGTGTTATTTGGTTATTATTCTCCACATCACACAATGAAACTATCAGTGCACTAACAGACTACTTGGTTTGAGCAAGAGCCCCAGGAACCCCTTGGTTTATCTGTTTCCCTCAGACTGGTGCTGCCTGGCTCTGACTGTGCACTTGGAACATTCTCTTTCCCCACAAACCTGCAACTTTTCCAAACTTTCCACCAACCTTACACTTTATGTAGCCTCAAGGTCAAGATTACCCTTTATTAAAAAAGAAAAAAATTCAATCATTTCCTTCCCATTTACTTTGGATTAGTGGATGTTGTGTCAATAAGGACAAATGAAATTCACAGGCCAATATAAAACTCTGGCTGCAGTATAAAAGGTGCTTTTTTATATACAGAATTTCTATGAAATAAAAATTGACTGATGCCACAATATTTTTAATTACTTCCTTCAAAAACTATCAAATTAAATTTCAAGAATCTGAAGATGTTATCTCTTGCTAAATTGAGACTGAGCTCAGATGTAACTTTTAATGAAACTTTCCATACCAGGAATGTAATTTTAATCATTTTCAGCAGCTTGCCACATACAACACCTACCCAAAGCTTCTTATTTCCATGTAATTGCAATGGATTTCCTTTTTACATGGACCAGTAAGAAGTCAAAGAAGGTCAAGAGTCCAGCCCAGCCAGTCCATGTGCAGTGCCAGGAGCAATACTGAGCCCTTCTGAGCCACATCATTATACAAAGATTCATACATTTTATCTGGAATTTTCTACTCACTGTCTCATGATGCAGAGGCCCAAAGAGTGGCAGTGAGTATCTCAACAAGCACTGCAGCCCATAGGTTAATCAACACTCATTGTATTTTTCCTAATTTAAGGAGAATACTCTCAAACTAGCCAAGAAGAGAAGCTGGTCCATGAATTTTTAGCTTGTAAAACGTCAGGATCAAAATGTGACACATTTGGGGGCCAACCAGCAAAATACAAAATCCACAGAAGTCACTGGATTATAATTTTGGATCCTGTCCTAAGGGGAGGAGAGGAGAAGCAGAGATGAAAATTCAGCAGCTGAAGAGAACATGAACAATCATAAAGAAGAAGATAGGCAAGAGAGAACAGAGGAAATATTGAAGTTGCTGGGAGAAAAAAAGAAAGGAAGAAAGGGAAAGCAGACTCATTCTGCCAAAGTTTTCACTATCTCATATAAGATATTAATGTAGCAGAGAGAAAGGGAAAGTAACCCATACACCACTTTCTGCCTCAGATAGGAGTATACAGGTTAGTTATTTTCCTGTTTGAAGCACAGCCAGCCCCTGACTCCCCTCCTCCCTCTGCAGCTCTCACAGCTCAGCTGCTGGGCAAGATCTGGTTGGTGGTGACCAGAGGCTCCATTTCCATCTCCTCCTTTGGGCAACAACATCTAAATCAGATCACTAACCACCACTCCTCAAACTCATGGCAAGAAACTTTGATTTTCAAAATGCTAATTTCTTTGTTTCAAGTGGTAAAATGCTGATGGTTTGTTTGGTTTGGGCTTTTTTAATTTTATCCATGAGCTGATGTGACTTTGGGCAGTCACAAACCAGTTTTTCACTGTGCTCTGAACAGATGGTTGTTCCAAGAATATCAGCATCCTGGCAGTGTCAAACAGTCTTGACCTTCTACTACAGATTTTTCTATTAGGAGCAAATAAATATTGAAACACATTAATCCAAATTTTTTCAGGGTTAGTAAGACACAGCCCATGGTGGTGGGCAATGCAGGGACATGCTGCGTTCAAGGAAAATCTGAAATTCAGCCTCAGAGAAGCAAGAATGGCTGCTGGAGTTACTGTGCTGTTTTGGGGGTGCTCAGCCAACCCCAACCTCAGGTCAGAGCCACTGCAGGAAGAGGAAAGAGAAGGGATGTGTTGTGATGCCCTCCACACCACCTCCAGCTCATCCTGCCCTCAGGAGAGCTGCTGTGACAGGCTTTGCACCCCCCAAAGAAAAACCTTCTGCCAGCCCACAACAGAACCCATTCCTAAAGGTCAGGGTTTATTCAGCACAGGCCTGGTTACAACTTCTCAATTAAAAACAGCAGAATTTAGCTGTAAGCCTTCAGCAACTTTTGGCTAACACAGCCTGAGGGACCTCTGCTGACAGTGTCTTTAGAGGAAAGGCAGCTCATTTCTTTTCTGCTTTGTCTTTTATAGAAATCATCCTGGTTTTAAGATCATTTAGATACCATCTGTGCTTACTTTTCCAGAAGTCACACAAAAAACCCCAAGTCGATTTTCCTGCAGTGTTTTTTTGTTAAATCTCAATGTCCTTAATCTTAAGGAAGAGAGAGCCCCATTCTCTTCCTGGAGAGCGTTTTGCTTTTTTAACACACATGAAATGTTTTGTACCTGACTGCTGTCTCCAAAGAAATAAAAACTTTGGAGGACAGTGCCCAGGGAGCAGCTCTTGTCACTAGATCAATACCTCATTATATATTAAACATAAAAGTTAAGCTGGCCTGAGTTTCCAGTTGACAAGGAGGGGCATAAATACCCACACTGTGGTTTGGAGGATTTTGTGCCAATTACTTGCTTGACCTCCTTCTAAGAGCAAACAACAAGATGTCACCCTTGCAGCCAGCACTGCCTTTTGCCTAAGAACTACAGAATGAGGGCTTTGAAACTATCCTGGTGTTAGCCAGGGAAAGAGAACACAATACTCTCAGCTGGTGTCCCCTGCCATGGTAAGACAAGGGCTGGAAGGCAGCTGGGGTCAAACTGCTGAAGCTCCATTGCAATTTGAAGCTATCCACATGTGCAAAGTGGTTGGACTCAAGCAGTCAGAGTGCTGAAGCACAGCTTTAATATCAGAGGTAATTACAGACTTGGGAGGTGTGAGCATTTCTGAGCCAAATCCCTTCTATCCAAAGCCATCAGTGTCTGAAGCAGGAGACCAGCTTGGGAAAGGCAAAGCCAGAGCTTTAAGGCAAAGCTTAGTGCTTCACACAAGTCACCCCGGGTACCTCTGCCTCGTAATGTTATTGAGAACCACTCAGTATTCCTCTGACTCAGAGGTTTAGCTAATTCAGAGCAAAGCTTTGTAGCCACGGAAGCAGTAATGGGAGAAGAAAGCTCTGCTCAGGAGGTTGGGAATCTGCCTCCAGCTGAACATCTTCACCAGGGGCAGAGGAACATGTTGTCCTTTACCTAAGGCACAGCATGAGTGCTTTGGAAAACCAAAAGACACTCCTGGTGAGGGGCCCTGGGGAAAATAAAGTATTTATGTTCAGGAATCTGGTCAAACTGCAGAAGTTTCTGATTCAAAAAACTGAAAGAGGATGAGCAGGTGTTCTCCCCCAGCCACACACTGAAATCCAGAGTACTTTGGTTCCCGTGTCCAACTTGGATATCCAAGTCAGTAAAAACTCAGCCCAACAAATGCTGTATCAACAATCCATGCTATGCTTAAAAAACTCTCATTTTCCTCCACTGGTGTCCTCAGTTTACCATCATTCATCACTGAATGGTATTTTCATCTTTTAATTGTTTAATGATTGGTGGGGAAGCAGAGAACTGATGAGCCCTGTGCACAGGATAATGAAACCATCGAAGCAATGATCCAAACTCAGCTAAGTGCAAATCTGGCCCTGAAAGTAATTCATGGCTTTTTTTTTCTGATTTCACAATTTCACTTCAGCTGTCAGAGCAGCAATATGAAATAACATCCTATATTCCTACTGCCATCTGCATTACAGAACAAAATCTCCTACCAATCAATGCAAGTGCCCAAAGAACACCAATTTGTCAAAAAAACCTTCAAAACTTAACAGAAAATAATGCCAATTATTTCTTTTGGATCCCTGTATCCTGTGATTATTTGTACTTTGCAAATATCATTCTAAACATTTGGTTTGTGTTTCCCATATTTCTTAAAAGGAAGGTAGAATTGAAAGAAGAAAACCTGCCATGGATTTATTTTGCACTTTGTGCCACTGCTTTGTGTTTTGGAACATTTAGGAAACACTGGAATTTCTGCACTTGGAGAATTACCAAAGAAATCATTGTGTGAAGGCTTTCAACTGGCATATCTCAGAATATCAATAATAAAGCTGCTTTGCTCAATTCCACCTTTTTTTATTTTCCCCTAATGGATTTTAGATTTTAGTGGGAACAATTATGTTTAAAAAGTAAAATGTTTTTTGTTGGGTTTTTTTGTTTGTGTTGTTTTTGGCTTTTGTTTTGTTTTGTTGTTTACTAGTGAAGCATAACCCTACAAAACCCTTCAGTTTGAGCGTTTTTAAAAATACCTTTTAAGGAAAAAAAGTACCAAATGCCAGAGCTGTGGGTGCCCTGAGCAGTGTGCTCAGTGGTGTTACGAGTCAGGAGAGAAGCTCAGAAGCTGAGGTTGGTACCAGCACCAACCCCACGTGTGCTCAGCACCAGCCAGTGACCCTTCTCCTCCTGCTGTGAACATCTGGCCAGCTGCAGGTCCCCCAGCTGTGTGCTGGGGCTCACATACATCCATGCTGGGGCACCCCAGTGATCAGCAGGTGCTGCTGGTACCATTTGCCAGTTCCTTCAGTGAAGATGGACCAGGGCTAGGAGGCATGCAAGCTACAAGGAAAACAGATCCAAGCCTGTGAAGAGGCTCAGCAGCTGGATGCATCCAGCTCCCAAACCTGAGGGACCACAGCAGCTGCCTGGGCTCTGCAAGGCAGGAGAAAGCAGGTCCCAGAGCTCCAAAACCAAAGGCAATTTGCTCCCAGCACAGAGCATTTGCTAAATGCATTCAGCCCTGGGAAATGCAGATTCCTCTGCCAGTCTATAAAAAGCTCAGTTTAAATAACAACTGGAGAGAGACTGGAGACAGTTTCTGAGGACAACGGGCAGGCTACTAGGATGCTCTTGTAAAGGTCACACCACCAGCAGCTCTCTGTACAAATTTTATGACTGGAAGCTAATAAAAAAGTGAAGGAAATAGTCAATAGCCATTACAAACCAGAGGAACAGCCCGTGGGCACTGTAAAAAGAATTTTAAAAATTGTTAGTGGGGGCTGTGCTAAGAAACCCATCAGAGAATTCAGCAAACTTTAAGAACAAATCCAGCCACTGCTGCTTTACATCAGAGTCTGCATTTGCATTAAAAATTCAAGAGAGTATTTATAGCAAAGTTAAAAAAAAAAACAAACCTAAACCAATTGGTGTTAAAACCTGTTGCAAATGGTTACACTGGGCAGCAGCTGTCCTCAGAGCTCCTGCTGTGGCTGTTGGAAATGAAGTGCTGGGAGTGGGATGGAAGTGCTGGAAGTGCTGCTGGCTGAGCTGGAGCAGCTCCTGGGCAGCATCCTAGGAGTGTTCTCCTGTTCCTGGAGAGCCTTCTGGGAAGGTTATCAAAGACGTATTAAAGCCATTTAATCAAAGAAAATCTAAAAAAACCCAAACTAAAACCAAATCTAAAAGCTTCCACCATGCTCAATGGATCCGCAGGAAGGACAGGGGCAGATGGGGAAATATATTTGGCCTTAGGATAGGTCAGTGATGATACAACATCAATCACATGGAAATTGCCTTTTTTTTTTTCTTTTTTTGGATGTAGCTTTAAAAGCCAAAGTGATTTCTCACATTAGAGGTGCTCAGTGTCACACCCACACACAAGCAGAACAGATGACTTCTGATTTCAAGCAACTCACTGTGAGGTTAAAAGTTGACTTTGTGACTAAGAGGTGACCTTTGTTACAACTATTTAATTTCTCATCTATTTCCTAAGAAAATTAGAAAAGTTACAGAAGAACAGTGGCCTGTGAAATGAGCAGAGTGAGACCTCCTGAATATCAAGTTGTTCTCCTTAGTTCTGCTTGATTTCTCATAAATTCTCTCTTACATTTATTCCTTGTTATTGATTTGTTGTTATAAATGCATGCCACTGACAGCAATAACTAGAAAGAAGTTAGAGCACACCCAGACACTGTGAAAAATGTCAAGCTTCTCTAGAGCAGAAATTATTCCAGCTGCACAAAACCATCCCAGACAGAAGCATCCACACATCTGCACCCCCTCACACCAGCAGTGGGATACAGCAGTAAATTACCAGCAGTTATAACACAGCAGGATATACGGTTTTCTAATTGAAGACACTAAGATCCAAACAATCCATAAAATAGAGTATGTTTGAAATAAATAAAAAGATACCTCTCCATAAAATATATTCTCATTAGAAGAAAAGATGACTGCTACAAAGAGAAATCACTGAGATAATTTTGTGACTGGCAATTTTTAACTAAAAAAGTTCTGGGAAAATTAGGGAAAGCAAATCCCTAAAGAAATAATAAAATCAGACATAAGAGTCCTCTCATTTTTACAATATAAGTACTGTGGCTGCTATGTTAGACTTGGTGCCACATCATGGCTTGTAAAGGTTGTTAGATCTTTGTCAAAGTCTGAACTTTTCAGGAAAAAAACCAAACACAACCCAAACCCAACACACCATAACCAACTCAGCACTGCCAAGGCCATCACTACTGCACCTCCCTCAGCACCACATCTCCATGGCTTTGAAACACCTCCAGGGATGGGGACTCTGTGGGCAGCCTGGCCCAGGAGCTGAAAACCCTTTCAGGGAAGAAATTATCATAGAATTGGCTGGGCTGGAAGGGACCTCAGAGATCATCGAGTCCAACCCTTAATTATTATTAATTATTATTCCTAATATCCAATCTAAACTGTAACTTGAAGCCAGTCCCTCTTGTTCTATCTCTTGTTACTTGGGAGAAGAGACCAGGTCCCATCTCAGTCCCCCCTTTCAGGGCAGTTGCAGCATGAGGTCTCCCAGCATCACCCCCTGTGCTGCCCAGTGGCACTTTCAAGTCCTTCACATTTGTTTTTAGTTTATATTTAATCAACATGCAAATTTATTCCACACTGACATAAAGCACTAATGAATTTAGTAACCACCTGGAAATTCAGCGTGGTGTTTCAGTGTTACAAATCTCAAATGAGAATGGTTGTCTCAGGTACTGAGTGTTCTCAGTGTGGGGAAGGATTAATCTTTATTATGCAGCTCACCAGCTCCAGGTCAATGACTTCAGCAATTTACTGCTGTATATGGAACCTTGGGGGATCAGGGAAAATATTTCTGGTGTTGGGTTTTTTGTTGTTGGTGGTTTTTTTTCAAGTTCACCTTCAAGTTTCAGAAAATGCAATTCCTGATCTTCCTCCCTGGGAAAGAATTTACAGTTTTAGGAAAAGTATTATTTGCATCCCACAGATGTGGTGGAGTGTTAGAAAAATATTCCTGCTCCCCAGGGCTGAGCAGTCTGTTGAGATAGGGGAGTGAAAAACTTAACTGATGGAACAAATGTAACCACCCCATTTAAGCAGCCACAGAAGGGTTTGGGTTGGAAGGGAACTTTAAAGGCATCTTCTCCAACCCTTGGATGCTAAGTGCAGTGGCACAGCCAAGCCCAGCCTGAGCAGGAGACACAGTTGGGAGACAAAGGAAAAACTGTAAATCCCTTTTTAATTTTTACCAAAGCTCTACTTAGAAGCAGTGTGAAAGCTTCAGCCACTGGATGACAAAGCACTGAGGAGTGGGGATGCCAGCACATGGGAACTGTGGTGTCAGCAGAGCTCCAGGGGAATAACCCAGCAGCTCCTCTTCCAGCCAAGGTTCCTCTATCCAATACCACTGAGCAATTCAGGCTTCACTCCTATTGTGTTGCAATCTAAACTTAAAGATATTGTAACTTGATTTCTAATAGTTAAATGTTTTTGGGAGCAGTGGGTATACAAATTATTCACTTACATTAATCTTAGTTATGAATAATGGGTGAAGATTTCAGGAGGAGGGATTTTTCTGTTTCTAATGAAATTTTGCCTGATTAATGGTGTTACCTGGGAGGGGATGACAAGCTTTATTGGGTGTCTTTGTCAGATTCCTCCAAACTGGTGACATCCCTTATCTATTAAATAGCAATCATTACCTTCAGTTTTAGCACAGATGGCTGCATGTCAATGCATTTTTATCAAAGTAAAATGAAAAATATTGAAAACATATTCAGCAAAACACTGGAGAAAACTTTTATTGTGCATTGGCACAATGAATTTAACCACCCTACTTGGATTTGTCCTCCAATTTACTGTAAAGTTTATTTTAAAGTTAGCAGTCTATTTTGAGTTATGATTAATGGTTTTAAAAAGGCTTTCTTCAGCTGTACATACCAACAAAGGATTTAGAATTAATTCACATCATCTAACTTCTTCCTTAATGGATTTTTAAGGTCCACTGCAAAGAATCAATCAATACCAGGCTGAAAGCTCTGGCATGTAATGCATCCTACAGCAGCAGAAAGCTTCTGCATGAAGCAGGGTGAATTATGATAGTCTGAATTAATTGGAATTATTTGCAGCTATTAAGAAAAATAATCATTTGCATTTATTTAATTCCAGGATACAAAGATAGCAACTCAGTCTAATTTTAAACAAAATTTAAAAAGAAAAAAGTACCAGAAGGCTTTTTTCTTGTTCTTCACAGAAGTATTTTGTGAATCTTCCCTCAAAAAATGCAACACTAATAGATGGAATGTTCCTTTGTCAGGAACCATTCCATTTCCAGGGCATTATTTGCAGGACAAAGTCATATTTCCACATTAACTTTGTGCCTTGCATGACTACGCCCAACACGAATATAACTGGAAAGTAGAAGAAGTAAATAAAAACATTTCCATTTATTTTATCTTTCTTTTCTTCTTGCTATTGATTGCTTTCTTTACCTGATAACGTGTTTTGGCAACTCAGTGTCATCATTTGTACCATAAGTCATGAAAGCTTCAAGAGCTGCCCAGCTGTGGTGTGGGCCAGGACAGCAGTGAAGGAAGTACAGAAGGAATGTCAGGAACACCAGGAAGGGGGTGACAAGCTCCTCATGCCTCTTTACTCCACTGCTCCTCTGGAAATAGGAACTTTTTAATGCTTTTGAGATACCAAAACAAATAACAAGACATTGTCATGTCATTGGCACCAGTCTAAATGACAAGATCACTGGCCAGAATAATGACAAAAAATTTGTAAAATCCTGAAAAACAATCAGGTTCTAACCTGACATTTTATTCACCTGACATCTAACACTTTATTCCTGGCTCACTGAGCAATAAGATTCTTGGCCAAAGCTGCTCATTTCTGAAAAAAATTTATAAGCCAGTTACCAATCTTAGAATATTTACAGTGTCTAAATATTCTTTAAATTGTTCTTCTTCCCTCATAACCTGCACACTTGTCCACTTGTTAAAGCTGACTAATTATCTGTAGGACACAATCAGCCTTTTTCAGAAGAATGAAACAAACCCAAGTGCTTTGCATGGGAGCTTTCACTGGGCTGTCTGCATCTGCCCTCTCTCCCTGGTCAGGCTGCACTTCCCTCTCTTCTCTCTTGAATGCATTAAAAAAAAAAATAATCTGTGTAGGTCAGAAGGCTGCTGAGCAGCAGATAGGTAGGTAATACATCAAGAGCACAGCAAACTATTAAAACCAAAAGATGCTCATCAAGCAGGACTGATCTTGACTCTTACACCAGTTCTGTTTTCCTCCATCACTCCATTATTTATACTGCAATATTAGTACAAAGTATTTTTTGGAAAACCATAAAAGCATTTCACATAGGAGATGAGACAAGTCCTGCAATAAAAATTCATCACATTTTGCTGCCTTTGCTCTTCCCATCACTGACGTAACTTTCACCTCAATACTTCAGCAAATAAAAAACCACACATCACTTTTCACTGAAAAGATCATATAGCATAAAATTAGACTTTAGGAAAAAAAAATTGTCTATTTTCCTGCTGTTTGCATCCATCCACCCAACAGATTATCATCAAACCACCCTGTGGCACAGACACCCCACAGGCATTTGGGAGGGTGCTTGGAAGGAGTCCCTATGTCTTCACCAGCACACTGGTTACTTTGCAGTAGATTAATTGTCTGCTGTGTTTATGTAAATAGGAAAGTGAGGGTTCCTGTGCATCCTTGTTCATAAATTAAAAGCAATGCTTTCCTACAGTCATTGCTGCAAAGGGGAAACAGACCTTGACTGGATGTAATGAGGCATTTGTGTTCACCATAACTATAATTTACTGTTACTGCTTCAAGAGCCATCAGTTCTTGTTTAGGCTGCTAAGTGACAATAAGTGCAGCTAAAATAAATTCTAATGAACACTCTTGGGTCACCTTACTGAATTTATAGGGCAGAATACAGTATTTTTTGAAACAACTGTAATCTTTGGTGCTGTGGGACACAGTCTGAGCCCCCAGGTTGTTTCTTTGGGCTGTGTGGACACAGAGGCTCTGGAGGTGGCTGTGGGATGGACGGACCCAGCTGAGCCTTGGCTCTCTGGAAAGCACCACACAAGGTTACTGGGTGAGTGCTGACAGAGGATGGCAAATAAATCACCAAGCTGCTGGTGTATTATCTCAGATAAGTGCATTCAGCAATAATGGAGTTGATGGGCAGGGCAGGGGTGCCAGGGCAGGGAGGTTGGGGGACCCCAACCCTCTACCTCTCCAAGCAGTCCTCTTTTTCTCCTCACAGCATGTTGTGTGTGACTGCTCCTTCTGCAAAGAAAAACTCCCAAACAGTTCTAGAGGACAAGGAGAGAGATGGCTACAAGGAAAATGACCAGAGTGATGAAACACAAGGTGAAACCACCGCTACACTTAGAAAAGAGGTCACAAGAACTCCCCTGCCCTCATTTTCCCAAAGATGTCAACATATCTCATCTGAAAGATGACATCTGGGATGGAAAAATATTTTGTAAAAATGTCAAGTCATTGTTTGACAAGTAGGTAATTTTTGCAGGTTTTCTAGTAAATGGAAGAAAGAGGAAAAAGGAGAGAGGAAAAACAGAGAAAAAAGAGAAAAAAGAGAGAGCTAAATTGTTTCAGAAAATATCAAACAAGAAAGCACAGGTGTTCTTGATAGCTGCCCTGGGAAAATGATTCCAGTGAGTTAAGATCAAACACAACCTCCTTCTCATTTGTTGCCTTATTTACATAAAAAGTAGATCTTCTTGTAATATATTTCACTGAACAAAATAATCACATGCACGAAGTACATAAAATGCTCCATGGTCTGTTGCCAGGAAAATGCTAAATACACAAGAGATTCTTATCCAGCACCAGACCAGCAGAGTGATTCCTCCTTGCAGCAGCATCTGTGGGGAGAGGAGCACTCAGAGGAAGCCCCTGTGGCCCTCAGGTGCCTGGCTGGCTTCAAGGAAGATGCTGCAATAAAAAAGCTTAAATCCAGGAAGGGATGCAGGAGATGGGGGTGTTGGGTGCATGGGAGATGTTCTGCTCCAGCAACGATGCTGCTGTGACCACCTTGCAGTGAGGAGGAGGAGGAGGAACATCTGTGCCCAAGCCAGAGGCTGCTCAGCACCAGCAGAACAGCTTTTTGGAAGATCCCCAATTCAAGCAGATCTCTGCAAAGACTGAGCTATCTACTCTCTGCAACTTCTCTCCCAAAAATGTGCTGAGCAGAAGTTAACAACTGCATCTTGTGACCTTCTGAGGCAGAGATGGCCACTGATGGGACAGCAGCCCTCAGATCAGAGAGCTGAACACTGAGGATTGAAATCCAAAGCCTAATTCAGGTAAGTGAAAAAATCCTATTGGCTTCCCTGAGCCAGGACACCCAGAGAGGAAGGCAAACCCTCCCTTTTTGTACTCCTCCCACTCAGTGACACAACCTGTTCCCACAAAATAAGGACATTTTGCTTTTCAATTAAAATAATGCACTTACATAACATTACTGCTTTTCAATTCACTGTGCCTGGTCCTCACTTCAGGAGCTTATCACTGTGATCCAGGTTTCTTTATCAACCTTTGTATCTTATTTCAAGGGATTTTGACAGAATTTCAATACAGAACCAGAGTGTTATTTTAGACATACTTCTCTGGCCCCATTCTGCACCCAAGGGGAGGGTGCCCATGGGGCAGTACATTGTCCTGTTGCTTTCCTTCACCTTCCTGAAGTATTATTTATAAAAATGCTTGAACAAAAATTTTAACCTACTTTCAAAGGAAATGAAAATCTGAGATCTCTACAGTGCCTGAGGACTGACCTTGAAACAATGAGAAAAACTGAATTATTCTGTTGTTAAAGGTGTGGGGAAATAACAGACAGTGAAATGTATTTCATCACACAGGTTTTCATTTCAGATCACACCCTCATATTTATTTAAAATAATAATATTAAAACTACTTTCTATTTACTTAATGCTTTTCCTCTTCACAGCACTTTTTAGGCATTAGCTAATTAATGTAATGACTTGTCATATTTCAAGTGGGCCTCTCCCAGGCAAAGCTGAAGAAAGGGCTTTGCTCAGAGGAAGGAGTGTTTCCAGATGGTTGTTTTGCACAACTGGGGTCTCAAAGGCAGGTCAGTACCTCCAGCACTGCCAGCCTGTTCTGAAGAGCAAGGGGGAAACCAGGGCTGTGTCTTTTTGGCCCCTAAATGTCATTTGGGTGCAGCAGAGTGAAGCAAATGCTTTGCTCAGAGTGTGGCACAACCACTTGCAACCTTCATCTCCTCCCAGATGGCCTTCAAAAGTCCTTCCCATCCCAATCACTGGATGATTCTAAGGAGTCTGGGATTCCAAGCACAGTGCTCAGCACAGGCAATATTCACAGACCAGATGATAATGCAATCCCTTGTAAAACTGCCTTTACCTGTGTTGTTAATAACAAGGTGACATTTATGAAACTAATAAACTGCTAACTCCATTATGCTCTATTGCAGTTCTGCCAACATGAACTCTGTGATATATTCATTTACTGAAACCATGACTCATTTAAACATCATTAAACCATGAAGGAGTTAGTGCTCCCCTGCAGAGACAGGTGTAGTGCCACAAACCTGCCTCAGCCTCTGGCAGGGCAAGGAGCTCCCTCTCAGCCCCAAAGCTGTAAGGGACAGGGGGCTGCTCTGGAGACTTCAACCAGATGCTGGAAAACGAGCAGAGGAGTGAGGGAAAAAATGACACAGACACAACCAGGGAGGCTGACACTTCTGAAGCACCAGGAGTCTGCCAAGGAAATTGTATTTTAAGTGTATTTCATAGTATCATAGAATGGTTGGGTTGGAAAGGACTTTAAAGCTCATCCAGTTCCAACTCCCCTGCATGGGCAGGGACACCTCCCACAGCCCAGGGTGCTCCAAGACCCATCCAACCTGGTCTTGAACACTTCCAGGGATGGGGCAGCCACAGCTTTCCTGGGCAGCCTGTTCCAGTGTCTCACCACCCACACAGCAAAGAATTTTTTCCTACTGTCCAACCTAATTTGAGACATGGATGCCATATTCTAAGCATTTCTTATAAAAAAAGGATTGGCTGTTACAGAAAAATATTCAGTGAGACAACAACAGCAAAAAAAAAAAATCTCCTGCTAAGGGTTACATCAGTCAGAACCCAAATCTTTGAACAGTTTTTATTAAAAAAGACCAAACTCTCCAGTGATGCTACTGACACTGGGCTAACTGATTTAAGCCACATCAGAACTGTGCCTATAGGTGAACTATTCAAACCAGGATGTCCTTACAAAATACTCTCTGAAAAGGTCCTGTAGCCCCCTTCACTCCTGTGTGTTTCTGTAATATATAACCACCACCTGGACTCCCTCTTGGGCATCTGTCTCCATCTCCATCATGGCCCGACTGCAAATCAATTGCCAGCAGAATAATTTCCACACAGTAGTGATCTGCTGATAGAGTATTTTGGCAAATCAATTGAATTTTCAGTGTGCTAATTTTTTCCCCCATTACAGAAGTGGCAGCAGTATTAGCACAGGACCTGAGGGAGCCTCCTCAGTGGTTCCATTTCTCTAATTAAACAAACAGAATGATTTCAGCTGGCTCCTGTCAAGGAGAATTTGACTCCTAAACAGTTTTACTCCTCTCCAAATATCTTTTCTAAGTGGGAAATAAAACGAGGCACTTCCAGCAAACAACCATTTAGGATTGTCTACTCTCCCTATTGCTGCTGGCACTGAAAGCACTGGTTGCAGCAACCCAAGGGGAAACCCAGTGTTCCCAACAGAACCCTGCAGCCAGGAACTGCCCAGAACATCCCTGCTATTCTCCCCAGCTCCTGAGCAGCAGGGAGCAGCAGGATCCCTGTGCTGAGAGCTCAGCCTTCGCTTTCATAGTTGCAAAGGACAGAAACAAAGTCCTTGCTGGTCAGAAGAAGGCAGTGGTGATGGTTTACATTAATATTGCTTTCCTGCAGCAATGTGAAGTAAACTGACAAGTGCAACGAGGGATTTGGGCACCTGGAAAACCATCTTTCTTTTGACAGCTCCCAGATCCTTTATTTTCTTTATATTTGTAATTGTTCACTTGCCAAAGGCTTCAGAAAACCTTGCTCTCTCTAGAACACCTATCTGCAAATTATTTGGAAGTAAGGCATCTAACAGACCATTTCTGCAGTATTAGATTTTTCCAAAACCTGACTTGGTGCCTTGAAACAAAAGTAATGAACTATGACTCTTAAAAGCAGCACTCTCCTCACCACTAATTTACAGGATCACTTCCTTGGACACTTCTGGTACCTGCAAGCTTTTTGTTCTGCACTTCTTAATTAGTGCAATCAGGCACGAATGTAGGGTGCTGGGAGATTCACAAAATAATGACAAAATAATCAGTCCATGATCAAAAGCCTAAAACACAAGCCATAGCCTCAAGCTACCATGGAAGGCAACTACAAAATTCACCATTTACCCATCCTGCAATTAATTGATCTCAGACCTGGCTCTGAAGTCAGTAACTGAGAGTACGATCACACTGAACATGAAAGAGATTATTTTGAGTTAGAAGTTGAGGCTGCTGTGCCCCCCTTGGCCTCAGCTAATATTAAACATGAAAGGTGCAATGCAAATGAGAAGGTTACTTTGAAAAAGTCTGGTTTAGGGTCTCCTGAGATGCAGATCTATTACCTCTTTGGGCTCGCTCCTGGGCATTGCCTGGTGCCTCTTTTCCATTCCAGAAACTCCTCCAAACTAAGACCCAAGTTCTTTTTTTAAGCCTGTATCAATACATTTTTTTTTTTGCATGACTTGAACACAGTCCATACTCCTGTGGTTGTAGTTTTGGCATCACCACAATACCAATAACACAGAAATCCTCATTTTTAGGTCTCTGAACTGCCATAATGAACTACTCCTACTAAGAAATAAAGAACATATCAAGCTAGGAAAAAGCCATTCTACTCATCATGGATGCTTTAATATCTATTGCTACCATTTCCCACTAAAATGAAGTGAAGCCAGCCCAACCAGGCAAACACCAACCATGTGAGAAATTAGATCATGAAGCAACATTTTTGCTTCAATGAGCCCCAAGTAACTAATGAGATTCCACGTCCTCACACAAGCTCACTGCTGGCACAACCCCAGAGGGATCTGCAGTTGGCAATACCTCTCCTTGCTTCCTGCTCTTTGGGGTTTTATTCTGCCCAGACACAACTCCTTGCTCTAATCTCAGACACACAAATCCAGTTATTTTGCACATGAAGGATGGTGAACAACGTGCAGAAATCCTCCCTGTCAGTGCCCTTCAGCAAGGGGAAATTACAGAGCCATCACCTGAACAGGAACCTAGCTCAAGAGTGAGGGATCCACAGAGCCCCAGCAGCCTCTGAAGGGGTTAACACAGCTTTATGGCTGGGGGAGGTTCTGTACATCCCACGGGTGCTACAGCTGCTCAGTGAGGACACTGGTTGGGCCGAAGCTCCCCAGAGCGACCAGGCACAAGCAGCTGGAGCAGCTGTGGGACCACATAGGCTGCAGCTCCCAGAAGGACATCATCTCCATGAATTCCCAGAGCCATGTGATCCCAGGCAAGTTTCAAAGCAGAAGAAATGCTGCAGCATCCCCCTGAGGGGCAGAAAGCCCTTCCCTCAGAAACTGCTGAGCTAACTACTTACTTCCTGATTATTTCACTGGAGATGAGAACTATGGAAACATAAAAACCTCATCATTAAAGTGAGAGGTTGTGGCAGCCAAGCTCCACAAATCCTATTTTATAACCAGGTATTTGAAAGGCCATCCAAAGAGTCCCTCCCCACACCAGAAGTGGGTGGGAAGCTTGCCTCGTGGATTATCATGGATAATCCCTCACCCTTCAAAACTACCTTCAGTTCTCAGCCACCAGAAAGGCAGGGTTTGGCAATTATTTCACTCTGGTAACAAAGCAAAGAAACACAAAGAAAACCCTCCAAAATCCCTCCCAGGCAGACAAAAAGGAGAACTTACCTCCAGAGGAAATGGTGAGCCAAGATGCAGCTCCTGGGCATCCTCCCTCCATGACAGACACACCCAAGGGGCAGCAGGTGTGAGAGAAGGCAGAACCAGCACCTGGCTGAACATCTGGGGCCATTTCAGTGTCACTTTGGAGAGGGTGCTGGTGGAAAGGAAGTCCTGGAGATGAGGAAGGCTCCAGTTGTCTCATTCCAGAGTTTGCCTCCAGGATTTTTCTCACTATTTGAAGAAAACAAGACAGGATTTTCCTCTCTAACTCATCAAGGCATATTCTGCTCCACTTCAAAACCATGTGTCACCCCTCCCCTCACTGTTGATACTGATCTAAAAATATTTAAATGGAAAAATAATATAATCATGCTCCTTTCTTGTCTTATATGTTTGTGTTCTCAGACTTCTAGAGAAAATTTTTAGATATATGAAAGTATCTGGAGATACAGTAATTACTTCAACGGAAGGGAAGAATTTCACATGATGATATGATCCCAACTGGCAAAGTAAACATCATTACCAATATTACTAGAAAACAAAATCAGCAACACTTCAAGGCTCTGTGGGCTTCAGTTAGCAAACGTTTTGCAGTTGATCATTGATCTCAAAAGGCTACTTATTATTCTTGAAAGTAAACCTGCACCAATTTAACAAGCAATCTGAAAGACCTTGTGCCTCCAATGTCTCCATCAATGGCAAAACCTGAGAGTGAACAGAAAGAGCTCAGATTTTATGGTTTATTTTGACTTCATTCTGACCTGCTTTGAAATCCTGCAGCTGTGTTTTCTTTTTTTTTTTTTCCAGTTTTTCAAGCAAGTTCTGGTTGTCACAAGCCTTGGGTATGGATGTTAAAAAGCTAAGAAAGAATATGAAAGGATTTCACTGATTTAACTTCCTTCTGAAAATTCTCTCTTCCAGGAAACTGCAGGGATAGCACTGGCACTTATTACTTTTGTGAGCCTGTAAAGGTTTGCTTTCTCTTTAAAAAAACAAAAAAACCAACAAACAAAAATACATTCAGACTCATGCTTAAACTAAGATTTAGTAATCTTCTCTAAAGGGTTAGTTATATATTTCAGAATATTTACTTCTGGTTACAAAGGACAAAGCACTGTGGGATTTCCCTTCCATTTCATGAGTACCTCCTGGGGTTGGTGTATCATTGCTTCCCGTCCCTGAAATAGCAGTGCTGCCTCTCCAAACCAGCATGGTGCTGAACAGGGACTGCTCTGAGGAAAGGAAAATGCCTCTGCACTGGTAAAAGAACTAGAGGGACCAAACCAGCTGAGACACCCACGAGTGTCAGTGGGTGCTGAGCCAAAATCCTTCCCCATCCCAGGGACAGGAGGTGGCCCTGGGAGGATGGAGCAGCTCCTCCATCTTCCCCTCCCCACTCAGCAGGAGCTGCTGCCACTGACTCCATGGAGTAAATGTAGAACCCCTGACAAAACATTTCCAGTAACATTTAAAAAATCACTGACAGGGATAAAAAAAAAAAACAAACCAAAAAGGGAAAGACAGGCAGTACCTGCTGGATGCTGACCTGCACACTGACTGCCTTGGTGGGGAACAGAGGCACTTCCTGAACACCAGGATCCAACCTTCCCCTGAAGCTCTGTCACCACAAAGCCATGCTGATGTCTCCTAAGGACACAGAGCTGCCAAAAAAACAAGAAAAAAAAGAAAAATGTTTAAATCCTGATGCCTGTATTTCACAATTTTCACCTTTTTTTTGTGTGGTTGTGTTAAGCTTTCTCTGCCATGGCTTCTCAGCAGTATACTTCAGCTTTAGTACCAGGAGATGAAACATAAACCACTATGTAAATACTGTAATTTCAAGAACAAGCAAAGAACATTGCATTTATCTTCACTAACCTTGAATATGCCTGTCACATCTAATGAAAAAAGTGATTGAAGGGACTTATTTTACCTTACTATCCCAAGGCCCCCATAAAAGCTGAATGGTAATTTAATTAGTTTCCTTTCTGGTGATTAACTAGGAATTTCTGATCATTTAATCTGAGTGCACTTTGATTCATTAAATATCTGTTTCCTTTTTTTTTTTTTTTTTTTTTAATATGATGTTATTAACTGCTCCTGCCCAGGTACTGGTGGTCAGTGGCACACAGGCCCATGAAGGACTTTGTATGAATCAGACAGAAAATATTCCTGATGTGAACTGGATTCCCAAACCTATCTGGGACTCACCTGACTAGATGACAAATTAGCAGTTAATTAATTCTGACAGAACTTGCAAAGCGTGAGGCAGATGCTGCCATGAGGAAAATCACTGCAGGCCTGTGAGTGTGGTTTCCATCTCCTGCTGAGCTCTGACCCATGGCTGGGTGTGGGGAGGGCACACACCAATCTTTGCATCCATCAGGATTTATGCAAAACCCAAGGGATTAAAGCTCTGGGGATTCTCCCACCCAAGAGCAGCACGAGTGGGAGGTCTCCTGCTTCAGTGCCATTCCTCCTGACCCTGGCAAGTCTCTCACCCCCTGATGTATCATTTCCCCTACAGTAACACTAGCCCAGCTCATAAAGGGTGATTAAATAAATCTATTAAAGGGCTATGAAGACCTAGAGTGCTATATACTTAACTTTTTATTTAGATTTAAAGCATATTATAAAGCCCATATGTGCTCTCCAGGCACCCATACAAAAAGGAAACTTACAAACCACTAAAATGTTGCTTAGCAGTGTAATGTAATAAGAAATGTTAAATTAGCAGCCAGCCAATACTGCAGCAAAATATATTTCACCAGCTCCACCCAAAAGTTTCCCCTTGCAGCTCTAACAAACAGCATGAATGAAAAAGCATGTTGGAAGGCAGACAGGAAGGTTGGTCTCTCCTTTATCACATAATTGGAATAAGGAGAAAATGTAGGTACCCATATATCAGAGAAAAGATTCCAGGCCAGGTTTCTGAGCACAGACACATTGTGATTTATTTGTACCCATTTTGCCAGCACAGTAAAATAGGATTTGGTTTCTTGCATGTAAAGAAAAAAAATGAAAACACCCAGCAGCTGAATGGCGCCTTGATTCTCTTCTCCTTTCACTCCCAGATAAGATGGATTTAAGGATGCACAATCATTCTGAGTGGAACCCAGGGACAAACCCTTAATTACAGAGTAAAATGGTACCCAAGGCATTCCCCAACACCAACTGCCAGCCCGAGACAGCCAAAACCCAGACACAATGCTGCTTCCCTCCCAGCCCTTGCTAATTCTCAGATTGCTTTAATAACTATGAGATTTTCATTCTTTGTATAATTAGTTATCTTGACTTTATGTCTTTGGGATTCAGAGCCACCTCCCCTCAACAACTGCATGGAACATAAATTTCATTTTACCTTTAAGTGCAAGCCAAAACACCCACATAATGTCCCTTTTTGCAGGACTCTGACAGGTTAGCACTAACCCTGGGCTGTGGGACCTGGCTGCTCTCCCAGCCTGCCAGCCCAGCATCCCAGCAGAAGGCAGCTGCCTCCCAGGGGGTGGATGCCAGGGGCTGCCTCTGTCACTCCTACAACAATTAATCCCTTGCTCTGCCCAAAAATCACACCAAAGGTGACAAAGAAACTGAAGGAAAAGGGTGACAGCCTTACACCCACAGATCATGAAGTAATTTCATTTTACCAAGGCAGTTTCCTAAATCAAGGTTTGCCTCTCTGGTGCTGGAAATGCAAGACAAATCTGCATGAGGCACAAAAGGAAAACTGACAACAAATAAGGAATGTGTCCTACAGCCTGATGTACAGCCCAACCTGTCCTACAGCCTGATGTACAGCCCAACCTGTCCTACAGCCTGATGTACAGCCCAACCTGCCAGCACTGTTTGCCATAAAAACAATTCATTCTGTAACACTAGTACTTGCCATGATGAAGAGCCAGGATTTTGGTTTTTAAAAGAAGTCTGGTTTTTTAATTATATTGAATGCTTTTCAGAGGATAATATCCAAGGTGTTATAATTCTAATTGTGCATCAAGAAAAAGTGTCATGATAGTAAAGAGGCATCAGCTGATATTCAGAACAACACAAAGATGGGAGTGCAAAGGAAAGCCTGCAATTATTCAATGTAAACCAAGATGATAATTTTTGGACTAGAGAGATCTCTGTTTTGAATTTTAAAGCAAGTTACTGTCTTTCCTTTTCACAACGTGTCACTTTATGAGAAGGGAGCCACAAGTTATCATCATCTTGGAAAATGAAGTTAAAAACCAGCACAAATCCAACCATATTCCCATAGCAAGTGTTAGCAGGTCATCAGCAGGAGCTCCAAGGAAAGATCCCAAGGATGAATGCCATGCACAGGTTCCAGCATGCCCAACAGAGCCACGATGACTTAGCAAGGGGTGATATTCACTGGTTTATAAATTAGATCCTTGTACCCACTGAATTAAGTGCAGAACCAGGTGCTCTTGCTGACTGCTTAAAAAACCCAAACAAAACCACCACAAAACAAACCAGTGCTGCTAGAAATGATGTCTCCAAATCCCTCAGTCTGAAGTTAGATGAGGATACAGAAAGAGAAGATGAAGACAAGAAAGAAATTACAGCAGGGACTCATTGTTCCACAGCCCATAAATCCCTTTTGGGTCATAGTCCACTTGCTGCTACCACATGCACATTACTTGAATACACCTGAGAAAATGCAAGAAAAAGATTAAAATATTCAATCATTTGCAAACGCCCCCCAGATGAATCTGAGTACATGTTGGAAGAGCAGCTCTAACACGACACACCACGGGCTAATCTGGCTGGGAACATGAAATGAGTTGTGTGGATGAATGCATCCTGGATTTATCCAGCTGGGAAGCACTTCCACACATCCAGCTGCTCTGGGCTGTGCCTGGCAGAGCCCTCAGCATGGCCCAACAGGGCCTGGGGGTACAGCTGACTCCAACAGCCAAATTACAGCCCAGACTTTGGCTGTCATCAGCCCCCCCCCCCCCCCAATGCCACCACGGGAGGTGCAGGACCCTGTGGGTTACAGGACAGAGGTACCACATTTGTGTGTCACCTGGCAAGAGCTGGTGGTGGAGGGGCAATTCTGCCATCTGTTAATGGTGGCATCTTGTACATTTATTTTCCTGTGCAGCAGATAACTAATTTCAAAGCTGGGTATTCAAAATTGTGTCACCAACCTGTGACTGCCCAAGCACATTTCTGCCAGGAAAGGCTCAGTCTCTCACCCCAGCATCCCAGCTCATTCCCACACCTCTGAGCATTACAGAAATAACCCACAGCATAAACAGGAAGAAGCTCAAAAAATAAGACATGAGATTCTCTTTCTGTTTCTCCTTTAAACACCTTTGTTGCTGTGATTTTTGGAGACGAGGTTCTAAGCTAAGGATCAAAGTGACACAAGCCAAAATACAGCCTGTCACATGTAAACAGTACTTGCTTGATTCTTTTATCAATAAGTTTGTTTTTAAACTGTAGAAAGCCTTGCCTGCCTGGAGCTGAGTGAAACAGCTAAGGTGGCTTTAACCAAAACCCTCCTGTTTGATGGGAGAAATATCATCAAAATGGATGATAAAATGCCCAGGCTCTGTGGGAAGCTGGCTCATGGGTTCTGAAAGTGCTCACAGTTTATGATTGTTTGTCATGGATACAGTGTCACTGACACACTAAAATCTGTATTTGTATATATCTCCAAAGCAAACCCATGCTATGTTTTAGGTAATAATATAAATTGATTTTTTTAAATAATTTTTTTTTAAACTCAGTTTCTATGGTATTACTTAGAAAAAAATGGGAATTATCTGAGATCTTGCAAAATCCTGCTGCACCCTATAATATCCCTGTTCAGAAACAGTGACCCATGGCTGGTGGGGAACATCAGTACATGCTCAGCCATGCATCATTCCATGGGGTAAGACATCATTTCTAAGGCCTGAATTCTCCAGATGCCCCATCCAGGTTTATCAAACAGCAATTGCAGTTTGCAAGCCCCAGCACATGGGAAACACACAATTCACACCCCTCTGAGCAGGGCTGGAGAGTCTCCTCCTGTGTCCCTGTGCACTGTTCCACCAAACCAAAGCCACCACAGAGCAGCTTTCTTCCAGACTTTAAGAAAACTTTGGGCACTTCCCAATTTTTACCATTTCTATGTTAAGGCAAGGAGTGAATTTAAATTATTTAAAGCACATCTGTTTAATCATAGATGCCTTTTTAAAGATTTGTTAGCTTGAAATATGACTTTGGCTTTTCTGCTCTTTCTTTCCCCACTCTCCCACACACAGTATGGCAGCCAGGAGAACATCTTCCCACACTTGGGAGGGACAGAGCCCAGGCCCTGCTGCACACTCATCCTCAGCCAGAGAGAGGAAGTCTCACCAAAGGTTTGTGAGACAGGGCTGTGGGGGTGGTGTTTGCTGAGCAGCAAGGAAATCTGAGTCACATGCTGGAGAGGCCAGGCAAGGGCTGAGCACACACAGCCTTCAGGATTTCTGACAGCATCCCCATGCCTGGGAATGCTGCTCCATGCACTGCCAGGGATATGCAGGAACAACTTTCTGCAGCTCTTTCATGGAATTATTTCTCATTTCTACCTATGAAACTTCTTACTCATTAAACGAGCTGCTGCATATTTAAAAACACAAGAATGCAGAATTGTACTTGCAATGGAAAGGAGTGCCACCAGGGACCAAAAAAACCCCAGAGTTACTGCAGGGCTCTGGCACACAAGAGGAAGCTGAAACCCATGGCACCCATGGACTGCACACCACCTGCATACCTTGGGAATCCTTTTCCCCACAGTTCCCATCACAGCAAATAGCAACATCATAATCAAAATAATAACTGTAACAACGTTACTTATGACACTTAAATCAACATTTCTTAAGGTAATTTCCCTTCCCAGCAGAGGGACAGACAAAAATATTTCCCTCTCCACAGAAGAGTGCCAGGAAAGCTTTTCAACACGACTCTAACACAGAATGTGCCACCTCCCAGCAGCACTTCCCAGGCTCAGTTTAGGCAGGCTTGGGATCTGAAGGGCATTTCCCTGCTCTGGGAGCCAGGCAGGCACAGACAACACTTGCTCTGCAATCATCCTTGACACATCTGAGGATGCCAGGACTTAACATGGTGATGGTCGTGATTGTAACCTGAACTGATACACAGAGACTGCAAAATGTAATGGCAGGTACAGAGCTGCATGGATTCCCTAACAATCTGAGGAAATAAAGCAAAAAATATATGAAGTAATGAACTTTAAAGCTGATTGTTTGGGGGTTTTTGGTTTGTTTATTTTTGACACTCACTGAAATTGGTGGTAAATGCCTTGTAAAATTATTAAAAACCTCCTTGCAGCCACAGGCAAGGATTTTATAGCCTCTTACTGGTTATTGCATGTCACACAAGGCAGTAAAATACAGCTGCACTCTCCAGCACAGTGGTTACTCGACTCATCACTTTTTTCCCTAAGACATCCCAGCAGTACTTCCCCACAACATTTTTCTATTTAGTAATATCATAGCTTTGCCTTCTACTTTTCAAAGAAATTAAATGTAGAACTACACCTGGCTGGGTACCAGCAGAACGTGCTGCTTCTCTATGAGTCCCTGGTTTGCATTTCTCTCTGAGCACCTGGAGGACCCTGGATTCTCACACCACCCAACTCTCCAAACTAAACCTGTGCTCAGAATGAGCACCAAAACCCAGAAATAACCCTGGCTGGGACCAAGCTGAATTAGCTCTTGAGCAGAAAAAAAATAGTTTGAATGATTAAAGTGCCTTTTCTAGAAGGCAAAATGTTTCAGGGAAGGTCCCAGTAGGTGCACACCCTGAGCACATTAAATTCAGATTCCAGCACCAACAGAACATCAAACCCTTTAATTTCAAGTGCATTTGAGGAGTGGGTATTTCAGACCACTGGAGCTTTTTCCTTAGTCTTACTTCTTCATATTAATGCTCCCAGGAACACAGTTACACTAGCAAAACCCTAATTTTTAACAAGTTGATATTAAAGGGGAATCCTAAATGACCTTGGCCTGCCTGCCTGATCCCAACCAGCTGAAGAGCTCTTCTGGCACCATTTCCAGGTTATTCATCTTTTATCCAGGTGTGTGCAAGGAGCTCTGAGTCATGCAACACGAACAGATGGGAAGTATCTTATATTTATGACCTGCCATCTTTTTTTTCTTTTTTTTTCCCCCCCCCCAGACATTAATTTTTCATTAAATCACTTTGAAAAATCTTTGAATTAACTTCATAACTTCATTGAAGAAGGAAAGATAACCAAGAAACAGCATTTTCTAAGAAAACTATGACAGAGGTGTGCTCAAGCTGTGCTCCATCATTAAGCAAATTCACCCTCCAGATAATGACAGCCAAAGAGGGAAAAATATATCCAGAGTTGGCCTTATCAAATTAGTTTTTCTTGTCCTTGCTTCCTTCCCATGGGGCAGCATTGCCTCACTTGGTGTGCTGAGATGTTCCAGAGAGTTTATAACCACAAATATTAAGAAAAAGCAGATGCAGACTGGCACAGGGAAGGCAAAGCAGCAAAAAGGGGAATATCCCAGGGCCTGTGACAAACAAACCCAAAGCACAAAAGGCACTGCTTAAAGTACAGCAAAGCCAGGTCCCCTTATACATTGAGAAACAGCAAAAAATAACATAACTTTTTACTCTCATTCTCCTCAAAGACATTTTAATTGCACAACCATGTGAGATTTTTTTCTTTTTGCTCTTTCCCATTCAGCAAGATGAAAGGCTAAAATTAAGGCTGTTCAAGCAACCTGAGCTCTGACATTTAGGGAGGCAGTGAATTTCTCAGATGAGGAAGCAGTTAATACAGAATCTGTGTGTACAATATATGCACAAATTATCCATGAGGATGATTGTATATGTATTTGACAGCACATCTTCATGTTCTGCAGACAGATAAAGGCCAAATCTGGCCTTTGACAAAACAGATCAGCACTTTTAGTTCCACTGACATGGGAAGAAAGGGGCCAGAAGAAACAATTTGGTCCTAAATGTTTTTCCTGTTGCCTTTACAACCACTGGAGCCCTGCTATTTAAACACATGAATGATTTATTTCTCCATTACCAGTTACCTCCTTTGATTAAATATATTTGTGCCTTTTAAGTTACCTCAAGGCTACAATCATTTTAAAATTAAATGGAGTACCCTTCAGGAACTGTATGCTAAGCTGGCATTTCCATAATGCAAAAAGAATTGCAGTTGTGTTGATTTTATTTAATTAAACTGTGCTCTTTATCACATAGACTAAATGGGAGAAAATTAACCATATTTTTTTACTTCTAGAAAACTAATAAAATAGAATACAAGAGACTTTTTACTGTCATGGTCAAACTCTGCCTGTATTCAGTTGAGAGCTTAAACTGTCAGATGACACCAGCAGTAAATTCATCTGGCTTCAGCAAAGGTCTCCAAAAGAACATTCGTGTTTTACCCTGCTAATGATCAATTACGTCCAAGAAGGAAATGGTTTAAACACTCTTCTTCCTTTAAGCTTTGCAAAAAATCTGAATTTAAATGGCACATTTAAGGCACTCAATTTTCTGTCTCTTTGGAGCCCCAGTAGCACCAGGAGCTCTGCTTTTACAGAGCACACAGAAATACTTCTGGCCAGAAAGAAAGGAATGAAGTTACAAAAAGGGAAAGATAAAAGCAATTTCCAGTCCCAAACCTACAGAAACCCCTCTGTCCTGGCCTATTCTTTAGAACTAAGCCTTGTTTTGCAAATCAAAGGACCAGCTGCTAAACTTGCCTTTAAAAACAGAGGTAGGTGGTGAATGCAAGGCTAAAAAAGTCCAAAAGACCAGAGCCCTGCTATCAATCAGCCCCTAGTGTCCTCTCACTCAGAGTCAGAGCATCCCTGGCCCTGGTCTGGGGACTCTCTCCCATCAGGGGATCAATTCCTGGAGCCTAAACCTCCCCAGGAGGCCCTGCTGCCTGCCAGACCCCCAGGGCTTCACCCCCAAGAAAGTGGCTCAGCCCTTCCAGAGGATCCTCTGCCTGGGAGTGTGGAGAGACAGGCAGCAGCTCACTCCCAGAGCACTCCCAATGTCCCTGAGACACGTCTGGGGCACAAAACAAAAACCAAATGCAAGTCAGTGCTTAGGGAAAGTGGTGTGAAATGAGATGTTTCTGGGAAAGGGACAGAACAGCTTTTAAAAATCCAAGCCTTAAAGTAGAATAAAAATAATCCCTGAAACATTTTTGGCTATCACCAGTGCCTAAGAAAATGTTTTCCTATGCAAAAAGACACCTCAAGTTGCATCTGTAGCTCTAGCTGTATGCTTTGCTTCCCTTTGTGATCTAGATGGCTGGTGCTTTGTAAAATTTATCCTGAGCAATTAATCTATCAAGCAGAGAATCTCACAACTTATTTCCCAAAAGAGGTTTTGGCAGCTCTGGGTTGCAGTGGGAGCTCCTGCCACACGCTGAGCTTGGAGGTCTCAGCCCTCTTGAAGTTATTAAACAGCATTGCCTGAGGATGTCACAAAATTAAAGTAAAAGTCATTTAGTCAAAATGAACATGTCACTTTATCCACCCAAAGACAATACACATTACACCTGATAAAAATCCCTGCTTTCCAGCCCAAAACAACAGGTGTTTCAGTGATAAAAGTCAAGACAAAAGTGCTAAAGCCTTTCACATACTTTCTCCAATTTCTGCAGCAACAGAGCTCTGACAGAGGGCTTCTGACTGCTCAATTTGATGGCCAGACAAACTTATAAAAGCTGAAGCACCAAGTTTCCTAGGGGAGGACATAATGAAATAAATGCACTCATGAATATGGATGGCAGGAGGCAGCCATCTGTTCTCCACCAACATCTTTTCTTAAAACAAGTTTCAAATATTTCGGCAGAGAAGTCTTGTCTTTATTCCCACATATAAAATTAGACCTTGAATTTTCACCATCTCCAGTCATTAAGTGCTATTGTTATGGAAATGCAGAGGGGGCTTCCCCCCCAATAATAATCAGAAGATTGAGTGATAATTCAGTTTTACAAAGTTCAGGTGGAGATTTCAACACATCTGTGTAGAAGCTTCAAAATATTGATAGTCAGGGCACGTGGTACATAATGTAAATATAACTTTCTCTGTCCTCCTTCAGAGGAACAAGAGCCTATGATGTGCTGCCCTCATTTGTACACCCATCTGAATTCCCTTTCATTGCAAGGGAAAACATCATAAGGCATTTTTATTCAGTATTCATGAAGTTGGTGCCTGCATGGATCCTGATTTGCAGTGGGGGAGCAGGGCAGAAGCTGTGGATCCACTCTCCCCCAAGCCCTGGGGGAAAAGCAGGAACAATCCAGGAGCTCAGCCGTGCCTGGGATGCTCCTGGAATTTTCCAGGAAAGCTGAGGGGATCCCAGGCTGTGTTTATCCATGCTCACAGGTTCTGCTCCATCCCCTGGCACTGTGGAGAAGCCAAGTCTGCGCCTGGCTCTCAGAAACAAAGCCTGTTTTCCCTGAACATCAAAACATTTCCATTCAGGACATTTATTCTTGTGGACAAGGCAAGAAACCTCCCCTGGGGCAGGGCTGCCTACAGGCCCTGGTGGGATGAGGGAGCTCAACCAGTGACCAGGCCAGGCCCAGTAACTCAGTCCTGTCAGGATGCCAGTCCTTTGGTTTGGGGGGAATAGCAAGGGTTTCCCTGAATACCAAAGGAGAACAAGAAACATCTCACTTGGAAGTTACACTTACCAGTATCTGTGGGATAATGGAGCCCTCAGGGCTGCCCCGCTGCAGGCCCCACTCAGGTCCCATGGCAGCCCGGGCAAGGCCAAGGCCACAGTGACCCGGTTCAGTACTGAGTGGTGCTGTGAGAGGAGCTCTGAGCAGCACCAGGGAGACACAGGGAGAGAAATACTCAAAATAGTATAAATACACTCAATTTACACACAAAATAGTGTAAATCAGCAAGTGGGAGGCAACGGGAGCAGAGCTCAGGTCTCTCAGAGGAGCAGTTCCCCTGAGGCGCCTCGCTCTCGGTTGCTCCGTTCCGGACAGAGCGGGATCCCAGCTCTGAGGAGGCTGAGCAGCCCCAGGGACACAGCTCTGACCCGGGACACTCAGGCTGTACCAACACTGACATTGCTGTCCCTGGCTGTGTCACAGCTCTGACCTGGGACACTCAGGCTGTACCAACACTGACACTGCTGTCCCTGGCTGTGTCCCCAACACCAGGACCTGCAGCGACTCCAGAGGAGGCCATGAGGTGACCCAGCCCAGAGAAAGAGTCCTGAGCACATGGAGTGACCACGAGCAGAGCAGTCAGTCCCCTTTTCTGTGATCTGCTGGAATTATTCTGGGACGTGAGGTAACATTCAGGCTTTGCTCCCTCCCATAGAGCTCTGGTTCCCCACAGTCTCTCAGCCCTGGACTCACTCCCAAAGCTCAGGGCAGGAGCCTCCTCCCCAGCCCCTGGGCAGCCTTCATCCATCTATTGCCCCATCCACTCCTTGAAACGCGGAGGTGGGAGCCGGGCTGAGGCAGAGCCTGTGCAGCTGCTTACAGAGCTCCTCTCTGTAATTACACACAACATTAACCCTGCTGCTGTCAGAGCAGCTCCCACCTCCTCCCTGGAAGCTGCTGTGCTCATTTATAACTGCAAGAGGGGAAGTGCCTGCTGGAAAAAAGGCAAGCTGGCACCCTCACCTCCTCTCATCCCCGGCCACACTCACACCAGGGGATGGAGAAAAGGTCAGGCTGATTCCTGGAGCCGATTTCCTACATTTCTGTCATTCCTGCAGCCTGGACAGGTTACACCCCAACAGCTCTTCCTGTTGCATCCACAGTTGGGGCATTTGTGCTCAACCTGCTCATCCCCTTCCATTTAAAAGTGCAGATTAGTAAATTTGCATAATAACTATCTACAACTAATTATCCACATTTGTTCATGGAAACATCCACTTTCTGTAGGGCTTAAAATTAACATAAACTGTGCGCAGGAATCGAGAAAACGCCGATTTATCTTATTAATGGTGGCAAAGAGTTTATGTGTTAATTAGCAGTGTCTTGCTTGGAAAATGCATTAAAGTGCTCTAAGGACCAGTCCATGTGACAGCCTCCAAGTGTGCTCTTCAGGATGCTGCAGGGCAGGGCTGATGCAGAGGAAAAGCAGAAGCTCCAAGAGGGAGCTGTGACCAAAGGGGGCACAGAGGGAGTTGTGTCCTGGCAATTCCTGTTTGGCCCAACAGGCACATGCTGTGGGGACACTGCAAAGCTGCAGAAACCCGAGAGAAAGATATTCAGCTGGAACAGCTGAAAATTAGTAAGATGAAAGTAAATGCTTTATGAAAATAAACACTGCGAGAGAGCAGTGTGTACATGAGCTTGGCAAGTGTCCCGCTCATAGGAAATCAGAAATAATTTTCCTGTATTTTAACCTACTTTTGGACATATGTCTAGCAAGGTGCAAAAGATCCTGTCTCCCAGTGCTCATAAATGACTTGATGAGATTCTCAGCACTCCAACTGCTTCATAAGCATCAGCTAAAAAGCCTTCCCCTACAGGCAGCTCTCAGAGCACTTCCCACAATATTCAGTGATGCTTAATTTTTTTCAGCAGCAGGAGGTACAATTTCTGTATCTGCAAATGATAAACACTCAAATTGAGATTTTTCTGGTTAATAGTTACTATACAGCTACAAGGTGTTAGTACTCCTACACATTTTGAACACCATCAGCAAAGCCTGTAGTAAGAACTTGTGTTTGAGAAAAAGATGTTCCCATGTACCTCTCAGAGAGCTTTCACTCCAAGATTAGAATAATACAGCCTCTAAAATAGAGCCATTTATTTGGGTTTTGCTATGCTCCAGAGATGCCTACTTTAATTTTTACTAATATAATTGCCAAAGGCACCTTGGCTACACAGGTGCTCAGTGACAACTGGACAAACTCCTTGCAAACTTCCAGCCAAAAATAAGAATTCAACTGAGACTTCACTGGCTCTTATGCCACTGGCAGTGTCCAGTGCTTTGCTATCAGATTCCTGACCTCAGGGTGAGTGCTGGAATGGGCTGGAGGAATGCTCCAGGGGTCAAGGACATATCATGACACAGGGGAATCCCAGCTCTGTGCTGGTGCAGGCAGGGCCACATCCAGGTTTGAAAGACTCAGGCTCTGCTGCTCCACACCAGGAGGCAGAAAGGAAAAATCAGTGATCTATGCATGTCATGAACTCATCCTGTGTCTGTGCCTCATCCCCTAAATCTTTCCCAGTTCCAAGAACAACTGCAAGAGCACAAAGGAGAAATAAGAATCAGACTGCAATAAACAGACAGTTTTCATTTAAGACCTCAAAAAGCCTCTACTTGGTACTGGTACAAGACCAGCAATGTAAAACCCAAACCAAAAGAATTATTTGCTGCTTTGCCATTAAAGCAGATGATAACAGCTAATGGAAGTGGTCTGCTTTCAAACAAGCTCTTTTGCAGTGCCTGATCATCACAGAAAATAGGTCCCTTCTGCTATGGATTTTGAGCCCACTTTCTCTAGTTAAGCCATGGAATCTGGTTCCTATACCAGACACTGCATGACCATAAATCTTAATTTCATGGTGGAGCGATGGATTTAATAAGAAGATGGATTTACCAATTCTTTTTTTGTCAACTATTTAATTTATTTCTTAGTAAAGTAATTTCTAGGTTTGAGACATCTTTTAAGGAATTAATTTTGCCTTAGTGGTCCTGAAAAGAGCTATAGTGTAATTGCCAGGTAGTTAATTTAGTCATTGTGCATACTTTTGTTCTTTATTTTCCCAAGCACAATTTGAATCTTCAAGAGAGATTAAAAAAAAAAAAGAAGGAACAATAAAGGAATCTTCTACAGCCCATCAGGTGAGATTCTCATCACATACCAACTCCATGCAGCTAAAAATTAAATTGCAAACCCTGTCTCAGCTGCTCCCCAAAGCCGTTTTCCATGTCAATAAAATAGCAAGTCATAAATAAATAATAATGTGCAATGGCCAGAAGTGTCCCTGCTTTCCTGCAATCTGCTGGAATTATTCTTCTGGCTGATCTGTGAGGCCATAACATTTTAGGCTTTACTCCCTTCCCCAGGCATGCTCTCATCTCCCTCTCCTTCCATCACCAGCTTCCTGAAGGTGGTGGCCTCTGATTTCTGCCCTGCCCAGGGATGCACAGTGCCCTCAGCATCATCATTCATGGCCTCATCTCCTGCTGAGGGCTCCCAGACCACACACAGATAATGGCCACACACTTTGTACCAGATTCCTCACCTTCACCCCCTAACAAACACCACCTGCCATGCCAATGAGGCACATGGAACAACAGCTCCCTGCCTTTAATCCAAGCAGCTTTTTAAAATGCAGACCAGGAATCCACTGCACCCCTCCTGGCAGGGTTTGCAGAGGGAACAGTGGTCACCCAGGTTTGGGGGTGGCTGAGCACCTGCCATGAAGATCAAGGCAATCCAAGGGATCTTCACAGATGGCAGGGTGCTTCTTACAGAGAATGTTTGTAGCCACAAGGTTAATTTTGATCTTGAAGTCTAAAGAAACATCAAAAGGAAGTACCTGTGGGTATAACACCAGTGCTGGTACAACAAGCACAGGCTGATGAATCCCAGTTAATAAATATTTACTATAAATATTGTGCCCTCTCCATGCAGGCTACACTCATTGCTTCACCTTCTCCCTGCTCTTCCCACCTTGCAGCCCCACAGCTGCTCCCTACAATAGGACCTTGGGCTTCACCACCAGCCTGAACCTGATGTTCAACAAACTGCTCCAGGTCATGGCTCCTCTGGTGCCTTTTTTCCATTTCACTTTACTGCTGGGTTCTGGCTGGGCTGGAAATCAAATTTCTATGGGCTGTGTGAGGCAGGAGGAGACTGAGGCTGGGACAAAGACACTTGGTGAAAAAAATTACCAGTAGCCCAGGATAAAACCAAAAACACAGCTATAGAAAATAGCTATTATCACTTCATTTCTGAGCAAAATGCACAACAAACAAAGAAAACATGAAAAAGTGAATCCTGAAATCACAAGGTTTACACAAGCTTCCCCTTAAGGGCTTCCCACAGTGTGCAAAATTAATTTTTATCTCCTACATTGTTGTTTTTAGAAGCAACTGAAGAACAGAGGGGGGTGTATAATTTCATTTAAAAATCTATTGTTTCATCCTAGCACTCACTAGCCTTGAAAAGCCATCTACAGTGACATTCTCCAAGTTCTCTTTTAAAGACCTGCATTATTTCTAATCTCACCCTGAGAACTTGTTTGTAAATCTGCTAAGTGACTCCAACTTGAATTTGCAGTCTTCTCACTTTGAGCCTGCACAATGACTATATCAAACAGATTCTCTGCCCAGCTAGATTGTAAAGCCAAGTTTATAAAAAAAGGTTCCACTGACAATCTAATAAGTCCACAAAGAAAAGGTTTGTTTTCCACACAATGCTGGAAAAATCTGGAAACTTTAAAAGGAGCAGATGTGACAGCAGCAATTGGTCTCTGTTCAAACAGCCAAATCTAAAGGAGGGGAAATATTAGTAGAAAAAGTGTTTTTGTGCATGTATAATAAAGTTTTTGTAGTCAAAAGCTTTCATGAGATGCAGAAGTTTGACTCACTGTTGTAATTAAAATGTTCTGTAACAGCAGTAATTACCACATCAGGTAAGACACAAAGGATTGTGGCACGTACCCACAACGTGACTGTTATTTAAAAGGTTCATCTCAATTTTTGTAGCTTTAGCAGATTTTCAGCAAATGCTACTGCAGAGCATGGAATTTCAAAGCAGGACAAGGTGTTACAGCCCAAGCACCTTCACAGTTATTCTGTCCCTCCACTCCAGAGCACTCAATGACTGGCAGAGAACAGCCTGACAGCAGTTCTGTAAAACACAATGGTTTCAAGAGAAGGGTTCTAAGGGATAAAGTGATCAAACTGAACCCACCTGGGCACATCTTGACATTGGCAGCAGCTCTGTGAGGTGTTGGGGAAAGGCCTCTTCCCTGCCCTCCCACACCCCTGAGCATCTCCCCCTACAAACACACACACTGGGAGCTTCTGGGAACCAACCTGAAGCATCTCAACTGCAACACTTTGAGCTTAAGCGTGCTAACTTTTGTGCTGGGGGGGAGGAGTGGGGTGTTCAGACCTGTATTGAACTGAAGTACCATAAAGCCTCAGATTATTCCTGCAGTTCAGAGAATTCTGCAGTCTGGAGACTTTGCAGAGCATTTTCAGTCCTGCAGGAACACGAATTACCTCTTGGCTCTTGTGTCAGCCCCTGAGGTCACGTCGGAAAAAACACTCAACCCTGTCAATTCCCTCCATCTTCCCCAGTTCCAATCAGTTCTTTGCAAACTCTTCCAGCAACAAAATAAACTCCTTCACTTTGGAAAGGGGCAATAAAGATGATAGATGATTTTTGGAACCTATTTTTGATATGCCCATAAACATTCCCTTAATAGCTTATCACAGCTGATGAGGAGTTTTGTGAAGCCAACTGCTGTTGACTGAAAATATCAGGCAACTTTTTTTTCCCAGTATGCTTCAGAGAAGGGATTATTTATATTTAAACAGCACTTTCTTGGGATAATGAAATACACATTTGCCATAGTAGATGCTAGGACCAGCAACACAGGCACTGTTAATGAGCTTTTATTAAGAAATCCTATTTTAGTGCCTCTCAGCCCTGGTCCATCCCTCCAGGGAAGCCATGCATTGCTCCAGATGCTTATCTGGCACACTTTATTTTTGCCTCCACCCTAAGATAACTAAATCACTACCAAATTCCAGGCAAGAGCTGAGGCATCACCCACTTGGATTTCCATCTGCAGACTACAGGACCATGTCACAACCAGGATATTCCTAAAGGCAAAGTAATTCACAGCCCTGAATTCCTCCTCTCCCTGCTAAGGACCCCAGGAATGATGCCCACATGGTTTTAGCACAAGTTTAATTTGAAAGCTGCCTGATTGTTTGGTTTTTATGTATAGTGCTATCTTTTTACCTCTAAAGACAATCATGCTAGAGAGAAAATGAAACATACCCAGGTTTTGATGGTCAAGAGGCACTTATTTCTCCCTCTAAAGTGCATGAATTAGAAATACTGTTTGCAGTGATACTTTCAGGGAGTGAAGAAGCAAAAAACAGCAGCAGGACATGGAAAAATGTTTTTAGGCAACTTCCACCACAACCTGGGTATTTTCAGAAGGAAAAGACAAGTGCACAGACCAACAAGAGAATCACCTCCCAGCTCCAATTCAGAGCATCCCCTCACTGGAAGGGACGTGGTCAGCATGCAGCTCTGAAGGGCTTGAATTACCCCCTCCTCAGTGCTTCTGCCCAGAGATGGAAATCTGGCCTTGATCTGAGCAGAAATGTGCATTTCCTTCCCCTAAGGAAGAATAATGTATTTAATGCTTGTATTTAATCTGAATGTTACCATGCCTTTAACTGTTCCCTTCCTTGCTCTCAGAAGCTGGGTACAGGAAGTAATGTGAAAGGCAAGCACACTGCTGTCACTTAGCAACCTAAAGTGGGGTTTGGAACAAAGATCTTTATTTCTGGAACCATTTAACAGTGATGACTGACAAGGGCTGAGGTGTTTGGGGAAAGCACAAACCCCAACCCCTGTTGCTGCTGATCCTCTCCTGGGCTGCAGTCAGGGGCTGCAGCTTTGCACCTCACTTAAAACACCTCAACTTCATGGGAAGAGCAGGAAGGACAGAAAGAAGGAGTCACTAACAACTTACCCAACTGGCATTATTCTGTGACTGGTTCAGCTAATTTACTGCAGTCTGTTTAAAGCTGGGACACTGGGAACAGCAGAGAAGAGCTGACTGGATGCCTGTATGTATAGAGCCTATCAGCTCTCCTTCCTTTTTGCAGAACATCCTGGAAGCTCTTCAGGTCTCTGCTTTTGTGGCAGTGCCAAGAACAGAAAAGCCCTGCAGAGCATTTGCAGGTGGAGGAGCCTGAATCACAGCACGAAGGCTGCTCCAAGCACAGGGTTTGCCTGGTGCCTCCTCTGCCCTCAAAGCTTCCTCATCCATAGTCCAAACCTTGGGCTGAAAATTGAAAATACCCAAAATCTACTGAAAGTTACAACTGCTGCCTGCCTCAGGCTGTGCCCTGCTCCAGCCCCTTTCTCCTCCAGAAAAAGTAGGACACTTGCATCCCTTCCATCCAGACATGGACACCTCCTCCCTCCAGAGGCCAGAGCCAGACTGCAGTGGATCTTCCTCTCTCCTGAGCTAGGATATGCTTAATTACTACCAGCTTTAATTACTGGCCCAGCTTCCCAAAGGGCTTTCGACCCAGCTCAGTTTTCAGATCTCATCCCAGCAGTTTGTCACTGCTCCATCATGCACAGTGGTGGCTGCAGAAGCTCCCCAGCACGTCCAGGCTGGAGCAGAAAAGCAGGGAATTCACATAAAAGCAAATGAAGTTCAACCTGGTTAAACTGAAATTCTCTGTGTGCTGTCTGCTCACCCCCCTGGATGAATCCTGCTGCACTGGGCAGTATAAAACCAAGCAGCCATCATAAATTTGTCATTGATCCTGTGCTAGAAACAAATGCTGCTGCCTACAACCTGTCCTGTTCTGCTTGTATCCTCTTACACCTGATACCCAAGGTCAACTTGCTTAGCTAAATCCCTGGTAAATCAAGATGCCTGGGTGAAAAATTACAGATAAGAGTGTGAAACAGAAGGAGAAAAAAGGGAACTAAAGAATCCACAGCAGTTACAATAGCTAAAAAGTCATATTTATCTTCTGAATACTGTTCTTAAGGAAATAGATTCAAGATGACTTTTACCTCTTCAGTCCCATTAACCAAACTGAACTGTTTAAAGAGCAAGGAGAAAATGTAAAATAAATGTCATAATGTGACAGAGCAAATGCATGAATCCTAACTGCAAGGCTATGCCTCTGATCAAAGTCTAATATTCCACTTCAAAGTAGTATTATTATTACTACTGCTACAGCCAAGTTCCTCCTACTGTTTTGGAAATACAATTTTTGCTTAAGCATCTTTAGAGGTTTCTGTTAAGGACAATCAAATGACAAAGTCAAATTCAGATGCCATATGTGATCAGTGATATTTAACAAAAACATTCTCCCTTGGCAACTTATTCCAGTATCTCAGTACCCTCACTGTCAAGATTTTTTTCCTAATACCCAACCTAAATCTACAGTAAAACCTCCTTGACTGTCACCTCCACATCACCACCTTCCAACCCAACTGCTAATGCTCAGTTATCTCTCTGGCAGCCAAGCCCCATGGAGAATGACTGCTCTGAAAAGGTTTCTACCATCAACCTGTCAAGGTCTTAACCTTGTCTACAGTAGGACTGGAAAATATGCTTTTTAAGCTTTGGAATTAGGAGCCTAATTGGAAAGAGACCATGAGTTAAGTGCCTGGACCACTGGGGAGAGGGACCAGAGCAGGACAACCCAAACACAAACCCAAACCTGGAACAGAACACAAGTGAGCAAAGTTCTTCTCAGAAGCATGAACAAGCCCATTCCCAAATGTCACTTTATTTTTGCAGTCTTATAATTTTATTAGTGGGGTTTTAGATGTTAATTGCTGCCTGTAACTGACAGAAAACTTGGCAACCCTTGAAGATGAAGCACTCTGTCCCTGTGTACAAATGACCTGGTGCAAGGACAGCTTTCCTAGGAAGCAGCATTCATCACAATCATGATCCAGTTTGAAATGCAGAGCAGGAAGCAGTTTCCCTTACCCCACCATCACTCAGCACATGAGCAAGTTGTCTTCAGTGAAGGTTTCATTAAATGAGATGCAGGCCCCTCTGAAATCAATAGGAGTCTTTCTATTGACTTTGGTGGGCACTGGATCCTTGGGTCACTGCCACACTGGGACAGAGTGAAAACCTAGCATCAGCAAACCAGTTTATACTGCTTAAATTAATTTGCCTCACCATAATTACCAAGATCTTCATAGAACTCCCCTCACTCCTGGTCCCTTTGCACCTTGGACATATTTTCCTTGGTTAAAACATGTAAAACCACTACAGCATATCAGAGGCACAGCCAAACCCCAGGCTGGCACACAGTACAGCTTTCACCAAAGGGCTCCTGACACCACTGTTCAAATCCTGCCCAAACATAATGCAGAAAGAAATCACAGGTCAAAAATTGGACAGTTTACAATTTATTCTTACCTCCTATTCACTTTTGCCCTTCAAAAGAACTCAGCCCTGGGGAGCTGACAAACAAAGATAAATTACTCTTCTTCAGCATTCTCTCTAACTAAGCCATTGTAGTGATTAAATGAACCTTAGAAGCCAAATTCAGCTTTGATAGTTTAAATTGGGAGGCATTATTTCCCTTTTTACAAATACAAAGCTTGCAACTTCTTGGTATAAAGGGCTGAATTCAAGAAATTTCCCTGGTTTCACTTTCTGGGGGAAGTCAGAAACATGTTCCTTTTCATGGACCCAGTCACATGTAGGTAGTGAGTAGGTTCCTAGATAGTTTCTGGATGCATCTCTAAAAATAATTAGGTATATAAAATCTATTGCCCTGCATGACCTGTCCAGGGCTCCCTGTCTCCAAGCCAAGCCAGGTGCTGGGCAGGTCTCTTGGGGACAACCCCACAGGAAGCAGAGATGGGGACCCACACATGGCATTAAGGACACCCCCAACACCACCACTACATCTACATCTGAAAATAGAGAGAGAGAGAAACTGAAAAAAGCTTCAACTTGTTTAGCAAGCAGACTAAGAAATGGCTTGATTATAATATTTGCCTTGATTATTTTGAGGAACAAACAACATTGGGGGTTCTTCAATCTCACTGAAAGGTGCAAGAGGAATAAGTGATGGCACTGAAAAATTCAAATGAGAATGTCCAGATGAACACCAAGCTGAGGAACACCAAGCCCACCACCACTGAGTGTTTCAGACTCAAGACTCAGATGCCTCCTGGGAAGCCACAGGGGGGCTTAAGCTCCCCCTTTTCCAGCACCCAGTCAGCCCTTGTGAAAACTTTTAGTCCTAAAAGTATAAAACTGCTTCAACCCAAACATTGATTTTCCATCCTTTGCCCACAGACAAGCAACTGGCTGCTGAATGCAGAGAAAACCTTAACTAGAGCAGAAGACTCCAGCAGGCACCAGCCAGCAAATAACAAATAAGCTGCCAGGAGCCAGATGTTTACTGCATCTGGTTTTCAACCACCAAGTCACAAGAGGCCCAGACCTGTGTTTGCTGTTCTCTCCAAACAAACAGAGCATTCTGCAGTATATTTAAGTCATAAGACAACACATCCATAAGCAAAATATTTCTAAAAGGAAATAAAACCACCTAATGCTCATGGAACAACAAAATGACCAGAATGTGAACTTCCAGATGCACCACAGTCAGAGCATCCTCCTGTCCTTCTGACACATCTGGCTGGCTTAGACTCCAGAGGAACACAGATCCCTCACCCTCAGGAGCCAGGGTGGGGTTATTCTTATTTCCTGCACTTGATTCAGATTGATATTAAACCTGATCCAAAGCCCATAGCTTTGATGTGAGTCTGATATCTGTACATGTTTTCTAGGACATAATTCACTGGAATGGTCAGATTCCAGCAGCACACATTCAGTTTCATCCAAGGGTGGGGCAGGGAGAGAATAATCATATACAGAGCAATTTTAAGGAGAAAAAATAAGAAAAAGTATTGCACAGCTGTATGCTTCATTAAGAATGAAACACAGCAAGGTTTAGGAGCCCTGTGAGTACAACAAGGAGGCTTCTTGTATTCCAGAAAAATCAGAATTTCATCCAAGCAGAGCAAAATAGAGCCTCTGCTTGCAGCTTGAAGTTTGGGAAAAGACAAGTCTAATTATCCTCATTTTTAGCCTGGATTCTGTTACACTTGAGATCAAGATACATAGAGGAAGACATATAAAAAGAAGGATGTCAAACCTGCACACTTTTGCCCATTCCAATAACTCTTATCACTCATTAGACAAGCTCCACTGCACTGGTGCTGGTAATGAGGTTCAGAGTCTGTGTCAGTGTGTAATGGGTTATTGAAATGGGTTATTGATCACTGAAGTTCTTTAGGAACTTTGTAGTTCCTGGAGTTGGGGGGAGGGGGAGGAACCCAAACCCCATCTAATGAGTGCTAGCCTCAACAAATCTGACTTTAATTACATAGAACAAGACTTGTTATACTTCCCAATCCTAAGCTTTCATTTCTCCCCAACAACCATTTTATTTTAAGCTTTCCTTAACCAGCCATTTTTGTTGGCCATTTGCTCTGAGGATTATTTTTCACCTGTCCCAGGATTCTTGGGAAGAGCTATTTTTTATTTTATTTTTTTTGTAGACAGATCACATGCCTGAGGTTGTGTGATGGTGGCAGCTGCCAGAGCCCCAGCAGCGTACCCTGTTTGTGACATCTCCTCTTCCACATATGTGGCTGCTCCCTTCTTGTCCCTACTTTATTTATATTCATTTTAGGTGGGGGAAGCTCCTTGGACACCAGCAGCAGGAACTCTTCATGTCTGCCTGCAGGAGGTGAGGCTGTGGAGGACTTGCTGCTCCAGGAGTGCTGGAGACCCACAGGCATGACCAGCCAGTCCTTCCCAAAGTGACCCTAAATCTGTGCCCATCACAGCCCATGTGCAGCATCACACTGCAACAGTGTGAAATAATCACTACATTTGATTACCCCATTAAAAATTGCCAGTTAATTATTCTGCACACCTCTGCCACTGTTGAAGCTGTAGCACTCTCATCGATGGGACTTGATCTAAAGGGGAAGATGCCACCCTGATGCCCTTCAGGACTGGAAGATGCTGCTGCAAGGATGCAGAAATCAATTAAGTGCCAGAGGAAGACAGGAACAAGCTCAATTAAATGGTAAAAAAAAAAAATCCCAAAGTTTAAAAACTATTGCTCATCTCCCAGCAGACTGCAGCTGACCCATAGCATCAAGGCTCGTGGAGGGGGGCACAAGGAGCTGCTTCTGAAGGGAAAGGTTTTGCCTTCAGCAAAGGACTTTGGTTTCCCAGTAGAACAATTCAATATTGCTTCATTCTAATTGCATTCAAATATTTATGCCAAACCTGCAAGGTGCCAAGATGCTAACAATAAAAAGGGAAGAGGAAAGCTGTGGAACTCTTACCAGAATGTGCCCATCTGGGAAGGTGGCAACTGCACAGTAAGCAAATCAAAATTTGTTGGGTTTTTTTTTTGTCAGCTTAATGGAAAAGCCAAAGGGCTTTTTGCTCTCTAATGCTGCTGTGACTCTGCCTCTGTTTCAGCATGCTGCATATAATTAGAAGCAGGCACATTTAACCTTCCCATTTGAATAGGGCCCAAGCTGGCAGAAAGCAGGCAGGTGATGTGTCCAAACCATCCCAGCAGCTTGGAGGCTGCAGTGCCTCCTCCCAGCCCACATCTCCTGCAACAGAACCCAGCAGAGGAACCACCACACCCAGATACCTGCACTGACCCCACAAAACCCTCAGCTGGGGAAGATGAGAGCCCTGTGCTCTTAGAGATGGGGAGCAGCAGATCGGGGTGCCTGCAGAGGAGGGGCAGCTCCTGGCCACAGCCACAGCCCCCCCACTGAAGCTCTGGGTAGCTGAGGAATTGGGGTAACATCCCAGCTGAAACTGAACCCCTGCAGACTTGCACTGCCACAGAACAAGAATACTCCAAGGACAAGGCCCTAGGGCAGGCACAGATACCAAGCCATGGTTTTACAGCCAGAGCTATGAATGTTCAACCAGCCAGAAACAGCCCAGGAAAACCTCAGCCCCCTCCCCCTGTGTCTCTGGGATTTGTGCAGCATCACCCCCAGCCCAAGGGCTCCCCATGCTGCAGCAGACCCAAGCAGCCCAGACACACACCCAAACCACAGAGACAGAACATCAGCTTCTTCAAATTCAATGGAACCTCTGACAAGATTCAATTTTTTTGTTCTTTTGAGCAGCCAGCATTTTTGTCTTAACTTGTGTGCATGCAGCACACCAAAGGCCTGTAGCCCCCAGGTCTGTAAGGGTAAGGAAAGCATTCTGCAAGGGGAAGGGGAGGTGGTTGTGGAACCAATTTGTGAGTTTCCTCAGAGAGACTTTGCCTCTTCTTTAAATAAGGTATCTTTTCACTCCACTCTGATTCAAACCAATAGGGGTACAAATATATTTAGACACACCTTTAAATAGCAAAGTAGACCTGGATGTTACTTCTGCACTACAAATATTTTATTTCAAACAAAATAATTTATGCAGTTACTGCAGTGCTAAAAAGATAATTAAGCTGTGGATCTTCTCTAGAAATACCTATTGGAAAGAAGTCAGGACTCACTTCTATGAAGTTTTCAAGGTAAGTATTTAAAGAAGTGTAATTTAAAGCACTAATTTACATTTGCTAATTCAGGGTTGTTCAAACTATTATGAAATTTTCAAAGAGGAAAAAGAATTGACTAGCTTAAAAGCATCCTTTGAAAACCAAGATATTACTTGCCTGCAGGATTTTCTTCCCCTAATCAGCCCACACAGAAGAGTTGTCATTTCTATCTAGTTCCTGAGCAGATCTGCTTTAGTTATTAAATATTAAATCAGAGAGAACAGAGATTCAATTCACAAAAATATAGTTCAGTCGTCCAAATTGCTACTTTCATAAGTTATGTTGTGAACATATTTTGATAAAAAGGGCTTTATTTAAAGATGCAACCAAGCCTGATGACAAATGAGACCCTGTTCCACTTCAAGTCTGCAAGCTTTAACTCAATATATATAAAGGAAATAAATCTTCATGGTGCCTTTTTTTATTTTTTTGTTTTATTTTTCAAGATAGATGCCTGCAATAAGAAATGGTGTTTACTGTATGTAAAGATTTTAATATACTACCCACAGAGGAAACAGCTATCTGGCTGAACAGAGAAACACAGAAAAAGAAAGCAAGAATTATTGTAAATCTTTTGCTAACCAGGGCTGAGCAAATAACTCATCATGAATAATTCTGTCAACAATTGTATCCTCTTTTTATACTCACAAGTCATTTATATACAAACCAGGATTTCCGTGTTTTCCTTTTAGTTATCTGACTTAATTCAATAACTTCATTCTTTCAACAACAACCACTCCAGCTATGGACTGTTCCCCAGTGAAATCACATTTCTTGGTTTAATTTAACCTAGGAAAAAAACCCTCAGTACTATTTAACCTAGGGAAAAAAAAAAAAACAACCCTCAATACTACAGCTCCAATAACACCTCCCAAGGCAATAGAGCAAAGCAGAAGGAATTTTACAATTCCTCTCACAAAACCAACAGTTCTCACCCCAATAAAAGGGCATTTAACTTTTGGTTTTACATGAGCTTTTTATGCATATTATCACCATCAGACTTAATTCACTCCCTGCTAGTTGAACTGGCACTCATTTCAGGCTGAAGTGATATCAAATAATAGCCCCTTTTAACTGAATTGCTGAATAAAGGTGCAAATCACCTCCTGTTTAAAGCACCTTCCCTGCTGCCAGCACAGAGCACACGCACTCAGCCACGCCAAGGACCTCGTTAAGCCTGAAATGGGTTGATTCATTTCCCAAGTTCATCACCAGAATGGAAATGTCAGTTTCTCATAATATTGTTTTAACCATCATCATTACCCTGTAGCTCACAGTTCCACTGAATACTAAAACTGAAATTACAAATGTCTTCTCTTAATTAGCCAGCCCACTCATCATTCACTTTTAACCTCAAGCCATGAGATAAAAGAAACATCTCTGTAATGCTCCCAGTTTACTTCAATAAACTGGATCAAAATGGTCTTCTAGGAGATATCCTATAGCAAAGGGACTTAAACTGGAGATTTATGTATCAATAAATGAGATGTTAATATAACATTTAGGGCAAAATAAATTAATTCTGCCTTAACTCCACATTCACCAGAACACTTGGTTTCCAATGCCCAGACTCAGGGGTAGGGCAGCATTTCCATCACTGAGCAGGAAGGAAAGGAGCAGAGAAAGGACTGCAAGAATAAATCCAGTGGGAATGAAGAGGAAAACCAATCAGGAACTGGCAGATGAGCAGACACAGTTCCCATCAATATGAAGATGAGATGCTAACAAAGCTCAGGCTCTCCACTCTTCCTTCCACCCTCCCCTCTATGGTCTGAAATGCCTTGCAGTCACCTCACACCTGCTCATTTTCCATCCACATTTATTAACAGAATCACCAGAGCTGGAAGGGACCTCTAGAGATCACCCAGCCCATCACACAGGATTGCATCCAGGTGGGTTTTGAATAACTCCAGAGTAGGGGACTCCAAAACCTCCCCGAGCATCTTATTCCAGATTTATAGTTCCTTTAACAGTTAACTCAGGTTTTCCTTTCATTTAACTCATTCCTGCCCTTGACCCTTACTCCCACGTACAGCCAGCACATCCCCTCTTGGCCTCCCTGTTACTGGGATGAACAAGACCAGCTCCTCTAACACTCCTTTATAAGACAGACCCTACATTCCTATCATCCCAGAAGGATTTTCTGCCCCTGCTTCAAATAGCTGACTGCACCTTTGGGGAGCTAATGCCTGGAACTGCACAGCACATCCCAAGTGAGGGCATGGCAAGGCCTTGTATAGCAGCCATGTCCTTGTCCTCTCCTTCCTGAAGAAACCTCACCTAATGCACCCTAATGACCAAATAAACCACACAGGCTTTTCACAGGTGGGCCACATACCTCACACATCCTACAAACACCCATTATAAGGCAGATCTTTTTCTTCTCCCCATCATCCCTAGCTGACAAGTGCCCTATTGATAGCAAATTGTTGCTATAAACACATTAGTTTTGCATTTTCTGCTCTCCAGTTTCCTGGCACTTGTATTACCCTAATCAATACTGTCACTTAATTCACCCTCTACCACATCTACACATCCTTAGGACTGCTCATTTTACTTCTGCAAGCTGAGTGAGCTCACAGCCCAACCCCCTGCTGCCACCCACCCCACAGCTCCCCAGGACACAGCAGTTGCCCCTTCAGCCAGCTCCATCTCTGCTTTAACAGATTTAATATTAATCACTATTGTAGCAACTGCAAATGATAATTTCCTCTGTGCCAGACACTCTGCTTAACTCTAGACAAATTACATCCAACCATTATTGTTGTAGAAATAAAAACTGATCTTTTATGGGATAAAGAGATCCTAGCTTGTGGTGCAGTAGTAATAATTCCATATTTCCCATCACTGTCCACATGTCTGGGTGACCACACCACTCTCCTGTTGCCTCCTCAGCACTTTGCACAGCCCTGGCCTGTACAAGGCAAGTGTCACTGTCACCCAGGACACCTCTCCTCTCACACCTCCTGCAGATGTGGGTCCATTAAAAAAAAAATCACTGGAATTACACTTAAAATTCATGGGACAACTCTCAATAATCCACAGCCTGGGCTGCCTGATGGTGTTGTTACATTAAGCACTCAAGACCCTTCTCCTGCCTTGGGTATTGCAATTCCTATCACTCTGTGCTGGTTTCCACCAAGGAGTCCATCATCATCATCATCCTCACAGGCATCTCTATCCCTGCTAAGGACCAAGAGCTGTTCTCACTCCCTGGTCTGGGGGATGGAAACAGGGCAAAGTACAATTACTCTAACTTGGCTTCCAAATTCACATGGCAGCAGGTTTCCAGGTCAGGAAGGGAACACAGACATCTAGGTAACAAGTAAGAAAGAGGGAAAAAAAACAAACCATGGAACAAGCTGAGTGCTGGCAGCAGCACAGAGCTGCTCCATCCAAAGCACCCCAGATCCAGAGGGCTGGAGCCTCACTCCTCCAACCACAGAGCACCCAGACCCAGGGAAGGGAAGCCAAGGCTCAGGTTCAAGTTTGAGAGTACTTCAGCTGCTCCCCTAATGGATGCAGATGAATACAAGCTGCAAACCTGAGCAATAACCAGAAAAGTGTCTAATAAAACCTGGAAAACTCTTGACTTGAGGATGCCAGAGGTCAAAAATAAGTGCTATTTAGTACTCTACTTCGAGACCATTTCTTACTAAAGCATTAATTTATCACATAAATCCCACAAGTAAAGAGGATTTGTAAAGGTCATACATGGAATATTCCTGGCCTGAGCCACTACTGCACCCATTTGATTTTTCTGTACTAACAATGTGAGTCTCTGAATGTACAGAGGGAAAAAAAAGTGGAAGTCAGCAAAACAGCTGATAGCTGTGGAGGAAAAAAAATAAAGTCAATAAAGATATTCACTGTGGTCACAATGATACTGGGAAAAGTCTCAGACTGAGATCCCTGCTGCACCTGTAAGCAATTTCTTGAAGATGTAGCTGTGTAGGGAGTGCCATATGGTGCAAGCTCAGTCTGTAATACCCCACTCCACTGAAAGCAAAGCTGCAAGTTCAGCTAAGGTAAGAGAGGCTTAGAGGTCAACCTGGAGGGCACAAATTGGGGTTTTGTAACTGATTCTGGGAGATCAGAGGAAGCTGAGAGGAAGTTAATCTGGTGCAGATGGCTGGGATGTCACAGCCTCCAGTGCTGGAGTACCAGCAGCAGCTCTGCAAAAGGGGATCCTGGGGGGGAGCTCCCTGGGAAGCAGCACCCAGTGCCCAAAACAGGGCATGGAAAGCCTGGGGAAATAACCTACTACCTAGGAAAACCCCCTGTTTCAGCAGCAACAGGTCTGCTGGGGTGCTGTTATTTGCTTTACATTTCTCTGTTTGCAGATGAAACAAGGAGCAGGAGCCTGGGGCAGAGCTGTTCTGTCTGGCCCAGACTCAGCCTTCCCTCAGCACAGGAACTGCTGAGGACCAGGAGCATCAGCACCTGCATCCCAAAGGGATCCACTGCCCAGAGATGTGCTGCTCCCAGCCCTGTCTGCTTGCACAAAGTGATCCACCTTCCTCCCCACAGCTGAAAACTCCTTGTGCACACTGAGACACATGAAAATCCTCATGCTCAGCAGCAAGGAAGCAGAACCCCTCTCTCTTCTAAGAGCACAGCTGTACCCCTTGGTGACAGCAAAAAGCCTGCACCTTGTCTGAAGCTGCACAGCCTCATGTTACTTCTTGAGAGAGGATCAGCATTTGCAGTCCATCCTTAACCCTGCTTCAGCCTCTTCCAGTGCCTCCAACCACCCCCCCAGCAGGGAGAGAGGATATGGGAACAAGGGACTGCACTTTCTGTGCTGCAAAGCCTTACACATTCAAAGAATTTGAAATAAGAAAATAAAATACTAGAGTCCTTCTCTCCCAGCAAGGGAGATACATTCAGATAACTCCTCTCAGTAGGGCAGGTGTGCAGGGGGCATTGCTCCCATCAAACATCCCAGTGCTGAAATAATTCACTGTTTGACCTACAGAGGACCACACACACCACGCTGAGAAACACAGAGGAGCTGGGAGATGACAGATCTGATGGCTTCTGGCAGCCTAACACAGATGTTACACAGCTTGGGCTTTTTCCTAGCTGAGAAAAAGAAACAGGGAAGCTGCTGGTACCACACCTGTGAGCCTTTCTGCAGAACTGAGGCAGCCCCCTCACTAATTAGTAATGTTCCAAACTTCAGCAAATGATGACCCAGCAAAAATCAGTCCTATAAATACAAATGGAAAGCTACACCCATCAGAAAGCATTAAACCAAACTATAGCTGTACCTCAGTTTAACCTAACAGCATCCCACGGGGCTGCTGGTTGTCACCTGCAAAGGGACAGCACCCTGAGGTCTGGTGGGATCTGAAACCCTGGGTGTGACACCAAGTTATGTGACATGCAGAAACAGTGGGATATCTCTGGGGGGGGGTTGGTTTTATTTTATTTGTTTCAGATTCACTATGAATCATTACAACTGCAAAATGCTGTCAAAATAAATGACAGTCAGCACATGTTTGGAGAGGGAGAAATTATTTGTTTTTTTTAAAAATCATAATCAGAGAAAAAACTGGGTAATGGTTAATTCCTTAACTTCAATGTTCCCAGCTTTAATTAGGAGTCAGAGAAATCAAATGTTATAAGCCCATCTACTTACAGGCTCCAGAAAGATGAAAACCTTCAAAAACTTCACATAAAGAATCAATCCCCAGGCTGCCAGCACTTTATTGAGTCCCTCCCCACAGATTTCAATATATGCCAGGTCTGCAGGTATCAAATTTGTTTTAAAACACACTTTGCAGCAAGTTAGGTTAATTAGTGCAACAATTTAATACAGTAGGGAAGTATGATTATTTATTAAAAATGGCATTCCCTGCTCTCTGCACATGGAGACAGAACACTGATGGGAGCAGAGAGCAGTGCTGGGGGGAGCAAGGAGCAGGACTTGATCTAAGCAGGGACACAAAAGCCCCATCCAGGCTCTGAGGAGTCCAACACATCAACACCACCACCACACACAGAGGCCAAAGAAGAGGGTGGCAGGAGGGGCAAAATTCCTATTCCAGATGCAGGTCCTGTTACTTTTCTCTAAATATAGAGCACTTGCTGAAGCTTCACTGGGACATCTCTAGACCAGACAGCTTCCAACTTGCACCCCGAAAACCTTACAGGAACATTTAAGGTCACTTAGATTTACAGCTTACATGTTTTACTTCAAACACCAGGGGGAAAAAAAAAAAAAAAAAAAAAAAAAAAAATCACCTTTTCCTTCCTTCTGGAGGAGCCAGTGGGGAGCTAACATGGTGCTGGGGCTTCCCAGCCAGAGGAGGGAATGGGCACATGGAATGGGGAAGCCTCCACCCCATGCCAGCACATGAACCATGGGCTGTGCCATGGCTCACGAGTGCTTGCAAGGCTTTTTGGCTTTTTCCCAAAGCTTTCTGCAAGATCCAGACTCGTTCATTTCAATATCACACTTTGTCTATAACTAGTATTAAAAAAAAAAACCAACAAAAAAACCACAACCACACAAAAACCCCACAAGCCACTCTTCAGTCATAGTTTCTAAATCTTGCTGCAGTTCCTAGCTCCCTTCCCTAGCAGCAGGGTTAGCCACACTCCAGAGAGCATCCCTGCAGAACCTCCTGGCTGCTGTTAAACCAAGTGCAGCTCTGAGCTTCCTGGGCTCCTCATGGATCACAACGAGTTTTTCTCCATTTATTCTTAAAACTGAATTTAATTAAATATTGAGTGAAGTGCCACAGCAATCCATTCTGTGCTTTTGAAGGAGAAATTGGGTGATGCACAATTATTTTGTTCAGTGAGACAAGGAAGAGTCAATTTTTAATGTGCCATGAAGGATTTATAAAGAAGTATCTTGCAGGAGAAATAAATAAGAGCAGACATCTTTATCTCTGCGTTGACTCAGTGTCCATCTTTGAAGATTTCAGCCTCTTTAATTATGCAGATAAAACAGAAAGAGCAGAGAAAGGGCTAAAAGCATTTCAAGGCTCTGGGGAATACCTGCTGCACAAACTGTTACAGGGACAGAACCCCAGGAGTTAAAGCAGATAAATGGTGACAAATCTGTTGCAAAGCCTCTCTGTGTGGTTAAGAGGCAATATTAAACAAGAGTTAGGAATGGAAGGGTAGGATTCCTCCATCCAAGTGACACTACACACACTCTGAACTGCTACCAGAATTGAGGTTAATTAGCAACGTTTAATTCTCTCTATAGATACTGAAGAGTTTTTATTATAAACCAGAACTAATAACGACTGTGTGCTTATATAGGAAATTACAGGGAATTAATGCAACTCTAATTTGCTCAAGGGTCTCTAAATACATCATAAGCTGGGAGAGCACAATTCAAAAGATTTACAGAGGGCTGCAAAGCCTCGTGAGGGAGTTTAACTGCAGGTTCCTCACTCATCTCTCATGCTGGTAATTTACACAATAAACCCTAATATTAAAGAGTAATTCCACGGGTGGTAAGAAAACATGCTCACTTTCATTTTCTAATCATTATGCACTCCCTTTGAACAGGGAAATAAATGTGAAAAAACATCCTTTATATTTCTAGTGCACTTCCCAGTGCTTTGGCTCTCTGGAGCTTCCCCTGACCAGAAATAGTCTTTGCGCATCACAATTCTTCCCTGTACCTGATGGGTAGATCTGCTCTGGACAGAGAACAAGCAGACTTCCACAGAGTGGAATTAGCATCATGACATTTTCAGGAGAAATCCCCTCTGCTAATAAATTATTGCCACTGGAAAGCTGCAGTTGCAAGCTGCAAGTTCAGTGGTCCCTGGTGCCTTGGAGGGACCCATTGAGACCCAGAAGAACTGAAGGTGGAGGATTTGCTGAGGCAACCTCCCAAACAGAGCTCCCAAGCCGCATCCACCTCCAGCACGCTTTGGACTCAAGCCTCTTGGCAATCAAACACCCGTGTGAGAGAAGAACCTGCAAAAATGCTACCACCAGGTTCCTGGTCCCAACTCTTGCCAGAAAAATCTGCTTCCCAGGTGACCATGTGCTGGCTGACACCTGCACTCTCCTGAAGAACACACTGCATATGGGGAATGGCACCATGGAGTCAGGAGGCTGTGAAAGCTTGGCAGCTTTCAGGCAGTGCTGGCAGGACCTGGTGCTCAGAGATGTTTCCTCTGGACTTGCAGTTTAATGAACTGGGTCTTACAGCTCCAACCAGAATGGGCAGGCAGGAAAAATGGGTAGAGCAGACAGCTCAGAGACAACAAATGAACAAACAGCAGTATTTTCACAGCTACTGTTCTTCTCTCAGTCTTCTAAAAAAATAATTTTGCTATGAGAAAAATTAACTCAGCTCTTGCAATTGGCCTCATTTGGAGGGTGTTATCCAGAGGAGCTGATCTGTGTTCCTGGAGAGCCAGGCCAGCTGATGGACTGGATCCTGCACTCCATCTTCATGCGAGCCTGCTGCTAAAAGCTAGGCTTGGGGTTTAGTTTTTTCTGAATAAACCCAAAACCACAGAACCTCTGGCACATAATGGTAACTGTGACAGCATCTTTATATAGGTCACATTCTGAAGGAAGACACGTACCACTCCCTGTGCAATGTAAAAACAGATTTTTTTTTTTGACACACTGCAATAACTTCTGAAGAAGTGAACGGCATCCCCACTCCCACCCACCCCAGCATCTGCCAGAAGGAAACCTCAGCTCCTCAGAGTGCTGCTGCTGCCTCCAGTGGGGAGGTTTGTAAAACTGGAACCTGAAATCCCCAGCCTGAGCACAGCAGCATTCACCAGACTCCAGCATATGCTTTAGTTGCATTTTATTTCTCCTCCTACCCCATAACAACTCGAGCTAATCAAATCTATCTTGTCACCCACAGTAGGAGGGTCAGGAGTTTTCCCAAGCTGAAACACACATGAAGCAGAGGTTGGTCACCACCAGGGACTGCAGCCGTGGGCACACCAGTGTCCTCCTGCACTAGGGAACCTGGTTACATTGGTCACTGAATTTCTCTATTTTCATTTTTCTGCCAAGTGGTTTAATTACCTTTACAGGCAGCTTCTTAAAGCTGCAGAAACCAAGCGTGATCTCATCAGCTTGCAGGCACACCAGATGAAAGCTGTTTCCAGGTAATTCTAGAACTCCAGCACTCCAGGGTTTAAATGAATAACTTCACCCAGTGCTAGTTAAAGCCTAGCCAAGATCCTTGAAACCAAAAATCAAAACTAAACAAAACCTCCCCAAAACCCAGCCCCAGCACAGAGCTCAGTACCCAAGTGCAGTGGCTGGAATTGCAGCTCCCTGTGTATTATCCAACAGCCACAGCAGCAAGGGACCAGCCCGAGCTCTGCTGTGTCAAACACTTCAAATAATGTCACAGCACTCTCTGCAGACAGCTACATGGCTTTTGGAAGTGAAAAGCAGAAAACCAGCCAAGTATAAATCTAAAGAAACAAACAAAAAAAAAAAACCCAAGCAACCAACACTGGAAGTTCATCTTGGTACAGCTCTCTTAAAACCCAACCTAGAACCCACCTCTGCCTCTGAGATGGTCCCTGAGGATGCTCCTGCTTTTTGAGGACAACCACACAACCCTTGGGCAATCCCTGGCAAGCTAATTTCATGCAAGGGAGTGAAGAGTGACCTCAGCACTAATGCTTGGGACCAGTAGCCAAATGCCTGCAGGAAATTTACCACCACATCATCTGCAAAGTCTGATTTGAACCTTGCCAAGGTGTGACTTCAAGAGGGCAAGCTGAAAATCTGACCCCTGCACAGGGGTTGTACTGGAGCAGGACATGAATCCTGAAACTTGCTGTGGTGCCTCAGCACTCAGTGCTTACCCTGCAGTCCTCTGTGCTCCTCCTGCTCTTCCTGCCACCTGCTTCAATGAAGTTTTAAGATCAAAAGGGCAACACAGCACCACAGTGATTTATTGCCTAGGACTTCACTGATGGTTAAACTTTTATAAGCCATGTTATGGTGAGTCCCAAGCTCCAGTGAAATTATCAGCTACAAAAGTAATGACCAAGCTTGCAAATAGTTTAGACAAGGAAATCAATCAGTTCTGCCCTTTGCAATAACACTCAGACCTCAGCTGGCAGCACCAAGACCATGTGTTCATTGCTGCTTCAAATCACCCATCACTGGAGACCCACCAAGCCAAAAGCAGTTCATTAACTCTACTGGCATTTACCAGACACTTTCTTACATAAACCTGAGATCTGCCATAGGAGAACATTCTTGGGCTTCCCAAAAGCTGTGCAGCTTTGGGGGTTTCATGCTACCTCACAGTGCATTTTGTGTAAGCCTGGAATGGAAGCTGTAGTGAAATGAGGCAACCAGGTGCCACTAATTGCCAGGGAGTGGCACGAGCTTGTGTCAAGCCCACCTGTGCCTAATTAAGGTGGGCCCCCACTGCACATGAGCAGGACCTGGGGGCCAATAAAAGGTGAGGCCTAAAACACAGGCTCAGCTCACTCCTGAAACTCACAATCTCGGCATGCTTGGCTTAACTGCTGCTTTCAGCACTGCCCTACCCTTATTGCTCCACTAGAGCTCATTGCCAGCAGGGTGAGGATTTGAGGAGTCTCGAACCCGTGGCTCTCAGCAGGAAGCCTCAGCAGATGGCTGCCTCTGGCAGGCCCAGCTCCTCAGGAGGGGAGGCTGGAAGCCTGCAGACACATCCAGGAGGTTTCCATCTTCCCCATGCAATCCCAGCCCCTGGCAGAGCAGGAACACCAGCAGGTTGCAGGCTGGGGCCATGGCTGCTGCAGGACCTCAGCCATGGTGTGGTGCCCCTTGTGTTGCTCAGGTAAAGACAAACTAAACAAAGAATGCTGGGGGCCAGAAGTAATTTTAGCACATGAGAAGTACACACACACACACACAAAAGCCATTTTGTGCACTGCAGCAATGAAAACCAGAAGCACAATGAGCCTCAGCAACCTGCTGAGTCTCATTGGGAGGCTTGGGAAAAGCTGCAAGTTCAGCCCAGCTCCACGGGTGAGGAACAGCCCCTGTTCTGCCCTCCTCACCCCAGGAGCTATGCCTTGGGCCAGGGACAGACCTGGGACAGACCAAGGACATCTGGTCCTTGTCTGCATTTCACACCAAACCATTACCAAAGCACAGGAGCTCCCATTACCCAGACTAAAATATCCATATCCTGCTAGACACAGGGAATGGAAAGCACAAAACTCAATGAAATAAAAACCAAACACAAACAGCTTTTTAGGCTGACAAGGTAAGATCCAAGTGTTTCCACAGCTGTTCTACAGGAAAGCAGAGCTCCCTGATGCTACATGGGGCCTCTCAATGGCACAGCAGTGCCTCTGCTCCCAGCCTGGATGCTAAGCAGTGCTGATAAGGGGATCTATTTCTACATTTTGGAAGAATATCAATATCTGTCCTTCAAAAAAAAAACCAAAAAAAATATCCCAGCCTCTGCCTGATGCCTGTATGATGAATTTGAGATGGAAAAAGCCCTTTGAGCAGAAGAATTGGCCTCAAGTGAGCCATTAATATTGGAGCATTGCAGCTGTGTCAGATGCTACAATATTTAAATGAATAGAATATTACTTTTTCTACTTAACCAAAGAGATTCCACACACACAGACCAACAACAGTGCTACAGAGTACAATGGCATTTTACACTTGGGGACAGCTCATAGAGACATCTCCAAACCGATTGCTGCAATGTGCAGCTGCTGGCTAGGGGTGCAAACACAGAGCTGAGAAGAGCAGGCACCCCAACACGGGGCTCTCACCCCAAATTCAGCTTAGGCCCTTAAAGCCCCTCTCAGGAGTTATCAGCACAGGAAACTGTAGGGGTCAGACAGCATTACAGCAAATAGCTCTTCACTTGGTAGCAGTGTCCTTACCTGTTGCTCTAAAGGTTTTGCACAGCAGCACATGTGGGATGGCCCTGGGTTCTCTCTTGCTTCTTGGCACCTGCCAAAGGAAGGAGAAGGAGCTCTATGGGTGTCTGCAGCACATAATTAACAGCACAACAACACAGAGGCTGCAAGGAGCACCACAGGTTCCTTGGGGCCATTTTTAATACTATGCTCTTGTTTTTCAAGGCATCCCTTTCACTGACAGAAAAAGAAACCCAAATAACCCCCCACTCTTGTTTTGCTCATTATCAGCAAGATCCCACAGTGAAATCATAAAAACCTTTAAATCTTACCTGAAGTACACACTTTTGAAGAGCCAGTGCCCCAGCACACAAGAAAAAGAACAAAGAGACTCCAAGAAGTCTCTCACCTCCATCCTCCCTCTCCCAGTCCCCAGCAGATATGAGACCCAAGCACCCTGCCACCCCAGCTGAAACTGGGCAGCTTAATGAGGGTTTGCTTAATGGGGGGCAGCTGTGAGGAAGAAAGAATCCAGCCTGGCCCTCAGGTCACCTGGGGCACCAGGAGGGCAGCTGGACACTCACAGATGCCATGTAGGTGCCAGCAGAACCGTTTTTATGAATTTTCACAGAGATCTAAAAATCATTTGGGAACAGTCAGAAAAAAGTTACTTTTCACAAGAAACACAGTGACTGACCCCCCCCCTGGGAATCCTGCACCTCTGCCTCACTCAGGGATGCCACCACATCCCCAGGACACTCCTGGGTCCTTGCCACTTGTGAGCTGTCCCCAGGAGCAGGCAAGGAAGAGGCAGCAGTAGTGGCAGAAGAGGACAGGCACTGCCCAGCTGATGGGTGCCCCCCCTGCAGAGCTGTGCAGCAGAGGATCAGGTTTGTTTCAGAACCAAAGGGAAATGCCTCACCCTTCACACTGTGCCACTGTCTGCAGGGCCAGCTGCCTGCCAGGACATTGTCCTCAGGTACAAACATGGCCAACACCGAGTGCCACTGAGCAGCAGCCTCCTGCAGGGACAGGGGCAGCTCCCCCATCCAGCACAGAGGGGAGCCCTGGGGACTCTCAGAGTGATGGGGAGGAGAACTTGGGGACAGGAGCTGGGTCTGGTTCTACAGGAACATGGGCACTGCCTGGGCTGAGGAAGAGCAAGAGCTGGGGATGACTTAGAACCAGCAGCTGGGATTTAATTCCCTAATCACAGAGCCCAGCACACACATGCACATGGCATTCACCACCACATGGTGATCCCATGAGTAGCCATCAATTCCTCAAAGACTGGATGGGGTAGGGGGGTTCTGCAGGTCTGGCAGTCAGTCCCTGGGGACTACAGAGTGGTCCTGGGTAACAGGCAGGTTGATGAGACTCTCACTCATGCTGCAGAAGTGTTTAATGACACGTTACAGTATCATTGCTTGAAAAACTTTGAAGCATCAAATATCCCATTCTGAATTGCACAGCAGGAGGTCTGAGCCAGTATTTACTTCCTAAAAGGAAGGATGATTTTTAATGGGCTGGTAATCTTTAAAAACCTTTTGTTGAAAGGACAGACTATAGGAGACGTTATGCTGCTCTATAATAATCACTGCTATTAACCATCCCAGAAAGGACAGTGATACAAAACACATGATTTCCCACTCTGATTTCCTTTGAAGCAGAACTCAGGATATGAACTCGGCTCTGCTGGGGTGCTGGCAGTGGAGTGAACACTTTTAATTAAGTGCAGTGCTAGTTTTGCCTGCTGAAAGGCAGGATGCAAAGCAGACCTTCTGCAGACCCTGACAACATGAGCACCCCAGGCCTTGGGCAAAGCTGGAACAAGGTGCTTGGGGGGAAGCCACAGTCCCTTGGGAAAAGTCACCAGAAAGTTATTAGAATGCAAGTGTTGGATGCTAAAATAAGAATGTGAGAAAAGTTATTCTGGATTAGGCCAGTGGCCCATCCAACACACTGTCCTGCCCTTGGTGGTGGCTATATAAGGCAGCATGTGAGCCAGGCCCTTTTTTACCATCCATGCCTGACACAGAAACCAATATTCAAGACCATTAAAAGACCAATCCCCACTGAAAAAAAATACTTGGTGAGAGTATTTGGCTTTATTTGGGATAAACCAAATTAAAAAAATCTCATTTACTTTAAAAGACACTTTGAGTGACTGCCCCCCACTGTCCTGGCATGTCCCCTGAAGCTGCTCCATTGCTGAAGTCAGTGTTTTCCTGGAGAAAATGCTGAATGAAGGAGTAACAGGAGATAATATCTGAAGATATTATGAGATGGATAAATTCAGAGCAAAAATAAAGCATAAACACCATAAATACTTGTCCATGTTTGTAACTAAAAAAGTGTTTCAGAAAGCAGAGTGTTCCCCATCCTTTGTAGAGTCCAAATGAAAGCTGGGTGCCTTCACCTGAGCTGTGTGAGTCAAACATCAGCTCCTGCAGGCAATAGAGGAGGTCAGAACAGATGGTCAGAGGGTTCTGTCCAGCCTTGAGCTCTGGCACTGCACGTGTCAACCCAGGTGTCATGTTTGGTTATGAGTGAGGGAGCAGGGCCATGCCACTCAGTTTTCTGGGATTCCTGAAGGCACAGACACTCAAGGAAAAATTGTAAAACTCTATTTTAACTCAGCAAAGAGATGGGGTCAAGGCAGCAACACAAGAATGCAATATGATAGAGTAAGAATTAAATTACTGAAAGCCAGTTCTAGTTCTCAAGAACTGATGTAATGACAAAATCATAGGCATGCACCAGTATTACACAGAAGCTAAAGACTCTGATAATACATCTTCATCTTTAATTTCTCTTAGATTTACTAATCTGAATGAGTAAATGCTTGGAAGTTGGCCCAGATCAGAATTTCAAGCCAAAAAAACCTCTGGCTGCAGAGACCAATAACTCTCAGCTGTGAAGGGTGAATCCTGGAGCAACCACAGGAGGTCAGGAATCATGAGAAACCCCCTGAAATTCCTCCCCTCTTTCATTCTGACACTACTTCTGTTTCCTCCCTCTTTCTTCTTCTCTTCCCCATTTCCTACACCCAACTGCCTCCCAAACAAATGCAATTACTCTGAGGCACCTCAAACAGGAGTGAAGCTTAAAATTGGGTTTGGGGTTTCAAAAGGCAAAAGTGGAGGAGCTTGTTTTATTGGGTAATATCTGAAAGCCTGCAGGGCTAAAATATGTGCTGCTGCTTTCCTTGACAAATGGTTCATATTTCCTTCTGAGTTGAGTTTGTGCCAACAGCTCACATACTGTAGGGTTAGGCTTCAAAAACAGAGCAGGAAAAAATGGTTTTCTGGTGGCTCCTTGAAGACCTATAAAATGTGGGCCAAGACCTACCCATGAATCAAGTCTTCAGCATTTTCTTCCTCTGAAAATTCATCCAACATCTGTACCAAACCCCAGCTTAAGAACAGCTGAGGGAGCCATCACTATCATTTGCTTACTAACTCTAAGCCTTTTATCCACGGTGGGGATTTAGAGGATCAGGAGTAAAATGGGTTCCTGAGGATGCTGGTCTGAACCCTAACCCGAAACCTAACCTCAGCCTAACTTAGCCCAGTGATTTACAGCTCACATTAAATTCAGGATAAGCCTTTTGTCTTCAGGGACAGAAGATTTAATCTTACCTGAAGGCTTTCCATGGTCAGCCAAGAAAGCTGGAATCCTCTGGCCCCCAACCACAGCAGCACCAGCACCTGCTCCCTCTGCAGCAATGCCCTGCTTGATCCCTGTGGCCATGGGAAGAAGTAAGAATAAACATTACCCATCTATATGTCATCTATATGTCATCTCTGCTAAAAGCAACACATAGGAATTCACAGAGCACTCCTCCAACAAATGTTTTCTGTGCCTTTGTGGTATTTTTATAACCTGCATCTCGAGTGCCTTTCCAGCACTTCATCCCAGCTATAATGAATACCAGACAAGGATAGAACACTGAAACAGATGCTGCTGCTACCCAAATGGGTAATTTCAACATTAATTTAAAAAATCTTTAAAGCAGTCATGAGATTAACATGCAGAGGCTTATCAGACAATGGAAGAAAAATTTAATGTATGCAAGTAGGAGCAATTTCTTTTCATGAGCTCTACACACTGAAGTGAGTTTCTGTAGGTCTAAACCACACTGTTTTAGAAGGGATTTCTTATTATAGGCATGGTGGAGACAATGCATCATATTTCACTTAAGATATCTAAAGCTAATTCATGTAAACGTTGGTTTTGCTGCCCTGACCACATTAAGCTGAGTTCAAATTAAGTAATTAAACCTTTTTAAGCAGATGCTGAAAGCTAAGCAAGTAAACAAGTGTTACAACTAACTTAACTCATAGATACTTCAAATATGAAGGCTTGAGCTCTTGCAGCCAGCCTGGGGGCTGATGGGGGAGCTCTCCTGGCTTCCCCTCCAACCTCTCAGCCAGTGTGTCTGGGGAGCCCAGGACTGATCTCCTTCCAGCAGCCTGCTTCCACCCCCCATGGATTTTCAGGATGATTATCATGCTCAGATTTCACATAAGCCATCTCCTTTTCCTTCTCCACATCAGATAACAGGCCTAGAGAGAGACCCTGGCTACACATGTGCTGCTTCTCCAGCCACGGGAGGCATTTTCTTCCTCTCCTTATCACCTTCCCTCAGCCAAGCCCAGAATTCCCATTAACTGCCCATTATCCCAGCAAAGTCAGGGGAAGGATTTCTGCCAGGTGCTCCAAGGGGTTCACATGAGATTCCAGGGAGAAAGGATTTCATGAATGCCCCAGGGATGGCTTAGGGGTGGAGAAGGAGCCTCAGACAGAGGCCACCCCAGCTACATCCCTGCTCAATGCCACGCAAGCACCAAAGTAAACCAGGAGAAAGGGCTCTGAGGAATCAGCCCAGCCCCAGCAGGCACAGAGGCATTCCTGGTGCTCTCTGTGTTTTGATGAGGGATCAGAATTACAGAACTGCTTCTGATTCTTGGCTGCTGTCAATCAATGCCAGGCACAATTATAATAATACCAAAGAGAGCATGTGGTCACCAATAAAAATTACAAGGATTGATTTTTACGTACCAGCACAGCAATAAATAAAATGTGGAGCTGGTGCTCCAGGATACCTTATTAACTAGATGCTCTATGCAGCAGTAAAAAGTGAAATTGCACTGAAATAAAAATGTAATCTCCACAGATCTTCTCCTTCCCTACAAAATTCTAGTTCAACATTGATTTCTTCATGTTGAACAAACATATCATGAGGTTGAAACGAGATAGGTGGATTAATCTTGAGCCTTTTTCTGCTAAAAAAATTAAAAATCTAGGGAAAAGGTGAGAGAGCTTGATAACATCAAAGCCAGGATTAAGCCAGACCATTTGCAGGAGTTTCACTGGGTTGCAGTGCAGCTCCCTCTGAGCTCAGCATTCCCAGACACACTGCAGTAAGGGGCATGGCTGCTCCAGCTCTGATGGGACAACAACTTTCAACCCAGCAATGAACTGGAACTTGACAACTTGCTTTTTTATCTCCTTGTTGTTACCTGTAAGCCTTTGCACACACACAGGAGGATGGGGTTTTGCTCAGCACCTCTTGCTTCCCCTCCTCACCATCACAGTATGGTCACAGCCCTCAGGGCAGTGGGAGAGGGAGCTGGTAAAGGAAAAGGCCCTGGTTTCCTCCCCACATCTTGTGCAAGAGCTGTAACCCCACATTTGACAGCATCTTCCCCCTGTTTTGGGGTCAGTGCTGAGAGCAGGACAAGTGGCTCCAGGGAGCAGAGGGCACAGCTCTGTGCAAAGTGCATTCCTGGGGCTTTGGCTCTGCCCGGAGATCAGGGGCTACTGAAGGAAGGAGAGAGGGGAGAGGGAGCCTCAAAGAGCATCCCCAGCACTGCAGCTCCAGGTGCTGCAAATCTTCCCTCAGCCAGAAGCAATCACAGACTTATTTCAGTGAGATAGGTCCCCAGGCTTTTTTTATTATTATTTTTTATATTCCAGTGAGTAAATTCATCAGAAAAATAAAAAAAAGTAAACCCTAGAAGGCACCAGTCATTTCTACCCTGAGTGAAAACCAGTGGGCTCTGTGGGTGCAAGGAGAGGACCCAGACAGGCTGGGAGCAACCTTAATGTCACCCAAGTTCTTGCTGTCTCAGAAATTGGCCAGACTTCAGACATTCACCTAATTTTGTAGTTTCAGTGACTGCAAATTCTAGAGCAGGCAAAGCCCTCCTCACTATCCCTCCCCAGAGACATTTCCAGCCCTGACACACTTCACCTGAGCCACGAGCTGGGCAGCAGCCAGTGTCCTGCTCTTGCTCTCTCAGCCAGGGTTCAACTACTGACCAAGCCCCAGATGATCCCAGCCTGCTAAGAAGCCTCCTCCCCCCCATCCCCTGATCCCCTGCCTGCTGGGAATGCAAAGCTCTGCCAAGGAGCAGAGGCATTTTCTGCACACTCCAAGGAGCAGAGCAGACAACCTGAGGCACAGTCAGGAACTGGTCCCCCTCGTAAGAACACAACCTGCAAAAAGCAGCCAGGCCACGTGTTTATCCAAATATACCAGTGCAGCACCCCCTGACCAAAGAGAGCAAGCTCTATTTTAAGTAGAACAATCCTAAAACTCACTGGAATTTTAAGACATCTCTCTTGTAAATGTGTCACAAATAAGAGCAGAATTTATTTCTTTCCTCTACGTGCATTTTGTTCCCAGTTACCTTTCCAACTATTTGCTGTGAAAAGTTAAAGAAGGAGAAAACAGTAAAAAAGCCCCTCTAAAGGTTAGAACTTTGAGCCAATTTCAACTTCAACATACATTAGAGCAGTGTATTTTTCATTCATTCCTCTTGGTGACATTTCAAGCTTTGTTACAAATCAATCAGCATTTCCAAAAGCATTTGGAGTAGCAGGAAACTAAACTGGATACAAATGCTCCTACATCTATTATTCTTGCCATTTCACTCATTTTGATGAAAAACATTTCAAAGGTTATTTTAAAAGAAGGAAAGGTTTATTTGAAGTTTTGGGACAGAGAAAGGATTTCTGGACAATGTTTCAACAGCCAAATAAACTTCAGCATTACACATGGAATTTATTTCCACATTAATCTGGTCAAGTATTTAGAAGGCCAGAGCCTGTGGTAACCTGGTAAGAGATGCATCTAAGGCTGTAGGACATTATTCAGTATGTTGCAGAAATACTGGAAAATATGTAAAGTACCTTAAAAGCATAGAGACAGATTTAAGGTGGTGGTTCCTGGAAGCTTCCTACAGTGTGATATTTATCACCCAAGGCCACAATGTTCTGCCAGGGTGAGTTAAAATCCAAAGGGTTTTACTGTTCTGGTGGGAGGCAGCTGCTTGGATTCAGGTACCAGGAGGAGCACAACTGCACCACAGCCCCTGCATCTTCAGTGCTATAACCTCAAAGTGATGGATGAAACCATGAAAGCAACTGGTGCTGACTGGTTCCTGGGACCTGGCTGAGCCTGTGGCCTTCCTGGCTCCTGTAACACAGACAGCAGAGTCCTCTCCAAGAACTCAGAATGTGTGGAGGAGCAAAGGAATTTGTCAGACATTTCTCTTGTCCTCCCCAGAGGCTGGGCAGCAGCCGTTATTCCAAAGGATGAGGAAAACCTCAGCCTCTGAGTAACATGATTCTCCATCCAGCCTTAGCCCTGGAGCCTGGGGAGCAGGGCAGAGGGTTCAGAGGAGAACATTTCCCACCAACAACAAGAAACCTTCCTCCTTTTCCATCTGCTCCCATCCTTCACAAGCCAGGCTGCAGATAAAGCTTTCCCCAGCCCTCAGACGATGCCTGATAATGAAGCAGAACGTGACAGGAGGTCAGACATAATGATGCTTTAAGTTAGAAAATGGGAAAGCTCTGTTCATATTATTTTACATGGCCTCCCCAGCCCCACAGCACCTGCTTCAGCCACTGCCCCTGAATGGCTTCAGAAATGGCCTCAGAAGGGACAGCAGGCAGAGTTCTGAGCTTTCTTTAAGCTGTCTCACTGGATGCCCTCATTTCCCAGCCTATCTTTTCCCCTAATTCAAACTCAAATGAGAAAGAAATGTAGAGTTCAGGCAGGGAAGCTCTCATTCATTTTCTTGGTGCTGCCAGACCATTTAGAACTGGGGTGATGTTAATAAGGAATGAATTTGGCTTTTCAATTGTTTTTGTAAATACATCTTTTAGAAGAGGTGTAAGACTCCAGTCTTTAAAGAGCCTCTGTGGTCCTTAAGGAATCCATAGCTGCTCTCAGCAGGGTAGGTATGGTAAGGCCACTCTCTTAGCCTGACTTGCCTGGTTACAAACCTCCCTAAAATTCTCTTTATAGTTTTGACTGCATATGGTAATTTCTTCCTATTGTCTCATAAAAATGTTGTTAATTGTTTTTATGTGATGTTAATCAGTTGCTGCAGCCAAGCCCAGACCTAATTTGTAGCAATCCTTTACTTATCTGGGAGGGGTGTTAACACTGTGAGATGGAAAACTTCAGATGAAATTCAGATTTTTAATATAAATTCAGCTACATAGTGGAGATGAAAAAGCTCAATAATTATTAAAAGCTCATTTTAGGAAGAAACCAATACCTGAATTCAGCTATTTGCAATTCAGATTCAGTGGTATCATACACTCAGTTAAAGGAGATGTGGAACAAATCTCACAATTATATTTCCAGCAGTTTGCCTGGTTTCATTTTCCATAACTAGGGAAAGCAGGGAGGCTGGCTCTGCTCCTCTAACGAGATGACTCTTCAATCAGCAACAAGAAGGGCAGAAATGAGTCTCCAGCTTTCCAGGGCTGCATCCCAGAATAACCCAGCACTCTGAGGGCAGGGGTGGGTGTGCAAACACGGGAATTGCTCCTGTGGAGTTAAGGCAGATTCTGGGGCTCTCTGCTAGGAGGGAACCTAAATTGCAAAACTGCACAGATGCCTCCAGCAAATTCCTGCTTGTCTTGATGGTTTCACCAGAGCTATTTCTATTCCAGGATGTTATGCACATAATAATTTTTTTATTATGTAGGAAACAGCTTATTTGATCAATTTGCCCTATTTTTCTCTTCACGGATTTAGAGAGAGGTTTATCATTTTCCAGAGTTTATTAGAAATTACCTGTCAGATATAATTGCATTAAATAAAACTCGTTCTGGAGCTCAGGCTTGTACAGTTCAAAACAAATGTTTGCAATTATTGCATTTATGGAACACGAGCTCAGGAGAGCAGAAAACACCAGGAAATTACTCTGGGGTTCTAAATGGTACCTAAGGACTGGGAGTGCCTTTACTCCCTGGGCTCTGCTCACCAGACTCCCTAAGGGCTCTGCTTCAAAGTAATGTAGGGACCAGCAGAATTAGAGAGGGTCCCATCTGCAGGACTTAAGGACAGATGTCCCACTGGGAGGAGGAGTGGGAGTGCACAGTAGCTGGCATGGGATGAGCACCAGACCCACTGGCAGTATTGGGAGTCACTGCAGCAACACCCCTGTGCCCATCCCTGGACACCCAGAACATCATCCTGTAAAGTAAATCCTAATTTTCTGAGGGAAAAATTAACAGGGGATTATTTGGTTCTCAGACTTTGCTTCCCCATAGGTCTGTGAGACCAAGTCTTGTGCATGGAGATGGGAGTGGATAATAATGAATCTTTTCTTATTAAAGAAAAGCTTTATTTTAAAGACATTCCCTGCATTTATCTCACAACTGTAAAGTAAAACACACACAAAGAGGAGGGCAACCTCCTGCAATTAAAAAAAATGCATCCCCTTAAGTGTTATTTCTACTAAATACTGCTTTTATATATATGCTGAACAGAGTGACTGGAAATACTGCATGTGTTTATTGGCTTCCTAAAGCACAAGCCTCAGTATACATCCCATATCTGAGGTTAGATATCCCTGCACTAAGATTGCAATAATCCTTTTTGCATTAAAAAATAATGAGCTCCATCTCATTTGCAGATTCTTAAGAGCACAGAGTCCTGTGGTCACTCAGCAATGTGAATGCACATCTCATAAATAGTAAATTAAACCAGAGCTCTCTTACCTATCCACAGAAGCAGGACTGAAAGCTGGGTAATCCCACAGGGAAATACATTTCTTTCAGGAAGCTTTCATTTCAGAACAGCTCAAAATTCTGCCCATGTAGGCTTGTTTTGGGGGAGAGAGAAGATTAAACTGGACATTTAAAATGTTTGTTTCACTACTCCCATCTTGATAAATCTCTCTAAAAATGTAATCCTTTCTTACATTGGAGAGGAGCCAGAGTTCTTGATAGAACCCAAATCAGTCATTTTTATGGGGAACCTGCACAAATGCCTGTTTCACCAAAGTGCAAATTTGGGAATCATCTGCAGTTAAGCATAATATAGCAGCTCACTGAAATGGGTGCCTAAAGACAGCTGCAACCAGAGAAATGAGATCTGTAATACAAAGCTTTGCCAAGAGAGTGGTCTTCTCTATTTTCTCCCTTTCTTCCTAATACACTTGTTCATTTTCTTTTGTAATAAAAACTCCACAGAACACATAGTCCCTCATTAAGGATGTGTGTGTTCTGCCAAAGTTGTGGTCCAAGGATGAGGTTACTGCAAGAATGTGCCCAAGACATCAAGAATAAATCTATTATTTGATTTTTAAAAAACCCCCACACCCTTAAAGAAAGGCCTTTAGAACTGAACAGATATGAAACCAATTAGATTTTATAGAGCAGGGTCTATAAAGCTGCTCCTGCTACCATCTCATAACAGAATAATGCTATATTAAGTTCTATTAAATGCTAAAAAAACCCAGAGGAAAGCCAGCCTTTTCCTTTACATGTTACTATCTCTGGAGTTTTACCTTGGCATTCCTCATGGGTCTCCTGGAGGCATTTGGGGTCTTGGCCTGGATTTTGGTTTGGTTTGTGGTACTCAGCCCAGGTACCTGCAGAGCTGCTCCCTGACGCTGTCACAGCTCCCAGGCATGGCACCCAGTGGCCAAGGCTTTGGCCAGCACCCATGGCTTCTGGTTTTTTCCACGTGGAAGCCACGGATGGACACCAGAGGAAATTCTGTTCATCTGCCACCACGAGTTCACTTCCACAAGATCATCTTAGACCTAAAAGAAAGAAAAAAAAAAGTTTTAACATATTTTTAAGATGAGCAGAGTTTGGTGATTAACCAGTCCTGGATTGGCACTCAGAAATTTTGGGTTTGACTCGCAGCCTTGCCACAAAACTTCTTATCTGAAGCTGGCCAAATCCATGCTCTGCTCCAGAGGTGTTTGTAGTCCATAAACAAACCAGAGACAACATTGCAGCCTCTGCTCCTGATGTGGGATGCTGAAATGCAAACATCATCACCACTGGAGTGTAAACTGTTTCTGTCACTTCAAATAACAAATTAAAAAGTTAAATAAAACTTTAAGGACCAGAGGTGCTGCAGGCTGCTGCAGGAGCTGTGGCTGAGGGGCAGAGGGACAGCCAGGCTCCAGGTTTAGGCATGGCAGCTCTTCAGCTCTGCTCTTTGCAGGTACTCCTGGAACAGTTATGGAAAAGCAGCAGACTGATTGACTTTACCTTATTACCTGATTTGATTGACTTTACCTTATAGCAAAATAGCTTCCAAAAGTACCAGCTGTTTTTTTACAGAATACTTGTATTTATTTAGTAAAATAACTGGAAAGCTGCTCACAGGTTAGATCCGAAGTTATTTCCTAAGGCAGATGTTTTTAAAGTCAGATGAGAACAGCCTGAGAACCTGTCAGTCTCCTGCAATTTCTACTAAATGTCACAAACAGCAGGAAAAATGAGCCATTGTTTTAAATTACTGTGGCTGAAAGAACCCATATTTTTGTTGTCAAAATCTTGAACTGGCACTGCCTTGATGCTCCATCTGTTCTTTTGCCCTAGGTTAAAAGATAATATTCTAATTTACCCATCTGGGGTGAAGTCTTCACTGACCACATTTTGGAGGAGCCAGGCTCCAGCCTGTGACCTGCTCTGGCAAACCTGCCATGAAAATCACAGGGGTTAAGAGGGCAAGAAAGGGAGGAAGTTCAGGAGCTTTGGTTTCTCTGTGGTTAATAGCACAGTGCTGTGCATCCATTAATTAGACACGGTTTTCAGCCCTGGACACAGAAATAAATAGTAACAACCTTGTCTGGGGGGAAAAGAAGTGGTGGGTGCCAGGAGCTGTGTGCTGAGCTGCAGCAGCAGAGGGACCTGGGGTCAGTGCAGGGACCAGGCTGTCCCAGCACACGTACAAAGGGCACCTAGTGGAGCAAAGCTGAGGCCTCAGGTACTTGGGCTGAGCAGATGATAAAACTTGAGGTTCCAGCAGGACCTGGATTGTGCTCAGCATGTCTGAGAATCTCAGCAGTGCACTTGGTTCCCTTGTGAGAGCGCAGGAGAGAAACACCCTATTTTCAGCTTTATAATTCCACTTCTAGTTACACCCTACAGCAAGGAAAACGTTGGGTGTTCTGCAGAGGCCCTGTCCTGGCACTGGTCAGCCAGGAGAGGTGACCCCAAGCCAGCAGGATGCTCTCTGGGAGCAAAGTGTTGCTGTGGCTGCTCCCACAAAGCTCTCACAGCCTGCACTGCCCCTGCTGCCATCTGCATCTTTGCGCCCTTGCACAACAGGTAAGAGAATCTCCTCCACTGCTCCCCCTCCCCTGAACACCAGCCACATGGCAATCACTTTCACCACAGCCATCCCAAGCCCTTCTCCTGCACTGTTAACTAAAGCCATTCTCACTCATGTAGTACAAATAGTCTCAAACAGAGCCACCATCAGCCAACTTCCAGGGCTCCCGGACCTTTCAGCCTAAGAGGATGTAGCTCAGCTGATTAAATTTGTATTACAGACAGAAGGATGCTTTAATGTGAAGATCAAGGAAGCAATCATGCACCTGAACATTTCTAGATGCCTTCCGGACACTGGAGCTCAGTTCTCCTGTGTAAGCATCCTTGGAGTGTTTATGAAGGGGAAAAAAATGCAAAAAAAAAAAAAAGAATGAAAGGCTTGAGCTGAGGTGCTGTGTGACATGCAGGACACACTCACTGCTACACCCAGGGAGCCACCTGGGGGGCACCTGCTTTGCCTAAATGCTCCAGTTCTACTTTGCTGGCTCACTCTAATTAGAAGATCAGTCACAGGCATCAAGACAGCTCAGAGAGTGAGGTCAGCCCAAAGATGTACCCCAAAGATACACCAGACTTGGGTGAGTATTGATAAGTTATTTTTAATTATGTAGGCCACACAGCACTAAAATTGATATTTATAACGTGTCGGGAGCATTACGCAAACAGCAGGATTTCTGCCTGCTTAGCATTCCATATTATGCATCTGTCCTACACTGTGCCAGCTTTCCCTGCCACTGGATTTTCACTGTGGTAGGAAATAACAGGGATAAAAGGATTAAAAAGCAATGATTTTCTGTAAAGCCTTACAGGACATGTCTGCTATGATCTCAGCTTACTTGTCTCATCTACACTGGTAAAACACTACTGTAGTAGACAGATTTATGGATTAAATGCAGACAAGTGTGTAAAATAAATATTTTGCTTATAGCTTCTACACACTTTATAATATTTTCTGTGATTATAATAGCTTCTGAAGTCTCTTTCCAACGGGGTGATTTGCAGTTCAGAAGTTAAAATCACAGAGCTCCTCTGGCTTCGGTGCAATCTGAAGGTCACAATTGAAGTGTGGTGTTTAGTAATTCCAAATAATTGTACCCAGACCTCAAACATGCCATGCTTTGTCACAGCTGCCACTTGAGGTCAAATTGAATTTAAATTATATTTATCTAAGAATTAGTAGAGCTACAGTTCAGGCTAAGCTATGCAAAATACAGTTCTCAAACAACTGTGTTTCCTCCCAGTCTGCAAGGACTGCAGCCCCAGCAGAGGAGATGGGCTGGGGATCCATCACCTGCACAGGGACAGCAGATTTAGCAGATTTCCTGTGAAATGCTGTTATTGGCCTTTTTTATGGCTTATGTGCTTTCCACATCATCCCAACACGTCTCTCCTCTACATCTTTTCCCAGAGTTGTGATGCAACCACCACACCTTTGTCAGCATCATCTCTGGAGCACTCTCTTCATTCTGCCATGCCAGGTTGAAACAGAAGTGATGTTTGCTGCAGCCTGGCTTGGGGCAAGCTGAACTCCAGCATCTAGCTCCAGAGGCTTAGCCAAACCCAAGGCAGTGGCTTTATTTCTACCTACCTTTCTCCTCTCCTTTTGTCCTAAGGAACTTAGTCTTACACCATTCGTGTAATCAAAGCTTTTAACGCTACAACCAGATTGCATTTGAATTTTTAAATAAGATTATTTCTACTAAAAATATCACAATAGCTGCTATAAAAGATGCTGCCCACCTCCTCAACACACACATTAATATAGTGAATAGCTCTTAAAATTCTCATTGTTCCAGTTGCCCATGAGCACAACCACTGATTGATAGAGTTCCAGCAGCCCCAGATCCCTCCCTGTTGGTGGGTCCCTCCAGTGACCTGTTTTACCTTCGTGCTCTCTGGGCAGACTGAGTACTCAGTCTTACTGACCATGGGAAAGCTAAAGGGTTCCCCTACAGTTCACATACTGCCCAACATTTTCATTTATTTCACAAAAAAAAAAAAACCAACCCAACCCAGCCCACAGTACCTAAGATACTATATTCAGGTATTAATACACAGCAAAATAGATCTGAGTTTTGGCCAACTAACACCCTTTTGGAGATTTCCCTCTAGTAGAGTAGGTGTTTATATCTACAGGCATCAGTCCAATACCTTCCCAGGTCCATGAGTTTCTCAGTTAATTTCACACTAAGAATGTTTTCAACAAAGAAGCCAAGGGACAAAATGCAATTAAAACCAAATATTCTTTGGCTAGGACAGAGAAGATGGTTTTAAGCTGAGCATACCAATAGCAGCAGCTGAACTAAGTGGAAAGAACTGCTGGATTTGGTATGGCAAGCAGCTCTGAAATCAACCCTGAAGATATTTCTGCTATGGTGCTGCAGACAGCCCTGGCAAACCCAGTGGCATTAGCAGGAGCTGGAAGGAGTTCAGGGGCTGGATGTCTGCTCCTGTGTGTAAAACAGAAGTAATTCAGACTCAGTTGCAGTAAATGGAGCGAAAGAATAACATCAGCCCAGCAGGGGTTGTGTTACTGGGCATTTAGTGCCTTTAGTCTGGGGTTCAGCCACCCCATCCCTTGTGTCCATCATCCTGAGCCTGGTCACTGCCTCTGGAAGTGACAGTCACCTGCCCTGTGGCACCAGAGCTGGGCATCTGTCACCCTCAGGACACTCCTCATCCTCACCCATCCTCTGCCACCTAAGAAATCTCAGGCAGTTCTTCATCATGGTGTTTCTGCAGACACCCTAAGAAGTTTTCCTATGCAAGTCCTTTTGTGATTAATTTATTATTCTGGGAGTAGAGAAGTGTATCTCAAAGGGGGCTGAGATGCACACAATGAAAGGTTGACCTGTTGAGGCCCTTGTGTGGATGAGATGAGGAGGCTCCAGCCTTTCTCCCAGAGACAGAAGCAAGGACTTCACACCTTGTTCACTCCTCAGAGTCATCTCCAAGTCCTGTCAGGATCTGAGAGCTGCACACTTAGCCCTGGCTGTACAGGATCCTCCACCAGGCTTTGGGCTGACTGAGCACAGCACATGAGGTCTTTGATCAGAAGATAAAGGAAATGTTTTCATGGATGGTGGGAATCTGATGGAAAAGAGCTTTAGTGCTCTATGGGTTATCACCTTCACTCTTGCAGTAAATACAAATTATGTCTCCTTACAAACTCTCCAATTGCCTTTCAGGTGCTCCAGCTTTCTAAGAAGCTTTGTGGGGTTCCTAGCAAAATGGTGACGTGAGATTAGATCTCTCCTCATGAAACATTCACAAGACAGATCGTTTGAGAAAAGATACATCAACCAGAAGGAAAAGCTTCCCAATTAATAATATATAAGAGAAGTGAGATGGAATAGTGCATGAAATGCCTGACCTGCTTTAAAAACACTGCCTGGTGTTATTTTAGCTCCTTGTTGTAGACAAAGCCATGCAGATGTTCTCCTCTGCCTCCATACAGACAATTGCCAATAAAAGGAAGGGTGAAGCACTGTAATTGTTGCAGCTGAAGAGCTGGTTTATTTCTCATGAAAGAAAAATGCAATACCAATCAGCAGGTAGAGGGATCCTTCTAGGTCAAAACAAAGCCTTTAATTCAGGGGTTTGGTACAGCAGCACCATGGTGACTGGTGCAATTGCTCTTCCCACTGAGCTGCTCTTTGTAGTCTGTGCACACGTGATGGCAGCCACACTTTTGCACCTGCAGTCACTTACACCATTTGTGCATGCAATTATTATATCTGCATGCATAATTGGGGGTGCATTATGCAAATAACCAGTTATTGATGTAATTGGTCATTGGCTGAGGCAGTTCCTCACTGGTAATTTGCCTGTGCAGTGTGGGTACCTTTCTGAATAAATCCAGCAGGCTTGGGCAATTCTGAGAACAAATGCACAGCATCTGAAAGACCAGGTGAAAGGAAAACCAAGCAGGGTTTCATCTCACAACAAAAAGTGTCATGGAAGCTCAGAAAACTATTGGCACAGAATGGGAACTGAAATACCTCTTTCTCTACTTCACTCACATGTGAGTCTTAAGCAAAAATCCAATTTTTATTCCAAAATTTCCAACTAACTAACAGCCCAAATGGTGGGAAATATCTTTTTCTCAGAGGTTCTTTTTTAAGGCCACTTGAGCAGAAGTGTTTGGGAAAGGACTCAGTCCTGCCTGAATACTGCTGATGGGAAAGTATTTGCAGAGATTGTACCTCAAGCATGTCATGGAAAATGATAGAGAGAGGAAAATCTGCTCTACTTCTTCAGTGGAAAACTTCTCCTTAGCCCAAGAGCTCCAGCAGCAGCTTCTCCTGGAGCTGCTGCTACAGACACCAACTTCTACTATCATTCCAGCACAAAAATATTCATTTGTTGTCTGTGAGACTGATCTTTTAATTTCCATCTCAACATTATTCTCATTCCCATGTTCTAACGTTGTGAAAACTGCCTAGAAGCAAATAGAGCTGAAGCCTGTAAAATTTTAATGCACATTATATTTTGTTTCCTATTTGTTTGTATGTAAGTTTTAGGTCCATCAGGTTTATGCCTCTCAAGCTTTCCTATGCAATCAGAAAGAATGAAACTTTTTTTTTTAATGAAGCTGGCATCTGGCATTTCCTTAGTATGTATCATTCTAGAAGCTGGATTTTAAAGAAAAACATGACCTGCCAGGCAGGATCCCTACAAAACCAGGAAGTTTAGCAGCACTCCCAAAAGAAAAACCTTGGAGCATAAAAATGGGGAGTAGGACTGTTACTGAATGATGCCTGTAAGAAGACAAATGCAGGAGCCAGAACCAGAGCTCAGCACATGTCTTGGGAGGTGATGAGATACCTGCACCTGATGCACTCCTCTTCCCAAGGGCTCTTTCAAACCAGACAGTTCTGGGGGTGCTTTGCTTTGGCCACAGTCCAGGTGCAGCTGCAGGTCCCTGGTGCTGCAGAGCTGCTCCTCTGCTCCCCTGCTCTCAGCTCCAGGACTGAGGTGACAGCAGGGATCAGAGACCTGACACTGCTTGGGTCTCCACACAGAGCCAGGGGATGGAGCCCCAGCACAGCCCCAGCAGCTCTTCAGAGCTTTGAACCCACCTAAGAAAGAAGGCACAGAAAGAAGAAAATCCTTCCACTCCCCCCAGCCCCCCAGGGATCTCTTGCTCCCCAGGCACAGCCAGCCCCTCCCTGCCCCATGGAGGAGGAGGGGAGGTGTCCCCCTTCTTGTCCCCACAGCCCTGGACAAAAGGTCCACGAGGGCTCCACAACCACTGAGCACCAGCATGTGGCCACCCCCCCCCGCTTGCCTTGGGGTTTGAAGGTTCAGTCTCTGGTTTAAAAGCTTATTTGTGATTGTTTCGTAGGTTCCTTATGGATCTGGGCAGGGAGAGGCCCCATTGTACATGTAATTTAAAATAGTGAAAGCCTGGAATGGAGCCAGCATCACCTGCAGTGCCATGGAAATGAAGTACAGAAAAGACTTTTTTCCCTAGCAAGCCTCTTCCAAACCTGGGGCTCTTCTGCTGCTGTGTGAGCACAGGACAGGCTCAGCAGCTCTCCCAAAACCACAGCCAAGCCTCATGCTAAGCTGTCAGCATGTGCACCAAAAAAAGCTCAGACCATTCCCTCCAAACACTAATGCCCATTAAAAGGCCACAGGGGACATGGCTGCGTGGGGGCTGCTGGTCCTCTGGGTGGCAAAAGAAATGTTTGTAGAGAGGAGCATGATCACTGCATGTAACCAATGGTGTGTGAAGGGATGTGCTTCCCTGAGAAAGCAAAAATAAATTCCCTGCCCTGAACCAGCACAGAACCAATGGCATTCACAACACAGCAGATTTTCCCAGAGCATCAGCTGTTAGATTACTGCCACATCAGGGGTGAGAAATGGATGGAAAAGGAACATCCAGCCTGATGAGAACAGACTCTGTGGAAAGAGAAGAGGCTTTTGGGATGACACTGATGAGTTCCTTCTGAAATTTCAATTTCCTTAAATCTGAGAAGCTTCCCTGTTCGTGCTATCCAAACGACCTTTAGGACTTCCAGGAAAAAAAAATGCCTCAAGAGGAAACCTGAAGCATTCACACAAGACTGTATTTGCTGCCTATTTAACTTATTGTTAACTCACATTAAGGGTCCTCCTCACTATAAATTCTTAAACCATTTTCAAAAATCATTTCCTGAGAAGGTTTTGGTGTAGCCCAGGAGGTGGTGCTGAGCTCAGCACGTTGGATACCAGCCCCTTTTCAACCAGGCTGTGCTCAGCACACTGCCCAGATGTGCACAGCTTCACACAGGGGAGGAGGGTGAAAATGATTCCCTGGGTTTAGTTGGGGTGTTGGTGTGGATACAAGCACTCAGGCTGCCAGTTGAGCTCTGCAGAATTGCCATTATCTTATGCTAATGAAAGGCAAGAGGGCTGAGGCAGTCCAGAATCCTCCCATGACAGCTTTCCCTTCCGATGCTTAAAGGAATAATAATTTAACAAAATAGGGAATAAAGATTTAGAGGCATGAAGAAAAGCTGCCAAAAGGTCAGCTGGCCTTTGGCATCCAGTCCGGCCAGGAACACCTGGGCTCACACAGGGTAATTGTTCTGGAGCTCCAAGGGGAGGCTTCAGGAGGAGGATCTGTACCAGGAGCACTCATGGGTGGGACTGGGTGTGTGCTGGGCTGCCCTGCCCCAGAGGGAGGGGGCTCTGCCTGCAGACACCTCCCAGGGCACAGGGACTGAGGACAAGGAAACACAGGGAAATGTGCAAGTCGGTTATGCCAGGCTAAAGACAACGGAGGGAAGAGACAAGGCAGAACAGCAGAAGCCAACGGGAAGCTGCACATATCCAAGGGCTTACATGAACAGCTTTAAATCCTTGGATTTCAGGCTCAAATGACTCCTAGGGTTGAAGACGTAGCATATTTTTCTCCTACCTAATTCATTAGTCTCTGATTCAAGCAGGTACAGAGGAGAGGCAGCTGTAATTCAGTGAGCAATGGTGCCTCCCTGCCTCTGAGGAGCATTCCCCTGTCTCTGAACACCTCCTCCTTGCCCTGGGCTCCTCCTGGGGGCACAGGGGTTCCCACCCCTGCCTATCTGCAGGGAGGGAGGTTTTCCCCTCCATGGAGGACAGAACATCAAATCTTTAAATCCTGGGAGGCTCCTACAACACACAGGACCTTGTCACTACACTTCTGTGTCACTTTTTAAGGGATTCTGCAAAAACCCCTCAGAAACAAGGTTCAAATGGAAGTGGGAAGTCACTTGGCACCTGTCCCCGATGGCTCTGCCTCGGGACACAGTGTTCAGTATCACGACAGGGATATTTTTGGTCATTATCTCAGCCCAAACATGCCGGTGGGGCAGGCACACCCGGCAGCACAGCACCGGGATAACCCCCACGGGAGACACGACCCGGTATGGATGTTCCCGGAGCCGTTCACTCTGAACCCTACTGAGGGCAGTAGCAGCCCTGGGGTGTGGCCGGGGGGCAGGGCCTGGGAGGGCGTGGCAAGGGAAGTGTCCCCGCCCCCCGCCCCACCCTCCCAGGCCCCGCCCCCGTGTCGCTGTCCCAGCCAATGGGAGCGCAGCCCGTCAGCTGACCGACGGCCCCTACCCAGGTGCGCGCCGGCGGCGGCACAGAGCGAGCGGGCGGGCATCGGTACCGCATCCCTCCGCAGCCGCTTCCCCCTTATTCCTGGAGGAAAGAGAGATAAGGAAGAGGAGGAAGGAGTAAGAGGAAGGAATAGGAATCTCGCTCCCCGATCCCGGTTTTTCAAACCGTTTCGTTCCGCAGCAGCGGATGTGCCGCCACCCGCGCAGCCGCGGGGAAGAGCCGCGGGTGCGCGGGCACCGAGCCCCGGCCGCCGGTAAGTGCTGGAGCCGAACGGGAACGGGGGGAACCGGGCCTGCGGGAGCTCCGGGCCGAGATCCCCCAGGGGGCAGGCAGGGAGGGGGAAAGGAAAGTTTGCGGTAACGGGGGGAGTCGGTGCCCCCCACTCCCCGGTCCCCGCCGGGGAAGTTGAGTGGGCAAGAAGGTTTTCCCGTGCCAAGCCGGGGAGGGGGTTCGTACCGCACCGGGAGCGCCCCGTGCGGGATGGGAAATCGGGGCCGCTTCGCCCCGCACCCCCGGGGGACGGCGGATGCGGTTGTTAGCGCGGGGCTGCAGCATCGCCCTCCTCCCGTCCAACCGCTCGGCTCTCCCCCCACCCCCCCCGCTTTAGTTTTGCGGTGAATCCGTGCTATTTTTGCTGGCCGCGTGGCCCGTACCTGCGGGGGGAAGGGGGGTCGGGGAGGGGGGTTTGCCGGCGTCCCCCATCGCCCATTTGCATGCGAATGGGAGCGTATCCCGGCAGATGTCTGCCCTCACCATTCACCCGGGGGAATCTGAAAAGACAAGGAGTCTTCAGCTTAACAATAGCCCTTCAGAAAATGGCATCAAAGGCGCAGTGTGAGCGGGGCTGCCCGGGACCGCCGGCCCCGCCACCCTCCTCAGCCCAGGGCATTGTCCAGGGGGTCCCGGGGGCTGGCCCTGCCGGTACCCGGCGCTCCGCCGGGGCGGGGATGCTGCGCGGCCGCTCCGCGGGCCCCCGGCTGCACCCCGAGCTGGGCTTTTTGGGGGGTTCGGAAGCCAAAAAGCTGCGGGGAGAAGCGGGACCCCCACCACTCTTCGCCCCTTTCCCCCTTTGTCGGGGCCGCCTCCCCCCCGGGGAGGGTCTGGCATTGTGCCGCCGGCTCTGCCCCCCCGCAGGAGCGCGGCAGATGTTGGCCTGCTATTGTACAGCTTTCCCTAAGTTATTTAGTGCTGGTTCGGTGCGTTTTTCCCACTAGGCGGTGGAAAGAAAAGTAAGAGAATAGTTACTCTATTTTCCGAGTAGAAAATAATGCGGTCCAAATGTGCGAGATCACGCAGAGGATGCTGAGGATTTTCATCCTGGAGCTGCACGATAGCTCCAAAGGACTGAATCCCTTCAATAACAATTAGTTTGTGAGCTTTTAAGGTTTTTCCTTACAGCTCAAAGGATCCCTATAAAACGAACGTGCCATTTCTAAACAAGACTATAAACCTTTTATGGAGAGTAATTTAGATGGACATGAGGTGAGCTCACAGCTGCTCAGATGACCCCAAGTCCCATCAGTCCCGACTGCTGTCTGAAGGGACCTGCCAAAGTATGTCCTAAACTCTTGTGCCTTGGAATTTAAATTAATTTAAAAGGCAGACACATGGAAAGAGAGAGAGAGAAAAAAACCACTGCACCGAGCTTCCCCGGTGACCAAGTGGGGAAGATTCGTACAGGATTCCTTAGGTCCCATCAGACTGTGGGCTCCTCACCTTGGATGTACACCCTCCCTGCCCCCTGGTCACCCTCCCTGTCCCCTAGCAGCGTGTCACAGCTCCCTGAAAGAGCAAAACTTGGGCTCTCCAAGAGCTGAAGTGGAACTTTTACCTTGGCAGTTTAAAAGTTATCTGAATCAAACTGGATGTTATTCCTATAAAATGATACATCCTGGTTGGCATTTTGGGCAGTGATAGCCCAGTTACTGCCTTAGCTGCAGGATTTCCCATTGACTAGAACTGACATGAGTAATGCTACTGATTAGTAAGGGAAATAAGGTTCAGGATCAAGTTGTATAGATTACAAAAAGGGTAAAAACTTTAAAGAAATGTCTTTTGCAGTGAACATTAAAATCGACATGAATAATGCTGAGAGCATCCAAACTCGGGCTGCAGAAAGCAACTTCTGTTGAGGTTGGTGCCGTGCAGGCAGGGAGGCAGCAGGGAGGCAGCAGGGACCAGCGAGCCTGGTTTAGAACCAGTCCTGTGTGCAGCTGATGCCAACTGGTGAGGAAAATGTGGCTATTTAAAAAGTGTTAAAGCTTTCGTTGTCCTGTCCTAAATAAACACGAAGCAGCCCTGGGTAGTAGAGGAAACACTTCTATATATAGAAGTATCTGTAAGTGGAGGAAATATTTTCGTATATGAAATGTATGTCCGTGCCTGTCTGGCTGTTCCCATCGGGGTGGAGCAGCTGCTGGGCTGTGCAGCAGGAGCAGCTCACACCGAGGCACTGCTGCAGCCTTTTGTTTTACTTTGCTACAGAACCGTGGCATTGCAGAAGCCAGGCAAAACTTTTGCTAAGTGCAGTATTCCTGCTGCAGCCCTCTGCCAGAGGCTGCTGCCAAGGCAGCTACCAGCTCTCCTTTGGGGGGGTTGGTTTTTGTTGGTTTTTTTTTTTTGTAGGGACACTTAAAGCACCTTGGATGAATCATAGCCCCAGTCAAGTCTCACTGGTACTGCAGCTTGCAGAGTGTAATATATGCTGAAAAGGTAATTTATTTCTATTATTGAGGCTACAGAATTATTTTGTTGTTGTTGTTAGGGATGATAGATACTCCCAAGTTTATTTAAAGAATATTTTAAAATTAGTTTTTAAATTTCTTGTATTGTTTTGAAGCTTTTATTTGTTAATAAGTTTTTTTAAAAATGCTGTTTCACTTTGGTAGATATGTTGGGTAGCTCTGTGCCACCTAAGACTTTCTGTCTCTGGTATTGCTGCTTTCCCAGTGACTGCCTTAGAGCAGCCTGGTCCCAGGTCAGGCTCCGTGTCAGGCTAAGAGGAGGATGAAGCATCAGAAAAAGACAAACCCAAAGCAAAAAAGTTGGGTAACATTTCTAGAAGAGCACTGGTGGTTAACAGCATTTTCTTTCTTTTTTTCTCTCTTTTTTTTTTTTTTTTTTCAACCAGCAAAGTAGCAAGATGCTGAAAGTATTTACTGAAGAGCCAAAGATTATCAGAAATAAAAATCATATTCTTTTCATATTCTTTTACTGTGCCCTTTGTAACTATGGAGGTGCCTGTTCTTTGAAGCCCTGATTAATATAAATGAGTTGTAATTTTCTGACCAAGCCATCCTAGCTCACATATATTATTCCATTGGCAGACATGTGGTCTCCACAGCTGTCCCCTCATTTGTGTATGAAATGGAAACACTGGTGGCATTTGTAGGTTACCATAGTTACAGGAACAATACACGTGTGAGGCTTCATCCTGCCAAGCTCCAGATTTTTTTCCTGGCAGACATTTTGTAGGCAGAGAACTGAGGAAAATCTATGTAAAGTTTTTGGAAGCACATAAATCCTTTTCTCCTCCTATCTGTTTGTATAACACTAATTGAGAGGGAACTTGCGTTTCAGCCTGACAACAGCTGAATTTTACATCCCCTCCCAGCTGGAAATGCCATCCTGGGAGATGCACGGGGCTCCCAGGAATCCTAAATTCCAGGCTCCAGTCAAGAAGCTGTGAAGTAAGTAATTAGTAGGCAAAAAAATTATGGCAAGCACAAACCACAACTTTCTTACAAATAACTGGTGGCACAGCAAGGGCTGCCCAAGCACACGTTGTGAGTTGCAGTTTCTGCAGGTTGTCAGGAGGGTTGTTGGGTTCCTGGGGAGCAGTGCCAGGAGCAGCTCCCACCAAGCTGCTCTGCAGGAGCATCTGCAGAAATCCAGGAAAGCACACTAGGAACTAACTCAGTTTTGTCTCTAAAATTAAACAAACCCAATATGGGAGGAAAGACAACGGTAAAGAAAATTGTGGAGTAGAAGCTGATTTGAAACTGATACCCAGTGTGGGTATCCTATAAACTGAGCAAAAAAACAGAGTTTCTTCAAGACTTGGGGTGCTCAAATTCTGCAAAGAGAAATCAAAGCAAGACTCTGAGAAGAAATAGGCTACTGAGGATGTGCTTGAGTTAGTCAGTGATTTCTCCCTTCTCATTCTTTCCCTGTAGCTGAGTAATTAAAGTCTTCCACTAATGGGCCTGAGAAGGTCAGGAACAGAATGTGTCTCTGTACAGGTGAGGCGGCACCCAGATTAAAGCTCTTTATATCACGTTCTCTGCTTTGTTGTGCTTAAAGCCCTGTAACTTCAGTTTTGTTTTGCAATTTACATATCAGCTTTCATTTTTCTACATATTGCACTGCAAGAAAATACTGGATTGGCCTATTTTGTATTGGCCTCATTCTCCTCCTGTTGAGGACAGCTGAAGTCTTTGGCATCAGTAGGAAGAGAATTAGGCTCTGCTCTGAAATTCTACTGCAGAATGTTTTTTAAAAGTCACCTTCTAATTCATAAGATCTTAATTTGGTGATAAAAGCCAAGGTTTTCCTGACTTTCCAGCCAGCTGAATTACAAAATAACAGGGTGAGGTTTGTACCTCCGAGCACAGTTTCTAAAGATCAAGTATTTGAGCTGGAGTTGATACCTACTGCTTTTTTCTTCTCCTTTTGTAACCTAAAGAAACACAGGGCAAAGCAACTGTAAGTAACAGTCCTGAAATATTTAACAGGATGCTATATTAAGAATGAACAGAAGTTCTAAAAGTGCTGGAGAGAAGTGGCTGTCTCTTTCCCTTGTTTCATTTGGTACAGTGCTCTTGCTACAGAATTCTCTCTCCCAAGGTGCTGCCTTTAGCCCTCTGTGCCAGGTCACAGACTGGAGCCATCCATTTAACACTGGAGGCAAAGATTACTCACAGGGTTTATTTCTATAAATTGTAGAGATTGTCAGCATCTCATCTCCAGGTATTTCATTTAACAAATTCTGGAAATCCAGCAAGTTTTGCCTCTCTCAGCTTTGATTAGAGCAGGGGTCCCAGCTGCTTTTAGAGGCCCAGAGCCCCAAGGTGTTTGCAGGGTTTGTCTTGCTTGTGAGCCCAGCATCAGCTCCTGCACCCACCAACATCTCAGTGAGGTGCAGCCCTTGCCCCAGCAGTGTCCTGCTGGCCAGGGGTGGGGGACACGAGGGTGGGGAGGGTCCTTCTCAGATGGGGAGGGAGCAGAACCCCAAGGCAGGTGGCAGGGCAGGAGGTGTTTTTCACACCAAGGAGCAGAATGTGGGTGGGAGCCATCACTGCCCTGTCCCACTGGCAGCCTGAGTCCCAGCAGGACAGGACAGCCCTATTTCCCTGGGGACCACCAGCAGGGAGGTCCCAAAGAGCCCCCAGGCATGTCCCATGTCTGAGACCAGCATCATCAGCTGGGAGTCACCTGGTTCATGGCACAGAGTTGCTTTTGTAGACAAACAGGAGGTTAGAAAGTCAAGTGCAGGAGGGAAAATACAGCACAAAAATGGCAGAGGTGACACTGGGACAGAAGAGACTTTTGTAAGGATGTGTCTGCTGCCTGCTTGACACTCCTTGTGCCTGTGTTGAAAATTGTCTTCCAAAAATCCCAGGATCTGGTTTCATACACACAGTCAGTACCAAAGACATTCCAAGGTTAATGCTGAGACAAAAACTTGTGTGTAACAAATACCCTTCTGACAGTGCAGCCAACCTACAGCTCCATCTCTGTCCCTTTCACTGGAGCATTTCACCAGAGGTCACAGGTCCTTTCTTTATCACAGTCAGGTTTTAAAGATAACATTAATGGTTTGAAGAAGAACTAGAAGTTGGTAGTGTTTTAATTTTTATAAAATCTCAAAGCTTGGATTGAATCTTTTTGTAATTTAAAGATGTTTACCACTGATATAATCAATCCTACATTTTCTGTTATTTCATGCATCATATGATTTATTTGATTAAAAAAGTCCAAAAATACCTAGTAAGTACACTGCATTCCTTGCTAATGTGCTGCATATAATTACTGGGATGCAGATGAGCTAGTGGTTGGCCTTGCTAAATTTTTAAATTACAACTGATCCATCACTGTAACAGAAACAGAGTAAATATTGATAGTTACAGAGATCCACCACTCCTAACAGGCACTGCAGTGAGCTGTAAATGGATTGCAAAAGTAACTTCTTTTACCCATGGAGGAACAACAGAGTTAAGTGAGCTAGATGTAAAAAATTAAAAACAATAATAAAAAATTAATTATAAAAAATTAAACAGCTTCTTCTAAACAAATCTCTAAAATTAATCCAGACTAGCACAAGGCACTGCATAAAGCCAGATAAGTATTGTTTGCAAATTCACAGCCAAATGTTTTCCTTCATCTTCTTTCCCCCTGTATGTGAAACAAGCCCTGCTATGTCCAGATTGAACATTACAGTGCCCGAATGAATCACCTTCATTAGGTAAAGACTTTATCTAGAAAGCATCAATAACTTCAAATTTGGAGAGGAGTAACTTCTGGATTTTCTGCAATAGGCAGCAATTTCAGTACCTCTGTATTTTGCAAGCACTTACAAAATAAACCCATCTGGAAAAACTGCTGACTTTGCTGTGACAAGACTGAGGATTAAAGCAAAAGGAACAATTTATAGTCTATTCTTAAACATACAAATACATTAAATATGATGGGTTTTTTTTCCTCTCTCTCTCCATTTCTTGAACACCTCAAAGCAAGATTGTGATCTGTTTTCTGTACGGAACAAAGTCTAAAAATGAGGTGATACTTGTGCTCAGGAAGAACAGCTAAATACAGATTATTATCATTTTTGCCACTCAGTTTTCTGAGCCTTCCTTTCCTGATGATGTGGCAGATGACCTGTCCTACCTTCCCAGCAATGCTACTCAAACAGTTTTGGAATGAAGGAACGATGGAAAGCATGTGCTCCATACAGCATGTGTTTTCTCAGCAGAGTATTATGGAAGAAGCAGGTTTTTCAAAGCATAAGAAAACTTTGGGTAGAAGCAGATTCCAAAGTGTGGAAAGATTTGTGAAAAGGGGGGAGGAGAGGGTGGTGAAGCCTCCAGCTCCCTGCAGAGACAAGCTTTGCCTTAGAGCAGAGTCAAGCTTTAGCTCAGAGCAGGACTAAAACCAAATCTGTGGCCACTTAAAGGAATTACTTCTCTCCCATCTCAACTTGGTTGAGTTCCAATCTTTGTCTTGGGGCTCACAGCCTTTATATTAGATCCCTCAGCACCTCCCTTGATAAGTCCATTTATTTTGTTATTGGTATGTTCAGAGGCCTGAAGGCAGAGTTGAGGTAGCTCCAGATCAGTCAGTTCAAGATATGGTTTTATGAACATCTCTATGTAACAATGTCCTGGTTTGGGTCAGGATAAAGGTAATTTTCTGTCTTGTACTTTTGCTTTCAGCTGTCTCTTGTAAGCACAGTAACTATAGCTCAGAAAGAGAGAACTTGACCTTGCAATCATATAAATCCTTGGAAAAAAAATCAATAGAAGTCTGTTCTGCTCTGTTCTAAGGGGTGAAGTCTGTAAGCATGCTGCACATCCCAACTGGGTAGCTACAGATGGAGGCTGACAGTAGAATATAGTTTAATAATTATTCATAATAACTGAAAGCTTAACACATAGTACAGCCACGGGGAAAAAGTTATCAAAGTAGAGAGGAGCAAGGCCCAGAAAAATCACTTTTTTGTCTTGTTTGAAGAGGAATGACTGAAGCTGTCACATTACATGAGCTGCATTATTACCTCTACATATGTACACACATGTACAGGGAGTATTTGAACAGTAAGTCTTACACATTTCCTACAGGCTGCATTATTAGGAGATTTTATAAGTACATTCTGAGATACTGACTCATTTCAGCTTTTATTTATTGGCTATCATGTTTAGCACAGGAATTTTTGGCATCCTTTATGGTAGTAACAACTACTTACACACCAGGGTCTTTCCCAACTGTGGGGGATCCTGAATGACTCAGAAAACTGGAGTTTGATCTAGAACTGTGTAGGAAGCAAAATAATCATGCTGCCAGCAAGCAAGTCAGCAAAAAGAGAGGAAGAGGATTTTCTGTTGCGTTGTGAAAATCCTGTGGAGTTCTGGCATCCCTAGTTCTAATGGGTACAAATATTTCTCACGTGCTCCTTATTCCATCATTATTAACACTTCACTTCCACTACCCAAGCTGCCTTATTTCTCAGAGTACTCAAAAAAACAAAAGATAAATTCCATTCCAAAATCCAGCTGAATCTCTTGATGCCTTTTTTCCTTTTTAAGACCTGATTTGCTATTTTTTTAGATTTTGATTTGAACTTCCTGATTTTGATAGATAGCTAGCAAGGAGCAGAGACTTTCTGAAATCCTCATAAGGCAGGTGCCTCCATGGGCAACAAGATGTTCAGATCCTTCCAAGTGGTTCTGAGATCCCAATTATGCCAAGACTGAATTCCCTTTCTGTTCTTTAAATATGACAGGAAGATGAAGCAAGATTTCTCGAGTCCTGGGCCTCTTCCATTCTTCATGCAGCAGAGACACAGAAGTGTAAAAAAGAGTTGGAACAGGTCTCCCAAAATTAGTTATGCTCTGTAAATTTTAAGCACTGTACAAACTAAACCCAATTAGGTTTAAATTCCCCTTTGCATTTAAAATAGACAGAAGGCCATGTCTGCATCCCAGCAGGTAGAGGTGGAAAGGAGAGAGGTTCCCTGGGGGTTTGTCCTCCATCAACTAGAGGTCCTGGGCCCACCCTTCAGAGCAGGAGGGAAGAGCTGCAAGGAAGAGCTGATGGAAATGGCTTTTATCTTGACAGTGGAAATTCTTTGGTTGGCTGTCAGGAAAGCTGATAATTTTATCTGGTAATTATGTGGAATGAGGAGAATAATCACAGACAGGATTCTCCTCCAGTGAATGAAATAAAAGCTTTACTACTGCCCTTCTATTGAATGGAGACAGACACTGGGTAGCAGCTGATGAAAAGTAGAGTCATGGGCAATAAAAGAACAGCCCTTATTTTCCCAAGATTAATCTGGTTCATGAAAATAAACTTTAAAAGTAGATAGTAAGTTGAGTTTCTACTGTAAGAATATTACTACTATACAAACATATCTTGCATTTCAGGTTTTCAAGCTTTTAAATGTTTTTCAGAGGGTTTTTATTCCTAAAGAGAACCAAACCAAAACAGACTATATAATTTGACAACCCACTGTTTGGAAAGCACTTTTTATTCCTGGTGTTTCTTATCTGACTTATTAATGGTAACTTGCAGGAGATTTTCAAAGAGATGACAGAGCTGGGTGGCAATACCAGGGCTGATTTGATGGGCCATCAGTTCAGTACAGAGCAGCTGTACCCTGCATGGCATCCAGCCCCTTGTGCTCCAGATCATGAATGAAAAGAACTTTTCTCCCTCCGGTGAATTTACCTCAATGTTCTAATGCCAAGCACTGTATCTGATGCAAGGCTGAAGAATAAACTCCAATAAATTACAAATTTTATAGATTTAACACATTGTTTCTGCAGTGCAGGTAGGACAAATAGGATGCTCTTTGCATTGCTTTTGTGGACATAAGACTGGTGCTTTTCAAAAGAACACAGATAAAGCATGCTAAGGGTGTCCTGAAACACAGCAAACTGCCTTCTCACCAGAGTGTTCCCTACAATGGAACACGGGCTTGGTTTCAGTGGGATTTTGTGTTGCCTTTCAAGACTAAGGTCTCCTTGTCAGGTTTTGGTGTGTGCTCTTCCAACTGACATCACTTTCAGCGTGACAGTTCAGGTGTGTTTATTGCTCATTTCCTGATGACAGAGGAGCCTTCAGAAACCCCAGTGTACAAGGCTTGCTCTCAGCCATGACTCCTCAGTATTTTTCTCTATAGGCAGAATGGCACTTGTAAATGTCAGCCCTGGGAAAGGAGCCCATTCCATGGGTTAGCTCCAAGTGTCCTGGTTGTTAAACAAAAAGTCCAGGTCCAGCCTCCTCTGGGGTGTCACTGACCCAACAGATTTCAGGGTTCAGCAGCCTAGGACCAGTTTTTGGGAACTGAGTGATGTGTTGATATGGCAGCAGTTCCACAAAGGATGAGGATGGGGAGACAAGCAAGCTGCTCCAGTCAGTAGCACAACAGTAGCACAACAGACAGTTTTCCAAAAGACTTGCTACAGTACTTGGGCTCAATATATGAAAATGTTTCTGTGGAGAGCTGGGTAGGTACTGAAGATCAGTATGTGCTGCTGGCTCACAGCAAGTGCAAAATAAATTGCTTGTCTTAGCCCCAGGTAATTTTCTTCCTGTCTGATCCCTCAGCCTGTTACCTAGGCACAGGCAGTACACATGGCTGCCAACCAAGATCTGCTGGTGCTACTTGCAATGTAAAAGAAATTTTGCAAGGATGAACCACTTAACTGTGGGGAGAGAAGACTTGCTGTGGTGGTATGGCTGTTTCAAACAGACATCTCAATGTCTGTGCAAAAAACAGTAATATTTTTTTTTTTTAGCAATGTTTAATAGTGACCATTCTTACACTTGGCATGGAAATCACACCACTTTGTCTTCCAATTACCAAGAAAAAATGTCTAACATCTATTTTTTAACTACAAACACTTTTTGTGATGAGTTTATTTCACCACTGTCCCTCCAGAGTCTCATCCTGTTGCCTTATGGACCTTAAGGTACTTTTTCCTTGCACTGCCTGAACAAGTACCCAAACTCTAGCAGCCCTCAGCAAGGCTCCATACAACTTCTCCCATAAAGTCAGACATTATTTTTGTTGATACCAATGAGCAGCTGTTGTGACTGCTGCAGGGGTTTGGTACAGTAGAAAATACAAGTTTAATAAGTGAAGGGCAAAGTGGGGAATGCTAAAAGCCATTCTTTACCAGCTCAGTATCTCCTGAAAGAAGGTATAATAATACTCATTATTTAGGGGAAGTTTTCCCACCCAACATTTTTTAAAAAAATTTTTAACATAAGATTGAAACAAGTGCTAGCAGTCACATGGCCCATATTAAATACCATGTTCAGAAAAAAAAAAAAAGATACTTTTACTTTCTGACTGTCCTGGAGGTTTGGAGGACTGATAGTCTCCTGGAGCCAGTGCTCTGCTCTCCAACTGGGGATTTTTAAGAAACATTCCCTGGCCTTTAAAAGCCAAAATTGTCTGAACTGATCCCTGCACTCAGCTACCCAGGCCATACTCTATTTGTTGTGTATGAAAAAAACCCCAGCAACTTGGAGCAAAAGGGATGTGTCTGAACAAACCCCCAGGTGTCCAGCAGGAAGGGGCACACACTGAGGTCAGTCTCACCCATCCCAGGGCCATCCCTGGTTTATCCACACGGGCTTGGGGATCATTCATTCACTGGTGGCTCTTTGGAACCACATACTGCCAGAGATTTTGCTTTCAAAACCTGGTTGTCCTCCAGCTTATCCACCCAGACCTTAGAGCTGGTGTGGTCAGGCACCTCACAGAGCTCCCAGTGGCAGAAGAGCAGCCTGGGGATGATACCAGAACCTGCAGAGCACTTTTCCACTGGGACCAGCTGCCTCTTCAGTTTTTCTCAGAGCAACTGCCTGGGTTTTATAGCATAAGCAGCAGCTGAAGGAGAAGTCCCTGCGTGGGCTTTTCCCTCCTGCTGTGGGCTCTGGGCTGCCATCCCTGGAAGCACAGTGCTCACCCAGGCTGGGCACGCAGAGCCCATCAGAATTTACTTTTTGATTACACTGAATTCTCATTTATAGCTTCAACCAAGCTGGGGGAGATTGGAGACAGTAATGTGCAGGTCATTTCTAAAGAACATTTTCCAGTTAAAGAAAATTAAATCTATTTGCAGTAGAAAATAGCTAGAGAAGAGAAAGTGCCACTAGTAACTTGTAAAATCCTATGTCTGCAGTGATCATAAAGGCAGAACTGTACTCAATAAAGCCAGACATGCCATCTCACCAAGGAGGAACAATAAATGGAACGTGCAAGTAAGAGGATATAAATATTCAACAAAGAAAGGATGGAGTTTAAAGGTTCTTTTCTCAAAATCTAGGTGTGCTCTGACATATTTTAAAGGAAGCTCTGAAGCCTTTTCCAGGCAGTTTCATTTTTCAAGCAGTACATGATTCATAGAGCTACCTCAGAACTAAACTATCATTAGGGGCCACAGCTTCTTTCTCTTCATATACTTACAAGTTAGAGGAGAGAGGCTGAAGGAATGGTGGTGTTGCCAGCCTCCTCAGCACTAGCTGTTAATATATTCCTGGGTTTTATGGTGCAGTTAGGATTTATTTTTTGTAGTGCAGTTAATGTCTTCTTCAGTTCTTCCATCAGCTGGAAGTTACTTGAGAATACATGTTTGCTGTACATCTGCTTTTCTCCCCCTCTAGCACAGTCTTAGCTCTCACTTGAGTCTCAGCTACCAGAGAGAAAATCTAACTGAAGAGGGTCAGATGCTTTCTGGCTGACATTCCTCTTCTCCTTCCCCCAGAAACAACCACAGCACAAACAGTGGCATGCCAAAAACCAACTGCTGTTTTGCTGTGTTCTACTTAGAGCATTACATGATAATCTGAAATAAAATACTCTCAAGTTCATTCTTACCATGCTGATACACTTTTGAACTAAAAGCATTGTATGAATAATGGCATTCCTGTCACCTCTCTCCAGATGACTATTTCAAAACTATTTCTAAAAGCTGCATTTAGCTTTATTACTTTCTGTAGTAATATCTTTGGAGGGCTTCTACTAGGTTGAGTCTCCAGCTTTCTAATTGAGAAAGATGTCATTTCCTGCTACTCAGCTTATCACTGGTATGGACGCTGTCTCTGACACAGCACAATTTGATTGTTTTAGTTACATAAAAAGAGAAAACTTTTGTTTGAGAATCCTCAGCTACAATCATTAGAGCCTCAGATCCATAGCATCCCCTGGAATGCCAAGAGCTCTGCTCTTCCAGCCCTCATCTTTGCTGTTGTGTGCCTTGTATTGAATGCCAAGGTGAACACAAGCCCTCAGGTACCTTTTGTCTGCCACTATCTGTGTGAGCTGAGAGGAGCTCCCTGGGTGGGTGAAGCCACAGCCACCAGCACAGCGTGGGCAGCATCCCCAGCACCCAAGTGAAGCCCAAAAGGCCAAGCAAAACAGGGTCTTTCTGTTTCACAAGCACCCCAGATCCTGCTGGAGGTGGAGATGCGCACCCTTCTCCTCAACAGCACAGCCCCAACCAGCACTTCCTTACACATCCAGAAACTCTCTGGACTGGAGCCATGCTTTTCCCAGCAGCAGTGATAGGTTTGCAGGTAGCTGTTTCCTGGAGTTTTTGGATTAAAGTGAGAATGAGAAAGAGATTCCTAAGAGCTGAGATCTTCCTTGAGCAGGTGGTTAAAGACCCACGACACCATAAATCTTGTGAGGTTCCCTGGACACTGCTGGGTTAATTTAAACATACTCTTGCCTGGATAACTTCAGGCTAAAAAGATAAAAATGGTGTGGTTTACAGAGTCTTGTGGAATTGTGGTAAACAATTCACACATGGTGCACAATGCAGTACAAACAGCTAAAATAAGGACAGTACATTCATTTAATCACATTTACTCTTATTGTTTGGTGCTTAGCTGGATTAAAGCCCTTATCTGGAACCGATTTGATTAAGTCAGATGAATTTTGGCAGAGTCTGTATGCATTTAGCTTGAAACTTAAAACCCAACATCCTCTGAGCCTTAAGTCTCTCCACACCTGGAGCCTGAGCCCTGGGGGCAGCTCTGGCACCCCAACTCCCACTGGGATGGGGCTCTGAACACTCACATGAGATAGAGCTGCCCTGGCAAGCAGAGCATAGAAGATCCTCCACCTGTAGCATTCCTCAAGCTGCTCAAAGACTGCAGAGCAAAACTGAAAGGGATCCTGGTAGAAGAGAATGATGAACCCTACAGAACTTAACTGTAGCAGAGCAGCATTTCTGAAAGAGAAGTGAATGTTTTCATGTATTTTTCTGTAAGGGATGAAGCAATTAGGTGATAGATGAACTGTATATGAAATGAGCATAACATATACCCTAATCTGTTTTCAGGAATATCTTCAGACACTGATTTGCCCAAGACTCTGGAAGACAGAGGAGCAGCTGAGATTCTCCAGACCATTTCTTGTCTTCTCTGAACTCAGAAACTCATCTTTCACCTTCTGGATGTCCAAGCCTTTCACCTTAAACTTTAGGCTTTCCATTTTCTGCCTGATAACACATTACCCTCTCAGTCTGTTAGTTTAAAGGGCTGGGGAGCTGAATTCCTAGCTGACCAGCATGGCAAAGGTTAGAGTTTTTGTAACTGTTTTGCAGCTGGTGCTGGAGTTGTTAATGAATTCATTAACTGAGTCTTCCATACAGAGTAACGAATGCCCACAGCTTTGTGTATGTGAAATCAGGCCATGGTTTACACCACAGTCAACCTACAGGGAAGCCACTACAGTTGACTGCAATGACCTTCGACTAACAAAAATCCCCAGCAATCTTTCCAGTGACACTCAAGTCCTCCTGTTACAAAGCAACAACATCGCAAAGACCACAGATGAGCTCCAGCAGCTGTTTAATTTAACAGAATTGGATTTTTCGCAAAATAACTTCACCAGTATCAAAGATGTGGGGCTCTCTAATCTCACTCAACTCACCACTTTGCACCTGGAGGAAAACCAGATCACAGAGATGACTGACTACTGCTTGCAAGACCTCTGCAATCTTCAGGAGCTGTATATAAATCACAACCAGATCAGCAGCATTTCTGCAAATGCATTCTCCGGCCTGAAGAATCTTTTAAGGTTACATCTCAACTCCAACAAATTAAAGGTCATTGACAGCCGCTGGTTTGATTCTACTCCCAACCTAGAGATTCTCATGATTGGAGAAAACCCAGTGATTGGAATACTAGATATGAATTTTAAACCACTGTCAAATTTAAGGAGCCTAGTTTTGGCAGGTATGTATCTCACAGACATTCCTGGCAATGCCTTGGTAGGCTTGGATAGCCTCGAAAGCCTTTCCTTCTATGACAACAAATTGGTTAAAGTTCCTCAGCTTGCACTTGAGAAAGTTCCAAATTTAAAATTCCTGGATCTCAACAAAAATCCGATTCATAAAATTCAGGAAGGTGATTTTAAAAACATGCTCAGATTGAAAGAGCTTGGAATCAATAACATGGGAGAACTGGTTTCTGTTGATAGGTATGCACTGGACAACCTGCCCGAACTCACAAAACTCGAAGCCACCAACAATCCAAAGCTGTCCTACATCCACCGACTGGCATTCCGCAACGTCCCTGCCCTGGAGAGCTTGATGCTGAACAACAATGCCTTGAATGCAGTCTACCAAAAGACAGTGGAGTCCCTCCCGAACCTTCGGGAGATCAGTATCCACAGCAACCCCCTCAGGTGTGACTGTGTCATCCACTGGATCAACTCCAACAAAACCAACATCCGTTTCATGGAACCTCTCTCCATGTTCTGTGCAATGCCTCCAGAATACAGAGGGCAGCAGGTGAAGGAAGTGTTAATCCAGGATTCAACCGAGCAATGTCTTCCAATGATCTCTCGTGAGACCTTTCCCAACCACCTCAACCTGGACATCGGCATGACGGTGTTTTTAGACTGTCGGGCCATGGCAGAACCCGAGCCCGAAATTTACTGGGTCACTCCTCTTGGCAATAAAGTAACTGTGGAAAGCCTCTCTGAGAAATACAAGCTGAGCAGTGAAGGCACCCTGGAAATCTCTAACATCCAGGTTGAAGACTCTGGGAGCTACACCTGTGTTGCTCAGAACGTAGAAGGGGCGGACACGAGGATCGCCACTCTGCGGGTGAACGGGACCCTCCTGGATGGCACCCAGGTCCTGAAAATCTACGTTAAGCAAGCAGAGTCACATTCGATCTTGGTGTCTTGGAAGGTTAATGCCAACGTCATGACTTCCAACTTAAAATGGTCATCAGCAACCATGAAGATTGACAACCCCCACATCACATACACCGCCAGGGTCCCGGTGGATGTGCACGAGTACAACCTCACACACTTACAACCATCTACAGATTATGAAGTGTGCCTAACGGTGTCGAGTGTCCACCTGCAAACACAGAAGTCCTGTGTTAATGTCACAACAAAAAACGCAGCTTTTGCACTAGATATTTCAGACCAAGAAACCAGCACGGCCCTGGCAGCAGTGATGGGATCCATGTTTGCAGTCATTAGCCTCGCCTCCCTTTCTGTTTATATTGCAAAAAGATTTAAGAGAAAAAACTACCACCACTCGCTGAAAAAATATATGCAAAAGACCTCTTCGATCCCACTGAACGAGCTCTACCCTCCACTTATTAATCTCTGGGAAGGTGACAGTGAAAAAGACAAGGATGGTTCTGCAGAGACCAAGCCAACCCAAGTCGACACATCCAGAAGCTATTACATGTGGTAACTCAGAGGATATTTTGCTTCTGGTAGTAAGGAGCACAAAGACTTTTTTGCTTTATTCTGCAAAAATGAGAAGTTGAAGACTTTTGTATTTTTGCCTTTGCTAGTTCGTGGCAGAGCAGTGAGGACAGGTGGATATTTCAGAATTTTTTAGTATAGCGTATCGCAATGGTTTGACACAGATGGCAGCTTCACCTAGCTTCCAAGTCTTTTTTTTTTTTTTTCTTTTTTCCTTTTTTTCTTTTTTTTTTTTTAGTTATTGTGCTAAACTTAATGCTGTTCTAACTACAGTGCTGAATAAAATTAATGAGAGGCTGGGGTGACCCTGTGATTCCTAAGTAGCACAACCCCATTCTCCTGAAGCCATCAGTAGAGTACAGAGTCCTGCAAAGCTACCACAGGTTTGACACTGCAGTGAGCTGGGTTTGGGATGCTGGTCTAAGGACTCCCACACTGAGAAGACCTCAAATGATGTTAGTTGACTGTACTGTAATGTTGTATCAACTGATCTGAATGTTTTTGACTTTGAACAATGACTTTTTTTCCTTTTTATTTTTGTAGTAGCTGAAAAAGCTTTAGGTAAAGCTAACAGGCAATAGGAACATGTACATCTGATTTTTTAATGTAACAGACTAAATGTTAACTGTTCTCTTATTCTTTTTATTATATTTAGTAGATACTTTTGAAGAATACTAGAGTTTTGTTGTGTTTAAATCACCAACACGTGATTTAGTTTTGTTCTGATTTTTTTATTTTAGAAGTCACAATAATGTATTGGGTTTAGATGTCACTAGTTTGACTGGTGATCATGTTTTGGCATAAAATATATCCAAAATGTTATATAAAAGTATTGTGGGGGTTTTTTCTCAATGGAATTATGTTTCAACAAAGTTCCAATTTTTTTTAAATACATTTGTTTTAATAGCAGTGTTTTCTCTGCACTATGGATGCAAAATACTAAAAATCATTTAATCAGAAAAATGTATGGGTATGGCTTTTGGGCTCTAAGTCACATGCAGAATCAAAACTGTCTGGCATAAGGTACACAGCCAAAATAATTCACCAAGGGTCTAACAAATCATCCTCCTTTTTGTATAATGCTCTGTTTATATTTTGAGCTAGGATACAAATGAAGCTGACATTTAGATGTCATTCTGGTCAGTTAGGACAAAGCAAACCCAGCTTAGTGCTACAGAACTGAAATATCCTGGCATATACATACAAACAAGCAAAGAAAAGAACAAAGGAAAAAACAAAGGAAAAAAACCCACAAAACCCACAAAAATAATTGGTTTAATATTCCTTCAAAAGCAGAAATTAAGATGGCTAAAACTAACAAGACAGTAATAAGTTTGGGTCCAATCCTGAACTGTACTTTTTAGAGGCTTAAAATGAATGAAGTGTTTTACTGCCTGAATATGTCAGCTGTGCAGAAGTCAGGAAGCAGTGCTGGGAATACTGGGACTGGAGAACTGAGAGCTGAACCTCCAGCATGTGTAGGTTCTGGTGTGAAGCTGGGACAGTTGTGCAGACACAAGCAGGAGGGTTCTGGGGCAGGATGTGGCTGCAGTTCTCCAGAACCTAACGAGCAAGCACAGCATTTTCTACACCTTCCCACCACTCTTCAGTGGGCAACTTTTTACATGTTTTTACCTACCAAATATGCCCTTGGTCAGCAAAAGTTAATTGTTAAAATAATGGATGTGCCTGGTCTTTGAGGTGGTTTGAGGTTTTTTTGTCTCACTAGCTTCTCAAATATATCAAAGACCCCTCCCAGGATTTACAAATAGCTTCAAACTTCTTTTTCTCCTTCAGCCAACTGTCTGAAAATAAAAAAGTGCTCAGCACAGTTTCACTGATGAGCTGCTTTGGTACATCCCTTGGATACATACATGCCTTGTTGATCTTCCACCTCAAGGTAAAGCTGAATGAAGCTATTAATTATGCATTTAGATCAAGTACCTATGCTGCTACACACAATCTCTTATATGTTCTGAGTTCTCATACATTTTTAATCATGTGACAATTAGACGTTGGGATTAGGCAAGAGGCTTTTGATCATGGAGAAGTAGCATCTTGGAAGCATTTGGTTGTCACCTCCTGTGTTTGTTTTTAACATTAATAGCAAATTTCCTCTTGCCTTCATCTCCAGAAAAGCTTCAGAGCAATAATTACCATCTTCTCTACACTATTCTTACCTTAAAACTGGCTCTGTTACTATAGCTGTTATATATAGAGTTATGCTGTTGAAGAACAGCAGGAGAAAATGGCCTGTGACAGCCGTGCACCTCTCCAGGATCTGCAGGATTTGGGGGTTGCTGATGTTGCTGGCAGAGAGAGCCCCAGCTTGCCTGGGAGCAGCTGAGCAGCAAGAAGCACCCAGCTAACCTGGTACATTCTGCAGACACAGCTGCAGTGATAAATGTTTTCAGCCTTGTAATTTGACCCCTTAGAATTATGTACAGACCCCCTGGAAGTTTAAAATTTTGCTAATAAAAGAAAAAAAAGTGGGTAAGAGATTAATCACATGTGGCATATCATCTTAGAAAATAGCCTTCACCCCTGTGCTAGCAATTTGGTGCTTGCAGTTTATTTCTGAGCAAAAATAAAAATACTCTGCCTAAATGCCTTCAAAATCTATTTGCATCTACTATTCACTGAGGACAAAAAACCACCCCCAGTGTGCTCAGCATCAGATTGAGACTGGCCACTTCAAAACCAGTATGGGGAGAAAACATCATTATCTTACAGTTGGCTAACAGTTTAGTTAAGTTTTACTGGGTAAGGGTAGCACATGCTTCATACCCAACTAAACTTCTGCAGTGTTACTTCCCACCTGGTTGCCCAATACTAAAATATTTTGGTGCCCTAAAGAGTAAATAGCTCAGTCAAGTGTGGTACATGGTACTCCAGCTAAATCCACTTTTCATTCCCTCACCTAAAGCAGAATGTCCTGTTGGAATGAGAGAGGGGGCTCTCAGCCAGGAGCCAAGACTCTCACTGGAGATGGTCTTGGAATAAAGTGCACAAACCAGTACTTTTAGAGAGCTAGGAGCTGCCCCCCAGCCCTGCCTCTTGGAAACACTCATTTAGGCACTAAAAGAAGGTGATGAAGAGAAAAGAGCTATAGTTTGGACCAAATGGGTTAAAACTGGAAATAGGTCAGCAAATCTGAGAGCCAGGGAGAAGGGCATAAACTTGTCCTGTTGCCACTGATAAGCCAGGATGTCAGTGAGAAAAGGACCATCTTTTGGAGCTCCAATTAGGGAACTCCTTTTGCTTTGTGCTGGCAAGCTTGAAAACAAGGCTGAGGCCAAACCATTGCCATGAAATTCCTGGAACTGAGTGAGATGAACAGCTGGGGGCTACTTCTGCAACATCACCACAGCCAACACTCCCTGATGGGAACAGGAACTTCACTTGGGGCATCTCTAATCATCTCACCATCCTGCTCTGCATCACGATGGACACATGCACTATGGGTGAGTCCTGGTGAAAAGCACACAGGCACAGGGGGTGCAGGCAGAGAAGCTGTTCCACAAGCCACCCAACACACGAGGAGGAGCTGCTGGGTACACTCATCCTGCTGCACCACCCACCACTGCCAGCAGTGCCATCCATCTCTGCTGCAACCAACATTGCCTTCTCCTGTCACCCGCTGCAGCCCCCCAGGGACAGAAACCCCCGGAGCAGAGGGCAGGGTGAACGTGTCACCATCCAACCTCTTTCTTCAGGAAAACCCAGAGTGCCTGAGCTGGAGATGCAGCCCTTGTCAAACACTGTTATTTGTAGCCCTCCTTAGAACACTGTGACCCTGCAGAACAGATCCTACTGCTACCACAGCTCCTGGATAATGTTTCTCTGTTGGGTCATAGAGAAGTGAATGGTTTGTGTTTCCCCTGAACCCTCAACCTTCTAATCTTCTCCTTTCCTTCTCTTTCCTACGACTGCAATATTTTACAACTGAGAACTGTTACCCACTCGCTGCCTTCAGCCTTTCCCTGCTCTCACCCTGCCTCACACCCTTCTGCCAGTCAAGGGCAAATCCTTTTCAGCCTTGGTCATCCCAAGAGATCCCACTAAAGGACTTTTTAATTTGTATTTAAATTTGCAGCTACCTGTTTCCCTGCCAACCTGTCTCCCTTCACCTAATTCTTACCCTGTTTTCTTCTGGCTGGTTCCCTCAGAGCCCTCAGTTGCTGCTCTCTGTACAAGTCAGCTGAAGGATGTGATTCCAGCAGCAGCATTTTGGTTTGGTGCCTCCCTGCCACCTCCCCACTTACTGCTAATGCACAGGACCCTCCCTTCCACTACCAAACAAACCCTCTAAATGTCTTCCCATGTCTCCCTGCTCCACTTCTCTCTCTGCCTTTATTTGTGAGCACATTATGACCCTCTGTTATTTTCTTCCACTGGTATGAAAGCAACAAAAGACTCATTTTTCTTTCTGGTACGGTAAAGGAGATTTACTGTCAAATTTGTACTATTGTATTTATGTCAAGTAGACCAAAGGAATACTGAATCATAATAAAAAAATCATAACAGTTTCTGAACTATGTGAAAATACTTTGGAAAAGCTGGAATTGATCATTAAGTGAAATTTTCAAAAGCAACTAAATGACTTAAGAGCTTCCATCTCATGACATTCAGTGATACGTTAGGTGCAAGACCAAGTACAAGATTTTTCTTGAGTGCATCTGGAAGTATTGACTTTCCTTAAATTCTGAGCAGCTGGGAAGCATTTTCTGCAGAATTTTATAATGTGGAGATTTTTTAAAAAATCACTTAAGATCATAGTTTTGATCTCAGTTAGGGGGGTGGGGAAATAAGTTTGAAATCCTGTGATCCTCTGTGGAATTACTGATATGCAGTGATCTAAATAAGGTTTACATCTTTAAAACCTGCAGTTCCAGCTTTCTGCTATCAACTGGAGTAAAAGTTCTTGGCAGATTTTTTTTTAACCAGTAGCTTTTCTTACAGCAGCCTAATCTGCTGGACTTGATCCCAAGCAAGAATTAATTTATCAGTAAAGATCAGGGTAGTGATGAAAGGAGAAGGAGCACTGGAGTATTGACTACTTTTAGTTTTCAGCAAGATTATTTAATATGAACAAAGACTGCAGAGTGCATGAGGACTGTGCAACCTAATAATGCAGGTCACTGACCCATTGCTCTCAAACATGAACAGGAGGAAATGTTCATAACTAGATTTTTTTGTTTCAGGTATGAAATTACCCTTTTAGCCTTCCTAATTGCATTTGAAGGGTTCTCTCTAGTAATAAATAAAAGGATTCTACATCTTAGACTCAATTACATGTTTGTCTCTCACTGCCAATAGAAGCACACCCAGGGAACACTGGTGCAGAGGGAGCTGCTGCAGAAACAACCCCAGCCCATACCTTGGAGGTTCAACTGGTGACATCCCCAGGGCTGCAAGCTGCCCTGCCACACAGCTCTGCAAGTCACAGCCCCCAGCCAGGAACAGATGAGGGGTGGATGTTACCCTTTTGCTTTAAAGTGAACACATTGTCACCTACTGGTGTCAACAGACAGAGCAGGTTTTGTTGGGGTGCCTCTTATGGGATCTGTGCTGTGCCAGGCACCTGCTAAAAATCACAGGGGCTTAAAATGAAGTAGTACTGCAAAGCAGTGCCTCAGCTCTGAGCATTCCCGTGGGAGGGAAAAGAACTCCCTCCTACCAGAGCAACGTCGCCATCCTCAGCCTTTGCCTCTGTTGCTGTGTCACCAAACCAGAAGAATTACCCAATTTCCTCTGAATTTGATGAGGAGCACAGCAAGGCAGGCAGGCAGGCCCTGGGCAGGGCTGGATGCAGCCACCCTGCTAACTGCACAGCAGCTGGCTCCATGCAGGACACCAGGCAGGGTGTCACAAGGACACAGGGTGTCCCCTTGGCTTTCACCCCAGCTGGATGTGCCTGCTGCACCCAGGCACAGTCCTGAGCTGGGATATTCCAGAGGCTGAGTGCTGCCTCCTACTCCAACTCCTGCTCAATGTTTTCTTCTCCTGGCTGCTCAGCAGAGCTCTCCAGTGCCTCCTTTGCAGCAAACCATCCCTCAGGGCTGGGGCTTTTCAGTGGGAGCTGTGGAAACACTGCACACACGAGTACAGCTTCAATATATTACTGCAGGAAGAGGACAGCTATGTAAGTAGATTAAGGTCAAGAAGTTTGGGATTTCATTTCTCTGAGATTTGCAGATAGTTTATGTTCAAACAGCTGCCCCGACACCTCTGTGGTGGCAGTCAGGAGGATATGTTTCATATCAATAAGGACCAACTTGTGACCTGAGAGGAACTCTGTTGGTGAGAGGCCAGGTTCCATTTCTAGAGCTCAGGATCCAGCTGGGATGTGATGCTGGCATGGGATGATCACATTTAACATTGTGCATTGGCCAGTGCTGGAGAAAGGATGTTTACAGACTGCCACCAGCATGTTCTTCCAGTGCAACAATGATAATTTCATTTATTAATTCTCCTTTTTTGTTTGCTTTCTGTGTGCTCCATGACTGACATAATACATACATGGCATACAAAAAGGTTGCAAACCAGACTTCCCATCCCTGTTGGTACTGCCAGGAATCCCAGCAGAACTCAGAGCTCCAGGTGTGTCAGGAAGCTGGTGCAGGTCCTGTAGCACCCTGAGGAGAGCTAGGATGAGATTTCAGTGACAGAACCAGCACCCTGCAGCAATGGTAGGTTCTGAACTTCACAAATATGCTTTAGGAACCACATTTACAGATTCCCCACCCTGGCATTCATCAATTTTTTACTGACAATGTCATCTAACTGGCTTGACTCACATCATCATTTTGGCAAACTTTTGGCACTTTTTGTAGGAAACAGAGTTGAACCCTGGTGCTGCACTCCAGGAGGCTATATGAACTGCAGGCTAAAGCACAGCCTAATGTTCTGCTGATCGAAATACACAAGAAAGGAGGAAAATCACAGTCTGAGCATCTGCACAGCCTCATATCTGTACAATTACTGAACAAGGCTTAGTGTGGGAGTGAAGCCCAGGAGAGCACACAGCTGTTCCTCCCCCTGTTCCTCTGCTGCCAAAGGGGGAGCAGAAACATAAGACACAGCAACTTTTCAAGATTGACCTAAACATATCTTGGGGAACAATTAAAGGAAGGTGCAGATGCTTAAGTGCGTTGCTGAACAGCACTTCCAGTGAGCTTCTTCAATGGCAAGAGCTATTTAAGGCCATTTACAAGTCCCTAAACAGCAGATTAAAATTGGTTTTGTGGAAAATGATGCCGTTAGCAGTTACTGTACTGCTCCCTACCCTCCCCGAGTTGACGTTTTGCTGCCACACATCACCTGGGATTGATGTTAGAGAAGTGGTTGCTGTGCCTTCCAAGTTCTTTCATGTCAAGGCTGAAGCTGAGAAGGGAAGCATGAACATTCAAGGTCATGGCACACAATGAACTCTTTCTGAACTAAGTTGATCAAAAAAGGCTGAGAGAGTTATGTTCCAGCTTCAGGTATATTTTAATGGAGTCAGGACACTTAATTTCCTCTGGAACAATTTGAAAATCCCATCTTGAAGTAGTTTTCAGTTAGTTTGCTTTCCCCTGTGATTCATTCTCCTTCACATAATTGTATGAATTGAACCTACACAAGGTCTCAGATCCTTATCTTCTTCAAGTCAATAAGAACTGTACTACCTCTCTATATAACAGTTAATTTCCTCAGCCTTCTTGAACTGTCTTTGCAGATTTACATAGGAGGCTGGCTTGATAGACAGACTAGGGAAAACACAGCAGAAAATGTAAAAAAAAAAAAGAAAAGATGGCATTCCAAATTGTGTACAAGTGCCCATGATTTCTTTCTAATCCTTCCCTGGTTTACTTCCCTGGTTTTGTTCTTTTTCCTTTTCAAAATTTCCCTTAAAACAATTTTACCTTGATTTATTTATTTTTTCCTGGTATGAACCACTGCTTATTTTTGTCCTGTAAAGGCCTAAGCTGATCTTTGGCTAGCAAGCAGAAACAAAAAGCTAAATGAAAATATCCTTATATATATATATATATATGACTATATACATAGATACATACCCAAACCAATAGCCCATATTGTTAATTTAATTACACTAAAAAATTCCCACCCTGAGGAAAGACATTCTAGGAAAACATTCTGAAAATAAGTCTCAGACAAAGATTGGGTGAACAGATTTTTAACATCATTCCCCTTTTCTCTTCATTGCCCCAGTTTCTTTGTTTGATCAGAATACATTTTGACTCCTGCACAGTTGCTGCAAAGTGACTCTGATTCCCTGTAAAGCCAGCACCTCATCCTACTTCAGAGTAAACCTGGCTAACCAACGTCAGGCTGGAGGCACAGCTTGTCCCTCCTCACTCATCCCAGCACCAAGACCAGAACCTCGTGGCATTAAGACAAGGAGCCCTCCTTGCCTCCTGTCCCTGCAAACCCAGCAGCTTTGCACAGCTCTCCCTTGATGCCCCTGTGTCACCCAGAAGTAAGCAGCAGCCTGATGGCACGGGCTAAATGATCACCACAGCTAAAATACATACTTTGTGTCTTTTGCCTACAGCAAATCATTTAAAAATCTATTTAATAATTCAAATCACATACAAAACAAGACTGCTCTGGTATTTAATATCCATTTTCCTTATTGATACAGTGAAGTCTGCATAGAAACTATCAGCATTTAGTTGCAGGGGCCACTGAATAAATGGCATTACAGGATTAATAATACTTCAGGTCTCCTCATCTACAAGGTCCTACTATTCTCCAACCCCAGGAAGCTAAATTGTTTCTTTGCTCTGCTTTACCTACTGTTCCATGACCCCAGAGGCAAATATGCAAGCTTCTTGTCCTTCTGAAGCTCCTAAAAGCATGACCATCTCCTATTTTTAGAGCACTAGCTGATTCAGATCTTCAGTCCTTCTGAAACCCATCTCCATTCTTCTTTTGAAGAGAGACAGGCAAGACCTCCGAGGTCTCATTTCCTCAAAGAGAAAAGCTTCTTCATTTTCTTATCCCTTAATGTTCAGAGCAGGGAAAAGTAGTTTACACATAAAATCATTAATCTTAATATTTTTCAAATAGTTCCATGTGATTGCTCTAACCTCTGCCATGAATGAAAGCAATAGCTGTCAAGAAATAAAAGGGCAAGTAAATACTCAACAGTCCATTCAGCAGAAGAAGCCAGGAAACCCTCCAGCCTCTCAGTCTTCAGTGACTGCATCCCTGTCCCTGATCTGCTCCACCTCCAGTGAGCTGAACAGATTCCTTAGCATTTTGTTTGAAGGGCTGACTGACTGATATGGGGTTATTAACAATCTGAAGCTCTGCTGGGGAAGAACCAGGGCTGGCTTGGCAACAACTTCCTCTCCAGTTCACAAACTGAGCCTTCCAAGCAGACATCCGAGGTAGGCTCCATGGAGATGAGAGAGAGGAGACAAGGTGCTGTTAGGGAGCAAAGCTGCATCTTCTAATGAAAAACTAGTGACAGTTTGCAGGTTGATTAAATATAGGAAAGTCATTAACCCATGGAAAACTGACCACGCTTCTGCTTAAGCAACTTGGACCATGGCCTTTATCCCTGTGGATGTGAAGTGACTGCACTACCTGTGCTTGGAATCCCAAAGGATTTCAGGCTCTGCCATGCCCTTGTCTCCCATCCTACATTTCAAGTAGAAAACACAAGGTGTGTGAGAAGCTCTTGCAGGGTTTTCTTCCCTCCCTCTCTGAGGTGCCCTCAGCAGCTGGGGGATGCTGGGCAAGGGACATTTGGCTGCATGGACAACACTTCCTGAGCAAGGAGACATACACCAGCACCAGATTTAACATTATACTCATCTCCCCTGTGCCAAGAGCTCTCTTTGAACCACATCACTGACCAGAAGATATCAAGAAATGCAGAATTTCCCCCAGTCCTTTGTACCTTGTTGCCATTATTAATCATTCCAGCATTGGAACTCGAGTCTTGGTTAATACTGCTGGCTTTACCTGCAGGCACTCTGTGCGAGGTGTGAAGCTCTCCCCCAGACCAGAGATCCCTTTAGTGTCCCGTGCTGTCCCCTGTGCAGCCAGCCAGGCACTGCCCCTGCACTGCACCTTCCTCTTTCTGCTAAATTAGACAGGTTGTGTTCTTCAGCTGTTGTGCTTCTCCAGTGCTCACCTCTTTCTTTTCTTTAATCTCTCCAGATAAGCAGCTGGCATACAGTGCCAGTGTTTTTCAGTGTTTTCTCCTGAGGAATTGCCACATCCATACAGACAGAGTTTGAGGAAAAACCATCATCTTTTCATGGCAAGGTTTCTACAAGGTGACAAGCTCCACTGCAAACCCAGTTCCCACTGACACAGGTCAGTACACCAGGAGGAGAATCTCCGTGCTCATCCATCACTGAACACACAAAAAGGAGAGTACTTTGCCTGCACCATTTACCATTCCAGAACAATGTGGCTACTGATGCAACAACATCTCCTGTAGCTAAATTCTGGATGAGCAGGAACTGCATCTCTGAACAGTGTAATTCCCTGAAGATTCATTACATGCCCCATCTATCAGAGATAAGATCACAAAGAGAAGGCAATACAGCTCCTGGCTCCAGTCCTGTCATGTGGCTGTGGCTAAGGTACTGCAGAGCCCTCACACCAAGGGCTTGGCATGGCACAGCAAGGGCTGGGAAGACAAATGGAACAACAGAAAAGCTGAGGAGTTGTCAAAACTGTATTTACTGAGCCTCTGCTCCTGGATTGTATCACACATGAGGATTTTGGGGGTCTCACAAGAGAAGACTCCAGGATAAAACTGTAATTCCTAATTCCTGTCCCCTTGCATCCACAGCCAACTGCACTGTACACAGCTAAAAGCCCTTCTGATGCTGCTCACGTATTAGTATCATTTAAGGTAAAACAAAACATAATGTTCTGTATGGTGTAATCCCCAGACACCCTGATATATCTGGAAAATGCCAGAGCATTTGGGACAGGCTGGCAGGACTGTGTGTTTGATATGAGGAACTTCAGAGACAAAGGTAGCTATGGAAAAAGAACAGGAGGGGATGGGGACTGAAAGCAGCCAGCACAAGCTCTCAGGAGGAAAGTAAATTTCAGGAACCCATATCTAGCCCTGCATGTGTGCTTGGAGTCCTCTGCAGTTTTGCTCCCCTGAGCAAAAAATACAGAAGCCAATTTGAACCTCTCATAAAGGCAGGAAATCAAACCAAGCAAAGGAGCAGAGAATATGAAGAGAAAAATTGGCAAAGGAACATATTCAGGGCAGAGGCATCCAAGTGGGGTTGTGTTAGGTACTAAGAGTAACAGTGTAAGGGAGGAAAAGGTATTGTTTATTCTGGGCATCAACAGCAAAGTGCAGAGCAGATTAATACATATTGATGGAATATCAGGGCCAGGACCTTCCTGTCTGTCTGCCCACACAGTAGCAGGCATGAATTTCAGCCACTGTATCAAGTGCAAATAAATGCAATTAAGGAAGCCTTGAAGAAACTTTAGAAAGACAGAAAACCTGCATTAGAAATACATGTGACAGAGGACTGCTGGTCCTTGGGGAAGCAGACCCAGTAATGCACTGGGGTTTTTCCTGTCCTTTTGTAACAAATCTCTTTTGTAATTTGAATTTTCCAAATTTTTTTGGTGTTCAGACCTTTGTTAACACAAAATCACCACGACAAACCCATGGTGGAATGGGCTGCACATCTGTACATGCAGAGTACCCCCACATCTGCTAGGACTTAAGCACCCACCACAAGGTAAATCCATGCTGATGCCAGTCCTGCTGGGACAGCTTCTGCCCTAATCCAGCACCTCATTAGAATTAGCAACTGTGCAATTAACTTCTTGCTCATACACAATTTGTGCTGTGACAATGTACAATTTTGCTTAAATAAAGATTTCAGTGTTTGACTTGCAAGTTGTACGTGTCATGGAAACAGGGCTGGCTGACTGATGAGATTCTTTCTGCTTTAATTGCAGTTCTGCACAGGAAAATGTGTTCTCCCATGCAAAATAGCAATAAATCACACACACGTATTCCTGTCATGTGAGGGAGGAAGAAAAGTGCTCTCAGTACAATAATGCTGGTTTGACTTTACAGATTTTTCTTCCTCTCCTCTCTGGTATGTGCCACTTACACCATGACAGAATGAAGAGAAAAACGGAGCCAGTTGGCGTGCTTGGTTATTAAACAGCACTTGCAGCAATGAGAATGGCAGCATATCAGCCACCAGCTGATACACAGAAATTCATCTGCATCCATTCCTGCCCCTCTGCAGCCTGATTCTGCCTCTCTGTTCCCATGATGAACCCCAAGTGAAGAGCCACAGCCCTGTGTTTGCCCCGTGCAAGGCACTGACACACATGGGCTGTGCCCTGAAGAGCTGGAGAGAGAAATTATGGGACAGTCAAACAAAACTGGACACCAACACCCTCAAACTGAGGTGAATTCAAAGTTACCCATGAAAACAAAAGATAAAAAATGAACAATACACCTACAAAATTATTTTTTTAACAATATCCTTCATGTATAGTGAAGCATACAGAGAGGGAGGAAGAAATAATAATGACATCAGAGAAGCAGGGAGGACCTGACTGACTGTCCCCAGTCACTCCCAATGGCTGTAGATTATAAGAACAATATTTGTTCCTATAATCTACGAAGTGTTTGAAATGCTGAGAGCCACATTTTCCTGAGAAGCCCTGACAGAACTATTTACAGGGGCTCCACAACATTTTGCAAAGACATCCAGTGACATTATCTACACATCTTCCAGTGACATTATCTACACATCTTCCATAAAGTTTCTTTCCTTTTAAATCTCTCCCCAGAGGAAAAAAAAAATACCTTTGTCACAGCCTTTTTTGTCAGCTACAAAGGTCTCTACTTTCAGCTAAATCTATGCAGCAGGAAAGTCTCACACCCTGTGATACACTCCTGGTTGTCACCTTCAGTCCATTCCCTCGTTTGATTTCATGTGAGTGTCCCTAGTCTGGGAGCTCTGAGGCTTTGAGGGCCCTGGGGCTGTTACTGTGGGTGTGCAGAGTGAGAGGAGAGCAGGACTTGACTCAAGTTTATGGTGTACACACTGCAGAACCCAGTAACAGAAATGATACACCAGGCACCATGTGTATATTTTAGATATTACATATATAGCTTAGCACAATATGCACACACTGTTTCTAGCTCTCTGTACTCACACTGCACATAGTAAATAGTGTCACAGAATCAGGGAATTACTGGAGTTTCATTCAATCAACAGCTTGGGCAAAGGCAGAGCAGTCACCAAAGGAGAGGCACATACCAGGAGACAGGCAGCTCTAACAGTGTCTTCAAATATCTATATGTATCACTGAACTGCCACACACAAAAGATCCCATTGCTGTTTCAATACAACCTTTCTATGCAATATTTTTATCAGATTTTCTGTTAAGTAACATCCAAAAATCACAAAAAGACCTAAACATCATATGGGAAGTGGGCATGTTTAACAAAGCACTGGAATGTAGGAGCACCACTAAGCACAAGGTACGAAGTGACTTTTTATGAAAAAAAAGTCTCCATTATAATTACACAGGAAAATAGGGAACCAAAATGAGACATCCCATAGACAGGGTCTGACTGAACTGCAAATCACATCAGCAATTAGCATCTCCCAGAGACAAATGACCAGTGAAGCCCAGTTGAAGGGAGTTATAAAGTTTCATTTACCACTTACAAGAGATTGAACTACACCATAAATTATGAGAAGAAAAAATCAGCCCCATAAATGGATAAGGAAAAATAGACCTAGAGATCAATAAAAAAGGTCCAAAGATTCCTGCTGAATCCCAGTGTTAGGAATGCCAGACCTTCAGGAAGTGGAGCTGCACAGGTCTGGAGACAGGGAGATTTTCCAGTTCAAAGCCAGTACCTTTGGATCACCACAGATTTTCATGGAAAATTTCACAGACAGATTTGCAGCCTGGTGGATTTCCTGGATGTGCAGAAATCAGGACAATAACTCGACCTGTTGCCAGGCACAAGCACCACGGTGCCTGGCTACTAAAATAACAGGAGTAATTCAAGGGCACCCTGTGCCTAATGAGCCTGAGTTGTGATTTGCAGAGCTGTCTGCTATCTCAGCCTCAGTCCTGCACAAAGCAGCCCTTGCCATTTCCAAGAAAATGTCATTTTAGAGATAGAGAAAAAATACTCACTTGAAGGTAGCTTAATGCCAGCAAAGCAGTGGCTGCTTCTGAGAGCATTTGTCCCCAGATCTGCAAACAAAGCAATTGTAGGGAAGGTGTTGGAGCAGATCTCCTCAGCTCTCCCTTCCACACCATCCTTGTCATCTTCTTAACTTTCATTGCTCATTGACAAAAGAAAACTGCTAAAAATATAAAAACTATGAGAAAGTGAATTAAAACTGTGCCAGATGGCAAATAACTCTTAATTCAGTAACTGCAACCAGAAAGGAGACAAGAGGAGACAAGTCTAAACTTAGCAGAGGTGGGAGAAAGGAGGTGACTGTCCTGATGCAGCCCAGTGACAAAGCCAGGATCTGCAGTGCTGTCCCTGCACCCAGGGACAGTGGGTCTGGCACCAGCTGAGGCCCCAGCTCACCCTTGAGCCACTCCAGGGCTCAACTTTTGAGTTTGTTTCTTTTTAAATCATAATAATAAAAAATTATATACATATATATAGATATATATACGTGTGTGTGTATATATATATTTATATTTGGTGACATGCAATGCTTCTGTTCAGAATACAAAGAATAAGGTGTCACAGCTGTCACAGCTGCAAATGCCCCAAATTATTACACAACAAGGAGTACATTTAAATTTATACCCAATTTATCTGGAAGCCTCTGACAAATGTCTATCAGCTCCCACAGGAGGTGGACAGGACCCAGCTCTAATGCACTTCTGCACATTGCTTTCCTACAGTTTTGAGGCAACAGAGACAGAAACAATCATTATCTTTTCAATAAATACAAAACAATAAAATAATACCTAAGTGGTTCCAGTCCATCAGATTATCTACCCCTGGCACCTCCTCCTCAGGGGAGGGCTCAGTGAAAAAACTGCTGCTGTCATTAGAGCCATCAGCACCCTGGAACAGTCACCCTGTCAGGAACAATTCAGCATCTGCAGCAACTGCACACACTGAGTGCACTTTGCAGTCTTTGTGTTTCAGATGGGAATTAATGATCCTTCTGGAGCAGAAGGACAAGCCATGCTGACCTGTGAAACCCCCAGGTTAGAGTGCCCACTACAGGAATCACTTGAAAAAAAAAAAAGGATGATTAAGGCTTCATAATGAAACAAGAAGCTCTTGTCCTCCTGTTGGATCCTGGCTTCAGCCTACAGAGCATCACAAAGCACAAAGAAGCTCTTGACTTCTTTGTTGTTTGTTTGTATGTTCCAGGTGACTGCACAGTAACATTGTAAGAAATTATTTGAGTTGCTGTTTTCCTGACAGGGTACCACACAAACCAGCACAACTGCTTTTGGGGATTGGTTCCAGCATGAATGAAGCCACTTGTGTTTACTGCAGTCATCCAGATGCTGAGCAGTTCTGTGATTCTGGAGAAGCAGAACTGGAAGGCAGCATTTCCCTGCTCTGAATGGATGTGTTTTCAAACATATTAGAGTTTCCATAAGTTTCCAGAGTTATCAAAACTATAGAATTAAAAAAAAAAGTTAATGGTGTTAGGCATCAATTAGAAAAAATCAGAGTTGCTGCATGTACAGCAACATGGAGAAGGAGGAGGGTTAGGGAGGGAACCAAAGCAACCCTTGCTGTACAAACTCAGGGGGGTGGATTTATACCTTTATCTTCTTTTCCTGAGCTACAGTGGCACTTGGGTCAGCCAGACAGGTTATTATTACTGCTCCACACAAGCTGAGATAAAAGCTTTCATCTCCTCCATAAAGAACAAGGGTACACTCGAGGACAAAGCAGCCCAGGACAAGCATTAGAATCTCAGGGCTCCCTGGGTGCAATGTCTATTTCCTGTGCAAACATCAGCTCTGTGTGGTGACAGAAGAATCAACCCACAGGAGGTGGTGCTGGAGCGAGGAGAGAGCCAGCCCCCAGCTGCCCCTGGTTGGGAGCAGAACCCAGGTGACAGACACAGTGCCACCAAGCTGAGGCACTTCAGAGCCCTTCAGCATCACAACCCCCAGGCTGCATATACCCAGAGCTCATCCTGCCCAGGGATTCCACACAACTGGCTCCAAACCTGGGAGAGCTCTGAATAAGAGCAACATTTCCTTTCCCCCTATAGATATAATCCATCTCCAAACTGGTGCCCACTTGAAGCTCTTGTAATGCCCAAGGACCCATGGATGTGCTGATAAATGCTCAGCACCCTACAGCTCCTCCAGCAGCACCCAGCCCTGGTTTTGGGAGTCCAGAGGGCTACCATGGGTGTGCTGCAACCTCTAAAGGCGGAAAAAACCTCTCCCATCTTTCCCATGGCTCATAGGAGTCCCAGCCCGTGTTCTGCTGCCCAGGAGAGACAGGAGGGCTGAGGTTTCCAGACTCTGGTGGAGAAGACAAGAACTTGGGTCTGGAGACAAGAATGACTGTGGTTCTGGGGGGCTTGGGCTTTGGGGCTTTTTTGAGTGCAAAGGAAGAAAAACTGCAAGTGAAATAAAGTGCAATTTCCAGCTCTTACACTGAGGACACCACAGTAAAATCCTGCTGCTCCCTGCTGTCAAGCTGACACATTTTCAATCTCCCCTGAATCGCTTCTGAACATCTAAATGAAACTTTGTATTGAATATAAATGGGCAGTGGTGCTTGCTTAGCTCTAACATGTGCTTTTATTTAATCTTGGGGGTTGGTATGAGAAAAACGTTTCCCAGACAATAGGAAGGGACAAGGTGAAATCCTGCAAAGTGAGGTTCTGCCAAACTGTCTCCAGACTTCCAAGGATTCAAATTACTAATTAGGTTCACGTGAAAGTGGGACAGGAGATGTGCAAGAAGATGGCACAGACCTTACCCATTTCTCCTAAATAAGCAGGTAAGAGCAGGAAACTTACTGGTGCTGAGATAAAAACACAGGAGGGCAGAGAGAACAAAATGAGAGGCACCATCACCAAGGTGATTTTTAAATTTTTCTCCAGTTCAATACATTGCAGCTTACATTGCAAGCTGGGCATAATATAAAATATCTACTGTGTTCAGCACCACCAAGTAAATATTGCTTTTGGTGTCCACACAACTGCATTTCCTAATTTTGAGCTTTTTATCTTTAGCAGCCCCATGTTATGTTCTCTTTTTCACAGTTAAGAGTACCTGATGCTACCTGGTTGAGCAGTCACCAAGAACCCAAATCTCTCATGGTATTTCCACTGCAATAACAGCCTGAACTGAACGGGACAATCTTTGTACAATCTTGCTTTGGAAAAAAAAAAAAAAAGTAACTGCAAAATGACATTGGTTTCTGCTGTGTAGTTAAAATCAGTGTATAGTGCACATCTGTTACAATGCAGCTGACTGAATGAGAATACCATGCCAAGGGAATTGCTTTCCCTTCAGGCATTAATTATCAGTGCATCTCAACTGTTCTCCTCCACTCTTTACATTCTCTGACATTTCATATCTTCCCTTGATTGGGAGCAACCATTCTATAAAAAGATTATTTTGGCAGTAATTGGGAATAAAACTGACGAGCATGGACTGTCATCATTTGGAAAATTTAGCCTCCAAGTGCATAGCTACAGTTTTTGGATGCCTGACATACTCCCTTGCTGCCCTAAAAAGTTATTTTGCATGTAATGAGTCTTTGTAGGCTAAGGCATGTAAAAAAAAAAATAAAATTAAAAAGCCTTGTAACAGAGAGCAGCACCCTACAGAAGTGAGAAAGACTGGATCATGTGTGAGGGAAACAGTTGCACCCAGGAAAAGAAATATCTTTTTGTGAGAATCTTACATATTCAATTCATTTAAATGATAACCAAAGCAGGCAAGTTATTTTAAAGACCATCTGAGTATTTGTGTCACAGCACGAAGCTCAGTGCTTTAATTAACTGCAACAGGAGGGAAAGCTTCCCATGCCTCACCTGTTGTGCAGGGAAAACAAAGGTTTTACCTTTCATAGCCTATGAAAAATAGCTGCACCACCTACTGTACAGCCTGCAGTATGGGAAAGGGAAAATCTAAATCCCAGACATCTAAGATCTCCCTTCTCTAATTTGAAGCTACAGCCACTTTTTCTGCAAAACCTCCAGATGACCCAGTACATCCACCCACATTTTGATTATGATGATGTAGAGCTCCAGCCTGCTGTCAGATTCCTGCAACATTTAATATCCAAATTAATAAAAAATTCCGACTACTCATCAGTTCCATGAAGACCAAACACAGACACAGCATTTCTTGTAGCCCTGCAGAATACATACTTTGCCCCAAAAGCTATTCCTAATCACAAGTTTTGGAATAAATAATTAATTGATATTCCTGTGCTAAAGGAATCATCATTAGTCATCTATAGAAGTTACATAAAGAGTATTAGTCTAGAAAAGCCCAGGATGAGATAAATGAGAACCACACCTTCATCAAATCATCCAAAGGAAGCTATAATGATGTGCCCAGGAGTTCTGCTTGGGATATGCTCAGCAGGAACCAGATGTCAAGCCAGCCTTATCTCAGACATGAACACTACAGCAGTGTGCAAAGCTCTGCTTTGGTTTGGGAGGGTGCTGCAGGTTTTCAGAGTCTGCTGGGATTCAGAATAAGGGGGGAAACCAAATCCCAAAAGTCCTGCAGAAAAGGAACACCTTGCTTTCCTTTACCCGAGGCACCTTTGTGCTTCCTCATGGCTGATGCTTTTCCTTTCCTTCAGTCTCCTAAACTTTTTTATTTCAGGTCTTTCCACCTCATCTTTCCCCTCAGAGGCACAACCTTGCACCACAAGGAGACTCTTTACTCCATCCCTGCCTTTCCACACTCTCGCCATGTTATTATTCTGCAGGGTTCCCCAGCCAAGCAATGCATGAGGTAAGTATCACACCTGAAAGAGTGGCAGGAAAGGAAGGCACAGCATCCTCAGGTCTTCCTGTTAGCAGTACAAAGGATGAGGGGAAAGTGGTCTGTGGCAGCCTAATTAATTCCCTGCTACCCTGCAATACTACCTTGGGATTTGTAAAAACTTGAGAGGAAACATTTACTATTTGGAGATTGACTTAGTGGGGAAAAACCAAACAGTGTAAACTTGAGTGAAGAACTCCAAATGATACACATCTTACACACATATAAACTCAGCTACCAGAAAGAGCAGTGATTAAATGAGACTGGCAATTTCCAAATTAAATTTATTTCCAAAATGTTTAAGTACAGAAGTAAAGGAGGCCTGCACAATGGATAGCAGTCTATGCTTACACCTAAGTGGGTTTCATATTGAAAAACATTGGAGTAGCACTCCTACAGCAAGATGAGGCTCCTGCCTTCTGATAACCACTCATCTTGTTTAGGAGAAGAACGATGATATCAGTCATAAAATATTCAAGTTTGGTTTTTTTCATTTTGATCATAGTAAATGTGAAAGGATTGGAGAAAACAAGCTCTAACAATCAGCTATTTTTATACAAGTTCTGTGCCACGTGGTAACTTTATTTGGTTGTGTTTTACTATGAGATTGACAGCCACCTCCTGAGGATCTTCACTGGTACTGTGAAGATTTATGTTCTTTGTACTGGTTTGATTAACCCAAAGCCAAAACCCTGACAAACTTTTTGATCCTGTCCATATGCTGCATTTCTCTATTCTTAGTTTACAGTGACAGAAATGAACACCTGTTTTCAAAAAGTTGGATTTTTGTTTTTAACCTTTCCTCCATCAGCTTTTCCTGCATATTTCTAGGAACTTTTTAACTGATCAATCAATCAATCCATCAATAATAAAAAAAAAAAAAAACATTGAAGATTTGGAACTCCTGATGCTGGGCTTATCCTGCCAAAGTTCTTTTACTTACCAAGTAACAAAGGGGGAAAAGAGTCACTCTTGCTGTTCTGGAGAGCTGCCAAGCTCCCAACAAAACCTCACACGTGCTCCTGAATTCCACATCCAGCTCTGCTGTGTGGGCACTTGGCCACTCTGGTATATTTTAGTGGTAAAGAGCTCAAGAGAGACTGGAAGAAGAGATGTATAAAAGGAGTGTGACTTTGCACAGCCCCCAGAACCCTAACTGCAGGGCGAGTAGAGGAACCCCATTTCCTTTACCTGTAAACACCTCCTTTGCAGCAGCACTGGTGGGCTGATAGAAAAGCAGGCACTGTTGTAGCAACAGAAATGAAGAAACCTTTTCATATATTAAGAATTTACATGTGCTATCCATGAAGAATCAAGTGGGGTTTGCTGAAGGAGGAAATAACTAGTGAGTGCAGAAATGTACAGTACCCAGGGGAGGGGCAGCACAGGGAGGCACAGATCTCCTGTACACAACCCAGGCACAGATAGGAGTGTGGAAGTCCAGGCTCAGGTAGCCCTCCAGCTACACCTCAGGACAAGGGCAGAGGACAAAGGTTTGAAGCCCAGCAGTTAGCAGCAGGCAGACTGAATTCCAAAGCCAGCCCAGCCAGCTCCCTGCCTGCTGCTGACAAACTTGTGACAGTGAAGCTGGAGCTGTACAGATGCCACATGGCACCTGGCCAGGCAGCAGAAAGTTATTGTGTGGAATTTCTGGTCTGCAAACACACTACAACAAAGCTGCCCCCTGCCAGCTCCAGCTGGAGCTGCCCATCCACTTACACCAGTGCCCAACCAGGGCCTGCCCAGGCAGGTAAGGGGAGCAGGAACCCGGTTCTGTCATTAGGAACAATCCAATAATGAAGCCAAAACTGGAAGGGTCAAAACCAGACAGGGTCTTATCCCTGTGAAGTAAAACCAAACCTCTGCTGTCAGAACACTCAGAGGATATTTAAGTGGCATTTTTCAACATCTCACATTTGCAACTTATTTTGGTGCCTTCTCAGTCTGGCTCTTCCAGCAGTGCTGGAAGTTTGTGCATCATAAAGATCAAAAGCTACCCAACAACAGGAACATTCATTTTTGTTTCCCTACCACTATCTCATTATAATGACATTCATCTTCTGCTTGTGGAACAACAGGCAGGTCTCCCTGCTGGGGCTGTGAATGGGCCAATTCATTACTTGTCCCCATGCAAGCAATCTGGAGGGAAAGGCAGCTCACACTCATGTCACTGTGTGCTGAGTGGGCACAGCACAGCCCCAGCTGCTGGCATCACTTCCTAATTAAAGGGATGCAGATGCTGACAGGTCCTTTAGACCTCATGCTTATGCACCTTAAGGGTAATAATAAGTGACAGATCCAGGCCCGTGGATTGCATTGCTGGACTGATTTCCTATTTCTGCTAGCCTGGTTTTATACTGCTTTTTATACTTCTTTTATATGCTGACATTTGAGGGAGAGCCATGTCAGCCCATAAGCCCCACAGAGATTCAAAGGTGTAAAACCACTGCAATTAAGAGCTATTGCTCCATCCCAGTGGTTAATAAACAAGTTAAAAACACAGAGAGGGATCATAGAGGAGGTGGGGTAGGGGAGAAAGAGCTTTACTTAAAGTTGGGTGCATCTTCTAGAAGCAGTATGTTCAAAAGAAGATCCCAAACTTGATATTTATGCACTGGCTCCTCAAGCTCCAGCCCTGGTACCCCAAGCTCTGGTAAATGAAGGCAAGGTTTGGGAATCACCTGGCTCCCAAAGGAAGCAGCAACAACCTTCTGTTTGTCCACTGGAGCTGGAGTCTAATGGAACAGTAGATTGAAAATCTGCTCAAAAAACCAAAAAAACTCATCCAGGAAATTCTTTTTTCTGAACTGTTCTATAAGTAATTGAGTATAATTGACAAGAATCTCACTTAAAAAAATAGCAAAGTCATCTTAAACTTTTAGTTTGAATTTAAGGTAAAAATTGTCCATGATCTGATGCAATCAATACAAAAGTCACTCCCAATCCTGAGCAAATACAGAACAACAAAAGAGAAAGGCAGACAAAAAGGAGCAGCTGGCTGCTGGAGCTCACTGAACTGTGACACTGAAGCATTTAAATGTTTACAACTGTAATGGGTTTTGCTCCAAAGTTTTCTGCATTGTCTACAAGATGCTGAAGGTTGACTTGAGCTAGAGCAAATGAGCTCCAGAAATGACAAAGTCAGTCCCCAAAGCCAGGTGCCCAGCAGTGCAGCCACAAGTGTGCAGAGTGCTGGGCAGAACAAAGCTCCTCCCAGGGCAGGATCCAGACATCACTACAGGGAAAGTGCAGAGAAGGGGCTGTGTAAATTTAATCCTGCTCATTATGAGAAGGACACTGAGCCAACACAAATGCTACACTTTGCTGATCGATTTCAGAGCCTGTTTACGATTTTTTAATCTTTTGGGGTTTTTTGGCTTGAAACACTCAGATGAATCTACGGCTGGAAAACAAACAGCTCTTTATCTGCAGCATCCCCAGGGATCACACACAGCTCTGCATCCTTGGGGGAATGTGAGCAGCAAATGATTCACCACTCCTAGGGTGGAAAGGAGCTTAATTAACAAAAAGCAATGTTTTTACAGAGGCTGTTTCTTTCCTCAGGTTGATGGTGCACACTATTACCAGTCCATGCTGCGTGCTAGAGCTGTGGCCAGGCCCTGCACTGACTTCCCCAGTGCTTCCTTCCCACCTCAGCACCAGCAGAGCATCCAGTTCCCTGGTCAGACACAGCAGCTCAGTGTTCCTCTTCTTTGCTGCTGTTCCAGCTCTGCTCACATATAAAGCACTCACTTGTGTACCATTCTCCTGCTGGGCTGAACAGCAACATTTCCATCTCTTAATAATCTTGTATATTTGTAATAAAAGCTTCAACATGTTCAGAAAATGATCCAGAAGCCCCAGGACATACTTTTAGTATAGTAGCCCTGGGTCTCACCTCCAGTCTCAGTTCTTTATCTCTTCAACTTGCTGTGTTTGGTGATGTCAAATACATTCAACACTGGTGACTTCCCACATCCATAGCAAGTGAAATCCTGTGGCATTCCCTAATCATTTTAATGTTAAATTTAGTAGAATCAAATTAATTGAAGGTCACCAGTTGTTTTTTTCTCTCTCTTTTTTTCTTTTTTTTTTCCTAATAATTTGAAGTGCCCCCACTGTCTATCAGCATGGGGGAAAAGAAGACAATTTTGTTAAAGCTGAAGGAATCAGCATGAGATAAGTGAAGGTTAAATGTCAGGATGGGGACTGGAGGCTTAATCTTCCTCCAACAAGCAGCAGACCAGCAAAAAGAAGAGAAAAGAGGTATATGTAATCACAAAGGGGCCAAAAAGAGGCCTTGCATCAAAAATATGATTGCAAATTAAAATAGAGATTTTGATCAAAGATTACATGATTTCCAGTTTATGACTAGTCAGAGATCAGACTTTTTTGCAATGGGATAAGCCAGTGAAATGAAGCAAAATGAGTAAATCTAGAGCCAGCCAAGAGGTGCTGTGAGGAGGGGATGGTCTGTGTGACTGGAACTGGGGAAACATGCTCCAAACCAGCTGCTAAATCCCTGAAGGGACCTGTGAAGATCAGGCAGCCCAGCTCCCTGCCTCAGGCTGCACAAAGCCCTGTCCAACCTGACCCTGAATTTAACTTCAGCATCATCCTCCTAAAAGAGCAAATGGAACAGGCTGGGAAGCACACAGGGACTTGAATGGCATCTTTCACACAAAGCAATCTGCCAGTATTTTAGACTACAATAAGTTCCTGTTGATACAAAGCAAGCATGGGTGAAGCTCAAATAGAAAATGAGAAAGTAATTTTTCTATGTAAGATCCTAAATCAAACACAGTTAACAAAGCTGAGAAATGTAAGTAGGTTACTCTGGATCACAAAGAGTTCCTGAATTAGCAGTTCCAAAACGTTAGAAGAAAGAGGACAACAATGTAACATTTCCAAACAAATACCAGTGAAATGGAAGGGTTATTACTGCATTTCCTTTGTGACAACAAAAGGGGTTGTGAAGAAAAAGAGCAGCCTCCTCAGGACATGTGCTGCTTTTATCTCTAGGAGTAGGCACCAAGATTTTATCATGTGCATTTCATATTTTCCCCAGTTTCAGCATTATCAGTGTGAGCAGCATCCTGTCACTGCCACTCCCTGGAACAATTCCCCAGCCCAGAGGAGAAGCCAGAGCCATGGGGAGGTGGCACTGGGACAGCAGCACTGCCCCCAGCTCAGCTGCTGGCACCTCTGTGCTGCTGCTCTCTCTGACACTGCTCTATTTAACTATTGACCAGTTATTTATTGCTTAAAACATGTAAAACACTGAAGAAGAGGTCACAGAAGCCCAAACACTGAAGAAGAGGTCACAGAAGCCCAAACACTGAAGAAGAGGTCACAGAAGCCCAAACCAGTACCACCTGCAGCAAAAATATCCTTGATGTATCTGAGGAAAGAGAAAGCCAGTGGACTACACAGGAATTACTTTTAGATGATAACATAAGAGAGGGAAATGTCTGGTTTTTCCTCAGTACTTCCAACCATGCTACAGTGGAAAGTTTATTTGTTATCAGGTTTCAATATGAATTATTAGAAATGTAATGATTTATTTATTGTAAACTCTGTAAAGTTTTCAAGAAGTAAAAATATTTTAAATTCAGGTGTTTGCATTCTGACACTGCACCTTTCCTGGAGCAGTGCACATCACCAGCACCTTCTTGTCCAGTGCTGGGTAAGATATGCAAATCCCCCACCAGTCCACATTTTTATACCCAGTTAAAGAAATTTGCATATGTGAATTATAAAGAAAGAACATGCACGAAGAAATCCCTGCATCATCACCTTTTATATTCCTCCAGAAGGGAAGGTTTTTATAGGATTTCCAATACAGAGAATTGCCAGACTCCCAGGACAACTGCCTGTGCTCTCTATCTCAGACTAACCTTAAATAGTATTCTATTTGGTATACCATATGCCTCAACCTCTCTGTCTGCCACCTGCAGCTTTTCGTTTCTGAACTGCAGAAAATAGTATGCTAAATAGCAACAAGTCTGGTGGTGAAATCACATGAGATTTCTCTGCTCAGAGCAGAGGGATGTTGGATTAAAAGCACACCTCTAAGAGTCTGCATTTTGAAGACTATTTAACAAACCCACCCATCCCAGGGTGGAGACACGAGGCCTCATGACACTGATGTCCTCTCAAAGCAAAGGTGCTGCAGGGAAGCCTGGCCCAGCAGCCTGCTCCTCATCAGGCTCCTCCATCCAGCTACCTGGTAGTGGTGCTGCTTAGGGAACATGGCTTCAGTCTGCAAACCTTTCCTCATCTGGGAATTCATCTTCTAAAGCCAAAGATGGATGGGGCTGAATGGGTCCAAACTATCAAGTTCAAGAAGAGCCTGCAGTGGGGAGGCTTTGTAACATGGATGTGCTATGGACAAGAAACACACCAAGAAGAAAACACTGACATTGCCAAACAGGACATTAACTCTGAAGCAGTTCATCTGCAGCAATGCCAAATCTACCACTTCCCACACCTCCCCTTCTATTCCTCCCTGCCGTGGATGGCACAGCACTATGGGACAAAACACCTCCAAAGTTAGGAAAACTGCATTCCTTTAATCCTCAGATTAGGAAAAGATTTCTACCTGCCAGCCCCAGGCCCACATTCCAGCACCCTCAGTTCCTCCAAAGTGTTCCCAGCACTCTGACAGTGCACCCAGTGCCTCCCTAGTGCTGCTGGGGAGCCCTGCACTGCAGCAGTGATGCATGGCTGTGACTCTCAGACAGTCCCCAGCACCAGCTGCATCAGGGTCTTGATCCAAGGGAAGACCAAGCAATTTAAATTTCTGTGTTACTGGGAAAACATGATTAAACGTGACACTACCTCTTCCTCAGTGACATGGTATAAATCTCCTCACAATAAGGTATCTTTTTTTGAAAGCTTTATCAGAAAAAAAGGTGTTGCCTTATGTCCAGCTCACTTATAACCTTATCTGCCCCTGGAAAGCACAGCCAAGGTGGATTCGCCCCCACGCAGCCTCCAGCTTCAGTGCAGCTGTGTTTCTGTTTCTGCAGGACCCTGGGGACTCAGCCCTGCATTACATTTGCCCAGGACAGCAGTGCCCTGGCCATTAACTCCCAGTCCCTGTCCAGGTTTGCAGCCACCATCAGCGCTCATCACACACAGGAGCATGGCCAGGAATCATCCACCAGTGCTGTTCCTTGCTCTAACATCTCCAGATACTGTAGCCCTGACACAAAATGCACTGAGGCCTGCAGAACTCTTTTTTTTCATTTCATCACTGAAACTTGGTATTAAGTTTCACCTCCAGAAATAGTTCTTGCAGCTCAGGCAGTTCATTTTCTTCCTAAGCAGTTTGGCAGTTGATCAACCAGCGCTGCTATGAAAAGCCAGCATTTGGTGATGGATGATCTAAGAGCTGGTTAATTGGACTGGGAAATAGTTTAAGCACCCTATTAGGACTAAATGAAAATTTGCAGTTTTGTCTCTCTCCTCAGCTGTGAAATGAAAAGGAGAGGCTCAGCCCATCTGCTGAGCACCCAACACTGCCAGGGGTCCCACTGCTCCTCAGCAGTCGCGTTAGAGACTGATTTGTTTTCTTCCACTATTGAGGGGACCTCGGGGGAAGCTCCAACCCCTCTGCCTTGATGCATTTCTTCTATATTTACAGAGAGGACTTCAGCCTCCTGGGCTGTCTGGAATTTGTCATCCACACAGGAATTCAACCCCTTTTAACAAAAGCTTAGGATACGATTAACCTCTGCTTCACATGCTCTGAAAATGAGAAATACTCCCATTTTAAATTATTCATGACATTATTAAAAGTCAAAGCACCATTTAATGAGATAGCATTTTAAAAGGATGATTGCATTAACAACAGAATACCACAGTCTTATAAAAACATCTCTCTCTTTTAGTCTGTCTTGAAACTGAAATCACTGAGCTTGGAGCTGAGGACAACACTCCTCTCTGATACACAAATCAATACCTGATTTAATTTTGCTGTATTGCTGCTTTTGCTCCAGTCTGAGGTCAGACAAGACCCTCAGCAGATCCTCTTTTCTCTTCTCCCAAGTCAGGTTCACTCAACACACACCTGGTTTTGAATTCTAACCTTCAAGCTCTCTCCAGCTGCAGGGCAAGCGGGAGACGGAGAGCAAGGCTGTACCAGGAGCAAGCTATTTATTCTCTTTCTGGACTGCAGCTTGTTGTAAGGTTTTTCCTCTCAGATCATCTTCTGAAGATGCCAACAAAATCACGATGGAAACGGCGGAGCTAAAAGCCTTATTATGCACAAGTGCTCTGCACATCAAGGTGGCTCTGACAACAAACCACAGTGGGCTCTGAGCACAGCCTGCACACCTCCCTGCTAGAAATGCTGCTCTGTACACACCAGGGCTTTGGATCATTAGTTTAAGTTTTAGGGGGAAAACAGAGTAGAAAATGCAGCATTTCATCTATAGTAGACTAAGAAATTTTTTTTACTTTCCTTGCTCAATGTTCTCTGAAATCCATCAGATATTGTCCAGGCTTCAACAGTCATTTTTTTCTCAGAGACCAATATGAGACTGATTTCCAAATACATGGTACTGGCTGATATCCAAAGTTGCATGTACCAGTCCCAGGGGATAACCTCTCATGCACATGTATGCACCCTTTTAATTCCCCATCTTTTCCTAATAGTGGAAGAATTTCTGAAAATTCTTAGCCTCAAGATAGAAATCCAAGTACAGCCTTTCCATTTAATCTCCATCTTCTACTCTGCCTTTTAAACCTCCCTGTAATACCAATGCAAGGACTTGATGGCTGTTTTGACTTGTAGGCTGGAAAATAGCAATAGTTCAATTAGAATCAGTAAGAATTTTACTAGTAAATGCTAACACATTATTTGAAAATTAACTGCTGATTTTTATTCTCCATGGGTCTCTAAGGAGACATTCATTTTTTAGAGGATTTATTTAAAAGCTAAAAAAAAAAAAAAAAGCTGAAATGGATTCTGTCTTGTAGGCTGAAAATGTTTAAATCTCAATTGAAGAACGAATGGAAACCTGGGTTTTGCTGGAGATTAAGCAGTTATGCAGCCACCCTTCCCTAAAAGGCTTGTTGGCACACAGCTGAAAATGGACCCTGACTCCTCTCTGTCGTGCTGCTCTCCTTTGGGTCTGGGATAGGTTCTGTTCATGTCCCTGAACCAACAGACTGAATGACTTAACACAGAAAATCTGTCTTGGATGGGCCCAGCCTCTGCTCCCCAGTCAGTTAAAACCAGCACTGATTTGCCATTTCTTACCACTTCTCACTGGGGAATAAATCTGTCACCTGCAGAACTTCTAGTGAAGCATTTCTTCTTCAGGATACAGAAATAGAAATATTTTAGAAATTAAGCAAATATATCAGAAGATCCCAATTAAATAGAAAAAATTAGCACCTGGAGAATTGTATGGAAAATAAACCTACCCAGAAGTGTTTATTATTTCTTAGTAAACAGACATCCTGGAAACAAAATTACTGCTTTCTGCAAACAACTAAAGGATTTGTCAGTAAGCTGAAAGCAAACCAAACAAAGCCACCTGAGTTATGTTTATATGAAAGTTTACTCCAAGTGCCAGTCTCATCAGGTTTCATTTGCACAGCCAGGGTCACAATGGGCTCACAACAAGGCAGCTTCTTGAGCAGAACTGAAGATACATCCTCAAGGCACCAAAATTGCCTTCTGCACTTTCTTTCCTTGCTAAATGGCCCTAAAAGCAAAAAATCTCTCAACTTGAAAAAGCGTTTTTTCTCCTTTATGCACTGATGGTTAATTCACCCCACGGAAAAAAAGCCCAGCTTTAGAGACCAATTTTACAGCTGGAATTGAAAGAAGTAGGAAGAACAATCACTCCATTCAAGGCGTTACTGCTTGACTTAAAGAAGCCCCAGCTTCAAAAGATTACATGATCTACCAGAAGAAAAGCCCAGTCTTGAGATGTTCAAGAAATTCTCTACTGAATGTCTATGGGTTGAATACCCAGGCATTGCCAACACCACCACCAGAGCAGAGCCCTCTGAGAGGCTCAGCTGGGCTGCAAATACTGCACTGAACTAAAGCCCCTTTGGTTGCTTTGTGGGAAGCAAATGGAAAGGCAGGAGAGAGCACAGCCCGGTGCTGGCTGCTCACTGGGTACACACTCCCTTCCTATTGTTTGCTGCTGGGGTTTTTTCCCTGCTGTGCTACAATTCCCTTCTGATTCCTCATTTTCTGGACGTAAAAGTCAATTTTGCCTCTTGGTGTACGCTCAAGTGCTACTGAGGAATTAAACACATCCGCTTGTCCTAGCAACGGGAGGAGTCTGGAGCCATCTGCATTCTAATTACTGTTCCAACAGGTATCATATAAACACACTTTAGAAAAAAATTAATCAGTGATATTGCTAACACTTGCCTTGCTCCATTTTCAACAACCAACTTTCTGAGTGAGTCAAGGGGATGATAAATCTCTGCAGTGATACTCATGAATATGGAACCAAGCATGCATCAATACACTTGCTCCAATATGCATCCCCAGAGGGATTTTGTGCATTTCTGTGATGATGGGAAGAGCACAGAGACATCCACATTATGGTTCTTGTGTACACAGCTCCCCAAAAAAAGCTCTCCTCGTGCCCTCCTGTGCGTGTGCTGGCACACAGGAGAGCTCCTCCTGAGCTTGCAGGATGCTGGGCTGACCCATCCCATCTCCTGCAGGAACACCTCCCTGCAGAGCTCCTCTGCTCCCACTCCATGGACTGCCAGGCACAGCAGTGTCCCTGCAGAGCTACATGCTATAAATGAAATATCCTCCAAGAACTATCAGAGTGATGACAAACTCTGGAGTATGAAGAATCAGGAAAGCCCCACAGAGCTGGAAGTTACAAGAAACAGATAGGAAAACACGGGCTGTCAGGGAGAGATGGAGTGTGAGAAACTCATCCAGTGAGCCCTAAGCATCCATCATGGGAATATCATCAAATCACTGGGGTTTGTACTCAGATGAATAAAAGAAAATATCAAAGTAAAATGTTCTTCCAGAGCCACATACCTTTGGTCCTAGTTTTCATTTTGGTAGTTCAGCTGAGGGGAAGTGTTCACAAAGTGTGCCCACCCAGCAAAAGTCTGAGTAGTTTGTGTTCCCTCTAGTTTTACTTCAGATATTTGCTGTTTCCACACACTCTTAGTTATTTTTTTCTGACATACATCAACATGCAACACATTCATACAAGATAAATAATTTCCTTTCCATATTTGTAAATATAGTTTGGATTTCACTCTCACACGAGCATGAAGCCACTGAAAGTTTGTACCTAGGGATTTACTGTATTTGCAATTAGAAAATGAATTGGGCTACCCCACTCTTTCAATTTTATTTTTTTTTCCTGGAGTTTCTCATCTGTGTGAAGGACAGGGTTGCACTTACTTGCCCAGCTTGGTGCAGCACAGTTGGGGAACAGAACATGCAGCAGGACCAGCACCACCCCACACAAACCAGGATGTGTCACAGGCAGAGTATTTCCTTGCTGTTCTTGTTCAGGACATTTGAGGAACTGTTTCCAGCCCAGCTGCTGAATTGCACCTCAGCACTGATGAAAGCACCACAGCAGACCTGGAACTCAGAGCAGGCAGCATCACAGCAGATACTGCATGGCACCTTGCACAGCAATTTATTCTGGACATCACTTGTTTCTCCTGAATTGCTTCCTAAAAGGTTACACTCTACAACTATCTTGGCTCAATTAACTGAAGAGCAAGTTAATTGATGCAGAGGCTAGCTAAACACTGGCTAGAGGGCTTTTTCTGACAGATCACCAACCTACCTTTAATACTGCTTCACTATACCACTGCATCTAGGTCTAATTTTCAGTGAACAGAAGGTTGTAGCTCTGCACTCAACAGACATGTAGAGTGTTTTAATAGCTAGTTACTGAGCTCTTCAGTTGTGGTTACAATCTGCTACCATATTTATCTCACCCCATAATTAGCTGCCTGGGGAAAATCTGTATTATTCAGAGGACCTGGGGTGAAAGAAAAAATAGCTCCGCAGGTATGAAACTCATTATTTTTCTTCCTTCCAGAACAGAAAGGTGAAGCAAGGCACACCCCTGGCATCATTATACACATTTGACAATTTTGCTCTGTGCATTGCAAAGTGCTGCCCTGAAAGATGAACAAAAATAGTGCTGCAAAAAAATCAAAACTACTTATTTCTGATACAAGAGAACAGCAAGAAAAACCTTGCACTTAAAGATCTCCACCAGCAAGTCATAAAGAGGCTGCAAGGTACTGTACAATATTTATGAGTATGAGATATATACTATAGATTAATTCAAAACTCCTCCATACATAATTTATGGTCTATTTACAGAGTAAAACAGTCATCACACAACCACCACCACAAATGCATTCACTTAAACTTAAGGGCATTTATAATGACTGCTCAGAAATAAGAGAGCCATAATAACCCAGTCACAGTCAATGACAAACTGACTGAAATGCACAGGAGTAGAGAGAATGAAAATGCACTTTTAAGGCAGCTGATATGCTATACAACTTCAATGCTCTATAAAATCATTCATTTAGTTAGAAATATTTATCTAGTATTAAGTACATTAGTCCAATTTGCAGTAAGAAATTAGTCTCAACTTGTTTTACAGAGTGCTTAAGATTTATGTTTTTATCCTACATTTTATCCTCACAATAACATGCTTCACAAGTTTGGGCTCAACGAATTTGTACCAGAAGAGCATCATTTCCCCTTTTCCTCACAAGTCCTCCCCTGAACAGAGCTACTTTTTCTCTAGTTAATAATGCAGAGCAGTTCTACATTAGGTTTTTTTAAGGTAATGTGTGCAATAAATTTGATGGCCAAAGTCTGATGGGTTGGGAGATACACACAGGTGTAAGGGACAGCTGATACATTTTGATATAACTTAAGGACAGCACTTCCTGAGGGTTTTAAGTATGTGAAAGAAAGCAGCATCCTGTGCCTGCTGGAGTTCTGACACAGAGGGGACAGAGAACGTATCCAGCTCTTGCTGGAGGCGTCCCTGCTGCAGAGCAATTAAAACAATCAGTGCTTTAGTTACACCTCCTGCTACTGCTTCCCAGAACTGAGCTGCCAGATCAAAGCCTCAAACTCTGTGCTACCAGACAGACAGACATTTCCTGACATGGATTTTCCATTTCCATACAAGGGACAGGGAGTATTTCTGGAGGAAGGCAGAGGATGCACTTCCCCCTTCATTAGCTGCTGGAAGGAGCAAACAGTGAAAGGATCTTGTTACCAGAGAGCAGGTTGCTCATTAGAAAAAGATGTTTAAAAAGCAGTAGTGCTGCCGTGAATCACAAGGCCTGAGACACACAATTAGCTTTTGGGGGTTTGGGTTGAATTACTGCAATAAATGATGCTGCGTGCCTTGGCACAAAGCCAACCCATCGTGTTCCTTAACTGCACAAAGTGCTCCAGCCTCTTCTGAACGATGTCTTTTTGCTCTTTAAATGTCTTTATGATGTTCCTCTGCGTACGTACAAATATTTTTAATTGCCATTTAATATTAATGCAGTTTTCAGAATTGGAGATACAGTATTTTATTAATTATTCCTTTTAAAAGTCTGTACCAGCCTCAAAGTTACAGCTGTAGGAAGAGGTGTTTGAGCTGAACAGCCCCAGGAGCCACTGAAGGGTGTAGCTTCCCCTGGACCCAAGACTGGAAATCACTGAGCACCTCAGATGCCCCACTTTTAGTACAAGCTCCCCAGAAATCTGTCATCACCCCATAAAAGATGCAAGAGCTGCCTGGGTCAGCCAGTGCCAGTGTCATGACCTTGATGAACTCTGTTATTTAGATTCTGTTAAGAAGGTAATTATTAGGCTTAAACTAATTTAACTCCTCCACAATTTAATAATTTGTCATTTTTGACATGTTTGATAGCAGATCAATTACTCATGTTTCTAATACTTGATTTGCTGAGCTAATAAATCCTCCAGCATGGCATCCTCCTCGTGCTGCTGTAATTGACTTCTATGGACAAATTTATTTTAGGTGTTCCAGCTTCCCTAGCTGCTGATAACTTTCCTGGCTTTCTTTACCACAATCCCAGTAGGTATTGGGTTATTTAAGAAGATTAGTGAGAGAGGCCATTGAGAACCATGCTCACAGGTACCACTGAAACTCACTGTGGTTTAGAAACTGGTCAAGCAAGAACTTTGAAATTCATTTTGAACGTGGTCCCTCAGACTGCTTCACACAGTTTCATAGATGAGAGTCTAAGGATTATGGGAAAGAGTAAATCTGACACTGCTTAATGTATGCAAAGGACTGGCCTCCACCTCCAAAATCTGTAATTATGTGTGATTTGCATTAATCCTTAAAAGGAAATAGAAATCCCTAAAGGAAACAGAAAAAGCAGATTAGAAGCAATATTCTGCTGACAGTACCTCGACTGATTTGTGTCAGTTATGATTATTCCCACGTTTTTGTGAAAGTACTTTTCACTCCATCATTTAGGAAAAGGGGGATGTTGGCTGCTAGGATCCCTCAGAGCTAACCCAAAGCACTGCAGCATTTCCCAGGAAAGAACAACCTGTCCTGAGGTTTAGCCAGTGAAAAGTCTGTTACATTAACACAGCTTCAAAACACGAACTTCAAAGCTACCAAAAAGCAACACAAGAGAAGGAATTTCTCATTATGCTTTCAAGATGCTGCTGAAATAAAGCTATTAAACTGAGTGCCTGGTATGTGCAAAAGGTTGAACTCTTCCAAAGACAAACCACGTGTTCCCCTGGACTGCTGCTGCAACAACCAAAGGTCACTGGTGATGACAGGAGTCAGAAATTGGGCTGTTTTCTTCTGTCAGGGGTTGAGAGCACGTTTGTCAATACAACTTCAAGCCACATTCTTAATCTGATGGGAACATCTTCAGAAATATTTCTGGCAATTGATGAATAATGATTCAAGTCAAGGCAGAAGAGCTGTCATTAAAAGCAGGTTATGGTCACCTCCACAGGCTGCCAACAAAGCTGCTTCAGCTCTCATTTTCCAAATCACTGTTGGTGACTTCAGACAAAAAAAATTTCCACCTATCAGAGACTTTCATTTGGCCCTAGATAGAAGCAGAGCTTAATGCTGATGGACAACACATACTAGAAGAAATCTCTGTGCCATCTGAAAACATCCTGGATCTCAATGCATTAAAAGATGGGGAATGATCTCCAAAAGCAAGAAGAGTCACCAGAACTCATCAGGAAGAACACAGGAGATGATGGATCAAAAGCCTCCAGCAACCGTGTTACCATTCAGGGACAGGACAAGCACAAGTGCCTGCCCAGGCATGGGATTTAAACATCTGGAACTGCCCAGGCTGGGCTTTGTGCTGGTGCTGTGGGCAGGACACACTTCCCCTGGGGAATTATCAGTGTTCACCTTTGGGAAACTGCTCCCAGCAAGCATCAGTGGGAGCACAGCATCACTGCTCACTTGGGAACCTCAGGGGACTACCTGTGTGGGAAATGCACTGTAATGCTGATCCTCAAGGAAAGCTGACACTGATAAATTACTAATAAAATGCAAGAGTATTTAATTGGCACATTGTTAGGAGAACATTAACTTCCAACTGTAATCCAGTGAATAAATTAGCATAGCCAACAAGCTGAGGACTGACATGCATTATCCTGTACTTCACACTGACTTTTTAATTATTCAGAAAGCAAATAAATTATTTTCAAATTTGCATTTTTTCTGTTTCATGTTGTCCTTGTGTCTTTTAAAGAGATTTCAAATATTTTTCCTTTTGAATTCAAGGCTACCGAGCATTAGTAATTCCTCTTTTATTTTTTATTCCTCCAGAACTATATAGATGGGAACAGAATTCATTGCAAGATTTTAGTCATGTTTGTAAAGCCTAAAACTTTAAAGTTTCAATAACACAAACAACAACTCTCCAGAGCGTGCTGATGTTAGTCTAAAACACATCTATAGATTTCAATATGGACTATTTACTGGTTTTCAGCTCCTCTGCCCAAATAAGATGCTAGCCATAAAATCTAAGTAACCACAATGTGATGTGGGTCAGCTTAATTACTTTTTTTTTTTCTAACTGCCAGCACTTTGAACTTAAGAGAAAAGCCCATCTCTATACAGAGCTTTGTTCTGAGTCTCCCCACTCTTGCCTCTTCCCTTACCTATTATTCACAAACTTGAGCATATCCATCTCTAGTTCCTCCTTTCAGACTATTTTTAGCCAGGCAAATGTCAGTGTACAAATATAATTAAAAATGCAATTAACATTACCCACTATAATGAGATGTTTAATCACCCTTGAAACTAGGCCTTGTGAAGAACCAATAAACTTTAAAGTGCTTTTGTTACCAATCAAAGTAAGCATCATAAATATCAGACTGTTGGCATTTCCCACAGCCAAGGGTCTGATAGTCAGGACACCAGAGCCAGGATAATGCTTTGCCATTAACCTAGTGGAGAATGTTGAAGAGCCCTCAGCTTCCCTCCTCCTGTCCCACACCTGCCAGCAGCAGCACCCTTCAGAGAGGACAATGTCCTGAGTGGGGCTGGCAGCACCCAGCCCACCAGGGCCCAGCCCCTCCTGGACCTGCTGACTCTGACCATGCTGTAGAGAAGCTGTTCTCCAAAGATCCCAGGTCTTCTTTTGAGAAAACGTTTCTGTTTAATAGAATTCTGAAACTGTGGTATCAGGAGGGAACTGGATTACAACCCAAACATCTCCTAAATATTGAAACACTTGCCCAGAGACTGGAGAAGGAAACTCAGCCCCACGCTGCAGTTACACAGCACCAGGGCTGTTTCATCCCCACTCACTGAGCAGGTGGCTTTTCTCTGACAACAAAGGATGCAATTACAGCACTGACAAACACAAACCATCTGAAGAGTTATGAAGCACCCATCAAACACTGACTTCTGGAATTTCTAGCATTCTGAGTTGCATTTTGCTTAAGTGGTTTGAACTAAGTTCATACAAAGATGCCAATGAAAGGCTCAAGGGATTATCCATTCACTAGAATAAAATTTAAAAATGATCAGAATACAAAACAACACAAAAAAGCTTTCACTGCTTTACCAGATTTTAATTCCAAGCAAGTATCTGTCACGTAAGGTTAAATTAGCCTTTGTAACCATGTTTGTTGTAAAAGAGATACTGACAGGCCCTTGGCTATAGTAGCACAAAATGGCAGCACAATAATTACTTTTCATCTTTGTTAAGAAAATCTTCCTGCAATTTTGAAGCTTTTAGCACAGGAGAAAATTACAGCCTTGAGTATTTCTCAATTACAACACATCCTAGCATCCTTCTGTCATGTCACTGGGCACCTGCACTTTATTATTTGAAAGCATCCTTGAATCCCTTAGGAAGGGAGAATGAGCTCTGGAGATGATCTGCTCCGAGGGCTGCTCAGCACTGTGTCCAGACAGGTTTTGAATTTGCTGTTGGCAGGCATGGAGGCTCTCACCAATTCAGTTTTTCCTCACTAGAAAAGCAGCTGATTTTATGCTTAGAAGAGAGGAAAATTAGACTGAGAAACACCAAAGTTGCTTTCAGAAATGGAGATATGATCCTTAGGCCACATGAACTGTCCTACTCATGTAGGAAGGCTTAGAATAGAACCCAGTTCCTCTGAATTCTAATGTCAGCTCATTAATCACTTATTTGCATTCTTTAATTCACAGCAAATACTTTAAAATACGAGCCATAAGACCCAATCTCCAGAAAGTCCCCCATTAATGACTGACTTCTGTTCGTGGCACGTACTCAGACGTAGCCTTGCAGGTAGGGATTGTTGTCCAGAAGCTCTGCAGCACATTCCCTGCTCACACCTAAGGGCAGCACTGTGATCAGACTTCAGCTAACACATTATTGCTAATTATTGGCATGCAAAGCAACCTTTAATGAGTTAGGAAAAGTGATGTTTCTGACTGACACATCAGCATCATTGAACTGCCCATCAAGCCACGTGGTAACAAAGAAGGAAAGGAGAAGGTGCAGTTCAGCAGGTGTCAGGCATCATGCTTGAGGATTTGCTTTTCTGACACCCGTAGGCGTTTTGAAAGTTGGTACCAAAGATGGGTTTTGCAGATTTTAGCAAACTGCCAATGTACCAAGGATATTTCCAAAGAATACTTCCTCTTTAAGCCTGTGTTGGAATGACAGACCACACTCTGCCTCAGCACTTCTTTGTTTAATGCTGCAGTTTTTTAAACCTTTCACAGATCACCACGACATCAGGCACTATGTTAAATTCTATTAAAAAATTGTCAAAATCTAGTATTTACTTATAAATTAGAACCAGTGCAGCCAGGGAATATGTGGGATATCAGGCAGCTCAGTGTCAAGCAACACTTGTTTACTACTCTGCCACTGCCCTTGTCAGCTCTGACCAAAACATCAGTGTCAGTAAGAAAACACAAGAAGCAGCCCTGAACTCCAGAGGTGCTCCAGTAAACACCATTTAATTCAGAACCAGGCTGACCCGTATTAAATGGTACCAAACACTGCACTCATAGAACTCAATGGGTCACTTGTCACAGTGCTCAGGGGGAGAAGAATTTGTTCCAGTAAATTTTGATGCTGGAAATGGCCCAGAGTTAAGCCAGGCAGGACATTTCCCATTGACTTGTACATGCATTGGCAGATTAAAGCCCTTCCATCAGGTTTAGTTTTACATACACTAATGAAAACTCTAACAAACTCAAGGGAATTGCTCTGAGTTCATGGATTAACTTGACAAAAGAATTTTGTGTTCACCCCTTTGTTAATAATACTTTCTGAAGGCTGAAGACACTGAAAACTGTTTCTCTCTGGCTGCTCTTCCTGATAGTTAATTAAAAAAAACAAACAACCCTGTGTGGACTTTTTGCCCAAGTTGACATGATGATCTTTCCATACAGGGGAAGATATTTATGTCATTATTACTTTCTCCTAGACAAAATCAACCCCTAGAAAGTTTTGATTAATTTGCAGCTTGATGCATAAAAAGTGAGCTTGTGAAATTACCAGAAGAGGTAAATAAATGATTCATGCAGGTTGGTTTTGCATGAATAAATTATTTGTTCCTTCTTTGTGTTTTGTTTGATAGAAGAATGCAAAATTAATGTTACTCTATGCAAACAGAAAGCCTTTTATAAAATTCTGACCTAATTACAGGTGTTTGCTAAGAAACACATATTTCAGTTTTTGGGAAAAAAACTCTTGGCACCATACTAGTGTCATGGAAGGAAAGATTTAAACAATAAAATATGCCATTTGAGGTTATTTAATAGAAAGAAATATACATTACTTCTATTTCTGTCTTCCTAAACCATTTCCTCCCTATTGGAGAAGTGATTAGATTGGTACCCGAAACATCATCCCTACAGCTAATGTTTTAATATAGCCCATGATTCAACTGAAATCACTCTGTATCATGCAAAGATGTGCACCCCAGAAGATTTCTGTTAATGCCAATAAAATAGATGGCATTTAAATTACCTTGTAGCCAAGGAAACAGAGAGGCACCTGACAAGAATTCTCCTCAGCTTTCTCCTTCAGAGGCAGCTGATAGGAGCAGTTTGGTCCAATCCTGCAACAGGTGATGGCCAAATTAATTATTAAAATGTTCAGTCTTCAATCACAGTGGTGCTGCTCGTTACCAGAGGACTGAATAGCAACCCAGACACCACTCTCCAGTAGTGACTCCTCTTGGACAGCAGCCTCTACGGATCCCCACAGAAGGCTGGAACTCCATTTTCTATGTGTGATACATATTTCAATCAAATTTATAGGAAATAAATCTTTGAAAGGTCTGTCCACAAAGTAACAAGGTGTTTCTCAGGCTCCAGTCACCCACTCCCAGACTCCTGCACTCAGGTGCTTCCTTGGTGCAAGAGGCACCAGGCATCTCATCCCCCAGGAGGAGTCACTTACACCAGAGCTGACTTACATCTAGATAAATGTGGCAGATTTTACAATTAATGTGGTTAATTAGCAAGCTAGAGGTTAAACAACGACAGTGCTCTGGTACTTTATTCTGAGATGGAATGCCCTTGATAGAAATGATTGTGATGTCTACTCCAAACATTTTTGTTTCTGTACACAATGTGGCTGCTACAATTCAAAACAGACAATTTAGTGGGTGGATCTGTAATTAAATTATTATGGCTCATATCTAATTAAAACAGATTTCAAGGCACATTTCAAGCTGTGGTTGGATGTCAGTTTTAAGTTGCCTTGGCAAGCAATCACGCTGAAGGAGGGCAGAGGGAAACAGCATCCAAGACTAAGAAGAGGAGGATCTAAAAATAAAAACTGTTTTGGAGTGGCTGCCTTTCATTCTGAACCCAGTGTTTCACCGTTGGCATGAGAGCATCCAACACCACGGAGCTCTCAAATAGGCCTTTATACTCACAGAAAGAAATAAGAAACAGATGAAAAATGTCCAGCCCATGGTTGTATCTGGGATCTATACACAGTTTAACAAAATGCAGTGGAATAAAAACCTTCCCACTTTATGGAAAACAATTTCAGAGTGAATCTGTAATGACAAGCCTGGTAAGACACACTACACAGCCCATGGTCTTATGATAAATAAAAAGGAATCAGGCTTTACCCTGGCACAGATCATCCCAGCTGGTTTGCTGGTGTGCAGGACAGATACAGGCACCCAGCATCACTGAGAAACACCATCTTGGCACCCTCAGCTGGTTTATTTCATTTTCTTCCAGTAATTCAAGCAGGATTTTATTTCTACATAAATTTTAAGGCTAAATAGATATATTTCTCAGAAGACCTCAAGGTGCTGAAGCCATTGTGGGACTGGACCCACAAGAGGAACAAGCAGGAACCAAAAGCCCAGATGTGGCCTTCTCTGGGTCCTTCCCCCCAGCACGCCCATTCTGCTCACTAGTTATTCCACCTCCCTCTTTTATCCTCTACTTTTCCTTATGTATTTAAATATATCTGAAATGTAATTGCATAAAAAAATTGCCTGGCTCATCTAGGAACTAATAAGTCCTTGTAGCTGCTATTACACAACTCGAATCAAAGGCCCTGAGTGCTGCCATTGCCAAGTAATTAAGGCAGGAAAACTATCGGCAACTTGAAGTGCTCTTTCATTAGTAAAGAGAATGCAATTATTTTTCTGCCACTTTCTCTTATTCTTTTAGCCTGACACGCAGGAAGAGACACACTAAGCAGGCTGATTTCTCAGGAGGCTCCCTGCCTCCCAAAGCCCATTTACCTCCCCACTGCCTCCAGTGCACTTCTTCCCACCCAGCTGCTGGTCCACACGCTGCCTGCACTGCCAGGACTTCACACCCGGCTGCTGAGCTGCACCTCCTGCCAGCTGCACTGAGCAGTGCCCTGAAACCCTGCAGCTTCCACCAAACATTACATAACATTTTGAACAGCTGGGAAAGGAGCACATGGAGTATGAGGCATTTGGAGGGAAAACTCATACAGCTTTTTTGCTTTTTTTAACTAAGGACCTGATGTCACCTGGCAGTGACACACTGCCTTAGTACAACTCCAGGAGTTCTTTCTGAAGCCATGTGTTGTTATATTGCTATTGCTATCTTAGCTTTCTCCTTTTTTTTTTTTTTTTAAACCTAATTCAGAATATGTTTTTATGACAATTGTGGTCTGAAGATGTGATTTTGTAATTCCTAGATGTATTTTAAACTCTTCCCTCATCACTACTAAGCTAAGCAGTATCAATTGGCAGTACCAGTTTCTATTGATAAGAAAATCAAGACCCTACAGAAAAAGTGCCTGAATGATTCATGAAGCCACCCAAACACCACTGTAGCACGGAGACAAGCAAGTCTGAACCCAGGATGAGGGCTCTCCAGACAAACAGATGAGTGTCTTTTAAATTCTTCACAAAACTGAGATCTCATGGCTCACGAGCCCTCCCAGAGCACGTTCAGCCCCTGCAGCCAGCCTGAGTCCCAAGCCCCAAACTCAATGACAGAGGACAGAAAGGAGTTTTGCCCAGGAAAATCACAATTTTATACTATTCCCATCTACCCTCAGATACCTGCAGGGCACAGCTGGACTTAGCCAAGTATCCAACACAAGGGACTCATTGGAAGAGGCACACAGCAGCACCGGGCAGGCACAGCAGCCCATGAGGGAGGAAAGGAGTTTACATGTATTAAGCTTCTGGGGTTTTTTTCCTCATTAATTTCTCACAGCACGTGAAGAAAAAAATCCTGATGTACAGATTGTAAAAGATCATTCAACTCTAAGGCTCCTGAGAGAAAGGATAAAAGTACAATATAATACAGGATATTAATTGATGGAAAATTGAGCAAAGGCTTAGCTGCAGGTTTGGTCTAGCAAGAAGAACTTCAGTGAAGATGGAAACACAGGTTAATATATTTTTCATTTTAAAAAGCAGAAAGGGCAGTACTCCTTGATTTCCAATTGCAGTGAACTTCTCAGAGCAGCTTGCATCAAGTACCAGCAACCACAAAACCCTGTGAATGAGGCCAATTGCTGCTGAACTCTAACACCACTTGTTCACCTGAGTCCTGCAGTCATGTTGAAAATATTCCCATCCTTTACAATAATAAATATTAGCAGTTCTACAGCTGCTACGTGGATAGCTGTTGTTTCCACAAACGCAACCTGGCTTGCTTCATCATTTCATGAGCCTGTAACTAGGCTGAGAGGTTTCCTTTTCTTTTTTCCCCCCTTTTTTGGTAATAACACAAATTAGAGACTGATAACACAGAACATTACTGCCCTGTAACGTGTGTATGAGCAACAAATAACAGCTGAAATGAGCTCCACCTAGACCAGGACTCAGATGGTTACTGGGAGAGGCCCAGAGACAAAGGCAGTCCAGGCTGAAACAACCCCATGTCAGTTGTGACATTTAGAAATGCCACAGCTGCCCCCTCCTACCAACAGCTCCTGTTGTCAGCACCGAGGGTGCTGGAAGCCTTGCAAGAGGCACAGAGCAGTGCAGGACAGGAACACAAGTGACTGGATTAGACAGTGAAATCCATTTGAGATTAATTGGGGAGTAATCAACCTGACAAAGTTTATGATCCTTGAACTACGTGCAATACAAAGGTACAATGTCACCAATAAAGTGGTGACAGCTGAACAGAGTATCCTTCTGCCAAGAAAACCAAATCCTTTTTTCCTTGGCTGGAGGCAGAGGCAGCATCAGACAGTTCCAAAAGTGACAAGTGCACTTTCTCTTGACTGATTCTAAACCATACAATTAAATAATGCCTCTGCTCTTTAAGTAACCTTTGGTAATTGTTGAGAGGAAAAAAATATTTGTGATGCTTTTTGACTTGAGTGCAGCAAGTAGCAAAATTTATATGGAGACATCTGAGCAGTAATAGGAACATCTTGCAGGAGAAAATGAGTTTATTTACAAATGCATAGAAAATGCATTAGGGAAGCAGAGGATGACATGAAAAAACTATGGTGGAAGAGTTCCCCATAATTCCTTATTCTTTTGGAAATAAAAAAAAGGAAAAAACAAAACACCCACACACCCCCAAAACAAACAAACCCTTGAATCTGAAAAGTGTTGGACTTAAAATTCACATAATTAGAAACTGATTTATTCTAATATAAATAAGAAGCAGAGCTTAACTTGGCTCCAGGGTCAAACTTGCAGTTTCTAATAGAGAAATTAAGTTCTCCAAAGCTGAGACACATTCTGATTTAGGAAATCTTCTCTTTGTTTTGTTTTTAATTTCATCAGCCTTGTTGCAATCAAATGTCAGCAAACATCTCACACTGTATTGCTGGTAAAATGATTAACCCTTGAAATACCATAGAGGATCAAGGCAACTTGTCATTACTCCCCTGCATCCAAGAAGAGCAGACAAACTGGTTCAGTCCTCAGACTGAATGGAGTGATGCTGACCTGGCTGCATCTGGCTGCTGCCATCAGATTTATTTCCTGGCAATTACTGATTTGAGACAAAAAACTTCCAAGCCAGAAAGGGCCCTCAGAAATGACAAAGTGGGAGTCTTCTCCATAAGCCTTTAAAAATCCCAGCTGCTTTTCCCTTGGCCAACACCAAGCAGAAAACCCCTCTGAGGCATTTATGAACTAAGGGCCTGGAGAGGCTCTATTCAAGCACTTCAGAGACAAACTTGGGCACCTGTCCCATTATTTTTCTGACAGTAGAAGAACTGCTAAAGTACTTCTCCTTAATGTCCTACTTTCCCTCTCCAACATACAACTTGTCAGAACAAACCACCAGAACTCACCAGGCTGATAAGCAATTCTTTGAGATCATTACTGCATTCAGTTGTTTGCATGTTCAGATTTTCTAGATGTTTCCCTACTGATTTCTCTTCCTCACTGTGCTCTGTTTCACTGGGAATTGCACTCTTCTCTTTTTAAAGCACTTTTGTTATTTCATTGCCATCTCACTGGACATCCAGGTAACCTGTGCACAAGCACAGTTACTGTGTTTATCATTGAATCTGTCTGGAAAAAGGACTTTAAAAAAAATAAACACTACATGAGGAAATGAATCAGTAGAAAAACAGTGCTAGCTATTGTTGTACTCAGGTACTGAAAACAATGATGACCACCCTCCTTTACAGAAAAACAGACCTCCCCTCACAGCACAAGATGGGGAAAACTTCAGGAATTCTTCATTATTTCTTTTTGTTTCTTTCTTCCCCCACTGGCTGTAGGAAAATGGAATGTATAATCTGGCTGGTCCCTGCCACTCCTAGGTCTTGTCCTGGGAAGAGAACATGCTAAGGAACAAATAAATTCAGAAAACTTAAAGAGAAGCTTTAATAGAAGAGAAAGAAAATCTTTCTTTCCTTCAAGCTATGTGAAGAAAATAAGTATTTTGCTGGGGAAAGAGGAAAATGCATTTTACAGTGTCAATCCCAAGGTAAATGTACTAAAGGAAAATATTGAAGTGGAAGGTGTACACCTTGGTAGGACCAAAAATATAGAATTTCTTATTTTTACATGGTGGCATTCCCATCAGAACTATTTCCATCATTCCTACACAAGGGCAGGAGGTGCCACTTCTTATAAAACCTTTTCTTAGCTGCTGTTCTCAGGTAAGCCTTTAACAATGATCCCCACCTGCCAGCAACACCAGGGCAGACAGAACTCAGGGCTCAATCTGCATTTCCCACATCAGTGTCACTTCCAGGGGCCCACATGTGGCTGGGGAACACCAGCACCAGGACGTCATCCTGCCAGAGCTCAGCCCTTCCCCAGGGCTGCTAATTTGCTTCAGCATTACTCATCTTTTACTTAATCTGAGATTACTGCAAACTTCTAAAAAGTTTGCTCTAGGTTGTACCTTTAAAGGACAGGCAGGGAGCTGGGTTTTCCTCTAACAAATTCAAGCCACGGTTTCAACCCCACATTACACCAGATGCCTGTGGCTGTGCTGTTCAAACTGTTTGAAATCAAGTTAAACAGCAAGAAGAACAAAGTTACATTTGAATCTGAGCAGGTTAAAGAAACAGAAAACAAATATGCAACATAAGTACCAACTCTAGCTGTGCATGCTGAGGGTCTTTAGCATGCATATTTATAACCAGCATTTACTGCACAACTGTCAGTGCATCTTAATACTAAAGAAATTCAAACTGAATACTGAAAGAGACAAAGATTGCTTGAAATTCATCTAAATGTGTGCTTCTACCTGACATACCAGCAAACCAAAGGAAAAAAAAAAAAAAAAAGGTTTTCATTTCAGTGGGTGGTACAGTTTTATGACAGAGGGAAATAAATTTTCCCTGAGTATGATTGGCATCTCTGGAAACTGTGTTAGCTTTGTTTCCAGCTGGCACCTTGAAATAGATTTGGGTGTTTCTATTCAGATCAGCACTGTAATCAAGAGACTAGAAAACATCTCCCTACACCACCATTTTGAAGTCATCTCTTCATTTTGCATTAGGACTCCTCTCTGATCTTAAAACCTACAGTATTCAATATAAACTCTTCCAGAGGCCAGGGCCAGTTTTCTTCATCATCAATAGAGTTTTTCAGGTGTGACAAAACTTTTCTTTTGATCAGATATATTGTCTTACAAACATTCACCATGTAAAAAATCTCCTGTGCTCTCTCAAAACATCTTGTGACTTTTGGACTGTGATTCCTTCCAGGAAGTCACCTCCAACCCTGGCATGCTGCTGGCTACATCCATGCTGGAAGCTGAGCAGCAGGGAGTGGGAGAGATGTAGGAAGGTCAGAAGGAGGATTCGGAACCAACGTCATGGATCCACAGGCTATCAATCCATCGTGAATATTCCCTGTGGAGGTTCCCACAGAGGTCCAAGCAGACAGGAGTTACTCTCCTCTCACCTGTGCCAGGAAAACAGCCTTCCTTACACCCTTCCTGTGTCACTGCCAGCATCCAGGACACTGAGAGCACAGTGGTTTATTCCTCACTTTCAGCAAAGGCAGTTCTGGTCGTTGCTACCACAGAGAAAAGAGCAGATTTAGAAGCCAAGTGAGGCAGCCCAGGGACAGCTGAGCTCAGCCAAGGAGGAAGGGCAGCAGCAAGGAGTCACTTTTTTTTGTTCTGAAAGAGAAGGATGCATCTGCTGGAGTCCCAGCACAGCATGCTGGCTCCTAACCTCATGTCTCTGGCTTTGGAGATGATTTGATGTAAGCACACCCACTTCATGAGCTGCTCTGAAGTTTCACCTCCCAGTTCTGAAGCTTCTGATGCTCATGATTTATCCAGCTGACCACTGATTTATATTGATGTAACCCCCCTGCCTAGTTCAAAGGTTTAAGCACCAGTACCACATTTTTGCCCTCTTCAAAATATTTTCAACAATCCATGTTAAAAACTACAATAAGAAATTAATTTTTACTCAATTTTCATGTGTTTTAACTGACCCTTCTGGAAATTATTGCAGATGAAGCAGTAATTATCTGAGATCATCTGGCCATCCTTTTGCATGCTCCTGGTTACTTACAGTATCAAGAACACAGCAAACATTTTTCTGACTCAAAAACATATTAGAAGAAATTATCTTCTGGGTCCAATGGGATAAGATCAGAAGACAGAGGGTGTGTAATGGAGGGATTGGTGCTAAACATTCACACGTAACTGGATCATGTAATCACTGGTAAATTTCCAAATATTAAGGATATATAAATTACTTACATTGCTTACAATGAACACAGCAAGAAGAAATCACGAAAAAAATGTGCCCTTTTGTAGCATCGATTGGATTGCAAGGCTGCAGCCTCCACCAGCACAGAGCCTCTCCATGAGATGCCTTGCTCCAGGGGTGGCAGGAGCACTGTGCCAGAGACAGCCTCCACACTAACAGTCAGAGATCTGCCTTGCTACTGAGCTGGTCAAATTACCATCTTCTGGAGCAGCATGGCAATCCAGGGGCCCAAGTCCCTCACCTGCCAATACAATTTCTCACCTGCATTTGAAAGGCAGAAGTCTGCAGGTTTTCTCTTAATTAACACATCAATCTCAATCCTTTTGCTTACCATAAGCAAATGACTCCAACAATTACTGTCTGGGCAGTGTCTGCTCTGCTCACAGCACCTGAGGATGGATGGCTGTGCACTGCCAGGGGGCTCCAGAAACACAGACAATATTAATGTTTTGTTATGTGGCCACATTTTTGACAAAAAAACCTCCCAAGGACAGGGAGGGTGCTGGGCAGATCAGCTGTAGCTGTGTTTATGAAGTCCCATGGTACAGTCTCTCTTTATTAGAAAGTCCCAAATCTGGAGTATTTATGAGCAGAACACAAGTCTGGTCAGCTAAAACAATCCTTACTGGGTAAGAAACTTCACAGGCAAGCCATTTGCTATCCAAGAGAGCAATAAAGCAGTTCCTGAAGCACAAATATTTACAGGCAGAAGCAAGCTCTGAGCTGTGAGTTACTGGCAAGTTGTGACTGTGCTTTCGGAGAGCTTTCACCTTACCAGCTGCTCAGCCACAGCACAACAGAGAATCAAACTCTTCAGTCCCTCTCTGGAAGAATTGAGCCAGAAATTGGTTTTAAAACCAAGGCAGTGACAACACGTGCATGTTATCAGCTGTACAGGCAAAGAGAAAATCAGACAAAGAGATGTGAATAGCACTCATGAGAACATATTTGATGATGATGAACATATGATTATGTGAAAGCTAGTGAACTGCATCTTCAGAAATCAGTATTCCCCTCTAGCCAATTCCCACTCTATCCTCAGAAGGTGAAGACAGAAATATAAATATTATCTACCATTTCCCCATGCTGCTAATTGAATACATTTAAGAATCTCAAAGAACTTTGAACTACACTACCACAGTAGGCACATATATAATAAAAGAGCAAACATCTGATAGACCCTTGAACCACTGCACTGGTGAGAAATGTGCTCAAGCTGCTCTTCACAAGCACCGAGTTTCTCTGCTCTCTACCATTTTTTTCCCTAAGGAGCTGAGGACATGGTGGGATTTGGAAGACATCAGATGATGTGCAACTGCAGCAGAACACGTGCATCAAGAGTTAGTCTGGAGTCAAGCAAGTTCACCAATAAAGGATGTCAAGAGGGACCAAAAGACCATATTGCCCATGCTTAATTGACCTGCTCTAAGCACCAGCTCAGTGAAGCTGGGAATAAAGCCCAAAAGTGGTAGCTATGCAGAACATTAAAGTAAGTATTTGACAACATGTAACAACTTATTATATCTGGTTTGAATTACAGCAGATGAGGTTACCAGCCTCCTTTATGTAATGCACTTTGAACAAACTGGTAGTGTCCTGAATGTAAAAAAGGTAATTGCAATCAAACACAGAAACCTCAAAGCAGTGCAAGAGCAAGAGAGAGCTTCTCCTGTTGTGCAGCATTCTGGAATGCAAGAGCTACTGTCAGCACAGGTTGGCACTAAAATCAGCCATTTCTCTCAGCTCTTCTCTGCTTGCTGTGAAAAATAATGATCTGTTGATCTTGGTTTGTCATTCAAACTGTGTACCCACTAAGTCAGCATCTGTCTCTTTCCTGGATCTTCTGTGATGTTTACCAACTGTCAAAACAAAACCAAACAAAACAAAACAAAGTTTTGTTCGAGAAGAACAAAACTTGGAAATATTTTTTTAATTATATTTGTCAAAAAGCCCTGACAATAATGGCCATCAGAGTGAAAAAAACCCCTCATCCACAGTGATATTCTAAGATGTGTGTATCTACACAGAACAGCATGAGTCTATATTGTACTTACACCAGCAGAACGATTTAAAGTGGAACCGTTTTTGCACGTCCATTACAGAAAGTGAGTAGGAATGGTTTGTGCTCAGTTATAAAGCAGAAGGCAAGGCTTTGCAGGTCAAATATAAAGAATTCAGCTATAAGAATAATACTTATTTTATCATCTCCCCATTTCTTTTCAAGACAGCAGATTAGCAGGTGTTCTTTCCCATGCCAAACGTGAAATCTTTCCAAGCAATTCCCTGTCAAAGAATATTTTACCTGACACGACCTGTTCTCCATAAACACAATGAAATCAATCTAGCAGGCAAAGATAAGAGTTGGAGAGTGACAAAGATGCTGGTGGCTTTGGCTGGGCAGGGGAAGAGCTTTGCTTTGTTTTATTTGAGGATTTTGTGTGAGCTGGTTTGCTTGAACTGATAAACCTTTCCCAGAAGAGAGAGTCAGAATGAGGTTGATTTGCTTATTGGACTCCAGCCCTCCTAAGTGCAAGAAGAAAAATCTGTCAAGTGCCCCAGCAACTGTTAGACCCATGAAGCTGAGAGGATCCCATCACATTGGTAAGAACCACAGCTTTCCAAAACCAGCCAGAATTAAGTCTCCAGACTGCAAGATATTTTAAGTAAATGATTTCTTCAGACTTAAAAGAAAAAAAAAAAAAAAGAAATTATTTAGAAATAATTTCATCTAACCATCAGGGACCTTAACTTCCCTTCAACAGGCCATAACTGACCTGCATCTTAACACCTCCTGCAGCTCCCCATCACTGCACAGTGATAAGAAAAGCAAGTCATCTACAGACCAAGTTGCAGCAAGAGATAGTTGCAGCAGTAAGACACAGATTTAAGCCAAGGACAAGACAGATGAGGAATACAAACAGCCCTTGATGGATTTTTCCACACATTGCTGCAGTATGACAAACACTGGGGAGCAGGAAATGATCCATAACGGTTTCTATTTGTCAGCAGCTGGATTTGGGAAAACAGGTTAGAGGAGGGCTGAACTCTTCCAGGTCCTTGTGGGTGGGATCTTCAGCTCCTCTGACTTTATTCCTTTTCAAAGATCTCCAGCAGCACTCCCACCAACTCCCCTTTCTAGTTTAGGAGCCATCCAATGGCTCCCACTGGGAAATAGTCACCAGAAAGAGTTCCTATTCCCTGTAGCACAGGCAGATACAGAAAATGAAAAATGGCCTGTGCTAAAGTTGCAGGACATCATCCTGAGCTGAGTATTCAAATGTGTATTTGTGGCCTCAGCTCACTATGCTGGAGCCAAATTAGTTGGCAACTGAGGCACATTCAAACAGGGAAGGATTAAGTGCATCAGAAGAGTCAACATGATGATGCTAAGGACCTCCTGCTACTCCTGGTCTTTTCCTGCACCAAAGCCTGGCTCAATTTCTAATTACAAAGAACGTCCTTGGAAGTACATTCTCATTTAATGATTCAATAATATTTAAAACTTGAGTGTTTGGTACACCCCTGTATCCTTTCTTCATGTGGACACAACTGCATAAGAAAACCAGACAATCAGCTGCTAATAGCAAGGTCATACTTTGTCTCACAAAGAAATGTCCCTCAGCCTGTGCACAAACAGCATGCAAGTGCAGCCCTTCCAAAATAATTTTGATAAGCTGCCAGATAGCATAAAAGAATGTACTGCAAAGACAATTTTCTCCCTGCAAAAGCTACAATTGCACCCAGAAACATGAGTCAGCTGCACACCTAATGAAGGTGCAGGACAAGCCTACAGCCTTGACAGCCCTGGCACACTGCAGGCACAAAGTGCTGGCAGAACCTGACACCGGAGATGAACTGCAGCCTCTGCAGGACCAGGAAGCTACAGACAAAAGAACAAACAGCTGGAGACAGCAGAAGATAACAGTGAGACAGAGCTACTCTGTAAAACCTGCAAGTTAAGTCAAAGAAAGATGGTATCACTGCAGTTATTTTCACCTGAAAATGTTTCATTTGCAGTAACACAGCATGTTTGGTTCCAAGTCCTCTCTCAGCATCACAGCCCAAGAGACTTCCGTGAGCTCCTTCTTTCTGGACTGGTATTCCTCATGTTTGTCCCCACCACCCATTCTCCCCCCACACTGGGGGTAGGACAGGAGGAAATTGTTTTGTCCAGAGACAGGAGAGTTTGGGGAGAAACAGACTCGGGGAAATCTCAAGAAAAGCTGCAAGATGGGCCTGTAAGTGATTTAAATGTGGATCTTCCCCCATTATTCCGCCACAGGGCTAGGCTGCCTCATTCTGTTAGCATGCTGACAAGTTTTATGTGGTGCAGCTGAAGAACTGGAAGGAGCCTAAGCCAGCCCTTCCTGCCTCACAGAAATACTCTGTCCTCCCTCCCTGCTGGCACCAGGGATTTGAGCACAAGGAGTGGGGGCTGGCAGGGCTGTGAATCAGCCCTCTGTGCCCAGCTGCCTGCACCCTCTGACAGGCAGACAGTTGCTCAGCTTTTCACTGCTGCCCATCACCAAGGCTGAGGGGGAAAAGAAAAGTGAAGGGAAGCTTTTAGCTTTTCTGTGCTTTGCAGTTCAGGCAGTGCCCTGGCAGAGGCAGAGAGGGTCCTGATCCCAAAGCATGGATATGGGGCAGCAACAAAGAGGTCAGGAAGCTCTCCCCCAGCCTGGACAGGCATTGGGTGACTTCTGCCAGGACTGCTCCTAGCAATCTGCCAGTTGAAAATACCTTGCATCTTTCTGCACAAGTCCTAATTCTTGATAGTCTTGATCAGGTCATGTGTTATTATTAAAATCATTCTAAAGGCACAGACAGTTTATTTAGTATGAATTTTGACATTGTGAGGAAATGAAATTACTCGTTTTATGAGTACATTTATCCTCATCTCTTTAGTAACACTCTGGAAGGGCTTATCCCCCTCCCCTATCCCCACTTCCATTACATCTGAGGGAGGTAACGAGGAGCATAAGGAATGCGCTCACTGATCAGAAGGAGGGCTGGGATCCATCAGGAGGTTCAGCTGCCAGGAAGGCACATGCAGGGCCCTGGAGCTTTCTCTGTGGAAAGCCTAAAGGAACACATTCCTCAAACACATCATGAGTGGTCCACTGTGCCTTGTAATTTACCTCCCTAGAAAGATATTTCCATCCTAGACAGGGAAGTTTCAGTTATGAAGATGAAGGAGCAGCAAGAGTTTAATTAACCAGACCCTGAATTTTAACAGCGCTGAACTCTCCCTTTAGTGTTGTACCACTACAATAAATAGGATCTGACTGGACAGAAACAACAACTCTACAAGATTTTTTTTCCTTTCTAGATTATCTAAAATCAGTCTAGCCTGGACATCTTCTTCCAAAGGATTCTGGAGGTTTAGGAGCCCTATTTAGGCAAAGACAAATGATTGAGGTCAGCCTGGTCCTGATATACCAAAGACATTTCTTGTGTCTCCAGCAGAACATACCAACATGGCTATGCAGATGCAATGAAAGCTCACTAATTATGGACTGCAGGTGAGGCATTTTCAGCTGCTCCAGCACTGAGCCTGGTTCTTCTGTTCCCTCCCCACTGCACAGAGGGAGTTCAGCCTCTTTCAGACCACAGCTGGAGGTGCCCATGTTGCTACTGACCTATTCTCAAGAGGAGCATTAGAAAGAGAGCTGAGAATCTCTCAGACTGATGAACCCCATTGTTTCAAAGTCTCCCCTTCTGTGCAAACAGTAGGTGCAGCCACCCTGCAAATCCCTCTGGGGGGGACAGTACATAAGCAATGCTGCACACAAGAGATGAATCAGTGAGAAATCCTTGATTGGATATAAGCATCTTTTAGGTTTTACAAATTAATTAATGTTTTGGTTGATGTCCCAATGGTGGCATCCAGGACCTTCAGATACATCCTTAATAACAACTCAGTATCCTTACACAAGAATTAAAGCCATTGGCTTACAAAGTACTAAATAACCAAACCCACCATTCTGATTGTCCAGGATTGCTTTTTAAAGCATCTAATTTGTTCTTTAATCCACTGTCTAAACTGGTTTGGTAGACTCCAGCTCACATATCTATTTTATTTCACCAGGTGTTAGACCAGCAAGCCTCCTTTCTAGGGTAGCTAGTAGCTAATGAAAGAAAAAAAGATGTCATCAATCATCTTGAAATTGCCCCTTTTGTTTTGAGAGGGAAAGAGAGGAACTAGCAGGGACAGGGCAACAGAAGGGAGGAAGCCCAAGGAACTGACTCCATCCCTGCCAGACAATCTCCCAGTTTGCCAGCAGATGGATTAAGAAGCAACATGGTACAGATTAATACCTGCAAACAGTTTAGGAGGAGGGCACACACATCATTTCATTATTGCTACTCTATCCAGTGTTCAGAGAAAAAATAAGCAACCCTCTTGCTATCGTTCTCTACATTTAGAGAATTAACTTCACACCCCAACAGCATCTTTAAAAAGCAGCTACAAATAACAGCACTGAAAGGGAGATAACATTAAACACTCTGAAGGACACAGCAGGATTTATTTTTTTAAAAGACAGAAATGCCAAATAAATGTGATTATTGCTGCCAAAACTCAGTAATTCACTGAAAGCTGTTGAAAAAAGCCTGTGTAATAATAATGCAAAACAAATACATGTACAAATACTTACACAAGCAGTAATTACAAGCACTGCCATGCTTGTCAAAAGCTGAATTTCCATGCTCCAACCACATAATACTGGTAACAAAAGATTATACATCCTTCTCAGAAGGAAAGAATAAGTTACAACTGACTCCAGTGGTTACTTATCCAGAAATTATTACTAGCTTGAATGGTATTTGCATACACAAATGGTCCCTTTGCTAACACTGCTGCAGTCTGCCTTCAAAATGCTAGGAAGCAGCAAGCCAGGGGCTGGCTAGCTGAAAGGCTGGGACTGCCTACCCACCATCCTGCTGGGCTGCAGGAGCCTCTTATTCCTGCTACAAAGCTCCTCTTTCTTCTCCTCCTTCTATAGAGGACAACAAAGATTCTTAGAGAAGCTTAAATGAAAAGAAGAAAAAAAAAGAAAAAAAAAAAAAAAAGACAAAGCAGCTTCACTGCCACAAAAGGCAGAAGGCTACATCAGTAAGATGTCTTTTATTGTACATTTGGTGCAGCTCTTGTGCAGATAGGGGGTGCAAAAAGCACAGTGAGCTTCTCCTGAGGGAAGGTGACAGAGGCAGGGTCTCCATTTCAGCACCCCTGTTCTGCATGGCAGGGTGACAGCAAGCTGCAGTACAGGCACAGCCCTTGGCTGGCACAGCAGACAGGGCAGATTCAAGATAAGCAGCAGCTTTAGAGATACAGCATGGCTTGGCTGATAAGTATTTCCAGCATCCAGACCTTCACCAAACTGTTATACCAGTAAAGTGTAATAGAGAAAAATACAAGCAGATTATCAAATATACTTCATCATTTCAGAACAGAAAATCAGATTTATACATAGTCTGGGCCAGAGCAGAGGCTTTCCCATCCTGGGTAATTAATTGTTTGGCTGTGTTATGATGTGACAAGAAGTTTTGCAGAACCAGATTTAAAATAATGTCCTCTCATCCTGCAGGGTCCTAAGGGCAGCACAGTGTAAAGTTCCTTACAGGTAACAGCCATGTAGATGTGAGCACACGTGTGTGTGTGTGTGTGTGTGTGTGTGTGTGTGTGTGTGTGACAAGAGCAAGGCAAGGGGAAGCTTTTTCCAATCTACACAACTGGTAGAACAGTCTGAAATCTGTCACAACTTGCAGACCTGCACAACCAACCTTGGAATCTATGACTTTTGGAGTAACCATCAGGAGGGAAATGATCTCCGAGGGTTTCACCATCATTCCCTTGGTAACAAGAACTAATTTCTTGTTATCATTCCCTGAACATACTCTGCTGCCTTTTCCAGTCCAGGCAGATAAGAGGCTTCTCACAGCCCTGATTATCACCCAGATCCTCGCAGGGGAGGATGCAGCAGAAAACTGTTTCTTGGCATTTATCCTTTATCTCCTGCCCACTTCAAGGCCTCTGTTTTCATTCCACAAAATGCACTTTGCACATGCTTGCAAACTATCTACAGGCTTTCTGGAAGCCAGAAATGCTGGCATCCAGCTCCAGCTTTTTCTCTTAATTTACAGGTACTTAAAGTGTTTTTACTTCCTATTAATGGATAAAGCTATTAAATGAAACCACAACAGATTCCTCAAGCACAGTGGTTCTATTTGGGACATCATTAAGCTTTTAGAAGCATCAATAATGCTGTGAGCATTTCTGCATCAGCTACTACAACAGCCTTTAATTTCAGGTTTGGGGTTGCTGGTTTGTTGGGGTTTTTTTCCCCTAACAATTAAGCAACTCCTTTGCCCATCAGTGGTCAGGTTTCACCTGACAATATACCCATTCCTGAAAGCTCTGTGATGGTACACTGAAAATCCCAAATCCCACTGCTGGCATCATGGGGTAAGTGGGGATTTTGCTGGTAATGTGTCTGCAGAGGCATGGATAACTCATGATTAACTACAATTGTTCCAGTTTATTTACTGTAAGAGTATGATAGCCTTTAAAATCACCTGCAAAACCAGCATTTGCATGACTTGTACATTATGAAGTTAATTTATCATTGTATATTAGCACTTGTCTAACAAATGAGCAGGCTGAGGAAATCAGGGGGATTTTTCAGCTACTTTGAATTAAGCTTGTCTGTAAGTACCTCGACAAATCAGATCTAACATGTCCTCACTACACAGACTGCAGAATGCAAATGGCATGGGCTGAAATACATGAATCCCCCAGAAGTTTCAGTTTATTTACTACATTATAATGTTAATTTAATGTTCCTTAAAACATTATAATGTTTAATTATAATATTCCTTTAATGTACAGCGCTTAGTAGAAGAGGCTGCTGTCTCTGCCTGACTGGGATTCCAAGACATCTCAGTTGGAAGGAAATAAGTAAAGCTGATTAAAAAACAAACCAAAAACCCAAACCAAAACAAAAAACCAAACATAAAATCACACAAAAGAGGAAAAAACTGAGGTCCATTTCTAAGCCGTAATTAGGTAGCAAGGAAGTTAATAAACCTGCCAATAAAACTGGCAGCCAAACACAAACCCCATTCTGCTGTTAATGGAACAGAAAACATTTACTTTTCTATAGAATTGTTAAAGGCTAAACATGGGTCTCTGATAGTTACATATTTGCTGTATAATTAGGGTAGAAAGCCCTGGAGGATGCTCTTACTTTTGTGCCATATGCTATTATGTTCTTACACTAGTTTGCTATGGATTTTTCAGCCACAGTTAACACTCTAATACTTTTTCAAAAGGTTATTCAGAAATAGCTACACCCACATGCAGCAAAATAAGGAGACCCTCCAGCCAGCAGGGTCACAACAGCCACCCCTGTCAGAGCTGGGGATCCCATGCAAGGAGAAATAACAGCAGCAGGTAAAGCACCTGCCAAGAAAGGCTGCTGGGTGCCCAGACACAAGGGAGGATCCAGAGGCACCAAGTCAGTCTCAGGATTTAAGGACAAAAGCAATTAGGAAGAATTCACATCAGAAGATCTGTGGAAAAGTCTCTAACTTGGTTGCGTGGTTGTTTTTTTTTTCCATTAACATGTTTTCAGAGTTTGGAGTGTAACTATTTTAAAGCCTTAAAAACATCACCACAGGTAAATCAAGGGCCTCAGACAAAAGGGGCAGTGGTTTGAGTCAGCCTCTAAGGAGTCTCCTTGCTTCTGGGGCTGCATCTCCAGCTAAACCATCAGAGGGGAGAACTACAGCCAGAGGAAGGAGAAAGGAGAGAGAATAAACCCAATGTTGTTAAAAGTAGGGTGGGAGGGGGAAAATAAGCTCAAATAGGTGTTACTCCGTGCTCTGCTTCCCACAGAGGCAAAGCCCAGCAGCTAAATAATATTACCCATTAATCTCCTGCCTCTATACAAAGCAGTCAGGTTTTGTCACCAGCTTTTATTCCACACTGAACTTTCAATTTGTTGAAGTGTCAGTCTGGGTGGCTTTGCTGGAAACCAATGAGGTGAGATTATTCAAGCAATTATGAACTAGAATGAATTGCTGCATTGGAGAAACCTGCAAACAAAGAAATAATAGTAAAAGGTAACATTTATTATCAGCAAAAACACTGGCTAAAAGCTTTAAATAGAGATGCAGGTTAACCCCAAGAGACACATGAAATGCAGGCAAGTTGTGTTTTTCAAAATTTTAAATAGTCACCAAAGAAGTAAAACCACCTGGGGCATTTTCATTATTTTAGTTTGCCAACATTTTTCTTGGAACATCAGGATTTGCCATTTTTATGCTTTAGTTTTCAGAAACTGTGACAAATTTGCATAGGAAAACCTTTCAGCTGTGTGCCTGCAGATGATCTAGCAAGTCCCTGGCAAATCCCTTTGTTCCTAAAGCATGCAAACTGAGACGTGCATGGGAATTAAGAACAGAGGTCTCCCACCTAGTTCTGTACTTTTTCCCTAGATTTGCAGACTCTGTTTAAGAGAAGGAGATGTTACTTAAAAAAACAAATATGTGTCTTTATTAGGAAGGGATTGTATTTCTGGTGAATACAAACTTGGGGAATTTATTTAACCAAGAGTAGGGTTTGCTGGCCTTGATCCAGCAGAGGATGTAGATAAATCCAGATTAGGAAACTGCTCCAAGGACAGATGACCTGCTGTGTCCTGCACTTCTGCTGCAAGCAGTGAGTAACCTGCTCCTAGACTCCAACTCTGACATGGGCTGGCACAGCATAGCTCAAAATACTCCTGAGATTAACAAAGTCACACCCCACTCCACTCCTTTGAACTCTAGGAAATTTCTTAAGCTTTCACTTGATGAAAGAAAGAAAGAAAGATTTCTAGGCAGACAGATGGGGGTGCTGGGCACCCGAAGCCAAATCCTGTGCCCTCCTTTAGAACTGGCAATACTGTGCTGAGCTCTGGCTTTCCTTGTGAAGTCATGAAATGCTGGCCAGCTCAGCTCCAGGTCTCATTCACACCAGTATTTCCTCAGAACTGCTTGGCCAACACAGTGCAGACAGTGTTTGTGATTACAGCTGCTTTCCTCTTGGCTTAAACTGGGAGTCAAGCTCCCTCTTCAGCTCATGTGAGCTACTGAGTCCCTCTGGGAGCAAGGTAACTGAGGTGTAAGGTGCATTGGGAGAGGGAAATGAGAAAACTGTTCAACACAGTTTGCAAACAAGGCCACTGCAGTCCTGGGCTTTGGTTCCTGAGCAGACTTTCCCCTCAGCCTGGCTGCAGGCATTACCACCACCTGCCAGCTCCATGGAAACTCTGGGATGCAACCTACAAACACAAATCCATCTCCTGGCAGTGGCCTTTGTGCTTCTTTTCAAGTCCATAGCCAAGGCTGAGGAGTTTCTTTATTCATGAAATTTCAGCTTCCCTTCTCATAGAAGCAAGACCCAACAAATGTGTTCTCCCAGCATCCTAATGCAGGTACCTGCAAGGCACACAGCACAGAACAGAAATTCTCCTAATTAGAGACTTCTTTCCTAAAACTTTAGCCCTTGCTGCTTCCTTGCTCAAGGTCAGACACTAAGTGCCTGGCAAACAAACAGGTCTGTAACTTTCAGCAGAGTGAAGAATTAAAATCCAATTTAACCTCAGGAACAACCCTTTCATTTGACACAGTCAAAAGAATTTTCTGTTTTAAAGCAACAGTAGGCTGGCAAGGAAAGCTGGCAATGAAATGAGACTTTGTAATCCTTTTTTTTTTATATATTTATTCTTAAAATTACACTATTTCCTAAGAAAAACATTGATCAAGACTATTAATTAAGCAAACCATTACTTCCAAATTCAATATTTGTGGTTCTGCTGGATTACTAGCTTGGATGTTAAATTCAAATGAAGAATTCAGTGAAGGTATTCCTTAGGTATACTCTTCATGTTAAATATGCAGTGCTCAAAATATCTTAAACACACCCTGCCTTTTTGTTCCTTCCTCATGGTAGTATAAATTGGTGCATAAGAAGCTGCACAGTGAACAGTGAGAATAGCATCACTATTTCTATAATTTTATCCTTTACTGTTCAATAACATTTTACTGTAATCAACCAGTATCCTTTCTTAAGGGTCATTAAGAAATAATTCTTAGAATATAATCAGTTTTCAGATTAAATTAGAATTGCCAATAGTACTTTATTGATCAGCACTTAGCATATCACTGGTTTCCCACTTACTTCCTACCCTATTTTTCTCAATGTGTCATTCATTATGAAATAATCAGGACAATAAGCACTAAATTTTACATCATTGTGATGTTCTATTTCAACCCAATAATGCACTTTTGACATGCATTATAAACTTACACTGAAAATACAGCAGGAGCTTGGAAGTACCAGTTAAGGTGCAGGATTTCAGCAAGGTAGGAAAAAACTATGTGAACACAAGCAGGGGGTATAAGCCACTGAATAAAATAAATTTCTATTTTAATTTTGGAATTCAAAGAAAATCTGCTTCTGTTTAAGCTACCAGTTTAATTGATATTGATATTGATAGTCCTATGTGCTCAGTCTTTAATATACACTAAACTCACATAATTGTGTGGTCATCAGCTTCTGATTTACGCTTAAGCTCAAACACAAAATTGGTTCCAGTGCTGTCCTTGTGACTACTGATGCATAAGTTCTGCTATAAAAATCCAGGAGTAGTTTTTCAACTGCATGGCCAACCAACAAAAAAAAGGATAAATGCTGATGTCACACCTAAAAAATAAGCACCTTCTTCCCAGTGAACAGGAAGAAAATGGATGCCAAACAAAAGAATTATGTTATTTAGGTAAAAAAAAGAAATAACATTGTACTTGATTAAATCCCCTTAATTCAGTCTCTTATTTGGAAGGTTTACAACTCAAGTTCAAATCTACTCTCCAAGACTCCCAAGGCTCACAGATTTCCCAGCCAGTGTGAACCTGGTTGTTAAAGAAAGGGTGAAGAGACAGACACAGCATAGATGCTGCCCTTACATTTCCGTATTGGGACAGCACCCAGAAAATGCTGATTTTCTCCCAGATCTGGGTTAAGGTACTGTGCTACCACTGAGCCCAGGAAGCAAAGGTGCTGGCAGCACAGCAGCCCTCACAAAGACAGAAAAAGCACACTCTGGGGGACTGGAACCACACAGACCTTCCTGACTCCCTAATGCCAGCTTCCTTCATTAACCTGCCACTGGTCACATAAACACAGGGGATGGCAAGAAGGCTCATGAGAAAGAATTCCAAATTTGGGGAAGCTGGTAAGGAGATATAAGCCACTTTTTCTCAACTGCTGCCCTTGTCCAAGGGCCTCTTCTGTAACTCACTGAATGCTCCTGTCCACCCCTGCTGACTACAGCCCAGCCCTTGAAACCCCTCTGACTGTAAAGCTCTGAAACATTGCTGTGCTGTGCCTAAAGAATTAAAATTATGCCAGTTATCACTTAAAAAATATTGTTCCTTTAACTTCCTTTGACAGATGACAACTGGGCACATTATAAAAAGGTCTGTAAGCTATTCCAGATGGCATTTGAGCTAACACGTGTCCTTTTGCCAAGTTACACATTACCAAATGGCAGGAGCCTGAGAGCTGAGGGAGGTTCAACAACCAACAAGCTGTGATTGACACAGCTCTGCTCCTGGAGTGAGATGTCCTGCTGAGAGGTGGCTGGGACTGGGTGGCTGCAGGAGCATTCCTGCTGGCCTCCTGTGTGATGGAAGAACTGGCACAGAAGGACAATGCAGTGAGTCCCTGCTCATCCTCTGCACTCTCATCCCCACCCACATGCCGTGCAGCCATTCTGACATGGCCTAATTTCTCTGAATCAAGAGGTGTTATTTTTGGTGTGCCGTTTAGTCTGAGAGTGTTAGTTGTTTCCCTTTGTTGTCCCCCTTGTCCCCAGCTCTTGTGCCATGACAGCTTTGCTCAGGGAGAGCCCATCCCACCCGCATCATCAGGCGTGAAAACTTTGTGCTGGTGGATGCACAAGTGCAGATAAATAAAGAACTCGAGGGAGACAACTAGAGAAAAGCAGCACATTCAGCTTCTTAGAAATGAAAAATATGTGGAGTTTAAAGCTTTCCTTTCAGAGACTGGCCAAAAGCACCACAAAGTTTGATTCCCTTCTCTCTTCCACTAACATCAGCATGAAAGCCTGACCTTCACTCACTCAATCTATGGGAAGATTTTACTTGTCTGTGAGATGGTTTTTTTAACCATAGCATCTATCAGATGACTATTGAAAAGAATCCATCACAAAAACAGTAAAAATGAGAAAGCATCCTCTAATTTTAAAAAACTCAAGGGGGAAAAAAAGCACATTAAAACCAAAGAATAAACAGATAGAAAGATGAATCAAATGGTTCATTCCCATGGCACACTTCCAAACCGTCTGTAGTATCTTTAACCTTGAACAAAAGGTCCCTTTCAGACTGGAAAACTTAAAATGGGTGAAAATTAAACATCTGAGATTTTTTTTTTATATGCATTAACCTTTGCTTAAGAAAATAACTTATATTTCCTATAGCATACACTGGATTTTGATAAGCTATCTTCTTTCAACAAGTAGGAAAAGGGAAAAAAAGATTTCCACCTAAGTGGGGTATTTCCCCCAGAACTGCACACTTGCTGCTGCAAAGCTCCACATCCTAACCTGACCTTCTCCCTCCCTCCCCATGCAGGTGGCAGCAGCACGTATGTGCACGCTGGGTGCCCAGCACAAGATGAAAGTGATTCATTATTCTGAAGGCTCAGGCAACAGATGCCAGAAAATCTAATAGAATGTGATGAGAGAGAAACTAAGGCTGCAGTGTTGAATACCTTTCTAAGAGATCTGAAGGACTGTGTTTTAAAGCAATACACTGTTTTAATGTGGCTTGTACACACAATTTTACTGCAAAAGAAGCTCCACCTTTTACAAACATTTTTCTTAGAGGAAAAAAAGTGTGAGGGCACCCTGCTGTTTTCTAATGAGATGGTACAAAACAAGTTTCTATTTTGCTAGCTCAGGCAGGACAAGGTTTTTCATATGCCCAACTCCAACATGAGGCATATAAAATGGAATATCCTTCTACTACACCCACATGACGGGTACCATTACTGTGGTAGTAAGGACTACAACCCCTAGAGCCACATGCCAACAAGTCAGAGATGTGAAACCATCTACAACCTTTTCTTTACAGAATATGAATTTTTAAGAAAGGGGTGAACTTAAGAGTTATTAATCCAATACCTTTACTGGAAACATTACACTTTCTATCTTCTGATTCCTTCAGCTTCTGCAAACTTTAGGTAAGCAAACAGTCCCAGGAGCAAGCAGAGGCTCAGTTCTGTTGCTGAATTCACAGAATCAATGAGCTACAATGCAAACGTTTGCCCACAAGCATATGAAGCAGCAGCCCTGCCTGCACCACCACTGATCATGACTAATAGAGACCTGAGATGGGAATGGATAGTGCAGAATGAAAATGACTGCCATGCAGCACTCTTTCATTTGTTTCCATTTTCAAGTAACAATACAATATAAAACTCTATATTATTCTTAGTTGCTAGAACAGGTGGCATAAGGAGAAAAATAATTTAGGATCTCATTTGTATGAATGTGGTCCTGTTGTGCAATGTTCTTCACTTTGGCAAATAAAAATGGAGAATTAACTGGTATTTGTATAAACTGTCCTTTTTATTTTGTCTGATTAGATGAATCTGGGCAAAAAATGCTTTTGAATAATTACATGCAGCTGACAAGAGACACTACCTTTAACTCATACCTTTAACTCATATTAGTTTCGGTTCTCTTCTACGGCCAGGACTTTTAACTCTAATCTTTTGATGCTTGCAATCTACAGGATGAGAGTACTTTACTCTTGACCTTGATAAGCACTACTGAATTTCAATTGTTTCTCTCTAACAAGTAGCTCTGAAAGCCATAACAATTTCGTGTGTTCTTGTGTTACAGCCTTGGGGGTCAAATCAAACTCTAGGCTGAGACTCCTGGACACCCTGCAGTATTGGACATATTTGTTTTACCTGACACTGGTGTAACAAGGTACAGGCCTGGATGAAGAACTCTGATCTTCATCCTCTATCATGATGGAAGTGAAATTTATCTCCTATCTATGACTAGCAGTGATAACGTTTGCTGCAAAGAAGCATGAATTAGACAAGAGAAAACTAGAGCCAGAAACAAACCCTTAGAAGATAAGAAATTAAAACACTTAATTGCTGCAAACATATATACAAAACCAAAGAAATACACAGAACAGTGACAAGAAACTCTGCTTCTAAAAATAGCTGAGGACTGATTGTGCACATATGCACAGCAGCTTGGTATTAAGATGAGTATATTACAAGGATCTCAAGGCATGTAATGTTTATCATTATTTTTCATTTCCATATAGCAATAAGGGTCGGCAAATTTTATCCCTTTATCAACAGACACCTGCATGTGGCAACTGCACATTCCTGCACAGGAAGCTGGACTGGTAATAGCTCCTGTGGTTCTCACCACATCTGTCTCCCTTTCTCCAGTTGGTACAAGAACTCCTGTAGTGCTCTCCAACACTTCCACAGCAGGAAAATCCCCAGGCCAGATGTTCTCCTGCATCTTTTCCCTCACTACAAGATCAATTAGTATCCAGATACTCATTAGGAAAAAAATAATTACATTCTACTTGCTAAAGAGGCACAATCTAATGTTTTGTTGCAGTACTTTAAAAAAAAAGAATTGTCTGAGAATTTTGCTTGTTTATTATTAGTTTACATTTATAGCTGCAGGAATTCTGCATGGCATCTCCTGCCTCCCTCCCTCCCAGTGTTGTTACAGACAGGTCACTGGCTTTAAAATGTTTCTTTTTCAAACCCTGGGAGAAGGATGGGTGAGGGAGCCCTTTTTGAAATCTGCACAAGGACAATTTTAAGGGTTAAGGCAGAAAATATCAAAGTCTTGTTTCTAAAACCACTCTAAGAGAAACATTCACACATTCTCAGCACTGCAAAGAAACAATAAAACTTTATAAGGTTTAAATAAAATGAGGCTAGTAGCTAATACTAAAAGTTGGCACATTACCAGCTGCCAACAGCAGATCAATAAATAACCATCTTAAACTAAAGAAAAAAGGCTCAGCAATGCTTTATCAGTAACCTGCCAGCAGAGAAAGGACAGGGGAGGGAGCACACTATGCACACTTTGTGTTGCAGTGGTCTTGCAATTGCTGCTTCACTTTGTTACAAAATACTTCTGAGCAGCAAAGGCAGATGTAGATAATTAGGTAACAGCTACAGAGCAGCTTTAGTCCTGCTCCAGGAACATGGGACTTCACACCAAGCACAATTTCAGTGGCCCGGGAGGCTCACACTGACTGCTCAGAACTGCTCTGCCAGAGGAGGTCGAGCTGAGTGCTTACATGATGGATCAATGACACTGGAAAAGGGAAAGACATTACCACTTCACCTTTTCCCAGCTGAAAAACGCTTGCCAGAACCTAAAACCTCTCCAGAATAAAGAGCATTTCTGGCATATTTACTGTCTTGCCCAAATTCCCCTCGTACACTGTGCTAGCATTATGCTAAGAACAGGCTGTGTTCACCAGAGAAGCAGATGCTCTGTGCTGCAGCCCTTTGCAATCAGGTGCGAGAAGCAGCAGAGGGACTTGGGCTGTAACAGTGCGAAGCAGACGGAGCAGCTGACCTGAGCTACCTGACCAGAGCAGCTCTGCCACTGAGTAATGCACAGCTCTGACAATCAAGCAGACCATTCCCTACATCATAAAAAGCTCACAAAGGTCACTCACTCATGGAGGAAAAAACAAAAAGAAAAAAAAAAAAGTACCTGAAAGCATATACTGAGAGAGGAGTGGAGTAGAACAGCCTCCTGTGATGCAGTGCAGTAAGAACAGGACGTTATAAAGATGGAACACAAACCACAAATTCCAATTTCAGTTGCTTTGTGGTTTTAAGGCCCAACGTTATCTTAATGTGCTTCCTGGCTCCTATCATTAAATTCACTAATCCCATCTCGAAGCATCAGCAAGTTAAGCTAATTTTAAGTTAGGACCTGAGCTTACATCCTTTTTATTTTCCCTTTAGCAAAGAAACAAAATTATTGAGCCCTTTCTGTGCCAAGTAGGTACCTTCATCTCTAAAGCTCCTTCTTCACTGTCCTCCCTCTGTACTTCAGGGGTTAGAAGGAGGCTCAGTACATTAGTTCATGAAGATTTACATAGATCTGGATCCTTCACTGAGCTATGCAAAGAAATCTCACAATATCCTCACTGTACAGCTGCTTGATACTCCCAAGCTGGCATTTATGCTGTATTTGCAAACTCTCACATCTGTTTAGTTACTCCTATTTCTTTGTTACAGGGTGTTAGGATGCATGAAGATAATACCTGAAAAACTACCATGTCAGTCATACCTTCTAATACCACAATCCTGACAGACATCACAAGCTAAGCAGGATCAGTTTGCCATCCATCTGCACTCTGCAGACAAACACAATTACTAGATTAAAATCTCACAGACATAAAAATACTTGGAAAAATAAATTTGCCTCGTTATCTGTTAAAAAAAAAAATCACCTAGGTTTCTCTATCACTTCACAATAATGTACCTAGGTCATCTTTTTAATTGCACAGAGAACATTTCTGAAGTATTTCCATCTTCCACCAGCCTTTTCTCTCAGCAGTATGAACCACCTTACAGCCCAATTTCAGCTCTGGCAATTATCTGTCTGCCAATTTAAATTCCTTTTTGCAGTTCAAATTAACACACTGACATTTGCCTCCTGCCCCAAACCTCAAAGGTTTATAGGATCTCCTCAGCTGCTCCCAGCCATAGCACAACTGGATGTAGGCAGACAATACCTGCAGTGAGAAGCACCCCAGATATTCTCACCCTCAGCCAGGTTGTGCAGGTCAGTCTGGGCAGAAGAGAGCTGGAAGCTGATGCATTCATGTCACTATCAAGGAAACATACCCAAGAGTTGGATGTGGGAGACAAGGCTTGTTTCTGTAGCCTGGCAAAAAGCTAGATGTGATCTGTTAGGTTCATTGTCTCTATTTATGAAATTTCCAAATGTTCTACATTCAAATGTTCAAAATGCTCAGTAATGACAGCTTAGCCAACAACACAAACAGTTCATGCTGTATTTTCATTACTCTTCATAGCTCCTGATGTAAAGCTTTTAATTAATGTCCCACTTCCCACGTGGCTCTGTCCTCAAAACACTCGTTGGATGTCACAGTTATGTCTGTCCTACTCTTTTCCAGATGTTTCTCAACCCATGCAAATCCCAGTAACACAGTATGTGCAAAAATGCATAAACACAGATTTATCTTTCTGTACTTATTAAACACCAGTGAAGAATAAACACTTTTCCTGCCATCACAGAACTCATTCTTTGGCCTCAAGACTCCTATACACACTGAACATGGATGTTAAGTAATATCTGGCCAGAAGCTTGTTTTGTTATTAGAATCAGTTCAGAAATTCCAGCTTCAAAGTCTACAGCACACTCTTACCATAGGTACTGACTAGGTAAATAGAAAGTTGTGGATCAGAGACAATATTTTGAAGAGCTCTGTGTTTTGTGTCCTCAACCTTAAATAATGCAATTGCCAGGAAAGCACAGTCCCAGCAGAGGTAACAGCCCCCAGCTAGCTCCAGCTAACAGGTTTTTTGTTTCAAATGCCAGGTCAGTACTACACACCTGAATCACTGTTTTAGCATCACAGGCAGGGTAGCTCAATAAATAGCATCAAAATATCTACAGTGGGACATTTACAGTGCTACTCCAAATATTGAAGAGGCTCTGTGAATATGAAAGAAAAAAAAGATACTTCTTGCTAGAACAGCTCTGGCTTCATAGCATGTTTTCCTGCTGATTCCTGTTAGTGCCAAACCCACCACTAATGTGTCTGTCCAGATGAAACCAAATGATGGATTGCAAAATTTACACAAAAATAACAGCATTTGTATATATTACAATCAGAGTGCTATCTTAATAAACATCACATCTTAGCACAACAAAATGTGCAAGGTCAATTGAAGAAGCCAGCTCCTACTTGCCCAGAGCAGAGGGATCATTGTTACTCACTTTGGCCAGCACAAGGATTACTCCCTGGCCCCTCCAAAAGCATGTTCCTTCTCTCAAGGAAGGGGATAAACCACTCACTCCATCTGCACACAGCAACACAGTTTTTTACTGACATGGAAAACAGTAACTCTCAGGACCATGAAGAGACAGTGATCATTGATCACTCTAAAAGGACAGAGCTGCTTGTTAGACTTCAGCTTATCCCACCACTTTTCTATAGTTTCTTTCCTAATTGCACATGTAATGAGGCAAATTGAAAGTAGCCTACTTTAGAACTTACGTTTTAATGATGCTTTGACTGTGGTCTGAGTGCTAATGCCCTCATTTTTATTACTGATTATAGCTTTCTAGTGACTGCTCAAAAAAGTATTTCATTAGGAAATGCTTATAAAGCACTGTAATTATATAATGTACATGCTGAGGTTACAGTTAAAGAAGTCAAGAATTCAGTTTATGAAAATACATTTTGTGTTACAATTTCCTTGTCATAGTCCCTTCTGTACAAGGCTCAGTCATGGCAAAAAGCCTTCTGAATACAAGTGAGTGTTTTCCATTCAAATAAAACCTGGTAATTCTACATAAAATGATGCTTTGCTGTTTTTCTAACTTAATATGCATGTTTTTCTTTCATGTATGAAATACCAACAGCACTTCTAACCTATTCTCCTTGCAAGAAGTACACAGAGTTGAATATGATTTCAAAAATAAGATTTTTCAATTACATGCCTATCTCCATTTGTACTTTGAATGCCAAGAGCTACCAACAGAAAAGAGGTTCTCAAATTTATCCTCGTGTTCTCTTCATAGATTTATCCTCCTGAGCACCCCTGCCCAGCCCCATAAAAGAATAACCCCTTCCTTCACATTGGTTCAGAAAGGGACTTCTGTAAAAGCAAGACAGGACTTGCACACCCCCCTGAAGCCTCATGACAACAAATGCAAGAGGCTCCAGAGGATAAATAACTGAATTTTTAATTCTGCTATGACAGGAGTGAGGAACCTTAAGTAAAGACAGAATTCTCAATGTAATGAGTGACAGTGGAACAAGCCTGACCTTGGAATAGCCAGTTTACCAGTGACTGAACATCTGTGTCTTTGTGCAGCTCTGAATATTGGTTCAGTTACTGTTGTTTTCTCTCTCTTTACTGCAGTGCATGATGCTGTACCCTGGAGGGCATGCAATGCACTTACAACTTTTTCCATTTTTCATTTTTTTAAAAAACGGGCTGTATCACTCTAGATCTTGTCCTAGGCCAGAGGCTAGGCTCAGAAGTAAACAAAAATCTTTGTAGGCCAGATGAAGCATAGGAAACTGGAGCCATACTGCTGCTCCCTACAAAGTGGCAGGACAGGAGAGGAGGGCCCTCACCCTTATAGCTCTCTGCAAGACAAGAAAAAGAATACAGAGTTTTCAAAACTCTCAAGATACAGTCTAGTAAGTTTCTTCTTTCAGTTCAGCTCCTGCCCCACACCCAGCTACGTCAAGCAAGTCATGTTACACATTCGACTAACAAGCCTGAGAGCTTGAAGCAGGAAACAGTAAAATAATAAACAAAAAATTACCTCTTCTTTATGCTAAACCTTAGTGGTTTATAATTCAGCTTTCTCTATACAAGGTCTCAGCAGGAGACAGCTAATGACTTTTTCTACCTAAAAATAAGCTGTTCCACATTATTCTAGGTAAAACTTGCTTAGCTTTGTGTGAGAAGTCTGAAATCAGGTAAAACATAAGCCCTCTAGGGCACAAAAAAAAAAAAAACCAAAAAAACCTAAAATTAGTCAAATAGTTTAATATCAAATTTTTAGCATGTTATATCAGTTTTTTTCTTTCCCTTGCTTGGATTGATTTTGAAGTGTGCTACCATGAAGAAGCAATATTTGTATTTAGCCCTAAGCAAATGAAAGAATATTTTAATAAGGAACTAGAATAGAAAATGTGACAGCTTATCCATAGTAATTGTATACAAATATGTCATGAGAGAGAGAACACTTCCTCTGTTTCTAAACTGTTTAAACCAAGTCTCCCCAATTCCAAATGTAATTGCATGTATTTACACAGCCATACTGCTTTAGAGCAGGTGCTCATTAAATCTGTAAATATTACAAGATTAACTATCCACTTTTTTTTTTTTTTAATACAAGCAAAATAAAATTTTTTGGAACACAGAGTAATTCCACAGGTGCATTACTATGAATCATCCTTCAAGCTTAGTTGTTTACTTCTAGGCTCAGACCACCAAAATCCAAAGGGAGTTGTGTCAGAAAACATTTAACCCACTGGAATAAAACTAGGTTTTTTATTCCAAATGGGTGGCTAAAGACATCTTTCACATGTTGACACACAGTTTGTCACCACTATTTCCTACTACTTTCTCTATTTTACTGCCAAGCTCTGTACTTTTACATCCCACCAATATAACATGAGTGGCAGATAAATGCTCTTTCTAAAATTCTAGAGGTCCCAGAACAATGGTTCAGAGAGCCACTGGCCAGGGTGGCACTGCCACCTTTCCCTGTACACAGACTGAAAAAGGAGCGACTCAGCAGAGTCAGACCCACGAGGTCTTTACCCAACTGCACTGAGCTGAGCACTTGTGTTCCTTGACCAACTCTGCAAGGTGTCAGTTGAAAGTCAAGGAGAAGAACGTGGTGTGTCATGCCTTGCTAATGCAAAGTGCAGCTGCTCTTAACAGAAGCAAACCTCTCATTTTCAGGACAGATGAAAATACGTGGAGTGCTTTGGATGTTCAAACAATTTCTGCTCAAATAAGAAAACCCTTCTAGAGAAGTATCCATAGGTCACAGACACCACAGTGAGCCCTGACCATGACTGCCTGTAGAACAAACTCACACATCTGATGAGAGCAGGACAAAGGTGTTCATGTAAGAATTTCAGAGATGCTTATTCCCCAGAAGTGGTGGGAAGCAGTTTACCCTTCCCCCCTGCTAACAAACACAAATAAAAATAGCTTGAAGCTGACAATGCAATCTGATAGAAAATGCACTTCAAAATTAATATTGTCATGCTCAAGGATGTTTTTGCCAGTATCAGGTCTTAAATTGAACACCTAAGAACTGACACAGCAGGTCAGGGAAAAGGCCGATCCAGCAGAGCTGTCTGACAACAGCCAGCTGCAGATTTGTATGACAAAGGTAGCAAAATCCTAAGGCTGGGGAGCTTCTGAGCTGAAGACTGGCACTCAGACACTTTTATTTAATATTCACTAGTGGACTCAGCCTTCAAAAAGTCTACCAAATTTTTTTTTTAATATAGTTGGTGTTCAAATCTCTGGCAATCCCATGCTGACAAGCTCCACACTGTGATTACAGGCTGTGGGAAGAAAGATCACTTCTTTTTGGTTACTTTAAATCTACCACCTCATAGTTTCACTAAGCAGTTGCTGTGTTCTGTAAGAAAAGCTGTACACATTTCTGAAGAGCCTTCTCTACACGTGCTGTTTATAGAGCAGTATGTATGATCACACATTAGCACTTCACTACTCCTTCCTCTGCCTGACCAGCCACACTCTGACCTGCACAAATCATGGATCTCTTGGACTAATGAAAATGGGACTAACCCCCTCAATTCAAATAGAAGGACTTTTATTCTTACCTTCTCTTTCCCATATGCTAGCAAGTTACTAATCCATTTTTCACTATAAAATAAATAGCATTCCTTTTTCCAAGAGACCTTGCTCAAAGTGCTCTGAAAAAAAAAACTAATATATACTCTATTGACTAGACCACCTCACCCAATATCCATTAACTCCTTCAGACAAATCTGATTGATTTTTCAGACATGACTCTCTTCAGAAGTTATATTTTCCAACAATACCTATTTATGCATGTGGCTAATAATCTTTATTATTATCTATTGGTGTGCTGGTAGAGAAGCCATACTTGCCTACTTGTCATTCCCCACATCACCTCTCCTGCTCTTTCACATAAAGCTGTCCTTTTGTCTCCATGTCACTGAGGTTTATTTAATGACAGGTTACTCTACACTTAATAGTCTGTATTTAAGTTCCTTTTTCACCAAAGATGCTGCCATCTGTCCCTGTCAATTTTTTTTTACCACCTTCTACCGACACATCAATTTGTGACAGTTCCTTAGACTATTCCCACAGGAAAAGGAGCTGATAGAGAGCCTCCCTCAGCTTTCTCATACTGTGTGCCAGGGCAAATAATGCATTTAACTCTTTTATCATCACATTACTCTCCTTGAGTGTGACCTGGATTACTGTTTATTATTTTACTATTGATTACCTATTAACTCCAAAAACAAGATGAGTGCCAGACCATTACAGACTTGGTCTTTGGGCTGTTTGGGTTTTTGTAGTTATGACTGTCAGTTATTCAGAATTCTTTTAGCTTTTCCTGTGGTATTAAATTTAAATTATTAAGAATATATGTTCTTTAAATTTTCTTTCTTTTGGTCTCTGGTCCCTTTATGGTACTCAGCAAAAGAATACTTGTATACCTAAGGCTGGATTTAAGGAGAATCAAGAAAATGATTTAGTGCACAGAGGGGAAAAGTCATACCAAGCTTCTAAAGAAGCAAGCAACACCACCAGTGTGAGAAAGGGGACCCAGAGAAAGCAGTCACAGGGTGCAGAGGAGACCAGGGAGCAGAAAGGACACAGCACAGGCCCGTGTGCCCTGCAGCCAGCACAGCACTGGAGGTGCTCACCCACCACTACTTTAACCACATTAAAAGCCACCTGGATCAAAGCATAAAAGATTAGCATCAAAATCCACAGAGCTAGCCATCAGATGGAGAAAATTGACAGAAAATGTTTTTACTTTTATTCTAGAGTACTTTCCAAGGCTCTGAAAGCTGGATACAGATTCTTCTCAGCCTGAGGTGCCAAAACCTACTATCAATGGAGACACTGATAGTCCATCTGACACCCAGTTCTTCCAAACATTTCAGCTGTTTTCTCAGACAGGATTGATGAAGTACACCACACCCTTCACCATTCTCACTTAGGTTATCAACTTTCATTTTATTTCATTTAAACATCCTGTGTGCACAGTGCTTACAGAGCTGGGTGTCTCAGGGGAATACCTGTCATCCCTCTGGTCACACACAACTTGCATCATCCCTGAGTAGTGCTAACATTCCCCAGGAACACAGCAAAACCCAGCTCAAGTGACTTCCCTCACTTCTTCCAGACCTTGCCCCAATCCAAGGGCACTGCTTGCACTCTCCCCAAGCTTGCCCCCCAGGGACTGCCAGGCTTCTCAGGACAACACTGGAAGTGAACTTCACTTACACCAGGCAACAACAAAGAGTTTTTGTTGGGACTGTCCACAAGTGCTCACACATCAGCCACACTTGAGGCAAGAATTGATTAATTGATTTTCGCCTCACAAACCCAACTCATCATGCTGACTCCTGAACTCCAACTCACAAATCCAACTAATCATGCTGACTCCAAATTATTAATTAATAATAAAAAATTAAACATCTTTCGCAGGGGGTTGTTGAGAGGAGAGGTGACAGAATTCAGCCCCACTGGTGCAAGCAAGCTCCTGTATTACAGTGACACATCTGGATCAGAAAACTGAGCAAGGATCTTTTCCTCACTTGAAGCTCACAAGCATTCTATTACTAAATTAGATTATGTTCTCTTAGTGATATAAAGATATGCAAGGACTATAGATGTTTTGGAACTACTTGCTCTCTGTAGATCAGAAAGCCTTCAAAACCAGCCACTGTTCTGAAATGTGCACAGCTCATGAAGGGGCTCTGCCACCTCCTTGGGGAGCAGGACACCAGGCACACCCTGGTCCAGCCTAAAGAATGAGCCCCACCAGTTCCATCCCCAAAGCAGCACCAGAGCCCCATCTCCAGTGGGGAAGTGTTAATTTGGATGTTTGCAGACAACTTCCATCCAATTACAGGCACAGAATTTAAAATGCACTCAACCAACCTCATTAAGTCTACAGCCAGAAATAATGCTGCCGTAACTCTAACCAGCATGAGGGTGCAAGTGTCTGTTTAGTGTACACTCCTCCAGATACTAAAATAAAATATTTCTTCAGCTGAAGTTTCTTTATATCCTCTGGGTCATTCTCTCGGCATTAACAGTGTCCCATAAATCTGACATAACTACACTGCCTAAATCTAACTTTTCAGTGAAAAAAGCTTACATAAACAGATGATAAAATTGTCTCAATTTCCCCCCTGGGGGCTGGAGCTAAAATGAGAGACAGATTTAGGGTTTTGGATGAACTGGCAATACTCGCAGGCTCTTCTAAATAGGGTTTGGAATTTTTAAAAAGTTTGTTGTTTTACCTCAGGCTGTTATATTTCTGTCTCAGCACAGATATACATATGCACTATGGTCATGCAAACACTGTCCACACCTCCTCAAGGCAGCAGATGGACAGCACAGGCACAACAGCACCTGGGTACCTGCTGCCTGCAGACAACAGTGCTCCAAGGGAAGGCAAGACATGAAGAGAAACATCCTGATGCACCCTTTTCCTCTAAAAATGCAACCTCTGAGCAGAAAAAGGGTTATTTTGGTTTACCAAATGTCTTAACACTTAATTCAAACTAATAATTGCAGATGAAAAATTTGTGTTTAATGGAAATTCTTGTTGCAATTGAACAATTGTTGTCATGCCCAAAGAATTTCATCCAGAGGTACCTTTAAAACATGTTTATATGAAAGGCAGAAGACTGCAGATCCAGGTCCCTACATGAAAGCCACAGCCTCAAAGATGCTGCCCTGAGGCAGCTCCCAGTTCTTTCAGCACAATCAAGAAAGGGGAGCTCTTCCCTTCACCTGCAGCAGAACCAGCACCACCACCAGGGCTGCTCCCCCCATCCCACCCCGGTGGGGTCAGAGCCCAGCAGCACTCAGCTCCCAGCCCCTCCTCTGCCTCCCTGCAGCACTAACATGCTCCAGTGCCGTGCTCCCTCTGGTTTCCCAGCTCCCTTTCACTAGCAATTGCTCTGCTGCCATTACTTCAAAGCAGAACTCCAGAACTGTTGAGAGGAAGACCTTGTTCTGCCTCTCCTACTGAACCTGTTCTTTTTTTGCATAAATAAATATTCAGAAGACACAGAATTAGAATTCAGGCTCTCTCTGTATCACTTTGTCCATCCCAGGAGTCCTCTACCCCACCGGCTATAATCACTTTTTTCCTTCACTTCTCTCTCAAAGACTGAATTTTCCCTAATAAGTAGAACAACTTCAGTAGAAAAGATTGAGAAATTCATTCTGTACGATACTCTTTAGCACAGTGCTTAGAATATTTATTGGATATCATAGGAAAATAAAGAATTGAGCACAAATCCCATACTAGAAGAAATTAATGATGTGTATACAGGACTCTTAGCACTGAGTAAACTATTTGTACAAAGCAATCCCAAAGATACACAGCAAATGTGCTATGAAGACTGGCAGAACAGAGGGCTATGTACCCATGATGTCTACAGTACTGGGAGCAAAGGGAGGAACAAAATTGTATTACCCCACGTCCTGTTCCCCAAAAGAGATTTTCCAAGAAACCTGATCACCCCACGAGACAGGTTTGCACAGCAGGCCATACCTCTCCCCAAATCACTAAACCCAGGCAGGAGGCACTGCTGACAGATGGAGCCCATTCAAGCATCTTCCAGACCCACAGCCCAAATATCATAACTTACCCTGAGGAAGGCCAGCAGGCCTAGCAAAAGGCAGCTCTGCTGGGGGTACTGATTACAGGGAAGAAGCTCAGCAAGGTTCAACCCTTTCTACATGCACACTTCCTTTTTGGGGAGTTTCACTAGTTCACTGAAGGTAGTTAAAGCTATCAACATCACCAGCTACCTTAACCTGTTTCAATCATCTGAAAGTGAATTATCAAGCACCAATAATAATAATAATATTCAAAGGATCTTCCAGTTACTGAACAACCCGTACCTCTAAAGACATTAGGAACAGTGCAACTATCACCACTTGTGAAGTGTACTATGATCCACCAAACTATCTTGAAGATTAATGTATCCCCTCCATTTCACTGTTTCAAACACCTTAGTAGGTAGATAAATTGATTTTTTTTCTACCAGTTCCAAAAAAAATGAGTTCTACATTCAGATCAACCTGTAGTCTCTGTCTCCTCTTTTGATCCATAGTCTGAGCTAAAGAACTCCTAAGTCTTCCTTGGGATTTTGTGCTTCTAACCTGGCTGAGAGCATCATGGCTGCAAACTCAGGAGCTGTTTTGTCGAAAGGCAAGCAGAGTGCTTTATGCAACAGCTTTTTGCCATCTTCTTTTGGTTCATGTTTAGTATGGTCTATCCTGACATGGAACAGTGCTGTCACTGAACTTTGGCATATGCAGAAAAGACATTTTTAAAGGTCTTAGTTTTTCAGGCATCCTCCCAACTAGTCATGGTTATTAACTTTGTTATGAGCACAAAAGGCTCTCTGAATACCTCCACAATTTCAAAAAGTGAAATATGGTTCCTTATCAGTTTTTTAAATGAATTGAACTCAAGCATTAACATAAAAACAGTTAGACACTAATCATCTAGCTGAAGAAAATGACATTGCAAACCTAATGAAAACAGCAGGGAAGCACAAGGGAAATAAGAACAATTCTTTGCTAGCAGCAGCATGTCTGTGGGCACACCAAAGTAACCAATGAGCTGACATTTACTAACAGAGCACAGATGCAACCAACTTTTATATGGATTTTAGACCTCCTGAGAATTTGCCATCAGAATCTCAGCTCTCAAAAGCTACTAACATCCAGCTGAGCATAGCTGCCCTCTGCAGTCAGACAGCTGAGTTTCCATCCCCTTTGACTGAAGCCCACAGGAGAAACAGATTGGTCAGAGGGCAGGCAGTATAGAGAAATACAATGCCAGAAGGCAAGTGAAATTTCCCCAATGTTAAAATACATTACTTTACTTTTATTAACATGTAACTGTGCTAACAGGTCTTGGGCACGGATTGACCAGATCTCTCTCCATTCCCCAAAAGCAATACAAGATGCAAAACAGCTCTTCTCCATCACAGCCCATGCTTGTGGACCTGCATATACTGCCAGTTCCTTGGTAGGTGAATTTCAGCTCCATGTGAGGAGGAGTTAACCAACAGGATTTAAGCCCTGGGAGCTGCTACAGCACCCTTTAAAAATAAGAACCAAACCAAAACCACACTTCTTGCCTCTGCTGAGATTTTAAATTGCAACTGCTTTAATGGAAATTTTTCCTCAGGAAGCATGAAGAGTTAAAGACTGGTTTCCTGTAAAGGCAGCAGCAAGCAGTATGTGCAAAATACTTTTTCCAAAACACATCAAAAAAAGAGGTAATCATGTTCTTTGGCATTAAAAGTTCAGTAAGTGGTAAAAAGCAGAATAGATAATACTCAGAGGTTCCCAAAATGCTGCTCATTTTTTTTCAATAGTTTAGATAGCTTCTTATACTAAAAAAAGCATAAAGTAATTTGCATGATTTCATTATCTAAAAGCAGAGAGAAAGGGAAAAAACCCAAATATGCTCAGATTTAGAACTCCTTTCTTTGGTATAGCCCTTAACTTTCCCTGCATTTGAGGGCAATAAACATTTCCAGAAGTCTGTATTAGATCTCCAGTGAAGTGCCTCTTGAGGAGCCTGGCTTTATTAGTGGAAGCAGGCTGAAACAATGCTAAAAGAACACATGTACTTAGTTCAGCTACATCAAAGAACAAGGCCAAGAGTCACTAGTATTTATTCCAACTGTGCAGTCATTTTCTGAAGTTATATTAAAGCAGCAGCATCAAAATGATTACTCTGTACAACTACTGTTTGTTTCCTCTTTCTTTTCTAATTTCTAGCTGGCAGCACCTCAGTGCAGGAGCTGCCAGGTACACACCACATGAACAGATGACATCAGGAGCCAGGAGAAATGCTGTAATGTTGGGACAAGCTCAGCATGTCAGGAAGAGCAATGTTCTCTCCTCCCAGCTGCATTTCTGTGCAGGTACATCTGCTTTGACATCTGTCACAACCCACAGGCAAGATGGTTGGTGAATCCCAGGATCCTAAACCCCTTGAGGCCCTCAGCAGCTTCACACTGTCAGTGGTGGGTAAGTGTGCAGACACAAAAATGGCAATGCCAGTATTACTGAAATCATCTCACACACACACACCAACACAACATGGCAAATAGTTATGTGCCCATTAGTCCATTATATGGAGGACCTGAAAACATAAAATGGAACTAAGCCTAGAGCAGAAAACTTTGTTTCAGACATAAATGCAATGGTAATAAATCACACCGGTTCCATTCTGGAGAATTATCATTACAAGCTGCTTTCAGTCCCTGTTACAACTACATCTAGACAGTCTGTGCCTTTTATTATTTCCTAAGTGTCCAGTGAAAACAAGCCAGATCTGATTAATCCTCTTTTCTTTGGGGAGTTAAAGGTGCCAAGCACAAACTAGACAAAGCTAGGGCTCTCTGGGCTATTTGAGAAAAAACTAGGGCCAAATCACACTGAAAGGGATGGAAGCTGAAAAATCTTTAAAAAGCCTCCTAGAGTACAGGTCTGCTTTTTTTTTTTTTGTCTTTTCTCTTACCTAGCAGCAATTAGAACACTGTATTCCTCAAGAAACAGAAATGTTGCAAGGAGAGGTTGCTATTCAGAATGCATATTTTTATATTTGTATATTGTAAAATTCAGAAGCAAACCTTCAACCTTAACAGCACAATATTCAGAAGGCCAACAATCAGCTAACAGAAAGGACACATTTTTCATAAATATACCTCCCCCCAGTTCTGCCTTTCTTCTTGTGTGCTCAGCTGCAGCAATTAGGAGAATAATCTATAGGAAGCCTACCCCCAAAATCCTCTCTCAGCTTTCTCCAGCTGTTTCCTTCTTTTTGTTGCCAGCAAACTCAGGCTCTGAAGAGATGATTCACCTCAGCAGGACTCCAACCTCTACATCTGCTCTGGGGGCATAATCTTTGCTGGGTACATGGAAATGGTCTTTAAACTAATGGAGTCACTAGACTAAGCAAAAATTCTCTGAATCAACATACTAAGGTTTTATTTTCAATTATATTTCTAGCTGAGTATTTTCAAGATTATAATCTTTCTTCTTTAATGACCATAATGCTGCCTTGCAGAACACATTGCTGCTCTCAAAGTACCTTAAAGCACTCTAGAAACCCAACTCTATGTTACTTTCTATAGGCAAAGAAAGTATCTGTTGTGACCTGTCCAGCAACACAGGCAAATCCTGGGAAGTGGAATTGGCATTCAGTTGCCATAACTCTCCCAAAGCACAATATAATCCTGCCCCACCCTGTAGATACAGGAAGAGATGGACAGAAATAAACATGGACAAGACCAAGGAATCTCAGATTACACATCCCAGCCCTCTTCTTGCCTCCATGTCAGAAACACATTGACTGAGGAAGGGAAAAGGCAGATTATTCTTCCATATTCATAGAGAAGTTTGGATATTTGACTCCCAGGACGTGTGCAGAAGTTGCTGCAAATCAATATTATACCAAGAAAAAACACATAACTCAAGAAAAAGTACAGAGCAGCTCCCAAGTTATAACTCTGAAGGAAATATATACTGATCTTTATCCCTGATAAATAAAAAATTTCCCTTCTCAAGGACATAAGTTCTGTGAAGCACACAATAGCTGGAAGGGGAAATGCTCACCTCCATTTCTCCAACTGAGAGTTGAGAGAAAGACTGAGTTGAGAAAGAGTGCACAGCAGGTATAATGCATACCTTTCTCCATGTTACAGAAAAGTAATAATAAATTAGTCTTCTACTAACAGAAATATTTTTTGGAAAATATCCATGGGCATTTACCTAGGAGAAAAATCACAGCACATTTGATCCAAATTTGATCTAAATACTGTTTGAGTGGAATCTTAACAACTTGTTACTAAACACAAGGCAGAAAAATGTTCAAGAATAAGTCTGTTCTTGAGAGATTTCTTAACCAGGCACTAGATTGGGATCCATCAAGCCCAATTCCAGAATTTGTCTGGTACAATATCCTGTTCCAAAGAACAAAGCCACAAAAAGGCATTCAACATAATCCAGAGACTAGGAAAAATGTCAAATTAACAGTGTATACAAAGCAAGAAGAAGCAGTAGTCAGTGATGCTCTTCCAAATGATGATGGGTTCCCCAATATTAGGGCTGGACATGTGTTTAAAAACAAGTTAAACTTATCCACTGAAAGATCTTGACTCAGAATTCAAAGGAAAAACAGTCACACAGAAGGTACAAATACATATGAATCAACACTAATTTTCAATGAAAGGAAACAGGTACAGATACAACAGTCTGATTTCTCTGCTTTCTTGCCAAGGAAAGCAGCATCTATCACTCTGCAAAGAATTAAAATAGCTTTTCTTCAATGCATTCAGCACCACCAAACTCAAGAACCATCCTATACTTACAATATCTAATATAGAAGAATAGTCAATTTTCATCACCCAGTGGTTTCCTGGCTGAAAGAATTTCCTGAGGTTATCAGAAATGTCTCTCACAGATGCTGAGCAGGCCCACTTCCACTCTCCAGGGACCAAAATTCTCTCTTGAACTACTGTGATTTTGAATTGTCACTACATCCACATTCATTACATGGTCACCATCTGCCAGCAGCTAATAAAAACAACAGTTACCTCATGCTCCTAAGATAATGATTCTAAAAAGGTGGTGAGATTAGTTAACAGTGAAGAAAAGCAAGCTTAATAATCCCTCCCTTGGTATTTGGAATGCTAGAAATGTATTATCATAAATAAAATTCTTTTTTGTTGTATATTTCACAACATGAGTTTCCATAGAAGACAAAACCTGAGTACCTGAGGACTGAAAAAGTCATTCAGTAATGTATTATGCTTTGCCTCCCCAGGGAGGAGATGAAACATGGTCCAAAGCTCAGGCTGGAGCTTAGCTGTGAACTAGCCATACTAAAATAATTTAGCAAACATAGAAAGGGATCCCCATAACCCCAAAAAGAACATTACAAGGACTCTTGAGACTATGTATTTCAGCTTCTGAAACATCACAGTAGAACCTACTCATCATCATGGCATATCATGAGTCTCAATAATGAATTTCCAGACTCCCACTGAAGATGACACTGTTACCCACAAAGAACACACATCTCTTGGATGCAACACTTCCAACATCTACTTTTCTGTTTGTCACAAAAACACTGAAGTAGACAGCCAGCTAAAATCAAATGCATCAAAACATACTCCACTAGGTCTGCCAGCAGGCCAGCTGGTCCCCAGCATGTACCTCCACTTCACCAGCTATCCAAGCTCTACCCTGATTTTTGAAGATCAAATTTGCTTCTATTAAAAAGAAGAGGAAAAAAAAATGATTCTTTAAAAGATGGGACCTTTTAACCCAAACAATGCCACAACAGCAACGGATCACATTGAAATGAGTTCTCCTCTTTACCTCCTGTCTTTCCCAACATGAACATGCTTTCCAGGTCTCCTAGAAACTCTTACATGAGCAAACCACAGCTCCAGTGTTCCCCAGGTCACTGTCTCCTTGTCCCTCAGGCACTGGCAGTGCTCAGTCTGTCCACAAGAACTCTGAAAGAGCTACCCACAGGGAAAGCCTGTTCCAACACCCCTGTCTCCAGAGCTTTGTGTTTCACCTTGTACAATTAAGGCAGCAGCACTATTCTGCAGAGTGTACAGATAAAAATATCTTTGATGTTTCAGTGTGTCTCATCTAACTGGAGCTGCAGCAATGAGACATCTACCTTTCCATGAAGGCTGGCAATATACACCAAGCTAAGACTGCAATTGCCTACTGAGCCCATTGCCTGAAGGAGGACCTACCTCCATGTTTAAGATTAAGTTCAGTACCCTTACTCACGTTCAGTAGGGCCTTAGTTCCTCAGCTTTCCCTGGAAGGGGCAGCAGCAGCATTCACCTCTCCAACCCGATGGCAGCTCTCATGTCTCTCAAACACTGCAAATGTTTGTCCTTTATGCCAACAAGTAGAATTTGAACTCTGAACTGTAAGAAAAAACAAAAAACAAAAAAACACAACTTAATTTTTACTTAGTGAAAAACCTAATGCAGATGGAAAGCAGCAAGAAGAGTTAGAGAAAACTCATTATTATAGAGTATGAATTATTACTCACAAGTCTCATAGGTCACCTCTGCTAGGCAGTGAAACACACATACTCTTAGCACAAGGCTTATTCAAATACAGACTGTCTGACAGAATGGGGCTATTTTTATGTAGGCCAAACAATATTCAAGCACCTTTCTTAAGCAGTTAAATGAAGCTCATACTAGAAAGCACATCAGGAAGGAACTTAAACCAACTAAAGGCTTTGCCCATATCCCCACCTTTCTGCTGCTAAGCATGGTAAAAATAAAAATGCCAACAGCCAAGAAGCCACCAAAATGCTGTACCAAGGAAGTGATATTATCTGAACGTTGTAAAACACCCAAATCTTCCCACGGGATCACAGCTGGCATCTCAGTGTGCTATCTTCCATCACAGTTATTTAGACTATGTCTCTACTGGGCTGATTCTAAACCAGCTGGCTTGGCTACTCCTGATTTCTGAGCCGAGGCTGGCTGAGATGCAGGCAGTCAGCCTGCCCTGAGCTTGCTGTTACCATGGCCACGCTGCAGCAGGACCTGTGCTGGCCAGCCTAAAGCCAGCTCATGATGTCCCTGCCAGTGCCAAATCAAAATAACACAAGCACTGCCTTACAGAAAAGGTGATGCCTTTGTGTGCTGCAGGGACTCCTGGCAAAAGAAACTGAGAAAAATACTTCAGTGGGATTTAGGATTTTCCTCAGACACTCACAATAGCAGTTGAAGAAAATCAATCATGCTGCATGATATAGAGGATCTTTGTGTAAACATCACCAGTGCTTGGAATTCACAACTCACCATGTACATAATAAATCCTGGTGTTTGTCAAGACTGTGAAGGCAAAAGAAGGAATGGTCACTGATATCCCAGACCCTCTCCTTCAGCAAGATGAAGAATTACTGTTCTTAAAAAAAAGACATTGCCTGGAACCAATATTACATGATCTTTGCCTTCTACAATAAACCAGATATGAATATAAAAAGAGAGAACAAGTATGTATTTTCATCCTGCCCATTATCAGGTACCAGCAGACTGATAAGAACTGCACACTCAAGAACTGCAGTGATAAAATTTTATGGACAAGTTGTCTGGTTATGGCAGGATTCCTTGGAACAGCAATGTATTCACAGCTTCTGTTGATAGCCTCTCAGTCAAGATTCCTTCAGTGAACCCCTACTGGCCTTGTAAAACAGGAAGGCCACTGATTTTTCCTGGCACCTTGCTTAGTTCTTGGCTTGCATTAGTAATTCCCACCTACAGCACAGGATTTCCCCAAGTGCACATCCAGCCCAGCTTTCCAGGCAGCCCCTGGGATGCTCTGGGAACCCTCCTCATGGTGCATGTACCCTGGCACCTGAGCATGACTGCTGCCACAACAGCAGCACACACACTGGGTACACCAGGGGAAGGTGGCAGCAGGCTGCTGCTGGGGCTCCAGAGCTGAAGTCGTTGGCATTGCACATGTGCTGATCACACCAAGAAATTGGTGGACCTTGATTTTGCTGCAGCTCTGATGGTAAAATACAGAACTAATCTAATCATAGAGAAATCTGACTGGAGAGCTTCTTGTCAGTGAGAAGACTGCTTGTTTTCATCCTGTCATACCCATAGGATTTTACTTTTACTCAAATGGGACAGAAGAGGAGGAACTGCTGGGTTTGGAAGCTTTGGTTTTAGCCCTTTGGACTCATCAGCCTCAGGTGGTCACAGACTGCAATGTGGGATACTGAGGGCAGTTAAAGCCCAAACAGAGCTACTTGATAAAATTCTAGATGGCTTGAGGGAGCTCAGAACGGCTCTCAGAGCCCTCCTGACACCTTATTTCACATGGTTCCCTCTGATGAGGCTCTGCACAAAGCAAGCTCAGAAGTAAATACACCCACAGCCCATCATGCAGGATGTTGTTGCCTCTTAATTTCTGTAAACAACAGTTTACCTGATCTGGGTTTTTAACTACAGAAAGTTTCAGCATATCTGTGTGAATGGCTGAATTACAATCTTTTCCCTTAATTTATGTACAGAAACTGCAATCTTCCCTTTCACACACACACAAGCCTATTGAAAAGTGTTTTCTTCTTACCTCCTTCATATCTTGTATGCCTCTCCTCACCGCTGGGGATACTTTTAACAGCATTACCAACTGGTTGCTAATTAACTTTTACTCTGGTTTAGTTATTGACTATTTCCCAGGACAGATTATGCAGAAAAACTTTTTCAACCATAGCACAGTCTTAGCCAGAGGTAAAACACAATACCTAGTAACAGTCTGTCTTTTACCCTTGTGGGAGATAAATAACCATGGATGCACATGATACAATGCCTGCAGATAAAAAGAATGCCTCCAGATAATAATGTTTGTCAGAAGATATTTGCACATTTCTTTGAAATTATATATTTAGATCTTGCTAACTATTTGAGAAAAATCAGACACCTCTCCACAAAGAAAGTCAATGCCACGGTTATATTTTTTCCCCTCAAGTCTAGGTTGTCATTTTTTAGAGTATCCAACCTTTAAAGCTTGCTTTTACCAGTTTTCTTTTCAGTCATTTTAGTAACTTACACTTACGCAAACACCTCTGCCCTGGAACATACCTGTACAACTTGTCAAGAACATCTTTAGAATTGGAGTCCATTCGAATTTTCTTACAAACAGCCTAGATCACGCTTTGAAAGCCCTGACTTTTCTGTTACATACTCACTCTCTTGTACTTACTCTGCTTTTCCATGAAAACCACGGGACCTTGCTGTTACTGCTACTCAAACATCACACAACGGACAGCTTCAGTAAGTTGTACAAGAAGGGAGCAAACAACAGTAGGTCACCTTAGGGTCTTTTTCCTTTACAGCCACTGGAATGGCAATTTAAAGAACATTCTGCTCAGCAGGTTTTCAGATGGTGATTTTCCTTCTCCTCTTAAAGCCATAAGGGAGGCAAAGCACCAGAGGAAGGGCTGTGTCACAGCCTTTGAAGCACCACTACTCATGGACTGGAAGAACAGCAACAGAGGTCATTTCTTCTACCAAAGTCAAAGAAGAATAAAATACTCTGTCACTGACCTGCAGACCCCACCATTTTACTCTGTTTAAGTCACCTCCAACAGACTCAGCTTAAAAGAGATGGGTATCTGCATCAGGATACTGCATCTAAAAGCATACACCATAGAAAACACCTAAACAGTGAGGGGATGTTAGTTAAGAACTTCTGTTGGAGGAGGAACTAAATGCTGGTACTGCTTCCCAGCCTTCCCCACAGTTCTGTGGCTTCCTGTAATGTGGAACTACAATTGCTCTGCACCAAAAACTCCCTTCACTTCAAAGACATAATGGCCTACTAGAGATTCAAGTGCCATACCAAATTAAGTGAAACAAAACCAGTAAGTCATGGAAAGTCAATCATATAGAAGGTCATCAAAATTTATATGACAATATTTTAATTTCTGTAATCAAACAGCCTGATGTCCCTTAGTGCTAAATTCACAGCTGATGGCAATGTCACAGTTCTCTTGACCTCAATGAAGGTGAGAAAAGATGAGAATATTTCTATCACCTAAGATCCATTCTTCACTTCTTTTATAGAGGCAAATACTAATAATAATTTAAACTGGTCCAACAACCATTTGTAATTTCTAAATTTACAATCTGCCTGCTTGGTACAAAAATAAGAAGCACTTATATTATATAAATATAGTTCTTTCCACTTTGCATGCAAAATACATGAGATACTAAACATAAAAATGCAGGTTCAACAGTTTGATTACAAAGAGGCAGGTTGTACCAGTTCCCCTGAGGAATCTTAAACTGTGACCCGAGGAATAAAGATAAGCAGTACCACTCATCTCTACCTAAAATTTAGCTGTAATACCTTAGGTATCCAGAGATCCCATTTAGCTTTGAAAGCCAGAGAAGTTCCATTGCTCCTCTGCTCTGGTCTCCCAAACCCCCTCTAGTTTCCCCTGAAGAAGAGCTGCATTTTGCTGTATTATATTTCCCAGACAAGACACTTTCTCCAGAAATAAATACCCGGTGTAGAAACCCCCTTGGCAGCGAGCACCCTGAGAAGTGGCTTTGTAAGGCCAAGAACACTTAAGTGCAGGGAACACAAAGCAATGTGCAAATGGGCAAAACCCCATCAGCCCTGGCCCTGCTCCACTCCTTGGCTGTTTTTCACTCCAGGAGATCTCTGCAGACCATGCACCCTGCAATCCAGAGAGCAGCGAAGGAGCCGAGCAGAGGAGCTAGGATCTACATGCCAGCCTGACCCCCCAAGCACACCCTGGATTCCTGGGCCTGGAAGCATTAGGAAGTGCAGAGTTGTTGAGTTTAATTTGTGGCTAATGACTAGAGATATAGAACTGAAAGCATCTGGAACTGCTGGTTTTTGCTATATATGATGTTAGAAATGCAAAAAGGAACTTCCCACTGCAGCCCCTGTATGCATGCTTTTTATCACCTTCTTCTCATGCATGTCTGCTTTTTTTATATTGTCAATAGTACAGTGTGCTGAGTGTGATATAAAAATTTATTTAGAATGTAATTAAGTTTCCAAAGCCACTGGGAAAATAACAGAAAGTGGGCACGTGAGAAGAAGTGGGAATGGAACTGAATCTTGGAACTGAACTACTCAGTTGAATTCTCTTAACATCCTGCTCAGGTGAATGGAATTAAAATGCAAGCCATCAGAAAAAAGCACAAGTGCATTTCTTGATCACAGGTTTGTGTATCTGTTTATATCCCAGAGTCACTTTGAAAATACCTCCTCAAAACAGACCACTCCTGGAACACCAGCATCTTCACTCAGCAATCAAAATTACAAAGCACTCTGAGAATAACACTTAAGGGCAGCTACCTTGTGATGGCTTTAGGAAAAGAAAGCCAGCAGATTCTGATCTCTTTTAGAGTAGGTAATCTAGCATAACACACTGATTTCTGTTGGATCTGCTCTGCATTTATACCAGCATAAAATTCCATCAAGTTGACTCCTGCAATGGAAGGGGGAAGAAACCAAGGAAGGGGAATATTTAACATACACAGCTCAAAGGACTGCTCAACTAATTATTCACAGTGATGAAAGAAAAGATATTTCAACCAGAACAGAAAACAACCTAAATCACACTGAGATTGCGTGACAGAACTGCAGGAAACAAAATTCTGAAATGACACAGTGAAGGCAGAAAGCAAAAGCAAACTCAGATAAAAGGCACATGAAGAAGTATATTCTATGCAAAAAAAAAGTATTTCAAGTTTTCTAACTTTCTAAAAAATCTTGTCAGTTTTTTCACTGGCAGGAAAGCGTCTGTCAGAGAGAGGAACAGAGGGAAGCAGATCTGAGTCAGGGGAACAAAGGCAGATCAGTACAGTAGAAACAAGGCAGCAGCCAGTCCCAAAACAGTCTGGCACACAAAGCGTACCAGTAATTACCAGCTTCTGAGCAGACTTCGGTGAGAGACAGTGGAAGAGCTGCAGATGAGATGAACAGATGGAAAGACAAAGCCAATCAGGAATCAAAATACATAGTTCCAGCAAGGAGAATCTCTGCCAGTGTACATTTTACAATCTTTATTTCCCTAACTAGGTCAAGTGATTTTTTTTTAACCCTTAACTGCTGTCTGCAGTGAAAAATTTTGAAGTGAGAAGGACAGATCCCTAAGAACCACCAAATATATTCTGAGCACACCTGGAAAATACAGATTAACAGATTCATGTTGGAAGCCCTTTAAAGAAGAAGTGCATCAAAAACACAAAGTTAATTCCAGCTATTGCAGTGCACTCCACAAGAATATATAGAAGGGAATAAAATATAAAGTGCTTTTCAGAATGACCAGAGAGGGTGTGAGGGAAAAACAAAACACTTTGAATATAATGCTGACAAACGGCAAAATACCTTGGTAATTGCATTCAGATTTCTTATCAATAGCAACTACTTCCCTTCCTTTACTCTTAAATGTCTCTTAATAGTCAGCTATCAAAACAAATTTGTGATGTAAATAATAATACATTTTATTCATTAGCATTCCATGGCCAATGGTTTGTGAGTTTGTCAACTAAAAACTCAGGAGAAAACTAATGGGCAGTTAAAGTGTTCAAAATCTAGTTAACTATAATAACCCAAACCATTTCAGTTACTACTGTACAGACCTTATTAACAAAAGGTTTTCCCTCTCTATTCTATCCCACACGAATTATTCAGATGCTGCAATACTGGCATATGTGTAGATAATCCTGAGCAGGGAAGATTCTGAATGCTAAGCAACAGTTTATTTTGCCTGAGTGGGAACACAGATTGGCCATTGTATACAAGTTTCCATGTGGCAAGACACAACAGCCTCAGCATGCTTTTTTGGCACCAGATACAGTCCATCATGTCCAAGAGGCAAGAATTTAGTCAATATTTGATCTAAAATCCCCTGAACACCACAAGAATTACAAAGATGCATAATGCTGAAGATTATGTTCCCTTCTCTGCAAAACCAAGCCTAATCAAAAGCCTGCTGATGTCAATGGAAGGACTCCCACTGTCTTCGCTGGTGCTTGGCTAGGACAGAGAGAGGAAAAATAAATTGCTGGAGTCCTGGGGTAAAGAGAACCATGGCAGCAACCAGCTTGATTACTCTGCTTTAGCTGTGGCAGTTTGGCCAGAAGACTGGATCAGCCTTCAGAAGATCCAAGCCCCATGCCACATCCTGCTAGGCAAGCTTTGATGAGTCATTTGTCCTCTGGACCTCACTCATCAGTCCTTCTCTCACCTCTTTTGTAAAGTTCTCCAAGATCTCCTGCTGCAGTTACAAGAGAAAAGCACAGCACATGGAAGCTGCTATGGTCTTGTTGACACAAAGGTTTGGTCCTCTATGAACTTTTGTTCAGAATTTAGCTTTCCACTTTTGTATCTTTTTGGCCAAGAATCAGTTTTTGGGTTCTCCTACCAGCCATTTGCAGTGTAGCTGAGCTGAGACACACAGCCACTGAGATAATGATTGCAATCATGACTCTGTAACAGTAACACCAATGCCAACACCATGAAGGACCTATGACTTTAGGTTTATTTTTCAAATGGTTATAGTTTTGTTCACTCGTTACAAAGGTGCTCCTTAAGCTTTTAGACCAATGAGGGAAAGCGATGAAAAACTAGACAAGATGTGTATTAGGTGAAAAACTTCACCATCACTCGAAGTACAAATTATTAATAGCTATTAAAATGGAATAAGAGTATGAAATATTTATTCTAGTAAGGGACATATTAGCTAGCAGTACTGGACTGTATTGAGAAACCGAAAATTTAGACTGAATATCAGGAAACTGTCCTGACAAAGTGCTATTGATTACGGAAGTATCATCCTGACAAACAGGGAGATTAGCTTTGGATTTCTCTTGGACTGAGAAATCATTGCACAATATAGAAAGCTACTCTGCATGCAGGAAAAAAAGTGTAACTTTCCAGAGCTGAAGAGAGAACTCTGAAGCAGGCAGTCGTTTTCCTTTCTGCTTACTTTCTCAACTAACAGCATGTAAGCTGACAAATGCGTCCCTCTGCTCGGCCTCCACAAACCTCGGGGAAGAAGGCTCTGTTTTGTTCTGGCCACCAGGTTTCCCTACAAGCTCCTCCAGCACGTTGAGCAGCACTGCACTGCCATCTCTTGTCAGGTATTTAGATAACAATTTAAGTTCTATACAAACACAGGAATAAATTGACATTAAAAAGACATTAGAAGATATTTAAAAACCTATATATATTTCTCTTACTAGCCAAATAAAAACAGATTGAAGCTCCAGATGAAGAGTTTAGTCTATATCAAGTTTATTTCCCTGACTCTCAAGACTTAGCGTTAGACACACCTAGAAAACCAGTTGTTAAGAGTTTAAATGTGGCCTATATATTTTTTTCTTTTTTTCCACAAAAGCCTAACTAATTTTTATAGCCATAACCATGGTCCTAAATTCAAGATTTATCCACTTGATTAAAACAGTGTCATAATGCTAGCAGAGTTGTGGGCAAAAACATGGCTTTATATTCTTGATCCTTGCAAATATATAAAATTATAAATAATATAATTTAAGACACAGAGAAAAGACAAAATGGGAGTACAGAATAATGTCATCTGTATATGGCAGACCCCTTCCTCCTCTACATATACACAGTCCAGAACGTTCCAGGGGATTAATTTTTTTTTATTTGCACAAAACAAGGATTGAAACACATCTCCCTCAACATCAGTACGTGTTTTTACAGAGATCTTACAGAGGGAGAATGTGCACATACAGCCAACCCACCTAAACTGGGAAAAAGAGTGACATGCTGGGATTCTGCAGGAAAGATCTCCTTCCAGTGGGCAGTGAGAACCCTGGAGAAAGAAACCTTTTGTATCCATCAAGCTCAATTTCCAAATACCTTTACAAAGCCTTGGGAAAGAGGCTCTTTACGTATCTAACTCACAGCTATAAAATCTAGGCTAAGAGTAATTCCCTAAACAATTCAGTAACTCGGTCACAGGGAAATCCAGTGGCACTTCTAGGGGCTTATAAATGTTAACCATAACTTCTGTAACTACGTGCTAGTCCTCAACTAAACTGTACAACTCAGACTTAAGTTACTCTGCAGTATATGACACAGAAAGCCTTGGCAGGCCCAACACCCAGGAAGCACAGCTTTCTAGTAGGCAACAAGCACCTGAACAACAGCTCTTACAATGCACCAAACCTTGCACCAGTGTAATATACCATTATTCCACTTAAATAAACAGGAACAATCTGCAGCAGTTGAAAGTCTAGCCCATTAAATGGGTCTTCCTGACACACATTATAAAAGAATGACAACAGCATGATCTTTAGAAAAAAGCCATACAACTATGAAGTTGCAAAGAGTGTGCTGAGGTAAACAAGGTCACTGTCTGCTTACTGGAGATGCAGTTATACAAATTTGACCTTTCTGTAATAAGTGGTAATTTCAGTGAAAACAACCTTTCAGTTCAGAAGGAAAGGGAAGTAAGTCATGTATCCTGCAGTTGCAGTTTATGATGAGACTCCCAGTCCTAATTTAAAGGTCACCAACAACTCTTTGAAAGCAAGATTGCTTTTCACTTTCTCCACATTTCACATAATGTTGTCAGGGTTTACTAGCCCACAACAATACCACACAGCTGCCTAGACAAGAAAGAACTTCAGCCTTCCCTTCAGTACTCATCACCTTATTAAACATGCCAAAATTACCATCAAGAACAGTAAGAATAATCAGTAAATATGTTGGTACAAATAACTAAGCAGCTAATCTGTATTACTCTATTTATATCACTTTGCACTCTGGAACAGAAGACTAGGTGGTCTACACTAAGGCTAGGGTTGGACAATTAGTCTTTGCTTCCCTTCCCTTCCCTTCCCTTAAAGAGGATCATAAAATATGATACAGATCAAAGTTTCTCTGGTTTGCTTGATTAGGTTATTTTTTTAAACCATTCCTAAACTGATGCTAGAAACATCCTTATCACTATCAGAGCTGCATATTCTTAGTAGTCATGGCACCAGGAATACTAGCTGCTGCCAATACATTTTCACTTCCAAGACTAAAAAAAATATGTGGACATGAAAACTAATTACAGCCTTTAAATCCACCAGGTTCAGATTAGCTCGTAGTTTGCCCTCTGAGAAGGCAAGCACCTCACCTGCAGCTTTGATAAGTAAAGGCCTTCTACCTCTTCCTTGTTATTTGACTTCTGTGATGAATGGATGTAATACAATCTTAGCCATACAATAACAGAGAAATAACCATAAATTGAGAAATACTTAAGGAAGTTGGGAGGAAAGGTGAAAAAGCAAGCCACAACTGAAAACATGTCTTATTCAGGAAAAAACTGTTCTAATAGGAAATACCCCAAGCATACCCTAGTCAGCTACTAGTTTGTAGATGCTGCCAGTTAAATAATACTTCTGAGGAAGATGGTAACTCCCGTGTCACTGATGAGAGGCTTTGCTTCTCCAAACTCAGTAAAACAAAAGAGTCAAATGGCATTAAACCCAGCTAGTGCTAAGTGAAAATCAGAGCAGACTATTTCCTCAGCAGTTGAGCTGTTTCAAGTAGGAACAGAATTCACTCCTTCACCTTTGCCTACTCAGCAGTTTGTGATTCAGGCTGCATGCAAAGGATACACATCCTGGAGGTTAGAGTCAAAGACAGGATTAATGATGTTCAGTGATAGATGACTAAAAAGATAACTTCCTACATGGAGGCTCCCTAGCGTAACACTGGGATCTTCACATTTGTACTTTTAGATTTGATTTGTATGTCTAGAAATACCTGCTGTGCAATCCTTAATAGAACTGGAGAACACCCATGGGGAACTCTTAAGCCATGGTATGCCAGAGCTTGGAAAGAAGCAAAGAACTCTTTCTGCTTTTAACCTAACCCACATAAGTTCTTCAAACACTTACTTACCCCAGTAAAGCCCTCTTCAGGGAAGAGATTCAAGCTAGTACTGAAGACAGACAACAAAACTCTGTGACCACACAGCAAGCTAAGCAAAGGACTTGCTTGAGAAACAGTGTCTATTCCTTTCCTTCACTGAGTCTGACAAGCTAATTAGCAAAAGGTTGGTCACCTCCCTGAGGAAGCAGCCTCTGTAGAGAAGAGGGCATGGGTAGCCTGGTGCAAGGGAAGGAGAGGTTTACCCTTACAGATGCACTGGTACACCAGGTGATCTTGCTGTTCAGCTCCTGAACAGTGTGCTCTTTCTATATCACAGACAGTGTGACAACCCAACCCAAGTGGAGGCCACTTGTTTTATACAGATGAGTACTTCAGAGCAGTCAGTGTTACAACAAACAAGATCGACAGCAGACTGGACATGACTTAAAACCACATTCAAAACATGTCCCTTTCACACAGCATTGCAGATATTTCATATCAACATTGCTGACCTTAAACAATCTCTCTTCTTCCCAACCATACTGGTAGCTGCAGTCCCTACTCCCCAGAAGTAGGAAAGAGCAAGCAGCTCAGCACAGAGCAGAGGACAGCTAATGACACTCATAAATATGATGTTGATGGGGGTGGTTTCAGCTTCCTCACAGATAAAGAGCAATTACTTTGTCTGTGTATATCCCCAAAGCTTTTTATGGGAAACTGTTTCTCTAGCTAGACACTCAGTAAAAGTAGTAATTTCTGAACCCTCTATCAATCCAGTTACCTGCTTCAGGAAGGACTGTGAAGGGAAAAGCAGTATCACAAATGTAGCCACCAAAAGCAAAATGACACCTAGACAAATTGTTCATATTTTTTAAGTTCAGGCCAGAAAATGAATTTTTACTTGCTCAGTTACACCTTAGTTCCAACTCTTCCTTTGTTATTCCCTTTTTTTCTGCTGTAGAATCTGCAGGCATCATTTGAGCACATCAGTCTACAGTGGACATTTCAGAAGAACTTGCAGAGAGAAACTTCAAGGGCTTCTGAGGAGAAACTAGTGGCCAAGGTATGAACAGAGATCCCACTGCCACTTACAGGAGACTTGCACATGTAAGGCTACAGAATCAGGCCATTTCTCATGGCTCCCAGTTACTTGGGTTGCACCTGACTGTAAAGCATTCAGAAAGATTGCAAGGTACTTGAAAACTTTCATTTCACAGAAATGCAGAAATAGATTTGCAGAGACCATGATGATAAAAAGTGAAAGATTACTAAAAATTAATAGTTTTGAAAGGTAACTAAATTCTAAGCAACTGGAATGCTGCGTAAACTGTTTTTTAGTGAGACTGCAATTTTTCTTCCTAGATTTTCTTTTAGAAGGAACATTTAGAAAGTTTTGAGAATGATGCATTTGAGATAAATTGTATTTAAAAGGTTACGGTGCAAAGCTAGGTATCTTAGTCCTACACAGGATGGCTTATTAATTGCCCCAGATATGCACATCCTCATAAATTTGTTCACATAATTTGACAAGGGGGAGTGATTTACTGTCACAGTGCAATACTACATTAAATGCACATAATTCTTTCAATTTTATATTGCTTCTCTCCTCTTAAAAGCATTCTGTTCAGCTGCATGCCATGTGGAATTACAATTCTATAATCATAAAGTGATTTATTTCACCACTGCAGCACATACAGTTAACATTCATCTATATTCTTATGGATTTCATTCAAATTTAAGTGAAGTTATGAAGCAGCAAGATAAGGGACTTCAATTCTCGGGACACATTTTTCTCAACAATGCCCACAGGAAAAAGCAAAATACAATCTTTTTGAAAGCAGAAGTAGCACAGCATCATCAGGTTGAAAATTTGCAATATGTTAAGCAAATATTGATAGGGAAAAAACCAAAACAAAACAAAAAAACCCAACCATTTTTATTGCTGTCAAATAATTGAATAAAGGAAAGGCTGCAGACCAAGATGCTATGAGAGACAAGAACTGGGCTCACCTACCTCTGACAGGCCAGATATTTTAAAATGCAAATTCATGTAACAGAAGTATATTCTGAGATTAATTTTCACTGAAACTCATAGCTATTAATCAGAAAGCAATTTGTTTGGTGAGATCCCAGTTGTTTCCATTGTTCTGATGTTTTTATTTACATCTGAAGATGTAGAATTATGTAACTTCTTTAATCAGACAAAAGTCAAGACTTTGTGTGTGTTGACAAGAGAAGGTAATGGTTCCTATTACCGAACTGATGCTGCAAGCAGAGGCTGAGAGCTGAAGTGCAGAACCATGTGATAAGCAAGAAGGATTGCTCATCCCCTGGTTAACTCTTTCCATGTGTTTCTGCATTGTTTTTGTTACCTGTACAATGAGCAGAAGCCCTAACAAGATGTGTCCATTTTATCTGGTCTGCCTAGCTGAGGCCACAGGGGGAAGAACCCAGCCCTTTAGTGTCTAGACACCAGTCTCTGAACTTGACTGGCCTGACAACATTGTCACTCTGCTCCCCTTAATGGGAAATTGATTTTTTATACCTCACTGTCTGCAAATCAATATTCTAATAGATGCACAAAGGCAGAAGGATAGAGTACATGCCCATGAACCTGATGGAGATGATTATGCAGAAATGAAGGGCAAATCAAAGGAAAATTTAAAACTGACATGAGAAGAAGAGCAGCACAAAGACGGAATAATAATAATAATAATAATAATAATAATAATAATCTAAGATTAATGAGGAAGAAGACACAAGCTGAAGAGAGCATGGATAAGCAGCTAACAAACTCTTAACCTAGGAATGATAGACTCCAGTCCCTTTGGGCTGTCTGCATTCAGTGCCACTACTTAAGAAGCACTTTAGGTTTCCTGGAGGAAACATACCAAGTACATCACACAGGAGATGTACTTCTTTTTAAAGTAAAATGGCAAGTTTAAATATCTGAGAATGGTCTGAATAGCCTATTTGGAATAAAATCAGACAGAAAACATGTAAAACAAAATAAAATATTTAAATTAACACTTCATTCTTCCAGAGATTGGTTCCATAAGTTAAAATGAGTTTTCATCATTTTTTCACCCAATATGGACATCTCAAGAGTTCAACCCTTTCATAATTCAATACAATAGAAGCCTTGGGTGGGAGAAGGAGGAGGAAGAAGGAAACACTGGATTTTCCATGACCTTTTGCTAATATTCAAAGCCTCATCTCCCGTACACATATGCAATCTGTTTCTTTTACTACAGAGTAATGACTCACTACTTCTATAATTTAAAAATGGAAAAGAATTCCATCTGGCACTAAGGATGAGCAGCCCAATTATGTGTGTCTTCATCTAAAGGTCAATTGGGTAGTGACAGAAAGCCCTAAACTACAAAACCAAAGTGCATTTTAATATTTGCAAACTCCCAAAACTGCAGTATCTATCTCATAAAACTGATCAACCACCCTCCCCGCAACAAGAAGTGCTCACAGATGAAAGCATCAGCCCCATGAAGGGAAGGCTCAAAGGCATCCACGGGAAGCAGCTGTCCTGGCAGTGCATATCTAAAGCCTTAGGTCAATTTATTCTCTTCTGTGGTGAAGCACAGATGCTACAGGTATTTCTTTTACAGTCAGTCACACCAGCATACAGTGATGTAAGATATAAAATAATCAAAGTCTTCCTCAAAATTATACTGGCCAGATACTGGGAGGCAGTGACCTCCAGAAGCTCCTCTTCCATACCTTCCCTTCTCATAGAAGCAGAATGCAACCCTAAACAACCCCACTCATTATTCTCCCATCAATTCTGTTATCCTACAGATAACTGTTCAACCCAGAAACATGGATTTCACCATTCAAACTCACATGGACTGCTCCTCCTGTTGCTCAGATCCTCTTCACAGGCAGGAGGAAGGGGACATAACAGATGAAGAGTCTCTCAATTTCCTGTATGCTGCAGAAAGAGGGATCAGAAAAGTCATGTCAGTGACTACAGAAAGAGACACAAATAACACCTTGCTGGAGAGGCACAGAGCCTGTTCCAGGGACTTCTGTTTCCTAAGTCTGAGGAACTGATTTCTGGATGTGATAGGTGATTTCAGGAGGAAAACACATGGTTCAGACAACGGGAAAAATGAGGTGAAAAGGCAGTAAAAGCTTCCTCAACCTTAGGCTCCAAAACAACTGACCCAGGGGGCAAATACAAAAGCCAGCAGAACCACCAGCAACCACAGAACACAACTGACTCCTTTTTCCTAGCCACAGCTCCATTTACTGTTCACAGAGAAAAGATGAGGTGGAACCAATCACGACTGCTGTACTCTTCTCATACTGCAGAGGAGATTTTGCCTCAACTGTTCAATGGGAACATCGTATATAGTACTGGCAAAGCCTTCCAGGTGAAGTCTGAGCTTGCTTCCATGGGTATGTCCCTTCATCCAGAAAACTAATTTGGAAAATTAGGGCCTTGCTCTGCATTCCTGGAGGTACAAAACCTGCCACATCATACATTTTCAGAGAGGAGGTAGCAGCTGTCTTCACTGCCCAGGTACAGTTGGCTGTATTTTGCCACCTGTGTTACAAAGTATCAGCTTATTTAGAAAACAAAAACATAGAATGTCAACATACTAATGTAAACATATACACAGTTGAAGTGCCTGCCCATGTTACAAAGTATCAGCTTATTTAGAAAACAAAAATATAAAATGTCGAAATACTAATATAAAAATATAGAAAGTTGAAGTGCCAACCAGGCAAGATGGAATAAAAGCTTTAAAAACCTAAACCAACCCAAACTTGCAATTTGGAAAGACTTACATGAACAATTAAAGTAACTCAGTAATTTGTAACTAACACATAAAATTACTCATTCTGGAGTGTTTCCACGTACATTAACACAAAGCCGCACCGGTTCCTGGATGGCCAGCCCCAGAACAGGGAGCGACCCACAGCAGCAACCACACTACCTTCCCACAACTTCGGGACAAGGGCAGCCTTATCCCGCAGGCACAGGGAAACGCGGAGCATCCCTCGTCAGCCCGCCCCGCCCCGCCCCGCCACTGGGTGTATCCTGGCCGGGCAAAGGGCAGGACCGGGAGCTGAGGGGAGGAGCGCCCTAAAATGGCGCCTCCCTCACTGCCTTCCTCCCGCCTCAGAGGCGCTGCCCCACCCGCACGCACTCACCGCCTCACCCCTCCTGACCAATCACAGAGCGGCTCCGGCGCCGACAGCCAATGGCAGCCGAGAAGAGCGCAGGGGCGGACATGGCGGACGTGACGGACGTGAGTGGCGGGCGGGAGGCGGTGCCTGTGGCCGTGGCGCGGGGTCCGCACGGGGAGGCCCCGGCGGGGTTCCAGGTAAGGGGGAAAGCGGAGCTGAGGGGGGAGATGCTGTGAGGGGAGGGAGGGAGAGGGAGAAGCGCTCAGGGAACCTCAGAAAGCCCCGCGGCCCTTGCCGTCCCCTCAGCACTGTGTGGAGGGGTGGTGGGGCTCCTCCCAGCTCAGCCAGCAGCCCCGCGGTGCTGCTCTTGTGCCTCTTTCTCTGCCCTGTACTTCAGTTGCACAAATAGAGGATATTTGTGTGGATTTTAATGGCGTGATCACCTTGCAGGAGGCTTTTGGTCTCCAGGGCCTCGGTGTTACTGGGGCTGGAACTGCCCTGGCAGGGAGATCCTGCCGTTTCTGTACGAGAATCGTAGAATCATAGAATTGGCTGGGTTGGAAGGGACCTCAGAGATCATCGAGTCCAACCCTTTTACCACCGTTGTGGTTGGTAGACCATGGCACTGAGTGCCACATCCAGTCTCTTTTTAAATAGCTCCAGGGATGGAGAATCCACTCCTTCCCTGGGCAGCCCATTCCAATGCTTGATCACTCTCTTCGTAAAGAAATTCTTTCTAATATCTAACCTAAATTTCCCCTGGCACAACTTAAGACCGTGCCCTCTTGTCTTGTTGAAAGTCATCTGGCAAAAGAGACCAACGTCCACTCGGTTACAACCTCCTTTCAGGGAGTTGTAGAGAGTGATGAGGTCTCCCCTGAGCCTCCTCTTCTCCAGGCTGAACACCCCCAGCTCTCTCAGCCTCTCCTCATAGGGTCTGTGCTCGAGTCCCTTCACCGCTACAATGCAGAAATTCTACATTTTTAGCTTTTTTTTTCATGCTTTCTCAGGCATAGCCCACTGTCTGCCGTGTTGGCTGTTACTTGTAGTAAGTTATAAACACGTATCCTGGGAGGACAACTTAATGCCTGGGAGTTTGTTTGCCTCAGTGGTGTTAGGAGGTTGGGGAAGAAGTAAAGATGTGACCCAAACCGATTTGAATTAAATTGCATCGTGTGTGGATATTGTACAGAAATAGGAAAGATCGTACACAGTGGGTGGGAGAAGATAGGCACGGGCAAGGGGCTATTAAACCTGGTTTTGAGTAAAGCCAGTTGGCTGAGGAAGCTGCTGATTATGAATAAAAAGAACCTCCTGAATGAACTGAGATGTTTCCCAACACCTAGAAGGTACCTGACTTGAGCTGCTCTGATGTTTAGGAATGGCCAATGCTCCAGGTTTCTAAATAAAGCTTTGCCAGCTGAGTACTGAGAAGAAAGGAAAAATATATGCAGAGTTGATTTTATATTTTGATCCTTAAATTCAGCAAGTGTCAGCTTTCGTTTTGGAGCAGTCCCTGGTTCTATAATTACTCACCTGCTGGGGGCATTCGTGTAATCTTGAGAACCTAATTTTCAACTTGTGCCTTGTGAACATGACCCTGCTTGTTGCCACAGACAGAATTTAGGGTGAGGCAAATGCTCTCACCTTTTACCCTAGCAAAATAGTAATTAGCTCTGGTTGCTTTCTAAACATATAGAGGTGTGCTAATACACCACCATCACCATTTTGTATCAGTTCAAAGGAGCAGGTATGAATACAGGATTTTGAAGAGATAAAGTCTTCATTTTTAACAAAAATGGGCATTTGAAATTCTATGACTTAAAATACCTATAGACTAACCTTACAAGAAGCCTGTTGAGCATTTTGAAGGGCTATAAATTACTTTAAAGATACTTTGCTGCTTTAATAAAAATATTCTGTAGTACACTAGCTGACACTTTTTTTCCTGCTAAGAAAACAGACTACTGATTCTTCTGTTTATATGGAAAATCTGATTTGCATTCTTTAAAACATTTTAGAAAAGGTAGGAACCTCGTTAGAAGTTTACAGGAAAATGAAGCATTTGTGATTTCAGTTCAGAGATCAGTTGTTGCTCAGCCAAAGCATCTTAAAAATTCAGTAGCCTCTGGAAAGCAGCACTGAACATGACCAGGATTTCCCTCTTGTTCTTTTTGCAGTATAGCCCAGACAACGTGGCTGGAGCAGATGGGAATGTTGACCCCACTGAAATCACCTTCCCAGGATGTTCCTGTGGCACCATCTCCTGCGTGCCTCACGTCTGCTCGTGTCTTCACTGGGGTGAAAATTACAACAGCTTGTGCCTCAGGCCCACGGAGGAAGAGGAGGGGTACACCAGGCCTGTGTTTGAGTGCAATGCCATGTGCCAGTGTGGGGAATCCTGTCAGAACAGAGTTGTGCAGAGGGGCTTGCAGCTCAGGCTTGAGGTGTTCAAGACCGAGAAGAAAGGGTGGGGGCTTCGTACCCTGGAGTTCATAGCTAAAGGGAGATTTGTCTGTGAGTATGCTGGTGAAGTTTTAGGCTTTAATGAGGCACATAGAAGAATTCAGGCCCAGACATCAAAGGATTCAAACTATATCATAGCAGTGAGGGAGCACCTGCACAGTGGTCAGATACTGGAGACGTTTGTTGACCCCACATATGTTGGTAACGTAGGCAGGTTCCTCAGCCACTCCTGTGAACCAAATTTATTTATGATCCCAGTTCGAGTTGATTCCATGGTGCCTAAACTGGCACTTTTTGCAGCCACTGATATTTCTGCTGGAGAGGAACTTTCATATGATTACTCTGGAAGATTTCATAATTTACCAATTCCTAAGAGAGAACAGGAACCTCTAGAGGATGATAACCAACTGAGAAAACCTTGCTACTGTGGTGCCACCTCATGTGCCTCCTTCTTACCTTGGGACAGCTCCCTCTTTTCCACACCAGACATTTCTTCAGGGAACTCTCATGGCTTTTCAGTCCCTAAGCATAGCTGACAAATACCATTTTCACTAGTAGCTAAATTGCCATTAAAGAAAACTCTGGTTTGTATTCTATCAAGGAAGAATGTGGTTTTGAGATATGTCTAAAGACAAGATTTTCAAAATAACTTCATGAAACATCTTAGAGACTGTTCTAAACGTTCAAGATATGATGTAAGGGAGTGCTGGAGCTTCAAGATATTCCAAAATCAGTTCCTGGTGGACTTCTTGTTTTCTTCTCCCAGCTTGCTGTATGGTAAAGCACCTCTCTCCATCTGTACCTTTAAGAATGAAACAGAACACTGGTACACAGAAAGGACATGTGGTAACAGTGAGAAATGTAACAAAGTTACCCAGCAGAATGAGACCAAGGATGCTGACATTTGTAAGAATGACTATGGGGTTCTTAAAATTAAAATATATTTTTTTAATTACTTGCTATCAGTTTTTTTGCTCCACAAAACATTTGCTGTCATTGTAAGAAAACTGCCCAGAAATACCAGCCTGAATGCTTCATCCCCCACTCTTTTCAAAGTCACATACATCTGCATGCCAAAATCTGCTGTGAAGTGCTAGTTCACTTCTTACCATTTAGCTGTGGTGTAAAGAGAACTGCAGGCTCTGAGAAGTACACTCAGTCTTTTAAAATCATGTCTTACTCAGGGTTCCTCTGATAAGACTTCTGCACTGATAGCAACTAACACATCCAGGGGACTTCCCAGCACTGTTACTACTCACTCAGGAAGCAAATGCAGACTCTGCACTCTGAAGCAGTGTGCTGCTGCTGTTCTGGTTGCAGAAAGGGATTCAAGCAGGAAGCAGAATTGGTGTTTTCACCTTGTAGAAGAGGTAGATCCAGGAATGTTCCTTTCCCCTATGAACTGGTTTGTGGGCCAGGCATTATCCAGCAAGGCCTGTCCTTTCCCAGCAGAGGGAGAAGGCCATTGCCTCTTTTTTATCATTCTTGTGCAGATCCAACACACAAACACTGCTTCTGCCTCCTTACACCAGGGACACAGCAGGTGGGCTGGGAGCTGCAGCAGCACATCACTTCCTTTCTAGAACCATCAAATTAAGGAAGCTTCAAACAGGCTCGTTTTGAATTTTCCCCACCTTTGATACACAACAAGACAGACAAACTGCAGTGCTGTTTTTTACAGTCATGCCATCAGTGGCACAACCCTGGGGCACGGCCTCTGTACAGTTTGATCTTTACCTGTGTGCATCATCTTTGACAGAGACACACAAGGCAGAGGCTCTGCTGGTATGCAGGCCCTGAGTAACGGGATTTTTTTTAATAAAAGACAAGTTTGATTTGGAGCAGTGTCAGATGAATCTGATACTGACAAGGGATAAAGACATTTTGTTGCTATTTTCTTGCTGTTTGCTAAACAAAGTTTTAGTGTTTACCTAAAGTTCCTTGCTCAGCTTCAGTTTCCTTTTTTTCCATTTAATATGTATCTTTTTTTTCTCTTTTAGGAGGGAAAACTGATCAGATTTACACAGAGCTGTGGTTTTAGTTTAAGATAATGACTAACCAGTGGTAATCATTAAGTGTCACTTCTGTCAAAAGCAGTTACCAAGCTGAGTGCCCATGAGCTTTCTTCCTTGCCTGACTGAAGGTGCCAGCCTCTCCAGAGCAGAAGTGCTGCACTAGATACCAGAGTACAGCTTCAGTTCCAAGTTCTCTTGTCCCATTTAGAAGCAGGACAGGTTTTCCTGCCCCAAAGGGCACTGTGCCAGCCCCCCTCAGCCTGCAGGACTGGAGGGCTGGGAGTGGAGGAGCCAATCTGCTTCCTCTTTCCCTCCTGGAAAAAAATGTCAGGACTAGTTTTATACCCGTGTTCCTATTTCTCTAGATGAGATGAGTTTTCAAGATGACAGCACTACTTTGTTAGCTTCCTGTTATGAATATGTACTTGGCATGATTTTAAGTAGCTAAGGAAGTGTAAATAAATAAAAAAAAAGCCCCAAAACACAACCCCTCAAACACCATTAGCAATATCTAGGTCTTGCATCACAGCCAAGCCTTCTGTCCCTGTGCAATCCCACCCTTTCAGGCATAGCCAGCTGATGCTGCTCCTGGTGAGTGAAATAGGAGGATCAGGTACCTGGTAAGAATAAAATTCCATGGCATGGAACAAGAGTGTGAGCTGTTAAGAACAGCCAGGCACATGAAAGGCCTTGCAGGGACATGAAGTATTAAGTTGTCACCGAGTGCTGACCCATTGTGGCACTTGTTAATGGCCTTGTGCCACAAAGGATGGGCTTTGAATTTCACTGGGCCTTAGCACTACATGAGGGTAGGGAGAAAAATGCTACTAAAAACACATACAACAGCTTTACAGGGGACTAAACCACAACATTGACCCTGGTTTTTACCTGCTGCATTTTTGCTCACTTTGACCTTTGGGTGCCTCTCAGCTTCATCAAGTCCCAGTCTCTCTTCACAGCTCAGCTGCTCTTTCACAACACCTCCCATCAAACACTCAGAGCTGAGCTCCCTCCTTCCTGCTCTCCTTGCAGCAACCATTATCAACATTTCAGTATTCAATACTCACTCAAGCTTGGAGCTTCACTCCCACGTTGAAATCTGATCAGATTAATTCCGGGATGTTTAGTGAAAGGTCTTGTAGGAAAATACAGTAACCATTTCCCAAACAAAAGCAGCAGGAATGGGACACATCCCACCATCTCCACCCAAGAGCAGGAAGACTCCTCACAGCACGAGTACTGTGAGCTACACCTGATGATGTGGCAGCACGAAGAGGTTCTGAAATAAAGTCTCCAGAATTTTCCAATGTATGGAATTGTCTATTTTTATCTATTTTTTTTTCCAGAATAAAAACCAAAACCAGCTTGAGGCAAAATCTTTTGTAAAGATAAAATACAGAAAAGAATCTTTCCCTATTATTCAGAGTAAAACATGTTTTTGTTGCAGAGATTTTAATTAAACATTTCATGCTGGTAAGGCAGTCCTCACTACACAGAATACTTACCACAGCTTTTATCACACTTATGGGAGTGCCAGTCCAGCCTGCTGTACCCTGGAATCAATCTGCTTCCTAGAATCCCCTTCAAGCCCTGCTTGAACTCCCCAGGGGTTCTGCACTCTCTTCCCCTCACCATCAAACACTCCCTGATGGGTTTGTGATAAACCCAAACCCAACTTCCTCCAGGAAGGACAAGGCTGGGGGAGCCTGGCACCAACACAGAAGTTTGTCACACCACCAGACCGTCACTGTCAGCTCTGCAAGACCTGAGCTCAGTCCCTGTTTGACACAGAGGGGTCTGGTGGAGGCAGTGACTGTGACACAGCCCAGGGCCAGTGTTCTGCCAGGACATGGGGCACAAACTGGGTCTTCTGCAGGCTCCACCTGGAGCAAGCAGTAGCCTGGCACAGGAACACCACCAGACACTGTGTCCTGGCACCACTGACACTGCAAAACACTTTGTGAAAGGCCTGAAATACATTCAGATCCCCAAATGAGGCAGCTGTCATCACTCCCATTTCCCTTCCTCCTTGCTGAAATTCCTCTCCTTTTAAGTGGGATGGTTTTTTTTCTTTTTTTAACAGAACAGTTTAAAAATTTACCTTATTAGGCTTTAGGGCTCACACTTACCTCTGCCATCCTTTCAGCTGAATGATCTTCTATTCATGTGGAATTACTTGTTAGCTTCAGTTTCTAATTACGTGATTTTTGTGATTTTCAAAGTCCCCAAAATAAGCCTACACCACGTCCAAGAGAAAGTCAAAGGAAATTACCAGTGTTTTTCCATCAATAAAAGTCTTCAGCATAAAGAAATCCTCACATTTTTATTCAAACCTGTACAGCATTTCTCATCATCATCACCCTGAGGATTATCATCCCTCAGCTGCAGAAGGCACTTTCCAAAGAGCAGCAAGTATCTCAGCAGGTAAAGCACATTTCTGAACACAGTTTTCACTGCAACAGGAATGTAATGCAATGGCTGCACAAACAGCAGCTCTGTCTTCCAGCCCTTGCTTCTTACCTCTTACTTCCTTTTAAAGCTGTCTAGGAGTTTGTAAAGTCCTTGATTGGATTTGAGTGTCGAAATTCCAACTATAATAAATAAAACTATTCAGCAAAGATCTTTTCTAAGGGAGCTATTAATCTTCTAAACCACAACTGGCACGTTGCTGTTTTGTGCTAGTCAGCTCCAAAATACTCCCACTAAAAAGAATTCGCTGAGAAAAAGTTTGGTCAGGATAGAAGTCCAGGCCACCTTCCCCAAAGAGCAACACAGCAAAGTTCTTCAAGCAGTTCCAAGTAGGGTTGGATTATTTTCTCCCCCAGCAGGAAGTTTCAGCACTGTGTCATCAGCAAGAGGCACTCCACACCTCTCCTCTTCCTGGGGTGGAACTGAGCCCCTGGGAGGTCAGGGGAGGTGTGGCAAGGTGTCTGCAGCACAGCGGAAGCCCAGGTTGGAAGCAGAGCTGTCAGGGGTGTTCTGGCTGCGGGCTGCACAGCGGTACCTGTAGCAGTAAGACTGCAGAGAAACAGCAGAGAAAGAGCTTCAGAGCACATCCCAGCTTGTGCTTCCCTAGGCAAGAGTCTGACAGGTGAATCCAGCATTCCAGCTGCTGGCAGAACAAGGAACTGGTAGGGATCAACATCACAGCGTTAGAAATAAGGGGGGGAAAAAAACAGACTGAAGGGCAAAGTGTCTGCTACCAAACCCCTCCTGTGCAGGGCAGTTCCTCCCTTCATAGAATAGAATCATAGAATCATAGAATTGGCTGGGTTGGAAGGGACCTCAGAGATAGAGTCCAAGCCTTGAACCACCGCTGCGGTTGCTAGACCATGGCACTCAGTGCCACATCCAGTCTCTTTTTAAATATCTCCAGGGATGGAGAATCCACTACTTCCCTGGGCAGCCCATTCCAATGCCTTCAACTCAGAGCCCTTCACAGGTTTGGGGGCAGGTACTAAACAGTTCCATTTGTACAGCTTCCCGGGTGGTGACAACTTGAAGGGCTCAGTCATCAAGGGAACAGCCCTGAGCAGCAGCCATCCCGGAGGCAGCAGGGCACTGATGTTATCTCCAGGAGCCAAACACCAGCTCCACCTAAGGAGATGGGAACAGCAGCCCAGCCAGAGAGCAGCTGCTCCCGTCTCCCCCTGCAGAGATCTGCCCCACTCCTCAACAGCACCCATAGGATAGAGAAGCTGAACTATGTGGAAATTAAAAGTTAGCTGCTAAGCAGGCAAACTTCAGCCTTTGTGAACTGAAGTGGTAGCAGAGCAGCAGAATTAGTCTGAATAGACTTTTAGGCACCTAATGAAGAGCCCTTGTACTAATAAGCTTTCAGTAGTGTTTTTTGTCTTGGTAACACAGCCTAGTTTTATCACCTACAAAAAAAAAAAAAAAAAAAAAAAAGAAAGACTAGGACAGACTAGAATCTTCACAAGCTTTTAAAATGGGTCACATTATTCATCACTGAAGAAGGGTCTATTCCAGTGTTAATTTAATCAAAACTGCTAATTAACATCTGACATTGATTTCACCTAAGAAAGAAATCAGTGTAGAAAATGGGATCTCACTGCAGAATATATAATCTAATTATGACAGTGATTTGCCAGCTGCAGGCTTTGAAAGGGAAAAAGAAGAGGACAGCTTTAATGAAAGAAGAGATCTACAATGAGCATTTTTTGCAGTGCTGCATGAATAGAGTTTAAAACATGGACTGTGTTATAAGCAGCTGTTGCACTGTGGTGCTATCCAGACTTTAAGAAAGAATTTCAAGTCTGCTATCAACTTAGCTGAAACATTCATCTCCCAGCAACCCTTCAGTAAACACCTGATACTTTGCCTTTCTGGATTGAGTCACTCTAAGACTAAAAAAGTTACATCCGTGCTTTCTACTCTGACAAGAGTTGCTCAAGCACTATAAGGAAAATAGCACTAGAGATATCCATCAGCTTGAATTTCACAGTCAAAAAAACCATCCTGGGTAAAGTAGTTGGTTTGCTTTTATTCCAACCTAAGAAAGAATTCCTTAAGAACATTTTAAGTATTGCTCTGCCTGAAATTGCATGAAACCCCTTAACGAGCATCCAAACTGCCAAGAAACTCTGCCAGAGGATTATCTCACTGTCATGCCAGGTATTTTTTAGAGGAAAGCTCAACGTGGCAACACAACAGGCCTTTCACATTACCTTATGGCACATATAGGATCCACCCTTCTTCACTCTGTCTGTCCCAGCCGAGGGCCCTTTCTGTGGAGGAGAGGACCCAGGTTAGTATGCAGGGCCACTGGCGGTCAGATGTGATGGGGGCTGCACTGCCCCACGTTGGCTGCTTATTCTCTTCACAGTCCAAAATCCTGTCAGAAACACAAGGCAGTGACTGCAGAAGACATTTTGTGTCACCTCCCAGTCACTGTCCTACATTTGTTACAAGAGGGGCTCATGAGGGCTGCAGAAATGCTGCATTTCCAAGCAACAATTCTGGAACCATGTGTACATTTGCAGTGTGTGATTTATCTGAAGTGCTCAGGAAATTGGTCCTGGAATTGATTTACCAGTGTTATTTCAGCATTCTTTTTCAATTCCAGCTCCAAAGGATGGCCTAATAGTTCAAGTGGAAAGCTGGGCTTCCTTGATAACACACTCTTGCTCGCTTTGATGCACATGTATTACACAGGCAACCAATTCTCCCCTTCATTCCTTCTAGCTGGGAAACTTACTACTGCACTCATCTAACACTTAGGGACTACTGCTACACTTGACATTTCTGATATTCCTTTTTTATTTCATTTCTACCAGATATTCTTACATGCTTTCTACACTCCATGTGCACTCAGAAACTACTTTGCATGCACCACAGTAATATCTCTCTTATAAAAGAAAAACAAGATCAATCAAGTGTGCTTTACTGGTTAACTGGCAAGCCCAGCCTAGAAGTTAGTACTGCCACTAAGAATCCTCTCAAAGTTGTAAGACTTGTAGGTATTTCTGTTTCTGTGCCTTTCACACTGATGTGCAACAAAACCATTTGCTCATCACGTACAAGTGTCCAATCAAGCATTTTCATGTAACTCAGAAGCTGTTGTTTCTTCACATTGTTAAGGTGTATAAATGAGGTCTGTATTTCTAGACAAAACCTTACCAGAACAATTTGTGGAAGAGAGGAAAGAAAAAAAAAAAAAAAGCCATGATGTTCCCCTGAACCATGCTACATTTTCTAAGAGCATTACCTTTACTGAGAAATAGAGGTTACAGGCAAGTTATCAGCTCAGTATTTAGCAGTTTCTTTAGGAAAAAAAAAATTGCTCCGGAGCATGTAAATGACACAAAATAGAAACACTAAATGTTCTATGATTGGTTAAAACCACAAAACCACTGCCAAAAAAAAAAAAAACCAAAATAAATGTTTGCTCCTCCTGCCCAGCAGCCATTTATCCTGGGAGTACCTGAAGGGTGTTCTGCTTTCTGCCAGGCCCTGAGAACAGCTGCTTAACTGATGAAAATGCAGTGACTGAAGAAAAATTTCACCCCATGGTAATTCCTGAATCCCAGAAGCAGCAGATCAAGCTGCAGATCCCTTTTCCCAGGGAAAAACCCCTTCCCAGCTTTTCTCAGTGTCACCACCTGGTCACCACGCTGCTGAGCCTGTAGCAAGGGACAGAGCTGTCTCCCACCCAGCTCCTGCATTACCAGAGGTGAAGTTCTAGAAGAATCCACACCAGCCAATCTGCCACATGGAACAGAAGTCACAGGGACTGCAAGAAAACCCTGAAAGTTGATGGCAGTGCTACTGACTGCACCCACTGTGTCTGGCTGCTTGGAGAAGCTCCCTATGAAAAGCTCCCCACACTGAAACTTCAGCACTTTCCCGTGTACTGTGAAACTTCTACATGAGATAGGCTAAATAAATAAATAAACTCACTTACTACTGCATTTAACACCCTACAAATACTGATGGGAAACTGGGAAAACACACCCAGAGGCAGTGTCTGCTCCTTTCTGAGCCAGGGTGCTCCTCCACACAGGACTACTCCCTTTCCAAAAGCTGGAAATTGGCTTCACTGAACTTGCTGCACAGACACTGAGCCCTCCTCTAAGATAAGCCACTAACAAGCACAATCAGCTCCAGTCTGTTAATCTCATTTCAAGGGAAGTCAGGGTAGAACCAGCCAGGATAAAACTGCCCTAAAAAAAGCTACTTGAGACCAAGACAAAGCAGAAAACAATGGAGCTGTTGAGCAGGATTTCCCATTAAAACTTCTAATGCAAATACAGAGCAGCAATGTTTGCTACTGGATCCAAAGCAAAAGGAGCAAGCTAAGTTAGGAGGAGAAGGCTTACAGGCCAGACTGTTGGGTGTTTCAGCAGCTATACAAGGATAACATGCACTGAAGGACCTTATGAACCAAATTAAATGGTAATTGCATAAGCTCATTTTATTAATCACAGATATCTTCTACCTGGCAAACACTGAGCATCAGAGCTGATTTGCTGACAAAAAACTAAGTTAAACTGAACCTCTTCAGCCTCTGAAGCAGGATTACAGCACTGAAAGAATTTACCACCTGCCAAAAAGCTGACAATAACCTGTTCTATTATAAAACAATTCAGAATCACTGAAGGTAAAGACTTTATCATTAAAACAACCAGCAAAGTTCTTGGAAAAGCAGAAAAGTCACCAGACATCAGTTGGAGAAGCAATTGCAGACTGTCTGACAGCTACCTGTGGGCTGTGTTTCACTCTCTTGCTCTGCAGAAGGAAGTTGGGATAACCAGATTTCCCTGTAGTAGTATCCAGGTACATAAATATATATGTACAGAATCCAAAGCAGGAGTAGCTGTACCTAAGAGCCCAACTGGACTGGTTCCCTTCACAGATGAGAGGAGATTAAAAAGGAACCACAGAGCCTAAAAAAGCAGAGCAGAAGAAATTCTGTTCTCTTTTCTTGAGTTAGAAACACAGCTTCCACAATCTCTGTCTTATCTGAAGGCTGTTGTGGAGTTAAAACTAGAAGCAGAGCACTGAGCCCAGTGATGCTGCTTTCATTCAGCATGTAGCTCAGCTGCTCTCTAGAAGCCACCACACATCACCAAGGTCCCCAGCAAAGCCACCTGGGCTGCTCTGAGAGGAACCAGAGAGTCCACAAACACCACCCAGCTTCAGCCAGTGCTGCAGCTCCATATCACATGGGTTTTATCATTAAAAAGGAGGCAGCCTGTGATGTTAGTATTTGCTCATGCTTCTATCTGCCTCACAGATCAAGGAGTCCTGCTTTAATGGTGCTTACCCCTAATAAAAACTCATCAGAGCACAGCAATTAAGGTGACATTTGATTAAAACAAGCAAATATCTCATCCATCAAACAACACTGGTTTATACCATTACCTGGAGAAGTGCACCACCTGGTACTGAAGTGGAAAGACGTTTGCTGGCATATGTAGAGAGCCAGAGCTGTCCAGATTCCAATCCCAAATTTAAAGCACAGAATTTACTGTCTATTGACAAGGTCATTTTGTAGTCTAGTGCTGTAACAGACACATAATCTGACTCCATCATTCCAGGTGCCAGTGCATTCAATTTCCAAAGCTCACAAGTACAATTATTCTTTAAAGAGTTATTAAAATACATCACAGAAGCTATTTTTTTTTAAATTAAGTAATATTTATTTCATTACATCAAACAAACATTTCTGAAGTTACCTTGCATAAACAATCCTGCTGCAAGTTACTCAGCCACTCTGCTTTGAGCTGAAGCACTTTTCAAAGAGAGCTGCAAGCCCTAAGAGACTCTGCACTATATAGAAACAAACCCTGAGCCAGAAGTCACCAGAATTAAACCAGCCCCATAAAGGGATTGTGGTTTGATTGATCTCACACTCATTTGTAAATGATCATTTGGCAGAAAGCAGCCAGGTTTCAAACAAACAAAAATCAAGCCCTGGCGCTTCCTAGTTGTGCACCAAACAGTAGCTGCAAGATGCACCAAAGAAACATTTTTTTATGAGTTAAACTGTGTATTTTTTCTACTCATGAGAAGAATCAGCCCAGAAGCACTTATTTTGGCCAGCAGCAGTGCCCTGGATTTTCCCCCACTGCCAATACTGCCAGTTGCAAACCAATCACTTTTACATTTTCTCCAGTGGATTTTAGAATTCCCTCCAAGCTGAGTCTGACCACACAAAACCCACTTCCCCTGCAGGATGAAGACACACTGCAAGAATGTCTGTACTGGCATGTGGCCCCATTCTGTGCAACTCTGAGGTGTCTTCAAGTGCAAACAAAATAATTTCAGAGAGCAGCAGCACAGCAGCATCTCCTTCATCTCCTGGTGCTCACTCAAGTAAAGAACCCCTAATAAAGTATCCCCACAATGTGTGCTGGAGAGCAGCTGTGGTACCAAACAGCCTGGCACTTGGTACCACTGTACTTAAAATTCAGAAAATTTAGAAGTTATTTCCATTTCCACCTGTAAGAGTTTTCCAGACACCTGTTTTAGATTTGGCTTATTCTGGTTTGTTCTGGATTCTTGATATCTATTTCCCCTGGACTGTCTTGCTGTACAAAGTGAATGTTGGCTTGGATGCTCTGGGAGAACAGAAAGCCCATTATCTCACAAGAGATTGAGGGACATTCACAGCTGACAGGGACAGTTATTCACTGTAAACAAGTTTTTACTTAAAACCTCTCCAGATTTAATATTGCTTATTTGCTTTCAAGACTGCTCCAGGTAGAGTGCACTCATCTCCACTGATCCTGTGTGCTTGTTAAATGAGGAGACTTCGATTTGCTTAGTCCAGAAACAGCCAGAGACATTTGCAGCTCACTGCCCAAACAGATGAGAAGTAGAACACAAAATAAAAGCCACTCAACTCCTTATGTTTTGCACAAGCCATTGCTGCTATACAAATAAGTGTCTGGAGTAGAAGAGTTGAGGAGACTACTTTTAGTTGCAGAAATGTCTAATTAAATTCATAAAGACAGAGCTGTACAAACAGATCTCCAGTTATATTATGCTCTGCTCTTAAAAGTTACATCCATAACATATTATGGTGCCTTTCAATGCCACCAACCTGAAGGTTCTGGCTCCATCCCCAAATTCCCCAAGTGCTGAGAGCAGCCAAGGTTCCTTATAACTCCAAGGACCCAGCACCCAGCTCTGCATTCTATATACATCTTCAGCTGCATAAAAAGCCTTCAAGTTTCTCCTTGGCTTCAGTACTTACCTGGCACAGGTCCCATGCCTGGCAAAGAAGAACAATGACATTTGTTCCACTGTTAGAGCATCATTTAAATCTAATACTTCAAGAAGTAACAAACCACTCAAAGCATGTTCAGGCGTCCCAGTTTATTTTTGCCCTTGGTAATTATTTGTGAATGCAAATCAATCAATGATGGGGGGGAAAAAAAGAATTTGTGTGAATAATTCTATACATCCTTGCAAACAGGCCACAGCACACCCAAAACCTCTCCAGTACTAGAAAACAGCTTTGAAGATTTTGGATTTTAAACTAAAAGTGTTAAAAAAAAAAAAAAACAAACCAACTTTCACTAAGCTCTGACCCTCTAGAAGTATTCCTAGTCTTCTAGGCAGAAAGAACACATCCTATATATAGGTTACACTGACTTGTACTCTGGAGAGACTTCAAGATTGGCTCTGACAGATATGGTCCTAATAATTTTTAATGTCTCAGAAGATACTGCAGCCTGGCTATTTTGGGACACCTCTTCACATTATGAGATTCAGTTTTCTTATCCATTTCATCAAAAAAGCCTTTTGGAATTCACTTTGAGGTGCTCTGTCTCAGACATTAGATTCTGTCAACTAGTTTCCAACTGAAAAAAAATGCAAAAACATCCTTGTCAACACCTAATTTTGAAATACTTTCTCAAATGTCTGCAAAACGTTTGTGCCAAACTTAAAAAGCCAAGCAAAGTCACACAGCCACTGAAGTTTAACAGAGCAAAAGTCACACAACATTTGTTTCCCTGAAGTTAACAAGCACCAACGGCAGGGATGAAGACTCATCCAAATTTCCATCCTGAGAACTACTCCACACCTCATCTTCAGCAGTCTTGCTCTGAAGTTGGCTTTGTTTCCATTCATAAGGTAGCAAAGAAACTTTATTCTTAGTTGTGTACTAAACACCCACCAGAATGGAAACAGAACTGCAAGACAGCAGATGTTTCTTTCCTAATCAATCAGTGTGCAAACAGGAAAAAGCAAATCTAAATAATCAGCTTGAGTGCTAAGGATAAGCTCTATATAAATGTCAGCTGTATATGTCTGCCAGCCCTGAGCCAATGTTGGGAAAAGACAGGTGTATTTATACATACAATTCACAGCACACACCTTCCCATTATTGCTGAATTACAGAAGCTGGCAGAAAACTGACTACTGTGAAGTATTCACATCACATCATATAAATTTGTGCAGTATGGGAGAAAAAGTACCAGATGGAGACACAGCAATGCCCAGGGCCTAAAGGACACAGAGGTTCTTCAGCCACTGTTAGGCCACTAAGATTGTCTACCAACTAAGATTAGAGAATAGTCCATCCTATTTTAAATCTGACATGAAAACAACCAAGTCTCAGTTCCAAGGATTTCAGTTACTTGGGAAGATGTGTGCAGCACAGTGTCTGACACGTTGCTGAAGTCAGAGAGCCCTGGGGTGTCCCAGTGGAACACTGGTAACTTCAAACTGGCAAATGGGACTGCTGTGGGTTAGGAGGTCTCCAGATGCTCCCCCAGCAATGGAACTGCTGATTGAACCACCTAGACCCCAAGATGAGCCTGGTGGCTCTTGCCAGATACATCCTCCTGGAAGAACACCCAGTGTCAACCTCTGCAATGTGCAGAACAGCAAAAAAAAGTTGAGCAAGTTCTGCAAGCTACTTCTAATTGCTGACTTCCCCCAAAGGCCTCCAGTTATGTCCAGCACACCAAAGAAAGACTTATACATATCATAAGAAACCACAACACGGGAACACAAATCCTGCAGCTAACAGAGAGCTGTAATGGATTTAATTGGTTTTCTCATTACAGATAGCTGTGTCTGAACAAAACAGGCTCTGTGAGAGCAGAGCAGTGCATTTCTCAGATTTAGTCATCCTGGATAAATGAGAGAGAAGATGTAACACTAGAACTTCAATCTGCTGAGAGGTACTGCACGAGAAAGCTCACACACAAAGCTTTCCCTGCAGGATCTCTTTCCATGCCTGCCACACCAAAAAAATAAACCATAAAACAAACAAACAAACAAAAACAAACAAAAAACCAGAGATTAACCTCTCAAAGCCTGGTAAACTACTTCTCCCCCTAAGCTTCAGTCTTGTTACACACTGAGTTTTAAAGGAGCTAGTAGAAGCCACACACTCGCAGTGGTTTGGTCACTGCTTGGGAGGAAGAAAAAGTAGTAGTAGTACAACTTATAGCATCACAAATAAACAAAAACCTTTTCTTTCTAAAAAATAATTCCACTGCATTGGAACTTTCTTAATTTATGCAGTATGATGCTGGTATGGAGGCCTGTCCAACAAAAAACAAATAACAATGCACAGCAGCACTAGAATTCCAGTGCTGATGATCTGTGGTGTGATGCAGCCCACCCAGAGAAGAGAGGAGCAAAGGTTTCCAAACAGCAGCCAGATCAGAGTAGCAAGAGAGAATTCTGCACTTCATGGGATGCCAGTGAAATACTTACAGGGTTGTGAACTTCATCTGTTGAATGCTGAACATCCCACCAGTCAGCTGTCCATTCCCAGGCATTTCCTACAATGTTGTACAAACCATACCCATTGGGAGGAAAAGCAGTGACCTGTGCAAGACATGGAACACAAGTGCCAGTTCTGTAAACCACTCCCCAGGAAATGCAGTTTTTAGTCCTGAAGGTACATCTGTCTTTACTGGGAGTGTCTGCTCTCACATTCAAAAGCACACCCCAAGTTGGTAGTGCAGAACTAACCCTTTTACATCCTTCATTTAAATAAAAAGAATGAAAGAAAGAATTATGATCATGCTCCATATTCTCAGCACCATATTTCCACTATGGCACGTGGGATCCTCCCTTTGGTTTTGGAGACTGACCCCTAAAGGGGGGTATTGACCAACAGAGACCTGCACATAGCATTAGTGATCTCAGCTCCATACCCATGCTTAAAACTTCCAAATTCCTCTTCCCATCAAAGCACAGCTGGCTGTCAGCTCATGCATATGCAGGCTTCTCTGCTGATAAAACCCTCTGCATTTACTTGGATTGCTATTTAATAATTCATTCACATACTTGATTGCCTTTAACATTCCACTCCATTGTTTGCCATATTAGACAGACATAACCTTTCCAAGAAGAGAAGTTTAATTTCTTTTAATCTATTGCATGATTTTTGTGCCTCGGGATCAACTGCCCAAAAAATTAGAGTTCAGAAAATTGTAATGTCAAAAGTGCAGGCAGAAAGAATTTCAGCATCTGACTATAACCTGACTGCAAAGGCGAAAAAGAGGTCAGTTTGAGAGGAACTAGAAGTTAAAATGAAAGTAATCTTTACTTTTCAATTAGCTTTTAAAAGTGTCCCCTGGTAATAACCTGCAGTGAACTATCTGGTAACTTGAAAGGTGAAAGAGTATAGGAATGGAAAGCAGCCATGGTTCATGGTGCTGAACACAGACCTCAATTTTAGGAAGATGAAGTTCATTTCCATGTGATTAATGCACTTTGAGACACACTTACAGGTGCAGTTCCTTTGTATCCATCTTCTGCACTGTTATTAGTTGGGAATACTCCCTGCCAGATGTTGGCATAATGCTGACCTTTTGGCTGGAGCTTGTTGCCCCAGGGGAACAGTCTGTTAAAAGACAGAGGAAAAGAGCTGTCAAACACTTGTGTTTAACTCAGTGAGACACTACACACATCTCTCTCCCCACTTCACCCTGGAGAACTGTTTGTATTCTAGTTCTATTTGTGCCAACATCTGGCAGGTTTTCAAGGAGGAGAATTTGTAGATGAAGGAAGGAAAGGCAGCACTGCCCTGGGCACTGTGTGGTCCAGGCCACATGATGGAGAAGACAAAAGGTTGATATTCTCCTTATCTTCACACCTTCCCAGGCCCACAGTCAGATAACAGGTGGATCCAGCAGCCCTACAGTTGCTGAGCAGTGATGTAGCTATTTATTTCTTAATCTCCTAATCTCCTCTGCACATCTTTTTGGCCTTGGCACTAAGCTCCTGCCATCTCCTGCAATACCAGCAGTCCTGTGTCTTGGCATTTTGTCACTTCTCCTGCTCTCTTGGGCTCTCTGCATTCATTCTCCTCCCAGTACAGTCCAGATCACAACATTCCATTTGGGTAATTAACAAAATTCACTTCCCCAAAGGAATCTGCTCAGTCAGGCAGTGTTACATTTACCACAGATGTGGATATTACACAATCCAAAGGTACTGAAGGTAATAAAACCCCAGGTAACTTCCTTACCTGGTAAATACCAGTTTTAAACATTAAAACAGGGACACATTAGGAACAGGTCCCTCTTTACCTATTTTCAAGGCCCCCTCGACAGCTGTATTCCCACTCAGCCTCAGTTGGCAATCGTTTCCCTGCCCACGTGCAGAAAGCCACAGCATCATTCCAGGAAACATGAAGAACTGGATGATCCATTCTGGGGAACAAAATAAAGAGGACAAGATCATCAGCAGACCCAGGCAATCTCACAGCTATACAGCACAAGCACTGTAGAAAACCCTTCAAAGAGATGGTCACAAAGAACTGCAAGGAAGTTCATAGTTTACTTACAGCTGGAAAAGAAGAAAAAAAAAAAGAAAGATCACTTTTACAGAAATGAAGCTATTTAAAGAAAGAGAGCAAGATGCTGGAAGGGAAATGCAAAAAAAAGGAAGAGACAAAAAAACCTAACTTCTGTTTGTCTTGCCATGCTTTTACACCCAGCTCTTTACAGTGACCAAAGACATTTGTGGTTTGTGCTTTCTCATGGTTCCCCTCAGAAACCTGCTGCACTATCAATATGCTGCCTTCTGGGGAAACAGAGGTGCTCAGAGACCCCCAGGCAGACACCAAGAGCCTGCAGATTACTACTGCTTGCTAGGGTAGCTTAACAGTGACTTAACCAGCAACCAAGATTCTCATTAGGAAGATTTACACTGCAATTTCATGCTGAATGCTCTTCACTTCTGTGTGCTCTTTGCTGCAGGCTCTTTCTTTGCTGTCAGTTGTGGGAGGTTTGGGGGAGAGAAGAGAGAAGAAAGAGGCATTACTCTTAAAATCAACTTCTGCAACACCCAATCCAGGAAACAGTGAACTGCAGAAACTTAAAATGTATTTCTTTGAGCACTTCAAGCCATCCACGTTTTACACAAAACCTCCCAACTTTATTTTGGTTTGGTTCCAGAATTTCCCTTACAATCCTGGTCCCTTTTTCCACTAAAAACCAGAAAAATGCCTTGTCACAGGGATCATCCCCAACCAAGCCTCTAACAGAACAAGGCTCTTCAGGAGCTGAGGGCCAGAGACAGACACTGAGGACTTCCTATCAACTTTTTCCTGCTTCATTTACCAAACCCAGTCTGTGCCTCTTGTTCCTCTGTGCCACCTCCACCTGGCAGGTTCCCCAGCAGCTGTGTGAGGCCAGGCTTGGACCAGGCTGCTACAAACCAGCTTTACATGGCAGGTTTCCAATTCTTACCTGCTGACTGTGACCTACATTTCTCTGTCTTCCCCTAACACTGCCTCCAGATATTATCTCTATTTTTGCCTCAGATAATTCTTTCACTGCCCTTGGAGAACAGGCAATGGACCTGTAACTAAGCAGTTCAGCCATCAGATGATGTTACACTAACACAGCCCTGTCCTTAGAGGCCTCAAAAACATGTCAGCAGCTACTAGATCTAGGCTAGAGAGCCTGACTTTTCCACCACTGCTGTTTGGAACACTTGAACTAGTTGACTAAGGCTGCTAGTGCCAGCTTCATTGCCACCTGCCTGGGCAGAAAGAGCTGCAACAGGAAAGGTCCCAAAAGCAGAGTGACATCCAAGGAAGCACAGTCACACCTGTAACTACACAATGGTTTCTGCATGTGCAGCTCAGGGTTAGCTCTGCAGTACCCACAGAAAGCACCTCAGAATAATGGAGCCTTTTGATTTTCTAGCCATAAAATTCATTCCACTTCTGAATGGAAAGAGGCTGCACAAAGACTTGGGTCAGCGAGTTTCAGGGTTCATGATGGCAAAGCATGGCACTAAATAGAGGCTGTTAAGAGAAAGTAGAGTTTTCCAAAGCACTTGGAGCTTCTAGATAAAATCATAGCTGATTTCCCACAATAATCAGCCCACAAGCTCAGAACACATGAAAAAGCACAGAACTCTTCCTCCTCCTGTTGCCAGAGGTCAGACTCCAGATCCCAGATGGAGGTCACACTGCACAGACTGACAGTGTGGACACAAAACCAGATCTGCTCTGGAGTTACTGACACTCTCTCAAGATCTCTTCTGTGTCACTGTTGATATATAACATGAACAGAAAACACACAGAAGCACATCTCAGGATGGTCTCCTTTCCCACAGATGCAAAATGCTTATAGACCTTTTGGAAACACTATGTCAGGGACCACTGAATGTGCTTGTGCAAGGCACTAGAAGATGGGAAAACAGCTGCAGAAGCAGCAGCAAGCAGGCAACTGGTTCAAAACCCTTCCTTGCACTTCACTCCTGGTGCAAGTTTCCAGGTATATTCACAAGCACTGAATGGGCATTTAGGGCTTACCTGCTGGAGATACTGGAGTCAGGACCCTCAGGGTGCTTCCAGTTGGCTCCCTTTACAGGCAGCCACCAAGGAGCAGCTGCAACCTGGAAAGGGACAAGAATGACCAGGAAAGATTTAGATTTCCAGGTAAAGGCTATAATGAAAACCCACCATGGGACACTGGATTACAAAGCTTTCCCTCACTGCCTTCAGCACACCACCTGTGCTGGGCCAGACTGTCTTCCCAGAAATTCTCAGTTCTTTCCCTCTGAAAATTATTCCAAGAATACTCAAAGGCAGTGGCTGAAAGAGATCATCTGGAACATTACAATTTTACTCTCTTCCTTTACAACTGTGAGCCCACAGCACAGCTAAACCAGCTACCCTCCTGGCTGACTTCAGGCTGACACATTCTACACATTTCTAAAAATGCAGTTTCTGCAAAAAAGTGTTTCATCCCAATTGCTTACTCTGTAGCCTCAGTGTTTCAAATAACTAAACCAAAATCTTCATTACATACTTTAACTAGGGTCAAAACACACTTCCTACCACACATTTGCTTTCCTGTTAATTAACTCAGTAAGCTGATTTAAAATGATTTGCTATCAGCTTCCAGAAGGTGGAGACAGAAGAGCCAAAGAAGTGAAGTGAAGGCTTTTTTTTTTTTTAGTTTTTCCAAGTTGGTTTGCTGAGCAACATCAAGCTTGCAGACAAAACTGTGTAACTCACATAGCACTAAAGCTTCAGAATAACCAAGCTACTGAACAGATACTTCAGTCAAAAGGATTAAAACTAGTCTGATTTAACCAGTTCTTTGTATATTTCAAGCTTTAACTGTTAAAGATGGGACAGAAATCCAAAGTTACTATTTTACAGCCCCTTAAGAGAGCTGCAGTACCATTTGCTAAAGGTTCTCTATGAATCTGAAAGACCACAAGTTAGATTTTATCCCAATAGCTTCTAAGCACAACACATTTTTATTAAACTGCTGAGTTTTGGATCAAAACCCCTACAGGCTACTGCAAAGACCTGCGTTTTGAGACTTTAATTTTGGAAAACATTTTTGTTATGCAAAAGAAAGAGCAGATGCTTTCAATCAGAAAGGTTTATTTTAAACTGGGAAAAATACAATCTCTCCACATGAGAGCACTACGTGTGCATGTCTTCTCTTTCTGCCTCTGCTGAACTCAACACCAAATGGCTGCCAGTCTTTGCAGAACACCCAGATCTTCAGAGAGGTTGCACAGGCAGTACTAGGACAGTGGTAACAGTGACAGACTACGGGCAGCCTTCAATAATTAATTGGAAGTTAATCTAAGTCAGCCACTGACACCAGCGAGCATGCTCCAAGATGCTCCTTCCCAAAGCCAAAGTCATGTACCTGAAATGTACAGCCCTTACAGAAAACTTCCCAGAAGTCCTCAAAGCTTTTAATTGCTCTAAATCTAATTAGTAGAAGAGCTAATTAGAGAGAGATATTACAACATTACAGTTAATACAGCAAAGCCCTCCCTTGCCACTAATGAGCTTTGTTCCTTTCATAATGCTTCGTGTCCTCATGCTTCACTCCCAAACTCGGGTTCTGCAGACTGGCCAGAGATCCAGTTTGGAAAAACAGCAGCCTGTGCTGCTGAACAGATCTTGAAGAGTCAGTGAATTAGAAGACAAGAGCTCCTTTATTGTGATTAACTCTTCACAGGACAGATGTCACTCATGACAGACTCAGTGCAGCCCACCTGCCCTGCAAACATTGCACCCCAAGACCCAGGGAGAGGCAGCTTGGGGAGCCCAGGACACTGCAGAGCAGCTCAACACTTCTTTTGGGCTGATCCAGCTGAAAACTTGGATTATCCACCCTCTGCTCCAGGATTCCCTCTGCTCCAGGATTAAACTTTAAGAACTCGCTCTTCTCCTTATTACAGAGTCGTGAAAAGAGAACATGGGAATACTGGGAAAATGTACTCACAGTTAATTCCACCCTACAAGTTTTCCACTCAAATGAAGCAATTTGCAGAACTGAAGCCTATACTCCCACTACCAGCTTGCATAAAACTCTAAGTATTCCAATTTTCTTTTCACAGTAGGCTGGGGTATCCTAACTTTAATCACTCCATTAACTCGTGATTCCAAGATTTTTAGACTACTTCACAATCATCCTAAAAGAAAATTAATTCCTAAATATATAGAGAAAAAAAATAAAGGAAGGGCATCAGGAAAGTCAGTTTCACCACCAGTTACTGGTACTGCAAGAGCAGCAGGGCAATACCCTGAAAAACACACACACAAAATCAGCAAATAACCATCCAACAGACACTGGCCACACTGGACACAAACAACCCCCCACTTCAGGTCCAAACTTAAAATTCAAGTCACATTTATGTGTTAGAAGAATTACCAAAAATAAACTCAACTTGGTAGCTAATCTTGACTCTAATTCCATTTCTAACATGCAGCAAATCACTTGAAATAACAAAGCTGTGGATTTTGACCTCAAGTCAGGCCCATAAGATGAAGAGAAATTCATGCTGCTGTCCAGACATGTAGAACTAAACATAGTTTAGTTTTTTTTAATGTGCTACAGTATTATAATGCTCTTCTAATATAACAAGGTCTGCATACCTAGGTCAAGATAAGCATTTGGAAGAAATACAAGTTATTGCAGAGTAAAAACTTCAGCAATTTAGGAACCAACAGTCTGAAAAGAGATTTTCTAAGTGATGAGTAGTCCAAGTGCAGAAAATATTTCACGAATCATATATTAAGCAGAAGGTTTTGAAGAATACACCTCAGTTTCAGAAGCTGACTTAACAGGTTACCACTCATTTGGATCAGACTGTGTTAAGCCCTGAACATCTTTAATTTGCCAAAGCATCCTCTTGGCTGCCAAAGCAATGTGTGCACAGGCTGGAAGCAGGGAAGTTCTGAAGTGTTGACTCTGAGCAATACACCAGAGGTTTGGACACCCTCAGTGCTGGCTTTGGGAGGATGTGAGAAAAAATTAGCTATTCATTAAAGAACAGAATTTCTTGGATAAGGTTTTATTTTATCCATGTAAGGCAGATACATGGAAATCTCTGCCAATTTTTCCTCCTCTAAGTCGTTTCTTAAATCCCGAGCAGCTGATTAATGAACTACTGAAGAAGAGACAGAAAATAGAACATTTTTAGTAGGGCAGATAGTTTAGAGAAATAAAAGTAAATCATTACAGAGCAACAGACTGTCTTTTTCCCCACAGAAACCACAAAGCAATGACATTACTTTGTTTTTTCTAAGCAGTAGGACTGTGCCTTCCCAGCACCCCTCAACCACTCTCTCCCTCACTGGGGTTCAGGGCAGGGCTCCCTCTCCCACCATCCAGATGCACCTCACCACAGCAGCTCCTTCCCTCCACAGGATGTGACCCCACTCTGGCAGCAATCCCATGAAGTTAACCCACACCTGCCTGGGGACTGGGCTGTGGGGACCAAGACCTCACTGGAGCATGGGGAAGGTGCTCCAGCAGCCCCAGAAGCTTGGGTGGCTCTTGGCACTGCCCTGCTGCAGTCCCACTCTGGGTCTCAGAGGGAAATCCAGAGGGCAAAGCTTCTCCCAGTCCTGATCCAGTTCTGTACTGGGGTTCAGGACACACCACAAGGGGCAGTGTGAGACAATCCAGAGCTGGGCAGTGGTCCCACTCAGTGCTGAAGCCTTCAACATCCCCCCAGCAAACACCCACTCCCTGGGCACCTTCCCCAGCCTCCAGCTCTGCTTCCCCTTTCCACCTGCACACTGAAAAAGGCACCAAGTGACCCATTTCCATGCAGCACATCATCTCCATAGCAACGGGCTTGTGTTTAACTTGAAACAGCTGGAACCCAGTCAGGGAGACATTGCAATGTAAATAGTGTGGCACTGAACACTGCTCCCAGATGAAGCCAGACCTGAGCTCTCCTTGCCCCTTATCAGGGTTGTCATAGGAGCTCCCTCCATAAGGGAAACAATCCACACACACAGCTATAACTCACATTTCTATTGGAGATACTCTGTAGAGAAGAGCAAACCTTCTCCAGCTATCTACATAAACTGAACTGAAACACAACTGCCAAATGCTCCACCAGTCAGTAATTAAGCATATTGAAACAGCTTAAGAGTTGAGTATTTTTCCCAGAAAAACTCTAAGTCTCATACTTTATGATATCAGTTAAGAGTCCCAGCTCCCCAAAAGCTCTATTTACAGAAGAATCTGTTTTCATTCCTATTTTCTAGGGTTTCTAGCCTCCCTCATTAGCTCAGAAATTAAAGCAAAAAAAGGTTTTCTTCAAAATCTAGTATTGATACTGCTTGCCTGGAATCAAGCCCCAGTGCTTTTAAGCATTTTGAAACTGCACTACTGCAAAAAGAAAAGGCATCAGCTTTATAGAATTACAATGTATTTTAAGTCATTAGGGAAAGGATTTGAGACTTAATTGGAAGCTAGCACTTTACTTCTATGAAGCAACCTCTTCCTTTGCATAAGGCAAAGCTCATACAATCTCAAACATTTTAATGCTTCACAGCAATGTCAATCCTCCAAGAAAAATAACCAAAAATACATTTGATGCTAAAATCCAGTAAGATTCATTAAGTGCAAGTTTTGGAATCCAAGAAGCTTCTTTTGAGGAACTGATATTCTTGGTGAGTTCCATCTCTAGAAGTATATTTTTCAGCCAGCCTGTAAATCTGCAGTCAAGATATTAATTTTTTCCAATAACCACATGAATATGAGCTTTCAAAACATGAGGTGAGCACAGATATATGTGTGGCATCAGGCACAAGCAGTCCCCCACCTTAAAGCAGCACTTTATACTGATAAATATGGACTAATATTACAAGTGATTCCCAGTGAGATGCTTCCTGCACATTGTTCCTTAACCCAATAGTGGGAGTACAGCAAGAGATTACCAGTTCAACAGCTCCAGCTCCCCAGCTCCTCATCCAGGGCATATGAAGCACTGGGGTCTGCAAGAGGCTCACCCACCTCTTCCTTTGATTCCAGTTTCTGAAAGGCTTCTCAAAAACCAAAAGGCAATTGTGGTCTAGGTGAAATTTACCCTTAAAGGAGCAATAAGCACATGTGTCAACTTCTGCTTGTGCATCCTATGTATGCTGACATTATCACACTGTACAATAACCTCCTGGCTCCCCCCAGCCACAGAGCAGCAAGTTATTGCTGCATGCTGGCAGGAGACAGGTTCTCCATAGGCAGTGCAAATGCTAGCACTGCAATCCTACCTGCAAACACTGCTGGTCTCTTTATTAATTTGAAATACTCACTTGAAATGCAAAACATTTGCCTTGTTTTCAGAATGGAAACCTTTGAGTTAAAGGCTAGAGGCACTGCTATAAATAAGCAAATTGCACAACCCAAGACTACCGCAGAGGTTTCCATACAAACAGGGATGAAAATAACATCCAATAGTTCTACATCAATCAGAACTCCTCAATAGCATTTGCTACAGTGAATTATTTTCTTTCATTTTCACACCAAAAATTCAATACCTCCTAAAGACAAAAGAAGTATACAGATTTGTATGCTTTCAGTCTCTTCATTCCAGAGTTTATCTGGCCTTGAAGCAAAAATTAACTTTGCTGTCATCCAGAGGCCAAGAATTTGCTCTCCAGTGAGCAAATTATGCTGTTCTCCAGTCTCAGTGAGTGCTATCCTGTTTGCTTTTTTTCATGGTAGCTGCACAGCCAGTCAAACTCTTCCAATTATTTGCAAGAGCTCTCCAATCCCCTCATGTTGGCAAGCTCGCCTCAGTACCTTCTCATTTCCCAGACACAATCCCCAAGCTTTTTGCTCTAGGATACACAAGAATGCCCTATAAATGACATTTTATGAAGTCATGGAATAATAGCACTGGGCATGCACTTCCCCCTCTCTGCTTCCTACTTAGTCAGGGAGATAAAAGAGCAGGAAAAGCTTAATCACAACATAAGAACAGCAGAATCTCTACATTCTGATCTTTTTCCATTTCCCCAAATTCCCCCCAAAAGAGAGGGAAAGAAAAAAAATCACCTCCAAGTGCCAAGCTGTTGGCAATTCTAGGCTGTGCTTTATCAATGACATCTAAGGCCAAGTATCCAAAAAAGAATGTAACTTAATAGCTGTAATAGCTGCAGTAATTAGTAGCTGGTTTTAATCTGCAAGTCTGAGAACTGATTTTAAGAAATGAAGCTATCAAAACTTGTTAAACACACACAAAATGTTTTGGTTTCAAAGGACCTTCCACCCTCACCCTAGAAAATCTTTTTTAATTTGAAGAAGTCCTTTGCTAGTTCTACCAGTGACACCCTCACCTGTTACAGTGCTCAATGCTCCCACTCTGCCACGTTACCATCCCAGCCTTGGAGGCCAAGACTAAAACTCAAGTTCCCAGAAATCTGGAACAATTGGCTGCTACACCCCTTTTTGTTGCTTCTCTTCCAGAGGAGGGTCAGATCCAACCTACATTCCTGTAGTAGTGGCTATCTAGGAGACCACCTCACTCCAGGAAATGCACCCAAAGCTCCAACAATTATTTCATGTGCTGAGCTGGTTTGCTCCTGCAGGAGCTTTCACCAGCCCCACCTCTGTTAATCCAGCTGTCTGCTTCCCTTCAGGGCCTGGGATAAATCTGTCCAGCTTAACAACTGAAGAAGCCAAAGTGGCCAAGTAGAACAATCCCCCCCCATACTCCCCAACACACTCCTGCACCTCTCATCATGCACAGCAGCTGCTGGATTCCATTTGGTTCAGGATCTTCACTTCCACCCTTCCCCAATCCCTGCACTGGCAGTGGAAGGCTACTTCCAAAATACACATTCCAGCTGCTCTTCCCCTATATTCACATCTGCATTTAGCATCCCTCTGCTTCAGGTGGAGAACAGCCTTATGAAAACATGTCTGAGCCATTGAGGCAAAGTAACAACACAGTCCTTTCTCCCATCAAGCTGGTGGAGGGATTTTCAGTACCAGTAACACCTCAATGGTTACATCCTGCTCCTGCTTTTCATGGGGCCAGTTACCATTCAAGAAGGTGCATGCCATGAGTTTTACTTGATTCAGGTGTACATTGAGAAGCAGCAGCCAAGAAGCCCAGTTTGGGCTCCCTTCCAGCTCCCTGGCATAATACTTGTTCAGTTAGCACTAAAGCAAACACTTCAGAATTTGGCTGACACACCCAAGAAAGTGGCTCCCAACACTCTTCATTGTTTATACAAATAGCCAAGATGGAGCTCACACCAGCATTCTTAGAGTTGGTTTGTTTGTTTCAAATCAGAAAGCCTGATTTAGGGGTTTCTGCATCACAGAACTTGCTTGGACACACATCACTGTTGGCCACACAGGTTTTCCTCACTTCCTTAAATTGACAGGATCCCCAGCTCATTCCCTTTGCTGGGACATAAGAATGCACTGGCAGAGCATCCCAGCCACAAGTGCATCAGCCCTTGGAGCCACTCCTGGTCTTTGCCTACACAGCACCTCACTCAGCAGAGCCACTACTGACATCTGGATTTCTGAAGCATTGCTGTGTTGCAGGTAACACAAATAAACAGCCTAGTAGCTGCACCACTTGATACAGCCCTAAATACCTCTCACTTAGGAGGAAAAAAGTCACAGCCCTCCATAAACCCTGGTTTTGCCCAGGACTTTGGGAACACCACACAATTTAAATATTACTGCCATAAGTGCTCAGACATTTACCCCAGTAACTGCTCAGGAAGTTGTACTCTGATGTGTTACTCACTGCCTGATGGATGTGAGCCTTCACTTCTTCACTCAGCATCCCCTCAAACACAAAGGAATCACCAAATTTCTCTGCCTAGAGAAAGAACAAAAGATTTATCTGTATTATCAAAGAAATGTTAATTATTAAAATGCCACTAACATTCATAGCTTCTTTTTATTATGGATAAGGCAATTCTAAGAGTCACTTTGAGTTCTTTTTCAAGGAAGCTATTAGAGAACAAACAAGAAGGGATTTTATCTCTGGATGTTGTCATTCTTCAACAGCCACTGGACAGATGGCAGCTCACAGAGCTTCTGCAAATGTTATCACTTCTATTAATTAAAAATGCAGTTCCAATTATCCCAACTGGTTTAAAATGGTACAGTCAATAACCTAAGATTCAAGGGCATTTCTCTTTTTTTTTTTCCCTTGGGATATCACAATAAAAGATTTAAGCCCTGTCACTTACTGCTTCTCCATCACTAGTACCATGTTTTAAAGCACTGTTACAACGAAATAGAAGAATTAAAAGTAACCCAATCATTATATATAGCATAATATAAAGCCAAAAGAAACAAGCCCCACAGATTGTTTCAGTGAATCACAGTACATAATGCCAACAGAAGGTTTTTCACATCTGGTTAAATCCTGCATAAAAGGGGCCCCCATGTGAGGGGGGCAGGGAGAATGGGCAAGTGGAGCATCCCAACTGCAGCAGCTGAGCCGCAAAGCACTGCCTGAAACAGACTCCACCTGATGCACTGCTCCATTCCAACACCACTGCACATGTGCTCACTCCAGAAGCTGTCTGCAGCAAGCAGCCCCTCTTCAAACTCAGTTGTTAAGTAACCTTTTCTCATAATTATTGAGCCAAGAACTTAAACATGGGAAAAGATTAGCTCTTCATCCAACCAGAAGAATCCTGCCTTCCAAGTGAGAACCAGTTTATCAAGTGAATTCAGCAAAGTGCCTCCTTTGAGACTTGCTCATCTCGGAGGGTTTGATTTGCCTGAGAGGTCTGTCAGGGATTTATAAAAGTTGTGTAGGAACAGCTCACTGTCAGGAAAGCTCAGAGCCCCAGGCACAGGTAGCTTCTTGCTTGGAATAACTTTAATGTATTCTTTCTTAGTTCATTGTTCCCAGTCACATGCCCACAACTATTACTAAATTTGCTATTGTATCTTCTTTAGACAGCAGAGCTTTCTATTGCTCAGCTCATTACCAAGAACCTGTGCTAAGAAGCAGCCTGCAGAGTCCTCAGCTACCACAGTTCCCGTTTTCCTTTGTTCCTCTGGACATGGCTGTACTGGTACAAAGATGTCCTAGGACCCATAGGTCAAAAAGAAGACCCCCAAAACCCCTGTATAGATGTCTTCAACCATTTATTACCTTCAGTCCATGTCAGAATATCCCTCAGAGCCCTGGGCAGGGCAATTTTGTCTCCACATTCTAGTACACAAATCCCAAGTATTGTGACACCCTTACAAAAAGAAAAGCCTAGTTTTTTAATGGGAATTTTGCCAGCACAAAGAAAGATGACAGGAGCTGTGCACCCCTCTGCACCTTACCTCAGTAATGTACCCAGTAGAATTCACAAATCTCTCAAAGTCCTCATTGCTGACCTCATACTGATCCATGTAGAAACTGTTGATGTGGACTCTTCTAGCAGGCCACTCTCCATCTGGCTGTATTGCAGGCTCATCAGTGCCCATTGTGAACACTCCTCCTGGAATAGCCACCATCTGCAGAGAAAACACCACCCAGAAGATGATGAAAAGGAAAGACTAGCAAGTCTCTTATCCTCTTACTCCTCTCCTCCACCTCATCTTTGGAGGTGCTTTTGCTTTGGGCAGCATCTCACTGACAAAACCAGCACAACAAAATGGGAACAGTGGCATCCTGATCACCACCTCTCTGGAAGAAACAGCAAGCAGAACAAAAATGGAGAACAAAACCTGCATTTGTAGCTCTTCCTGTGTGGAGTCTGGGTAACTGAAAACTTCTACTGGCTGTAATGCTTTTACTCTAGTGAGGAAAAATGTGTTCCCTTGTGTACCTTAGAGCCAAGAAACAGCTAACAAACAATCCAGAGTCCTTTCTACATTTTTAGGAGGAATTCTGACACTTCACTCTGTTCCTAGGAAGGCTGGATGCATTGAATTTGGAGATTAGCAAAGTGTCAGGTGTTCTTTTGTGGACAGGTCTACACTTGATTGCATACCAACTACAAGTGGTTTTCATTTAATAACAGGCACATGCAGCATTTTATTAACAACCATGCTGCTACCTGGCAGGTAGACACAGCACCTGCAGCTCCATGTGCCAGAGATGAGACAAGCTTTCCACTTATATTCCACTCCTCTGGAAGGCTGACCTTGGGTGAGAGCCTCGGGCCTCAGAAGTGAAGGATGAGTGACAGCATAAATTTTAAACTATTCCAATACAGTGTTTTCCCTTTAAGGCCTCACTCAGCCAGTTTGCAGAGAACAGAACGTGGGTTTCCTCAGCTTTAGTGGGCTCTTCATGGGAAGACAAAGGCCCCCAGAGGTGTTGTCATGCTCCACCTGATGTTTCCTGAGAGCCCTCTAAAGATCACAGACTGAGCAATGCTCTCCTCAGCCAAAAAAAACACAACCAAAAACAATCCATGATCCTTGCTCATCAGCTTGTGCTGGAATGAATGGGAGCTCAGACTGCAGAAAATCTTCCCAAAGGGGAGGCTGCAAGGACTGACTCCCCAGGAGCTGCTGTCTCAAAGCACATGAAAATTTAACTCTCTCTTTGCAGCCTCTCATTGATATCCAAAACCTGGGGAATCTCAACAGACTGCCAGTGCACACTCAGCTCAGGATGCCCAAAGGCTTTCTTAGGAACCTGCTGCTTCTGCAAGAGCTGAGCCTCCTGGCATGTCCACTAATGTTGTGTCCAAGTGACACCAGATGCTGATTCCATGGGATTATCCTTTCCCAGCAAGGCTCATTTCACAGCTCCACCTCCTGTTTGGAAACAGGGCCTTGGTTTGACAGCCAGCTTTATGCTACCACCACATCACAGATGGCAAGGCTCAGACAGCTGACAGTGCTTTCAGCTGACAGCAGTGGCATACAACACTACATGAAGAGCAGTTTTCACATCACACACAGAAACCACATTAGGATTGTTACTGAAGCAGGTATAAACCACAGGGAGCTACCACTGGGGGGCTGGTTTCTAATAAATATCAAAGTTGAGCTACAGAGGCAGAAATCCAAGAGCAGAAGCTGATAGATGTCATTTACTGTGTTAGGCATTTTGCTGCAAGAGAATGTGCAACGATAATTGCCTAATTACAACATTAATTAGATGGCTCATGCAGTTCACTGCCCTCACAGCTCAGCTTCAACACCAGTGCAGGCATTTGCCTATGATTATGCTCATGTTGAAAGTATGATGGTAATTAAGAGCAGAGCCACTGAAGGACCAGGCTTCCAGTTTCTAAAGATGGAGTGGAAATAATTTATCTCAGGTGTGGCTGAGGCAGAAACCAATTTTTCCCCTAACTCCCCTATTGATAACAGTGTTTTCTACTCTAGCTAACATAACCAAGTTGTGAACACAGCTTAAACACCAGCAGCAATTGGTTTTCATCACCTGTTAAAGTTGCATTAAGTATGATCCAAATTTATTTTATCCTACAGGGAGACTCACTGGAAAATGCTGATATTTATGACATAAAATGTGTATTAGTGACACAGAGCCCAACTGCAATGTGGATTATTTAATTCATCACCATTAAATACTCTGAAGATACTGCCACTTCTCATGCAATGAAACAGCAACCCCATTTCTAACAACTGAGCATCTCTCACCCAGAGAAGCATTTGCTCTCCAGTGACACAAACAGACTCAGCAATCACCAGCACAGCACGTCAACTGACTTCAACCCCTGCCTCCATCAAGAAGGCACAGTCAGGTCTTTAGGGTGTCTTTCAGAAGAGCAGGCACAGCAGCAACAAGGAATAAGCAAACCAAGGGACTTCCCCTTGGAGGATATCTAGATACAGACACATACAAGATGGCTTTGCAGAAAGACACTGCAGAGGCCTGGCACAGCACTCCTCGGCATTTCAGTTCTCTTGGAACCAACACAGACCTCGTGGGGATGGATGGGGGGGAGCAGGGCCAGAGCAATCCTGAAATTCACCAAGGAAGGGACAACAGAGCCACCACCTCCTGGGGACACAGGGCACATCTGGCTCCGGTATTACCGGGTCCAGGTGGGGGGAGCTCCGCTAAAACAGCCGAGAAAAAACAAACCAAATCAAACCAAACCAACCCAAACCAAAGCACCTGAAAGGAGTTTGCCCCAGGGAGGAGCGGGCAGGGCACGGGGCTGGGATGGGACACCCGCTGCTCTCTCCATCTCCAGGCCCCTCCGAACGGGAAAATGGAACCAGACCGAGCCGGGTCCCGCCCTGAGGGGCTGTGGAGCGGCTTTACAAGGAGCTCCCACTCAGGGGTTCATCGCTGCCCCCTCAGCTCTCTGAGCCTCCCGCCTCAGGTCCCTCCCCGCCGCTCACCGGCCCGTGCCCAGCGCTCCGGCCACCGCCCGCAGAGTACCGCCGAGCCGCCGCCTCCCGCCAGTCACCTCCACCTCGGCTCACGCTGCACCCGCAGTCCTCCCCGGGAGCTGCCGCTCGGGCGGCCTCCAGCAGCGAGGAGAGGAGGGAGAAGAAGAAGAGGAGGAGGCGGCAGCGGAGCCCCGGGCCGGGAGGTGCTGAGGGCGCAGCCATCTTGGCCCAGGCGCCACGTGCCGCCCACGTGACGCGAGGCCCTTAAAGGGACCGCTGCCCTACCCCAGGGTGTTCGGTCCGCTCGGGGCCGGTACCGGGACACGGGTTCGGTTTGGGGTTCTGGTTCTGGGTGGTGTCCGACAGCTCTGCGGGGGGACGCGGTCTCTCAGGCACTGCTGCCCTCAGCCGCTCGGGTTTGCCTCGGGATCGTGGGAACGTGACGTGGGGTGAATAAAGCACACGGAGCGTGGGCAGAGAGGCCGTGAACAGCGCTGTGGTACCTAAGGGGTGGGATTTAACCTATGGGATGGGATTTAACCTATAGATTACTCACGTTTATGCACGATACCTGCCCAGCACCTGCTGCAATTAACATCCTTGCGTATAGGATGAAGGCAGGACACGGCTGTGTTCCCAAAAAAGTGTTTCCACATTACCCATCAGTGTCATCCATTGGCACAACGGTTTAATGCTCATTTCACCCTCCAAAGGAAATAAAAAACCGCAACAAAAACAAAAAAATAAGGAATACAGATGCTGCCCTGAAGCCTTCCCACCCTGAGGTGTCAAAGCCTGCAAGCAGAGGTGGCTGTAGGTGAGCAGTGGTTATTCAGCAATATCCATGGTAAGGAGCAGTCCCTGTGTGAGGGGGTTGCTCAGCACAAGTGAGGACGAGGCCCTTTTGTAAGTTCTCTTCCAAATCATTGCTGGTAACTTGTGCCAAGGATGGGGTTCTCAAGCCCATCAGCATCCACGTGTCCTAAGCTCTTTCTTCCTCCTTTGTAGCAAGAAGATGCAACTGAACTGCAGCTGAAGGAAAGACAGCAGGGTGTAGGACAGTCAGGGATTCCTACAAATGTCAGGTCTGAGGACCAAAAAAGTACATGCTTACACCTTTGTGTTCAACATACAACTGTGTACATGCCTTCCTCCCGTGAGAGCCCTCATCTTCCCTTTAATGGGGATGACACAACTCATCATCATTTCAGAATAAGGAATAAAGAAAAAAATAAAGAAATGGGAACTTCCTTCAGCACTTCTATGCTTATAAATACCTAAAAGGTGTCAGGATGGGGCCAGTCTTTTTCAGTCCTGCCCAGTGATAGAACAAGAGGTAATGGGCACGAATTTGAAGATAGGAAGTTCCATCTAAGCATGAGGAGGAACTTCTCTGTGAAGGCAGCAGAGCACTGGAAGAAGCTGCTCAGAGAGGTGGTGAAGTCTCTGGCTCTGGAGACATTCAGAACCTGCCTGGATGTCATCCTGTGCAACCTGCTCTAGGTGACTTTGCCCTGGGAGGAAGGTTGGACTAGATGATCTCCAGAGGTCTTTTCCAACCCCTAACACTCTGTGATTCTGTTTGTCTGTCTATCTATCTAGCTATCTATCTATCTACCTATCTATCCCAGGATTTCCATTTTTCACACTTAAAAAATGGATTTTACCAAGGATGGTGTCATCCAGTCTTTATGGCAAAAAACATCACCAGGAAGGCAGGAAAGCAGAAACCTGTTTTTCCTTCCAAGTGACTATCAAATCCTGCTACTGCAGGTTTCTTTACTGGCTTTTCTTTACAAAAGTTTTCAATGCAGGGAAGTGAGAAGCAGCTTGCCACGAGCCAGGTGAATGGCACCACAGCAGTGTGCAAGCTGAGCAGGTCAGGAATGGAAAGGTACCTCAGAGAGGCACAATGGGCTCCTGCTCTGCTCCTGGGAGAGGCAGCAATTTGCTCTTAGTAGCAAGAAGCAAATTACTACCCCAGTCCTTGCCAGCTGGGCTGCCTGGGACTTTGTGATCAGGGCAAAGGCTCCTCCTACTCACTGTCCCCCTGCTAAGGAGCTGGGGGAGCAGCAGGTGCAGATGCCTGGTTTGTTATGTGCCAGAAATCCCGAATCCTGCTCACATCCCCAGGCACAAAGGGTCCATTTGCCCTTGGATTCCTGTGCTCTCCCTGTGCAGCCAAGGTCTGGAGCCTGAGAAAGGTGGTGAGCAGCGTTCTCAACCCAGAGCTGTCCATGCCTTCTGCAGCAGGCACCTGGTAATGCTTCCTTCTTTTTTTTCCTTACTTGATGAGGATTTTTTTCTTTTTTTTTTACTTACTTGATGAGGATTTCAGTGCTCTACCATGTAAATCTTTACTGTGTGTGAGAGCTTCTCTCCAGGGCTGTCAGCAGAATGGATCTTCTTCTGGATCCTCTACAGTGCTGAAAGAAATATTTACTCATTCTGTGGGATATTAATTGAAAAGATTTAATATATATTAAATATCCCCATTCTGTGGGATATTAATTGAAAAGATTTAATATATATAATTTTTCCCCGATACGGATTATGACCGTGCAGCAAAAATAACCATGGCTATAGTGAAGGAGCAGTTGGGTTGTGGGTTTTGTGTTGTTTTTCTTTAGTACTGGAAAGGAACACTACTCAAATTTTACTGTATATAAACTGACAGTGCTGGCAGTCTTCACAAGCAGAGTTTTCAATTATCCATCATTAGTCCCTTTTGCCCTGGGAATGTACTTAAGAAAGCAACAGAGTGCAGGAAAACAAATGAATACAAAATTAATTATAAAATCAACCCTTGCTGCTTCAGAGTTAGAAAATAAAAACATTTCTTTTATGTTGAACAGTGGTCTTAGCCCCATGCTTTAATGAATCTCTATGAAAAGGCAAAGTAAATAGAACTTATTTTCTCCTTCCAAATCTACAGTGCAATTTACTGATATGGCAGCAAAACCTGGGCATCCAAATTCTACAGACTTCTAGAACTGAAAATAATCTGCCAGGGTAACTTAGCTTATTAAAGCCATGGGGTTCTGGCTGCATCATGATGGAATTCAGGAAAATCAGCTCATTTCCCATGAGCTGGGACAGTTCTCCAGTGCATTGTGCCCACTTGTTCTCACTGCTCGTGTTCCTAGAATTCTTTTCTGCACCATTTCTGTGCTTCCAGCAGGAAGCTTCGTGGTTTTATTCTCTCAGGAGGCCAAATGAAATAATTACAGTTACAGTTTGCTTCTGAGCAACATCCACCTTCCAATCTGTAACCCTGGAGGCTTCTGAGAACTTTTGCTGGTGTCAATCTATTGATCCCATTTGTGGTCCTAATTCCTTTGCTTACAGGCAGCTGATCTCTTCCACACAGGGTTTAATTATTCCCTTTCCTCACACTGAGTACCCCAGGATTAAAACACTGATTTCACTGTTACTGCAATGCTATAGCAATGAGACACTTTTGAGCACGCAGCTGAAAAGCTGGGATGTTGCCTAGCACTTGTCCCTATTGTTAGGAGTGGTTTTCATCTCCTAATGCTGCAGTGCTGGCATGAACAGCTCTGAGGATGGGAAGCTTTTGTGATCATCTGCCTCATCATGAAGACCAACCACGAGTAGGATTGGACAGTTTGATGCTTAGAATCCTGGTGGCTGCCTGGAATATCTCCTATTCTAATTTTTCTTCTGGGGCTGCTGCTTGTGCACCTGAACCAACAGTAGAGGGAAAAAAAATATATATATATATATATATATATTTATATGTGCAAACCCACCCAGGATGCTGGAGTGCTTCTGACTGAAACAGTCCAGGGAAGTCAACGAGGAATTGCAAATTTGGCAGCATAAACCTAGACAGTATTGTTCTTATTCTTTGCAAATAAAATACTTCAAAATTCATCCTAAGGCCTTTCATCAATGGCACTGATGAAAGGCGACTCAGTGATATTACCAAGAAGGTTTTTTTCACTATTTCCTCATTGAATTCTTGAACAATTCTCATGCCTTAGACCTCTTCGTGTACGTATCTGTGATTTAAACCCATGCCCCTGTTTGCTGCTGATTGAACAGAGCTCTATTCCCCATCTTGGGGGCTGCCTGCAATAGCTGACACTATCAGTGAAACAGTTGCTTTAAAAGAATAATTCCATGGTACTTATGTGTTAATTTTGTTCATTTGCAGACTGTCTTAGTGCTTCAGCTCTTCTTAAAGCTGTACAATTATAGGAACCCTGTGAACTCACCATGCCTGAAGCAGCATCCCAAAGCAAGTTCCTAAAGAGAAATGGGAACATTTTCTGTGGCTTCAAATGTTCATTATTATCTTGTCTTTGCCAACACTGCTTCAAATCTAGCAATATCTTTGCACTACTTACTCAGTATGTTTGTCTGAGGGGCCCTCAGTAGCACAGTACTCACAGCCTTTGAAGAACTGACCCTGGTCCAGAAGCAAATGTGGTCCATGAGAGAAAATTATGTCCTTTGATATTCTACCTTCTGGAGAGGCTGCAAGATCAGAGGACAGGTAGGCAGCAGAAGCAGCAGGAGACAAAGCATGGGGAGATGTGTGCAGCTCGGTGCCAGGAGCTGAGGATCTGCAGCCTGGGGTGGGGCAGAGTGTCCCCAAGTCTCTGCTGTCCCCGTGTACCCCACGTTCTCAGCACTTCATGCTGTCAGGTTGGGTGTGCCTGGGGGAAGCCTTCCATCTCTCTCTGTGGGAATTTCCCCCAAAATCTGGCTTCCATCCCATGCCATTCCTGACAGACTGCTGCTGCTCTTTTGGGGCACTGGGTGAGGAGGCCATTCCAAGGCACAGCTCTGGCACAGCCCTCAAGGTGTTCCGCGGGCAAAGCTCTTTGTCACCGCCTCTGGTGTCAGTGCCTCAGAACAGCAGGCATTCCAGCCATTCACTGTCCCCAGCCTACTGAACTCATCCAGAGATTAGATTTGATTACACAAGAATTCATTAGGATTACCTAATGGCATCAGGCACCGTTACTCTGCCAGACTTCTGATGAGTAATGGCTCGTAGGACCGCAGCTGTTTATGGAACCCATACCACGCTGGTCACTGCCCTCTGCTTAAGTCCTTCAGTAACTCATGGGCTTCAACTTCTGCATATTCTCACTGGACAGACATAACCACAACTGCTCCGTGTTATTTTTTTTTTTTAATGAAGACCCAATGTAGCGGTAGGTCGTGTCGAACCGGGCCACTGGCTGATCAGGTCTGTTCCCTCCTTCCAGCAGCCCTCCAGTGCCGTCAGAGGGAAACAAGCCATGAGCGGGGTTACACACCAGTTCCCAGCTGTTTCCCGAGGCAGCAGGTAGGTGCGGGTGGAAGGGGGAGGTTTTTCCTTCACCTTAAGCCAATTAAAGCGATCCAGCAGTTCTGCGGCGCAAACATTGGATGCGCTTCAGCACGGCGCTCAGTGCTGCCAAACAGAGCCACGTGTACCCTTCAGAGGGCACAGAAACTACGCTGTAATCGCAGACAGCATACCCTGACTCATATTCTTAAGGACACATAATTGCACAACGCAATAAATAAAAGGAAATGTCTTTTTTTTAAAAAAAAAAAACAACAAAGCAACCCCAAACCACTGCTTGTCATTCTGGCTGGAGGTGCCTTGCCAGTCACCGAACGAGCTTTAACGTTAGCACCACAGCCTCACCCAAGAGGAAACCCAATAAAACTCACTTTTCACCTGTTCTCCTGCAAACCAGCCGGTTCACCGCTCCCGGCCCCGGGCTCTTATCTCCCGGCGAGGGAATCACAGGCAGCGAGAGCGCGGTGCGTGTCCCCAGCCTGCCGGGATCGCACCCCTGATGTTCCCAGCGTCATCTCTCCGCTGGTTTGCCCTTCCCGAACCGTGCTCCAGACCCCCATTTCTAACGATTTTATTTTCCCTGCGGTTTGTGGCCGGTGAAGCCGTGCCGGTGTACCCCGCTGCTCTCGGCTGCAGGTGGGCGCTCCGGGAGCACCGCTCCCCTGCACGCCCGGTACCGGGACTCCGTACCGTGCCCCGAGAGACAGAAACCAGGGTGATACCCCTCAGACACACTGTGATCCCCCCCCACTCAGACACGCGTGAGCACCCAGCCCTGGGGGACGCAGAGCTCCCCACGGCCCGGGCAGAGCCCCGGGGGTCGCCCCCGTCCCGCGGGGCCCATCCCGCCGCCCCGGGGCATGCTGGGAGTTGTAGTCCTTTAGGGCCGGGCCGGGGTGGCGGTGCGGCGGGGCAGGACTGCGCTACCCAGAGAGCCCCGCGGGGTATATAAAGGGCGGCGGCGAGCTCCGGGCGCAGTAACCATGTGGATGTGCAGCTGAGGCGGCGGCGGGCGGGGGGAGCTCGGCGCAGCCTCCATCCTAACGGGACCGGGCAGCGCAGCACCGCACCGCCGGCATGGGGCTGCCGAACCGCCGCTAGCCCGCCCCGCCGCCACCGGAGACAGGTAGGGCCGGTGGGACGGGCAGGAGATGGGGAGGGAGGGAAGGAAGCAGAGAAGGAGGGAAGCGGAGAGCCCTCCCCGGTTCCGTCCGTCGGGGCACCCCCCTTCCCCAGGCCGCCGCTGGGCTCTGGGTGCGGGGCCGGGCGTGCGGGGCCAGGGGCTGCAGGCCGGTGCCGGGGCTGGGCCTCGGTGGGGATGTCCGGACAGGGGAGCCCCGGCAGGACGGGGCAGAGCTCTCTCCGTCCTCCCGGCTGGTTCCGCAGTGCCTGTGGGCGCTGCCCCGCAGGACCGGGGTCACGGTGGCCACGCGGGGCTGATCCCGTTCTTGTCCGCAGGACGAGCGAGGCCTCAGCGCTGGAGCCGTGTGTCCGCTCCAACTTTCCCCCTGGTTTTCCTCCCGTAGTTGAGGCTCTTTTGCAAGGGATGTTCGGCGTTATGTAAACACTTGGGAGCGCGGCTGGGGGCTTGTCCACGGGCGATCTTATTCTTAAATGGTCAAAAGCCGGGCAAGTGGGGGTGCGTGTTTCGGAGGGTCTCGGTAAGGGGTCTGACAGGCCAAATATTTAGGTGTTTCTTGGACTTTAATAACTGGGCTTCAGCGGGGGGGAGGCGGCGTGTGTGTGTTCCCCGTTTTTCGTGGGGTGTGCCATAGTTCTGAGCGGGTTTATGTCTTCAGCTTAAAAGCTCAATTATTGCTAATTCTGCTGGTTGTGAGGGGGCTGGGGGCTGCCCTGGGGCTCCTCTGAGTGCACAGAGGCTGCTCCACAGCCTGTTGCTCCACAGCCCCATTTGTGCTGCCCGGGTGCTGGGGGCTTTGCTGAGGGGCTGCAGGTGGTCGTGGGCTCGGTGTGGTGGCCATGGCTTGGGCTAAAACCTCTTTGCCTTGTGTGAGTTCAGGCTGGCTCACAGAAGTTTGTAGAACAAAAGGCTCCAACAGGTGTAAGGTTTGAATCCCCTCCTCAAACCTGTCCTTTCACACACGCACAGCAGCTCAGCTGCAGATGGTTTGTGCTGTGGGGCTGCTGATCACAGATCAGGAAGGGGAGACGTGGCTAATACAATCCAGATCCTTGCCTTGGGAAGCTATAGACACTACTTAACTGGAATGCATGTGTAGTAGCTTTCGTTTTATCTATTACTGAGGTACCAGTACCTCTTTCCTTTCTTAAATGTGCACTTTGCTGCTTGCTTTTGAGTTTCTTTTCCTGTGCTAAGAATTTGCCTCCTATCCCAGGACTTCCAAACCTGTTGAGCCAAGAGACTCTCTGACTCGGAGCCCAGTCCAAAGGCTCACATTTGAATTGCTTTCCTTGGAGAGTTCAGCTGTCTGAGTGTGGGATGTGATGTGAAGCCAGTTTTCTTTCCCTCAGTGGTTTCTCTGTGGCTTTATTAACGGGCTACCCGACACCGGGGGTTTTGTTTGTTTATTTTCTGAACACCTACTTTAAGTCAATTTCCTCACACAACAAACATTCGGGGTTCTAAATACTCGGTGGCTTTGTTGGTATAAGGTCGGTTTGTTGCATGGAGGGATGGTTGCAGCAAAGCTTTGCTTATCTACACTGGTAGAGAAAACTGGTGCCATCAATCAGGCCAAAACTTGTGGTGTAACAGGACACTTGATGAAACAAATGTGAAAGTTGATTGCTACAGAAACCAGTGACTTGAAAAGGTGCAACTATGTAGTGGTCACTGTGCAAACAAACAAACAAAAGGAGTCATTGTGGAAATGAAAACCACAGTCCCGGTGTTTTTGAAAGCAAGCTGTTACAGGAGTGCTGTCAAGTGAGCTATTTGAGCTAATTATTTCTAATGTGTTCTTTAGGACATTTTGTTTATCAATAACGGTTTTTTTTTCTTGTTAAAATACCTTATTCCACCCTGAGATTGAAGCATTTGTTTAGGTGAGTGCTTTTCCATCTGCTTGTTTTGCAATGTTGATTAAGCCTTGAAATAGAGAGTGATCTGGTTTCCTCTTACAGGAGTTCATAAATTAGGAAGTGAACAAACAGCAAGAGTAACTTTGGTTTGCCTTTGCAATCAGGGGGTGGAGCTTAACTGTGAGCAATAGCTCATTTCTCTAGGATTTTTCCTAGTCCTGGACACCATCACTGGAGGGTGGAAGAGGCCCTGGTGAAGAGCACTGAAGGGGGGAGCACTTGGTTGATAATTTTCTTTGGTGACTTTTGCTGGAGCTGCAGGTTTATGAAGAACAGCTGGATGGAGGGGGTCTGCTGGGACTGATAATGGGGCAGAGGTGGGGTAAGTGAGAGCTGTGGTCTCTGCTGGTTAACAAGGGGTGTAATGAGGTCTTACTCATGGCACCTTGAATCCTCTGGCACCACCTCAACGAATCTGTTGGTGTGGGGTAGACTAGAAAGTGGGAAAATCAAGTTCAAGTGAAGAAGTCTGGAATACTGGCAGCTCACAAGTGGTATTTGCACCTTAGAGTGAGCCTTGCAGCCCCTGGTGTCCTGCGGGTGTGTGGTGGGAAGGCTTGGTCTGGATTTATGGCAACTCTTGTTGTAAAGGCAGTACTGGATGAGCAGTGTGAGGAGATGGCCAGTCCCCTGCAAGAGGGGCAGGTTTTGGATGAAACATGCAAACCACTTCCCAGCTTCTCCAGGACTGTGCTCATGTGTGCTGGGGAAAGGTGAAAGCCCTGGTGGGTGCTCAGGCACCAGCTGGCGTGGTTCAGAAGCCCGTTCTGGAGGCAGGACATCCTTTCATCTGCTTCCTGTAAGATCATAGAATTGCTTCATTTGGAAAAGACCTTTAAGATTGTCAAGCCCAATTGTTAACCCAGCACTGGCAAGTCCACTGTGAAACCAAGACCCTCAGCACCACACCACCCAGCTTCCAAACCCCTCCAGGGATGGGAACTCAGCTGTTTCCCTGGGCAGCCTGTTCCAGTGCCTGGCAACCCTTTTGGGGAAGAAATTTCTCCTCATATCCCATCTAAACCTCCTCTGATGCACCTTGAGCCCATTTCCAGTTGTTGTGTCACCTGTTACTTGGGAGAAGAGACCAACACTCACTTAGTTACAACTTGTCACTGCTGATAAATTGCTGATATAGACAGTATTGAGGTGAAACATCTTCAGTGCCATGAAGTAAACTTAAAAGAGGAGCCAGGTACCTGAAGCCTTTGTCTCATGCCTGTTTTTTGATGAAGCAGTCAGAAGAGCAGGTGTAGCCCATTCTGATTGTTGTTTCTTTGTGATGGGGTTGTTTCCCTGTGATGCTGAGTGTGGTAATTCTTCAGTGCCCTGTGTACTCCTTAGGAGTATCTGATGTGTCAGGTTGTGCTGGAAGGCTTGGAGACATTATTACCCCATAAATATAAGATAGTTGTAGAGTTACTTCTTGAAGCTGGGAGGAATCTCAAGCTCCCGTGGGAGGTGGGATGAGGGTAGTGGCTCAGTAGTAGCTGGTAGACAAGCTGCTCACACACCCGTGGGTGAGTGTGAGGGAAGGCAGCTTCACCAAAGCAGCTTATGGAGACCAGAAGGATTTTAAAAGTAGAAAATGGTGTGCTGATACAAAGTTATGTAAATGTAATTTTTCTGTCACAATGTGACCATGGTATTAACCTGGTTTTGTAAAAATCTGCCTCACACTACCTTCAAAATCAGTTTCTTTTGCTGTCATTGCACTGTCACCAGTTGCTGTTGCTTCAGTAGCCTGGAACTTTTTTTTTTTTTTTTTCTGCTTCTTTTGTGTGAGAGTACAGAGGGTGAATTAAAAGCCTGTGAGCAGTAGGACGGAGGGACCTGTGTGGGTGCAGCCAGGTACAGCTGTGGAGCAGAAGGGTTGGGAAGGCATCAGGCAGTGTCTGTGGCCAGAGCTGCTCACAGGGATTCCTCTGCTCTGCGTCTCCCAGGGGCTGCTGCAGGTGGCAGGGTGCCAGGAGCTGGCTCGGTATTCCTCTCTGGTTTCTCTTCCCAGCAGGAGGTAGGGAAGCACTCCAGCAGCTAATTCCTGCTTCTCCATCCCAGCACAGCTGGAGGGTGGCTGGGTATGGGGGCAGAACTCCCTTTGCAGGGTGCTGAGGAGATTGGCAGCTGCAGGGAGAGTGTGTGTGTTGTTCTTGTTTGTTCTGTACCTGTTAAGAAAATACATTTCCAAGTCTTCAGAGCAGTTGTGCTTTATGGAACTAAATCCCTTCGGGAGAAAATTAAAAAATACTGAGATGAAATGAAGATGGCAGGAGCAGCACTTCAGCTGTGGAGAGCTGCACAGCTCAGCTGTGGATGCTGAACTTTGAAAAGTTTCATTTTCATAGTTGTGGTTTTGGTTAAGCCTATCAAAACTTAGATCAGAACTTATTTTTCCTTCCCAACTGTTCTGTATGGAGGATAAAATGTCACTACAGATCTAGGCCAGTTAACCCTCTGCAGGGAAAAATGCATTAGAAACGTGGGGGTACTTGTTATTTGGGTGTGGTAATGTCACTGCATCCCTCTGTGCCAGAGTGCCAAGGTGAGGAGCAGAACAGGCAGAGAGGATGGTGAATAACTCCAACAATGCTGAATGGCAGAAGAAGCAAATTTCTATGTCAGGATTTTAGAGAAATGTTTCAGCTTTTGGAGTTAGGAATCAGGCCTGGGTGCTGGATCCGTGTGTAATGATGCACACAAATACTTCATTCTCTCTTCATCCATGCTGTGTGCAAAATGTCTGCAGTCTTTGTAATCTCTGTACATGCAGGAAATTTCTGATCCCAGTAGCCAGAAAGTGGCTACTGCCAAAAGGCTATTTTATTTTTTTCCCAAATTTTGGGGGAATTATTTCATAGCAGTTTCATACTAAACTTTTGCAGACAGTTCTTTTGCACCTTGGCCTATTCTCTCCACCTCAACAAAAAACTGAGAAATCTGCCAAGAAGTTCTGCAGAACTTTTCCATTGCAGCCCAGATGCATCTCTTCATCTCACTTCTTCCTGCTCTGAGTTGCATGGACACAAAGGCAGATACCTGAATTGGCTGATGCTGTTTGATCTGGGATGGATTAATTTACAACTCCATGATTAAAGTTTCTCTGCAAGCCTTAGCCTCTGCCTCTGAGGGTTAAGTATATTCACTTGCTGATGCTCTTGGTGAGATAAGGTGGTGCAGGACTGTGAACCTTTGCTTCAGAAGAAGACTCATGCTTGCATTCCAGAAAATGACTCTTGGGAGGCCAACATGTACAAGTCAGTTTGGGAACTGGAGCCTTCATCTGTAAAGGAGCCCAGCCCATTGGGTTTTTTTAGAGCAGCAAGGCTCAAAGTAGGTCCCCTGGCCACCAGTGGTTCCCAACACGTGCTCATCCTATGCTGGTGGTGGCTCCTCCTCTTCAGCTGCTTGTCACAGGCACTTGGGTTTTAGTCTGCAGCCCTGGGTGCCTGCTGAGGTGTCCAGGAGGGAAGAGCTGAGAGCTTGTCCTTGTCAGGGGATGCTGCAGCTGGAGAGCAGCCTTGCAAACCTTCAGTAGCAGAGACTCCTTGCTAGTGGAAGAAAAGCATCAACCAAATCATCAACCTGGACCCAAGGCTCCCAGGAGGCATCCAGCAAAGCCCAGTCCTGGAGAACGACAGCAGTGAGACCATGGAGGGCAGAGAACCTCCCCCAAGGTGCAGTATGGGCAGAGGGAGAAGGGGCAGGAGGTGCAGAGGGTGAAGGTGTTGGCTGAGTATGAGAGGGAGAGGAGCAGGGCAGGCAGCTGAAGGCTCCCTGAGGCTGACAGGCAAGGAAATTGCTTTGGTTTTTTACTTAGGGAGCAGTGCATTTGCTAGAGGGTGTGTATCTCGTGAGGAAGGAAGCGTGGAGGCTCAGGTGTGAGGATTGTGGCAGCAGGAGGTGGCTTGGTCTGTGCTGAAGCCTCAGCAGAGACGTGGCCATGAAAATGAAATTGGGACTCTGCTGTACCCTCTTCCCTGGCTGCTTTATTCCCTTGGCCAAACTCCATTTGGTGCTGTAAACCAAGCTTGCTCTCTTTCCCCATGACACTGGTTGTCCTGTTTCTTTTGGCATGTTCCAACTCTCTTCTAATAGAAATATTCTGGAAAACTCAGTGTGCTTGTAGGGGCCTCGTCCAGAGGCTGACGTCTAAGCTGCCTCCCTCCATCAGAGTTAGAGCCAGTAAGTACAAACCTCAGTAAGTATCAACTCCTGTAAGTGCTGCTGACTTCTAATGGAATTAAAAAGATGCTCTCAGCTCATACTTGGTGTGAAACAAAAGTTGTTTGGTGGGTTTTTTTTCCCCTCTGACAGTGTATCTCTAATAGATTTGGTTTTTTTTCTTCCCCCCAGCTTTCTGCAGATGTCTGTCAGTAGGATCCATCAGTTGTGTTTCTTACCTCAGTCTGATGTGTAAGATACACTGTCAAAGTGTAACTTCTGCTTAGTGTTTGTTATGTGTGGTTCTTTTGACCTGAATTTTCTGAAACTAGCTTGTTTTGGTTTTGCATTCACCCAGTGCAACCAGGCAAAACAAAAGCAGGCACTCTTTCTGAGGAGAAATGCATCTTATGCATGCTCCTGGATTGAGGACTTCTTGAGGTTTAGGTTATCAAAATGACTTTATCTGTTTGTTTCTCTTAAAGTGACTTTTGTTGCACCTTTGTTGTAGCAACTTCTGACTGACTTTGTCATTGTTATGGTTAAAAAAAGGAAAAAAAGTTATTTTTCTGTTTGGTATCAGAGATGAATAGAATGTCACCATTGTGCTGTATAAATGTATAGCCTCTTCCAACTCCCTTCAAGAAAAGGGGGGAAGGTATGCTTGAGGAGATGTGCTAAGAGACTGATCTTCCTCCTGGGAGGAGAGAGGTGGTGTGGATGGGGATTCCAGAGACCTGGATTCAGATCTGGGCTCTGAGTCTGACCCACTGTGTGTCCTTGAGAAAGTCAGAGTTCTGTCCTGCTCCCTCCTTCCCCTGGCTCCAGCTTGCTTCTTCAGACTGCAAACTATAGAAAAATCTGCTGTGTTGTCAGTGTGGGGAGGAAACCCCCTTTCTCTTCAGAAGGTGCATTTCTCCTCTTTAATCTCATGGTTCAGCAGATGACAATCTTTTGGGCAGCGAGTTTGCTCCTAGACAGAAAGGCTGCAGTGAAATGGGAACAAGATCATGTGTGGTAGAGAAAGGCACTGTGCTGATGTTCTAAATACTATTTTTAATGTGTAATCTCCACGATGTAACTGCACATGCATCAGATGGGCAGTGCTGAAGCCTCTCAGAACCCACCCTAATTCCTGCTCCTGCAGTCAGTGTCAGGGTGAGCATCCTGACCTTGGAATCCGTGGAGCTGGGTGCTCCCTGTCCTCCTGGCATAGGACATGGGCCCTGTGCTGCTCCCACTCCGCTCCTGCCTTGCTGCCCAGCTGAGGGGGGAAGGAACTTCCCTGAGATGTCCTGTGGGGTCTGTGGGACTCCCTGCTGCCCAAACCCCACTCTGTGCCTGTCCCTGGTGTCTGCCAAGAGCTCCCCGTGGATCTGCTAAGTCAGGAGCTTTGCAGACGTGTTCTGTCCTCAGCCCCACCAGGCTGATTATTCACCAGATGATCTTTTAAATAGAGCACTTCCTCCCTGCTTTGGCTCTTCTAATGGGATTCTTGTGAATCTTTCTCACAGCCCTCAGGGAGGGAACCTTTTTATTTATTGAAACAAGAATGGGAAACATCAGGTTTTTATTTCAATTTTTAAAAAAAAAATGTAGCTGCACCTGTAAAAATAGACACAGAGGGCTGGGTGTGTTTTATCCCAAAAGCCATGGAAACCATTAGAGAAATGGTGGTTATGAGAAACATTATTTCAAGCCTGTAGGGCCAAATTTTCAGCCCAGTAATCTTGTAACAAAGTTTGGATTTACCAAATTGTTAAAGCACTGAAATTTCACTGAAATCCAGGAGGTGAGGGGTTGAGGCATTTAAAAAATGTTAGCTTGGTCTGATTTACAAATACCAAGAACCCAATTCCGTTTAAACAAACCCTCTGACTTGCCTGCTCTCCTGGGCTCTCAGTGATCAAGTCTTGATATAAAGTTAGTGATACCTCTTAATTTAGGGATGATTCTTCAGATGCGTGGCAATAGCTTCTGCCAGTAAACTCTGCTTTGTGTTCCCTCTTCTGTTTGTTTGGTTTGTTTTTTTTTTTCTTTTTTCTCTATTCCTAAGCTCTTATCTTTTTTCTGTTTAAAAATGAACCAATATTTCCCCTGTGCTGTTCCCTGTCTGCAGAAATGAAATTGAAGCAGTTAATTATGGCTTGAGATTCTGTTCTTACCTAAGCAACCTACATCCTGCAAAAGACTTGGATAAAGTGCTGCTCCAATTTCTGTAACAGTACATGTAAAATTGCCAGGCTCTAGTTAATTGAGCACTAAACCACAGTGGAAATATGATAATAGAGAACTGAGTACATCATGGGACTACAAGGCACAGCGAGGAGCTTTTTTTCCTTTTTTTTTTCCTGAAAACAAGCATCATTCGAACAGTCTTAGAAAGATGAAGTCATTTGTATCCCAGTTGCTGGAAATCAAACCATCAGCAATCAGACATATTTGGTTTTCTTTCTTCTTTTGCAAATAGGGTTTGCAGTCATAGGTTAAAGAATTAAAATCTCCCACAGTATCAGCAGAAAAACCTTTCAGCATGAGATGTCTTGAGGTGAGGGACAGCATGGTGCTGAAATCTTGTCACAGTCTGTCCCCTTGAGGACCTTCCAAAAGGAGCCTTGACTCCACTACTCCAGGAAAGCAAACCTTCAGCATTGCTCTGAAGCTGCTCTTCTAACTTAATACCAGGACCTAGAGGAGTGATGGGAGAAATTGGTGTGAACTGTTCCCAGAGCAGTTGCATTTCCTATTCTGAGGTCTTTAGGAAGCAGCTGGCTCACTGGGGTATTTGGTGTCTAAGAGTCTGTTTGGTTCCAAAGTGTTTGCACTGTTAATTCTGTTGTCACTGCCACCATGACTTGTGTTTTCATGAGGAAATGGATTGAGGTGTCTCAGAGTTGAGCATCAATGACTGCATCAGATTTATACTGGCTTACTCAAGGCCATCAGGCTACACATAAAATCTGCTTGTGCCCTAAAATAATCAGGGTCCTTTCATTGCTCCTTAAAGCCATTGGGGACAGCAATGAGGGAGGGTCTGTGGACTTTACCTTTGGTTTGGAGAGGAACAGCAGTGCTGGTGGTAAATGGGTAAAATGACCCCACCAAAGCGTTTTGTTTGCATTTCAGGACTGGTTCTTTTCAGTGGTTTTTGCTGTGTTAAATGCTGCTTGTTTGGGGGGGTTGCACAAGATGATCTGTAAGCAAGAAAATACAAAAATGAAGCCTCTAATTGTGGCACTTCCAGTTCAGTCAGAAGACCAGGCTCAGAATCTTGTGACACAGATTTGTGTTGGCACAGAGCAGCAGGGGAAAGCCAAGTCCTAAAACTCTTGAGGTGAAGAGAAAGTTTTTGCAGGTTTCGTTTGCTGCCTGTGTTTAGCTAATGAATTTCTAGATCCAGTCCCATGGAGCAAAGCTGTAGAATGGCAAAATGACTTGTAAAGCAGTACTTTGCAATTCACATTTAAATCAGCAGGTTTCTATATTTTTGGGGGTTCACTTCTTAAACAGAGACTTAGTGTTATTTTCCTGTGCAGGTAAAGTGTATATAAAGCATATTTAAAGATATACCAACATCTCCACAGCTGATATACTGAGGAAGCCATCACCAATGTCATCAAAAGAACTCAGGCTGTCAAGGCTTAAAAAATACTGCAGAATGTGTTTATCTTTCAAGTACTTTTTGATGTCTCTGGGTAGATATGAACTCCTCTATCTATGTCTACTTTTAGTTCACATTTCAGTTCTTGTCCCCAAAATTGAGCCTGTCTGTCAAAATTAGAGTGGGAAAAGAATGTTGTTTTCAAAACTTGTGTTGCTGCTGTTGATGTTGCTGCTGCCTGAGTTGAGCCCAGTAATACTGGTTTGGAGAAACTTTGAATCACCTTTGCTAAATTTATATGCTAATATTGCCACACTGCTGTAATTTCCTTACCAGAATATTTCTTTATCTTTGATTTTTCGATTCAATTTACCTAGAAAGACCTTGTTTTCTCCCAGTGCCTTTTTGGAAGAGGCCAGCAGTGCTCTGGGGCTGATAGCCTGGTGTGATGCCTTTCTTGCAGGACTCCTCTCTTGTGAGGATGTGGGAATGCCATTAAAGCTGGGGTTTGGCATAGCAATACCTGCAACTGTTCCCTTGGACCTCCCCCTCTCATATTAATAAGTTGCTCTTGGCAAATCTCAGATACATTACAGAGTAATGGTTGTGTTTGTCTGCTGAGCACAATTGCTTTTTGAGCAGAGGTTTTGTGCTTTTGGCTATAAGAGGCAGGAACTGAGAGGAGGTGTGGGAATCCTCAGGCCCTGTGCTTCCAAGGGGCTCCTGGTGTCAGCTCAGGTCCTTGACCAATGCTGAAGGATCCTCTCCCCAGCCCAGGGGACACAGGTGGATGCTTTGGCTGACATGTCCAGGAGGAAGCTGGCCCTGTGGTTTGTCTGTGCTACAACCTGGGATGGAAGTGCCAAGGCTGACAGATTTTTACTGCCTCAGGTTATGGGTTCTCCAGGTGAAGATTCCCATAGAGGTCTGAGTTTGGGAGGATGAGCACTGAGAGCTGATGTGGGCAGGCAGAGCTGTTTTTAAAAGGCTGTCACACTGGGGACCTGGAAACTCTGCTCTTGAAAGCCAGTTCTACTTTTTATGTCAAGTATCCCAGTTTTGCACCAGAGGTGGAAAATACTCAGTTTGTGGTAGCTGATCATTTAGTGTTTAGTGCATATAATTGGTGAATTATTGGAGGAGTTTTGTTAGGAGTCACGAGTCCCTTGTGAGATGAAGGCAGCTTTGAAATAAGCTGAATTGGCTTAGGAATTACTCTTATAAATCTTATCTGTAAGGGGGCCTGGTGGGTCCTTTGGTCCCTCACTCCAGCTGCCAGTTCAGCATGATGCTGAGCACATACTGGATGCTGACAGCATTCATCAGACCAGTTCTGACTGGGAGTTAGCTGTAGGATAAATAAATATTTTACAGAGAGGCTCCACCCTACCTGGAATAGGCAGTGTGCTTCACCAGAGCCATGCTCCATCCGAGCATCTCCTGCTGGAGAAAACATCCTGCTGCTTGGCATTCAAACACTATCCAAAAAGAGCACAAGAAAAGGGTGAATGAGGACTTAGATGCTGAATTCTGTGTGCCTCAGAAAAGCCTTAAAAATAAGGTGTTTGTAGCCAGTTTAACCCTTTGTAAGTCTTAGCTCCAGCAAAGCTGCAGAGGAGCAGGGAGCTGGGGTCAGAGGTGCTGCTGGCAGCTTCACCCTGAGCACACAGAACAGGGACCTGGCTCTGTAGTGATGCTTTGCAAGCTCTCCCTGGAAAATTTAAAAGGATTTGGTGAGCAGACTGGCAATGGCAACAGTTGAACCCTGTACCCAAGCTGCTTCCAGTTGTAATACTGCCCTTCTTACCCATAACATATTTGTTTACCCTAAAGGCTAAACATTTTAGTAATTGAAATGTCAATAAATTCCCAAAGGGCTCATTTATAATGTAGCTATCATGCTGCCCAACATGGTATGTCAGGGTTATAATATCATGATATGCTGGGACCTTCCTCAGCAAAGAAAATGAAAAGAAACTGAGGCTGTAATCTGGAATGTAATCAGAAATGTGATTGTCCATCCTGGGCCTGGTTTTGGTCAATGGTCTGAGATAATAAAGTTTTTTTGGTTTTTTTTTCCAAGGGAAAATTCTCTTCTCTAATGGAAGTCAGTAATTCTGACCTTCACATTCCCTTGGGAACAGCTGTGGTGAACATCTGCCTCTTCCAAAGGAAAAATGATGTAGTCCAGTGATATAATTCCCCTCACCCCCCAAATGGGATACCTTAAATGCCATTGCAAAAATAAATTGTTTGGAAGAATATACATTTCTTGTTGGCTAAGAAAGTTTTTGCTTTGAGCTGTATCAGTTTAGGGCTGAGCTTAATTTTGAGGGCTAAAAAGGTTGGTTTTTTTTTTAATGTGAGGTCTGTAGTTAACATCCAAGCCAGGAAATGGGGAAGGCTGTGTTTCTAGTGATGCTAATTTGGTCCCTCAGCATATTTCTGTATGTTTTGTACATATATCTTAAAATAGGTGGTCATGTTTTTCAGTCCACTTATCAGGAGAATGGGAAGGGGCTGTGGAGCCTGTGCAGTGGCTGCAGGACTTGGCATGAAACACCCAACCTGAGCCCAAATTCTTTGCTTCTGTGTGCACACAGATGGGGTTTCAGAGGAGCTGAGGCTTCTTCCCTTCTTGGCCTTTGTTTTCCTGAATTTATTTTTAACTGTCCAAATGACACAGGGGTTTACAGGCATGAGAATGTCTGTAATGGCTTGGACTAGATAATAATGACAGTTGTTACTATTATTACCACCAGTACTTTGGGGGTGAGGCAGTGAGGACAGAGTGAGAGCTTTTTGCAGCTTTGTAGAAGAAAAGCATAGATTCAGACTTCTGCTTTCAGTGCATTGGCAACCAACTTTTAAATCTCTGTGGATCTGTTCTTGTTGAGCCCCAGCCTTGCTTGGTAAACCTGGTGCTCACACTTCTGATAAACAAGATAATGCTGAGTGGAAGGGAAGATTTGTCCCCTCTACAGCATCAGGTCTGCACTCTAACAATAAGCAGAATTTCCTGCTGCTTGGTTCTCCTGGTGTTAGACCATTTAAATGTGGTTTGGGTGTGATGTTGGAGAGGGTGAAAATGTTTTCAATTATTTGAGCTTCAATTTGTGAGCCTGGTCCTGGGCACTGGTCACTGGCAGGGCTGCCTTGCAGAGCAAGTTGCCAGCCCATGAGGAGGAGCAGCTGGGATCAGCTTTGAGTGTTGGTGGTGGAAGCCTGAAGCACAGAAAGCTATTGCAGTGGTTTGAACCCTTAGGAGGGTCTCCAAGAAAGCAGTAAGTGGCCTTGGAAAAGCCATCTCTGCAAGTCACTTCAGTTTGGCTTCATTTCGCCCCAACTCATGTTTGTCTCTTTGTTGCTGTGACAAATACAAACCCTCTTTTCTGTATTTATTTAAATGACAGGTAGGTGCTGTATCATTTGATGCAGGATCTGGGGCTTTAAAGAAAATAAGGGTAGCTCTTAATACTCTGGAAGTTGACAACACTGAGTGGCTGTCTCCTCAGTGTTACATTAAGGCAATCTTTGTTGAAAACAGGATTGCAGCATTCCTATTTTCACAGGGATTTGGCTTTCTAATATGTACACAGTTGAAGTATTTGCCTGTGGAAAATCTTCGTCTTTTTTTTTTTTTTTTCATGGAAAATCTGTTGTCAGGCAGATTAAGTGGTCTTCATCTAACACTGTCTTTGAGACAGTAAACGAGTGGCAACATTAATCTTGACCAAAAAGTATTGGCATGAATCATAGCAGTGTTTCTAGAATGGTTCCCACAAGCACCACTCCAGCACCACCAGAAGACCCATAAAACATGCTCAAACCTTCCTTTTGATTCTTACAAAGAATCTGGCAAAGAAATGTGATTTAGATGGGACAAATAATGTGTCTTACACTGAGGCAGCCCACTCTTCATCTCCCTTTTCCCCTCCCGGGTGGGATGAAGTGAGTTGGCCTGCCTGGCCTGAAGCAGCTGTGAGCATCTCTTGGGCTGAGTACCTGGAAAACAACCCCCCCAAAAGGGCTGCAGGGGCTGCTTGCTTTTCCTGAGTTTATTTTTCTAAGGGAATGCTTTGCCATGCTGTGTTTTCTTTGGTACCTGAAATTACAGGCCAAGAACTTGCTCAGTGTTCGAAACAAATGGGCAAACAAAAGCAAAGGGTTGTGTTGTGACCCCCAGGAGCTGATGGAATCCTGCTGGATAAAGAGTGATGTTGTTTTGTGATGTTGATGTTTGTGCTTTGTTCCTCCAGGGGCAGCAAGCCGGAGATGACCGACAAGATGTCGAGCTTCCTTCATATTGGAGATATTTGTTCTCTCTATGCAGAGGGCTCAACAAATGGATTTATTAGCACTTTGGGGTAAGAACGGCTCTTCTCTTCTCCTAAAAACCTCTGTAAGAAGGACTAGCAGAACTCAGCTAGCTATCCTGAGCCCGATTCCCAGGAATTTCTGGGTAAAGCAAGGTTGCTTTATGTACAGATTTGGCCCTAAATTTTAACAAAAGCCTAAAGCTAACATGGCAAGTTAGGTGTTGGGAGGATGAAGAATATATAGATGGTGTGGTTTTTCATATCCTTGGTTGGGAGAAAGAAACTTAGCAAAGCTGAGGTGTGGGTAGAGGGAATAAATGCAAGAAAATAATTTTCATGTTGTTGTTTGTCCCGTGTCCATCCGTGTGTCCCGTCCTGTCCCTCCTTGCCCTCCTTTGCAACCCCACTCAGGACTGAATTGACCCCAGTGCAATCTGCTGATTGAAAAAAGGCTGTAATGTAGGCAATGTCAGTAGTTCCCCCAAAAATCCCAAACCAACCCCCTGAGCCAAACCTAAATACCACTAACTTACCACCATCACTAGTTTTGTCTTTTCTTACAGTATTTGAGGTTTCTCATCCAAAGGAAATTGTCCTTCTGCAGCAAAAGCAGAACACGTTTGTCTCTCCAGCCTTGGCAATGGCCAACACCTCAGAGATGTGGGGGGAGCTGCCTCCATCCAGCCCCTCTGTGCTTCCCCCCAGAGCTCCTCGGGGCTTTGTGCTGCAGAGATCAGAGCAGGGGCTCTGTAGGAGAGAGTCTCTGGAGCAGCAAGAAGTGTGTGCCACTTCAGTAAATAACAGGGAGCTGCTGGCATAGGAAAAGGAAGAGTTTGCAGAGGAAAAAAACCTGTGGAATTGCAATACAGCTCTGACAAGTGACAGGGTTTTATTCTGCTTGACTGCTGCTGAGGAGAAATCCCTCCCAACCTCAGAAGCTGGCAGAGGAGCTGTATACTGAATTGGAAGACCTTGCAAAGGGGCTGGATGGGAAGCTCAAAGAGCACATCTGCCACCTTGTTTTGAAGTGGTGAGAAATTAGAGGGAGGGAAATAGCACCCATGACACACTGCTGTGGTAACTCAATCCTGAATGAGTAGTGAAGAGGCAACCAGGAGGCTTGATGATATGGTGAGTGGGCACACACACAACATGCTCTTTCTCCTTTCCAGTAGCTGTGAGGGCCTCAGGGTGGGTACAGGGACAGTAAATTTTTGATGCCTACTGTCCAGATGCATCTGATAAGTGGAGCTCCCAAGCAGGGTATAAAGCCAGCATCCTGGTAAGTCTCTTGGCAGGAAACGATGGGCTGGAATCTCATCTGAGTGACTCCCAACTAACTTGTAGGTTTAGTCCTCTAGCTATTAGGATTCTGGAAAATAAGGGGGCAGAGAAGGAAGCAGACACTGAAGATGCACCATGATCTATTATAGGAAAGAGAAGAAAATATGGGATGCTGCCAGAAAGGAGAGAAGGTATGATAAAAGCAAGGGAAGTAGTAAGTAGGGTTGGTCGAATAGTATTTGGCAAAAGTATTTGACAAATTTCCCAGGTACTGGTCAAATATGACATGTACACTCTGCAGTGTTCCCTCAGCTGTGGAACTGGCCAAATACTATCTGCTGGAAACTGGCAAAACAAACTGAGCGATACAATCCCTGTGGCTATTTTATTTCTTCCTAGTATTGAAGCAAGTTTGGCAGTAAATAATTCCAGAACAAGTAGAAAGTTGTGATGTCGTGTTGATCCCCGTACAGTGCATGATGAACATTATGCAGTGGCTGTGGCTTCTGATGGCATTGCTAAGCAGATATTTTTCACCATGGGTAGTCCTTTTACACATCCTAGGCCCTAAGCACTTGTGTTCTCTAAGCTTGATGAGATGTTCTCATGGCAGGGCTAAAGATCCCTCAGTGTTACCAAGCATCCTCTTGGATCTGATTAGTGCTGTTTTAAGGTAACTGCATTATATAATGGCCACACATCTTCTGAGCATAATTTAAGCCAGAAATCCCAATTGCTATGTGAAACATGAAGTGCATTATCATCTTAATAAGCCTTCCTAATCAAATTAGTTTTGCCCCATATTTAATTTAGGCTTTGTCCTGGAGAAAATTAAAGCAGCAAAGGCAAGACTCAGTGTAATTGTGCTCTATACCATGTGGAGTTTTGACAGTCTTATGTCATAACAATGTGTAATGACTTGTTCATGTGGCTAATGAAGGTTGAGAAGCAGATACCACTATACATTCTAATGTTGTTCTAAATCTTTGAAGAAGTGTGCCCATTTAATATCCCTATGACATGAGTGTTGCTCCATCAGGACTTTCCTCTTGCTGTTTTCCAAACTCAGTGCTGTCATCATTATGATTGCAGTGTACAATATATCCAATATATCCTGCTCTGGTTTTCACCCTCTCAAATTTTTTTCTTAGTAGTTTGGGAAGCTCCTCTTTACTTTGAATTTAAGCTCAGGATGAGAGGGATATATTGCACTGAGCTGATCTCTGTGTGGGATGATCAGAGTAACCCATTTGACTTGATATTTTTTTTGGCCCTTTGTCCACTAGAAACAAGTGTCAGCCTAAACGTGAATACTGCCATTCTTGTTGGAGCACACACATGTATACATAACAGTGAACAGGGAGAAAATCCATGGGGAAAAAGCAATTGAATCTGAATGTTTGCATATGCAAATTTTAGATGCATAGAACTGTTGAATCCACTCAGTCTCTCTGATCTCTTAATTTTTATGCACTTTATTATTTTCCATAATTGTTGTCTCAGGATGCTCCCTGCATGTAACCAGCCTCTGCAAGGAACAACTCTCATATTCTAGGTCTCAATCTTTCTCAAGCTGATTCTGCATGAGAATGGACCTCCCAAACCTTTAAGACCTTGGAGTTTTATTTTCTACTTTTGTGTAGAAAGCCTCTTTGACAGATTGGTTTTAAGGGGACAAATTGAGTCGTTTAGGATCAGATCAGGAACCACCAAGTGTTTGGTTACAGTTTGCATTTAGAAAGAGTGTTTGGGAAAGGTGCAATTCTGTGTTGGCTGAACACCAAGGGCAGAGCAGTGGTGACAGATACATCTTGACCATTTTCTTCTTTCTTTCTGTGGGATTTGAGTTAACCCTGTGGGGTTTTGCCGATGGGTATTCACAGGAGAAGCTCTGTCCTGGCATTCCCTATTGGAAGCTCATGGGGTCACTTGTCCAATTCCCTTGTAGAACAGGAGGAGCTTAATTTGATCCCTTGACTTACCTTGTAGTACCAGGAGGGTGTATTTATGCCTTCCTTTCTCACAGGAGTCACTTTTGATTGTGGCAGTGCCTATTTCTCCCTCAATGCTTGAGGAGGACATGAGGCAGTGTCCAGTTTGTGTAGCTGTCATTTTCCTGTTCTCTACCCTCCATATAAATGCATTTGCACCATTATTCAAATCTGTCCAAGAGGCAATAGTTGTTCTAAGGCTGTTTCTCACCTAACTAGAATATGGGCTGTTCTGTCTGCACTTCAAGGAGGGGACATAAAAATGATGCAGTGTACAGGAGCAATGACTTATTTATTGTCCCACCTACCCAGGAGCAGAGCTCTGGGCAGCAGTAAAAATGAGCTGCATGCATCTTCGAAAGATTTGGCATAAGTTGGCACTTGGGGAATGTCTTCTGCTGGTGGCCACTTGGAAAAATATTGCAAACAAACAACTTTGTTTTTGCTGCTGAGGCCGTAACCAATTGCAAGAGAACAGAATCTCATTTGATGTCTCATTTCTTTGCAGCCTAGTGGATGATCGGTGTGTTGTGCAGCCAGAAGCAGGTGATCTTAACAACCCACCCAAAAAGTTCAGAGGTAAGGTTATTAGACAGCTGGTTACCCTTGGGACTGGAAGAAGTCCTTCGTTTTGTTCCATCACGTGTAACTAGTTTTGACCTCCATGCTTTCTATGGAATATTTTAGTGTCACCTTCTGCCATGAAGGGCAACTTCTGGGGAAGAAAAGAGAAAGTGTGTAAGTGTGAATGTCTGTGAAGTGAGTTGTGGGGCTTGGGGAGGGGATGGGGAGTGGGTTGCCAGCTGAGGTTGGATTTCAGGTCTGTCCAAACTTTAAAGGGTCCCTGTAAGTTTAATTTCTTCACACTATCATGCATGACCAAACCTATCTCAGAAAGAAGAAAAATGAAAAGGAGCAAATCTGGTTAAGTGCTGCTGTTGTTTGACCTCATTTGATATTAACTACACTTGACTTTGCTTTCATTCTGCCAGGAAACTTATGCTTAGTGATAAGAAGTTAATGCCTGCCTCTTTGCACAGTTTGGCTGGGCTTGATTTGTTGCAGAAAAATCTCAAACAAACAGGAAGAGAAGCACGAACTGGGATTTTGTTTGGCAAAATCTTCTTAACTTCTATTTATTTTTTTTTTCACCTCTTGGTTACATCTTTTATCCAAAGGATAACTGCCAAATACTCTGAACATTTGATCTACCTTTTCTTTCTGTTTTCAGCTGTAACAGCAACTGTTTGCATTATTTGTCTGCTGGGTGAACCTTGTTTCCTTGCTTGTGCTTTGCTTTCATCAGGTGCTCAGAATAACCAGAATTCCTGTCAGGTTTGGCCAGAACTGCAGGTGGTTGCCCTTGAAAATCAGACCTGCTGTCATGCTGGGTTTGTTTGCTATTGTTTGGGGGTTTGGTTGGTTGGTTTTGCTGTGACATGAAGTCTCTTCTAATGAAACTCTCTTTTTACAACGTTGCTGAAGTCTGGGAGTTTTTGTTGGGTTTTCTGCCTGTTTACTGGAAAACGAAGTAGCTGTTGATTCCAGAAGCAACCTGGGAAAGTTTCAGCGTTCAGTGTTAATCTCTCCAGAGAAAGAACAATGGCATGGTGTGAACCAGAGCCCTGACTTTAGGCATTTATTGAAGTTAAAATCATCTGAAGGAATAAAGCCAGATTGGACTGAGACTGGAAGGTGCAGAAGAAGGGGAGGGAGAGAGTAAAGAATGAGAAAAAGGCAATTCTTGCTAGAACAGTTTAGGAACTGCAAGTACAGAGAGACATTTGTCTGACACAAAACATTGTGGTTAGACGCTGTGAATGTTCTCATATTACTTATAATTTATACATGGAGAGAGAATGGTGTGAACCTTTTCCAACCTTTGTTGTTACTTCACTCAGACTTTCATGGGGTAGTTTATGCTTAATGGTAAATGGCCTCAAAAGTCATAAAATTTTAGCAGGCATTTCTGTTATTTATACAGATACTTTGTAAGTGTAGTCTAAGATAAAATGCTTTCTGTGATAAATATCTTCAGAAGTAATCATGAAGTTCATCACACCACCTCCAACACAAGGGGAAATACCCTTTATTATGAAGCTAAGGCACCCAGAGGCTTCTCTGGGGTGTTGCACGGGAAGTTCTGGCCAAGGTCAGTACCTCCAGCCACAGCTCTGCAGAATTACTTGGTGGTTTTATGACACTGCAAAAATACCTCCCCTGCTCATGGAACAGAAGGGCTTTCCAAAGGTGCATTTGTCCAAACAATGACATTTACATCTGGGATCTAAAGCAAGTAGGGGCATCTGGTAAATGTAATTCAGTAGTCCCAGTGTTTAGTTTTGCATGCTTGAGATTTAATCCTCGTCGCCTTGGGCAGTGTCACAGGGATGGCAGAGCAGCAGCACCAGATACAGCATGGGCTGGGAGCTGATCTGGCCATGTTTTAGTATCTGGTAAGCTTTGTACTTGGTGCCCATCCTTGTTCAGTGATTTCAGATAACCCACACTGGTCAGCACAGCTGATGGGATCACTGCAGTCTGGGGACTGGAAGAGGTGTGATCTTGGCTTGGATGCAAATGGATGCAAAACACTGACACTGGTAACTGAGAGATAATTTCTGAAGCTCTCATTAGAGCAGGACCAAAATTAATCATACATTAGTGACTCACATTATAACTTTGCACAGTACTGGAAAAACACCTTTGTGCTGTAAACTATTTTGTGTCCACGTGCAAATCCTCTTTCGAATGCTTTAAGGTGTCCAGATGCAGGTCAGTCAGATCTGAAGTCCCTTTCTGGGAGGAGTATTGAACATGGACTTTCTGGCCACTCTCAAGGATCTTGCTTCAGGTCATATTTTTAAGAAACATAGTTCTAAGCTTCTCTGAGCAGATCTCTCTTCTGTGGGCAGATGTAAGCCAGATGTAAATCTAATTTTCATGCTTAATCAGAGTGGTGAGAGATTCCCAGAAGCAAGATTCACTGCTTAGATAGCCATACATGACTCCAAGAAAATTGAATGTGAAACTAAAGCATGTATAAACAGTGGCACATCCTGATTTTTTTTCTCAGCCATGGGTTTTTCATGTTCTAGAAAGTCTTGTTGCCTAGGCTACACTTCATCAGCTGCATCTCGTGGCAGCAGGAAGGCCCTGGTCTATAGGGTGATGTTTTTCCTTTCCTCTCTTTTTTCCCTTTTCTTTTTCTTTCCTCCCTGCTTTAGACCCTCAAAATAACAGCAGAGCTGCTGAGCAGAAGGTGGTGGTGTGTAGGTACCATCCTTCCTCCTGGAGGGAGCCTCTCAGTGGGAAAGGCAGCTGAGAGAATGCTTGATGTGCTGTCACTAAAGGTGATAACCTGCTCCTGGTGGGAAAATAGTCCCAGCCTGAGGGATGTGTTTCTAAAAGCAAGCACTTCAGAGCTGAAAAAGAGGTGGGTTTTGTGTTCCAGTAAGTCACTCCTTTGATAAAATGTTGGCTTTGAGTTATCCAAGGGAAAATTCAGTGAGAGAGAAGCTTGGTGTGTGTTTGGATGAACTGGGCTGAACAGAGTGATCTGCAGCAGCACAACTGGAGTCAGAGATGGGAGCAATAGAGGCTTTCAGCCTGCTTGGAGGAGAAAGGTACAGAGGTATCCTGAGGACACCAGCACTTGCTTTGTTGATAAAAGTTGTGGAAAAAGGAGGCCGAGAGATTAATCTGGTGGTGGTGGAGCCTTGAAAGGCATGAAATGCAAGAGGAGGCTGAGAGTGAGATGGGGTAGAGTGCAGGTAAGATTCTGAGTTTGGTGTAAAGGGATAAATGAGACATTAAAAAAAAAATAATCAGGGGGTGTACTAGATGGAAAAAACCTGAAGTGCCACAGCTGGAACACTCTGTGAAGCAAGCTATTAGTCCAGCAGCCTCAAGTTGATAGGAGTGTTTACCAGTGGCTGTTTCACATACTAAATGCTGTTGTACCTCTAGTTCCTTAAAACATTAGTTTGAACACTTGAAGATGTGAAGGCTGATTTGTTTTTGTTTTCTTTCTGCCTTTTCCCCATCCCAATCAGAAGTAGGTAGCACCTGAAGCCCGTGGTTTGAGGCTTGTTGGTAATAATGATCTGTGAGATTTGTGTGTGGTTTTGTTGTTGTTCTGCCTTTCTGAATCCACTTTAAATATGGTGGTGTGGTTGTGTTGGTGGTTGGGGTTTTTTTTGTTTTTAAAGTACAATGTTTCTTTGGCTCTTTTTTTTTTTTTTTCCAACTAATTCTAAAGTCCTCTGAGATGACCTTGCAAAATCTCAAGACATAGGAGTACATTCATTAGGGTGTTTCTTTTTAAAAATATTAATGTGAAAATTCTTGCGAAAGAGCCTTTTACTTAGCTGGTCTAAATATACTGTGTACAGATGAGATTCCTGGAAAAAGTCCTGGTTGTACGAGTCTCCAAAAAAAGACAGAGTGTGACAGTTCCTTGGTTACTGCACCTCCTTGAACAAAAAAAGACATTTTACGTATTGTGTAAAGCTGGGGTAGCTGCTCTAATTGCCATCTTTGAGTATGGTGGTGCATCTGAACAGTGGCATAAATAAAGATCCTTTTAATATGCATGTGGAAAGCATGAACTGCAGCTGACCCTCCAGCCAAGCTGGAGCAGCAGTGGGGTCACAAGAAATCCCTGAAAGCCACTGTGCAGATGGGAGTCAGACCTGGCAATAGAGGTGAAGCTGCAGGACTGATAATTCCCTGCTTTAGCTGCTGCTTCTGAGCTCTGTTAGTTTGTGTGTGGTTTTGCAGAGGTTTTATTTGTGTTCATTTTGTGCTGGAACTTAGCTCTGTGCTAAGCCAAACGTGTTTGTCTAATGCTGCTCCAGCAGAGCAGTCTGACAGCCTTTGCAGGAAATTCCTTCCAGCTCTTTATTTGGGATGCAGATCTGTCTGCCAGGGACCCAGAGGCTTTGCAATAGCTGCAGGAAGCCCAGGGGAAAGGGCACTCACTGGGTTAATTTGTCCAGCAGCTACCTCCTTCCAGAACATTGTTTTAGTAGTTGCTGGGCAACACTCTTTTTTTGGCAAGATGTTCAAGGAATGAACCCGTATCTTAGACTTAAAATACCCTCATGGCAAAGCAGAAGATGAGTATTTCAAATTCTGTTTGTTCTTCTGATCCTGATCCATACTGTGTGCTCCTCCTGACTGATGCCTTCCCGAGGCCTCCAGGGCTCTTGGGGACTCAGCCTTTGAACCACAAATTCATCTTCAGCAAAAGAAATGACCTGGGCACTCCAAAGAAGCTTTAATATTGGTGTATATAAAAAATAGATACTTCTCTACACACAGAGGTTCTTTTGATGGTTTTCTCTTAAACCTGCACTGTGCTGGGTGTCGATGAAAGCCAAAATGCTTCCCCTTACCAGGAAAGGGGTTGAGGAATGTTTTGTTCTTCATAGCTCTGCTGTCAATGACCTGAAGCCCATGCACTGCTGCATTGCTCAAGATGAAGGAAACCATGTAATTTATGCAGGACTGATGGAGGAGGTAATGTTGCCTACATCTGGGATTATTTAGCCTTATTTAGCCAGTGTAAGCTTGTTTATAATTAGGCATTAGAGCAAAGATGAAGGGAGTTTTCAGCTGAAGGGTCACATACGTAGTTTTCCCAAACACATCAGAATATTAAAACCCAAACTAAAACAAATACCCAGATCCCTCTGCCTGTCAATTTTGGAAAAATATGACCAGCATGTAGAAGTGCATGTTCTAGGTGGTAAAGCACTTCAGTACCATCTCTGTACTCGGCAAGAAGGATTTCTGGGGGTTTAGACCTTCAGATATCCTGTGTTCAGCTTCAGATAAGTGTGCAGCCTCAAATCCCCATGCTCTCCATGAAAACTTGTTCAATTTGACTGGTGAAAGCAATCATATCAGCTCAGATTGTTTTTTTAAAGTTTGATGTGAAGTACTGTGAGTTGTATGACTTTTTCTGCATGCATTAGATGAGTGTGAGTGGGTGTTTTGCAGAGGTTTGAGGGCATTTTCCTGGAATGAGGGTGAGAAGAGAGAGACCAGAGTTGCACGGCCAAGTTTTGTCTCCTTTTCCTCTTTGGAACATGAGTTTCCTCATGCTGGTGTCATGGTAGGATATTTTTATTATTAGGATGTGGATTCCTTTAAGGAACATTTAAATAGATGTCTAAATGTGGCCTTTTCCCTTCTGATAACCATGGATTAGCAGATAAAATTCTTTTCTTTATGCAGGGAGCAAAACTATTGAGAGTGTTTGAGTGCCAAGTTCAAAGCTTAATCTTGAAGAGAAATAATTCACTTGCAATAGTGAAATGATTCCTTTTCAGTTTTGAGTTGTCCAAGAAAGATTAAAATGAACATTCTGAATACCAAAAGTAGGAAGTGGGGCAAGAATAGTAAATACTTAACTAATGTCTATGTTTTAAAGAAAAAATAGTTCTTTTTAGCCCTTTTCCAAAAAACAGTACTAGCATCATGATTTAGTGTAATATCAAAAGCAACATTTGGGTTGGTGTGGTGGAAGATAAAGTGATAAAAGCACAGACTAATATGCCTGTAATTAATTTAAAATTGAATCATTGGTCATTCTGAGAAGGAAAAATCCTCTGATCTTGGTGACTTGGCTGTACTTAAAACATCTGAAATATATTTTCACTGCCTTGGTTGAGGAGTCCTTTAGTATGGGTCTCAGTATTTATAGAACTCTGCTAGAAAATTGCCAACTGCTTTATGCATTTGGATCCAATGCCCTTTACACGATGCAGAAATCCTGAGCACTGTCTCTAAAATGTGAATCCTTAGCCCACTGCATCCTACATACAAGCAAATGTTATAGACAGTTGTCACTGTGGCATTTAGGCTTCAGAAAACTGGCAAGTCAGAAGTGTTCATTTTAGAATCAGACTGGTTTGGGCTGGAAGGGACCTTAAAGCTCATCCAGTGCCACCCCTGCCATGGGCAGGGACCCCTCCCACCAGTAGGTGTTGTGGAACCTGACCTAAAAGCTGGTTTTATTCCATTTATTTCATGTCCATCCCAGTGTGGTTCCTCACTGGGCTATTAAGCAAGAGGAGTCTATAGGAAGGGGGTAGCAATGTGTTCTGAGGCACCAGGACATCCTAAGGACATTCCATGGTGTTGATGTGCTCTGCTGAAACAGTGGGTAAATGACTGGCTGACTAATTACTGCTTTAATTGGTATGGTTTTTCTGTAAGCCAGTGATGGAGTGCCAAGACCATCATGGAAGAGGTCTGTATGGCACAGAGTGCAGGTGTCTGGTGAACCTGGTGTTATAAAACTTGCCAGTCCTGAACCAGGTGACAAGTTTGGGATGCAGGGCCCAGGCTGTGAAACTGGCTGGGCTGCATTTGCCTGCTGGTCTGTACTGGGAGTACTGTGGTCAAACAGCTGTCTGCCAGCTTCTGGCTCTAACGTGCTTTCATCTTTGATGTTTTGCATCTAAATGAAGGCAGAGCAAAGCCCCTTTGAAAGAGACACTGGCCATTAATATGCAGAGCTGGAGTGCTGCATGAAAAATGCAATCTGTTGGGTAAGGTGCTGCCAAAGAACCAAGGGGGATTTAACCCAGCTCTTAGTGTGAAGTTTTCTGATCTGTGCACTTCATTTGCCCACCTGCAAAACGTGGGCAGTGGGTCTGTACTGATGAGACCTCCTGTGGAAAGGCTCTGCTGTAGCAGCTGTGCCCAAAAAACGTAGAAATAAGCACAGCTCTGGCTTCAGTGTTCAGACTCTCGTTGGCATTTGCAGGTCTGAGCTTTTCTTCCCTGTGGAAAGTTCAGAGTATTTCAGGTAGGATCAAGGGAGGGATTGCCAAAAAGCAGTGCTTAGCTATTAAGTAGAACAGTCCTGTTAATAAACCTAGCCTTAACCTTGTAGACAAAAGAATACTGTGGCTTTGTTGCCATAGTTTCAGTGTAAAATCTGACCTTAGCTACAATAACATTCGGTTAGAAAGAACTAGCTAATCAGTTTTCTAAAATTAGTGTGTTCCCTAGTACATAAGCCAGTATGAACAGGATATTTAATGAAATATTATACTTAGTCACACGAGCCCAAGGGAGTGAAGTGCCTTGATGAGCCGTGGGGGTGGGGTGACATTGGTGCTTATCTTCTAATACAGCAAACTTATGAAAATTTGGGGCTTGCTTCATATTTAGGGGAGCTCAACTGCTGTGTTCTTCTCACTCTACTTTGGTCCTTTTGAAGGCTCTCAGTCTGTTCTGTGAGCTGGGGACCCTGAGATGCTGGTCAGTCTCCTCAGTCCTAAGGACTTCCAGAGGACCTTCAAATAAACTTCAGAGCTGGGGTTGTGCTTTTTCTTGGTGCTGCCTGAGTGCTTTGCAGGTGAAGGAGTCTTACCCCTAGAAAAGTGGAAATACTGAAGCAGATGGATAAAGTAATGAAATTTGAGGAAAAAAGCCCTGTGTGTGAGGGAAGCAGTTTCCCAGGGATCAGGTAGACATCTTCAGCTTTTCACTGGTTATCTGAAGTGTTGAGAATCTTATGGGAGGGATTCAGAGGTAAGGTCGGTAAGGTCTGGGCTGTGAGATGTTGCCATCAGTCCCACAGCACTTGATTGAGAGTGAATTTGTTACACCTGAGGCTCACTGGCCTAGCTTTGGGTAAAATTATTTCAAACCGGGGTAACCTGGAGTCAAAGAGGAGTTCTTGGCAATATGGGAACTGTGGTGCAGTTTTCTCATGTGAAAGTTGGTTATTTGGGTATTAATATTGGAAAACTATGTAGTATGCATAGGAAGGGTAGGGGAGCTCTCTGCTGTTCACTCATCAATGAAATGTAAAGTTCTCATTCAGCCCTGCTCAGGGTTTCTGCCTGCTTGGGCTCCATTGCCCACATGGAGTGACCAATATGGTGAATTTTTCTCACTCTGGGTCTTGAGTGGTAGATTGCAGCTGAGCTGCCACCCCTGGGAGATGTAGAGAGAGGTCTGTGGTAGCTGGACACAGCTCTGCTGGTGTCTGGTTGGCAGTACTGGGAGCAGAGCCTTTGTCATCTGGCTTTCCATCCTGACTTGCTGCCTGGACTGCAGTGATGAGCAGTGTTCCCTTGCTGCTGGAGAGGGACCAAGTGTGTGGGAAGAGGACTTGGACAAGGAGCATCTAAAGCATCTGAATGATGCTCACCAGTGTGGTGGGAGCTTTGTTTTTTCTCCTAAGCAGTTACTAGTGAATTGTCACCTCTTCTGAAAGTGCTTTGCAGTTAAGGTCAAAAGCACCTGTAATTAGTTAAAAGCTCTAAACGAGTTTCCTGAGACTTAGCTTTGGACTGGCCTAGATGTGCAGAAGAGCAAATGTTTGGTGACAAATGCAGTGGAGTTGGATTCAGAACATTTTTCCCCCTGAAGGTGCTGACACTTGGGGGGCTGAGCTGTTGGCTTGCTTGGTTTTGCTTCTGCAACACAGAGCTTCTGATTCCTGATACAGCACCCAGTCATGGGAAGGTGTGATCCATATTCCTGGAGCTTCCAATTCAGATTTGAATTAGCATGTTTATGATTCAGGATTTCCATTTTTCTGCCATGCAAACCCATCTGCCTTCCCCAGTAAACTTCAGGAGATCTTACCTAGCTTTTACTTGGCTGAGGTCTGAACAATAGTATCAGGTTTTTTTCCTCTTTATATTTTTATGTGACCAAATTTGATTTCCCCTTCAGCTTTGGCTTGGTGTGATCAGGAGGTGTTTCATTTCTTCAGAGGGAGCAGATAAGCATGCTGTGACACCCCTGAGGATCTCATCTGTGTCAAAATTCAGAGGGTCTGTTCTGCAGGATTTAACTTCTCTGCTGCTTTTAGCCCAGAGTGCAGTGTTGTGCTTGCAATAGCAGTAAGTGATACTAAAGCCTTCCATTATTTTGTTTTACCTAAAACCACATGTAACCAGGATGAAGAAGCCTTGGGTTTTTCACCTAGAAAATGTATTGTTTGTAAACATACCAATGCTGATTCTTCTCATTTGCTTTAAAAAAAAGAAAGATTCTGGCTTATGTAGGAGGCCATTTCTTATGCAATGCCCTCGCCTTTTACACTTCTGACTTTGTGGTAATAGCAAAGGACAAAATGCACCCAGTGTTTGGCTAATTTTGTGGAAGCTCAGGTGGAGATTTTCTGCCAGCTGGTACCTGGTGGGAGCTGTTTGTGCCTCTCTACCTTCTGCTGGTCGGGATGCAGTCTAGCAGAGATGCTGAGAAATCTGAGCTTAGTGTAGCTCTTTATTAAATACTGCTACCTTGCTGTGAAAGTCACAGCATTTAGGTTGGCTTGTCTGGTGTGAGTGTTTCAAACAGCAGAATAGCCATTGCACTTTGACTGACACTAAATGCACTGTTCCTTGATTATTTTATTCTAATGAACAACTTACTCTTCAGTCAAGTAAGAGAGTTACTTACGTGTTAGAGTAACACTTCCTTCACACCTAATTTGTGAAATGAATCAATGCTGATTCTCAGTGTTGGCAATTATCATCTGTTATGATTATACAATATACAGAAGGTCAGTGCAAACATAACTCCTTGTGTTTTGGTTGAAGAGCCTTTCCTGTAGCTTTCAGTCAGATTTTCAGAATAAGAAATCTCCAAGCTCCTCTGACAAAAGAGAAACTGTGACAGTGCTGGAAACTGCTGCTACAGGATCCTCTGCTGCTTTAACTAGAACAAATTATCTCTGAGTCAGATTTAATAAGGATATAGAAAGCTTTGCTATGCAAAAGCAATCTGGTAGCACTTAGAGCTTGTTTGCAGTGAGTGTCAGCCCTTTTAGTCGCTGAGGTTAAAAATTTTACAAGGAAAAAGTAAACACAGAACTTGTTGGCTAGAGGAAGTGAGAGAGCTGGAGCAGCCATCCTGAAAAGGAAAAGATCTTGGCTATATCTACAAAAAAATCTTTTCCCTGCCTGATCCCCAGCCAGCACCAGTTAACCTGAACCAAACCCCCAGGGCAGGAACTGAGGCTGAGGGTGGCCCTGCCAGGCTCTGGGACTGGGCTGGGGGTTGCCCTGTGTCAGTCTCTTCCATGGCTGCTCCATGTGCCATTAAGCTGCATTTTATTTTTAATATATTTAATAATTGCAGTATTATGGGAATGTAACCTGCACCTGTGTTGGGAAGAGGAGAAGCTGGTGACCGTGTGCCCTGTGTGTGCACAGCACTGAGCAGGACCCAGGAGAAGGAGCTTTCCCTGCTGGAAAGTGAGTGCTCTCCAGACAGAAATGGCATGAGCTGATGTCTTCAGGACTGGAAGATAAAGTTGGAAGGCAATATAGATTTTACAGATAATCCTTGGTTATCATTGACAAGTTTTAAAATAAGCTAAGAATTTATAGCCTCCCACTCCTTGTTAGGCAGATGGCCTTGGTCATGGAGAATGACAATGAAGAGAATATCCTGCAAATATCGTCTACAAGATTTAATTCCAAATATATTTTTTTTCCATATGCTGTCAATCATGTGCCTGAAGGTTTTGTTTCGTGAAGATTTGTGAAAGTTGACAGATGATAATTCTGCACTGGGATCAGGATTGGTCTGCAGAGAACTCTTTGGGGTTGAGTTTGTGTCCTTAAAGCCTGACTTGGGGGTGTATAGGTATAGATATATAGACACAAACAGCAACAGAAGGGAGTAAACTTGATAGAGGTGAATTTATATTTATATTTTATTTCAGCAGCTTATGTGTTGACTGTCCACCAATATTTCACACCAGCTTCTTTTCATCTTAATATTATGGTTGACATTTATTTTTTGATCTTTATCTGAAGCAAAAGGAGTTGAGTGGGGGTTTTCCTATCTATTTGGTTTTCTTACTTAGCTCCAGTTGCCTTGGAGGCTCAGCAGCCCTGGCTGGAGTTGTTCAGCCTTCACAGCCCTCAGTGCTCCACAGTAGTTTTCAGGGCCTTGAGAGCATATGGGTAGCAGAGAAAACCATGAAGGGAAAAAGGGTAATTAGTAATTTGCCTCAATGAAATGTTTGAGTGGGAAGAAACCCTGCAGCTGTGTTGAGGCTTCACTCATCCCAGAGGGCTGGCACAGTTCACCCCGGGCCAGCATCCACAAAGCAGCAAGCAGGAGGGAGAGAGGAAAACCCCTTCCAGGCTTCTGAGAAGATGGGGACTTCAAATGGGATTCTTCCTCTTCACATTCCTGAGAATAACTGAGTGTTCAAAAATAAAGCTGGAGAAAACATTTTATTCTTGTAACTTCTCCAAGAATCCTTTATTGAAAAGAATACGAAAACAGACAATTTCTCTTTTTCTGAAATTCACAAGAAAAAAGGAAACAGAAACTGTGGAGAAAACTGTAAAGGTTCTTGGGGAAAAAACATCAGAAATAGTAGTTCTTCTTTTAATACACTTCCAAGGGGGAGGGGATTTGCAAAACTGTCTTTGAGCTTTGTGTTAAAGCTTTCCTAAGTGGTACTTTGAGGACCTGTGTGATCCTTTGCTGAGGTTTGCTCCTGCCTAAAATGCCTAAAATGCTGCTGCCTGGTGAGAGCTGGGCTGGAGTGGAGCTGCCTGCTTCTCATACAAAATGAATCCCATCTTGCTGTACCTCACTTTTTCCTCCAGGCACTCCCAATGTTTCAAGTTTTTCTTTACTACACCTTTTCTGTGCAGAAACTACTGGATTTGGTTGTTTGCTCTGTGTTTTTATAAGTATAGGAGTCATTGCTTTGGGGGCACCATGGGGAGGGGATTCTAATTGGGGAGTGTGGACATGGGGACAAAGACCTTGAGGTTTTATTGAAACCTCAGATTAGTCACAGAAATCCATTTTGACTGAGTGGGGTTTGTGAGGAAGCAAAAGCTTGGAGAGTCCTGGCTTAGAGAGCTCCTTTTGGGCCAGTGCAGTCTCAGATCCCAAAGAGTTAACTGCTCTAGAAAGCAATGGGATCCATGCAGGGTTTAAGTTAGGGCTAATACAGGATTAAAGTTAAACATTGGGTTGAGAAATAGACATCAAAGTACTTGAAAAAAATAGAAAAAAAAAAAAAGGAGGAGGAAAAAAGCTGTCAGGAAAATGAGTCGCAGCCTTAGACTTAGCAACTCGGTAACTTGAAAAGAAAAACTTTTATCCTTCAGAGATTTTGAAGTGCCTGTCACTTAATGTTCCTTCCTTCAAGTCGTGGTTAAAGGCTCATTTCAGAAAACCAGTGACTCAGCTGCTCTGAATATCTGTTCAGTTAGCATGTGGCTCATGTTGGAAGCCCCAAGACTTTCTCCCACCTCCAAAGATGCATTTTATTGGTTGATGCTTTATTGGAGGCATCTCTGTTACTATGCTAATTTTAAACATACTTTAAATATTTAGATTTTTCAAGTGTGAAGTCATAGTACACTGATATTGATAAGCAGAAAGAACATTTGTTTATAAATATTTATTGTTTTGCAGATGCAAAGGTAAGTTTATCTAGATTTTTTTCCCCACGTTGGAAAGTGAGTGCTCCAGAAACTGTGCTGTCTGATTTGCACTGGAGTAAAATGCTGCCTAGTGCTGATCTTCTGAAGGACTGCAAACATTGCTTGGATCTTTTTTGGGATGAATCAGTGAACTTGAAGAAATAGCACAGTTCCTCCTGTGGTGCTTTGGCCACCTCAGTGCTGTACAGACAGCACCATGAACACCTTTGCATGAATCAGTAGAAATATCTTGTCTTTCTGGTTGTAACCTCAGATAAATTCCTGTGTCTTCCTCTGTACACACTGCATGTTCTCGAGGACAAGACCTGCTCTGTGCTTTATGTCCTTGTGCTCTTTGCTTGGCAATGGTGTGGGTGCTGTGGAGATGGTTTGTTCTGGACAGAGCTTTTGATAAATCAGTTGGGTGGCCTGGTGGGAGACACTCTGAACATATCAAAGGGAATCTTTGAGCAAAACCTACACAAATAGACATAGAACTAGTAGATTGTACAGGAAGGAACTATATGAATCTGTTCTTTGATGTGGTAGGGCTGTAATGTGTCTTTTTAAAGTTATTTAGTGGACAGAAGCTTGAGTGTGGTTGGAAGAATAGATGATACTGACCAGATACTTGTGATGATTAAGAAAAGCAAGGTGCTCAATGGGATAACCCTTCCATAAGATGCAGTGATCTAAAGGACAACTTCTTTAATAGTCTGAGCATTGTGTGTGGCTTTTCTCTGCTTAAAAGTCTGTGGCACAACCAGCTGTCAGGTTGGGCATCTTAGATTCATCTGGAGCTAGTCCAGCCTCTTGATTCAAATCCTTGCAACTGGGTTGCTGAAGTGGACATCATGCTTTGCAATGCTGCTTCATTAGCAGCATCATGCTGGTGCTAGATCCAAGGCCACAGAAATCTCATTTTTCTCTGTGTTTCTCTCTTGGTGCACAGAAATGTTGCCATGGAGGAGAGCGTGGGGTGGGAGTAGGCAGGAACCAGCTGCTTTAGGGCCACACTGGGAGGAAAATTGGGGGAGGATAATGCTGCTTTTGCAAATAGTCCTAGAAACTTCTTGCTGTCAAGCCTTGTGTGTTATGGAAGAGCTTTGAAGGCACGGAGGGAAGGCTGGGTCTTTGGAAGAGAGGAAATCTGCTTTCTCTGCACTGCTTGGGGTGGAAGGAGGAGGTTACAAAGCCACCATCCATGGTGGGTTACACAGGTCTTTGTTGTTAGACTTGGCCTTGGCCATCTTGGGTGCTTTCATGCATCATTTAAACAAGTACTGCTTCTTAATGATGTGGTCCTGCAAGGATGAGCAGTTCAACTCTAAGACTTTTTTTTAAAAAGTGCTTTGCACAGTTTTAATCTAGTCCCAGCACAATAACTTTGATAATTAAGTAACACTCCTTAACCTGGAATAAGCCTGTGATCTGGGCAGCTGGGTTGACATTTGTTTGTCTCTTCTCCTGAGGTCTGGTGCTCTGGAGTTTGCTTTGAGTAGCTGTGTGCCCTTTGAGATTTCCCATGGCTTTGAAAGTCTGTTCCTGTTGATCATATCTCTACAGAGCAGGAAAATTACAGAGCAGGACTGGATGCAGTGGTGAAACTACAGGAGGTATTGTTAGTGCACTTGGATAACCTATTCTCCTTGCTTCTGTTCTTCTCTCTTTTTGTAAATGTAACCCAGTGGGCAGCTGTGGGGATGACTGAGTACAGGGCTGATAAAAGTAATCCTTATCATCTGCTCCCTCTGTTAGGAAGTGGAAATCCTGGATGCCAAGAGATGAAGGATGATAGTGTGATGTGATGTTCTTTCTGCATCCCTGGCACCTTTGTCAGTGTTGCAATCCTTCTGACCCACTTTTGTCACCATTTTCCAATGATTTCTGAAAACTTTCATGATAAATCTACTAGACCTTACAAAACAGAGACTGAAAAGATAACTTCATCAAATTTCATTGGAATAGAGCAAAAAGGTGTTATTGGGCTGGATTGAGGAACCATCCTTAGTTGACCACAGTGGGTATATCAGCAGTCTTGAATCAAATACTTTTAGCTAAAAAAGGAAAGTTGATTTGTATACATAACAAGCATATGGCTTGGGGCTTGTACTCAGCAGTTATTTGGATGTATTTATTAGTAAAAGTGTCAGGCAGGGATGTTTGGCAAGAAAAACTTGTTCTCTGGAATAAGGTTGGGGTTGATGAAGTTCATTGGTATTCCATGAGTGGCTCTTGAGTGAAGGCTGAAAGCTTTCTGGGTTTAGTGGTCATTTGTGTCCCCAGACATGGGTTTTCTGGGAGTGTGGGCTCTCTGGTGACAATTTTCAGGACATGTTATGGTAAAGAAGTGGAGATAATGTGCATAAAAATCATAATACTTGTCAGTGTTTGTAGCAGGGCAAGTTCAGGGCTGGAATTGAAACCCTCTGCTCTGTCCTCACAGGTGATGTGATGTGCTGTGCCCTCCCACCATGCTTCCAGCATCATTATTTCCTTTAGAAAACAATGTGATTGCTTTCACAATGTAGCATCTTGGCTCAGAAACTTGCTGCTCTACAGTGTACACAACTCCCCAATGCTTTCCTTGAGCAGTTCATCTGTTTCTCTTGAAACTGTTTTAAATCATGTTTTTAACTATACTGTAAAGGGTTTCACCTTCTAAAAGCCTGTAAAGCTTTTTGGATGACCAAGAGGAAAACTGCATTGTGGAAGCTCTCCTGTGCTGCCACACCACAGGAGGATGCCAGGCACTAGTGAGCACTTAAGGTCTTTATTAATCCTCTGTTTCTCTGATGGACATAGAATGAGTTTGTAGCAGCCGGTATCTTTTAGGATTTTTTTAAAAAATCCTTCTTTTTCTTTAAAAAAAAAGGTCAAGACATGCTTGATATCGTGAAGTTCACCTTTCAAAAATCCAGAGACATGGCAGACAAATAAATTTAGACCACTGCTTCTACTGACTTTTCATACTGTGAGCATCTTACTAAAACTGAAAGTCAATGAGGAAAGTCCCAAGTGCTCATCCATATGTAAAAGCTCAGGAAATTACAGATAACTTTTCCACATCGTTGTCAATGTTTCTGTTTCACATACACTCAGGTGTTTTGAGGGGAGTTTTCGTTCTGCTTGGATTTTATCTTTGCTTATTTTTGAATAAGATCCAGATATTTAATCAGTACAGTTGGCAATTACCATGATTAAGCCCTTGGAAAGCACCACTGTCTGGGTTTCATCTGTGATTTTCTGAAACAGTCTTGATTTGTTGATCCAGGCAGGATCCAGTTTTTGAGCATCTCTGGCATCAAGAACACTTGGAACCCACCTTCCAACTCATGTCTGGTTTATCAGGTGAAACTCACAGGGCTGTGCTTGGTTGTCCCAAAGCATGTTTGAAATTGTCGTGGCTCAAAACGATCCCTGGAGTCTAAAGATGAGTAACACAGTGAAGTGGTAGCTCTGATTACCCCAGTTCTCCTCTGAAGCCATAAATCCAGCAAGCATTGTTTCAGAGCTCCTCCAGGGGGGAGCTGGCATGGGCTGGGGCATTGAGTGCTCTGCTGGCTGCTGGTGCCAAGGGCCATTTGTTAGTGGTTGTAAACAACAAGTGGCACTGGTTGAACAGGTGAAACAACACTGTTCAGACGTCACCACTGATGCAGGGCTTGTGAACTCTTGTTATATTTACAGCAGAGCAAGAGAGGGCTGCAGTAATTTGTAGAACTCTCCATCAGGTCTGTGAAAGCAGCAGGGTTGGGTCCTGCTTCTCACTGCCACTTGCTCTGAGTTTGGGGCTGCCATTTCAGCCTGGCATTCCCTCACCCAAGGATTTCACCTGCCTGCACTCTTGCTCTGTTCCAGCTGGCAAACCAAGAGTTTCAAATAAGTGTTTTCAAATCTATTTGATATAATCAGTTGTTTGGGTTTTTTTTGTTGCTTCTGCTATTTCTGCATGTCAAGATCTTGTGTAGAAAAAGAAGACTAACCTGAAATCCTGAAAATCGGGGCATAAACCTGACACAGATCTGGAAGTAGAGGCTGGAGCATCTGACACAAGCAACCAGGAAAGTGGTAGTATGATTATGACACAAATAATTGAAAAAAAAAAATAGAGTGATTGAAAAAACTAAATGAAGGAGAAGAAAAGGAAGGAGCAGGCAATATTAAAAGAGGACTTGGGTGCATTTATTGAACTGTGAAGGTTATTGCTGCCTGGAGCCTATCAGTAGGTGATTTCTCAGGAAAGGTGGTGCTGGTGACCTGAAATGGGGACCTTTGCTGACTGTGCAGATGTGAGCCTGGGATGTGCTGAGACAGTGATGCACCTGGTTTTATTTAATAGCTCTCACCAGCACATCCATCACTTTTGGATCCAGTTTTCTCCCACAGTGATTGATCTGTTGTCATTATGTCAATAAGGCTTCTTGGCTGAGAAGTTAAAGAGATTAAGCCCACGGTTTCCTTTACAGGTTTCATACTCCTTGATTTATTGTATGAAGTTCTGGTGTTCCTGGTGCATCCTCTTACAGTCTGTTCTGCAGGGACATAATTGTGACAAACCAAGGAGTTCTAGAGGCTGCTGTGTCTGTTGATAAACAGACACCAAGTCAACAGGTTTATTTCTGCAAAAGGCTTACACTTGGCGCCTGGATGAAACATCCTTCAGAGATGGATGGTAGCAAGTTGTTCATCTTTTTTTTCTTGAAGGTAATGAAGTAGTAAAGGAGGCTAAAATAAAGTGAATGGCATCTGCCTCTTAAAAAAAAAACACAACTCCACCACTGTGCTTGTCCCCACCTGGCAGCATATCCCCAGCTTTGCACATCAGGTGAGATGTGTCACTCCAGGACCCCTGGTCTGGTTTTAGGATGTGGATTTGTGGTTTTGCTGCACTCGGGTGCCAAGCACTTCAGGGGCAGTAAGTGCCCCATCCCCATCTCCTTCCAAACCTCATCTGTGGTGGTTCCTCTGCCTGGTTTGCAGGAGGGCTCCGCACTGGGCTAAAAAACCCCCCAGAAGTGCAGTCAGAATGTGCTCATGGCTCCTGAGGGCAGGACAGAGCCTGCAGGGCCGTGCTGGCAGGAGCTGCTTCCACTCATGGGCCCTCAGCATTTGTTCTTCCCATTTGCAATCCTGCCTGATTCCCAGTCCTATTATCCAGCTGTCTGGGTTTTTAATACCTCCTGGCTTTGCTGCCTTGGCTTCCAGCTCTCACTTGCCTTATTAGGTCAAGCAGTGCTCAGCAGCTCTTCCTGGAAGGGGCTGTTTTACTTGTTTAGGGACTATTTTCCACTTTCATTTTTGCTCTCTAAAGCTCCACAGCTTGTGCTGCAGCAGCAGTGCTGGCATAGTTTAACTCTTCGGTGCTGTCAGACTGGAATATTGTGCTTTTTAGAAGTGCTTAAAGAGTTTTATTCTCTGCTGTGACATCCTGCTATCCTTCTGCAGACAGTTTCAGCAGAGGCACTGGATGTTTACAGCACACATATACCTTGTCAGCACAATCTGCTTGTTCAAATGACAACCAGAGTGCAGTTTCAGTGCTAAGGCTCCATCGTGGGGGTCTTGGACAAAGCTTTATTAGCTGCATGGACAGGACTTGGACAGCCTGAGTAACGCTGTTTGATAGACTTCAGCAAGAGCATCTCTGGTCCTCTGCCAAAAGGATGGTGACTGTTTAAAGCAGAGGGAGGGAGAGGGCCTTAGGAAGTGATGTGAAAGCCTCCAGTCAAACCTAGGAGCAGAAAGCAAGGAATAAGCTGTCAGACAGCAGATGTGGATGCTGGTGATCCACTCAGTGTGCCTGGGACAGCAGCAGAGGTCAGCAGCTCTGCTCTGTTCAGCTCCAGAGTGGGGTTTCCTGTAGTTAAGGCAGGTCTGGGTGGTTGGGGTTTTTGTTTTACTTTTTTTGTTTTGTTTTGCATTTATCTTTGCTTTGCTAAGCTCTTCAGATACTGCTCTGCAGGTCCCTTTATAGCCACTTCACTGGAACATCCCCGAGGCAGCACTTGCCTTATGGATGCTGTCTGCTCCCACACTGCTGGAATTGCATTCTTCTCATCCCTTTGCAGGCTCCATGGAGAAGACAACCATTGGGGAATTCATTGGGAATTAGCTTGAAAATTGAAGAAATAATCTGAAAAATAGCACTGCAGTTCAAGGGAAGTTTCTGTCAAAGGCTGCACTTAATTGGCTGCATCCTGGGAGAGGAGGATGGGAACCTGGAGCAGGAAAGGATGTGAGGATTGCAGGAATCACAGTCTGAATAGGAGTGACCAGGGCTGTGCTGTTACAAAAAAGTGTAGTTGCTGCCTTGGGAGTATAGAAAAAGAAACATTGCCAAAAACCACAGTAATTATTTTTCCCAATTTTACTTCCTGGCAGAGCCTCAAGTGAAGATCTTGTTTAGTTCTGGGCCTTATATTTGCAGGAAGATACCAGCCAAGCAGAGAGATTCCAGGGGAGGTAATGGTCAGGAACAAGACTGATCAGCCTGGCATTTTAGGAGTTGTGGGACAGAGGAGGCTGCTGGGGAAGGGAGAAGATCTGCTCTGTGTGCTCATGTGGAGAGGGGGAGAAGTCATAGACTTATAATATAAAACTAACTTGGTGAGATAAAGAAATAGTGAAGGCTGCAAGAGCTGAGGTATGTCAGGAATGGAGTGGGCACAGTTAATTCTGCCTTGAGGAAGGGATGAGTGCAGGAACCTTTCTAAATCCTGTGAGCCCATGGTACAGAAGCTGGGGGGATGGCAGTGCAAGGGAGGGAACAGTGAGCATTTCAGGCAAGGGACCCCAACCCCTCTGTTAGTGTAAGGAAAATTAAAGCACTGAATTCAGTTTTATTATTTCTTCAATTCTTTCAACCCAGACTTCAGTAATATTATAAAATATTTAACTTCCCTGCACCTTATTTTTTGACAGCGTGGGTTTTCTCTAATCCTAATGCGTTTAAAAGCTGAAAATGGAGTCATTTTATGGAACAGCTGAAAAAATTTGCCTTTAGTTTTGCAAGGTGCTTTGGTGGCTCATTCCTTATGTCCTGCACACAAAGCTTGCTTAGCCAGAAATGATTTTTATTCTGCTGCTCAGTCACATCAGCTCTGTCTAATAGCACAACCACGTTCTATCCATCCTGCTCAACTCTGACTCTTTCAGAGGGTGTTTGAAATTTGATCTTTCTTGTTCTTCCTGTGCTTGGACCATCTGAGTCTCTCCCCGCCGCCTGCCCCCGCTTCCTGAGCTCTGTGGAGCAGGAACTTTATGCCAGAAAAGTGGGAAGAGGGGAAGGAGCAAACATGAAAATGAAATCCAGGGGCTGAGCAGTCAAAATCAGATGAAACAGGGCCAGGTGATGAGTGTGCTTTGATTCACTGCTGGTGTAAAATGCTACTGATGTAGATTGGAAAAAATGGAGACAGAGTGTCCCAGGGTTTCTGTTCTGAGCCTTGTGCTGGATGGAGTGTTTGGGGGAGATTTGTCAGGGAAGTTTTAAAGAGGCAGACAGTGAATGGCTTCCCAAGTGAGGAATGCAGCTCTTAAGTCTGGGGCAAGGGCTAAAGCCATGGAAGTTTACTTGGAAATGCTTCTGCATCTACTGAACTTATTATTTTGCTGAATTCCCATAGTATACAGTATGAATGCTTCCCCTTGGAGCATCTAAAATGTTATTTTCAGTACCTGGAAGTGAGCAGGGCCTGTAGCCTTGTCTCTTGGCAAGGTTTCTGACTAGTCCAGGATTTCTTGTCATGCTGGACCAGAGATGGAGATGAGCTATGACAGTAAAAATGTTCACTGAATCCAACAGCCTTCTGGAGGTCCTGGGCTGGCTGGAATTGATGTAGGCAGCTGGGAGCTCCTGTCTTGAGTTTCCCTTTCCTTCCCCCTTCTCCCAAACATTAGGAGTTTTTGTTACTAGCCAGGAGCCATTGTGGTTCTTTGATTTTTCTAAATGTTCTCGAGGTTATTCTTCATTTTAGGTAGTTTTTCTTAGTCAAAATTATCCATAAATAAGACATGTTCCTTAATGCCTTCAAGGGTACCTGGTATTTTAACTCTGTCCTTCACAATTTACTCTAAGAAAACTCAGTGTGCTGTTGTTTTCATGGATGTCTTGTAGCCACATCTGCCTCTGACCCAGCCAGACACCTTATCCATCAGGGTCCCACTCCTCAGCAACCAGCAGGCTGCCAGTTATCTTCAATTCTTTAACCTTTATAACCTTAGATACCAAATGTAGTTAAATGCATCAGTGGTTTTTTTCCTTTCTAAACACGTTGCTGTCCCCTCTGACTTCTTTTTTTTTTTCCCTGCAGCATCTGCACTCGGTGTTGTTCGTACCAGAGACTGAAAAATGAATCTGGTCTTTCCTGCAAATGTTTCCTTTTGGAACTGCCTGTATATGCAGTGTCTAAATATTTCTCTCTTTTCGAGTAGCAGTTTTCTTTTTGAAGGAGACCAAAGAGGTTACACAGAGAAATAAAACAAACACTGATGTGTGCTGAACTCTTTGGGTCCTAAGATGTTTGCCTGGAGGTGTTTCTCATGTTAGTGCTCTGGTAGATTTTGGGGCACTTTGCCACCATTGTGGTCATGGGGCCTTTGGAAGGTGTTTGTCACGTTGTGAGTTGTCTCTGCTTTGCTTCTGCTCCCTCTCCTATCAGGATATAATTTTTCCTGCAGGAGATACAAGCTCTGTGCTTGCTCATCCTTGGAAGGACAGCCTTATCCCACAGGAAATTTTGGGTATTTGGGTAAATGTGTTGATACTCAATGTCCAGCTCTCAGGTATATAATTTTTCCCTCTGAAATCAGCACTGCAGCCTTCTCCCTTTGCTTGGTTTGCTCCATCACCTGTAAGTTAATAACAATTACATCCTTTCCTGTGCTGGTACAGCTTGAAAAAAAACCGAAGCAGCAATTTCCATTGGTAGAACTGTGCATAAATGAATATAATGGCAAGAGGGTGGTTACCCTTATGTCTTGCAGATAGGAATTGAGGGTGGTTATTTTAACATAAAAATTAAAATATATTTAGCTCATAAATCATGCAGGCTCTGCATTTAAACGTTGGTTGCAAGGGTTATTTTCCTCCTTTGTTATTATTTAAGAAGAAAAACATTGAAAGCCCTTGAAGCAGGCAAGATGCAACAGCATGCAGAAGGGAGGTAACAGACTTCAGAGCAGCAGAAACCTCTAATAAATTTTGTCATGTAATTAGTTGAGCATTTGAATGCTGAATGACTGGGTTGCTTTGCAGTGACGGGTGTGACAGTGACAAGATCCATGGCCCTGGAATACAAATGTCCCCCTCACTTGCCCTTCAGATTTCCCCACTGAACTGCTGGCAATGTGAGGTTGGAATTCTCAGCTAGATGGGGACAGTGCAGGTTGGGTTTTTGCTCCTCCTGCTGGAGGTGTGGATGGATTGGGCTCCAGCAGGAGAGCAGGTCAGGCACTGGCTGCATCTTGGGATGGGTTTTGAAATGCTTTGCTGGGCTCCCAACCAAACCTGTTCACATGCAAATGGCAAATGAAAGGATGTCTTCTTGTCACAAAGACAGTGATTTCAGAAGGATCAGGCTCTTTTTTTGCCTCCCTCGTTATGGAAATGCAGGAATGATTAATAATCAACACATTTCTGTAGCCGCTTTTGTTCTACATTCTTTGAACCTCTTAGGCTGTCATCTCTTCATTTGAAACCTCAGCAGGAACAAGTATAGAAATAGATGATGTAGTTATCCGAGGGCTTCTGAGGAGGTGAAACTTGCCTGGGATTGAATATATGCATTTTGTATTATTCTGTGTGCCTCCTGCAAGAAAATATTTCACTTAAACACAGAAGAGGTCTTCATTTTGTCTTTAAATAAATAATCTCCTCATGCTCTGGAATGTTATCCCCTACATGAGTGTATTAAAGCTGTCTAACTTTCATAAATACAAAATTGAGAACTTGTATTTACAGTATTTTCATCATTGCCAGCTATGTTACCTCTTCATCTTCTTGCTGTTCTACAATGCATTTGAAAAGAAAAATATCCTATCCCTATATTTATTCTCTCCTGTGATCACACTTGGGCTTTGGGGAAATACTGGGTATGTAAGTATGGAAAGGTCTGAAGAGAAACTGCCAAATTTCAGCAGGGAATTGCTAATTTCCTTTTAATTTTAGTATTGCTGTGCAAAAAGGAATTTGGCTTTTCAAGTAACGAAGAAACAGCTGTGTTGGTGTTAAATATTCAGTGGGTTTTGTAAGTGACTTATTTGAATATCTTTATAGATTTCCCTCATCTGAAAGTGCTCTTAAGTAAGTTTTCTGAGAGAGGGAATGATTTCTTTCTACACTCTCACCTTTCTCCAGTTGGCATTTTGTGAAGTCGGGGTTTAAAAAATGAAGTTCTAACACACCTTTTTGTTGCCAAAAAAAAAAAAAAAAAAAAAAATTGATGCCTGATTTCTCTTGCTGCTGAGAAGCTGGTGAATTGTTTCTACTAAATGCTTAAAATAGCGGGGGGGAGATTTGGAAAAAATGATGAGTGTTGTATTACACAACCAGCCTGGCTGAAGCTAAAAGTGCTTCCAGATCATTTAGAGACGAGCACACAGGAATGGCAGAGAGAGGAAAATGGTGTTGCTGCTTCCATCTCTCTGAGCTGCTCATCCTGCCCAAACTGCAAAGGTTGGGAGCTGTCACAGGGACTGGTGCCCAGCTGGCACCTGGCAGGGCTGAGCACCACAACCTGCTCTGGATGTTGTCAGCTGAGCAGCTTTCTGAGCTGGCTCCAGGTGCCAAGGGTAGAACTGACATCACAGCATCCCTTGATGCCCCAAGCAGTGGGAAAACTCCCTGAAGGGAAGACTGGAATTGCCTGGGTATGTTTGAGTTGTGTATTTCTAGGCAGCTTCTGGTGAAAGAAAGTATATGGTATGTGGTGGGCTCTGAGATGCTCCTCTTACTTCTCCAAATCACTCCAGCCTCTCTGAAGGTACTGGGTATTTGCAATTTTTAGCAGGTCTTACAATATATTTTCTAATCATCTTACTAATATACCACCTAAATGCCACTTAAATTCCTGTGCAACAGTCTGGCCAGGTTTTTCCTTTTGCTGTGAAACCTGTCAACACAGCTGTCAACTGTGCTGTTGGTTAAGGAATAAAAATCCCTGCTTTTTCTTTGTGAAGTCCTGATTTCTTCTGCTTTGGGAGTGGAAGGTGCCTGGGATGGTGATGGGAAGCCTCAGGAGATGATCATTGTCTGGGCGAAACAATCTGTTCTCAAGGATTAGGGAGAGACCTATACTTTGATCTGGATGGAGAAGAGAAGGGATGGATTAATCAGTTGTTAGGGGCTGAATAAATTAATGGTGTCTAAAGTAGAGAATCTGGTTGGGCTTGGACAAGAAGGAGAGGCTGGAAGTTTGGAAAGTATGAGTAGGAACGGAGCAATGTCCAGTACAGGTGAAAGGAGTGGAGAAGGAAGAAGGTAAAATGAAAAGCATGGGGTAGAAAGAATTGCTGGTGGAGTCAGTGGCTGCTGGGTTCTCTCTTCATTGGATCCAGAACACTGGAGAACATGGAAGCTTCTAGTGTTCCCAGTATCCTTGATTCTGGTTATTCATCTGTGATGCTGGTGCATGCAGAGGAGAGGCAGATGTTACCTATGAGCTGCAGGTGGCAGAGGCCCCTGTGGGGACCCAAATGTCCCAGCAGTGAAAGGGACGATGTCTGACCTGGGGTCAGGGTCTGACCTGGTGCAGTTATGGACTTAGTCTATTAGCTGCAAAGCAATGGCTGGCAAAAGAAGAGGATTTAGCTTGAGAGCACTGAAATGCACATTTGATAGATGCCCACATAACCTTCATTCCTCATCCCTGTGCACTTGCAGGGCCTTTGTCCCGTGGCTGTGCTCAGTGACGTTGCAGCATTCCGTCAGTGCTTACGTAGGGCTTGAGTTTCCCACTCACCCACTGTGCAGCTCTGCCATTTCCCACTGTATATCATGGAGATCTGGAAAGAAAAGGCATTCCTTCATGGTTAATATTCTACAGTGGGTAATAAGATGTAATTGCAGTTGTAGCTTTATTTATCACCTTTCCCACATGGCTGAAGCTGCCTGAGTCTGTGATGGGTGCAGGTAGCTGAGAGGTGCAGCTGCTTTGGCTTCACTTTGGGTCTCTCAGGAACAGACTTGGCTTCCATAGCATAGTGTCTGAGAAGTAGCTGGTTTATCTTGCACAACCATCACATCACCACTGAGTGCAGACCCTGATGGTTCTCAGCTAGCACATCCTTGCATGTTGATTTTTGTGAACATTGAAGTCAGTGGAAGCTGGAGATGTAAAAGTCTCCTGGCCATGAAGCTGATGCAGTTTGACACGTGGTGAAATACATCCAGTACCAGTCAGCCTCTGGTGCTCCCGTGAAGATGATTAAAGTTGTGTTCAACTACTTGACCACTTAAGAAATAGGTTTAATAGAACCAAAACTAGGGGAAAAAAGTTGAGTGCTTTTCATGGCTTGTTTTTTAATCTGTAGCTTTTTAATTAGGAAAAAAACCTAAGGAAAACATGCTATGTTTTCTCTTCTTGCTTTGGACAAGGTCAGACATGTGTAGACCCCTGCCCTGTGCTAGAGAACAGAAGAGGTTGCTTGCAGTTAATGATGTAGAAATTGAGCCGAACTTGACAACTTTCTTGACTGAAAAGGGTGGAGAAAAGTACACTTTCATTGTGACTAAATGTAGCATACAATTAATTCTTCTATGCAGTTCTGTGTGTTAATTGCTGTCATTGTGTGAACTGATGGTTTAAGCAAAAATAGAAAATTTTATAACTGGTGTGATGCTTCCAATGCATAGTCTTAGCTTAAAGTGCCAGCCAGCAGTGGCTTTCAGTGCTGTCAATCCCTGTGAATCATTTTTATGTAAAAGAAAAATACATTAAAGAAGAGCAAACCTGGAAAGTGTGGCTTGCACTTCATTTTCCACTTTTCTTCTTTGTTCAGAAGCCCCAAAGCTGGAGGTGGAGGTGAGTGATTCTGAATAAATTGAGTTAAAGCCCCTTCCACATCCCCCCAGCTCTCTGTCCTTCCTCAGTACATGTCACCCTGTTGGGGGCTGTTCCTGGGATGCTGGGCAGGCTGCAGGGATGGCTGTGATGCTTTGGGAGAGGCTGATCAGCCCGTGTGGCAGCTGGTGGCTCGCTGTGAAATGAAATGAAACGACAACCTGCCAGCCCTGCTTCACCCTGGTGGGAGGTGAGTTAGTTTTGAAGACAAACCTTTGGCTTTCAGTGAAAGGGGTTTGGTATTGGCCTGGTGTGGCTTTGAGGGTGGATTAGGCAGGCACAGTGACATCAAATTGTTCTTTCCTTTAAAAAAGGCTTGAAAGGAGTGAAAGGGTCCCTCTCCATCAGCATCCCGAGCTAAAATTGTCAAGGTCTGTCTCCAGTGGAGCTCAGCCTCTTCAGCAGATTTAATCTCTGCCAGAGGTTTTTCCCTTTTTGGATCGAGAAGCATCCAGTGTGTCTGTTGGCAAGGCAGCCCCTCAGCAGCAGTGCTTTTTAGGTAGTGAATGAAAAAAACCCAGGTAGGTCTCTCCTGGGCTTGGCTGTAACCAAACACCAGGAGCCTTGAGAAATAGCAGGTGAAGTCGAAGGCTCCAGCCTCACATCCACCATATTGCCAAGGAGGCACTGGGAACAGCCTTCTGGCTTTTTTGGCACATCTTTTAAACTTCTAAGCTGCTACTTTAGGCACTGTCTTTGAATAGCTTAATTTATTTTTTTGCGTGTTCGGTTGCTTAGCAACAGAGAAGAGGAAAAACATTAAATGCAGCTAATTTGGTTTTATTACTGATCAGTTAGCATCTCTTTAATATAAGAAATGTATTTTTAATAAGACTAACGAGCTGTAATTCCTGGCTTTTGCCAGGCACAATGTTAAATAAACTATGTGGATGCAGTGGGTAAAGATCCTGGCTCCCTGAGGGGTTCCCTGTTACCTGGAAGTGTGCTGGGAATGTCTGTGCATCTCTGTGCTGCTGGCTGGGGGCATTTTGTGCTGCTGCTGCTTTATTATGTGATATTCTCATGTTCTTTGTGCCTCATTTTCCCTAGCAATAGAAGGGAATTGATTTGAAAACCGAAATGAACAACAACAACAACCCCCCCCCCAGTGTAACATAAATCGTGCGAAGTAGCATACCTGCTAAAATAGAAAGACAAATAGTTGAAAATGCCTCTGTTTTCCTGGGAAAGCACTGGAACATGTTACCATTTTAGTATGGCAGCGTTTTTGACTGGGACAAGTTATAAATTTTCTGCTCTTGCATCACATGTTTGGCAGCAGCAGTTAATTTTTATCATTCATGGGGCAACATTCCTGATGCCCAAAAAAGCATTTGTCTGATCAAAAGCTTTCTGGAATTTGTTTATAAACCTCTCCTTGCTGCTGGAACACTTGGACAATATTACCAGCAAAATCCCAGATAATTACAAATGGCTGAAGCAATCTCTCTGTTTATTTCTTCTCTTTTTTTTGTTTTTTTCCTTTGGTTTCTGCAGATTGCCTGTTCAAGCTCTGCCCCATGAACCGGTACTCTGCCCAGAAGCAGTTCTGGAAAGCAGCAAAGCCAGGAGCCAACAGCACAACAGATGCAGTGCTGCTCAATAAACTGCATGTAAGTGTTGATGTTTGGGATCCTTTGTATCATCAGCATTTCCATCCAGCTTGATGATATTTCAATTTAAATAAATATCTCTGATCCACTTGAGGCAGTTAACTGGGAGACACCAAGGAAGAAATTATAGAAAATTAGGATACAAGACTCCTTTTGAGACATTCCCTGAGTCTTTAAGCATCCTCTGATTTGTGACAAGGTTCTGCTCCAGGTCTCTGGCCCAATATCAGTGTGAGGGATATGGGGTTGGAGTCATGGGAGATATTGAGGCTTTTGTTATTAGTCTTTGCTAGGCTCTAATACTGCTCTACTTGAGCATTTTAGGTGATAACAGCATAAAAATGGGATCCCTCAAACAACCACAGGGATGAGAGGGTTCTCAGGCATTGGGTCTCAGGGTGGGAAGTCCTGAGTGGCAGCTGAGCTGATGATGGCATCTGAGCCACTGACCTGATAAATCTATAGGCATCCTTCAAACAAGTGGAGCTGCTGCTAAAACATGTAAAGGTTGATGGGTAATTATGGGTAATTATAAGGCCAGACATCCTCTCCTTCCTCATTAGCTTGCAGTATTTAATATTTTCTGGGTAAAATGTTGACATTCAGCAGATGAAAACCTAGTGAGGCAATTGATTGCTGTTTTTAGAACCCCTATGTAAAAAAAAAAAAAAGCTAACTTAAATACCATCTGCTGACTTTAGAGTTAAATAAAATCCATGTTTATGTTAAAATTACATAGCTAGAGTACTTCATGTCAAAATTACAATTCTAAATATTTTTAGTTTCTTTAAGCCTATATTAAGCTCATTGTAGACTGAAATACAAAATGGCCCTGTAGGAGAGTGTCATTTGCTGATTGCCATATGGCTGCCTTGCTCCTGCGTTTTGCAAAGGCTGTTTGACTCATTTTTCTTCTGAAAACATAATTTTATAACCTAGAGGTATTAACTTGGCAAGGAGAAAGCTATTTTGGTGCTGGCTGAAGCACAAAGGTCCCTCGGTTGTTCTGGATTTCTCCTGCCCCTTTGGTGATGGTGAGAGGAGCAGATCATGTCCTGAGTAACAAGGGATTCTGGGTTTGGGGTTTTTTGGTGTGTAGGGGAAGGGGGTAGTTTATACCCACGGGTTACGTGTATGAGTTCATAGATTTTCAGAGAAAATTGTGGTCTAAATGCTGTGTCATGTAGGAGAAAAAGACTTTGTGGTTGGCCTGGATTCCAGTGTCATTTATTTAAAGCTGTCTTTGCTTTCCTCAGCATGTGCCAGTTCAGTCTTTGGGACCTGTTCCTGTTCACCTGACACTTCACTAGTTTGTGCCTATGGAAATACAGGATTAGATTTTTCCTGTCTCAGTCCCAGCTGAGGGATGTTTGCACAGATTTGTACCACTGGGCACCAGCTGCTTGCTTGATTTGCTGGGAGGATTTGTGAACTTTATGGTTTTATTGGGGAGTATTTAATGTGTCCCAGTGACACAAAGGCCAATCCTTTGTGTAGCATGAGTCAAATGAGGTCTTCAGTGACCTGGAGCTGATGCATGGCTTGGAATAACTTGGTCCCATGTTCATCACTCTGATCTGAACTGGTTTTTCTGCCAGTCATATGGGTCCTTGTGCCATCCTTTCCATTTGGCATGTGGAATACACTAAAAACTTCAGTTTGCCCAATGTATCAGGGGATCTGTGCCCTGAGACACGTGCACAGGTTGCTTTATCAGTGCATAGGATTTCTGATGACACTGGTGATGCAAGATGCAGTCATCATCACTTGCCTTTTTTGGCTTCTGTTTGTCTGCTGGTGAAATTTATTGTCCTCTGCTGAGTGCTCGGTGCTGAGGTCAGGTTATTTTCAGTTAATGCCATTTAAGGGATTTGAAATCTGGGACACTTGTCTTTCTCTGGGCTCAGGAGTCAGTACTGGTTGAGAAGCTGACATCTAGTGGCCATGGAAAATGGTGGGGTTTGAATGATTGTTGGGTTTGGTGTGAGCTGAGGAAATGCACCTGGAGCTGTAATCATATTTTTAGAGAATACACTGTTTATTTATAATAAATGTGGCACCTAACCCAGTGCTGACAGAGCAGTCTTGTCTTCTGTGATTGCCTTAGGTAACTGAGAGGGCCCCAGTGTGTTGAAGAAATCCTTTTTTCTACAGAATACTTGGAAATCAAGCAAGAATTGTATTTCAACAATAAAGATAAAATCATGCTGCATTGTATTTCTGAGTAGATTTTTTGAATTTGAATGAACAGCTTTATTCCAGATTCTTCTGGAGCAAGAGCCTGCTGTCATACCTGGCCCAGCTGCTAAAAATAGCACATTTTGTGTAAGCTGAAGGTGATGAAATCTTACAGCAGCGTTCAGATAGCTCTTCCTTTGCCATGGCTCAGCTTTGTCTTGTGTTACTGCTTTGTCATACTACAGTAAGGAACCTTGGGCACTTTCTTCTCCTCCAGAGGAAAACTGGACCTTCTGTAGTCCTTGAGATCTGAGAACCAAGCCATAAACATTGATGCTTAGCCTCCAAAAAGTCCAGTTTAAATTTACTCTCTACCACTAGATATGAGTTGAAGCAAATCCTGGTTTTAATGAAAAATATAATTTTTATATGAAGTAAGAACAAATCAACTAAGTGAAATGGTTTAAAAACAACCCAGGAAAATGGCTCCCTTCCTTTAAAATGAAACAGATTATTAAATAAGCCCATGTATTTCTCTGACATTCAGATTTGCAGGGGTTTTCCCTGTTATGACCCTGCTGGTGTGAGTTGTTTCTCATCTCTTCACCTTCCCTCCCCAGGGAACTAGGGTGTTGTCTTCTCATGGCTTGTTTTCCATCTTGTCTTCCTGAGTTTTTAGTCTCATGCTTTTTTCAAAAATGTTGTCACTTTATGGAGTGTTTAAATGCTGTGTGTCTGTCTTCCTAAACACCTGGAAAAGGGAATTAGAAAATATGCTGTTGGAAAAAGGGAAATTGTTCTGTTCCAGATGCTCACATTTGTTTCTAGTTCTTTTGCAATACTCTTAAAGAGTTTTAAGTGTTTGGCCATGCTTTTTATGAAACACCCAGCAACTGAATTGTTCTTCTTTGATTCCAGCATGCAGCAGATTTGGAAAAGAAACAGAATGAAACTGAAAACAGAAAGCTGCTGGGAACAGTCATCCAGTATGGCAATGTCATCCAGGTAGGCTGTGAACACCTTCCCAAGCTGTGAAGGATCTTGCTCAAACTCCCCTGATCAATGTGACTTGAAATTTCTGGAATTCCTGGAGAAATCTGTAGCTTTGCAAGGTGTGATGGTGTCCTGACCTGGGATTCTGTGAAGCTGGAACTGCCTGTATAGCTGTGGTGGAGTCACTGCTATTTTTATGGGTTAATTGTGCTTTTTAATTATTATTATTTTGATGTCACCATGATTGCTTTCTTCAGAAATGCTTCTTAGAGCCTTCATTAGCCTTGGCCATCTGCAAAGTGGCAGACTGGCTTCCACTCAGCACTTCAGGAGTAGTTGCTGAGAGTTTTTATTTTAATTTGTGTGTGATAGTGTGGTTATCTTGTGCACATCTGCTGTGTGTTGAGGAGAGGAAAAACGAGCATTATTAGAACTGAACTCTAATTCTTATTCTAGCTGCTTCACTTAAAAAGTAACAAATACTTAACAGTAAATAAGAGGCTTCCAGCTCTACTGGAGAAGAATGCTATGAGGGTGACCTTGGATGAAGCTGGAAATGAAGGTTCCTGGTTCTACATTCAGCCCTTCTACAAACTTCGTTCCATAGGAGACAGCGTAAGTGCTGCAAACAGTACCTGCAGGTGTTTCTCTGGGCACAGCCAGGCACAGCTCATCTCCCAGAGCCTGCCTTGCAATTAATGAACTGCACACATCTTGCAGTCCATGATGCTGCAGGAACAACTTTTTCCCTATGCTGTCATGAGGGGGAGGAAACTTGCTATGGTAACTTATATTTTGGAAACATGGAATGATTTGACATTGGAAGGAATAAGGGACCTGATTCCACTAGCCTTCCATAGTTCCTGCCCAATTCAAAATGGTAGGAAAGCCTGGGTTGCTTTGGGAGATGTAGAACAAGTGATTGGTGTCTTGGTTTTCAGTCATGTCAGTTTGGAATCAAAATTCATCATCATTTCTTATGTGAGGAATGAGGTAATAATGAGGGTAAATTCCTGTTCATGGGAAATCTGGAAAATGATAGATTCTGAATTGAATGCATTGCTGTTTTAATCTTTTTTTACTGTGTCTTGGGTCTTTACTCGGGTCTGCCCCAAACCAGGATTCAGGAGAGCTCAGTGTGACCTGAGGTGTAGGTCAGGAAGGTATTTGGCACATCAACACACTGGCTTTCTCAGATAGCAGTAATTTATTCTGTAGACCACCCTCATACCTGTCACTGTGTACAGACACACATAGCACGGCCAAGGCACAGGGTAGTGCACTGTGGCCAATAAACACTTTTTAAATGACATCAACTCTCAGACACTTTCACTAAGAGCAGTTCTCTTCAATATAGAAAAGGCTTCTTGGTTTTTAGTTTTGGTTTTAGTGGGACTTTTCCCTAGAAGAAGGGAAGAACAGGACCTTCACTGTCCATAATCAAGTGAATTGTATTGAGTCCTATGCCATATGGACAAGAATCTGATTTTTCCAATGAAAGTGCATCTGGAAGGAGGACAACATTGGGCTGGTCTTTTGCTATAGGAATTAATTTGTTAAATTTTAGCCAGAGAAACAACTTCATGGAAAGCAGCAGCTAGGTTTGCTACCAGCATTACAGCCTGTGTTTCCTCTGAAAGCCTTGGAGTCCAACAGTGTGGGGTTTTTTCTGCTTGCGTGACTTAGTACAATGAGCTAAATCCTGAAGTGAGCAGAGTCCTGGTTTCTATACTCAGGCTGGTGTCTTCCCAAACTGCAAGAAAGTGATTTCCTCCCAACACTTGGTATTAAAAGGAGGAAAAAAAAAAGCTTTCTCAGGTTGCAGGTTTCTGTCTGATATTGCACTTATCTACAGGTTGTCATTGGAGACAAAGTGGTCCTGAACCCTGTCAACGCTGGGCAGCCTCTCCATGCCAGCAGCCACCAGCTTGTAGATAATCCAGGGTGCAATGAGGTAAGGACAGACTGACACAGCTGGAGCACTCACACAAACCTCCCTGTGTCTCAGCTAAGCTGCTGGGATTTGTTTCATGGAAATGGGGGAGTTGGATGGTGCCTTTGGCAGTGCTGAGGAATGATTATGCTGTTAATCAGGAACTTCACAGAGCTAGAAGACTTTTCTCATGTATTTTGGGTGCTAGACAGAGGTTTGGTCTCTTGTGCTTGGCTGGCTAAAATTAAGTTATTCCTTCAAAACCAGAAGTCATGGCACAGTGATATCTAGCAAGTGACTTGCTGGCAGGTCAGCTGTGTAGTTGCTTGCTCTGGGGTAAATGCATGAAGGGCTTTTCCTTCCCTAAAGCAATGCAGCAGGGACTGCAGGGTTTGGTTGCAAACTCTAAAAGGTAAGGCAGTAGTTTGTGGCAGTGTCTTGTGCAGGCACAAGGCTGGCACTCATGGTTTGACTTATCCTTTTAGGTCAACTCTGTGAATTGCAATACAAGCTGGAAAATTGTCCTCTTCATGAAATGGAGTGATAACAAGGATGATATTCTCAAAGGGGTAAGACTTGAAGCTCTGCTTGTTTGCAACTTGGTCACTGATGGGTAATGCCTGTGCTGACTGTGGTGTCTGGGCTCTGCCAGGGGGATGTGGTGAGGCTGTTCCATGCAGAACAGGAGAAGTTTCTGACCTGTGATGAGCACAGGAAGAAGCAGCACGTCTTCCTGAGAACAACGGGAAGACAGTCAGCCACGTCTGCCACCAGCTCAAAAGCCCTGTGGGAAGTAGAGGTAAGAATTGGAACCCAGGCTGGGGTTGGCTTTGTAGGAACAATTACTGTTAAAAATTGTGTACTTGGATTTCTTTTTTTAGGTAAAAGTCTTCCTGGTGTTTGAAGCTCAGTGTTAAAATTCCTTTTCTTACTGTGCTTTCAATGCAAAACCAAAGCTGGGTTCTGATTTCTAATGCTGCAGCAGATATTTCTCAAATCCAGGCTCTTGATGATTGAGAAAAAGGGGACACAAAAGCATCTATGAAGTCATTTTCTTACCAGTCACTAAAGTTTAACACCAGCCAATAATTTCAACTGTCCTGCTGGGTTTGCTGAACACTCTATTTTTGGTGTGGAATAATGTGATTCTGCATATCCTCATTTCACAGATTGCAATCCTTTCCCAGTCTCTGCGTGTTGCTTGTCTGGACCATTTTTTTCTGTGCTTGGCTTTAAAATGGAGTGACTAACACCTTGGCCATGGCTGGCTTCTTAAAATATCCTCACTTTATTGGTGTGATTAGAGTTGGTTTATGATTTTAAGTGGTTGCCATTAAAGAATTTAAATTTAATTGTAATGGTGGGTAGGTGTTTTTCATATTCTTTTTCCAAGAATTACCTGCTTTGATATGCATAGAAACCCACCTAGAATTAGCATTACTTTGATATGCTGCAGCCACATCTTCTGTGGTAGCTGTCCCTGAGTATTGTCACTTGACAATGTGCAGAAAAATCAATGTTCATAAGCTGCTGAGTGAGCTGATGGTGGTCTGCATGAAGTGTTCACTGTACTGAGTGTTGTTCACATGTGTTTCATCTTCTCTGTGTAGGTGGTGCAGCATGATCCTTGTCGTGGTGGGGCAGGGTACTGGAACAGCCTTTTCAGGTTCAAACACCTTGCCACTGGACACTACCTGGCAGCAGAGGTAGGTGTTGGGGCTTGCTTAGAAACTCAGCCTTTCCTTCCACAGCATTTCCTTCCTTTTGCACCTTCTGAAAAGCTCATCTCCTGCCTTAGGAACAGACCCGGGGAGTGGTGTTTGGGTCCTTGGTATTAATATGAGAATAGATGGGTAAACAGAAAATAAGGTGAAGGAGCTTTGAAAGAACACTGTGGTACAGGGGTAGCCTTGAGCTTGTTTCACTTTTTTGGTATAATTTCTAGAGGCAATAGCTCTTCTGCAAACAATAGACACTAAATAGTATCTTGTCAGGTGGGCAGTAGAAGCAAGGTGAATTTATTAATAGATGAATACACTGTAAATGGCTTGGGAGCCTTTTGGGGAAAATGAATTCAGTTACTGTTAGTTTCTCTTGAATCACTGATTCCCAATCAGAACAGTAGAACTGGCTGTAAAATGGAAACTCAGTTATGCTTCAAGCCAGTTTTATAAGAACTGTGGGTAAAGCTTAGCTGTCCAAGCACACAATAAATAAATCTTTCTCTCTTTCCATAGTAAACATCCTCCCTTCTCTATTGAAATAAGATTGAGACTTTTTATTTAAAAAAACCCAACAATTAATTTGTGAATTTTGCTGCTAAACACTTGTAAAAGTTGATTAAAAGCAGTTTTATTTACTCCAGATATATCAGCATGCCTTACAGAAAGCACTGTCAGTCCAAGCTCCTGGATGCAGGAGTTGTAGCAGGACAGAAGAGCTGTCTCAGCACACACTGTTGACCTGAGACCATCAGTGGGAAGAGTCCAGATTAAAGAACCCATTTTATATTCTTCTAACAAGCAGAATGGAGTAACAGCAGGATTTTGTCACTTCCTTTGCAAATCTCTTCCAGCAGTGAACCAGTATAGAGCTTTTCCAGTAAATCCTGGCTTTTCTCATCAACCAAAACAAATACATAGTGTTACACCATGCAAAAATACACCAGAGGAGATTGCTCACCTGATCCATGGGTACAGTACTGTTTCTTCTGAAAGCTTTCTGCCAAGCCTGTAGTTTATAGCTGGAAATTCCACTTGGGATTGAAAAAAACAAAACCAAAACAGACCCTGAAACTTGGTATCTCTCTGTCCCTCTTGCTCCTTTAGTGATTATCCTGTGCAAGTTAAATCTCTGCATCTTTGCAGATCCCCCAAGTGTTTAATTGATGAGCAGATCCCCAGCCAGAACTGAATCTGTTTGCACAGTTTGTTCTGCATGCCTGGTAGTGCTGGAGCAGTAGGGCATTTTTTTTTTAATTTTTTTTTTTTTTTTTTTTTTTTACAAAATAAGTTTAGACCACACTGAGGCTGTTTCCCCCTTCCAGCTCTGCTAGAGTTTGACGTGCCTGTGATTCTGTTTCATCAGGTAAACCCTGACTATGAGGAAGATGACCTGGAGTGTCAATCCTCAGTAAGTATAGGCAAGAGTCTGATCTTGCCCCTGATTGAGGAGGGCTTGGCACAGGACCAGATATTTACCTGGCCAGTGCATAGATGGTCCCAGCTTTGCTGCTAGGGAAGAAACCATAAAACTCAGAATGATCTGAAGACTTTTAAGGCCTTTCCAGAGGAGTGGATTTTGAAAACTGGGTTAGGCTTTAGTCAAGAGCAATGCACGTGGAACAGAATTTATGTTACCTGGACACCCTCCCCTCTTTGTAGCATCTCTTTCTGTCTTTGTGTTTCTTACCCCTTTGCTTCTTTGAAACTCTCTCTTGAAGAGGTGTGACCAGCAATTTGCTCAAGGTGACACGGGATGTGCTGTGCCAGTCAGTTGTCCCACTCCTTGTTTAAGAGATGGATTCCCACTCATTGTTTTAGCTTTCCACAGGAAAGCCCCAGGATTAAGGGTCTAGAGAGCAAGAATGGCAGGGTGAGAATGATTTCAGTGCCATTCTTCTCCTTTTCCTGTGAAAGCAGGTCTGTGGTGTTTTCAGTAAGTGTCGTGGTGTCCAAGCCTGAGTGTGCTGATGCTTTGTACCAAGTGTCAAAGGGAAACTGTTGCTTCAGTAGTTGAAAAGAGATAAAACTGGAACATCACTTTCCATTGTGGGTTGCATTTTTTTTTAGTTGGACTTAGTCGTAGACTTACGCATCTTGCTTGGACATTTGTCCTGGAATATGGTGTTGGATAATTTGTTCCAGTATGAAGAACTACTCCTGGGGTTTTTAAAGATGCACTGTGATGCTTTGAAATACCATGAGGTGGAATTTTCCTCCTACAAGGATTTGTTCCAATATTCCTGCCATTAAGAGGCCAATCCTTACCCCCAGATATTGAGCTATTATCCTAATTGGTTTAGTGGTGGTACCTGGCAGCTAACACTGACCTTCTGACAGCTTGACTTCAGTAAACAGACTGGAAAAATGAAAAACAACAAAAAAAAACACCTTACAAAGTTATTGTGGGGAAGAGATTGCAACATCAAGCTATTTTGTTAACGTTTTAGAAACTGATCAGTGTTGAGGTCCTTCAGACATCCACCCTCCTGTGTAATTCCAACATCTCCCTCTGATGGGAAGTGCAGGAACTGGAGACACTCCAGAGCTGAGCTGCTTTTTCCCGGCTCTGTGACTTTGCCACTAGATGGCAAACCCAGCCCGCAGAGATGAGGATCAGGAGCAGATCCCTCAGTTCTGATGCAAAATGACTGCACTGTTTAGCTACCAACAGGTTGGTGTAGGCTGCTTTAGCCAGCTTTGTCCCTAGTCCAACTTTATCAAAATGGGAGCTGTCTGCAAGATGGGAGGTTTCTTGGCACAGCTCTGTGTTGTTTTTTTCTTCTTATACCTCAGTACAGGTATACCTGGGGTTAAAGGGGCAGGGGTGAGATGCCAGCTGGTACCAAGGGAACAGCTTTTGTCCAACTTGGGGGTGATGGTTTAGTTTTAGTTAAATTGCCCCATTTTCTACTTCCTGATTTTTGCCACGGTGTCAATAACTGACCAGTTGTCTCCTGGAATACAAACTGTGAGGACAGAGCAGCTGCAGAGATGGAGACAGCTGAAGCCTGGAGAATTCATTCCAAGTGAGCAAATTTCTTCTGGTGTAAAGGCTCCAGATGGACTCCATTCAGCTCATAGTTTCTTCTCCTGAAGGCACACTCCCAAGGTGTATTTCTGTTCCATACAGCTAACTGTTCCCATGTGCAAAATCAGACTTTAAATGTCACTGCTTTGCAGCCAAGTTCATTGAGTACAGAAGTGGTAATGAGAGCATCCTGAGGCATGATCAATGGCAGTACCTTGCCTGGATGTTTAAGGACTGCAGTCCTCACAGCATGGCTTTGAAGGGAAGATACTGGAGTCCTCACTGCTTGAACCCATCTTTCACTGGTGCCAAGAGCACAAGGGAGCTGACACTTGATCCCTTTGAAAAATTACACCTAGGATTTAGGTGTTTGTAGATGGACAGCTGAATCCTGCCTTGTGTCAGACACTTAGCAACTTTTTTTTTGTGGACTGGTGATACTGATAGTTCCCTAGAGAAGGTTTTAGAGAAAGCTGCAATTCCTTTTTTCCAGTTTAGCATTGTTTTTTCCAAACTTTGTCCTTCCATCTGAAAATCCAGAGTTTTACTCAGTTGGTGTTAGTATCTTTACTTTGTTAGTAGAGGCTGGTAATCTGCTAGCACCTTGGGAATAAAGATGCTGCTGATGCCATGTCCTTTGGAGTCTATCACTGTGTTTGAGTGCATCATGAGCTGATGTGTGAGCAGCAAGACAGCCAACCTCTGGGTTAGCTGCTGTTTCATTTGTCTGTGATGGATAGATGCTTGTCCTGGTTTTGTTGCTGAAGTTTGTTTCCCTCCAGGATGGTTGGTACCCAGTGCTGCTGGGTTTTCCAGTTGCAGGTCCCATAATGACTTGGTTAGACTGATAATTGTAGTACATCAAATACATCTCAAGAAGTAGTAGTGTCAGGGGTGGGGGGCTTGGCAGACATGGCTCATCTGAAGTTAGTCAGAGTTCCCAGAGCTCTAGGGGGGGGTAAATGGTCAGAGGATTTGGAGCCTCCCCTGGCACTATCTGCAAGACATAATTTCTGTGGTTTAGGATTTATTGTGATCCAGAAATATTCAGAAATTATTAACACCAGGGAATGTGAAGAAATGGTTGGCAAGATCAGCTACTTGTTGGTTTTATTGGTGTCCAGCTGACTGAACAGTACTTGGAATGGTTCAGAGTTCTGCCTGCAAATTACAGGAGACATCTGTCTAACATGGACAGGTGGGTCTGGAGGGCTTGGTCTGACTCTGTGCTGGGAATTCTTCCACAGCTGGACCCTGAGCAGGATGCCTCCAGAAGGGGCCTGCACAGTGCTCAGGAGAAGATGGCATATTCTCTGGTGTCTGTGCCTGAAGGAAATGATATCTCCTCCATCTTTGAGTTGGACCCCACCACTTTGAGAGGAGGAGACAGCCTTGTCCCCAGGTACAGCTAAGTGTATTGATGATTTTATTTTTTTTTTTTAAACTATTTCTTTAGGGTAAAGCTGCCTCTACTAATATTTTTATCTTTTGGAATGAAGAGTCTTCCTGAAACTAATATAGAAATCATTAGGCAAGTGCCTGAAACTTCACTTTACAATACTTTACAGTACTTTACAATAGAGTTGCAAGTAACAGAACCCCATTTTACAGATGGGAAGATGGAGATGTACTTCCTTGCCAGTGAAAAAACCTGAGATTAGAAGCCTTGTGCTCTAAAGTCACTCCCCTAACCTGTCTGTAAGACATTAGCTAGGATGTAACATCAAGTGGTCAATTAGTTCCCACTTCATACTCTATGGCTTACGTGCCCATTACTGCTATTATGGTGTCACTTGCCACTTCAAAGATGCTGTACTCTTCAAAGATACCCCATCTGCATTCAGGCTCTTTGTCCATTCCAATCCACTTTGTTTAGGCAGCTCTCCAAATGATCAGATACTCTGAACCTACTGGAAGTTCACATGACCACCAAAAGCCAGCATCTTGGAGTTCTAACAATGGGAAAAATTCCCATCTGGGAAATGGACTCATGATCTGAAATTTATTTCTTTCAGGAACTCTTATGTCAGACTCAGACACCTTTGCACTAACACCTGGGTTCATAGTACAAATATCCCAATTGACAAAGAAGAGGAGAAGCCTGTGATGCTCAAAGTAAGTCCTGTTTCTTCATACAAGCACATCCTTTGCTTCCTGTACCTACACAGGAGAAGTCCCAGTCCCCTGTGACTGCTGAGCTGTCAAACAGCCTCACAGCAATGAAGAGTACCTGGGCAAAATGTTTTATCTTGAATATTAGGTTCTCATAGTAGTTTGCTCTTACACTGTTGAATTTCTGCTCTGTAGCAGTCATCTTGAGGAGAATTCTCCCCATTGTTTACAGCAATGTTTTGCAATCTCTTCTGATGTTTCTCTGGGCTTTCACAGAGTGGTACTGTTCTCAAAGTCTGACTTCATCTACAGCCTCCTGCTGCCTAAGTGCAGCATGGCTTCTCTTCTCTTTTATTAGCACCAAGTATGTGAATCTCTACTTTGTTTTCTGCCTTTGGGTTTGCTGATAAGCTTCCTCTGGATTTCAGATTGGTACTTCTCCAATTAAAGAGGACAAAGAAGCTTTTGCTATAGTACCAGTTTCCCCTGCAGAGGTTCGGGACTTGGATTTTGCAAATGATGCAAGTAAGGTTTTAGGTTCCATTGCTGGCAAGCTGGAAAAGGGAACAATAACCCAGAATGAAAGGAGGTAAGGAAGAAAGAATTTGCTTCAGATAATATTGTTTCCTTTGCTCAGTAACTGTTTATTTGAAATTTTTATGTACACTATCTTCAGGAGAGGGATTTGATTTCCTACTTGATTAAGATTTAAAAAACCCCAAAGCTGATGTATTTCTTGTTGGTGTGTCCACAGTGGAGGTTCTCAAGCCCTCGTGTTGCTGTGAGAACTGCTGGTGTGAACTTGGAGCAATAATCCCCAGCATACTTTTCTTGAGGGGCTTTGCTAATCAAGTGTGGGAATTTATAATCTACCTTGTGAAGACTGAACTTATGACTTCTTGCAAATCCTCTGACAATGTCAGTGAAAAGTGCATGGCCACACAAAAGGAGCACAGAGGGGGCTGTGTAAAGCCAGGACCCACGTGCTCCTGTACCCAGTGTCTTTTCTTTTGGCCTTGGGAGAGGTTATCACCTGATTTTTTTATTTTTACTTTTTTTTCCTGGCAGCTTTAAGAACTGCCAAATAGAACTTGGTGAATGTAGCTGCCTTAAGGTGATATTGTTGTCTTACTGCTGCTGTTGTTTAGCTTAGACAGCAATGATGCAGTAAGAAGGAGCATTAGTTCCTAATTTTAAGTTGTCTACCAACCTGTGTGCTTTATCCAGCATCTGAGTCTCTACTTGGCCTTCTTCTTTCACTTAGCATTTTGAAATCTGTGTAAACTTACATTGACCTTGTTCTTTTAACAGATAGAATTTGTAGTCTTGCATTAACAACTTCTGGCTCTTCTGTTAGATCTGTTACCAAATTGTTGGAGGATTTGGTCTACTTTGTTACTGGTGGAACTAATTCTGGACAAGACGTTCTTGAAGTGGTATTTTCTAAACCTAATAGAGAGAGGCAAAAACTGATGAGAGAACAGAATATTCTAAAGCAGGTAGGCTGCATTTTTCACTGAACTCTGCCTACAAGAAGGGTTGCCAGAAAACAGAACCTAAAAGTAGAAAATCTGGCCAAACTATTGGTACTAAGAGACTCTTGGAGTTTCTAGATTTCAGCAGGCTCTTGGTGGTGGGCTGTAGGCATACCATTGCTAGAGGGGAAAAAAAAACCAGACAGAATACAGTGTTTTATAGAAGTGATAACAGTGTCTTCTGTCCAGGCTACTCTGGCCAAGAAAGAAACGTGGTAACTATGCTGCATTTCTGATGTAACTTTTAGAAATTTAAAAGCTGCTGAGACAGGGCTTTTGCACTAATTTTAGTCAGATGAAGGCAGTGTCTCATGGGATTTTTATCTGCTTTTTCTCACAAATCTCTAGATTTTCAAGCTGCTGCAGGCACCCTTTACAGACAGTGGGGATGGCCCCATGCTGCGGCTGGAGGAGCTGGGAGACCAGCGTCACGCTCCCTTCAGACACATCTGCAGGCTCTGCTACAGGGTGCTGAGGCACTCCCAGCAGGACTACAGGAAAAATCAGGTTTGAAACCTGCCTGTTGCTTTCAGTGGCTTTGCTGTGGTGGTACAGGCAGCAAAAGATTGTGGGGTTGCTTGGTTTTACTCCCTCTAGTATTTTTGGTCGTTCTCAGAGGCTGCCTGTGGTGTGATCAGTGCCTGTTCCTAGGAGAATTTAAAAAAAACCAGTGGAACTTTCAAATCCAGGAGAATTATAAACTTTTTTTCACTCTGGTTTACTACAAGCTCCATTGAAAGTGGCTTAAAGCTGTTCATTTTTCTGTTGTAATTGTTAAAAGCAAACTGATATCACATGGGGATTAATACCTTGGTGGTGTCTAGCCTGGGAGGGAGGGAAAGAGGTGTCAAGGTTATTGGACATCACTTTACTCTGAGAAGAACAACTTCACAGAGTCACAGATTGTTAGGGGCTGGAAGGGACCTTGAGAGATCATTGAGTCCAACTGCCCTGGTGTAGGTCAGATAGGATTTAAAATTTAAATCCAGTTTGCTTCTTGAGATGTCGATATTGACAAAGATCTTACTGTTTTCTGTTACTGAGCGTTGTCTTAAATTCTGAGAAATAATCCCACCGCCTGCCTTTCTTCCTTCCCTCTGTGTTTTGAAGGAATACATTGCAAAGCAGTTTGGGTTCATGCAGAAGCAGATTGGATATGATGTCTTGGCTGAGGACACCATTACAGCGCTGCTTCACAACAACCGCAAGCTCCTGGAGAAGCACATCACAGCTGCAGAGATTGACACTTTTGTTAGTCTTGTGAGGAAAAATAGGGAGCCCAGGTAAGATCTAAGGTTCTGAGTCTCCCATTGCCCTTCTTCTCTCGGCTCTGAGAAAAACCTGCACCTGCCAACTTGCTGGTAAGGAAGCACAGCTCGTTCACTTCTTTTTTTGGCACTCGCCATAATTCTCCCTCGGGCAGCAGTCTAGCTCTGCAATGGTAAGATGGAGTTCTCAGTGTTTTCTTTCTGAAATGTAGGTTGCTTCAGTCTAGATCTCAGCAGGGACTGATACCCTTTTGGCTCGTGTTTTCCAACAGGTTTTTGGATTACCTCTCAGATCTCTGCGTTTCCATGAACAAATCTATCCCAGTGACACAGGAGCTGATTTGTAAAGCGGTGCTGAACCCAGCCAATGCAGACATTCTCATTGAAACTAAGTGAGTTGATGCCTTTAAAGATGCTCTTCCTAGTGTGAAACAGAAGGAAGGTAATTCAAAGCTGCAAGCACTGCTGGCACCTCTAGGGAAAGCAGTTACGTATGTGTGGAGTCCTCTTCAAACACAGAGGGAAGGGGATGGATGGCAGCAGACGTCTGCCATATGCAGTCACAGACAGAAACCATTCAGATATCTCACATTTGCTCAAAGCAGACAGACTTTGCAGGAAAGGTGTGCAGGGTCCTCCCCTGGCCCTCAGCCTTTCCTCCATAAGCTGTCCCCACAAAGCACTTCTTGGGTGCCTGCTCCCCGAGCTCAGCCTGAAGCAAAGCAGAAGCTGAGGCATCTCTGCTCATTCATTTCTCCCTCTGTGGTTAGGATTGTGGCTTCCAGCATCATAGCAGGGACCAAATCCCAATTACCTTTCAAAAAGATGGGTTTATTTGATACGTGGAGTAGGGCACAGATATCATAATACTGTAAAAGGGAAGCAAGTCTTGGTCAAGTAGTACTGAAAAAACACAAGGGTGAGAGTATGCTATCACAGTTAATTCTCTTCATGAAGTCATAAGGACTTTGTTCTTTCTGCCAGCCCCTAAAATTTGCTCCATCCTTTATTTGTTCTGATAGTGTATCTTTTCTTGGCTATTCAATTTGCCTTTTTTTTAGATGTATGATCCTTTTTTTTGGCTGGAAAGCTGAAAGTCCCCAAAGCCTTTTTAGTTTAGTAGCTGATATATTTCTAATTATTCCACCATGTAAGCAGAAAGAAATTCTCAATAACTTGGAATTTATCCAATACAGAAGTAATTGATTTTTAGTTACTTTTGTTTACCAAATCCTTTCCTAGTCCATTGGATGATCTTTGAACCAGGTGTCCTATAAAGATGTTTTTGAAAGTCAGTCAGACATGCCTTTAATTCCCTTGTTTCTTTATCTTCCTTAACTGAATGGAGCTGAAATGTTGGTCTGGTAAAGGCAGGATGTAAAACTGACAGTATAATTCTAATCTAATGCATTTAAAAGTAAACCACATGTTTTATGTAGAAAACTGCTCCTGCTGAAAGAGTGAGATGCTCTGTTTCTGCTTTGCAGAGTTAAGGAATAAAATTTCTGTTTTCTGAACGCAGGTGAAATGATAAAATCAGTTCCTTCTCCAACAGCAGCACATTTCAGCAAGCGTCTTAAATGTTCTGAGAGATCTCCCTGGGTCTTGGCAAGGTGCAGTCTAACCTGACTTCCCTCTGGCAGGCTGGTCCTCTCTCGGTTCGAGTTTGAGGAAGTGTCAAGTGGAGAAAATGCCTTGGAAGTTGGAGAAGATGAGGAAGAAGTGTGGCTGTTCTGGAGAGACAGTAACAAGGAGATCCGCAGTAAGAGTATCCGAGAGCTGGCTCAGGATGCCAAGGAAGGGCAGAAGGAGGATCGGGATGTGCTCAGCTACTACAGGTTAACACCACTTGGCTGCCTGGCCAAGTCCATCAGGGCTGTGTGGAGAAGCCTCTGCTATACAGGCTGCAGTGGGTTTGGGAGAAAGGATCCTGGGTTTATGGACAGAGCAGCTGTGAGGGAGTGAGGATGGAGGCTCCTTGAAGTGAGAGCTAAATGCACAAAGCTGTTCATGGTGGGCAATCTGATTACCAGCATTAGCAAGGTTAAACTGATTTTCAAAGAAATGGTTGAGGCTTGGAGTGCACTGAATTTGCACAACACTTAATGGCTGTGTTTCTGTTTGGGTCCCTGATAAGTGAGTGCCAGGAGAAGGCTGGGTGTTAACCCCTCAGATGTATTCTGATGGTAGCTGGGGTGAACAGCTGCTTGTGATAAGAGCAGGATCTGAGCATGCAGATGTTCTGCTTTTGATTTTAAAGAAGTCACTGCTCTTTTCTCTGCTTTCTAAACTTCCCTCTAAGCTCAAAGACTTTACTGATCCTGTTGTTCTCAGCAGGACAATGTACAAAGTTATGAAAATGCCAGAAGGTGGGTTTGATTAATGTGCAGTGCTCTTTTGTAGGGCTCAGGGTCTGCTCTTAGCAGTGTCTAACATGAAGCAATCTTTCCAGATGACTTGACAAGACACCAAGTTCTTGGCATAGTGTAAGATCAGGTTTCAGCCCAGACCAAATTCTTGTGTCTGGGTTACAAACTCTTGAGAGCAGATTGATGGACTCAATTGTGGTGATGCAGGAAGTACAACTAGATTTTTTTTTTTTAATACCAACCTTATTTCCATTATCTCTTCCACTGAAATGGTTCATGCATTAGACTTCCTAAGACATGATTTTATTTGAGCCTATTGGAGGAGTGAGCTCAAAAGGAGAACTTCTGCATATATTTTAAAAAAAAAAAAGCTCTATAAATATACCTGCTTTCAAAATAGATTTTTCTTCCAGTTGCTTTTAAATAGAATTGATAGTGTTAATTATTTTGAGTCTGCATTATAGACACAAGGGTTTAGGATATGGTTTGGTCAAGTTCCCATAAGGAGTGCTGAGAGTGACAAGGAGTCTGTTTTCAATTAAATTTTAATTTCTGTAGGAAACTCCACAGTTGACACTGTTCAGCACAAGCCTGTATGCACACTCATAAGGGCTGGACATGGACTTAGTGACTGAAGGTTAATTATCAGTCTGAATGTGCATAACTTAAATGCCAGTTACTTGCTTTTAGTTTATGTACTGAAAAGCTTAGGAATTAGGTTCAGTTTTTCTCTACTAGTTCTTGTACTGAAGGGGAGCAGAGCTCAGTAGTTGTTTAATTAGGTACTTAATTCTTAATGATTCTGTAGTCCATTTGTGAGGTTGCTGCAGTGGCAGCTGTGTCTGCAGCACCAATATGAAGGGTTTGGTCTTCCACAGTATTTAGGCTGAGCTGCCTTAAGTGTCCTTTGGGTTCTTCTGTAGCTTTCATAAACAGCATTTCTTACTTCTGTGTGGTTAACAGGAAAATAGACTACTCCTTTTATTCTAGTCTTCCACTATGTTCTTTTTACTGTACATGTCACTTGATAAGTACTTTTTCCACTAAAACTATTTGCTATGTTACTGCAAAACACAAGATGCATTCTTTTAACACGTATAAGAGTAAATCAGTGCTATGCCCAGGGGACATTCTGGATTTTAAAGTGTAAGCTTTATGTATTTTTTTCCCCCCTAAAGATACCAGCTAAACCTCTTTGCTAGAATGTGCCTTGATCGACAGTACTTGGCCATCAATGAAATATCTGGGCAGCTGGATGTGGACCTCATCCTGCGGTGCATGTCTGATGAGAACTTGCCCTATGACCTGAGGGCATCTTTCTGCAGGCTGATGCTTCACATGCACGTTGATCGTGACCCCCAGGAACAAGTCACCCCAGTGAAGTATGCTCGTCTCTGGTCTGAAATACCTTCTGAGATTGCTATTGATGAGTAAGTACTTGCTGGAATGGTGTGGGAAAGGAAATTACAGCACTCTTGGTTTTTAAAACAAAGCCAGATCAATCCTACAGCTGGTATTTTTAATAGCATTTCTGTTTAAAAATAACTTTTAAAAAGCATTACAAATTTTTTTTTTTAACATTCAAACCCTGTGTTTCATTTGCCTGGAGTGGCTGCTGTTGAGAAGCTTTCTGAGAACAACCCAACCTTCCTGTATGTGCTCAGTGGGGGTTTGTGCCCAGAACACAGAGGGATGGGCTGTCTGGTTTGGGGGATGGGACCTGGCCCTGGGGAGGGAAAGCAAGGAAGAACTATTTGATTTTTCCTCCTGCCTTCCTTGATGAGAAAACAGACTCTTGAGGGCAGGTTGTCCATGTGGTTCACACAATCAAAAGCAAGAACAAAGGAACAGACACTGAAACAAGTGATGTGCTGGAGACACAGGTGTGTTCCTAAACCTAGTATGGAAACTATGGAATAGACTCTTGATTATGGTAAAAAGGCCATACAAACCCCCAGCTAGGCTGCAGACCTGATGTCTTGGCCATGGACTTGCATTAACTCTTTGTGGTACAACTAATTAAAATTTACAGCACTTCAGCTGTTCAGAACTCCGTTCTTTTTGTTAGAGAAAATGAACACTTATTTGTGTTAGGTGTTAGGAATCTGAGTCTTGTCAGTGTTAGTGCTGGTGTTTAGTGGTTTCTTCTTTTTCCTTCCCTTTCCTCCTTGCTAACTGAGTTTTCTTTGCTGAGAAGAGAGATCAGTGGCTCATGTTCAACTTCAGGTGCCAAAGCAGAAAACCAAATGGCTTCAGCTCTGGCAGAGGCTGAGCAGTGAGACGTGATCACAGAGACAAACAAAAGTAGTTAGTGGAAGGTGGTGAGGATTGGTTTTTTTCTTGGATACTCTCTGCGTACCCTGAGAAACAAATCTAGAATTTGTATTAAGAAAACTGATGTCTACTTTGCATATATGTTGGGTTTATTTGGAGGGAAACAGCATCCTCAGTCAGCATCTCTTGGCCACATCCGTTTGCCTCAGTGCTGTAAAGATCTTGTAATTGTTTCCACTAAAATAATAAGGGTTTCTTTTGTTATTTATTGGGACAAAATTATCTTTTTTTGTTTTCCTCAGAAGTTTTAAAATAGTGCAAAATGAGCATATGGGATAAAACAGCAAAAGCCAGGAAATTATGGTGTCAGCTTCCTGACTCTCTTGCTTGGATAGATTATTTAACTGTGTTTAACTTTACTTAGATTTTGACAAACCAATGAAAAACTGTGTCTGGAGAAGAGAGCCCTGTCAATTTGCATGCTAACTTTTGTGTTTTGTTTTGTTTTGTTTTTTCCTCTTCAGCTATGATAGCAGTGGAACTTCCAAAGATGAAATTAAGGAGAGATTTGCACAAACAATGGAATTTGTAGAGGAATATTTAAGAGATGTGGTGTGTCAGAGGTTCCCTTTCTCTGATAAGGAGAAAAATAAGCTCACTTTTGAGGTAGTTATCCAGTTCTGATTTTATGCTTGCTTTTATTTTTGGGGTAATGTTGGTACTTTTTCCAATACCAGATAGACTGACAAGTAATTAATGATTGCTGAGCCTCAGCAGCCTCTTGCTTTCCACTGTGCTTTTTCTCCCCATGCAACAACACCACTGAAGTTTGTGAGAGTTTGCAATGCTGGTTCATGAAATACAATTACTGAATGTGAGCTTCTGTCTCAGATTTGCAGCAGCCCTGTTTACCTTTTGTGCTGTCATTGTTATTGCAAAGTCAATCTCTGCTGGAATACATATTCTGGAAAACTAAATAATATTTCTGCATGCACAGAGAGTCTCTAGAGTTTACAGGATTACTCAGGAAGGAAACAATACAGTGTCCTTTGACTTACTGACCTATTAAAATAGTCTGTGCAAAGAAAATGTAATAATATTCCCTAAATAACCATTAATTTAAGATGTGAGATTTAAAAAAGATAATGATTTGAGGGAATGTACTTCAGCTAATGGGGCTCTGTTAAATGTTTGCACTATATGTGCAATTCTTATGGGTGAATCTTGAAGCAGTGCATGTGGAGGGCTTGTGGGGAAATTCTGTAACTTGGTAAGAGTAAGGTAGAACCATAAAAAGCATCTGGATGTTCCCTCTAGTCTTGGCCTCTGTTGCCTTTTCTGAAATGAAAATAATATGGTATGATTTTGTAGCTATAGAGTATCAGTTGAATGTGCAAACTCTTACTCCAGGCACTGCAGTGTTTGTAGGCAAATAGAAACCTTTCTGATAAAATGCAGAACTGGAGATTCATGTGCAGTTATCAGGTATCATGGTAGGAACAGGACTCATAGCCAGGCTCTTGATCTGCTCACTGTGTTAAGACAACTTGACTGTGACAGCTAAATGAGTAATATTAATGGGGCTTATTATTATTTTGGTAGGTTGTCAACTTAGCCAGAAATCTGATATATTTTGGTTTCTACAACTTCTGTGACCTCCTCAGACTAACCAAAATCCTCCTTGCTATATTAGACTGTGTGCACATCACTACCATCTTCCCTATTACCAAGATGGCAAAAGGCGAGGAAAGTAAAGGTAAGGCTGGAAAACTCCTGGCAGAACAGAGCAGTCCCTGGGAGTTTCTTGTTCATCTCCAAATCTCCATGTGGGTTTGAAATGTTGTACTTTTTCTGTCTGTGGCTTGGCTGTACAGCAGAGTAATGCCTAGGATGAGAGAGGGAGAGGGCAGCTTTTTCCTTTTCCCTTTTTCCCTTTTTCCCTTTTTCCCTTTTCCCTTTTTCCCTTTTTCCCTTTTTCCCTTTTTCCCTTTTTCCCTTTTTCCCTTTTTCCCTTTTTCCCTTTTTCCCTTTTTCCCTTTTCCCTTTTTCCCTTTTTCCCTTTTTCCCTTTTTCCCTTTTTCCCTTTTTCCCTTTTCCCCTTTTCCCCTTTTCCCCTTTTCCCCTTTTCCCTTCCCTTTTCCCCTTTCCCCTTTTCCCCTTTTCCCCTTTCCCCTTTTCCCTTTCCCCTTTCCCCTTTTCCCCTTTTCCCCTTTTCCCCTTTTCCCCTTTCCCCTTTTCCCCTTTTCCCCTTTTCCCCTTTTCCCCTTTTCCCCTTTTCCCCTTTTCCCCTTTTCCCCTTTTCCCCTTTTCCCCTTTTCCCCTTTTCCCCTTTTCCCCTTTTCCCCTTTTCCCCTTTTCCCCTTTTCCCTTTTTCCCTTTTCCCTCCCCCTCCTTCTTTTCTCTTTTTTCCTCTTTCTTTTTCTTAAAGCAGTGCTTCTCTTGCCTTCCCTCTGTTCCAGGAATTCAGGTGCCCACCTGGCATTGTTTAATGTTAAGACAATTTCCCTTCATAGGCTGTGGAGGGGCCCTGCCCTGTTAATGCAGTCCCATTACACCAACATAACCTTCCCTGTTTGCCTGCCTCTCTGAAGGGAGCAATGTGATGAGATCAATCCATGGAGTTGGGGAGCTGATGACCCAGGTGGTGCTCAGAGGTGGTGGGTTCCTGCCCATGACTCCACTTGCTGCTGCTCCTGAGGGCAATGTCAAGCAGAGTGAACCAGAGAAAGAGGACATCCTGGTCATGGACACAAAGCTGAAGATCATCGAGATACTCCAGGTAGTAGCAACACAAAGTAGAGCAGCATCCTGTGCTGCCTGGGGTCTGAGCTTGGATCTGACAATGTGATGCCTTCACTGAAGCAGTTTTATAGAAATGAGTTTGCAGGAGACATCTGCATACTGACCAGGGATCTGTAAATATCTGCCTTGCTGAAGAGCTCATTTTTCACCTCTACTGCCTTAGCTGTGACTCCTGGTCTGCAGGGCTGCATTGTTAGTGCCCCAGGGAAGGGAAAGATACTTGACTTTTCCTCATACATCCATCAGCCAGAAGCGTGTTCACATTTGCCAGCCTTACTGTCTCTTTTCCCTCTGACATTTCTCACTTGTCCACTCCAAAGTCTTGCAAAGCAACAAGTTTTATCCCTTTTTCACTGCACTGCCTGGATCTAGAAGTTGCTGCAAACTTTTTGCCCTGAAATTCCTCTTCCCCCCCTGAGTGGAGGAGCCCCCTTTCTGCTCAGCAGCTTCCTGGGTGAGTTCCCAGAGGGCAGAAAGCTGCAGAAGCCTTGTAGGCTGAAGGGATGCTGAGCAGCAGGAGAGCCCTTCTGTGCCTGTGCCCCCAGGGGAGGCTTTGCTCAGAGCTGGGGGGGAGGTTATGCCCTTCCCCTCAGCAGCAGATGCAGCACCAAGGGGAAGCTTGATTCACTTCCTTCCATGGCTAATTTTAGTCTGAAACTGGGACTTCTCCTATGGCCTGGCATGTGCAATGGGATCTTTTACTGTGCCAGTATTCCCCCTCTTACCACGGCCTATTACAACTGGCATTTAGCATTTTTCATTAAATCTGAGGGAACTGAAAGGCTTCCTTGCATTGTACTGCTTTCCTCAAGAGGATGGAAGACCTCTGAGAAGGTGGTCCTTGGGATGCTGGAGGTTCTGGTGCCCCTGGCCAGTCCAGCAGCCAGGCTTTGGGCAGTTCCTGTTCAACTTTCCTGCATCACAGCACCCTGGGAGGACAGGATCTGTTGGATTCCTCCTGTTTTCAGCACAGAGACAGAAATGTTACTTTCCCTTCCTGGGGGTGAAGTGAGGATGCCAGAACCAGGCAGGAACAAAGGGTCTAAACTGCCAAAGTCTTCTTCTCAGAAGTATTTATTACTGTGTGCATATCATATGCTTGTTAAAATCACTGAAAAAAAAGTTTCAGAATTCTGGGGATTTTAAAAGAGCATTTGTGTACCTCTTCTCCAAGTTAAAGCCAGACCTTTACCATGTTAATCTTGCATGTTGGTAGCCCTGAATTATGTCAGTTGTACATGTAAATAGGCAAGTTATCTCAACATTGTTACTACCTCTGTATCATCAGTTTATTTTGAATGTGAGACTGGACTACAGAATCTCCTGCCTGCTTTGTATATTTAAACATGAATTTGATGAGAGCAATGCCCAGATGTCTGAATCACCCACTGGAAGCAGTAGCCAAGAAATGTCAGCAAATGTACCAGGTGAGTTCTTTTGCAAAGCACGAGTTTGTGTGGCTTAAGGAAGGCTCTTAACCTGAGAGATGCAAACTGGATAATTGATTCAGCTTCTTGCTTAGACATGGGGTTGGCCCTAGTGAAGCAGAGTACCTTGCTAGCAGCAGGAATAACAGAGCAGAGATCACTTCCATGTAACCCAAACAAACCCCAGGATTTATCTGTGCTTGCTCCTACTTGTTTCCAAGTGTTAAGAGTGACCAGGAGCCCAAGATACATCCTTGAAAAAAAAAATATCTGCAATGACACTGCCACGTGGGATCTGTCATCCACCTCAAATCTTTCCTGCTCGTGTTTCTGGGTGTGCAGAAAAAGGGTCCCTAAAGTAATCTGCCATCCTCCATCCCTTCCCTCTGGCCTGATGCTTCTACTCACCCAAATTTCTCTTTTCCAAAGGAACTGTAGGAAGGCAAGACCACTGGAGGTGTCTGTCTCAGTGCTGATAGACAAGGCTGTAAACTAAGCTGTTGAGGAGCTTATGTCCAGTGTTGCTCTTGATGGGAAGCAGGATGGCTAATGGAGTGGGTGGAGGGGGTGCTGTCAGTTGCTCTATCACTTTCCAAGGAAAAAAGTGTCCTGGAGTTGGGTCCTGTACCATGTAGGAATAACTGGAGTTTAAAAGTACAGCTTATTAGACATCAAACAGTTTTTTCTTCCTCATTTTGGGGACTGTATCTCTAGATGCAAAGGAGAAAGATAAGGAAAATGTGGTTTAGATGTGAAGCCTTCAAAGGGAGGAGACTGCTTCTTTTGATCTCACTTCAAAGGGGATGTGTTTACTTTTTTCTTGGGCTGCCTGTCCAGCAGCCTCTGGGGTGCCAGGGCCTTCAAAATTGGGCTGGTGGGGAGAGCAAGAGCTCTTTATGCAAGCTCAGCTTGGGAAGAAAAGGGGTAAACATTTTTGGTAAGGAGGCACAATCCTGATGCTCTGTTTCTGCTCCCCTTTGCAATTTTTTGTGAAGTATTGAGAGCTCAAAGTTTGACCATTTTTATTTTAGAACATTGGTCATTGGCCATGTGATGAAATGTACCTTGTGCTGAAAATTACAAAAACCTTCTTGTCTTTTGTCCCACGGGGATATTGCTGTTGGGTTTTTTTGTTTTACTTTAGAACTTCCCAGGGCTTAAGTTTGGTGTTTCCTGTGAGTGGCCCCTGTGAATAATACCAGGTCCCATCAGCATCTTGGAATAATGGTGGTGCAGTCTGAACTCAGGCAAGAGAGGAATAAGCCTGCATGTTGCTGAAATTATTATGCAGTTTAATTTGTGAGCTGAGAACAGGTTAATTTACTGTCTCATGTTATCTTAACAGGCTGCTCAGTAATCTCTGTGTTCCTTTCAGCTTGTTATGACCCCCTTGTTTACACCTACATCACCACTTACTGTTTCAAGTGGTTTTAGGCAGCAAAAGTACCTGTGCTGCCACTCTGACATACTGTATTTGTCTTGTTTGTTTTCTCAGGAGCCCTTGACTTTGAACATATTGAAGAACAAGCTGAGGGGATCTTTGGTGGAAGGAAAGTATCTCTTCACAGTGCTAATCCAGGGGTAGCTCAGGAGTCCCCAGGCTGCAGCCCCCAGGGTTGGTGCTGAAAACGAGGTGGTGACTGGGAAGGGACTGGGTGCAGCTGCCAGAGTTATCGAGGTTTCAGTTTCCTGAAATGCTTTTGATGCAGCTCAGAGCAGAATCTGCTTGGCTCACAAGCCCCAGATAAGGGACAGAGGTCCTTCAGCCAGGAAGATCTTCATGGGAGGGCTTCACTGGAGGAGGCAAAAGCCAAGTTGCAGGATTAGTCCATCTAAGCCAAATGCTGCGGTGAAATCTTGGGTGGAAAATCCTGTGTAGGAAAGGATTGGGTTTTCTACTGATAGATTTAGCCATCCTTTTTTTTTTTTTTTTTTTTTTTTTTTGTCTGATGCAGCATTAAACTGCACACGTAGGACAGAACAAAGCAAAGCAAGCTGTACCTTCCATGCCCCCCTTCTCTCTGGAGCAGCTTCTATCCTTGTCAAGTCACAGGACAGCAAGTCAGTGACAGACTCCAAATACTTCACCTTGTCCTTAAGCTGCTCAGAGCTGCAGTTTGCTGTAAAGCTAAGATAACTGCTTTCTTAAATGAAGAGAGAAGAGGAGACAGGGATTTGCTGACAGAATTAATGACCAGAATTTTTAATGTAAGCATGTAGGCTCAGTTGGAAGCAGAATATGGAAAAGATTCAGGGGGCACTGATAGGAAAAAGAAATGCAACATGAGTTTCTCGTGCTCAGAAAAGAGGTGCAGGGGACAGAGAGAGAAGAGGAGGCTTTCAAGTACTTGAGATAGCATTGCAACCTGCCTACAGAGGTAGGGTTTTATTTCATAAAGAGTGAGAAAGCTTAGTACCAGGAATATTCAAGGACTATTTGAGCAATAGGGTGAAACTGACATAAGGACAAATATTTTGGCATAGTTTGAGTTGGATAATGAGTTGGATAGTGTAAGCTGAGTGAACCATAATGAATGAGATTCTGGAAGAGCCTCCGTACTGACACCAAAAATCCCTGTGTGCCTTAGGCTAGCACTCGAGTTGATACATTTCCCTCTTTTTTAAAAGTAAGAAAAAAAGTTTTCTTGCCCCTGTGCTCTGGGCTTAGGACTCTGCTGGGCCATTCAGAGTAGTCCATGAGTTAACTCTCACACTCTGTTTTCAGTGAGGAGAATACCCCTCTGGATTTGGATGATCATGGTGGCAGGACATTCCTCAGGGTTTTGTTGCATTTAACGATGCATGATTATCCTCCTCTGGTGTCTGGGGCACTGCAGCTGCTGTTCAGGCACTTCAGCCAGAGACAAGAAGTCCTTCAGGCTTTCAAGCAGGTATGTGTGTGCATTAGGAGTGTTACTCCTCATCTGAATGGATATATGGCACCTAAAACCTATGGCTTTGTGCAACTAATGGATTGCATTCATCTAAGGTTCAACTGCTTGTCACCAGCCAAGATGTTGACAACTACAAGCAGATAAAGCAAGATTTGGACCAGCTGAGGTCAATTGTGGAAAAATCAGAACTTTGGGTGTACAAAGGCCAAGGTCCTGATGAGACTCTGGATGGAGTGCAAGGTGAAAATGAACACAAGAAAAAAGAGGTAATTAGGTTGTGTTTGTGCAAATTGATGTGTTAATGTTTTATGAAGAGGTCACATTTCTGGAAATGGTTACAAAACCCTCATCTTTGCAGCACAGTGCATAGCCTGGTGGGACTGTCCTGGTGGGACTGGTATTGCTTTTGGATTAAGGCAAGAATAAGAGGAGAACTTGAGCTGTTAATGCCAGTCAGCCTCAGGTGGAAGCTGTTCAGGATTAGCAGCCACTGAAGTGTCATCTTTAGGCTCCAGCAGAGCAGTTGGTTTGGGTTTGCACTGGTTCCTGAGTTGTCTGTTCAGCACTGACAAATTAATTGCATGGGTTTTGTCTGGTGAAAAGTACCTCAAACAATGTCAAGGCAGAGCTGAGAACTGTTCAGGTCATGCATTGGGATTGGGCACAATGATGATGTGACAGAAGAGAATGATGATGCTTTATCTGTACCTGATAATAAAGGACTTTCTTGGCATGCACATCTGGCTTAGAACTAATTAAACACTTTTTTCCTCCATGTGATTTGGAATCAAATAGAATAGAGTGGGTGAGGGAATTCAAGAACTTCTGAATGTTATGAGTGTTTATTTTTGGAAGTAAAAAAGTAATTTGCTTGTTGCTTTCTGTGTGTGTAGTGTTGTGAAGCACCTCTTGATAACTCTGCAGTGACAGTTTAATAATGGTAGAGTAATAACAGGCAGAGAAAGTAAAAAGTTTTTTAGGGTGAGACTTGATTACAGACAGAATGTGCCAAGCAAGGTAAAGGGCAGGAGGTTGCTGTCTCCAGGATCATCCCATCCTTACCTTATTTTATGTTTCAGAGGTCAATGTGACTTGACAGGATAATTATATGTATTTTTCTGAGGCTCAGAAGGCTGAAGGATGTCACTCCTTCCCAGAAAGAGAGCGGGCGCTATCCTAGAACGATATATCCTAGAACTGCCTTCATGAAGGCAGTAGTAGTATAAGCTACTAATAAATTGTCTGGTTTTATCCTCAGGAAGGTCACAGCAAGTCCCAAAAGCCTGAAAGTACTAGCAGCTACAACTACCGTGTAGTAAAAGAGGTAAAACTTTGCTTCTTGATAGTTAAATGGAAGTGTAAATGAGTAACACAGCTCTGGAGAGCTGCAGTCAGAGGGAGGCACCCAGGAAAGTCTGAGTCACTCTTCCATTGTGGAAACTATTTGCTGAGTAATAACATATCCCAACTTGAATGAGAAGCCAGGAGTATAATAAGCATTACATCTATACTCTTTCCTTAAGAATGGATTAGTGAGAAATGCCACGTTCTGCTGCTGTTTCAATGGTAACACAATATTTTTATTGTTAAAGGCTACGAAAGATGTAAGCAAGTGGAGAAGCTGTTTAATTTGTCTCGTCCTGAGTGCCTTGCACTTGAAACCACTGTGCTGTTGAAATTTAATTTAAAGTCTTGCTGTGGATGGTGCCCAGGCCAGTGTCTGCTTCCAATGCCTGTGCTGAGTGGCACAAGGCTGTGGTTGCTGCTGCGGCCCCGCAGGGATGGGGAGGGAGGTGGTGGCTGCTCCTCCAGGGGCAGCACACACCATCGTGTCCTTCTGCCCCCTCATTCCCTGGCACCTTTCAGTTCCAGCTAGGTCCTTTTGCACCTCTACTGCTGCTGCAGGAGCAACCAGACCTCAGCTCCTTGTCCTGGGACCCCAAATCCTGATTTTGCTGCCTAGAGCCGCTCTGGTCCGTGCCGCGCAGATCTGGTTTTTCAGTGTTGCTGCTCTCTGGGAGCCACCTGGTTGTGCTCTTGAACTAAACCCCAGAATTCCAGCCCTAAACCAGGTCTCTCCTGCAGATCCTGCTGCGGCTCAGCAAGCTGTGTGTGCAGGAGGGGATTTCGGTCCGGAAGAGCCGTAAGCAGCAGCAGCGCCTTCTGCGGAACATGGGAGCTCACGCGGTTGTGCTGGAGCTGCTGCAGATCCCTTATGAAAAGGTGGGGTTTCTGTGGGGCTCTCACTTCGTGGTGGATTGGTGATAAGCTCCTTTTATGGCTTTTAATAACCTCCTCTCCATCTTTGTGTTGGCTTCCCAAAGGCTGTTTTACAGGGAATCAGAGTCTGTGAAACCCCCGTGCTTCCAATGTACGAGGGAGGTTTAGGGAATGGTTTGTTTGAAGGGTTAAACACTATTTCCTGAGGCAGTGTTTGACCCTTATAGCTCAGTGTAAGGCTCAACTCTCAGCTTTTCACAGAGGGGATGTGTTTGTGTGTGCTGCCTGGAAGTTAAGCTGTGAGGGTGGCAGCAATTCCCTTGCTGTTGCTCCACAGTGGCTGGATGTCCTTGGGAAGATGAAGGGAGATGAAGGTGCTTGGTTCCCTGTGGGGTTTATCAGCAGCTTTGCCTTCTAGTTCCAGTTCTTCCCCAGTTTGAAAGTCTCAGACTGCCCCTGAGAAGTGGATCCCCCTCAGCTGGCTCCCCAGGCAGTGCTGTTCACTATCAGCCAAATCATGTCCCAGGGTCATCTCAGGGGTGCACTGTGTAGCCCACTTTTTCCTGCTGATGAAGCAGAGCCCAAGTTCATGTCTTGGCTGCCCATCAGTCACAGGTGACAGGTACTTATCACTGCATAGGTGAGGGACTTCATATTTTCCCTGTCACTCTCTGTGCCAAGCTGTACAGGTCTCTGAGAACCTGTAATTCTAGACAGTAGCTCTGATTAATGTTAAGCTAAGTCTCATGCTGGCTTGCTTCATGTTTTGTTAAAACAATCTGCAGCAAAAACACCCTCCAACACCCTTTCCCACCTTTCTGTCCTGTCCGTGTGCCTACGTCTGGGGCAGGCATCATGGAAGGGGTTTCATCTTTGGAAATACATGGAAGTCCTCAGAACCAAAGGCTGCCATTAATTTTCCACACTGTATTTTCTACCTTCAGTGGGCTGGGAATCCACACTGATGTCAGAGGAAAGGCACCAATTCCTGAGCTGTACTTGGAAGCATGCAAGTGGTGTGCGGATTCCAGTAAATATAAATTGGGCTTAACTGTAGCAACAATAACTTTCCATCTCTTCTCTGCCATGAGCTGCTTATCCGGTGGTGCTGAGATGCATTGCAGTGGAACATGGCAATTCTCCTGCCTAGCCCCAAGGTGATGATGTGTGGTTTGGCCACTGTGCTTGTATGTTCAGGAGTGTAAAACTGACTAAAGCACGTTGTTGGCAGGCTTGGGCATGGAGTGTGCAGTTTTAGAGAATAAACTACTGTAATTTCTATCATGGCCCTTATTTTTTATGAACTTTATAGCTGTGAAGCAGGCCAGACTCATCCCTGATATCTGTGAGCTGGGTGGAGGTTTGTTTTTCTTCGGAGTGTGAGAGAGAGACATGATGATTCCCTTGCAGAGCTGGAGCTGTGGCTTATCCAGTGCTCACCTGAAAATGAACTTTGAGATTCTTTTTAACCCCATCTTCTTTGTCATGCAATCACAGGCTGAAGACACCAGGATGCAGGAGATAATGAAGCTTGCACACGAGTTTTTACAGAACTTTTGTGCTGGGAACCAACAGAACCAGGCATTGCTGCACAAGCACATAAACCTGTTCCTTAACCCAGGGGTAAGAATTACATCATGCCATGATTTATTTCGAATTCTTTTTTTCTTTTTGAGTAAGAAAAGAGAATGGATTGTCCTTGGTGATTGCCTCTGGGCCTGTTCTGATGCAAGATTGGTTGAAGGGGTCACATTTTGTTTTCATTCTGAAGCCTCAAAACCTGGCAAGATCTGTTTATTTAGGATATTGTCAGTGTAGAAAGTTCAAGAGGCTGAAGTGGAATGAAAAGTAGGCTTAGAGAGGAGCTGTTGTGTTGAAAGATTAGGTCCTCGGAAATGTTCTTTTCAGTCCTGCCCCCTGCAGGAGTGTTGACTTTATCCTGACCTCTGTGTGGCTTTGGTGGTTTGTTTGTTTGCTAATTTCTTTCTCTCTTTCATCCCCTCCACTAGATTCTGGAAGCAGTAACAATGCAGCACATTTTCATGAACAACTTCCAGCTTTGCAGTGAGATTAATGAGCGGGTTGTTCAACACTTTGTCCACTGTATTGAAACACATGGCAGGAATGTTCAGTACATCAAGTTCCTGCAGACGATCGTCAAGGCGGAAGGAAAATTCATCAAGAAGTGCCAGGATATGGTAATGGCTGAGGTGAGAGCTGCAGGGATTTTGCAAGGTCTGAACAGAAGTTTTCACATACCATTTGGTGGAAATGACAAATTGATCCTCTCGCTTCTAGTGCTGCCAAGAAGCTGACAGCTCTCACAATGCAAAAGGAGTGTGCAGCTACCAGAAAGCACAGGCTTTTATGTGACCAAAAGCTTTCTGAGCTCCTCACCCAATGGGTGTAATGAGTGATCACTTGTTAGTGATACCCAAAAGTCACTTTCCAGGCTTGCACACAGCAACCCGTGGGTGAGCTTATTGAAACAAGGGAGCCTTTCTCTAGTAAAACTGCCCAGAAGAGAAATAGTTTCAAGGTCACTTATGCAGAAGGAAAATTTTACCACAATAGTATTTTGATGGGAATTTCTTATCTTACCAAGACCTTCATATTCAGCTGTCTAAGTCTGAGGGTCTTCAGAAGCTTAGGTTCATAAACTGGGGTGTCAGGATAGAAGGGAGAGAGGAGAGAAGGGTGAATAAATCCTTTTAAGGTGAATATTTCGCTTCGTTTGACAACATATGTGCAGATCTGATGGGATTATTATTGGGGGATTCTTTATTGGCCTCCTCAGCAGGGGGAGCCCAAGGATCAGATTTGTCAGGCTCTGGCTTTGCTGTGTCAGTCCTGGGAGACTGATCTTTGTGTACACTATTTCGGAGTTCAGAATTTTTTTTTTTGTGAGTTTCTCAACATGGAATCAAGTTTGCAAGGTGCAAAAGAGCAGGTGGCTTCCACAGGGGTCAGCAGCTGCTTGAGAAGAAAGGGTTGCCTTAGGGGTTGGCTTCTGTTTTATCTACCTGTTTGTCACAAACCCTGTGGGAGGATGGTCCCAAATCCCTCCAGCTCCATCCTCAGAAGCACCCAGCTTGGAGCAGGTCTCTGTTTGCTCATTCCCCTTCCTCTCCCAGAGTCACAGGAGGGCAGAGCTGCTCTGGAGACATGGCCATCTGGGTCCCAAATGTGAAGCCAATAGAAATCTTCAGTGTGTGACTTAATATGTCACTTGGTAGCCTTGGAAAATTGATGGTGTTTGTTCAGAAGGGTGGAATGGCTGAGCCCTGCAGTCCTCCCATCCGGCATGGCCCTGGGGCCTTCCCTTCCTCTGAACCAAACGGGGTGGCTGCAGGGGCTGAGGAGTCAGCTGAGGCAATGTACAGGGAATAAAAAAGCACAATGGAAAGTCACAAGCTTCTTGGCACAACTTCTGTCTAAGCAGGCAGTGGGGCTGGCTTTGAAGTTCTGCAGCAGTTCAGAAGTGGTAAATTCTTTAAGAGAAAATGTCATACTCCAGCCCTGGATCCCACGAAGGGAGGGCAAGAGGAATGCCCAGCTGACTTGGTGGGCTGCACTCCTTTTAAGTGTCTAAAGAGAAGCTAATTGGGGTTTGCAGTGGAACAGCCCACAGCCCAGGGGGGGATGCTGCAGGGAGATGCCTGGGCTTTGATCTGCTGATGGAATATTTTTCTTTCTCGGTAGCTGGTGAACTCAGGAGAAGATGTCCTGGTGTTTTACAACGACAGAGCCTCCTTCCAGACTTTGGTGCAAATGATGAGATCAGAGAGGGATCGGATGGATGAAAACAGCCCCCTGATGTACCACATCCACTTAGTAGAACTGCTTGCTGTCTGCACAGAGGGCAAAAACGTCTACACAGAAATAAAATGCAACTCCCTCCTTCCCCTGGATGACATTGTTAGGGTAGTAACCCATGAGGATTGCATACCTGAGGTGAGGGCTGCTTGGAGGCACTGGCCTCTATCTATTTGAAACGTGCTGGGTTGGGGTGAGGGAGCTTTGGTACTGCTGAGTCTGGGCTGGGAAAGGTCCTGGGGCAGGTGGACAGTGAGCTGGGTAACTGGATTCCTTCCCTGGTTTTGCTGTCAGCAACCCCACTGCATGGTTGGTTAAGTTAAATCCTTTTATGCTTCTTTCCTTGCCCTTAAAACGGGGCTGTGATAATGTACATGCTTGTTTTATAGGGTTCTTGAGGCAGAGGGGTTTATGGAGTGTGCTGCTAACCTTGAGCAGATGGTTCTGCAGAACTGGAAATTATTATTACGCTGACGTTTTGTCTACAGTAATCCTTGTGTTTTTTTATTGGATGGTGTCTTGCTATTCATGGCATTAAATTTCACCAGTGATTAAATAAAAGGAAGAGGTAGAATTACACATTATTTATATAGCTGTTCTAATGTGACAGTATATTCATTCATAATGCCATGCAGCTTCTTATTTTTTAACAGCAATTTTTTTCCCCTCTACTTTTAGGTCAAAATTGCATACATCAACTTCTTGAATCATTGCTATGTGGACACAGAAGTAGAAATGAAAGAGATTTACACAAGTAATCATATGTGGAAGCTGTTTGAGAACTTCTTGGTTGACATCTGTCGGGTAATGATTTTGGCATCTAGGGACAGAATTAATAAAGCTTAAATGACCTTATTTAATAGTACAGAGTAGGAAAAATAAGACAGAACAGTGCAACACAAAATACTGTGTTCCTTCAAATTTATATATGTCTTTTCCCTGTGCCTGTGGATTCCATTAGTCATATTCCATGGAACACATTAATATTTTCCTTTTCAAGAGGAAAAAAAACCCCAAACAACCCAAGCCCCAAGAAAACTCAGCAAAGCCCCACGCCCTGCTCTTTTGTCTAACGCCTTCTTCTGTTCTGCCACCTGGCTTGCTTATTCTGGCCAGAGCAGTGAGCTCCTTCCCAAGCAATAGTCAACAATTTTTGGCAGGTCAGGACAAATTTTTTCCAAGCTTGGCATTTGGTTGGCCATGTGGCTTTTTGCCTTGGGATTCCAAGTATTTCCCCATACGAAAGCATTACACCTCAGCCCCCCCCCTTCCCTACTTTCTTTCCTCTGAGGCACTCTGGGGTTTTTTTTCCTTTCCTCCTAAACATGCCATGTGCCAGCAGTACCTGTGCTGGGCTTCTGCTTGTGTGTCTGCTGGAAATCCAGCAATCCAAGTGTCACAAGTATTGTTGTGGCAGGGAATTGCTTTGCCCAGAACAGTGTGAAATCAAGAATTCCAGTCTGTAACACTTATTAATCTGCCTTGGTTGAGCTGTTTCTGACCTAAGAATGAATTTCTTGCAGGCTTGTAACAACACCAGTGACAGGAAGCATGCTGACTCCATCCTGGAGAAGTATGTTACAGAAATAGTGATGAGCATTGTCACCACTTTCTTCAGCTCCCCCTTCTCTGATCAGAGCACTACTTTGCAGGTAGGAAAATGCAGAGAGACAGAGAAGTATAAAATATGCTGTAAATATGACTATTTTCATTCCACTTCGTTTCCATTTGCCAGTTAAAAAGCAGCACAAGTAGAAGTGTTTTGTCATGGAGGAGCAGACAGGTATTCTTTGTGACCAGGATTTCCTTTTGCTGTAAAAGTGGAAAGATTTCTAGATCATGGTACAATTTGTTTCTAGAGAAGCTGAAGTGTCATGTCCCTTCATTAGCAGCTTCCACTCAGTATTACTCCCCAGATGACATGGGTCTTCTGGATACAGTTCCTTTGGATCTGGTTTTCTCTTTGCAGCCTTAGATCAGAGTACAGGATGCTGTGGGCAGGTGTAAGAGACCAAAGAGGCAATTTTTCCCAGTGACAGCTTGGCATGCCAGCTCTCCAGCAGTGGGAAAGCAGTAGCATGGCAGCAAGGAGTTCTTCAGAGGGCTGTGAAGAAATAAGATAGAGTTTGGGTGGCAGGCTTTCCAGACAGGAGAAGGAGATGTTGCATTTCAGAAGGTTCAAAGGTGATTGCTTAGAGAAAGCATGTTTTTATTGGAATATTCTAATTTCCCTTAAAACCAAAACACTGCCAAAAACTCTTGTGTGTTTTATGAAGTAGTTTTTGTCTTGTTCAATAGCTGGGGAATTGTGGAGGAGCTTGGAACACTCGTGCAGTGGCAGCAGGTAGGAGATTTCCACTGCAGAAGAGCAGTGTCAGGATATTGCCCTAATATTTGTGTTTCAGCACAAAGATAACATCGTTCATGTGTTCATAAATAACTTTTGGGGAGGAGTGTGGGTGGAGTGGTCAGGTGCCTGGCAGGTCTGTCAGAACGTGGTAATTGTTGAAACTTGATGCAACCTCATGGAGCTAAAGGCAGATGTTCACAGGGCAAACTCCAGGTTTGTAATTGAGTGCAACTGGTGGCAGGTGAGGAGACATCTGCTTCCCAAAAGTGGCCATAAAGGGCATCTGGAAAGTTGATGCTTCAGTCCCTCATCAAAAGAACTCATGCTAATCATGGGGTGGTGCCTGGGGGCTGCAGTGCTGGGGTGTTGCTGCTTTTCCCCCATTGCCAGCATCTCTGGGGCTGCCAGTCTGCTGCCTTCAGTCAGGATGTGTATTTGAGCCCTGTCTGGGTGACCAGGGGCCAGCCCGATCCTACCAACTGCTGAGAACTCAGCACAGCCTTACTTCTCATGGCCTTGGAGAGCCCTCCATCCTCAGACAGAGGAGGGTTCTGCCTGACTCACCCAACTCAGAGCAGTCCAGCACTTGCTTCTCGTGTGACTTCAAAATGCCAGCCCCTGCTGTGGTGTCAGCCTCAGTGCCAGTTTGTCAAGACTTCATCAAAATCAAATGAGAAACTGGGATCAAGTTAGCCTTGTGCCCCAGGGCCCTGCCCTTCTCCCTTCTCTGTCATGCTTGTAGTTGTCATCTCTGAGTGTACAGCACTTGAATACACTTCCTTACCATCATATTTTAACCATCTGTTGATTTTATTTGTCAGCAGCTTTTCTTTAGTTTCTCAATCATTCCCTTTGTATAGCAGGATGAAGTAACTTCTTTCACCCCTCTTTTCCTATCACAGTTGATAGCTCTGTTTTATCCCAGATTCATCTTTCCTGTACATCTTTAAGTTAAAAGTTCTATTCCTCCCTCTTTTTCTGCCTGCCATGACCCAGGGATCTCCCCTTGGAGGAGCACAGCCCATGGGACCCCTGGCTCTGAGCATCTCTCCTCTGGGTGGGGTTTTTCCCTCCCATCTGAGCTGCTGCTGGGCGTTCTGGTGCCACTGTGTCCCAAGGCACGGGGCTGCTGCCACTCTCCTTTCTGTTGCCTTCAGATTCAGTCCCTCCCTGTCCTTCCTGCTGCACCTTGTCATCTCCTTTCTTCCCAAGTAAGCCTCCTCTTGGCTCATGATCTTTCATGTTAGGACTTGTTCTGCTCGATTGTACCTCCTTTGAGTCAGGACCAGCTTTGCTTGTTCAAGGAACACCTTGTGCAGCTGTCAGGCAGTTCAAATAATATGAAATGAGGAGAACATAAATATGTCTTTCCAAAGAACAGCTTTCCAAAACTTTTCCTCTTTACCAAGCACTGTTTAGCCTGTTTGGCCTCCAAAGGGTGCTGCTGCCCAAGGCTTTTCCTCAGAATTGGAGTTGGAGGCAAGGTGAACATGGAGTAAATTTCTTATTTGATTTATGGACCTAGTTTAAGCAAATGTCTTTGAAGCTTTTTAAGACCAAAGAGCCTTTAAACACGAACTGAAAGGAATACGTGGGTGGCTGAAATCCAAAAGTGAAGGTATTTTCAGTGCCCTTGGAGAATACTCTGGCCTGCCATGTCTTTGGTGTTTGGCTTATTTCTAGAAAGGATAATAGCTATTGGCTGCTTAGTGAGTTTTGTTTCTTGAATTTTGCTTCTCCTTTTGTTTATTTACTAATGGTGTTATGTGATGAATTGATCTAATAAATTTACTTATCTGATAAGTTTGGCTTTTTCATCTAACTCCACTTTTTTCTCACAAACAGGTGTTAATCTTGACCAAAATAAAAGAGGTATTTTTTCAGTAGTTCCTGAGTCTTGTGGGCTTTTCACTGTGGTGTAGTTCACTTAGTTGATAGACTACATAGCTAGTAGGCACAGTGACATGGGGCATTCCCTCTTGGTGTAGCTTCATTTGGAATATTTAAAATACTCTTATCTCTGCAGGGAAAATTATGTTTTGTTCTAATTACTGTACAAGGCCTAACAGGGAGGTTTTGTCTATATTTATGGGATGTTGCAAAGATGAAAGAGCAGAGGTTGTGTGTGTGTGTGTGTGTGTGTGTGTGTGTGTGTGTGTGTGAGCACCTCACCCATCTGTAGTAGAAAATCACCTTGCAACCTGTGGGGCTACCAACCACACCTGACTTCTGGCTGATCCACAGCAGCTCTGGTGCTTACCACTAACTACTACCTGTGTTTGAAGCAACAAACACACAGCTGGTTTCTGCAGTAAATTAAATAGCAGCTAATAAGACTTGAAGTGATGAGTTTTCAACTCTGGAGCTCTACTGCCCTTTAGCCAAGAGCAGAGTCCCAGCTGGGACTACTGAGTCAGCTCCTGGTCAAGGCTGGAAGAAGAATCCCCGTGTGCCAGGTTTGCTGATAGCTCTGATTAAACAGATGAAGATGACTGCTTATTTCCTCTGCTTAGTCAGGCTTCAATTACTTGAGGCTTCAAGCTTTAGAAACTGTCTGCTTAGTGTTTCCATCCCAGCCTTCCTTCCCACCCTTCCCATTCAGCTGCTGATTGTGTGGCTGATAGGCTGGCTCCAGCACCAGGCTGCCTGGGGAGTGGATGCAGAGCACTTAGAAATGACTTGGTGTGCAGAGAGCCCTGGGAACTGCTGTTGCCTCAGGTTGATGCTGATGATTCTCAGTGTGACCCGATGAGCTTGATTTATTTATTTTTTCTCTTCTTTAACCCTGTGTTGTAGACTCGTCAGCCCGTGTTTGTGCAGCTGCTGCAGGGGGTGTTCAGGGTGTACCACTGCAACTGGCTGATGCCCAGCCAAAAGGCATCTGTGGAAAGCTGCATTCGGGTCCTCTCAGATGTAGGTAAGAGATGGATGTAGCCAGAGCTAACTGCTGCAAACTTGGTCATCCAATTTGCTGCTTACGTCTTATCCTTTTCAAAAAACCAAGTGCAGTTCACTCCCTGCAGGTGGTGCCTGCAGCTAACTCAGAGCTGAGGCACAGAACCAGGCCAGAGCTGGGCTGATGTATTGTCAGGGTTGAGCAATAGGTGTTGTCACTGTAACCTGAAGAGCTTTCTCTGTTTAACCTCAAAACTCTGCACTCCTGTTGATCTGCAGCAGGGAAATAGTTTTGTGCCACTCCTCCTGGTAATTTGCTCCACTTTTAGTAGCAAGAAGAGTAATTTGTACTGGATATTGAGGCCAAATTTAGTTGGGAAGGTGTAGACGTGCCTTAGCAGGAGATGCTGGCAATGTGTGTGTGTAAGGACAGATTCCTATCCCCAGGTTTTAATGACAGTAAACAGCTCAAAGACAGCAAAGCTTTTAAACAGAAGCCTGACCCATTGCACAGGGACCACACATTGTTTGATGCCCATGGGGGTTGTAGGAGGAGCTGCAAGTAGAGGTCCTCTTGTCCTTGCATTGCAGTAACACACAGACTGGAGGAGTCAACTCCTACCAACTTTTCTTGTTGCAGCAAAGAGCCGTGCGATTGCAATTCCTGTCGACTTGGACAGTCAGGTCAACAATCTCTTCCTGAAATCTCACAACATTGTCCAGAAGACTGCAATGAACTGGAGAATGACAGCAAGGAATGCTGCCCGCAGGGACTCGGTGCTCGCTGCCTCCAGGGACTACAGGAACATCATTGAGAGACTGCAGGTGACTGCACAGCACCTCTGCCTCCTCTGGTGGGCCCAGGCCCACCCAAAAGGAGGCAATTATCAAGTAGAAAAACATTTGGGAATTAATTAGTCAAAATGCCACATAGTAATCAAGTTAGGTGATGCAGAATATAATGGTACTGTTTATAAAATCAAATATAAACCATTGGATTGGGACAACTTGCACAACTCCTGGCTTGGGAAGTCCTCATCCCAGGAGATGCTGGTATTTGAAGGTAGGGATACTAGAAGTCACTGGGGATATTTATTTGGTAAGAGAGGGCTTTTTGACCATCATAGCCTTCCAAACCCCTCCAGTGCTTTGGTCCTTGTACACTGAAACTCTCAGCAGGTGCCATTGCCCTGCCTGGAAACCTTGTCAGAGCTTAAAATAGAGATGTATCCCTTCCTTCTGAACCACTGGCAGTCACAGTCACTCCCTGATGAGGCAAAAGGTGTGCAGTCCCAGGCTGGTTTTGCTAAAAAGACTATTTAAACTTAATGCTTTGTGTTAGTAATAAGGGTTGATGTATTATGGTTGTATTCTGTGTTCAGATCTGCAGAGAGTTTAATCAGGCCTTTTCTATACCAAATGAAATTCATCATCTTGCATGAAACCTTTAGCTTTTGAAGATTCATTCTCTGGTCAAAAGCTTTTTCTGGCAAACAGTTCTGTAAACTTATATTAACATGGAAACACTGCCCAGCCCACTCTCACTGAAACAGTTTCTCCCTTTTTACCCATTCCTGCCTAGTTGTCCATTTCAATTTGATTAAACTTTCTCTATGGCTTCATAGGTATCTCAATATTTGCTGCTTATTTGAATACTAAGATAAGTACTGTTTCATTTTTAGGGTAGCTACAGCTTTCCAAACATTGAGAAAAAGGGGAATAATTTTATTTTAGCATGATTTTAACCGTAGCACTTTTTTTTTTGTCAGTTTGTGTAAGCATGAATAGCCTGATCTTTATCACAGAGTTTCAGTGCAGCTGTGAATCTGCATTTTTCTCTTTTCTCCTGTATCAACAAGAGCACCTGGAAAATCAGGGCTTCTGTTCTAAGGATACCATTAAAAAGCAGAACCGAGCATCTTCTCTGACCAAGTTCTGCAGTCTGCCATCTAGTCCAGCCAAGCAGGACAAAACCTCACTGTCCTGTCCCTCTCTGGCAGGTTTTGAAATGGATTTGCTGATAAGTGTAGATGTGTTCCTTGCTTGTTTCAAGCCTTGCTGTGGTTGTGTTGCAGGACATCGTGTCAGCCCTCGAGGATCGCCTCCGCCCTCTGGTCCAGGCAGAGCTGTCTGTGCTGGTGGATGTGCTGCACAGGCCTGAGCTGCTCTTCCCAGAGAACACAGATGCCAGGAGGAAATGTGAAAGTGGAGGTTTCATTTGCAAGTAAGTTGTTTCCAAGTCTGACTTCTTGGGAGGGGGTTTATGTTTTGCTTTCACCCCGCTTTTCCCCTGCCCTGTGGAACCCTGCCCTCCCACCCAGCTTTGTAAATATTTTACATGCTTTGAAATAGGTGCAGGGTCTTGTGGTGTGGTAGGTACAATTTGTCCTTAGAGGGAGGAGGAAAAAGCCTCACAAAAGTTCTTGAGGTGTGGGGAGAGACTGCTTGATAGGCTGACAGCCAGGGATTAAAATTTTCTGTATTTGGTGCAGTGCTGTGAACAGTGGTAAAAAAACTTTGAGCTGATCAATGTTATTCCCTCCCTGCCTTCAGCCCTGGGAATGTTTGCAAGGTACTTGGTCTTGTAGGACTTTGTGCTGGGCAAGAATGTCAGAATGGGTTGTTGCCATGTGCCTCACCCAAGGTGGATGCTGTCCAGATGTGGAGAGAAGGACAGGAAAGGTTGCAAGGCTGTTTTGGGGGCAATTCAGAGCAGAATCCAACTTCTCAGATCACCTCCTGGAGGGGTGGATTATATAGAGAGATTATGGAAACTGTGTACCAGAGTTACAAACAAATCCTGGGACAGGTGGATTTCTAGGAGCTCTCCCCAGGACTCTCAGTATGTTTTTTAACAAAGCAGTTATGTGGAATAATTGTCTTAATATGAAAGTATTTTTTCTGGAGGACCAGCAAGTCCTAAATCCCCCTGCTCCTCCCCCTGATTCCTTTCTGCTGTAGTCAGGGGGTTTTAGCTGCCTGTCCCCTGCCAGGGGATGCACTTCCCTTCACCAAAGCCTGGGGTACCTGGTTAAATGTTGCTCTTGAGAGAATAATCCTGAAATGGTTGTGTAATGGTTGTCTGATAGCAAAACTCGTTTGCATCTTAACCCAATCAAGTAAGATAGCCATGTGTATATTAATATCCCATTTTTTAGAGTGGTAGTACTAAAAGGAGCCATGGTTGGTTGGTTATTTTCAGGTTAATAAAGCATACTAAGCAGCTGCTAGAGGAGAACGAGGAGAAACTATGTATTAAAGTATTGCAGACCCTCAGGGAAATGATGACCAAAGACAGAGGCTATGGAGAAAAGGTAATGTAATTTACAGTTCATCATTCTGTCTTAAACACTGTCTCTGCTATTCAGTAAAGGAAAATAAAATTCTTGCTCTTTCAAGCTGTGTTTTGTATGTGTAAGCACTTCTGTACTGGATCAGGAACAAAAGTTTTAGTCAACTAACACCTTCAAACACAATTTGAAAGGTAAGCTTCTTTCTGTTGCTTTTTTACTTTAGACTCACAAGTTTAAGTCTAAATCCTGCAGTTGCTGGCACTGTATAAGTATCTCATTTCTTTATGAAGGATATAACCTCTTTATCTGCTGTTTTGGCCTAGGTGACTTTGCAACAGGTCACATAACCTTGCAACAAGAGGATATTCTGTAGTTTAATTTTAATTTATGGACATCTGAGTTATCTTGTTGTGAATTACAGATGGAAACTGTTTGTCACCCAGCCATATTTTTTTTTCTTTCCTTTTTCTACATAAAACTCATCTTATTGAGAAGAATATTTTTCTGTAGGTACAGCTCTATTCTCTGTTTGCATCACAAGAGTGAACATATATGCACATATGTTTGTGTATCTGGGTATTCCTACCATCAATCTAAAAATCCTACCCTAACTTATCATGCATTTCTAAGCCCCCCAGGGTGTAACTATGCTACACGGGGCAGGACACAGAGCAATGAACCCCCCCAGTCAACCTTCTCCAGACCAGTTAGGAGTTGGCAGTGGTGTGGGAGGATGCTCTTGGGTGCCCGTGCCTGGGAGCAGATGGTCTCTCCTGTCCAATTCTCACTTGCAGTACTGAGGGTTTGAAGTTGTTGCATAGTGCTAGATTCACAGCACAGAAAGGGAAAAGCTTTGAGAGGTCAGGCAGTTTCAGAACAATACTGATTTGTTGCTGTGGCTGCAAGGGAGAGAGGTGCCCTGGGGGCAGAGGAACCTGTAGCAGCACCAAGGCCACCTCCTGCCTCTGCCTCCAGACCTCCAGTTTCCTACATCAGCATTTTTATTTTTATTTCCAGTTTTAGCTGAAAAAATGACTTTTCAGCATTCTTGAATAAACTCTGTGATTTAGGGGCCATGCCCACATCAGCTGCAAGAAAGGAGGGTATGCATGTGGGAGGAGCAGGGAGCAGGGTAGGGAGGGATGGGCAGGAACTGCTCCTTTTAGCTGAACACTGAGCACATCCTGTCCTGCTGAGGTAGCAGCACCGTGTGCTGGGTTGTGAGAGCAGGAGCTGGAGCCCTGTAAAGCTCTCCTGTCCTCTCCTCAAGCTCTCTTCATGGAGATATCTGTGATACAGCACAGTCTGGAAAGGGACCAGTGGTGACCAGCAGAAGGGAGCTGGGCCAGGTGATCCTCCTGAAGGAGTGTTGAGTGCTGAGGGTTCCTACTGCCCAGTGCTGGGGATGGGAAAGATTGTGTGATCATAGATTTTTTTATTTTATTATTTTTTTACATTTTAGCACAGGAATGTGCAACCTCCTCTTGCTAACAGCAAAGAGAGACTGCCCAAGGTCACCTTCAGGAATTGAAAAAGTGGGTGTACACCAACAAAACCCAAATGAGAGCTTTGACAATTCTTTTTCCTTTTAAATTCAGTGTGCCACTCTGATTTTTCTAAATGGAAATTCATTTACAGGAGTTCCTTAAACTTTATTTGGGCAGCTCAGCTGAAGCAGTACTTCTAGAAAATACAGTTCATATAACTTGCAGCATTCAGGCTATGGAGGACCCCACGGGATTTTAAAAACCTTCCAAGTGTAGAAAATGCATAACTTTTGGAAGCAGTAGATAAGTTGGTGCAGGGTAAGGATACACTTGCCTGTGAAGTGGATTTCAGAGTATGAGAAAGCAGCTGATGGCTTGCAGATAGACTGCTGGTAGTAGTAGAACAGCTTTAGCTGTCTGGCTAAGAGAAGTGCAGTAGTATTTATTCTCCCTTATGACTCATATAACTGTATTTAGTCACCACTTAAAAGGCAACACCTTTTGTTGTTAAAGTCATCCCGGAGCTTAAAAAAGGAAGGGAAACAAACAAACCAACAAACCCTCTTGCACCCATTCTAAATATGTCTCTCTGTACTTAGAGGTGGCAGAACTTCCTCTGCTGAGCAGGGATGGCTCAGGCCAGCAGTGCTGCTGGTGGGTAGGATGCTCACAGGGCTGCCAGCAGACACTGCAAAGCAGTGCTCAGCAGCAGAGCCCCTCTGGAAGCTCTGGTGTGATTTTACACCGTGTGGTGCTCGCCGGAACAATCTGATTTATTATAAGATCCTCCTCTTCCTCTCACAAATAACCACAGCACCATCACACCCACCTGGCCCCTGCACCCCTCCTCTTTTCCAGGTGGGAAAGGGGATGAGAAGGCAGTGTTGTCCACTCCCTTCAGCAAAGGAGGTTCTCAACAGCTGGGCTGCTTCTGCAGCCTGCAGACACCCTGGGGAAAGCACAGATGTACAGAAGCCTGGGGGAAGGCTTCAAGTTTCCCATATTGCTCAAGACTCCTCATCTTGGCACACGCTCAGGTTCTCTCCGTGCTGGGAAGCATACTGTGGTCCCTGGGATAGGCAGGAAGCTTCACTGCACTGACAGTGTGGGCTAGACCCAAGTTTTCTCCTTTGCTGAAACATGTCACTCACACACGTCTTCCTGGGCGCCTACCAGATAGATGATTTCTGCCTGGGTTCCGCAGGACTTGTGTGTGTGTTTTAAAACTCCCATTTCTCTTCTCAAAACTGGAAAGCCAGCCTCTGCATTCCTGCTGCTGCTCCCAGCTCTCACTGGTGAGGACTCTCATGCCCAAGGGTGAAGTTCTTGGCTGCAGGTCAGCCAGCCCCTGTGGTTTGTCACTTGGCACAAGAACAAAGCCAGGGTGTATCCTGTCTCCCAAGCTCCTGGAGCTTCCAGCAGTGTTGTTTCCCTCACCCCCTGCATCCCAGGCACTCACAGATGTTACTCATGCTGACTGCCAGCTACTCACAGTGTTGGATTTGCAGCATTAAAGTGTTAAATGATTTATTAAGATCCTAACATGAAATTTATTTGTAACTTCTCTTACTAACGCTTGCTTTCAATTCTCCCCCCTCCTTCTTTCTCTTCTGGCAGATTACCATTGAATTGGATAATGCTGAGGTCTTAATTTTATTTATTTCCTACAGTGTTGTTTCTATGGTGTTTGTTTGATGAGTAGCCTGTGTCCTGTTGTCTTCTTAGCACTGAGCTTTTTGGTTCGTATGCCTGTGTCAGTGAGTGAGCTGAGTTGTTCAGTCTGCCGTGTGTCTGTGCTGGGAATAGTTACCACAACTAATTCCATACATCATTCCTTGGAGTATTAGTCCAAAAGCAGTTAGAATTTCTGTCAGTCTGCAGTCACCTGGTGCTGTAGTAGATCCCAGGAATCATTCTGGACCTTGGGACCAGATCCGAGTGCTTCTGGACCTGTTGTCAGCATTTACCCCCCAGGTGTGGTTGCCCCATCGTTGGTAAAAAAAATCTTTCAGCAAACCCTAAGCTCTGGGGTTTCATGGCATGCACAGAAGTTGGGGAAAGCTGCCAAAAGCCAGCTGGAGGAGCCCCTGGATGAGAGGTGTCTCCCCTTCCTGACCAGGGAGAGCCATTACTGGGGTCCCAGGGCACAGCAGGAACAGGTTTTGCTGGCTTTGCCAAAAGAGGTGACAGTCACACAGCTCATCGCAGCATCTCACTGTCCTCCCTGCTGCTTCCTAGCCAGGGTTTGGTGTAGAAAGCCACGGAAAAGGTTCAGCTGTGTTGTGAAAGCCACGGGGAGGGTGTAACCCTGTGAAAATGACTGACTTCTGACACTGTTTCCTACCCTCAGAAAGGTTCCTTCAGCTGGCAGTGCAGCAGCCTGGGCTGTCCTCATGCTGTATGGAGCTGTTCTAGAGGTGGAAAAGCCATAGTTGAGGGAAAACTTTCAGTTTAACTGAAATTAAGCTTTCTAAGGACTTTGCAAAGTAGCTTGTCTGGTTTGGGCTCGGGGTGGAGGGAGGGAGCTGAGCTGTCTCTGCTGCTGCAACTTCCTCATCAAGCTGAAAAAACTCCACATGTGGGTGCTAAATTTGAGATTCTTTTTGCATAAATGTATGCAAATCACTGAGGAGGTGACTGACTGCCACCTTATTTTACTGAAATACCACAAAAAAAAGAAATATTTTCCTCACTGTGCTCTGTTTCCTGTGTTCACTCCCAAGCCAACCTTTTATTTGGAACAAAATTCAACCACTTAAAGCACTTAAAATGTTACTGCTCTTTATTGAATAGAGTAGATAATGAAACATGGCAAAAATTGCTTTCTGTAGAACTCATAATATTTATGTTGATCAGCTGGATTCACCTGGATGTAAACTTCATTCTGAAAAACCAAGGAGATTTGAAGCCCTTGCTTGGTGAAATGGAGCTGAAATCCAAACTATTTGTCAAAAAAAGTAGACCAAAACCTGTGCATGTGGACCAAGGCTGGGTTGTGGAGAGTCTCTTCCATTCAGCAGGGCTTTTAGGGGAGGAAAGGAGCACAAATCCTCTTGAGAGCAAAGTGGTTTTGGTGGGTTTTTTGATTTGTTTTTACCCTACCCCCTGGTTGGGGTGCTGCAGGTCGATGCCTTCATCATCCTCTGGCTGTGCGTGGGGTCACTCCCCAGGCTGGAGCAGAAGGTCCAGCCCAGGGGCTGAGATCCTGTCCCCACTCTCAGCTTCAAGAAGCAGCTCTTCATCAGACAGTCCTCAGCTAGGACTGGGATTCACTGGTGTTCATCCTCCTGCTTCTTAGTGGAAATTTTCTCCTGTCTTAGCCTTGTGACTTTCTTCTCTGACCTGTGTTGGCATGAGACATCCCAGGTGTCTCCAAGCTTCACACCAAACTTTTAGTGTTATATGGGTACTGAGGTGCTGTAGTGTCTAACCTCTGATGTAATGAGTTTTTCTATCTCTGTTTTTAAGCCAAGACTTTATTTCCCCCCCCCCCCCCTTGTACCTCTACAGTATGTACCAGCAGCAAGCTCTGTGTTTGCAAAGTTCGTGTAGCACATGAACATTTCCATCAGGCTCTGGATCCCTTGGCTCATGTGGCACTACAGCTTCCCAGAATAGCATCTATATTTATAATTTTATCCTGGAGAAACTTCAGACAAACTTGAATTGTTTAATTGCAAATTAAGTCATAATGTGAAAGTCTTTGCCCTTCAGTTTCTGGCTGTAATGTGCTGTCTTTGCAGCAATAAATCAGCCAGAGTGTGCAGAGCAATTTAGGATTTGGTTTGGAGGCTGCAGTGGAGGAACTTCTTTGCTCCTTGGTGGAGCAAGTGTGTGGAGGGAGGAGGTGTGTTTGTAACCATCAACAACGAGCACTGTCTGGTTATAGGAAGGGATTTGCACAGGACTTGAACTCCTGTCAAGTCTTGAAGGAAACCCTAAGTTTTACTTGTTTTTTCCCCCCCCTTGCCAGCCCTGGAACCTGGAAACATTAAGGGCAAACAATACAGAAATCTCCATTATTAGTAAAATTATTAACTTCCTCTATCTGGTGACAACTCAGATGTTCTGATCAGCTGAAAGACTTCTTATTTCCCCAAGGGAAAGCTCTATTAAAGTGACTGCCTCGTGGCATCACTTTGTGGTGTTTATGTGATTGTGTACATAGGTTGATTTATGGATCTTAGGTACTGACTGAAAGTTAATCTCAGTGTGTGGCAGGTCCAGATAATGAAAGATGCTAAAAGAGCAGGTGGTCCCTGCATTTCTTGCTGGAGTCATGCTAGAAAACCAGTGTTCTGGTCCCCCTTAACATTTTTACCAGTGCAGAAAGGGAGTGCCCTTGTAACTGGGTGAATAATGCTGGAATTCACCTCGAGGGGAGGAAATCCCCCACAGAACAGGAAGGATGGTGAGGCTGAGACCTGAGCATCCCCTGGCTGAGCTGGAGGATCTGCAGTGCTGGAGAAGTGCTCTGGAAATGAAGAGGAAGGGTAGTAGGATTTAATACTGTTAGCCCAGCTTTCTCTTGAGGGATTTATCTGGATTTTCCTTCTGTTGGAAATGAGGGATGTGACAGAACTTGTGAGTAGCAGCACTGTAGTGCTGTGTTTGTTTCAACATCTCTTACTGTGCTCTGAGGACCAGGATCTGGTCTAGCAGAAATATGGCAATAGCATCTTAAAGCTCTTAGAGATGTTATTCAAAATCTGCAGCATTCTCTGCTGGGGTAGAATCCATGTTAAAGGTTTTTCTTCTAGGGGCAGGTATTAGGATACACAACAAATGAGAGTCATCTTGCAGTATTTACACAACACTTGGGTTCCTTGTAAAAGTGGACAGACCTTTGGTCTAGTGTTAAAGAGCAAGTAAGGTACCTGGGAAGATGGCTGAAACAATTTGTTTTAATAGAAAACCAAACCCACTGGAAGTCTTGGACTATTTTGCACCTAAATTGTGCCTTTCTTACAGCACAGTTGGGTTGAGTCTTGTCCTGATCTCAGGGAGCTGTGTGCTCAGAGCTTGAATTGCAGTTTGTGGTGGGGCTCCCATCTCCCTGTGTCCCTGGGACCCCCTGGAGCAGGAGGCAGGCTGTGGGAGCTGGGGAGCTCAGGAGGGTGGGTTTGGCATCAGCTCCCTGCCCCAAGTAATAAGGAAGGCAGAAAAGGCCAAGGCAGGGCACATTGTCCATCAAACCCTTGGGCTGAGTCTCTCTTGATCAAGTCCTCTCTGGGCTGGAACTGCTGTGATCCTCTTCCTGATGGAGCTGGTGACCATGTGGGTCTCTCAGAAAAGAGGTTCAGGACCAAGAGAAATTTATACCAAGTGCTATCAAGTGTGAATCTTTACACAACAGTGATAACTAAAGTCCAGTTGTAATTAGGTGCAGCAGCTTAATTTACTTTTAATTCAATCCTCAGCCCACTAGAAGGGTCCAGGCATGACAGAAATGTAGATTTGGTGGCATTTCACAGCTGAAGCTGAGATGGTGAGCTCCACCATGGGCTCCCTGAGGTCCAGGACAGCTCAGGCAGCACAGCTCCCAGCCCACAGAGGCATTTCTGTTTGCAGTGTGATGTTCCCATCCACCCCCCTGGGTCTGGATAGACGTTTGGGGACAGCGTGGCCCAGTTTCCACCTGCAGTGTGAGTCTTGGGCACTGGAACACACACGTCCTGGAGAAACACATTAATAATTTATGGACTGAAAAGGAGAGAAGCCTTAGTGCTGACCTGCAGGTGGCATGCTCAGGATGCTGAATCTGTCTGGGAGATGTCCTACTTACTTTTTTTCTCCTTTTTTTTTTTCTTTTTTTTTTTCTTTCCTCCTTCCCCTCCCAGCCACATTGCAGCGAGCTGCTCCGCTGGGCACCTGCCAACATTCAAGCAGCAGTTACATAAGAACAGCTTTCTTTCTTTCTTTCTTTCTTTCTTTTTTTTTATCTCTCTCTCTCTCTTTTTTTTTTTTTTTTTTTCCTGGAATTTAGGCCCCGCTGCTGCTGTGTGACCTTCAGCAGTAATTGCCAATAAATGCTGCAGAGATGTTTACAGCCTCTGCCGGGAGCTTCCCAGGAGCCCCCAACCCCTCCTGCTGGAGCTGGGATTCAGTTTTCAGGGTGACAGAAGGGCTGCTCTGCTGCTTATCCACCCCCTGGGACCAGGGCAGGGGCCAGCAGACACCAAAACTCCCAAGTGCAGCAAAACTCCGAGCATCCAGAGCTTCCCTTCTAATTATTTCCTCCTTTTTAGGATTTGAAGTTTTTTTAAAAAAAAACAAACCTCAGAGAATTAAGTAGAATCCTACTTTCTTTCTTTGTTGTTGGGGTTTCTCTGTTTTTATTTGGTAAAGCTGCTTCTTTAGGCAGCTGATAACACAGTATCCAGCACAATACACCTGCAGACCCACTCAAGTATAGTTTGGGGTTGTTTGGGTTTTTTTCACCTCTTCGCTTTGAGGTTTCAAGGAGGTGAAAAGGGAACTGAAAATCCTGGTTCAAAGGGGTTGACTGAAGTAACCTCCTCCTTGGTCTTCATAGTGCTCTTTATCAATGATAAACTAAAACTCTGATGGCTGAGTAAGGTGCAGGATACCTGATATTTTGTGCAGCTTCTGATTGGAGCTGGAAAATATTAACCTTTGGAGTGCTGGAGAGAGGCACTTAGAGATTGGTGTCCTGGTAGAGACAGCTTGCTCCACAGTCATTTCTCTTGTGTATTTTGTACTTAGACAGTGCTTCACTTGTTATGTCTCCAGCAGAGGAAATGCAGGCTCTCATAAATTTTTGTGGGCTGCCTTATTTTTTTTTTTTTTCCCTTCAGAAATCCGGCAATCTTTGGAGCCTTTTTATTGCACGAACTGGAATTGGTGAGCTCTTTGGAAAAGGAAACTGGAACATTTCTTATAGCTATTTTTTTTTGGTTGTTGTTGTTACAGAGTTATACCATTTTACTTGTTGATTAAATCTGCTGATATAAAATGTGTTGCTAAGGTATTTCTGTCTGTACTCAGCTGTGAAAAACCTGAGTGATAGGAGATGTAAGAGAAGGGATTGCACTCCCATTTGCAGGTCAGTGGCATATCAGGACCAAGGTCTCTAACTCCAGGAAACCCCAGCCCAAGGAAAACATGCTTTCTCAACTGCAAACTCTGGAAAATGAGAGAAGGCTCTCCTGGAGGCAGATCTGGGTGACCTTTCAGGGCAGGCACCGACAGCTCTCGTGCCAAACTTCCCACCTCATCGTCTGGCACAGCGCATGGAGTCTGCAAATACCCTGAGATAAGGGGGGAGGAAACACTTTGCCACGTCCCTGGTCTGGGTGTGTCCCCCCGAGGTCAGGTTAGGGGGGTGTAAGTGTGTGGTTGCTGCTCCATCGAGGGCTGGGGGGAGCTGGGGGGCTGTCTCTGCCCCCCATAAACCTCCTGTGTCTGCTGAGAGTGCTGGAGGAGCCCGTGCCAGGACAAGGTGCTGCTCCCCAGCTTCTGCTGCCTCTTAATTTATGGAGCTGTGAGATCCTCCAGCCCTAAAAATACATCCCCAGCTCAGCAGCTTTGCTGCGGGTCTGTTACAATGGCAAAGTGTGACGTGGGAAGTTTGTCAAAGCGGTTCAGTGCTCTTGGTTCCCAATTATTCCCCTCTGTCTCGAAACTTCTCCGTGGCAAGTCAAACGCGTTTTTTGACAGACACCTACATAGCATCTGCAGAGGGGAGAAAGTTTCCTATCCACGTTTTTTTTTCCTCGGTTTTGCAAGGTAACAGTATTGGCCTCACAAAGGAGACTTGGCAAGCAGGTCAGCTACGTGGGATTTTCTGGTGTTATGGCAGAGTTTCTGAAGGGCAGCAACGTCACTTGTGCTCTCATCCCTTGCCATGGGCCAGAGCAGGCAGTGCTGGTGCTCTGTGTCTGTCATGTAGGAGCTGCCCTAAATGCATTTCACAGAGAGAAAAAGGAGAAATTTAGAAAAAGGGAGGGAAAAGTGGAAACTTCCAGGACCGTGTCTAAAAAGTCAGTCCCACTAGAGTTCCAGGTGATACAGGAGGTGGTTAATGGAAGAGCAGAGGCAAATGGCAATGGGTTCAGAATAACATGTACCAGAGATCTTCAGAGGAGGTCTTTGCAGCTGGATTTATGATCTAGGCAGCAAAAGCTTGATGTGATCTTGCCCTGTGCATGCCATCTCATTTCTGACTGTTGCCTCACTCCAGGGCCAAATCTGATTTATTTGTCTGAGTTTCTTCAAACTCCTCGGTGGTGTCTTGACCTCCCAGGACAGGTGTTGGTTTGCTATGGCCTTGCACCAGCTTGTCACCTCTGTACCCGGGTTAGTTACAGACTGGAAAATGACCTGAGGGAGATGTGTAGTAGTTTGGAGAAGTTTGCAGGAATTCAGCCTGCAGAAGTGAAGCAGTCTGAGGTTCATCACCTCTCCATCCTTTGAAATTGAAGATGGCCTGAAGTGGAAGTTTGTGCTTGGAAGTGTGCTGGTTTGTCCATTGTTTTATCAAAATGCTAAAGTTTGGTAAGGTTAAAGGGAACTCACCTGGCCACTGTTAGTGAAGTGTCTTGGTGGTCCACAACCTTGTCCCTGTGCCCCCAGCTGTGCCTTTTCTTTTAGATAGAGAGGTGAGACAGATAGACAGGAGATCTAGCAGATCACTGCTTCAGTCTGCTCTCCCACCCAGCATTAGCTGGTATTTTGGTATTATATCTCACAGGATAGTGAGAAGTGTAGCACAGCAGCTATAGCTCAATAATTTTTTTTTTTTTTTTTTGTTATTTTAACCTGTTTTGACTTAAAGAATAACAATTTCAGTATATGGAGTTTTATATTTTTACTGCAAGATTGCTGAAGGCCATGCTTATTGGGAATGATCCATCTGAACATTGCCAAGGGCAGTAGCTTTTGCTTGCAGATGAGTTTGTGTGGCTGGTTGGAACATGCTGATCTATTTATACGTGCTGTCTGGGCTGCCCTGGGAAGGCAGAGGAATCTGCTAGCTAGAATATGTACTTTTTCCTTCCCCAGTTGAGTTGGAAAGATCAAACTGATCTCATGCTGATCCTTCACCTGTGCTAGTTTTCAGCCCCAAATGTACATATATGTTTGGTTGAAAGGAGCCCAGGAGTAAGGAAGCTTTTGTTGGAATCTGTAGCCCAGCACTTTATCTCCTGGCAGGCATCTCCACTTGACCTGCCTGCCTCAGCCTCCCCTGGAAGGAAGACACCTCATTTCCTTTGCAGGGGAATACACACAATTTCCTTGCTGCTGTTGCCTACTTAAGAATGGAGGAATTTTTTTGCTCTGCTCTGAAGCAGGCTGTGCAGAACAGGGTTTGCAATCAGAACAATGTGCTCAGACTCCCTGATGACTTGATGGTGTTTCCAGTGTCCAGCCTTGAGCAGCAAGGGTGCACAGGGCTGTGCAGGAACTGTGTGTTCCTCTGCAAAAAAAAAAAAAAAAAAAATGAGCTTCTTCCTGTTAACTTTAGGTCTTCTGGCTGAAATACTCCCTGCTTCAATTTGGCCAAGAGAAAAATGGTTTGCATGCTTGTGAGCATTCCAAGAGTGTGGTGACAATGGAAGGAAATGGTGTACCAAAGGCTGTGTGAATTAGGCAGGAGGAAAGTCCATTAGGAGCAGGGAGAACTCTTCCTGGCCAAGGAGCCCCTGCCCATGGAGCAGTGCAGGGGAAGCACTCACTCCCCTGGCTCCTTCCTGGGAAAAGGACTCTCTCTGTATTTAGACTTCTGGATCCCAGGGCCTTCCTCTCCTTTTCCTGAGCATGTCCCAGGCTGCAGTGGGTCCCAGGCTAAAATAACACAGTTGTTCTCTCAGCCCACACTTGATTTGTCTGTCTGGGTCACTTGCCCTCCAGGCAGACACAGCCAGTGAGTGGCTGACTTGATTTGGTGTTGCTGTATTGTCCTTGCCTTGTTTCTTAGAGTCTGTTCCTGAGAAATTAGATCAATTTCCCCACAATTTAGCAGGCAGTTCCATTTCAGTGTTCCAGTCTCTGTTGTTTGTCTGAAGTCCTAGCAGATAAAAGTTGCTCGTCTTCATCTGTTTCAATGTGATGATCAGTATTTTAAATTTGGAAAGCTGTCACTGTCAAGCCTCCTATTTCCCTACTTGTGTTTGCTGTGTATCAGGTATCTTTTATCCTGGGGAGAAGTGTGTTTGAAGATGAGAATTCACTGAAAGCATCTTTTTAACCCAGCATTGTAAGGCTCCTGCCTTTCCATGACATAGAGCCCTGGCTTCCTCCTCCTTCCTGCTGGGAATGGATGTGCTGCTGGTCCCAAGTGGTCCAAGCAGGCTGCCCAAAAAATGCATCTCCAGGTTGCACCTGCCACTGAAGCTTTTTGCTTGTGCCTCTGTGTCCATGCAGAGCAGTTTGGGTTCAAAGGACACCTGCTGAATTTTCAGAATGTGGCCCTTGTAGGAGCCTGGCTGGGTGGGAGGGTGGAAACAGTAATGATGGCTGTAATTTGTTTAGGATGATTCAGCTAAGTCAAGTGCTTTGCTAGCTCCCTTCCCCTGAGTGTTGACTCCTAGATTTCTGTTGGGATGCAAGATTCTTGAAGAGTGACTAATTTTTCTGCATTTTACTTTCAATTAGCTGCCGCAGCCTCCAGAACCGGAAAGCTCTGTAGAGGTGTGTCACCCACCCATATTTGTACAACAGGCAAATATTGGTGTTTTGAAGTAGTCCTGGTGGAGTGTCTTGTTGGTAAAAAAACCTGTGAAATGTGTGTTCCTGCGTGGTGTTAGACAGTGAAAAATGAGTAGATTTGTTGGAAGTGGTTTAATCCAATAACAACATCAACATGACAGTCTAAAAATACAGAACCTGTGTAAACCAGTCCCAAGTTTTTGTTACTTTCAGCCATTTCCCTTTTTTTTTTTTTTTTTTTTTTTTTTTTTAAGGGAGGCACTGTTGGAAAAGTGTCCTCTCAAATCCCCTGCCTTAGCAAAATGAGGTTTCATTTCTCTGGTTCCTGATGGAGAATTGGGTTTTCCCTTTGTCTCACATATTTAAAACCTTTGATAAGGAAATGGAGATGTCAGAAGTTAGTGGAAGACTCCTAATCCCAGAGCAGCTGGCTGGCCCGTTTAAAATGTCAGAGTGAAAGAGCTGCTGGTCACTTCACATCTCCAAGGGTAGAAGCTCTACAGGCAGCTGGATGTGCAGGCACATTTCATTTATGAGATATCCCAGCATCAGTTCACATGAGATAGATTATTTGCCAAAATGAAGACATAAGAATCTATGAAATCTCAATTTTTTTTTTAATTAATGGGACATCCAGAGATGGCATCAGTAGGTATACAACTGGGTGCTGTACCAGTGAAAATCTAAGTGAAACCACATGGAAATCTGCATCTAAAACAATGTCAGTTCTCTGAGCTTTACAAATATGAAGGTTGATGTTTTGAAATCATGAAGAAGGGAAAAAAAAATGTAGTTTGTGGTGGTTTAGACATTTGTATTTGTAATTTTTGTGGAATAGTGTTTAAATGTCAACTGAAGCCCTGGCTGGTCATAGAATGACTTTGAGATGATTGGGAGATGGTTCCTGGTTGAAGATGGGTCCTTTTCAGGACAATAAAACCTCGATCTACTTCAGCTTTACAAAGTGCAAGTCCCATTGCTGAAAATTAGTATCTGAAATAAGGGAGATTTAATTTGGAAACATGGGTGGGCCAAGGGACTGTGTTCAGTGGAACCCCCCAGAAGTCCATGGCACTAGATGGGAAATCCCCCCAGTTTTGTGAGGCCCTCCCCAGTCTCACAAGACTTCTTTGACCAGTCAGACACATTGCAGTAGCTACACTTCCCCCAGAAGTGTGTGTGTAGTGGGATGGGGTGGTGTGTGTGTGTGTGTGTGTGTGTGTATTCCCTGTGTATATGTGTGCATGGGCATGGTTTGAGTTCTTCAAACACTTGTGTGTGTTAGTGCAGTGGTAACTGTGGGGTCAGCCAGGTCTGTGTTCCCTGAGCCCTGTGAGGATGCTGGGGCACCTGCATGCTGGAGGCTGCCAGAGCAGACTTGGGAAGTGCTGCCAGAGCTGGTGGATATCCAGATAGCTTGTCAGTTGATCTCCCTCATCTCCCCCCTTTGCTTTCAGCTGTGACTTCCTTAATATTTTCCCTGAGTGCAAAGCTGTTAGTGTCTCTTTAGTGTTGTTCTGCTTTAAAATGAAATTTCTGCACGCACAGCAGGAGCTTGATCAAACTCTACCACAGAGGCAACTGGAGGATCATAGAAGGGTATGTACAGCAGTCAAGCACATTCAGAACTAATCCTTTACCTTTTCCTTCCAAACAGTGAAGTGCAAGTCACTCAAGACCCTTCTGTGGTTAAGTACTCACTGTGGGTCCCTTGGAGCATCTCAACCAACCAGTGGGCCCTACAGCTTGGGGTGCTTTACCACCTTCTCTGGTGTTACATGGGAGGGGCAAGTGTTTGGCTGCTCTGAATTAAATCCCAGGTCCTGATCTAGGTCTGTTAACACTTTCCAAACACTCCCCTTTTGCTGCTAATCAGAAAATTACACAGTGAGATGAATGGGTGCTTGTGGAGTCGCCTGCTTTGGCTGCACCTCTCACATCCCAACCAGCCAAGCTGCAAAATCTGTGTCATTAATACATTTCTTGATTTTATTTTTTTAATTTATTTTTTTCTGCTCTTATAGCTGGCAACAGAATAGCAGCAACTCATAACTTCACTCACTCTTAAGTATTATTAAAGATTCTCTGTTTTAAAGATGACAACAGGTTTTTTATAAGACCTAAACTGAGTTATGTATTGCATCTGCTTCATTGAGAGCTGTACAATAATGCTTGTGTACTACTTACTGTTAGTTTACCTTGACAGTGACTGCAGATGAAACTGATTGCTGTTGGGTTTTTTCCTAGGTAGCATATTTAATTTTTCTTATTGCCTCCAAACATCTGATATTTGTTTGCACACTGTCTGCATCAAAGTGGTTTACAACAGTAACATGATGGTTTAAGAACTGTTCTGGAGCCAAGCACTGCATCTGAATTAATTACAACACATCTTAAATACCAGTTATTTTTTTCCTCTCCTCTACTTTGATCCCATACTTGTTAGCCAGCACAGTGGGTTTGAGTAATTTTGGAGGAAACAAGTTTTTCTTCCCAGTTACAATCTGAAATGCTGGTAAATGAGGATTGCCAGCTCTCCAAAGCTCTGGCTAGAAACAGCAAATGTTCCCACTTGTACTTGCTGGTTATTTGTCCTGTTTTAGATAAACATATCCTAGAGACCAGGGAGGTGCTGCAGGTTCCTGAGGTCCCTCCACTCACCCTCTCTGTTCTGCAGATAGAAGAGAAGTTGCCTTCTGCTCCACAATGGGCCAGAAGGAAAATCTGGAGACAACCCCAGGAGCTTTAGTTACCCTCCTGAATTCTGGAGGAGGTTCAGTTTACTGAAAAGCAGCTCTTGTGGTTGGATGTGTGTTGTTATCTTTGTAGTAAGTAGTAAAAATTACTGGTTTAAATGCCAGTTGATTGCCAGTTGGTTTAGCAGAAGAGGAAAAAGGTAATTTGAGAAATCCATTGTAACTTGATTGTTAGCATAGTGCTATATGGGTATCAAGTTGCCTTTCTAATCACTACCCATGTAGAAGAAAGATGTAGTTAAGGTTTTCTTTTTTTGTCTGGCTTGGCCTTGTTCTGTCATGCAGCCTTCCTTACCTGCCAGACCAAGAGCAGAGAGCTGGTTAAAGCACTACATCATGTACTGAACACTCCTGTGTTGCTGTCACTCAGAGTAGCTCCTCTGGGATGAGAATTTGCTTAAGCTTTTGAAGTGAGTCTCTTGCCTCTCCTACATGTTCACTGTTTGGCCCAAGCAGTGATAGGAAGCATATGCCCCTGGGAGAAGTGCTCATCATCTTCTACTGTTGCTTCCAAAGTAACTTGCCTTTTTTTTTTTTTTTTCTCCTTTTTTTGGGGACTTTTGGAAGCAGCTGGTTGGAAAGCTCTGTGCCTCTTTACTGTACATCTTGTCTCCCTGCCACTTCCCCCATCCCCATCTGATTCTGTGAAACGGCTCCTGTGCTGCAGCTTTCACACTAATAATCTATAGAAACGATTTTCAAGCTGCTTAATTGCTGTGACAGAAGCAGAAGGTGGTGGGAGCCCTGACCTTAGCACCAACCTCTGTGGGAAGGGCAGAAATCCCCAGCCAGCTGCAGGCAGGAGTTGGGCTTCCTTTTGCAAGTGATATCTGAAGTTTGGTGAAGGGCTGTTTGTTTCCAGAGAGGTTTTTGTCTTTCTGCTGCATCGGGCTCTAAGGATTCCTCTCCAGTTCCTTCCAGGGATGCCAGCTTAGTATGAAAAGCAGTGGGGCTGCAGCACTGCTGGAGTTTTGTAGGAGCCAGTTAATCCATGTTTACATTGTTCTGTTTGCTTATTTGTGCTTTCAAAGGCCTCTTGTGAAAGTTTAAAAAGTAAGGTTTCACTTGCAGGACAAAATTAAACCTTGTAGCTAATGACATTTTGCATCTGTAGTCAGACAACTGATTTGGTTTGAAATACAAGTGAAAATCAGCACTTGTGAATACAGGTCAATATACTTCAGTTCATCCTAACAGATTTTTAATGTTAAATTCTTCCTGGTTAGATTGATTTTATTTATTTTGGGTTTTTTTGAGTCCCCAGATAACCTCCTTCCTCCCTTCCCTGACACTGTCTCAGGGTGGTACTGCTGCTACCCCAGAGCACCAGCTCCCACTTAAAATAATCACTATTCCTCCTTGCACAAAGACCTTAGGAAAAAAAAAAACCTGTTAATCCAACTGAGGCGTTTGTGTGTGTGCCCTGTGGTGCTCCCTGAATGACTGGGAATTCCTGCAGAGCCTGGGGTGGGATCTGGGCTGGGTCCCCAGGTTCCCATTCAGTCTGGGGGGTGCGTTGGGCTCTGCTGAGGCAGCGCTGCCTGGTCACTGGGGACGTGCTGGGTGCTCCCGGGGTGACAGGGTTATCTGAGGACCTGTGTCCTGCAGTGTCCTCAGGCTCATGTGCTTGGATGCTGACTGCTGGCATGACCAGGTGGCTGCCAGGGGGAACAAAGAGCTGGGATGCAGCAGGGATCGCTGGGGTTCCCGCTCGGCGGCTGGCGGCTCGAGCTGGCATCAGCTGCTGATGGAGGGGAGGGAAGAGTGTGTCCCTGTGCCATTAGTTACACAATAGGATAGGCTTGAGGAGATGGGATTGCTTCCTCACAAATTCATTTCTTAATGTTACTCTAATTCTCCTCTTCATTTTGTGCTGGCACTGCACGGATGCCACTTTTTTTTTATATTTGGCAAGGAGACAGTAGGTCTTAGTTTGAAAATCATTTACATTTTTTATTCTCTTGGAGATTAAAAACCTGAACCGTAAGCTGCTTCTGGTGCTGGGAACACCTAATTTTGCCCAAACCCTCTGAGATTCCTCCAGTATCCCAGCCTTCCCCAGCACATTAGGAGATACCCAGCAGAACCACCCAAACCCCCAGGGCTGTGGCTCCCCCCTCCCTTGCTGCAAGCAGGCTGGTGGTGACTGTAGTCCCCTTGCTCCTGAGTATTAGCAGTTGGTTGATTCCTGATGCTCACATGGTGATTCCATTATCCTCTTTGACTCAAGGGGGAGGCACTCAGGCAAGTCTTGGTCAACCGTTACTATGGCAACGTGAGAGCTGCGGGACGGCGGGAGAGCCTCACCACCTTTGGGAATGGCCCCTTGTCTGCTGGAGGAGCCAGCAAAGCTGGGCCAGGAGGTAGGACATGCTCCTGCTCAGCAGGGCTTCCTGGCATCTCCTGCCAGATGCTGTCTGTCTGTGTCTGCCTGATAAAGCAGGTGAAAGAGGGCTTCGCCCCTCACCCCCCTTGTGGTCCTCTCCTCTACTGCTCTGTTTTGGGAAATTCCCCAAGTGAGAAAAACTATCCACATGGATGGGGGAGAAGTCCTGCTGGAATGTCACTGCTGGCTTTGGGAACTCCCAATGTGTTTTAAGTCTCCTTTGAGAGCTCCCGCTTGGGGCTGAGCAGAGCATGGCTCACATCAGCTGCACTGTCCTCATGCAGGTATGAGTGCTGCTCTTCTGCCTGCATTTGAGAAAATACTTGAAAATGAAGCAGGCAGAGCTCTTCATACTTGCCAGAGACTGTCTTGCCTTGAATTTTATGACTTTGAATGAGTGTACTTAAAAAAACCCTGATTGATTTAATATTTGCAGTAATATTTGGGAAATGTGCTCGTAAGGATGGCAGGTTATTAACAATATCTGAAACAAGAACGTTTCATTGCAGAGTAGGATGAGCAAAATTTGAAGTCAGTTATAAAGTTCAGTTTATGAAATTGGAGACCATTGCTAAAAAAGTCAGTAATGCCCATCAGGTGTTGGTAAAACACAGTTCAGTGGGTTTTGCCTTTTCAAAGTGAGGTGATCCTGTTGAAAGCAGTCCTGAGCAGACCCAAAATAGACCCCAAAGCTCTAGTATGGAATATCAGGTTGGGGGGGGACCTCAAGGATCATCTGGTCCAACCTTCTATTTTCCCTTTCTTTTCTGCAGTTGATACATATTTCATTAGTCCTTGTGTTGAGCTGCCCCCTCCCTGACTTCTGATTTCTAGAGCATTTTGCTTCAATGCTTGTTCTTCCTGCCTCTTTTATAACCTCTCTCCTGCTTCTGTTGTTTGATCTGTTTGCCCATGAAGTTCACTGCTCTGTAATTGCACAGAAGCACAGTGCTGGCTTTGCCCTCCTCTGGGATTTATTTCACCTTTTCCTCACCCCCTCACTGGTCCTGCAGAACATCTCTTTGTACCCCTGAATCCACCCTATTCCCGGAATCCTCCTCCATCCCAGCAGCCTCTTTCCCTCTGTGGCTGCTCCTGAAGGCAGCAGTGGCAATAACCAGTGACCATTGCCACCCCAGATGTCCTCCCTCAGGACACCACCTCCCACAGACCTGCACACATTAAAGAGATGCTAAGTGTCCAGCTCACACCATGCCCCACCTGGGCTTTGGGTGACAAACTCTTCCTTGCAGAAACCCTGGGAGCAAAGCTCATCAGTAAAGGTGTGTGCATTGTCCAGGAGAGGGTCAAAATTCCAAGCAGAAGAGAGGTGCCATCTCTGCAGGGGATGAATCTCACCCTGTTTCTCATGATCACCTTTATTAGGAGGAAGCTCTGGGTCGAGTTCAATGAGCCGAGGTGAGATGAGTTTGGCAGATGTCCAGTGTCACCTGGATAAAGAAGGTGCATCCAACCTGGTCATAGATCTCATCATGAATGCCACCAGTGACCGAGTCTTCCACGAGAGCATCCTGCTTGCCATTGCCCTCCTGGAAGGTGGGAACACCACGATACAGGTAGGGAAAGTGATGACTTTGAGCTTATAAACTAAAACATGTTGGGAAGGGAAATGTTTCTGTGAGATCCAGGAAACTTGAAGAGGTCAAGGAATGGGAGGGGAAATGACTTGATGATCTTTGACCTGTAATTAAGGAAAATATCAGTGCCTACCACCCAAAAGTTAACTCCAGTGTCTGCATGGGCACCTGGCAGTGGAGTAATGTCCCAGAGGAATGTATAGCCAACCAGCACTGGATTGCAAATTAATGTGATCCCTTCTCTAAGTAAGTTGAAGCAACTGCAACATGGTGGGGACTTTTACAACTAACTCTTGGATTTCAGAGGGGAATTGAAAATAACAGCAAACTCCAGACCACCACTGTTCCCCTGTAACCTTGCTGTCCTTCCCTTCATGTTTTTTAAGTAAGGATTTGGTTTCCATCGATGAGAATTATACCTGGTATGGGTTTCAATGAACACACACCAGCTAGTTTGTATGGTACCTTCTTCCAAACAGAAGGTAGAACTTGATTATGGTGAAACATGCCTAGAAAGATTATTGAACGTGTGATATGCTTTTGACTTTGCCTGTGTTCTGTTTGCCAACAGTGTGTTTCTGTCCTGGGCAATGGGCGTTAGGAATATCTATTCCAGAGAATCTTACCCCTTTCTGCAATGTGTTTCATGTGTCTGAACCCAACAACCAGTGATTCATTTAAGGTCAATTTTACAGATTGTTCCTTTTGCTGAGAGAAGTGATCCAACCAAATGTTTGGAGCACATACAGATTTAGGTTTGTAATTTGATGTAATTTCTGCTGCATCCTGATTAGGAACATTTATTTAGGTACTTAAATGCTGACATTTTCAGAAAAGCTTGGGCAAAGGGAACTAAAAACCACATATATATGGCCCATTGTCTCCAGTGCAGTATGACCACTCCCAGAAACAGTCCTTGATTTGTTTTTGTCCTAAAGCTCAACCTTCTGAAAGGCTCAGCCTGTCTCTGGTACCTCAGCAGCAGCCAAGAGCTGCTGCAGTCAGGAGGTTATTTGTAACCAGCATCCTCTGGGCAGCATTACGTGGGGAGATTTGATTAAGTGTAACATGGGGCTGAATCCTGCCTGGTTCTGATTGATCACTCTGATTAAAACACACACTCCATCTCTGCAGCAACACCTCTGGGCTTCATGCAAACTGCCCTTGAGAGGAGGGATGTTTCTGGGCTCCTTCACTCTGTCTCTGTAATCAATACCCTCTTTTTTTTTCCCCTATGTGTGTGCTGTAGTGAAGCTTCTTTGCAAAAGATGAAGGGGGAATTGAGTGTTTAAAATCCCATGTCACTGCAGTGACAGGATTAACATTCCTTGGGGAGAGTCACTCCTTTAAATTTCCTGCTCTTCTCTAATGTAAAGGAAGCTGAGCTTTCATCTTCCTAGCTCTCAGGGAGCCTCAGATAACCTCACACTGTCATGCTGGAAGGAAAAACAAACTGCACCAGCCTGATGTGGAGAGATTCTTTGCTTGTGCTGGATCCCAGCACTAATGGCCCATGGAGCATCCCTTCCTGCTGCCTGTGAATCTGTGCTGGAAGCAGATTCTGTAGCTCATCTGCTCAAAACAAACAGGGAAACTGCAATCCATCTCCAAAACCACTTTTTTCACCAGAAAGGGAGATCCTTTAGTTTTCATTTGCTGCCTGTAACTGAGAGCTGGGAATCTGTAAAATAACTGTGGTGAGGAGGGAGCTGCTGGCATCAGATGCTGACTGCAAACACCACGAAGGTTTCACATCCTCACAGTCCTGCTGGTTGCTGTTGCACTCTTACCTTTATAGATGTTACTTCTGCAAACCAAAGTAACTATTTCCCATCTTTTCCAACCCAGGAGCACAAGTGCTTGGTGGTTTTCTGTACCAGTAGGAAGTGTTCTGGGCATCCAGCAGCTCCTGGGTGCATGTGTGTGTACGTGCTCAGCTGCAGCAGGCTGGGCTGGGGGGGTGCTCTGGTGTGGGCTGCTTTTAAGTACAGAATGTTTTAGGAACCAAATGACTTGAGATGCCTACAGCTAATGCTGTAAGCACTGAGGTCTTGGACACACCCAGGAGCTGCTCTTACTCATGCATGCAAAGCACAAATGGGACTTTATTGAAAATATCCTATGGGGTGGTTGTAATGGAGATATTTTTGTTGCAGAGCAATCCAGTGGCCTGATAGCAGAAGGCAAAACCAGAAGGTTTCTCAGTGCACAGAGGTGCTCCGTGACTTCCCTGTTAATCACCTGGTGCTAGGTTGGGAGTTTGTTTTCCTTCTGCTGGCTCCAGCACAGTCAGGGCCCGTGGGGAGGACTCTGATGTCAGTCAGGAGCAGCACATGCTCAGCACCCTGATCTTTCAGTAGCATTTGAGTCAGGAAAGCCAAGTGACTAAAACTTGAAGGGAACAAAATGCCAACCATCAAGCTTAACTTCGGGGAGAACAGCTGGCTGAAGGCTGGTGAATCAAAGCAGAGGTGGAGGCTTGGTCTTCAGTAAAATCATGATTTTTGGATCTCCCAGAGCACTTCTTCAGTGATGTCCCAGTGCAGCTGGCATCTTGAGATGTGGTTAAATGGGTATAACCAAGCTTCTCTCTCACCACAGAGGAATAAAAGCTCATCTGCTCCCCTAGAAGCAGCAGTGGGCTCTGGGTGCTGCTGGGGAGCACTGCCTGCCCAGGAGAGCTTTGGGGGGCAGGCACCCTCTATTTATTGAGTGCAGCCATGAGATACAGACTTCTGCTTAGGAAGATTTCATTTGTACAAAACACACTGCAAAATTTGTCTGCTCTTAATGAAAACGAACCCACTACTTTCTGTGGTCTGTACCCTGACCGTTCTCTAATCTCTGGTCTGTTGGCAAGTTTTAGGGCTCCACACACCTCTGCAGCCTGCAGAGAGGATTTTCTGAACTTCTATGGCAGTTTCCAGTGGAAAAACTCATCTGCAGCCTCTGGACTAATAACTGTGTTCATTTTGCATCAGATACATTTGTCATTGTGAAAGTTGACCTAACCAAATCCTCCAGCCTTGTCTTTGAGGTCTAACACAGTTTATCTTCATTTCACAATTTGGGGGGGTTATTATTAGCAGCTCTTGGTTTGTAGTTCCATTCTGTGCTCAGTCAGAATAATTTTTTTACTTGAACTTGAATTGCTCAGGCCTTTGAGAATAGGAAACTGGTGGGATAGGGATGGGTTATGTAAAAAGGCTTTTTGGCAGCAAAGCCAGAAATGTGTCACCTCTGCATGGCATTTTCCTAACTCCGGGTTTTCACACGGGAAATGCATTTGGCCTGAAGTGAAGCAAAGGGTTTGTACTGACACACAGGAGCTTGCAGCTGATGATTGTAATACAGTTAATAAAGGGAGTTCCCGGGTAACTCCCATGAGCTTCAGTGGGAGAGCAGATCCCCATGATGTCGGGAAGGGATAACTGGAATAGGTGTTACTGCTTCATTACATCCATGCAGGGCCAGTATTAAGGCTAGGCAAAGTAGGTGGTTGCCAACTCTAGCAGAAAAGCAAATCTAGAGATGTTCCTTATTGTAGTTTGGCAGGAGTCCTTTTTATGGGATTGTTAAGAAAATTAGTGTGGGGCAGAGGCAGCACTAGAAAAAAATACTCCAGGTTTACCTTACCTGGCTAAATCCCGTGCTGCTCTGTTCTTTTGCTGTGGAGGTGAACGTGGATGTAATAAATGAACTGATCTGGGGGAAAGGCAGAGGGCTTTTCCTACTTACAGCTCTCTGGATGGAAATTTTTTGGGGGTATTTTTAGTTTTTGGAATTTACTCAGGAGCGCTGTCAGGTTCTTTGGTAACAGAGGTGGTGACAAGTGTGGTGGCCATGGCTGTTCAGCCTCTCACCCCAGCTCGGCAGGAGCTCTGGTGCTGGGTGGGCAGCCTCCCCTCCTTTGTTAAGGAGACAGAAGCAGAGGTGGAACCACGGGGTCAAAAACCAGACAACAAATTAGGTTGACAACTGCTGCAGCTCAGTGAACTGAAAGTTACGTAAACCCTTTATTAATTTATATAACCCTGCACATCCACCTCCAGAGAGCTGGTGCCAGGATTTCTGCAGGGAGCAGCCTGTGGAGGGGGGATGCCCTGTCAGCCCCATGCTTTCCTCCAAAATGTCTGGAGCCATCCATCCCCCAGGTGCTGGTTGGACACGCTTGGCTGGAGCCTGGGTGGCAGGTGCTGCTCAGAGGCACACGGAGCTGCAGCTCCTTTGGAAGAGGTGGAAGCTTGGTCCAATCCCTGTGCCTGCTGCAGCACGGTGAGTTTTCCTCCATTAAAGCAATCCTGGCTAATGAATGACAGTGGAGGAAATTGCTGAGGACTTCCCCTGCAATGCTTGTCTCCCATCTGCTAAATGAAAGTTCTGTGTGCTGCTCCTCTGCCTCCCCCCTGTAGGGTTTGGGGTTACCTTGGCTGGTGGAAGTGAATGGAAAGTGAAGTCCCTTACATAACTGCCTCTCCATGGAGACTTTGGGCTGCTCCATTAATTAGGGATCTTCTCAAAAGTTAGATTGCGTGACAAATTACCCCCACACACATGATGGTATTTTCAGCAAGGGAATGTAGAATGAGGTTGATGACATTAGTTTCAGGCATTTTTTTGTTTCCAAGTGCTACACCAAAGTGATGGGATGCAGAGCTACCACTTCCAAGTGTGGTGGTGCCTTTGTTTTCCCTTCATCCAGAGTTCTTCCCAGCAAACACTGAGGCTGAGGTGATGGGAGTCAGCACCCCAGGAGAAAAAGCTGATTGTTTTTCAGGAAAGAACTGGGATTTGCTCCTAGCTCTAAGGCATCTGAGCAGAATTGCTACTTCTGACCAGAGAATGGTGATGGGATCTGTTCTACACCCCTCCTGTCCCCAATATCTGAGTGTGGAATGAGGACCAGGAGTCATCATGACTTGGGCCTGTGGACCAGAGAGTTGTGTCTCAGTCACAGCATGGCAATAACACATGGGTGTTGTGCTGAGCCAAGGCTTGGAGCTCACCATAGAGATGTGGAGCATTTTTGAGCTGGAACTGTACAAAAAGCTGTGTGCCTTCAAGTTGCTTCAACTTCCAGAGCTCTTCAGTTCAGGCTGCAGATGGGAGCCTTGCATTTTCTGTGCCCTCCTTTGAGGAACTACAGCCACGTGGTGGTACCATGCTGCTCCCTACAGAGCTACCCAGGGGGGTTCTGAACAAGTCTAATCCCAGGAATCATGGCAGCCAGCTCTTCATTAGTCTGGTTTAGTAGGAAATACCAGTTTGGGTGCAATGCTGCTCTCAGCAGCTCTCCTGTCTCCAGCTCTTGCACTATTCATGGACTTGGCTTTGGTCAACGTTTCCCCTCTTGCGTTGCCACCAATAAGAGTCCAGCATAGTGAATTTTCGTCTCCTTTGCTGAACTTGATGCCTCAGACTGTCCAGAGATGACCAACAGTTATTAAATAACTGCAGAATTGTTGCACAAAAGGAACTGAGTCCAGAGGTATCCAATTCCTGCTCCTGTTCCTGGCACACAGGGCAGCAGCAGCCAGGTGAGCTGGGCCCTCCCCAGCAGCATCTCTGCCACCTGGGACAAAAGTGGAGGGATTAAGTGGCACTGAAAAGTGAAATAGCTGGAGCCAGGCAGTAAATCTGCTTTATTTTTTTTCACTTTACAAACATTTAGAGTTTCCTTTTCTCTGTGACTGTGGTTACCCTTCACAACTGGGAGAAAACTTTATAAAATGTTACAGAAGTACTGGTGTATAAAAGGGAAATTTAGTGACACGATGGTGCTGTAGGTTTGGGGGCTTGGACTTTCTAAACTGGATTTGCTACTTAGAAAATTTGCAACAGTCACAGATACCTGTGAGCACACAAAATCATAGATGTTGGTAAATGCTTCAGAGGCAGGAATATCATTGGGTTGCTAAACTTTGGTAAATGGGACTTGAGAATTTCTGGTTGTTGATAAAAAGTCTCAGAGTTTCTACTGTTTGTTTCTAGCAGGCAGGATTCTTTGATATAGGATGCTCCATCTTTCTGAACATATTTTCCTAAAGAAGTATTACTAAAACAAATGCAAAACTGGCAAGCAGTCAGCATGTTTTTAATTATTCACCTGTCTTTCACCATTTTAATGATGTTTTTTCCCCAAGTTAAACCACACCGTTTATTTTTTAATTAATTTTTGTTTTCTACGTTCTGAGTACGTTACTTCAGAACATGACATTAACAACCAAAGTCCATGTTGATAAGGACTCCCATGAACCATCACACTCAGCTGTGGGCACAAGAGGGGACTGGAGGTGGTAGGACCCTGGCAGCCCCCAGTCTCTTTATTTTAATGTGTTTGGCACAGCCAAGGCTCAGTCTCCCTTGGCACTCAGGTACCACCCTTCTGAAAACAAACAAGCCCTGCTCCTCGTGTGCCCAGAGACAGAGCCAAAAGCTGGGAGGAATCATTTCTGCAGAGAGGATTTCACATTTGTTGGGGTCAGTGAGATGGGATGGGTGAGACTGAGAACAGGGTGGGTGAGGTGAGGTTGTACCCATACCACTTGTAGTCTGTCTCCTGGAGCTGGAGGCACTTTTAGAAGTATATTTGGGCAGTTGTCCTGTATTACAGGACCTCTCAGGTTTTTATTTTCCCCAAAGGGAGGTTTTATGCTTAGATTTTGAGGTGCACAACTATGATTTGGCAGCATGGGCAAATATGAGATTTCCATTATGATTTTTTTGGGGGGGAGGTGGTGGTGGTAATCTTTGGCACAATCTTCTGCTTTGGTAGGGGGATGGAACTCTGTGATCTCCAGAGGTCCATTCCAACCCCTGCCATTCTGTGAGTCTGTGGTTGAGCAATCTAGAAGAAAAAAGAAGTGTTCCAGCAGGGTATGGCTTGGCCTCCAGTCCTGGTAGCTTTGCATCCCTGCTGGTTGTTGGGTACCACAGACCTCCTGTGTGGCAACCCTCTCGGTGTGCAGGTGTGATCCAGCTCCTGGAAGGAACAAAGATGTAAATCACTAATTCTCCATGTCACTCCCCATGGGATCCAGGTCCAACATAAACTTTTCAGATGATCCCTAGCAGGATTAAAGTCCTCCACAAGCAGGCAGAGGCAAGCTAGTCAGAAAAACAAGGTCATGCTGCCTTTTTTTTTTTTTTTTTTTTTGGGTAAGCACAGGAATCAACAAAGCTCTCTTATATAACTGCTATTTATATCCTGCTCTCTCCCTCGCTGCAGGCATGCAGGAGTAGCTGAGGAGGGAATTTAATGAGCTCTCAGGGCTTGCTCACCTTCCAGAGCGGGTAGGAGCCAGCTTGTTTTTGAAGTGCGTCAGCAAATGAAACTGGTGGTGGGTGGGTGGTTTGGGTAGGTGGACTGACTTGTTGCTATGGTTTTCTTTAATTCCTCTGTCTCTCAAGAAGATCTTACACTTTTTTTTTTTTTAATTTTTAATTTTTATTTTTTTTTTCTTTTGGGGAGTCTGCAGACTTCCTTGTTTCTCACACCTACACAGAGCTCACTGGTTTGGTAAGGAAGTGGGATTCATGCTCCTGCCATGCAAGAGCCTTGCAGAGATTAACTGAGTGACCTGGAGGCTGCGTGCTCCCACATGTATGCAGGAGGAACTCAAATACCACTCTGTGCTGAAAGCAGGTCAGGCCCCTGAGTCTCCCACGCTTTGGCATCCATCTGCTCTCTCTGGGGGGGGGGGATTTAAACCCCCAAGCCAGCAGTCACGTTCCTACCTGTTGTCCCCACAGTGTTCCTTCCCTCCCTGTCATTCCCCTGTCACTTCACTGTCCCGGGGGTTTTGTACAAGGGGACTCTGCTCCTCTGGAGTTTGTTCTTGCTTCCCTCTTTGTGAAATGGCTTCAAACTGCGTCAGGATTTTAGGTGTTGCAGGAGGATGTGGAGGCTACAGGGCCTCTCCCTGAAGTGAGGGTTGTGATTCTGCTGCTGCTGCTTTCAAACTGGTTGGGAAAGATGAGCAGACACTTGGGCTGTGTCTGCTGTACCCCTCCAAAAACCTCCTCTGGGGGGGAATGGGGCAGGATCTCCAGCAAAGAGCAGAGCCTCGCAGGATGGTGTGTGGATGCCCATGACAGAGCTGCTCGTATTTGTGGAAAACAGAGCTGGGAAGTCCCCCTTCTACTTTCAGGACTGAGTTTATTTTACAGTTTGTAAAAAAAACACAGGCAACTGAGGTGTTCTGGCAGATTTTCCTTATGGGTTTATTTCAAACTGTGAAGTCTGTTCAGCATGAAATATTTCAGCTGCCATTTCCTTTGGCTGTGCAAGACTAATGATATCTATCACTCACACCCCAGAGTGATGGAGCTCAGTGAGAAAGATTTCAAGAAAAGAGAGAGGTATTTAAAAAAGAGGAAAAAAAAAAAAAGAGAGGGGCATTTCAAATGAATAAATGAGGGGGGTGAGAAAGCAAAGTAAGGTTTGAATTTTCTGCAGGGGATGCCCTTGCAATATGTTCCTGCAGCATGCAAAGGGGTTGGCATTTGTAGTTAATTCAGTGCTTGTGTTAGCAGTGGCAATTCCCCCCCTGGCTGCTGGGAAGCAGTCTGGCCACCAGCATGGGGGTGGTGAGATCTTTCTGCAAACGTGAAGTAGCACAGAAGTTTTGCATTAGTTGATGCTGGCAGCCTGTCTGGATAACCCAAGCAAGTTAACATCCCCAGAATAATCTCCCTAGCACTGGAATAAAATGTCCTGAATCAAAGCCAGAGAGCTGATCTTGCATCTGGAGGGACTTTCCTCTTTGAAATATCCCTGGCTAGTCAGGTCCATGGGGTATTTTCCATACACTGGCATTAGAAAAATTGGGAGGGAGGGGACAGCAGTTTGCTTGAGTTTGTGAAGTGTTTGCTGGACCTTTGCTTTCCTCTATTTATTGGTAATCAAGTGTTTGTTTTCCTGGGGAATCCTTGATGCTCTGGCAGGGCTGGGTGGCTGTGGTGAAGCAGCTCAGTGAGGGTGCAGCTCAGAGCAGGCTCTGTCCTCATCAGGATTTGGGTTCCCCAGCCAAGTGCCTGCCTCAGCCCAGAGCACCCTTCTCCCAGGAGGAAGCAGGCAGCTGGAGCAGATGCCTCTGAAACCCAATGCCTGCTCCCAGGGTTCTGGTTCTGTTGCTCACAAGGGCATCATTCAGCCCGGGCTGTCAGCAGGAGGCTGGGGCTGAGAGCCAACCTGTGCACTGCTCAACAACCAAAGGGTTGTTCCTGCTCTTGGCTGGAAAACAGCTGTGACTTGGGGACAGACCCAGCTGACAGGGAGCAGAGGGGAGGGAGGGTGTTCCCAGTACACAGGCAGCACTGGATAAGCCCTGCAAAACCAAGAGTGAGAAATAAATTGCCTTCAGCTGGCTCTGTTTTTTTTATTCCCCCCCTCCCCATTTAAAAATCCTACACTGGACATAGGTTCATCATGACACTTACTGTGGATTACTTACATTTAGAGGGGATTGCTTAGCTGGTCTGTACATTGTACCCAAAGCTATAGGTCTGCTGCATTTTATGGCCTTGCTCTCCAAAGGGCAGATGTCAGCTCTGATGGTTTTTTAAAAAAAAAAACATGTTTGCTACTGTTTGCTGTTCCCTGAGATGTGTTAGGGAGCATTTTTCAGTGCTCTGGGGTATTATCCTGCACCCCGAATCACACTCCCCCAGGCTGGGTAGGTAGCTGAGCTTCTCTTCAACTCATCTTTGGAAATTATATATATTCTGTGTCAAAGATCTTGGAAGGCAAGGAAGGGAGAAGAGGTGAAGTGGTGATGCTTGGAAATGTGCCCCTTCTTGGCTGGGTTTTGGTGGTTGGTTTTTTTTTAATTAGATTGTTAATGACCTCCAGTATGTAAGAACATGCCAAAAAAGCCCCACATAAGTAAAACTGAAAAAAAATAAAATAAATTGATGAGGGAAAAATGGTGACAGCAAGCAGTTCAGTCATGTGGTTCTAGTGGTTATTAACAAGCAGAACAGGCTACAGGCAGACAAGTCTGCAATTCCTTATCGAGAAAGCTAAGATGCTTTTCCCAAAAAGAGAAAACAAAAGGAGAAAAAAATAACTGAAGCAGAGGTTTGGGCTCAGCTGATGACTGGAAGTGAGGAGCTGGTGGTCCTCAGAGGTGGGCCAGGCTGCAGCTGATCCACGTGCTGCAGTTCAGGCTGGGCCTTCAGTTTATTTCCCAGGGAAATCATTCACTTGTCAGGTTTTCCTCTGAAAGATGTTTTGCATGGGTCAGGGAAATGAACACAATGGTGGGGACATTTACTGACTGTCCCACTGGGAGAGGGGCAGCAGGGGGGTATCCTGCCATGTGTGAGGTTTTGGGTTGGATTTCTTTAGAAGGGTGTTGGAGAGAAGAAGGAAGGAGTGATGATGGCACAAGTGTCCTGGTGCCTGCTGTTACTGGTGTTTTACTCTGTGATGCTTTAACAGGAGCAGGACTTGGTGTGGATGGCTTTGCAGACCTGCAGTGACTTTGCTGGGTTCTTCTCCTTCCACAACCAGAAGCTCATCAGAGCTCTTGGTATCTCAAAAGCCTCCGAGAGAATCACTGTGAACTGCTGCTTCCTGATGCTTCATACCTGCCTGGGAACAGTGCACCACAAAACAAAAACAAACAAACAAAAAGATTTATTCCCCAGTCTCCTGCAAGGCTTCAAACTAGCCAACCTTTATGCTCAAAGATTTTCCCCTCGTGTTTCCCAACAAAGCTCTTTCTGTTGCCCCAAGTTGGTCTCCCATGAGCTGGCGTAGGCAGTGGTTGCTGTGTCTGAGGCTGAGGAAGGACCCTTTGTGTGATGTGCCAGCAGCCATCGTGTTGGGAGCTTGTGCCTGTCACATGTGGATGTTTTTGAGCTTCTTTCACTTTGTGACTGTGTAATTAACTGCAGTCACATTCCCTCTGATGCTCTCATGTCAGCCAGAGGTCTGGGTTCACTTCCTCAGCTGGTGGCAGTGATTCTGGAGATGTTCTGCCTTCCACTGAGGTGTGTGGGCTTGGGGACCTGCTTGCTGAACCCAGCTTTGAGACAGCAAACCCCGTGGTCACCTCCTGTGCCTCCTGTTCAGTGGCAGTGACTATTTGCAGTTGTTAGCAAAACACAGGTGAAATAAAATCCAGGTTCATCCTGCCTGATTTTAGCACTCTGTCAGTGAATTTTAGGATTTCTGCCATAATCATCAGCACCAATTACCTGCAGCTTGAGAGATCACACCTCTTAAAATACAGTGTCTTTGGCAGCTGGCATGTGGTTGATGCAGACGTGTGAAGGTGTCAGGCATCCTGACCCAAACTGAAACAATCACTTGGTGACAACCATTGAAGGTGTGCACAGCATGCACAGGAAAGCTTTACTGGAAATGTTCGTTTCTTTTGGGTTTTTTTTTTTCTCTGAAGTGCAGTGGAAAGTCAGTTAAGAAGCCTGAAAAGACAACAGAAATCAACCTGTCAGCAAGTAACAATTACTCTCAGACAAGGTATTTCTTGTACCTACTCTCATAGAGGGTTCATTAAAAAAAGCTTCTCCCTCACTGCTGCTTCATCCCAGGGAAACCCCTCCTGTTCAGGCTCTTGAGATGTGCAGCCAGGTGACCCCATCACTTATCTGATCAGCAAATCATCTTAATTTTGTCAGAAAATGCTTACCTTTTCTAGAACTGATGCTTTCTGCTGGTCTGTCGGTAAAATATTGTTATTATTGGCATGCTCACTGTGTAATAATGTTAATTTTCAAGTGAAGTTTTCAAGATGCAGCTTGGATGCCAACTCCTCCTCTGTCTGTATGTGTAGCCACCCAAGTAACAGCCAGTGCTTCAAAGGGTGGGCTGTGTAAAGAGCTGTTCCTGGGTTATCCTGCTCAGCAGCTCAGGGAGACCCTGGCAATCTCTTGGGCATGCTATTAGTTTGACAGGGTTCTGGCAGCTAGGTCTGGTCAGGTCCAAGAACCAGTTTAGAATAATTATTAAAAAAATAATCTTTAAGGAAACTCATTCAGACAAAGGCTGTTTTTCTTTGAGTATGTTTTATGAGGAAACTTTAAAATTATTTACATTAAAAATACTGAACTGGAGAATAATTCTGTGAATAACAGCCAACTAATTGGGCACCCAAATCATCTTGTGTCATGTCCCAGGGCCCAGCAGAGTTTCTGCTGCCATGACTTTGGGTAGCAAGCATCTCCTGCTGGTGTGGCTCTGCTGGCAGGCTGTCCAAGTGGGCACCAGGAGAAGGGTGGCCTTGGGCTGGGTTCCCCTTTCCATCCTCTCTGGTAATCACTGCAAATTAAGGAAAAACTCTTCAGGAGTTTACTGAGGGTGCTCTGGCCAGGTGGAAGGTGTTTCAGTGGTGGGAAGGGATGTCTCAGGTGAGTACTGACCATCTTGGTCACCATCTTGGTGACATGGTAGCACTCCCCTGCCTGCAGCCCAGGACACAACACTATCAGGGTTTCAAAGTCACCCAGCGTGGGTCTGACTGCAGCTGCTGGGGAGTGATCAAAGGCAGAGGTAGCAGGGACGGCCTTGTGTGCTCCACTTCGCAGGGAAGCAGGCAGGATATATTGCTCTTCCCATTTTAATTTGTTTTTTCAATAAATCAGGCTTCATTCCTATTCATCATGTGGAGCTGTCGGATCGTGAGCTGCTGCAGAATGCTAACTAATTTCATAATACTCTGCATAAGGTGACCCACTTACAAGTTCATCCTTCAGTCGTGTTGGAGCTCTGGTCCTGATTTATGTAACAGCATATTGGTTTCATCAAGGATTGTCTGGGCGCTCACTGTGTTGGCTCCTTCTTGACCTGCACTTGATTTGTATTCTCCTCGATTTTAGGAAGAACTTTTTGTCTCTGTGTGCATATGGGCAGAAGAACATTAATAAACCTTTTAGGAGGAGCCCGTGTTTGGAGTTTTTCTGTCACTTTTAAGATGCATTGGAGTAGGAATTAAAAGGAGCTTGAGGAAGTCTGCTGCAGGCAAGGCAAGGGAAACCTAGCATGAAGTATCCCTCGTTAGGTTTCCCTGTTTGTGTGGTTTTGGACTGGTTTGCACATGGACTATTGCATATTATGAGTCAGACCCTTTGGTTTGGTGGCAGGGAGGCAGGACAATTCTTTTGCCTCTCTACTCTTCTTTCTGAACTGAGAATCAGATCACAGATAATTCCATTGTCCTTACCTTCATTCACTGTACTCACATTCTTCCCATTACTGAGAGAGAAGCGTGCTGCCCAAATGTAGTAGTGCTGGGGTGATTTATTGCACTTGCTTTTCTTTACAAATATATTTTTCCATTGATCCAGGCTTGGGTTTGCTGAAAGCTAATTAACCTCCCAGTCCTCCAGGAGACCAGGCAGTGCAGGAAGGTGGAATAATCTGTATTCAGACCTGTGTATGAAAACCCTGTTCCCTTTTCTCTTGTAGCATTCGTTCTTCTGCCGCCTGACAGAAGATAAGAAATCTGAAAAGTTCTTCAAGGTTTTTTATGATCGCATGAAAGTGGCACAGCAAGAAATCAAGGCGACTGTCACAGTCAACACCAGTGACTTAGGAAATAAAAAGAAAGATGAAGACTCAGACAGAGATGTACCCAACAGAAAGAGAGGTAATTCCCACTTGTTCCATCTCTGAAGTGACAAGGGAGTAAAATGCTGTGTTTTGGACTCCTTTCGATTGATGCAATAATGCTCTGATCTCTGATCCCACAGAGCAAAGTTCAGAGATCAGTGGTGCCCCGGTTCGGGATTTCAAGAGCTTCATCCCCTCTTCATCCGTTTGTGAGATTGTGCTATTGAAATGATGAAAAGTGTTTCTGAGATGAGACTCTGCCACCTTGTCTATCCTGACAAGCTGCCCAAATCTGATCCGTAGTAACGACCCTGGACTGTGGGTTGTGGTCAGTGCCTTCCCTAACAATAAGTGGAGAAATCCTCATTTTCTTGTCTAGCAGGTCCTGTTCTTGTAACTCCTGATAGTGCTAGATACGTGTGCCCTAACCAATTAATACCAGAATTTATAACTTTAGTGTGGTTCGTGTAAAAGGTGCCCAGAGCCTGGCGTGGTATCCTCCTAAACTCCAGCCCCTCACACTGCACTAAACCTACTTACCCCAGAGAACTGGTGATGAGTAGCTGGGCTGCCTGCCAAACCCTAATGGGAAACACGTGGATAGATTTTCTTCCGGACCCCTTTATTCCCTTCCCCTAAGGAAGATCTCTTCTTGTGTGTTTTAGTGAGAGAGCCCATGACCCAAATTACCGAGGAGGTCCGGGATCAGCTGCTGGAGGCTTCTGCAGCTACAAGGAAGGCCTACAACACCTACCGTAGGGAGGCTGATCCCGAGGAGCATTATTCAGCAGGAGAAGGAGCACAGTCAGCAGCAGACAAGAGCAAAGATGAGCTGGAGATGAGTGCTGTCATCTCCATCATGCAGCCCATCCTCCGCTTCTTGCAGCTGCTCTGCGAAAACCACAATCGGGATTTGCAGGTACAGCCTGGTTCCCACGGTGGCACTGCTGTCACATCCCCTCACCCAGCCCTGTGCCTCTTGAAATTGATACTCAAACAACTGCTTTATTTGGCCTTGAAGAGAATATATATTTAAAAAAAGTATTTATATGTTGCTGGACAGATGCAGGGAGATGCAGTTAACCCAGTGTTCAAGGCTCTTTTCAGCATAGGTAAAAGGTGATGGGGACCAAAACTTGATGGGGTTTTCTTAAGATGTACAGTCAGGAGAGAACTGGGACTTGAGTTCCAGCAGCCCTGAAGGATGTGCTTGCTTTGCGGTGAGCAGGTTCTTGTGGGTTTTCATGGAGCTGTTCATGTGCATCAGGTTGAACATGAGGCATCAGGAAAGGCTCAGCTGGAGCTGACCCTGGTGAGGGACATGAAGGGGAACAAGAAGGGTTTGTGGGTTGGATCTGCAGCAGCAGGAGAATAGGGGCAGCATGGGTCTGCTGCCAAAGGGTGGTAAAGAATGTGGAGGAGGCCAAGGTGCTCCAGGTTGGAGATCAGTCCAACCTGATCAGTCCTCAGCAGCCCTAGGTCCCTGAGACCAGAGGGAGCAAGGAAGATGTATACCCTGAGAGAAGGAGAACTGGGTTAGGAGGGATTCAAACAAGGTTATCTGTGCCCAAGTCCATGGTGCCTGGTGAGATGTCTCAGCCCCCTGTGGAGTGCTGGGTCCAGTCCTGGGCTCTTGGGTCCAGCAAGGAGCCTCAGAGATGACTTAAGGGACTGGAGCATCTGACAGGGGAGGCAGAGGGAGGTGGGAGAGGCTGTGAAGAGGGCATGGCCAGGCTCTGCTCAGCGAGGAAAGTTGGGGGAGAAAACCCCCAAAGGTCTCTGCCAACCTCAGCTGTCCTGGGATGCTCTGGGATGTGTTTTGTGTCATTTTAAACAGCCAGCCCAGAACTGGTACGTTAGTAACCTGACCCTGCGCGTGGCTCTGCAGGAGATAAGATTTTTTTTTTGCTTACAAATGGCCTGCAATTAGCATGATTTTTGTTCAGCCTAAACTGCTGCTGCTGGATTATAACCCAGCTCGAGCGAGGAGCTGGTGAGACAGAGTACAAAGGACTAAATACCCTCATAAAGGAGGGATAATTGCCTTGATTGCACATTGTTGTACAGCACACCACAAGTGCAGGACCCTGCGTGAGAGCTTTTCAGCCCTGCCAAATCCCTTCCACCGAGCTGGAATACCCTGCTGCTGGCAGGATGGGAAATCAAATCTGTATGGTAATGCTCCTGGGCTGGGAGCCTGTCATTCTTCTAGCATTTTATAGGTGCTGGGGTTACATACATCAGGGGTTTTCCTAAATTTTTTTTTTTGCTATTTTTTTTTCAAAAAAAACCCCAACCCATTTGATCTTTGTTTTGTCAAACAATTCTCATGCCATTAGCAATGCTGGAGACAAGCAGGGAGGCAGTTTGCTGTGGCAGTGCTCCAAACCACACGCACATGATCCTCTGCTGCTGCTGCTGCTGCTGCCTTTGGCTCAGCACTGAAAGCTATAGGAGCAAAACTGAACTCAAGCCAATGCAGAAACTTGGCCTGAGCTGTTCACCCTCCTGAACAATTAAATTCCCTAAACAGGGGATTGCTGCATTCAGCTCTGGGAGGGACAAGAAAAATAGAAAAAAGGTCAGAGGAACAATTTTTTCACATATAATCCTTTTGCTGCTTGCCTGCCCTGGTTCTTGCCTGTCCCCTCCAGCCCTGAAGCTTCAGAATCTGGGTGTCTGCAGCAGTATGTTGTAGCTGAGCTCCTTCCTGGTGTTGCCAGTGGACTCCCTGCTTAAGGGGATAAGGAGGATGAAGCAGTGTGTCCTCCACAGCTGCCTGAGCTGGATTTGAATGAGAAGTGGGTAGGGAGCACCTGCCTGGTGCAGCTGCAGGTTTGTCAAGCCCAGTGCTTTACAAACCCTTTGCAATTGTGAGCAGCCTGGTGCAAAGCCAGGAAAGTGCAAGTCATGGCTGTGAGGGTCAGTGTGAGGGGGGCAGTGAGGGAGATGCAGTGCTGTGCCTTTTGCATCACTTGGTGGTTCCCTTTGCTGCTAAAACTGTGGTTTGCTCCCTGTTGCACAGCCAGGGTGCTGTTCTGTGCCCCTCCAGCTCACACTGGGGGTCTGGAGGAGGAGCTGCAATATCTTTGAATTAATGCAAGGACTGGGACAAACAGGTGAATGTACTTTAAAAAAAAATAAAAAATATTTAAACCAAAAGACATGTAAGTAGGTTTGGTTGCCTGCCTCAGGCAGGGTGCATCAGATTTTGCTGTGGAGCAGCCTTGGTGCCTCTCAGCACACAGACACTCAGGGGCTCTTATGAAACTTCCCTGAGGTCTGACCCCTGGTGCTGTGCCAGAGCTGAGTCCTGGCACTGAGGCTGTCCCAGAGCTGCTGCCACCTCACTGCTCTCCTCCTGTGCTGTGCTGTACTGTGCTGGCTGCCCTGGTGAAAGTGGCCCTGGGTACAACAGAGTCAGTCACGAGGACTGGAGCTCGTGACAAGCACCCAGGGAATGCTTTTCTGGAAGCCAGGGCTGTGCTGGCTGGAGGTGAGGAGGGATTCCCAGGAGCTGGGATGTGTTCCCTCTCTGTGCCTGGGGCAGGTGATACCCAGCAGCCTTCCTCACCCCCACAGCCAGGTGTGCAGCTCCAGCTTTATGCTTTACAAATCTCCTCTTTGTGGGCAAATGGAGTAGTCCAATTATTTTTCTTAATATTGAGTTGTTTCTGTGAAATAAAAATATTACGGTAGTATTGTAGCTGGTCCTGCTCAGATTAAAGGCCTATGTTGGTGGGTTAAATACTGCTTTTGTGCCAATAAAGCAGAAATGGGCTGCAACTTTTAACATGGGATTTGACTTTTTTTTTATTCAAAATCCCTGGAGACAAAGGTTGGGTAATAAAGAGCAGTGGAGCTCTGCATGCTGCAGGAGCAGTGGCTGGAGGGGCAGCAGGGCTGGATGCATACAGTCACCTGGCTGAGCTCACAAGCAAGAAGTGTGAGAATTAACTTTATAAGACCAAGGAGCAGGGCTTTACTTGGTGAAAAATGCCTTGTCTTACTTGATTGCTTGTAAAGACAAATCTGATAATGTAAAAATAACTCTTTACTAAGGCTTTCTTACTAGTTAGTTCTTCCCAAAGTTTTCCAATGAGGGATCAGATTTCTGCTAAAACAAAGACTGCCCAAAGAAAACGTTTAGGCTTTTGGGGGAATTACCCTCTGAAATGGTAGAACTGTTCTTTCCAAGGTTTCTATGTTCATCCCAGCTTGAACAAATGGAGCTAGTATTCTGAAAGGAGCCAACTTTATTTTTAGCCATCCTGTTTTCTCCAGAGGGTACATGGCCTTAGGCAGCAAAGTCTCTGACACCCCGGCAGGCTGTCGAGGCAGACGTTGCCTTTGCAAGTGGAGCCCTATCTGGTCGTGTATCCCAGAGGGCTGTGCTCACTAAAAATGGGATAGCAGCATCACGTCAGCTCCAGAAGGTTATTTGCAAAGGTAGGAGTTTGCAGCCTGCTTGCCTTGCAGTGCTTCTCACCCCATTGGAAGGTATTTTTCTCTCAACTGAGTATACAGAATGCTGAAAACCAGGCAGGATGAATGCTCTTCTCCCTCTGTTCTCCTCAAGATCCCACCAGCTGCATATGTTTCACATGTTCTAGCTGGATCTGCAGCTGTCACTCTTTATTTGGAAGGCAGGGGCTTGGGGCTGGGACAGCCCTTGGGTTCATTCCCACATCAAGCAGGAGAGCAGCATGTTCAGTACTGACACTGGAGCATTTTGGTTGGAAATGATGAGCTCTGTTCCCACCCTGCAGCCTCTGAGATGCTCAGGATGACAGAAAATGAAGAGTTTCATCTATACTGGCTGAGACAGCCCCAGACATTCCCTGGGGCAGTTTCTCACAGTGCAGCAGGGGTCTTGCTTTCTCCAGTTTTTTCCTTCCCCTTGGTTAAGCCATCTAACTTTGTCCTCCTGGGCTGTGCCCCTCCTCTTTACTTTGTGTTTATTGACTTTGGATCAAGAAGCTCAGGCTGGTATAAACCTAGCTGTAATCAGAAGAAATGCCATGCTGCAGTCAGGGAGCATTTTATTTCATTGCTTTTGGTACCATCCATTATTTTTCCTTTTTTTCTTTCCTGGCAGGGAGGCACGAGCCCCGCTTTCCTGTAGCATCAGCCTCTCTGCGTTCTGACAAGTTAATCAAAAGGCAGGACACTAAATGAGCAATCAGTTGAAATGTGCTGAATCACTGTCACCTTTAGTCTGCATTCGTAGACAGCATTTTCCATTTTTAGCTTAGCCTTCAATCGAATCTGGCAATTTCTCAGTCTGTTTGCCTTAAAAGACTTATTAGCCCGACACAGGCACTCGAGGCAATCAGCAGCAGAAAAGACCTTGCTGGTTCCATAGTTCCATGCATCTTGTTCATCTGAGGACTGTTTTTTTGGGGTTTTTTTTTTCAGCTTTGAAGTGTTTTGAAACCTGCTAGAGCTAGGCTAATGGGAGCTCTCCTGCTGAAACTTCAAGGCAATGAAAGGGGTAGTGACTGTCCATCCTTGCTGCTGGGAACACACCAACAAACACCATCTGAGTCACTGGGAAATCGTTTTTTGTTAATTGACCTTCTTTGTTTTGGTTGGGTTTGGTTGTTTTGGTTTTTGTTTTTTTTTTTTTTCCATTTGCAATACAGGGAAGAGGGAACATCTTTAATCCATGCTGATAAATCTGGCGTTTCATTAGAGGAGCTGCTCCTAATCAGCCGCTTCGAGCAGGGATTACAATAATTATGTGGGAAGAAAATGCAATTGAGAGAATTGCATTTCAAGGTACCTTCCTCCAAGGCATGCAGTCAGGTACCTCTGTGCTGCTCATGCAGGTGCTGCTGCTGGGCAGCCAGAGCCTGGGAACTGCTGCTTCCCTCTTGGAGAAAGGTCTTGGGAGGAGGGAGTGATGGTTAGAAGGGAAATGCAATAGGTAGTCTAGAGGGAAAGCTTCCAGGCTGAGGAGAGCCTCTGATCTGCAGTGAACAGCCTGTTCCCTGTTGGGTTTCAGTGCTCTGATGGCTGCACTCTGATTATTGCTGCTGGATTTCTGGCAAATGTCAAGCCACCAAGCTGCCCCAGAGAGCAGGGCATTGCAAGAGGCTTAAATTGCTTGTCCAGGCTCCAGTGAAGTCAGAGCCAGGGACTGGGAATTACACAGCACAACTGGGGGCTGAGGAACTCAAAACATTCTGCTCCCAACATCAGTTTGTATTTCTGTGTTTTCTTTCCTCTTCCCCTCCTGGCTTGGACACTCTCCCCACAGAATTTCCTTCGGTGCCAGAACAACAAGACAAACTACAACTTGGTGTGTGAGACCCTGCAGTTTCTGGACTGCATCTGTGGAAGCACAACTGGTGGACTTGGACTCCTTGGTCTGTACATAAATGAGAAAAACGTAGCACTGATCAACCAGACACTGGAAAGTTTGACTGAGTACTGTCAGGGGCCTTGCCATGAGAACCAGGTAATGCCCATTGCTGCCAAAAGCATCACCTCTTCTCCTTCCATCCTTCCACCCACAGCCTGTGCTCTGCTGGCCTTGGCTTAGAGACTTGAGTTGTCTTATAACTATGCTCACTTCACTTGCCATACAAAGGGATTTTGTTTATTTGGGGTTTTTTTATTTATAAATGCACAATAATCAACTTCCCTATCTCAAGACTCTCTCTGAGAAGTCAAACCACTGAAAGCTGTAGAGGTTTTTCTGCTTTCTTAGCATTTCTGTTGTTTTATTGGACTTGTCAGGCAGTGGGATGGGACAATTTTTGTATTTGGAATACTTCCTATTAAAAATACTGCTAAACCCAAGCTCTGTTGCCACAGGGGCCAGAACTCTGTAGGTTTGTTACTGAAGGTGAGAACCATGAGGCTGTGGGTAGGAGCAGGTACAGGTCACTGCTGACTGTCCCTGTGCCTGTGTGGGATGTGGTGGTGGTTCCCAATGAGTTGGGTGTTGGTGAGGGACAACCAAGGGTCTGCTGGGGGGTGAGGCTGTCCAGCTCCCCACAAACCATGCTCACTGACCATAATATGCTCTGCTTCAAGCAGGAATAAGTGTGAATGCAAGCATAGTGGTTTGATGTGTTACTGGGAAGGTGTGGCTGAGGAATACAGGAATCCTCTTGGATAAAGCAGTTAGTGACCCACAGCTGGACTTCGTCTGCTCTGTGCTTCAGAGGCTGAGTAATTAGCAAGGAAGATGAGAAGATACCTCGTTTGCATAAGCAGGAGTTTTTAGGTGCCCAGGAGTAAGGGTTAGCTCAATGGCAGAGCAGGGCTCTGGGTTTTGGTACCACCAGCTGGTTCTTTTCAGGTCTGGGCCACTGTAAAAGCAGGGATAAAGGGTAAGCAAGAAGGTTATGGAAATCCACATTCTTTGGTTAGACAAGACTGCAGTAGGTGTTGATTGCCTATCTAAAATAAAGGAAACTCTCCATAATCTTGGGAAAACAGTGTTCTTCCTTAGCTGTGTGTTCAGCCTGGATGCTTTGGCATGCAAACTCTTAGTTTATCAACTGGGTTGCTTTCTGCTTCCTGAGGCTGGGTGGTTTCAGTAGGACATGCCATGGCTGATGATAGGAAAAGCCTGAAACAAAATGCCTTAATCTCTTGTTATTCCACTGCTTGGAGTTTTCTGTTCAGTTATCTGTCTTGAACAGCTTATGAGGTGATGAAAGAGGTGACACTTCTGGCTGGGTCACCGGCCTAGGCTGCGTTTTTAGTGAAGGCAATTAGTGAAGTCTGATGAATTTTCTTTGGACAGAACTGCATTGCTACTCACGAGTCCAATGGCATTGACATCATCACTGCATTAATTCTCAATGACATCAACCCTTTGGGCAAAAAGAGAATGGACCTCGTGCTGGAACTGAAGGCAAGTGGATATTTTGTGTGTTCCACGTTAACAGTGGGATGAAACATAACTTTATTGTTGGAATTACGTGGGTGTTCATTGTATCCTAATATTCATAAGTGCCAAAAAACGTATGCATCAGCAAGCTGGAGGCAGTGCCCAGAGATTGTTTGTCACAGGTATTTCATCTTTTAAATAACATGGAGTCACCAGTTTTTGTGTGGGGGGGATGCATGAAGGCAAGATGTGCTGAGGAGTAATTTCCTGCTAAAAATTAAGAGCTGATGAAAATGCCTCTGTTGTTGGTGAGCTTCTACGTAACACAATGGAAGCAGGATTCCTCCTGCTACATCTTGTTTCCTAATACTTTATTGCTGTTGTTTTATCAGTTGATATTTAATCACCACGAATTTTTTAGGGCTGCTCATATTAGTGCTGAAATAATTAGCCCTGGTGCTGTTTTCAGAGTACACTAGCAGGTTGTCTTCTAGCAAGAGCTGTCACAGAGCACTCCTGCTTCAGCACGTTTTGGAAATATTTCCTTTCTGACTTATTGTCCTGTCCTATAGTGCAATGTCTCCTTGTTTTCCGTTGCCAAATCACACTATTATTATGGGTAATGTGGGTTTTTTATTATTCTAAATAAAAAATGCTTTTAGACTCAATTAGCATTATACTTCAAAATTAAATACTTTTATTGGTTTTTCTTGTCAGTCGTGATGGATTTTAATCTTAATTGTTTGTATTAAAGTAGTCTGGTGCCTTGTGGTGGTTTCCCATTTCCTCCCTCTGTTCCTTGGCGTGAAGCAGGTTGCAGAGTCATTTCCAGTTAAAAGCAGGGAAGCACGTCTGTGCCTTCAGCATTGGCTTGCCTTTGATTTAATCAGAAGCTGCCCCATTTTGGAACTGAGAGCTTGTAGTAATGCTGCAGTAACTCTAAAACAAAATACAACAAGCTTGAGGCATCAGTGGATTAGAAATAATCTACATTTGCCTTGGGCTAATTTGATGTCTCCCAGTAAGATTTGGTGGAGTCACCATCCCTAGAGGCGTTTAAAAGGCATTTGGACCAGGAGCCTCAAAGCTGGGGGGCAGCAGGGGTGGGATTGCTGCAGCCAGGACCCTCTGTGCTTGACTCCTGGCAGTGCTCACCCTTGTCCTGCCTTCCTTCCTTTCAGAACAACGCTTCCAAACTGCTCCTGGCAATCATGGAGAGCCGGCACGACAGCGAGAATGCTGAGAGGATCCTCTACAACATGAGGCCCAAAGAGCTGGTGAGTCCCTGACTTGCTCCAAAACTCCCAGCTCCGTGGCCATGTCCACCCAGAGGTGCTGTGAGATCTCTGCACCAGACCTCAGCACCACTGTGGACTGGAAAACCTTTGGCTGGATGAGTGCTGATGATGGGTGAGGACAGGTTTGCCTCATTCCTGGGCAGCACGAGTGGTTTGGGAATCATGCTGAGTGCTGCAGAGGAGGAGCATCCTCTGACACTTGGGAATCCACATGTGGAAGTTATTTGCACAAGAGACAGAGAGAAACAAAAAGTTGTTGTGACCTAAAAGCTGCTCAGTCTCCTGTAGAGGCGTTGGGGCTGGTTAATGTATTAACTGGTGGAAAGACTTACAGGAGATTCAAAGTACAGCTGCAAACACTGTTGTCTTGTCTTGGTGCACGTAGCTACAGCAGGGCCAGAGGTCAGGACATGGTGCTGTGTGTGGTGAGGGTGGTCTGGAATATATTACCTTGGAGAGGAATGTGGAATAGAGTTCCCTGTGTCAATGAGCTGGGCTGAAGGTGCCGAGTTCAAGGTCTCCCAGTTTATCCTGGATACTGAGATGCCCTTGAAGGTTTCTGCTCAGCTCCCTCCCACCTCTAAGAGTGCCAAGTGAATGAATACTGCCCTCAGCCTGAGCTGCCTCTCCACTGGCCTGTGTCTCTCTCTCTAGGTGGAGGTGATAAAGAAGGCTTATCTGCAGGGAGAAGTAGAGTTTGAGGATGGAGAGAACGGGGAAGATCCTGCGGCATCTCCGAGGAACGTGGGACACAACATTTACATATTAGCTCATCAGGTACAGTGTCACCTACAGCTTTTGTTAGCCCCAAGTGTCACTGTGAAGAGCAAGAGGTCAGCTTCCCCCTGGAACTGTTTTAATGGCTCCCCTCTGAGGAAAACTCACTGCACGTTCTCTTTTTATCAGAGCAAATCCCTATCCTCGAAGAATCCAAAAAGAAAAACCCATAATATAAGAAAATATTTGGAGTTTTATAATGGGAAGCAGGCAGGCTCTCGACCAAGTTTCTTAAGACATGTGATTCAAGTTCTTGGCAGGACTAGGGAGCAGTGTATTATTTTTCAGCTGTATCAAAGGTTACTTTATACTCCCAAAGAAATTCTACTCACAGATCAATTAAACTGCAAGCGGAAATCTCGCTCTGCCTTGATGGTTCTTGCCACATTCCCCCTGTGCTGGAGCCAGCCAGGTTTGTTGTATTGATACCATGTGGTGTTTGAAAGGTAAGAGACTAAGGGAGATAAAATACATCTGGAGCTACTTAATATATTGCTGCTATGTGCATTGCCCCATTAGAGACTTCTTGTTCCTGTAGCATCCAGGAAGGAAGGACCATCACCATGCTGCAAGGTGAATTTTGGGCATTCAGAAGCATTTTCTGAGCCTTGCTCTGTGCATCTGCTGTTCAAATAATGCAGATTTTCTCTCCTGTCCCTGCCTAGACACTTGGGTGATTAGCACACCTTTGAATTTGGGTGGGTGTGGAAGTATAGTCCTCATATAAAGGTTCAAAAGGTTCCCCAAGTCAAGCAAAGGGTGCGAGAGGACGGGTATAAGAGGAGCATAACATGGATATTTAAAAAATACAGATATGAGTCGTTCTGACTCTCTCCCAGAATAGAGCTGCAGGGTGTCTGGTTGGAATAGAACAAGCCTTCTGTCAACTTTGCCCTTTCTTAGCAGCTGACTGCATACTATTTCTTTTTTTATGCCAAAAATCAGAAATCTAATATCGTAGAGAGACATCTGGTGTCTCCCACTCCCTTTGCATTCCTTTATTTCAGTTGGCTCGTCACAACAAAGAGCTGCAGAACATGCTGAAGCCGGGAGGTCAGATAGAGGGAGATGAGGCTCTGGAGTTTTACGCCAAGCACACGGCACAGATTGAGGTACAGGGGAACTGCTGGGAGGTGTCAGGGGGCAGGATCTGCTCTGCACAGAGCTGCTTGGCAGGGGAACAGAGGAGTTAAACACCGGGTATATTATATTTTGATTAAACTGACTACCTGTGTGTGGACTGTCATCTTTGACGTGAGGTTTCATACGAGGTTATTTTTTTATTATTTTATTTTCTGACAGCCGCTGGGGGGGAGCTATTTTTGAGCTGTCATGTGTGGGCTTTAAGATGGAGCTGAGCAGAGCTCTGTTGGCAGGAGGAAGTGTAACTTCACTTCTGTTACATTTTGGCCCGTACTGTTGCTGTATCCATGAAGTTAGTGATAGCTTTTTGCCATTCTTTTCAGAGTTCAGATGACAACTTGGCCTGGTGCACAATCTAAAGTGCTTTTCAAAAGTAAAACACACACAAATGCAGAGAGTTCACAAAACTCTCTAATAAGTGAGGTGAATGTAGCCATTACTCCTCAAACTTTCCTGTGCAATTTCGGGCTAAAATTTCCTGAGATTCCTCACCTGGGTGAGCAGATTGCTCTGAAATTCAGCACAGCTCTGGTGCAGGATTCACTGGGGCACTTGGAAACCCCAGCTAAGGAGTTATCAGTCTGGGAGCTAAATGTGGCCCTGCTTTGAAAGGTAAATGAAATAAAGCCCCTATCAAGCTGCCGTTTCCAAGTTTCTACATGTAGCTGGTTTGAGAGGGGGAAGGAGAAGGCAGACAAACCAAAAAATAAAAGCCTTTAATCCTAGGAAGAACTCTAATAAGGCTGTTGTTCAGATTGTCAGGTCGGACCGCACCATGGAGCAAATCGTCTTCCCCGTGCCCAGTATCTGTGAATTCCTCACCAAGGAGTCCAAGCTGAGGATATATTACACCACGGAGAGGGATGAGCAAGGCAGCAAGATCAATGACTTCTTCCTGAAGTCAGAAGACCTCTTTAATGAGATGAACTGGCAGAAGAAATTGCGAGGTAGGTGGCTGTGGAGCGTCACCAGCCCAACGCTGAGGTTGGGGTGTTGGAGGCTGAAAGGTTGGCTTGGTAGCAGATGGCTCCCCAGTGAGGCAGCAACCTTGGTGATTGTTTGATAGAGTTTCATCTGCACCATGGCAATGTGCTGTCATCAAGTCAAGCTTCATGCAGGAGCAATATGGACCAACTGGAGGGGATCCAGGGGAGAGCAGTGAGAAGCATCACAAGCCACCTTCTTTTAAGCTCCAACAGGAGCAAATTTGTGGAGGCTTAGCTTAAAGGAGAAGGCATTTGGAACAGGGAGAAATGGAGAGGACATGGCTGGAGAAAGCAGGGGGCTGTTCCCCTTCCCTGCACTGGATACACGAAGCAGATCCTTTGCATTGCAAGGAGAAGGCTGGGAGGCGCAGCACGGACTCCTGACATCTCCAGCAAAGGAGGAAGTGAAGAAGAGGTTAAACATGCATGTTCCAGTAATGGTAAAAGTAGAATTCAGCCTTCTTTGGGTGAAGAATAGACTGGCAGATGTGTCAAGTTCCTTCCAGCCCTGTGCTGCTGAACACTCTGAAGACAAACATTTGGGAGCACTGCTCATCCCTCTGAGCTGCCCACTGGCACCAAGGGAATCTTGAATTGATACAGTGCCACCACTTTCCCTGGTGAACTTCCTAGTTCATTTGCTTCATATTACTATTTTTTTTTAAATAATTGATTTCTTCCCTTGCTAAGGGAGAAATGTTGCACCTGAGTCTTGGCTTCAGTGGGTAGTGATGAGTGGTGAGAATTTCAGTGGTCAGCTGTTCCCACTTCTTGATACTTCTGACAGAACCAAAATCCCCAGGAAGCTGCTTCCTAAAATGACTTCTAAGAGCTCTACAGGAACGTGGGAGCATTTGACATGCTAAACAAATGGGCAGCCTTGACAGCATCCATATATTCTGTTTGATTTTGTTGCTTAAGTCTAGGTTTTTTTAGTTACTTTAATTGTCTTTGAGGCTACTCCAGGCAGTCTGTGAAAAACATCCATAATTAACAACAGACCACAAATTAATCAAGATCAACCTGCAGAAGTAGAGATTTTTTATTTTTCTTTTTCCTTTAAGGAACTGGAATCCTTTAGTCTCCTTCTTACTTGGCTTCTGGGTGATACCATGCATTTGTACAATTTTTTCTTGCATTTTAAACCCAGTTTTGTGTTTCCAAAAATTGTACCTGAGAAAGACTTCCAAAAAAAAAAAAAGGTTTCTCAAGACCCCATGATTTTCCCCCTCCAGCTTGTGGTGCCAGCCCATATTCTGAGTCCCCAAAAGGCTAAATTAAGAAACGTGACTGAGCCTGCCAAAGTGCCCAGACCAGGCAGCTGTGCTGCAAAGGGCATCAAGTCTGTGCCCAGCTTCATAGGAAAACCTGGAACTTGATAATGACACTTCATATCATGAGTTCATACAAGTGGATTCAACCTGCTTACAAATTCTTCCAGTTAAAATGAAGCTGAGAACAGAAATAATACAGAAATCAGTGTGTCCTATACTGAGAGCACTGCTACATCTCATTTCAGTGAGGCTTAACGTGCCTGTCTAATTAGGTGCAATGAAGCTTGAATTCTTCCAGGGACAGGGTGCCTTTTTGTAGTCCTTTCCTTTGCATTCAGCTGTTCAATACATTTGCTTTTTCTGTGCATTTCAGCTCTGCATAATGAGGCATTGTATAATTCTTTCAACCTTTTTTTTTTGCTTAGGATACTAGAAGAGGTAATTTGCTGAAGAGAGGTGGTGGCAACTATGAGGCTCAGAATTGCTGCATTCATTAATTTACTCCTCTTTTCAGCCCCAGAGTTTGCATTTTCATCTTTTTCCTAAATTTTACTGCAAGCTGCTTTTCTTCTGCCCTCTGGTATCTGTACACTTTACCTCCTTCTAACAGGGAAAACCATCAGCTCTTTCCCTTTTTTGAGAGCATTTTAACAGATTATTGGTTTGGCCACTCTGGATTTCAGCAGTACAGAATGTGCAGTGCAGGAAGCCTGCAGGAGCTAAAATCAGGGGATTTTGCCTCAGTGCAGAAGGAATTACAGTAAGGCAGCTTCTGAGCTGCCCTTGTCATCTTCTGGTCCACAACCACTTCAGAAAATGAATCTCTTTCCTCTCTGTGCCTCTTGGTTCCAGCTGCTGTGGTTATGAAAACGCAGAATCCTTTCTGAAAAGCATTTATATGTAAGGTTGGGATTGCAAATGTGCAGCTGTGTAACTGTGCACCCAGCTCTGTGCAGATGTGCTTGTGTCCTTTGCCCACAGGGCAGAGGGAAAGCCAGCCAAGCTTCAGCTCAGATTGTTCTGGGTCTGGATCTCTCTCTTGTCTGTTGAAGTTGTCTTGCTTGGCAGCTGGTCCTAAACATCTCAGCTCTACTGTTACTCTGTCCCTCTGCATTTTGTGTCCTCGTTGTCCACCTTTGCACTCTCTTTGCTGTGTTTTTTCTGGCTTGTCATAGCATGAGAAGATGGAAGGTGGGGAGCACCTCATGCTGGTGCCTAACTGGGAGGGCTGGGGCTGAATCTCATGGTCTATAACATATACAGGTTTTCTTCCTCCTAATTATTCTTTCTGTGACTTTGAGTACATATTAATAAGGGAAACCTGAAGTCCTTGACCTCTGGCATTTCTGAACTGGTTCCCATGCTGCTGCTAAGTCAGTCCATGCTGGAAAATCCTTTCCCTTTTAACAGGAGCCCTTTGCCTTAAAGTGCTACCTGGGAAACTGGAAATACCCCACAGATCAGGAGCCATCAAATGAAGTTCAGAACAAGCCATGAATATTACTGTTGCTGTTGGTGCTGTGCTTTTGGGCCAACTGAAAATAAACTGGATATTAATTTTTTTAATATATATATAAATCTTATTAAATATTCCATATTGTTTTTCTATTTTGCAGCTCAACCTTTCCTATACTGGTGTGCTCGCAACATGTCCTTCTGGAGCAGTATTTCCTTTAACCTGGCTGTCCTCATGAACCTGCTGGTGGCTTTTTTCTATCCATTCAAAGGAATTCGAGGAGGTACCAATATTTAACATGTTTAAACATGTGAACAAATAAGGTATCCTGAGCCAAATTCTGCCCCCCACTCGTGTCTCTGCATCAGGGTTTACTTTGGTGAGGATGGCAGAACAGAAGTTGGTCTTTATTCATTGCCTTGATTTAAATTGTGCTGTTCTGACTTTTGTTGAGGCATTTGTAAGGGAAATGTAGAGCCATGCCTTTTTCCTGAGGGAAAAAATTATCAAAGACAGACATCCACCTTTAATTACTTGACTGTTCTACTTTGGTTTAAAGTTCTGTAATTAAGCATCGAACTAAAAATATGAAAAATGTTATTTTGTTGTTTTCCTTGAGCTTGCATTTTATTAATGCCGTTTTCCATAAAACTTTTGTGGCTACACAGCACTTCAGGAAACCTCTGAGTGCTGGGGTTGGGTGAGAGACATTACCCTGAGCTGGTGGGTGGTGGGAACAGGAGGGAAGTTGCCTGCTTTGTGCCATCAGAGAGGGGGGGAGGATGCAGGAAAAGAGCTCATCCTTGGAGCTGCTGCACCCCAGAGCAGGTCAGGATTTGTGTCAGCAAGGATTTTCAGCTCCAGAGAAGTATTCTTGGGAATGCCTCTCTCGTGGGGTGTGGAGGCAGTGCCTAGGCAGGAGTTTTGCCACCTCCGTGTCAATTGGAGTAAATAAAGTCCCCAGCAGTAAAAACTCCTCTTGGAGAGGGTGATTCATGTTCAAGCCTTCACTTCCCTTTCTTTGAGATTCATGATGCAACAGGGCCAGCCAGATGCTTATCTTTTCCTATTAAACTTCTTGAGTTCATTGCTAGCTGTGGAATCCAAAGGCAAAGATAGCAGGAGCCTGGCCATAAGGAAATCATCAGCTGAGCTCTGGGTGTGCAGCATCAAAGCTACTTCACCCCTTTTGCAGCTCACCAATTATTTTAGATTGAGGAGAGCCATGGCCTTGTCCAAGCCTTGTTTGGCAGCTCATGGTCATAGAGGTGTAAAGGCAGAGGGCATGGAAATACTTGATTTAGGGTTTCTGCATCTTGGTGAAGCCTGTGAGAAAATACAGGGTATTTTAGACCAAATTCTGGTGTTCCTGTTGCAGTTTCCTTTTGCATCAGGCTGTGGGTTTGGCCACTGGAACTCTGCACCACCTCCTGTGACACCAGACCCTGGGGCCACCTGGATCCTCTTCTGCCCAATTAAAAGGTTGAAAGGTTTTAACACAAAGAGCAAACTCTTTTTTCCCTAGTTTGAAAGATCACAAGTTAATATTTAAAACTCTATTTATAGCTGCTATGAAAGCTGGTAATGAAATCAGTTTGTTGAGATTACAAATTGCACAACTTGGGGGGGGGAATAATTTGGTATTTTGAAGATGCCCTGCCCTGCATATTTGAAATACTTTATTTATCAGATAACATTTTGATATAATCTACTAGTTACAATTTAAAAAGAAAAATAAACACATGTGTATGTTATATTTAGAAAACAAAACCAAAACCCAACCAAACTAAGCAAAACCAAAAAACACAAGGACAAAAGACTTGAAACCAGAGCATTTGGGGGAAGCTGTCAGTGCCTTGAGTTGCTCAGACACAGTGAACTGAGCAGCTGATGAGCATCTGACTGGAGCAGAAGCCCTGAAACTTCTGACTTGAGGAGCAGAAACAAAGCTGGGTGCCTGGAATTCAGTACTGGAATGGTGAGAATTCCAGAGACAGCTTCCCACCAGGTCCTCCTGCTTCCATGCTCCTCCTGCCAGCAGTTCTGGAAGGATCTCCACATGCTCCCAGCAAGTGCCTTGATGTTGGGTTGGGTTGGGTTGGCTGTGGGCAGCTGAGGTGGCTGCTGCCTTCAGGAGCTTCGTTTGCCCAGGGCAAGGACACCCCTCCCAGCTTCTCTCCATCCCTGGGAAGCGGAGATGAGGCCATGTCCTGAGCCCTGTGAGCACCCCCACCCCAGGGACTGCTGAGGTCCTTGTCTGTCAGGGCATGGTGCTCCTCAGGGTGCTGGACCTCCCCAGGGTGGGTGCTGCAGACAGCAGTGTGGGACTTCAGTAACTGGAGGTGTTATTGCTGGGAACTGCTGGGAAAAGCCAAGAGCTTCCCTTGCCCTGGGTGACTGTGCTAGGGCTGGGGTGGTGGGGTGCAGGCAGGATCCCTCAGGATCTCCCTCTTGCAGCAGTTCCCAGGGTGTTCCCCAGTGAGCATCCTCCTGATGTTTTCCTCTCTCCCTCCTGGGTGCTGTCTCTGGGTCCCACTCAGCAGCTCTGCCCCTCCTGCTGTGACAGTGCTGGGATCCCCAGCTCCCTGCAGGCAGCAGGGACATCTGTTCCACCTGACACCTATTAAGTTTTAATTTCCATCTCTCCTCTCCTGTCTTTATTAATCTGCAGTGATTTGGAACAAAATTAAATGGCTGCTCGTGCTGCTCAGAGGAAAGTAACATCTCTAGATTTGGGTAGGGGGGAGGAAAAAAGCCCTGGGTGAATATCTTGCCAGTGGGTCCTGTCAGGATGTGATGGTAGAAGGGCAGCAGAGTGCTGGGGGATCTTCCCTTCTTGTCTGTTGGGAAGCCAGCTGCTTGAAGTAAAGCTTTTTTTTATTTTTAATTTTTTTTTAATGCCAGTTTTAAGAAAGAGCTCTCCCTTACATCGTGCACAAACCCAGGGTACACGGTATTTTCACGGAGTATTTGCAGCTCTCCAGAGAAAAGTATTTTTAGCAAGATGGGCTTGATGTTATGTAAGCAGCCAGTCCCACAGGACAGCCCAGAGAACCAGAAATAGCAGGAGATGACAAAAAATGGTACCAAGCTTTTGACCAAAAGCATAATAGGAGGATCTGCTGTGGATCCAGAGCTGGAGGAATGTCTTGTCTGTCTCCACCTCCCCGTTCTTTCCCTCCACATGAGCAAAATGCCTCTCTTCAGGGTTCAAGGTGTGCAAGTAATGAGCACTATAATGAAGACTCCTATGATACTGGCACTTAGCATTTACATAAGGCTTTAGTAACGAGTTTGTAATTAAAACCTGCTGAATGCATCAGGCTCAGACCTTCCTCTCACCACTTTAAAATGTCTGAACTCGAGGCTTAATGATGCTCCAGTGATGCTCCACCAAAGATAAGACAAAATGACATTTCTTTGGTTGCTTTGAGTTGTTTGGTTGTACAGAGTAGCAAAATGGGCTTTGTTTTTTCCTCCCTCCACCCTAGGCACCCTGGAGCCCCACTTGTCTGGCTTGCTGTGGACAGCCATGCTGATCTCCTTGGCCATTGTTATTGCCCTTCCCAAGCCCCATGGCATCCGAGCCTTAATCGCCTCCACGATATTACGCCTGATATTTTCAGTTGGTTTACAGCCTACTTTATTTCTTCTGGGTGCATTCAATGTAAGTATGGAGTGGGCTTTTAAATTTATTTTTTTTTATATTGCACCTTATGTAAGTGTTTCTTACCTGTTCATGAAGATGTGCAGGCAAAAATAGCCTGGGACATTGTGGTGGAAGTGGTGGGAGGAATAATTCCCTTTTTGGACTGTTTGTATCAGGATTGCTTTGCTGTTGTTCATTTAACCCTGGTTCCCCAGCCTGGAGACATCTAAGGTTTTGCTCAGTTTTGCTACAGCCTAGAGACAGCTCCCACCCCAGCCAGAAATGCAAAGAAGTCTCTGTGACCCTAACGTGGATGGTAATTCGCTCAAACTCGTCTCCAGTGACTAAGCTCTGGGATTTTGGGGGTTGTGTAAGATTCACCAAACAATGCATTTCCCAAATGTCTGTCTGCAGCCTATCTGCCAGCCAAAAGCTGACACGAAGCACTTTTGCTGCAGTCATGTGTGGCCTGAGCATGTAGGCTGAGCCACTGGAGGACTCCTGGAACACTCAGACCCAGACACTCGTGGTCTCTTGGGGCAAGCAAGCCAAAAGGGTTTCTCCAACTGAGTCAGCAGGAGCTGTGCAGGGACCTGTCTCCACAGTTTGCCTTTATTACCAGATGCTCAGCTTTCAAGTGCATCATTTCCATAGCAATCCCTGCCTCCAGAATACATCAGAGTGCTGGGTCCTGCGGGGTCAGAGCTGCATGGGGTGAGGGGGGGTGGGTGTTAGGGGTAAGTGTAGTGTTCAGCAGGTTCCAGGGAAGCTGCAGGCAGCATCCCTTGGGATCTGGTGGCTGATGATACCTGGGGAGCTCCTGAAGAGCTCCTGAGGGAATCTTGACCCCTTGCTTATTAGCAAGCAATAACTGGGGGGTTGGAAATGTAAGGGTAGAGGGGGATTTGCACTGAGTGCCATGGATAGACTGAGTTATTTTTTTTTTTTCTTTAAATCTTATTCTTGCTGCCCTTTGACAACAAGCTTAAAGACAGGAGTGAGGGCACAGGTTTTCTTAGCCACAGGCAGGTTTAGTTTTGGCTCACTGGCCCAGCTGTACAGAAGAAATCCCAAGGGAAAGCAGGTTTGGAATAACATGTGAAATGTGCTGAGCAGCAGACAATTCAGCATGGTTGTTGGTACCATCATGGAGAAGAGTTATCTCCAGCTCTCCAGCTTTGAGATATTGCCCTTTTTTCCTGAAAGCCACACACTGTAACTAATTGATGGTTAATCTTTCCTTAGGTTTGTAATAAAATCATTTTTCTGATGAGTTTTGTGGGTAACTGTGGAACCTTCACGAGAGGATACAAAGCGATGATCATGGATGTAGAGTTCCTTTATCACCTGCTGTACCTTCTGATTTGTGCTCTGGGACTCTTTGTACATGAATTCTTTTACAGCCTGTTGGTAGGTATTCACTTTGTCCTCAGAATGGTTTTCTCTCTGTGTGTTTGTCAAGTCCCAGCTCGAGCATATCTGGATGTGTCATATGCCTCCTGCTTTCTGTTTTGCCACTGGGAAGCTGTTGTACAGGCACTCCTTTGAGAACTGACTGGGTCCAAAGTCAAATTTAGTTAAAATTGCTCATTACAGTAATGTGTATGCAGTTGCAGCAAAGGTTTTTACCATTCCTCTCTGTGTTTTTACTCCTCTTGACTTTTAAGGTGCAGGTTTTCCAGCTCCTGGCCCTGCTTCTGACTTCCAAGATAATAAAATAATTTAGAATGTCATTACTCCAAGTAATACCAATACCTGGTGAAAGTTAAAGGCTTCCTAAAGTCCTACAAGCTCTTACACAAGGGGTGAAAATAAAAATAATTGAGAAACCTAGCCATAAAATACCTAGCTGAACTGTTGGAGCCCCCTTGCTCTCTGAGTAGGAGGCACACAGACTTCAGGGTGTTTTACTCTCTTGTTATGGATCACTATAACACAGTGTCCTTGCTTTTGGGGCAGCTGGATAGCTCTGGAATGTCTCCTCAGCTGCAGCCAGACCCCAAACCTCACAGCACTGACAGATCCCTGGCATATGTGGGTTTTTTCTGTTTGGGGTGCACAGCACAAGACTAAAGGAATAAGCACTGGAGGAGTAGATCCTAGTGTTGGTGGAGAAAATGTGTCACTCTTAAAGCAAACCTTAAATCCCATTCAGAACACTCTATTTTTGGCCTTTTGTTTGATGCTTACGTCCTCTGGTAATGGAATTGGTTATTTTCTGTATTCGTGTAGCTCCAATTTATCAAATACCTGATCTCTCCTTGCTTACCAGAATGAGCAGCAACCTGCCTGGGCTGTGCTGGAGAATTATCACAGGCCCAGAGGAGTGAAAAATGAGGGGAGTGCATCCATAAAGAGATTTTTTAAAAGAACTGGAGACTAAATATTGCTTATTTAATTATACACTCAAACTGAGACTTAAAGGAAGCAGCCAATTGCATTTTGAAATGAATTTGAGATTGTGATGGGGCAGTGATACTATTAAAAAGATTCAATGGTTTGTGTCAGCAGCTTCATGTTCAAAGCACACACTGTGCATCTAGCACTTCAGAAGGAGCCCTGACCCTCACCCAGGGGGGGCTTTACCCCCAAACTGCTGCTCAGTCCTGCAAGTACAGATGAAGAGGAGGGTAGAGCTGCCTCCCTTCTTTACCTTCCCAAGTGCATGGCACAGGGCTGGTGCCATGGGGCTGAGGAGGACCCCATCTCCCTCTGCTGTATTTGTCTTTGCTAGTGTGTTAAAGTTCTGATAACTATAAAAACGAAAACCAAACCCAAACATACTTTAAATGCTCTTTAAAGCCTGAGGTTGGTTTTGTTAATGCGCTGTCCCACAATATCACAGAATCCCAGACTGGTTTGGGTTGGAAGGGACCTTAAAGCTCATTCAGTCCCACTCCCCTGCCATGGTCAGGGACCCCTCCCACAGCCCAGGGTGCTCCAAGCCCCATCCAACCTTCACCACTGCCAGGGATGGGGCAGCCACAGCTTCTGGGGGCAACCTGAGGGGCTCAGCACCCTCACACCAAAGAATTTCTTCCTAATGTCTAAAATGTCTCCCTAATGCTATGCCAAGATGTAGGGTGCCCACGGTGGTGTTGGCAGCACGTGGGAGAAACATCTTTGGTTCTGTTTGTTGTGCCCCAGCTCTTTGACTTGGTGTACAGAGAGGAGACCCTGCTGAACGTCATCAAGAGCGTCACTCGGAACGGGAGGTCCATCATCCTGACTGCTGTGCTGGCTCTCATCCTGGTCTACCTGTTCTCCATCGTGGGCTACCTCTTCTTCAAAGATGACTTTATCCTGGAAGTGGACAAGCTCCCTAATGAGACGTTGTTGCCAGGTTGGTACCGGCCACTTATTTTGATGCTGGTGAAACAAAAGGGCTCTTGTTCCCCCCCGGGGCATATTGAGGGCTTCATCCTTTTGGAAGACCTCACCAGTTTGACAGTTTCTTGCTTTGCAAAGGACACCATTTCAATTTAAAATTATATTTACCAAAAAACCAAACTGAGAGGGGCAAATGGATCCCCCAGTGTTTTTACAAGATGCCACAATCTGCTGCAGCATCAAGAGGGATGGGGAGGAGGAACCCCTGGTGATAGCACTGAGGCTTTTCTGCACATGGTTGAGATTTCTCGCCTTGCTGTTTGCTAAAAGAGTTGAGATTATCTAATTCAGCTCCACCTACTCCCTCCCCCAGTTTAATGACAAGCAGACTTTAGGTGGGCCATGGTGGAGGAGCTCTGCACTGGGTGGATTCAGTTCTGCCTTGCTCTGCCAGATCCTGACTGCTTCTATTGGCTCTTCCTGGGGGGGTTTAGTTTCAGCATGACAAAAATTAGGATTTTATCTGAAATAACAGACTGAGTATAAGTGAAGGGCATCAAAGAGATGCTGATGGAAAGTAGAGGTTTATCTCTTTTACTCTGATTTGGTCATAGTTTTAGGGACTGTATCAACCTCCCTCAGATCTTGGTACAATTTAGCCTGTAGCAGGTTTCTCTCTGCTGACCTCAGACTGCTTATTCTAACTTAAAATTTGGGGGGTTTCTCTACCCTGCAGCATCAAGCAGCCAGCTCAGTGGGTGGAAAGCACAGAATTTAAATTTGTTAGAGGAGAGGTTTGCTTTCTGTCCTGTTCTGCCTTTGTTTTTTTTCTCTGACACTTGAGCCGTTCAGACAAGTACTCTTTGACATTCCCACTACTTTTTCTAATTTTACTGTGAGAGACCCAAACCTCACTGACCCAGTTACTCCACGTTTCCCTGTGAAATGCCACAGACACTTGGTGGCAGTGGGTTTGTTTTGCTACTTGGAAGGCCCTGAGAGGGAGGGTTTCAAGGCACCTTGAAAATTCACCGTGCACACAGGCTTCATGGAACGTTTTCAATTACTCTCTCAACACTGGAGCTGATGCAAAATAAATGCCCAACTTTGGTCTTCAGTTCATAGAAATAAGAAGGATTTTATGCTCGAATTTGAAATAATTGAATGTGTAAATCAGAGAGCACCGTGCCCTGCCAAACTCTGGGGTAATGCACTGCCCTAAATCTGCCTGGTAATTGCACTCTGAATATGATGGGGTGCCTTAATAGCTGAGAAGTAATCTTGCAAGACACAGCAAATGTTCAGCTATCCATTTGATTTCACTGCTTTCTGCTTTCAGATCGCACAGAACCAGGTGAGACCATGACTGGAGAGTTCCTTTATTCAGATGTATGCAAAGCAGGCAGCAGTGAAAACTGCTCTTCAATCATTCCCTCAGACCGTGAGTATCTGCACTTCAGCTCATAACACACACCCCGTTTTATAGTTAAGCACCTTAAATTTAAAAAAAAAAAAATATATATATTTTAACTAATTTCTACACAGTAGGTTGGGAAACAAAGCTCAGGGTTAGAGTATCTACTTGAAAAGCATTTATTAAGGCTAGCAGTGCAGATTGCGTTTGTTACATGAAGTGATTAAACTAGAGAAACTAAACCATACTTGGATGGAACACTGTTAATGTTCTCTAATTTTCTGCCTTATCAATTTGAGAAGGAAGTGAGGCAGTTACCTTCTTGCAAAGTTTATTATTTTAAAACATTAGGCTATTAAATGTGATCTCAGAGGATAATGCCCTGTGAAATATGGAGCAGAACATAATTTATTGTTAGCATTATTCTATCTAGCTAACTAAGGAACAAGGTTTTAATATCACAGCAGGAAGTACTCAGTGGATTAAGGAGACAAGGGTAGGTTTGGGGGGGGTTGAGATCAAAAAAGTGGATGCAAGGTATTACTTGTGACACAATCACCAGCCTCAGATCGGGTATTGAAACATTTTGGGTTTATTTTCTAGAAAATGTAATTTACTTCTGGGAGATTTATGGCTCTGAGAGGCAGACAGAACACAGCTATTGCTCTGTAAAGTGGAACTCTTCATGGGCCAAGGTTTCAAAGGTCAATAATGGCCACAAGCCCCTGCTCACAAGAGGAGATGGCTCTGTTTTGCTCAAGTGTCCTCTTTAATAAACTAAGGTCCAGCATGGATCCCAGAGCAGCTGCTTTATTAAGCTCTGGTAGCAGTGTGCTGCCTCATGTATACTCTGGCTGCAGAAAGGAAAACTCCAGAGATATTTTTATATCCTAACTAACCTGATACCAGGGTCCTACGAAGCCAGGGATATCAGTGATGCCCAAACCTTTGGCCATTGCTCTGCCACCTTGGGTTTTGGATAGTTCTGGATTCCATGGGGCCTTTCTGAGGTGTCCAGAGGAAGGTGGGGTCTTCTCCTGGACATTCTGAATGGGGACAGGGGGAGTAGCTGAGATCAGGTCATTAATTCCAGCAGTTCTGCAACTGAAGCAGGGAAGTTGGAGGCTTCAGCCCAAGGCAGAGAGGGTCAAAAGAAGCGTGTTACTTTTTCAGTGACATGCTGTTTCCCTGAGCAGTGGTATTTTAGCCATTTGAACACTCCAAGCTGAAGTTGCCATTTTGAGTGCAGCCCAAAGGCTGTGCAATCTGTCAGGCACCAAGGGAGAGTGTACGAGGCAACACTTTGTCCTCTGAGCTGTCAAAAAGCTAGGATGCTGTATAAACAGGCAGCTGGTGATCTGAGCTGTTCATGCTGACAGAAATGGAAAGAGAGACTTAACCAAGTCAAAGGCAGCAGTTCAAGCACAAAAGAAAAAGTGGTGGGGAGAGAAGGGCAGGCTGGAGCCCCAGCAGAGCCTTGCTCCCATGGGCAGCTCTCTGAGTGAGAGCTAACAGGGGGTTGCAGCCCTGGCTGGAGACCTGGCAGGTTTTTGCATAAGCAGTGAAAGATGAGGAGAATTGTTTAAAACTGGTCTTCTTGCCTTTGAAACGTGTCTTTGCTTGCTTTGTGTGAACAGAAGTGATTGCTGAAGAAATGGAGGAAGAGAATAAGGAGCATACGTGCGAGACGCTGCTGATGTGCATTGTTACTGTACTGAGTCACGGGCTGAGGAGTGGGGGTGGAGTAGGTGATGTGCTCAGGAAACCATCCAAAGAGGTAAATTATCACTGGATGGGGGTGGAAGGGTGATAACCATGTAGGGGATCTGGTTCTGCTGGGGAAAATGTGTATACGCTCCCCTTCAGCAGCTGTAGAATACATCATGACCAGAAGGGACCAGAATTCCCCTCTGGGTGATATGGAACATCAGATTAAACAGCAGCCAGTTCAAACAGCCTCCTACCCATCCTTTTCTTAAGCCTTTTTTAGCTCGAGGGCTGCCCAGGTTGGAGCCCAAAGGAGGAACACACATGGTGTAGCCAGCAGTCTGGGCTTTGGGGGTTCAAGATTTGAAGCAGGGAGTCTGAGCCAGTGAAGGGTAAGAGATGAGGTAGCAGAATGAGGATGTGATGCAAGTGTTTCTGTGGGCAGCATCCCTAGGGAAAGGGAAGATGTGCAAAAAAGGTGTGGATGAGACAGCAGGGAGCAGGCTGGGTTGGAGAAGGGACTGTGGGAAGGCAGGATGTTGTTTGGAGACCTTGCCAGGCAGGGCCACTCAGAGCAGCAGGAATTTTTCATAATGCCCAAAGCTGCCCATGTAGCTCCATTTTTTTATTTGTTGTCTCAAGCTGTCCTCTGGTCATGCCCCAAAGCCAGGCTGGGGGACAAAGGAGCAGTCTTTGTCAGAGTGAATGCTCTTCTTTATTATCTGCAGTTTCAAAGAGTTTTCAAATACTTAGCCTTATTTGCAGCTTACAGTGGTTAAAAAGTTACATCATTCTTAATAAAAGCTGGGCACCCTACTGGCAGGGGGCTTTTGAAAATGGGATTTAGGTGTTTGGGTATTCAGATCTGCAAGAAATATGAAACAGAGGTGTTGGCAAGTCCAACTTTAATGTCCCCGCACATGGCTGCTAGCAGAAACAAAAGGAATATTATTAAATTCCAGGAAAAGACTTCATGGTCAACACTGAAACCATATTGATATACAAGCAGATTAATTATCAGGAGGTGATTTGGATGGGCCTGCAGGGTGGGGGTCAGGAGAGAAGAAATTTCAGTGTGTGTAAGGAGAGGGATAGCAAGCAGAAAGAGCAGCTCTGTAGGGATCACATACTGGTAACTGACTAATGGGGCTTCTCCTTCAGTCATCTGGTGTTTCAGTTTCACTTGATGCTTTGATTTGTACATTATGGTTGGAGAGCATCAGGAATGGAGCCTCTAAAGGGAGGGGTTGTGGGGCAGCATCCTCTGCTGCTGAGCTGAGAAGAGCAAGGGCTAAGGGGTAGCTTTGTGTCTTCTCTGTGTTCTTAATGACTAAAATACGTCTTGCAGGAGCCTCTCTTCGCTGCTCGTGTGATATATGATCTGCTCTTCTTCTTCATGGTCATCATCATTGTCCTTAACCTGATTTTTGGTGTGATCATTGACACTTTTGCTGATTTAAGGAGCGAAAAGCAGAAGAAAGAAGAAATTTTAAAAACAACTTGCTTTATTTGTGGTGAGTGTGGAAACACCCTTCAGAATGAGGGCTTGCTTTGTCCCAGTGAGAGGGAGCTGCAGCCAAGCAGGGCACTGGAGCCCTGAGTTACTGCCTGGCCCTGCCTGGTGTTTTGGGTACCACACACACACAGGAGCCTGGCAGCAGGAAGGGATGGGGAATGTGTGCTCAGCATTCCCCTTTTTCCTGAAATCCTGAGTTTCTGTTTCTCTTGTGCTTCCAGGAATACTTCCCTCATGGAATGGGAGAGGTTTTCTAAAGAACTGTGTTTTCCACAGGCGTAGTGTTGAGCAGTGCCCGGGGAAGTTTGCCCTGGGAATGGGGCTGCTGGGATTATCTGGGGTACTCAGGGTTTATTTAGGAAGGATTGGGACTGGGAAGAAGAGCAGCAGGCTCTAGAAACAACTCCTGTGGTTCTAGCTGGTTTTCTTTGTCCCAGTTCATAAACACTAAGGGTTGTGTATGTGTCACTCTTGCAGGTCTGGAAAGAGATAAGTTTGACAACAAGACAGTCACCTTTGAAGAGCACATTAAAGAAGAGCACAATATGTGGCATTATTTGTGCTTTATTGTGTTAGTGAAAGTGAAAGATTCCACTGAGTATACAGGACCAGAGAGTTACGTGGCAGAAATGATCAAGGTGAGTTTGGAGCTGGTTTTCTTTTTTTCTAGCTGAGGCCAATCTGCTGGCAAACCTGGGAAATACACGAGGCTGAATTTTACTGGTTTTGTTAATACCAACTTGGAGCAAGACTTTTTTTTTTTTTTCTACACCAAATACCTTTCCTTTTAGAAGCATCTTCTAGATAATACACTTAGGATGTACTTGGCAAGAGAGCCTGATAAAAGGAGAGCTGCTGGCAGCATACTGCAGGGTGCTGCAAGTGGATGGTGCAGGCAGGGACACTCATGGGAGCAGCATTGCAGTCACCCAGGGACTTGGGACCATCTCCCTGCAGCTTCCCAGCTTCTGCCCCACTCCTGGTGTGTGCCAAAGGCAGGGGCAAGGAGCAGTGCCAGCCAGGTAGCCTCTTGAAATGGCTTGAAATGGGGTGCAGAGAAGCTGTTCTGCTTTGACAACTGGTGGTTGAGGCAGAGTATTTTCAATCTGATGAGAGGTGTAACAAACAGGTCACAACCTGTCCTGGTGTAAGTGTCTGAGACTGACTTGTAGGATTTATTGTTATATGATTTTAGCTTATTATTATTGTAAAACATTAAAATTAATATCTGCTCAATTGTGAGGCCTTTTAATGAGAGAATTAAAAGCCTTATCTCTGCCAAGCTGCAGGTTGAGTTCCTGGAATTAGATCCTAAACCCCAATTACTAATTTGTGTGTCTTCTGGCTGGTTAGCAAAAGCTATTTCTGATTTATAATGTTTCAATTAGTTATTTCCTTAGTTGCCTGCAGACAGATAAACAGCAGAACACTTTTATTCCATGTCTCCAGCTTTTTGGCTGCCAGGGCACAACCTCCCTTTGAGAGGGCAATTTGTTGTGGTCCTGTCAGCATCTGAACCCCACCAAGAGCTCTTAGGGGTTAAATGTGTTATTTTGGGGTCACTAAAGTGTGTGTCCTCGTTCTGGATTTCTGCCTCAGTAACGAGGGCTTAAAGAAATCTTGTGAGCAGTCAGGTGATAGAGGATTAGCAGAGTGAGATAAGGAAGTCCATCCCTGCTGCTTTCTAGTCTGATTTATGTTGCTCCCTTTAGTTATCCCACTGCAGCACACATTATTTTCAGGAGGAAGCACTGTGCCTTTTCAAATGTTTCTCTTTGTAAAAGACAACTTTGTGTTGTGTTAAAACTAGGGTTTGTTTGTTTGTTTGGGTGTTTGTTGTTTTTGTGGTTTTTTTTTAGAAAAAGTTCCAATCAACAAACAATTGGTTTACAAATTCTTATTTTAGATTAGCAGTGGAAAATAGGTAAGAACTGAAAACCAGTCACTGAATATGCTTGCAAGAAGCACAAAAACTGGAGAACTTTTCTCAGAATTCCCATCCATGGCAGTGTCAGCAAGGGCTGAGCAAGAATATGGATAAATAATGCTCAGACCAAGGCTCTCGTGCAGATGTGACTTTGTATATGCTCTAGCTGGGAGGTTCCAAAATGTGCCTTGTAGCTGCTGTTTCTCAGCATTTCATGAGCCAGTTTTAAACTGAGAACTGGCAGCAGGTCTCACTGGTAGGAGCTGTGGAATAGGAAGTGAATTTGCTTTGCACATCAGTGCTGCCACGAGCCAGCAGAGGCAGGACCAGAGCTGCTCTGACACCGTAGCTCTGGGCAGCATCTCCCAGATGACATTCCTTAGGACTCCTCTGGAAAAGCTTCCTCTGAAACTATCAATTTTCTATCCATTGTCCCTCAGCACTAAAAACGTTAGTTTCTAGCCTGAAGTGTAAACCATGATGAACATCACTCTCTACCAGACCTGTTTTAAATATTCCTCTAAGAGCCTGAAATCCTTTTTTCTACCCAAGGCTTATCTAGGAGTAACTCAGGGTGTGGTTCATCTGCCACTGAAGCCTTCTGCCTTTGTTCCCTGAACCCAGGACAGGCAAAAGAGGGAATCTTGGAACCACATCAGTGTTTACAAAGGCTGAGATTGGAGGGGGCTGTTTATGAGGTGTTTGTCCAGAGGGTGAATGGGAACCTGGGGGTTCCTGATGCTCATAGCAGCCAGACTCCTGGAAAACCTCCTCATGTCGTGGTGAGATTGAAAAGGGATTTTCTCCCCACATTTCCAGACTGAAGGTGGCACTGTAACATCTTTGATAATGACAAAGTTGGGGCATGTCTTTTCCATGGGCTGTTAGGTGGTGCCATTGTTGAGCTGCAATTTCTAGTTGAGGGTAAGGGAGCATGATGTGCTCCCAGTCATACTGTGATGACAGAACACACCTCAAATATGCCTCACCTTTCCTCTGAGTCCCAGCAGAATATCTTCAGAAAACTCTTGGATTTCTGCCTTTTGACACTACTTAAAAAAAAAAAAAAGAAAAATTTCTCTGCCATTTGGTATGTATGGGTTGTTCTGACACCACAGAACATGAAAAAAACATAAACAACAACAGCAACAAAAAAAACCCCACAAAAACAAAGCAAAAAAAAAAAATCCAACCCAAATTTAGGACACGAAAATTGTATTCACCATCAGTTGCATCCAGTGCTGCTTGTGGAGTGCTTTAAAGATATTTTAAGCACTGTGGTATCAAAAGAAACCTGGACAATTTAACTTATGCTGGTTAGTGAATATTCAGAAGCTTTAAGAGCAATCTTGAATTTTGATGGTGTTTTTTTTTTTTTTTTTTTTTTGTCTAAAAATAACGTGTGTAGAAAGGCAATTTTGAGGCTACCCACTGTACCAGAGATGGTAGAGCTGAATCCTGCCCAGAGAATTCATCTTGTAGCCTATAGGAATCTGACCTAGCATAGAAAGAGATTGTAGCCTTAAAAATCAATGATTAACTACAGTTCTGTAGTGAATTTTATACTTCTTCAGGGAGAGAAGCTCGTTAAAGTTAAAAGGCAGCATAAAGAAGGAAGTCAACAGTTAAACTTGGGAACAGGAGCTTAAGGTTTATTGTATTCTGAATGGGGAAAGTCTGATCCAATTTTAAAAGAAGGCAGTCACCTGACAAAATAAAATCTAACAACTGTACTGGCTTGTTCCTATACCTCCCATAACAGTTTTTCTGACACAAATATGGCTCTGTTGGTGCTTGGGGTCTCGGGTGATTTCTGTTGAAGTTCCCTGTGTTTGGAGCCCTGTGCTCATCTTGAGTTTTAGCCAGGAGGTCTGGAAGTCCTGGCCAGTTTGTACCCCTGTGAGCAGGGAGAATTATTCACTTCCATCAGTGAGGTGAGCCTGGTCCTGCTGTGACAGGGGATGCAGAGCTTGGGATAGTTAAATCTCTGCTGGAAGATGGGGGTAGATGCAAGGGGGTTGATGGGCTTGCTGGTTGTGTGGGATTCAGGAGCTGGTGCAGTCAATCAGCCCCTGTCCTGCTGTCTGTACCTGTGCTGGGGAGGCTGAGAACCTTGTGGATGCCAGGAGATGGCAAACAGAGGCTTGGCATGGAGCAGCTCCCTTCAAACTGCTTTCTGGAGCCACCTCCTGAGGTCTGTTCATTAACACGGGCAGGGCTGTAGGATTTGAGGAAACCTCTGGTGGTCACAGAGCTGGCCTTTAATTTAGTTCCTGGTGTTTCTGCATCCCTCCTGACGGACCTGGCTGCTGGAGGTGTGTGTGGCTACATCACTGCAGATGTGCACTTCAGATAAGGGAGGCTTGGGGATGGATCAATGCTTTCTGAGAAGTGTTTCTGTGGACAGAATGCTAATGGTGCTGGGGAGCTGGCAGCCCAGTGCCTTCCTGTTTCCCAGGAACAAAGGCACATGGTTCAGCTGCTGGGTGGCTTTGTAGTCACCAGGGAAGATCAGGTGATGTCTGAATAATCCCAAGGGTGTAGGAGGTGGGGGGGGATCCACTTATCGTGTTGGCCAGACACTGACATCCCCACCCAAATGACTAATGTGAACTCCGTGCAACTCCCTCCAGATTAGTCCATGTTAGTGCCTTATCTACCCATCCTGCCTTCAGAATTTCTCCTGCAGTTTTTGCTGCATTTGCCTGCAGTTCCTGGGGCAGCCTCAGCAGCAGCCCAGCTGTCACCAGAGCCTTGGCAAAGGCCTGCTGCTAACAGCTGTCTGCAGGCATTCAGAATATGCAAAAACCTCTTGCTCTGAAGCTTGAGACAGAGAAAACCACATGCACACCTTGGCTTTCTTTGCATTCAGAAGCTGCTGTGCATGCAGCTGCAGTGTGCTGACAAATATTTGCATGCACAAGCCTTGCATACCCTCACCTGGGGGGCTGCAGACACCTTCACATCAGCATTTGGGCAGGATGGGCAAGAGCCACACAGCTGGGAGGGATTTTTAGGCACACAGGTGTGCATATCAAAAAATAAGTTTTTAGCACAGAGCTTCCTAACCAGCTCTTGCAGCTTCCACAGATTTTTCACCTAGGGTTGCACCAAGCAGGGTGAGTGTCACTGAGCTTTTATTGCAAAAGTGAGGCAGAGGTGTAGGGCATTGCCCAAGCTCCCATATCAGGAGAGATGGTGCAGAAGTCCTTGAAGGAATTTGGAATGGAAATGAAAGCTTAAAGACCTTGTTCCATCCCCTAGCTGACCTCTTTGTACAAAACTGGAGGTTTAAACACACCACTGGGCTTTTTGTCTTTTGGGCTTGAGCTATGTGCTGTGCCACAATTGCAAATTCTCTTCTTTACTGGGTGTCCAGTGTAGCCTGCAGCCTCAGCCAAGATGTGGCCTCCTGGTAAGCAGGGACAAGGCTTCATCAGTGTCACCTTTTACCACCACATTCCTCCTGAAGTGCAAGTTCAACTGGAAACCTCTCCTTAGGTGTTCAGCACCCAGCCAGGGCTGTCACTGCCCTCTGGAACTTGGGGCTGAGTGATTCACAGCCTGCTCCAGGCTCACCTGATGGTGGCCTCCAAGGCTGACCCTGTCCCCAGGCCTTAGATCCAATAAAACCTGGCTATAACCTGGTTGGAGGTGGCCAAGGCTGGGTCTGGACTGCAGCACCTGCAGGGGTGACAAGTGGCAGGCAATGCTGCTGCAGACCTGAGGCATTCCAAAAGGGATTTAAGGATTCCATCACTGATGAAAGGTGTGTAGGGAGCTGAAGTGACACTGAGAGAGCATCAGGCACTGAGTTGGTGACATTGGTGTGTCATTTGTGCTTGGCAATGCTGTACTGTGGGGTAGAATTGGATAGAAAAGTCTTGTCAGATCAACACCAACCTGGCTGCAGATGCAGAAGAGAGCAGCCCGTGCAAATAACTTGTAGGCAGTTGCTTGGTTATAGGTGAAGAAATGAGGGGTTTGGGGGTTCCTGGTTGCAGTGGCACTGGGTACAAGCTGGGAAAAGGAGGGCTGAGGAGGTCAGCATCCAAACTGGAGCTGAGACTGCCTCGTTTGGTGATACCTTCCCAGCAAGCTGCATCTTGAGATACCATACCAGAGTTAGCCAATGTAATTACAGGATTAAACAATAAATAACAGCAGAGGAATGGAAGAGCCAAGAGGTGTGTTTGGCAGCAGGCTGCTGGAAACACTGTGTCATAGGCATGGGTCCCAGCTTTGCATTTAGATAGCAAAGCAGCTTGTTCCACCCTTGAAATCAGTGTGGAAGTACAAAAGTACAAAGCCAAGCTGCCCAGGGAGCAGTGGCTGGTCAGCCTCCTCCTCCCCACCCAGCCTGAGGGTGATCTGGAGGTGTGCAAAGCAACCTGCAGAAGTAACCTCCTGTTCCTGGCTTTCTTGTGGCCCAGTTCTTGTTTTTTCCCTGGCAAAGCACCTGGGCAGCTGTCCCTGCTGGGACCACGGGGTTGGCATCCCTGCTGCCTAGTCAAGGGTTTCAGTTTGCTGAGTGTGAGGCAGAAAAGTGCCTGGATAAGGGAAGAGAGAGGCCAAAGCTTGGCCCAGTTCCCTGCCATGGTTTGTTTGGATAACATCTTGGGATGCAGGAGCATCCCAATGCAGCTTGCAGGGTGGGCACTGTGTCCTTGCTGGCTCCAGCAGCAAGGGGGGAAGGTTTCCAGCTGGAAACCATCAAGGGTGATATGAAACCACTCAGTCTGCAACGCTGGGACAAAAAAGTCCCATGGGGCTGCGTGTGCCCAGGAGGTGGCCTGGGGCTGTGGCATGGTGGCTGTCCCCTGAGTCAGTGCTGCCACCTCCTCGGTGACAGAGCCTGTGACCCCCATGCCACAGGGTGCTGCAGGGGCCTCTCAGCCCACAGTGGGTGCATTGTGCAAGGGGAGGTTGGTGAGTGCAGCCATGGCCACCAGCAGCTGCTCGTTCAGCCTCTGCACACTGAATTGTCCTGTCCTGCCCATCTGATGGGGGGTAAGGTGTCCTGCTTAAAATGCAGATCCCAACAGCCAGAAGCAGGTTGCTGCAGAGAGGTGACAGTGTCCTTCCTGCAGGAGGAAAGGGGTGACCTGGAGGGGTTCCAGTCAGTGGCACCAAGCTGAGGGATGCTTGGTGGGGTAACCACAGCTGGAGTGAGTCAGCCACAGCAGAGCTGTCCTGGGGGTCATCATGGATTCCTACAGGGATGTGGTTGTCTTCCACCTTTAGAAATGGTTTCTGTAAGTTCCAGGTCACTTGCTCTGCACCAGTGCAAAAAGCCACTGAGGGATTTGTGGCAACAGTGAAAAGGAAATTAAAAAAAAAATCATTGGCTTTCTACCATCATCATCCCGTTCAAAGACATGGTGGATATGAGGCTTTAAAACTGCTTTTCGTGTGGAGGGGGCACAGGGTCGAGTGCTGTTTTTTTGCAGAGAGGGGAGGAGTGGGGCTTGGTGTGGGATCAGGAGGAGAGAACCAGCCTGGTGTGGGGCTTTCTCCAGGAAGCACAGGAAAGAGCCATACGGATTTTCATCTCGCCACAAACAAACAACAAAAAAATTCTTTTCCAGAGCTGTTCACAAAGGTGTTTATTAGCTGTCCGGGTATGATTTTTAACAGCTCATGACAGGAACTGCAATTTGCTGCTGCCGCCTTGCCCTGCTGAAGTGACGGCTGCCGGGCAGCCTTCCCAGGGCAGGTAGAGGGATTTATTTTGACGAGCACTGAATTATTCGCCCTTCAGCACCCCATAAATATCAGGCACAGCAGTAGCTGAGTAAAAGCAGCCCCGGCAGCAGAGTCGGCGACTTCCTCGGGGCGGGTGGCGGTGCCGGAGGTGCCGGAGGTTCGGGCCAGCGCCGGTCCCGCCGTCAGGAGGAGCAGAGCTAATGCAGCTCTTGGCAGGGCTGGCCTGGAGGTTGCCTCAGAAACCTTTCTTAGAATAAACCCTTTGGCAGAAGCAGGGAGGGAGCAGGCGCTTCTCAGAATGAATCGCATCTGCATCACGCAGCGCCGCTTCCTCTTTTTTTTTTTTCTTTTTCTTTTTTTTTCCACTTTCCAATGGCGGACGGTCAGCATCGCCCCCGTGTCTGAGATTTAATGATGCTGCTGGTTACCGGGAGGGACTTTTCCAACTTTACCTAGAAAAGAGCTAACCCGAAAGCCAGCCCCTGTGGTTAGCTCGGCTTCCGTCAGCGGCTTGGCTCAGCCCGGCTGCCCAGGGCAGGGGAAGCGGTGCCGGGAAGGGGGAGCTGCCCGCACACCGGGCGCGGTGGAGAAGGGCATCGGTACGGGGGGTGCCAGCAGCAGGGATGGGGACAGGCAGGGACAGGGAGCACGGGGGGACCTGCCCGCCCCTTCCCAGGTGGCTCCCTGCCTCTGGAAACCTGGCCAGACCCTCCAGTGCAAGATGTAAGGTTGCATCTTTGCAGGCACCCCGGTGTCAGCTGAAGCTCAGCAGAAATTAGATCGTGGAGATCTAAATCTTTTCTCCTGCCCTCAGAAGAGGGAGGCACTGACTGACCTTTTTGCACCCCTGCTTAGTTCCCTTTTCACCACCTCACCTTGAGACATCATTACCTATTTTATTACCTATTTATTTAACCCCTCCAGCACAGCCAGGGTGTTGGGGCAGAAGTCTGCACTTAAGCAGGATGGGCACCCCCAGCTCCTCAGCCTCCTGCTGCTGGTGGAGGTTGTAGGAACAGTCTGAAGGTCTCCAGAGGGGATGGGTGTGGGATGGTGGGTACACAGAGGAGGAAGAGGAAGAGCTGTGTCTCAGCGAGCTCACTGGTGGCTGCTATCTGCATCCCTGCAGTCTGACCTGCACATCTGCAGGGTGTTTGTCCAGGCTGCTTGTGTGGAAATCCTGTTACTTCTTGCTGCCTGGCAGATGGACACTTCAGGTGAATTTTGGGCAGCAGGTTATATGAAACCCCAGGGGGGCACAGGCTGGCTCCAGCCCCATGGTCCAGGCAGTGTGATGGGGACAGGTCCTGCCCTAAGCCTGACTCTGCACAGAGAATTTTGGGGGCCTCTGTTACATCTTCTGAGGATGGGTCAGGACTCAGCAGGGGTATTGCCAGCTTGAGGCTCAAAAGGGAGCCCTGTCCTCTCTGCTCAGAGACCTGCCAGGGAGTCTTCTCTCCTTTCCATTAGCCCTCTCCTTTCTCAGCTTGCAGAGTTCCCATAGAATGTTGTTGGGTTTAATCTTTCACCATTGCCACGAGAACTAGGGAAGCACTTGATTGTTGTTTTTTTTTCAAGTGAAAGCCAAGATTTCCCACAGTTAAGAGGTTTCAAGAGCTGGGGCTTTCAGAAAACCAGTGAGTATGAAACTTCTGCCCAGCCTGTAGAAGCTGCCAGTGCTGCAGCAGTTGCTGGTTTGATGCCACCATCTGAGGTTGCCCATCACCTTCCCTGCCTGTGGTGCAACTGTCTGCAACCTCTCTGGCAGCTCCTCCAGCATTATAGCAACCTTCTAATATCTGAAGGGACCTACAAGAAATCTGGGGTAGGGCTTTGACATGGGTCTGTAGTGAGAGGAGAGGGGAAAATGGTTTAAAACTTGGAGAGGGGAGATTTAGGTTGGACATCAGGAAGAAATTCTTTAATTTGAGGCTGGTGAGACACTGGAACAGGTTGCTCAGGGAATCTGTGGCTGCCCCATCCCTGGCAGTGTTGAAGGTTGGATGGGGCTTGGAGCAACCTGGGCTGTAGGAGGTGTCCCTGCCCATGCATCAGGGAACTGGATGAGATTTAAGGCCATTTCCAAAAATAAGGAATGTGCAGGAGCTTCAGGGCTCTGTGCTTGCATCTGCCTAGAAACCTCAGGACATGGACCTGAGGGCCCAGGTGAACCTGTGAATATAAATTGCTTTATAATCTAATTTGCTTTGTCCTTGGAAACCTCTGGTCTGGAAAAGAGCAGGGAGGGGAAGAGCCCTTGCTTTAGTTTGTTTTCCCTGGCTAGGGAGGGGAAATATTTTCGGGGGGAGGTGCTGGACCTGAGCAGGAGTGATGAGCCTGCCTTGTCTTCCCCAAGGATTTTACTGCTGCTGGAAAAACACAGGGAAATGTTGCCTGTTCCTACTATTAAATCTTAATTGTGGGACTGTCGTTCCCTAAAGTCCAAAATATTTTGGCACTTGTCTCGATGAAGGCATCTTTTTTTTGTACATATATTTTTTCCTTTATTAGCAGAAACCATCTGCCCTATAAACAGAGATCAGGAGGAAAAAAAAAAAAAAAAAAAAAAAAAAAGGCTTCCTGGCAGTTTTGCATCATGTGGGGGAATCCTGTGGTGCAGTGCATGGAGAGGACCTACCTTCTGCCCTGTCAGCTCAGCAGCAGCAAACTGCAGGCAGATCAGAAGCAGCTAATTTAAGATGATAAATCTTGGCATCACATCTGAATTGCAGAAAGGACGAGACTGCAAATCTCTGTAGAGGTGCACAAGCCTGATCTAAGCAGGGCTGGATGTTCCTGGGGATGAGTGAGCTTGGAAGGGGGAGAAAGGGTTGGAGTCAGAGATTTGAGCTGGGAAGGGGAAAAAGCCAAGGAGAGCTCTGCAGTTCCCCAGAATCCAGCTGTGGGTTTGAGGGAGCACCCAGGGAAGAGCCTGCAAAGTGGGGCCAATGTTGGTCCCTGTTAATTAGTGATGTTGATGGATCTTTGGATTGGGATATTGTCATCCCTTAGGCTATGACCTTCTTATCAGGTTTGTTTAAAATATTACAGTTGTTTCAGTGTCACCTGGCAGAGAGCATTCATCCTTATCTCACCCTGCATTAGTGTAACTTCCATTTTAGAGAGAAGCTCCAACGTGGGAGGAGAACCAGACTAGATAGGAAACCAGCTTGGTGTTGAAATCTAAGGTGTAAAGATGCGTTGTGCACCCCTCCTCCTCCTCTTTTGTGGCTTTCTATTCCTTTCCTGCTTTTATTTCTAATGCCACTGGTGTGTAGGTGAGAGTCTGTGTGAGCCTCTGCATCCACAGTAATAACACAGAGCGTGTCCACTGCAGTTCCTGGCTGCAACTGGAACATGGGATATCAGAGAATTTGTATGCCTGAGAGACAACTTTCATTACAAGCAATTCATTTTAAGTTCATCCCTCACACATTTTAGCCTGAACTGGTCAGTCTAGAACACAAGTTGGAGTATTTTTTTTTTCCTTTTCATCGAAAAGGAAGTGCTTCCCCTCTGAAGGTGTTAGGTAGAACTTGGCTTCTTTCATTAGAGAGCACAACCAAACAATGCTTGACCAAAAAAGCCAACCAGTTTGCTTTTATCAGCTGAAAAGTTCTCAATAAACACAAATGAAAAGGCTGTAAGGTGGCAGCAGGTTTCTAGCACTGGGATATGCTTGTCCAGACACGAAAGCCATCCTGGTTTAATGTCCAGTGTCCACATGTTATCCTGAAGTGGGTCTGAAGAAGAAATGGTTGGGGAGAGGGAGTTTCTGGGGAGGAAGAGCCAAGGGTAACCATTAATTTTCAGCAGCAGTTGTGTCCTTGCCTCTCATGGGCATCTTTGCAAACTTTCCAATAGGATGCAAATGGAAATAACTCCAGAGCTCAGGTGTCTGAGGAATGTCCCTGCCTGGCATTCCAGGTCTGCCTGCACCCAGCCACTTGGGTCCAAGTTTGCATCTGGGAAACACTAATTGTGAACTCGTGTGTGATCCTCAGGAGAGAAACCTGGACTGGTTCCCCCGGATGAGGGCCATGTCTCTGGTGAGCAGCGACTCTGAAGGGGAGCAGAATGAGCTGAGGAACCTGCAGGAGAAGCTGGAGTCCACCATGAAGCTTGTGAGCAACCTCTCTGGCCAGCTGTCAGAGCTTAAAGACCAGGTAAGGAAGAGCTGGCTGGGAGCGTGTGGCCACACACAGGTATGGGCAGGACAAAGGTCCCACAAGCAGCTTGTTCAAAGTGGTGTTTTACAGCTCTGTGGCTTCTGCAAACCCCAGGGAGAACTTTTCTAAAGTAGTTAATCTTCAGGAAAGAACTGAACAAACAAAATGTCCTTCCAAAACCCCCTGGCTTGCAGTGCCAACCGAGCCAGCATAGTCCAAAGTGGTCACCTCCAGAATGGGGAAAATTATGGGTTTGTTTTTTTAAAAAAAACACAAATGGAAATAAACTTAAATCAGTCATGGCTGGTGCAGGGAGCCAGAGTGTTTGTGTCAGTGGTGGTGTTAGGAGTTTTAATCCTCAGACCTTAGCACCAGCCTGCAAGCCAAAGGGTGTGATGTTGCTGCCAGATGTGCTGTGTTGCTGTGGGGACCTCAAAACCCACTGAGAAACCAGAGAAGTCCCTGTGTGGTTGGTCTGCACTGCTCCCCTGGGCTGGTGCTGCTGCTGCCTCAGGTACCTCCTGCCTGCTGCAGGTACCTCCTGCCTGCTGCAAGTACCTGCTGCAGGTCCCTCCTGGCTGCTGCATGCTCCAGGCTGCAGCACAGCCAGCTGTACCCACAGAAGGTGGTATGTTCCAGCAGGTATCACTGCTGTCTGACACCCTGCAACAGGTTGCTGAGGGATTTTTTGGTGCAGCAAGAGTTTGAGGACTTGTGTGAGGACTTTTGGCTTGGCTGGAACTTGAGGGGATGGTGAGGGTTGTTCCCAACCCCAGCCATGGCTCCTGCAGAGGCAGCAGGGCTTTATTTCATCTTGTCTGTACCCATGGGAGTGAAAGAGAAAAGGCTGTTGCCTGCCCTGGTGGGAGCTGTTTGTGGTGGCAAATTGACTGGCTGCTTATCTGTATGGATTAATAACTAATAACCTGAGCCAGATGGTTCAATTAGTGAAGTTTGCATAGATATGGGCACTGGATAAAATGAATTGCTGACTTGCACCCACTGGTATCCCAGGGCAGCTGATGGCCCAGGAGTGCCCAGCAGGTTTGATTTGCTGTCTGTTCAGATGTGCTTTTCCTGCTGCCAGGCAGCTGGCACAACTCTCTCCAGCACTGATCAGATTCCCACTCCCCATCTCTGCCCTGGCCTGGGCTGCTTTCTCCCTCATCCATCTCTCTTCATGGAGACATGAGTCTCTGGGAGGCAGCACCGACTGGGAGCCCGGCTCCCTGCCTTCCGAGCAGGCTCCGTGTTCCTGATGGGGCTGGGACCTTCTGCCCCACTCCCCAGGGAGCACAAGGAAGGGATTAAAGCCCAGGATTGGCAGCAGAAACCATGCTGCTCTTGGCTGTAATTAGTTTTCAGAGGCTGTGCCGTGGGCCCCTTGCTCTAGTTGGTTTGGAGGATGGAGGATCGGAGGCAGTTGCTCTTTTGTCTGCACTTTAATACTTGCTGGGTAGTGGTTTTGCTGTTTTGCCTGGAAACAATTATCCTGAAGCATGTGTCTTGCGTCTTCTTCTTGAAGGGTCTGACTCAAAGTGGTCTGCAGTCACCAGGAGTCTTTCCATCAGCTCCAGCCAGCTCTGGAGCAGAATGCTTTTCTTTCTGAAGCTTGCAGCTCTTGGCTGACCGAGCGCTAAAAACCCTTCTCACTCTTTGTTAATGTAAGAATGAGGGATTTAGCTTTTAGAGAGCTATTTGACTGTAAAAGCAACAGAGGAAACCAGCTTCATTAGTGTTGTGATAGCTCTTAGGAATTCCCCTAAGTACCGTTATTGAGAGCCCTGCTTAAGTTGCAGGATGCTCCAGTTATGTGACAAAACCAGTATATCCCTCCTCCTGCTCAGGAGCTGTCTCCAGGAAAAGGAACTAACCCGGGGAAGTTTTATTTGTATTTATTTATTTGTAATTAAATAAAAGGAAAACCTCCCATTAATTTGCTTTTCAAGCTCATTAGGTTTCTGGAGACTGTAATTGTTAGAGCCTGAAATCCAGCGTGACGCTCTCCCAGAGAAGTGCTCCAAGAGCCATTAAAATCTTGATCACTTTAATTCTGTGCAAAAAGATTACAACATAATTGTCTGCAGCAGCAGGGGATTAGATGTAGTCACCCAGAAGCCCTTTCCAGCTCCCTCCTCCCACGTCAGGCAGTGTGAGGTGCCTCTGATGGACGGTGCCTCCTCTCTCCAGACTGTCCCCATATGCCAGCCAGGACCCCTGACCCCTGTCACTGCAAACGTGGCTCACAGCTGGAGCTGGGTTTGGCTTTGCCTGTCCCTGTGTGTGTGTTTGTGGCATGTGTTCTGCTGGTGCACCTGGCACGTGTCCTGCTCCTGCTCCAGGAGTTAACTCCAGCTCCCCTGCAACCTTTGGAACGTGGCTGTGCAGCTCCATGCCATCCCTGGAGAAAGAGTCCAGCTTGACTCAGGTGAACCTCAAGCCCCTCAGTTTTGTTGCTTAATCTCACCAGCACGACTGCAGCACTGACAGCCCCCCTGCAACACGTCCTGCTGAGCTTTTGTTGCCTTTTGGCTGAGGTGTGCAGGTGCTGCAGCTGTAAAGCTTTGGCATCTCCAGGTAGATGTGGCAGAGATTGAAGATGCTCCCTCTTGCAGCCCTGTGCCCTCTGGATGAGGATTGTGCCTCTTGCAGGATTAGTGATGTTCTGCATTGGTATTGCAGTAACATTTCTCTCTGTTTTGCATTTGGTTGCTCTTTGCTCTTCCCTTTTTTTTAATTTTTTTTTTTAAAGGCACCTGGTTTAGGTACACCTGCACTAGGCTGCACTGGCCCTTTTTCTACACAGCATGAAAAATCCCTTAGAGTCTCTTCTCATCACTCTCTTTTTCTTTCCATTTTTGTTTCACATGTCCTCTAAATCCAGTTTCCTGGCTGCATGCAGTCCTGGCTCTTGCTCAGAGCATCTGATCACCTGTAAAGGGGTGCTCCTCTAATGAAGTCCCCCTTGCCTCTGGCATTTCCAGCTTGGGGTCTGTCTTAGGAATGGTTAAAAAACAAAAGTCCTGGCTGGTTCTGAGACTGGGGAGCAATGGGAAAACCCTTTGTGAGAAGCCCTTTGTGCACAGAGCCCTCCAGAAGTGTGGTGCAGAGGCCTGGGAGGTGTGACTGTCCCCAGGAGGCTGTGGTCATCTTCCTGGCAAGGAGCAGGGACAGTTCTGCTCTTCTCCCTTGGGCTTCACTTGAGCTTAATTATGGTTTCCAGAGGAATGTCTGAATTTCAGCCTTTCCCCAGGGGCTCAGGGGCTGTAATTACAGCCAGCCCCAGTGCAAGCAGTGCTGTGCGGTCTGTGGGACACGAAGGAGCCTTTTAGAGGTGCCCAGAACTGTCTGTTTGGGACCAATTCCTTTCCCCACAGTGAACTCCAGACCTGAGGTTGGTCTCCAGGCTGTGCTGGGATGCCCCATGTTGGAAGGCTATGGGGTGGCTCTGGAGCTCTTGGGCAAGGATGAGTGGATGAGATGTGTGAACAGGGCTGTCTGCCTTCTCCTGGAGTTGCTGCCACAATTGGTTATATCAGCTGACATTTGGGATTTACCCTGAAGAAAAAGTAGAAAAACAGCAGAGGTTGCCCAGGGAGATGGTTGAGGCCTCATCCCTGGAGATGTTCAAGGTGAGGTTTGAGGAGACTCTGAGCACCCTGATCTGGGTGAGGGTGTCCCTGCTTAATCCAAGACTGGATGACCCTTAGAGGTCCCTTCCAACCCAGATTATTCTATGATGCTGTGATTAAGTCCTTGAAAATGGAAACAATTAACTGCTAGGGTTGTTTGGAGGTGTTAGAGGGGTGCCCACCCCGAGGGCAGGAGCAGCAGCAGCAACGAGACCACACGATGGTCTGGTTATGCATTTGCACCACGTTGCTCTGAGGCTGGGGGGTTCTTGGTGGTGGCCAAGGAGCAGTGCTGGGCTCCCCTGGGTGGCCCAGGGGTGAGGTGTTGTCCTGGCATGCTCCTCATCCAGCTGCTACAAGCCATCCCACGTGGCAGCTCCTCGGAAGCCAAAATGCATCCGCAGAGGCAGCGGTGGGGAGGTCCTGCAGGGATCCAGCTGCTGGAGACCTTGCCCACGCCCGAGCTGCTCCTGACGTGGCCTCTTGGCTTATGCAAGCTGTCTGAAACCACCCAAGGCTTGGAAAAAAAAAACAAAACCAAGAAGGGAGGGTGGGATTGTGGCTGTTTTCAGTATCAGTGCTAAAAAGCGAGGATGCGACCTCAGGAGCTGGTGGCACTCAGCAGGAGAAACGTTTCTTTATCTGATGGAGGAGCCCTGCCAAGGATGGGGCTGCCTGGCAGTGAGGTGGTTAAACCCCTGTCCTGCCCTGCCTCTCGGCTCCTGGCAGATGGGGAGGGATGTTGGCTTGGGAGCTCTTGAGTCTCCTCCAGCACAGACAACAAGGGTATTCCCAGCCTGACTTCAGGGCTCGCCCCTGGTTTTTTTTTTTTTCCACCCTCTGCGTCTCGTCTGCCTCGCACCTTGGATGGGTGACAAAGAATGTCTGAGGGGGGGGAGGTTTCTGGGAGCTGCTCTCCTCGCTGGCCTTGCAGAGCAGCAGGGAAGGTGATGGATGTGCCCCAGGAGCTGTGGGTGCCTCTGTGCCGGGCGGGCGCTGGTAGCGAGCGGGTTGCAGAGCAGAGTCCAACCACAACAGGAACCACAAGAGGAACCACAACAGGCAGCCCCGGGCCAGCTGACGCACGGGAAGCCTCTGGGCCTAATGAGCAAACTTCTTAATTTTTCCAGATGACGGAGCAGAGGAAGCAGAAACAGCGCATCGGCCTCCTCGGACACCCCCCGCCCATCAATGTGAACCCGCAGCAACCCGCCTGAATCCCAAGGGATCCTCACCCCCCTCTCCTGACAGCAGGAATGATGCTAAAGCCAGGGTCCAGATCCCACCTCTGAGGCTGCTGCTTCCCTGTACGTCCGGTTCATTTTGTAAATAACCTGTTTTTATACTGTCTGTATATGACTGCTACTATATGAAGTTCTGGGCATACGTATTGTAATTAGAACTGCTGGCACGGGAAGGAGGTTAAACTTTGTGCCAAAACTATCAAAAAAAAAAAATTGCCTTTTTTCTTGGAAGGACTAAAGAGAGCACCTGAATTGCACTTGAAGAGAATATTTGACTACGTGACATGTATTTTGTATTAAAAAAAAATAAAAATAAATAGAATAGCTAGTATTTATGTTTTTATACAATTGTGCAATATGAATTATGCAATCACAATACATTTGTAACTCCTGAATGTCCTGAAGGGAGTGCACATCTTTGAATCTGGTGTGTTAGTACAATGTAATAAATGGTATAAAATTACAGGTGTAAATGAGGCTGCTGCAAAATTGTGTTCCTGGTGATTTTTCATACCCTTGGACATTTTTGTACCATGTGTGTAAATAACTTGCAATGCCGTATCTGTTGCCTCTTCCTCCCAGAGATAACACTGGGAATCCATGAGCTGTTCAATTGGTATCAGCTAAAGCAAAATATTACTTTGAAGCTTCCAAATGGGGAAAGCAGGAGGTATTTTTCAAGTGAATTCCTCAAAGTGCTGAGGCTAGAAGAGCTCAGATACCAGGTTTTTTAAATGCTAAGATTTCTTAAAGGGAACTTTTTATGCAAAATGAAGTTTGGGATGAGGATGCACTACTGGTGAGTCGGTGCAGTCTCCTATGGGCATTTTGTGCACTTAAAATGTATCCTGAGGCTGTCCAGGCTTTGCATTCTCAGTGTGTAGATCCTTTCCTTTTGATTTTTTTCTTAGAGACCTCTGTGCCTGCTGAAGCTTTAGCAAACAGGCGTTGCACCGACTGAAAGAAGACTTTTACCCCATTAGGACTGTAGCTGAGCACTGACATATGTAATGCTTGTGAGAGAGCTGAGGTTGGGCTGTCCCAACCCTTCCACTCCCTCTCCCCCTCCATTCGGTCACTTCCTTTGGTTTCTGATTCTAGAGTATGAAAGGAAACTTTTTTTTTTCCCTCCCTTCTCCAATCTGTTCCATAGTTTTATACATGGACCTCATTTTACAAAAGCTACCTTCTCTGCAATACTGTCTACAAAAAAAAAAAAAAAAAAAATTAAAAAAAAAAAAAGGCTACAACCAGAGCTATGAAAATTTGTAAATGCATAAATATAGGTATTTAAATAAATGATGCAAAATACTCTATGGTCAAAGGCTGCTGGTGGTTTGTCTCCTGCTCCTAAGAGGAGTGTGGTTGTGTTTGCTGCTGTTTGCCCACGTGCTCTGGAAAGCTGAGGAGCAGCAGGGGCTGTGCAGGGGAGCACAGGGCTTCTCCCAGCTCAGAGGTTGGGCTTTCCTCACCAGAGCCACTGCTTCCTCCTGGGACAGCAAGTGGCACTGGTGCCTCTGGAACCTCCCCCACCATCCCTCCAGTTTTGGATGCTTCTGATTCTTCCCACTGAAGTCTGCGAGAGTTAAAAAGAAAAAAAAAACAAAACCAACCAACCAACCCGACCCTGCTGCAGCTCTCCAGGTGTTGTGTGCACAGAAGTGTTGCTGATGATGTGTATTTGATTAAGATGGAGCAGGAACTCCATGAATCACCTTCAGTCTGGTAAGTCTTCAATCTGCACCTCCCAGCCACCAAGGCAAGAGCATCCCAGGGGGAGTGCAGCCTGGCCAGCAGTCTCCCCAGCCAGAGATTCCTGCTGAGATTGTCACTTTTTAATCCCATTTAATTTCCATAGGTATCCAGGTCAATCTGCCTGCCTGCCCTCTGCAGCCATTGCCTCCCAGCAAGGCTGGAGGCAGAGGGAGCTGAGGGATGTGACTGCCATGCAGGAGGTGCCATGGAGGAGAAGGATTTGGGTTTCCCTGAGCAGCAGAGCCCCATATCTGACTGGCTTTTTTCATCCAGGGAGAAGCAGCCACACAGACATTTGTGTCCCCCAGCCAGGTGAGAGGGAGGAGGCTGCAGGGCAGCCCCAGAAGGGGCATCAGCTGCAAGTGAGTGGTGCTGCCTCAGCTTTACCTTAAAAAGGCAAGAATTGTGGGTGCTTCAGCACAAGCAGCAGCCCTGCTCTGCTCAGTGATCCGTGAGAGAGTCAGCTGGGTAAAACCTGGTGTTTTCATGTGTGGTTGCCCTTTCCCAGGAGATGTGAGGAGGTGCAAAAAGTGATAGGTTTTTTTTTCCTCTCTCTGGCACAGCTGCAGCACAGCCCCAGGTGGGTTGGCTTAGGGGGCAGTTCAGCACCTTGCCATGTGGGGGGTTTGCAGGGTCACACTTCTTCTCTGGCCTCAGCAGAAGCTGGATCAGCTCCTGGTCAGCAGAGGAAGCCTACAGCCAGCTCCTTCCAGCTCATTCCTTGCTGCAGATTCACTGGTGCAATGAAATCTTGTGCACAACTATTGCACATTTTGGTTTTCAAGATTTCTGGATTTTTCTTTCTGGCTTGGATCATTCTGGATGTGCCAAACTCCTCTGCCCACTGTGGCAGTAGAGAAAACCCTCTTTGGGTTGGCAGTGGTTTTGGCTCTGCAGCTTCTGTGTATGGGCTTTCCCATTACAGACTGAGGTCTGCTTGGTGCCTCATGACAACTTGAGCTCAATGAAAAGTAATGCAAGAGATCTCTTTTAAATACCACATCTCATGCATTTTTTTTTTCCACAAAGGTTGGATACCTTTTGAAATTAAAAAAAAAAAAATTAATTTTTTTACTCTAAAGTGAAAAAAACCCAAACACCTCCAAAACCTGAGCTTAGAACCTGTAACAAGAACTTTAGTTTCTTTATGCCAGGACCTGGAAAGCTGAGCATTGTGCCTAAAGATGCTATAAGATAAGGTTCTTGTCTCCACTTTTGCAGAGGTTTTGCAGTAGTGTTTCTGGGGAAAGGCAGAAATGAAGTGTCCTCCCTCGTGGGGAATCCTTCGGAAACGGTGCGGTCAGCGCGGGACGGAATGGCTGAGAAAAACAAAAGATGTTCAAGGAACTCAAACATCTCAAAACTTCAAGGAACAAAACCAGCACTTGCAGACCACAGATGGGGCAGAGGGACAGACTTTCCTCTCGATGCAGAGCACACGTGTGGCTGTGGCCAGGAGGAACCAGCTCCTCCCTGCCCCAGCACTGGCTGGAGAGCACGGGGAGCCCAGGCTGCTGTGGAACTTGTGAGGAGGTCCAGAGGTGACAGTGGAGGGTGGGAGATGCCGTGAAAGAAGGTTGCTCAGTCCTGGCTATAGGGCTGGGTGTGGGTATGTACAGAAGGTGCCCCTAAAGCCCTTCTGGAGTGCCTCCTGGTTTGGTTGTACCTTTGGGGGTGGGGATGCGAGAGGAAGAAAGCAAGAAGGGTTTCTGGATTTAGGATGAGGTGACTTGTGAGGAACTGGGATTGGGTGTCCTGGAAAACAGGGATGGAGGCAGGAAGGGAGATGTCCTATCAGTGAGAAGGTGGTGTTTGCTGAGGATGTAAGGAGCAGGAACTGCTCACTTGAGTTTAGGGTCCTACAAAGTGGAAGCTTTTTGGCTTTCCTGATCCTCTGGTAAAATTAAAATGATTTGGTGACACTGATGGATGGCAGGCACTGTAAGGATTGGATTGGCAGGGGGGGTTCCACCTGCCTTGCAGGCACCTGAGATTTCTTCATTTGGAATCAGATGTCTTTAAGCAGTTCTGCTGCACTTTGAAGTTTGGGAGGACGATCGATTTGTCTTGGAAAAAAGAACTTTCCTTTAGAGGTGAAAATGAAAGTGACCTCCCAAAGAGGAAGGAACAAAAAAGAATCTACCAATTTTGCTAATAATGGAAAGTCCTCGAGGGGCAGGATCTCCCTGTATTCTCCAATTTGCATGAATGGCTGAGTCTGGGGCTGAGAATTCTCTCCACTAATGAAGCAGGTGACGTGCTAATCAAGGCCATGCAAATAACAGCTCCCAAAGCTCCGCCGTGCCGCCGCAGCCCCGAGACCTCCACAATGACAAATTCAAACCCTCCTCCTCTTTTCCTTTTTTTTTTTTTTTTTCCCCAGCAAATTGGCAGAGGGCAGGACAAAAGAGCTGGGATTGCAGCCCCGGTGCTCACGGCGGGGCCTCGCGCCGGGGTGTGTGATGGATCCCTCCTTGCATAATGGGGCCTTGATTGATACCGTGTCGGGAAAGTCATAATATAGCTCCCCATAACAATGCAACTTGTCTCCCGGAATGGGAAATGCTCCTACACACCACATACTTAATAGATTTTTATATTTTTTTTTTTTTAAATTGCCCATTGTATTTCTGAACAAGAGAAACTTATTTGGAGTGCTTTCCCTTCTCCGTTTCCAACACCCGAAGCCGTGGCCGTGTGTGTTCTTTGTGTTCCCGTGGACCCGCCTGACGTTCTTCCAGGCAGCCCTATGGTTGCCCCAAGCGAGGTGGGAAAGGGATGCCAGTGAAGTGTGCTCATGCCAAAACCATCCCCAAGCCCAGACACAAAGAGGCAGTAAGCCTCCTGATGACTGATTTGGGTGGCTCTTTGTTTTAACTGGGGATTACCTGGTTCTGAGCCAGTGTGACCAGGTTCTCACACGCCGTGATGGGAGCTGGGACACTTCCCTGGCTCTGAGCAGTCCAGAGGGTGCCCTGCACATTGATTGTGGGGTTTGGACTTTTACACACAGACAGACCCCCTGTGTCAGTCTTTGAACTCGATTCTACTTGGAGTAGAATCAGTACAAATGCTCCTCCTATGTGAAACTGGCATTTAACTGGGACATGAGGAATAACTTTGGGAGCAAATGCCATACTTCCACATCTAATTTTTTATTTACTACCTTTCCAACCTTCTTCCAGACTAAACATGCTAATGAGATGAATGTCAAAACCACCCACAAGTAAACTCAGTTGTCCCATCCAGCAGGCTAATGTTGATTTGTTTTTAGTAACTAGCAAGGATGCTGGAAAACCCCTATGAAGATTTCATTTTTAACAAAAAGTACCAAAAACTCCACCAGTTTTGCATCACAAAGTAGTGGTTAAAGTAAAGATTTGAGTGGAGCAGCATGTCTGTGGTTTTTGTGGGTGGATGCATCTCGGAATGACTATCAATCTGTCAGAGGGGAGATCTGCATGTCATCTCTGCAGATGACAAGCAAAATCTGCAGTGACAAATATCCTTCCAGTACTCGGCTGCGTTTTCAGCCTCATACCCTTCCTGCCACCCATAATAGTCAAGTTTTGTCAGCACATATGTCTGAAACCACTTCTTTTGCTTTTTTCTTTTTTTTTTTTTTTTTTTTAACTTTTTAAACTGAGACGAACTGAGGAAGGAAAGACAAATATGGAGCAGTGCTCTAAAGATGCAATCAAGCCCCACTGCCAAGGTGCTTAGTCATATAGAAATTCAGCTCTGCTGTGCACCCGGGAGATGCCACACTGAACATTTGTATCAGCCCAGCCCAGCCTGCTCCTGGCATGCTCTCATCAGCCTGTCTGATGCTTCTCTATGCTATGTGCCTGGTGGGATGCTTGGAAATGAAATGATGTAAGGCTGGAAGGGAAAAAAAATGCAAGGAAAAAACCCAAAACCTTTTGGCCAAATCAAAGCAGCTATAGGGGAACTTGAATAGGGATGGGGTGGGAATTGCACCTTGAAAAGTTTGCTGAAAGGGCACAGAAAATGCTGATTGACTGAGGCTTTTGCTGCTGGTAGGAAAATAAGTGCACAAACGCAACAGAGCTGTTGTGGGGTGTGCTGAGGCTGTAGGGATGGAGGATGCCACACAGGCCCCTGGCAGCTGGAGCTGCTTTTTCCTGTGGTCTCCATGGGAAAAATGGCAGGGGAAAAGGACAGAAATGCCAGAAATAATCACGTGATGGGAAAACCACCCTGTGCCTAGCCAAAGCCATGATCCTCAGGTGCTTTTATGGTCCGTGTACAACCAGGCTGACAGCTGGATAAATTGCCTGAAGGTTGGTGCTTCCCAGGAGCACCACGGAGCAGGAACAGCCAGACCCACGTCAAGCCAGGTTTTCCATCAAGAAGATCCTTCAGATCCTTCTCTTGGCTTCCTCACCCACTAGTCCTGCTCAGCTCACCCTGGCACTCAGGCCTCTTTTTTTCCCCTTTTTCTCTGTTGTCTCATTTCAGGAGTGACTCTGCAGCTCTTGCTTGCCCAGAGCCCTTCCACTGCCTGGAAATGGTACCTGGTCCTGAGGGAAAGAGAAGCAGCAAAGCCTCTTCCTGGGGCTTACTGAGGCACTGGGTTTGTTTTCACTTTCCTTTTCCTAGCGCTAAGTAAACACACAGAACATCAACACAGAACATCAAATCTGAAGGCAGCAAAGAGTGGAGCTGTGTATCTGTTCCATGTGTTTCAATATGACTCTTAAAATAGTGGAGATGTTATGATTTCCAATTTGCTTGTGTCCAGAATATGTTTTCATGCAGCAGCGATGGAAACACAATCTGTTAAGTCTGTGAGAAACTTTTTACTTGGGAGTGATGGGGGCAAACATCATGTACAATTAAACTGCAGAAAGCAAATGATATCCCCTCAGTGTCAGCACGCTTGAAAGCAGTTAAAGATTGCAGCTTGTGTCTATTTACCAACCATGGGAGTTTTCACATCAATCACAGGGTAATTATTCATAATTATCATGATTATTCATAAGCCAAAGAAGTATCAGAACCAAGTAGCACAACTACCTGCAGGATCCAGATCACAGAGGATCTCCCTGTGGTTCCCATGCCCAACCCTGTAACTGGTGGCTAAACTGCCCCCCACTTTCAGAAAAACATTTCCCCATGGTGTGGACCTTTGTGATGTGTCCCAATGACCAGCTGCCTTCTCTGGTAAATGCTTAAATTGCTTCTTGCCTATGGTTTGAATTTTTGCATTCCAGGTACAAAAAGGTGACCCCAGTGCTTAGGAGACTTTTGCAGAGAGCCGGCTGGATTGTGGCCACTTAGATCTGAAGCTGACACGAGGATTAAGCTATCTAAACCCAACGTGCAGATCTTTAGAAATCCAGACTGACCCTGTGAAGACCCCCCCAGACCTACAGCTGTTCTGACTCTGGGAAAAGGCAGGACTAGAGCTTCAGAAAACCCCAAGCTGGCAAGGCTAGAGAGGTGGGGTGAGGCATCTGCAGGGAAATGCTGCTGCTGGACTCATCCTGAACGTGCTCCCAGACATCCTACTTGGCTGCATCCAGGAGCCTTTCTCCTGAAGGTACATGTTTGGGGCTGGCAACAACAGCTTGCTCTTTTCTTTTTTCTTTTTTTTTTTTTCTTTTCTAAAATTAGGAAGTGGGAGGAGTAGAAGGAAATGGTGGCCTCCAAAACCTGCTCCATGTAAATTGGGAAGAGAGATGGAAATGCAGGTTCCTCGCTGTGCCTTTGATGTCAGTGCCATCACAGCCACTCCTAAGCTTCCTCATGGTCTCGTGAAGGTTTTCTGCAGGGAGCCAAAGGCACTGGCAGTGGAGCAGAGGGATGGATGGCCCTGAAGGTGGGGGATCTACCTTGCACCACCCCAAACAGAACAATCCATTTTCTAAGGGAATGCCCCACCACTAACTAGTCCTCAGTGCTACTGGTAAGAACTTGCCACTGGGACTTTCCCCTGGCTGTGGCCTGAAAGGCAGACAGCAGATGCTGCCATGTTTCTGAAGCAAAAGGGAGGATTACCTGCCTGTAAAACACCTCCAGTGCTACCCCCTAACCTGTCTCTTTGGGAGAACAGGGTTATCTCAGCCTATGCCAACCCCAAGTTTTATACAGTGGAAAAATAAGCAGGCAGAGCATTAAGTTTTCTGAAACAAAGAAAAAAAAAAGAAAAAGAAAAAAAGCAGAGGTGGTGCATGGAATCATGCAGGAGCAAGCTGGGCAGACAGAATGAATCAGAGGGCCCAGTGACAACATGGAGGAGGAAAGCCCTTCTGGCAGCCAGCCCGGCTGAGGCAGAGCTCCTATTGCGTGCATTCCCGCAGCATCCTGCCCACCCAGCCTGACAAAGCCTTTCAGTCAACAATGAATAACAGTGGGAAGCTGGCGACCAACGTCCCTCATCTGGTGGCTCAGCCAGCTCATCTGGGGGTGACTCTGGAGCACGCGATGGGAAAGTGAATCCCTGAATCCCTCTCCAGTTCCGAGCTGCCACTTCCCAGCTCCTGCGGGGCAGCCCCCGATTCCGCTCTGTCGCGCAGGGATAGGAACTCTGCATGCTGAATAACCAGGTCTGAACAGATGAGAAATTTAAGGTTGCCACCTGCAGAAAGGAAAAGCACCTGGTTTCAGTGCTAAAAGCCCCGGAGTGCTGTTGTCAGGGCTGAGGGCAGGAGGGAGCAGAGCACTGGCACCTTCTCCAGCTCCAGGTGAAATTCCGCCGCCTCTCCCCGCTGAGCTGGTTGTGCTCTGCACAGCTGCTGAGCTGGCTCTTAACCTTCCTACATCATGTTTATGGTAACCATGGGATGACTGATGTCTGTGAATTATTGCACTTGAATTGCATTCAACCTCTACTACACCTTTATTTATTTTTTTTTTTTTGCGGGGATTAACTTTTTAACTCAGAAATGAAGTAGAACTGATACAGAGCATAAACCCATTAGTCCTGCCTCAATTAATACATGGCAGTCTTTTAATATACATGCTGATAAGCTTGCATGATCCTTCTGGGATGGGTTATGAAAGGAGAGAGCCTTTTTTGCTCTTCCAAGGCCAGGCCTGGCTTGGTGGGGCTGTCAGTGCTGCTGGGCTGTGTCCCCCCCTCCCCAGCAGCAGTGACCGTAAAGGTTAAGCCTGCCACAGACTATTGTACCCAGTGGCACTGCTTGGCTGGGCTTTGCAGTCTAATTGCCACTGACCCCGTGACAATGAGGTAATGTCTCTGACTCCTGGGTCAGATAAATACTGCTCGTTTTATAACCACCAGACATGTTACTGAAAAACAGATAGGAAACAACCCAAAGTCCCATGATGGGTAGAATATAAACTCTACTACAGCTGTTACTCCCGTCCTTCGTGTGAATGCTATGGGGTTGCTTGGTTTTTTTCTCCTAACACTCACTTAGAGAAAGAGCTCTTGGCCAGCCTCTGGCCTGGGGATGCTTCTCCTCCAGCCTTGGGTGCACACACCAAAGCTGAGGGGAAAAGGTGGGAAACCTCCAGGGAACCATGGATGCCACCGGGAAGAAACAACGTGGCTGAAGGTAATTTTCAGACAGGTTATTTCTTGGTGCCCGAGCCACCAGACCAACCAGGACAGGAATTCAAGCCAAGAGCTGTGCCAGGGACTGACAAGCAACAACCTTCACCCAGGTTCAAGGGGTGCAGGGCATCTCCAGACACCACGAGTTCACTGCTGGCAGCAAGGAGCTGCAGGTTGTAGTCCTGCTGGTGTGGCCACGGTTTCAGCCCAAAGTCCTCGTTCCCACCTCCCTCCCTCTGCTCCATTTTAGCTCCCTCACAACCAGAGCCTTTGAAGATAAATGCCCAAATGACGCCAGAATGACTGTGAGGACTTTGTCCCCCTCCTGAGAGCAGGAGCAGCACCAGTGGGACACCAGCACTGATGGAGCCACGCAGGGTGCTGATAACCCTGGCTCCAAATCCACCCCTGTCCCACCAAACCCTTCAGCTGATCCAGGAGAGACAGGCAGGGGAAAGTGCAGGAAAAGCTACAAGCTGTTTTTCTGGACCAGCAAAGCAGCAATTCCCACCCCTCCTGAGCCACAAACACCCTCCAGCCCCCTTCTGCATCCTCAGAGCTGGGAAAAACAGGGGGAAGGTAAATCCAGCTGGGGAGGGACACAATCTGTGCATGGGTTTAGTCTTAAACCTGAACCTCTGAAGTATAAACCCGAAATGTTTAGAGAACATAACCCAGAAGGACACAAAAGTAATCTCTTTTTCATGGATACATTCTTATTTTACATAAACCCAGAGTTTCCAGGTAGGTTTGCTACTATTCAGGTTTTTTCCCATCTACTCTACTGTCCCTTTGGTTTTAAGAAGCTGGGGACTTTTTTTTAAGCTCTTGAAAGATGCTGAAAGGAAAAATATTTTTGCTGATTTTCACCCAATATTTGCAATAATTTGGGCTTTTAAGTATTTAATTTAAATTGTTAATCTAAAAGTGATATACTCTCCCCTAACTGACCACTGTGACATTCCACACAAAATTCAAAACCTGCAGGATGATTTTTTTTTCCTTTCCCTCACTGTTAGTTTTCAGGTTCCATTTTAAAATAACTTTTTTCCCCCATTCTGGCCATGGGTTGGCAGTGTTAATTTGAATTGGTCTTGACAGTTTGCATACAAGCTGCACAAAAACTGTTTAACATAAAATAGTCCAGAATTTTGTAGACTTTCTTTGACCTTCTCCTCCATTCCTGTATCACCAATTTATTTCCACACACCTTTTGGTGGGAAGGGAGATTCCTGGTGTGGGATGTTACAGACTTTGCTATGTTTCTCCACAGAATCATCACCTCTCTGCAGCAGCAGCAGCACTGTTGGTATTTGGATTTGCTGTTTAATTGAATTAACAAAAAAGTTGCCAGCCCCCTCAAACCCAAGGTTTAATCCACGGTGGTTACTTCAAAGGGGAAAGGCAGTGACAATTTCTTCAAAACCCCTTGACATCCCGGCCATGTGAAAACACAGCAGACAATCTTTTCCCTCCTGGCTTGGCACAACCTCTATGTTTGACTTTAAAAATGACTGTGCTGGTTTTTTTTGTTCATTTGTTTCTTGTTAACGCTCATCGCCTTTTCCCTTGTTACTGGAACAAACATATTTGTACTACTTGACAAAGTGTTTTAAAAGGAGAGAATGTCAAATACACAGCTTTTGCTGTGCACCCTCAGTGCTACAGGAGGTTTACGTAAGGTGTCAGAGATATTAAGCATATTTTATTTAAAAGATGGAAAAATGTTGCTTTTCTGTTGGCTTTTTTTTCTTCTTTTTTTTGTGTGCAGGATTGTATTGGGGAAATACAATACCTGCTGCTGATTAGGAGGCACTGAATAAAAAACCCTGCAAGGAAGCAAGACACTGATGGAGCAATGGTGCTAAATTTCCACTTTCTGCTGACTCAAGCCAATCCATCAGCTGGGGCAGATGAACCACTTGGTGACCAGCCTAGATTGCCACTAATGGACACTGGCACATGTTGCAGCCACAAATCCTCCCCGAGTTCCAGATATATAAGCCTTACCACAATATAAGTCTGGAAAAAAAAAATAAAAAATCACATCATCTGTGCAAGCCCAAGTCAAGTGGATCCCTCAGACTCCCAAGTCAATCCAGTTCTGCACTGATAAGCTGCAAGGTAACAGCCTGGGAAGCATTTCTCATGAACAAGTTAAAAACTTGTAAGTAGAATATTAGCTATGTTAAAAAGCAGGAATATCAGTTTCTGCACAGTCAAGTTCTAACTGAATTTTTTTTTTACTAGTGTGAAAAGGAAAACCTAATGTAATTACAGGGCTAACGTTGGAGCATTATGCAAGCTCACGCTCAGGCCTTTGGGAAAGAAGAAGGTCTCACATGTTCTCCTCTTTTAACCGAGCTCTCTGGGAAGGTGCTGAGTGAAAGGTGAGCTCATTTCCGAACCCAGCGGTACCGGCAGAACCCAGCGGTCCCGGCAGAACCCAGCGGTGCCGGAGCATCCTGCATCCCGCACCTCCCCGGGTGCTGCTTGTGGATCCCGGGGGGCTGTGATGTGACATTTCCACCCCCGGCGGAGCCGTTCCGTGCTGGACCGAACCCCTGAGATTCTGAAGGTGCTTTTCTGTTCTGGGATGAGGAAAAGTTCGGCTGAGCCCGCGGCGTCTTCAGGGAAGGGGCTGGGAGGCAGGGTGAAGCCGTGGCTACCTCATTACTGGTTTATTTTGTTTATTTTTAAATTATTTTTTTATTATTATTATTTCTCCCCCTTTCAGTCACCCACCACCACCACCCTGCTTCCCAAGGGTCAGCCGGGATCCGTTTGCCATTCTTCACCACATCCTGGCACCAAAACGTTGTTTCACAAGCAGCTCTCCCACTGCTCCCTGGCACAGCCGCGTCCCCCCATCTCCCCAGCTGCTTTAGGGTGGGGTCTGGGGGCATTCCCCCCTTTCTTTCCCCTTCCCCCATGCAGCATCTCTGCCCGCCGGGCCCCAGCACCCCCCCCAGCAGCTGTCCCGGGGCGGAGGAAGGTGCTGGAAACCCCCTCGGCGGTGGCTGCCAGGCGGCCCCGGGGGCGGGGAGCGGCAGGAAGGCCGGCGGACACGGGCAGGCCGCGGCCCTGCCCGCGGGGGAGGCCCTGGCTGCCGGCCCGCCCGCCCTGGCCGCCCGCCCGGCCCCGTGTGCCTCACCCCCGCTGCGGGTCGGGGACAGGAGGCGGTGCCTCCCCGCTTCCCCTCCCGGCCCCCCCGCTCAAACCCCGCCGGGGCTCGGCAGCCGCGGGGGCGGCTCCGCTCACGTTCCCCTCCGCATGGCCCCGTCCCGGGCCCGCCCCGTCCCGCCCCGCACACGCGGCCCGGCACGCCGGGGGAGCCCGGGCACGGCCCCGCCGGGCTCCGTGAGCGTCTGGCGCTTCCAGAAGGGTGTAAAATCCTTCGGTTATTTATTAATGCCTGGGGCTGAGCCCGCCGTCCCGCTGCCCGCTCAGGGGAGATCTGAGCGCTCTGTACAGCTCCTGCCCAGCCTGGAGAAAGCTCCAGGGGGATCCCCAGGGCACTTTCCAGCGCCTGAAAAAGCTCTGGGAAAGCCAGGGAGGGACTTGGGATAAAGGCATGGAGTGACAGCGTGAAGGGGAACAGTTTTAAGTGGAAAGAGGGGAGATTTAGAGATCTGAGGGAGAAATTCTTTGGTGTGAGGGTGCTGAGCCCCTCAGGTTGCCCCCAGAAGCTGTGGCTGCCCCATCCCTGGCAGTGGTGAAGGTTGGATGGGGCTGGGAGCACCCTGGGCTGTGGGAGGTGTCCCTGACCATGGCAGGGGGTTGGAACTAAATGAGTTGTAAGGTTCTTCCAACTCAAACCAGTCTGGGATTCTGGGATTCAATGAAATACCTGGAAGGAGGTTGTAGCAAGACGGGGTTGGTCTCTTCTCCCAAGTAACGAGTGCTAGAACGAGAGGAAATGGCCTCAAGTTGTGCCAGGGGAGGCTTAGATTGGATATGGGAAGAAAATTCTTCACTGAAAGGGTTACCAGGCACTGGAATGAGCTGGTTGGATCACTGTCCCTGGAAGGATTTGAGATGTGTAGATGTGGTGCTGAGGGACTCGGTTTAGCACTGGAATCATCTGAGTTATGTTGATGGTTGGGCTGTGTGATCTTGAAGGTCTTTTCCAACCAGAATGCTTCTGTGTGATTCCGGCATGGGTGGAAATTACTCACCTCACCACCAGCCCCCTCTGCTTTGTACAGCAATGTGTGAATTTTGTACCTGGAGGGATGGTGGACATTTCAGGCCTGGCAATGTTCCAGCTGATCCTGGTTTCATTTTTTCCACCCGTGTCCCAGAGCTGGCACGGCACAAAACACTCCTGAAAGACCATTTCTGTGGTTGCAAACATGGAGGACTGAAAAGCTGCCTGTGTAAAGTTAATTTGGCTTATCTCAGGCATGAATTAGTAGCCTAATTAGATATTCATCTCCTGCTTTTTGCACAGGAGCCCGGCCTCATCGGGTGAACGCAGCGGATGGCGGTTGCTTAATGATCAAGCACTTGGCATTCTGCTTTTCCTTTGTGATTCTGTGTGTGGCCTGTGGCCTCAGAAGCCCCCTGAGCATCAAACCCAGGTCTGGGGCAGCAAGAATCGTGCTCTCCTGAGCTTTTGTGTGGCTGCACCTGCCCTGGGAGCTGGCAGCAAGTGATGGAGTGGGTGATGGGCAGTGCTGCTGTGCCATGGTGCCTGTCTGAAGGAGGCCTTACCAGGAGGTTTCATGGATGGTTGTAGAGGACTGGGGAGCAGGGGGGTTCAGAAGGCTTAGGGACCACTGAAAGGGAACTGCCAGACATGGGGTCTGGGGACATCACGACTCTGTCCTTGTCACTGTTCCTCTGCCTTCCCCAGTCACAGCTGCTTCTGCTGACATCCTTGCCTGGCCACTCCCAAAGTCCTTTCCAGCCCTACCACTCCCTCCCAGTTTCTGAAAAATGAGTTTGTGGAAAAACAAACGGGAGTTTGTTGAACACAACTCTGGGTGTTGTCCTCCTCAAATGGGGCAGCTTCCACCTGCAAAGGTCACGGAGAACACAAGGAGGTTGGACATGTCCTGTCTTCAATCCCAGTGCCTGATCCCAAGCCCAGGCTATCTGCAGCTGCAGAGGAGATCCTGCTGGGCCTCACAGAGGTGAAATCATTGGGGAAGGTAGCTGGGAGCATCTAGCAAACCTGCACAAGCTGCAGCTTCTCAGAAGCTTGTCAGTTGTCCACAGGTTGATTGCTTCATCATTAAGATGGCACAGATCACCCTGCCCTCCACTGTCAGGCGCTGGTGACATTAGGCCTCTTCACAAAAACATTTTTAGAGTTATTTTAGCATGGATAAAAGATCCCTGCCCTCCTTGCTTCCTTCTTTGGAAGAACCAGTGAAGCTTTTCAAAGCTGTAATCCAGGGGGTTTATGGTGGAAAATGCCGGACAACCTTTGTGCTAGGTGTACCAGCCCTTCCTGGAATATTAATGGCAGCAATAAGACAGGGTGGCACGCTGAAGATGTGTGCAGGTTATTGAGATAAATGTCTGGAAGGAAAGTTCAGGCACGGTGCTTTCTGTGACCTAAGAAATCTTCTTGACAGGCACCATCCAAGGAGCAATGCAGGCAGCGTGGCAGCGAGTTCAGAGTCCATGGAGAAGGCTCCTGCCAGGAAGGCAATGCTGACGTGACCACTGCTGGTGTCCCCGTGCTCTCCAGGCAGCTCTGAGCTGGGACCAGGCCAATGTCACAGCCTTTGGGCATGAGCATATTCACCTGAGAGAGGAAAGGAAGGACAGAGGCAGAATGAGCACTCAGCTTGGTGAAATTTGCAGTCAGTCCCTGTGGTGCTGTGGGAGTCAAACTCAGGCAAGTAGTAGTCTAAGTTTGCAAAAAATGAGGTGTCCTCCTTAGTCCCCTAGGGATTCACTCACCTGCTGGTCAGGAAACAGAAAAGAAGTGTTTAATAAGAAAGATGGAGCATTTGTTTAAAGCTGAGGGCCTACGTTCCACTGAAAATTGTCCTTGGGTAACCCCACTCAAAGTTACTACAGAGTTACTACAGGTCAGCCCCTGGTTGAGCTGGAGGTCCTCCAGACAGGTCTGCAAATACACTGGAGAGTGATGGAGGTGAGAACTCTTTATACAGCCATATGTTTCCATATACTAAGCCACAGGTACCTCTTTGTGCCCAGCTCTGGTTGATGTTCTTGTCTGGGGAAAGTTGTGCCCTTCCAAAGGCTTTGTAGCAACTATCACAGGTTTCATTTAAAACCATGTGCCCTTTCTTACAAGTGTGGCTTTCCTAACAAAATGAATCTGACAGCCAAGTAGCATGCCAGTTAAGCAGTGCTCAGCTATATCAGAATTTATTGGTAAAACTGCAGAATATTTTACAAAGCTTGTTTTGTGGTAATGAAATCATTGATAGTTTCCTTGCAGAGGAGTGCTGTGGAAATCCTTCCTTTGCTTTCCTGCTTCACAACTTTTCAGTGTGAAGGAGTTCATTTGGATCCTCTTGGTTATTTACAATTACTTTATGAACCCCTTGCCCCTGGGACCTCTGTGTGGTGGTTCCACTTGAAGAACCTCTGGTGGGACAGATATACATCAAAGCCCATCAAAATGCAGCTGTTAGTAATGCAGTGAGAAAGCAGTCATGATCTCAGACAAAGCATCCATCTTGCTTCACCTGTGGAGTCTGAAAAGTGTTGTAGCCCCATGCTGGCACTGTCTGCAGCTCTGTTGGGAGCTTTTAGGAGATGTTGTTATTCCACAGGGATGTTTTCTTTGATTTCTGCATGGCTGGTACTCTGCTCCTTGGGAACAGGGATGGAGACCTCACCTCAGCCCTGTCTGCAGAGCTCTAAGTGTTGATGAGCTTCTACAGGGGCTCTAAACAATCTATTTTTGTGGCATGATTTCCATTGAAAGGAAATATTTGCTAGAAATACAGTAATATAATGTATATTAATATAATGTATATTAATTTGGAGGTAATTTTGAGGAGACAGGTAACCCATAAGGCATTGTGCCATCATCTTTGCAGTTGAGAAATGGGAGTAACTGGTAAAATAAAGCATAGGCCACCCCTCTGGTAAAAAGTTCTATGAAGTGAGCTATGAACTAGTGGAACAACCCAGAGGAGGGTGACAAACAAGACCAAAAAATGGTTGATAGGTGATGGATTCATCAGGGGGAACAGCACTGAGATGGCTGCCAGCACAAAACTGCTGCTGGAATGGTCAGATCAATCTTGACCTGTGTGGAAAAAGGGAAGGGAGAGTGAGAGAGCCTTCCTGTGAAAGCAAGCACAGGCACCCGAGAGAGGAGCAGGCAGCTGGGTGGGTTGGGTTGTTTTTCACACAGAGAAAATGTCAGCTAGCAAGATTCATAAAAGATCATAAAATCAAAGAGCCAAAGACTGGAAGGGCTGTGGTAAATATTAATAAACAAAGACAAGCATGCTTTTAAAACCCAAATTAAATTAAAGGCTGTCAGCAAGGTCCTGAAGGAAGTCAGTAAAAGATTTAAATGGCTTGAGGTCAGGTCTTGAAGTGAGGGCTGTGGAGACAGCTCCAAGCTGTGGTGGGAGCTGGTGGTGGCTCAAGGCTCCTGCAGCTCCTCAGCTGCTCTGAGGAGGGGACAGTGGTAGCTGGGTGTGTGGGATGCTGAAGACACTGCCAGGAGGACACCCCGAGGAGTGATTCTCCCTGCAAGGGACAACATGGGAGCAAGAAGAGGCACAAGAGGAGTTGGCGAGCTCAGGAACAGCTCCAAGGGGGGCCCTGTGTGAAGGGGTCAGCTCACAGTGCCCATCAACAGCAGCCCCTTCAGCCCACCTCTGTAAAGGAAGGTTTTGTCAGTTCCATTCCTGAACTTTGCCCTCTCTCTCCATAATTCAGTGTTTGCATGGTAGCCCTTCTCACTTGTCTTCACCTCAGCATTTATCTAGCAGCAGGCGATGATTATCTTGGGGCAGCTCTCTGTGCCTTTGACATCCCTTAATTAAACTATGACATTTGCTAAGTAAGGGAGAGAAAAATACTGGAGGGAAAAAAACCCACATTGCATGCTCATTAGACCACTGTATTCATGAGACTTTGGGTGCCACGTAGGAGAGTGGCACAGAGGATATGTTTAATGAGCTTCAGTAAAGGTGCCCTTGCTTTTAGTTTCTCCCTAATTGTTTGAGCTTTGATCTTGATTTCTTCAAGAGAAACCTGACTGCCCCTTTAGATACAGCTGACAAACCTGAACAGTTTTCCTTTGGCCACTTTCTAAAGAAGTTCCCACTGGAAAATAGTTCCAGGGAAAGTTTCGGGGAGCAACTTCTTTAGGATCTGGCCTGATAGCTGTCCTCACATGGGCTCCACACAGAGAGGAAAGCATGCACAAGGGATACGTAACACAGCTCTGGGGCAGATGAAGTCAAACACTGCATGGATGGATGTGTTTCATGCTTAGCTGTCACGTGCAGTGGTGAGGAAAGGTTTAGAAATACACAGAGGAATGTTGTAATGCTGCACAAAGCCAGCTCGTGGCTTGGGACTTCTTGGCCAGTTCCCCCTCCTTCATGTCTCCAGTAAGACTGGAAGCCTCGTGAGAGGGCATTTCTGCTGTTATCACTTCAGAGTAATGACTTAGTTCAGAGTTAGCACTGGGCCTGCCTTAGAAGACTGTAGAATTCTATTTTTCTGATATTCATCTTTCAGTGCTTTTTGTATCAGTAAAGCAATCAAACAAGATGTAAAATAATTTTAAAGCTGCTTTTAACTTAATCTTGGCGTTTCGCTGCTTGGTGCAACCAGAAGCAGAGGTGCCTGAAATCACTGCAAGGCTATGGCATGGCTGCAGCAAATAAGGTTTTTGTTCAGGATAAATCAAGTCTAGAAGGTTTTCAGTTTCCAACCATGGAATTGTGGTTGCTTGCAATGAAGCTTACTGGAACCAGACAGAGCTCACCCCTTGAAGAGCCTCCTCTTCAGAGGGAGCCCAGGCACTTACTTGGAGGATGCTTTAAGTTAATTCTACATTCACATAGCCTTAGATTTGAGGTTTCGGGTTAGCTGGCATCCAGACAACCCTGAACAATAATCTGTAGTGTAAGAACAGCCACACCATGGCTGTGAACCTTCCTCTCCCCAGCAAGAGCACAGGATAGAACCTGCTGGGACCTCCTTGGTACCCTGCCATGAGCTCCCTTCTCGGTGGCTTTTCATCTTCCCTTCCATGAATATTCACAGCAGTTCTCTCTGCAATGTTGAAAGCTGCTGTGCTAAAATACCTCCAGATATTCCTCCTCGAGTTGTAGCAGCACTCAGCCAGCCTCACCGAGCTGGGGTTTGCAGTGAGGCTGCCCAGGCAGCCTCTGGGGTGGCAGTAAGGATGTGCCCTCCCTCAGCCCATCCACATGTAGGACACTTGAGCAATCACATACGCCAGTGATTTGCTGCCATTATTGAACTAGGCTGAATTTAATCAACAGCCATGGAGAGGACACTGTTTACAGAGCTTCACCTTCCAGTTCTGGGTGTTTGGAGGTGGCAGGCAGGAGGGAACAGCATCCCGGGCTGGGGGGCTGCTCTGGGGAGAGGTTTGCAAAAAGCAGGGGGAGACCAAATCAATCCTGAAGCTTCAGATATTCCCCAGGATAAAGTCCTAGCATAGTGAAAGTTGGTTGCAATTTGCCTTTGGTGTGTGTGTGCAGCTCATGAATCATAATTCCATGGAAAAACTCATTTTTATTGGCCTGAGTGCCATAAAGGGGCAGGTCTGCTGCTGAGTGAGGGTAACATCCTGCTCACCTGGTGCAGAGCTAACCTTTAGAGATGCTGTGAAAGCAATTCTGTTGTCTTCTGGAGGTTTATTTGCTCTTTTTTTTCCCCTCTCTCTCTCTTTAGAGCTGTCTGCAGATTACTCCAACTAAATTACTCAGGGAATAAATCACTGCCCCGTGAGAAGCACCTAATCAAACAGATAAGTCTTGCATTTCACCCTTGTCTCCCTCACTCCCACACATGACTTTGCATGTGAATCTTTAAGACCTGTATGCCCTATATTTTTTCACTCTAATGCTGCAATTAATCACATTACATAACCAGCCTACTGCTGTTTCTAATTAAATTTTTCCAAAAGGGGGGAGAGAGGGGGGGAGAGGAAGAGGGTGAGGTGGGGAGAGTTGGGAAGGCAAAAAAGAGCCCTGCATTTAAATACGGCGGAGGGTCTGTCTTGAGATGACAATGCCAGGAAGCAGCGAGGGAAGGAGGCTCCTCCAGCCTCCCCGCACCCCCGTGTGCGCCGGGAGCTGCTGCGGGTCTGGGCTTATGCAACATCCCACGCCGGGCTCTGACTCACAGGCACTTACCTCACCGGGGACAGCCTAAAAATAGGGTTTCATTCTTAACTCTGCACAGCCGGGCTCTGCCTCTCTTCCAAGAAGACCCTTGACGGGATTAAAATAGAGCGAGCTCCGCGCTCCCTTTCCTGCCGGAGATGTCTGCGCTGCAGCCCGGCGCTGGGGGCTTCGCGGGAGGGTTGGGGCGGCAGAGCAGAGGGCTGGAGGTTTGCCGAGGCAGAGCAAATACCCTCCTCTGATCCCCTTCCTTGCCAGCTGATCCCAGCCCGGGTGCCAGGAGCAGGAATCGGGCAGCGGGCAGGATGGACACCGGGGAGCGCCGTGCAGCAATTCCCGCAGCTTTGGGCAGGGATGCGGGGCTGGAAGGATGTGCGGTCATCCCGGGGCTGGGGGGGGGGGGAAGAGGAGGTGGCTGATCCCAGAGCACCGGTTCCTGTGGGAACAAACCTCCCGTAAAACCCTCTCTGCAGCCACAGCTCAGAGCCGAGAGCTGCCCCCTGGCCCCTGCACACCCCTCTCCTCACGCAGCCCTCCTTCCCCCATCATCACTTTGTGTCCCCTGGGACTTGTCCTTGTTTCCAGCAAAAGCATCAGGAGGCCCCGGGGTGATCCTGTGTTGGGGACTTGGGGTGGCAGTGGCCAAGCAGCACCAGGTGGGCACAGGCTGAGTCAGTGCTCCTGCCAGTGCCACCAGCAGCTCTGGTTTTGCCTTAAAACCAAATGACTTTCTAGCTGCCACAGTGGCTGGAGGTGGGCTGGAAATGCAGATTGGGCTCTCCAAAGTCTGAGCAAGTAAACTTCCAGATGAATTAGAAAACTTAAAAATAAATCTAGCCACTGATACATCACTCGTTTTCTGTCTGGCCTGAAGAACAAGTGGTGAAGCTTTGGGTCAGTGTAATTGGTACAGGGCTGCTTCCCCTCCTCTCTCAGCTTGTGAACCTTTGGCTGAGAGTCATTTGGAGAGGGTCTGGAGATGGTTTTTCCCTACAAATTCTAACTTAAGCAATTTGAGAGTGGAAAAAAAATGGTGTGTAGAGCACCATACTTGTTTTGTTTCCATCTGCTTTATTGGAAACATCTCTTTCTAGGTTGACTTCTTTTACCTGGGATTTCACCCTTGGCCCATCTTCAAAATGGCAGTGGGATGAACACTGTGAACTGGAGGCTCTCTTGCAGGAGTGTTCACCCAGGGTGCTTGCTGGCCCTATTTAGCCAGCTGGACTCTGGAGGGTTACCATAATGATACCATTTCTTCAACATAAATCCTGTGCTTAAGGAGATCCGTGACCAATCATTGATTCCAGAGCTAACCTTACAGCCTATTTGTAAGGAATTTTAATTGGATTATAATAAACATATCTGCTCTCTAAAAGCCACATAAAGACTTGTCTTCCTTAACTTTCTGCTTCTCCCTGGGGGCACTAGCAGGGCTAGTTATTTTGCCTCAGGCTTTCTGTCCTTGCAGCAGCTGTAAGCAGCCTGGGGACTGGGGGGACCATCAGCATCATGCACTTCCCTTTATTTTTTGCATCCCAAGAGCAGGAGGGCTGCCCTGCCCGACCTGAGGAGGTGGCAGTGGGATGTTGGTGTGGTCAGGACTGACAAGACAGATGCCACCAAGAACAGAGGGGATGGGTGGCTCTGAGTGGCAGGGGATGGTGGCAGCACTGCATAAACCCTGTCACTTCATTGCCAGGTGCATCTGAGCTGCTGCTCTGCAGAGGAATTCAGTGAGGGTTTTGCCAAGGGAAGTGGCAGGAGGCTTTGATGCCGTGTGGATGTCTGAGGTGTTTCCCTGGTTGCTGCAAAAATTGAAATCACCTGTTTGATGTGATTGAGAAAGAATGCAAATGGCCTTGCAGGAAACCCCAGGGAAGAGGAAGGAGACACTGGTGAACTGTGAGAAAGAGAAAATGATAACAAAAGGGAGGAAGCAATCAGAGGGAGAGAGGAACTGTTTAAGGCAACAGGTGCCCTAAAAAGAAATAAATACAAAATTAAAGTAGGACCAGGATAAGGGGCAGCAACAAGAAAGAAAGAAAAGAGTTTTCACATGCAGGGAACAAAGCTCCTAGGCCAGAGGTCAGAGTGAAGGAGGAAAATGAAAAGATATAAGCTGATTTATGAAAGCTGGAGAAAGTCAATCTGCTGTAGCCTGCATGTCTGCAGTACCTGTCCTACATCCTTTCAGCAGTGCAGGAAAGGGTGTAGCTGAAGGATACTGCTTTGGAAGTGCTGGAGCCTAATTACTACCTCCTGTTATTTGGGACAAGTGTTTTAAATTTGCATTCTGCCCTGAGAGGCATTACTCCCTCTAATAACTTCAAGGCTTGGTTTGGAGCCCGGAGAAGGAGATTTCCGAATAGCATAAAAGTAAGTCATGGGCCTTGGAGATGGGAGCAGAAGTTGTACAAGTGCATCGGGAGCCAGGTGCTTGCTTTTGTCATGTCTTTAAAGAAATGTCTGTCTGGTGGCCAGAGGAGAAACCTCTCCTTGGCTGTGCTTGCCTGGCACAAGGAGCAGGGAGAGTCAAGAAAAACTCTCCTTTGTGTCTGACTTTCCTCCTTCCTTGCTGTGGGACAAATCCTGTGTTCTGTGCTGCTCTGGGTAATGTCATGTGAGACCAAACCAGCCTGAGTTCCCCAGGAGAATTGCTGTTTACATAAAGTGAAATGGCATCAGAGCATGAAATGAAATGGCATCCCGATGCTGCTCTGGTTTTAGGGTAGAGAGCAGCCAGGTGCTTTTGCCAGGTCTTGCTGTGATCTGTGCATGGGAAACTCTCAGAGTTTCCCAACTGGGCCATTAAATAAACAAACTCAGAATAAATCCGGTGTAGGCAGTAAACTTCTCAAGCTGGAGAGCCCAGAGAAATCATTGCATTGCTAGGGGGGGGTTCTGTGCTGTAATTGCAGGGCAAGGGAGGGAGTTGGAAGGTAATGCAAGGAGGGGAAAAAAAAAGAAAAAAAGAAAAAGCTGACGCAAGACAGAAAAGGAGGAGGGAGAGAAAAGCCAGGAAACTTTTGCATTTTTTTGTTATCCTTAATACAACTGGTCCAAGTTCCATAGGGGCAACCCAAGGGGACGTGGTTAGGTGGGGACCTGCACGTGGCATCCTTAGTGTTTGGTTTCTTTGCAGTTTTTTGGCTTTTTGGCAGTTACCCAGCATGGTGCTGGGGGATGCAGGCAGTCAGGGAGCTCTCTGGAGGGGGCTGGAGGCAGCTCTGCTGTGTCCCCTGCCCCAGGGGTGCTGTGTCCCTTGAAACAAGGGACAAGCACACCACTGGAGCTTTGCAGCTCCTCGGGGACCTCAGCCATGGGTGCTGATGCTGAAGCCCTCCCGTGGGGTTGTACACACACACATGGGCAGCCCTCAGAGGTCTGTGTGGGCAAACCCCAGCAGGGAGGGAAGGCAGAGCAGTTGCCAAGTGGTTCATGTGCTGATGGGGTTGGTGCCTGGCTCTCTCCCACCCTGCTCCAAGGTCTGACTGGAGGGTTTGGGGGATTGTCAGCTGATGGCTGTGTTGCCTGTGGTCTGGTTGAGCAATGTGATCTTAGCTCCTGGCCTGCTCAGAGAGTTTGCAGGCACTGCTGTGAGAAGGGGCCGTGTTACAAGCTCTGATGGGAGTGCTTATAACTACAAGCTCCCCAAAGAAATAGCAGCCAGTTCCCCCAAACTCCTGTGCATGACCTGAAGGGAGCAAGAACCCTGGGAGTGCAGCACAGGAGTAAAGTTCGTGTCTGGCACCAGCGTGGTTTGCTCACCCTGCTGCTCACACGTGAGGCTCCTGAGTTTGTTCTGCTGTGAGAGGAACAAAGCAGGTCACAGACTCACAGAATCCCAGAATCATCCAGGTTGGAAAAGACCTCAGAGATCATCAGCTCCAACCCTTGATCCACTCCCCCCGTGGTTCCCAGCCCATGGCACTCAGTGTCACATTCAGTCTCTTCTTAAAAACCTCCAGAGATGGAGAATCCACCCCCTCCCTGGGCAGCCCATTCCAATGCCTGAGCACCTTCTCTGGAAAGAATTTCTTCCTAATATCTAACCAGGTCACCCTGGAGCAGGCTGTACTCAAAACAATTATTCCCAAGAAGTCTTCATTTCTGTAAAGCTAGGATGTGGGTTTACTCTAATGACATTCTGGGAGGGTTGCTGCTATTTTTCTTACAGAGTAGCCCATTTTATTTTGTTTTCCCCCTTTTACTGTTCACCTCTGTGAAGGTGCTTATCCACCCAGATGCTGAGGTATATCCATGGTGGTCATGATCTGCAGTAGTCACCTGGCAGGGGGAAGGACTCTCCTATCCCAGGATTCAGTGGACTGTTTAAAATCCAGAAGTCTGATTGATTGGCTTTTTCACTTGAGGATTCGTGTCGTGTCTGAGCTTGCAGACACAAGTCATTTGGATGTGAGGAAGAGCACTGCTGATTGGTACTGATATATCTAGGACTGGTGCTTGACTCTCAGCATGCTGCTGGATAGAGTCAGGAGAAGCACCCAAAGATGTTGCTGCCAGCAATTAAATACTGGAGTGTATGGTTAGTAGGAGGGATAAAAAAAATCCTTTCACTGAGATTTGAGATGTTGAGATAACAATTGCAAGTCTTGGGAAATGTGAACCACCCCAACAGTCAATGCTATTTTTCATATTCACAGACTTTTTCAGGGAAATGGTTTTACCATCCTCATTTTGGACATTCACGTTTATATGGCAGTGGAAAGCTTCTTCAGGCAGGATATTATGTTCATTTAATATCACATAAAAAGCATAGAAACCTGAACTGGAAGCTCAAAAAGCCCCACAGAAGTGTTTCTCCATCTTTTCCAAATCCTCTGCAGGGTGAGTTGGGAGCTCTTGAGGGAGGAGCATGCTCCAAGATTGTAAACCAACTCCTGGAGTCTCCTTCTGAGCCCACATTTCCTTCACAAGCCTTCACATCTTGAAGGGCAACTTGTCCCATTTCCCTGACTTTTGTCCCTGGAACAAGGAGGTCTGCTGTGCATGGAATGACAGAGATGAAGCTCAGAGTGCTGTGCAGCCACTTGCAGATACAGTTCTGGGGTGTGTGGGCATTGCTCTCCTGGCCCTGCCACGGCACTGTTGCTGGGTGGATTTGGCAGCTCAGCTCCTGGAGCCTTGAGCGTTCTTGCCTGGTTTCACCTGGTTCCCTGGAGCTCCCTGGGGAACAGGGACTGTCTGGTGCTGGTTGCTAGCTCAGCCGTTGTGATTCAGCTCTTGATGCTATAGTTAAACCATAAATTTAACATCTTGCTTCACTGCTGCACTTTGATTAAAGAGAAATCCACCTAAAGGAAACGTCTCGTCAGAGCGGCGCGGTGGGACATCTTTAATTGGCAAAGGAAGAACTTGGGTGGTCCCAGCTCTGTAGTCTTGGGGACAGACTGGTGTTGAGGAACTGGGGGTGAGCAGCTGCCTGGGGGGGGAGTTGTTTTGGGGCTTCTTGGGGAACTTGGTGTTACTGTCCTGGGGGTTGTCTGGTGATGGTGCCGAGCTGGAATCAGTCTGGATTTCTCTGGTGGCTTCCTAGCCAGAGTCTTCAAGCAAATATGTATTTTTTGCATCATACCAGCTGCTGCCCTTTCTGCCAGTTTCTAACACTTGTGGTTGCTGGCTCAGCTTTCATACACACTGCCACCCAGTGTAAACAAATCCCACCCATGTTCTGTTTGTCGGATGAAAGCCCCGCGCGGCGTGTGAAGCCCTGGGAGCTGTCGGGTGCCTGTGGCTCAGTGCTGGTGCCCAGGTGGAGGTTGGGGGAAGCTCCTGAGCTCCCACTGCACCTTCCCTGGCCACAAACTCCAACTGAGGCTTTAGCTGATGCATCACTGAAGGGCAATGTCAATGCACAGTCATCCATGTGTAAAATAAAGCTGCGAGATGGCATAAATAGTGTGTACCATAGCTGGGGTATTCCCTTCGCTTTTCCTGGGAAGAGGTTGGTTTGGTCTTTGTACTTTGGGGTCTCAAAGCAGCTGGACTCTGCCTGCTGATGGCTTGCCTTTGTGGGTGGTTGAGGGAACACTCAGTAATTAGGTCTCTGAGTAATCAATGCTCCAGAGAGAGTGTGTGGAGTGGAAAGTGTATGGGCCAGATCCTGAGCAGTGACCCAGGCAAGGTCAGGGTGGGGAGAGAGGAGATGAGAGAGGAATTCTGTTCTTCAGATCCAGGAACTGAGATGGAGAGCTGCAGGGAGGAGGAACTCTCTATTGATCACTAATAGCTTCTGCCATCTCTAAGAGGAGTAGTAATGTAGGAGCACTTTTTCCTAACCCCATTTGTGTCAGCTACTCATATTTTAATGCTACTCAGTATTTGCAAGCCTTTTTTCTTTTTACTCCAGTTATGCATTTTTCACTGTGTAAGGCCCTCAAGTGGGCTAAGAGGACAAAAGTGAAGATCTCCTGTGTTTTTATTTTGGTGCATTGTGATTTCTGTCTCTGCACGTGTCAAGCTGGCTCTGCCAGAGGTTTAATTGACTTTTGTAAGCCACATTTCAGGCATGGCAGTCAAAGCTTTCCTGTGACTGTCCCTCTCTTTCTATCCAGAGGGAATTTCCTGCATTTGGAAAGATTGTTCAGTCTCAGGAACTGCAGCCAAGATAGTGAGCCAGGCAGCAAAGGTCCCAGTAGCTGTTGCAGTAATGAAGGAGCAAGAGGGACACTCGTTCAGCTGCCCTGAAGCATCACTGTATCCATTCCCTTAGGGGGAAAAAAAGGGGAGGGGGTTTATACCAAAGAGCAAATGGCCTTGAAAGGCAGTTAGTGCTGGAAAATGGGCCAAGCAAAAGCTTGCTATTGAGAGGATGGAGCTGTCTGATCCCAGCCTCAGATGAGAAATATGAGTTGGGAGCAAACCAAAGCCAGGGAGAAAGTGAAAGGTCGGGGAGAAAATAGGAGACCTGAGAAGGCTAAAGACAGTTATGGGTACTGGTTTGCATAGTCAAAGGTGTTCTTTTGAGCCTTTTTGCATTTGACTTTGGGTTTTCATGCCTTTTGACTCTTCTGTGAGGTTCACACCCAATGTATCTCCAGAGCCCATTGCCAGGAGGAAGTTTTGTTAAAGCTGTGGCTCATGCAAAAGAAGGATCTGTTTACCATAAGTCTGACCCATCCAGACTACCTAACCAACAAGATGTGCATCCTAGCTGATGTCAGCCTCCAGAGGCACATCTTGAGTTCATCTGAGATTTCCCAACAATTTGAACAATTCTGCTCAGAAAACCTGATAGCCAGGCACTGCCTGGTGACCATTAATAGCCCCTCAGAGTCCCCCCCAGCCCTTGCCTTCTGTCACGTGCATGCCTGAAGTGAAAAGACCTGAAAAAGCAAGGAAGAGGCTTTTAACATAAATCATTTGGACTTCAGTTCTGTTGTGATCTCTCTGCTGGTCTGACAGCAGTTAGCTGTAGCTGGTTGGTCTGCACTGTTAAATGTCAGCATGACTCAACTGGTGTTGGGATCTGCTGGGTCAGGAGGGGATGGGTTCATGCCCAGGGCAGGAGGCTGCTGCAGTCATGTCCTGAGGAGAAGATGATCCACCCAGCTCCCTCCTGCCCTGTGCCCACTTGGCAACTGCAGGACCCTTAGAGCTCTTGGAAGGACATTGGGATAACCTGGGCATCCCAGCAGCACGCTCACCCTTCCCAAAGCCAGCTCCTGTACCCCTCACACCCAGCTGAGCTTGGGCAAGTGTTGGAGCTGTTGTTTCCCTGTGCTCTGTCACAGGCTGTGTGTAGTAAAAGTCCTCTTAAATGACATTTAAATGGAATTCAACTCCTGTGGCAGCCCCCTGAAAATTCCTTGCTGTCCCCTGGGTACCACAGGGGCTGGGAGGGACACCAGGGGGTTCTTGAGCGAGGCTGAGGAGGAGATTTGAAAGCAGAGGTATTGATTAAATAATTAAATGGATACAAATGAGCTTTTCTTGGGATTTTGATTAGCTGGTCCCTGGGTGAAAAAAAATAAGTGGCCTGAGAAGACCAGTGTTCTGCCTGGTCTCATTCCTCTGTGAAAAAGCTCTTCTGAATTCCATGCTGCTGGTGCTCTGGCAGGCAACAGCATCACCAGCAATCATTTATTTATTTGTTTTCTTTAGCAAAGAGACCTTTTCTTTCCTGATGCCTGCAATAGAGTCCTGTCCTCACAGCAAGCCCAGCTCCCTTCCCCCAGCCCCTCCAGAGACTTGCCACCAATCTCAGCTGGGGATTTCTTTGACTCCCCCTGAAAACAGTGTCAGAGTTCTCTCCTTTCAGCTTTGGGGAGAAATCTGGAGGGTTTGTGGGTCTGTTCCCACTGCAGATAAACTCTCATGCTCAGAGCTGCACCACTTCCCAGCAGCAGCCTTGTGTCCCCTGGATCCCCCCTTCTCCCTGGAGAGCAAGGAGCCTTCAGTTTGCCTGGGTGCCATGCATATACTAGTTTTCCTTGTAATAATGCATCTATGTTAGATGATATAATGGCAGATACACTCAGCACATGCTTTTGATAGCCTTTTAGTAGCTTTCAGAGAATATCTGCATTTCCTGATGAGGTCCCCCAGGTGCCAGGGCTGTGCTGGAGGCACTGCCTGGTGTTCTTAGAGATGCTTCACCAACAGCTTGGCAGTGGAGGGTCCCTGCAAAAGGAGAACTGCAGCCCTGGCACACCCCAGGGGAAGCTGGAGCTGTGCTGATGCCTTCCTGCAGCCCGGATTGGGCAGTTCTTTCTGGGGCTTTCATTCTGGGTTGTCAGTTCACCTGTTGAAAAGCCAGAATTCAGGCACCTCATTAAATGCTTTTGGTTTTGCCTAAACATGCACTCTTCCCTGTAAAACTTCTTTTTAATGCTTAGAAAAAGAATTTAAAATAGAGAAAATGAGGGGGGGAAAAATAATGTTTGCAGAGGTATTTGACTATTAAAACGAGGCAATCCCTACAGTCTTTCCCCCTTCATTTTATTTGGAGTGGATGGGGGAAGATGGGAGGACAAGTTAATTTTTGAATAGCAAATGCCCCTGAAGGGAGAAGAACAGAGGGAAAAAAAAAGTGATCCTTTCAACGAATCATTGACCTAAATTGCACTTTAATGCACATACCATGCTGTCCACACCACCTACGTGTCTCCAGGAATACTGCTAAATAACAAGCACTAAATGTTTAGTCATTTCCTGCAGCACGTTTGCAGGAGCCGCTGCCTGGGCGCGCTCAGCATACGCCACTGCGCTGCAGTTCAAACCCTTGGTTTCCATATCAGCAGCTGCTGGGTTTTAATCTCCTTTTGGGAAAGGTGCCACCAGGAGCATTGCAGTCAGCCCTAGGTTAATGTTTCAGCAGGCTTTCCTCAGCTGAGAGGGCCACCCCAAATTGGGTTTTTCTAAGCACGCTGTCTCCCGAACCGAGCGGGCAGCGCTCGGCTGGGCTGCAGGAGATGCCTGGCTTTGTATTCTAGAGCAGAACTTTTAAGGAGGTTTTATTGTTCTGTTTTATGAATCTTGCATGCTCTGGGGCTGGGGGACAACAAGCCTCACAGGAAAGGGCAGAAGCTGCCCAGAGTTGGGTAGGTTTTAGCTGGGTTGGTCCCAACTGCCCTCCAGCCTGCAGGGATGCTTGCAGGGAAACCAGTATCTCCTGCCTGCTGGGGGTCCTGCTCTGGGAGGGTTGGTGTTCCTCTCTTGCATGGGAATACCAGGAATTATGTAGCCATGAGCTCAGTTTTTACTCAGCCTTGAGGGGAAGATGGGGTCCCACCCAGAGGGGTTTGCAGTTTGTGCCTTGGCCGTTCAGGTTTCTGCCCAAGGAATCCAGGGCTAAATCCTGCTTTTTTAAGAGTCTGCCTTCAAAAGTGGTGGCTGCTTCTCACTTGAAGTTCATGGTAACAGATGGTTAGATCTCAAAGACATTAGTTAAAAGCTATGGGGTGTTTTTCACCACATGTCTTGCTAGTTTCCCTCCTAAAAGAAAAAAAATCTGTGTGAGAGCCCTCCCAACATGACAGGCCAGATCTGACCGTCTGTTAAGTTCCTTTTATATAATTTCTGCATACCATAAGTGGCCTTTCAAAAGCTGGAGCTCTTGGTGGGTGTTTCACCAAGCTCTGGGAGGGCAGCAGCCTCTCTGGTCTCCTCAGCATCACCCCAATCCAGAGCCAAAAAAGCATCTCAGTGCAGATCCTGGTTTGTGGGACTGGAGAGAGGGGAAATCTGCCCAGAGCACTTTCACAGAGGCTGTGTGGGGGGCCTGGGGATTGGGGTTTGGATTCAGGGCATAGTAAGGGCTGATGAAATGCAGCGTGCACCTTCTGTGCAGCCCACCAGAGTTTTCAGTCTCCTTTAGCAGAGGGAACAAGCAGAAATCTCACAACTCGAGTAAGAGCATATGCTCTGGGAGACCTCGCTACATTGCATAAGCTTTCCCATCAGAGGAGCTGGCTTGGTGAGCACAGCACATGAGTCAACAGCACAGCTAGACTTGTAACGTGGGAGTCACACCTACTCTTGGCTGCAGAATTATCCAGAGAAACAGAAGGTTAATAGGAACAAAATAAAGACTGAGGAGCCCTTAAAGGTTACTTACAGGATTTGATTCAGTTGGTGAGAGGGGGAAAAAGAAAAAAAAAAAAAAAGAGAGAGAGAAAGGAAATGGGTCAAGCCAAGAGAGAGAGAGCAGCATAATGAAAAGTCATGTTGGCTGTCTGCTGAGGAGAGACAGTTCAGTTCAGATCAGTAAAAATGTGATCAATAAAGCATTACTTTTTTTCTTCCGAATTAGTTGGGTTTGGAGAGGGTCATTATTGATCACAAAAATGAAAAGTCACTTGGCTAATGAGAAAGAGAGTGGAGTGAGCTCCAGGATGCTCCAGAAATATTAGGACTGTGTCAAAAGAGTTCTGCAAGAGAGGTTATGACTCCCCAAAGCATGTAAATACAGGCAAAGCCAGCACCCAACCCAGGGTGTCAGTAGCAACAACACATTCCTTGGATTTGCTTCTGCCTTTATAGATCCTTACTGTATGTTGGGACAGTTGAGAAAGGGAAGCCAAACAAGGAGCATGCCTGTCTGGGATACTTGGAGAGCCTGAGCATCTCTGCTCCATGCCCAGAGCTGATCCCCCTGGGCAGGGCAGGGCAGGAGGCAGCAGCTCTGTGCAGCTGATCTGATCCAAACCTTCACTGCAGCCACTGGAAAGGCTCTGAGTGGGCTTTGGGTCAGGATTATGAAACAGGGACATCCTGACCAGAGGAATCCACAGGGTACTTTGTTTATAAAGATGTTCCATTGAGCAGAACTTACCCTGATCCTGAATCCTTACTGTAGGCTGGAGCCAGCTCCCATATAATTAATTGGGCCATTGCATTTGGATTTTTTCAAGAATGCAGTGGCCTCCCTGGCTTCCTATGAAGAAAAAGAAAGGATACAGAAAGTCATGTTTAGTTTCCAGGGTATTATCTTTGGTTTTTTCCCCTCAGAAACAGGACTTCACATGGCCACATCTGGTGTTGCTCACGGGGCAGGCTTGCCTGCCTGAGGTTCACCTCAGTCCTAAATCCACACTGTGAAAATTGGGGATTACCAAGATGTGAGTGAAAGAAGCCCTTGATAGCTCAGAGCTTCTGCTGGGAGCTTGTAGGAGAGCCCCACGTGAGGCTGCCCTGGAATTGCTCTTGTTATTACATTGGTTTCTTGGCTCCCCTCCACGTATACCAAGGTCTAAGTGGAACATGTCCGTGGGGGAGGTGTTGGGCAAGAGAAGTGATGCTTCATCCCTCACTCTCATGCTCTTGCAGAGGGAAAGATCATCTTGTGATCAAGGCACAAGACCAGGAGTCAGAGGATCTGGATTATTGCAAAGTTTGATTTGCCAATATTAGCAGAAGTTCTGACACCTCCGAATGCAGAGATGCTCAGGGCATGTGCAGGTTGCCTGCTGCCACAGACACAGCAGGTTTGGGAGTTCTTGGGCTGTTCTTGTTGAGTGGAGAACTGCTTGATGGATTCAGCAAAATAATGCGTCCCTGATGATCTCCACTGGGATGGAGCCAGGGGAAAATTAGAGGCCTTAGCCTGAAGTTTTTGGAAATGGTTTTCAGGACTGGTTTGTAAGGGGTAATGGAGAGAGGTGGAGCAGATCTGAACAGCTGGTTTACACCTGCATCCCAAGCTAGGGGACACCTGCACAGTGCTTGTCTTACCCTAACAGCCTGCACTGGAGGTAATGAAAATCTTCTGAAGGTCAACCCACCACCTTTCCTAGTGCAGAAACCCCACCACGTGGCACCTGTCCTGCTGCAGGGACACACAGGGGACCACATCTCCATGCCTGTGGGGCAGCACGTGGCTTGGGTCATGCCGTGCAGGAGAAATCACAGCTCATCTGCCTCCTGGCAAGGTGTGTTTGGGCACGAGGTCTCACCCCATCCCTTCCCCTTCTGGGGCTTTCCTTGACTCCAGCCACAGCGGGGATGTGGACAGCACATCTGACCAAACTTCTGCTCTGACAAATGGGGCCACGGGGCAGGAGGAAGGTCCTATGTAGTCACCAGATCTGACTTCTGTAGCCAAATGCCTCCTTTTCCTCTGAACTCAGCTGCTGTGTTTGGGTGCAGAGCCTGGATGGCCGGGGGTCCCCACGGGGAGCTGAGCAGTGCCTGTGCCTACTGCCCATCACAGCCTCTTTGCTGCATCAGTTGGCACCAAGCCTTAGCACAGTCTTCAAGTGCTCGAGCTACAGCCCTGCCTTTCCACCAGCATCTGTGATGGGTCCTGGCACAGGAGACTGCTCAGTTTTCCCTAAATCTGGCTGAACCATCTCCTGGGAATGGGAGGCAGCTTGCTCACCATCCTGCTCGCATCAGTCCCGGAGCAGCAGGTGGGAAGTCCAAGTCCCTCTTTAGCTGAAAACATACAGAGGAGCTTTCATTCTCAAAGTGCACAGTTCCTGAAGGTTTCATGGGGGGGAAAAAAAAAAAGGGTGTTTCCTTATAGGGGAAAACCAGGATAAAATTTGGTAAATGGAATTGGCTCCTCCGTGCCCCCTGAAAAGGAGCAGACTTGAGGAAAAAGAGAGGCAGGAGGGAGAAATCCCAGCCAAAAGGGTCCTGCCACCCCCTCCCTGCACTGCCCAGCTCCAAACCACCCGTCTTGTGATTCCTTTTTTAATTCTTATTATTTCAGTCCCATGATTTTGTTTTCACTGCTCCTAATTCTTTGCCTTGGGGAAGGGAGGCAGGGAACAGCACAGGATTTGTACTGCTGCGGTTTGCCGGGTGTCGTGGGCCATAATCTGACATTTCAGTGATGAGGCAGTGCCATCCAGGCTGCAGAAATCAGATTTTGTCTGTGTTTTTGGCATAACTAGTGGTTTTGTTTTGATTCATTTCTCTCGTTCACTTCTTTCCTTCTTTTTGTGCAAGTGGTGAAAAAGAAGAACCCAATCGATCCTCAACCTGACAGCAGAAACTGTGGCATTGTATTCACTTTTGGGCAATTGCTAAGACATCTTGATGGAGTACAAGAAAGTTCTTGGCCAGTGACAGGTAAAAATTAAATCCTGCATCAAACTTGACTCCTGCTGAGCTCCCAGAACCGAAGGGATTACATTATTTCCAGGTAATTTTAATGGCACTGGGAGATACGAGTCTTAAATTTACATAGTGCTTTTCATGCTAAAAAGTCCCAGAGTGCTCTAGTGGCAGAATTTGATACAGAAACTGTCCATAGAGATAAAAAATGACAATTGAATGACAGCTTCAGCAATAGAAGTAGAGAAAAGTTGATATTCTGAATGCTTGGCAAGGGGGGCATTGAGACAGACGTACACACACATACCTACCAAGGCTCTGTGCCCTCGTGAAAGACAGAAGAAGGAGCACTTATGCTAAACTTAATCTGCCTGGAAGCAGGCAGAGAAATAGAAATGCCTGTGTGCACCCACCTGTCCCCTTGCTGACCTCCTCCTGTGCCAGCTTGGCTGCTTCCCCATCTCACTTCCCCTGGGGGATGTGGGTGCTGGAGGTTCCCCTGTGGCTGGGCTGACCTAGAAGTCTCCCCTCCTCAGAGTCACTCTGCTCCTCCTCCTCCTCCTCTGCCCTCAGAACAGGGCTGCTCTCAGGTTTTTCTGTATTTTCTGTGTCTTGCAATTGGAAAGGAACAAGATAGAGCAGTGGTGGCAAGGGATGGTGGATGTCCTGTGGGGGATGATGTGGCTGCTGTGCTCTACCCTGTCTGCCACCTCCTCCAGCCCTGGTGGCACCACTGCAGGTCCATGATGCAGAGGGAAGGCTGTGGAGGAGCTAAAGGTGCCTCTTGCTGAGACAAGAACCACAAATGGGTGGGTGTCCTCTGGTGGGGTGGGACCCAGGGAGAGCTGCAGCCCCACAGCTCATCCCCTGAAACATCCTTCAACACTTTTCTTCAAACACACAGAATGGAAAGAGAAGCTCCTGCCAGGGAGATCCCACTCAGATCAGTACTCTTGGAGTGCAGGCAAGGAGATGCCAACAGTGTAGATTTTCTTTTTTGTGTGTATTTCTCTTTCCTGGCAGGCTGGCTGTGTGGATGTGTGATTTGGTAGTGGGTGTGGTGACCCTGGCACTGTGCAGATTTATGCTCAGATTCATTACTAAGTGATTAATAAAATGAGAGCCACAGCTGGCCACAGGAGAGGCGAGAGCACCACTGGAGCAACAGCAGAACCTGCTTCAAAATTGTTCTCTGGTTAAGGAAGGTTTCAGGGTTTTCTTTGCAAACAGAAATTGCATTTATTTATATTGCAAAAAGTCACAAGAAAACCCAAACCTAGAGATCTGCTAACTTTCTGAGGAAGTTACTTTCTGATGAAAATAGTTTGGTATCCAAAATACACAAGGATAAGCAGCTTGGAGGAGGTCAGGGCAGTCAGCTGAAAGGGTCCTGTTACTCAGCACTCTGACATGCTCTGGAAGGGGTTTTGCTGGAAATCTGGAGGAGGTTTCATGGTGGAAGATTGGGCTAAAAAAAGGTCTTCCACCTCCATAATTCCGGCGGCTGGATTTCAGCACAGTATCCAGTCACAGTCTGACATGGCTTCTGAGACTGAGGAACCTCAAACCTCTCCAATTTTGGTGACACTGACTTGAATGATTAATGGAGCAACCTCTGCCCAGGTGGCTTCTTCCTGAGCTCACTGCTTTATATTTCCCCCCTACCTATCTGTGAAGATCATCTGAAAACGAGCCCTGCTTTTGGTTAGCTGAGAGTGATAAAATTCTTTTTTTTTTTTTCTAAATACTCTCTCTGGGAAGTGCCTTTTGCTGGGATGAGGGATGAGGTCTGGGTTGTGGCAAAGCCACAGCACCAGACTGTCCAGCAGAGCACCGTGGTTTCCAGTGAAACTGGGGTTGCCAGAGGCACTGAGCTGGCCCTGTCATGCCCCAGGCATCCTGACAGCTCCTCACGGCTGCCTGGGAACCATCCCAGCGTTCCCACGGGATGGAGAGGGAAAACCAATGGATTTCTGTGTTCCTGCTTTAAGGAGTAGCCAGTATGGATGGGCTTCAGCCAGCTGGGATGTTTTCTTTCCCCTTTGCAGTTCCTCATTCCATGCTTCCTCAGTGTAGTTACCAGTCGGAATCCCTGGATGGATTCCCCCCATTAAGTCCCCCAGGGCTTTGGTGCTCCCAGAGCCCTAATAGAGCTGAGGAAGAGTAACTGAGGGCAGGAGCTGTAGCCAGGATGGTCCCTGGAAGGGGATGCTGTTTGTGGGGAAAGAGAAGATCCTGTCTAGGGTGTAGGAGAGAGCTGGAGAGTTGTTACCCGAATCAGAAGGAGTGGGAGGGTGTGCAGGTGATGTCCAAACTTCTGGCTCAAGGTTTTCCAAGGGAGTTGCTTTAAGGAGGACTTCCTCTGGGAGGAAAGGAAAGAGAGCCATGGAAAGCATCCAAACCCTCTTCTGAGAAAGAGGGTGAGGCCAGACAGGATTGATTTGGGACTTTCTTTTGGTGTGCTTGGAATTGCCTGGTCCCAGGGAAGCACCAGGAGCCAGGGGATGGAGATAACCCGTGGGCAGAGGGTGCTGGCCCTGGCAGGAGGGTGAATCACCCACCACACCTGCAGACAGCACCTCACTGGCTGGAGCCAGGGCAATCTTTGCTGAACAGTGCTTTTTGTGTGTGTTAATGTAAATAGGAAATGAGTTGTGCAGCTGAGCCTTTGCGGGCAGCGGGCTATAAAAGGCACTGCCATTTTACATACCACACTGGAGCTTGGGAGAGAGGAAGGAGGTTTGCTAATACAGTCACATAGTTAATAAGCAAATATATGTGGCTCCATAGGGCTTGAATAACTTTTGGAAGCAAAGTGGTTATGAGGGATGAGTCCTTGCCCTGCTCTAAATGACTAAAACTATTTTTTATTTTTTTTTTTTTTGCTTATGAAGTGACAGAACCCAAATGTTCCTGGATAACATACCTGACTCTGGCTTGTCTTGGTAGCTCATGAGCAATGACCCTTGTTGCAGGCATTTGCTGGTGCATCCATTGCCCCTCCAGGTTCCCTCCTGCTTGCACAGCCTGCTCTGCCCAGGGGGAGCCTTGGGAAGCCTGAAACCTGCAGCCTCTTCCTGCGGGGAGAAAAAGAGATTATTGTGGTGTGATTGCAGTGGGAGCCTGCCCTGCACTGGGGATGGGGGGGAGGAACCTGAGGGGCTCCTCTGGCTTCTGCAGCCACGAAACCCACCGGGCAGGCTGGCCCCAGCAAGCACTGAGGGCACCCATTGCCATGACTGTCTGTCATAAGGAGGTGATTAAGCAGCTTTCTAGAAATTGCAGGATCTAAAAGAAGTAAAGAAGGAAGTTTTCCTTCTCTCTCTCCTTCTACATTAAGAAATAAGGCATCTTGGGTTCTCCCCTTGAGGGAAAAGGGAAATTTGGCACAAAAAAGCCCCTCCCTCCCTCCACGCATCTCCGTGCCACATGTCTCTGCTTCACTATGCACTTGTTTTGACATAAAGTACTTCCCCCCAAAAAATATTAGTCACAACTTTGGCTTCAACCAGCCAACTCTTAACCTTCCTCCCAACAGTTTGGAATGGGTGACGTTAGCAATGTGTGATGGTGCTGGGCAGGTGGGTGGCTACAGGCTTTGGGGAAGGTTCTGAATCGAGGTTTGGGAGCCCAAAAGCTGCCACCTGCCTGGGCTGGCGTGGGCTGGGGTAGGGAGGTCCCCAGGGACCTGCCAGCAGATCACAGGGGCTTGGGTGGGTGCTTGAATAAGACAAACTGTGAGGATGGAAAACCATAATGTTGTGGGGATGTTTATGAGTTTTGGCAGCAGAGGCTGAGGAAGCTGGACGAGTACAGTGTATAGGTTGACTTATCCACAGTGATGGGTGTCAGATTTGAAGTAGCTGCCTAAAATCCTCTTTTTTGAGCAGTAACTGCTTTACCCAGCAGTTCAGCACCAAGGGAAGGGAAAGAGAAACACAAGTGGTGTATTGGATCAGATACAGGACCCCAAGAGTTGCTGGGAAGGGAAGGGGCACGGGATGTTTGGGTTAGGCAGAGCTGTAGAATTATATTCCAGGGCTGTCTCAGCTGTGCAGGCAAGCAAGCTCTGCAGTCACTGTGGGACATGGGATGAAATGAGCCTGGCCATCCCGTGCTTCCTCAAGTAATTATCACATGCCTTGCACCCTAATGAGAACCTGCTCCATTTTCTCATCCCTCCCCTCTGCCGCTCTTCCCTCATGGCTGCGTCTTCAGAGCCCTCTGTAAAACCCATCTGGCAAAGGGCTTTACGTTTTAGTTTTTAAAAAGAGGAATCTCTGGGAATTAGTAGTTGCGCTGTGCGTTATTATTCTTATTATCCTCTAATTTGGTAATAGGTCTCTAATCACAGCCATGCTGAGTGATGAGCAGAGCCAGCCCAGAAAGGTGTCCCTGCGGGTGTCCCAGGAACAGCAGCCACAGCTGCCTGGATGGACCTTTGGTTCCATGGCTGCTCACCAGGAAAGGCAGGGAGAAGGTGAACCTTCTGCCAGGGGCTGGAAGCAAGGACCTTGGTGAGACTCAGCTATGAGAGAGATAAATGTGAAATGTGCAGCTGCTGAGGAGGTGAAGCCATTCTTGGGACAGTCCCACACAGATCATTAGTGAGGAACCCCTGGAGGAAGCAGTGTTGGCAGGGACAGCTCAGGGTGGCTGTGGCATGAGGGGGCTGTCCTGGAGGGCAGGGCAGAGGCTGTGGATTTGAACACAAGCTCCTGGTTCACAAGTGTAGCAGAGGGAGGTATGAGGGGTCCTGTCCCAGCACTCAGAGAGGTGGTGAGACCAGGTTTTACAGGTGTAAAGGACATCAGGATGTTTCAGCTGACCCTGCTCTTAGTGCCAGTTGGTGTGACAGTCTCTGGTCTGTGTTGTTCTGCCATAATGCAGGGCTCTGTTGCCCAAGTTCAACCCTCCAGTGTCTTCTGCACCAGTATCTGCACAGAAAGAGGAGGGGAAAAGGAAAACCTTTTGAGAAACACATCTCTGAACAGCAATTTATCTTCACAACCTCATCCCTGCTCCAAAAAAGTCAGGAGAAAAAAACAAACACCATTCCTTTGCTGGGGGTACTTTCTGCTCAGGAGGTTTTTGCTACTCTGGGGAATCCTGGGTTGGATTTTTCCCACTTCCAACACTGCACAGTGCAAACAGGCAGCTTGCAGAGTGCAGCCTATGGTGCCAAGCCACACCTTTAAAAAAGAAAACAAAACAAACCCAAACACAAGGGACTTCCAGATTATTAGATCTGAAAGATCCTAGCAGGTAATTGGGTTTTGCAAAGCCTGGCTGTCCACCTGCAGGGGCTTCTGGCCAGGCAGGGCACTGGCCATCCCCCCCTTGCTGCAGCCTCTTAAGAGGACTCTATCTTTACACCATGCTGCCCTTCTAGATTGCAAAGTGGTGGCAAGAGATACCTGACCTGGCTGTCAGCAGAGCTGAGCCCTGAGTAAAGCCCTGGGAAGCACCATGGAGAGGATAGTGGAGTAGATCTGGCCCAGAAATGGGTTACATGCTGGACAACACTTGCAAATTCAGTCTCAGGAGGAGGTGGATGGGAGAGGTTCCCTGCAAGGGGGTAGGGAAAGCCAAAAGCTGATCCCTGCCGGGCACACTGGAGTCAGGGATATCTTTACTCATCATCACAGCTGGCTCAGGGATCCTGGGGAAAACTCCAAGGCTTGAGAAACAAGAGACTAGAAATGCAGAGTAGGGTAAGATGAAAACGAGACCAAGTCATCACTTCCCAAAACCTTCACAGTGAAGGTAACACCTCCCACTGTCTGGAGGATCCATGAGAATATTATAATATTTGTTCCAAAACCATGACTGGGTGGATAGGGAGTTACTGACGCAGGCACAAGCAGCTAATTGAATTCAGACGCAGGAGCCCTGGACACCATATGGCCTTGGTGAAACGTGGGTCTGCAGCCGTTCCTCAGCAGATGGTTATTCATTTTCATAATCTTAAATCAAAAGATAATTTTTATATCTGGAGATCAAAGGCAGTTAATGTCTCCTCGGTGGAGGTTTATAAAGTGAAACCTCTGTCCTCTGTTTTGGCGTTCCGTGCGAGGCAGATGGGGGTTTTCCCCTGAAACCTTTGCAGAGGCTCCGGGCAACCACATCTGGGCAGCAGCTGCAGATGTTCACAGCTCTGCAGGGCTGGGACTTCTATTTTCATTACACAGACATGCAGCTCATAAAATCAGAAGGAGCAGTTGCGATGAGCTTGTGTGGCCATTTGTATTTCCCCAGACCGCCGGGACCTGTCCCAGGTGAATATTTCACCGTGAAATTCTTCTTTTTTTTTTTTTTTTTTCCCTTAGAAAAAACCGCCCCAAGCACCCTCTGACCTCTCAGATATTTATCCTCACACAACACTGCTCGTTCTCTGGTGTCCCGGTGGGAGATGAGCTCACAGGGGTGCCAGGCAAGGCTCCAGGGTCAGGGGTGTGCAGGAGGGTGGGTGAGTGCTCACCTCTGAGCCCCCCCATGGGTGCTGCTCCACAGGGGAGGAGACGGGGGCGAGATGCATTTACGTGGAAAGTTCTTCCACACCCACCAAAAACCCTCTAGGACAGACGTGATCTTGACCACCTAAGACCGAAAGGTGTGTGGTTACTCAGAGCACCCTAGCTACAGGTTGCAACAAATTGAGTCCTCCAGCCTGTTAGTAAACCTCATATTTTTATTTTTTTTAATTTTTTTTATCTTATTTTCCTGCAGCAGCTCCCTGCTGGCTGAGGAGCAGTTCTCACCGGCGTGGAGGTGGAACCCAAACACACCTCCTCTCCTCCTGCCAGCCCACACCGCCGGCGTGTTGTTTGCATTTCAAACACTGCTGCATGCGGTTCATGCTTGAGCCACCACCATCAGCAGGCACCTCGGAGCAGGGAGCAGGGAGCAGGCACTTCCCTGCCACCACGCAGGATTTCAGGATTTGCCTGCCAGGCTTCCCCGCCTCGGCTGCACCATGGAAATGAAATGATCCTCCCCAGCAGACAGCCCGGGTCCCACCTCGGTTCCCATTCACCTGGAGATGAAAGTGCTCCGGCTGCCAGTGTAGGCGGGGCACAACTATTTTAAAAACCTCATTAGAGAAAGTATTTGGGGAAGACAGCAACACCCTCAGTTGTGGTTTGCTCCAGGACTTCTCAGCCAGATCACTTCTGATACGGAGGGAAGGGCACTATGAGAGACATTCCTGTCAACTAGCACTACTCGTGGGGATGCCTTGGGTGCACTTCGCCTTTTTCCCTGTCCTGGTGGGCTGTATTTTCTGTGTAAATATGGGCACATTCCCCCCCAGGGGCTGTTGAGGCGAGGAGCCTGTGCCACCAGGAGGGGTGTGGAGCAGTCCTGCAGTGTGCTGAAGGAAGGCAACGAGCAGAGCTTGTGTCATCTTGGTTAGGCACAATTCCTCCGTGGATATCTCCTGTTTAACTCCTCTTTGTGCTTATTTCAGCTGAATTTTGCAACAGGAATCCACATCTGGCTCAGGAGGCAGATGGGATCAGACCAGGAACAGGGAGGAGGTGGATCTGGATACAGAGGTCTGGCTTCTTATTTAGAAAATGACAGGTTGCATTCTCCCACGGCTTCTGCAGACTACCCCAGAGCTTAATGATACTCACATCCAAGTGCTTTTTTAAGTCTGCGTGACTGGGAAGCAATCTCATGTCTATGGTTTGTCTGGCCTGTTAGGAAGGAGCCTGAGCACTTGCATTTCCTGTACCGCCCGCGTTTTCCTTGCATCCCATTTATTCAAAGGGGTTAAATGTTTGTTAACTACCACCCAGTTAGTGCCTGTAAACCCTTTTTTTCCCTCCCAAGGCAGTCAGCACGCCTTCAGCAGGCAGGCTGCAGCCCTCAGCCAGCTGCAGGGCATCCTGCTCCCTAGCAAGCAAGTGCTTCATCCTCTGTGCTGACAGCAGCCTGCAGAGACCTGGCTGGGTCAAGCAAGTCCACAGGCTCGTCCTCCCTTATCTCCAGCCACAGGACCTGACAGTGTCCCTGCAGAAGTTCAGCTGGGTTCCCCGTGGCACTGCTGGAGCCACTTGCCAGTCTTTGTCCCAGCCAGCTTCCCAGACCAAGCTGTTGCTCTTTGCCTCTGCCACCAGCCCTGACAAACAACCTTCGCTCTCCTGCTGCTGCTCCAGTTGGTATTTACGATTTGAACCCAGTCCCCTGAACCCAGTGACAGGAGCCTTAGAGGCCACCAGCACACAGGTTGCACAGACCTTTCCAGCAGCCCCAGGTTCAGAGGTCAAGGCTTAACTCATCCTTGTCCTGACATGAACCACAGGAGGAACAAACTCCTGAGTCTATGCTTCTGCCAGAATCCCAGAATCATCCAGGTTGGAAAGGACCTCTGGGATCATCAGCTCCAACCCTTGATCCACTCCCTCCGTTGTTCCCAGCCCATGGCACTCAGTGCCACATTCAGTCTCTTCTTAAAAACCTCCAGGGATGGAGAATCCACCCCCTCCCTGGGCAGCCCATTCCAATGCCTGAGCACCCTCTCTGGAAAGGATTCCTTTCTAATATCCAACCTAAGCCTCCCCTAGCAGAGCTTAAGCCCATGGCCTCTTGTTTTATGGGGAGCAGAGCCTGACCCCCCCTGGCTCCAACCTCCTTTCAGGGAGTTGTAGAGAGTGATGAGGTCTCCCCTGAGCCTCCTCTTCTCCAGACTACACAACCCTATCTCCTCTGTTCTGATGTTGTTTTATTATTATTTTTAGGGGTTGTGTCTATTATTTAAATCCAGTTAGCAAGTTCTGAATACTTCTTATGTTAGTATTGACTTGGCTGCAATGTATTTTGGCCCTGTAGCTGTTGTTACCAACATCCACTGGGAAGAACAAGATCTCCCCAGACTGCAAGCCCTGGTGGTCTGGGTTCTTGCTGGAGTACGTGGGTGCCAGTGAAAGATAAATAATGCTGTAATTTAAAGGTGTGGTATTTTGTGAGTTGTAGATCTAAAGGCACCCTTCTCTCTTTGCTTTGCATACTTGCAGAGCACCATCCTTCCTGCTTTTCAGATCTGAAAGGCGAAGCAGAGAGACATCTGATGAGGCTCCATCGCTGACTCACTGTTTGATGTTAGGCAGAAGGAGGAATGTGATCAGATACCACTGTGCAAAGCATCCACCAGGCAGCTCTGACACTCCAGCAGGGGTTTGCAGCCCCAGCTGGCCTGCCTGCAGCTGGCCTGGGTGACCCCTCTCCATCCTCTGCCTCTCCTCAGCTCTGCGGAGGCCACGCACCCTGGGGACAGCAGCAGGGGACAAGTGACATTGTCTTTGGAATCACTCTTAGGCCATGTGCACACAGAGGCTCAGGGCTCTGCTTCTGCCAGCAGTGTCAGGCTGCAACTGGCTGCCCAGCTGAAGGGCTGTGCAGGGATGTGCCAGGATGTGCAGGGACGTGCAGGGATGAACAGGGATGTGCAGAGATGTGCCAGGATGTGCAGGGATGTGCAGAGACGTGCAGGGATGTGCCAGGATGTGAAGGGATGAACAGGGATGTGCCAGGATGTGCAGAGGTGTGTAGGGATGAACAGGGCTGTGCAGGGATGTGCCAGGATGTGCAGGGACGTGCAGGGATGAACAGGGATGTGCAGGGCTGTGCCAGGATGTGCAGAGGTGTGCAGGGATGTGCAGAGGTGTGCAGGGATGTGCAGGGATGTGCAGAGACATGCAGGGCTGTGCCAGGATGCGCAGGGATGAACAGGGCTGTGCCAGGATGTGAAGGGATGAACAGGGATGTGCCAGGATGTGCAGAGGTGTGCAGGGATGAACAGGGCTGTGCAGGGATATGCCAGGATGTGCAGGGACGTGCAGGGATGAACAGGGATGTGCAGGGCTGTGCCAGGATGTGGAGGGATGTGCAGGGACGGGCAGAGCTGTGCCAGGATGTGCAGGGATGAACAGGGATGTGACAGGATGCACAGGGGTGTGCAGGGATGTGCCAGGATGTGCAGGGATGGGCGGGGATGTGCAGAGCTGTGCACGCCTGAGGTTCTTTCTCACGAGATGGTGCAACCAGCCAGCAGGGAACTGGTTAAACAGCGTAAGCTCCTGGGCTGCCTGGGTTTGGCCAAGGGCAGGATGTCACTGGGAAGCTGGCATGTTTTATTAAACAGAGTATCAAAGTGGGCTTAAGTCTCTTATTATGACTTGTCATGTCCACAAATTTTGCCACTTCCAAATAGTTTCCACCTACATATTCCTCCCACTGCTACCCTGGGTGCTGGCAAACATCCCTTCTGCTCAAAGAGGGGAATGGCTTTCATTTGAATCGTCCTCAGGCAAGTTTCACTGAGCAGTGCCAGCACCATCCTTCCCTCCTGCAGCTCTCACGTGCCCAGCAGCCATGCAGGGCTCTGCCCGAGGGATGGCCCTTTGCCTGCCCAGGACTCTGCAGAGCCCACAGCTCTCACTATGTTTTCCCACTGTTTTATCCAAGCAGAGGCCTGTGGTCACCGAAACCATCCTCCTGAAGCAGAGAGGGGTGCCTGGAGTTGCAGGATGAAATCTCACTCCATTCTGACGTGTGGACAGTGCCTTTCATCGTGGTGCTGAGCATGGGCAGCATGAGATAGGGACTCACTCACACCAGAGCTGAAAACACCAGACTTCAGGTGAAATTCAAGCTTTTACAACTACCTACAGGCTACCAGAAGGAGCAGGCAGAGCCCTGGTGGGTGACAAGCCATTTCTGAGAGCCTGAGCTGCTGTCACACCATGTTCCTCCAAGGATCCTGCCTTCAGCTGGTGGGTACAGGCTCTCCTTAGACACCTGGGTTGGGGAATGGGATGTGCAGGTCTCCTGGGAGCTGCTGATTCTGGCTCCATACATCCTGCTCTGGCCAAGAAGCTGTAGCACAGTGGTGGGGGTTGGCTGGAGGTACCATCCCATGGAGCTGACAGAACTCATCTGCCCACTGAGGCCTTTCACATCCATCCCAGGGGCTGGTGCCATGGCTGGAGGTGTGCCTGGCTCTAAAGAAGAACCACCATGTTTAGTGAGCAAAGGTTGGGTGAGGGGCACGCCTGCTCTCTGAGTGGCAGTTTGGCCACCGTGGAAACTTTGATTTGGGCCCAAATGAATGGGCTTTAATTACTGAGGCTCCTCCATCAGGTGCTGAGGACTAACGGTGTCCGTGCAGCAGCTCCACGTGGTGCAACCTCAGCACCCAGCCAGGCCATGGCTGTCCTTTCACCTCCAGGGCCGGTAACCTGACACGGGATTGCTGGAAATGAGAGAGAGGGAGAGTCAGCGATTTGATTACAGGCCACAGGCACATGCCTGGCCTTCATGGATATATTAAGTAAGAGACATTTTAAAACAAAACCACCCTCAGTAACCTTATCGTAAGCTTGAATCCACAGACCCATCTGTTAGCTCCCAGCTCTGCCCACGTAGGCTCCCACCAGGGGTCGGTGCCAGGGATTTTTTTAGAACATTTCCCCCCAAATCGCTGGGGTTGGGAGGGGAAAGTCCAGGGAATGGGGCAGGGTCTGGGGCTCAGCCCCTCCAGCCCACAGTCAGAACTGCCTCAAGCTGACCCCCAAACCCTCTCCTTTTCCTGAGCCTGTAAATAACTGCAAATCCCCTTGGAGAGAGAGGAGCTGCTGCTGTCCTGTGACTTGCAGCCCTTCCGAAACAAGGGCTCAGGAGACTTGCTGCCTGACCAAAGGCTTCAGAAAGCTAAGCCTTGTTGATCATTTTGCTCCTGCCTTAATCACAGATTGATTGTAGAGGAGCCCTCCACGCCGAAATAATTCGGCAAACAAAATCGAGAAGGTAAATTGATGATTGCATCAGCCTGAGCTTATGAAAACTGATCCCCAGGAAAATGTAATTCAACTCTTCAGCAATCTAACTTGATGCCCAAGAATGCAATAACTTCATTTGGATCCTCTTTTTAGGGGGACTCCTAAATCCTTGGCAGCATCCCTTAAGGTCATGAGCAAATCCTGATATGGAGAATTGTTTGGCAAGCATGAGAACAGTAAAAGGGCTAAATAATTGGGGATTACCTCTGACCCTGATTTGTAGCTCACCACCCACTGCAGGAATGTACCAAATATCTGAAAGAGCATGCAGGAGTCAGACAATTCATGGGCATGAAACTGTCCACGTACACTTGGAGTCTGAACTTAAAATGCAGAGCAGGTTGCCCCCAGACCTCATTTTTCATTAGCAATCAGCTGCAGCAAGCTCTAATTATTTCTCTTGCCTTGGACAGAGGGCTGGTGATGGGACAGATTTTAAAAATGGATGTATTTTTTCCCCCTTTTGTTTGGAAAATAACAGCTTGGATCTTCAGGGCAGAGAAAGGACGAACCAGATGATTCAGGACCCATTTTTTATGCTGGATACTTGCCCCCAAACTGCAGGAAGGGACAAACACATCACTTCAGTATTTTTTTTTTCTGATGGTTATTGCTGCATTTGTTTAGTGCCTGTATAGAAAGCAGTCTCTGTTTTGCACAGTCCACAGCCTGGGGCTAGGATCCTGCCCTTTTCATCCCTAAGTCCTCTCCTCTGTGGTACACTGGACCCAAGGTCGCTGAGCAGCTCCTGGCTTGGAGCCCCAGATTTGCAGGCTCAGCCACCAAATTCCAAGGGACCACACCAGGTGGGACACCCTACACATCTGCTTTTGGGGAGCTCTGTGTCACCAGCACGGTGCTGAGTTGTTTATGCAGCTGGGATCTTAGAAAGAGAGGGGTTTGGGGCTTTTATTAACCTGACATTTTATGGCTAGCAGATTGCTGCAAAGCTCTGACTTCCCTTAGGATTCCTCCTGGTAAGGACAGGTACCTTCAGACAGTGGGGAGCCTTGGCAGGCCTGTCTCCATCTCCTGCTTAAAAGTGCTTTGTGCTCTCACGTAATTCCTCCTGACCTCAGATTCCTCCCGAGGTGGAGCAGGCCAGGGCTCTGGCAGGCGATAGCAGAGGCTCTGTGCTGGAGTTCTGCTATTACCTTATCTTGGTAAACGCAGCCCTTATCTGATGAGCTTGCTTCTACTTGTTCAGCATTCAGCAGGGAAAATGACCAGAGCCCTTCAAGAGGAGAGGTTTGCTTTGGCAGGTACACACCATCATCATCCTGCTCAGTGTTTTGCAACAGCTGGCACCCAAGAATTGCAGATGCTTTGCAGAAGCATGAAACACAAACTCACAGAACAGTTTGGGCTGCAAGGGATCTTAAAGACCATCTCGTTCCAAACCCCTGCCTCCCACCAGCCCAGGGTGCTCCAAGCCCCATCCAACCTGACTTGAACACTGCCAGGGATGGGGCAGCCACAGCTGCTCTGGGCAGCCTGGGTCCTGGGCTCAGCACCCTCTCAGGGAAGGATTTCTTCCTAATATATCTCAATCTCCTCTCTTTCAGCTTAAAACTTGTCCCATCACTCCAGGCCCTTGTCACAAGTCCCTGCCCAGCTTCTCTGAAGCCCCCTCAGGTAGTACAAGCTGCTCTGCTGTCTCTCCAGGCTGAACAACCCAAATTCTCTCAGCCTGGCCTCAGAGCTGCTCCTCCAGCTCTTGGATCATCTCCGTGGCCTCCTCTGGACTCGCTCCAACATCTCCGGGTCCTCCTGGTGTTGGGGACCCCGGAGCTGGACCCAGCCCTGCCGAGGGGGTCTCACGGAGCCCAGCAGAGGGGGACAACCCCCCGGCTGCTGCTCCCACTGCTGCTGACGCAGCCCAAGAGAGTTTGTTTTCCTGCTCCGTGTCTGTGCCCATTTTGGGGTGGTTTCTTTCTATTCAGCTTGTGTCAGGAGACTGGCAGCGAGGCGCAGCAACCCCCCCCCCCCCCCCCGCTCTGGCAGAGCCGGTAAAACCTTCTCATCCATTCCGCACCCCCTGGCACCCTTTAAACCCCGACCCTACCCCCTTTCCCCCCCCCCCCCCCTCCTCCCCGCGGCCACCCGACACGGGGCTGGGCAGGAGGAGGGATGGAGCGGATCGAAGGATCCCTCCGGGCCACACGTGCAGGCTGGGGGGGTGATGCTACCGCCGGGCCCCCGCCTCTCAGCCCACCCCCCCTCCCAGTGCCCATCCCATCCCGGGGGCGGTCCCGTTTCCCCCCCTTCTCCTCTGCTCTCCCGGCACGTTGCGCGGCGGCGGCGGTGCTGACGACACGTGAGGCTCATGTGACGGAAGGGAGGAGGGAATGGAGGGGAGGGGAGGGGGGGTTGGACCGGGGGGGCCGTCCCGCCCCGGCGGCCGCCAGACGTGCCGGCAGTCACAGGGTACCGCACGTCGCTCCCGTCCACCCACTCGCCCGCATTTAACCCGGGCCCGTCGCCGCCCGCCGCTCCTCAGCCCTTCAGCCGCCGAGGCATGAGCTGCCCGCCTTGAGACGTCTCCCCGGGCTCCCCTCGGCACCCACCCACCCACCCACCGCACCGCTATGGAGCGGATTCCCAGCGCGCAGCCCCCTCCTCCTCCTCCTCCCGCAGCTGCCGCCCCCGTCTGCCTGGGCAAGCTGCCCACCCTGGAGAGCGGAGACCTGCCGGGGTAAGGGGCTGCCCGAGGGGTCGGGGGGGAGGAGGAGGAACGGAGGTCCCACCGCGGGACCCCCCACACCCTTCTCCCGGGGGACACTGGGGGTAATTTCGCTGCTCTTGTTTCGCCCCGTGCAGGCTGGACTTCGCGCACATGTACCAAGTTTACAAGCCCAGGAGGGGGTTAAAGAGGAGCGAGGACAATAAGGTAAATTAAACTGGAAGCGGGGGGACCCGGGACGGAGGTGGTGGTGGTGGGAGGTGGGGGGATGCTGCGCGGCATCCCGTCTCGGGAAGGAAAAGTTTTCCCGTGGGGCTGGGGCCGTTCCCCAGGCGCTGTCCCCGGGGGACGCGGGGAGCGGAGCCGCTGACCCCGCTGCTGCTGCTGCCTCCGCAGGAGACCTACAAGTTGCCTCACAGGCTGATCGAGAAGAAGAGACGCGACAGGATCAACGAGTGCATCGCCCAGCTGAAGGACCTGCTGCCCGAGCACCTCAAGCTGACGGTAGGTACCGGCGGGGCTGGACGGAACCCCCTGTGGCACCGGCTCTCCTGGGAGCCGGCTCCGTGCCCGCTGTGGCAGCGGGGTTTTGGGGAGACGTTTTCCCTTTTTTCTTTTTTTTTCTTTTTTCTTTTTTTTCCCCCCTGTTCCTTTTGTCTCATGCCCCATGGTGGCTTCTTGTCCGGGGCTGCAGACGCATCCCAAACTTTGCCGGGAGTGGAGCCCTGGAGTGGCTGCGGGGTTCCTGCCCCCCCGAATCCCCCAGCTGCCAGCCCGGAGGAGCTCCCGGCTGTATCCCCCCTGCTCAGGTCACGATGGCAACAGGGTCAGCAGAACAGATAAATAAAATACTCCTCTTTGAGCTATGGTCCAAAAATACCCGTAGGATTCCGTGATAACCTTTTCTGGAGCCTGCTTTTTAACTCGTTTTGGTGGAATATTGCCCTTTCCAGTCCTGTTCTGTGCAGGACCGAGGCTCTGCCTTTCAGCCTTCTCTCCAAACTCCATCACTCCTTTCCCTGTTATTTGGAAAACTCTGGCAGCTCTGTCAGGCTGCTGCCTGCGTGGCCGACCCCGCAGCAGGCACCAACCTGTCCCCTGTCCCTTTGCTTCCAGACTCTGGGTCACTTGGAGAAGGCTGTGGTGCTGGAGCTCACCTTGAAGCATGTCAAGGCACTAACCAATCTGATCGAGCAGCAGCAGCAGAAAATCATTGCTTTGCAGAATGGTTTGCAAGCCGGTGAGTATAGGAATGGCATCGTGTGGGAACCTGCATGCGAGTGCTTGATGGGCTTTTCTCTGAGAGGCTTTGAAATGCAGTTGTGACACTTCGTTCCTGAGCAGGGAGGAGGCAGGAGTTTCTTGCCTGTAATCACCCTCATTTTCTCTCACTTCTCTTAGAGGCTTTTGCAAAAAAAAAAAAGGGGGGGAGGGGGGATGTATTTTTCAGTGTGGTCAGGGCAAAGGCTCCTGTGAAGTTGCTTTGAAATTAAACTGGATTTTGAGTATTTTTATTTCATGTCCAGGCTTGCTCTGAGGGTCTCTCCAATGCCATTCAAATTGTTCCGTTTGTCTTCCTGAGCTGCTTTGGGTCAAACGTAGTTTTGTTTGGTTGGGGTCTGTTTTTATGGAAACCTGTGAAACTCTGGTGTTTCTAGCCAGCTTCCTAGCTCCCTTTCTGAAGGAGCAGGCGAGGAGGGGACCCGGTGTGTCAGCTCCTCACGCTTCCCATGCGCTTCCTCCTTCTCTTGCCACATGTGGCACTCACGTGAATCTGATAAAGTAAAATTTAGGGTTTTTTTTTTCCGAGGAGCCTTCCACTGCTCTGCCAGCCACGGGGAGTGCAATAGAGCCTTGAGCTGGAGCACAAGTGCCAAGGTTGGCAGAGCTGCTGGGGGGCAGCCGTGGTGCAGGAGCTCCCTGCCCAGAGGGGAAGGGCAGGGTGTGCTCTGCCTTCCCCAGGGTGTTTCCCGAGGAAGGCACCAGCTTGACTCACTCCTTCTCTCCCTGCTTCAGCACCTGGGGAAGGTGGCATGTGCAGTAAATGTGCAGAGAAATTAAAAAATAAGTGCAAAGTTAGTGGGTGAAAGCGGGCAGGCAGATGCTCAGCTCAGAATGTGTCCTTCTGCAGAAACAGGGGAGACAAAATTCAGGGTGACCATTGCAGAGCTCGGGGTGGCCAGCAGGTTCACAGCTCTGAGCTGTGCTGTAACCCAAGTTTAATATCCCCTCCAGTCCCCCCTGGAAGATGGTAATGGAACCACTTAGCACATTGTTAATTTTTAATTTCCCTCTGTTAATGTTTCCTCAGGTGACCTGTCATCAAGAAACCTTGATTCCAGCCAGGAAATGTTTCGATCCGGTTTCCAGATGTGTGCCAAGGAAATGCTGCAATACCTGGCAAAGCACGAGAACACCAAGGACCTGAAGTCGTCCCAGCTGGTCAGCCATCTGCACCGCATGGCCTCCGAGGTGATCCAGGGTGGAGCCGCCCGCAAGCCTGGAGACATCCCTCCCAAAATGGTGGACTTGAAAGAGAAACCTGTCTCCTTGGGCAAGGTGGCAGAGGGACACGGGAAGAACTGCGTGCCCGTGATCCAGAGGACATTTGCTCACTCCAGCGGGGAGCAGAGCGGCAGCGACACGGACACGGACAGCGGGTACGGGGGGGAGCTGGAGAAAAGTGACTCCAAATCTGAACAGCAGTATTTCAAAAAGGATACTGAACTCAAGTATGCTGTCCAGGAGAGAATAAGCTCGATTAAGCAAGAGACTGAGGACCCGCCAGCCAAAAGGAGCAGGCTGGAGTCGCCGGAGGATGAGGGCCCCTTTGTCAGCGACATGATGGGCTCTTCCAGTGGCTTCCTGGCCCCCCATGCTCACCAGCCCCCCCTGTGCCTGCCTTTCTACTTGATCCCACCGTCTGCCACAGCCTATCTGCCCATGCTGGAGAAGTGCTGGTACCCAGCCTCAGTACCTGTCCTGTACCCCAGCCTCCCGGCCTCTGCTGCAGCACTTACGGGGTTCATGAACCCCGATAAAATCTCCCCACCTCTGCTGATGCCCCAGAGACTCCCTTCTCCTGTACCAGCCCATTCCCCCATCGACTCCTCGGCTCTGCTTCAAGCTTTGAAGCAGATTCCTCCTTTGAACTTGGAAACCAAAGACTAGGAGCAGTGTGACTTTATTTTTTTTTTCCTTTTTTCTTTTTTTTTTTTTTTCTAGTTTGAGACTGTTTCACTTTTATATATTGGCTGGACTGAGGTGTGGGGTAAGGTTCACTGCGTGTAGGAAGCTAAATCCCCTTTTCTCTGACTTGTCAGGTAGCTTGGAGAAGGATGAAGGATGCACCCAGGTTAGCGAGTCACAAACTGCTTCCACAAGAAAACAAAACAAACAAAAAAAAAAGGGTTTTGTGCTTCACCCCTTACCTTTTCCCCCTCTCTGCATCTACAGAGCAACAGCTGACTCGGTCAGCTGCCCCTATATTGCAAAGCTGTGAAAAGGAATATTCCATTGGGCAGACTTGGTTTGAGGGTCTGTGACTATAAAACCACGGTACTTCTCAGAAGGGCTTTCCCTGCTGGTAGTTTGGGCTGATTTGATGCCCCCTTTGGTGCCCCCAAAAGCATAGGAGGAGCAGAGCAGTGGTCACTGCTTGGTCATGCACAGTCAGGTAGGCTTAAGACGGGTTTCACTCCACACCTTTGCTGATATATATAGATTTATTATTATTATTTTATTTTTTTTTTAAAGAAATAAAAGGTAGATGCTGCTTGGAAGCTTGACATGGCGTACATCTAATAAATAAATTAACACGTGCCCCTTCCTGTAACTTGAGCTGCTAGTTTGGGCCGGGTAGGGGAGAAAAATACCCCCAGGATCACTTTGCTTGTTGCACCTGACCCCAGGCCTCTCCCCTGCTGCTGCTGTACAGTTTCTCCGGGTCTGGTCTCTTGGGAATGGAAATGTTTCTTTTGGAGGAGTCCTCTTGGTGGGGTCCAGTTGCTGCCCGGCCGGGCCAGGCCAGAACTTCCTGCAAGAGGGAGCGGTTCCGCCCAAGTGCACAGCACGATGCCCGCTGAATGTGCCCCTGTCAGTGCCTTTGGAGAAACTGGGAATGCTGAGATTTCCAGAGGAGTCTGAGCCCCCCAGGGGGGTAGGGGGGGCTTGAGCATCTCAACTCCTCAGTCTCCTTGGCAAACCCTGGCTCGCTTTACTGTGTGAAAAAACGAGGGTTTAGGGTGCTGAGACTTGTCTGGTGAAGCCATGAGGGTCTTTCTGCACAGAGGAACATCACGTCCAATTTGGCTTTCTTTTTGTTGAGAAAAAGTTCTTGTTTTGTTTTTTCCTAACTGGTTTTGAGGCCACGCGTCCCAAAGCCCCGTTGTACGGATCTGCCTTCTGCCCTCCCGTTGCACCAGCTGTTGAGATGCACTATGCTTGATTGCAGATTGTGTTCTGATGTTTATTTTGTTGTTGGTTTTTGGTTTTTTGTTGTTTTGTTTTTGGGGTTGTTTGTTTGTTTGGTTTTTTTGGTATACAGTTGTTGCCTTTATTTGTAAAATCCTGTTATAAATATATATATTATATAAATATATTAAAAGGTAAGACGTTTCAGATGTCTATTATTTGTATAACTACTTGAGCATAAAGAAGTGAGAAATATGAATGTATTGTTTCTGGGTTGTCTTGGTTTTTTGGTTTTTTTTTTTTTTGAAGAGAAGAATTTTTTTGTTTTTCTCTTGGGAGAGGTACAGTGTTTATATTTTGGAGCCTTCTTTAAGGTGGGATATTGTACATATTTTTATCTTGAGTAAATGTTAAGTAGTTGTTTAAAAATACTTAATAAAATAATTCTTTTCCTGTGGAAGATAAGGGTTTGCCTCCTTTGCTTGTAAATATTTGAGCAGGGCCATTTTTGTGTGGTCCAGTGCAGCAGGGGATGGGGAGCAGACAGGGAGAGCCGGATGAGCCAGCAGGTCCCAGCAGCCCTGTCCTCAGGGATATTGATTGATCTCAACTCCTGGCACCTCCAGGGATTTTTCTCCTTCCCAATCCAGGTGAGCCTTGGCTGACTTTTCTTTCTCCTCGTTTCACTTCATGCTCCCTCAGCCTGACTTTTCTCAGCCCCGAGCTCAGCAGGATGATGGTGATGATGATGATGAGGAGGAAGCAGCCCCTGGCTGTGGGGATGCATCCTCTCCACAGGTTTTGCCCGTTGTCTGGGGGCAAAGTGGGGTTTGTAAAGGGGCCCTTGGCTTTGCCAGCATCCCTCAGCCATGCCTGGGACACCAGGGGCACAGGTGGCTCCTGGCAGGAGGGCTGTCCCAGCTGGCAGGGGACCAGGGACACCGTCCCCCCCCTACTGCCACCACTGCTGGGGAAAGCCCCGGCTGCTGCCCGGTGGTCCCGTTGGGCTGAGAGGAGGGGACAGCCACTGGGAATGGCCAGGAATGATCCCATGCCAGCCCCTGGCTGCTCCCAGGGCTCTCCTGATGGTTTGGGAGTTGTGGCCGGTGGTTTGCAGGATGGTTTCTCCTCACTGCTGCCCCCGGGACACCCTGTGGGTGCTGCTCCCCTGCTTCTCCAGCAGCAAGGCACTGGTTCTGCTCCCCATGCCAAACGGGCGGACCCCAAACCCCCTCCCCGCCCCCCTAAGGCAGGAGGTGGGTGAGGCACTGCATCTTCCCGGGGTGGGAGGATGTGGTTTCCAGGTGGTGCTGCCCACGGGCGCTTCTGTGGGGAATTTCAGACTTTTGTGGTGCAGATGGATCCAAAACCGAGGCAAGAGGTTGAATTCCCGAGTGGCCCTGGGGCTGCAGCAGCTCTGGGACCCTCCAGAGGAGAGGAAGGTCTGGGGGCTGCTATAGCTTAAAGCAACATCACCTTAAGCCATGTCAGGCAGAACCAGGGGGCTGCCTGTGTTGATTTATATGGGGCTCCCACACCTCCCGATGTTTACGGTCGGGCTCTTTTAATTAGGACCAAAGAAAGCTGCAGAGGAGTGTAAGTAGTCCCGCTTTGGGGACAGCATTTGGTGCTCAGTGTAGCAGCACCTGAAACCTCAATTTCAGGCTCATCCATCCCCACGGCTCTCGATCCCCTTTGGTCTCCATCCTCTGCCCCACCTCGTGGTCCAGGGCGGGGAGGACTCACGGGAGCTCCAGATCCTTAGTCATGGAGAGGGGGGGGGGAAATATATATATATATATATATATATTGGGAAAAAAAAAAAGAAAAGTGGAAGAGAGAAGGTTTACCCAGGAAGCAAATGTGAATTATGGGCTGGGGATTTTCTCGGCTGCTGTGGCGTGGTGCCAGCGGGACAGGGGGGGTCTGGTGGCCCTCGGACATCCCCGGTGGCAGCACGGGGCAATGGGGAGGACACACACTCAGCCCGCAGCCCCCCGAGCATCCCCTTGCCCTGCCCCACCGCCATCCCCCCACCTCCCGCCATGCAGAACCGGGACCCCCGGTGCCGGTGCGGAGATGGGGGCCCCGTCGGTGTCCGGGGACAGCGGTGACGGAGGGGCCCGGCAGCGGGCCAGGCGGTGGCAGCCCGAGCCGGCGGGGTGTGCTGAGTTCCCCGGACTTGTTTTCATGGTCTCACCCAGCTCTGACCTGCCTCAAATGTTGACACAATGTCACGTTTCCGACTGCAGTCTTTCATGTGCAGCCGGAGGCTAAATACGGCTGCTGGTTCCTGGAAAAAGACGTGCCTGGCACCCTTTCAGCAGAAACCCGAGCTCCATGCAGGCTTGGCACAGGAGCTGAATAACATGGCAATAACTCTTTCAGCAGCATTTCAACCCATAAATAGGGCTTCCCGAGCGACTCCTTGAAGTCAGGCAAAGAGGATACAGCGATTTACTGATTTATTTATTTATTTATTATTTAAATTTTTTTGCGGGTAAAAAAAAAAAAGAAGGAAAAAACTCCATATATAAATATATGGGTTTATATATATATTTATATAAAACCCACCCAAAATGAAGCCAGCGTGCTTGAAAAGTAAGTACAAGGAGGCAGCCCGGCTCGGAGCAGCTGAGCCTGGTTGGGTTAATAGGAGCACAGGATTGCCTCAAAAGGAAAGAAACGCTCTTGAATTTTCTAGTGTCTGGGTCCCGTGTTAGAGCAGCCCCGGGCAGGCAGGGTAAGAGCCTTCCTGAGAGCCAGGGCCGTTCCTAACCCCGGCGAGGACACACAGACACATCAGTTTAGCTTTTCACCACCTGTTTGGAAAGCTCCTATAACTGCCTGCTAAGGGACGGGATGGTTTTTCCAGGCATGTACCCCGGGAGCTGCTTATTTGCATTATGCATGGACCGGAGCCTAAAATAATCTGCAGTGACGCACATTTTTTTTTTTTTTTCTGTGTTATTTTTTTTCCTTTTTATTATTATTTTTTTATCATTATTCCCTTTTGCAGGACTCCATTAGTATTATTTTTTTTTTAAATTCTGAACCTGCCGTGACTTTGGGAGGACCACGCATGGTTAAGCAGCCCCGGGGCTCCCCGGTGCCTGAATCGGGAGGTGGAAGGGGGGCTGGCAGTGACAGGGACACGGCGGGGAGCTGTGCCCTCCCTGCTCTGCCCCGGCTTTCATCTGCAAAGCGTGTAGCTGCAAGTGCCGCCTGTTTACAAATGCAGGCATTGCAAGATCCCTTGAACTGTGTCCTAGTACAAAAGAGGCTTTGAAACAAGAAACACGTTGTCATGGCATGTTCCAGGCCAGCAGCACCAGACTGAACCAGATAATTGCTGTTTCTGCTGTAGCTGCTTCATCGTGGTAAATGCAGCAGGTCTGAAGTCTTTTTTATTTATTTCCCTTTAGACATTTGGTGTGATGCTGAGGAGAGAGGGTCAGGGATGCCCGGACAGACAGAGGTGGAGGGAGAGAAGCCCAGACAGTGCCCTGTGCTGCTCCCAAACTCTGTGGGGCTGGAGGCTCAGTGATTGTGCCGGACTCAGGTCACAGAGCCAAGCAGAGCTGGTGACACTGCCCCTTGCTACGTGACACGGGGTATTCACATTCTGTAAGCCTGACCAGGCTTGCTGCTGGAGCCAGGAGACCTGGCTCTCACACTCCAGACCTTTCCCACCAACCCTTCTCTGGGCACTTCATGGCACTCGAGAAATATCCAGATACCTCTCAGAGGAGAGCTGCTCACTGGCCCCGTACATCCAATAAGTCCCTGACCAGCCCTGGGCTGGCTGGACCTTTGCTCTGTTAGAAATGATGGGCACCATGGAAGTGGGGGGCAGGACCTCATCCGCAGGCTCCCAGGGGACTGCACTCCCCCATTATGGGGTCTTGAGAAACAGAGGGCAATAATTCTACCTGGCACTTTGAAATAATTTATTTCTTATGTATTTCTCTTTCTCCTGGGTGTGTTTTCCCTTTGGGCAGGTCACTTGGTGGAGTTGGTCTTGCCCTGACACCCTTTGGAAATGGCAAAATGGTAAAGCTCTGTCTGGGAAGGGCTTTGCACCTCATTAAAAAGTGCAAATTGGGGCTGGCTGGGTAACAGCACTCAGCTGGTGGAAACAGAGGAGCTTGGGAACAATTTGCCAGAAACAAGGCTGAGGAATGCCTGAAAATAAAAAGGCAGATCCCCCCCACCTCTCCTCTAGTGGATGCTGCTGCCCACAGGAAAATGGGAGCTCCCTGGGATCTGTCCTGGGCTGGTTGCCCCTGGCCTTGCTGTACTGACCCATTGCATCCCCACGGAGCCACATTCCTGCCTGGAACCCGGGATGTCCCCAGGCCTGGGGGTGAGGCAGGGCTGGTTAAAGCAGGTGGGTGTCTGTGTGGGGTGCTGGACCCTCAGCTGGTTCAGAGCTGGGTGTCCCTGGGTGTCTGTCCACCTCTGGTCTGGGGCAGGGGGAACAGATCTCTTTGGGGATAAAAAATGCTGCTTGGGGAAGAGCTGGGTCAGGCATCTGCAGCCTCGGGCTCAGACCCAGCGTCCCGTTTGCTCTGTTCCCCTGACCTCTGCTGCCACTTTGGGCTTTTCTGAACAACAGCTCGGGCCAAAAAAGGGTGGCAGAACTCTGTCCTGGCCAGAGCTGTCAGGCTTGAAGGAGCAGTGAGTTTTCCCTCTGCAGTTCAGCTCTGTCTTTTCCTCCAGCCCGTGGTGGGGCTGGAAATATCCCGACGTTCCCCCCTCCCATGCGGGGCTCTCCCGGTGCCTCGCTCTGTGCCTCCTTTTAGTGGCAGCTAGAAAAACAGAGAGATTCTGCTTTGAAAGGACTGATGAATATGCAGTGAGTTAGGCCTGAAATATTACTTCTCCTTGTCACGGGGTATGCATGGAGTTCTTACTTGTACTTTTGCCTGGGGATGCAAACACCACGAATGGGGAGCTGAGAAGCTTATGGAAGATTTAACTCATTTCTATTCTTGATGCCGAATCATTAATAAGGTTATGTCCATGTTCAGGGCCCTTCCTCCTGCTGCAGGGGGGATTTGGAACCCTCCCCAGCACAGTTGTGCTTCAGCTATCGATTGGTGCATGGAGGGGGGGGTAATATTTAATCTCCACTGGATCAGTCACTGGTGATTCTTATCGCGTGGTATCAGCACGTGTGTTGGGAAATGGGTGTGATTTGAGGTGAAATGTGACCTGTGGGCATGGGCAACCACCTCCTGATGGCTTCTACCTTCCTGGCTCCTTCCTGCCTTCCCCAGGTGACGCTGGGGCTTGATGAGCTCATGGAGTGCTCATTAGTGCTGCTGGTACCCTGCTGATTAAAAACCCCAGCACCCCCCAGGGGAGGGCTGACTGCCCACCCTGAGCAGTGCTGCTCCCCCTCCACGTTTCCCTTCACTCCCATTATTCCAGAGGATTAAAGAGGTGCAGGGAGTGGGATTCCACTTGGAGGTTTGCCTTGGAGCTGCTGGAGACACACGAGGTCCCCGAGCTGCTTGGGGAAGCTCCCCAGGGAGGAGATGGGGACTGTGTTATCTCTGCAGAGGCTGTGATGGCAGCAGTGCCACGATGTCACCTTCCCCAAGGCCAACCAAGGCTGGGGGGCTGCTTAGGGGGTGCAGGGGAAATGTCAGGTGCTGGGCAGCCCCTTTGACCTAGGATACCTATGTGACATGGGGGGAGGCAGGGATTCCTGGAGAGTTGGAGCTCTGGCTGGCAGATGATGATGTCCCAAGGAGCCTCCAGCTCTGCCCAAGTGGGCTGTGGAGGGTTTTCCTCTGGTTCTTCGTTTCCAACAAGTGTCTGACCTCAGAGGTAAAGCCACCCTGGCTGCTCTGGGGCTGAATTCCCCTCGTGGTGTAGGAGGGCTCACCAGGGCACCTCTGTGAGTCCCCCTGGGGACCTGCAGCCTTGGTGGAGGGTGAGTCAGGGCCCCGGGCAGGAAGGGCTGGGGAAGGAGGGGGTGGCAGTGACCCCCCCAGAGCTGCTGAGGAACTGAAGCAATCTGTTTATCATGGAACAACTGCTCTTTGCAGCAATTCAAATGGAAACTTCCCAGAATGACTGTGGCAGAGCTTTCCCCTTGAATCACCTCCCTCGCCCCCGGAGCTGCTCTCCCAGGCGATGCCCTCGGGAAAGCTCTCCCTACCCTTGGTGTCTCCTCAGCCCCGTTTTTATCCAAGCATCTCTGCTGGGTTTGGCTTGGAGGGCAGCACCTGATGGTCCAGAAGTGCAGGAGCCCCAGAAGATCCCAAGCTGAAGCTCTGCTCGGAGTCTTTTTCTCTGCAGGCTCCACAAGCAGGAGCTTTCCCCTGGCTGTGACCATGAGCACTGAGGTGTCCCATGAGTTTTGGAAGATAAATGTCCAGGTGATGCTGGTCAGCACCCCCACCCCACCCTGGGTGCTGGAAGGCTCTAGGGTTGCCAGGCACCGTGTCCCCTGCCAGCTCAGGGACCACCCTAGGCTGGTGGCTCTGTCAGTAGCAGCAGGTGAAGGACTTGTGCCCATTTCCCCTATCATGCTTGTGGAGCATTCAGCCCCTGCCTGGCAGCAGATGGGTGTATATGGAGTGGGTGTAGATGAGTAAATAAGGAGTGAGTGTCACCAGGGCCCTCACCTGGCACAGGGACCCCAGGGGATGCTCTGGAGTGTCCTGGCAGTGGGCAGGCTGGAGGGCAGGGCAGGGCAATGGGCACAACGCCTCTGCCTCGAGGCATTCCAGGCCAGTGTAACCACAGCTGCCTCTCTGAAGCTCAGAGTCATCATCACAAACTGGGAAAAGAGTCTGAGGAGTTGGGTGTTGCAAGGGGTGGGTGGCCACATAGCCAGGGAGGGAGAGAGGGAGGAAGGGAGGGCAGGTTATGGCACCCACTGATCCCCCAAGCCACCCTCAGAGGGAAGCTGCCAGGGATTTTTCTGTGTTTATTCCTGGCATCCTGTGGTTTTCATCCTCAGAGTAACAGAGCAGCCCAGCACTGCCACGCTTGGCTCCCCCCCAGGACCCGAGGCTGCACCCTGGGACATGCTGTTCCCCAGCACCTCGGAGGGGCACACAAGCCCCAGGGATGGATTTCCTGCACTTTGGAGCAGGTCACATTTTCACTGTGTCACCCTAGCCCTGGAAAAGCAAACAAGAGCTGCCCAGCCATGGGGACAGCAGAGCCAGGCAGGTGTGGGGCTGGCCAGGACCTGGTAGGAGTTTGTCCAGGGGGAGGGATGGCTCCTGGTGGAGGTTTATCCCCAGAGCTGGTGGCAGATGCTGGTCCCCAGTGCCTGCAGGATGTGGTTCCTGGTGTCACACCGTGTCAGTGGGCAGCTGGGCACCTGTCCCAGCAGGACCAAGCACTGCCACCCGTGTGATGGCCACAAGCTGCTGCATGCTGGTCAGGCAGTAACCACTGAGGGGGTTTCCAGCAGCAGCAGCAGCCGGGCTCTGGAAGGCACCTGGGCACTTGAGGCTGGGAGGTGGTTTTGCAACATGAGCTTTTTGAACCCAGGAGTGAGGCAAAGGTGTTTCTGAAGGAGATTGGTGAGATTGAGGTCTCCATCCAGATCCCAGAGCCTCCTGGAAGGTGGGTCAAAGGGTCCCTGTGTCAAAGGATCCCTGGGATGATTCAAGCTGTGAGGTGCTGCAGCACCAGCACATCCCCCAGCAGCAGCACTGCCAGGCTCCCCCGGGCAGCTGCTCCCACTTGCTGTGTAAAATGACATATTAGGCAATTTCCCATTAAAAACACTGCCAGGAATATGCAAATATTCACTTACATAGATCTTGCTTGGCCCTTTGTGCACGGGGTGGTGGCAAGGGTGACTTCAGGGGTTACTTGAATTCTTACTATCAAGAAAGCTTGAGATGGAGCTCACTGGATGGCCAGGAGATGGATGTCCTGGAGCCCTGGGGGGGCTGGGAGTCTCCAGGCAGCTGGATGGGAGCTGCTGTGGATGTGTGTGTGTTCCCTCCCATCCCACTCCTGGGATGACCTCTTCTCCCTGGGGTGTAGCACCCCACCAAACAGGACAGGGCCAGGTCCTGCCTAGCCAGAGGCAGCGTGGGCAGGGTTTTCCCTCGTGTGATTTCCTGATGGCCACAGGAAGAGCATGCACAGACCTGATCCTCTTGAAATCAAAGGAATTTTTTTTCTCTCTCTCTTTTTCGTTTGCCATCTTACATGCTGACCACCAAACCACATCCTTCGAGCCTCAGCCCAGTGCACTGAAACAAAAACTAGGCCAGGGATTTTTTCTCTTTTTGTTTGTTTGTTTGTTTGTTTTTCTTTCTTTCTTAGTGCACCAGTTGGGTGCAAAGCTGGCACACACCTCCCCTCCAGCACCCCCACTTCTCAGCAGCACATGCCCCACAGACCATCACAGTGTTTCCCCCCCAGCAAACCCCTTGTAGCTCCATGTGGGACCTGGGAACTGTCTGGATTCTGTGCACTGAGCAGAGAGTCAGTGGGGTGCAGATATGGAAGGATAACAAGTAATGACCTCCTGGCAGGCTGTGTTGCCAGGACCCAACGTGACACAATGTGGGGATTGTCCTTCCCTCCTGCCTGGCTGTGTTAGGGGCTGAGTGTTTTACAGCCTGGGATCAGAGCAGACTGGGAGGGCCCTGTTGCAAAGAGGGCTGGGTTGCTGGCAGGAGTGGTGGCTGGAGGGTGACACTGGTCCCCAGGCAGCATCTCCAGAGCAGGGCTTGCATCAGTCGCGATCTGCCTGCAGAGGGAAGTTCTCACGTTCACAATACAGAGAGCAGCTTTATTGTTTTATTTTGCAAACCAAAACCAGCCGGGAGTTTCTGAAGTGTCTGCCATCCCCACAGAGAGCTGTTTAGTCATGCCTGTGTGTATGCATGTGAGACAGAGTGTAGGGGAGGGAGTCTCGAGGACTTTGCAAAGATTAAAGATTTATGCTGACCCTTGAATCTGATCCAAGGCTACTAATCTGCCCTGATCCTATCGTCTGCTCAGGGTGGATCTATTTCACTTTCCTTTATGGTACTCCTGACTCACTCCACTCCCACTCCAGGCCAGCCCAGTGGGAATGGGAAGCACTACCACATATTTGTTTGGGTTTGCATTTAAAGTTCTGGACTTGTAGTGGGTGCAGCTCATAAAGGAAACCAGTGTGGATAAGATATGGGTGAGCTGAATGCTTGGAAACCACTCCCAAACACAAGCTGAAGTGGTTTGAAATCAAGGTGGAGTGATGTACAGAAGGCACAATGCTTGGCAGCTACGCCCAGCGTGTGAGAAAGAGATTCAGCCCCAAGGTGGTGAGGCAGGCAGGGCATCCAGCCTGCTCCCCAGGAGGCAGCTTGATGCCTTGAGGGGTCTGACCTGCCTGGTGGTACCTCTCCAGCAGAGAACTCGGTGTCAGCCCCCTCTGTCTGCCACCCATCTCTCCATCCACCCCTCCATCCATCCCCCTATCCCCCCATCTCTCCATCCCTCCACCCATCCCTCCATCCCTCCTCTCTGGCTCTGCTCTTTGCTCCCCTGGGAGGAGCTGTTCCATGGGCACTGCTGTGCCTGGGATGTGCCTTGCTTGTGCTCCATCACCCTGAACCAAAAGGCTCCTGAAGGCTGCTGGGGGTTTCATATGAAAACCAAAGTCTAGAGGAGAACCCAGACCTGGTTTTGCTGAGGGCAGAATAAATTTCTTCTGCCCTTGCAACAACAACAACAACAAAGGTGTGGCAGACAGAGGAATGGGAGCTTTCCATTTTCCCCCAGCTCTCCCCTGGCTCGTCCACACGTGTCAGGTGGGGTCTGAGGAGGGCTGGGGATGCCAGGGCAGCAGGGACCGAGTGCCAGCCGGGCCGGGCTGTGCCGGAGCGGGGCAGACAAGCCAAGAGTGTCAGTGACAGGGAGCTGGCCCGGGAGATGAGGAGTGCTGCGGGTCCTGTTTCAGCTCCCCTGGGACATCCTGTTCTCCTGATAGCCGGGGCTATGTAAATATAGCAAATGCAAAGCCAGGCACTTTCCTCCCATGCCTTGCTGGGGCTGCATATAGAAAAGGGCTGAAACCTAGCAGCGCAGTTGGGAACACCCATCTGCAACTGTGAAGGAGGCATCAGGCTTTATTTTTAGTTTGAAAATGAAGTTCCTGTTTGTAAGGCCAGAAGGGTTACAGGAAGAAAAAAAATTGAAAGAAAAAAAAAAAAAAAAGAAAGAAAGAAAAAAAAAAGATGAAGCGGGATCATTTACTGCTATTTTTCTTTTCACTTGTCTTTCCTTCCTTCCTTCCTTCCTCTCTCTCCGGAGAGCTGGGATGTAGCACCCGGCTATTCCAGGCTGCGGTGCTGCCTCCCACGACCCATCCCATCCCGCAGAGCTTGAGCAACCTCCCCGCTTCCCCTGCATTCCGTTTGCTTCCAGTCGCCCCATGACGGTGCTGCTCTCCTGGCCGTGTCCCGCCGGGTTCCCACTGACTCCACTTCCTTTCTCTTTCATCAGAGCTTTGGGCAGGCCGGGGTGAAGGGCAGGTCAGGCCCTGGGACCCCCGGTGCCATCGGCTCCATCCCCCTCCTCCCCAGGATGCTGCTCAGCCCGGCAGGGATGGGGGGGAACCAGGGGTTGGGTCAGGTCAGCCAGATGAGACCTTTTTAAGCAGCAAAGCTGAGCACTAATTAGGCTGCTGGCTAATGGGTTGTGCCTGCTCCAGGGCTGAGGGGTTCTCCTTCAGGAAGGGGTCCCCCGGGATGCTCTCCTGCAGGTCCCCGGGTGTTTTCCTCCTTCCCCTGCCCCAGGAGGGAAAGGTACCCGGGAGGGGCAGGAGATGCTGCTGGGAATTCCCAGCCCAGAGGCTCCGGGATGGGGTGGGAGCTTTGGCAGCTGGATTAGTTTGCTTATATATCTGCTATATTGTGAGGGGAAAGGGGCAGTTCTGCTAATTCCCTGGCACTTTCTTAAAGCAGGATTTGTCTGGTGGGAAAGGGTAAGAGTGGGATTTAAGCTGTGAGAGTCTCATGACTGGTGCTGGCCCAGCAGGGTGGGAAGAAGGGATGGGATGCATCCTTTGCATTCTGCCTCTTCTCTGCTCCCGTGGTTTTAACCATGGTTTCTGAGTGCCCACAGCTTCCCATGAGCTGTATTTGGGATCAAGTTTATTTGAGAAGTCTGTATGGAAGCGCCCACCTTTCATTCTCTCACCTCTTGTTTTTTTTTTTCCCCAGAAACTGGAGTGCTCTGTGTCTGAGGAGAGCCCAGGCTTGTCTGTGCCTCATGCAAGGCACACATGGACTGAAAAAGGATGAAGAGGGGGATGGATGAGACACAGAGGGAGAAGGGGTGAATTAATATCAGGTACAGCCTCTGTAGGGGGACTGGATGTGCACAAATGTGCCATTGCTGAGAGCCCTGAGCAGCCAGACAGATATTTGGAGGAGCCTGGAAGCAGCAAGGCACAGGAGCCACACGCTGGGATCTCCCTTATTTTCATTCTTTCTTGTTTTCTTGGTTGTATAATAAGAGCTAATCAGAGTGATGCTCTCCAGCAGGCTTTTGTGTATGAAATTACAGTAAAATCCTAAATTCCCTTTCCTGCTCATGTATAAATAGCAGAAAGAACTAGGGTGGCTGCAGACTATTAGTTTTTTTTTTGTTTTTAAGATGATTTAGCCAAGGAGAAAATGACTGGGTGGCAAGGGAAACTGCAGCTCCCAGAACCTGGATTCTGTGCCTGGTAACTTTGGGCACGTTGTTCCTCCTGTCCCTGACTCTCTGACACTTTCTGAAGAACTTTGAATTTCACTGAGGAAAGAGCATTAAATGAGACTCTCCTGTCCTTCCAGCTTCAGGTACTTCACAAAGCCACTGTGGCTGGGAATACCCATCCCTCTGCTTCCCTCCTTGTCCATGACAACACTGGGGAAAATCCCCAAAGATGTTCCCACCAGGGAGGCCTGGGCTGGCACGTGGGCATCCTGCTGTGCTTTGTGTTCCCTCTACTCCAGTTAGCAACTTAGCACAGGTCAGATCCTTTGCTGTGGATTTGTTATGTGCAATAATAATTAAAAAAGAAGATTAGCTGGACTCCACGATGCTCATGTGCCCAGGGAGGCCAGGGGGTCTGATCCTGGGTGAGGATGCAGGTGAGGGAGTGTTGGATTGCTCTGGGTGAGGAGGAGTTTTGGTGAGGTTGCATCCCCCTCTGCTGGAAAAGCCATGGAAAGGCAGAGCAGCACCAGCCAGCCAGGGAGAAAAAAAAGAGGAAATAAATCTGCAAAGACAGCAAAGTGAAGCCAGGGGGACAGGGAAGGGGACATGGCAGGCAAACAGCCTCACCTGCACCTGGGGCTCTGTCCGCTGCCAGGCCCCATCAGAGGGCTCTGTGCAGAACTGGGGTCTGGGTCTTGCTTGTGTCAGGAATAACCCCCCTGGGAATCCATCCTGGGAGTGGGCAAGTGGAGCAGGGCCTGTGGTCCTGCCTGCCTGCAAATCCATGGAGCAAGAGGAGCTGGGCACTGGGTGTCCCTGTGGGACTGAGCTGCTCGGGGTCTGGTGACACCGTGGGTCAGTTGGGTCTTGGCTCTGACAGCAGCCAGAAGAGCTGAAGGGCAGCTGAACAGATTGGCATGGACCAGGCCAGTGCTTGGATTCAAAGCTGCTTCATAGCCCCAGAGGTGCTGAGAGGCCATGGGTGCTGAGGGGCAAAAAGTTGGGCTGAAATAGATAAGGAAACCTGAACCAGAGGCATTGACATTTGTCCAACAGGGTCCTGCAGAGCTGCCAGTGGTTTCTTGCAAGCATCTGGGGGGGCTGGTGTTGCCCCCAGCAGGGATTGCTCCCCATGGCCCTGTGCACCATCTCTGGGTGCCTGGGTCCTGGCTCAGCCCAACCAAGGAGCCCTGGGAAGCTGCTGCCCCAGGCTGCCCCTGGGGGCTGGTGCTGCCCGTGGCTGCAGAGAGCTGAGGGCTTGGCATGCTCTTCATCCAGGGGCTCTGTTGGAGGCTGTCTCTGCACTGGAGGGATGGTTTTGCCTCCTTTTGGGTTTTAAATCTAAATTAAGGAAAGGGTGAAATGCTGTGACTGAGCTGGCAGAGTCTCTGACTGTGCCATAAATCTGCAAGCATGGGCCTGGCTTTCGTGCAGGGGGCTGTGCAAGTGCCAAGGTCTCTGCTAATAAATCTGACTGGAATACCAGAAGGAAACTTGTTTTTAACCTACTGCTAACAGCAGGCTCTTTTTTTCACCATCATTTTTCCCCCTCTCCCTTCTGCTGATTCATGCTCCTGCTGCTGTGCCACGGGGAGATGCCAGCATTCCTGAAGGTCAGCACTTGCATGCAGCAGCCCTCACTGCAAAGCTCTGCCAGCATCTCCCAAATCAGAATTCTAACCCGACTTTGATCATTTATATTTGCACCGTCAGTGATGGAAAACCCTGCAGCCTGCCAGCCTCCTGGCTGCCACGTTTCCAGCCTGCTAGACTCCCAGAAGGTGAGGGAGGTGAGGAGGAGGGAATGCCTGCCAACAAACCCAGCACCAGGTCACCTGGGTGACGTGCCAGCCTGGGGATTTTCACCTGGGCTCACCTGGAACACGGTGCTCTCAGAGCTCTGGGAAAGCTCAGGTCCAAGCATGCACCCTGGGCCATGGCACTCAATCTCTCAGACAAACATGCAAGTCCTTGGGAACTGAGGCACTGGGTGCTCAGGTCAGGTTTCACACTGCTGCCTGCACCCCAGGGTGCTGGGTGCTCAGGCTCTGCTTCCCTCCCTCCCCTTCTGTCTCTCCCCTTCCCAGCCTGGCTGAATTTTTCTGCTGTCCTGGGCTGCAGGACATGCCAGCAGCGTGCAGACATCTCTTAGGAAAACAGGAGTTATGCTTTAGTTGTCAAGTTGTGGGCTCCTCTTGTGGGAAAGGAATTCTTTCTGGTGTAGCTCAAGCAGTAACAGCACAATAGGTGTTTCTGTTTCAGGAAATCTGGGGGGAAGAAGCACTGGAATCCTTCCTTTGACTCTTCCATAAATATTTAAGCTCTGGCAGTACCCAAAAGTCTTGCACAAGTAAAAGCCCAGGGAGGCAGAGTGCCACAGGCTGTGTGGGTGATTTAGGACCCACTGCTTACTTTCATGTCCATCTTTGTAGAGCTGGCCACTGATCTTCCCTTTCCCTTTAAGCATGTGTAAAGAAGGGTGACACAGATCTTGTATGCACCACCAGCTGCCTCTGGTTTGTTTTCTCTGATTTTAAAGGGGACTTGAAGATGCTGGAGCTGGCAGCAGACCCCACCTCTGGACCAGTCTGTACCCCCAGCTCCTCCTGAGCATCCCCTGCTCCAGACCTCCATCAAGGGAGGATGCCTGACCCTGGAAGTCACCCACAGTTTCTAAACTGTTTTACAAGAAGCCAGCTCAGTCTAAAATCAGTGTTGGAGCAAACAGGGCACGTGTGTTGGCTGCCTTAGAGCACGAAACGTGAACAAGCAGAACTGGAAAACTCTCCAAGAAATATTGACACTCTTTTTTTTGCCACGGTTCCTTGCTCAGCAGCAAAGTGCCACCCAGCAGGCTCCTGACACTCATCAAAATAGTTTCTTTGTCTGCACCAGCGAGTGGGAGCAGTCTTTAGCCAAAGACAAATCACAGGAACATCCAGTGTGATATCCCACCCTGAGAGGAGCTGTCCTGGTTTCTCATCCTAACAACAGACTCCAAAATCTCTGCACAATTTAGCTGATTATTAGGACTAATTGGTGCCAGGCATTCCATCCTCTCTGCTACAGCCAGCCGTGGCTATGAAATTTTCTGAGTTAATGAGCCATAAAACGGATTAAGGACTTTCAAAGTGCACTTCATATCACAGCTTAATTGGAAGGAGTATGTTAGCTGACTTTTCATGGATACAAAGGGAAACCATGTTTTGGGGTGGAAAAGCAGCTTCCTGCCACTGAGGGGCTGGGAAATCTCTAATTTCAGTGTCATAGAGTGGTGACATTTGATGGCAGCCACCTTCCAGAAACGCTCCAGAGCTCACCAGGCAGCTGGGGAGAGAGGGAGGTTTTTTTTCTCTCTGCTGTGTGCAGCACTTTGCACTCCTCCTGCAGAGAGAAACCAATTAATCCAGCTCCCAGCAAGGTCAGGGGAGCTGCCAGGCAGATAAAGGGCCCCTCAGGGTGGTGTGGAGCCTCCTGATGCTGCTGATAGAGCTGATGCCAGACTATTGTCTCCCAGCAGCTTCATACCAGTCTCATTCTGGTTGCCTTTTCTTACCCCTGTTTGACACTGTAAGAGCAGATTTCACAACCACCCCCAACCCCATTTGCTCTAAAAAACGCTGTGGTGTGGTTTAGAAAATTTCCTGCTGGCAGCAGTGGAGGAGGAGAAGCCTCTGGAGGTGTCCCAGGAGCTGTGAGTGGTGTTGGGTGCAGGATCCCAGGGACAAAGAGCTCCCTGCCATGCTCCAGGTGACAGACACAGCCCCATGCAGACACACACGTGGACTTCTGACTGATCAGAGCTGATCTGGCACCACAAAACACTGATTAAATATTATTATTATTATTATTATTTATTTATTTATTTATTTTGTTATTGTTATTATTATCCTTTATTTTCCTGAAGGGGCAAGGAAAAAGCTGAAGCTTTTGTCCTCTTGCTGCAGTAACAGGCCATTTTTTTTTCTTTCATTATGAACTTCTTAGGTCTCACCTGCAGATACAGCAATATACCACCTGATGTTATCACAGGGGTTGGGTAGTTTAGGGAGTTTGTGATTTAAACAAATGCCAAACAAACTGTCTCCCCATTCAAAAATCTATTTGGAAGGATGTGTTGTATCCCTGGGTGAATCCACTGGATCTCCTCTTGGGTTCTGCAGCCTCCAGAGAATTTCCAGGAAATGCCCAGACACTGGAAGGGATGAGCTGATCCTGGTTGTACCTGCTCTCTTCTTCAGGTCTGGCCATCTGCAGACTGCTCCTCCTCAGATGCTCCTCCTGCATCCCATGGGACCAGGAATTGCAAACCTGCACTGCTGCACCAAGGAGGGAGAAGATTCCCGGGGGGATGTGTGTGCAGACAGCTGGGGTGGGAAGGGGAAGCAGCCCCCAGACCCCGTGTGGAGCCATCAGCATCCCCCCCGAGGGATGCTCACAGTGAAGGGCGACCTGGAGAGCCCCATAAGTGGGGGAAAATGCCAAGAACAGGCTGTGAGCTCCTGTTCCTCCCAGTTTAGGGACACCCAGCTCCTGCTGTGCTACACCTGAGAGCAGGGACAGGCGTCACGGGACACGGGAGAAGCTGGAACATCCCACGGGTTCCCCGGGCTCAGGAGGAGAGGCACAGCATCCCCGAATCGCCGGGCATCAGCTGAGCCTTCCCTGCCCAGAGGTGGCTGTGATGTCCCTGCAGCACCGGGAGAGGGGGCACCGGTACCTCCCTGGCTGCTTTCCGCTGCGGAACCGCTCGGTACCGCCGGCAGGGTTGCGATCCGGTGGGTGGATCGGCAAATGGGATCCGCTCCGACCCAGGGGTGAAGAACTCGGTTATCATTTCCCGGAGGACACGGCCGCTGCCTGGGGTGTGCTGCTCCCTGTTCTGCTGGCAGTGCCCAGCTGGCAGCCTGGGCTGGATCAGAACCAGTGTGGCCAGCAGGCCCAGGGAAGGGATTCTGCCCCTGTGCTCAGCCCTGGTGAGGCCACAGCTTGAGTCCTGTGTCCAGTTCTGGGCCCCTCAGCTCAGGAAGGAGATTGAGGTGCTGGAGCAGGTCCACAGGAGGCAACTGGGCTGGTGAAGGGACTGGAGCACAGATCCTATGAGGAGAGGCTGAGGGAGCTGGGGGTGTTGAGGCTGGAGAAGAGGAGGCTCAGGGGAGACCTCATCACTCTCTCCAACTCCCTGAAAGGAGGTTGGAGCCAGGGGGGGTCAGGCTCAGTCAGACAAGAGGCCATGGGCTCAAGCTCTGCCAGGGGAGGGTTAGGTTGGATATTGGGAAGAAATTCTTTCCAGACATTGGAATGGGCTGCCCAGGGATGGGGTGGATTCTCCATCTCTGGAGGTTTTTAAGAACAGACTGGATGTGGCACTGAGTGCCATGGGCTGGGAACCACGGGGGGAGTGGATCAAGGGTTGGATTTGATGGTCCCAGAAGTCCTTTCCATCCCAGATAATCCTCTGGTTCTCTGCAGTCACCATGGGCTCACGGAAGACACTGTCCATGTGGACCAGCTCTCACCTGGCTCCTGTCACTGGGGGTCTGGGCCTGGCTCCTGCCTTCCCTGGAAATGTTGGATGTGTAGGAGTGCAAGCCACAGCTATAAATACCACCTGGAGATGGGATTCTGCTCTGCAAGTGTGCAGCAAACAATAAATAACGTTAGGGGCTGCCTGTCCTTGGTGGAGCAATGCCACACAAACAGCAATCTGGTATTTCTGCCTCCTGCAGCAAGCTGGTGAGTGCCCTGAGAGCTCAGGGTGCTCTGTGGCCTCTCAGATGAGACCTGTGCTGCTCCTGCTGATGGTCAGGGATCAGCTGGACTGGGATACACCACTTATTCTTCCCCATTTTCCATACATCCGTGCTAAAATCCTTGCATGTGATGTGCAAGGGTTGTGGCTGCATTTTCCTCCTTCCACGCCGGTGCTGCAGGAGTGCAAACCCCAGGGAGCCTGCAAAGGCAAAGCCCTGGAGGATCCTCATCCATCCCTGCCCCAGGCTGCTTCTTCCCTGAAATCTGTTTGGGGTCACCTATTAAAGGTGTTATTCTTGGGGTGAAATGTGAACTTGAGGCACTAAGGGGGAGAGAAAACCCTCAGGAGAGGCTGCCCAGGAGTCATCATACACACAGTGCAGTCATTCCACCATGGCTGGCAGCAGTTCTGCAACATCACACAAAATCCTGAGAGACAGGGAAAGCAAAATATTCCTCGGGGATGGTGTCATCTCCTCACTGTTTGGTGTTTTTTCCAGCTGCATCTCCATGTGTTCAGCTCCTGTCCCTCCTGCCTTGGTGTCTCTTTGCAGCAGTCCCTGGCAGGAGCTGTGAGCAGCACAGACACTGGGAACCCCAGAGGTGTCTCCCTGGAGGGCAGAGGGTCAGGAAAGGTGTGGGATTTATTACGTAAATGAGGATGTCAATCTGTACCACCTCTCTCTTTAAAACCCGTGCAGGCGTGGGCATTGGTTTGCTTTCTCGTTTTGGTGCTCTGGAAGCTGGAGGGTTCCTCACCCCCACCTGCTGTGGGCTTTGCTGCTCAGAATGAGGTTTAGGGTGGCTGGGGATGGAAAGAATCAGTCACAGTTATCTGACCAGCACAGAGGCAAAATCCACAGGAAATCAGCTGGGAAAGTTCACAGAAGAAGGAATGGATTCTTGGCAGAAACTTCTAGAGCATGGCTGGTTCCATGGGGGTCATCAGCTCCTCTGGGCTGCTCCTTGGTTTGGGGCAATTCTAGAAGCCCAGGTCAAGCTTTATGAGAGGTTTCACTGGCATTTGTCACCTGAAAAATGTATTATTGATAATATTCCTGCATCCCGAGGCCTCTGCACACCTGGGGTTTGCCTGCAGCTCCCAGCTCAGGGGCTCCGGGCAGAAAACAGCAGCTCCCAGGTGGGCACCCCAAGGGATGAGCAGGGTGGAGGGGGCACCCCGAAAAGCCCCTGAAGTGATGTCCTGTGTCACTGGGGCTTCACCTGGGGACCCTCTGACCCTCAGTGCCTGATGTGGGGGCTGAGGGGTCCCCCCTGAGCCTGAGTGTCCGGGTTGGAGGGACTGAGGGGACCCCCATGACTCTCAGTGCCCCATGTGGGGGGATGAGGGGACCCCCCTGACCCTGAGTGCTTGATATGGGGGATGAGGGGACCCCCTGACCCTCAGTGCCTGATGTGGGGATCTGAGGGGACCCTCTGACCCTGAGTGCTCGATATGGAGGCTGAAGGGACCCCCTGACCCTCAGTGCCCCATGTGGGGGGATGAGGGGACCCCCTGACCCTGAGTGCTCGATATGGGGGATGAGGGGACCCCCTGACCCTCAGTGCCTGATGTGGGGGCTGAGGGGACCCCCTGACCCTCAGTGCCTGATGTGGGGGCTGAGGGGCTGAGGGGACCCCCTGACCCTCAGTGCTAGGGATGTGGGGGTCTGAGGGGAACCCTCTGACCCTCAGTGCCTGATGTGGGGGCTGAGGGGACCCCCTGACCCTCAGTGCTAGGGATGTGGGGGTCTGAGGGGACCCCCTGACCCTCAGTGCCTGATGTGAGGGTCTCAGGGGACCCCCTAACGCTGAGTACCCGGATGTGGGTGCTGGGGGGGGGTGTGGGGGGTGTGTGTGTGTGTGTTTCTGTCACAGGCCCCGCCCCTGGCTCTTGGGCTCCGCCCCCTCCCCGGTCCTCCCAGGCTCCTGTCGGTCGGGGGGTGGCGCTGCAGCGGTGCGGGGGCCGCTCTAGGCCGCGGCGCAGGCGTCATATGACCGCGCGCGGGGGCGAGCCGGGCCGTGAGGGAGCGCGCGGGTGTCCGCGAGCCGCGGCCGAGACCGGAGCCAGAACCAGAACCCGGAACCAGAACCCGGGCCCAGCCCGACCCGACCCAGCCCCACCGGGCGGCACCTCCGACACCGCCAACAAACCTTCCCCCCCTCCGATCCACCTCGGCCCGCCGGCCCCCGTCCCGCCGCCACCATGCTGGCGCTGCTGTCCCGGCTGCTGGACTGGTTCCGCTCGCTCTTCTGGAAGGAGGAGATGGAGCTGACCCTGGTGGGGCTGCAGTACTCGGGCAAGACCACCTTCGTTAACGTCATCGCGGTGAGCGGCCACGGGCGGGGGGCGGCGGGGACGGGGTAGGCCGCGGCGGGGGCCTCTGCGGGCCTGGCGGGAGGGGCTGGCGGCTGGGCCGGACCGGACCGGGCCTGGGGTCCCGGGTCCCTCTCTCAGCCCGCGGCTGATGCCTGCTCGGGGCTCTCCCGAGCCGCGGCTGTGTCCCGAACGCCTCGGGAGTCGGGGTGAAGCGGTGGGATGAGGCTGCTGGGCTGGGGAAGGAGGGAGGGGAGGGAGGGAGCCGGGTTGGGTATCGCTCCCTGAGCCTTCGGGTGCTCCGGGGAGCCCTGGAGGCAGCGATGGCACCATCGGTGTGCAGCTCACGGGGTGTTCTGGTGGCAAAAGGTGTCCTCAGAGGCTTCCTTTTACCTGAGTGTTCATCAGGGGGCCTCAGTAAGAGGTTGAAGTGTTTTCCACTCAGTTCTTATCTCAAATGTGTCTTATTCTCCTCCTGGAAACCCGTGTTAAGTAATCCACTCTCTCTTAAGGTGTGTGCTAAGAAGTGCAACTTCCAGGCCTAAAGAGCAGCTGAGTGCTGAGCTCGGGCTCCTGCTTTTCTGCTGATCTGCCTGGAGGAGATGAAGGAAGGGTGTGGGAATCCTCCCACATGAGGCTCTTCCCTTGCTGAACAAGATAAAGAGTGGCCTGCTGAAATGGTTGGTTTGGCTTTGTCCTGTGCTGCAGAGGGACGTGGCAGGAAGCATTCCCAGAGACACCCTGGAGTGGGCAAGCTCATCCAGGGAGGCTGAAATGGGAAGCCCCTGGGTACCTTTTGGTTTTGCAGGCATTGTGTGAGTTTGGTGCCCCTAGAAGAGGAAAGCTGATGGCTCCAACCTGAGCAGCCTTCCCATTTCCTTGGGTTTTGAGGCTCTCTCCTCAGTGTTACTGCCTGGCTTTGTGAATGTGCTTGTGTCAGCTGAACCAGTTAGTGGGTAGGGAAGGGCTCTGATTTTCCTGTGGTTTTTTTATGGTTCTTGTTACACTGACTGTCAAAGTGTAGCTGAGGGTGTCAGCAGGGGGTGGGCTTTGTGATCAATGTGTGAAATGGGTTTGTCACTCCTCCTCTCCCTCCTCCTCTCAGGTGGAAGTTGCTTGGTTGAACCTGAATGCCAGAAGCCTTTTCTTTTACACCCAGCAGTGGCTGCCAGTACCTCTGGGCTTGGATTTCCAGCACTGAAACTGCTGAGCAGCCTCAGTCTGTGGGTGCTGAGCTGGTACTGGTTGGTGTGTGCTTGCAGCTTGGAGCACTGAGGTTACTCTGCAAGGTTTTTTTTGTTGTCTGGAGTGCTGGGTGAGGGTGGCACTGGGGACAGTGCTGCTTTGCTGCTCTGTGTGGTGCCAGCAGCATGGCTGGAGTTACCAGTGGGGATGTGGAGGGGTACAGGGTGGGTCTGAGAGATGCTCAGCAGTTCAGTCCAGCCAGGGTGTCTCAGGTGGTAACAGTGCTCCCAAGGAGCTGACATGTGTGCCCAGCTGGCCTGGCTTGGGGCTGAAGCTTGCAAGGTTTCAACCAGAGGTTGGGATCACACCCAGAAATTTATCTGTGAGAGTGTCATTCAAACAGCCTTGCAAAGCTGAGTGAAAAAGGGGAGTTGTGATGCATGCTAACACAGCCTGCTTAGTCTGAGGGCTGGAAGGAGCAGCTCAGAGCTCTGAAGTTTGTAATTAGGGAATCTGGTGACTCTGAAAAGAAGCAGAGTGAGAGGGACTTGCTCCAACCCAACCCATCATGAGGTTGTTATCAGCACAGTGTTACTGCTCAGAGAAGCAGTCCTGCTGCCCATGGAATGCAGGGCTAACCTCTTGCTTCTCTGCCTGACCTGACTCCAGGGGCTGCCTCTGGAAGTGGGTGCTGGAGAAGCTGAGCTGCTCCCTGCAGGCCAGTTAATGGTTGGGATGGATGGAGCTGGTGAGTGTTGGGATTCCATGGAACTAAAATGCAAGGGATGACACAGCAAGATGCTGGTCCTGTGGAGCAGCTCTGGAAGCTGGATTGCACACCAGGAACTTGGGATGGCTGGGATGGTTCTGTGTGACCAAGGGTTGTCACTGGGCTCCTGACAGCACCGAGCTGGACCTCATTAAAACCTCAGCTCATCCATGCCAGCCAAGTCAGGCACATGCACCAGGAGGAGAAGCCCAAGCCAGCTGCACAGTGTTCTTGTCTGCCACCAAAGGCCATGAAAGGCAGACAGTCCAGTTCTAAAAGAACCTTTTTCTAGGTTGCTGGCTGGTTTGGGGCATATTTATTCCCCAGTGTGGTTTGTAATCACACCCAACTTGGTTTGACTAGAAGGTTTAAAACCCAAACTTCTCAGTGAAACCTTGTTACAGCTGGGTGCAGCTAAAGCAGCTTCTGCTTTGCTCAGCCTCTCGATTAGTCACTGCCTCTAATTAGATATTTAGCATAAGTTTCCCATGTGCATGAGTAAACTTGCTCACAAGGGAGGATATCATTTCTTCCTGCTCTTAATTTCCATAATGCAGATGGCCTGTGGCCCTTGTTCAGAGAAACTCCATGTCATGCCAGTATCACACCTGGAATTGTCAGCTGCTTCTCCAAGGGCTTGGAATGTCCATGATTTACTGGAGTCTGCACCACCTTCTGTCCTTTGGGTCTCCTCAGCTGGTGGTTGTGGACAGGCATTTACCAGATGTGGTGTCAGAGCACAGGTCCCAGCCCTGCTGGGGTGGGGAGGGACAAGAGGGGACCCAGCTCCACATGATGCCACAGAAACATGGAATCATGGAGTGGCTGGGGCTGGAAGAGACCTCAAAGCTCATCCAGTCCCAACCTCCCTGCATGGGCAGGGACACCTCCCACAGCCCAGGCTGCTCCAACCCCATCCAACCCGACCTGAGACACTGCCAGGGATGGAGCAGCCACAGCTTCCTTGGGAAACCTGTTCCAGAGTCTCACCACCCTCAAATTAAAGAATTTCTTCCTCATGTCCAACCTAAATCTCCCCTCTTCAAGTTTTAAACCATTTCCCCTTGTCCTCTCACTTCACAAACATGACACAAGGGAACTGACCCTGTGTCCAGGCTGGAGGCACTGCATCCTGCTGGATAATGGGACACTTCTTTGGTCCCTAAAATGTGCTGCCAGAGTGAAGAACAGCATTTCCCAGTGTAAAGTGTAAACCAGGAGGTTTTTCCCTTGTCCCAGTGGGACACTGAAGCTCACTGGCTTTTGGCAGTCAGGAGGGGAGGACTGCAGGGTGGGGGGGCACTCAGGCTGCCACCTTCAGCTGTCTGGGGTAAGGGCTAAGCTCAACCTATGCTCATTGTGGCTGTAGGATAAGTAAGATGCCTTTTTAGGATTTGTGTCAAAACCTGAGTCTGTGTGGTTTGGTTTTGAACTCTGGAATATTGGACAAGCCTTTGAATGAGGCCTTTTTTGAAGTGCCCCTCCACAAAAGATTCCTTTGGCCAGCTGGGAGCTGTGGCTCCCTTCTGTCCTCGTGACTCCTGTAAGGAACTTGGTCTTAAAGGAGTCACACTGGGGAAGTGCAGAAAGAAGATTGTTCTGAAGAGCTTGGCTGCTGCTTTCTGAAACACTCTGGACGTCATAAATAGCTTCTGTTGTCACTTCATGGACACAGCAGTGAAGTGAGAGGCTTGATCTGTTTTTAAGGGAAGTGTTTCTTCATCAGAGAAGTCTCCTGAAAAGGATTGCTTCACTTCATTAGGTAATAAACCTAATAGGAGGTGACTCAGACACCAATTAATACTCTTTTGAGGTCCTGCTTGCTCTGCCCCAGATGGTCTGGAACAGGTGACTGAAATCAGGATTTTGTTTCATGTGGTCTGCAGTTCCCCTGGAGCACTCTCAGCAAGGGAAGGGCTTTGAGCAGGAACACCTGGAGAAAGAGTTTTTCATGGCTGTCAAAGCTCTTCCATGACTGACTTCTAGATAAAACCATGCCTTTGTAGGCTTTGTTTCACTGCTGTGTGTTGGATACATGATAGTTACTTGATAACATCCTTTTGAATATTCCACTGGAGTCAGGGCTGGGGCAGTGAAAATGCATTTTCTTGTCAGAAGAAGCCAGTTTGCTTCTTGCAGCCATCACTCATGGGAGTGCTGTTGTAAAGCCTTTCAAGGGACTGAGAGATCTCAAGGACTGAAGCTCCAGAACTGGAGTTCAGGCTTCTGAATGTGATCAAAAGCAAGTAGCTGGAGAGCAGAAGTATTTCAAGAAGGAATCTGGACTGCAGAAGCCAGAGAGCTGATTTGTCCTTAGGATGTGCTTCTTGGTGGAGGCTCTGAATGCTGCAGAGGAGGCTTAGTGTAGGGGTGGCTTTATATAATGCTAAAATTACTCTGCTTTCTTTTTTTCCCTTTTTCTTTTTTTTTTTTTTTTTCTTTAAGAAGAGATTTTGGAGAGGTGCAGCCTTTTTCTTAGCATGAAAGGAAAGAAATGTCATGATGAAGAGCTTAAAGTAATGTGCTGCTTCAGGTGGATGGGGAGTATCCTGGCTGGAATTTGTACTGCAATGATCTCTGTCTCCCAGTTGGCTGAGCTAGTTTGTGATCTCCTCTAGATGGATGAAAATTATTATAAGCAAAGATAACAATCTTTGTTGTGTACTCACCAAGCCTGTATGAAGAAATTTCTCCTATAACAGTAATGAATCATGAGATGCAGGCTCAAGGCTGCCCTGACCTTTCCTGGTGATATAAAGCATCTCCTTGTGCAGGCTGTGGAGTCAAACTCTGCTGGAGCTGGAGAGAAAGAAGAGGGAACACTGCTTCTACTGCTGCAGCTTCAGTTTTGCTGTTTATGGTTCCTTGAGTGTATTGCAATGAAATTTTAAGGAAGGTAAAGGAAGCAGGGATTCCAGTCTTCTGCTCAGTTACTTGATGGGGCTGCTTAGGGCTTGGTGCTGCCAGGCTGGTAGTCCTAACTCCCTGGAAGTTCTGGAAGTTGGCAGTCTGCTGGCTGTAGCTTGTGGCTATGGAGAGGCAGATGGAGTAGCCAAATTGTGGTTTGCTTCTTTTTTTCTTTCCTTCACTCTGAAGACAACTTGAAATGGTAGATTTAGGAAGTAGTTTGTTTCAGTATTGAGTAAGCATTAATGAAAAGGCTGAACTTGGATCCTTTGTACACTCCTGGAGTGTTAGGTTATGGTGAGTTAAATGCTTTTTGGAAGTCTTCTCATCCTGCCCTCTGGGAAATGAGCTGTTCTGTCAGTGACACTGCTGGCTCACTCCTGGGGCAAGGCTGAGGGAGGGGGCACAGACCCTGTGGGGAGCAGTCTGCAAGTGTTACAGGTACCAAGGTGTGCCTGAGGGTGTGTTTGGGCACAGGGGCAGCTTCAGAGCATGTCCCAAAGCTGGTGTCTGAGAGGTGAGCTGACTTGGGTCTGGTTTGAGATGGAGAGAGCTTTAATAAATGCTCCAGGCTGTGCAAGAGTTAGTGCTGGGAGAGCTGAGCCCAAAGAGATGGATGCAGGGAGGTGTTGGCTCACAGGGCAGGCACTCACTTCACTCTGGGAGCAGTTTTGCCTCTCTGAAGAATCCTTATCCAGCAGTAGTACTCAGGCAGGTAAAGGGCTTCATGTTGCACTGAAATCACATGCTTGGCTTCTCCAGGAGCTTTGAGTATCGAAAAGGGAGCCAAGAGGCTCCAAGACAAGTCCAGCAGGTTCTATCTGCACGTGGTCCCTGAAAATTCAGTCTGTTTAGTCTCCCTCTTTCTTGTCTTTCATACAGGGGCTGGAGATAACTTTGTTTTTGTGACCTTCAGCAAAGAGTTTGTATTAGTGCTGGATGGTCTGTGGGACCTCAGAGATAATGCCATAATTCAGAACCACTTCTAGGAGCCAAGGCTGATCATCCAGCAGGCCTGGATGAAGTACAGTGCCTGCCTCTTGGAATGCTCACAGGTGCTGAAAACAGATGCTATTGCTGGACTTGTAAGCAACTGCTCTTGCTGTCCTTGCTGGGTGTCTGAGCTGTGTTTGCTGTGTATGGCAACAGCCAGGCACTTTCAGATGGGGAACTGAAAATATTTTGGTGCTTATCAAAGTTGGTGTAAAGCTGATGCCTGTTTTAGAAGGAGAAAGCATCCTGTTGTGAACACACTGTGAGAGAGCTGAGTAATTGCTCCAGGGAAGATGAGGGGGCAGTCTAATTCAAGCAGAACTGTGCACTACTAAAAGCATATTCTCCTTGTTCTGTGGTTCTGAGGAGCTTTTGCCTTTGAATACTCAAAAGATGCAGCTGAATTCCTTGGCTTTTTTTTTTTTTTCCCTCTGTAGTGATAGTAAGCAAGAGTCCTCCAAATTCTAGGTTTAGAGAACTAATTTCTGGGACAGGGTGTTTGGCTACAATAGCAGAACCTGTCAGATGAGGTTCCTGCCTGACAGCAAAATCCATTACAATAGTTTTAACCAGTTTTTTTGAGTCGTCTTAAAAGGTGGCTGCCAGTAGCTTCAGTGGCTATGAACAGAGGAACACCCATTCATATCAGAGTGAGGCCTTTCAGATAAGGATCTGAGTGGATCAATAGGTCAAACCCTGCAGTCAAAACTATCAAGTGCCCACCTCACCTCAAAACCCACAGCCTCCAAACTTCCTATAGAGGGAAAACCTGTGCTTGTGCTTTGGAGGCTGCTCAGTGAAGTCACCTCCTACCCTGTCCTCTTCTTCCTGACAGCTCAGGAAGTGTTTTGGAGAGTTCTGGTTTGTCTCACCTGCAAAGCAGAGTCCAGGAAGCTGCAGCTGTAACTGAGCAGCTCTGTAGGGCAGTTTTTAAGCAAGACACAGAGTGAGATGTTGTGCCACCTGGATGTGGGTAGGGTGTACTTGGAAAGCAGTATAAGGTGCAGCAGCTTTTCTGGAGACTCTAAAAGCTTCCCAGTGGGGGATGGCAGTAATTTCAACATCACATGAAACACCTGGCAAGCGAGGTGCTGCTCCAGCTGGAGGGATTTGTATCCTAAAAGTGAGCACAAGCTATGGACAGAAACAGCTCTGAGGTGAAGGCTCAGGAAGTATCTGGGTGGGAAGAGCTGGCAGCATGCGGGGTACTTCTAAGGAGCACAAGGAGATGGAGGTTGAGGGAAGATGTTGGGTTAGAAGATGTGGGTGTAGGGTGTGACAAGAGGCAGGAATGCAGTGGTTCTTGTGCAATCTGGCAAGCTGACCCTTCAAAGGCAAGATTGGCAGTAAGTGCTTGATGAGCTGAGCTGTCTCAGGCATGGGAAACAGTCAAGTTTCCGCTGCTGGGCTACACATCAGCAGCCTGGCTCAGAGGGACAGCTCTGGGCTCCTAATGGTTATCAGCTTTATACTGAGTCTGTGTTGTGTGAAGCCACAGCTTTGGTTTGCTTCTTGAAGATCACAGCTTTCTTGGAGGGGGAACAAGCTGAAGGAAGTGTGTGCTTCTAAGCAGAGAAGTGCATGAGAAACCATTGGGTTCAGAACCTGATCATCTGGTTGCACACTGAACAACGTGTGCTCAAGGAATGTCCACTCAGACTTAGTTACTGCTTCCAGCCTGTGAGCAGTTCATCTCTGACTTAGTCTGGGGGGTTATGTCTGCATCATAGACCTTAAAGGGCTTTTAACTGAGGCTGGTTTCCCTGTACAGCATCAGGGGAGAGAAGCAGAACTGCTGCAGTGATACCAGACCCTAATTAAACAACTTAATGCATTGGAGTCCACCTTTTTTTTTTTATTTATTTTTTTTCCCCAAATCTGGTCAACTGTCTGGTTCTATTACACATAATGGATGTAGTGAGGTAATGACCACTATGGCTGAGATTCACCTCCTGCCAAATTGCCAAGGGAACATGAGGGGGAAATCTGTACTACTGTTGATAACACTTGTTATGGCTCCTGGGTGAGCTACAGGAGCTGGCAGTGAACTTGGCTCAAGCTGTTACAGATAAAAGTGCAGCAGAAGAGTAAAACATCTGCCACTAGAGAAAGAGCCTCTCTAATGCAACACTGTTCTGCAGCAGTCATGTCAGAGCTCAAAGTGATGCTGAACTTCTGGTGGAAATCTTCTCCAGTTGCATTTTGGTTGCCTTTTCCAGTGCTGAACAAGTTGGGCACTGTGCAGCCTGGCAGCAAGCAGACCTGTCAGGTCCTTCCACTTTGCAGCCTTTTAAAACTCCTCAGGGAGCCAACCCATACCTGTGGGTTGGAGCCTTACTCCACAAGAGTGATTTATTACTCTGATTGCTGTCCAAAAAGGAGCTTGCATCAGAGGAAAATCTTCTGGGTAGTTCTAGCTTGCAGGTAACTGGGAGATCCTGATGTGCAGAGCTTGGCTCCAGTGGAAATAGGGAATGGCTCTTTTCCTGTGCTTGCCCTGATTGACCAGCTGTTAAGTTATGCAAAACACTTGTCCCCAAGTTGCCTCCCTGACTACCTCAGGGCTTGAAAATTTTCTTTAGAAGTGACTTGAGTGACTTCACACAAGCTTCTGTGCACATGAATGTAAGATCTATGACTAATTGGGCTATAAAGTCTTCAGTTGGAAGGCAAATGGCTAGAAAAAGCATATGATATTTTACTGTGTAAAGTAGCTGCATCACATAAGCACTAACCTGAGCTTTCTGTCTTTCCAGTCAGGTCAGTTCAGTGAAGATATGATTCCTACTGTGGGCTTCAACATGAGAAAAGTTACAAAGGGTAATGTTACAATAAAGGTATGTGACCACTCCTGGCTCCCTCTTTTTAAACCTCTGCAAAGCTGTCTTCTGCTTGTGGTTTAAAACCTCTGTGCTTGCTCTGTTTTGCTCCCACTGCTGGGACAAATATAGGAAGCTGAAGAGGCTCAGCTAAATCTGTCCCATAGCTTAAAAATACCCTTGTGTTTATTTATGGGGTTTCTTAAATGAGAAGCTGTGTGTGATTTCCAGTTTCATGGAGTAGTTGAAGCAGTGTTGTGACAGTGCTGTCTGGCTTTCATCTGAGTTAATTTTTACATGTTTGGGGCCCAGAGATCCTCCTGTTGTGCTCATCAATATTGCTCAAGGGAAGACTTACATCAGAGTTTTGAGTCAATACATCATCTTTTATTTTCTTGTATTCCACAGTGTGAAAACTTAGTGTACAAATAAATGTGTTCTTGCCTCAGGATTAAGATGCCACAGTTTTCATCTTTTGCTGTAGGACCTGCAAGCCTTGAGCAGCTGTACAAGGGATTATTTCTGTTCTCACCTTGTGAGAGGTCTTGCAGCTGGCCTAAGAAGAAAGGAAAAAAAAACTGTTTTGATTTTGTGGCTTATCTTTGTGTGTCATGTTTAAACACAGTGCATGGCTAAACTGTCTTTTTCTCCCCTTTGCCCTAAGATTTGGGATATAGGAGGGCAGCCACGATTCCGAAGCATGTGGGAGAGATATTGCAGAGGAGTTAATGCTATTGTGTAAGTCTCACCTTCCTTTGGCTAGTACTTCACTTCAGATTTACTGCTCTTTAACAGTGCATGAACTTCAGATTTACTCCTCTTTAACAGTGCATGCTTGACTCAGTAGCACTCATTTTAGTATTGAAACCATACTGCAACCAGACTGACTTTTCTTTTTTTAACCCCTAAGTTCAGGGCTCAAGATGGATTATTTTCTTATCAGGCATCTTTATCTGATTGGGAGTCCTACTCACTTCCTGTGAGCTGGGTGGCAGTGCTGTCTAGCTGAAAGAATCTTTCATCTACTTGATCTTAGAGATTTTTATCTCTTTTTTTTTTTTTAAAGAACCAAATTCTTTGCTCGGGAGACCTAGCTTTCTTTTAAAGCCTTGTTGAATGTGCTCAAAGCTGGCAGATTAAAGGGAAGACTGCTGTTTCTGAAGTAGTTCAGTCTCACTAACTTAAACTTCTCTTTAAAGCTACATGGTAGATGCTGCAGATCGTGAAAAAATAGAAGCCTCTCGAAATGAGCTGCACAATCTTCTAGATAAGCCACAGCTACAAGGAATCCCTGTAAGTAACACTGACTTGCACAGTATTAAACTTGCTTGAGGAATGAATGTGTGTAACTTCAGCAGCTCTGAAGGCTGGCTTGAACTCTTGAGTGAAAGGCCTAACCTTACTGGATAGTGTAAATGTGAATTTATACCTAAATTGTTCACCTCAGTCAGTCCTTTGCTGATCTTATTCTTGTGCAGTGCTCACAAAAAAACCATAAAGTTCCAACAGAAGTTGAGAGTGCTGCACAACAGGAGTTTGTGCTGTCTTCCAGAGTCTCCTTTAGTACAGGTTAACCAGAATGTAGTACAGAAGTGTAGAATAAGTTTGGGGAACCTCAGCTGAAAGTCTGCTGGGATTGTTCTCAGTTTTATCAGCTCACGTGTTCTTGTGTTTGCTTTTTGCACAGAACAGTTTTTGTTTTTTGCACAGAACCCCACTTTCCCTGTGACTTAGTTTTCCTTTGTGATCTGGCTTAGTAGTGAATGTCTCATTCTGTTAGATTTAATAGAGTAGTGCAGACTGTTTGTCAGACTTGCCTGAAGTTTGAAGTTGTTTTGTTTTATTTTATTTTTAATAAGCTAAGCTGCAACAGTTTCCTTCTGCTCTGGATTTCAGGTTCTAGTACTTGGAAATAAGAGAGACCTTCCTAATGCTTTGGATGAGAAACAGCTAATTGAAAAGATGTAAGTCTAACCCTTCCTAAGAAGGGCTGCTTTATCTCCCTGAATTAATTCATGTCCATAGGGCTGTTGGATCAAGACACCTTCATTTGGAAGTAGAAAACCCAGGAAGAGGAGGCAGCTGAAGCATTGTATGAAAATGAGTTACCTGAAGAAGATGAAGGGGAAATAGTTTAGAAACTCAGTGTTAGAGTCCTTGTTACAAGTGAAATGTCTATTGAAATGTTCTCTCTTTCCTAGGAACCTTGCTGCTATTCAGGACAGAGAAATCTGCTGCTACTCAATTTCTTGCAAAGAGAAAGATAATATAGGTAATTATTAACCTTAAATGGCTAAGCATTCTGAAGAGCTGTTAGAGGATGGATTTGAGGGATTGTGACTTTTTTTAAACCCAAGCTTCCCAGCTTCAGGAAACTGGTAGCAAATCAAAAAACAATGTGTGAGTGCACTGGTTAAATTCAGGACAACTCCTGATGGCAGTGAGGAAGCCTGACTGATGTTAAAGTTGCAGGGGTTGTAGTTACCCAAACATATGTCAGTCTTCTGTGGAACCTGCTGCCTTTCTTTAGTTAGTTTGCAGCCATTAGCTGAGTAGTCTCACTGTCAGCTTGGTCTGAATTGTTTTGTACTTTTATCAGGTACTCTCAACTCTGCCTCACTTCATGAGGTTAGCAAGTACTTGAAGCAAGTCTTTCCTTGACAGTCATTCTCTTGAAATTATCATCTTCCCTTGCTCTTAGCACAGCAGTTCACAGTGTGACCTCTGCTGGTTACTGCTCCATGCAGCCAGGCAGTAAATTTTTCTGGTGCTGACATCAATTGCTTCAGAATTTCTGGAGTTGAAAGGCAGAGCCCAGGGCACCTTGTAATACCAAGTACTTGATGCTTGTATTGTAAGTAAACTATGGAATGTCCACTGAACAAAACCACACTGCTTAAATACACTTGCCATCCTTCTCCTCATGCCTTCTGTGGCTGCCATGAGATTAACCCTGGTTCACTGGGGAGCTACAATGAGTTTAGTGATGAGGGAAACTTCAGGCTGGCATGGAGGATGTTAGAACTGCTTTATTTTAAGGACTCAGCTTCTTTCCAAGAAAAACAAACGGTCTGTGGAACTCTTTGGGCTTCTTATCCAAGAAGCTCCTGTCACTTTGCCTTCATTTAGAGATTCAAACATGGTGGACAGGAGAAACAGATGCTCCTTATGACATTTCCTCCTCAAAAGGCTCCCAGCACTGCTAAGCATCAGTGGTCTCTAGGGAAGGTGCTGTGGGAAGCATTTCATTTCCTTAGGAGATCCTCTCTGAAGCATGGAGGACCCTGATACCTGGAATTGTAGGGCTAAACTAACTTTGTTCTCATCAGACTGGAAAACAGAGCAATGTTAATCTAAAACTAATTATGTGAACCCTACTAAAGTATCAGATTAAGGGATGTCTCTTTGTTAGAACTGTAGTTGACTGAAGAACCAGGATGTCTGAAGCAGTTCCTTTAAATGTGATCTAAAGGCTGATGGGCTAAAGCACAGACAGCAAGCATTAAAATACTGATTCTGATGATCTGTCTTGGGCCATCCTCTGGAGAAGGGCTAGATAATTCCTGTCATGTACTTGTAGGCACTGGCATTCCAGGGCAGTGCCAGTGGTACAAATGCAGACAGACACCTGAATGTGGAACTTCTCTTCTCTCTCTCTCTTCAGATATCACGCTTCAGTGGCTTATTCAGCATTCAAAATCTAGAAGAAGCTGAAGTCTTCCTGGAATCTCCAGAACCAGTTGGCCATAATCTCAATTGTCCACTTCCCTCCATAATGAGATATTACCCAAAAATCCTGTATCAAGAATCTGCCTTTTCACAGTTCATTTCTCATGTGCACTGCTGAAGACTTGTATTCCTATTCTGTCACAAAACAACTAGAGTTGTCATGATAAAGTCAGCACAAATATTTATTTTACAACCATCTACGGTGGGAGGGTTTTGGGGGGGCTTTTTAAAAAAAGACTATCTCTCTATCATGTTAACTATGATGGTACACTCTGTTCTGGTTTTTCAGGGCCAGGTTTTTATATGATTTTCAGCAAGTGTTTTATTTCTAGTGTTTAGTGGCTTGAAGATGCTGATGCTTGACAGCATTAAGATTCTGTAAGGTGCCACATACAGTAGTTAGAAAACATTTAAGCGTGAGCTGTGAGATACTGATCTGTCTCACAAATGCATGTGATGTGTGTTTGTAAGCAGAGAAATGGAAACTGTTTGCAAAGGGGAGCACAAGGCATAGATCAGCATCATTAATCTACAGCTGAGATCTTACCCAGTCACTTGAAATCAAGAAAACTCTCATGATGAATTAGGAAAGAGTCAACTGCTTAAAATCATTCTGTTGCTTCTGTTTAACATTTGTGTGGGGGATGGGAGTGGACCGCTCTGTCAAGCTTTCAAAAATTGGAGTATTTCAGCATGAAAACCAATTGCTAGGAACATCAGACTTGGCTCAAATACATCTTTCTATCCACAGATTCTCGAGGTCTCTATCTGGAACCAGAGCGCACATTCTGAGCAGCTGCATGACACTTAAATTACTGATGTTTTCCTGTAGAGTCAGTCGGTTAGTTGTTGAGCTGTAGCACAATATCTGTGTGATTGTCTGGTGTCTCCCCTGCTCATGAAGTGGCTGGGCACAGTTTCACCTGGTGCTATGAACAGCTGGGCTATTGTGACAACTCTAGACCTGCCTGCTTTCTTGATGTAACCATGTGCAAAGTGGCAAGATGAAGTGTTCTGCTGCATCAAAGCACAAGAGAGCCAATGAATTGATCCTATTTCTTGACTAGTTCCTACAGTATAGGAAAGTATCTGTAAACTAAAGATTGTAATGTTTTTGTAGCTTTTTTTTTCTTTCTCTCAGTGACTTCAGTATATTTAAAAGGACAGACTTGTTAATTCTGGTTTGTTCATACAGTACTGTCAGTGTGGCTTACAAGTGTGTGCAAATACATGCTACACCTGCTCGTGTTGCTTCACACTGTGTGTGATTCTTCACCTAAATGTGGAGTTTGCATTCTGTCCAAGTCCTTTGGTTGCAAACACTGTTCAGCCCATATTGGTTGTGACAAGCCAGTTTTAATTTAGCCTGCCATAGCCTTACTGTTCTGTATGAACTGTTGCATTGTTGCACAGACACTACATGCAGCCTGCATTCAGTCTCAGCTTGCATTCTAACTTTTTGTCCCCTTTCAGTTCTCTGAAGCATGGTTTCAATGAATTCATACTCTGGTGCTGTAGAGGAGAGGGTATATTAACTTGCTACTGTAGTCCCTAGTTCACCAGGAACTGCTACAGTTACTTTATTTAGCAAACTTGCTTGTGCCTAAAATAAGGAAACTAAACTAGAATGTGTGGATCTTTGTGGGGGACCAGGTCACTGTTTAATTAACTGGCCTATAGCTAAACTCGATGTGTTTGGTGTTTATATACTTCACTGCTTTCAGCGTTTATGGCATCCAAACACTACCAATTGTTAACCTGTGCATTACTCTCTGCATGTGAACAACTTATACAATTACTGAACTTTGTAAATACGTGAATTTTTTTTTTATTTAGGTGATGCATATGTTGGTTTGCTGCTCTTCAGCTTTACTCAATAAACTTCTGTTTTGAGGGTTGTATTGACACTGAACTGACTGATGAGTTGATGTGGCTAAACTCATGGCAATATGTTATGGGGGGTCTGTACTCTCCCAAAAGATTACAGTGGGGGAAGAAGTCTCAGAAAATACTTGAATTTTGTTATGATCTGTGCTTCAGCTATCTGAGGGAAGTGCTTACAAAACTACCTTTCAGGCCTGGGGTTTTCTGAGCTTACATGACCAAGCTTGGCTAGTCAGTCTCAGCAGACCTCAGTGTTTCATTGTGTTTATGAAAAGCACCAGATTGTCAGCTGGAGGGGTTTAAGTAGGGGCAGCCTTCTGGAGCTCTGTCTTCATGAAAAAGTGCATGTGTCTACAAGCTTGTTTCTTGCTGTCAAGTCTAGAGCTTTTCTAGTGTCAAATCTAGCAGTGCCTGATCATTCACTGCCAATTAAAGCATTAAGATTCTTATTGGAAAGTGAGGCTTTTGTTGACTGAGGTCTTGAACAAAATCTTTGCTGTGTTGTTGTTGGTTTTGGTTTTTTATCAGAAGTTACACCAACTTCTTCCCAGATGCTTTAGCTGCATTATTTTCTCTCAGTCACTGATTAGCTTTCAGGCCCAAATATCAACATCTTCCAAGTACTGGTACCAAATTGGATGTTTTCTATTCAGGGCTTGCTTCCTTGTAAGCTTTCAGAGTTGCTGAGCTGTATCAGGTTACCTTTTAGGCCTGAGTACTGGTTAGTTAGCATCCTCCATCTGTAACTCAGCTGGTGGGAGGAACTATTGAACTGTTGAGTAAAATATTGTGTGCATTTTTCTTAGTTGATGGGAGTTTCCTGCATGTGGAACAAGCAGCCTGAAGTAACATTCAAAGCAAAATGCCTCTAGACACAAAATCTGAAAACAGCATTACTGCTGCCAGCTTTGTCACCCAGGTTGGTCTGATACCAGTGTTAATCACTTCAACCAGCAGTGGTGTGAACAGCTGATTGCTTGAGGTGGGATTTAAGGAATAGTTTCTAAATGGAAGTAGCCAGGGGAGTTCCAGTGGCCACCTATGGTGTGTGCTCTAAAAAGTGCATTTGCATTTCTTCATGAAATGACTGCCTAGGGTCTCACAGCTAGTCTTGTACTGTTCTGCCAGATGCCTTGAGTTGCTCAGCTGGCAGAAATGCAGCCCTGGAAGAGGCTATTTGAATTCAGTGCAGAGGATTAAACACCTTTCTTCTTCCAGGGTTTGATTAACTTGCCAACTACCTTCATTGTGAGACAGAAGGGAAGTGTAGGAAGCCTTTCCAGAGAAGTGAGGCTGTTCCTGCCACCTTCCAGCCTTGCACTGGGAACACTACTTGCTCATCTGCCACAGTTAAGTCCAAGATTACACCTTTTCTGTTCTAATAAAGGTGTGGAGCCTAGGATAGGCATTAGCAGTGTTGTCTGATGAACTTGGGTGCTGTAGTTGTGTTCTGCTTCTAGATTGATTACTTACTTGTCTCTGGCTCTTGAGTGGGCCTGGCTAGTAAAAAGAGGATGAACAAATTTCTAATCTTCTTAAGTTGCTTTGTGGGATTCATTTTAGTAAACTAAATTATTGTACTTAAACATCAGTAGCTGTAGTCCTGCAACTCTCTTCTGATGTATCTGCAGCAGGCCTTGAACATCAGCATAGTAAGAAAAATGGGTCTTGTGAAAAGGCAAATGCTGAGCCAGAGAGAGCTCTTGGTCAGGAATCTGGATGCAAGCTGGACACCAGTCATACCAGCATGACCTCGAGATGTGGTGGTATTGCATGGTATTAAATGTTGGGTTTTGTTCAGTACAAGCAGTGGCTTTCCTTGATAGAGCAGAGCATCTCTGGCCTGGCCTGGGAAGAGATGTTTGTGTGTGCACCCGCAGCACCAGGCTGTGTGAAGGTTTTCCTTGGAATGTTCATGTCCTGTCAGCAGTGTGTGGATGGATGGGGGTTGCTTTGAGCACAGTTACAGGGCAGCATCACTCTCATCAGCACCCTGAGTGCTGCTGAGCATCTGAGCAGTTGCACAGAGCAGTTCTGTCCCTCCCCACTTGGCAGCCTGAGATATGCACAAGTGTAGAGCTGCTTCATGAACTAAAAATTTAGTTTCTTATTGATTTGTGTTTTCTCTTTGCATCTTGATGGAAATGAGTTGGAAAGATGGCCCTTTGTGTGTGCTGACAAGCGGAACTGCATAGTCTTCACTTTCTGGTAGAAGAAAGAAGGCCAAAGAAAATGCCTTAAACAGCCTCTGTGGTTAAATTAGTGTAGGAATGTTGTGCAGGGATTTACGATAACTTGAAGTGTGACCTAGCTGGTTTATCGAGCTTTTAACTTTTCTAAGGTTTCATTTTCTAGTTTCTGTGGCTGTGGCATGTCTTGAGTTGCTTGGTGTGTGTTTACTGACTGTGAAAGCAATGTGCTTCCTCCTCCCTTCCCATGCCCAGCACTGCTCCCTGCGGGCTGCCTGCTGCACTGACCCTGACTCCAGAGAGCCCTGTGAATTCTAAGCAGGGGGGGTTGGGTGTAAATCGGGTTTTCTGAGCTGTCTTGCTAAGAGCAGGGGATTGCCAAAGACACCGAGAGCAAAGCAAGGAGTTGAGTTAAAGGGCAAGTAACCTGGGAGTGCCTGAGAGTGGTGTGTGCTTCAGGACTTCTGTTCCCAAAAGCATGGGTGTAGAATGACTCTCGTCTCACTAAATCATAAACCTTGAGTGCACAGTCTGTTGTTTTAGGGCTGCAGAAGCTGAATGTTAGAGTCTGCCTTGGTGAAACATGTTTTCTTTACATGTTTTAAGTGACAAAAGCAGGATGGCACTGGAAGGGGTATGTGCATGTACTCTTTTGAAGGAGAAGTAAAAAAAAATCTGTTTTATTTCTGTCTCAGTGGAAGGTGGGTAAGTAGACCTTTGTGCCAGGATTAGTGCCTTTTAATTATGACATGACAGGTTTTGTTCTGTTAAAGGCAACATCTATCATTGTGATCATTTTGAAGTGCTTCAATAAAGTGTTGTTGAAAACCATTCCTTTGCACATTCATCTGTAGTAGTGCAACTGCTTTTATTGCTGTTACACATGCCCAGGAAGCCCTCATTAATAAAGACCTGGGAACACTGTTACACTCAAGCTAAACCAAACACATCCATGCCAAAACTGAATTCTTTGTGCTCCTCTCACAGATATCCACAGGTTGACTCCTTGAAGCTCTCTTCTAAGGATGAACAGAGGGGATTGCTGCTGCTTCCATGCAGGCAGATGCAGCCAAGTAGTAAACTGGAGGACTCTTTCTTGATGCAATTAAAAGGGTTTTTTTTTCAGTCGAGGGATGAGGTTAATTCTAAATCAGTGCAGTCATAAAACGGGGATCTCGGAGGGGGTGAGTTGGGCTAGATTTAAATGTCATAAAATGGTGAGCTTGGGAGTGGATGAATGACACGAAATGAATTCTAAATTCTATATTTATTTTTTAACAAAGCTGGGGGGGGGGGGTGTCAGGTTGGGGCCGGGGGCTCTCAGCCGGGACCGGCACCCGCGGGGATCCCCGCGGGTGCCGGTCCCGGCTGAGAGCCCCCGGCCCCCAGCTTTCCCCAGTGGGTGCCACGCCACCTCTCCCTTTAAATGACGCCACTACAACCTCCGTGACGAAAAACCGGTCCCGCCTTCGTCTTTCCCTTCCGCTGGAAGGATCCGGATGAGCGGGGCGGCCCCTCGGAAGCGATGCGGGCGGGGCGGCCATGCCATGGCGATCGCTGCTGCTGGGGCTGCTGCTGCTGAGGTTGGGGCTGCAGGCACTGCTCGCTTTACTGCCTGCCTTAGCTCCGGGGCTTTGCCTTCGCTTCCCCTTCCCTTTCCCTCCTCCTCAAGCCGTCTCCTCGCCCTGGAGCTCCCCCCCGAAGCCCGGGATCGGAGGGGAAAGGAGGGAGGCTGCGGCGGGGGGGGATGAGTACGAGCGGCGGTACAGCGGAGCCTTCCCCCCGCAGCTTCGGGCCCGGCTCCGCGATGCCGCCCGAGGGATGTTTGTTTTCGGCTACGACAGCTACATGCAGCACGCATTCCCCCGGGATGAGCTCGACCCGCTTCACTGCCGAGGACGAGGGCCCGATCTCCAAAATCCGTGAGTCCGGAGGGATGCGGACCTGGGGTTGGGGGTGTATCCGGAGCGGTGGCAGCTGAGGTTGGGTTCTTCTCTTCCAGTTCCAACCTCAACATCAACGATGTGCTGGGAAACTACTCCCTGACGCTGATCGACGCCTTGGATACGCTGGCGGTGAGTGCCGAGGGGTGGGGGGCACCCCCAGAACCTGCCCTATCCTGGGGGTTGGATACTGGAACAGTCTCCTTCTCCGGAGACATTCGGAACCCACCGGGACGCCTTCCTGCCTGACCCTGCTCTGACACGGCAGTGGCACTGGATGATCTTTCAAGGTCCCTTCCAACCCCGGACTTCGTGTGGTTGCTGTGTGTGACACAGAGAAGGGACATGGGGAGAGGTGGGGTTGTTCCCTGGGGAGAAAAGACTCCAGGGAGAGCTCAGAGCACCTTCCAGTGCCTGAAGGGGCTCCAGGAAAGCTGGGGAGAGACCTGGGACAAGGGCCTGGAGTGGCAGCATGAAGGGGGACAGTTTCAAGTGGAAAGAGGGGAGACTGAAATGGGATATTAGGAAGAAATTCTTTGGTGTGAGGGTGCTGAGCCCCTTAGGTTGCCCCCAGAAGCTGTGGCTGCCCCATCCCTGGCAGTGGTGAAGGTTGGATGGGGCTTGGAGCACCCTGGGCTGTGGGAGGTGTCCCATAGCAGAGGGATGGAACTAAATGAGCTTTAAGTTCCCTTCTAGCCCAAATTGTTCTATGAAGATTTTGTTCTGCTGGTTTTGGCTGTCCAGGAAAGCTCTGGCATTGCCTTACTAAGTTTGCTGTTTAGCCTTTGTGTGTGAATGTAGTTCATGCAAAAGGTGCTGATGTTTCATGGGGACTTAAGGTTATTAAATCCTCCAGTTCAGAGAAGAAGGTGGTGCTGGGTGTCTGTCAGCTAACAGCTGGATCATGAGCTAACAGTGTTAGTACATGGGAATGTATCAGGAGAGATTTCCAGAAGAGATGGAGGAAATTTTGGAGATCTTCCTCACTGCTCAGGTGAGATCTCTTTTGGAATACTGCTGTGCTGTGGTGTTCAGGAAGGTGGATATGAATTGGGGGATGCATGAATTGCTGAGAAATACGTCAGGAGGAGAGCTCATCTTAGTCCAGAAGACTGGAAGAGCTCTCCTTGTTTTGCTTGGCAGAGAGGGCCTGACTGACTTGCACATCTGCATGAAGAATGGTGAAAGGAAGGAGAGGCAGAGCTGGAAAGCTGCTTCTTCAGAGCTGCCTCCTCCCTGCTAGAATAGCCCATCACATGGATTTCTGTTCAAATTTGAAGCTCATCAGAGGAGCAGCTCACTTTTATGTTGCTGGTACCAGCAGCATGGTGTCAAGGAGAAGAGCCACTTCCTTGAATTCCTTACGCATGGTTAGAGAGCCTCTTAGGTTTCAGTTTCTTTTCTTTTCAGCCAGGGTGGTTGCTTGGCCCTCTGGTCCTTGGTCAGGGCCCATCAGTGCCCTGGTTCCTCCTCCTGTGCAGGTGATGTGTGCAAGGGCTGTGTCTGTGCTTGGGGTTAGGAAATGCTATTGCTGCAGGGGAGCTGCAGCTCCCTGGTGAGAAAGTTTCAGCTGTTGAACTGACCGTGGCAGTCATGAGCTGAATGGGAAGGAGGAAGTGAGGAAAACCTTGGTTTTAACCAAACCAGGAGCTGGGGAGCTGTGTGACGTGGCTGCTGGTGTTTTGCTGAACAGTTCCCTCCTTGTCCTCATTCACCAGGGGCTCAGTGTCCTGTCCATAAATTATTAAAGAGGACAAAAATAACATCTTGGTGGTTCTCTCCGTTCAAACGTACTTTTTAAAAGTGCACTTTTACAGGTCAGTAGGATGGGGTGACTTTTTAGGAAGTCTTTTTAGCAGGAGCTTGAAGTATTCTGTTGTGTAAAATGTGAACTTCCTGTTCTCCATCTGCCTTCTGAAGCAACAATTAGACAAAATAGTTTTGTTTTTGTGTAAAAGGTAATGGGAAACTCCTCAGAATTCCAGAAAGCGGTGAAGTTGGTGATTGACACGGTTTCATTTGATAAAGACTCAACAGTCCAAGTTTTTGAGGCAACAATCAGGTACGTCTGCCCGGGTTTGTGTCTTAAAAAAACTGCCCAGGTTAAAGGCTTGGTGTGCATCTGTAGGGGAACCAAAGTAAAAATAACTAAGGATGTCTTTGATAGGATTTATTCTGTAATTGTGCCTTGAGTAAAGTTGTTTTGAACCTTTTATGAAAAAATATTCATTGCTGAAACAGTTTAAGTGAGTGACTTGTGACTAGAAGCAGTGGTCCCATGCTGAGTCTCAGCTGTCTTTGGCTTGCAGACTTTTTGTTGTTGCTCTTGCAGCAGAGACTCCCATCTCTGCACAACAAACCACCTCTGTGATGGGTTTTGGGGTTTTTTTACGTGGACCTTCTGCTTGCCTTTTGTTTTAGCTGAAAAACTGGCCTGTGTGTCTTGGAGTTGAGCTTAAGGTATACTGACTGATTTTAAATGGCTTGATTATCTGACTGTCTTAAACAGTGTTCATTCAGTTGCTGCTTAGCTTGGCTAGGCTTGCTTTCTTCCCAATTCCCTGTGTATATAACCAGCTTACTGTCACTTGCAAAACATGTGGGGCAAGGAGGTCTTCACTAAGAAATGGACTTGAGGTGTTGTGAGTAGCTACTGGGTCAGGTAAATTCTGCAGAACCAGGTTTTGGATGAGAAGCAGCAAGGCTTCTAGATGGTGTCACTGCTGATGGGGAATAAAGCAGATTTCTTCCTGTAGTGCCTGAAAGATGCACAGAGTAATAGTTCTGGTTAATGTGATAGTGGCAAGGGGTTAGATGAAGAACGAGGTTCAGATCAGATTTGAAAACTGATATTTTTTCCTTTTCCTGCAGGGTTTTGGGAAGCCTGCTTTCTGCCCACATAATAATAACAGATAGCAAGCAGCCTTTTGGTGATATGACCATTAAGGATTATGATAACGAGCTGTTGCATATGGCTCATGACCTGGCAGTGAGGCTACTTCCAGCCTTTGAGAACACCAAGACTGGAATTCCATATCCACGGGTAAGTAAGCACACAGCAGAGTGGGGAAATAACCTAAAAGCAGTAATTCACCTGTGCTGCAACTCCTGTTCTCTACTCTCTGCCTCTCTGTGTGCAAAGGGGGTGTCAAACCTGCTCTAAGTTTCCTTAAAACAGTGTGGACAAGTCATGGTGACATGGACAGCACATAGGTTGCTCCTTTTGTCTAGCAGATATTTTCTTCATGCTGTTCTTCCCTGGGTCTGTTGTTCCCCATGGGTCAGTACTCACTTGTTATGTGCCCTGCCCAGCTCCTTCTTCCTAAGGATCATCCAGCAGCAGACAGGGCTGTCACTGAGAAGCTTAACAGGAAGTATTTTCAAGGTAAATAGCCTTGGAAAGTGACTTTATTGGTGACTTGCTACTGAGATTATTGTGATAGAATAAAGCTCATGTCATAGATTTGTCATGCTGGTCTTGGAATTTGTTCATTTATTCTCTCTAGCTTCCATGGAGAAGGCTGTTAGTTCTAGAGGAACAATTTTAAACAGTAAAAGTAATCAGCACTTGCCTGACATTTTTAATTTTGGGGGACAGCAGCACTGCTTTTCCTCCAGACGTGTCAGGCTGTAGAATCATGAACTTCCACTTCTCCTCAGAACTGGTACAGCAGTTTGGGGTGGGGTGGCTTCCCTTCAGCATTGGGTTTCCTGGGGAAGCTGAGGAGCCTGCACTGAGGAAACTCTTGGTTCCAAGGGTGCTAAAGGAGGGGAAGCAGCACTTGAATCACCCTTGGAAGAACCTGAATGTTCAGTAGAAATGATGAAAAAGAGGGATGAAATTTGGAAGTATTGGCAAGTGTAAAGAGTAGCAAAATAGGATTGCATTCCTTGAGCATGATGTTACAGAGTTGGAAGATGAATTTCAGGAGTTCTTCAGGAGAGCTTTTTGACCCAGGCTCTCTAACTGTGTACACATTACACCTCGTATTGCAAAAAAAACACTAAAAAGGCTTCAAAATAAGTAGGGGAGTGGAGCGTGGAGCTCAGCTGTGTGGGTGCAGCCTCTCTTCCTGCTGTGAGCACTTTCTCTGCCCTCTTGACAGGTCAATCTGAAGAAGGGAGTGCCTCCAGACAGCAATAATGAGACGTGTACTGCAGGAGCTGGTTCCTTGCTGGTGGAGTTTGGTATCCTTAGCAGGCTGCTGGGGGATTCCACCTTCGAGTGGGTAGCCAGGAGAGCTGTCAAAGCACTGTGGAGCCTGAGGAGCAACAACACTGGGCTGCTAGGTAATCTCTGGGGGTGCAGTGTGGGCTGGCTTGGTGCTGGATCCTCCCCACTCAGCCTCCTGCAGCAGAATGCCATGAAGTTTGTCTGCCTGCTTCCTCCAGAGCTCTTCAGTCATCTTCTCCTTGGGTGCTTGTGCTTTGTGTTCACCAAATGGCAGTTTGTAATTTTGTAAGAAAAAAGTATCTGAAAGGTTTCTTGAGGCTCAGGTTGCCAAAGAGAGATATTTCAGGGAAGTGGGAAATAAATCTGAAGTTCTTCCATCTGTATCCCCATTAATGTAATATAGTTTGGCAGATGACTAGAAATACTTAGAGCAGCTGCACGTGTGTGTGTGCTGGTTCCTTGGGTGAATGCACTGTAAAGCTTTAGTTTGTTGGTAACCTTTTGGTCATTCCCCCTTAAGACTTTCTGAAGGTGTAATATTTCTAAGTTCTGGTTCATGATTGTTTTTCTCTGGTGCACTTGGCAACTTCAGACTAAACTTGTTGTCTGCTCTGGCAGGAAATGTTGTGAATATTCAAACTGGCCATTGGGTTGGAAAGCAAAGTGGCCTGGGAGCGGGGTCGGATTCGTTCTATGAGTACCTTCTGAAGTCTTACATCCTCTTTGGAGAAAAGGAAGATTTGGAAATGTTCACTGATGCTTATCGGAACATTCAGAACCACCTAAGAAGAGGGTATGGTATTTCCTGTCAGGATCAGTTCCCTCAGCACTGCACAGACATTGCAGTGTTTCGTGTCACGCCCTAGAAAATCTCTGTTCTCTTTGGTTTTTTCTTAGCCAACTGATCCAGGCAGTGTTGTTGGTGCAGGGTTGGTGTCTGAGTTAGGAAATGCCAGGCTGAGAGAAGGCTGTAGAACTGCAGAGGAAATGAGTTAAATGGGCTGCTTTAGCACTGCTAGCTTAGTACTACTTTACTACTAGTAGGTTAGTTTCCTGCTGATGTAACTTGAGGGTGTGATGTACATCCCTGTATGAATCAGTTTTTCTGAGAGCATGACTGACACTGTGGTTCTTTTCAGAATGGCCTTGAGCCTGCCACGACAAACCTGTGGCTCATGTTTTGTGTTTTTTGTTTTTTGTTGTTTTTTTTTTGCTGCTAGGAATGCTGTGAACTGAAACATACATTGTGTTCTGAAACAGTAAATATTTACACATGCTTATTGTTACTTGGCAGTCGAGAAGCTTGCAATGAAGGTGAAGGTGACCCTCCCTTGTATGTTAATGTAAACATGTTCACAGGACAGATGATGAACACATGGATTGACTCTTTGCAAGCCTTTTTTCCTGGACTTCAGGTAAAATTCCATTTTGTTCCCCAAATGACCCAGCAGTGGGGTGTCAGTAAGGCTCATTCCAGTCCTGGGCTGTGGATAGGTCTGAGCATCTCTCCTGAGATGAGCTTCAGCCTGTGGGTTTACATCTGGCTGCTCTGATAAAAGAATCTTAGGTGGTTCAGCTTCTGCATCAGCATCACAAAGTTGGAAGGCTTGGCCTGCCCAAGTTTTGAGATACTTGTAACTTTTCACATTTAGCCTTGGTGAGGCTGAGCTCTGCTAAAGCCTTTAGAGCAAAGGAATGACAACATTAGCTCAGGCTGGGGGTTGTTTTTTTGTTGTCTCTCCTTCTGAGGGCCATGTTTTATTACATGCCATCTTGTCAGAGCAGAAGGCAATTCTCTGGCTTGCAGTGTGAAGTGTGCCTGTTCACAGCTGCTCTTTCTCCTAGGTGTTGATAGGAGATGTGGAAGATGCTATTTGTCTCCATGCTTTTTATTATGCCATATGGAAACGATACGGAGCTCTCCCAGAAAGATACAACTGGCAACTGCAAGCTCCAGATGTTCCCTTCTACCCACTGAGGCCAGAGTTAGTGGAGTCCACATATCTCCTGTACCAGGTACTTGCTTTTTCTCAGCTTACAGCTCATGTCTTGGCAAAAATGGTTCTGTTCAGAAAGTCACTTTTTCTCCCCCTAGCCAGTGGCCCTAGCCTTGGTCACTAGGAGTCTACTAAAATATGGTGTTTCTGGACCTTTTTGCTCTTTTACAGAGTGGGTTGTTAGGCAGTTTGGTTGCTATGTTGTTTGCTTTGAAACAGCCTTTTTTATAAGAGAGGCAAAATGAGGCACAGTCTCCAGCTGGCAGAAAATGCAGTGAACTAAAATAACTTTTTTGGCAGCAAGAAAGCTATCAAAGAGTTTTAATTTACTACAGGTTTTATCAGGATTTGCACTAAAGGAAAGGTGAGAAGCTTGCAGAGTAAGCCAAGTCATTTTCCTATAAAAATAAGGTTACTGTAACAGGAGAATCTAATACTTCCAGGCCTTAGTTGTAAGGGTTGTTTTTACACTATTTCAAAACTGCTGACTCTTAACTCTTGTCTGTATTCCTTATCTAGGCCACAAAGAACCCATTTTACCTCCATGTTGGAATGGATATTCTACAGAGTTTGGAAAAATATACAAAAGCAAAGTGAGTCTTCAGTGTTCTTTGTTTTCTCTCACTGCTGTAGACATACATTTGGTTGTATAAATATTTTATATGATCAAGCTGCCAAATGGAGGTGAATTAAAAAAACCAACCCTCCACAAGTGATGATTTATTTATTGAACAGCTACTGGCAATTACAGTCCAGTGACAACTTCATGCCTTCAGAGTTTTATAGCTACCTTTTAGAATGCATCGTTGATGATCAGTTGCTAAAAGCTGGTAAAATGGTCTCTGTTTTTTGTTGGGTTTTTTTTGTCTGTGGCTCCTACAAGAATAAGTCTGGCCTGGTGGACCCCTGGTGTTGAACTAACCTGGGGAATGGGCTTTAAGCTGAACACTGTTGCTCATCATCTTTCTTCTCAAAGCAGTAACAGAATGGTGAAACCAAATAGCCAAATCTCTTGGAAATGGCCCTGCTTTGTGCAGGCTGCCCTCCCTGGTGCTGCTTTGAACAACCCTTAGTACATCTGCAGGATGGAGTGGGTGAAGGGCAGTGGGTACAGCCTCATCAGAATGCCAGCAAGGTGCAGTCAGTGCTTCCATGTACACCAGACTGGTTTCATTTTAACTTCAGCCCTGGTGGCAACAGGAATCCTGTGAAGTTATGGAATGTGTAGAGAGATCCATGGAAACTGACCCCAAACTGCTCTTACATCTTGCAGGTGTGGCTATGCTACATTGCACCACGTTGTGGAGAAGACAAAGGAAGATCGAATGGAGAGTTTTTTTCTCAGTGAAACATGTAAATATTTGTACCTGGTATGTATATGTTCTGCACCTCCCAGGTGCTGTCCTGCTGGGCACGAGCATCCTGCAGCAAGGAGGCAGGACACAGCTGTGCTCTGCTTTGGGGCACAGAGGGGTTTGTGTGTCAGAGAACGTGTTGCCTCATCTTTCTTTCACCCTACCCACACCTTGGAAGTTTGGGCAGCAGCTGGCTGGAGAGCTGGCAGCTCTTTCTGGGGTTAGCTGGAAAGGAGGGGAAGCAAGACTGAAGGAAGCTACTGCTCAGCTTGGGGCTAAATTACTGCTTGCAGACATTTTGCCTGCCTTGCAGCAGCCTCCAATTTCTCCCCATCAGACTTTGGCAGCCACAGGAGAAAGCATTTGAGCTGCTTAAGCCACTGTTCTCAGTCTCCTTTAGTTAGAAAAACAGAAATCTGTGGCTGGGTGGGTGCCAGCTTAGAAATTCCTGTACAGTGCAGCTTAGAAAAATAAGAGCCCTTTAAGTTGTGTGAGAAGTTTTTCTGTTGCCTCTCCTCTTTTAAGTGTTTAAATTAATCCCTTGTGTTAAAACTATTTGTTCTCATGTGCTGTAAGGAGCAGTTCCCCATTTAGTGCTTTTTGTGTGAGGGCTTTGGCTTGGTGTTACGGGACATGAAGGATGTTGCATGCATACTGTAACTGTCTCTCCCATCTCTCCTGTAGCTGTTTGATGAGGAGAATCCACTGCATAAATCTGGGAATAAGTATATGTTTACTACTGAGGGACACGTTGTGTCTGTGGATGAACGTTTCCGTAACTCACTGTGGCAAGACATCCTCCCCGGGGAAGAGGACAGCACAGAAAAGATTAAACCTAACGAGCTAAAGGCAGTCAACTTCAGTTCTAATGTAAGGAACACACTGTTGGCAGTGTTGTGTGTGTTGGGCAGTAGGAAAGGAGCCATTTGGGAGTGTTACTTCTTGTTACTCTGAGTGTTTCCTTTATAAATGTCAAATATTTGAGGAGCTCCCTGGTGGAAAACATTTTCAGCCATGGAATGAATGGATTAGGATAATGAGAGAGTGATTATGGTGAAGGTGAAACCTGTCTCCTTTCAAGGATTTTGCAGTGATTAGTTTGTTCTTTGTTAATTTATTTCCAGTTATTTTTCCCTGCCCTTTTTCTTTGCCCTTAAAATCTTCCTGTGCTGCTGGGATGGGGAAAGAGAAGAGCAGAAGGTCATTTTAACAGATTTTCTTTTTGTTTCCTAAGAGTGGTTTAGAGACAGGTAAGAGTGACCTTTCTTGGCTAGGCATCAAGTGAGTGATAGGCATCCTGTGCTTATCACCAACCAAAATAGATAGGGTTTGTTGGTTTTTTTTTTAAATACAGAACAATTTTAAAACTCTTTGCTGGAAGGCTCTAGCACAGTTCCTTTCCTCCTCCCCCCAGCCCCACAGAAAAAGAGCATTATTTTTAAAAACCATTCACAGTTGTCATAGTGAAGGAAGCCTGAGCTGAACAACAAGCTGTGGTAGTTTGGTGTGTGCTTGCTGTTCATTTCTGTGCTTTGTGCTCCAAGTTTGCAAAGAGCAAGTGGGAGATGGGACCAGAAGTGCTGTTGGGTGCAAGTGTGTGTGCTGGGAGGAAACCTCTGCTTACTGAAATCCCTGCTGGAGGGTGTGGGACTGCCAGTTTCCTGAGTCCTTAAAGATGTTCTTGCTTTGTTCCCAGTGTAACAGAGTTCCTGATGAGAGGAGATACTTGCTGCCACTGAAGAGTAACTACATGAGACAGATCGATAGGATGGTGGGCTTGATCTGAATGCTTCTTCAGAGCCACTTTTATCATATGTCAGGAGGAGTGTGGGATTTGGCTGTAGACATTCCTCTCCTCTTCAGCTACACACCTGCAAATGCTGAGTCACTTGGGTGTCCCCCATGCTTGTTTGATTTCAATTCTGGACACAAAGGGAGGTCAGGTTCTCCCAGGAGTTCCATCTTCCACACTGTGGTAATTCCATGTGCCACCTGAATAGAGATCTCTTGTTTTGAGAACTTCCTGTGAAAAGTGTTGCAAATGAAGGCTGAAAAAAAAACAAAAAAAGAAAAAAAGGAAAGAAAATTGGCACGTGCCACTTAGCTACCTCTTTGTAGCTGTACTACAAATGTCCCTTTAGGAAAGGGGTTAGTATTTAATTTGAAATGATCTTGGGGTTGGAGAAGGAATGGGAAAGTGCAATTTCTTACACCAAGTTTAATCATTGAATTATTGTGACTAGCAATACACAACCTTAAGTACTGCTCAGGTAGGAACCCACTGGTAGTGGGTTTTGCTGACACAAAAACTCTGTATCTAGAATCATGCCTTGCACAGATAACTTCTGATCATCTAAGGAGTTATCAGCATGGTCATGGTACCCCTCACATACCCAGCTGTGTAGAGCTGCATGCTCACAAGAGCCTGTGGCTACAGAACCCAGTAATAAAACAGATCAGGTGCCTTTTTTTTATGTAAGGGAATAGGGGGGAGGGAGGGAAGGGGAAACTGCAAAGCCACTCACCTGTCCAAGCAGCTAACTTGATGTAGCTGAGCTGAGCAGATGTTCCAAAAGTTCCATTGTTTGCCATGGATCTTGTGCCTTTTCAGGAGAGATGCTGCTAAGAACTGGTACAGCAATATGTGAAGAACAAACTGTTTCACATTCCTGACAGCATTAATATGTCAGTGCCTTAAGTATTCTTTGCCAGCAGGAAGGTAAATAAGGTGTTTCTGATTAGCTAGCTCCAACATCCCCTGGATCCCAAAACAGTTTATAAAGTAACTTTATGTATGAGATGGCTTTTTTTAATTTATCTTTTTTAAGATACAGGAAGAATATCAGCTGTGCCCATCCTGGAGAATCCTTGTGGGATGGATTATTCTCAGTGTCAGTTTGGTCACAGGGCTGGGGGATGGAGGGATGGAGGCAGGCAGAGTCTGAGCTCCATGCTGCCTGGAGTGCTGCACCCTGCCTGCAAGCAGCCTTTTGGTTCCAGTGGGAAATGGTGAAAAAATGCTGGTGCTTCATCCCACAGTCTTGTAATGCAGCTCAGATGTGTTTGAGGAATAACTATCTGTGACCTTTAAGGAGGAGAGCTGTTGAATTCAGGCAGGGCTGTCGAGGGATGAAAGCAGACTGAGGCCAGAACAGCTTGCTCTAAATAGAAGAGTTGTGTTTTGGGTTCTTTTCAGTGGCTCCCCATTGCTTTCATGCTCTTTACTTTTGATGGTAGTTGAAGCAGTTGGAAGTTTCTGTTGGGTTAATTACTTTTAAATTCAGGCTGAAGTATAAGGGCAGACTCAGTCTGCTGTATTTACTCCTTACAGCTACACTGGTTTTCAGAAACCAGGTGTCACAGTGCAGAACATTGCTGATAAATATCCAGTTAGTGCTGAAGAGGTTATTGTTTGGATCTTTTAGCATACAGATGCATCTCAGGGACTTCATTGTAGATTCTTCTGTTCCACAGTAGTTGGATCTGTTATTCAGGCAAAACAAAAAAAAAAAAATAATTCTGTCTTCTTAGTTTTATTGTGTGTGTTTTAAGGGGGGGAGGGACTGTGAGGAGGGGGGGAAATGTGTTAAGATTTCTCAAAAGATTGCAGTGGGACCAGTTGCCTTTATCTGAGGCAGCTGGCAGCTCCAGCCCCTGTAGAATTGGCTTTGTGAACCTATTACTGGAGTGTCTTTGTTGTCTATTTCAAAGCAAAATGTAAATTCAAGGTGTAACAATCCAAAGAGAGAGGTCCAAAGTGTAACTTCTTTAGCAGTGAGCATTGCCTGGGCATGCAGGTGTGCTTCAGCTTGTGAGCACCTGGGGAAGGGCAGGAGGATGGAATGAGAGGAGTTCAGGAGGAGGCAGGAAGCAAAGATGTCTGGGGCAGCCCTTTGGGGGGCAGCTCTGAGATGAGGAGCACTGGGAAGCTGAGCACAGGGGGGGCTTTGCCCTGGGTGTGCTGGGAGCTGCTTATGGGGAGGATTTTTCCCAGTCTGGAAGTTTTTACATCTGCATTCTGTACCTCACCATTGCCTCTTGGTGTTTTGTGCCTTCTGAAGCACCTGAACCCCCCCTCAGTTAGGCTTCCAGCTGAGTGTTATGCACAAAAATCTGTTCCAGAGTTTTCCTGGAGTTTTTCTCTTCCTCAGAGAACAACAAGACTATAGTGAAGCTGCAGAGCTCTTCTGGCACTGTGCATTTCCCTCCTGTGTTTGGGCAGGGGGAGCTGCAGACCAGGGGCAGCATGGGCAGGTTTGGCCTCCCAGCCCTCAGTGACCTGGGAGGATCATTGCAGTGCCAAATACTGATTTATGGGCAGCTTCTCCTTGGAAGCAGAACTGAAATTGGTGTTGCCAGGGTGCTCTGACACTCATCTCTCCATAGGAATGAGGTTTTTTTTTGTCTGCCAGGAGATGGGTGCTGACTACGTGGTAAAAGGCTTTGTGTTCTTTCAGGAGCCAATTATTTTCTTCCTCTTTGTTTTTAACAATGCTTGGATACATTTTTTTGTTTTACTCTGTAATGACAGGGCACATGTAATGCACTAAAATGAAAGCCTTTGTATTAGTCAATGATAGCAAAATGAAATTGGTAACACTGCTGGAATAACTTGCTGAAACAGACTTTTGTATTACTTGGTAAAATGTGCAATATCAATTTTTTTCTTAATTAAAAATGCAATGTATGCTTAACTGTTGTTTTTCCATGGAGTATTTAATTGCTGATGGCAAACTTTTAGGAGGACCAAATGCTCTTTCATTAAATGTCCAAAATTTTCAAAACCGAGCTTAAATTTACAAATCTACATTAAAAAAATGGTGTACTTGACCACTTCTGTCTCGTTTTTCTTACAGTATGGTTCTTGTAAGGCCGTGATGGAGCTTGGAAGTGATCTCCCAAATGCAGAGAAGAGGGAAATTTGAGTGGGTAATGGCTACACCTCATCTTGGACAGGAAAATTTCAGCACTTGGGGGTGACCTGGGAGTGGGAGTGAGTAAGGAGAACACACCTGAAGTCAAGCAGCTCAAGTTCATAAAACCAGAATGGTTTGGGTTGGAAGGGACCTTGAAACTCATTTAGTTCCAACTCCCTGCCATGGTCAGGGACACCTCCCACAGCCCAGGGTGCTCCAAGCCCCATCCAACCTTCACCACTGCCAGGGATGGGGCAGCCACAGCTTCTGGGGGCAACCAGGGGCTCAGCACCCTCACACCAAAGAATTTCTTCCTGATGTCTGATTTCTTCCTGATGTTCTCCATGACTTGGCTCAAACCCTCTTGGATTCAGTAAGAAAAGTCCCCAGCCAGTTCCCTAGTTCTGCTGTTGGAGTCCACGGCTTGTGGAGCATCAAAGTCTTTGATTTCCATCTCAGTAGAACAAGGGATGGCTGCTTACTCCAGAAGAGTAAAAAAATACCCCACTTCCCAAACAAAAAGCCTCTTTCTTCTCCCCCTTTCATTTTCCCTGTGTTGGGAAGCCTGGCTGGAAGCAGTGACTTCATGTGGGAAGGAGAAATGAAGTGTGGTGGGATCAAGCTGTGAGCAGGTAGCTGAGTGTGAGTACTGAGCTGCTCCTGGTGTTCATAACATCCCTTTCTCCAACTTGGTCCACGAAGAACCTTGTGCAGGTGAGAATCCTGCACTGAGAACCTTGCTGGGCTCCTTCTGCTCTGTATGCTGGGAATAGCTCATTCTGGGGTTAAAAACAGAGAAACATGGAAACGAGCTGTGTGACCATCCTAGGGATTTATTTGTTGGGTTTTTGTTTGGTTGTTTTGGGGGTTTGTTTTTTTTTTGGTTGGTTTGGGCTATTTATTTATTTCCTGAATTTGTTTTTAATTTGATGTTTTCTGCTGTTTCCAGTTTTCCAGTCCTGGTTCCCAGGCTGCTGAAGGACACTTTCTGTTGTCCATCTTGCTCAGACAAGGAGATGCTGGTGCCTGGGTTTTGCAGTGTTGACTCAAGTTCCTCTGAACTTTTGGATGATGAGATTTTTTGCCCCTCTCGTGGTGCTTTTGCTGGGTTCAGGCTTCTCAGTGCCAACCCTGCAGTAGGAATCTGTGGGCTGAAATCCTGATTTTGGGGGAGGAAACCCAGCTGTCCCGTTTTCTCTGGGGTTGCTTGTGGTGTCGCTGCTTTGGTGTCTTTGGTGACCGTGTCACAGCTCTGAAGCAGAGCTGGGGGATTCCAGTGCAGCTTTTTTTAAGTCCACATCTCAGAAAATCCCTCAGGAAAACCTCTCTTTCCCTTCTCAGTTGCCTGGTGGATTGGAGTCGGGTGGGATCGTGTGTGATCCAAGCTCTTCAGTCCCATAGGTGTGCCTGAGAACTCCTTTTATTTAGGGTGCTTGCTCATTATAAAACATTACAGCAGAGACCTCGAGAGTAGGTAATCTCACTGTCTGTAGTGGTATCGTTGACATTTTGCTGCTATACAGTGGAAATCAGGCTGAGCTGGCACCCCGGTGACAGAGAGAGGGCTCCTGGTCCCTGGGGATGCAGGGCTGGGCTTGGGCTGTAGATCCGAGCAGCTTCCAGCAGAGCCCACTCTTGTGCCGCTGCTGGAGCTTCCCGGGACCTTGTAGAGCAGGAAGACAACGGGAATGTCTGGAAGGGGAAGCTCCAGGTGCTTCTCCTTTGGAGAGCTCAGGGACAGGGGCGGAGGGCTTGGGCTGCCAGCACACCCTGGGCTCCTTTCTCCTTTCTCCTTTCTCCTTTCTCCTTTCTCCTTTCTCCTTTCTCCTTTCTCCTTTCTCCTTTCTCCTTTCTCCTTTCTCCTTTCTCCTTTCTCCTTTCTCCTTTCTCCTTTCTCCTTTCTCCTTTCTCCTTTCTCCTTTCTCCTTTCTCCTTTCTCCTTTCTCCTTTCTCCTCTCCTTTCTCCTTTCTCCTTTCTTTCTCCTTTCCCTTTCCTTTCTCCTTTCCCTTTCCTTTCTCCTTTCCTTTCCTTTCTCCTTCTTTCCTTTCTCCTTCTTTCCTTTCTCCTTCTTTCCTTTCTCCTTTCCTTTCTCCTTTCCTAGGGGTTTTTGTCCCTCCTGCCACTGGATAATGGAATTCCAGGGGGAGCTGCTCCAGTATCACCAGCAGAGCCTGGCACCCCGGTGACAAGAGGGGGTTGTTCCCACATGCCAGGAGGAGGCTGCACGGTTGGGTTTTCAGCAGAAGCTCCGCAGTCGTTTTCAATTTTGGTTGTGCTAAAAAAGATGAAAAAGGTCCTGGCTGTCCCAGGCTGTAACTGGAGGGGGAGCAGCAGCCTCCTGGGAGCTGTGCAGGTCCCAGAGGGACAGAGCCAGGGCAGGAGCTGCCACAGGGACTGGGTGAACTGGGAGAGAGCAAGGACCAGCTCTTTGAGCCCATGAGTCCTTGAAAAAACAGGTTAGAAACACTGGAAAAAACTAAAACAAACAAATTTACCTTTTTGTGCTTTTTTAATAATTGAAATAACTCTGGCCCTGCAAGGCCCAGAGGCTTCTGCAATAGCAGCAATCTGCATGCTATTAATTTTTTATTATGTGGAATTATTTGGTGGAAGGAGTAATTCCTAACATTAGTACCTCTTGAAAAGTACTGTGACTCAATTATCTTCATCAGGTAATGGGAGTGCTGGCAATCTGGCATCACAGAGTTTTGTCAAGGAGCTGCATTTCATTAACTTCAAATGAAATACAAAACTCTGCTTTGAAAAAATAATGCTCCTTCCTCCTCTGTTACTGAGGAGATTGATTCTCAAAGCAGCCTTCAGGATGAGAACTCCAAAGCCAATTATTAAATAAGAATTTTTAATAGAACAAATATCCCCTTACGCTGGGATGCTGCTTCATGAAAAAAAAAAACCAAACCAACCAACAGATCAGATGGCAGCTACAGATTATCTTTTTATTGTTTTGCAGATGATTTCTCCTCCTTTCATTTTGCTCCCATCCCTGCAGCTGAGTGCAGCACAGACACCACACGGGGCCTGGACCTGCATTCTGTGCCCATCAGCCATCAGGCTTTCTGGGGTTTGACTGTGCTGCTGTTCAGCAGTTTGGTAGTTTGCAGAGTGTAGTGAGAATAATTAATCCAGAGGCTGGTGAAAGGAAAACCCAGTCCAAGAAAGCTGGAGTTGGGTTTGGGTTTTTTTTTTTTCTTTTTCCCTACTCTTCACCCCTTCATCTTCACACATCCTGAAGTCTCAGCAGCTGGTAGGAGCTGACACTGTGATAAAGAGAAAGGAAAGGGGGCTGGGGTTAATCTGGGGATTCGTTGAAGTTCAGGCAGTCCATGGGTAAGTGGGAATGTACCAAAACCAAAAAAATTCTCTGTATTTTAGTAGAGCCTTGGTTTCTCTGTGCCTGCCTGCATCCTGGGAATGAGTTTGCATGGACATAAGGCAGAGGGCAAAGGCTTGGGGCTGTGGGGAGGGGGGTGGGAGATCATAGAATCATAGATGCTATATTTTAACTTTAGAAATTAAAATACAATTTAAAAAATAGTGTCCCTAAGGTGAGAGCTGTAGCCTTTGGCTCCTGTGACACCCCAGTTATTGGGATTACTGCTCCTGCTTTTGTTTTGCTCCAACAGTTTTGTTTCTGCTCCAGGGGGCAAAACAGCCCCAGGAGTTTTTGAAAGGGGGCAGCAACTCAGTGAGCAGGGTGGTGGCAGAGGGAAAAAACCAGAGCAAGAATTCCCTGGCTGAGCTGGGCTGGGATGTGCCCACACAGGGATGTTTGGATACGTTCTGATTGCTGGGATGTTAGCAAAGCAAGGGATGGCTCCTGGAGGGCTGGTCCCTTGGGATGGGATGGGATCGTAGAATCATAGGATGGGCTGGGTTGGAAGGGACCTCAGAAATCATCAAGTCCAACCCTTGACCCACTCCCCCCGTGGTTCCCAGCCCATGGCACTCAGTGCCACATCCAGGCTCTTTGGAAAGATCTCCAGACACGGAGAATCCACTACTTCCCTGGGCAGCCCATTCCAATGCCTGATCACCCTCTCCAGAAAGAAATTCTTTCTCATCTCCAACCTAAACCTCCCCTGGCACAACTTGAGACCCTGCCCTCTTGTCTTGCTGAGAGTTGCCTGGGAAAAGAGCCCAACCCCCCCTGGCTCCAACCTCCTTTCAGGGAGTTGCAGAGAGTGATGAGGTCTCCTTGGATGGGATGGGGAATCAGCCAAGATGCTGCTGGGCAGGCAGGGCCCAGGTCCTTTGATGCTCCCCTGGGATCAGAGGCCCTGGGGAGCCTGAGGTTGGGATTTGGTGGCTCTGCTGGCTCTGTCCTCCTGCTCTGGGGGATGCTGGAGCTCTGTGCCATGGCAGGACACGGTGTCACATCCCTGTCCAGCCCATCTCACACATCCTGCTGGCTGGCACAGCTCCAGCTTTGCCTTCTCCTCCAGCTCCTCCCCCCCCAAAACCACATTTTAAGGGAGAAAAATGTGCTCAGCTCAGCCTTTCCCTTTCCTTCTCAGTGCTCTGTCTAGCTTAGCACCAGGAAGATTTCTCTTCAGCAAGTGAGGAATGGTTCGGTTTGGTGATTAATTGGTATTGCTATTAACACAAGATGTGATTCCATTAGATTAACCTATCTTATTGGTCAGGTTTTAATTAATTAGGTAATAAAAGCGACCCTAAAAAAAAAAAAATCTTGAATGCTGGTTAATGAAACCCATGGATCTACTTATTAAGAATTAAAACCTCTCTCCCTTTAATATTTTTCTGCATTATTAAACCCTGCTCAGTTTCTTTGTATGGTTTGTCCCATAATGAGAGTCTTATTTCTGAGTTGCTTTCTCTGAGCCAAGAAATCTAATATTATCTAATTAGAGACACCTCTTCCTGCATAATAAATGCAGGAGCAGCAAAATCAATTTGTTCCAGCCATTTTGTATTACTTAAAAAAAAAAAAGAGAGAGAAAAGAAAAAAAAAAAGTCTGAAAAACTGTATACCAGTTTTCATAGGAAAAAAAATCCAGCTTCTAAATGGATGAGTATCCTGGGGGGCTCAGTGGGGATTACACCTTCCTCCAGCCCCAAGCTGCCCTGCAAAAAAAAACCCTATTCTTGAAGAATTTGCACAGTCTGAACACATCCCCCACCCCCTCCCTGACCCCCTGTTTTCTGGTGTGTCATTAGTTTGGTCCCTGGAGGTTTTGAGCTGGTTAATGCTGGATGAAGAGATGCTGCCACCTGTGTTGGGGGGGATGTGATAAACTGATTTTTTTCTGGTTGGTTTTGCAGCCTCTCACCTTGGTCTTGCCCTCCCCTGGCCAGGGCTGGGGTTTCGTGGGGTTTGGCTGTGGGAACATCCCAGTGCCCCCACTGGGAGAGAGGTTCTGAGGTTTTTAGGATCCTGCAGGGGTGCAGAGGAGATTTCCTTCCCTGTGCTTCACCCTCTCCTGCCAAAACACGTGTGGTGGTGGCTCAGGAGGGGGTGAGATGTTGGAGAGGAGCTGGGGCAGCTGCTGGTGCCTGGGGCCAAGGGAATCCTGGAGCTTTCTTTCCCTGGGGACAGAGAGGGGTGAGAGGGGGGTAAGGGCTGCAGGAGGCTCCTGGGGTGAGCCCTGAGCTCTGGCTCGGTTCTGGACAAGCAGCCTGTGGTGAAATGGGTTCTGAGAGATGGTGAGGGGGGATCCCATCTCTGTTTAAAAGATAAAAAGATATAAGTGGGTGCAATGTGAAAAGAAAAAAAAAAAAAAGATAAATGTAGGAAATAAAAAAGGAGAAAAAATGAGGTGTTAGCAGTGTTCCAGCCCCAGAGAAGCAAAACCCAGCTCTGGTGGCCATCCTAGGGGAATAATGCCATGGATCCCATCAGGCATGGGATCTCTCCTCCTTCCCTGGTGTTTTCTGCCATGGTCCCCAGGGAGTGGCAGGAGCAGGGCTGGCACAGACCCAGCACCCTGCAGAGAGATGTTCCCAACCCTGGGAGCTCGGGTACTTTGGGAGGGGGGGTTGGTGATTTATCACTGCTCTTTCCAGAGGGAGATCACTTCTGCCAGTACTAACAGGAAGAGATTTCTGATTTTCCCTCCCGTGCTGCAGTGTGCCATGTGGTGGCCTGAGGAAAAGGATTTTGGTGACACTGCATGAAGTTTTACCAACTACATCCCCCCCCCCCCCCCCTTGGTGTCAGGGGAGGGGGTGCCAGTGGAGATGGTTTTGACTATTGGGTCCTGGGCTTGGCTGTGCAAAGGGAGAATAGTGTAGGGAATAGCAAAGTAATAATCAAATCATTAAGGCAGCTTGACATTTATTTCTGAGTAATTATCTTTGGTGATAGCCCTCTTAGTGTTAAAATAAAGATAAATGACTGTAAAGTAACAATTAGACCCCTCTCTATTGTATAAATTACTGTAATTGTGTCACCAGTTATACAGAGCCTCAAAACAAAAGATGTTATTGCTGGGTGAGCTCCTCTGGAGTATGAAATGCCCTGGGAGAGTGAAGTGCTGCAGCTCTCAGGCTGGCATCACCACAGAACCCAGCTTTGCTGCTAAGAAATGGATAAAACCTCTTGTAAATACCAACTGCACCTGGAAGACCTCTGAAAGCTGCTGGTTTTGCATGTGGGGACATGTGGGGTTTGCCATCTGGAAATAGGGGAGTGGAGTGAACTGGAGCTTGGAAGGAAAATGTGCTGGGTGTGGAGATGTTGGGTGAGGGGCTGGCAGGGAGCAAGGAATCAGCAGAACCCCAGAATTAAGATTGCTACTGGGGAAGTGGGAGGGTTGTGGGGCTGCTGGGGAGGCACTGGGCTGGGGATTGGGCTCCTGCCTTCTTCCTTAAGATGTCAGATTTTTAAAGGCAGCTCTGAAGCTCCCTGTTAGATGCAGGACTTCTTTTGACTTCTCTTGGTCAAAAAGAAATGGGTGTTTGACGTTTCCAGGGAGAGCAGAGGAGGAGCTGGGAGCCCTGGGGCCCTCCAGGGAGCAGGTGCCTCCTTCTTGCTCCTTGCAAGGAGGTTTGATTGCCAACTCCCCAGAGACTTTTCCTCTCTGGGTTCCATCAGTTTTTACACACTTGCACCTGATTCTTGGGCCTTTTATCACTTGCATTCTAAATAACAACTCCAGATTATAAGCAGGAGTGGTTTATTTTCTTGGAAGGTAAGTGAAGAGGCTCTGGGGATAAGCTGGATGCTAAAGTGTTCCTGATGCTTTTATGCTCCTGGTGCTGGGGGGAAATGCTGGATTCAGGGGAGGAGTGGGGAGGGCATGTCCCAAGCTGGGGAATGTTAAGAAAATGTCAGTGTGAGCCATGATATTTCACTCAAACCTTGAAAAAAAAAGAAAGACCTGAGCATCCTGATGGCTCAGGATGTCTTTCAGCTGCATGGAATGACACAATGTACAAACATGAGAGTGGCCTGGGGCAGAAATACTTGACAGCAGTTTAATTTTCAGTCTGTTGATGTGAAGTCCTTTTTGGGCAGAGAGGCAGCAGTGTGATGCTCTGGCCCTGCTTGAACCCCGTGGTTGTTTCTGTGCCCCTGTAGGGAGGCTCTGGGGTCTGAGCTGATTTTCTTTGGCTGCCCCAGCACTGCCCTGTGTCTGGTTTGCAGCCACCAGGCTGTGGCAGGGGCCAGCTTGCCCCTGGAGTTGCAGTGTCATTTATTTGGGGTTCTCTGGTGCTCCAGCCCAATTTCCTGCTGGGATAAGGTGAGTGCCAATGGGTGTGTGTGGCCATGGACCTCCCCAGGGCAGGCACAGGGAGTGAAACGAAACCAGACTGGGGCATGTGATGCTGAAATGGAGCAGTGTTCAGCTCTGTTTGGGATGGGCTCCTGGGGCTGGGGAACAGGGTGCCCATGTGGGTGATGGTTGTGGGGAGGTCCTGGCACCCCCAGGTGCTGCAGACCCCACCAGAGCAGGTCCTGGGAGGTGACACCAAAGCTCTCATGTACCTAACTCAGAAGATACTGGCAGGGTATCTGCCTTCTGCCTAAAGGAGCAGTGATCTCTGCAAAACATTGAGAGGTTTTGGTTTGTTTGTTTGTTTTTTTATTAGGCATGAAGAAATATCTGATATTTATATTTTGTTTTATTTGCCTGGTTTTGCATAAAACCCCAAACCTGGGCTCAGACTGTAATGCCCAATGTCCCCTAATGTTCTCTTGCACTAAGGACTATGAAGAAATGTGGGGATTCTCAGAAGGATGGGATTGCTGCCCTGCTGTTCCCCCATCTCTAGGCTCAGGCTCAATCCCAGAACTCTCACGTTTCCTGAGAGCTGAAGGCATCCAGAAATCCTGGGCTTTTGGGTCAGCACAGAGCTGGGCTTGAGCTGTGAGATGTCTGCAGATGGAGAGCAGTGAAATGAGGGGGTTCCCAGCAATATCCCCTGGGCAATATCAACTGATGGAAATCACTGCAGGTACCTCCCAGCCCTCTGTAGTTTGGTGTCTGAAAGAGGGGACTGAGGGTGCTGTAAATCAGGGTGGGAATTTCACAGGGTGCTTCCTGAGCAGGGCTGGTGCAGGACAGAGCTGTCAGCTCCTCATTTAACTGCCATTAAAAATAAGTGCTGGCTGGAGCCAGTGGTATGTGAAGTGTGAGACCTTGTCATTAAGATTGAACTGGAACCTTGATGCATTACACAAATTAATTGAGCTGAGAGCCCTCAAAGGAAACAAAGACATAATTAACAACTTCTGTATAGGTTCTAATAGCTTAAAAAAAAAAAAGAAAAGGAAAATGTGACTTCTTTTTTTTCCTTTCCTTTTTTTTTTTTTTCTTCTGAAAGCACAGCAGGGGCTGGCAGCATCACTCTCCAAAGTTTCCTTGCTGTCCTTGCTCTCTGCCTTGCTGGGACAGGCAAGGCTGGGTGCTGGCTGGATGAAAAGCAAAACATTTGACTTTCAGCTGCTGCTTTGGGCTGGATTTCATTCCCTGCTGATGCTTCCTTCCCAAGCTGCTGCTGGCTCTGTGGAGCATTGGTATCTGGGGAGGTTTCTGCTCCACCTGGAGCCCCAGAGCCTTCAAGTTCATTACAGCATCTTCATTCATTTTAACAACCTCAGGTGTATTTAAATTCCCAAACTCCCCAAAAGATTGATGGGAATCACCTCCTGAGAGCCTCCCAGCACGGCTGGGATCTCACCCAAGTTGGCTTTTGCTTGGCAAAATCCCTTTCTCTTGATGACTGAGGTGGCAAAGCAAACAACCTTGACCTCAGTATTTCCCAAGGTGATGCTGAAGTCCAGGGCCAGGGCTGCATCCTGGGCCTGAGCCTGGCTCATCACTGCTTTCCTCATTTATTTACTCTGCAAACTCCAAGTTCAAATGCTGGTTTGCCTGTGAGGACACTGGGCAACAGCAGGTGTAGGAAAGAAATAATGAATCTGGAGGAAGCCAAGGAGGTACAGAATAATTCTGAAGATCTAATTATTCCAGGGAATGAAAAACCAGGCTGCTTGAACTTGCCTTCTCAGGGTTATATTAATATGAAGCATTTAATCATTAGGGAGAGGAAATTAGTTCACCAAGATCGATCTCTAAGCTGAACTGGAAAGTTGGACAAAATAATCATTTCATAAACTTCCTTAGAAAAATAGTTTTCCTGAGCAATTGTGCTGAAGGACATCAGGAGGTGACCTCGTGGGGCTCCCAGAGCCACCTGGGTGCAGCTGGGGAGAAAGGGCCAAACCTTGCTGGGGGTTGGGACTGGGAGGGGAAAGTTTTGTCCCAGTGCACAAGTGGATGCAAAAGGGGGGACCTGGAGCTCATGGGAAGGTCACTGAGATCTTCAATTTTCCTGTCCTATTTTTATTTTTATTTTTATTTTTATTGTTAATGGAATGTTTTGGTTTGTGAATACTTAAGGAAAATGACTTTTTTTTTTTTCCTCCCAATTCTCTGTGATTTTTAGCAGCTCATCTTCAGTTTTCAGTCCTGGGTGTAGACAGGTGAAACTGCCAGAGTTTGTCTGAAGGGTGGGGAAAAAACCTCAGACTGATAAATGAGGAAATTATTATTGTTTAATCCCAGTTTATCACCAAGGCTTATTCTTACCCGGGGGATTTAGGGATAGATGGTCAGACTCTGCTTTCACACACCTGCAGTTTACAGAACACTGGGCTGAGCACAGCAGGGTTTTGCCTTTTCCTGGTTTTAGCACCTGAATGAGGGGCAGCATTTCCTGCCAGACCTGGTGGGAGTGCCCTGGGGTGCAGAGCCAAGGAAAGGGAGCAGAACTCAGGATTTATCCTCCCTGCCTGCCCCCTGGATCAGCTCCTCCAGTCTGAACTGGGAGCCAGCCAGTTTGGCAGCTGTTCACCAGAGGCACAGCCTGTTGCTTATCCAATTTATTGAAGTTAAATGGTTTCCAAATGGGGAGAAGACTTTCTGTTTGTCAGGAGAGCTTAGTACAAGGAAAAAGATGGATTTATAAGCTATTAGATGACTCCAGGAGAATCCAAACCAATGCCTGATAATCCTGGAGGCTGTGGTTATTCCTATGTTCTTTCTGGGGTGATGATCAGGTGCTCAATCTGTAGCTTCAACACATCTGTATAAATACAGATGTACCCCATAAGTATTCCCTGAAATAACTGTCTTGCCAGAATTAGCAATCCAGGGAATAATGGTGTATTTTCTGGCTTGGAAGGACCCAGTGCTGTGCCTGGAGGAGTCAGCCCCAGGCAGGTTTCTGGGGGCTGTACTTGTGGGTGAGCTCTCAGGAGGAAACAAAACCTGTCTGTAGCTACTGCCAGATGACTCAGGGTGATGAGAGCATTAGCAGTAAACAGTTTTAATTTATACAGGTGACATTTAAAATGCAAATCAGACCTTAAGATGATTGCTGGAAATAAGGGAGGCTCTGTTGGTTTAGGGAATGTTTCCAGTTTCTATGGAAATTATTTATCCTGCAGGGAGATGAATGGAGAAGCTTGGTGTCTGAGGATGCTTGGCTGGAGCTGCTCCTCGCTGGACTCACCAGATTTGTTTAAACTGACCAGGTGGGGGGACAGGAGCTTGTGGGCAGGGTAATGTGCTGGGAATAAAGCTCTCAAAGCTGTGGGAAAAGACAATTATTATTTTATATTTTTTTTAGTTTTTTTCTCTTGGCACAGTAAATGCAGGTGGAGCCCCGTGGGGTGGTGTTGCTGCAGAGCTCTGTGCCCCACTCTGCCCCTGGAGCTGCACAGCTGCTCCCACAGTTAGGGAGTATTTTTAATTTTCAGATTGAAACTACATTTTATTGACAGGTTGTGTTGTGGTGAGCTACCCAGCAGGTCCACTGCTTGCTTTCTCAGGGTCAGCTGAAGGAAAATACACTTCTGGGGGGCTTTGCATGCAGTGGTAAGGAACGATGCTGCGGGAGCAGAACTAGGATCTGGCGACCTTGGGTTTGTGTCTCCTGCTGCCTGGGTCTGCAGATCAGCTCCTGGGCTGCTGGTTCCTCACCCTGGGATGTGGTTTATGTGGTTTATGTTGTTGGGTGTGCTGTGGAGTGCTCTGCACTGCCCTCCTGCAGAGCAATTAATGCCTCCTGGCTGTAGGTGAGTGATCCCAGAGCATCCCCTGGGGACCTCAGCCCCTTTATCTGATTTCTGATGGATTTCTCCACTCTTTACAACCACCAATCTTGTTTTCTTCTTTGATTTCCTCTTGCTCTACTGGAGCTGAACTTCGAGCTAGAGACTTTGGGGATCTTTTGAGGGTAATTGTCTGAGTGCTTTCTTATTTTTCCTCCTGTGAACCTTTTAATTTACTTGAAAACCATCCTCCTTTGTACCTTGCTTCCAGGATTATTATTCCAGGTTTCAGCACACCATGCTGCTCACCCAGCCAGCTCCCAGATACAATCTGACTGTTTCCATCTCAATGCTTTCTCATTAGCTGGTGTGGGTGGGAATGTGTAGCACACAGGGCCACGTGTGCTCCCACCACTCAGGGTAAAAAGAGGTATTTTTGGGGCTTGAGAGAAGGAATAAAAACACAGTTCTGGGTAGGAAAATGGATTTTGGAAATTTTTGCCTGTGGCTCTGTGAAGGTGTGAGGGGCAGGCAGGGAGTGTGCAGGGGATGAGTGGTGAGCAGGAGGCAGGGATCAGTGCTGCTCCCCACCAGCCTGAGCCTGGGAGCTGGCACATTGCTGGAGGCTGCTAATATATTATTCATTTTAATGTTATCTCTTTGTTCTTCAGATTGCCTCTGCCAAGAATCCAGCCACATGCTGCTACGTCTCCTCTATCTTTAATTGTGCCTTCTTATAAAGTTTAAATACATTTTCCTGTCTGGGTTAATAACTTGCAGTTGCACTTCACATTAATGGTTTTATTAACTGATCAGTTGTTTTTGCAGCTTGGAGAACTCTTTACACTAAAACCCACACTAAAATCCACCTGAGAGCTGTGAAATGGAAGCTCTTCACCTCTGCTGATGTTTGTAACAGGTCTCCATCCTTAACCACCTGTAAATGCTGGATAAAAAGCAGTGTAATAACCAGACCCCTGGCTTTATCCACAGCAACCCCTGATGAAGGTGAGGATGACTGTGGGAGGTGCTCCTGCCTTTTCCTGCCACTTGGTGTGGCTGCTGTCCCTGTCACCCATGGGGAATGAGCTGGTGGCTGCAGAGGGGCACCCCAGGCAAGTCTTGTCTGTGCTTGGATGCCAGAGGTGAGGTAGGACTGCTCAGGGCTTCCTTCCAGCTGGGATTCCTAGAGGAATCTTGTGCTGAGCTCTTGCAGGAGCTGTTGGGCAGAAGCAGCCTCTTGGCAAAGGGACATTGATGGCTGAGGTGCTGCTGGCTGGGAATTGGGGAGGGGTTAAGGATATAAATGTTTCTGTCCTAGGAGGAAAAAGGATGCTGGCTCTCTCTGCTAAGAAATGGCTTCAGTCTGACATCCCCTTTGGGGCCCAGAGATGCCACCACCAGGATCAGGTAAGGATGCTGCTCCATACCCTGGAATGAAAGGGAATTCTCCATGAACTCAACTGGAACCAGATCTGAAAGATTTTCTAGTTGTCCCAAGCTCTGCAGGAGCTCCTGGCTCTCTGAAGCCAAAGCAGCACCTGTAGCATTCTGGGGCTGGGGTTTAATTTTTGGGAAAAGCAAATCTGTGGAAGGGGTGGAGTGTGCAGGATGTGCTGTGGGGTGATGGGGATCCCGTTCCCATTTCCTCCCAGGACAAAGAGCTCCAGGACTTGGTGTCACCCAGGGGGTGGGTTCCTATTTTAGAGCCTGGTCTCCAGTGGTGACCTGCAAACCCTTGATCCCATGCAATGCAGGTGTCCCTGGCTGGGATGTGGTGGCTGTGGCACAAGTGAGTGAGCAGGGACATCAGAGTGTGTGCTGCAGGCTGGGGAGCAGGGAGGAGGGGCAGGGATGTGGCCTCCTGAACCCCAGCCAGAGGTTAACCCTGATTCCTACAGGAGCTGCCAGGGGCTGCTGAGCCCCCACTTCACACAGCAGCTGCCAACAGAGTGCAGAAGTAATTTAATTCAGGCATCACAATTAAGGAAACAATTATCTCTCATGTCTTGGGCTGATCTCCAGGTCATCCTAGTGTTATCCTTTTTGATCTCGTTATGAATTTAAAATATGCAATAAATTGGCTCTTGATCCTGTGGAAAAGGTCAAGCTTGCTTTCTGCAGGAGCCAGGGCTGTGTTTAATGGGGAGAGCTCAGGGATGAGGGCAACATTTGGTAATGAGGAAGAGAAGGAGTGCCATCCCACCTTCTGGAGCCCATAGTGCAGGACTCCAGCATCCCTTCCATGGGCAAATCCCTCCTGGAGAGGCTTTCCCAAAGGGGGGAATCCTGACCAAGGCAGCAATGAAGTGTTAGCATTTCTTCACAGCTTGCACCATCCAGTGATGGAGGGAGCCCAACTTTGTGGAAGGAGCCCTGGGGTGACTTCAGACACGGGGAATTCAGGGTTTCATTTCCTCAGATGTTGCTGAAAACCTGAGAAAGTAGCTTAACAAGTCAGCTTGTGGTTAGCAGGTCAGGTTGTGGTTAGCAGGTCAGCTTGTGGGTAACAATAACCTTGTGGAGTAAGATTAATTGCATTAAGCTGAGCTCTGCTGGCAGACCCCTGCTCAGTTCTGCTTTATGGAGCTTTTTTGCTCTTTTTTTGACAACTGCTCCATGTTCATCTACAACTGGCCTATTTCCTCAGATCTGTAATTACAGCAAAACTGCCCAGTGCTATCCTGGGCAGGGTGTTGGTGATGTTCCTGCTGATCCCTAGGACCAGGACTGGCAGATTCCAGCTTTTTCTGGGATGTTTTGGTGTGGTGGCTCTGGGTGCATCACATCTAAGTGCTGCTTGTTCTCTGCAACTTTTCAAGCCCAAACCACTGCAGCAGCTGGAGGTGGTTCCCCAGGGAGCTGGTGGAGTTGTGTGGACATCGTGGGCTTGGTAATTTTTTGCTTTTTTTTTTTTTTTTCTGAGAGAATGAGAGGGAGGAGTGTGGTACAAATCCATCCTCAGCCAAAGCTCTGGGAGTTTGATAAAACTGGTGATTGACCCTTCCTCTGTCTGCCAAGCCAATAGCATTTTATGAAGGAAAAGTTACCCAAATGAAGGCTGCTCTATCCCTGGTTTATTCCTGCAAATGGAATTAGTTAAATAATAAACCCCCCAGATCCAGGTTTTAATATAAACATAGAAATCCTTTGAAGTGTAAAAGGTGCTGCTAAAGTGCTGCATTTGTGTAACTTGGGTAAACTTCAATTTAAAAGAAAGAAGACAAGAATGTTTATCTTTTACTGGCTATTATATTCACTTCTAGTTTTTTAATGCTTTCCAGAATGTTAAAAAATAAATAATAAATTTGCACTTACTGCAGTATTCTCTATTGAAACATTTTAATACACATTGCCTGGTGGTGCCAAGCACAGATAATGATGTAGTCCTACCTTTCCTGCAGGAAAGGATCATTTGGGTCCACGTTTCAGCAAGCACTGAGCATACAAACCCTGGCTGGGGTACGAGGAGCTGGCAGCATCCCTGCCCTCCTGGAGCCCCTCCTGGTGATGCTGTAAAACTGGGGATGGTTTTGTGGAACAACCTCCTCAGGCTCTGGTGAGTGGTTCCTGGGTCCTCTCTGGCTGAGAGCAGGGGATGGATCAGCAGTGCTGCTGGCACAGCTGCTTCAGGAATTGTTTTGAAACCTAATAACAAAGAAGCTTATTCAGGAGACGTTTCACAAAGCTGAAAGTGAAGGGCTGGGTGTGCATTTTCCTACAGCAAGCAAACCTTAGAAAAACACCCTGCAGAGACACTGGGATTTTTATTTTTTAGGTTGGTTTCTTTGTTTGTTTGTTTAAGATCTAGGATGCAAAGGTGAAAGGCTTTCAACCTCCTTGTATTTATCTGGAGAAATATTCTATGGGAGAAATGAAACAGAGCAGATTCCTAGACTCATTTAGCACCTCTAAACTGATAACTGCATTTATTCAGGGTGTGCAAAACCTGCACATCTTCCTGCTGAGGGTTTCTCCTTCAGCTCCATAATGATGTCAGGCTGCTCATCCCACCCTGCCCTGACAATCTTTGTATTTCCCCTTGTAGTTTCAGGCTCGTTGGAGGATTTTTTTTCTTTTTTTTCTTTTTTTTGAAGCTCTGGGTTGGCTGGGAACTGGGCTGAGGAAACCAGCCAGAGCCTGGGTGGCTTTGAGATGGGGAGGAATGGTCTGCATGCCCTGTACCCCCCAGCCCCTGGAACCCTGGGGTGCTGGTGGCCCCCTGGCAGGGCTCAGCCCCAGGAGGGGTCTGGGGGTTCCCTGGCAGCCCTGGGTTGTGTTCCTGCCATGGAAATGAGCAAGCAGCTGGTGGTTACTGCTCCAAAACAGAGGAGAACAAACCTTTGCTTTCTTATAGCTCCAAGGGGCTTTCCAAGGGAAGGTATTGTTTGTGCTAACACAGTAAAACATAGTTATGATTCTAATAATTAACAATTATTTAGTTCTATTTTATGTTGGTGCATCAAAGCACTCTTTTAAAAGCTGGTTTTGTTTGACACCTGGGAATGCAAACCTATTCAATTTCTAGAGAATGGCTTTCTCCTCATTTTGAGCAAAATGAATTTATTTTTTTTCCCCTGCTTTTGTTGCCCCCTTCTCTCTTTCCAGCCCCCCTGGCTCCAGCCCCCCAGCCCAGCAGGTTAGTTTCTCTGGTGAATTTAGTGCTGTGTTTGTGCTGTAAATGCCACCACTTTCATTTCCTTCCCTCTCCGGTGGAAAAAATAAAAGAGTCAGCAATAAGGAAGGCAAAAAGCACTCTGAAGTTTGGCCATAAACCCCCTGTTCTTCTTTATAGCCCTGGCCCTGCTCTGAAATGCCACGGGAAAATGAGAGGGAAAGCGAGTCACAAATATCCCATCCCTCTGGCAGGGGAGAACTTCCCTAGCAAGGAGGTCTGTGGCTGCCCACCCCCTGGAGCTGCCAAGGATGGTTTTTTTCAGGGATTTGGCTGTCTGACCCCCCTGTCCCCCCCAGTACAGCCAGGGGCTCCCCTGCTCCTTTTTGCTGTTTCCTGACATGGTTTTTGTGTCGCGCTTGCTGCAAGTGAGAGCTGCTGGGTTGGGGTTTTTAATAGGTTTGTGCTGCTCCTTAGTTTCTAGCCCATTAAATGTGATTTAAGTCCCACCTTGGTCCCACAGGACTGAATAAAATAGAGAGAGGTTGCCCGAGAAGACTGGAGGAGCTCTGGGTAGCAGCTGGGAGAGCTCTGGGTAAGTTCTCTGCTCTTCTCAGGATGCTCGGGGACACCAAGAAACAAATGTCCCATCTGGTTTGTAAAAATGCAAATGAATAACTCCTGGTTATCTGTTGTTAGGTGTTATCTGTTGGGTCTGAGCAGCTCTCTTTGCCCAGGTCTGTTGGTGTTGGCTGTGGTTGTGGTCACCTCCATAAACCCCATGCTGGTTCCCTCCCCAGTTCCTTCCCATCCCTCCAAGCTGCAGCTCTCCCCCCATCACCCCTGGATTTGTCCTGGGGGTGTTTCTGGAGGTCACCCCCAGTTATTGCCATCTGGATTTGGGTGACAAGCTGGTGAAGCTCTCATCCTGTCCCCAGTACCAACACAATTCTTAATGCCCCAATTGGAGCTCTTCTTGCCCCATGTGGAGCATGTCCTGCCCTGCTGGGCACTAATGAAGATTACCTGAGTAGCAATTAGATAATACACCACTGATGGGCTTCTATTTAGTAAGGACTTCAGCTGCTTTATTACCATTAATGAGGAGTGGTACTTTTTTGCCCTTTTTTTACAAAGGTCATGCTCAAATCATTGCCTTATCAGACTTAATTACAAGTTAATTCATTGCTTTCCTGCTTTGCAGAAGTTTAGGAAAACACATTTTGTACATCACACATCTCTGGGATTGCTCTTTATGCTATAATTGTATCATCGTTATAGCTGGCCAGGGAGGAGAGGGAGGGGGATTATTGATGAGTTGTTTCTCAGTGCCTTGTCAGCCAAATCCATTAATGATGCTGTTGCACTTTGTAGGATGCCATCTCTGTCCCCAGCTGTATGTCATGTCTTTGCTTCTAGAAAAATACAAATAACAACAATAACATCAACAATAACAACAAATATAACCATAATAATAATATAATAAGAAGGAGAAGAAGAAATAAAGCAGGTAGCAGTACAGGAGATGCTGCTCACTGGTCCTGCAGCACTGGACACATCCCTTGGTGTTCTCTGCTTTGCAGAAAGGTGGCTCTGCCCTTTCTTGGTTGTGGTCAACTAAATCAGTTCAGTTCAGTTTTGCTGTAGGAGGTGCCTGCAGCATCCTGCACCTTTTTCACACTTTCTTGTCCCTTCTGGCTCAGAGCAGGTGGCCCGTGCTGGAATAGCTCAAGCCCAACTCCTCTCCAGCAGTAGTGGAGCCCATTGATAACATTCCTTAATGTTCAGTTGAGCCCTTGTGTCATAAAACCCAATTCCCTCCCAGAGCAGCAGTGCCAGGCTGGGAGCAGTAACTCAATATTCAGTAGCTGCAAACCCAAAAGGCTCCTCACAGCAAATGAGTGGGGACCACGGGCAGCTGTGCAGGACCCTGCTCTGATGGGAACAGCTTCTCCCCAGCCTGGAGGAGATGTCAGGTAGGCAGGAGGACAGAAAGCCAAAGCCAACAGAGACAACCAGCTCTTTGCTGCTTTTATCTTTTCTTTTTTTTTTTTTTTCCCCCTCCCTGTTTTAGCAAGAGGTCCCCTGCTTCTTGTAAATATTCCCAGGAGACAGGAGGAGTGCTGCAGCCAGATAAGTCAGCGTGAGCAGAATCCCATCTTGCAGGGGGGGTTGGAAGGCTGTAGCTCAGTATAATTATCCAGAGGACCCTGCCAAACTGTTTCAAAACCCTGTGAGCCACCCCAAAAGCCTGGAATGGCAGAGAGGATTGCTGGAAAGGATATGTGCAGAGAGAGACAATCTGCTTGGGTAATAAATAGCTCTGCCTTTGCTCCAGGTTCCTCAGGGCTCCTGCTGGGCTGAGGTCCTTCCTTGGACCTTCAAGGCCAGGTTGGATGGGGCTTGGAGCATCCTGGCCTAGTGGAAGGTGTCCCTGCAAAAGGCAGGGGACTGGAATGAGATGATCCTTCAGCCCCACAGCATCTGGGCTTGGTTTTCTGGCATGGGAGGGAAGTCAAAAAAAAAAAAAGAAAAAAGAAAAAAAAATAGCAGTGAAGTCAAAACCTGAAGGGTGATAGGTGATAAGAGGCTGTACCAGGAGTGACTTGTTTCCACAAATGGATGCCTGGATTTTCGAAAAGGAATTTTATGGCCTTTATAGATCTTATTTAAAAGGAAGTTTTGAAAATGCTTTCAAGTAGTTACTGAGAGCCATTTACTGAGCATCATGTTAGGAGGTGAAGAAGTGGTAAGAGAGCTGCTCAGGAGTTTTACTGTGCTCTAGGGAGGGCATGGGGAAGAGATGACAAAGGAAGCTTATCCTGTTGCCTGATGTGGAAATCACAAAACAGAATAGTGCTAACAAAAACAAAGGAAAAGCTTCTTCTCTTCTTCTCTTCTCTTCTCTTCTCTTCTCTTCTCTTCTCTTCTCTTCTCTTCTCTTCTCTTCTCTTCTCTTCTCTTCTCTTCTCTTCTCTTTTCTCTTCTCTTCTCTTCTCTTCTCTTCTCTTCTCTTCTCTTCTCTTCTCTTCTCTTCTCTTCTCTTCTCTTCTCTTCTCTTCTCTTCTCTTTTCTCTCTCCTCTCTCCTCTCTTCCTCTTTTTCTTTGGGAGGAGGGTTATTGCAAGAGGGATTGATTTATTTGGTAGCTGGATTATCTGGGAGTTATTGCAGTCCTTGGCTATAAGTGGGCAAAGCCCCAAGTGCTCTTTTGTTTATTTAAGACCCTGTGTTATTCCTAAGCAGCAGAGAGGACTGTGCAGGGGAAAACCCAACATTATTAACCAGAGGTTGAGGAGAATTGGTAATATTTATGAACCTACTTCCCCCCTCCTGCTGATAGAATATTTTAGAACCTGTTTGGTGTTAGTGGCTCGTTTGCAGAGCACTTCTCCCCAGCCATACCAGGAATGGGTTTGGGTTGGTTGTCCCTGGCCATGCTCTGCAGGGACAGCTCTGCTCCTGCCAGGGCACAGAGACCCAAAGGGGCCTGAATGTCCCAGAAAGTCTGCAGCTAGAAACACCATTCCTGCTGGGCTTCCTCACCAAAACACCATCAGGAGCAAAGCCCCAGGTACAAAGCCCTTGGTAGTTTGTATTCTGCAGGTTGGCAGCTCAGGCTGGAGCTCAGTGTGACACAGACAAGGACTGAGATGCAGTCTGGAGCAGATGACTTTTGAAAATAACTCAATTGTTAAGATCAAAACATTTTTGCTTCGTCCTTAGGAATCTCATTTTTCCTGTAGCTAATGACGTTTGCAGTGCAGAGCTTTGCTGGATAAATTTTAATTAGAAGCTAGGACAGGGATTCAAGTTCCAATGCTATTGAATGTTTATGCTCATCCATTTTCTTGAGTCTTTCTGGAGATAATGAGTCCTGCCTCCTTTCCTCTGTGTCAAATTCGAGTTTGACCTCTTTGCTTGTAAATAGATTAGAAAAATTAATCCCAGGCTATAATAAGGTCTTTCATTATGCTAGGGGGAAGGTTATTTACACTCATAGAGCTTGTTCCAACCTAATAGGTGTGAAAGGAAGGAACACTTAAGCTCTCTGCTGCTGACAAGAACATTGTGTCCGAAACAGAAAAGTCATGGGGGGTTCAGTTTCCTGATGTTATTTAAGGGATTTATCAGCCCCACAAGCATGAACTGGGTGAGCTGTCTGTGAAGAGAAGGAAAGGGGTTTGCAGTGGCAGAGCTCTAATGCAATCACAGCTACACATGATCCTGCGTGGGGAAAAAGGGGAGGACTGGGAGAGGAGTTTCCTTCCCAGCCCCTTCCTGGCAGCTCCTGCAAAGCAGCTGGATGATGCCCTTGTGCAGTGGTGCTGCTCCATCCCACTGATACCAAGTTATTTCCTTGATAGAGCAATGGTCTGACAGGCACTTTCATCTTTGGTTGCTATTAAAATTAAGAGGTACCAGTGCTCAGGTGAAGAATAGTGATAATAATTTATTTCCTCCTGTATCACCTGGGGATTTGTTCCAATACTGTCAAGATCCATGTGAGCTGAAGGGAAGATCTGGCTTAATTCCTCAGGTTTTGTTAATCTTCAGTTGCTTTACAATCTGTGAGTAGCTCCTTGCAAGCCTGGAGTCCCTCTGGGGAGGGGGAAGGTTTTGGGAACAAAACCAAGAGGCAAGAACAGCCCACCCAGAAAGTCTCAGAGTGGGAACAGTGTTTTGTGAGGGGGGGGAAAGGCATGGAAGTCTTTTTGGGAAAATAGTGGGCAGTGAATGTGGAGCACCAGCATTTTGTCTCTGGTTTCCTCAGTTCAAACCTGGCTTCAGAGCCCAAATGGCCCCTGACCTCACCTCAACAAAGAACAGGTCAAAAAATCGATGGGCCCAGGTAGGCAGCCAGGGCAGGGTGAAGCAAGAGTGGGATGTGCAGAAGAACTTATGGCAGAGGTGAGAGAGGTACCCAAAGCCTGGCTAACCCTTGCTGGCTTTGCACATTGCAATATTTCCACCAGCACTTCTTGTTTCTGTCATAAAGGTTCTTTAAAAAAAAAAAAAAAAGAAAAAAAAAAAAATACTGGTCCCTCACTGTCCCCTAGGAAGGAAACAGAAGGGCTTTTAACATAAACCTGATGTAAATAATGATGTGCTCAAAGTCTGCTCTCAGCTAAAGCCACCAGGGCCTCCCCAGATCACCCATTTAGCACCTTTTGTTGGGAGCTGGCAGGAGGAGGCTGCAAAATGCCTTTGCAAAATGTGAAGTCTCAGTCTGGGTGTGTTCCAACCGAGCAGGAAGCTGGGAACTGCTGCTTTCCTAATTAGCCTGCTGTACTTTGCTATGGCTTAATCAAGTGACTGAATGCCTGGGGAGAGGCAAAAATCAAGCTCCACTTTCCTGCGGATAAGAAAAGGCATTTTCTTCTTAAGTTATTTGTGTAGGAGCTGCTTTTAATTATAACGAGTAAACTGAGGGTGCTCATATTAATATAATTGATGTTACCAAATGGAATTTGTAGCTACTGAAGCAGTAATAAAAAGCAGCTCCTAACACCCATTAAATGGTTTGCTGACATCCTGCGGGCAGCTCCACGTCCTGAGTAACTGAGGTGTGGGCAGGTGAGCCTCAGGGTGGAATGAAACTGGTGCAAATCAGTGCTGCCAGCTCAGGCCAGATGCTGCTCAACTGCTGCCATCAACCTTTCTTCCAAATGTTTTGGTTCACAGCTGTGCTCAGGTTATTCCTCTCTTTGCTTTATGGAAAAATAAAGCAAACTGGAGCAGATTTTCTTGCCCCAGGGGTGGCTGAGCCCAAGCTGGAGCTCACCTGGACTCAGAGTCCTGCCCGCAGCCCAGGGCAGGGTTGTGTTTATATTGCTCTCCATTAGGAAATGTCTCTCCTGGCAGGGTGTGCATTGAATTCAAAATCTTTCTGGATACAGCCCAGAAGCTCCAACTTCAAAGCTTGCTCCTGGTTTTGGCAGATCTCTTCTCACTGCTTGCCTGGGAGGTTGCTTGGAAATGATGCAGGGAGAGGGGCAGAGAGGAATCAATTCCAGAGTCCTCATGAGCGTGGCCCTGAGTGGGTGGGAGCTGGGAATCCCTCGGGATGGTGGGGAGGAGAGGCAGAGCTTCCCCAGCATCTCCCAGCACCAGCCAAACCCCCAGGGGTGGCCCAAGTCCTGCTGCCTCCTCCCAGCCTTTCCAGCTCCAGCCCACGTAGCCAGCTCGTGGTTTGTGTCTGCTTTCCATGCCTGCTGCTCTTGCTGGTGTGGGAAGGCTGGTTGGGTAGGAAGGGGACAAAATGCCACCTTCAGCCCTGTGCCAGAAGAGGGTCCTGGGGTCTCAGCCATGATGTGCTTAAGAGCATCAAAAGGCCTCTTTTGCCTTAAAACTTTGTCACTTTTCAGAGCCTTCTGTCCCTATGTCTGTGGGATTCTCTTCATATCATGATGCACTGAAATGGAAGGGAATTTGACATCAGACAAGGAATTTTCCTGTGTCTGGGAAAGCTCAGTCTCTCAGTACGCACAGCCATTCTCCAGCTAGAAACCTCTGGCTGCTGGCTCTGGGGCCAGAAATGTGAATTTTGGACTACTTTTAAATCGTGAGGAAGCATCTGGTGTGTGGCACAAAGCAGCAAAGAGAAAGTGTTGCTGGAGCTGTGGAGGATCAGCTGCCAGGAGCTGGGTCCTGCTGCACCCAGTGGTGTTTCTGGGGATGGTTCAGGCTCTTCTCCTGGTGCTGGGCTGAGGTCTGTTGGTTCGTTGGGTACAAATGGAAGGCTGCATGGGGCTTGGGGAGAGCTCAGGGATTAACTCTGGGTTAAATGTGGAAGTTGATTCTTCTCCCCTCTCCTGGGGATCTCTCCTTAGCCTGGGAAGCTCTGCAGAAAAACAGCTCCAGGTTTGGGTGTTGGGGAATTTGTCTTCAGCTTGAACAGGGATGGTGGGATTAGGGGGTGCTGGCAGCACAAGTGGTTCAGATGCTTCCTTTTGTCCTTTTCAACTGACTGTAACAGCAGCCAGTGGACAGAAGCTGTGTTGTTTGGGATACTTTCAAGGTTGCCCCATTTTTAAAAGCCTCATTATTGCTGTGCAGAGCAGCACTGAGTTTGGGCACTGTGACATTCTGCTCACCCCTGAGTAATTGCCCAATATCTCCCAGAGTAAAACAGCATCCCAGACCTGTCCTTTTTCAGGATTTTTGTCCAGCCCAGCTTGTGCCATCTCCCTGGGGAAGGGAAATACTGTGAAGGATGTCCTTAGGTCAGCAAAAGGATGGTGAGCAGCTAATGCATTCCAACCTTTTCTGTCCCTGGGTTTTACAGCTCGGTGGGATGTATGGATCCTGAGCTGGGGCACTGGTGGCTCTGGCTGCCTCTCCCTCCATCCCACACCTCTCCCTCTATCCCACATCTTTCCCTCCATCCCACATCTCTCCCTCTTTCTCTCTATCCCTCTATCTCTATCTCTGCCCCATCTCTCTATTCCACACCTCTCCCTCCATCCCATACCTCTCCCTCCATCCCACACCTCTCCCTTGCTGCTCTGCTTTCTCTCCTTATGGTGAGGACAGTCAGGAACTGGTAACTGGGAGTACAACTGAACTTCAGTACCACCAAAACTGTGGGTTGCTGCTTCTTTTTAACAGAGGCAAATGTTTCTGTGTACTGGCACCCAGTACAATTGTGTCCTGTCAGTATTTAATTTGGTTTCCATAGGAGTGGATTCTGTGATTTCACTGGGAACTTGTGCACCTGATAAACACTGGGAAACAGTTTTCATGCAGCAGGGTGGGAAAAATGGAAGGTCACCAGCAGATTTCAGACCCTAACACACAGTCAGACAGTCCTGTGAGCTGATTTCAGAACATGAACTTCAGTGGAGGTACAGGGGATGACAGTGTTATAGATTATAATCCAGGATGTTTCAGAGTTTGGCCAGAAGGTTTGGTGTGCAGCCTGAACCATCCCTTGCATTAACACCCTGCAAATCTTAACATCAGGCAGGGCTCTGACTCCTTGAGCTTCCTGCAGGAGTTCCTGCCAGCCCCTGCCCTCCACAGCCAGGGATAAGAAATGATCCAGCAAATAATCCCTGCTGCTTTGTGAATAGTTCTCTGTTATACCAAAGTTATAAGGATATTTATTCACCCCTGGCTACTTGTGCTGTCCCATATGAAGTCCACCCTGGGGGACTATTCCCTCACAAAAGGTTTTGATAAAAAATTGAAATGCCCTTTTGTAGCCTTGCAAGTCATTAGGGTGTGATTTTATACCTAACTCCATCTATTAATCAAAAAGGTCAGTACAATAAACAGGTTTTATCTTTTCAGGCAGAAACCTCCTCTCCCCAGGGTCCCAGGAGCTGGCTGTAAGAAGCTGCAGGCAAAGCAGAGGATCCCAAGGTCTGGTTTGGTCAGGGACAGGGATGGACAGGGATGGACAGGGAGGGCTGTGCTGGCAGGACCCTGATACACCAGGTAACTTCTGCCTTTGTCCTTTGTGTCCTTCCTGTTTTGCTGCTCTGCAGTGACCCCTCCTCCTGTTCCTGGGAGGCTCTGGCAGGGTAGCCACACAGAATATAAATCCACTTCTCCTGCCCTAATGGGGTGTTTGAGCTGAGGGAAGAACAGCAGCTACTGCAAATGTCACCAGGAGAAAAAAAAAGCCACAAGTGGCATTTACCTTTCTGATTATTCCTCCTCATCCCCAGCACTGAGTGCACGTTTCCATTACAAGCTGTGACAGAGAAGTTAGATTTGCACTACAAATTCATCTTTAAATTCACTCATGTCCTCCCTGGGAGTCTCTGGGGATGGAGGGGATGGGGACACTCTCCCTGTGCTCTGTCACCCCTCCAGCACCATCTGTAGCCTCTCCCTGCTTTTCAAATGCTTCTTTAAACATCTCTTCTCTGCACCCCAAACCTTGAAGCACGTCAGGAGACATTCTATGAAATATGTTAAATTATATCTATAGTATATATAGCTAATATATCTATATAATATATCTATATAACTATAATCATATGTTAATTATAAATGAAAGAGATCTGCAAGCTGACCCTCTGATTGCCTTTCCCACTGTACTTCTGAGGGGATGAAACCCAGTGCCATCTGCAGGGCTGGCCTCCAACCTGGGGTAAATTATTCAGGGTGTAGAGATGAGGATAAGGACAGGGGTCTGGATGGGGACAGCACTGCTGGAGCTGCACTCTGGATATTCTGAAAATAACTTTCTGCCAGGAATGCTCAAACCCCAGCTCAGCGTGGTGGGAAGAGAAGAGGTGGTGGGTGTTTTGCTCTGTGATGTAGCCTGGAAGAACACTTTGATTGGGTGAATGAGGCTTCTCTGGCTTTTCAACTTGGCTGAAACAAAATTTCATGAAGGCAAAATCCACCTAAAACTCTCAAATAACAGGACACTTGGTGGGAGGTCACTGAGCTATGGAAATTATTGATTCGTTCTCCTCTCATTTCAGATGGGCAGATGTGTATGAATAGTTATCTACTTTGAGGGCTTTTTCTTAGGAGGGGAAAAGGTCTTCAGTCGGTGTTCTGGTTTCACAGCTCAGTCTTGGGAATCACCATAAAACACTAATTAAACCTGCTAGATTTCTGATCCCACCCTGCTACAAGAGAACCTCCTTCCCCCCCTATAAGGCTGCTTCTTTTTGCTGCACTGCTCCTGACCTTCAGCCTTGGAGATGCCCATGTAGTGATAGCTCCTTGTCTCTCTTCAAACTGAATTTTGAAGACTTAACTTCTGAACAACTGCCTCAGGATGCTCTGGCATGAGCAGCACCTCGGGGAAATGCCTCCTGCTCTTCACTATCTGGTTGCCTTTCATGCCAAAGCCATGGCCACGGTTGATGTGGGAAGGCCACCAGGTTTTTGCATCAAAGGCTGATCCAGCTGCCTTGAGATAAAAGGAAAGAGGCCTCTGCCTTTTCCTGGGACAGCTCATTTGTTGGTCCCTGTGGTTCCTGAGAAATGGTACAGGGAGTGCCCAAAGGGTTTCAGACCCAGCTGCACCTGTGGGAATGCAGAGAGCCCCTCGAATCACCCTGCTCAGGGTAGGGGTGTTAATAGGGTGGGTTTTGGGTTTGCTTCCCAAGGAGACAAATGGGCTCTTAACTATAGTGTTGGCATCTGGAATCAGGCAAACAGGGAATTGTCAGGGTAAGAAAGGAGGAGGTTAAGACCAGATCCTTTGGTTTTGGGCAGTATCACTTAGGGGATGCAGCATCTGTGCTGTTTAAAGTTGGGATGGAGTAGGAGAGAAGAGGAAGGGGAGATTGCCCTCGATTTGGAAAAATCCTAATGTACCAGCATGACCTGTTTTTATGGATGAGAACCCTCAGTCTATGAAGTTCTTGTTAAAAGACTTTATCTTGCTGACCAGATGGTGCAATTTGTCTGGCACTGACATTTGGGAATATCTGCTGAATTTTGCATAAGAACAACTGTTTTAATTATCCAGTGTCTTGCTGTGTTAATCTTATTTGTCTGCCCTGACCAGCTCTTTTCTTATTCCTGGCTATCATGTAACTGCATTGTCTGAGCTTTTATTCTGCCTTCTTCTCATCCCAACTTTTTTATTATCAACCCCTCGGATATTTCTTTGGGTTGAACTCCTGGGGAGGAGAAAAGATGTACTGTGGGAAAGAAATGGAATGTGCATTGGGGTATTTAAAAATCTCTCTTCCAAGTTAATTCATCAGATTAAATGCAAAATTCTCTTAGACTGAAGTAGTATAAAGACTGGGGCAAAGAATGAGCTGTGAAGCTTTGTTATACCACTGCAATGGGCACTGGGGTTGTAGCAGCAGTGTGACTGGGTTCCTTTTTTCCAGAAGGGTGGAAACGAGAGAATTCAGGTATTTGTAGAAATTTAAACAAGCAGCTCTGTAAGGCAGAAACCTGTTGACCTTCTTTCCATTACCTGAAAGCAAAGCCAACTGTGGAACTCTCCTGTGCTTTCCCACCCTGGGCAGTGTCGTGGTGCTGATGGGGATGGAGACAGGAGGGATGGAGGCAGGGATGCAGGCAGGAGGGATAGAGGCAGGGATGCAGACAAGAGGGATGGAGGCAGGTGGGATGGAGGCAGGAGGGATGCAGGCAGGATCGTTGGAGTTGTAAGGTGAGACCCTGGTGCCAAGTTACCCAGCACTGGGAGTGGGGACAGAGGTGTGCTTTGGTCACACCAGGAGCAGGCATCCCTCCACCCTCCTCCTCACCTGCCCCAGAGCTCCTCTGCCCATCCCAGTTCCCCCAGAAATAAAGGGAAAAAAAAAAAAAAGAAAAAAAGAAAAGCACAAGTGGATTGATGGGCAGTGGATATCCCGTGCTGTCCTCTGCTGACCCAGCTTGGTTTGGATCGTTCTCTGCAGTTCAGTTTAGGAAATTCAGGCTCAGGTTTGTGTGTGCAGAGGAAGCAGCTCATTACAGCTTAATTGCTGGTACTGCCTGGAGCAGTACATCTGTATGGATACAGAGCAGCACAGCCATGCAAGCCTAGGAGTCCCTGATTGTAATGATAAGGCTTGGGACTGAATAGTTAGCTCCATGGCAGCTGTGTGTGCCACTGGCAGTGCTCAGCCAGGGCTTGGGCACTGTATCTGGAGGGTGTAAAGGTGGTTTGTCCTTGCCTGCAGAGGTGTTGGGGTACCAGAGCACAGCAGCATCCCATGGAGAGATGCTGGGGTACCAGAGCACAGCAGCATCCCATGGAGATGCTGGGATACTGGAACACAGAATCATCCCACGGAGATGTGGTTCTTTGTAGTGACTTCTGCTGCTTTTCAAGACTGGGGCACTGGCCACAAACTCTGTCACTGCCTCAGCTTCATCCTGGCCAGGTTACAGGTTGCTCACTCAGGTTGGCAACTCACTGCTGTGCAAAGGCTATTGAATTTTTCAGCTGAGGATGTGTTCAGTGTGCTGTTACCAGTGGAAACTGTGATGGATTATGTGCAACTGGAGGACTGGGTAGTTAATTACTGCAATTATGACATTTTATGAAACAGAATTGCACTCGTGGTCATTCATTATGTTGATGAATTTCCCACGTTTTGTTACTGGTCATCTGCTCCATGAATCCAGCAAACAGCCAGAGTCCTGGACAGGAAGAAAACCCTCCCCTTGCCTTCTGTACCTGCAGAGGTGGCACTGGTAAGCTGGCAGTGTCTAATTGCTCTGCTCTCCAGGGTCAATATTTATATTCATTTGTAGGTGGTGCTCACTTGTGCACGGGCTGGTATCCACTGCAGGGCCAGCTTTTAGAGGCCAATTTATAGCTGGCTTTCTATGCCCACTCTCAAACACATAAACACTGGTCTTAAATCTGTGGTGAGGCCAGGGAGGGAGATGTTTTGGCAAATCATGGAGAGCGAGTGAAAATGATGGGAATTGGGAAGTGGGAGGATTGCTTGGTACGAGATCCTTGACTCCTGTTGGGGGATAAATATTTCCAGTACTAAATAGCTGGCACATGGTGTTACACAAGGTTGATGGGTGCAAATTACCAGCTTGGCTGTTTCCAGACAGAATGTTATTAGCTGGAGGGAAAGATGGCAACCAGCCAGGCACAGGGGGAGAATTTCTGCAGCCCTGGTCTTGAATTGCAAAAGCAGTTGTAGGCAATAGGAAAGGCACAACCAAAGCTGTGCTCAAAGTCAGGAGATGGAGCTTGCTCCAAACATGGACCTGAGCCCCTGATCACATGGAGAATATCAGACTCCCACATTAATTAGAAGCAGCCAGAGATCCAGCAGCTGAATTGCCTGACACATTGGGACCCTAATGTGCAGAGCTCAAAAAACAAAAGCAAAACAAGGATTGCAACTACATGGTATGAAAATCTACACTGATAAATATTTCAGAGAGGATGCTGAGCTCTGTAGTTCAACCAGTCTGCAAAAAAGTCAAGGTGAGACCTCTGAAAGGGCTGGATAATCCTCTGCCCTCCTCATCTCCCATGGGATCCTTCCTGTGCTGGGTGCCTGCTCTGGGCTGATGTCTCCTCTGGGCTGGTTGCTTCTGGTTTGCTTTTCTGCACCAGCTTCCAAGATGTGCAGTGTGCACCAGCTCACATGTAGCCAGCATCCCATTTTCATGGTAATTTATTTTTGGCAGTCAGTGTGCAAAAATTCTGAAACCAAATGATTAGCTCAGAGCTGCTTGTGATGTGAATATTCAGCAATGGAAAATTTCCCCTGGTGTCCAAGCTGAAGAACATTGGAAGTCACTGAAAAGCACTCAAGGTCTTCTGTCCTTGCTCCTGAAGGTCTGCACCTGTAGCCCCAAGCAGATTATTACCCCAGTGATGTTTTATTCACTGTAAGGCTGCCAAGTGGAAATTATTTTTTTCCTGTTAATGAGTCCTAATTTGAGCATTTGGAAAAATCCTAAGCTATGGAGGAGAAAAAAAATATTAAGGGAAAAAAAAAATAAATTAGAGTCAAACCCAAGTGAGTCCCCATGCTGCAGATGAGAGGTTACCCAGCAATGGGACCCCATCTCCTCTGGGGCTCAGGGCTGCAGGACAGGCTGGTCACAGCTGTCCCAGCACAGGAGGATGTGCCTCAGATAAATAAGGAACCACAGAGCACAACCACCACTGCTAAAATGAGTTCTGTTCTTCTCTTCTCAGGAGGAGCTGGGGCTGCAGCATCCTCTCTCTTCCCTGCAGAGGTTCCTGCACCAGGAGCTGCTGCCCAGACTGGGGTCCCTGCTGCTGCACATGCTGCTCTGCTGAGCCCTACCCACTGCTCCCAGTCATTTTTTAAAGAAAAATTGGAAATGGAATTCACAATGGTTGGTCAAATGCTCCTGGGAATTGGTTGTCTCTGGTGTTAGATGGGAGCAGAGCCACAGAGGACCCTCTGCTGAAACATAGATGCAGAGCCAGGTTGGTCTGGTGGTTTCCTGAGGACTGGGAAATGGGTTTGAGTTTCATTTGTGTTTCCCTGTGGCCAGAGATTTGTTTAGAAACACTGAGCTTTGAAACAAGAACGTGTGGAAAGAGTTCAGCATCTTTGGGCTTGGCAGTGACCACATATCGAGTGACAAAATAGTGAATATACCAGAAACCCAAGAACAAACAGATGGAGGTTTTGGACATGGCACCTTTAGTTTAGTTTAGTCAACCTTTAGTTAGACTAAGCCTTTAGTTTAGTCAACTTTAAATCCCAAGGAGGGGGGAAAAAAGTCTCATCTAGGACCCAATGAAGTGAATGGGATGACTTGATGGACTGAAGGTGATTTTCTTCTGTATTTTAGGACCTTGCAGAAGAGCTGCCCACATCCTCCCCTTCCCTCTGCAGGGGGAGGGAGCTGAGCAGAGGCTCCCAGCATCCCATGTCTCTTGGGTGGAGAAGTGAAGTCAGCAGTTGGTTAATTCATCCTGTGACTCCAAAAGGTTGGTGCAATAATGGATAAATCAACACTGGGTTATGCCCAGAGCTTTGGGGGTTGCAGATGAGGACAGAGGGCAGGGTGATGGGCAGGTTTTTCAGCAAGGTGACAGTCTGGGCTGGGCTGAAGGAGGGGTCTGGCATTGAGCTCCACTTGTCAGGAGCTTGCAGTGTGTTTCATTTCTCATGTCTGGAAAAAAAAAAAAAGAAAAAAAAGAAAAAAAGGAAAAAAATGGAAATTTTTCAACCTTTCAACTCTGCATTTGTTGAGTCAGGTTGATTTAAAAAGTGGCTGGGACTGAAACCCTGCTGGGGTTGGGATCCAGGGACTCAGCACTTTTTCAGGCTGCATTTTATAGCTGTTGTCTTCAACATCCATGCAGTGATAACCCAGCTGTACCAGCTGGCCTCAGCCTCCTGGGGTGTCCCAGGCAGATGAGATTGGACTTCTCTGCACCCAACTCCTGGGTGCTGAAATTACCCTGGGACGTGTCCTGTCCTGGGGGGATGCTGGCAGCTGGGAGAACTGAGCTGAGTTTGGAGCCACGGATCCCCCTCTGCTTCCCCTAAGGAATTGTGCTTGTGCATTCAGAGCCACAAAAGGGCTGCAGCACTGAAGTTCCTTTGATGTAAGAGGTATTTATTAGTATTAAATAGGCTTCCCTGCTCTCCCCTCCGAGGCAGAAGAGATATTGCTGCCTGAGAGACATGAGGAGTGCAGTGATTTCAACATGAGAAATCCACTTGGATGTTTGTTGATCTGCAGACAGAGCTGGTTTCTAAATTCTGGCTTTATTTTCCAAAAGTTTACTGCTTGTCCTCTCTCATTGCTTCCATTTGCTTTGTAAATAGAGACTGACAGCCTCAGATTTTCTGCCTGCTGAAATTCCTCAGCATCTCTTCCCTTCCTGCAGGAATTCTGTGTGAGAATTTCTAGAAGCTTTTATTTTTTTTTTTTTTTTTTTTTTTTGTCTTCCCAAAGTTTCATCTTAGACAATAAGCAAACCCAGACAAATGTTTTTTCAGCCTGGAAAGGCATAAGTAAGGAACCTGCACGTGTTAAATTAAGCACTGTAAAAATGCTGAGCTTTAAATCATTGTCCTGGCAATTCTTGTCATTGTTGTCCTTATTAGATGACATCAGATTTTATTGCTGATAATTTGGAGGCTTTCATACATTTACTTAAACTGACTGCTCCTTTGGCTGAGAATAATTCCTTAAATTCCTCTCATGGGTTTTTGCTTCTATAAAAAGATCACTGACCTTGAGGCTTTTACTTGAGTTTGAGCTTCTATTCAAAAGCAAATACTAATAACCTAGAGAAAAAAGATGCATCTCCCTGACTAGATGTTCCTCTGGAGTTCTGGGGACCTGGTAAGGAAAACTCAGTCTTTGTTTGAATTAATAGGAGTGGGCTTTTGGGGGTCCTTCACAAGTGATCTTCTTGAGAGCATCAGAAGCAAAACCAAGCCTTGGTTTTCCCCAGGAAGCTCTCTGCAGAAAGAGCAAAGGGCATGAAGTGAGAGTGTCCCTGTGCTCGTGCTGGATTATTTCAAGATGTTTTGTCACTGCTACAAGAACACAATTACAAGACAACAACAAGAATACAAGAAGTTTGGTTTCCCCCTCCTGGAGCTGCTGTTGGAGGGAGGCAGTGGGCAGGAGTCTGCTGTGAGCTGAGCACTTGGCTGTTCAGTTCCTAACTCTGTGCTGTGTGAAATGGGCTGTGCAGCTGGGGTAATGTACCTGTTCAGCTGTGGTAATAACAAAGAATGATTTAGGAAACAAATTAAGAAGAAAAAGGAGTTGGATAACAACATATAATAGTGCCAGACAATGTAAAAGACTCCGGAGAGCTCCGAAATGTCATGGTTTCATAGAGTGTGCAAATAAGGATGAAATTGAAAATCAGCTACTTTGGGGAAGGTAACCCTTAATTTGCATGAAATAATAATCAAATAATTATCAGGGCAACCTAAACAGCAATACTGAAGGTCACTTAACAGCACTGAATGACACAAGACAATTAGGTTTACTTTACTTTAAACTGGAAGTATAATTACTGAGGGGATTTGTTAGTTTTTATTTTGAATAATCATGTGTGTGTTTCTATACAATAACTGACTTGAGTCTGCACACAGAGAAAAATGTCTGAGGTGGTTCTGTAGTCCTGCACTCCACAGCTGAGCCTGGGAGTGGAGAAACTGAGGCAAATAGGAGACAAAGGTTTTAGATTGCTTTGAATCAAGCAAGCAGAGATTAATGAACCCAATGACAAAAAGACCTCCTGGGTCTTGTAGGACTGGATGAGTCAAAGTCTTCTCATCTGTAACTTAAAAATGCTGCTTTGGTTCTGAAAAAGACAAGAGGAGACCTTGGTTCCTGAGAGTTCCTAGGATGTATTTTGTTATGTGCAGAGTGCAGGGGTTTGCTGCCAAAGGACATCAGCAATGTCTGGCATTCTCCTCCTAGCTCTTGCTTGCCTTTCCATGGAAAGGTTCTCCTCTTGGCAACAATAATAAAAAAAAAAAATTGTGTCTGGTCAAGTGTGATTTTTAAAAGGCAGCACTAGTGCATCAGACTTATTGGCTCTAGAATTAAAGGTGAAATAAGAAAAAAACCAATTTTGTCTGCTCATATTAAAACATTTAAACTCTGTGTCCCGTATTGGACTCAGAACTCTGAGTGTGGTACCAGTAATCTGGTCTCCAAGCATTGTAATTCTAGACATCCATGCTTCATGTGATCTCTTTTATTGGAGTTAACAGCAAATACTCATAGGTGGGAGCAGGATGCTGGTTAATTACAGAAACTGCTGCCAAAGAATGTGGTATTTCCAGTCCTGGTACAGAAGGACTTCGTTTGCCATCATGTTGTTCAGCATCCTCACTTCAGAGTCCTGAGAATGAATCATTGCCTCTGATCCAGCACCATCAAAAAGCACATGGTTTCTGCCTTTATTTAATTGACTGGGGATTTAATGTTAATGAGATCCACGTGTCTCTGCTCTTATATGTGACAAAGGGACTTTGCTTGGGTTATGGGTGAGGCTGGGGGTGCCCTGGGACCTCTGCTGTGGGTGATGTCCTACCCAAATCTCAGGGTGCTGAAGTCTGCACCTTGTGGTCTGGACCCCAGGGGCTGGGGGTTAAGATCCATCCCTATGCAGGTGTTGACCTGAAACCCCTGCACTGCTGCAGCTGCTGGTGTTTAAGACCCTACAGTGGGTTTGGGCACCCAGCTGCAGGGTGAGCCCCTGAGTGAAGCTGCTGGAGGTGTGGTTGGCTTGTGTTGAACTTGGCAAGGACCCTTGGGACAAAGGACCTGGAAATCTGGAAGGGAGATGGTTATTCCCAGCTCAAAAAAATGGACTTAGTGTACAGGTGGTGTAACCCAACAGAAAAGGAGAGTGGTTCTTTGCCCACCTCGTCCTGCTGCTGTCCTGAGGCAGGAGGGGATGTCCTCTGCCTTCCTCCCCCTTTTCCTCTTCCTATCTGCATGACATTCAGAGTGGCCAAAGGGTGCAGGGAAGCAGCAGCAATTCTGTTCCCCAAGGCACCTGTAGCAGTGATTAATTAATTAATAATGATAATCAAGCTCCTTAGCCAGACTGCATCCCCCTGCCAAGGTGAGGGGGACACTGCAGAGACAATAGTGGGGGCTCTGGGGTTCATGAACCTGCTCCAGGCTGGTGTTGGAGCCAGATGGGATCTTCAGGCAGGAAAACCCTGCAGGCAGATGAGAGGAGAAGCACTGGCATCCCCAGCAGGGCAGCCACAGCCAGGTCACCAAAGGCAGTGGAACAGCCCAGTGAGAAAGCCCACATGGAACATGAAGAGGAAAAGAGGAAGAAAAGGTCTGGGGAGGAAGCAAAGGGTGTATCCCTGGCTTTCTCTGAAAACTAACTGGTTTTTTTTTGTCCTTTTCCCCCTGCTCTCCAGAGGTGAGGCCAGACCTGCAGGAGAAGGAGGGGCAGCTGAGCTCTGGCCAGCCAGCAGCCTCTGGCTCTGGGCTCCTCATCCCAAACCCGTGCAGCAAAGTGTGTATTTAATGTCATCAGCCTCTAGCTATACATCACCAGCATTTTCTGCCTGCTGCAGCTTCTGCAATGAGTCATTTTTTCCTCTTCATTTGGATGTCTGGATCCTCTAAGCCAGTTGATAAATGGCTTTTCCCTAACTCAATTTAATGTGGTTGTGTTCTCCTGTAGTGCTACACTTTAATTCACAGAGGATGTGCTGGAACCACGCTCAGTTATTTGCACATGTTGCAGTTGTGTCCCTGGAAGAGCTGCTGCTGTAAAATGCAATATGAATTTATACAGAGAAGGGAAGGCTTCTGGAGCCCCAGCTCTAATAAAACCTCTGATATCTGTGCATGGAGGATCCTCAACTCCAGCAGAAACCCCCTGAGCTCTGCTGCTTCACCCTGGAGGACCTGGGAGCTTTGGAGTTTGAGCAGCCCCATGGTTCAGGTGGGAACTTTTGCTGCCACAAATTGTCAGTGTCCTTTCCAGTCCTGGTGGCAACTGGGACCATTTCCAGTTCAATGGGCAGCCCCATCCCCCCAACCCCCCATCATCATAAAACCACAGAATGGTTTGGGTTGGAAGACACCTTCAGGATCACTGAGTTCCCCCAGGGGGTCAGATGATGATCTCCATTTCCTCCTCTGCTCTTGCAGCCTCTCTTCTGCAGGAAGCTGTTCTCCAAGGGTGAACTTTGTTTGGATTAACATCTGAAGCCCTCTTCTTTTTGGGGGGGCTTTGAAAGCCTGGGTGATATATCAAGGACCAAATGTAATTGCTTTCCCTAAAACATGGCTTTCTAAAAGGAAATCTGACTTGGATGTATGGAGTGAATGGTTTAATTTATGTGGAAGCAATGGGTCTGAAAAAGGAGGGGGGGAAGAAAAGTTGTGATATGGAGGCTGAATTCATCTTAAGTTATGAATAATAGATGACTCACTTGGGAATTTTTTTTTTTTTTTGCTAGATTTAAATTAAACCTCATCAAACACATGATAATTGGATGTATTTATAAACCTGCAAAGCCTACTCAAGGGGATTTTAGTAATATTGTCAATAGTAGAAGTTAACCATAAAACTAGTCAGAATTAATTACTGCAAGGGATTGTACCTGGCTGAAGTGGTAATTCATCATAGTAACCCCTGGAAACTCAACTTTTAGCAGTTTGTCTTTCTCGTTCTGGCTTTGACTTTTAAATTGTCTCCTAGAAATCAGAAATCTCTTCCTGGATCAGAGAAGTGAGGGATGCTTCTCTCCAGCCTGATCCAAAGTCCTTGGAGAAGGTTCAGCCAAAGCAGTGCCATGGCTCAGCAGGTTCCAGGAGTCACCAATACCTCATAAATCCTGCTTCCTGGGGACAGCCATGGCCCAGCTAGGGCTGCTCTGTGGTTTGATGCTTCTCGTGGAACCAGGAGGATTCCTCCCCATCCTGGTGATCCCACGTGTGGTGCTGGTGGTGCCTCTGTCCTTCAGCTGCTGCGCAATTCTCATGGCACCCACAGGAGCTCTGAGGATGCTGGAGATGGGAAACTTGATGGAGTTGGCCAAGAAATCCAAATCTTGGCCATGTTTGGTCTCCTAGTTAGAGAAACCCATTGATCTGAGAACTTTTCAGTCACACATGAGCTGCTGGGGGGTTTGCAAGGCTCTTGTGGGAGGGGAGGGAGCTCACGAGTGGTGTTGGCTCACAGCCACAAGTACTCATCCTTTCCTCCTCACCTTTTGGGTCAGGTTTATAGAATTTCTCCTCTGCCAAGTGGGACAAGGCCTCTCACCCTCTGTCCTTGTGTTTGCTGCAGGAGAAGTTCTGTGGTTGTGGTTATTGCAATGTGCTCCCCAGCCCCCAGGTCTGGAGGCTTCACCTGGGCTGCTCTGGGTGCTGCATTTCTCCCCTGCTCTCAGGGCTGTAGTATTCTCTGCTGATGAAAATACTTACATCTGTTTATTTTTTTTTCCCTCCTCTACAAATTATCAGGTCATTTTAAAAAATGAGCTCATTTTTATCTAATTCTGCATGTGTGACTGTCTGGAGAGTTATTTTCAGCTCCAGTAGTTGCAGTTTGCAAGTATTATGCTGCTTTTAAGAAAAGAGAAGTAACAGCTCTATATTTTATGAGAATCGCTGGGAGTCTTTCAGAACAACTTGTGTTTAGGCTAAGGAACAGAAAAAAAAGAAGAGGCCAGATGGATAGTAATGTGGAGCTGAAAAAGCACAGTAAACAGGTAAAGTAAGGCCTGCCAAGAGGCTCAGCCCCTCACTTTGCAGGACTCTGAGCAGAGCTCTGCCCCTGCCAGCTGCAGGATGGAGCCTCCATCCACCAAGCAGCCAAGGAACCTCCTGCCAGAATTCCCAGGTGGGCTGAGCTGCCTCCTCCAAGTGATAAATGATGCTCCTCAAACCATCCCTGCTGCCTGGCTGTGCCAGAGAAACCTCTGCAGCCTTTTTGGCTTCAGTGCCTTTGGAATGTTCTCCTGCCAAAGCAGCTCCTGGACTCGTGGTGCTTGGGAAGGAGGAGAACAGGACTGGAAAGACTTGGGAGATATGAGATTTCCACCAGAGGAAAGGAGATTTCCATCAGAGGAGCCGAGTGCTGAACCTGGGGGCTGTAAATACTTCTGCTCTCTTTGATGAGATTAAAGATTTACTGAGGGTTTTTTTTTTAAAAAGAAATATTTTCTGGGTAAGGAAGCCAAAGATTTTGCTCCAGAAGTGGTACTTCCAGAACTGTAATACCAATTGTCAACAGCCTGCCTTGTGTTTAGCAAAGAGAGCAGGTTAATCCAGGAAGGGCAGGGCAGGAGAATGTGATAAAAAGCATCAGGAGGGATGCAGGGGAGGAGAGGAGGCAGCCAGAGCCTTGTCTGCAGCCTTCTGGGGGGATTTGCTTGCCTCTCATCCTGTGTGTGCCCCATTGCCTGGTCTGCATTTGTATCTTTGAATTTTATTTTTCTTCTGGTGTAAATGAGGAGGGGTATGGGACACAACCACCTCGGGGCTCTCTGATAGGTGGGAGGGGGTACAGGATGGGGCTGGATCACAGCCAGATATCCAGATATAAATCATAGAATCATTAAATGGGGCTGGAAAGCACTTTTAAAGGTCACCTACTCCAGATCCCTGTAAAGAGAAACTCTTTCCCTTCTCCCTGTGTCTCAGCCACCCAGCAGGGATGGGTGATGGCACCCGTGGGTCCCATCCTGCTGTGATGCTCAGCTCACCTCCCAGGAGCCTGGCAGCACCTGGGGCTCTCCCCTGAAAGGTTCCTAATTCTCATTTCAGCTCCCACAGCTGGGAAATTCAGCACCCAGCCTGTGTGGCAATAATTCAGGTTATTGTTCCAGGGCCTGGTCCCTGCTGTGTCAGTGCAGGAGGGGACAAGCTCTGGGCATCATCCTGAATGGCATTGCTCAGCTGAGATCACTTAATACCCTCCAAGTCTTAGTACAAATGAGACATGGAACTGATGGCTTCTTAATTAGATTTTTAGCATTCTGTTGTTAATTAATTTACTGAAATGTTTCAGGATGTTTTACCACACCCCATCCCTCTCCCCCAGGAGCTGCTGGCAGTGGTGAGATGTGACACAAATTAATCTGTACAGCTGCCATGTGTCACTTCAGCTTTTCAGGAACAGAAACAACGAGGGAATATTTGTTCCCTACAAAATATGAGGTGACTGAACACCCTCCTTAACAACTGAATAACAAAGTTTAAACAGCCAGGTCAAAATTCCCTGAATTCTGATTTGGTTGCCCAACTGCTGTGATTTGCTGTTGTTTTCTTCTGAGATGCTGCATTATTCAGGAGGCCATGCAAGATCCCAAAAGCATAGGAGTTGTTTTCAGTGGACATGGACATTTTCTTCCAAAGGAGAAGATCCAGGAGGATTTTGTCACCAACCAATAGCTCATCCTGAAACCTCTTCCCTTGGTGAAATCCACTCCCTGCTGGTGTTGATGCCAGGTGATTCTCTCTCCCTCCAAAACCCTGAGAAGATGATGGGTGGTCCAGCAGGCAGGAATCCTGCCCTGTATTTCCCCAGGGTTGTGCTCCCAGACTGTGGGCATCCAAAATCCCCACCACATCCCCGAGCAGAGCCTCCCAGCACCTTCAGAGATGGGCAGGGAAATGAAATGGGATTTAAAAATCCCACAAAACCCCCTTTATATCATAAGGTGAAGTGGCTAAAAATGTTTCCAGTAAGTTGTTTCCTTTTGTTCCCGAGCTGATTTCTGAAAACCATTCCCTGCCCTCATTATGCCAGTTCAAGATGAAAATCAAGGCCCTGTTCCCCCCTGGATGAATGCAGAGTGAAATATTTAAGGGCCCTTTGTACAATCTGAGTTCTTGCTAAATTGCCTGGTGGGGTACCACAGATTGAAATTAGAGGGCATTAAAAATAGAGTCCTTCAGACTCATGTCCTATTTGTTTGATTTTGCATGCTCTTTTAGCATGTGGCAAGAAAAAAAAAGATTCAAGAAAACACCTGCTACACTCAGAAACCCAATAGAATTTGTTCCCCTGAGCTCTCCTTTCTTACCAGAAATCCAAAACCTCCCCATGTTTATCTTTTGGGGGAGCTGAAGAACACTCTTCTGGTTGTATGAGGGGGTGGTGATGGGGAGGACATGGGGAAGGGACAGAAAACCCTTCAAGGTCCCCAGTTATTTACATGTGCAAGCAGAGCAGACCTTGCTTGGAGGCTGGAGCAGAAAAGGCAAAAGCTGAGGACATTCCAGCAGCAGGATCTGTTCTCTGAGTCTTCATAAGCACTGAATTTAGGAACCTTTGGTGTAAGGATTGGCCTGGAATGGGAAATGCAGGGCAAGGAGAAAGCTTCAGGGAATCCAGCATGATGGGAGGTGAAAGAACTTCGATCTGAGTTGCTGAGTGACCTGCAACTCTTTATGAACATTTATTTTAAATTTAATTCCAACCCACCTGCATTTTATAGCAGCAGGCACAATAAGAGAAAGGAAACCCCCGGATTATGCAGCCAGCTGTGGTCCAGGGTCACCACGTGTAAGGAATAAGCAATTTGTGGCATCCTAAATGGAGAACTCTTGGGCAGGGGCAGGAGAAAGCCCACAGAATAAGAGTCCTTTAGGCAAAGCAGATAATTGAACTGCAATGGATATGTAATACTTTTTTTTTCCTTATGTATTCAGGCAAGTATTTGCTTTGGCTGTAATGACTGTCATAAATCACAGAGTGAAGGTTCTCAGCACACTGCATGCCTGGCACAGAGCTGCTGATGCTATCCTGCCAATAAAGGAGACTTCTGGAGGCAGGGTACCTGCTGGGGTGTCCCCACCTCCTGGTGATGTGGTCCCAGCACATGCAGGACACCAGGTAGGACATGAGCTCCCAGCAGCTCCAGTCCAGTGCCTGGTCCTAGACCAGGACAGCAAAAAAGCTGAAGGAGCCATATGACATCTTCCAAAGGAATGGTGTCACCAAACCTGCAGTGATGGTCTCAGGTGGTTCCTCTCTCTTCCAGAGCTTTGGGTTGGGATTCCATTCCCCCAGGAAGCCTGGGAGCAGTGCCTGGTCCAGCAGGGCTGAGGGAGGGATGCAGGTGAGTGGGATCTGGAGGTGAAGATGCTGGGAAGAGGAATTTCCCCTTCTGAAGCTGTGCACTCTGTACTCTTATCCAGCCCTGATGTGTAGCTCTGGGTCACTTCTTGGTTTCCTGGATTGCTCCTTGGCTTTGTGGGACCTTTGTTAGGGTTATGTGAATTGAAGGATCTCAGATCTCAGTATTTAGCAATATATTCTGCCTGAGTTTAGACAATGGCATGTGCTGTGGCTATTTAAAAACAAATAATAATTTTAAAATGCTGTTTTTTTTCTTATTTGTGTGAGAAATGAGCTACCTGTTGAAGGAAGAGCTGTTTCCACACTGCTACCCAGGTTTCATGCACACTCACAAAGAAGCAGTTCTGAAAAACTACACTGTTGTATTTTGCTGCTGGAGGTAGAGGAGAAGATCAAAAATCCCATTTTTTTTTCCCCTACTGCTTCACTTCTGCTGTGTAAACACCCAATGTTTGCTGTCCTGCCCAGATTAGCTGATGTTTGCTCAAGGTGCTAGAGGTGTTTTTAGAAAACAGGTGGGTTTGGACTGGATTTTTCCCCCCTGAGAATCAGTGAGATGGAAGCTGACTTTTAAATTATTCTCTGTCATTTTAATTATTGGTTCTAATGCCCCAATACTCAGAGTCTGGGTAATAGGTTTCTGTTCACCTCAGTCCTCTCCACCACCTGGCAGCTCCACTCAGAACACCTGCATGCTGCACTCTGCTTGTCAGGTACTATAAAATCATAAATACTCTGAAAAATCTGATATTTAGACACTGGAGTCCTCACCCAGCTTTGGGGGCATCTGTGACCTTTTATTCTGGCCTTTGGTGGGGTTAATAACACCACCTGCACCCTGGAGACTTCAAATAAATGTAGTACAAGTGTGTGAAACACTCAGACAATATCACCACTGGTGTCATAAAAATAAGTCCAGAAGAACTTGTTAATTCAGAGCATGGCTGGAACACCAGGGACCATAAGGGGAGCCACGGGGATGGAGCAGGAATTTGCATATCTGCTTCTGCTGCACTGCCTGGCCTTGAGTTTCAGTCTCCAGGTGAGCTGATTATCAGAGACAGAAACAGCAGCAGGATTGCCTGGGCTGCACTCAAGGGATAAAGAGAATGTTTTGCATTTCAGTGCCCAAAAGTTTGCTGGCTGGCTCCTCACAGAGCTGGAAGGAAAAGCTCTGGAGCTCTGTGCATCCCACCGAGGCCAGCAGGAGCTTCTTGGGGTTACCAGGAGATGAGCAGCCATGTGAGATGGGGCAGAAGGAAGCTCTTTGGTATCACATTTTTAACAAATGGTAGAAAGCATCCAGGACTAAGGAAAGAGAAGCTCTTTTGCACCTGGGTTCCAATGGGCTGGCAGGGGGCAAGTCCCTCTGTGCTCTTTTGACGTGAACCAAGCAAGACCCCCATGGGCAGACTGACCTCTTCAGACATATTTTTCTGTCTTATTTCCCCAGCATGGGACTGGATGTTATTTTCTTTTTCACGATGCTATTCTTGATCCCTAGGAGATGTTTTGGTTTTTTTTTTAGCTTTCAAACCGAAATAGCAGAGAGCTGGCAGCAAGGGCCCTCGAGGCTGGCTGGTAGGGTGCAGGTGGGAGCCTCATGGCACAACTTCTGCTGCAGAGAAGTCTCTGAGTACTCAGCCCTGGGTAATGTGCTCCAAACCCCTCTTCTGCACTTCACCATGCCCCAGGGCAGGACTTCTATTGCAAAGTTCTCCTGCTCTGTGTGTATGAGCCCTTGGTTGGGTCTAGTTCCCATGTCCTTCCCCCAGTCCCTTAACAAGACTCTTTTCCCCCTTATAATTCCAACCCTCCATTTGCTCTCAGGATGCTGTAGTGGCTGCTCCAGATCACTGCCCTCCTGCTCCCCCACCCTCTCTCACATTCTGGAGAGTGTGGAACTCTGCAGAAAGGGGAATTTGGTTGTTCACCCATTGTCCCTCTGGCTCAAGGATGTGTTGGACAGACACCATTATGTTCCTCTGATTTAGACAGAAATCAGCTGCTCTCTGACTGCTGAATGAGTCTTTTTCCTTTAAATGAAAGAAATAAGACTTTTTATTTTCTAAAGATTTTTTTTTTTTTTGCTTGTAGAAACCAATAATTACAAATCTGTTCTGATACCCAGCTGGGTTTATATTCCTTCTCTCCCATTTCAGTAGAGCAAGGGACTGCACAGCTCACAGAGACATGCTTATTTGATCACAAATAAAAAGATGGTGCATGACAGTAATTAAATTTTTACTCTCAACTAATTTAATTTGTTAGCCAGATAGGGAGAAAGGCTTTACTGCAAATGGGAAGAGGCAGCTTCTTACACCTGACTTTACTGGTACTTGACTAACTACTTCATTAGAACACAGGCAAGTCTGGTGACAGATCATTAATTTCCATGGATGTAATCTGGGAAGCCAAGTATTAGTGGAAGGCTGGCCTGCCAAAACCACCACAAATATATTAATGCTTATTAAGACTAAGCTGTAAGTCTGTTTTCATGCTGCCTTTGTCATGTTATGGATTAATTGCTTAAATGCATTAAGACAGCAAATACAAAGAGGAGAGATTATGTTGTGTTAGATCAGGGAGCAGAGCAGGGATTGGTTTTCTTCCCAAAGATCCATCCCTATGGAGCAGGTCCTGGCTCGCAGAGAGTGGCACCAAGTGATGGGCAAAAGCAATTCCATGGAGTTCCAGTGCTCCAGTACCAGGGGGGGTTTGTACCCTGGAAATTCAGGTTCAGGTCAGTGAGATGATCTCTTTATATTAAAAAAAAACCACCAACCTAACAAAAATAGCATTGGGTAGTGAAGGGGTGAGGGCTCATCCCACACCTTCTGTCACCAGGAGGGTCCTTGGGGTGTTTCTTTTGAGGATTGATGCTGACTTCAGCTTCTGCTGGAGCTGTGATAGCTCAGAGACGGGAACTGATTTAACAAGGAACATAACTTGTACTTTCCTTAGGTCATTAGTGCCCTTGCTTGTCTTTTTTATCTCAAAACTATTACTGTAAGGTTATTATTGTAAGCTGCAGAACCCTGTGCTCACCCACTTGCTCAGTGGAAGCATTTCTGCAGTGAATGGCATCCTCCTCTTTTTCCCTGATAAAACCAACATTCTCATTTCAGTCTGTAACTAGTTTGGCTTTGCCTCTCTTTCTTGCATCTACAAGGATCCACTTCAATTGCCAATAAATCCCCCAGTCAGGAGCACTTGGAAATGTTTCCTTCAGAGAAGAAAAACATCCTGCCCAAAGACACAGGAAAATTAGCCATTGGATTTTGAAATACAGAGCCAGGAGATGTGATGGTAACACTTCAGGCTTTGTTCATCCCTTTCTGGGCATTAATGAGAAATGTTTTCTGAGGTGTTCTGTTGCTAGTTTCAGTGGGAGCAGTCAGGAGCAGAGAAGGGTAACAGGAGCCAGGAGAAGAAGAAGAAAATAACTTAATTCCCTGCTCTGCACGTGCCAGTGGTGAGATGGGATGAGGCACAAAAACCATGGAGTGTTTCCCAGTGTTTCCCACATCTCTTCCACACTTTGTGTCCTCTCACCACCTGCTCGCAGATACCAACCTTAAAAAGGATTTTTTTTTTTAAAGTCCTGTGATTTAGACACAGGATCTGAAGACCAGGGGAGGAAAATGCAAATTGCTGGGGATTCAGTGGGCTGAGGGGCTGCATCCCTCCAGAACTCATGCAGACCATAAGCTGAGGCACCAAGGGCTCTGAGCAAGGCAGGGGGGATGGAAGCACTTTACAGGTTTAGTTTCAGAGTTGTTAAAAGATTATATATGACATAAGCAACCTGCCTCCCCCCAAAAGACTAAAACCAAAGCAATAGTAAACATAATTATATTTACTGTTCTGCAGCTTGAAAAAAGAATGTGTTGATTTCTAGAGTGTTTAAATTGATTTTATACCTTTCTGAGCACACAAAATACCAATTAGTCAATGCCGTGTGCTGGATTTTTGACAGGTATAAAATTATAGGGCCAATTATTTTATGCAAGTCAATGAACAAGAGGCAGTGCAAATAGCAGAGGTTTCTGAACAAGGTTTAGGACAGTGCTGGCAGTACAAATATGCCAGTTCAGTAAATGTTTTAAAGGTGTGACTGTAATTTCCAATAAAATGAAATGAAAGTTTTTGTTACCTGTGTGTGCTGCTACCATCTTCTGGTTTAATGGTGACCACTTTGTCACTGACACACACTGCCATTTCTTACAGCTTAACCAGTTAAGAGTAATGCAGCAGCAACTGAGGTCTCCTTGGTCTTTGTATTTCCTGGGACAGAATGGAAGGAGTAAAAAAAATTTCCCCTTAAAATAAAGGAATTTGTATCCTCTGCCCACAGAAAATCTCCCTTCTCTTGTAGCACCCCTTTGGTTCTTCAGGCAGCTGACATGTACCATGTTATTCCAAGGCAAGTGAATTTCCACACCTCTGAAAAGGTTGGTGGCTGCAGAAAGGCTTGGTCTAATTTTTATTTAATTTGAATTATTTCATCTCCCTGCTTGTCAAATGAGAAAATGACATGTTCAGCAAGCACTGCAGCTTGGCCCTGCCACTTGCTTGACATGGGCTGTTGGTGAAAGACAGGTTATTAGCTCTGCTCCATTTTTCCAGGGAAGATAGCATTTTTAAAACAGAAATGCATTATATAGGAGGTTTCTGAACTTATACACCTCTCAGTATAACAGTTACATCAATTACAGTAATTTTGTAAATTACATATTTCAGAGATTGCCTTCAAGGTTTGCAGCTCTGCAGCAGAAGTCTCCAGGAACACTCTGTTCCTCAGTGCTGATATTCGTGCTCTAATAAAAGCATGCAAATAATAGGAACTTGTTATAAATATGATTCCCATATAATTTGGAAGCCTGGCTGAAGTGAATTGCTTTTTGTTCCTGATGGGGAAGAGATACCCAATTGCTTGTGATGAGAGCAGGAGACACTTTGAGAAAAAGCACCAGAGAAAAGAAAGCTCCTGAGCTCTTTCTGCTGTGAAGTTGCCCAAATAAATGTCAGTGACAATTCCTCACTGATGTAACTTGGGATTGCCACATGCAATGATGGGGTTTTTTGGCTCATTCTTAGCTCTTTTTGTCAGGATGCCACCTGAAATGGAAAAGCTTCATGTCACCAGCAAAGCCCCATCCTGTATGTCTGCTTCAGGATATTTATTTCAGGTCTCAGTGCATGCCCCAGTTCTCATTTGGAAGCAGATCTTCCCCTCCTAACATATCTTTAATTAAATTGCAATTCTATTTCTTAGCTTTGTGACAGGGATTAAAGGTTGAAGGAATGGTATGGCAAATACCTCTGGGAAAAATACAGAACATCATTTTTTTTAATTAATCATTTCTCTCCTAAGGTTAAGCTGGGTTTTACCACCATAACTGCTAAAAGGTAGGGAGTTTCATTGCCTTTAAAAGCTTTATTAGTGAAGCTCTGGCTCCTCAGGGCTGAGATTTAAAATTGAGATTTAAAGCTTTCTAAAGCAAGGGAGCCCCTGGGAGAGCATCCCAATGCCATGGATGGTGCTGCTTCCACCACTGCTCCTCTTCCCTGGCTACAGAAGGAAACCAGGTGGGATTGATTCCCAACAAACCCATGGCAGGAGCTATGCACTCAGCTGGTTTTGCTCCTGGGCTGATTGTTCCCAACTGGGACCAAACCTGCAGGGGGGATGCTGAGCTGGCTCATAAAGAGTTCCCTGCCCCCTGCTCCTCCTTTCCTTCCTGAGCTGGGACATGGTTTGCTCTTTCCCTGTAGCCAAGGACCTTCCAGCCTTTCCAAAGGTAATTGCCAAGGGCTCTGGGAGTCTGTCAGACTTCTAAAGAAGTTCTCACCTTTTCTTCTTTCTTGGTGTTGTTATTTATGTATCAGGGTTTGAATTATTTGATGTTATGTGGGAACTGGGGTTGAAAATACAGATGTGTTTCAAATTAAAACTACTACTGAGGATCAGGGGAAAACTAAAGTCCTTCACTCAGTTGTTGCCTCTTTGGCTCGGGGGAAATTGTTTTGCTTGTGGCTTTTTCCTCCTTTCCCCTTTGCACTGCCTCACGTAGGAATGGCATTTAGCAGCTGGCTGAGGCTGGTGGGGTCTCCTGGAATATCAGTGTTATTTAATTGTGCTTTTCCTTCTCTTGCTTGAGAGCTGGAAGTTTTGGGAAGGAAGCTCTGTGCTTTTGGACTGGAAGAGGTGGATCAGGACCAGTGGCTGGGGGAGGCAATGTGGCTGGGGTGATTCCTGGGGCTTTGAAGGTGTGTTAAATATGAGCTAAATTCTGCTTTCTCAGCTGCTGATGCTGGAGAGGGGGCTCCTCCATCTGCTCCCCAGGGAGGGCTGGGCTGTCCTCTTCTCTTCTGAGCATCCTCTCACGTTTTGGGGGGGGGTTTTGTTTTGTTTTTTTGTTTTTTGGAGGGGGGGTCACCCAGAGGCTCTTGTTGGGCTGCTAAGTGGTTCTTTTTTTTATAAAAAGAAAAACCAAGAAAAAAAATACCTGACAAATAAATCAACAGGTACTAGAGGATCATTGACAAATTAATGATTTGCTATCTTTTGCTGTCATTTGGCTGCCTCATTGAGAAGCTGATGCTTGATGCAGTGTGAGCTCTCGCAGCTCTTGTTCTCCAGAGCAACTTTGGGTTTTAATGAAGTGATTTTTTTAATGAAGTGAAATGACTTGGAATTAGTTATCACGCTAAAAAGAAGAGAGCAGGGAAGTATTCAGCTCATTTGACAGGTCAGGCAAAATATTTCACAAATTAGCAGCACATTTAACTCTAACAAGAGCTGATGAGTCAAATTTCCCTGTGTAATGGGATCAGCTGGAGGGGGTTTGTACCAGCACACACATGGCCTCAGCAGGTTGGCTGAAAATGTGCAGCCTTAAGTTCCTTCAGGAACAAAATAGGGTACAAAACCCAGGTGCAGAAATAGATTTTTTTTTTCTAGATTACCAATGAACTCGGTTGGTCTGGGAGATATTAACACATCTGGTTCTGAAAGAGTCGGGAGCTGCAGCTGAGCCTGGGGAGTCCAGACTGGCTTGGATTCCTCCTCACCTGCAGAATTTGGGACAGAAATGGAGGAATTTGGGTTGTGGGATGAAGTGCTTTGATAACTTGAGCAGTTTTCAAGGGCAGGCATCAGGGATTTTGTGTGATTCCTGCATGAAGTCGTATTACTTAGTTGTTTATTTATATTAACTGAAGTGAAGTCGTTTAACTTTGTTCTTACTGTGTCTTTTGCCAGAACAAAGCAAAATATTGCTGGGAAACCACTGAAATGTTTTCTGTACCACTTAAAATATTTATTTGCTCAGAGTCTGTGTATCACAACCTGGGGCAATACCCATCCTTTGTCCTAGCAGCCATCCAAGGAAAGAATTAAATAGACAAAATGCTCTGAACCCTGGTGAAGGGTGCACACTGCACCTGCCAGATTTATCACTGACATTCCTCAAACTCATCATGTATTTAGGAGGTATTTTCCTTGAGGAAACTCTATTTCATTGCAGAAGAAGCTTTTTTTTTTTTTTTTTTTCATTTTGGTGGCCAGAAAATGTCAGGAATATTGTAGTTAACCTCTCTGAGGAGCCCAGCATCCATGTTTGTGAGTCAGAGAAATTTCTTTTTTTAGTGTGGGAGTTAAAAGTGATTGATGGGCCAGGGGCAGGTGGCCTCCAGCCCCACATTCCCATGGATCCTGAGGGCTCTGTTCCCTCTGGAGTGAGGAAAAAAATCCAGGAGAGCAATGTGGGCTGTGTGTGGGTTTGCTGGGTTGCATCACCAGTATCTGCTACTTACTGCATTAGAGGGGATTTATTTCCTTCTGGTTTCTGTGTAAATGTAAACAGCCTGCTCTTATTTTCTTAACAAAAGCAATTTGAGGCACTTCCCAGTTGTTAGGTATCATGAATAAATAAATACTTTTGTTTTTTTTAATTTTCAGAAAGCAGTTAAGGTGTGAAATGGCAAGACAAAACACTTGAATCTAATTAAGAAAAAATTGGGTGAAGAAGAAAACCTTGACACTTGTTTTTTAGTATTTGATTCCCTGCACTAAGAATTGAAATGTAAATTGTGCTTTGGAGGAGAAAGCTCCTATCTGAAGCTGAAAGCATGTTTTGGTGCTCAGCGTTTTACAAATGGATTATCATCCCAGGCTGGGCTTGGAGCTGCCTGTGGGCAGAATTCTCCCTGAGCATTTGGAGTACAGAGAGCAATCCTCTTGTACATCTCTTTTGCTGCTCCACGGATTGTTGATAGAATTCTGTGTCTGAACAGGAAATTCTACTCTGCCTTTTTGTTTTGTTTGCTTCCTGGGGTAGATTGCAATCAGTGTACTGAGGTTTGGTTGGAGGCAGGGAATTTTCAGGCTGAGAGAGAAGCTGGGTGTGGAGGTGGCAGAATTTCAGTGCTGAGAGATCCCAGGTATTTGGGGACCAAGGATTTAGTGCTGAGCTGTGTCCAGGGGGGATGAGGAGCTTTAGGTACCACTCGGAGTCCAAAAGGTGCCCAGCATCCAGCTGCAGTTCAGTACCCCAGTAATTTGGGTTGTAATGGGCACTGGTGTTACTGGGAGCTGATACATCTGGTGTCAGATGGTGACAAATAAGCCAGGGACAGTTCCAATGTCTAACAATATTTTAACAATATTTTTTAAGCAGCTCAAGCACCTGAATCCATTTCAGAGGAGCTGTTGCTGTGACTCTTGTTTCATAGAATCATAGAATTGGCTGGGTTGGAAGGGACCTCAGAGATCATCGAGTCCAACCCTTGAACCACCGTTGTGGTTGCTAGACCATGGCACTGAGTGCCACATCCAGTCTCTTTTGAAATATCTCCAGGGATGGAGAATCCACTACTTCCCTGGGCAGCCCATTCCAATGCCTGAGCACCCTCTCCAGAAAGAAATTCTTTCTCATCTCCAACCTAAACCTCCCCTGGCACAACTTGAGACCCTGCCCTCTTGTCTTGCTGAGAGTTGCCTGGGAAAAGAGCCCAACCCCCCCCTGGCTCCAACCTCCTTTCAGGGAGTTGCAGAGAGTGATGAGGTCTCCCCTGAGCCTCCTCTTCTCCAGCCTCAACACCCCCAGCTCCCTCAGCCTCTCCTCATAGGGTCTGTGCTCGAGTCCCTTCACCAGCCCAGTTGCCTCCTTTGGACCTGCTCCAGCACCTCAATCTCCTTCCTGAGCTGAGGGGCCCAGAACTGGACACAGGACTCAAGCTGTGGCCTCACCAGGGCTGAGCACAGGGGCAGAATCACTTCCCTGGACCTGCTGGACACGCTGTTCCTGAGCCAGCCCAGGATGCCATTGGCCTTCTTGGCCACCTGGGCACACTGCTGGCTCCTGTTCAGCTTCCTGGCAATCCAGACTCCCAGCTCCCTTTCTGTCACTCTGTGCCCAGCCTGGAGCTCCCCATGGGGTTGTTGTGGCCAAAGTGCAGGACCCAGCACTTGGAATGTTGAACCTCATCCCATTGGAATCATCCCAACTCTCCAGTCTGTCCAGGTCCCTCTGCAGAGCCCTCCTGCCTAATGCAAATTAGTTTCTCTCCAAATGCAGCTCTCCTAAGCCTGGTTTGGGTGGACGTTATGGATAGAACATCCTAAAGGTCTTTTCCAACCCACCTGATCCTATGATTCTCTGTGACACCTTCCTGCAAATGGGCATTTGCTCCATCCTATTTCTAACCTGTATTTGTGTCCCCTCGATAGTCCTGATATACCAGATTTTTTTTCTTGAGAACCTTGGTATTTCAGCATTTGGCAACCTCTTTCTTCAGCCTTGTTGTTACACTCCTAATATATTTTAAGGGCTGTGCTCTGCATCCAGAAAATAAATTCAGAGGTGGAGGGCACTGATGTGAAGCAGCCCTGCATCTGAGGTGTCAAAGGTAGATAAAATCTTTATCAGTTACTGACAAGCATGAGATTTTGTCACTGTTGATGCTGGCTACAAATCACTGGGATAGGAGAAACACTTTGCTGCTTGATTTATGTTCCCTGACAAGGAAGTGTCCGGGATGATTAATTACAGCCCTAAATGACAGTGCCCTTATCCATCCCTCCCCGGCCTGAAGGGTTGATATTAATAAATATATCTGTATTGCTGGGGAGCTTGCCATTAGCTGGTAAAATATTTGTGCAGCTGACACACTGCTAAGGGAAGTACTTGAGGCATTGTCTTGTAATCAGTAACTGCCTAGGTTTTAATAGTTTGTAGAGAATGCTGGAACTGATTACAAGGTTATGGGTAGCAAGGTAGAAATATTTTCAGAGAGATTGTTATGGTGTTTCTTTGACAATTGAAGCCCTCAAACCATCGCTTTCTGAATGCATTTTGAGGATTTTGCCTTTCTATTTTATAATTTATTTTTCTTGGCTTCTGAATTCTGTATTTTCAAGAGATGAGCCCCAAACATGCACCCCAAGTCAGGTAACTCTTGTCAAGGGGAGATCAGTTCCCAGAGCATTCAGAAATTCCTCTGTTCCTGCAGAGCCACAATCAGGCACCAAGAGTCACCTCTAGTCTGGGTGCCTTTTATCAGCTCAGTTTGTTTAGGGGAGGCACTCAGTGCATCAGGAAGGAGCAGAATTGCATTCCATAGCAGCCTCGGAGAGTTTGTAATAATACTCAGTGTGTTTACAGCTGGAAAAAAAATAAAAAACTGCAAGCTCCCTTCTGGAGTCATATCTAGCTTGGCTTTCCTAGGTCCTACAGGTTATTTTCTGAGCAGCTCTTGCCTGCCTCTGGTGCAGATGCCAACTTCTGGAAATTCATGCATAAAATTCCCTTTATTTTGCCCATAACATTCAGGTCTGGCCCAGCCCTGTTGGATGATCTCTCTGCCCCCCTTTCAATTGCTCCAAAGCTATAAAGGTCAAATTGGAATTATTTTTTTTTTTAATTTTTTCTTTCCCTTCTTCTGGTAGCATAAACTATTGCAAGGCTGAGCACTGGGGTGCAGGGTGGGGATCCCTCCCTCCCTCCCGAGCATCCCCAGCACTCGTGTGCAATGCTCCAGAGGCACCCATGGGGACACGAGGGGGAACTGAGCCCTCAGTTATCTGAATTTGGGGAGTGCTTTGCCTCCTTATCAACACAGCAACCTGCAGTTTGGATCCCTTAGCACTGCCCTGGGGCTGCCTGGCTTCAGATTCCTGTCCCACAGCTGTGATGCTGAGCCCAGGAAACTTCAGAGTTTGTAACTCCTGAGGTTTTCAAGCTGGTGTCGTGCACGTAAACTTTCAAAGAAGTTTGCTGGATGGAAATAAGTAAATACATAAATAAACACCTGTTCTGTGTCCAGCCCCAGCTTTTCCTCTCTGTTCTCCACTCAGCCAGGACCTGTGGCTCCTGCCCAGCTCTCTGAGATGCTCCCACTGAGAGGCAATGTTCCCTTTGTACTTGGGATTTCAAGCACGGTGTTTTCTGTGAGTTTTAGGGCTAACTTTCCTTTTGACTTCTCCCTGCCTCAGTACCCCATGTGCACAGCAGAGATAATACCACTGCTTCACCTCCTCAGTTTAATTAATGTTGTGAAGCAGTCAGAAAGTGACAAACAGCAGAGAAAAGCCCAAAGGAAATGAAAAATTCTTTATTCAGAGCAGTGTTTGGACAGTAGGCAGCAGATAAGGCCTCAGACACACACGCTGGAAAATGAGGCAAACCCAAAATATTAAGCACATCCTCGTGCAGTACAAAGGGTTCGGGTGGGGGCTCAGGGGGCAGAAGCAGAAGGCAAACAGGGATGGTGTGGTTACAGAGCTGGGGAGGGAAAAGATGCCTTGGGTGATGGAGCTGAGGTTACAGAGGCCACGTTATGTCCTGGATTTCTGAGGGCTTTGAGGACCTCAAGCTGCATGATCCTTCTGTTTTGTGGGGTTTTTTGTTTGTCTGTGGCTGTGGTTTGGTGTTGTTTGGGTTTTTTTGTTGTTGTTCTTTTGTTTTTCTTCTTCTTTAAAGAGCAGCTATATTAAAATGAGGCTAAACCACACTTTTATTAAAGGCTTCAATTAGAAAGATCTTTCCCTGTGAAAATCAGTGTCTTTCCTTATTGCTTCTGTGAAACTTCTGAGAGGAAAAGATATTATGGATTCCAGGCCCAGGCTCTGTGAGGAAATAATAATAAAAAAATATATAGTTTCTTTTGGTTTAGCCTTGAAGGAAAAAAGAAATGTAGACAGGCATTAAAGTTTCCAGCCAGGGGCTTTTGGTTTCAGGTGTGGTCTCAGGGAGCTCCTGCTGGGTGGCAGCTGCTGCCCAGGCTCTGTGCTTGGGAACTCTTCCTGGCATAACCCAAGGGCTGGGACAGATTCTTGGTTTGCAGAAGGACAGGGGATGTGTTGTCTGTAATTTTATTGCAAGATGCAGCAGAAGGATGCTTTGAATTGTCATGGATATGTAGAATTTCTTGCTTGCTCTGCCATGGCTTTCACATCCCTGGCACAGAGCTCACCACCCTAATTCTGATGTTTACAGTTCACTGCTGTTTGTCATGGGCTGCTTCCCCTTTTCTCCTTGTTTTCAGACTGACCCTTTCATTGATTTACTGTGGCTGTGCTTTAAGTTCCTTGTGAACAAAGAAATTCTCTGGCATTTCACATAAAAAACTTTTAATTGCAAGTGAGGTCCAGAATGGAAAATCTTGCAGAAGGAAAAACCAAAACAAAACAGTTGTATCATTCATAAGAAATCTGATTTTAAAACCAATTGAAAAGAAAAAGGGAGGATCCTACAGGTGTCAGAAAGGAGCCTCCTCTGACCTGAATTCTCCCCTGTACCAGATGGGATGTGCCACTGGCACTGCATCCCCATCCCCATGGATCTCCTACACGGAATTGTTTCAGACAGATGCCTGTAGAATTCCTGCTCTGCTGTGTAAGTCTCAAGAACTTGACTTCTGTTGGTCTGGAACCTTCTGATTCTCTAGTTGCTTGGCTGAACACCCTTTGTGGTCTCTTGTTTGGCTGTGTGCAGATTTGGGTCTGGGGTCAAACTCCTCCAAGGCTGAAGCTGAATCTAAGTGGGAGCTGGAATAAGTCAGTTCCTGACACCTGTGAGCAGTCACACTGCAGGAAAAATGTTATTTTTTCATTATTTATCCTTAGGTTAATATGCAGGGATTGGGATGCATTGCTGCTAACTACAAGCAATTCTGAATCCTGCTTGGCCAGAACTGCAGCAAATAGCTCAATGCTCTGCACGTTGCCTCGAATGAGCTGTGCTGCAGGATGTGTCAGGCTCCTGCCTACTGAGACAATACTTGAGCCCTTGTAATTGTACTTTTTAGCAACAACTTTTCTCATTGTTATTCCCCAATACTCAGCTTCCCCGTGCAAATTCGTGGCTGGGTCTGAATCCTCTGAGCTCAGCATGATATTGGTTGTTAGATTAACACCTGCTCTTTCTTCAGGGAAATCTCAGAAGCTGAGATCTCCTGTGATTTGATATCAAATACATTCCCCTGAAAAAAATCTGCACATTAAGAGGAAAGCATCCCTTTTATACCACTGCTTAATGGATGCCTCATAAAATCATTTCTAGAAGCTCTTTTTTCATTTTTTTTTTTTCTTTTAATCAGGAAATTCTTCTCTCCAGCATGTTATCTGTAAGTTAAGCCACTTGAAACACTTGCCTGGCAAAATGGGTCTGAGCATCCCTCGCGTGGTCTGGTGGAGAAAAGGTGGTGGGGAGGTGGGGTTGCTGGGCATCAGGACCTGCAGGACACTCCAGAGGGGCTGCTGCTAAACCTCACCCTGCTGGAGTGCTGTGAGCACTTTCATGAGAAGTCTGAAGCAGATTGCTGCTGAGATACTGAATTTCTGGTCCTGGGGACCAAGATGACATTTAGAAAACCGATTAAAAAGCATGTAAGTCAGAATGGCCTCTCCCCTGGAGCTGGAGGATATGATCTTGGCTTCAATATCTTTGTGATGGGACCCAGCAGGAGCTCTCTGTGAAGGCAGGAGTGGGGTTTTTGGGTTTTGGTTGGGGTTTTTTTTTGGTTTTTTGTTTTTTTTTTTTGGGGGGGGGGAGAGTTGTTTTTTTTTGGTTGTTTTTTTTGTGTTAGGTTTTTTTGGGGGTTTTTTTGGGGTTTTTTTTGGTTTTGTTTTTGGTTTATTGGGTTTTTTGGGGGTTTTTTTTTGGTTTTTTTGGGGAAGGTTTTTGGTGTTTGGTTTTTTTTTTTAGTTATTTTTTGGTTGGATTTTTTGTTTTGGGCTTTTTTTTGTTTGTTTGATGTTTTGTTTTGTTTTTTTTTGAAGACAGGAGCTTCAGCCCCTCTGGTCTCCCCTGGGAACAGGTACAGGATTAGTCCCCTTGTACAGGAGGAGTTTGGGGGCTGCAGAGGTTCCTGGTGTTCCCCAACAGACAACAAAGGATAATTTCAGTGCTTTGTGCCAGCTTTTTCCCCAGCAAAGCAAAGGCTGAACCAGCCTTTATCATCCCTGACCTTCCTGGGAGAGAAGCATAACCCAGAGAAGAAGCTGGGGGTTTGTGTTTGTATCGTGACCTCCAGTGTGTGCTGGGTCAGATGGGGCTGACTGCCTCTGCTCTCTGGCTGCTCCTTTTGGGTTTTTTTTTAGTTTTAATTGAAACAACCCAGCCAGAATCACCAGCTCTACTTTTTATCTCTTGCTCGGGTAGAAAAATATTACCCACATAAACAACCAGTCTGAGTGCTCCTGCTTGGCTGGGTTACTTTTATTAGAGTTTCTGGCTCATCCTCAGCCTTTGCTACAGCTCTGCAGAGGGACAGCTTGGGCTTCCCAAAGCTGGAAGTTCAAAAACAAGGAAGAGGGAGGAAAAAAGAGCAGTGGGGGCAATACCAGAACCTTCCCTTGGGTGCTGCAGATGCCCAGCAGCTTGGCTCTGTCTCTCAATAATTTTTTTTTTCCCATTTCAAGGTTGTTACCAACTGGGATCAACAAACAGCAACATTTCTGCTGAGGGAAAAACTTGGAGGGGAAAATCTTTTGTTTTCTCTTGATCTTTTTTCCAGGTGAAAGCAGGGCTGGTGACAGCCTGGTGCTTGGGAGCTATGAACATGTCCATGGTTCTGAAGCAGTTAGGTGCTGCTGTGTTGGGGACATCAGGTTTTGTTTGTTTGATTGTTTTTGTGGGTTTTTTTGGGGGTTTTTATTAGTCATTAAGTTTGGGTTAGGCTTAAAAGTTCTCCCTGGGAGTCAGGAAGCAACTGCATGTTGCTGGCAGAAAGCAGCAGCCAGATAGCAAGGGAGTTCCCTTTGGATTAATGGCACTTCTGCCAGCAAAATAGTAGGCTGTGCAAACTGGAGGGCATTTAACAGCATGCCCAATAATATATATATATTTTTTTTCTTCTTTTGAAGTATTGACCAGTTATCTTGCTGGAGAGCTTAGGTCAAGTTTGTGTTGGGCTCTCTCAGGGGGTGGCTCCGTTGTGTCCCTGCTCCGTGGCTGACACTGGAGGTGTTGGGTAACAAAACCCAACCTGAGAGGCTTCACCCCGAATAAAACACATATTTGGGGGCACAAAGAAGGATGATTGAGCTAGAAATCGTGTTCTGTTAATTTCCTTCTGGGAGGTGTTTCAGTTGGAGGCACAGCAACGTGGAACCTTTTCTGTACATCCCCTCTCTGATCTGAAGGAGCAATCCTATGGTAATGAGCTTTCACAAAGATTGGGTATTCAAGGGAAGCTTAATTGCACAAAGTCAAGTGTATATAGAAGCTGATAATTTGCTTACACAAGGCCTGAGGCAGGGCAAATATTTGGGCTCCTGGAGGAGCCTCAGTTGGTGGCTCAGTTCCTCCCCCTGGGCAGGGCTGTGCAAAGCTTGGGCAGTGCTCTGGGTACCCAGGGATGAGGAATTATTCCCTGCTGGAGCTGTGGCTCACGAAGTTCCCTGGCACAGAATAAATTCCTGTTTTTCTGTGTGAGGCAGGGGCAGTTGTTGGGTTTGGGCTGGTTCCTGGGGCACAGGGTGCATCCCCAGGAGCTTGGTGGGACCTCTCACAGGAGGCTTTAACAGGAAGGAGCTGGGGGGGCTGCTGAGGTTGCACCAGAGCTCACTGAGTTATTGTTTTTGTTTGTTTGGTGTTGTGAGTTGTTGTCATTAAACAGATTGATGGGTTCCTGCTGAGGCTGACAGGGAGGAGATCTCATTTTAGGTTTGTGTTCTGGTTTTTATGACAAACCACCAGGTAGCTGACTCCTTCCCAAACTCTGCTTCCCCGAGGAGGGCTAACATGTTGGTATCTGTATCCTACTGTCTATTACATTTCTTGATATAAAACCTTAAAAAACATTCCACCAAAACCATCTATCCTATTGCCCTATGTATATGTATGCTATATGATTTTCCAACTACAAAAATAGATTTTTAAACTCCTGTAGCTTCTCTAAAGGGCTTCTCAGTATCTGGAGTTCTAAACAGGATCCACAAGATGGACAATGATTTAATGTTCAAGTTGGAGGTGACAAATCACTTTATTACATAGGAAACCTCTAATTCTTGCAGAAATACCTGTGCTCTTTCTCAGGAAAATGAGGATTTTATGTGACACATGGAAATATAAAACTTCTGGTGCCTCCTGCACTGCTGTTCCCACCTTGGCACTGGGATGTACGTAGGGATGCAGTGGACTTGGGGGTGGGGATGAAATAATAGCAACAGGACTGGAAGTTTTGATCTCTTTTATCTCAAACTGGTGATGTTTGCTCCATGCTGGACCAATGAGCTCTGCAGATGGGAGATTAAAAGGGCTGTGGATGGATATTAATTTGCATGCACTTTGTAACTCTGAAGATCTTTCTTCTTCTCAGGGCCACAGTCAAAGCTCTCAGAACTGCTATTGGCAGAGCCAGTGCTGAAAGATCTCTTTTTGATTCAGTTGTTTTATTTAACATTAAAAAAATAAATCAAAAGTTATACATAAGTAAGAGAAAACAGCAGCAAAGCCCCAAGCAGAGTAATCCAGCTTTCCTGAGGAATGTTATTTCCAACACAAGCTGTAAGCAGACACAGCTATAGATATCTCTGGACAAATGCTTTTGTTCTGACACTGGCAGCCCGGTGCTGATTATTTCAGAGTTCCTATTTCTGTCATATTGTGAAGTGATCAGTCAGCTGACAGCAAATTGTCTCTTCTGTCTTCATCTTTTCATAATTCCAAACGCTTGGATGAAGCTGATTCAAACCCTTTTATCAAGGCTTTTTTCTTCAGAGTTATTGAGGAAGCCTAAGCCCCCCAGACTGCTGGGAGCCAGCTGCCTGGTGCTAAAGTGCAGCTCCAGCTCCAGCTGTAGACAGCAGTAACAGGCTCCTGAAGAGGCAAATCTATAAAATCCAGCAGTGCTTTTGTATTCTGGATTTATATGAGTTTGTACATAAAATAATTTAGAGTGTATATCACCATTTAAGGTGCGTGCAAGCTCCTTAATGCTTGATTGGTTTCTTTGAGCTCAGCTGAAAGAGGAAAATGGCAGAAATAATTGCCTTTTGGGTCAAGAGTGTGGCGGAATGAAGTTGACTGCACTGCTGAAGGATGCAGCACCTTCAGCATCAATAATACATAACATGAGTAAACCTCTCTTTGGTTTTCAATTCCACAGCTCCTCGTCCTGGGAAGATGAGCTTTGCAAATGCTTTCCACAGCAGGGTGGGAATGGTTCCTTGTGGAGCAGAGTGGAGCTGCTGGGAGCTGTGGGGAAGGTCCAGCAGTGAGGTCCTCGCTGCCTGATCTTGGGTACCTGCAGCAGGGCCACTCACCAGGGCTGATGTACAGCAGGGGAAATGGGTACAAATTGCTAAGGAGCCCATTACTCTGATAGAGCCAGCCCTTGGATCCTGTGGAATTGTGCAATAACAGGACAAAGTACCTCATTCCTTGTTCTGGTTCATGTTCACCCGAACAATAAAAAAATGGGGGCAAATTCAGACTTTATGGCTGCTAAAGCTGCTAAAACCTTTTCTTTGGATTTTATTAAAGGATTCGAAAGAGGCTTCTCTGAGATTTTTGGTGGGGAAGGATCTCTTAATGAATCACTTCTGAAGATATAATCCATCATTCCTGAAAAAAAATCAGTATATACAGTGGCCACATAATACTGTGCAGGGATGGAACTCTAATCTCTCCCAGGCACAAATAAATCACGATCAATACTCTTAATAAAACTGGATGGTGCTTGGCAATGTCTCCTCAGAGGGGTCTCGATTGCTCTTGCTGCTTAATGCTGGTGTTTGCAGTAAGTGTGCTGGGCTGATGGAGAAGGGGGGAGGCAGGGTGAGGAATGGCTCCTGTCACTTCTGAAAGTCCTGCAGGTGCCTGGAGTGGGTCAGAGCCAGGGCTGCTCTGCCCCAGGGCTTGGCTGGGGCTATAGCCAGAAGGCAAAGTTTAAGGAGCAAGTGGAGAAGGAGGTTTCCTCCCCAGATGCTCTCTGCCTCTCACCATTCCCAGCTCCAGGGCTTCCTAAGCTGGATGTGGGCTCAGTAATTGGGTGTTACAGGTTGACAGCAAAGGAATTGCTGTCCCAACAACCAGCAGCCTTTACCCCTCTGCTCTGGGGCTGCAGCAGAGCCTGGAGCAGCAGGTTAACCACTGAAATTCAAGTCAGCAAAAGCAGAGGGCAGTGAAGGTGGTTGGTGAACACCTCCTCTGCTGTCCCAATGCTGGGACTGGCTGGGTCTGAGTCTTTGGGACCTCCCTGCTGTTTGAGTGGCCTTGTGGCAGAGTCTCCTTCCCCCAGAAAATAAAATCAGATATTTGGATGTGACTGCTGGCCTTAAAGGCTGAACTCAGCACCTGATTTCTGCCTGTCCTCATTTACCTGTGAGGATTCTGAGCACTAGCTGCCTAAGTTATGGACTGGGGTGGCTTGGTGGCAAGGTCATGTTAGGTTTTTTCAAAGCTGCACTGAGGTTTGAGGGCTTATTCTCATTTCCTGACCAGAGTTAAAACTTTGGCTCATATCCCTCTATTTAGAGCATCTCTAATTTCACAGGTGTTAGAAAACATCCCTCTACACTGCAGCCCTTCTGCTGCCTTGGTACTAGAGATGTAAATTTGCATGAGGTAAGATGTGAAACTTGGAGATGTAGTTGTCCTGGAGTTCTCTTTGTCTTCAGTGCCACGTGCCAGGTTGGATGGTGACACCTCAGGGAGGATGGTGACACCTCAGGGAGGATATTCATCTCTTTGTGTGTGTGTATGTCTGTGATCAGGGCGTAGCTGTGTACCACATCTCTGCTGATGCCCTTACACAGAGGTAGGGAAATACTGCTTCAATTTATCAGTGTTTTACCCTTGGGCAGGTGCCTGATGGGTCCAAGGGCTCCTGGGAGGGATGGGGAAAGATCCACAGGAGAATTGAGAGGTGAGGGTGAGGCTCCCCCAGTGCCACCCATGTCTGGTGGCTCCCAGGTACCACCTCTCATCTCTGGGCAGTGATGGACCCTGGGGCACCTTCTCCTCTCACATCCTGATGCTTTGAGCACCAGGAGAGCAGAGGGATCACACCAACCTGTCCTTAAAGCTCTCACTTTCTGGCTGTGCTTCCGAGGTGGGAAATTAAATGTTTTAAGAGCAATTCAGGGCACTGTGTCCTCCTGGTGAGCCAGGAGAACTGTCAGGGAGCAAGCATTAGGCTTGTCTGGGAACAGAGGAGCAGAAATGTTTATTTAACCCTGAGAGGGGAAATAGAATCTGTAGAGAGAGGCTGGAGCTAAGGCATGCTGACAGGTTGGCTGTAATGAGATGCTCTGTCTTATACTCACCAACAATTACACTCTCATTACTGAGAGGCAGGCAGGGGATGCAGACAACCACCCTGCAGTCACTGAGGGGCCAGGAACATGCCCAGGAACCAGACACCTATTTTGTGTGTTGGCATCTGGACTTGAGGCCATAGATGGGCCCATGTCAGGAACAGCTCTTCTGACCTCAGCAGAGTCAGAGGATTTGGAAGTGAAGAGAGAAGAGCAAGCCAAGGGAATGAATGTTTCTGTGAGAGGGAGGGCAGGGTGGGAGCATTCTTTGGCTAACAAGCAGATTTCCTTTGCTTAAAATGTATTTTACTGGAACAAGGGCTGCCACGTGGGTTCCTGGGGTTTAGCAGGTACAGAACCACACTTCCCATGTAAATTTTGATATAAATCAAGGTGCATGAGGCTCTACCCAGCATCCTGACACCCCTTGAGGAGGAGTGGGTGGCTGGCTGGGTGCTCCTGGAGGTGGTGTGCAATATAACCCAATATTTTCTGGCACTTTCCTTTCTCTTGGCCACCATCGTGCTCTCTTGTTTTATTCCTTTTTTTTTTTTTAGGCCAAGAAGTATATTTTCATTCTGTGGCAGTGAAGTTTAGGGCATAATGAAGTCCCAGTGTGTGACTCCAGAAGCAAATGACTCAATAATTGATGGCTGCTCGACAGCCAGGGCTGCCCAGTCCTGCAGAGAAATTGTAGGGCTTGTGCACCCAGAGGAAATTGCTTTCCCAGAGGATCTCCTGAAGCCCAGAGTCCTGGGCAGGACGTTGGGCTGCCAGCTTGGAGCACACAGCACATTTTTTTGGATGCAATACTTTTGCAGCAGAACGTGTCCTTCCCTCCCTTTGGATCTCCCTGCATGAACCTGGGGCAGGGAACAGCAATGTTTCCTTGTGGCATTTCCTAATCTGATGTAAATCAAGGTATTCTAAAGAAAAAAGTTCCAGATAACTTTAAAAATAATAATTTCAAGAGAAATTCCACAAGTTCTTGACAATCAAATGGTTTTCCTCAGCCACAGGAGTTGTTTTGCTGTACAGAGGGGCAGCTGCAGGGCATCAGCTGCAGCATCTCCTTTGTGGGTAGATTCATGCATCTGATGGCAAATATTCCTATTTCAAATGAGGATTTTGCAATCAGTTCAAAAACTGGAATGTCTGCAAGGCCCTGAGGCTGCTGAAGAGCCCTGCTCAGGTGTAGTCCAGTGGCAAGCAAACCTCAGCCACAAGTTCTAACATTTTTGGCTTTTTATTCAACACTTGGAATGGGATTTTCAGGGAGATGAAGTCCCAGTGAAAATCAATGGGACTTGTACACCTCTAATGGCAGAAATGTCTTCAGAAAGCCCATCTTTAGGACTCTAAATTACTCTCTCGTTTTCAGCAGTGCTTGGCAGCTTTGAGTGGATTTTTCTGCCTCTGCCTCCCACTTGGGCCTTTCCACATCTCCTCCCATAGAGCTGGTGAGAACTGTGGGAGCTCTGCTCAGGCCACCTGAACCAGGGCACAGGTGGGGATTTTTGAATTAAAATTTTAAAACACTTGCAGAAAAACTGCAGTGTAGGGATGCTGCCTTGTATTCCTCCTCCCTCCCTCTTTGTTGGGTTTTCTGGTCCCTCTTTGACCTACAGGATGTAAATAAATTGGTGTGGTTTTTGTCTCTCATACTCAAGGTCTAGTTAAATATGAAGCTTATAGATGCACTTGAACTGAAAAACAATATTTGTTTTTCAATATATATTATTGAAATATATATATATAGAAATATATAGAGAAATATTTGATATATTTCTATTGATATTTGGGTTTCTAATGTAATGATTCATTTCCTCCAAATTAGAAGCCTTAAAAAGTTGCACAGTTTTTACATGGGATTTCAATGAACTGCTTATATTTGCATCTCATGTTTCTTAAACAAACACCTTCCCTCTTTTGCAGAAAATTGAGATGATGCTATTGTCCTCCTGAGATATTTTTTTTTTTCCTCCTTGGACTACAACTTTTAGCTGAGTGCTGTGCCTAAGGGAGAAGCTGAGCTTTCATCTATCACATTACTTGTTCCAGTGACTGAACCCAATTGGTGTTTGAAATGCCACCTAAAAATAACTATTGGGTTATTGGGGGTTGCCACAGATGTTTCCTTCCCTGCAGTTTTAATTTCTAATGAATTCCATAAACTTGATCAGCCTTGACTATCTAGTTTGATATCTCTCAGGAATGTGTTCTAATTGCTCCTCAGGTTTCCAAAGAGCATGGAAGCCAAACATGAGGTTCTTCTTTCCCAAAAGCTGCTGAGATGAATATGGTGAAACAACAAACCTGTCATAAATCAGTTCTTCATGGCAAGGAGATCACTTGGTACCATCCAGTGAGCAAGTTCTCCTGTATTTAAAGAGAAAAGGCTGACTGGTGAGAAGGGGAGCAGGATGGACAACACTGTGGCAGTCTGGAAATACACAGGTAAGTTATTGAGTAGTGTCAATAATGTATTTTTAGTTGGCAAACAGGAGCACATGTGGGAGGTTCATGCTGTGTGCATGGCACAGTCAGGTTGGGAGGCAGAGCTCAGCCACGGTTCATGATATTATAATGAGGAGGTTTAGAGGAAGAATTAAAAAAATGCATACAAACACTGAGAGGAAAAACTTCTCTGCTACTCCTTGCTCATTTACTTCAGAGCCATATGAAAATACTGGCATATATATTAGTGAAGAAAAAAAAGTCATCTTTGCTTTGGGTTTCCCATAATCTGGCATAAAAATACTGTGTAATATAAATATGTTTATACCTCAGTGTGTCATGTTAAGCCATTTAAAGTTAACTAATGTTTGGCTGTTTCAAAACTTTAATTAGCATTTAACAAGAAAGCATCAGTCTAGCCAATTAGAGATCTGAGCAATAACACACACTCGCTTCCATTTTCTAGCAATTAATTGATAACTAGTTTACCGTGGGCTAATAATTAAATGAGAAAACATTCTGAGCAAATTGAAAGCACTGATGCAAACGAGTTTCTGCATTTATTCTTTTCGAAGCCACTGACCACGTTATCTAATCTGTCGGGAACAGAGAAATCCTGAATTCTACTAAATATATACTCAGACTGACTAACCAGCCCTTAAAGCAACATTAGTCACTTTCTGGGAGCTTTAACTGCTTTGCTAGAGGAAAGTCTGGCAGTGCTGAGGCTGGGGAGAGGGCTGTGGCAGGGGGGGTTATCCAGGGGCAGCCGATGCTCTCTCCGCTTGGCAGATCAGTTTCTCTCTTTTCTTGTGTTTGTGATAGACACAGCAGGGATGCAGGCCAAGGTTTTGCAGTCAGCTATCACCTTCATGTCTTTCCCCAGCAGAAAAAACCCAGCCAGGTCTGGGAACAAAGGGGTCACCACTTGAGTGGCACCGGTGCTGGCAGCGGACACGGCTCCGGCTGCTGCTGCCAGCTGGGAGATAAGGGAAATGTTTGACAAAAAGGGAGCTGAGCTGGCCAAATCACTTGGTACATTTTGTATGTGAAAACTGCAGACATTTTTCTCCTGAATGCAGTCAGGAACAGGTCCTCACAAGCAGGAAATGTCCCCGTCTCCTGCGTTTGAAGTAGAGCAGTCTCAGGTGTCTGTGTGGGATCTTTCCTTTCATCCTGAGGTTCATCTGGTTCTGGTATCTTCCTCATCTTCCTCGTCTGGGTGGGCAGAGAGAGGCAATGGCCTCAGCTCTATTAAACTTTAAACACAACCATCCATCCCAACAAAACACTCCCCAGAAGACAGTGCTGCCCTGCCCTTCCTGTCCCAGGCCACCCAGGTCTCTAAGCAGGCAGGGACCTCTTCAAGAATTTCCTTCTTTCCTTCTTTCCCTCTTCTTTCTTTCCCTCTTCTTTCTTTCCCTCTTCTTTCTTTCCCTCTTCTTTCTTTCCCTCTTCTTTCTTTCCCTCTTCTTTCTTTCCCTCTTCTTTCTTTCCCTCTTCTTTCTTTCCCTCTTCTTTCTTTCCCTCTTCTTTCTTTCCCTCTTCTTTCTTTCCCTCTTCTTTCTTTCCCTCTTCTTTCTTTCCCTCTTCTTTCTTTCCCTCTTCTGCTTTCCATGCAAACCCAGCCCCGGGACAGGAGGAGGTGGCAGCTGCTGAGGACAAGCCCTGGGAGTGCCCAGCAGAGTGATGCTGAGCTGTGACACCTGCCAGTGAACCCCATTCCCCCCCAGGTCCCTTGCCTTGGGGAAACCCTCCCCTTCCTTGGCTGGTTTATTCCCAGAGCCCCCATCCCGGGTTGTTCCCAAGGCTCTCCTGGTTACTGTAAATCTAATTTCTCTGGAGATTTTTGTGTCATCTCCAAAGAGGATGAGTGATGGCATGTCACCTGCTCCTTTATTGACTAAGGGACATTCCCTGGTGTCCCCTGGAAGAGCTGCTGGTTTGAAGCAGTCTCTCTGAAATTCTTTCTGAGCTGAAGAAGGGATAATGATGGAAGTAACTTAGACATTTTGGGATATTTCATGTCAAAGAAATATGGTAGAATTACAGAATAAGTATTGATTCCCATTTATCACTGTTTCATAATAATTTTTTATTAAACTTTATTTAATCTTTGCTTTCCAACCCATTACTTTGTCTCTGTCTGTGACAGACTTTTATGATTTATAATGTCCTCTTAATAGATATACATTTAGAGTTACAGAGTCCTAGAGCCATATTAGTTCTTTCAATCTTTTCTAGTGCCAATAAAGGATTACTTTGGGAAATGCTTGCTTAAAAAGGCTTCCTGAACCATATTTCTGGTTTAGAATCACCCCAGTAATGGGTTTTATAGCAACTCGGCTCATTGTTTGCAGGAAGTTATTGTGTGTGGGTGTGGATACTTCAACATTTTATATTTTGTTTTCTCTTCCTCTGGAGTTTAATGTGCCTTAGTGCTGGAGGTTATGGGGTTGTTATGCTCTCAGGTATAAGGACAAAGCAGACTTATCCTTCCAGATTTTCCCTCATTCCCCCCAGCTGCTGCAAACCCAAACATCATCCTATATATGCACTGCTATAACTTGAAATTATAAATAGTGCCCCATTTTACTGGTGTTTACCACACAGGCATAAATAGAGCTAAAACTAACTGGAGAAAAAAAAATATAAAAGAACCTCAGGTAGATATCAGTGCTTGCTTGAATTTATCTTGGTCTGATGAAGTGCTGAATATAATTTCCATGAAGCTCTGTATTTAACAGAACCAGTCTGGGATTTAGTGATTGGAGGAAAAATAATGACAACCAGAAATGCTATTTATTAAACAGCAAATAAGCAGGTCCAGTCACCAACTCCTTATAGTAAGTGAAAACCATGGTTATCATGGGTATTTCAGGTAAAAAAAACAACAAAAAACCAAAAAAACCCAAAAAACCCACTTCTCTTTTTCCAGGCAGATTGGAAATTCTGAAATTTGGCAAAATAATTATTTGCCATAATGATCACTGGGTAGTTTATTCAGGAAACTCAGCCCTTTGTTGTTGGTGGAGTTTCTGGGAATTTCTTGCACTTATTCATATGTTGCTAGCCATTTATTTCCCATTTATTCAGCTGTCCCTACAAAGCTGCTGGGTCTGTGGAAGGAGTGGGTGTTGGATACTGCCACATGCAGGGCTGAGTCTGCAGGACCCAAGCTCTGTTGGACTGACTACAGCTCCCTGTGCTTTTCTCTTTGGTTTTACACTTGGTAATTTCACCTGGAAATACAACTAAGATTTGGGGTACCCAGCACAATGTTTTGGAAATCCAAATCAGTCCAGGGAGCAAGTGGGATAATTTGTTATTGGGGTGATGTCTGGGATGGCTTTTAATGTTGGGTAGCACCTTAGACCATGGAGATTTTCTTTATTCCTTGTTGTTAATAAGTAATTACTCCCCTATTATCATGGCTATCATCCAGTAATGGCTGTTCCATGGTTTCAGTCATGCTCATCATCCTTTTACATCAGCAGTGTCAGTCTGCTCACCCTGTCCCACGTGGCTTTCTGGAGCCTTCCAGGGCAAAGACATCTGGAGGTGACTTTGCTGCAAGTGAGCACAAAATCCCTACTTCAATCCTAAAAACTTCTGCCTGCTGTCATTTCACAGGAGGCTGATTTATCTCCAGCTGCAACACCCAGCAAGGTGCTGGATCCTCAGCACCCCCAGAACCACCCTGTGATCCTCCAGAGCTTTAGAAGCTCCTCTTTGAAACCCAAGGTAAGAAGGTACCAGGGGTGTCCTGGAGTGCCAGCACTTGGCAACCTGAAGCTCTTTGTGATGAATAAAACCCCAGCCTGCCCTGATTCTCAGTTACTCTGGAGTGCCAGCAGTGGCTCCCACCTTCCCTACCTCTTCTTCTCCAGGAGTCTCCACTTGAAGGAAGTGATGAAGATTTTTTGGCAGACTTGGAAATCTAGAAAAAAAAACCCCACACAACCCCTCCAGCTGGGCAAGGGGAACACTCTGGCTTAAATCCATCCAGCTGACTTTTAGTTGGAACTTGTGCACCTGTAGGAAGCTCTGGTAATTTAAAGAAGAAATAAGGTGGAGAAGCAGCCCTGTGGCAGGCAGCTGTGCGGGCTGCCAGCTCGAGCAGCAGGAGGATAATAGGAATATAATCTGAATATTTTCTGGATGCTGGACACGTTGTGGTAATCTCTTTTGTTAAACAGTCTGCTTGCCATGCAGTGTTTGATCAGCTGAACATTTGGCTCTGAGGCTTTGGTTCCCAGTGGTTTGCAGCACCTCCCTGCCAGAGACAAAGGCCTGGAAAATGTTCATGTTTATTTTATGTTCCCAGAAAGAAGCCGGGCCTTCAAAATGCACTGTTTAAAGCAGTTTTCTGATAATCAGCATAATTAAAGACCACCCCCAGGCTGTGAGAATATGGATGGTGCACTCCCAGGCAGTGGAGAAGCTCACTTCTGCTGATGGGGACAAGTGTGTCTGGACACCAAAGGAGATGGTTACCTCACATTCATATCACACAGTCTTTTTGCACTCCTCAATTTAACCAAATTCAACCAAAAGCCCCTTTAGTGTGTGAAGCAGTTTCCTCTGTCCTTTCTGCTCTCCCTCTGCTGAAGCTCCCAGGACATGTGCTGTTCTTGCAGAGAAGTATTTCCAAACCCTCACTGGTTCCTGCAGCACTGGGCTCCAGCTCCTCCAGCTTTCCCTGACTCTGTCCCTGCTCCTTCCCTGCTCCTTCCCTGCCTTCCCCACATCCTGGGAACATCCCAAATCTGCCTTTCAGATCCAGCTCCAAGTGCCCCTCAGTGCTGGGGATCACCCCATGGGTTCAGAGGTTTGGGTTTTTATTCCTTGGTTGTTTCTCCCTTGTTCTGTTCGACTGCTACAGATTTATTTCTCTCTCCTTTTTTGCTGCTTTCTGAGCCTGACAAGCCCAACATGTGGCTGTAAAGTGAGAACAGCACCACAACACGCTGCCTGGTGCTCACAATCAATGTGTGCACATGGCTTCCTTTTCAATGAAGCTGTGGGTAGCTCAGGCTCTTTTTCTTTGTACTGAACTTAGATTTTTCTTTTTTACCTTCTCTAAAAGTATTGATTACTTCTTTTATTTATTTTCGTGTTGTTACAACTATAACACAGTTTTTTATTTTTAAATTTCCCTGGCTTTTCCTGGACCCTGGCCAGGCTGGAAGCCAAGGCCAAGGTGAACCTCACCCAACCAACATTGGGCTCTGCATACTGGGTAGGAAACTCTTTTGTATACTCCCACCTGTTTTCTATTTTTCAGCACAAATCATCTGTTTGATCAGGTTCCACATCTCCCTGGGTGTTGCTGAAGGTGTGTTTGTGCTTCCAGGGATTTTTATATGAACTCTGTATGAGTTTCTCACTCCAGGCACAGATGGGCTCTTCACATGCTGGCTGCTGCTCAGGGTGCAGACTTCCTCCTGGTTTTCACCTGGATCATCTTCCTTGCTCTCTCCAGCATTTCTCACCATTTCCCAGGATTTCTTCTTTTTTTCCACCAGGGTGCATTGCAGTAGTGCTGTTGGTTTTCCTTGAGCTAACCCTGCTTTCCTTGTACTGTTCTGTGCATAACTGTTTGATATTATTTGGGTGGGTTTGTCATTTGTTTGCTTTCTCTATTTTTTCCCTTTTTTTTCTTTTTTCTTTCTATTTTTTTAATGGATTGCTTTCAGGGAAATAATTTCCAAGCACACAAAGCCCAGGCTGCCTCTCCTTTCTGTAAGACAGGCAGAGCATCACCTCCAGCTGAGGTGTGATTAGCAGAAGCTTCTGCTGGCTCAGGCAGAAAGAGCCTCTCTCATTCCACCTCTGGGATCCATTTCTTTTGGTGCATTTTGCACAGCTGGGTCTGACCCAAGGACCCAACCTGTCCAGCCCAGCAGGGGACAGGGGTTCCCTGGGGACCCTGCACCCCCAGCTCAGCCCCACAAACAGAGCTGTGTCCCCGGGGTGCCTGGATGCCATTTACCTGCAGGAACCTTTCCTGCTCCTCTCTCTGCCTCCAGACATCTGATGGCTGACTACAAGTTTTTTCTGGTTAAAGTGCAAGCAGATATCCAGGGGTGAGTCCCCAACCTGGGATGCAGATAGTCTTTTTCCTTCCCAGCAGAAATATTTGTTTAAATAGTTTGATTTGTTGTCACTGGCTCACAGCTTCATGAGGATTTTAATCTCTTTACCTCGGTGTCTCCTTCCAGGCTGTGTCTGCTCCCCTGGGCACCCAGCATCTCCCTGGCACCCACCCCAAGGGCAGGGCAAGGTCCCTCAGTGCTGCAAGAACCCAACCCCTGGCAGAGCCACTTGGAATGGGAGCAGGGAATTTTCCTAATGGTGGAACAGGTTTGTTCAGACATCTTATTTGAGTGGCTTTCTACAAGGAAACTTGAGCTCAAGGGGGTTATGTGGCTGCTCAAAAAGTACTTCAGGTCATGTTAAAAAAAACCAAACCAAAACACAACCAAAAAACCAACCCCAAAGCCCTAAAGCCCATGTCTGCAGCACCTGGAGAGTCTCACAGGGATCCTGTTGTCCTGCCTGTCCTGGGGTCTGTGCCCAAGGAGAGAGGGCACCCTGTGGAGCCCCCCTGCAGCCCCTGTGCTGGGGCTCAGAGATGTCCCCAGGGACCCTTTGTCCCTTCAAGTGTTGGTTGCTGGAAGACACCTCCAAAGGCATCTCCATTTACTGACCTCACCTTTCTTCTAATTTTTATTATTTTGTTTCCTGGATCAGTTCTCAGTGTCTCTACCTCAGATCAACATCCACTTTCTCTCCTCAGCAGTCTTCCTGTTCTATTTTTCATTCCCTTCTGGTCCATTCTGTGGGAAAATTGAAGCATCTTCCAGGACACGTTGTTCTGACAGAAGGGAAATTACCTGGTTTTGCCTTCCTGGTGGGAGCAGCACTGTCCAAATTGGCAGGAATCTTCCCCTCCCGGACATTTCTGCCCTCTTGGAAGAGAAGCCAGGCAATCAGTCACTTGCCACATGGAAAATGAGGCTTTAGGTGTTGGATCTGAAAACTCCAACAGGATGCATATGCCTGTGTGACAAAAGAGTGCTGCAAAACCAGCTACAAAAGGCAAATAGAGGGGAAAAGAAAAAACCAACAAAAAAACAATGCCCATGACAATGGGCTGGCACTTCTAATCGTGTTTTTACAGTTTCTAGAAGATGAGTTTCCTGCCCAAAGGGGTTGCTGAGAGCACATCCTCTGGTGCAGCAGTCAGGGGGGTACAGGGGGTGAGGAGCAGCAGTTCAGGTGCTGTCTGGGGCTCTGAAGAGATGAATTATCTTCTGAGAGAGGTTTCCTGAGGCTGGAACCTCTTCTGGTTGTCCTTCCTTTAGTAGCTCCATGTGATAGACTCAGCCATCACCCTGCTTTTAGCTGGGCTGACTTTTCCTCCTAAACAACTGCAAATCTTGAAGCAGATGTGGTGCAGATGTTGGACTCACTACTTGCCTCTGGTTTGGTCTCACTCCTGTTCCTTTGCCACTGGTCCCAGGGGTGTGGGACAAGCTCGTTCTGGATGACCTGAATTAAGGCAGTGCTGAGATAAATCAAACTTCCACACTCAGGGTCAGGTTTGGAGCTGTGGATCCTGGAATAATTGGAATCATTGCTGCAGTGCTGATTACCACAAGGACTTTTTCCCTCTGTGTTATCACGTGGCTCAGGTTTTTGTTCTGGCTGTGCCTAATTGTTGACTACTTGGGTAAATATATTTACTCTTCAGGATGAAAAGCGACAAGATCAGCTCTTCAGGGAGATGTTTTATTAGTAAACTGCTTTTATGGGCTTCCTTGTACTTCTAAAGCTTTGTAAGAAAAGGTGGAGGTATTTTAGCCTTGATCTTATAAGCTGCTTTAATACCAGAACAGTGAGATTGTGTGCTGAAAATTATATGTGTGCTTAAGTGCTCTGCTAGGCTGAGGCCAACATGACCTTGACAGGGATAAGTCTTCATTTCCTACCACCCTTTATGTTGTTTTTATCAGCTTCTAAAGCTAATCTCAGGGAAAATCTCTTGAATCTTCCCTGGCTAGCACAAACATATATTTATCTGTGTTGCTGAGGATGGGCTTGGCAGTGCTGGGTTAGAGGTTGACTTAAAGGATGATCTTAAAGATCTTTTCCAACCAAAATGGTTCTGTGAATGTCTCTGGGTTGGTTTTTGTGGTGTTTTTTGGTCTTTTTTTTATAATTTTTAAAAATAGTTTCTTTATTATATATATATCTAGATTTTTTTAATTAGAGAGCCTTACTTGTGGTGCTTTCCTCATTCTAAAGGTGTAATGAATTCCCAAGGACTGGATTCCTTGTTTTCCAGGTCCCCATTCCTGTGCATCTCTCCAGGTGTCACCACACCTGTGGGGTTCCTGGCTCCAGCCCAGCCCACCCCAGGACACTGGTGGGTGCTGAGTGGGAATGGCAGAGTGTGGAGGTGGGGAGGGAGAGGGAAGCCTTGGGAAGGCAGCTGCTGGTGTTGGGAAGTGTCCAGAACCAAGTCCTTTATCCCATCCCTGTTGTGTTTCTATCTGGAAGTGTCCATCCCAGGGATCCTCAGGGACACATCCAGGCAGGAGCTGAGCAGAGGGAACCCCTCAGGTCAGGGGACATGCCAGGAGCTGTGGGGGAGCTGATGGGCTGGCAGCAGGACAGGAGCTCACAGGACTCTGGTTGGAGAATTAGATCTCTTCAGAAACCTCTTTGCTGTTTTCTTCATCTCCTACTTCAGTTTTGTCTGGGAGATGAACACCTGTAGACTTTGGGCTTGTCTGTATCTACCTGAACTCCCCACTTTGTTCACTCTTTGAATTTTTTTTCTCTCTTTCTGCCCATTTTGTGTCCCAGAGCAGAGCATCCATCACCCTCTGCTGCCCTGACTTCACAGATGAGTTCCTGAGGTGATGGTGCCACTGGGATCCTGGGGGAATCCTCTCTCAGAAGAGGAGCAAATCAGTGCCAGGTGCTTCAGGGGCAAGATACGGAAAGGTGGGGAGTTATCCTCAGATTTATTGGTGGTTATTTGACCCTTCTTAACAGGCAGAGAGGTGATGGTTTACATCAAAGCCATGGATCTGCTGTGGCATCTTTTTGTGTCTTCATAATGTACAAAGATTCCCCAGGTAGTCCTGGAGTCCTCTAAGAGAAGGCACTTCAAAATATTCTGAATAATTTCACTCATGCTTCTGAATATAGATTTTTTTTTTCCCCTCTCCTGTCTTCGTTTATTACTTTTTTCTTGTTCTTGACTCCTGTTCCTGCTGGTCCTTCAATTACAAGCTGTGGAGGTCACTAGAACATGATTAAAAATGATAAATAAAAGATATTGTGGAGGAGAAAAAAAAATCAATAAAACACTGACTGAAAAATATGGCAAAGGAGAAACAGTGTGTTCTGCAAGTTGGTGTTGGGCAGGAGCTGGGAAATTCTCTTCCCTGCTCTCACTGTCTCCTCGGGTGGTGCCCAGAATTCTCACTGACTTCTCTGGGTAACCTTTTAAATAAATCTCATCAAATCTCCCAAGGTCTGGAAAGAAAAGAGCTTGGATTTCAGAGAATTTTTTTTTTTCATTTATATGATTATGTTCTGGGCTGAGCTGAATAATGAGTGGTTTGCAGTGTGGGAATCAGAGAGCCTGAGGAGCTGAGGCTGAGGGTGGTTCCTACACTGAGCATGGGGAAGGTCTGCAGGGAACCTTTCTGGGGATGGAAAGGTCACTTTGGTAAAGTAAAAATCTTCCCAGCCACTTTCATGGTTGGTGTTTGGTTGCTTGTTTATTTTGGGTTGGGTTTTTCTTGTTTGCTTCTTTGTTTTTGTCAGTTTTTCCAAAGTTTTACTGGTGTTGGGTGAATGTGGGGAGTTTTGTAAACATGGATGAGGCTCAAAAAAGTTACAAAAAGAGAGACAATGAGTTTAGATAGAACCAAACCAGTGTATAGACACAGAGATACCTAAATGAAATATTCTGGGTCCCTCAGTGGGCTTAAGTGAGAGCAGAGTAAGGGGCAGGGCAGGGCAGGGCTCCTCCTGCTGCAGCTTTCCCCCTCCTGGGCAGCTCTGGGGAAGCTCCAGGAGCTGCTGTGGGTGATGGAAAGGGACCTGACAGCCCCCTGCTCCTCCTCCCCACCAGGGGCACCTTTGGCAGCTGCTCCAGCTGAGCTTTCCTCTGCTTCAAGCCAGGCCTGAATCACTGCAGCATCCTAAACAGCAGCTAAATTGGTTATATAGAGATTTATGCAAATAGATAAATACTTTTTCATTTATTTTTATTTTTATTTTCTTTTTCTATATTTTATTTTATTTATTTTTATTTTTTATAATTTCTTTTTATTTTATTTTTTATATTTTATTTTTTATATTTTTTATTTTATTTTATTTTTATTTTATTTTTTATATTTTTATTGTATTTATTTTATTTTATTTTTTTTATTCTATTCTACTCTATTCTATTCTATTTTATTATTTTCAGGACCCTGTAGTTATTTCCCCCCTGAAGGAGGCACTGCAGAGCTCCATCTTTTCTTGCTTGCCTTCAGGCCCGGGACTTGTGTCCTGGGGGCTGAGAAGGGGCAGATGAGGAGGGGGTGGAGTGAATCCTGGGCTGAGCCTTGCCCAGGGCTGCTCTGTGCCCAGCCAGCACCTCCTCACCAGCCAAGTCCTCCTCACTACTGCCCACAAACAGCTGAGAAAGGGGAGGAAATGTTTGATGGGGAGTATTTAGGGATAAGAACATCCTCTGTGTGGAACAGCAGGCACCTGGGGGAGACAGAAAGTTGCATTGCAAATACAAAATATTCCAATGGAGGAGTTTGTAGTTTCCTGGTTCTCTGGAGAGACAGCAAGTGGACAGGGACATCTCGGGGTGCTCCATCTGAGCACGTTGTGTGCTGGGAACACTCCTGATGTTTTTGCAGGATAAATTAACCTGGTTGGAAAGAGAAGGGAGTTTGGTTCTCCCAGCACCTGCAGGACCCGGGGTCTGGATGGGACCCTGCAAGATGTGAAGAATTTACAGCATTGTTTCCCAGGTCCTGCTGTGCAGCCCAGCCCAGGGTAAGTCAGGTTTTCCCTTTCCTGTGATTGGGGTCCAGGTTTGGAACAAACCCTTCTGATCTCAGCTCAAGCTTTTCATCTTTATTTCATTATTCATCTGTATTTGTTATTAAACCAGTTGGTTCCCTTTGCCCCTTGGGAGGGCCCTGAAGGGGACCTGCAAAGTGCACCTGGTGGTGTTGAGGAAAATCAAACCCTGTAAGAGGAAATAAAGCAGTGTGTTAACCAGGGACATTTTCTGATGGAGCACACCAGAGGTGAATTCTTTATTTAGTTGCCCAGCACAGTGACAGTGGTTGGATGGGCTGAAGCCACCAGAGAGCAACTGCTCCTTCATCTCAGAGTTTGTCACCTGTAAGATGCTGCTGGTCCTTCCTGAAGTGTCCCCTGCCTGCTCGGTACAAAAATAAAAACCCTGCTGCTGAATTAAGAGCAGAGCCTTCCCTTCCCCAGTGGTTTGCACTTGTGAGGATGTGTTGTTTGAAACTTGACAGCAAATCATTATTTGTGCTCTGGGAAATAGAAGAGACATTTCTATACACCCAGGATCTTTCTTAGGGAGGGAGGGATCTGTCCAGGCACTTGTACACTCTCCCATTACAGTAATACAGGGTTTATTTCTCCAGCTTGTGTATCTCGCAGAGAAATGGACTCAGCAATTTATGTAGGCATTTGTAGTTCTCCTTCCAGCCCTGGAATGGCTGCTGTATTTCAGCAGTTTATGTCCTGCACTAAAATCCTTTTTCTTTGCTCAGAAAATATTTTTGGGATAGGCTTAAAACGTAAATTGCAGCTGATACAGTTATAGAGGCATAACCACCCCTGCCAGCTCTCTCAGCCTGGGGTAACGAATGTCTTCTTAGTTTTGCTTAGGTTTTTTGGGGTATTTTTTTGGTTTTGGTTTGCTTTGGTTGGTTTGTCGTTGTTTTTAGATGAGCATCCTAAAATAATAATAAAAAAACCCCCAAACCCTACCTTTGTATCAAGGTCTGAGTGTCCCCAGGTGAGGGTTGTGTTGCACTCCAGCTCCAGGTACACCTGGCAGGGGCTGTACCCCTGGGGCTGTGCCAGAGCAAAGCACCCAGGGCTGTTGGGGAGGTTCAGCCCCTTAGATTGGCCACGGATCTTTCCTTCAAATGTTGGCATTCCAAATTCTTCCAGAACCACCCCAGGATCACTCTGAGATGGGAACAGTTACAGAAAAACTTCTGGAAGTGGAGCTGAAGATGTACAAAACTGAGGTGAAAGGGGTTTTGGTGAAAAAGTAGGAGCTGAGAATGTTTGGATCCTTACACAGAGCCAGGAGAGAAGAATGGTCTGCTCAGCCTCTGTTTGCTGTCTGTCTAGACTGTGCTGCCCTTAGGATGTTGTCTTGCTGCAGCTCTGAATTACAAAAAGTATTTTATTTCTTTTTTTTTTTTTTTAACAGCTAGAATAAAGCATTGGGAAGGGTAATCCCAGTGGAAGCAGGTGGGACTGTGCCACGTAAAAAAACCCCAAAACCAACAACCCCCATGACAAGCAGGGGATTTCCATTGTGTCCATGAGCTAAGGAGACCTCCCCTGGTGGGGATGAAGGGATGGGGAAGGGCAGGCAGGTTTTAAATAGGTACAGTGCAGGATAAAGAAATCCCCTGTCCAACTACTCCACTTCTGTATGCTGGGAAGTTGAAAGCATTTTGCAGCTTTCTGGGCTGATGCTGTCAGCTACTGCCTTCTGAAAAGCTGGGATGGGACCTGGGTTCCCAATGCAGCTTCAGCTCAGGTGGAATCCATCAGCTTTGGGATGCAGCCCTTGTGCTCAGCCTTAGCCAGGAGCTGGATCCAGACACCAAGTGAGGTACCACAAGACCCTGGAGCTGCAGGAGATGGAGAAAGGTTTGAAATGGTCCTCAGAGTCACAGAATGCACTCAGGCTTTAACTGAAATACAAGCTGTGTTAAGCTCAGGGAAATGTGTAGCTCTCTTATACTGACATTTAGCTAGAGAAATGGAGTCCTTCAGAAATGAGTGGAACTGGGACCCACCTGACAGCTTTCTGCTCCCTTTCAAAGCTAAAGGATTCAAAAGCTTTGGAAAGATCTATCTGAGGCAGGGTTTTTTCCTGCAAATCTAACTCTGATTTTTGTTTTGAAATTAGGGGACTTTCACAAGGCCAAAACAAACATTGATTGTCTGCCTGCCAATATTTCACACCAAAATACCTGGAGTTAATTTTGAAAAGTGGCAAGAGGGGCCCTGTGGAACCTGCTGGGGAGAGTTCCTGCTTAGTGACCCCCTGGGAAGCTTGGCCAGCACCAGGAGCAGTGAGTACAGCTGCTTTCCCAGCTCCTTCCAGCCAGTAACATGACACTGAAAAATGTTCAGCCATCTCCTGGATATCTCAGTGGGCTTCCAGGGGCAGTTCCCTGAACTGGAACTGTCATCTCAGTGTGAAATGAGAGATGCAGTTGAGCTGCTGGGAAGCTGGGGACTCCTTTGCTTTCCTTTGGGGGACAGGGAGTGGAAGAAACCAAGTGGAAAAGTTGCACGGCTCTCCAGGCTTGGCTGGGACTGTGAGCAGCAGTGCTTTGGTCCCACTCTGAGCCTGGAGCAATGATGCTGTGTCCCCAGGGAAGGAATTGCTCTGCAGCTCCAACAAAAAGCTAACCAGGCTCTTTCCCACACAAAGGAAATTTTAAAAATCCCTGAAATGCAAAATATCTCACAGAAACCGTTCAAGGTACTGACTTAACACCAGCCAGAACTCTGATAATCTGCAACCAAAGGTGAGCCAGAGAAAGGCAGTGTAATTCTGAGCCACAGCTCTCTGGCAGGCTGCCTCTTTCCTGAGCTTTTAATGGGGGTTCTTGACCTGTGAATCCTGCTTGGCAGGGTAATGGAAACCAGCACTGCTCAACAGGAGCCGGGCTGAGAAAATCCCTTTTCTTGCCACGAGTCAAAGATGCAAACCTAAAGCTGCTAACTGAGATTTAAAAGAAATCATCAAGAACTCCCAGCACAGCTAGAGAAGAGGAGCTGGAGCTAGAAGAACTTTCCTAAGCACAGATGGTTTTTTTTCATGTATAAATCCTGGGCTGAATTTGGATTTGAACTGTGGTATTTAAACCAGGATAGCCCTGGTGAGGAGAAATCTATTGTGGGAGGAGATGAAGATTGAATTAGAAGTGATTGAATTGATCGAGTTCTCCACGTAGTCAGCTCTAGCAAACTTGTTTTCAAAAGTGTGTAGGCACCCAGGATAATTTCCAGAAGTGTTTATTTAATCATATCAAGAGCAGGTAAGTGACCAGGCACTTCATGAAATAGCACTGGGTGCTTTATGAAAGGTTTAAAGTGTTTGGAGCATAGGTAGCTGTGGTTTATGATCATTAATGTCAATCTTTGTGTTGCAGGGGCTTTTGGCATGACTAATTTGGCCATAACCACGTATGAACAGAGTCATAGCCTTGCTGTTGTACCCTGAGTATTTAAGGGAGATTGATGCCAGCATCACCGTGGGCATTGCAGCTGCAGCCTGATTTCCTATTCCCTTTGTCCAGTGGTAGCCAGGGAAGCACAGGCTGCTCACACTAAGTGATGGAGTCACTTCATCACCCCTGAGCACTGCTCTGCCCAGAACCCTTTTTTTGTAATAAAGATTTAATGTCATTCCTGGAGCTTGTAGGAGATACTTTGGCCTTGCTTCAGCTTAGTAAAACTGCTAACACATCTTCATCTTTTGAGAGTGCTTTTTAAAAAAGAAAGGCGAGAGAGAGAGAGAGAAAGATTCTCTCATCTGAGATGTCCTAACAAGTATTCTACTTGCTGCTGAATATTTCAATAGAGTTTTTTTCTACTGGGCTCAAAGGCTATTTTGAAGTTACTGGTCTCCTTTTAAGGCACAAAACCAGGAAAAGCAAGATGACATGATCAAACAGGTATGGAGCAAGTTCTGATCTCTTCCAGGCAGTGAAAAGGTGAAGTAACTTCATTCCCATTTCTCCATGAGCTCCTGCAGGTTTGCTGAGCCCTTCCTGGGATCAGAATCTTGCCCAGCACAGGCAGAAAAGGGCATTGTGCAAGAGAAAGGCTCCCAGGTAATGCCACAGCTCTGGGACACTCTTCTGGGTGTGCAGCTTAATTCATCTCTGTCTCCGAATAAGCTTTGGATGGCAAAATTGCTCTGCTAACCTAAAATTGAGTGAACCTGACAGCCAGAGAGTAGCATTGTTAGTGGTGAATACCATTAATTTTGATGTGACATATTTCTTGCTAATGGGAACATTTATATTGTCTGTATTTCCAAAAAGCAGGAGGAAGGAAAAAAAGATCTCCCACAACAGTATCAATATTTCAAGGGCAGGCAGTGCAGGAGGGAACACTCTGCCTTCAGAGCCACTGCTTTTATTGATTGCTATAGGGCTAAAAAAACATTTTCACCTCTCCTCTCCACCCCTGTTCCCTTCAGAGACTGCAAATGCATGTGAAGAGGAAAATTGACATAAAGAGGGAAAAAAAATAAAAGTCTGAAAAAGCAACTGCAGTTCCATGAGGAATCCTGAAATATTGGATGTGCTGAGTCCCAGTGAGCACTCCCTGGCACAGAGACCTCAACGGGGAAGGAAAGTTTAAATACTGATGATCATTCAGAGAGGAAATTTTTGCATCTGTCCAAGGGCTCTTCTATTAACTTGGGCAATGGATTTGTTCTCTGCTCTTTTTTTTCTCTTGTAAAGGAGAGTGGGAAATGACCTGTGAAATGCTCATGAGTCACAGCAAGGAAAATGAGCCCAGAATCAGTGGTTTGGGCTGGAGAGGTAAAAAGAGCAGCTGAGTGAGAAGGTATAGGTCATGGTCCCCATGCTGTGAGAGGGCCTGGAATGGAAGGGAAAGGGAACTTTTACACTGTAAGAAACCAAACCTTCTGAACAAAAAGAGGAAAAAAGGGAAATGTTACTGTAACAGCACATCCCTGGTGCTGGGCTGGAAGGGGAGAGCTCTGGAGGCTGCAGGGAGGGTTCTGGAGGAGCAGCTGGAGAGGGGGCTGCTCAGGGTTGGGTTTCACATTGGGGAATCTGCCCCCAGCCCAAGGGGATTTGATTTCCCAGCTCTGGGTTAGTCCTGCAAATCAGGCAGTGAGTGAGAAGGTGTAACAGCTCTTCCTCTGCTTCCCTCAGAGAACAGCTCTTCTGTTTTCTTCAGTGAAGGGTCTGGAGAGGAAGATGGGAGTTATGGGCATCTTTGGAACCTGAAAGGCAAGAGACTGGTGTTTGGCTTTTTTGGTTGTGTTTTGTTATTTTCCTTTTTTCTTTTTGTTTAGTGTTCTCTGTGGGTTTGGTTTCTTTTGATTTTTTTTTTTTTTATGTGTTTTTGGTTTTTTGGGGGAGATTTGTTTTGGGTTTTTGTTTTGTTTGTTTGTTTGTTTTAAATTTTAACCTGTTTATAACATCCTTGGTAACTGATCAAACTGACTGATCCCATCATGGGACTGGGAAACATGGACAAACTTTCTCTACCCAGTACATTTGAATTTTGCAGGGTGTGCTTTAAAATGCAGAGGTCCAACTTCCTTGAAACAAGGCAGGGAGAAAAGTTCCCACCTCGTGTGAGATACAAAATTTTGCTCTGGTTTTGCAAAAGTGAAGAGAGTAAATTCAGTCCCACATGTGGGTTGGCTCAGAGATTTCAGTGATGTGTCAGCATTTTATTTCCCCCTCAGGTTATGAGATTGAGAATTGCTTTTTGGCAGCATGAGAAAGAGACATTTATTGCAATTTAACCCCCAAACCCCACACACTTTCTGCCCCACTTGGGCTCTACAAGAAGCTCTGGGTTCAGCTTGGAGCCTCCCAGGAGCTTTCTGTGCCAGAGGGATGAAAACATTCCCAGGGTTCTGTGAAGCCAAACCAGTCCATGCCATCCCAGGTAAGAGGATTATTATTTATACAAAGGAAAACCCCAGCTCTCAACCCCATGAAAAGCATCCTGTGACACCAGACAGGACAAAGTGCTGCCAGGCAAAGTGGTTTTCTGAGAAAAATCAGCAGATGAAAAAAGCTCCAGCTCCAAAGCCCTTCAGAACCTTCTTGACAGAACCCAGAAGAACCAGAACCTTCAGGCCCAGCCAGAAAATCTCAGAGGATCCCAGCTCTGGAGTGGGGCAGCTCCTGGAGATCTTTGCCTCTCTCTTCAGGTCCTGCCTCAAGCCAAGGACTTTCAGATGGTTTCTCAGCCTCCTTCCTCCACCCTACAGGTCTTTTAGCCCCTCTGTAAGAAAGGGAAAGGCTGGAGCACAGTGGTTCAGCCACAGATTTATTTATACTGCCCAGGCAGCAATGCAGAATTGCTGTCCCTTTCCTGCCATGAATCCTGATGCTTTCCCAGCCTTTGGAACCCCCCCTGCTTTCCTCTGATCTGCACACGTTTGTACATACAAGTATTTAGAAAGCTTTTCACCCCTCACTGCATTAGCTGACCCAGGGCAAAGATTGGGACCTGCCCCAGGATTATCATTTCTAATTTATTTTCCCCCTCCTAGTGACAGCTGATCAGATTTTGTTTCTGCTAATTAATGTGGGTTAATTCTGTAAAATGCTTGGAAATAATATTTTTAAAGTGAATGTAGGTTAATTATTGACATTTCAGAAAGGAAATATTAAGCCAATTATTAAATTAGAGTTGATTATTAATCCCACAGAGATAATTAGCAAGGTTTGAGGCAATTCTCTCCTGTTTGAATAGATTTTCACTTGATTAAGTATCATTTGTCACTTAAATTCATGGCTGCTCCTACAAAGTCCTTTATTACCCTGCAAAGTACAAAATGATTCTCTGAGGTTGTCTGTAAATTCACGGGCAACAGGTGAGTGGAATTCTACAGAAAGCTGTGCCATGGTCTGTAAATAATTTGCTTTTGCTCTCAGGAAAGGCAAGCTCCTCCGGGGAGTATTTCTACAACAGCAACGTGGAAAACTTTCTATTTGTAGTAACAAACCAAATTTTAGTCTTCTTTCAGCAAACCAGAGGCTGTGTTGGACATCTTGGGCACATCTGAGGCTCATAGAGACACTTACAGCAACAAAAGGCAATAGAAGGGATGTCTGCTCTTAGGCAGCATTTTGTTTTTTTAATATTCTGTATGCAGTAATGTGCTGCTGGGAGTGTGTAAGGAGTGCAGGGATGTCTGTGACTGCAGGGATTGTAACCCCTCAGTCTGCCCTGAGACTCTCAGGTGCATTAAATGTGTGTGAATGTGGCACTCTGGGGTTGTGGCTGGGACACTGGGCTAAACACAAAGGGTCTGTGAGAGTTGTGAATGTTTGTGTTTGAACGTGGTTCCAAATCATCTGTGAAACAGTTTTTTTGGATATTTGAGTCTTAAATCCCAGTTTAATTGCTCTGGGAATGAAAGCCATGGTGATGCACTTCGATGTTCAGTCGTTCCAGGAGGGCAGGAGCTGTGGATTCCTGGTGGTGAGCAGCACCTGTCAGGTTGTCTGTTCTGTGTTGGCTCATGTCTTTTTTCTGAGGACTGCTGAGGATATTGAGGGTATTTTCATCTTAATATTTTTCTAGCAAGGTGAAAATGTAGCCACATTTTCCTTAACGATGAGGGATTCAGTGCATCTGGTGCAGAGAGGATGAACGCTCCCTGCTTCCTATCCTGAAAGAATCAGCTTGATGGAAGAATCCTGCTTCTTCTGCTCAGTTACTTTTCATCTTGGAATTCAAAGAGCATTATTTATAACCCTCCTTTTGGAAATTCACAAAAAAAAAAAAACCCCAAACCAAAACCAAAGCTTAATTTTTTTTTCGTTGTACCTGCAGAACCAGTTAGGATGCTCTGTGCCCATCCTGTCCTCCCCACTTCCCCCCTTCCCCAACACTTGAGGGCAGAAAATTCCTCCAGGAGCTGTAATGAGTCTGTTTGTTAACCTTGTGAGCATCTCCTCACCCCCAGCCTTGGAGAGGAGCTGCTGCAGACTTCCCTGCTCCATGGTACAGAGATGCTGTACCATGAGTACTCAGGGCAGAGGAAACATGGAAAAGAAAAAATTAACAATGAGGTAGAATGTGATTTGTAATAATCCTGGTGTGACTCTTATCCCTCTGCATTGGCCAAGTGGCATTTCTGCCCACAGGACCAAGAATTGCCTGTGGGGTGGGCAAGGGCACCCTGTGAAATCTGCTGGGCCCCCAGGGACCCCAGAAGCCCATGGGAGCCATGCCTGAGGTTGCAGGGAGATGGAGAACAGGGAAACACGTGGTGTTTAACTCCTTAGTGTTTTTCTAAATTAAATTTTCTAAATTAAAAGCTTCCAACAAAACTCTCTGAAAGAAAGAAAAGCAAAAAGAAAAAGAGAAAGAAAAAGAAAAAGAAGCATTCCAGGCCACGCAGCACTCAGGGCAACATATGCTTCTTTATGTTTATATATTGTAATAAACTAATTTTTTGGTTTGTTTTCTTCCAGAGCAATGGGAATCCTGAGCACCTTTCTCATGGGTAATGTGGCTGGAATGAGCAACCTTCCAAAGGTCTCTGGGCTGAGCTGAGCACCAGGCAGGGTTTGCCTGCTCCCAGAGGTGCCCCTGGGGCTCAGCAGTCCCTGGGTGAGCAGGGGAGAATTAAACCTTCTCTCGGCTGTAGGAGGGAGGCAAATAATTGTTGTGTCATTTCAGAGCTGAAGGAACTTAATGGTAAATGCTGAACACAACTTGTTGTGGTGCCTTGGCCAAAAGGAAAGGCAGGGAGGAGGTGGCAGAGCTCCCAGAGGGGCAGAGCAGGACCAGAGCTCTGGCAAAACCTTGCTCTCCTCTTTGGGCAGTGTTTGGATGCTTTCTGGCCTTTTTTTTGCATGTATCACAAACATGATTTTTTTAATTATTTTTATTTTTATTTTGTGTGTGTGTGAATTGCAGGCTTGGGGAGCTGGGCTTGGGTTTTTGGTTTTTTTTTTTTTTACTTCTTCTTTAGAAAGAATTTCTCAAATCTTGCATCTTCACCTGATGCCAGCACATGTGCTAAGGGCTTGGAGCATCCCTTAGAGGGGGGGTTTTCATCCCCTGTGGAGTCCCCAGGAGCCTGGCTGCATTTCAGTGGGAGCAGAGCCCAGCAGGGCAGCACCCAGGAGCTGCTCAGAGGGAGCTCTCTGCTTGCAGCTTTCTGTTGCTCCCAGGTTGCAGTTTTATTATTGTCAATAAACCCCCCTTGCAAATCTATTTGGAAGGCAGGCCAGGGTTCCTTTCTCAGTGCTGGCTGCTGAGGGCAGCTCTGGTTTCTCTCCATCCCCCTGCAGACTCTTGGTGCTTCCCTGGGCACAGCAGATCCATCAGGAAATGCTTCCCATCTCCTGCAGGACCCAGAGGTGGGGTTGGGTTTGTGCTTCAGCTGCTTTCAGGCCACCAGATTATGAAAAATAACAGAGCAAGCAGTCAGGCTGGGGAAACAAATGGGGTATGATATGGCTTATTCACATGTGCTGCTTTCCATCCCATTTGTCACCAGTCCATCCCACCTGCTGCTGGGGCTGAGATCCCTACGAGGCATCACTGGCTCTGCTCTTGCTACAAGTGAATATCAATATCTGCTTCCTACAGCCTTGGATGTATTTTAAACAAGACGTTTCCAAATGATGGTGGTGTAGCTGTCCAGGCTGCTCTGCAGAACACCAATTAGGAGGCTGTCAGCATCCCCACTGTGATCCATTGGGGAAATTTAGTCAGAGTAGAAATTTGGCACCTCATGACCCAGACTAGGAATTGGTTTTTTACCCCTTTCCCCTCTTCTTCATTTTTTGTCTCTCCCCCCTTGTCATGGAGAACGACAGGTGATGCTGTAACTGCTAAATGATTCAGATAAAAATTGCTGTACACGAGAGGACGGAGTGAGGTGAAGGAGAGGCTGTTCCAAGGCTTTGCAGAGGCTTCTCTGTGGCTCCTTTGCACACTGAGAGGGAATGAAAAGGGAGTATTTATGTGGGAAAGGTTTCTTGTGAAGCAGACACGTAGCACTTGGAGGAACAGAAGCAGCTGAAAAGAGCCCTGGAGGTGCTGTGAGAGGTGATGTGTAATTTCTGCCATCAAACATTCTCCTGAGGCTGGAGAGCAGCTCAGATGCCAACCTTGTTTTGGACAGTCAAAGGGACTGCAGCTTGGCCCCTGATCTCTCCTTATCTCTAATAGAGATACAGATACTTGCTGTCTGCCAGCCCATCCTTTGCCCACTTCACTGGCCACCTTGGCTGGGAATCTGCAAACCTCCCTCCACAGTTATCACAAGATGTTGCTCCTGGCTTTGCCCAGGTCCTCAGCACCAGCCAGAACCTTCCAGCCAGATGCAGGCAGGGGAAGGGACAGCTGTGGTGGTGACAGGAGGGGACAGGAGTGGTGGTGATGGCAGGAGAGGACAGGAGTGGTGGTGATGGCAGGAGGGGGCTGGCACTGTCGAGCTGTGCTGAGCTGCTGGGCAGCACCCAGAGCCAGGTGGGTTTTGCTCCCAAATGAAGCCAAAAGACCACAAGGAGAAAGGAAATCTTGAAGAGCGTTGTCCTGCAGCAAGGTAGGACAGAGGACACATAAAATAAATAAAGTGCTTTACTGCAAGAGCAGGAAAATGGCAAGGTGTGAGAGTCAGGCACTGTGGTGCTGGAGCCACTGGAGCGTGTACATTTAGGGCCCATTTTATTGATCCCCAGTACATGTGCAGTAAAGGTTTTATCTGTGTTATTCCAGCAATGCTGCTGAGCTTATCGTGCACCTCAGAAACAAATTTGGCTTTGAGTTCTTCAGTGCTGAGTCTCTGATTTCATCCCCATTCAAAATGAATTCAATTGCATGCTGACATTTGTGCTGTTAGGAGTGGTACATCTTGGGGGTTGTGAGATAACTCTGTGAAGGAGAGGAATCTGCATGAAATGAGGAACATGTTGAAAAATACAGCCTCCCTTCTTTTGCTCACCAAATCCTTGTTTTGTTTGCTAGCAATCATCTGGGCATTGTGGTCCATAAGGGCTGTAATCAGCAGAGGAGCTTGTGATGCCTGCTTCCAGCTCTTCTCCTGATTTAAACGATTGTTGGCATTCCTCAAGGAAATCATAATGGCAGTGGAGGGGGGTCTGGTTTGGCTACTTTGCAGGTATTCTTTAACAAACCTGAAATACTTCACGCTTTTTAGTATAACTCCTTGCCCCCAGTCCTTTTGCAGGTCTGTCCTTGGAGATTTGAGACCTGCAAGGAACGTGGTGGCAGTTTCTGTGCCAGGATCAGTTTGGATTTGCTTCTGGGATTTATTCTTGTTGGCTTGAAATGCTTCCCCCCCACCCCAGCAGCTGCATCACAAAGCTATCAGTGCCAGGCAGCTCTCTCCACTCAGATGCAGAAGCAAAACACCCAAAGAAATGGCTCTGTGCTCTGGGGTCAGCCTGTGAAATGGGCTTTGCAAAAGTGGCTCATGGTGCCCACACTCCCCCAGCCTGGCTGCCCATGAGCCTTTCTCACATCAGCTTTGTAGAGCTGGAAAATAATCCCTTTGGGTTTTCTTTTTTCCCCCTGTATGACACTTCTTGCAGCTTGTCCCATAGGGTGAGGTTAATGGATAGAAACTCCTCAATGGTGGCTGAAGATCCAGTTTAACTTTTACTCCCTGGAAGTAATTTCACAGGGTTTTATAATGCATTTTCCTAAATGCAGCTATTAATCTCTCAGCCCCTTTTTCTGTGGGATCTGTCATGCTGCAGCCTGGCACAGGACCCTGTGCATTTTGTCCCACTGGGACAATTTCCATCTCCTGCCTCTGGTGATGGAAGGCAGAGGTCTCATTTGGGGACAACAGATGCTATGAAGATAAAACTTCTAGCTGATCTGCTTCAGGGGTTGGACTCCTCTCAGGGACACAACTCTTTCTATTGCTCTTTTTCTCTCTGTTCCCACCACTACAAACCCAAAAATCCTTATAACAACTCTCAGTTGTTTCTCTGTGGGGAAAACATACAGCAGCAGGTAGCCACAGAGAAACAAGCTGAATGCCATGGATTTTGCAGAGAAGAGAATGAGATTTTAATGCTGTTCATGGTTATTATTATAATAATTTAGATTTTTAGATTAAAGAGATTGAAAATTGTGGAGGAAGATTTCTTTTCATTTAATGTGAGGGTACATAAGCTTGGTTGCTTTAAGGATGTGGTAAACAACCAGAGAATTTATTGTGTCTAATGATTTAAAATTATTTAATGCATCTAAAAGGGCAAAGGAAAAAGCAGTTGACAACAAGGGCAATGCAGCTTTTACTTACAGAAGTCTTTGTGTAGTATAACCAGATCACACAAGTTCCTAGGAGCTCCAGGTAGAAAAAAATTCATAGGTGTCCTTAATGCAGTGTAACCTTCTGCCTCTGCCCTGGGCAGTATTGCAAAGCCCCAAATCTCACATTATTAGAAAGCTTGTTCAGTGCATTTGTCACAAATATATGTTCTGACACCTTTGCTTTGTTTGCTTTGCTCCCCCTTAATTCATTTCTTTCTGGGTATTTCCCCCCCCTCCCCCCCTTTTTTTTCTCTTTTTTTATGTTCTTTTTAATTTTCTTTTTTTGTTTTTTTGTTTGGGCTTTTTTGTGATTTGTTTTTTTGTTCCTTTGTTTTTCTCTCTTTCTTTCCTCGGGTCACTGAAGCAAGGTTTTTATCTCTAACCCTTGCACTCCTCTCCCCTGTACTGCCATCCCCCTGCAGCATCCCAGGCCCTGCCAGGGGCTGTTGGTTGTGCAGATCTCTGCCTGGGGTGAGCAACTTGTAAAAACCTCTGTGGAGACACCAAACCTCAGGGCTCCAGCTGGGAAAAAGCCAGGGAGTGTGGTTATGGAGGCTCAGTGCAGGATGGCACTGGAAGGGACAGGAGGGAAGGGAAGGGTCTGGGCTCTCCTGACTGATATCCAGCAGGGCTGCCTGCAGGGCTTTCATTGCTCATCATGAGGAGCTTTGGGCTCTGCAGGGAAAAAGGGGTCAGGATCAAATGGTGTTTGCTCTGTCTCAGGGGCTGGAGGCTGAGCACAGGCTGGGGTTTCAGCTGCAGCAATTTTTTAGTTTGAACTGATCCTCACAAAGGTCCATGCAGGGGCATCTCCTGCCTGCCCCAGGACAGGATGAAAGCCCCAGATCTGTTCACACAGCACCCAGGATAACCCCTGGGGAAAAGACACATCTCATGCAAGTTCTGAGCCTCTTCTGTCAGCAGCAGGCACTGCAGCCCCTGGGGCTGGGACCAGCAGCAGGAGCTGCTGTGATGCTGGGGGTGTGTGGAGATGTTTTAGTGCTCAGCTTAGTGGCAGGTACCTGAGTGTTAGGGCAGGTATTCTTGCCTCTGAAAGCTCTAGAACACAGAGCAACATCCTCTCCTATGAGGATGAGATACAGCTGCATCTCATTTACCCTTTCATCTTGCTAATGAAATCCTAGCATGATTTTTCTGCCCATCTGCAGAGGGTTTGATGCAGCCTGGCTCTGTGCAGAGGAAAGAGCATCTCGTGTGGTTTGGTGTCTTCACAAGAGAGCTCCTGTCCACGGGACTCTGTTGGCAATGAGCAGGTGTCAAAAAAACTATTGAGAGATTTCTAAGGTGAGTCTGTGGGTACTGCACGTGTGACTTCCCTGGGCTGGGGGGCAGCTCTGTGTCCCCCGCCCCTGGGCATTGCTGGGGAAGGGATGGACTTGGGCTATTTATCCCTGGGGCTCTTTATCCCTATGCACCAATGTAAGGAAGGATTAAGAAAAAGTAAAAAAAAAATAAATAATAATTCCTTCTTTCAAAGAAGTGAGCAGAAAGCATCTGGAGTTTGTTTGATTGGTTTTGTCTGCTTGGGTTGTGTGCTTTAGGAAAGGATTCCTAGATCCTGGGGGTTGGGCTCTTTTCCTAGGCAACTCTCAGCAAGACAAGAGGGCAGGGTCTCAAGTTGTGCCAGGGGAGGTTTAGGTTGGAGATGAGAAAGAATTTCTTTCTGGAGAGGGTGATCAGGCATTGGAATGGGCTGCCCAGGGAAGGAGTGGATTCTCCGTGTCTGGAGATCTTTCCAAAGAGCCTGGATGTGGCACTGAGTGCCATGGGCTGGGAACCACGGGGGGAGTGGATCAAGGGTTGGACTTGATGATCTCTGAGGTCCCTTCCAACCCAGCCAATTCTGGGATTCTGTGATTCCTCAGAGCTGCCCATGGCTGAGGGTCTGTGGGACAGTGGCAGATGGGGGAATAGTGACAGAACAATGGCCCCAATCTCTGTGAGACCAGATGGAACTTCCTGATGCCTGAATCATTTTGAGAGGGGGGTGTTAAGTTTTGCAGTGGTTTAAAAAAAATTCACCTGTGGTCTTCACATTAGCCCAGGTTCATTCTGAATGCAAAAGGCAGGGCAGGGATTGTGCCTGTGGCTGCAGGTTCAGGTTAACCCAGTGTGTGAGCTGCAGAAGTCCTGGCCCTCCCCAGTTAAATTGTGCTGACTGATTTTTCCCAGCTCCCTCCGAAGCCTCTGCTCTGCTGCTGTGTCAAAGCACATTTTCCAGGAACAAATCTAAAAATCCTCAGCAGTGCATTGCATGAAATAGTAATTTGAAGGGCTGAAGCCTTATACCATGAAGTTCAATAATCCTGTCTCAATGCATTTCCCTGAGTAAATACTCCTCCAACCAGCTTGTCACTGCTCTGGTTTATAGTGCTCTATAATTGCAAAAGTCTAATCAATAAAATGTCTTAAGCAGTTCCTAAGGGGAGAAAAGGATTCAGGTGTGAGGTGTCCAGCAAGCAGGTACATTTTAAGCTTCCTTAGTCAAGAGGAGGAACGTTTGGATGAAGTGAAATTCTAAGATATTAGTGCCTAATAAATAATACTTTAGTAGCTGGCTTCTGGTCAGTTGGGAATTTCCATATCATGAGAAAGAGTTTTGTGATAGAGCTATATATGTGTGTAGGGTTATCTAGTAAATATATTTATATTAATTACTGTGAATACCATGTCACTGCCTGCCTGTGCCTCTGCCCTGCCCCGTGGGAAGGAGGGGGCTGTACCTGCACAGCACATAAATGCTGAGTAGTGAAGATCACCCCTGAGCCTGCCTCGAGCTGGTGCCCTCCCTGTGTGCTTGGGGACTTCAGGAGGAGCTGCTTCTGATGAAGCTTCAAACTTGTTTCTTTCTCACTGAGACCCAGCCTGAGGTTTCTTGTGGTTTCCAGGGCTCCTGGGGGACACAGGCAGCACCAGGAACATGGGCACCAAGTGAGGGGGTGGCTTTTAATTGATGGACAATCTGTATCTTCAAATGTTAGGGATTGCTCCAGGAATCCTCACTTTTCCCTTTTCCCTTTTCCCTTTTCCCTTTTCCCTTTTCCCTTTTCCCTTTTCCCTTTTCCCTTTTCCCTTTTCCCTTTTCCCTTTCCTTTCCTTTCCTTTTAAAACGATGTACCTCTAAGATAAGAGTTCCCTTCCATTAGTAGTAGACCTCACTCCATGCTTCTCCCAACTCTTGTGTAGTGTTTATTGATTTTGGTGTGAGTTCTGCTGGAACAGGGGGTGAGCAGGGGATGCTGTCTGGAGCCCTTTGCTGTCTCTGTGGTGCAGGTCAGTCCTAACACCACGTCCCTGGAGCTGGTGGGACTCAGCCCATCCTCAGGAAAGAGCCAGCAGGATGGGACTTGTCCACCCCAGGGTGAACACTGGAAGTATTTCAGCAAATAGTCTGTGGCACCAGAGGGGGTGCTAAAGAAGAGTTGGTGATTTTTCCCTGTTTTAGCAGGAAGGAGTAGGGGAGTGTTTGTTGTCTTTCTGTTTGTGATTTGTGGGCATTAAACTGAGGATCAGCTCCAGTAAAAAGCCAGAATATTTCTGAGCTAGCAGCTTGTGTGTCTTCTAGGGAAGTCATTATGTTTTGAAAGTCTCATTAGCCCTGACAATAATTCTGCAATTAGCAACCATTAATAAATATTGCACAGGGTTTGTGTAATACACTCCTGTGATGGCAGAGACAGGTTTCCAAAACAGCTGTTCCTTGGAGATGCCTGGTGGTTCAGTGCTGCTCAGGAAAAACTGCTCAGGTATCCCTAGGATAAATCCATCAGGATCTGGTAGCCACCAGAAGGCAGCAGGTTGCCAGCCCAGCTCTCTGGCAGCCACCACGTGCTCTTTACCTTCCAGCACGGGCAGGATTTCCAAGCCCATCTGGAGGCTGCCTTTGGCCAAGGTCAGGCTGTGGGACATCCAGCTCATCCTGATCTTGGCCATTCCAGGGAGAAAAGGGGCTCCTGAGCTTCTGCAGACTTTGGGGCTACTGAAGAAGAACCCAGACAGCCAGATCTTGGCTTTTTGAAGTGCTTGGGAACCTCCACATCACACAGATGTGTATAGCTCTGCAAATACCTCCTCCACATTCTAACCCATGGGGTGCCTGACTTTCCCTTCCTGGCCTGGCTTCCCAGGAGCACTGCCCTTGCTCAGCACCCTGAGAGCCTGCATGTCCCTGAGTGTTTGTTTGCAAAGCCAATATTTAGCTACTGAGCTGATCATTTGTACAGATTTGGGGTTATTTTGGGTTTTGTTTTTTTAGCCTGAGGTCTGTCCTGCCTTTGTTTGGAGACCTTGTCCCTGTCCTTTGCTGTTGCTTTCTGCTCTAATCCTTCCCTCTGGAGCCCTGAGCTGCCTGCAAGGTGTGGGTGGCTTGAACAAACAAACCCAGGGGAAGCTCTGGGGTTTTGTCAGCTCTTCCCTTCTTTGTCCCCATCCCAGAGAAGCTGTGGCTGCCCCATCCCTGGCAGTGCTGAAGGTTGGATGGGGCTTGGAGCACCCTGGGCTGGGGGAGGTGTCCCATGGCAGGGGATGGGTATGGGTGGGCTTAAAGTTCTTGTCAACTCAAACGAGGGATTCTGTGATTCTCTCCAGGTCTGGAAAGAGCTCACCACTGATGCTGATGCTGGTTTAATCTCCATGGAGCAGGAAGCCTTTCTCTGGTGGGAGCTGGCACACTGCATCATCCAAAGGGATGCTCGTCCCTGGCTGGAGCCCTGCACAAGAAGTAGAAGTAAGAATAACAACCAGACTCCTCCTTTGTAGCACTAAACTGCAGCTTTTTGTAGCTTTCTTCTGCCCAGATGTGTTACAGAAAACGCTGGCTGGTGCCATGTCCCAATTAGAAGGCAGAGAACACAAATTTAGTCCCTACAAAACCTCATTTTGTGCATGGATAATTACCCCTGGGCTGGATTTGCTCTCCTCAGAGTAATTAGTCAACCTGCAGAGAAAAAAATAAAAATCAAAGACCATCTCACAGCTTCTACACCCATATATAAGCAAGTCAAATTAACTGCAGGCAGGAGTTTTAGTGTCTGACTCAAATAACTTTTAAAATCTAATGAGCCTGTGTCTGTGCTACCTGGGTACTTAAGCACTTGCCCCTTACACAAGTTATTTTCCTCCTCAAAGTTCAATCAGAGAACCTGCCACTGGGTGGGGGTGGTTTGGCTGCACAAGCTGAATTATGAGCAACTTTTACCTGATGATCTTGGGGAGTTCTCCAGGTTGCCACGATGACTCTGTTAAATGGTGAGCTGGCCAGGTTAGGAGGGCATAGTGAATATATATACATATTTTTTTCTCTCTGGAGGCTATTCTGTTGTATGTATTTAAATCATAATTTACACTCCTTGAAATTATGCTGGATGATGAAAGTCTGATCCTGAAATAACATTGGAAAACAGATTCCCAGATTCAGCTCTGGGGGTGAAGGTGTGCTCCTTATGGAGAAGAAGTGCTGGTTGAAGAAGGATTTAACTGAGGAAGGTAGAGGGGGAAATTTGAAGTTTCATCTGGTTTAAAAAATCTGAAAGGGAGGAAAGGGAGTCAGTGTAAGAGACTGGTTGGTCTAAAGGCAACAAGCAGCTGATGGGCTGACCATGGGCATGAAAGCAGCCAGAGGCATCCCAGCAGGAGCTGCAGCACCTGCACTAGAACTGAATTAGGAGTCACTTCTGGGCTTACAAACTTAGGAATTTTTGCAAGGTTTTATTCACATGGAAACCTATGAACATGCCTGTATCATGCAATACATCAGCAGTAGTGTCCAGGGCAGCAAGCAGCAGATTGCTGTTGGCCAGACTCTGCCTGATGCCCGGGGAGGTGCTGGATCTGCCAGGGCTGAGCCAAGGGGTTGCTGGTGTCAGGATAATAGAACTCTGCTCTCAATTACTTTAAATTTACCTGCAGGGGAAAATTAGGAGTTATACCATTATGGAAAGTGATTTTGTCTTGCTTTTCCTGTGGAGTTATGTTCTCATGGAACCTGAAACTCCAAGGACTACATAAAACCTCTTAAAAAATGCCCAGATAGTTTGGCAGCTGTAAGTACTGAAACCTGGGGTAACTTGAAGCAAGTTTCATACCATTTTACACAAGTGTCACGTTGACTCTGAGTTTTGTGAATGTCACCTACAGGTTTTCCCTCCATTTCAGATACAATTTTCTGATTTTTATATCTTTAAAATTAGGTAGTGCAAATTCCATCAGGTTACCATCACAGCCAATTCAAGACACCAATTATGTTTTCAGTGGGTTTAGTATAATAACTTGACGATGGAAAATGGTTGTATGAATTCCTCTTGTTAATTAGTATCCAATTCCAAGCCTTACTTAGCAGTAAATTTAGTTATTACTACATTATTATGATTTTTTTTCCTTGTTTATTTTAACTATGATGTTGGCCTAAAAAACCCAGCCAAATCCAGGATTTAAAAACTACTCTAAAAAGCTCAGGGTGTATTTGGGGCCTTTGTTCAGAATGTTTCTGAGACCCCTTTTTGTGGACTTCAATTGGATTTCCTAAATAGCACCAAGAGTTTTGCCAGCAGAATTCCCAGCAGTGTGGGCAGCAGGAAGCTGGTTTGGTGTGGTGTTATCTGAGCTCCTGGGGTGAAACACGGGGAAAGCTTTAAATGTTTAAAAGTGTACATTATTTTAAAGCCAATATTTAGAAGTTAATTACCTCACCTCACCTTAGCCCCTCCAGGCTAAGTGCTAAAGAGCAAACCTGGAGCTTTCAAACCAGTTCTGGAGCCCCTCTCCAGCAGGTGCTGCCCAGCCCTGCTCTGTATTCTCTGCTTTCATCAGATTTTCATATTTTTCATCTTCCTTTTGTTTTTATTGGAACTCACACAGTTTCAGCTTGCTGGCTCTGTGAGGGGGCTTGATTGATTTTTATGCTAATCCTAAATGAAAGACAGCTGCTGGAGCCACAGCTTCAACAAGGCTAATCCACCTCATAAATGTCTTGTAAACAGCCAGATGATTTCCTTATGATGTAGAAGGGATTTCAGCTGGTAAGGTACTTATGACCCTGAAATGCTCCTGGTATTTTATTTTAGTTTTTTTTTGGTTAGCAGACATCAGAGGGTGGGATGGGATGGGATGGGATGGAATGGGATGGGATGGGATGAGATGGGATGGGATGGGGCCCTGCCCAGTGCTGTGTTGCTGATGAAGGATGGAGCCCCAGCATGTCTGGGGAGGTGATGGGATGGCTCTTCCAGAGGAGGAGATTCCTGATGGGATTGGAGGGAAGTCTAATATCATTTTGGGCTCTCAGCTGCTGGCTGACACTGCCAAAGAAGTGAGGCATTTCTGTACAAACTCTGTCACCCTCCTGCCCTGCTTCCCCCTTTGGTGTCAAGGCAGGGATGGTGCAGCAGGGCATGGCCAAAGGAGCCTGTAGCAGAGGGAGATGTTCTGAGTGACACCCTGTGTTTATTCACATGGACATTGTATGGAATGCTGGCTTTTATTAAATACTTGTAGCCTTAGGGAGCCCTTAATACAACATTATTACACCTCACAGTGATGTCAGTCCTGATTCCTTTCAAATGACAAATGGTGCTTTTCTTGGCATATCCTGAAAAAAGCCATTATGCTGCTCATCCACCCAATGCTGATCCCTTGTTGTGTTTCTACAAGATGTGTCTGTACCTCCACGTGTGCTCCTCTGCATGGGCTCATGCCCACTGCCAAACACAAGACCAGACACAGAATTAGATTTTTCATTTAGTACCTGCAACAGAATTGAATTAAATTAAACCTCAATGTAAGCAGGGCAGACCCTGGTTATTAATCCTCCCGTGAGCAACCATAATTATTTGTACCAGCACTGATTTCATTTGCATATGTGCTGTTAAATCACAGAGCAGAGGGAACCAAGAGGAGTTCTGTTGAGCAGCCTCAAGCAGGGCTTTCCCCCTCCTCTACATCTTTGAATGAAAAAGCCACAAAGTTCATTCCAACTTGGATGTCTTGCTTGCTTTTGTTGGGTGATGTAAATGAAATGTAAAATAGGCATAGAAATTATGCAGGGAAGTTTCCCAAACTCCACATTCTTTTTCAGAAGTGTCCAGGTGGAGGTAACTTGCACAGAAATACTGGAAGCAAGGAACAGACAATGGGTGCAGGAGGTGCTGGCATTGGGATATTGGAGCAGATGGAGGGGCTGGGGGCAGTGGGGAAGCCCTCAGCACCCTCCAGCCCTTTGCTTCTGGCTCTGTGTGCACTGACCCAGGATTTCAGGCTACTTCCCAGCTTGTAGGAGCAGTTTCCTGCTCAGGAGGAGAAGGGGAAAGGACTGGCCATGAAAAGTATGTTGCATTGCTGAGGAGGTGTGAGAGTTGTCATGGGGACAGGGAGGGGGATGAAAAACCTGCAGCCAGGAGCAGAATCTCCTCTGTCTCCATCAGTCCCCAGGCTCAGGGCTGCTGATGGTGTCTGTCAGCCCTTGCAGGGATTCAGGAGCAGGAATGGGCAATAGTCCCTGCTCAGCTTCCTCACTGCTCACATTACCTGTGCTCTGCACATCACAACTTCCCCTTTATTCTGTTTTGTTTTGTTTTGTTTTTAATTTGTGGATAAATACCAGAGGGTGCTCAGCTCCTCTAGCATTAGCTCAGTGAGAAAGGAGACAAATGGGCCAGGAATTGGGTCAGGTACAACAGAGCAACTCTGAATTTTCCGAGTTATATTATTTTCCCCCCTTCCTGTGCTGGGCAGAGAGAACACAAATGAGAACTCAGATTTGCAGGAGCCTGGGAGATGGGTTTGACCTAGATATTCCAGAGGAGCTGGAACTGGGCTATTTTTTGTGTAAGTAAAAAAAAAAAAAAACCCCAAAAAACTACTAACATAGCCATCCAGAAATCTCTCCTATTTGGCAACCTTGTTGGTGAGCTTGGAAGGTGGCAGAGAGGTTTAGGTGGCACACAGGGAAACCCTGCTAAAATAGAGAGAAATCTGGAGGTTTAACTGGACTTGTGCTGCTCTGGTTTCTCTGTGGGAATCCCAGTGTGTGGTGGGCAGGAGCTGTTGTTCTGGGGGGGGTATCACCCACAGCATGGAGCACACAACCCTCAGCATCACCTCCTGTCCCTGGGAGCTGCAGAGGGGGTGGCAGCACCCTTGGCACTTCTGCAGAGTGATTTTTCAGCTTTGCTTTATGGAGCAGAGAATTTTCTGCTACTGAAGGTGTTGTCAGCCTGGTTGTAGAGAAGAGGGGGGGGGTAACAAGGTGTCCCAGCCTGTGGTGCAGCAAATTGCAGATTTTATGTGCTGCCATTTCTGTAATTGCAATCCTTTCCTTCTGGGTTTCTCACCAGCAAGGGGTGTTTGAAGTGCCTGTATATTTTGTCAGCTCTAATACTGGAATATGAGATAAATATATTGAATATGTCCAGTCTCTGGACAGATGGCCAGGAGCTGGATGATTTGTACTGGAATCTATTTTGAAATAAATAATGAAAATTTCACTGGAACCAGATTTTATGTTAAGAATACATTTAAGTACATCTTAAGTGTTTCCTTTGAATGAGGGCACTGGAGATTGGCACTTTTAAAAGAGGGAAAAATAATGACACTTGTCCTAGGAGAGAAGCACTAAAAATGGGAGAGTAGGGTGGATATCAAAGTTGTGCTGTTTGAAACCACAAAGTTATAAACCTGTAACTGCTCCATGGACAGTGGAAAGCCCAAATATCCTGTTTAAGGAGATTCCAGTCATAACTTTATCTGCTTCATTTGCTCAAAGCAAAAGGTTTCAAGTCTAACCCTGCTATTTAATTACATACCCCCCTTCTATATTCCTGCCATAAAGTGAATTTAAAATTAAAATAAGACAAACCTGATTCTTGTCCCAGAGCTCCAAGTGGTTTCTAGAGCTTCTCTCTTTGAAGTACCAGGGCACTTGGGAGGCAGCTGCAACACAGTTTGCTGATCTGTTGGGAGGGTTCAAAGAGGAGCCCTGGGTGTGGGGCTCAGAGCAGCTGGTGCTGGGTTTAAGGGAAAAGGGGAGAGGGGTTGGGGGCAACTGAAAATAAATGAGAATAATATTGTGTAGTAAGGACTTGTTTCAGGTGGTTAAATGTTGGTAACTGTTGGTTCTTTGGCAGGTGGAGGGGTTTTCCCTGTGTGCTCATCCCTCCTGGCAGGATGCTCCCAAACTTCCCTGCTCGTCCTGTCTGCAGAGGTTTGGCTGCAAGATTGGTGTGAAGTTGCATGTTTAATGCCCCAAAGCTGTTTACTGGGGCAAGAATTGTTCTCAGGCTGCTCTAGGGAAGTCTCAGGGCTTTTTTATTTTTTATTTTTTTATATATATAGCAGAAATTGTTTCACAGTGCAGTTGATCCATGTCCTGAGCTGCCTTGGAGCACCCGTGCAACACTCGGCCCCCTTGCCCACAGTGCAGTCACCAGCACGGTTTCCATAGCACAAGAGCCTGGTGTTCATCCCCAGAACCTGCAAATACAAAAGAAAACATTTTGCTTTCACGTTTGTTTATTTTCTTAAGGCATTTATGTATCGAGTTTTCCCTTCATGTTTAAAATCCCAGCCTTATAAACACAATCACACAGGTATTTACACACGAGATGGGGCTGAGGACAAGAACACAGATTGTCACAGGGAAAAAAGTTGTATCCAAAAGTTTTATTCAATCCTCTTTATGGCAGAGGAAGGCAAGCACTCCTTGTTCTGGGCCTTGTTTGGGCACCCCTTGTTCTGGGGGGTGGCAAAACCTGAATGTGAGGATGGAGAGCACAAAGCTGATGAGGGGCTTGAACAAATTCCTCCAGTTTCCAGTTCTGGTTCCAGTGCTCAGGGAAGGTTTGCTGTCTTGTTCTGGTAGCAGTGAAACACAGAAGCAAAATTTTCTATTTCTATACTGAGGAAGTGAAATCTGGAAACCTTGGAATGTTCTGTAAATGCAACAAATCCAGGGTACCATTTGTTTGGTTCTCACTCCACTTTGAGATGCTCTCATCATGAAGCTAAAGTGATGGTGAGTGGATCAGGGGATTTCCCACCACCTGTTGAGCTATTACAATGGCAGCTGCTGGGTAATTCTGGAAACAGGATTCTAGATTAGAATTTATAATTCTTCATTTATTTGCACATTTCTGAGAAGTGAAAGAACTGTGGTTCCTGGTGTTCCAAATCATTATGGAAAAAAAGAATGGTGTTAAAATTTGGTGCCCCAAGACTGTATCTTCTTTATTGTAAATAATTTTTGTAAAATAATTTGTCTTTATTGTAAAATAATTCTTTTGATGCCAGAGGAATACTGTACAGTAATTACAGCAGCCCAGGAGAACAGAGCAAAGTCTCAAGCTATAAAACAGCCCCAACCTTTTTTTTTTCTAAATACCATGGAAACTCTTATACTTCTTTCAAGAAAAGCAAAACACAATACCCCAAGGTAGTCTAATTTCATATCCCAGAAAACAGAATTTTTTTTTCTGTCTATGCAAATTGCATTTTTATTACAGCAGAGAGAAATGTGTGATTTTTTTTTTTTTTTCTTTGAGCTCACTGGCAAAAGTGTTGATGTAATTGGACAATTGATGTAATTGCACATGCAGTTGGAGTAATTGCACATGCAAATAAGTGATTATTCTCACAGTTATAAAACTTCTGTGAGCAGGTACAATATAATCCTATGTTGCTTAGGCACATAATTATACGTGTGGTTTGCACCTAGGTTTTTATGCAGCACCCTACATACTTATTTATTTCATAACACCACAGTTACCCAAATATGAAATATTCTTTACACAGCAAGCAATAAAAATAATGGCTTCACCATAATACTCAGGGCTGAGAATACATTATTTCTAAACTGTGGAGCATTTTACTTTATGGGGAGTGAAATAAACACTTACTAAAGATAAAACCCCATTTCAGCTCCAGTTGCTCTGCAGCAATCTCCAGCATAGCAAATGTTGTGCCAATTGCTGTGGCTGGGGAAGGGCAGCAGGACAAGCAAACCTTCCCTACGTTTATTTAAACCTCTTCTTGCTAAGGGTAAGATCTCATGTATCATAACTTTATCTTTTGAGTCCTCTTGGTGTGAAGAGAGATGGTCTGAGGCCAGACAAAACCCTCGTTTGTGTGGATGAGACAGGATCCAGCACAGGGTTTTGCAGCCAGAATGTTTTGCAGTTCTATTTCCAGGCTGCTGGGATTCAGGCTGGAGCTGTGCACACCCAGGGAATTGCTTTTTCCTATGCAGTGCCTCTTTTAAGGAGTTTTGCCTCCTTTTTTCCCCCACTGCCTGTAGTGGAGGGCATCAGCGGTGTGTTTCAACCCCCTGGGATTGCAGTACCTGCTATCTTTGAGCTGTGCAAACAGTGAAATAAATGCCTGGATAAATCAGCTTTTGGGGATGGAATCTCTGGAGCTTCCTGTTCTCCAGTGAGTCAGAGCTGGGCTGGCTACATCTCTGTGCTGGGCAAAGGGAATGTGGGCATCAGGGGGGAACTGGGACATTGCCTTCATATTCCAGGCAGAGCACATAATCTGACTCTGTTTGTCCTTGGAAAATGTGTCTGGGAGATGAATGAACGTTAAGAATTCTGCTGCTGAAAGTTCTTGCTCTGTTTAACCTCCATGTGCAGGTGCTGCAGTGTTTGTGGAGCAAATGCTGGTGTTACACTGGAACTGGATCTTTAGGTAACGTTTGTAACTTGACAGGAGGAACCTCAGGCTTGAGGGGTTCCACTGAGAGATGGAGAATTACCTGGATTTCTCAAATTGATGTTCAGTTTTAGGATTGGGCCTTCAGCAGTGTGACAGCAGGGTTACCAGCAGAGCTGCTGGGGTGCAGGGAAGTGTTGGATCTCATGGAGAAATCCTGATGCAAGGAAAGGCTTCACCCTTCCCTCATTTAACCTTCTCTCATTTTCTTTAGTTTAATTCTAAGAGAAATCCTAAAAAAAAACCCTTTGTGTTTTACTTCTGTTTATCTTTATTCCCACAGGGCTGTGGGGTCAGAGCTTCCCCTACTCACCCATCACTTCTCTGCTGCCCAAGATGCAGGATCACCTCAGTTCACCCTCACACAAAGGTGAGCAATGGCTCTTCCTGATGCCAGGGACACTCTCAGCTTCTGGGGGAATACTCATCAAATAATCCATGCTAATTGCAACCTTACTGCTAAAAAGATGCTTGAGGAAAAGAAAAAAAAAAAAAAAAAAGAAAAAAGATCTTGGCCGTGGAAAGGTAGAGGTGGGAATTAGGGATGATTCTTTTGTTCAGGTGGCAAGCTGAGAAAATATAAGGTAGTGGCAGCAAGCCTTTGGAGTGCAGAGAGGGCAAAGCTGGTAGTGTGAGCCACAGAGCAGCAGAATTAAAGTTCTACAGTTCCAAATGCACAGAACTATTTATAAACACAACTGGATGAAACACCTGGCTTGCTGTAAGTGCAGATTTCTTAGAGGGGAAAGTAAAGACAGCTCTAAGCCCTTCATGGAGCTGTTTCTGTGTCATTCCTCCTCCTGCAGTACCCCAGCTCCTGGGATGAGCCAAGCACTCTCTCCTTTCAGAGCCTGAGCTGGTGCCAGGGTAAGATCTATTTGCAAAACCCCAAACTCATCCTTGTATTGGAACATATCCCCCATATGGTGGCAGCCTTTTGAAAGACATGGGAGAAAAACCCCCCACCTTCCATTTAATGTTTGCTTTAATGCAGTCAGGAGGAAGCACACACGATGTGGTGTGGCTCCTCTTGCTGGGTGGGGAGGGATGGGCATCAGCAATGAACTCCCCCAGGAGCCTCTAAGAGGGTAATGTTTCCTCCTGCTGCCCAGATGATTGCAGTTCCAGACCTCATTACAAGAGATGGCTCTTCTTAGACATTTCATTACTTCTCAAGTACTTAAAATAGTCCCCCTCTTAGATGAGTAAGGCTAGGTCCCACTTTAATTACCAGGGGTGGTGTTAATGCCTCAGTGCAGGCTATGTGGTGACTGCTGGAAGAGTTTGTTCCTCTATTTCTGCTTCTATATCCAGCAAATTCTAAAACTTGGTGCTCAGCAGAGTCCTCCTCGTTTCCCAGAGAGCACCTTGCTGGAGCCTCCTCTCTCTTTTGCTGAAAGTGGAAGTGGAGCCATGGGAAGGGCAAGGAACAGAGCAAATCTATTTGCTGGAGATTTAAGTTCTGTAAATCAGACTTACTTTTCTTGCTCCTACATAAAGGATCTGATTGCTGGAGAAAAGCTGTTTTCTGGGAAAGATCTGACCCCTCCAAAAATATTTTGGCTGTTTCTACATGGCCAGTTAGGCAACACCAGGAGGGCTGAGAAAAGGTTTCTGTTTTCTTGGCAGTGGCTCAGTGCAGGGAAGGTTTTCTCTCTCTTTCCCTCTGTCCAGTGGATGGTACCCACCAGACCCTGAGATGTTGGAAGGCAGGGCATGGCAGCCATGGCAGGGAAAATCCAGAGCAGCCTCTCTGGATTGTGGCATCCGAGCACACAGCTGGGTTTTCGGCAGCAGGTTTAGAAGTGTGGTGGTTGGGCAGTCTTTTATCTTCCTTATTTCTCTGAGTAGGACTGCTGTACTGCCCTGAAATGACCTGTTTCTGCAATATTTTGTCTCTAGGTGATAGTAAAAAAGAAGTGAGCCAGTCATGTAGCCAGTGATAAACACGCTCGGGAAGCACTGGTGGGATCTGCCCTACCAGCTCATGTCTCCAAACCCTCTCTTCCTGCAGCTTCACCACCAGCCCTGCACCCCAGGCTCTGCAGGAGGTGTAGGAGCTGTTTCCCTGCTGGGATTGTGAAGGAAGAGGGAGATTAGGGACTCCTCACCCTCCTCCTGGGTGCCCTGTGTTGGGGGGAGGACGGGGAGGACACAGACTCCCCGTGCCAGCTCTCCCCTCTTTGCTAACGAGGTGTGCTCTGGGACTCACTGCCTGCTCCTTCTTTTAGGAATAAAGATATTAGTATGCAAATGGCTCTGGGAGGTGTTTCTTCTCATTAGAGAGTGGAGATTATTTGATAAAGGATGCTGTGTGCTTCATCTGGGGAGAGGCTGAGCAAATCTGTCTCGGCAGCACTCGCCCAACAAGAGGGATCGGGGAGAGCAGGGGGGGAAGCGCGGGAGATAAATGGGTTGTGGCACTCGGGTTACCTTCCCTCTGCAAGGTGGGTGTGAAATTTTTTATGGTGAGACAAAAAAGATGATGGGCAATTAACTACAAACTCATGCAGCAGGTTTATCATATGCTCAGCTCATCCATCTGTGTCTCAGTCTCCAGCAGACTCATGAGTTTCATCAAGAAAACCATTTTCAAGCCAGCAGACCAAAACAGATCGTTTTCGACTCCAGGCTCCACAGAGGCTTTGCAGTAGTTTTACCTCATGTTTACAATTTATGGGTGCAACATGGAGATGTAGCAGAAAAAAAGTGGTCCAGACTTTCTTCCCCTTGCAGGGGTTTGTTTGGAAATATTTCTCATCTGGGGACACGGGAACAGCTTTAATCAGGTTACCTCCATTAAATGCTTTGGGGTGAGGTGGTAAAGGTGGGATGGAAGTGCAGTTAAATTCCAACGTGTACCCTGTGAACACCTTCAGGGAATTAGCAGAATAAGGAGCTGGTGGTTAAAGTGCTGAACCAGGAGGCAAAATCTTGGTGTTTGGCTTGTGCCACCTTGGGTGAAACACTTGTTCTAATTGCAGTTTAGTTTTGACCTGTGAAGTCAGGAGAGCTGCACTGTGTTCCTGCCAAACAGTTAATATTTAACTACTGCCCTTCACAATATTATACCAACTAATATCTTACTAATGGCACTTAAGGACTGATCTTATGTAAATAATATCTTTTCCTTAAATAATTAGTTTCCTGTAGTCTTGCCAGATTGGGTGAAAAAAAGAAATAGATTCTTGGAATCCAAGGTAATTAGTTTTATCCTGGGAATTTTCAAGTCCCTCTCCTCTTTTTTTGATCTTGGAATCCAACTGCTCCACAAATGCCCACACTTCTTCCCAAGACACCATGCCAGGGGTCAATGAAGTTGGAGCCATGGGACTGATCAGTTCAGCTGTCACAAAGGCCTAAGGCCACATGTATTATTTTTTTTTCTGTCTGAAGATAGGGAAGGATGCTAAACGGAGGTGACATGGGAATAATTCTGATGCATTTTGTAGGGCTGTGCTGTCCTCAGCTCTGCTGGGGGCTCCCAGTGCTGCTGGCCAAGTGCCTGATGACCTCACCATGAAAACGAAATATTCCCCTCTGTCTTCTATGCTGTGCTTATGTTTGCTTGTAGGAAAGGAACGAAACAGTGCTAATTTTTTCATTAATTTGTCAATCTTTCCCTGCTGAGGATGGCTGCTGCCTCCTGGTGCAGCACTGCACAGCGACTGAGAGGCTTCCCTTCAATTCCCTCCCTTGCCACTCAGTGCTGCTGAAGAAAGTGAACTGCTGAAGAAAGATATAGGCTCTGTGGTCTTGCCTGACAGTCAATAAATTGGAGTTTTGTCAGACCAAAGAGATGCCATAAAGAGAGAAGATTAAAAGAGATTAGTTCTGCCAAGTGGCCTGAAGAGAGAATTTACGGCTCCCGTCCGCCTGCCCGCCAGAGCTGGAGGATGCAAAGGCTCCAGAGGTCAGTGAAAATCCTTCTGCTCCTTCCACAGGGCTTTACATCCCAGCCAAAATGAAATCAGCTCGCCCGGAGGGTAGTGGGGAAGGGCTGGAGAGCTGCTTGGGTTTCTTTTTCCATCTCCGTGTTAGGTTTGCAGCCAGCGTGCTCGTGGTTCTGTCTCAGAGCATTCCCTCAGCTCAGCCTGGCAGCTCTTATTGCTGCCCAAGTGCTGTAACTGAACTCAGAGGCACAACAATAGCCTTAAAAGCTGTGGAATGCCAGCAGAGCAGTGGGACTGTTGTACAGGGGTGTGTGGGCACCAAAAATAGGTGGGGAATGTGTGCAAGTCCTGGAGATGTGTTCCAGGTGGGATCCCAGGAGTCTGAGGGATGGGATGTGAAGGGAGAGAAAGTGGAGAGCTGACAATAACCATCATCAGATGTCAGATCAGTCATAAACTGAGTTTATTTTAAACTACTCTAAATACAGAGCTGCTGTTGGTTGTTGTGGTGCCCTTCAATAGTTGGATACCTTAAAAAAAACAAACCCAAAGATTTTGAGAACTGCCTTTCACACGGGTCTGAGAACGTGGTGAGCTGCAGGCACCATCACAGGAGTTTTGTTTGCTACTAAAACTTGGTAAGGTTCCTCTTCCTTCAGAGAGGAGAGGAGCCCTCCCAGAGCAGGAGGAGACCAGCTGGGGAACAGGAACAAACCAGGGTCCCATGTGCTGAAGAACTGGGGGAAATGGAGAGCTTTTACTGGGGAAGCTGGGAGGGAGTGAGGGGTTACAAACATGCTATAGGGAAAATGCTCTTAGACCTCTGAGAGCAGAGATGTTTGACCTCTGTGCTGGCCCAGGCAGCAAATGGCCTTTCACAGCTCATAGTAAGACAAAAGGTGCCTCTTTATTCCCCAAAATGCCCTGCAGGGAGACAGGAGGACACTGTGATTTGATGGCCAAGTTTTAAGCCTGCCTTCTATTGTGCACAAAAAACCTGAGACTTATCTCTGCATTTAGAACCAGTGGAGTAAATGTACCTGCTTTAGAATTTAAGCTTAATTCAGCCTAGGTAAAATTACCTCCATCCCATTTTGTTCTTTCTACCTGGTTTTCAAAGCAGTTTTTCTAATTTCCAATATAAATGCAGATGTTTCAGAAGTCTTTATAAAGTGATAGTGCAAAGATGCTGGAGTAATGAGTTCTCTTTGTAAATGGAATACTCCACTGTGGTTACTGGAGGTTGATCATAGCAAGTTATGGAGATAAAGCTTGGTGTAAAAAAAAAAGCAGTATGCACACATGGTAGACTGTCTTTCCCATTTCCCTGCTTCCCTCAAATACTTCTTTTAAACCCTTTGGAAAATCTCCCCCCCCCCTTTTTTTTTTTAAACATTATTTCACAAAGCAGTGGGAGCTGAGGGCATGGAAGTTTAAATGCTTGGAGTTCATAAAATAGATGTAAAAGTCAGAACTGAAAGAAGAGGTACCAGTATCTTAACTCCTCATTTATAGAACCTGCAGCATATTTCTAAAGTCACTTTGAAACAGTTTGAGATAGCACAGACACAGATAGAAACCAGGGAAGGAAGACTATCAGACCCAGAAAAAGGACTGGATAGGATGCCTTTTGCTGGGGTTTTATTTGCCTGTGGAGGAACCATTCTAGAGAAAGCAAGTTCGTCTAAAGGCAGGTGCTTTACTTGATAAAAGGATGCTTGCTGGTGCCCAGAGATTGGGTATTCTGTCCCCTTTTGGTTCTCTGGTGATAATTAAATGCAGAATAAGCAGGGAGAGCCAGCGAGACCCAAGCCATGTTTGGTTGCTGTGCATCACACACACCTTGGAGCTTCCCAAAGGATTGCTCAGATTTATCCCCCTGTTCCACTCAGTGCTTTTGCATTCATAAACAATTATATGTGCAAACCCACCAGCACCAAATAAGATAAAGAATGTTAATTCTGTGTGTGGGAGTCTGACTACAAACATGAATCCTGTCTTTAGGCTGCAGAGGTTACAACAACAGCTCTCCATGCCTGGTGGAGCTGAGCATCACTGCAAGAAACTTGGTAAGTTTGGTTTTTAGCAGAAGGGAGGGAAACAGCCACATGCCCAGTGACCCCAGGGCTGAGGAACTGGTGTCCCTGGTGTCCTGGTGTCCCAGGAGCTCTGGGAGGGGATTTCCTGAAGCTGCCTTGCCCAACTTCAAAGCAGAGTTTAAAACTTGTACTAAGTAGTCATCCCAGTCTCAAGTGAGCAAGTGAATGTTGTTTTTATTTTTTAGGTAATTAACTGCTAATTAATTGCCATGCAGGTTGCTATCCTGTGTAACAAAATTCTTGGAAATGTTTCTTTCTGTGATAAGCTAATGGCTTTATAAATATTTGTGTTAAGACTGAACAATGCTGAAGCAGCTGCACAGCTCCTCCCTGCTATTGACTGAAGTCAAGAACCAGAACTGAGAATTTTTATATGAACGGGTTAAAAATAATGACTTGCACTGGAAAATCAAACCAGAAACAGGAATCAAAGAATAAAATGTAATTGCTGTGATTAGCTGAGCAGAGAGACCTTCCATAAGAGAGAAATAGGCTTTTGAACATGGAGGGAAAACCAGGAATTAGTCTCAGGGAAGTTTTAATCCTTTTGTGGATGGTTTTCCTCCCTAGCTTCCTGCAAAAACTGGGTTAATACCCCTGCATATTGTCAGAATGTAATTACTTCAAACAGAATGGAAGATTAAAAGTGCCCATCCAGTGGTTCATGCTCTCAGCTTCCTCCTGCTCAACTCATCCAGCTGGGACCCCCCCCCCTGCTCAGCCCTGAACTCTGCCCTTGTCCTCCAGCCCCTGGGAGCCTCTGCTTCTGAGATGCCCTGCAGGAGAGGAGGAATCTCTCACCTGATTATGGCTCCATTTGGTCTGTTCCCTGCAGATGGAGCTGGGATAGGAACCTCTGGCTTCGGGATAATCCCTCAGAGCACCTGGGAGGTGAGTTCCTTCTGGCTCACAGGGATGCTCCAGACCCCTCTGCCCCCAGCTCCAGCCTTGGGCTTTTACCAGAAGCCCATTTGGCCAAACTGAGGGCAATTTATTGCTTGCCCTGATGAGGTTCTGCACGCTGGGAAAGCTCTTACCTTGCTCTACAAACCCCACTTACCCTCCAAAGACCTCAGTATCACCCATTGCTATCCTGGCTTCCAAACAACCCTGCTGCTTGGCTCTGCCCCCTTGTCCAGGCCAGCTGTTCAGTGACACAGCCCTGCCCTCAGCTGCCACCTGGGCTCCATGGTCCAGCTGCTCATTGCTAACCTGGACCCCCAGGGCTGCAGACAAAGCTGATGCTCTGGCACTGAGCTGTGCTGCAGTGGTGATGCTCTGGCTGGGCAGAACACCTTGGTTCTCCTCTGCCAGGTGAGCTCCAGCTCAGTGACAAACAGCTCTTGCTGACACATTTAAATCTTAGTGGAAGCCTGGCCTGAAAATTCTCCAGTTTTAATCCTCAACAGGAGCAGCACTGAAGTGAAAAACAAACCCAAACCAAACATGGGTGAGGTGGGAGGAGAAAAAAGAAATGCATGTTGTGTGTAGTGTTGGAAATCTGCCTCTCTTCATTACTTCTGGGAGACAAACAGAATTTTAGTAGCTCCAGAGGGATGGCAGCTACTTTGGAAAATGTCCAACCTTAGAAATCCCCTGGAGGACAGGGGTGCCCTGGATGTGCTCCCATAATTACAGCTCTGTTGTCACCTCTGCACCCCAGGGTGGAGCTGTGCTCACAGCATCACTCTGCAGATTCAGCTTCCTGTAAACAGGAGAATACTCTCAGTTCCCCCAAGTCTTTTTTCAGCAGTTATGTCTCTAATGAAATAGATGTGAACCAAAATAGAGACCTTCACTTTCTTTCCTTAAGGAGGACCTTCCCGGGAGGTATTTTGATGTGCAAACAGAAAAATTAAATTACACTTGAGATTTAATTTCCTCCAGTTTCTCAGCACATCCATGTGTTTGGAAGGGAGTGACACTACCCCATCCCATACCCCAGTCATGAATCCCATTGCTTCACCTCCAGCACAGCCTCTGGGCTCACCAGACAGAGAATGGCAGCAAAATGCAAAATGCCTGCCCAAATTACATCTATTTATTCTCCATAATCTTTGTGCCATGATCCAGAAGACTGATGATAATCCAGGAATAAATGTGTACCTTTTACACAACATTAACTTACTTTCTCTTAGCTTGTCAAACAGCTTTGGGATTTATTATGTATTTATTGTATGCCTCACCAGTTTCTCTCCAACGAGGGGACTGCCTATTTATTTTTTACCTTCCACCTTTGAGCATTGCATTTGGCTTAGTGAAGCATATTTGGTAATGGGTTTTAGCACTGCAGGACTGCAGATTTCCTGCATTATTTGGGATGAAGGGAGATGGGGGAGCCAGGGCTGGAAGTGCAAGGTAACAAAAAAACTGCCACCCAAAGGAAGAGCAAATTTTCCACCCTAGCAAGGATTAATACGTCTTCACAGCATCCTCTGCATCAAGGCCATAAAATTGAAGTTCCAGGTGTCCAGAAGGTGGTTTATTTACCAGAGTTCTCACTTTTAAATCTTTAGATGGGTTTTGGCTGTGTACTTGTAGATAATTATTGTCTGATGTTTCCACTCAAGAGTTTACTGAGTTGTTGGAGTGACTGAAATGACCACAGAAGTTGAACCAGATTATGGTGATAACTCTTTAGAGAATCATTGATTGATTTTTTTTAATGAACTGCTCCTGTACCAAGGGATTGGATTGTTCCTTAACACTTGGTATTTCCCCAGTTCATGCTCTTCCCTGAGGTTTTCAGCTTCCCAGCCTGTTCTGGGGACTGAGCAAATCCAAACCCCTGTTGAAGCAGGAAGCCTGTCCCCTGCCCACCCCAGGCAATGTCCCCTCCCTTCCCAGGAAGGGAAGAACTATTGCAAGCCCAGGGATTCCACTTCTTCCTATGGAGCTAAGTAGTGACATCCCTATGTTTCATGATCTAATTCTCTTCTTTCTTCTTCTTTTTCTTTTCTTTTCTTTTTCTTTTTCTTTTCTTTTCTTTTTCTTTTTCTTTTCTTTTTCTTTTTCTTCTTTTCTTTTTCTTTTTCTTTTTCTTTTTCTTTTTCTTTTCTTTTCTTTTCTTTTTCTTTTTCTCTTTCTCTTTCTCTTTCTCTTTCTCTTTCTCTTTCTCTTTCTCTTTCTCTTCTCTTTTCTCTTTTCTCTTTCTTTCTTTCTTTTTCTTTTCTTTCTCTTCTTTTTCTTCTTCTTCTTTTTTTTTTTTCTTCTTTTTTTTCTTCTTTCTCTCTTTTTTCTTTTTTTTCTTTCTTTTTTTTCCCCCCATCCCATAGTGTTTTCCACACTTAGCCTGAGCAGCATGTGTTCCTGGGGCAGCAGGCTTGCAGATACCCAGTCTCAGGCATTCACTAAAACTTTTTTTCTTTTTGCTTGAACTAGTGCAAACTTTGTGCTGCAAAGCATTGCAGTGGCCTGTGCAGAATGTGCATTTCCTCCCCTTTCCCACTGCCTGCTCTCCAGCAGAGTGCATTTCTCAGTGGTTTCTTCTGCTTTAATGAAGAAGCTCAGGTTTGGACTCTGCTGTTTCTGTCTTCTGTGTCTTACCTGTGCCCTCTGTTTCTATCCCCCTCTTGGAGAGAAAAACTGCATTTTTGCTGCTGTTGCAGTTCCAGAGGAATTTGATCAGGACAGAGGAGCTGACTCAGCACCTTTCCTGGGGCTGGGACACAGGGCTGGGACACAGGGCTGGGACACAGGGCTCAGCATCACTGCTGCCTGCAGGGCTGGACAGAGCAAGGGGTTTGTTGTTCTCCCCACGCTCTGCTCAGGCTTTTGGGATCCTGATTCTATTCGATTTTATCTTCTGTAAATGCAGAGTGAGGGGAAAAAAACCAAGCTGATGACTCTGGGAAGTTTTAGGAGGAGAATGAGGAGCAGAATGTAATGAAGCATTGCCCCCAGGGTGCTGGGTGTACTGGGCTGGCATCACCTCTCCAGGGAGCTCTCTGGGAGCCTGGGTTTAATTTTCTGTCCCATGTAATGCTAAATCCCTTTACATGAGCTGCTGTATGGACCACGTTTGCTCTGGCATCATAATAGGGCTGATAACACTGGCTTAATAGTTTGGATTGTAATGCAGCTGAGCTCAGGGATGGGTTTCAGGCTGTCCCATTGCAGGAGGGCAGCCTGAAGCGGAGATTAAATGGTGCCAGGGACCTGTGGGAAGTGATGCTTGGACAGCCAGGGCCACTGGTTGGGTCCCATGTCCCAGCTGAATGCCAGATGTGGGTGGCAAAGTGCAGGGGGGATTGTTCAGGGGGTTGAAGGTTGAATTTCTGCAGCCATTGTTTTGTAACGTGTTTGGATTCCAGTCTGCCCAGCATCACTTGGGTGTTTAAATCCTAATAACTACAACTCCATCTTCAGGTCAGTCGTTGGCTTTTTACCTCCTGTGCAGTTTGCTTTACAGCTCCTGACAGTAGTTATTGTGCCTGTAGTGCTGTGACACCCAGCTGGGTCTTTTTTACTCTATTCCTTTATGCTTGTCTCCACTTTCCCTTTAATAAACTACTGAAATTACCAGTTTTCTTGTCCAGTGCTGCACTTTGGCAGGGGGAGCTGGAGCATGGTTTTGAGCATGGAGGTATTTTTCTGTGAAGACTCAAGTTCCTTTGTTAAATTGATGCTCCACACCAGGTAAGGGGTTTTTTTGCTTTTTTTTTTTCTGGACAGCAGTGGTGGTTTTGGCAGCACTGAGCTGTGCAGCTTTGTTGTTATGCAGCAACCTCTGAATTTTTTTTAGATTTTGTTTTGGGCAGCCCCCCCCCCGAAATCCAAAGGTGTTTCTTTTGTCTGCTTTGCTTTACTGGGAACAGGTTTTGTGCTGCAGTTTAGGCCTCTGGCAAGAAAATTTACCAAATTCTGCTTCCCAGCCACTGCCAAAGCATCCAGCAGAATCAAGTGTCCACATGGAGGCGACTTGGAAAGGAAAAGCAAAAGGCTGTTGTGTTATGCACAGTAGTGGGTTTGTTTCTTTTAACTGTGTCTCTTGAGACTGTGATTCTTTGCCTTCAATGTTTATCACTCAGCTAGTGGAAGATGTGATTCCTTCACTGCTTTTGTCAAGTAGGTAAATACTGTTTTGGGTTTTCCTTACAGTAAATGTAGCAGTCCTTCGAGAGTAAAACTGATAACTTTAAAGTGCATGCATAGGGTTTTTTGCATTCAGAATGTTGCTATTAGCATTATTTTTGAATTTCTGAATGGCTTTTTTACTTATTGGCAGCTAGAGGCAGTCAGTTCTCATACAACAAATGATAAATGCAGAAGAGGCAGCAACTTGAAGCATTTCTTATATCTAAGGAGTTCTAACACACTGATTTGTTACAATGCAGCTGCTTCTAGTGTAGAACTGCAAACTGATAGCAGGTTTTGTCAAAACTGAGCTTTCATCTCTGATAAGCAGAGAAATATTGCCTTTTAGCTTTGTCCTTTTATAACCCATTAGATCACACTTCTGATTTGTGTTTTTAATGATCTGCAAGCAGAGGAAACGACATGAGGGAGTTCCAGAAGTTGTGCATCAGATCATACCAGAACAAAGTGGTATAAAAAAAGCCAGAAAAATGGGAATTCACATCTATGTGTATTTGGAGATTGCTCTCTCAGGGTTTAAAGATGATGATGATGATGATGATGATGATGATGATGATGATGATGATGATGATGATGATGATGATGATGATGATGAAAGGGGATGGGAAGACATGGGAAAAAAAGAAATGGGAGATTCAGAAGAATACTGGGATTGCAGTTCCAGTTATTATGTATTTAAATCTGCAGCCAGGTTCTTCTGAAGGGAAGAGAGCCCCAGAAACCCTTCTCCTCCTTGTGCCTTGTCTCTCCTCCCAGGAATGTCACAATACTTATTGCCAGGATGGAGGGAATCATTCCAGGTCATATGGAGATGGGTTTCCTTCAGCAGCTCCTTGAAGGAGAAGGTTTCTCCATCTGATTTCCCCTGGACAGGACAGGAGGTGGCTTTGGGGCTGGCTCTTGCTCTGAGCCACATCCTTTCCCTCTGGAATAGAAAAGCAAAACATTTGCTTTACTCAGGCAATCAACAGGGCAAACAGAATTAACTTCACCTGAATATTAATGTCAGTGGAAGTTTATTCTGCTGGCAGGAGGGAACAGTGTTTGAAGGAAATTTCCTGCTGGGGTGAGATCAAATGTGAGCTGTGTGTGTGCAGTGTTTCACTGTGTCCTGCTGAGGAAACCCAAAATGCAGGGTCTGGAGTCCCTCATCTAAATGTCATTGATGCTCTTCGGGTAACCTCAGGCTAGTAAATATTTCACAATAAAGGTCTGCACCCAGTAAGCCCAAACTTCTCTGAAGTTTCCTATTTAACTTATGACCCATCTTTGCAAAGATGTTCCCTGCATGCTGTTTACCTCATTTTCCACTCAATACCTGAAATTCAGAGTTCATACCTGGCTTAGAGCAGAGCAGTGTGGGAAGGTGATGCAGGTTTCAGTGGTGTTCTACAGTCAGACTTACTCAAAACAGTCTGGAGCTTACAACTTCTGACCCATCTAAATCAAAAGCCATGTCCCAATGCCCCAAACCCCAAATTCACCTCCAAGTATTTCCACAGAGTTTGTTTCATGGAGAAGTCAGAATTGGAAATTCCACCTGATTTCCCCCATTTTGCTAAATAAGTAAGAAGAAGTTTCAGAGATGATCCTGGGCATCACAGTTTTGGTCTCAGCTCCACCTCCACAGGGAGCAGAGCTTTCATGTCATCACTTCTTGTACCTCTCACAGAGCCTCTGGGAGGAGAGTTTCTGCCTGACAGATGCTCACACACACGTGTGCTGTCAAGTAGTCTGGGCCATCCTCAATTATTTGGTAGCAATGGAAAAACACCTGCTTCCTGAGAACAGTTCTTCCTTCCAATTATCCACAAGAATTCTTTTGGAGATGTATTATGTAAAATGGCAATGACAATCTGGTGTAAAAAATAGGGAATTTTTGATTTTTCTTGCTCCAGAACTTGGCATTATGGCACCTGGATCTGATTCCCATTTTGTCACATGCAAGTGGCTTTCAGAGGTGAGGTGAATATATCCTGTTCTTTAGCCATTACAGCTGTGTAATATATGGTATGCAAAAGCCTTTAGGATTTACTGTGTAGCAAATGCTGCTTTTTAATTATAAACATGTATAAAGCATGCAGAAAGATAAAGTTGACATGAGCAAAGAGAAAGCAGGGAGATGAGATATGTGTTTAGAAACCACTGGGCTTTCCAGAGCTGTGGTGGTGATTTCTGAAAGTGAATTAGCATGATAATATTCAAGGGTGCTTTGTAAAGAGCTTGAAATCTTTGGGACTCCAGATTGTTAGAGAGAACTGTTCTTAAAAGGGTTTTTTTTTGTGGGGCTGCCTAAATACTCAGTATGTGGTGTTTGTATCTGCCACTTGTGTCTAACTAGAGCCATCACTTCTGTCCATGCAGGGCTATCATCTCAAAGCACTTTAACCTCACTTAGAGGTTTTAATAGAAGTTGCTGCCTAGCAATATTTTGGGGAGGAGAATGTTGATCCCTTTTACACCAGGATAATCCCTGGGAAAGGAAAGCCATAACCAGGGGCTCTCTGTGCCTCCTCTGGTGTGTCTGGGCAAGCATCATGCAAGGAGGGCAGAGGTCTGAATCAGCTCTGGGGGTTTTTTTCTGGTTTTTTTTCTGTTCTCTGCATTGGGGACTGTCAGATAAAATGTTTCTGCCCAAATCATCGAATCACAGAATGGTTTGGGTTGGAAGGGACCTTAAAGACCAACGGGGACAGTCCTGACCTGGGGAAGGGAAGGGGAAGAAACTGCCCTGAGCTGTGCTGGGCACAGTGACACTGGGGGGGACATCAGCTGGGTCAGGACAGGGTTTTCTGGGGCCAGCTGGGCTGTGGGAAGCTTTCAGATGTTTTCAGGCATTTCCATTTTCTGGTCTCTGTACTGGACAGCTCGCCAGCCTGGATGACACTCAATTAACTCTGGAGTTTTCCCTGTCTGGGAAGGAAGCAGTTGCAGAGCAGAGCTTGCAGTACTCACCACAGGGTTTTTGAGACAAATGATGTTGTTGGCTCTTGCCTGACCTAAATTACTATGATAGTAAGAAATGCAAAGAAACAAGTTAAATTACTTTTTAGCAGAAATTTCAGGCAATGGACACTTCTCCATGAATATTTCATACAAAGCTATAAATAATTCTGTTGGATTTTGAAGATCAGAAAGTGACTGCTTGGATGATGTAGGGCATTTATGTAAGCCTCATCACTTTGTGCATGCTGTAAGAGACATATTCATTCATGAAATTCAAATCTTGTGTGGGTAAATTTGACATTTTCCCTTACATTTCTTCTAAACAGAGATCTGTTTCCATTGCTTGTGAGTGGAACAAATATAGCATCACCATTCACCTCTGCTGCTACCTGAGAGCTGCAGAGACTGAAATGGTTTTCATGGAGCTTTTGCATTTAAAGTCTGTTTCATTCATTATTCTAATACTAGTGCTGAGTATTTGTGCTCATGAAATCCCTGTTCCTGAAGTGTAGGTTCCTCTCCAAACCTTCACTCAAACACACAAATCAAACTGACTTTGCCTCCTTCTGAACTGATTTGGATGCTTTTTTGCCTAAAGGGCTCCTGATGCTGCTTACCATAAACACAACTCAGTTACAGCCTTTCTGCATCTCCAGTTCCTCCCTGAACTCTCCAAAGCTTTGTGTGACACCAGCACCCCCCATTCTGCCCTGCACCCCCTGCCCAGGGCTCAGCTGGGGGCTGGGGGCACCTTCCTGCCCCCAGGTCCTGTTGAGCCTCGGAGCTGCTGTCCCTGCAGAGGGTCCCAGGAGATCCTCATTCCAGGGAGACTCCTCCTGTCCCTCCAGGCATCAGAGATCCCCTTCCCAGGCTCTGCCTTCCCTCTCCACCCTCCTGGGTGTTATTAAAGCTGTCCAGGGACACAGTTTAATTCTGCTGTGTCCTCCTGATGTGTCCCAAGCTCTTTGCTGCGCTTCTTCCCAAGGGGCAATGGTCGCCCAGGTAAATTCTTTCCTCTGGGGTTTTTTTGCTTCTCTTTTACCCCAGTTTACAGAATCCAGGCTGTATTTCATTTACCATTTTTCACGGTTTGCATGATCTCCTTTGCCATACCAAATGTGCTAGCAGCACATGATGGATCTGTACAGCAGCAGAGAACTTTTCTGTTTCTCCTCTGCTCACAGCTAATCTCTCAGTGCATCAGAAAACTCTCCTTGCATACTGATCTGATAGATACCAGGAAACAAGGGCAAAGGAAAACAAGTTAGCAAGCCAAGCACACGTATTAGGCCAGAGTTAGGAAGTCTCTTTCTTTGGTCAATATTTGGAGATTTGCAAAGTGGTTCCTCAAATATGGGGATTTCTTCAGGGAGGAAAAGGAAATCCTCTTCATGGAACATCAAATACTGCACAGGCTCCCAAGCTGTTGGTGTGGGGAAAATTCTTTGCCACTGTCTGGAAGAAATACAATGCTGAAAAATCTGAATAAGGTTGGGATGAAACCAAAGTAGAAAAATAAAAATAAAACAACACTAAAGGGACCTTCCCAAGTTTTTAACACGAAAGATTCTCTCTAGGGATGTTGGCATGCCAATGGATTGGGTTAGCAAGATGTGACATTGCTTTAACTGTACAAATATCCTGCCTCAAATTATTATAAAATGCTTTCAAAATAGAGTGGAATTAACCTATTTGTTTTAAACTATCCCAGAAAAAGATCCTGGGCTTCCTGATCAATCATCTTTTTACAGTCCTGAACTGCTCTCAGTCACTCAGCAGCCCCAGTGCCCAGAATTCCAGCCACAACTCTCCCAGTTCTCTTGTGGGGATGGCTGCTGTGAGACCTCTTCACTCCTCAGAATAACCAAGGTAAAACCCTTTCTCTCTTCCTCCCAGTTTTTGGTACAAAAAGAGTCTAAACGGGGTCTTTTAGGGGGAGCAGTGGCTGCCAGCCCTGGGTGCAGCCATCACCCATCACTCAGCAGCCTGGCAGCTCAGCCCCTGGCTGCACCATTGCACACTCCAGAATTCCAGCTTCGTACCCTGGTATTTAACTCCTGCTGACCCCAAGGCTTCCCGTGGCAGGGGGAGCTCAGAGAAGCACTTTAGATGTTGGGCATAAAAGGGGGGAGTGTGTCTGAGTGCTGCTTTCCTGCATCTGGGCTGATTTTCCTGTGTTTTCCTGATTTTTCCTGCCTCTCACAGATGAAGGTAACAGTGTGATGGGTCTTGTTTGCATAAATTGAATCTCCAGTGTTCTTCTAGGTTCCCCCAGGAACTCACAAATGAAATTGTTGTCCTGTCCTGCAAAATACTTCAGAAACTTTCCCTTCCTCAGTCGAGGTGAGTGACTTTGTTTCTTTATTGTTCCTTTTTTTGAAAGTAATATATTCAATTTCCTGGGCATTTCAAAGCACTCTGTTTTGTATCAAGTTTGAATTTCACCTTCTTGGTTTGTATTTCAAACAGAAGAATATTTTTCCAGCTTCATTTTTTTTTTCTGGCAGTTCAGAATTTGAGAAATCAGCATCATTTCCTCTTCCAGCAAGGGTGCAGCCTGAATCCCAGGTCTGGTTCTGCTGCTGCGGGTTGGGAAGTGTCCTGGGAGCTGTCAGCTCCTGTGTTAGGGGGAACCCCACATCCTCAGCACCCAGCACCCCCAGCTGCCCCTCTCCTTTGCCCTGCTGTAATTCAGGTTTCTTGTGTGTGCTGCCTGCAACCACAGGGCTCTGGGATGCTAAAGCCAGAGTGGGTTTAAAGCTGGGAATTGGCATGGTCCCAAGACAGGGCTGGATGTCTGGAGGAGGGGAGGGAAGGATGGGAGCTGAGCTGCCTGGGGACTTGCTCAGTTCATTGGGTTTGAGCACAAGAGCTCAGAGCCACCAAGCACAAACATTCCTCCAACCCCAAACTTTTAAAATATTCAGAAAAATGCTAACCTGGCTCTGCAGGCTGCTGCTCTGATTGTTTTCCATTTCTTTCTAGCAGAGGGAGCTCCATTAAGAGGCTGACACACTATTTAAGCAGCCCAAAGAAATTACCAGCTTTCCCTCCCCTCAATCACCTGCCCTTCATTCTTTGCCTTCTGAGAAGTGTAAAATTTTCTCCTCTACCTGTCAGGCCCTGTGTAATTAATGCTGCCCCAGCTCCCACACCCATCCCTTCCCAGCTCCCCACCACCCCTTTTCCTTTGCAGGTTTCTAGGAGCTGATTATTCCGCAAAGAAGGCAAAAAGAAAAGTTCAAACTGTTCTCCATGTGACACCAGAAACTTCAGCTGTGGTTTTGCTTGAAAATGCAGAGAGCAAAGACAACCTGGACAGGCTGATCCACAGGGTTCCTTCCAGTGAAACTCCAGCTGTGTGCACAAGAATTAACTGGGATTCTTCTTCCCATTACAGGTGAGTGCACTGGGAGAAAAGGTGATGTGGGTGCTGGGCAAAGCACAGCAACATCTTGGCTAGAAAATATGTGTAATGGCTAAAACTCTGGTCTGGCTGCTGGAAGGTGAACTGGTGCAATTGCTTGGTGTGGCTCAGGAGTGAATTCTCTCTTCCTGGGGTTTACAGCTGGTTGAGGTTTGGGTTTTTTTGTTTGGTTGGTTGTTTTTAAAGAACTGCTGAATACACCATGGCATTGAAAATACCCATAGAGAGGGGAGTGAGCTTGCTGGACCCTTCTGGCTTTTCACACTTCTTGGAGGTTTATCAGTGTAAACCAAGCATCCCCTGGCTGAGGTTTCTGAGCACTTGCCATGGTTGTGCCTTTTTTGCCTTTCTCCTGGAGGATGGTGCCAGGGAGAGCTGTCCCTGGGGAAGGCAGGAGATGGGTCCTAGGGACCCTTCCCTTGCACCCAGGCTCCTCCAGAGCCCCCTGGCACAGCTTCCTCTGCTCCCTCCTGCAAGAGGACTTCTAAATTAAAATTTTATTTGTATGTTTGTTTGTTTTCCACAGCCATAGCCTGTTTCTGCTGGGTAGGATTTCACTTGGCTGCAAAACACTGTGAGTTGACATCAAAATCTCTTACAGACCTGAGGCAGAGGTGTGGGGAGCAGTTCAGATTCTCATCTTTGAGCAAAAAATGTGCCTGGTGCCTCAGTGCAGAAGTTGGGGGAAAAGTGAACTCTTGCCTCAGATGTTTCCCCCCCAGCAGCCTGGAAACACTTTTCCAAGGAGCAGAAGGTCCCAGTGTGGGCAGAACATTTCCAGCACACGGTGTAAGCTGGAATCAAACATGCAGAAGCTGAGCAGTGAGGGGTAACAGCAATTCTTCTCCTTTAATATTTATTTTCAATGACTGGAGTCCGAGGGGCAGGGAACTGGAGCTGCAGTGGGTTCCAGCTTTACACAGCTGGAGGTGTTTCTACTTTTTTTATTTTTTTTTTTTTTTAACAAGTCCATAAAAAATGAATCTTTGTGTTTTATTTTTAATAATTTCCCATCCGTGATGGGAAAGATTCAGAGCAGAGAGCTTGTTTCTTTATGAATATCACAGTACAGAGCTCCTTGGGTACAAAAGCTGAAGGCCACTCACTCATTCATCCCTCTGCAGCCTGGCTGCTGAAGGCAGGGAGTGTCTGCACCCATGTAGAGCTGCCCTCCTCCAGTGGGATGGAACAGGAAAATCCCTTGGCAAGAGCAGACTTCCCTTCATGTTTTCTGCTTTTCCAATATGTTCCCTGAGTACTTCCAAGTAAAACACTTCCAGACTTGTCTGCCAGCAAGCAGCTGAAATGAAGGATGGTTTCTCCTTTACGTGATGATCAGTGGGAGTGGGGGGTGGGAAAGACAGGAACCCCCAAACCCCAAATGGGAACTGTTCACTCCAGCACTGTGTTCCCACTGACTTGACAGAAGTGTTGCTGTGAGGAGCTGATTGCAGAACTCCCAGCACCCAGCTGCAGATCCTAGGGATGATGAACCCTCTGTGCTGTGCCTGCAGCACCTCCCGAGGACCTTTCCCCTCCCCTGGGGCTGGAAAAGTGGTAAAATGGTGAGATTCAGGTACAGCAGGGGCCCTGTGACCTTCCTCACTGCCTGAGGGGAGCTCAGAGCTTTGGTGGATGGTTACAGTGCACAAGGAGCAAGGAAGTAGTTTGTGCCATATTTACAGATAATTAACCCAGTTTACAGCCCCTCCCTATTCTAAACTCTCTTAATTACTCCTGAGCTAACCCTATGGAATCCTCAGCCCTTAAAAAGTATCCTGGGAATGCTGGTCTCTGCATGCTTACATGGCAGAGGATGAGATTCCTCATTCAAAGAACCCTTGGTGCAGCCCAGCCAGCAGCTGGTGTCCCAGGGGCATCCTTATCCTTATCCTTATCCTTATCCTTATCCTTATCCTTATCCTTATCCTTATCCTTATTGCTTCCATTGGCATTGACCAGCAGTGCCTTGGGAATGGGGCATCCACCTGGACTGCAGACCCTGCAGTCACTGGGAATGTCAACAGGGCAGCAGGGATGGTGCTGAGGAGGTCTGTGAGGTGATGCTCAGGTCAGATGATGCAGGTGCTGAGCAGAAAGACCTCTGCCCCCAAAGGGAGTATTATGGAATCTTATTTTGGGGAAAAAAAAAAAAAAAAAGAAAAAAAAAAAAGGAAAAAAAAAGAAAGAAGAAAAGAAAAAAAGGAAAAAATAAAGAAAAAAGAAGAAAAGGAAAAAAGAAAAAAAAAAAGGAGAAGAAGAAGCAAAAGAAAAGGTTACAAATCCCCTTGATGGAAAGCAGGGGAGCTCAGAGGAAGGGAATCTGCCAGGTATATTTCTTATACAAAAATGTTTTCTATTGGTTCAGCTTTCCTGGAGAGCATTATGAATGCCCCTTTGTTGGGATGCCAGGGACATGTCAGTGGAAATGGAGAATAATGAAGCAGGCAGTGTCTGCAGAGAGGTGCAGACATTAGAAGTGCTTAAATGAAAGACAGATATTGAGTGGAATTTTGGAAAGGCAGTGGAGAATTTTATTTTCTGAGTGGATAAAAGGACAAAGGCCTTGAACCATAAATTCTGGCTACCAGGGCTGATAGGACAGGCTGTGCTCCTTAAGTACCACTGGTTTCTGTTGAGTCCCCTGGATGGATAATTTTGGCAGCCCATCACCTCAAGGTTTTGTTCAATCCCAATTTAATGCCAACCAGAAGCAATAAAAGGGGAAACAAACAGATTGCAGTTTGATGAGGAGGAAAAATGTAATTATATGGACAGCTTTGATTGATAAATGCAACATCAAGGTAGCAGAAGTTCTGCTTCTCATTAATACAGTGTTTAGTATCATCTGTTAGCTACAAACTAATTATTGAGCTGCCTGTGCCAAGGCAGCCCATTATTTTCTTTTGTTTTGCACCCGTTGCCTTGGAATTTAACATAAAAATATAGGAACGTGCTACCTGCAATTTTATTTTATTTTTCAGATTCTTATCCCATCAAAAAGCAAAGCAGGACAGCAACCCATGGCAGTGGGAAGAGAGGGAGTGCAGCAAAGCATTCCTTTCTCCTAAAGCCTTTTAGCTGATTAGTATTGATTAGGCCAAGGTGACCCATTCAGATCCAGCCCAGTTCTGAGCATCCTACATTCAAAATGCTCGCAGTAAATGAGATGAGTGGAACCAATTTGCTGCTCCCAGGGAACATGGGGATGGATGCAGCTTCATGTGCCTGGGCTCACGTGGGGAAATAACTGAGGGGCCAGGAAAGCAGCAGGGAAATTCAGACCTGGATTCCCTGAGCAGTGAACACAGCCAGAGCCTCATCCATGTGGGGCCTGGGAGCCAGATCAGCAGCTGATAGGAACTGACATGGTTCTACAGTATTTAATGAGCTGGCACAGGCTTTTTTTTACCCCCCCAAGTTCAGTGTGCTCCAACATGCTCTTCTATGTCTGTTTTCTCCATCTCTGATATAAAGGTACCAAATATAAAATTAAAATATTTTTGTTAATCCCTTGGAGAGAAGAAAAAACTGGAGGGCAGTGGAATGTTGTTGATGCATTTCTAGGAGTTAATAAACAGGACAGACTTGCATCCTCATGTAAATAAAGTACAGCCCTGAAAGTGCTTTCCTGCTGGAGTTGGTGATGTATCCCCACTTGGCAAAAAAAAGACACTCCCTTCTCAGAAGGATCCTACATTTCAGTTTCAGGAACCTTGCCCTCATTCCCCTCTGTTTTACATGTATTTCTTTTCCTCTCCCAGGTTTCAACACCTCTCTGCTTGTTTGCTCCACCCTGAGCAATGCACACAGCTCGCCAAGCAACAGATTATGCTCCCTGGCAAACAACAACAAAAAAATCCACTACTGATGTCCCATTAACTTCACCACAGCATCTTCAACATCATGGGCAAGGAACCTGCTGAGTCCAGGGCAGAGCTGTGCCCTGTGAAACTCCCGAATGACTCCTGGTGATGAGTGAGGACAGGAGGTGAGCTGGGGGCATCCTGATCCCTGCCCAGAGCCTGGGGCATCACCTGGGAGTGCTCACAGGTTCCTCTGCAGAGCAGTGGGGTTGCCCTGCTGGTCCAAACTCCAGCCACTTTTAGGAAAATGCATCTTTGTGGTTTCCCCCCCTGCCCTGAGAAACCCATTTAACTTTTGAATCAATCTTTAAGACACTGAGAAAATGTGTCTGGCAGGTCTGCCTGCTGCTGGGAGCTGGGCAGGGGAGGGTGTGGGGCTCTGCTCATCACTCAGCACATCACTCATCACTTCTGCCTTTCCTGACTGCCTTGCAGAGCCAGGGGTGGTTTGTTCAGCTCTGTTTGTACTTGTCCATGTCTGACACAAGGGGGGTAACCTGGCCAAGGCAGTGTCAGTAATAAATAACCAGGGGAGCTGCTCTGCACCACCTATCCTGAGCACGGAAGGGAGAGTTTTAGGCTCAGTTTTTCAGCTCCTGAAGCAGGGAAAGGATCCCCTGGTTATGTCAAAGCTCTCCTGCTGTGATTGCCTCTGATTTATCTCTGCTCTGGAAGCAGCCCCGGAAAGAGGCAGCCAAATTGCACTACCTCTAATGCTCCTGACAGTGTTTGTGCTTCACCTTAAAATCACAGCTTTCCTTTTCCTTTCAGGTCTTTTGTCTCTTTGCATCAATTGTGATGAGTTGTAGACTCCAAGCAAACGATGTTCACATACAGGAGTTACCTTCCTGGGCCATCCCACACCACAGACTTTCTTCCCAACAGATCCTGCTGTTGGCTCCTTCATACCCCAGACCATTAATCTTTTATCTGTTTGTTTAAGACAGGGGCCAGGGAGTAGAATGAAACATTTCAGAAACTGAGGCACAAGAAGAAAATTAAATACACACAAGTTATCTTTAAGATATTATTATATCTCAATCTTATTATTATAAGATACTAAGATATTACTATATCAATTATATATTATTATCAATATATGATATTTATATATAATATTAGCATATTATATATATTATTATTAAGATATTATTATATCCACATTTTAAAAAATAATAAAAATGCTGTGTTAGGAACATTGCTAGATTAATTGCATGCCTCACAGAAGGAAGTTTTGAAGCAGGTTTTCTCCTGTAACTTGTGCTGCCACCACAGGAAAGGCTACCAGCCATGAGAACTGCTCTTTGAGCCTTGCAATGGCCATGAATTCTTCTCCACCAGGAAGCTGGTTAAGGGGTGGCAGAGCCCCTCCAGGCAGCTCATCTGTTAGCTGGGATTTTGCCCCCACCTTGCTGCTGCTGCTGAACATCTCCCCCTGAAGAGGCTGCTGGGGACTCACCAACCCTGCAGCGATGCAGGGCAGTGTGCTGGTGCTCGCAGTGGCTGGGGCATAAATGAAGTTAAAGTGCTGTGGGCACAGTAATTACCTCTTTTGTCTTTGGTGTGCCAGTGCCAGAGAGAGGATTTTCTGCTGTGGGAGTTAATAAATCATTCCGAGGGAGCAGGGAGTCCTGGTCCTTGCACAACATCATTAACAAGCTCAGCTGTGACTCCAGCATGCCTGGCTGGAGAGAAAGGTGGTTAATTAAAACCGGGCTGCTTCTGATGACTCTAAACTCTTTCAGGTTACAATTTCAAGATTTTTCTATACCAGAATATTAATTTGGACTGGAGAAACTGGAAACCATCTTGAGGATCACAAAGCCCTGGATCCAGAGGCACCAAGGAGATCTCTGCTTGAGCTTTTCCTGGCTGGTACATCCCTGAGCACCAAGCCAAATGCAGATCCAGCCTGGCTGGGGAGAGAAGGATCTGCAGAAAAACATTGATTCAGCTCTGCATCCAGGCCTTGGTGTCATGTAAAATAAATTCACGTGTGTGTGAGGCCCTGTGGCTGCTTTTCACTTGCATAAAACCCCACGTGAAAGAAATCAGGGTTTATGTTTTATGATGGGGGGGCAACCAAAGGCCAATGGATTCAGGAGTGTTGGGTTTGGAGGTCTCAGCTTGCTCACACCCAGCTTGGACCCAGCCCTTGGGGAGGGTTCTGATTCCTGTTGACTGCAGATTTTAATAGTTATTACCAAGCAGCTTTTAAGGACAGGAGCCTTTGATCCTCCTGGCCTGATGCAGAGCATGCAGTGGCTCAGAGGGGCCCAGGAATAGTCCCTTGGCAGCAGCATTGCCCAGGATCCCCCCGGAGCCACACCTTGCTCACCTGCCTCACCTCTGCTGGGCCACTGCAGCTCTTCTCAGCTTTTAACCTCATTTAGAATTTTTTTTTTAATTCCCAGTACCTGGGTGTAGCAGTACCTCGTTGTTAGAACAGCCCCAATGAAGGGTTCTGCAGCCTTACTGCTTTGGGTAAAGCTACGTTCAAACAGCTCCATTCCTTTGAAGGCTCTGCCTGGCGAAGGGGATGGATTGGTTTTGCTTGTCATTAATTGTCATTAAAGGGTTGTATGAAGTCAAACTGCTTGTTGCCACAGGAAATTGTAGACTTCAGTCAGCAGCTCTCACCCTGCCAGATGAATGTTTAAAATGCTAATTGGGACCCTTACAGGGCTCTCATTTACAAAATGTAGGATATTTCTTTGGAAAAAAATTACAATTTATTCCAGGCCTCTGGAAAGCTCAGATTAATAAGAAAAATTACTATTGCTCTGCCTTTGTAGTAGCTGGTGAATTTCAGTCTTAAAGACACCAGAAAGCAAACCACTTGCTCTCTCCAAGAGTTTCAGGGGTGTGAGCCACTGAGTTCCATCTGGCTCCCTGAACCCTGCTCTTGTGCTGCTCTGTTTCTGCTTGGAGCAAAGGACTCAGACTGCCCTTTCAAATCCATGGTAAAAATGGTGGCAATGTGTGTCTGGACCCATGAGCAGGGAGCTGATTTTGCAAAATATAAAAAAAAAATCCTCTGGTCCAAACTCTACTCTTCTCCAACAGCACTGGAATTTACTGCTGTAAATTCTAAAGCAGATTATTGGGACAAAATTACTATTTTCTTTTTATTATTATTACTTCCTTCTGCAAGTATATATACAAAGTATATTATTAAATGCATTAATTTAGAAATATGAGCTGTACTGCTTGCAGGAGATTTATTGTTATTATTTGTTTATCTATAGGAAATAAGGTTTCTAGGAGAACATAATATCTAAACTATACTGCTGCTTAAACATAAAACTGCCTATGAATTTGTCTGTGAGGATTTATGAGAAGTTCTGTGGATAATGACATAATGCCTTCTGGGTTCCTTGGAAATAAACCTTATGTTTATCAAGTTTAGGAAGAAAAGATGAAAAGCTGTGGTCATGTTTAGACTTGGCTGTTACAGAAAGGATTTTGGCAAACATTTCCTTCCTCTCCATTGAGGAAAACTCTTTTCCATGGGGGAGCAGAGGCTGCTCCCAGCCAGAAACCTGCAGCCAAGACACAAGTTCCAATAAAATCCCTATGTACACAACAACCAAGTCTGAGTCCTGAGCAAGGAGCTGGGGAAACATCTTCAAAGAGATGCCAGAGATGCCTGCTCTGTTCCATACACAACTGATATTCGAATCCTTTTTTACAGAAACAGCAAAACTGGGCTTTACATGTTAATTTTACATCGGGTTCTTGCCTATAGATGACTGATTTATTTTTGATAAAACCTGTTCTCCCTCTTTCCCCTCAGTGTCCCTGCTTCCCTTGCCACAATTATTCAGCTTAGTGACTCTGCACAGCAGGGGTGGTAATAGGGGGGAGGAGAGGGGATGAGCAGCCCAATTAATTAAGCCAGGTTGTAGCAGATCCTCATCATCATTTGTCAAGGTGTCAGTGGAGCAGATCTGGGGGAGGGATGCAGATTAGCCAGGACCACCTGGGGATCCAGGCACATTCACCATCCCAGGGTTTCAGAGCTCCTGGCAGTAACACTGCCAGGATTTCATGTTAAATCCTCAAGAGCTGTAAAGTGTATTTGCAGGAATGTCCTAAATGGCTGGTAAATTCCAGCCCTGCAGTACAGAAATAACCCAGAGAACCCAAGACATTTTCTGATGGTGTGAGGTGAGGGATTTGGTTGGTGGCCTTGGAAGAGGCAAAATAGAAAATCTGACCTTGGGGTGTGGAAAGCTTCCCCTGAGGCACTGGGGAGGGGGAATCTGGGAGGGACAGTAAGGCACATGGGGCACAGGAAGAGAACCAGGAATTCTGTGCTGTGTCCTCACTACAAACTCAGTTTTGCTCAACTCAGAGCCACACAAATTTCTACTCTGCATCTTTTCACTTTACCTGCCCTGAAACTGGGCAGTCTGGAGACCAGCCAATACATTTACCTGATATTAAACAGTCAGGGTAGAGACTTTCAACACCCAGGATTATAGAATTGAAAAGCTTTTGGCTTGTACCTTGTGCTGAGTGTTGGGAGCTCAGGGTCACAGCACTTGGGGACACTGCCCTGGCTCCTTCTCTTGAGGACTGGAAAGCCCTGGGAAGGTATTTCCATACCTACAGTCTGCAAGCCTCCCCAGGGCTCCCTGCAGGAAATGATTCTGCACAGATGTGTATTTTTGAATATTTATTTCTATTTTTTTTTTTGACTGCCAGGGGTGATGCAGCCCCCTTGATGTGGCCTCAGGGATTTGTTCTGTGAGCCCACCCAGCTGTGAGATGCTGCTCCCTGGTTTTGTTGTTTGACACCTTCTGTTCTGCAGGTGTTTGGGTGGCAAATGGGGGCAGGGGGGCTGGGGGCTCTGCTCACCTGGGAGGTGGGGTCAGCTCTGTGCTGCTGGGATGGAGCTTGGAGAAGGGCTCTGGTAACACCCCCAGGGCATGGGATGATGCTGGGACCCTGGAGAGGGCTGGAAATGCAACTGGAACAAAGAAAAAAGAAGGTAGGTTAATTTTTATATTTTAAAATATACTTTTTCCCCAGTAGAGGTGTATTTTATATCTTAAAAAGGTTGTTTTGTTCTGTTTTTCTGTCCTAATATAAGAGACTGAAAGTTCTCTGATGCTTTTGTGGCAAGCTCTGGCTGTATGTTCTAGTTGACTCTGAGTCCCTTCACAGTCTCTTTTTAATTCCCCCCCTTTAATAATAGACTTAAAGAAGTCTGCAACAACACAATTGTTTGTAGGATAGAGCCTGGTAAATACTCTCATGTGAGGCTGATGGAGAGTAGGTATGCCTTGGGCTAAGGAGAGTTGCAGGAACAAGTTGGCAAAATCCAAGCTGCTGAGCTGTGGAAAAAGTTTCTCACCTTTCTGTGGGTGAGTTTGGTGGGTGTTGGAGGGACAAAACCAGCAACCCCAACCTGCTGCCTGGGGGATGTGTCTTCTCTTTGTGCCTGCTGTGGCCCAGGGTGGGGGATTGCTCCAGAAGTTTCCTTTTCCTTTCTTTTCCTTTCTTTTCCTTTCTTTTCCTTTCTTTTCCTTTCTTTTCCTTTCTTTTCCTTTCTTTTCCTTTCTTTTCCTTTCTTTTCCTTTCTTTTCCTTTCTTTTCCTTTCTTTTCCTAATTTAAATAGAGGTTTTGTTGGGTACTTGGCCAGCTTTCTATGGACTGTTTCGAAAGGTTTTGGAATAAATCTTTAAAATGCCTTTAATGAACAGTGCTGTTTGGGATGCTGGAAAGATGTTTGGAAAGCTCTTAGGCTCTGTACACATCCTCCATTTCTCTCTTTATTTGCAAACCTCCTTCCCCAGTTGTTCCATGGGTTTTCCATGCCATGAGCTCCCTCCTCAGAGGACTGGCACTCTGGGGGTTTTGCATTTCCTCAGATTCTGCTCCCAGATGACACAGGATTTTGCTGGGCTGGAGAAGTGTTCTGGCCTGTGGCTCAGGCTGCCCAACTCTGCTGTCCCTGCCAGGAGCTGCATGCTCTGTGCATTTATTTACTGAGACACTGCATGGTAATTTTTCTCCTTTAATATTCTGCTGGCTAATTGCAGTTCATTGGGGTGCTTAATCTTGCTAATTACTGTAAATCATGCTCTGTCAGTCATCCTTTCTTTTGATGGCAATAATGCTTTTTTTCTCCTTGAAAGGTGCATGTAGTTTAATATAATAAAATTGTCTCAGTAATGAAGATTTATTGGAAAAGGCTCCTGAGGGCTGTGTGGCTCTGTGTGAGGGCATCATACTGGGTTACAGAAAGGGAACAGAGAAGTCAAAGCCTGCAGAACACTTTATTGATGTGAATGGCAGTCAGTATAACTTTAATTTCATGTCTAAACTGAGGTGCCTAAATGCAAGACCTTTAATTAAAACCATTAGAAGCCTGTGATGTTGCTGGCATCGTGTTAGACAGGTGGAATGTTACCTCCAAGCAATTAACTTCTCAAGCAGAGTTTGCTGGCATCTCCCTGGTCCTCCTGCAGGAGTTTAATCTTTTAAGACTTCTCCCACTCAACACGTTTGATTTCCTGGCTAATCAGCTGGTCAGATCATCATATTCTGTTAATATGTACAAATCCAGGCAAATTAGGCTCAGGATTTGCTGCTAAATGTAGGTCTGTGTGAGGGTCTCCAGACTAATTGGTTTTGATCCACGGCAGGGTTCTTGCAGGGTTTAGAGTTTGAAAGTTGTCTGCATGAATCTCTTTGTATTTGCATGTGAGTGCTGGGGGGAGAACTGGCTCTGAGGTTCCAGGTAGTTCCCAGGAAATACTGAGCTGGCACAGACTTACAGTTTAGCCTTGGGAAGGACAACAAAAAGAATGAAAAAGTCCCACAGAAAAGTAGACTCTGAGACTGTGATAAGAAAAGTTAAAGAGTAATGGGACTTGTGAGAGGATGAGTGAAATTTATTTTGGATGATTAAAAACAAGTTTATAAAATGCTGCTGGTGTGATTTTTTTATTATTATTTTTTAATTTATTTTGTTTTATTCCACTTTACCCCTGTGTTCTCCTCCTGGAGCCTACAAAGAGCTGCCAACAACAACCTCCCTTCCCTCTGCTCCTCCCCTACTTCTGAAATAACTGCATGTGGGAACCAACCAAGTCATCGAGGAAAAACTACATCAGGCTCTTCACCTGATGTGTCATTTTAGGAGGAAATGTTTAATAATGAATTAACACCTGATTTTTCAGTCCCCTGCAATGCTTTTTGCATGGACAGCTGTGGTGCTTTGACTTGGCAGAACTGCAAGGGCTGGGGGTGGGCACAGCTTGCAGGATGCTCCCTCAGCTCTTGGCATCCCTCCTGTACAACTTGCACGTTTCTGACTTGTACAGCCTTGCTTGGGGATCACTCTCCAAACCTTGACAAGAACCCCCCTGCTTGTGTGTCTTGAGAAGACCCAGGGGATGCCCCACCAGGTTTTGAAGTCACTGCAGGATCCCTGAGGCTACTACATGCAGTTTTTTCTTGTAGAAGACCTTCCCTGGAGCACTTAATGCTTGTTGCAGGGCTCTGTGGCATGTTCTGCCTTGCTGTGGTGAATATTTCATGTTCCTGCTGTACCTGTGCAGAGGCTCCGTGGGGTGCTGGTGCTCCCTGAGCAGCTGAGCCCAGAGCTCTCTGCCTGGCAGCAAAGGGGACATGGGCTGGGGTGTCCTCAGCTTCTGCACACCCTCTGTAAAAGCAAGGAAGAAATACTGCAGAAAGCAGCTGTTTTCCACATCATCTCCCATCCCACAGTCCAAGTCTCTCAAGGAACTGCACGCAAGTTTCCAGATTCCCCCCTGCAGTGATTTAATCCCATGGAAGGGAGAACATGATGCTTGGAGACCTAGGGCTTGTTAAGCTCAACCCAAAACCTATCAAAATCCTAAAGATATTTCTAAAACTTGCACAAAAATGGAATAATCTGGCAAAAATCCCAACTGCCTTCTGCATATTTGAGAAATATAACCAGGTTAGGTTTTATTCTAAGAGCTACATTCTTCCTTCTTATATTAGGTGATTTCAGAGCCCTCAGAGAAAAGCCAGCCCAAACCTTTGCTTTCCAGTGACTGAATTTATTCTTCTCTTCTCTTCCTTTTCTCTATTTGCTTGTCCCCACCTTGCCCCACTTTGTGCCCCCAGAAATTCTGCTCTTTAGCCTGCTGGGCTCTGGGCAAAGTGTTTTTGTTCCCTGCCTCAATGAGCAGGGATGCAGCAAAGCAGCTCTGGTCCCTGTGTTGGAGGTGGGATTGCCCTGCAGGGGGGGAGAGGATAAAGACTGACAAGAGCACTGACATTTTGGTTAATTTGTCTTCAGGAGCTTTGGTCATCATGAGCTCAGCCTGTGTTAAATCTGATTTTTATGACTCGTGAAGAGTCTGGGAGGGGTTGGTAGGGGTGTGGTGCTGGGTGGCAGCCCACAGCCCTTTCCCTTTGAGTGACTCAGACTATTGGGGAAGATGATGTGGGGAGCTCTGAATTGCCCAGGATGAGGGTGTGTGAGTCTAACCAGCTTTTGTACTCTAAAACCCAGCTGAATCTGTCATGATTATTCAGAAGGTGTTACTCACAGGATCCGAATCATATCCTTTGTTGTGATGTGATGACCTGAGTCTCCAGCTCTGCAGGCACTGACAGCTTACTGCGAGGTGTTTGTGATTTCCAGATGAAGGAGTGGGTTAGAAATGAGTTATCCAACTCCTGGACATAATTTCCTTGTCTGTACCAGACATAGATTTCATGTCTGCATCAGCCTGTTTAATTTGCTGTCAGTGGTAGCTATTTCTTTATTGCTTCCTTGGAGAATTTCTCCATTAAGGAGTAAATTAAGACTTCTGGCTTTGTGTCATTAAGAGCCTTGGACTCACTGGATGTGCAGAGCATGGGGATGATGGCTCCTGCTTAGCTGGCTGAGGTTCCACACAGGCACCAGCCCTGAAAACAGGCACGAGCAGAACACTTCAGGACTTTAATGTTTAATACCCATTTAAGCAGGTCAGTGAGTTCATTCCCTCCTTTGACATCCACTTCTTTTCCAGCATAAAGCTCCACAGGGGCTCTATTCTGGCATGCCTGGGCAGGGGGTAATATGTTGGCTTGTCATGGATCCAGTGATTCCATGAGCTAAGGAAATCATTGAGATTTGTAGCAGAAAGAGAGGGAGATGTCTGCTGAGGCTGAACTGGTGTGGGAAGGGAGGGAGGAAGGAAGGGAGGAAGAAAGGAAGGATGGATTAACAAAAGAAAGATCAGTCTGTGAAGGCAGGTTAAACAATTTCCACTCCTATAATTTAATTTACAGACTGCCCCCTCTGTTCCACCCACCCCTTCCTCCCTTGCAATGGTTACTGCATCCACCCAGCCTGCCCATGGACCACAGCCCAGCCTGGTGCATCAGCCAGCCTGGCTCTGCTGAGTTGCTCAGTCTGAGTACTGATGTACCCTGATGTTACTTGCTGTAGTGCTACACTTATCAACAGGAAAAAAAAAATCTGTTTGTTAAGTGCAGCTCAGGCAAGCATTTATTTGCTTGTGAGCAAATAAAGAAAAAGGAGTTGAGCCTATAGAAAGATGTGGGTGTATAAAAAGCCAGGAGACTTCCACAGAGAAAGATGTACTCTTGGTTTTGGAATGATCTGAAGTCCTCATTAAGGATGGTGCTAAATCACTTGGGATTAAATGTAATTTGTATTAGTATTAAAATCAAATACAGATCTGTTTGAGAAAGGACTTGAGGGCTGCAGACAGTGAATATTCCTCTGCTGTCTCCAGTGGGAGCAGAGGTGGGCAGATGCTGAGCACTCAGCAAGTCTCTGTACTCAGGCTCAGTGTTTGGGTCTCTGAGACTTTCTACATTTATTCATCTTCCAGTTCTGCTTTATTAACGTTTTGCCAATAACTTTCCCAACTCTGCAAAGTAAATCTTCTAAATTACAGAGCTCTGTTAAAGTGTTTTCAATGGCACACAAAAGCCAGCAGCTCCCTGCTTCGGCCCTCTGCTTGCTTATCCCTAATAAATCATGGATCTGCTGTGTCCTGTCTGCTGCTTCTGAGGAGGGATGCTGGGAGAGGGCTGCTAAAGAGTAAAGCAATATGGATTTTCTTTAGTCACTGCAGCATCAAAAGGGTGTAAATCTGAGCAGCCTGAAAATCCAAACAGTTTCTTGTGCATTACAAAAATTCCTTAATATATTCCTTATATATTAATATATTCCTTAATATATTTCCTGCATTGCAGAACTCTGTAATGTCCAGGTGCAGTGCCCTGCAAACCAGAGCTGTCACTTGCCAGGAGAATTCCCTTTCCCTCTTTGAATAATAACAGCTCACAAAAATGCCCCCTTGTTTTCCTACTCAAAGAACTCATTCCATGAAGTTCTGCTTCCCAGTGGACATCCTTTACAAACCAGGCTGCTGAATCCCAGGCAAGTGGGTTTCTTGTTGCTCACTGTAACTAAAAAAATTGAAGAATAATTTCATTGTGGCCCATCTGGGCAACAAAAGCAGACCCAGAACACACTGGGCAGTTCTTATATGGGGCCCTAACTTGCACTTCCATTTTTCACTTGAAATCAAACATTTTCTTCTGCTGTGTTTTGTACATTGGAAAAAACCTGGAATTGGGCAAGCAGTTTCAAAGCCATTTTCTTCCATGAAGTCCTGAGCTCTTTTTCAGAGGGCCAGCAAAATAGTTTAATTCTAAGTTGCTGACTGTTCAGCAGCTTCCACTGACCAAGTTTTAATTTCTCAGCTGTTTTGAACACAGGATTGGGGCTGTTTCATTACTCTGCTATTAGAAATAATTTTACAAGGTAGCTAGATTACATTTTGAATATTTTGAGCTATTCATAATTTAGTTTTCAAGACTTGCAGATGAAATTTGAATTAACCTAAGTGATGAACAAGGATAATTTCTACCATGTAAGAAGAATTTCAAGGAGGGGAAACAAAGAAAAAAACCCTAAACACATCAAATTAGTAATTCGTTGCAAATTACTCATTCAGATTTAATGGAAAATTATATTTTTATCTAGTGAGGGGAAAGTGTATTAATCTAGTTGTTCAAACTGTCTTACAGGAATTAATATAGAATTATGTTCTCACTGGTAAATTGCTATGTTTCAAGAATGCTGTACGAGGAGAGGGCTGAATACATTATGAATATTTAATTGCATATCTTACAGCAATTATTCAGCTAATCATAAAATTCTTGTTGCAAATAGTATCTAGGAAAATATTTAGATGTATTTAAGTATAGAAACTGTAAAATGTCAGGAGAGGTCAGAACCCACTGTAATAAGGAATAATTGGCTGGTGGTTGACCATCAGAATCCTATAAATAGCTCTGTAAAACTCTGATTTCTTTAAAAGAGGTCTCATGGAAGCTGGACAATGCAATTTATTTGTGTTTTGACAAGACCCCTGAACTCAGCTCCAGAGGTGTGTGAGGGCTGAACCAGCACTGGGGAGGTGTCAGGAGGTGCCTTGGCTGCTGCTTGCCCAGCAGGGAAAGGTTTTGCCCTGCTTAGGATTGAGGGTTTTGCTTTCATCTTCAGTTACCTGCTGCAAGATGGAGATGATTTGATGGTGATGGAGGGGGTGGCACAGTCCATGTGCCCCTGGCACCAGAGCACTGCTCATGTGGAGCTGTCAGTCTGAGGATGCTCCAAACCCTTCCCTGAAACTGACTGTGAATTTTGGGGCAATTCTGTTTGATTTTCTGCCCTGAGAGCTCCATTCCCTGTTGGCGGTTGGTGTTGGGTACAGATTCTTTGATTTTGGCTTAATTAGGTGTGAAATTCAGGAGTGTGCATCCTCCCTGCATGCAGAACTGGACTTTTGTGCAGAGCCCCAGAGTGTGTGCCCAGGACCAAGGGTCAGGGGGAGTTCAGAGCTGTCTGAGGGATCAGGAGCTGGTTTGGGGTCACACACCCTTGGGGATGATCTGCAGGCTTCGGGGCAGCCCCAACCCATCTGTTTTTATCACACTTCTGAAAGAAAATTCATTTAATTTCCTCCTAGAGCAGTCAGGTTGGGGTTCCCCCAAAACTGCTTTGTGAATTGAATTAATATCTGTTAATTGGGGCTGATGAGAGGCTTGGTTTCTGAGCCTTGCTGTCCCTAACCACAGCTGGTGGGGAGATGCTGCTGTCCAAGGAGCAGGTAAAACAGGAGCATGGGGTGTCAGGTTGGAAGGGACCAAAGGACTCAAGGACCATCTGGTCCAACCCTGCTGATATTATTATTTGTATGATATTCTCAGTGACAGATTGGGGTTTCTATGGTGAAATTAAGGCACTCGTCCTTGGTGTGACTTCTCACAATATTAAAAAGACCTAAGAGAGGAATTGCACCTCTGCAGTTGTGGTGATAGTGATATTAAGAAGCATTTTTGCCCTGGTAGCAGCAGACAAACCTTTTATCTCTGGATGTACCAAGAGACCCTGGGAACCTCAGGTCTGAGCCCAGCCTGGCTGATCCCCAGAATTAAAGGGTTCTGTAGGGCTGGTGGCCAACACAGCATCACTTCATGGTTCTCTTTTAATTTTGGACAAGAATTTTGGGGACGTAGCTTCCAAAATGAACTTATTCAGCATCCCATCTCCTGCCTCTCAGCAGTGGGCACAGTGCTGGGTTTGCTCCATGCTCTCAGCTGAGAAATGCCTCAGAAATGGGTAACAGGCAGATTAGGGAAAATACCCTTTGATGGGATTCTTTGCTGCTGAGAAGAGAGATCAGAATGAGCACAGAGGAAATATTGTTTTTCCTAGTAACTTAACACCTTTCAATACAAATTTAAATAACTCATGGAAATTTACAGCAGATCCCTAATTAAAACCAATTAACAGCACTCTTTTAGCACGTGTTTTACCTCTGAGTAGTTTTGTATTCTTTATAAGGCATTTTATATGCATGCTTTTGACCTCTAAGTAATGTAGATTTAAAGAAATGTTCACTTTAATTCTCCCTGGATAAAGCTTAAAAGAAAGAGAAAAAAAAAGTAGCTTCTTTTCTCCACAATGATTTGGGCTCTGACTTAAAAAGAAGCATCCAGCTTGGTCAGAGGTATCTCAAAAGCTGCTCTCACATGGGTCACAGGGGAACCTCTGCAGCATCTATTTTTGGTTTTGTTCCTCTTGTGACATCAGTTTATTAAAACTAGGTTGAGCTAATACCCTTCCCAAAGCAGCCTGCTCTGCTGAGCCAGACATCTTCCTGCATTTCCATTTGCCAAGCCACCCCGGGCTGGTTTGTTGGCAAATCCTTCTCCAGTTTTCCTCCTGGCTGTGCCTGCAGTGACCCCCAAGGTGTTTCTGCAGCCCTGGTGCTGGGGGTGGCAGGGACAGGGACAGGGATGTCTGATGGGCACCAGGCTGGGTGCCCTGCACGGGAAGCCCACACCAGGTGGCAGTTGTCAATATTCCTTCTGTAAAGCTTTCAGGAGTAGGATGAAGATCTTTGAGTTTGGTTTTTTTTTTCAGAATTGTTTGTATTTTCTATATGTTTTATAAGTTTGGTACCCACACAGTGCTCTTCCATCCAGCCTTCTAAAAGTATGACAGAAATAATCATAAAAGACTGCAGAAAGGGAGCCAAAATGCCTTCTCTATGTACAGCACCTGGACTAGGAAAGCCAAGCCTAGTGCAGTTTGTCAAGGAAGAAAAAACTAATGAGCTGCTCAGTTAAGATGCTTTAATTGCTTTTTTTTTTTTTTCTTAATGAAGGAATGTGGCTACCTCATCCCTTAAATTACACTCAATAAATGCATCTCCCTCCCTAGTTTGCATGACCTTGATTTCAATCAGCATTGAGACACCTGGGAGCTGCTGAGCAACCCTAACAGCACGGGGAGGGATGAGGGAGGTTGTGTCCTGACTCTGTGTCCTCATCCAGACCCTGTGGCATCCAGTGACAAAGGTGCCCAGATGTCCCCTGCAAGGAGCAGGGGTGGCCCTGGGCCAGCAGGTGCTTTGGAGTTGCTGCTGTTATTGCTGGCTGCTCTCTAGGAGTCTATAGGAGCTTAAATTCTTAAGTTTACTTAACTTGTGCTAAGCTCTGCTAACCCCATTTAATGCATGTCTTCAGAGCTCACTCTGCTTGCTGGCACAGGGGGAGCTCCAGTAAATTACTGGGGTCTTTTTTTTTTTTTAATTATTATTATTTCTTTTTTCTGCTTACAAAAAGAATGTGCATTCAGGCAAAAAGGGAGATTTGTGCTGGGTGGGGTTTGCATCTCTGAGCAGAGAGCAAGTGCTGAACACCCCTCCTGGGCTGAGCTGGGAGAGGTGCCCCCAGCATCACTGTGGTCATGGGCTGGAAGAAAAAACCTGAGATATAGCAGTGCTGCTGCTTCTGGCTTTAATTAGGGAACATTTCATCTGCGGGAGCCTAATGATTGCAAATGAAGCTGCTTGGAAGAAGTTTTCCAGAATGTTTTCCATCCACAGCCACACTTTGTGCTTGCCAATTTCCTCTCTGGTTTTGCATATTTGAACTGTTAAAATGAATATCTGATGTGATAGGTAGATTTCACCACCTGTAACTCGTTTTTGTTCTTTTGCTTTATTTTTTTTCCTTTTTATTTATTTTTTAATTGCCAAAGGTTAAGAAAACCAAACACAGAGGAGCTTAAAACAGAAGCTCCAAATCTATCACTTGGGACCAGAGGACTGAATTTTGCCAGAGTTCTGCCACCTGCACTGTAGTTTTCAGGGGCTGGATGATTTTTATTTTTTTTTTTTCAATCAATTGTGATGCAGGAGCCTATGGCTTCTTGGATAAAAGCAGAATTTCATTGCCATGCATTTTCCTCAGCCTAAGACTGATGCCACTGAGCAGCAACAACCCGGTTTCATTGTGAGCAGTAGAACAATGAGATTGTTCTATTAAGATTATTCAAGCATAATAACTCCTGCTAGTAAATTAGAGAAGGAAAAATCAGACTCTCCTGTAGCATGTCTAATGGAACAACTGGCAGTGACAGCACGAGTTCTGACAGCCTGGAAACTCTGGCTTTTTCCAGGATAAACTTTTTAGTGATACTGTTGAACAGTGGAGCTAAAATGTAAAAAGTCTTGGTTCAGAACATCATCCTGTAATTTTATTAAGAACAGATGGGTGGAAAACTCCCTTGAGAGCTCTCTTAGCTGCCTGCCATTCAGAGGATGGCAGCTGATAATGCACTGGATGGACCTTTGCATCCATCTGTTACTCCATCTCTCCAATGTTCCCTGGCTAAGGAAACACTTCAAACAGCATAGCTAAATGCCAGAGATGTTTTGTAGTATTTATAGGTATTACTGGTTCCCACTTGAGAACATTTTCTGTGATTCATCAAGTGGTATCTTGATATGTATCATTTATTAGGAGTATATCTTAATGAGTGACTGGTGTAGCTGTGCCATTTGGGATTCGTGTTCAGATAAGCCAAGCTGGGAGAACACCCACTGTGATTTATTCCCTTACTGACTGGTTATCAGACACTAACCCATGTACCTCTTAAAGTATGGATTATGCTTCAGGAGACCAGGAGGAAATACTCTTGGCATTTTCAGGGCAGTGGAAGGGCAGGGGAAGCTCTGCCCCAGTCTGTTTGGGTGTTGGGTGCCCAGGGATGGTGTATGCCCTGGAGAAATGCCATTAATCTGGGTGTCAAATAGAGCAGCCATCCCTGCAGAGAACACCAAATAGATTTGGGGGGGTTGAACTTTTTTGTTATTCCTCATTTCTTGTTGCCTTATCTCTCCTTGACTGGGAAAAGGGCCTTGAAAAAAAGAGAACCAATAAAGCTCCATAACTTAGATTGGATCCCTCGTCCTCCAGCAAAGAATGTTCCCTGTGGCTCCCCTGGGTGTTAAACAAATAAATATAAAAGGTTTAACACCAGCTTGTGTGGTTACCAGGAACTTAAAGCATTACTTAAAACGGTAAAAAGGATGTAAAGATTTACTGCTGCTGTGTGGAGCACTAAATAACACCAAATTAACTCATAAAACACGTCAGGGCTCGGGACTTGAACCACTCCATCTGCCTGCAGCTGCCCCTGGGCCAGGCTGGGGCTTTGGGAGTCTCCTGAGAAAATTCCCAACAGCTCTGGGAGGGGATTTAGCACATGAGAAAGGTTCTTAGCTCAGGACAGGGGGAAGGAAGGGGCAGAAAACTCCTGGGCTGCTGATGTCCACCTGAGATCTGCCATCCAGAACCTCTCAGGGGGCTGTCAGACAGCAAAGTGATGTTTGCTGTGGTTACTCCTGAAGGTGTTTGGAAATTTTCTGTAGTTTTTATAAAATGTTTTTGGAATTTGGGCAGCATAATGGGAACCTGACAGCTCTTGCTCTCCCCTGTTGTCCCTGCCTAATGGCTGTAGTAACCCCAGCAAACATTTCACTGCAAAACTTAGGTATTTTCACACTATTTTTTAGCTATTTTTAGCAGGAGCAAAGGAGAAGGGAAGCTCTGGTTTTCTCCTACTGCAATCCATCTCCTTTTCCTCCATTGCTCTCCTGCCTTTGCTCATGCTCTGGGTTCTCCCTTGTGGTTTCCAGCTCCTCACTCAGCAGCCTCTGCTGCTTGGATTCCCCCTGCCCCTTGTCCCCAGCACATCCTTCCCTTCCTCCTAGGACATTCCCTACAACATTTTCTTAGTCTCACATCTGGCCTGAGAACATTTTTTGGCTTCTCTTTTGCTGAGTAACCTTAGGTTGAAGTGTCTGTGTATAAATGTAAATGCTCTCCTGTTGTGCAATAATCCTAAAATGAAATTTGTCAGGAGATCACAACTCCCAGAGTCCAAGAGAGTTGGGTAGTGGAGCTTCCACGGGAGCCTTGGGTTTGCTGAAGGCTTCATGGGTTGCTGTTTAACATTCAGGAGCAGCAGTGTTTGTCTCCATGGGATGTCAGGTCTCATTAATGCTCTATCTGAGCATCTTATTAAGAAAGTAATTCAGAGGTGGATCTGTGGTGTCATAGCTGCTCTCACCACAGCCTTCTGAGGCAGGGGGGAAGTTAAACTCACTTTGCAGCTGGGAAAGATGAGGGATGGAATGCAAAGGGGAGACAGGGAAGGGATTTTTGGTGTCACTCAGGCATCTGCCCAGAGCTGTGAGTATGAAACCCCAACTCTGCTGCTCCCTGAGTTCCTGAGGCATTCCTGCTGCTTCTACCTCAGATCCTTGCATGTCCCAGGCTCTGCTTCTCCATCCCCTTGGGAAGGCAGTGGTCAGTCTGACCTGGGCTGTGGGGCAGAGATTCCCCAGCTTGGGGCAGGTGAAGTCCCAGCAGGAAACACAAACCAGTTTCTTCCTGTTCCTTACACCAGTGTCCTGCTCTCCAGCACAAGTCTGGCAACTCCTTTGGGTATCTAAGGAGTAAGCCCATGGCAGAAGGCTGTTGTCCCTGCTTGCTCCTGACTGTTCTTCCTTCCCTCCTTGTTTCAAGAAAGAACTGGAATTCCATGGGCAGGAAGGATGCTGCATTCACAGGGCACAGAATTGCAGTGTGGAAAACCCAGTAAAAACATCAGGGAATGTGTTAAGTGGTTTCATAATCACAGCATCAAGGAAAATAGGGTTGTCAGGGTCCCTTGGAAGTTATCTGGTGTATTTGACTTCATATTTTAGGGACTTCTGGTAGTTCTCAGACACCGAAGTGGTGAGAAAGATGAGGAAAAGCCTGGGATGGAGATTTGGTGTTTCTCTAAGTCAGCTCTGGGGGAGCTGCAGGTAGAAGGTGGCACTTGGTGGTTTCTGCAGCTTAATGAAGATGTTTTGGGAGGTCAGTAATACCTTATTGCCCAGCTGTACTTCACTCTGGCCTCTCTGTCATCACCAGCTGGGAATTTTCTTTTTCCTCTTCAAAACAATAGCTGCCTGGTCACCTCTAGAAGCTTATTCTAATTCTCCCTTATGGTCTAATTACACTAAAATTGTTCCCACCTAATAACTGTGTAGCTGCTTCTTCAGCCAGACAACAACAGAGCCATCTTTTGTTTTGTTTTGTTTTAGAGCATCTTTCCAGCCTGGGCTGGGTTGTCCCCCTTCTCCTGCACACTTGGGGTGCAGAGGCTGAGGTTTTTCAGACTCTTTCCTCCCCTCCATGGACATGGAGAGCTGTTTACTCCTTTTGTTGTTTTTCTGTTGGGTTTTTGTTGGGTTTTTTTGGCAGCCTATTACTGCTCACCATCTGTGATCCTCTTCCATTAACCAGAAAAAGAGCTGCCTGGGTGGAGGCCCAGGGGAGGGTGGGGGCTGTGGGTTTCCTTCCGTGCTGCCCACCAGGGAGGATAAAAACCTGCTGGGGGTGTTCAGCCCTGTGCTGAGCACATCCTTGGCAAAGGGCAGGGTTTGAATTTAGAAGTCTGAACTTCCAGTCTGGGTCTGGAGTGGTGGCTTGGGCACCAGGGGATGCAAAGCTTGGAGCTGCTGCTGGAGGTGTGGGCAGGGATGGTGAGGGGTGACAGAGCCAGCTGCAAGGCAGGTGATTGATTGCAAATAGGTTTTTTAAAAAAAAAAACAAACCTGAAGAGGAATAAATGGCAGGCTTCATCTTGCCTCTGGTGGAGCAGCTGAGAAGTCAGGATTTTTAATTTTTTATTTATTTTTTTAAAAATCAGAGAATGAAAACCTGGTGAAATTGCCCCAAAGAGAGAGGGATGATCTCACAGAGTGTAACTTTGTTTCTCTATCAATTAAAAAAAAACCAGTAATGCCTAAGCCTTTGAAATAGGTGGATCAATGGCTGTTGCATACCTGTGGTCTTATGACTAAATAGTCTAAGGATTGTCTGAATATATAGCAGCTGAACCTCTCATTCTCATTGGGAAACCTCTTGACCTGTTAGAGGAAGCAGGCAGGTAGACTGAAAATTAAAACAAAACAGAAACCAAGCCCCTTTTAGGCTGTCAGCTCTGCTATTGCTCTCCAGCTGCACAGGGTTGGGGTGCCAGGGGGATGGTTCCTCTGTAGCTGAGTCCTGAGACAAAGCAGCAAAACCCCCAAGACCTGGAGGCTTCAGCCCTCACCCAGCTGCATCCTCTGACACAACAGATCGGTGCCTCCCTCGCTGCAGCTCTGCCTGTGAAGGCTTCAGACACATCTCTGCTCTTGTACAGTGCTAAGTTACTAATGAGGTTGCAGAGAAACTAATGTTGTTATGAAGTTATTTTTTTTTTCCTTTTAAAAAATGTACTTGTATCAAATACCAGGCCCAGCATATGCAGTTTGAGGGCTGAGTCACTGGTGGAAAGAGCACAAAGAGAAGAACTGTAGTTTTCCATTACTTGCAGATGATAGAATATGTTTGTTTTTTTCCTTCATGCTACACAGGCATAATTGCTCAATTCCTCTTCCACTTGGCATTTGGAATTAGCAGTGTTAGTGGCTGAGCAGCCACTTTCTCCTGAGTCATCTGGGGCAAGGTGGGTCACCAGGCTGCCCCTGGAATTCTTTCATGATGATGGTTATGATGTTCAAACTCCTCTCCTACCTGTGTTCCCAGTTCCAGTGCCAGAACCTTGATTTTCTCTGCCAGGAGCCCATTCCAGCAGTGTCAGTGCCTGCTCACCTGGGGCTGCTCCATCACTGCTGCCTGCTCCTCAGGTACCTCTGCAAAGAGACACAGGATCACTGCTCTTCCCAGCTGCTTTCCTGAGCACCTGCTCGGGCTGCAGACTTCAGATTGAAATTTAAAAGTATTAGGTTTGATTATGGTTTAATTTGCTTGGGAAAGCACCCAGAGGTAATAATTGTCATAGTACACAAAAGCTGGGATTGATGAAATGCGATGGAAAAAAGTGTGCAGAAGTTGATGAAGATGGGGTGTCAGGCAAAGGCTGGTACAGATTTATTGAACAGACCACCAGAACTGACACCCCAAATCTTTGCTGGCGTGGGTAGTTATTGAAAAGTTAATCCCTGTGTGGAAGGAAAGCCAAAACTGGCTGTAATTGAAAGTGAAACAAAAGAGTAACAAAACAACCCAAGTTGCTTGGAAATTCCAAGGGCCTCAGGTGTGCATTGACTGGGCAGCAAACCCAACAAGGAACCCCCCTTGGTGTCACCATGAGGACTGGCTGCAGTACCACCTGGATTTTGAGCCTGCCCTGAGGTTGTTCATCTTACTGAACAAATTTCCAGTTCCTTTTCTTTTCAGTGATTATCTGAGGTCAGTAACGATTCCCAGTTGTCATCCTGGCTGAGGGCTCCTCCCAGGGGGGAGCAGGGAGGAGGATCCAGATGTGGGGTGGATTCTGCTGATCCAGAAGGGATTTCCAGCCCCTTTTCCCATGCCCATGGGCAAATCATATCCTGAACACTCCCAGACTTCTAGTCTTGATCACTTCAGTTCCCTGCTTGGAAAATGACTGCACAGAAGGATAAACTGTTTAAAAACTGAAGCCATTAATCTGTGACATTTAATTAGTGTAAAGGGACTTCTGCTGATTCATGAAGCTCCCAGTGCAGCAGAAATGTATCTCACCTCATCACTGATAAGGGCATCCATCACCTCATACCCTCCTCCTTTCTACCCAAAGTTTATCCTCTGATCTAGGGAAGGCCATTCATAAATTCCTTCTGAAGGCATCTTGTTTGGAGAGGATATTCTGGAGTATAATTCCAGGCTCCAAATCAAGCTGTGATGACCACTCTCTATCTGACACTCTGAGCTTTCAATCACACTTTATCTCAGCTCCAGATGTCAGGAAACAAGCAGGTTGTTCTCAGAAACAATAGAGATAAGCAAAGGTGGCTGAGAAGGTGCAAACAGTAATTTATAGAGGGAAGCAGCCTGGCAGATGTTTTCATTTGCAGTATCCTTTGGAAGAAAAAGCACCAAAAAAACCCAACTTATATTTAAAAATTTCCCTGGATAATTCAATAAAATGATCCTTTATTTGTCTGCTCTGAAGTTTAAATAGAGGAATTAATGTTTGGGTTTTTTTGTCAGTCACAGCAGAACTCCTGTTACAGCATTACAACAACTGCTAGGGGATAATTTATATTCCTGGCTGATTATTACCCAAACCAGGTGCTATAATCTCTTTTAAAAACCTCTGTGCTTTACAGAAAGCAGAACATTCTCAGGATTCTTGGATGTGGTCTCCTCTTCAGGTGGGGGTCAGAGCCAGCAGCTGTTGCCATAACATCATTTCAGGAAGATGCAGGAAAACTCCCAGCTGTGTTTTGCTGGGACTTCAGGTCAGGTGTCCTAACCCCACCCCAAACCCTAACCCCTCAACAACCATCACCCAACCCCTACCAGAGCTGAATCCACAACCAAAACCCATCCCAAAACACCACCCACATCACAAACCCAGAACCCAACCTTAACCCCTCCACGAGCCACAGCCCCAACACTAACCCCTACCCAACCCTAACCCCCCCTCAAATCCTAACCCAAACACTAACCCCACCCCTCACAAAACACCACCAGCAGCCCAAACCCCACACACACCAAACCCCCACCCTAAACAATAATCCCACCAGAAAACCCCACACTCACATCACCCCACCCAAGATACCATCACACCCACACAAACCCCACTCACAAAGTAGACACACCCCGACAGATCCACACCCATACAGAGCCACACCTCAACATCACCCCAACATCCCCCACCCCACATCACCCCCCCCACATCCCCACCCCACATCTCCCCCCCAGCACCCCCCCCCCAGCATCCCCCCACCGCACCCCTCCCCCCAGCATCCCCCCCCAACCATCCCCCTCCCCAACATCCCCCACCCCACATCACCCCCCCAATATAGCCCACACTCCCCCAACCCCTCCACAAACTCCTGCTGCTTCTGGGATGGTTGGACCAGAATCCTCACTGGTGCTGCTTCTCAGATGGGTTTCTAGGGGTGGAGCAGTGTATGAAGTGCTGTTAATGGCATGGCAAAGTGTTTATTTTTGATATATTATTTAAAAAGCTCAGTACAGGAATCTGAGCCACACAGTACAGGCTTTGAGCTGTACCTTGGCTGTGCTGGCTTTTGGCAGCAACCTCAGAACAACCTGCAGGAGCTGGGTCTGTGTTGTTTTTCTTTTTTCCCATTGTCAGTGGGAATTTATAGAGCAGAACAATGATCTTAAAGCCTTTTTTTTTTTTTTTTTCTTCTGTTTTCTGCTCACTAGTGGAAAAAAAAATACTGCCTTGCTATAGAGAAGCTCATGATCCTGAGAAGCTGCAGAAATGTTTAATCCTTTCCATGAAGGACAAAGGTGGGGAAGGGGAAAAGGGGCAATGAGGAGGGAAGGGGATACAGAGCAGGTTGTAGAGATGCTTTGAGTTCAGACAGGAGCTGAGGAAGAAGAGGTTGGGTCCAGAGCTGCTAAAGCTGCTGGGGGGGCTGCCAGGGCATCCCTGGGGGGCTCTTGCCCCCTCCCCATTTCACTCTGCTGCTTTCTGTTTGAACTGCCCACGGGGGAGGAATTTTCCCCTGAAGTACCTTCCAGCTGGGTGTGGGAGGTGTTTAGCTTCATTGCCATCTGCTGGGGAGGTGTTAGGGAACAGAGAGGGCTTTTTCCCTGTTCTATTTCAAGGAAGGAAAAAAAAAAACCAAACCAACCCCCAACCCAACCCAGCCAGAGCTTTGTGTGTGTTCCTGTCTGAGGGTTTGCAGCTCACAGAACCCATCAGCTGCAGAAGTCTTTGTGTACACTTACTGGGAATTGGGGAACAATTCTTACAGTCAGGTATTTTCAGTGCTTGGGTAACAGCATCCTTTTCCCCCAGAGCAAGATTGTGTTACAGCCCAAATGGATGAAGAGGGAGCAGTCAGTTCTGTGTCCCTACACTGATAATTTATTGTTAGTTTGGCTCTGAAATGACATGGTTGGGTCACTACACACAAGGGATGGGAAGTCACCAGTCCAGGTATTTCCTTCCGTGGCTCACAGAGCTGGTAGCTCACCAAGTTGCCAGGAGTATTCTTTGCACAAATAATTCACAGATTCTGTGTTTATTTGTCCCAAACCGATCTCAGAAAACTGGGTCACTGAGTCTAGTCAAACCTTCAATCTAAAGCATTTTTGCTCTGTTTATGTACTCTTTTTTGTGTAAATCTGCCTTTCTTTAGGCAGTGCATGGTGGTGAACAATAGTTCCAGCTCAGTAAATCAGTAATAGCTGAAATAATCACTTGTGTTTTTACTGAGACTTGATTCAGCAAAACCCTTCTGCAGCTGCTGGAGCTTGGACTGAGATCAAGAGAGGCTCTGCTCAGGCCCAGACTGATGGGAATAAGGTTTTCTGTCTCTCATTACTTTTAATCTTTGAGGACCTGCACAGTGGGAGGATGTTTTCCTGACAGAACACCCCAAATGTATTTCTACACCCTCATTTCAAGGTGACAACCTCACTGAGAGCCATCACTCTGCTCTGCTTGTCTCCCTGCCTCAGTCTTGGCCCATTTGTGGAAGGAAACCATCTGGGGACACAGTGGCTCTGGAGATGACACAGATGACATTCTGGGTACCTCTGCAAAGCACAGAAGCTCTTCTGTATGATTACATGTGATCTGAGTTGGGTTTTTCAAGCTGTCCTGGTTGTTAATGCTCCTAAACCCCCAGCCTGGCTCTGTGCACCAGGCTCTGGTAAATGCTCCAGACTGAACCAGGACCCCCCAAGCCACACAGAACCCCCCTGGTTCTTGGGAACTGATTAATTTCCTCAGTGTAATTGGCTTTGTGAGGAGCAGAGAGGCTTCCAGACTGTGCCCCAATGCAGCTGCTTTCCTCTCAGCCCTAACACTGCTTCCTCCAGTGCCAGCAGAGATTTAAGGGCAATTAGAAATGCTCAGCTTTACTTATCCTTCCTGTTCCTTCCATCATCTCTCCCTGCCCATCCCCTGTGAGTGCTGACATCAGTTCAACCTGTGAGCAGCAATACTTCTCCTGCAGCCCCTGTGTGCAACTGGCATTGGATTTATACACCTGAAGGGAGCTTGTTTGCCTTCCCAGACTTGCAGTCTCAGAAAAAACTCAGCTCTGCTGCAAAAAGCAGCTCTGAGAGCAACGTGTTATCTTCAGCCTGCACAGAGGATGGTGGTGAAGCCATCACACAGCTCTCAGGGGTAGGAGCAGATGAGATCTGGTGCCCAAGGCCAGGGCTCTCCAGCTTTACCCTTTCTGGTCCAATTCAGCCCATTGAGGCTCTTTTTATACTTTGTCTCAGTGAAGGGTCCTGGGCTGGGAATCTCTTCATGCCCCGTTTATCTCCAGTGATAAGGGGGCCTGGCAGGTCAAGAAATCTCATCTTGGAGGGATTATTCAGAGAGCACTGCTTGCCCTGGGCATCACAGCCCCCTCCCTGACCTCACCTCTGCTGCTTTGGTGGCCACTGCTCCCCTCCTGCTTACACCACTGCCCAGTAATGAATCTCTTCTCCTGGCCAGGCTTTTGCTTTTGCTGCTGATGAGATCTGGCAGTGCCCAGGGCTCACCCTGCCTGCCTGCTCCCCCTCAGCAACCTCAGCCTCTCAGCTCTTTGGAAGCATGGATAAAATCTAAGGGCAAACAGCACTGTTAACCATGCAGCAGCAGGGGAGCAGCACAAGGGGGTTTTATCATTATTACTGATTTATGGTGCTGGGGATGGAAAAATAACGACCAGCTTTGGATCAAGCCTTCCTTTTAACCAACCAGTGCTGGCAACTGATCTCCTCGTAGGCTTCTGTTGAGAGGTGCAGGATTCTCCCCTCCATTTCACCCACTCAGCCTCTCTCCAGCTCATTTTGCTTTGCTGTTTCTCCAAAGAATGCAAATGCTGCTTCCCAGCCCCATCCCTCCCTGGCTGACACTTTGATCTCTGTGTTCTCAGGAGCTCAGTGCTCTGGGTTAACCTCTGCCTGGAGCATCCCCCCCAAACCCTCAGACTGGCTGAGCCCCCCCACAACTCTGAAACCCTCGAGCTCCTCACCCAGCAGCCCAACACCAGTCCAGGTCCATCAGGAACATCTGCACCATGGAGTGGTGTTCTGGCCATGGACTTTTGGAGGGACCATAAGAATTGCAAACCTTGCAGCAGGACCTGGACTTTTCAACTGATTTGGTTTTTTTCTTAAAAAAAAAAAAAAAAAAAAAAAAAAAGGAAGAAGAGAGAAGCTGCTGTGAGCACAGCAATGGAAGTGGTGCTGAGCAGGGTGCTGACTGGATTCAAGGGGCTTTGAGCCTCACGTCAGGTATGTGGCACTAGGAATTGTCCCATGATGAGTGTGACAGAAGCTGTGGCACTCCCTGACCTCAGGACAGGTTTCTGTAGGTGATGCAGATGGTGACACCCATCTCCTGAGCTCCTCAGTGTGCACCCCGAGGTTCAGCAGATGCTTTCAGAGATGGGAAGGGGCACTGGCACCTAGGCAGGGTTCAAAGTACAACCCCCTAACTTGGAACCTTGGGAAGAGAAAATGCCATGGGAGTTTTGGTGTTGGGATGCACTGGCAGTGGTAACAAAGTGTAGGTGGGTGGGTGTTGATCTTCCTACAGTTCCTAAGGTGATGGGGAATTTCTTCCTGGAAGACTCCTCAGCCACCTCTTCTGATCAGGATGGGAACACTCATAGTTACCTTTTGCCATTAAATTTTCTGCCATGCCACAGATAAAAGCAAAATCACGAGCAACTCAGCATGGAAAAGCAGAACCTTTGATAGAAAATGTGGTTTAGGATTTGGATTAAAAAGCATTTTCAATCCCAAATGAAGCTGTTTTATTTCTGCCTTTGTTTTGGGATTGCAACTGAGCCAAACAAGTGGGGTTTGTGTGTTTATTTTTTTCCTTTACTCTTCTCTTCCCTCCTTTTGTGCTGGGTTGTTGATGTTAATTTTTGTGCCTGTACCTTGCATAGATTCTGATGATGCCTGGGGTCAATACCTCTGCGTTGGGATTTAATCCTATTTTCCTCCTTTCCATAAGCAATTCAGCAGCACTTAATGATTTGACTTGCCCAGCACCCCACTTACTTTTCACTTTTCTTTATCAGCTGATTTACTGCCTGAGACAGAAGATGAATAGTTTGTGCTTTGTACTCTTAAATCAAAATGGAATGGAAAAGCCTGGTTTAATAATATTTTATTCCAACCCCACTTATCTGTATCACCTATTGCTTAGCCCTGTCAGGAGTGATATTTCTGCAATAGCTTCTCTGAGCTGTTTGCTCCCTGCTGTGCCCCAGCTTTGCCTTCTTCCTGATTCCAGGATTGTTCCCTAGCAAAGCTGCCTGGGAAGTGCTCTGAGCAGCTGATCCCTGCCTCTGATGGGTTAAACAGAGCTGATTCAGGAATAACAGTTCAGTACTGCCTTGTGTTTCCATCTAAACCTCACAGGAGTTTGGGTGTCATCTGTGAGCCAGGTCTGAGTTCAGCATCATGTTCACACATCTTAAAGGCAAAGTCACAGCTCCAGCTTTCCTAACCATGTGTTCAGCTGGAGCACTGAGTGCCAGGGTACCTAACGAGGGAAAATCCAACAACCCCTGGACTAATAATGGGTATTTTAGCTTGGATTTATCCACCTGGTCAATCCTGTCTCTGAATGCAAAGAGCATTTTGGCATTTCTCATTTGAGTTTGATTCATATCAAGGTTAAATCAAAGCAACCTATCAAATAAGGTTTTCTTTAATTTTGTATAGATTTGTCTCTCTATACACGTGTTCACAGCACCTTTTTAGGTGGTTCAGTGTTTTTATCTGGGATGAAAAATGTTTGGGCCAGTTTTTCAGTGAAGTTTGATTTTCATGGTTGAAGCTTCATAGATTCACCTCCCTCATGTTTGGGATAATGGATCTGGAGAAAAGCAATCCATTTCTCTTAGTCAAAAATTACACCATCGAAGTTATTGCAGTTTAATGTGACAAATGCAAAACGTTTCAGTACTCAAAATGTTGCAGGATGAAAGATTTAGACTGGAAAAATTAAAAGATCAAAATAAGTAATTAAATAAGCAAATGAATAAATTTCTCACCATCCCTACAGATATAAATATGTATCTGTGGAGCATCCAAATTGCCTTTCATCAACAGAAAATCTCTGGCAGAGGCAGGCAGTGACAGGATGGGGTTTTTTGTTGCTTTTTCCTTCAGCTGTATTTGGGCTGACCCGATGTGTGCAGAGGAGGTGACCTTTACATGGAGCTGGGTTTTCAACCTGGAGCTCCCTGCTCTGCCACACCCATCCCTGCTCTGCCGTACCCATCCCTGCTCTGCCATACCCATCCCTGCTCTGCCATACCCATCCCTGCTTTGTCATACCCATCCCTGCTCTGCCACACCCATCCCTGCTCTGCCGTACCCATCCCTGCTCTGCCATACCCATCCCTGCTCTGCCATACCCATCCCTGCTCTGTCGTACCCATCCCTGCTCTGCCACACCCATCCCTGCTCTGCCATACCCATCCCTGCTCTGCCACACCCATCCCTGCTCTGCCACACCCATCCCTGCTCTGCCACACCCATCCCTGCTCTGCCGTACCCATCCCTGCTCTGCCACACCCATCCCTGGTCTGCCGTACCCATCCCTGCTCTGTCGTACCCATCCCTGCTCTGCCATACCCATCCCTGCTCTGCCGTACCCATCCCTGCTCTGCCGTACCCATCCCTGCTCTTATCAATGAAGCAATTAAAGGGATCCTTTATCTGATGGACTGCAGACCACCAGGGCTGTAATTCCCATTTTACTTCTTGCCTGGTGCCAGAATACCAAGTGATTTACAGGCTGCACGTGGCTGGGAGAGCTTCCTAGGAGCTTTCCATTCCTTCCTCTGGAGTGCAGCCACCTCAATGGTTCTGTCTGGTTTTAGCTCTTCCTGCTGCTGTGTTGGCTGTGACCCAAGCAGCAGAGAAGCTTTGGTGTCCAACTGCAAAGGTTCAGGCTCCAGCCCAGGTTCTGTTCCATCACTTAATGCTGTGACCCCTCTGAGGGACCTGAAATAAATTCATTTCTCTTTTGAACAGGGCTAAAACTAAACCCACAGCCCTGGCTGAGCTGAGCTTTGCAGTTATGCAATTCACTGGTTTAGTTCTTCAGAATAATTCTATAATAAATCTGCAGCTTTCTGTGGAATCCAGTTAAAAACATCACTTTTCTGTTTGGGCTGCTCATCATCTTACTGGGTACCAGTTCCTCTGCAGCAGCCAAAGGAAGTTGTAATAGTCCCAGATATGGCAGTATTGAGAGAAAGGACGTTTGCAGCTCTCCAAGTCATTATTAAAAAGCCCTAGCTGGAGGATCCCTTGTTGTTTAGAAATGTCCTAGAGGACTTGGGGAAGTTTGAGCCAGGCAGTGGTAATTTTGGGCAGACTCACTTCACTTTCCTGCAGAACACACCTGAGGAGTGCACAGAAATCCTCTCCAGTGCCAAAGCTCCAGCTGTCTTGTTATGTTCTTGCTTTTGAGTGAAAAAATGGATCGACATTGATTTATGGTTTTTTCCCCATCTCCTTTTACACTGATAGCCAAGTTTTATGTGTCAGTCAGATCTGACAGGAACTGAGACCTGTCTTTATTATTTTTAGACCACTGACAGCTCAGTGCTGCTGACAGGTAGGAGAAAGTTTGACAAACTCCTGAGAGGGATGACTTCTTACAAATATTCTTTAACTCTTTCTCTTCCCTGCATTTCTCTTGGATGAAGCACAAAGTTGACTCCAGAGTGAATGGATCCAGGGTAGAATGCACAGAGCTACAATATATGAATTAATTAAACTGGGATTATTATTAATTAATTATTATTCATCATCATTATTATTAATAATGATGAATTTATTATTAATTAAACTGGGATTTCTTGAGTGCAGGCACCATGGCTCTGACCCACTCCCAGCTCACACCTAACCAAGAGGTCACATCACTCTTTGCACTGGGAAAACCCTTTCTGTACTGATTCAGAATGAGAACTAAAAGAAAATGTTTTTGCATAAACTTCATTTCTCAGGCTCTCTAAGAGCTTTATTTCAGCCTCTGGGCTGAAAAAGCAGAGGGACTGTAAAGACCTGCAGCTACAGTTTGCTCTTTTTTCTCTCCTTTTTCCTCTTCCTCTCCCTTTCCTTTTTTTATTCTTGTGGGAGACCAATTATTGAGACCAATTTGCAAAAAACAAACAAACAAACAAACAAACAACCAAAAAACCTGAAAAAACCCAAACCCAAACAAAAAACAACAACAACCAAAACACCACAAAAAACCCCAAAACCAAACAAGCAAAAACCTCCCAGAAACCAAGCCTAGTGCTAAAATCTTCACTGAAGAGCCCCCAGTGAGTGATTGCAGCTGCAGAGGTGGCTCCTGTCCATCCAGGTGGCAGTAAAGGAGCTCCATGCCTTGTCAAACTCTGCTTCCCATCCCCTGCCTCCTGTTCCTACAGAATTATCCTCAGCTCTCCCTGCCTCAGAGCTTCACTCTCTATCTGCAAATCCCTCCTGCAGGTGTATTTCCTCCTCAGTGGTTACAGGTCCTGCCTTCCTTTTCACTCTGCCATTATTTTACCTCTACACCTGCATTATGTACATATAAATCCAGAGCTGTAAATCACCCTGGCAAATAATTGATGTGAATTATGGTGTGGAACAGGGGTATATCGGGCTGAACTGCATAAGTAATTTATCTGCAGGTTCTTGGCACAAAGCTCTTCAAGTGGGTCAGGCAGTGGGCAGGAGGAAGTGGTGAGTAGAGCTGTTAGTCAGTGGAAAACTGGCTCAAAAGAGTCCCATTTGGGCATACCTAATGTTTGATGGATTATTCTGGCTGCCTTAGGAATGCAAAGGTTTCCCTCTCAGAATGCCTAACAAATGCATGCTGCCCCCAGGTCCTGGAATTAAGGACCTGACTGCATTAAATAAGTGATAAACAAGGGTGGCAGCATCTCTTTAATAGCACAGAGTGGCTGCAGGACGGCATGGAGTGGGGTTTCAAATCTTATTTATTGCCAGTTGGAAAGGAATCCTTGTTAGGGCTTGTTCACAAGTCTCTTCCAGTGCAAGGTCTGGAAATATTTCAGGACTGAGGCTCCAGAGGGGTGCAGAGCTCCCAGGAACCTGCCCTGGGCATTGCACTGGTTCCATTCAGGGATTTATTGACCCAAGGGCTGTCCCTGCCCAATATGCAAATACTGGGTGGGTTTTGGGGGAAGGGAGGCTGGTGTGAAATAGTTAATTTGGTAAGTTAAAGCTGACATGCAGCTATTTAACTAAATAACTCAGCTCTACCTTCAGTCTGAGTGCTGGCCCCTCTGATCCCAGTGAGGAGGGCAAGGACTTGTCAGCTATTTTGGGGTGTGTGTGTGTGTTTCTCCTCAGTTCAAGCTGTTTTATGTTAGTTTCTGCAATTAATCATGAATAACAACAAAGTGCCCACAGGATAGGGCTTTTAGCAATGGGCTGTCCTCATCCTAACCTGACCAAGTCCTCACACTCTGCCATCCAGTGCATTCCTGGCACTGAGGGAGGGTGGGAAATGCTGCTTAGGGCCTGGAGCTGCTGTGAACAGGGACACTGAACATGAGCCTGGACTTTGTCACAACACCACTTGGTCAGAACCACACCAGGGTTCTGTTGTGCCCTTCTTACAACTTCTTTCTGCTGGCATCACTCTTAAGCTTAACTATTATGAAGTGTTAGAAACACCGAGGGATATGAACTGCTTCCTGCTTCAGTTGTACCATGAAATATTTAAATGCAATCTCTGGTGTATTTTTTTCCCCTCCTACATTGTCCATTCTTCAAACACCTGTATATATTGGCATTTAAATACTTCATATGGGCCCTCTGCTTGTTGATTAATTAATCTGCATTTTTAAGCAATGCATTCCAGCCGTGCCATCAGACAAAGAGCTGAGGGGCTTGGAGCTGTCGAAGCAGAAGAAAAATCTGAGGGGTTTTTTTGATTTTTTAATATATTTTATTTTTAAAATAATCATTAAATATTTGTAATTAAATAATCATTAGATATTTTTTTTAATATTTTTTAATATTGAGATTTCGTGGCAGGGGCCACCAACCTCCTGCTGCCCCTGGAGCTGCTCTACAGGAGCCATTCCAGGCATTGCTCAGCCCAGCAGAGTTCCCACCAGGAACCAGCCATGCAAGCTGCCTCCTCAGCTCCTTTGCTTTTTATAACTTTGCTTGACTGCCATGGAAATCCTGAGCAGGGCAAAGCAGAGCAATGTCTGTGTGAGAAGGGGCTGAGGAGGCAATCACAGGGATGGAGCCAGCTCTGCAGCTCAGCTCTGCCCTTGGCAGGGTCTGATCCTTCCTGAGATTTCAGCTCTGCTGGGTTTTCCTCCCAGTCTTGCTGGTGGATTTGTTGAGCTAAGAACTGAAGCCAGGCTTTTGATCACAGTGATTGGGTTCTGGCTCACTGCTTCCCATGCCATGCTGCATCTGTTCATCAAACCCAGGCTGTTTCTGCAGGGAACAATACCAGCAACATTTATCACCAGCAATTGTCTGGTGCAAAGCAACAGCATTTAAGTTTGAGAAACATATGTGAAAATATGCTTTTTGAAGAGTATGGTGATCTAATGCTCTGTGTAAGGGAAAAAAGAAAAAATAAGCAGGGATTCAGTAAGTGTGCTGCTGTCTGCTCTGCTCTGCTGCTGCCCCTTGATAGGCACTGGCTAAAGCCCCACATCCACTGCCCTCCACTGGAGTTTTGGGTCTTTTGGGGCTTTCACTTAAAAATTCATTAAGAAATAACTCTTCTAGGCAGAGCTCCAGCCAGCTGGCATGCTCCCCACCCTGGCAGAAATAGGATTGCAGGGCTCTCTCCTGTTTGCAAACCAACCACCCCTCTGAGCTGTGAATCTCCTGCCCTCCTCCCTCCTCACTTCTGCACAAGAATGCCAGGCAGTTCACTCTGAAAAGTACTGCTGGCTTTGGAACACTTGCTTCTAAAGCACTTTTACAGTGAAAGCAGCCTAAGAAATTAATGCTCCCAATTTCTAGCTCAGCAGATAGGAAATATCTACTGGGAGACTGTAGGAAGTAGAAAATGAAACTTTAGGTTTTGGTAGAACTGTGTGAGCTGGTGGGATGCTCTTCTGAAAGCCTCCCAAGGACTTAAACATGTTGGAATACTACTAATTATTCTGGAAATGGATTTATCTGCCAGAGCCCCTTTGGAAGGTTGATTTTCCCCAGAGGCAGCATTGCCCTTCAGAGGATATTGAAGTCATTTTCAGCCTTAACATCAGCAGGAGCTGGTGCTGCTGTGGGCTTGAGCTGGACCCAGGGACACTGCAGCCTCTGCAAGGTGGGAAGTGGGATGATGTCCCCTGGCTCTGAGCATGTGTAGGATGGAGAAATAAAACTTTGCTGTTTGTTTTCTTTTCTTTTCTTTTTCAGCAATGATGACTCCACCTGAATGCATCCCCAAGTCCCAGCACCTCTCCTCTGCCATCCTTTCTTTGACCAGGACTTGTCAGTGCACTCTGCACTCATTTGCAGGAAATGCTTTAATTTGCTTCCACAAGTTACATTTTTTTTGCCAAGAACTGGGAAATTCTACCTGCAGTTATCAATAGCACTGTTTGCTCCTAATCAGTCAGACAGAGATATTGCCAATCGATGCCTGTGTGAGAAAGTGCTTTGATTTGGGGTGATTGATGCTCCCCAATAACAGCTTTACAAGTAGCTTGAAGGATCAAGCAGCTGTAAAGATCATGTTACCAGATAACTATTGGGTTATTGGGTCAGAATGAGAACATAAAATCATTTCATTACCCTGTTCTGTGTGTTCAGCACCTCGGGATGTTTTCCCTTCCCACATCATGAGCTTGGCAGGCTGTAAATTGTAAAGCAGCAGAGTCAGAGGGGAGGGAACTGGACAAAGGGTGTGTGTGTGTGTGTCTGTGTCTGTGTCTGTGTGTCTGTGGTATTTTGGGTAGGGAGAAAATGACAAAGTAGAATTTCCTTCATCACTTTTGTTGAATTTCCCTTCTTCAAAGGCAACCAATTTCCCAGGCAGAACATCTGTAGCCAGAGCAGGCAACGGAGAATATTGGTGGGGAATGAATTTTAAGTTCAAACATGAACAGTGGGAAGCAGAAAATGGGGTTTATGGTGGGGTTTTTGGTTTGGTTTGGTTTTTGTGTGTGTGTGTGGCTGTTCTGTTTTGGTTTTATGCCAACAAAGATATCCCAGGCATTGCTCTGCAGCTTCAACATCTGTATGTGCAGCAAAACTGAGCCCCCCTGTGAGAGGGGAGAGCAAATATTAGCATTTTAACTGCTCATAAACCATGGGTGCCATTTGCTGTGTATAAGTAATTAGGTACAGATACTGCCTAGTAAATCCTACATTTAATAACTTTTACATGACCCAGGGAACTTGAGGAGGGAAGAGGATTGCTCATCTGCTACTGCTGCTAAACAGATTCTTTATTTGTTACTATTTACCTCTAATAACAACCAGTTTGTTGTTATTTCACACACAGCTTCCACGGGTGTCCACATTTATCCTCACTGTCTGTGCTAATAAAAATAACTCTTTTGAAGTAGTGCACACAGGTTTCCTGCTCATTTGGCACCTTCTTTCGAATTACAGGGAGAAACAAGTGTTGAAGTGTGAGAGATGTGATGAGGCCAAATAAAAAAAGGAGGAAGAATCTTGGTCCCTCCAATGGTGGCTGCAGGGAGGAAAAATGGGACTGTTGGATTCGAGTGAAGGAAGGGAAATGGATTGATAACAACTCAGCAGCTGCTACTTTCTGTGTGGGTTGGGTTGGTTTTGTTTGGGGGTTTTTTTGGTTTGTTTGTTTTCCTTTGGTTTTTTCCCCGTTTTTTTTTCTTATTTGTTTCTTTTCTTTTCTTTTTCCTTTTCTTTTCTTTTCTTCTCCTTTTCTTTTCTTTTCTTTTCTTTTTCTTTTCTTTTCTTTCTTTTCTTTTCTTTTCTTTTCTTTTCTTTTCTTTTCTTTTCTTTCTTTCTTTTCTTTTTCTTTTTTCTTCTCTTTTCTTCTCTTTTCTTCTCTTTTCTTCTCTTTTCTTCTCTTTTCTTCTCTTTTCTTCTCTTTTCTTCTTTTTTCTTCTCTTTTCTTCTCTTTTCTTCTCTTTTCTTCTCTTTTCTTCTCTTTTCTTCTCTTTTCTTCTCTTTTCTTCTCTTTTCTTCTCTTTTCTTCTCTTTTCTTCTCTTCTCTTTTCTTCTCTTTTTTCTTTTCTTTTTCTTTTTCTTTTTCTTTTTCTTTTTCTTTTTCTTTTTCTTTTCTTTTTCTTTTTCTTTTTCTTTTTCTTTTTCTTTTTCTTTTCTTTTCTTTTTCTTTTTCTTCTTTTTCTTTTTCTTCTTTTTCTTTTCTTTTCACAAAGTCAGGCTCAAGGTTCCACCAGACTTGCTTATGTCCTGCAGCCTTCCCAGGGGGTTGCTCTGCATCCACCAAGGAATTCTTTCCATGGAAAAGCTCCCAAAACTTCAGCAGACCTGAGTACCAGGCTGGTGCCAACAGCTGTGTTTGGAACACATCTGGATTTACCACTATGGAAAAGGTCAGTGGAAGGAGAATGACCCTTTCATGGAATTCTGTGTGTTTCTCCCTCTGGGTGTCTCAGGGATACCCTGAAGCCCTCAGACAAACCTGTCCTGGGGCTCAGGAACCTCAGGCCCTGCATTTCCAGCTGAGCACTTTGAAGATTTGGACCTGGATCCTGCTATTTCCCAACCCAGCTGTTGAGCACAGCAATTTAAAAACACGTGGCCTGACTTTCCTAGCTGTACACAGCCTGTGTAAAATCAGGTTTTTACTTTCTCTAACAAACACACTTGTCCTCCTTCACTCCTGTTGGCAGTCTGGGTTCACTGGGGTGCTTAAATGAAAACAATAATTAGCTGTGCAAAAGTGATTTTATAGTACAAATTGGGCTGCTGGGGCTGTGAAAGCCTTTTGATTGTTATTTTCTCAGTGGACTAGATTGATGTGACATTTGAAATGACAGGCAGGAATAGATTCTGAACTGCCACCTTCATCTCTTAATTAGTACAAGTAATTCTTCTGAACAAAATATGGTTCTCACTGAGTTCATCCTGTCCCAGGGAGATTAAAGAGTGCTTTTTTTCCCCCTCTCTTTCTGTCCCATGGGTGGGATAATCCCTGTAATTACATCACATTATCCACTGTTACTCATGTACCATCTCCAGTGATACTGAGATCTTCTGCAGATCACTTCAGATGTTTAACCAAGCTTCGCCAGTGCTCACTCAGGGGCTGGAGATTGTTCTGGTGGTTCCTTTGGTATCAAACTCCCCTTGCTGATTGTTAACTATACAAAAGCAGAGTTAAAATGCTGGGGTTTAACCTAATTGGATTCAAAATATTGTAAACTCTGGGATTCCAGTGTGTAAAAACAATGGTGTTAACCCCAGCCAGGATCTTAGTGGTGCATGGCAGGGAAATATTCCACCTGAGGGCTCTGGCCAGCTGTGTGAGAAAGTCTTCCATTCCCCAGCAAATGCAGGCTGCTTGCTGCCCAAATCAACAGGTGATCCCATTGGTTTTGGTCAAGAATGGGTTAATACCTGGGATTTTCTTACAGTTTTTCCTGCAGCCCCACACTCTTTCTTTTGTCACTATTTCAGAGTCTGCCTTGGCTGCCCATGAGGACCCCAAGCTCTCTGCTGCTGCCTCCCACCCCGTGCTGGTGAAATGCTAACATGTTAAAAACCAACTTAAAATCAACTACCTCCTGCTTGGATACAAAACCCATGGCAGATAAAGAGGCTGAAGAGTTTTCAAAGGGTTTGAAAGTCCATTTTATGTCAAAAGCAACATGAAAGGTAAGAGCTCTGGGTTTTGGGTTGTTGGTTGGGTTTTTTTAATTTATTTTTTTCCCCCTCCCAAGTTCCATTTCTCCTCATCCAGCTCCCAGGTTCCCTCAGGCCCGTCACATCACTCAGCTTGGGTGTATGTTGGTACCCAGTTAACACTTTCCAACTGTGTGTCAGCCCAGGTGACCCTGAGCATCCATCACCCATGGGTGCTAGCTCTTTGGTTTTGCCTTGTGCTCTGAGCTCCTCCTCTGTTCCACCACACCAGTGAGCACCTTCTAAATTCAGGGAGAAGGCTCGTGCTCCTCTTCAGTGTGATGGCAACCCATGAAAAAGCCCCTTCTGATGGGAAATTTGTTTCTTAGAAATGTTGCCTTGGTGTGAAATTGGATTTCTCTCGTGATGCATGCTGGATGTGCACAAACCCCAAATCTGTCTCCCTGATGGGAGGGAGGAGTGGTACCAAGAGAGGGGAAAATGAGGGGAGTGATGAGTGCTGCAGGGAGCTGTGCCAGCAAGGAGGAATTCAGAGCAGAGCTGGAGGAAGGGGACATTGTTTGAGGTCCCAGGATTTTGTCAGGTTGCAGGGTGGAGGATGTGGCACATGGCACACAGGAATATTTTCCAAGGAGTGATGTTTTCACTGAGCCCAGTCAAGGATTAAAGGCTGTGAATCCTCTTGAGCTGCTCTGGGGATGGCAGCTTCAGAGGACTTCTTTGACTTTGCAAAACCTGTGATCAGCTGCCAAACAAAAGAGCTGGGAAGCTGTCAGAGCAGAGAGGGTTCCAGGGCAGCATCAGGAAGCTCTGGTGTGCATCCTGTCACTGCTTGGAGGCTGAGGCCACAACACGCTGACTGGAAATCAGCTCCCAGGATGGCAGCAATGGGATTGAGCCATGGATGGGGATGTCCCCTGCCTGGGGAAGCTCCTGCTGACCCCAGCAAACCCCCCATGCAGAGGGGTGAGAGGGACAGAGAACACTTGTGCCAGGAGGGAGCAGTGGGGTGGAGGTGCTGCAGGGATGATGGAGCTGTGGAGGGGTTTGGGGGGTTCCCACCTCCTGCCCTGTGGTCCTGAGCTCCTCTGTGTCTGTTGATAATGCACAGCCTGGCTTTGGGAGGTTGGTTTTCACCCCTGGTTTGGGGTGATCTTAGGAAAAGGCTTGGTGTGTGCTAGCACGGCTTCAGGCTAGAACCTGGGCAGCTGGAGCCTTGCACGGGAGGTGCCACAGCCTCACACAGAATTCATGCCCCCCAGATGCCAGCAGAAACATTTCTGGGTGTTCTGTGTGGGCTCCAGGGTTAAATGGACCCATCCAGGCTGAGGTGGACCCAAATCCCAGGCTACAGGAGGGTGGTGCTGGGGTGGGAGCATGGCACGTTGTGGTTATCCCCATGGGAAAGGAAGATACAGCTGTCCCAGGCTGCTGGAGTTAAGAAGATGTTAAAATGAGTAGTTACTCCTCCTGGAATTAGACTTGCTTGCTTTTAAAATTTCATTAGCTGAGAATCTGAGTCCCAGAGAATATATCTGTGCAATCACAACTACATAGCTCAAAGAGCTCTGCCAAAAATGGGATGCCCAAAAATATGACCAACCTTTCCTTCCGTTTCAGATTTCCAGAGAGTTATTAAAAATTAAAGATGCCTTTAAGGAGCTTCCCAGAAAACTGCTAAAATGTAGGACGTAGTGTACTGGCAGGTTACAAAATGAAGCAACTTTTACACAATGTATTGTGCTACAAAGCAATTTCGTTCCAAGGATCCAGCCTGGTTCAATTAAGAAAAGTAATGATCAAGGACAAACAGCATTTCAGTGGGATGGGATTTGGGTTATTTCTATGGTTACTGTGCTGGAGCTGCAACTAGAATTAAAGTTTTAAGACCCAGGTTACTTTTCCTTTTATTAAAAATTTGATGTTAATGGTCAAATTTTCATACACAAAACCCCCTTTTTTTTTTAAATTTGTTTTTAAGGACAGGATAGAGAAGAGAGCTCCAGCTGGGACGTAGCTTTATTGGTTTAAAGTTATTTGTTTGTTTCACTGCTTTGACACCGAACGTGGGAAAGGATTTGATTGTTGCACATTTGAAACATTTACATTCAAATCAGAGGGGGTCCTGCAAGCAGAGAGAATATTTACCTGTTGCTTTTTTTGGTTTGTGTTGGTTTCCATTGAAGGTAAGGCCCATAGGACATGTAGGAATGAAAAGAATGCATTAATTGATCATCATGGAATTTTACACTGGGGCTTTGAGGGTTGTTTTTGTCTCTTTGGGGGCAGGATGTTTGTTTCCTCCCAGGGTGGATGGCAGTGCCACTGTCCCTGTCTGCAGGGCTTCAGGGGTTTGTGTTACCCAGGAGCCAGGCAGGAACTGCACCCAGGCAGCCACATCTCCTGCTGGGGCTGCCAGGATCAGAGCTGGAATTACTGGGAGACCTTGCTCTAGGATGGGACCATTTTTGCTATGTCAAAGCTTCATTCTTGTTTGGATGTTGGCAGTTTATTATGCTCAAACTGCTCAGAAAAATCGATCCAAAGTTCCTGTTTCTCTCTCGTCCAGCTTGGAGAATTATTTGGATATTTACTGTTATTGCCAAACTAAACTAAAATAAGATTACGGAATAGAAATGATGAAATTGAGGATTATTATAAGGGATCTTCTGAAGCTTTAACAAGGTACAGAAAGCTGGTAATTGATGCCTTGCTGCATTAGCCACACTTCCCAGCCTGCACTCTCCTTCCACCTCTGGGTTTGAACGGAAAACAAGAAATAGTGTCATCATCTCCACACTGTTCTATTACTAAATTGTCAGGACACAGTCACATTTCTAGCAGCAATGACTCAACTCCATTCCCACCTCCACGTGGATCAGCAGCGACCTTGACACCCTTGGCCAATGCTCATGTAGAGGTGGCTCTGCAGGCTCAGGTGCCAAGCTGAGGAATATAATTTCCTGACAGCCTTTGGGGTCTGGGTGTGTAATTGGTTTCTGGGCTGTCCCTGCAGCTACAGGGGGAGCTGGTAGTTTTTCATGACCAGGAAACCATCTGTCCAGAACTGTGGAACCACACCACAGTTGCTGGTTTTATGCATTCTGTACCCTTCTCTGCAAACTCCTGTAAGTGAGATCCATTACCTCGCCTTTAAAAGGGAGCAGCAGGCAAAGGGCAGGCTTGTTGAATCCCTGGCAAAGGTGGGATTGTTAACATGCAAGAGAACACTGAAAGGCAAAACTGCAGAAGCAGAGCCAGAAAGTGAAGTCCCCAGCCAGAACACAGGTTTTAAGGGAAACGTTGTCCCTGGGGAGGAGGAGTTGAGTGCAGGAATGGGCTCAGAGCTCTCCTCCTCTCTGCTTTGCACTTGCAGCTTTGTCCATCAGTGCCTTGGGCAGCTGCCCAGTGCCCATTGCCTGTTCCATGGGTGCCAGGAGGGCAGCAGAGCTCCAGGCACCTGAACCCCCCCCGTGGTGTCCCCACAGCCCGTGGGATGAGCAGCATCCTCACCCCAAGCCCCAGGGCTGCTGGAACCAGGAGCTGTGTCCCTAAAGCCCCTTCCTACTGAGAGCTCAGCCTGTCCTGGGGCAGCCCTGCTCTCCAGAGGGGAAAAAAGCCTCATGGCTAAAGGATAGGTCAGGATATACCTGCAGATAACAAAATAGCACAAGTAGGAAAGGTTTAGGGCAGCTCAGCCCGTGAAGTCAGGCTTTTGGAGTTGGTTTTGTCTGTTCCACTCCTTACCTTGTTTCCCCTCACATCCCTGGCACAGAGGGAAATCTGGGAGGTGTGTGAGATGAGATGTGTTCATTTTTCACTCTTCCAGTTTCATGAGACCAGAAATGCACAAGCTAGAGAAATGCCCAGAACTTGATGCTAAGTGAAATCTCTCTCTCACTGCATGAACACTTCTTCTTAATGTCTTATTTACTATGCAAGGTTTCGTCTTACATTTCTGTAATCTGCATCTGGGACACGTTGGGAAAAGATAATGATCCACTGATAGTGTCTCTTCACAGAGATAGTCAGGAAGATGATAATAAATGTCCCAGATCAGCTCTCTTTCCCCCTGCAGAGGGTTTATTTCCCAGTGCTGATGGTTCATCTCCCTCATGTCAGCCAAGGGGTGCTGGTGGATGAGGGCTCTTGGGAATGAGAAGCTCCACACCCTGAAATATCTTCTTTCCATTAAAAGGATCTTGGCACCTGCTGCTGGGGGGTCTGAGAGCAAATCCAGGGTGAGTCCGATTGTTACTGGGATGGGTAAAACCCCAAACTGACAGAAAGGCAGGCAGGTCAGTGAGCAGAGCTGGAGCATCTCCTCTCTTGCTTTGGCAGGCATTTTCTCATGTTCTTGCCCTGAATGTGAGCTGCTTGAGCTGAGGAACAGATATGGTTGAGGGCTTTTTGTTTTGTTTAGTTTTTTTCTTTAAAAGAGTTATAATTTCAAATACATTGCTGAAAAATCTTCCCATCTGCTCCTCCCTGCCCTTGCTGAGAGCCTCCGAGGGGGCAGTGCTGCTGAGGAGCAGTGGATGTCTGGAGTAACTCAGCAGCCAGGTACACCCAGAGCACTGGCACAGCTGCTTCTCTGTCAGCTCTGCACGTTTTGCACACTCAGGGATTTTAATTTGCTTCCTCCATCCAGGACCTGCAGTCAGACATTCAGAATCTGTGCTCTAGGTTGTTGGATTTCCTCTTCTGTTCAGGGAGGTGCAGACCCCAACCATGAGGACTGAAACTGGCACCCAGTGTGGAGTTTGAATAGGGTGGTGGCTTGCTTGTGGAAATAGTTCCTAATCTTTCATGATCATTTCCTAAGTTAAAGCCTCCTGAGTGCCTGCTCCATTTCTAGGACAACTTGTAAGAGAAAATGAACCCTGGCTCCCACCCCTAAGGGTTGGTGATGGGAGCTGGCAGGGATTTTGTGTCTAATTAGGACACTACTGGTACAAGTTGGTTCTTTTTTCTCGCTGGTGCCTTGTACAAGATTCATAGGTGGAATATTCTGAGTTGTTTGTGAATCCCTTTAGCTTCCAGGGGCATCTCAGAGGATGCTCTGGAAGTGTCCCAAGCTCCAGCTTTACAGAGGTCTGGGCTCTCTGGAGCAGGGAGCCAGCAATCCCACCAGGTTTTGCCTGTCCCCTCTGCCTGCTTGGCACAACCTGACTGCAATGGAGTCAGACAAGGCAGAACATGGGAGCTTAGGTATGGTTTTAATTTCAGGTTCTGGAAAACTCATTTGGAAAAGATGCAGCTGTGTCTGCGTGGCTGTGCTCAGCAGTCCACAGCTGAAGTCACTGTAATGTTCTTTTTCTCAGAGCTCCCAGCTATGCAAACTGAAGCTTTACCTGAGCAGGCAATAGGATTTTTCATGTTCCTCTCAAAGTGTTTAATGGAAAGTGATCTGTTTGGGGAGTGAGGGGGGGGAAAAAAAGAAAAAAATCCCAACAAACCCTCTTAAACACAAACATCTTATTTTAGTGCTGTGTCTTTCATAAATACTGAAAGTTATTTTGTTTCTGCCAACACTATTTTGTTTAAAATTAGTTTATGTTTAGAATACAATAAGGAGGAAGAAGAACCAGATTAAATAATTTTCTTATGCTTCTGGTGGTTGTTCCTTACTTTATTACTTGCCAAAGTGCCAGAACTGACAAATTATCCAATAACACAAAACTGAAGGCAACACTGCAGTCGCTGTGAAGCTGGATTACTTTATAAAGTATCCTTGTTGTGTTTCATAAAATGAATCACTAATCTTCAGCAAACCTGCTGCAGATTCTTTCCCCCCTTCTTTCTCTTTCTTCTTTTTCTTTCTGGCACTACCAGGAGCAGAGAGTTAGACGTTTATTTATGTGTCGTGAGAGAGGAAATCCTTCAAAAAGACAAATTGTGTGCTACCCAAACCGTTTCAGAGTGTGCAAAGAAATGCATTAGATTTCCAGTCTGTCCCAGCATTCCTCTGGGGGGGAAAAGGGGTTTTGAGGCTGGGGGATTTGCAGTATAGTTTTGGGGTTTTTTCTTCTGAAATTTCAAATGAAATACTGAAAGTTATCCAGTGAAATCCCAAGTAGTATATGCTGAATTATAACTAACAGGTGACTTTATACTAAGCTCAGAAATTGCTGAAGGCCACTGCAGGAAAATGTAATGCATCAGAGCTGGCAGTCAGGGTTTTCTGGCTTTTTGGGTTGTTTGTTCTTTTTTTTTTTTTTTTTTTTTTTTTTTTTTTTTAAATACTGTGAATGTAGCCCCAGGCTGCAACCTCACACATGTGTGGGGGGGGGGTGTTTGGTGTCTTCTTGCATCGTGAAGGCTGCTGAAGATGCCTCTGTGCCTCTGGAGATGGCTGTCCCTGGGGGCACTGAGCAGCAGAGAAGGGTTTGGAGGAGTTTTGCTGACTCTGTGTTTGGGGTAGATCAAGCAAAGCATTCCATGGGGAGCATTTTGAGAGCCTCCCTGATGCAGGAAGGATGCAATATTCAGTTCTGCTTTTATATTTTTTATGTGTGTGTTTATATATATACATCTGCTCTTAAAATTGCATTTCCCTAATTGCTCTGCAAAGATGTTCCTCCTCCTTTGCTCTCAGGATGCAGAGAGGGTGCAGATAACTCTACAGGACTTTGCTCCAAGGGAAACCCTAGCAGCATTGTGCAATTCTGAAATCCTGTATGGTGTGGTCACTCCTAGGAAGGAACAAGTGCAGGTCAGAGGGAAAGCTCCCTGAGATCTGTATTTAGGTTACATGGCTTTGGTCCTGGTGCCTGCAGCCCGTTCCCCTGGTGCTGGGATGCAGAGCTGGAAGGATGCTCTCCTTGGTGGCAGGTTTCAGGGGACACAAAGTCCTGACCAACCCTCCTCCCAGGTAATTACAGATGGATTCAGGCTCGTGCTTCCCAGGAGGATGAGCTAATTGAAGTCCCTTTGCCTTCTGCCACTAAAGGCTCATCCAGATCTTTGCCTCATCCTCTCTGGATTTACTTTTAAACTCCTGTTTGAGAATGCCACTCACGCCCTGGGTCACCCCCAGAGGGGTTAGGAGTATTTCTACATAACAAGGTACCTAAATTAATTCTGCATGTGCTTGCCTACGAGGGGGGGCTGTTGTAGGCGTGTTCATGAACCTGTCTGTGCATCCTAGTTTGAGAAATGGATCAACCTAGGGACCCCTCATGCTGAAACCATGCAGTGATGGAGCACTGAGTGGCCCCTGCAGCACTGCTACCTCCAGAAGTGCCTTCAGGGATTGCAGCACTGGAGGGTGCAAAACACTGATAACTTCTCAGGTGTGTGTGTGATGCATTTACAGCAGGGGTGTGGCTGAGTCCCCCAGGAGAACTCCAGGTGTGTTCTGAGGGTGTTTTGAGGTAGTGGTGAGAGCCATCATGTTGCCAGGGCTCTGGGAGGCAGTCAAGAAGGTGCTGCCTGACAACAGCTTGGGAAGCCAGCACAGGTTTTCAGAAGTTCCCTTTTGATATCTGTGAGCTACCCCTGCAAGTGGCACATGCCCACTGTGAAGTCTTCTGTTTTCTTTCCAGCGTGTGATTTCCCAGCAGTCCGATTGCTCTTCCACAGCATTTTCATCATGCTGTGCAAGAAAGAAGACAATTACTCCCAATTAGCTGAACTCTGCAATCTTCACTGGAGCAAAGCCCCATTGCCTTCACTGGGAGCACTTCCCAAGACTGGATTCAGAATATTTTAATTTTTTTTAAATTCTATTTCCTGTGCTAGGTGCTTGCCCTGGCATGGGCATCAGAAGGTGGTGAGGAGCTTCATCTCTGTTCCTGCCCTGCTGCTCTGAGCAGTTGTGTTGAACAAGGTCCTAGGAGAGCTCCTGGAACTCCTCCCCATCCTTATCTGCCACAGCACCTTTGAAACTCAGCAGTGGGTGGAACTGATCTGGCTGGGACTGCCTCTGCAAGCTGCTGGCACCCGTGATGAAGAGCTGGAGGGAAGTTTTGGGAAGGTAAGACACAGGCTGATTAATTCCTGAGCCTTTGATAACCTGCCAGCTGCCAGGGAACCTGGAGACAGAAACATCTGTGTTTGCAAAGCTGCCTGTTTGCTGCTGCCTGTGACAGATGTTTGGGGTTTTTTTGGAATGAGCCCTGGCGATCTCTGACAGTTGTGGCATGGCTGGGACCGTGTCCCCACGTCAGGCAGTGCCACGTGTCCCCACCTACGTGGGTGCTGTCTGTGTGTAGGTCTGTGAAGCTCCCACTGCCTGATTAATTCTGCTGCTTTCTGCTCCTGACTTTAGCACTTTTCTTTGTTACTGTACTTTATTACCAGCCCTCACGCCTCCAGGCATTCCTCCACAATGTATTTTTCATGACTCCTGCAGCCAAATGGCATTTTCTCTTCCACCTTCATCTCCTCACTCCACTGGACATGGGGAACGTGCTGAGCTGCCCAGGGCTGGCTTGGGCTGAGCTGGGCTCTTCCCTCTCAGTAACCCTGAGCTGAGTCCTAAAAGATGGCCAGCCCACTCCTGCCAGGTAGAATGCTTTTGTCTTTTAACTCACAGGAAGAAGAAAAATTTTCTTGCTAAGCCAAGAGGCATCTGCAAACAGCAGGATTCAGAGAGCAGTTGTTCTGGTGTGCTCCAAAGCTCTCACATTTTTCCTCTCTCTTTTTTCAAGCCCCCAAATGACAGGAAGGTCAACATAACCCTGGCTTAAAAACTGGGGCTGTGAGTCTGATGAATGCTGCCACCTCACATGATTTCACTCCCATGAATAATCTTTTCCTTCCCCCGAGCCCACCATTCCAGGAGGAGGAGGCTGACCCAGGAGCCCTCCTAAAAGGCACTCTGATAACTCAGGTTTTGTCCCTTCAGCACTGCTATTTATCTGTGTGCTTGACATTTGTCCTACGTTCTTCTGCCACCTACTACAGCTCTCTCTGCTAGAATCACTGCTGCCCTGACTCTTTCTGTTCCTTGACTTTTCACCACTGAACTCCAAGTACTTTCATCCTCCTTTGCTATTGATCAGATCAGCCACAGGTCTGAGCTGCTCTGATCCACTGCAGGTCGATGGATTGGAAAGCAAATACACATAAGGAGGAGAGGTTATGCTTTTTTCCCCCTGAATTTACACAATATTTGCAATACAATTTTGATGCCTTACAGTTGACAGACATCCCATTACAATGCATTTCATGTGTGTTTCCAGGAGGGGCATCTGAGACACAAAACCAACAGGTAATTCTTTTGCAAATACTTTTGCTCCATTCCCCTTGAAAATAATCATGTGTAGTAGATAAAATAATGGGTTTACAACTAGTGCCTGAAGACACTCAACATATTTAAAGCAATTTCACTATTTGAATTTTTCTCCAGTAATTTTTCAGGCATAGTGAAGATAAATGGATTCTGTGAAGGGTTTCCTTGAGCTCTGACCTCAAATCTTGGTCCAGAAATGTTGGACAGTGGCAGGTGAAGGAATGTTGGGGCTCAAGGAGCCCTTTGGATATTACCCAGTCAAAAACTTCAGGAATTTAAAAAGCCAGGTAACTGCAGCCCTGTGCAAGGCACTGCACTGCCTTCTCTTTTCTCTCTGGATATTCTGGGGGAAAACAACATGGAAGTATCAGTCCACAGCAGAGAAATGCTGGGTAACAACTGGTGTTCTTCCTGTAGGGTTCAGATTCCATGAGAAGGGCACCTCAGGATATCTTCAGCAGGATAAGACCTGAGTGAAGTGAGTGTAAATACACTGCAAGCCATGCAGAGTTTGGCCATTAGAGCTGGCAGGAGGAGTTACCTCCAGCTCTATCTCACTCCAGAAAAAGACTGAGGGCATTAAATGCTTTTGAAGATGGGATCAGAGTGGAAAGGTGGAGCTGCTCTTTTGAAGTGCTCAGAAGCCTCCTGCTGCTGTTCAGCCCCAGAGCCCAGCAGTGGGATGAGCACAGGAGAGATGCTCATGGCCTGGAGCTTGTGGAGAGATTCTAAATAACAGGGGCTGTGATTTTTGTTATATATATATGTATTTTATTTTTTTGTGGTTCCTCTTTCTTGCCTTTAAGACAGAAATGTTTTATCCTTGAAGTGCAACAGCAAAGCCTTTAGAAACTTTCTACAGCTCTGTGTTTCACGGGGGGGTGGGTGCTGGTTGTCTGATGAGGTCTGGGTGTTGGGGTGCAGCTCCCCCCCTGGGATGCTGGTGGGGCCAGAGGAAAAGGCCAGCACTGCCCTGCCCCAGACTTCACTTAAACAACTCCAGTCTGTGAAATTCCAGAGGTGAGACTGGCTGCATTTGCAGGAAAACCCAACAAAGCTTGGAAGTGTTTGCTGGCCAACTAACAGAGACTGCACCAGGAGCTTCTCCAAGGCTCTCTGAAGCATCAGAAAGCTGTGGGGTGTCAGGTAAGGGGGAGCAGGTGGGTCAGCTTGACCTTAAACTCTGGACTATTGACTAATTCAGGTGTCCATGCCAACTGATCCCAGGTATTTCTCTGTTTGAGAGATTAGGAATAACAGGGTCAGCTCCTCACTTCTTTCAATGTTCCATGCAGCTCCAGCCAGGACAAAAATTTCTTTTTTACTGACACGATTACTGCCACCTGGATGACTACAAAGATCCAGCATTATCAACCAATTGTCCCTACATCTGAGCTGCTTTTCCCAGCAGTGATTTATGGGTCTGTGACAAGGAGACCCTTCTCTAATAAAAGGTGGTTTGTTTTTTTTTTCCAAATGGATTTGTACCAGTTTCCTGGGTCATAGTCCTTATTTCACTTCTTTTGTCTGCCAGTTGCTCTGGCTGTTAAACAGCTTTAAAATGAAAGTGTGATTATTCAGAAATCACTTCATAAAACATTATATGCCATTTGCCACCAGTTCTGCCTTTATGTCCTGCACTAGGCAAGAGAAACTGCTGAGTTTGAACTAGGGATGGAAAGTTCATTATGGCTAATTGTTGATTAGATAGGAAAGTGAATGATAGACAAGCAATCAGAAAACATCTAATTGTCTTCACCATGGACATGAGGCTTCACAGATGGAGGGAGCAGGCAGCACCAGTGGTGGCACCAGGATTGCTCATAGATCTCTTGTTAATGCAGGCTGACAAATATGGGGCAAACGTAGAATATTTCACTGCTGTCACCCTTGTTCACCTTCTGGAAGGTGAATAAATTACTGGTAAATTGTATTTTTCAAGGAAAAAAAGTACTGGTGACAATGGAGGGGTTGGGTGCTTTGCTGAGGAGGAAGATGGGGTTTTGACAACAAACAGTTTTAAAGCATTTATCTGATATTTCCTTCTTCAGGTTGATCTCTTGATGCTGTTGATCTGATCTATATCCCAGGTATAGGACAGGCAGTTTCCAGAGCACACCTGGGGCTAGGTTGTGGGGAAATGCTTTTGTGGACCAGGGGATCCTCCCCAAGGAGAGAGAGAACAAAAGGAAATTGCAGTTGCCAGTGTCTCTTTCTTCTAGAATAATGAAATGCTAAAAATGATATCAAGAGCCTCAGATGTGAGTAGGATCAGGATTTGCCTTGGTCTGAGCAGAACTATTTGTGTGTGAGATGGTATTGCACCACCTGGGGGAACTGCAAGTAGGAACCTGGGATAGGATTTTACTTATTTAGAGTAGGGTGGTAACTGATGGAGGGAAAGCAGAAGGAATTAAAGCCAAAACATTTAGTTATGGGACAAAGAAAATAAATTTACTTTCTGTATTTTTATGTAACTGGGCTAAGAATGAACTATGCAACAAGTAATGACTAGGGATATTGTGATGTGGAAAAGAGTCCACGTCCTTCTCCCATAACCAGTGTGTGAAAACGAAGAAAGAAAAAGGCCAACCAGCAAGAGAGTGAAAAGAGCAAGAAAATAAAGATCTGTTTTAAAGAATGGGGCCTTTAGAGTTAACCTAAAAGGCAGAATGTTCTCTGAAGCTAGTGTGCAAGGTTAAACTTGTACATATTTCTCTCCACCCAAAGTCTGCTTTTTCCAAGCCTCATTAACCATTTTGTTGAACATTACAACCATTACTCTTCTGCCAGGTTATATCACATTTTTCAGCCTTTTAGGTACAGACCTTAGAATTATTGATCCAATGAATCATACTGACTTAGGTGCTGGCTGCTGCTGAAACACTGCTGCAGAAACCAGGACGTTGCCTAAATATTGCACTTTTTTCTTCCTTTTCCCACATGAGATCTGAGCACCAAACAGGCATCCAGCCCTCAGCACCTCAGGTTAGTGACACTATTTTGCCATTTTGCTTGCTAACTGGGTTTATTTGGCACGCAGGAGGAGGAGCACGAGCAGGTCTGACCGTTCTCCTGGTGCTGTAACCCCCAGCCAAAGAGGCTCTGTCAGAATCCCCCACTTGCACCTCGGATGTCTGGAATATTCACAGATGTGACAGGAGCAGACAGGCAGTGCTCACCCACTTTCTTCTTGTGTTTTGGGAATGCCAAAACATTGCCAAACAGCAAGCTCTTTGTGTGAGCAGTGGGGTGAGGCTGAGCCCCAGCTGCCAGAGGCCACGTGTGGGCATTGCTTTAGGAGCTGGGGGATTTTTTTGTCTTGTAATCAGGATTAGGGCTCTTCAAGAATGGGCCTGGAGTTTATCCACCACACCAATGATCAGTAAAAGCTGAAGTCTAGAAGAAGGAGGCAGCCAGCTGTGGTTCTGTCTCAGACTCTCTTGGTGGTTATTGGCCATTAAAAAAAATAAAAAAGAAATATCAGGTCTTTGGGAGGAGATGCAGTGAAATCACTGCTGAAACCAGTGGTAGTTGGAGGTGTGAGAAGTTGTCCTCTGCCGGATGTATGTACCCTAATTAGAGCTGTTAATAAACTTTGATCAGTGGCTGTAAGAGACAGGATAAGACAATAACAATAAACTGATTGCAGTTGAGATATTAAAGACTCCCAAGCATCTGACAAGACTGAGATAAAACAAGAACAAATAATTTAATCCTGAAAAACTCGGCGCTGGTGCACGCATCTCAGATTGGATCCAGATGTCTTTAGGAAAAAAAAAAAAGCATCGATTTATCCAGGGGGAAGCCTGAAAATAGACTGCAGGCAGGGTGTACAGAGAAGAGATGAAGAGTTGTGTCTGCAGAGCAAAGTATTATTTCTTTTTTCCTTTTTTTCATTGTTTCAGTGCCTGCAGTAGGACAGGAGCAGCCAGTTTGGAAGAGCCTGTGACAGAGGGAAGGCAGGGGAAGCACAGATGCTCTCTGCCTTGCTCATCTCTCAAGTTGCTCCAGGGAATTTGTAGTGGAGTTAGGAACAAGATGTTCTGAGTCTTGGAGCAGTATTTGAACATCAGGTTCCCTTTGTCTTCTCTCTCAAGTATTTCACATCTGGGTTTCTGGTGTGCTCGGGCTTCTTAAAGCTGCCAGAGAAATCCTGAACCTTCCTCCAGTGCTACAGGGCACTGGCTCTAGACAGGAGTACAAGAGTTTCTTGTGAATAATATAAATAAGAGACAATCTCTCTGATTAGTAGATAAATTATGATGATCTTTAAACATACCAAACAAGGCTAACTATACTGTAAGAACTTCTGTCTTCTTCATTTGGAGACTGAAATGCATCACTCACAAGCTTAACAACTCCCAGGGATTACAGAACTGCACCTGGATATCCACTTGACTGCAAAACATACCCTGGCAACGAGTTAAACCAACATGTTCTGTAGAGCTGAGTTGCCCTCTCTAAGTTCAAGAGAAATGAGCTGTAAGGTCTCGTTTGTAGAAAAACATTTTAATGGAGTATTCAAGAGAATCTTCCCAGTACATGTGTTGTTTTTAAGGATAAAGGGGTTGAAATAGTTAATAATTTTGAATGAAATTAAATTTTCTTCAGCAGAGCAAAGAACAAAAAGCTGTGGTAATTCTCTCGCAGCTTTCCAAAACAATTAGGTAGTAATGACTGCTGAAAAGACTTTCATGTTGTTTCAAACACTGGCTGGAACAATTGGAAACTACAAATTTTCCTCATTGTGACCTTATTATCTGAAAGGAAATGACTAATTTGGAGTTTGTTATTACTGTTTTATAGTCCATGAAATATAAGTAGATAAGTAAACATCTCCACGAATTTAAATATATAAGACACATAATGTGAAATAGTTAAAAATTAAATAGTTCTTTAGCTGAGGCTGAGCCGGGCTAAACTCTAACCAGGGCTGGAGTGAGGCAACTACTGTGGGGGTGTTATTTTTTTTTTTTTTTTTAAGAACAGAAATGCTCTCTCTCAGCAGGCTTATTTTTCATAGCCATTTGTGCTCTAAATATCCTGCAAGCACAGGCAGCAGGGTCAGCACCACATCCCTGCCTCCTCTGGTCAGAAGATGTCCATGGAGCCAACGTCTGCTCCAGGCAGAGGGGTGAGGACCACCAAGTGCTGGAGGAAGACAGGATGCTGGTGGGTACTGGTGGGTACTGGTGGGTACTGGTGGGAGCTGGTGGGTGGGAGAGGGGAGGGTTGGCCCCAGATAACACAGACTGTGCTACTTTACACCAACAGCCACATCCCCTCCAGCAGGTATGGACTTATAGTTCATTTAAAGGATGACCTGTCCTAACCTGAGGAGACCTCAGAATTATTGCCTGTTGTCTTTCAGTGGGACTACTTGTCCTGAAACTCCTCATTTTTCACCTCAACTTGAGTATACGAGTAAGCAGTGACATGTGAATAACATCTGAAAGGATGGGTTCCTCAGCTTTAAAAAGTTGTTGATGGAAGTATTTCCAGTAACAGAGCAGCAACAAGAAGCAGTGTTTCTGGTGTGGAATCTCTAGGATATCATGAGGTCTGGATTTCTCTTCCCAGAAATGCCAATATTAATCTTGCTCCTTGGCATGTCAGGCCAGGGCCTGTCTGTCTCCAGGCTGCTGGTTCCTCAGGAGCTCTGAGCTGCTGACTCTCACCCAGTTGTCCTGCCCTGGGAACTCCCTCCAGCTCCACACCAGATGCTGCTCCTGGCATTTCACCTCACCCCTCACCTCCTCTGTGTGGATTAACTGTCCCTGAGCTCTACCCAAGAGGAATTTTTCCAGGATATTTTGATCCTCATCCAGACCATGTGCATTTCCTTCCCTTTCTAGCACAGTAAATGTGTTGTTGGAAGTGGATCTCCCTCTGGATCTCCTCCTGCCCCTTTCTCCCCCTCTCCCCCCTCCCACCACCACCCCTTGTCCTGCCAGCGCTTCCCAACACCTCCCCAACCCCCTCCCTCAACTCCCTTTGTGTTACACCACCCCGGAGAGCAGGGAAAAAAAGTCCCAATCATTTTTGTAAGCTATTCCATTAACTTTTCAATCCCTTTTGACACCTCGCTGTGCTCTGCTGGCTGTAGCTCTGCCCCCTGGCACCACTCAGGTCAGTGACAAGCTGGAACTTCTGCTCCCTGCTCTTTGGCTGTCCCACTCTCCAGACCTCAGCCCCGCTCTGTTTTCCCTCCTCTAGCATCCCCTCCATCCCATCACACAGGTTTTCAGCTCCCCAGCTGCCTCCTCTGCTCTGTTTCCTACAAGGAAAGAAGAAAAGTGGGATCCCAAGTCCTGATTTCTGGGCTGTGCCATAAAGAATAAGGATTATGATCATTGGTGCCACTCTGATTCATTCCATCACAGTATCTCTTCAGGGCACAGGAGTGTCGTTTTACGGTAACAACAGAGATAAATTCTGCCCCCTTATTTTTCATGACCACTTGCTGGGTGTATATCAGTTGTCCCCTCATCCAGGTACCTGGTTCTGCTTTGGGGATAATAAAAATATCCCAGTTGTCTAGGTAATGAAGCTGCTGAAACAAACCCTGAAGTGCGTTTTACAACAGAATGTGATTGTGATAATTTTTCACGTGTTAGAAAAGGAGGATGCTGGCTTTCTCTGGGTGATGTTTGGGTTTATGTTTTGTTGGGATTATTTCTTTATTTTTTTTTACATCCCCAACTTGTAGGCATGTGGTAGATCCCCTTTTTTCATGGGGACACAGAAACAGCTCAGCATTTGCCAGCTGAGTGCACTGAAAAAACCCCTGTCCTTGGGAGGCTGCAGCAATTGTTCTTGTTGAAACAAAAGGAGTCTGATGAAAGAGTTTTCATCTGCCCCTCGGGTATTCAGAGGGAAAGGAAAGGCGTGTGAAGTGTCTCTGGAGACTGGGAATGAGTGTGGCAACTGTAATCACAATATTCATATTTATTTACACTTCTTGGCAAGCTGCTGTCTGCATAATGCTGTTAGAAGTTGGTTTAGCTTCAGGTTTCCCTCCCTGCACCTTGGGCAGTTTCAAGGTCTGGTTACACTGTCATGGATCAAAACCAGGAGCCCCCACTCCTTAAGTTCTCTGTGGAGTTCCCAGTGGGAAGATCTACTGGGGTGATTCAAATAAACTGATGCAGATCCCAGTTCTGCTCTTCTGAAACTTCCTGGTAGTGTCAGCTTCTGGTTTGTGTGGTTAAAGAAAGGGTTTCCAGGTGGGCATCTGGCTCTTACAGCTTTTGGGTTGTGGAAGATGTGTTTTGGTAAGGTCTGTAACTGCACAGCCCCAGCAGTGCCCTGTCAGGGCAGACACCAAGAAGGATGAAGCTTCCTTTAGGAACAGTGACATTGATGGGAAGTCCTCTTCATTCAGGCTGTGAATATCGTGATCATCTGACAAACCTCTTGGTGCAGGGGGAGTGACAGCAGAAAGGCTGTTGACAGTACAAACATTTTTCTTCAGAGCTTGACAGGCTGAAGGAGACTTGTCTCAGGTCTCACCGGTAATAAGACCTTGCCAACATCCCGTCATGTCCTGTCACTCCTCGTTTCACATACAATCATTTCACAAGGGGCACTGCAACCCTGCCTGCTGCAGGAAGGCGCTGCAGGACGCTTGTCTGGAGGCAGAGGGACAGGGGAGCTGTGTCTGCTGCTGAGCAGCACGGGCAGGGCAGAGGGGAGCAGCAGGGCTCTGCTTACAGCCTGCTGCTGACACACAAGCTCTGCAGGGGGGAGATCCACAGGAGAAAGACATGAAACAGTTATTCCGAAAAGTGTATCCTTCTCTGTGGGAAATAACCTCGCCTCTCGTTTGCAGTAACCACAAGAAGGAAGGTGAGAAGTGGATGTGGTTACCTAAGATCTTCAGAGAGAGGGTGAGATCCAGCCTGGAGCAGTTTTCAGCTGGAAAGGACCAGCAGTGAGCACAGAGCTGGGTTAGGTAAGAGAAGTTCGGTTCAGCCGTGTGCTCCTAACAGAACAGGGTGTAGGGAATGAGACAAAGCTTGTTTCATTATCTGCATTTTGGTTCCACATCATGTTTAGAAATATGAAATATTCCACTGCATTCAATTTCCTGCCAGAAGGATATAGGTATTTTTTCAATTATTCCTATTATTATTGTTTTATTTTACCAAAACCAAGATGCAAACTCTCCCACATCCCCACGTGGCTGTGAGTAACTGTGAGTTTCTTGCTAAGCCTGTGGCTCAGCCCAGCACAGGTGAAGGGTCAGAACTGGCTGAGATGGTTAAAAACTCCAGTTCCTCCAAAAAGAACAGCTCAGCCAGCAGTCCTGTCCCTGGCACCCCAGAGCTCTGAAACGTGAATTTCAAGTAATCCACATAACTGTATGTCAGACCTTATAAAGAACCAAAAATAGTCTTTTGCTGCCATGACTTCCTGTGCATGTTAAAAGTACAGCACACTGTATAGAACTTTTAATTAAGACCAGGTAAGTTCTGCTGCTTCTGTCTCATTTCTCTGTCATGTTATGCCTCTTGCATTGCCAGCAACTGCTGAACCAGGCAGACAATATCACTTTACCCAGAGGAACATGCTGTACTCACATAAAGGTAGGTATTTTTCTTTTACTGAAATGGATTCTTGAAAAATATATTCAGAAGTAAGTGAAAAGAAAGGATACAAACTGCCAGAAAATGCCCATATTGAGAATGTAGATTTCTGTTCCTTCTTTGTCTATGTAATACCTGGAGTCCTTGTGCTGCTGTTTGTAGTAAATTATGTATCACCTCTTCCTGACTTCCTGCTATTATGTTCTCTGTTACCTATTTTTCATTCCCCTACTCATAATACTCCTTCCTCTTCACAACATGTCATAAAATAGAAAATGACTAAGTTTGAGGATCAGATTAGAAGAAAATGATGTTCTTCCTTGTCCGTATGATCAGGCAGTGGGTGAGGCAAATAACTGTGGGGCCCGTGTAACAGCTCCAGCTGCATGCACTTTTTCTGGTTAATGGTAAATACTTTGCCAGTCACTCTGACATTATTTTCACATTTTGCGTCAATGATTTTTTGTTATTCTGGTCATGAGAGGAAGAAGTGAAGGAAGAGCTCCCACAAAACCACAGAGAGCTGCTTGGTTGGTGGATGTGCGTGTGTATATATAAATATATATACAGTGGGATCCGGAGAGATGGGTTTTGTTCATTTCCTTGAAAAAGAAAATGGAATTTTTTCTGTTTCTCCAGTCAGGCAATGTCTAAAATTGTTGGTTATCCTGCCAGGGCCTGGCCAGGGTCTCTCCTGGTGATCTTACCCATAAGAATTCCACTGGGGCACCAACTGCTGTCCTCCCAAACATGTTGGCCACCTGTATTTTATGACTAAAATATGAACAGCAGTGGGGTTTGTTTTGATTATTTGGGTTGTTTCTGTTTTGATTATTTGGGTTGTTTCTGTTTTGTTTCGGGTTTTTAAAGAGAGAGTTAATAAATGCTGCACAAGAGTTTCAGCCTAAATCAAGAGATTTGTGAAGTAATTAAGGAGGCAGAGTCCTGTAGTCAGAGAACTCATATTTGGAGGCTGGTGCCTGTGGTGAGATGCTGCAGAGCCATCAGTAAGACTGTCATGCTGCTCCCTGAGATAAAGAACTCACATAGTATTGCAAATACATTTGCTAAAAATGCATATGATGATGATAGAGCTCGGGTGAGTTTCAGTCTGTGGCTTTTTCCCCCCGGTAAAATAAATGAGGGTTATTTTTTTTCTGACCCTGCTGTGTACTAGTGTAGCATGAAAATCCTATTTATTGAAAAATAGGTTGCAGAGTGAGTTCTAGGGCTTGAATTTATTCTCAGATAGCAAGGAGTACACTGTGGCTTTCCCATATATTTAAGATTGTAGGGTTAAGGGTGAATTATGTGCTTTTAATGGGATGTTAACTTCTGAAAATGTAACTTCATTGATAAGCCTTAGAATATGCTTTAGATGGATTTTGTACTTGGCAGCAGTCTCAACTCCCTCTCGTTTCACACAGAACTGAAAGAAAAACTCCTTATATCCCCCGTGGAAATCCCCACCACAGCGTGGCACAGTGACATTGCTGGTTATCCTGCCGTGTGCTGCCTGTACCCAAGGGAAGGGAGGCAGTGACCTTGGGGTGTCACCCAGAAATCCCACTGCTCCCACCTGGCACAGACCCCAAAGCCACCGCTTTCCTTCCAGTGGCTAACAGATAAAAACTCCTCATGTCTGAGGAAAAGTGTTGATGCTGCTGCACATTCACCGCGGGTACTTTTCCTGTTTAACAGAATATTTAAGGAAAAGTCACCCAGCAATGTCTCGAAGTGAATTTCGGTTGCTAAAGCTCCTTCACTTTGACCAATGTTTCTGTGCTTGGACCCAGAGACCATTGGTACCCCTGAACGCCGGGCTAGGAGGGGAGCAGCAACACTGAGAGGTGTTAGGCAGGAATCCTCCTCTTCAGGTGGGGAATTCTGTTTCCACCAGCTTGTTGAAAGGAGAGGAGAATTTCAGAAAGGAGCATTTTGGAAAGGAGCATTTCAGGAAGGAGAGAAGTGAGAAAAGAGGAGTGTTTGAGGAAAGAGGAGTGTTTGAGGAAGGAGGAGTGTTTGAGAAAGGAGGAGAGGAGCATTTTAGAAAGGAATATAGGAGGAAAGGAGTGTTTTAGAAAGGAGGAGTGTTTTAGAAAAGAGGAGAGGAGTGTTTCAGTGAAGAGAAGACCCTTTTTCAGAGAGGAGCCAGGAAGCGGCGGGTGTTCAGTCAGCCCCGCACAGCCCCCTCAGCCACTGGGCCAAGCGATCCACAGCCGCCCACCAGAACCAGTGCCTTCCAGACACCCAGAAACCGCTGCCGCGGGCCAGGCCGAGGGGGAAGAACCTTGAAGGAAGCCCCGTCCATATCCCCAGCCGGTGGGGTTGGCTCAGGGGTCTCCATCCCGGCTGCGGACCCCGCGTCCCAAGGCGCTCTCCCCGCCTGAGGTAACTCCCGCGCTCTCTCCCCCTTCCCGCCCCTTCCCGCCTCCCACGTGCTCCGCCCAACAGCGCCACCTGGCGGCGCAGGGCGGCAGCGCTGGGGGTGGGAGGGGGCGGTCCCGGGACCCCGCGCTGCGGCGCTGCCGGTAATTGGGGGCGTTAATTAGGGGCGTTAATTGGGGGCGTTAATTGGGGCTTGGATTCCGCACCCAGGAGCCCAGCTTCCGCCCTGAGGTTGAGTCTGCTCCTTCTGGGCTGCACGGTGCCTCCGCGCATCGCTTAGGTCTGGGTCTGCAGCCGCTTAATTTATCTGGGGAGCTGCAGGCTGGGGTTGGCTCCTCCTTGGGAGTGTTCAGAGAGGGAAGCACAAGGGAACCCCAGCACCCGAAAGAGAGACCAGGAAGAAGAAAAGTGTAAAAAAAACAACCAACCAACCAACCAAACAAACAAAAAAAACCCCCAAAAACCCAACCCCCCCCAAAAAAACCCCCAACCCAACCAACCAACAAAAAAGCAAAAAACCCCAAAAACCAAACCAAACCAATCAAACCAAGCAAGAAAAAAAACCACCAAAAAATACCCAAAACAAAACCCGAAAATCCATTTTTTTTGTTTGCATGGTTTGGTTTTACTGTTTTGTGTTGGTTTTGGTTTTTTTGTTTTTTTTTTTTGTTTTCCTGTTTTAGCAGAGGTGTGATGCTTCCTGAACCCCTGGGGTGTTCACCAGCAGCACTCAGGATTCCCATGCAACAGGCACCAGGGGTTGTTCCCACTGCTCCTGGAACACCTGAGCATCCTTGTTCTCACTTCCTCTGGAACACCCGAGCATCCTTGTTCCCACTGCTCCTGGAACACCCGAGCATCCTTGTTCCCACTTCCTCTGGAGCACCTGAGCATCCTTGTTCCCACTGCTCCTGGGGCACTGGAGCATCCTTGTTCCCACAGCTCCTGGAACACCCGAGCATCCTTGTTCCCACTGCCCCTGGAGCACCTGAGCATCCTTCCCGGGTCAGAGGTGTGGGTGAGGTGTGCTCCATGGCAGGGCCATCCCTTGCTGGGAGCAGGGAGAGGAGTGTGTCCCCATGCAAAGAGGAGTCATTTAGCTCCTGCTGCTGTTAGCCACAGCACTGTTAAATTATGCATGGCTCCTGGTGGATCAAAGCTGCTGCAAAAGGCAGCTCCTCTCTCTTGTTAGGGATTAGTTTTTTTTTTTTGTTGGAGAAGTGGCCCCTGATAACCTCTGCTTTCCTCAGAAAACTGTTGCTCTTCCAGCCCTTCCCTAGGAACGTCTCACAGTGGCATTCCTGTTATAAGCATCCAGAGGGACAGGGGGCTGGTTCCTGTGCTGTGGGATAGGGAGGCTCAAGCACCCCTGGGATTTGGGCATCCCCTCTCCTTGGGGTGTGCTGGGCTTTCCTGGGGTGTCATTGCCACACCACGGCTGGAACTGCTGGGAAAAACTCCCTAATTAGCCCTGGAACATCAACCCATGATGCTGCAAGGATCCTGTATCATTAGTTTGTAGGGCATGCTCATCTTTCCCTGGATATCCTGTTCCCAGCCCCAGAGAAGCTGCCTCTGATTTCTCTGCCTTGGTTTGGGATTTCTTTAATGTTCCCACTCCTTAACTTTCCTTGTGTGTTTGAAAAATAATTTGGTCTTTTACATAAAATGAAATGCTTCAGATTTGTAAAAGCCCAATTAATGAGTGACATAGAATACATCGTTTCAAATAAGTTTAATTTCAGAGCCAACTATTTTTGCTGTTTTTGTTTGTTTGGTACAAGCCCGGTTTGAGCTCAGAGGCCAAGAGAGGAGAAGATGCACCATAGGATAATTGTTAAGCTTCTGCTCTATTCTGATGGGATTTTAAACAATGACTCAAGCCATGCACACAGCTCGCTGTGATTTTACATATTTTCAGGCTCCAGTTCACCACTAGTCAGGTTGAATGCCAAAAAAAAAAAAAAAAAAGAAAAAGGAAAAAAAAAGAGACTTCATTTCTTGCACTCTGACAGACACTGGACAGGCACTTAGGAGAACACTTAACCCTCACCAATTTCCCTGGTGCCCCCTGGCAGCAGGCTGAGAAGAGATGTGCTCAGCTCACCTCCTCCTGCCTGCTGCTGGGAGGTGCCTGGGGGGCAGCAGGGATGCCCAGGAGCTTTGGTCCATGGATCAATAATTCCAAGGCTCTGTCTATAAGGCTGGGAAATGGGAAGTGGCCTGGGAGATGAGTAATGATCTGCATGGGAGGCTTAACAACTGGGCTGCCATTTCTGTCACCAGGAAAAGCCCCCTGAGTGCAGCCAAACGAGGACAGTATTTTTATTTTGCATTTCTTGAGTATTTGGTTCAAAGCTGACCTTATTCCCAGTGGTGAGGATGGTCTGGCAATACATGATCAAAACATGGGAGTGTGTACGAGCTAGGATTTATTTAGCTCTTATTTCCTCCTCCAGGCAAGGGTTTCTATTAATTGGTTCATTATTTTAGCCTAGATCTTCCATTGTCTGCATTTTGGCTCGTGTTCCATGAAACAGCAGCTGACTGGGTACATTTGTGGTTGTTGTAGGGGTAAAATGGTTGGTTTGGGGGAGGCTCTTGGTTGTCTTTCACGGCCCTGGGTTTTTTTAAACAGATTTTGACCCTGACCCTGCTCTTCATGTCCCTGCAGGACAGACCAGATCATCTCTTGATATCAAGGAAAATGTAATGATTATCGTACTACAATTTATTATCCATTAGGAAAGAACAAATATTGCCTTTTACTGTGGCAGATTTTTGGTTCATCCACCCAATTCATTGCTGGATGAAGCTGGTGCTTGCTCCTCCTGAGTCACAGGGAGGGGGTTTTGGCACCTAATACATCACCATGTGTGTATTCTGTGTGGCTACAATTTGAACAAATGTTTTGAAATTATGACAGAGAAAATGACTTTTCTTGCCTACATTAGCAAGTAGGTGTCATGTATTTTAATTACTGTGACCAAGCTGCAATGACAGCTGATAAACATATGGAGACTAAGCTGCAAAGAAAGGAAGGGACACTGATGTTTTCTTAAGGAATAGCCACAAAGATTAATAGAAAAGGGGGAAAGGGTGGAGAAAGTGATGCTATCCTTACTTATTATTAATTACTGCAGTGCTGTAGGTAGCCCACACCATGACCTCAAAGAACTGAAAGCTCCAGTACAGGACTGAGTTGTGTCTTTGTGATAAACACTTGTGTCCTTACTGCATAAAGGTGTAATTGAGAGAACCTGCTTTAGAAAAGTCTCCATTTCCCCCTTTTTTAAAAGTTGAGCTCTCTGGGAATTCCCAGAAGACCTTGGGAAGTTCCTCTGGGCTGACAGAGGCTGTTTCTCTCCAGATTCAGGATTTGCTGGCTCATTCAGAAAGGTTTTCCTGTCTTGCACAAGCCTTGGTGGAATGCCATGGCTGGAGGATGGATCAGCTGTGGTACCTCCCCATCCTCCTGAGACCTGGTGCTCTCCTGCCTCACTCTGCCATTCCCAGAAACATCAGTTCCCATCAAGACGTTTCTAAACAGTGGATTATTCAGTAGAGTAGACTGACCAAGGGGAAGTGTGCTGCAGTCAGATATTAAGCTGTTTTCTAGTGGCTTTTGAAATATTCATGTGCCCATGAATTCACAGGAGCCTTTGCAGTCTGGCAGGAGCTGTGGTTCTGCTGCACTGCTGCAGGGTTTGGTGTAGCAGGGAATGTGGCTGGGAGATATGGATGGGTTGTGGATGGGGAATGTGGATGGGATGTGGATGGGGAATGTGGATGGGGGATGTAGATGGGATGTGGATGGGGGATGTGGATGGGAGATGTGGATGGGTTGTGGATGGGGGATGTGGATGCGAGATGTGGATGGGTTGTGGATGGGGGATGTGAATGGGAGGTGTGGATGGGGGATGTTGGTGGGGGATGTGGAATGTGGGTGGGGGATGTGGATGGGTTGTGGCTGGGAGATGTGGATGGGGGATGTGGCTGGGGGATGTGGCTGGGGGATGTGGATGGGAGATGTGGATGGGGGGTGTGGATGGGAGGTGTGGATGGGAGGTGTGCTGCCACTGAGAGAAGTCCTGTGGCCAGCTGAGGAGACCAGTTGGACACATTTCATTCCCATAAATGAAAAAATAACATATTGATCCAGAGGGAGACAGCGTTTGCCATATGCTTGATGCTAAAGTGTTTTTTGGTTGTTTTTGCCTGAAAGAACAAGAGTTGGCCCCAGACCAAGGTGCTGTGGTTGAACTTGCCTTGATCTTGGAGGAAATTCTGGGCTTCCTGCAGCAGCTCCTCTTGGGCTTGAGCCTGGGCATCTCCAGGGGTCCCTGGGGCTTTGGGTCCAGTTATAACTCCTTAGGACTACCTGAAAAAACCCTGGGATCCCTCAGAGGTGTTGCTGGTGAGTAACTTGTGGTGTAGGCACATTGTAACTGCTGGGAGCTGCTCTTTAGTTCATCTGCTATTGAGCTGGGTGTCTTTTGTGCTGGCACACCCCCTTTTACAGGTCTCACATAAAGCCAGCAGCACCATTTGCACTGTGAGAAGGAGTTCTGCTAACACTAAAGACCTTTGCAGCTATGTGTTCTCTAGAAAAAAAAAAAAAAAAAGAGATTTTTACTACTTGATGCACTTTATGTATGTGAACACAGCCTTTGGACTGCCTTCAGATCATTGTCTAGTGCTTCTCCACAGAGTGGATTTAGTGACTTTTGACAGCTGGATGCCCAGGGCTGCTGTCCCCTGTGAGCCTTCCTTCAGCCAGTCCTCTTCAATGATTTGAAATAAATATTGACAGTTTAATTTCTTCCTGGAAGCTGGCTTCCTTGGAACAGCCTCACAAACAGTGCCTGGATGTGTTGGAGGTCCCTCATGTTTTTATTTACAGCTCAGATCCTAGCACTGTAATAACTTCTGGCTGCTGGCATTCCCAGCTGTGAGGGATGTCTGCAGCTGGAGCTCCATGGGCAGAGACACAACCCCACACACCTCATCCCACTGGAGAAACAGGTGAGCCACAAACCCAGAACCTCCCAGAGGAGCTTCAGCTGGTCCTTTAGAGCCATCCTGCCTGGGTTCTGCCTCCACCAAAATGGGGAAAAAGCCAATTTCCTCTGGGGGGCACCTAAATAAATCTCTGCATGCCAAACTCTGACTCCCATCAGACTCTTTGCTGTGAACCTTGGAGTCTGGCTGGTTCTTGGCTTCCAGGTGTGTCCCTTGGATCCCACCACTCCCAGGCAGAGTCAGAATCCTGCGGGCAGGAGCTGGGCTGGAGCTCAGTCTCCTCTGTGGTCTCTGCCTGCCAACAGGTATTAAATATTATTATAGAAGCTATAATATGCCTTAATAAAAATTGTGGGATTATTTAGGTGGTAAAAGTTGGAATTTCTCCATATCCTCTGACTGGCTGGTTTTGTGAATGGCATTTGATCTGGCAGAAAACTCAGCTGCAGAGCAATCCCCTTCTTAGGCAGAGTCAGCATCAAGGGACAAGCTCACTGCAGATACCAAAGATTTTCTTTCTCAGTAATAAATACAGGAGCCTCCAGCCATCCCTCTTTGCTCTTAGCATGAATAAAGGTTAATTGCCACATTTTTGTGTTTTGCTTGGCAATTAAGAGTTGAGCCTTCAGTTCTTTTCCCTGCAGTTACTGATGACTGGAGTTAATCTCCTAAATCATTGCAGGAAAAGGCAGGAGCTGCAGAACAGATCCCACTCAAGAAGCACTGGCTCTCTGCATCTGGGAGCTCATCTGCATCTTGGAAAAGCTGGGATAGAGCACTGCAGAATATATATATATATTTATTTTGGGAGTAGCAGGGTGAGTTTTGGTGTGGCTGTGTTTGACTGGAAGGTGTGGAAGCAGCAGGCAATGGGCAGGCTGGAGCTGCAGGGGGATGAGCAGTGATTAATGTTGCAGGCTGCATAGAACTTGTCTTGCCAGAGACTTTGTTATTAAACCCCATTCTGTTTCTGGCTGTTTCACATTTCTGTTCTGCTAAGAATTTTTCCTATTGTAATTTTTTTTTTCCCTCCTTCATGCAACAAAAACTCAATCAGGGCTCCATCACTGAAGGAAATTGGGTTTGTTTTGGTTTTTTTTTTTCCAGGTAGTCACTGCTGCAGGGGAGGGTGGCAGTGGTGTAGGGGAAAACAATGCTAATTCTGTCAGTGAGAAGCTCTGGTGGGGCAAAGTGCAGGGGGCATTGTGCCTCTCGGCAGCTTTTGTACCTCGGGGACAGCTGAACAAATCTGTGGCACCCCAGAGCTCAGGTCTAATGCACTTGTTGCTTGTGGTTGCCGTCCTGAGAAGATGTTTTGTTGGGCTCATAAATAACTGTAATGCTTAAGAAATTAATTCACATGGAAAGGACTTATTGAAGTATACAATTATAGGAAGAAAAATGAAAAATTTGGCCCTTTGACAGGTTTGAAAGAGTTTCTATCTTGTCTGGTTAGGAGGAAAGACTGCTTTGTCTCCTTAAATAATTTTTTCTGTATTTAAATAAATCTTCTGAAATGCTTGCATGCCTGCAAGGATTATAAAGGGCTGTTCAGACCTAAATCAAGTGTTCCAGTGTTGCTGCATGAATCTTCCAAGGCAATAAACTTTTGGTACCTTTGACAAGTTTTATGATACAAGATGGGTGCACTGTGCTATGTGCTGTATTTCAAGGTAAAGTGTCTGAATAATCACATCAATTTGGTATGCTAATAATTTGTTTTGGTGTTTTAATACCAGGGGCTATAATTCAGATCCATTATGTTTGCTAGACTGCAGATAATTTGAATATCATTTAAAGAAGAATCACTTTAGGGATACCTCCAGTACTGCCCTTCTCCTTTGCACGAAGAAAGGAAGAATTAACAAGTCTAGAAATAGTGATACACAAAAATTAAAATGGATTGAGGCTCCTCAGCTTTAGCTCTGTTTTGCTCCCATTGATGGTTCGTTTCTCTTTGCCACACACGTTTTCAGTTTGCTGAGTGTTTGGGCTCTTCTCCATTTTCTGCAGCAAACTCTTGGGCTGACAGATCCATCTTGCTATTCTCACCTTCTTTTTTTGCCTGGAAGTATAATCCAAATATTTCCTTAAATTTATCTCAGACTCACGCTGTATTATGAAGTTTTACCTATACTAATACATTCCATGATGTGTGAGCAGCCAAAATTCAGTTTTGCTCTTGCAAACTGGGAAATGCTGGCAGTGGGAGGAGCAGTGTGGGGATGGTGGGGATGCTGTGGCAGGACAGGAGACTTGTAAAGCCAGCTGTGAATTGTTTTGAGGGCTGCAGGGGTTTCTAAGTGCTTTGTGTAAAAGAAAATCAAGCAACAACAAAGTTTAAAAAAAAATAAAAAAAGAGAGAGAAGATAGGGAGAAACTGAAAATATCTAAACAGAGGGAAGATTAATGAGGTTAAAAGCCTGTTTGTATTGTTTCTTTGGTAAAAATACCTTCAGTGTCAAGATGGAAAATCCCATTGCATGGTCAGCTATTTATCAGCTGCCTCATCTTGAGTTCCTTTGAGACCCCAGCCCAACGTTTATACTCAACCAGGCAAGCTGAGGCTAATTTCCTCCTCCCCACCTCAGCTGCCCTCTATCCACAAGCACAAACCTATTTTTATTAGTGGTTATTTGTCCCTGTGTTTAATGGAAATAAATCTTGGTTGCACAGCTCTTTTGGCAGAAAGCTGCAGCTCAAGTCTGGAAGGAATGTTTGCCAGGATTTTTAAGGTCTGAACTCCTCTTTGCCTCATAGAAACAAAACTCTCTGGTGGCCATCAGCCTGCTGGCTGGTTTTTCAGGAGTCAGATTTTAAATGATGGCTTCACCATCACCTCCGTTCTACCTGCACTATCTTGTCATTTTCCATGGAGTCTGCACCTTTAACGAACCCATTTAAAAAAAAAACAAGAAAACCAAACACCATCAAAACAGAAGAAGGCCTGACTTCTGCACTGTCCCATCTTTCACGTGGATAACTTGTTGGAGATGAGGTACCATGACTAGGATTTTTCTGGGATTGTGTGTTATATGTGGTTTTTTTTTGGTTGGGTGGGGTTTTTTGTGGGTTTTTTGTTGTTGTTGCTATCATTTTGTTGTTGTTGTTTGTTTGATTCTTTTTGCTTACATTTTTTATTAGGTTTTTTTGATTATTGGGTTTTGGTTTTGGCATGGACTCCCTGTCCCTCCTTGATACCCTCTCTCCATCTCCTTCCCCTTCCCTGTTGGAAATGCTCACCTTTGTGTTCCCAGGGAGCTTTTCCAAGCTGGAGACCACGTCTGCTCCCCACAGCCCAGGTCCTTTGCTCTGCCCCAGCCTTTTGTGGGGCTGTGACCCAGAGCTGGGAGCTTGGGCTGCGAAAGGAGGGAGATGGTGGGGTGATTCATCTGAGCATACCCCATCATCACTGCCTGCCCTTTGCAATGAGATATCCCTGGCTGTTTAAAGCACCAGCATCCCACCCACTGCTGCCCAGTGAGGCAGTGGGGACAGATGTCGTGTTACAGTGTGAGGCAGGACTGGAATAATGCAGCTGAGAGGGGAGCAGCAGCAGCTCCTGGGACTGTGTGTGGATTGTAACCAGAAAACTGGAAAATTACCTATTTCACACCTTCTGGGGACTAAAAAGGAGGCCTAAAGAGCAGCAATTGTATTAGGAATTAATCCACTCAGCCCCTGAGCATACTGAGTTGTCCTTTTTTTACACAAAAAAGGGAGATGCTGGAGCCTTTCCTAAGCCTGCCTGGGGAGGGGGCTGCAGGGGGTCTGCTCCCCCTCCTCCTCTGCTGGGTGGTTTCATGGAAGCTTCGTCCTGTTGTTATTTGTGATTTAGGGTGAGTGTTCCCACCCTGCACTTAAGGCAAGCCACGAAATACTATAGATTGAGTGTTATTGGGTTTTCTGTACCTCGATAATTGAAAGTAACAGAAGCAAATAGGTCCCACTGGCTGGGGGGATGACCTTGGGAGCAGGAGACCAGCGAGTCACGTCTTCCTCCAGGGAAGAAATTTAGAGGAATTACTGCCAAATAATACTAATAACAGCAGCAGAGCAGGCTGTAATTCCGAGCTCTCCTACGTCAGTGACACCTGCACGCCAGCGGGAAGAAAACAAATCATTTATCAAGTGTCACTTCTTGGAATCACTGGGGGTGTGAGCAGAGTGGGGCAGACAGGTCTCTCCCTGACCCCAGCCATTAAGGCAGAAGTGATGATTTTCCCATTTTGGCTTTTTGTGGCTGTTTAGGCCAAATCTGGCCGTGGACTCCTGTGACTTGGCTGGATGTCCCCGTTTCCTTCCTGAGGTGCCAGCTTTGCTGCACCCACCCACACTTCCTCAGGAGGGATCTCATCCCATCACTCCCTGATGTTCCTGAGGTCCCTCTGCCACCACAAATCACCCTCTCTCATTTCGACCTAGGATTTTTTTTTTCAGGAAAGTGAGGTTGATGTGATACCCACGGCCGTGCTGAGCCTCTCGTGTCTATTTCAGTCGCTGTGAAGTCAACTGCATTTCACACAATCAAGTAGGTTGTACAGTGGGAGAGAAACCTCAGAGATAATTAAATACTAAAACACTTACTAAAAGGAAGCTGGTTAAAGGAAAAGGCTGTTCTAAAGCAAAGCAGGCAGAGCTTGGGCATCAAAAACTGGCAGCAGCCTTTGGCTGGGGAGTCAACAGATGGAGGAATCTGGACATCAGGCAGCATCCTGTGGGCAGTGGGGTTTTGGTAATCATGGGGTTTGCTGAAAAACTTCCTGAGAAACTTGTTATTGACTCAGTTCCTTAGAAAGAGCAAATGATGGGGGAAGAGGAACAGACTAAAGAGTTGGGTAGAAATACCCCAGCACATGAAATAAAAAGTGAGTGAAAGGTGCTGCCTGATTTCTGGGTGATAGAGGTTCATATTGGGCTATTTTTGGTCAAAATAAGTAAACTTGGTGGCCTCTGTCCAAAAAAATAAGGGGACTAAGAGGTAAATTCCAGAAGGTTATACTGGTTTCTGTGGGGAAGAAAACAATGAGATATTGACCAAAGCTGCAGGAGGGGGGATGTGGGCACAATGATATAACCACAGGCATCACCAAACCCCATTTCACCCCTTTCTCTGTACCCCTTGCAGGCTGCATGCAGCAGGGCCAGTTCCCCCTCCTCTGCCTCACTGCCCTGGCCTGATTTATCCACAGCCCCTTCTGTGCAGAAAATGAGAGAATTTGGATGCCTTGCAGTACCTGAAAGGATCTTCTCAGCATCTGGGATGGTATGAGAAAAGGAGGGACTTCACGTGGTAAAAATATTAGTAGGTAAAGAATAAAATAAGGATGTAGAAGAATAAAATAAGGACAGAGAATTGTGAGGGAAAGGAGCCTGGCTCCTTGTTGTGAATTTACACACTGGAGAATATAAAGCAGCAAATGAAGATATTTTTGTGGATTTGGTCCTGATGCCAAGCGTGCACAAGATGGACTCTAGGGAGTTCCTCTTCATTAGGGGAAGGATTAATATAAAAGGCAGGAAAGTAAGGAAAAGCCCTGTGTGAACAAATGACTTGTGTGGCAGAGTAAGTAGGTAAGGCATTCACAGCTTATTTATTGCAGATATTTAGTTACTTAATTGCTCAGCAGATAATGTGTGTATGTATATATGTGCATGCAAGTTATGTATGTGTGTGTAATTACCTATGAATATGCTGTATATCACTAAAATGGCTGATAAAGGTCTGAGCTGTCTGTCAGGAGTTTAAAGTGCCTCTGAGCATAAGTATCTTTGCCATTTGACTCAACATTTCACTAACAAATGGAAGTTATTAAAAACCTTAGGGGGCAAACCAATTCAGCTTTGCAGAATCTGAAGACAGCTCAGGTGCTGGAGGGGAAAAGAGGACTGGGAAATGCTTTTTTTCTTTTTTTTTCCTCTTTAAATCTTTTTCTTACTAAGGCTTCTCCATCAGAGGAAGCTGTGGCCATGTGTCCCAAGGCCATGAAGTTGCTGAGGCTCTGTGGAAGTGTTTGCATCCCCCCCCACTGCAGCCCTGTATGCACAGCCTACTCCAGCTGGAGGTGATTTAGTTTCAATCATCCTCAGGACAAGGTTGGCTTTAAGTAAGTCATTTTATCTTGCTTTATAATGCTTTGAAAGAGGAATTTTTCCTTGCTATGTAGCTCTGGAGAGCTGTTATTTCCCCCAGCCCAGCCTGCAAGCTCAGTGCAGGAGATGGCTTCCAGGGTGTAGCTGTGGCAGAGCCATAAAGGTGATGGGTGTCTGTGTTGAGCAGAGCAGGGTTTCCAAAGGGAATGGGGAAATGAGTCACCCACCTCTCCAGAAATAAACAACAAGTCTGCCTTGCAAAGACCATTTTCCCACAGCTCACTAAATCTCAGGTAGGGGGAAGGTGTCACCAGCACGGGACAGGACCCCGGGTGGAAGGGTGGGAGTTGTGCAGAACGTTTCAGACACTGCTGCTCTGGAGGAGCTGTGTGTCATCCTTTCCCTCTCTGCTGTGAGCTGTAAATCTCCCAGGGCCTTCTGAGGGCTCTTCATGCTCTGCTTGAGGTGTTTGGTCAGGAAGGGGCTGCCTGAGCCAGGGGCTTCTCCTTGGCAGAGCAGAAGTGGGTCTGCAGCATTATCCTCCCTGGGGAGGGTCAGAACCAGCTGATAACAGTCCTAAACAGCCCTTGTCTGGACTAATGAGGAGTTTCCCTGAGGCATGCTATTCCACAGCTCCTGATGCCAGGGTTCCTGGTTTGGTCTGCTTCCCGAGCTAAGCAAATGGAATAAATTCATTTAGCAATAGGTGGGGAAAGGAGCAGCATGCTTCCTGCCACCACCTCTCTGCTCCTCCCTGAAGAAACACAAGCTTCTCACCTTCACCAAATCCCATCTATTAAAATCTGAAGCTGGATGATCACATGAATGAGATCAGGTCCTGCAATGATAAAATAAGTGTCTGCTGCTAGAGAGAAGCCAGGTGGTGACCTTTCCCACTCAGCTTCCCTGGTGATTCACAGGTTTTATTTTTTGCTAAGTACAAAAGCATTTTTCCCTGGCAAACGCTCCTTTGCTGAAGGTGAAAATGAATAAAATAAGCCCACGAAACACTGAGGGGATGGCTGGGTCTTTTCACAGTTCTCACTATTTATAACCCAAAGCAGCTGAAGTGTGGTGAGCTCGATGGAGGAACGCGGGCGCTTCCCATGCCCGGCTCAGCTCCCGAGCTCCTTCCCCATGCTCACCATTGTTTGGTGTCCTGTGTCCTCAGCAGGGAACGTTCCCATAGCCAGGTCTATCAAGGTGATCTCTTGAAATGATAGGTCTACTGCTGAGGGCATTTGACTCTCTTTAACAATTCATCGGGAGCTGATCCGCTGCATTTTTCATTTGAAAAATTGCAATCAGGTGGCAAAGTCTGAATATTCATATGAGACTAATATCTTCTCTGCATTCATTAATCTGAGTCAGTAATGAACTGCAGGTAGAACTGAGTGATAATTTGGAACAAGTAATTTATTTGATTATTTTCCTCATCTTCCTTATTATAAAATATCCATGAACAGTTTAATCGACCTTCCTGAATTTTTCATTTCATATTCAAAGATGGTAAATGGATGCCAGGGCCATCGTGCTGGTCAGGAGCAAGGCTCTGCCCACTCCTTGGTGGGGCTTCCTTGGGCTTTACCCTTTATCTTCCTTGCCCAGTTAGGGCAGTTAGGACAAATCCCTAAGAACAGCTCATTCCTTTGTCTTTGTGAATATATTTGAAGTTTCTGAGTCCTCTCCTGAATCTCTTTTGGTTTAAGGCCCAGTTCCCCAGCTTTGTTTTTCCAGACCTCTGCTATCCTTCCTTGTGCTTTTTTCATTCCCTCCATGTATTCCACAACTTCACTAACACACAGTGTACAGGCAGCAGAACACAATTCTCCAGTATGGACTTGGGATGTCTGAACCTAGTGGCAGGATAGCTGCCCCTGTTTCCATAGCTGTGTTGCCTTTTCCCAGCCCAGATGCTTCCCATTTTCCAACCCAGATGATCCCCATTTCTCAGCCCAGATGATCCCCATTTCTCAGCCCAGATCCTTGCCTTTTCCAGAGCACCCAACCCCACCTCTCTCTGCCCATTGCTCACAAGCCTCTGGTTACACAACTGATTATTTCTACCCAAGAGGAGTGTCTTCTATTGTCACTCCTGAATAACACACTTTGTCCAAAGGTTATTTCTGCAATTTGTCAAGACCTTTTTGAATATTAATCCTGTCCCCTCTCGTGCTTGCAGTCCTTCCCTGCACGGTGCTATCAGGAAATGTGCCAAGCAGAGTCCTGCTGCCCGGGCAGGGATGGGGAACTGAACAGCACTGACTTCAAGCTAGGGCTCCCTGAAACTCTGCTTGAGTTTCTTTCATTCTGAAGAGTTTCCTGGGAATGAGCAGTCTTCCAGCCAGCTTCATGGCTTGCACAGCTATCACCTGATAAGAGCCAAGGGGAAAGTCAGGCTGTGCTCTCCGATGTCCCAGAGGGCACCCAGTTGCCAGGGAGCTGTTTGGTGCTCATGCCTCTGGTATCTGGTTGTTCCTGTTGAAAGGCTGAGTATTGTTCTGTGAGTGGAGGGTGGGTGAGCTGGTACCTAAAGCAGGATCTTATAGAATCATAGAATGGGATTGGTTGGAGGGGACCTCTGAGATCATCAAGTCCAACCCTTGATCTACTACCACCTTAAAGATGTGGTTTCTTTTTCTCCCTCTTTCCCTCTTCACTCTTCCACAATGATGGTTCAGATTCTGATATTGCTTCAGACAGTTCTTAAGTATGCAAAGATAAAGCTCATCAGCATAACCAAATAGAAAGCATCTAAATTAGCCAGGCCCTCTCACCATTCCCTTCTCATGAGATTGCCATCTTCCCTCTTTGTTACAGTATTATTGTGCAGACCATCTGCTCTCAGTTGGCCTTTTCCATGAAGATTGAAGAAAAGAAAGCTCATTAAACACTCAGATTACTTGGCTAATGGCTTTCCCACTCCTTTTTTGGTCTTCCTTTATTACTAATGTACTTACAGAATGATATCCTGTTAATTGCCCCACACTTTGTACCCTGACCTCTCCAACTTTGTCACTGCCTGATGGAGCGATTGCTGAATTCTTTTAAAATGCTGCAGCTCAGACTAAGCAGTGAAATTCCTACACATTAAAACAGGGAGAATGTGTAATCAGTTTTCCCTTGTGAACTGAGCCCCTGGTATGAAAGGCAAGGCAGTGGCAGCCCCTCAGCTGACCCCATCCTCAGCCCTTGGCCCATCTGAATCAATGGGCAGGAGAAAGAGAAAAAAAACCCAAACCATAAATGAAATTGTTTGGATTCTGAATTTTCAATCTAATAACATACAATTAGTTCAAGCTGCATTGACTTTTTTCCAAAGTTCTCCTCTCCTGACTCTGTCTATTCCCAGTGCATCCCTTAGATTATGTCTTAGGCCTTTGGAGTTCTCTGTAGATTTCCCTTTACTGGTCCCCAGCCCAGATGTAATTGTTTCTCTGCTCTCAATCCTTCTAAAACAGCTACTGCAGCAAGTTTCACCTTTCTCAGTATGTGACCTCGGAGGCACAAGAAAAATCCTTCTCCATTACATGGGGCAGTTTGTAAACAGATTTCCAGCTTGGTCCAGCCATATGTAAACACACCAGGGGGTTTTTTTGAAAAAAAAAAAATAAAAATAGTTCTAGTCACAGAGCTGTGGCTTACTGGGGACTCCTGGGCTGCAGTCACTCAGTGTAGCAATGGAGATAATAATGTAATTTTCAGTGCTGGAACTTCAGGTTTTACTCTCATGGCAGTGACTTGAGACAAAGAGAACTCTGATTTGCAGAGCTAAATAACACAAAAAAGTGCAGGGGCAGTGGCTGGGTGTCCTGACCTTCTTTTCAGTGTTCAGGCACCTCTGACACTGAATCTGACTTAGAGCTGGGTTAGGGGCTGGGCTGTCATGCAGAACTCCTAACCTATGACTTACTTTGATAATTAACTACCTTGATAAGGTGTCCACAAAGCTGCACTGAGCTGTTGGAGAGAGGAAGCCAACCCAGAGGGTGTTCATGGGCTGATCAGTTCACTCCTTGCTTGAATCCCTCCAGCAATAATGAGTCCATGAGTGTATTTTTTGGCCTCAGGATGAAATTATCTTTCCTCCTCCCTGTAGTCTTTTACTGGAAATGTTTCAGGGCATCTCAGAGCTTTCTGTCTGCATCTCAGAGCCCTGGGAAATGCTGGTGTGGGCACCCAGTCCCACACTCACTGATGAGATCTGGTTTGTGCCAGACAAACGTTATGGTCCCCTGACAGCAGGGATGCTCCCATTTTGCCAGTTGCTCTTTTCAACCTAGAAAAATAAAGACCCTGGAATTTTTTTAGCTACTGAATTGGAAACTTGTTACACTGTGCTGAGCCATTGCTTGAAACAGAGGAAAAAATGCTTCCCAAAGTAGCTCATTCAGTAGCCTGAGAGGCTGGGATGGCTTCTTCTCTGCCACCCTCAATGGCCAACAGCTGTCAAAAATATTTTTCTCATGAAGGCCAAGGAAAAAACCTCACCTTTTTTTGTACACTTAGTTTTGTGTGATGCTGGTAAAACTAAACCATGTTTTAGCTCTAGAAATCTTACTTAAATCTTTTGGCAGGCACTTGAAGCTTCTGTCTATACACAGGACCTATTTTTGTATCCCATGGATGCTGTTGGAGTGCCTCTCTTTGAAGGGTTGCTCTTCAGGTTCAGGTGCTCCAAGTGAAATCAGGCTGAGGTTTGTTTGCTTGTTTGTTTCCCTCCCTGTCTGGTTTTTACTGAGCTGTTGAACCACACTTGATGAGTTTTACCTTGACACTTTAATTTGGAGGTAATTTAATATCTTCTGACTGAAAATTTTAAAGTGAGAGTCCCAGAGCATGGCAGAAACAAGGCATAAATTTCATCAGTCTTGACCCATTATCATGTTTTGGGGTTTTTTTTTTTCAATCTGCCACTTCAGAAACAGCATCTTGTTTCCCTCCAGGTACTTTAACAGCTCATTTTAGTCTTGCTGACACTGCTGTGTCACGGTTCATGTCTTTTCTGACACAAAGCTATCAAGTTCTTCCATTTATTCTTCCATTTTACCTCTGCTTACAAATGAGGTTTAGAGAAGCTAAAACCTTCCTGGGTCTAAGGTCTCTTTTATTTGAGCTGTGTTTCCCTTTGCATTTTATAATTGCTGGTGTATGGTTCCAGCTGAGAGGCTGTGCAGCCCTGTGAAATCCTTTGAAGAATGGACTATTTTAACTAAATACTAGAAAGTAAAAAATGGCTGCAAATGCATCGATGTGGCTCTCACAGCATTTACATCTCTGTGACATGAAAATGCTTCAAAATATCCTGGTGTGCCTGCTGTGCCCTTTGCCAGCTTCTATTAAGAGTTACACCAGATTTTGGCCTGCTGGTGATTTTTTTTTTGATGCTCATCATGTTTCCCATGTGTCACCTCCCTGTGCTTGAACCAGCCTGGCCTGGGCAGGGACTGGGGACCCCAGGCAAGCAAGAAACTGGAGGTGTCACTGTCTGCATTAATATCTCCTCATCCGTGCCTGAGATCATCTGGTACTCTCCATCAGCCTCACATATGTGTATGTTTTATTTTAGAATGTGACAGGAGCATGTTTTGCTGTCTTTTCACCAACAAATATAGCAGGGAAGGGATGCTCAGAGGAGAGCTGTGCCCCCTCGCTGACTGATGCTCCATGACAGGGGGTGTGGAGGGAATTCAGCACTTTGTCACTTGAGCAGCTGACAGTGTCCTGAGTCACCAGGCAGAGTCCCCAATGCTTGTGCTGATGTCCCTCAGCTCCAGGATCCTCTCTGCACACATGGGGGGTTTGCCAGGCAGCCCAGCCCACGGTGCCAACCAGGAATCCTGGGGGTGTGTGGGAAGCGTGGCATGGCAGAGCAGGATGCTGTGGCTCAGGAATCACCATCCTCACCTGGGAAGGGGCTGTACCAGCTGCTGCCTGGGGGGACTCCCCAGGAATGAAGCTGGGGATCTGGATGCTCACCCAAGCCACACATTTCCACCAAAGCTCAGCAGGGATGAGCCCAGGCTCAGCCCAGGTCCATGTGGGCCCCACTGTGGGACACAACCTTGTCTTCTTTTCCCTTCCTCACACTGTTCTTGTCCTTGTGGTGCTCGTGGGAACAACTTGGGCTGAGCTCCAGAGGAGTGAGGGGAACATCACATCTGCACCTTGTGGCTCTGCAGGCTTCACTTTCCTTCCCCCTGGTGAGCTGGAGATCAAATCCCCAGAGCAGTTCTGGGTGGTGGGGTAGGGAAGATGCTGTGGGCTCTCCAGGATGTCTGGGATAGGGAAGATGCTGTGGGTTCTCCAGGATGTATGGAATATAGGGAAGATGCTGTGGACTGCCCAGAATGTCTGGGATAGGGAAGATGCTGAGGGTTCTATAGGATGTCTGGGATATAGGGAAGATGCTGTGGGCTCTCCAGGATGTCTGGGATAGGGAAGATGCTGTGGGTTCTCCAGGATGTATGGAATATAGGGAAGATGTTGTGGACTGCCCAGAATGTCTGGGGTAGGGAAGATGCTGAGGGTTCTATAGGATGTCTGGGATATAGGGAAGATGCTGTGGGCTGCCCAGAATGTCTGGCTCTATAGGATGTCTGGGATATAGGGAAGATGCTGTGGGCTCTCCAGGATGTCTCAGCAGCAGGTAGGTGGCTGCAGGGCTGTGGGATGGGGAAGGTTTCATCCCCTGGTGCTGTGCAGGCAGAGGGGGCTGTCCCAGGGCTAGTCAGGCCCTATCTAATGGGCACTTATGGAAAAAAGGGATCAAACCATGCAAAATGTTCCCAGGGGAAATAAAAGGCAGTGCTCAGCTGTGTGGGCACTGATACTATTCTGCTATTCCCTTACTTTTTGTCTCTAAACCAGGCTGCTGGTAAGGTGAACTCTGAAGGAAGCAGAGCCAGCATTTGCAATTGAAAGAGACTTGGGTCTCACATCTGGAAATGAAAGGCAACCACTATTTGTTCTTTATCTTTGAGTTTTAAAACTGTTTCCGCACCAAAAAAACAAAAAGCAAAACAAAAAAAACCCAACAAAAAACCCCAAAAAAAGTAGTGTGGGAGAAGAGTAAGAGATAAAAATATGTTTGAAATACAAACTATTCTCTGAAGCTCTGACAGTATTTGAAAGATTCTCTGAACAGTATTTATTCCATGCACTTCACATCTGTTTCATGATTTGAAATATTCTGCAATTATTTTTCAGCCTTCATTTGATTTTCTTTCAGTGACATTTTTAATGATAACTGTGGGTGACAAAGACAGCGAGTGTGCAGCAGATAATCCCTGTCTGACCAAGATGAGCTCTTTTAATGATGCAGATGTAGGGACTGTGCTGTAGGTCTGCTCCAAGGCTTTATGATTTTAGGAGGCAATGCTACAGGAAAATCACTTCCCAAAGGATTCAGTGGTAGCTCAGGTGGCCTTGCTCTTGCACTGCATGGACCCTGTGGTTTTCCAATTACAAGAGAAGAGTTTTCCAGTCAATCAGGAGGTGCAATATCAAAGCTCTGGGTCCTGACCAGGATGATGCCCCAGGGTGGCATCAAAATCCCAGAGGGGGCTGAGGTTGCTTGGTCCTGCTGAGAGCATCCCCCAGATGAGCCCCAGAGCTTCATGCCCTGCTTGTGCAAGGAGGGGCACTCTCAGCAAAGTAAAAATAATTTTGTTAGGAATTAGGAATATTATGTGAATTGTATCTTCTCCCATTTTTCTTTCCTCCCCCTTCCCTTCCCTTCCCCCCAGTTACTGGAACAGTTTTGTGACAGGATTTGATTATTTTGGGCTCAGAAGTTTTCTCTGAGAATTAGCTATTACTGAGATATACAAGCACTGCTCAAGCCAAGTAGCTCTGCCTCTGACAAAGGAATGGGAGTGGAATGGAGTTTTTCAGTGTTTCCTGTTATATATTACCTGTATGGCACCTAGATGCAGGTAATATACTTCTTTTATTCTCTGGCAATCCTGAATTGCCTGGGGGGGAACAAACAAACAAACAACTCTGTTTGTAACAAAAAATTATTAAAATTTTTTATTTCGTGCCAGAATCAACATTCAATTTGACCTCCCATTAGATGTTTCATTCTAGTTGCTAAGTATTTTATTGATTTTTAACAAAAACCAACATTCCACACGTGTGGTATTTGACACAAGGTGTTTTGGTGAAAACCAAACGTTACTTGAGCAGTTCTAAGGAATTAAGGCAGCTTGATGAACTTTCTGGATAACTAAGGATTGACATCACCCTGAGTCTGTGGGGTTTGTTCACAGGGAAAACTTTCTTAACAAACTTCTCCTCAGCTCAAGGTCAACCCCTGCCACAGGCATTTTCCATGTTTTACACCCAGGCAGACTTGTGCAGATTTATGTTTTGAAGAGAAGAAATTTCTCCCTGGTGCCTGGACTCCCTAAAATACAGTTTTATAACCCTTGCTTTAGGTAACTCCCCAAAGAGCAGAGGGCTGGGCAGGGCAGGAGAGCAGAACCTCAGTGATCAGCTGCATCCTGGGGGTGATCAGCAGCTCCAGTACCAATGGTATCTGGAGATAAGGACCAGAGATCTCTACAGTCACTGGTGTGAGAACCACCAGAAAGAGATGGATTTTGTGTGTCTGGTGAGGAAAAACCACAGATTTATCCCCATTGTTATGCTGTGACTTGGTGCTGTATATTCCACATGTTTTACACTGGATGATGACCTTTCAAAGGAATTAATATTCTTATTTTTTCAGTTCTCAGGCATTTTAATCTTGTCTTTGCCTCTCCTGTCAGAACTGTTTTTATTATTTAAAGCCCACCTCTGTGTGCCTCAATATGAAGCTCTCATTAGGTTTCATTTTATATCTGTGATAGAAATCTTTGATCTTTATTTTAGCTCTGTCTGTAATGCAACCACTAAGGGAAATACCAGAGATGCCTCTGATTTTTTTCTGTCATTAAAACTGTGATCAGGATTTTAATCAAATTCAGGGTGAGGTAATGCTCCTCCAGTCTGGTTCTCACATTTTAGGAATAAAAGTCAGCAAAATGCCACCAGAAACACTTGCTTTTTTTGGGTGCTGCAGAAAGTGCATGGTGATGCTTCCCCCCCACTGAAGGATGCAGCAGCCCCTGTTGCTTCTAGCAGGAATTGTCATGGTGATGCATTCTCTTGGCCACACTTTCTGAAGCACAGATTGCTTCTAATTTTGCTTCTTTCGTTTACTCTGGGTGCAGTAATAGCTGTTTCTTTCTCTCCCTGTTTTTTTGAGCATTTATTTCACCACGCCAAACCAGAGATTTACATACACACACACAGGTACTGCCCTCTCCCCCCCACACTGCTCCTGGGGGGGTTGGGATGCTCCTCACTCAGCTGAGAGACTCCACAAAGAGATGACATTGGGCAGTGGAAGTGCAGAGTTTGGGTTGGTCTCAAGCAGCTTTGAGGCTTAAAAACCTTCCTGTGGGGTTGGTGGTGGGGAGTAAAGGCTGAGGGAAGCATCTGGCCCCTGGCAGTGCTGCCTCATTCGGTCCCTGGTCTTGGTGGTGGCTTTAAGAGGAAAGGTTGCCTTACATTTCTGTCTAAGCATTTATTGTTCTTCCTACATGGCATGGGAAGTGGTGTCCCAGCTCAGCAGAAGAGCCAGAAAGGCTCCACCACACCTGCACTACAGGTAACTGCCACGCTTTTGTTTAAATATTAGGATTTTCTGTACTTAAAGAGAAAGCAAAAATGATGTGTGTGCACTGAGGTGTGAAAGAAACTCAGGAGAAACCCAACTCTGACTCCCCAAGGGGAGGAACAAGAGCAGATCCTGGGGAAGGGGGTTCCATGGCTTGGGTTGTCCTGGCTGCACCCACAGTGGAGGAACTGATGGAAAAAACTGAGGAGAAGCAACACGAGGCTTGTTAGGGGAGACTCAGCCCTTGCTGTCTGCTGCAAAGCTGAGGGATCTTTTTTTGTTGTTTGTTTGATAGATGTTTCTATTACTCAGTGAAAAAAATCCTTGTGTTTGAGACGTAGCTATGCAGAAGTGTGAGGAACTAATTCACAGTGTGATAAACTAGTTATGTAAATGAGATGGGGAGGGATCATTTGTCTGCAAGATTACTTGGGAACAGCATCAATCACCAGTATAAGGAAATGAAGCCCTGTTCCTGCAGAAGGGATCTTGTGGCCCCAAATGTTTGCAGGGGATTTACCAGCCTCCTGTGGGGACTCCACAGCTCCTACAAATAGATGTCATAAATATTATTTTGTGCTCAGGTTTGCCATTGTGCAGTATGGCCAAACTGCTGGCTTTGCTAGCAAACCTTACTGTTCTGTGAAGGTCACAACAACAACATCAAATATTTTGCTCCTAACTTAAAATAATATAAATATAACCAATGGTTTTGAAATGCAACGTGTTATCTGCAAGGCATTAATTAGTGACTCTGAGAATGATATACATGTTTACAGGTGCATAAAAAGAACTATGTCTGTTTTATAAGAAAGTTATATCTGGAGTACATAAAGCTGTGCTCCAGGTTTCTGGAAAAGGCTTTGGAGGTGAAATTCTCTCCCAGTGTCCCTGTCCTGCTCCTCAGGCTTTAGGAAATGAGCTCCTGAAGGGACAGGGTTTGCCTGGCAGAGCAGGAACATCAGGGAATGGGCAACAAACAGCAAAACGTGTCAGGAATGGACAGAACATGCAAGAGGGGAGCAGCCCATGCACGTGGTGTTTTATTTGGTAATTAATTAAATATCTGCCCTGGAGCAGCATTGCTGCATGTCCTTCACACAGGTTTAAACACAAGAGGAGATTGCACTTCCCTCCTTTTTTGTTGGTGTTTTTTTTTTTTTTTTTCCTAAGCAAAGAAAACTTAATTTCATATTATTATAGAAACATAATTGGTTTAATTAGTTAAACCTTTCTGGCAATTGCATGGTTTCTCATTCCCACCATGCCATGTTGTTACAGAGGAGACTCTCCTCCAAGACTGTTCTTTTGATTTTAATGCAAAAATAATCTTTCATGTCACAAACCCAGCAAAGTGTAAGTCTCCATAGCAAGTGGCTGTGATGGATCTGATTTGCACTGCAGGCTGCTGCTGTGTAAAGCCAGGGAGCTGATACAAATTGGAGGTAATAGGGTAGAATGGGGAATGAAAGATTATATTTTGTACTTGATGCTGTTTAGCACCTTGGACCTGTGAGACTAATGAGTCTGTTCCTGCATCTTCTGCAAAGTCCTCATCTGCCTTCCACCTGGGAGAGCTGTTGGGATGTTCGTGCAATAAAAGGCACAGAGGGGTTTGACCTTCAGGACCCTGTAAGAGGTTGTAGCATGGCTAACAAGAGGGCTAAAAAAATGTTCCTGTCTTCATCTGCAGGCTGGCAGAATTTCTCCTGAGATGTGAGAGACTGGGATGGGAGGCCTGTGAGGGCCTTTTTCTCCTTCCACCATATAAATAGAACCCACAGTGAGGTTGTTCCCATTATAGACAGACACACGTTTGTCAGGATTTTTTTCCTTAAAGGCAGACAAAGTGTGAGGCTTGGACTTCTAGCTACCTTACAAAACCCCCCTGCTTTCTGAGGAGGAGAAAACACAAAAATCTTATTTTTCCTCTTGTGTTTAGGTGTGGATGGAACCTGTTGTGCTGCTCTGGGATGTGGTATCCATCCCAGCTCCTGGAGAGGTTGGATCCTGACCTTGCAGTGGTGCTGATGCCAGCCTGGAGCCAACCCCTGTCCTGCAGGATTCTGCCTTTGCCTGGGCTGCTCGTGGGGTTCCCAGCAGGAACAAACAACAGTGCTGGGTTTGTGAAGCTGCAGAGGTGGTTTGGGGAGCTGAATATTCTGGTTGGTGCCTTCTCAGGAGGGAAGGAAGGGCCATGCAGGTTTGTCTGGCACCTGTGGCCATCCTCCCACTCCGGTGGCCAAAGGCTCTAGCAGAGCAAGTCTGGGCTGTCTGACTTGGTGGGTTTGAAACATGGGGTGTTCTCTTCTTGGCCAAAATGATAAAGAATTGGAAAATAGCTTTGGAGCTCTGTACCTGACATTTGAGTGTTTCTTAGTCTGCACTGACTGTATTCCTTGAACTCTCATTTGGTAAGGGAAAGGATAAATGGGATGATAGATAGTGATTCATTCTCCAAAGAAGTTCATGTGCCCTTTCTAAATCTGTATTAATTCAACTTCTTGAGTTTTCATTTAATATCGAAGCTCCACGGGCTGCTCCATCTCCAGTTCCTGCTCCTTGTCTGCTGGGTTTTATTAATTGCAGCACCTTCAGCTGTTGTTTTGCTGAGGTAATAGCAGGGGCCAAGGCAGCAGGAAGAGAGGGAATTTTCCTCTTTCACATGGGTTTGGTGTTTTTGTTTCTTCCAGTAGTTTTTAAATTAATTCTGGAAAATAGCTGTAATAATAACACGTGGAGAGAAAGTCTGAAGTAAACATTGATCTCTACAGTGAAATAATTTATGGTACCAACTTAATAAGTGGTGTGACCTCAGCAGTTCCCCATCCATTTATCACACATCAATAGTTTCATACCTGAATTTTTAACATCACTGCTTGATTTGACATAATAAAGGACCTGCCAACATTCCCATTAAAACTGTGAGATTTTAGGAGTTTCTGCTTTGTTTATAAACACCAGTATTTGTAATTTGGGAATTGTTATGCAGATAGCAACCTATGAATGACTTATTCCAGAATCTATATATAAAAAAAAACCTCTGACATGTTTTTTTTACCTCAGGAGGACATCATCTTCTTTCCAGAAGAAAAGGCTTATGAATACTTCTAATTATGTCCACCATAAAAAGTTTACAAACTAAGAGACAGCTCCTGAACTAAAATAAATCACCTTAATTCCACAGATGGCAAGGAGACAGCAATCTCCATTAAAAGGTTCTGATGAGAGTTGTCTTGAGCTGTAGATTGCTGGCATAATAGCTTCAGGCTGGTCACGTACACTGCCAGGAGCTATATTGTGGTTATAGCCAGGGAAATGAATGTGCAAAAATAGCATTTCAGGCTCCGTGGCTGCTCTCCAGAGCCCCAGCTCAAGGAGCCCCCAGTCCATTTGGGGCAGCACAGAGGTCACAGCACAGTCTGGGCTTTGGAACTGGGCTGCAGATAATGATGTCAAGTCAAATTATTTCTGCTTCTCACCCCACCTCCTCCTGATCTAAAAAATGCTCCAAAGCAGAAGAAAGCCCCTGACATTCCCAAGCTGTCTGGTTGCACCCTGCAGACCACACGGAGCCCAGCTTGGCAGGGGGATGATGTGTGAGCATGTTTCACATGGTTATGGTTTATGCCAGGGTTCTCTATCCCTGCTTTTCCAAGTGCAATCCAGTTCAAGTAAGGCTCATGTACATGGCCAGGGAAGTTTAAAGTCTGTTCTGAAAATGTTTTTCCTTTTCTGAGGCTGAAACCCACATCCTCACCTCCATTCCTCCTGGCTGATACACAAACACCCAAACAAGAGAACCTGCAGGGGCTTCACCTTTTGGTTTTGCCTGTCCAGGGACCCCTAAATAGAGAGACATGGAAAACAGAAGTCTTGGATAATGGGATAGCAGTGAAACTGAATGAAGTGATGTGCTAAATTCTATTTGTAACCACATCTTCTGAGGACTGGCAGTGAAAAGGGTTTGTGATTGTTTTTCTTAGGCTGTAAGGATTAAATGTAGCATCTCTAAGTGGTTAAGCTGCTGGTATGACTTCTGATCTCTGTGTTTGCACTTTGTTGTTGTAGATCACTTAGAAATAGGAAAGGGAACTGTGGAATTTGGAAACAAATTACGGTTTGTTGTTTTTTCAGTGACTGGATCAAGTAAAAGCTCCATTTTTAGTAAGAAAAACGCCTTGCTTTATTTAGAGACAATTCCAAAGGCTCTCAAGGTACCTATTGAATATCTCAGCATAGCAAATAGCCCAGCAGCTGATCCCAGATCAGTCCTGGGCTGTTAGAGATGCCAGCATGTCCTGTGTGCTGTGTGCTGGTGCCTGCTCTGCACAGCCCTGCTGCACTTGGATGTTTGCTGTGGAGGAAGGGACAGAGCCTGTTCTCAAAGCTGCTTCCAACATCTGATCATCCTGACCCCCTGAAAACCTGCCAGGATTTCTCTTTGAATCCCAAAAGTGGTTTATTTCTGTGCCTGTGGAAGGGGATGATGGTTTCTAAGGGCGTTTGTCTCTTTTGGTGTTGTGAATTAGTTATTTATATATCCAGAAGGAATGAGGGGAGAGGTGGCTGTTCAGCTGAATTTTAAACTAATTGAACTGACCTAATTCCTGTCAAAAATAATTAGGATAAAAACTGTGCTCCCTAAGTCATTCTTTCAAGATGGAAACCTGGTGGGCTGCTGGAGATGCTCAGGTGAGCTGCAACCCAACCCAGTGCCTGGCATCCAAACTGTGATGCCAGAGTCCTTCAGCTGCTTTCCTTGGCAATGCAAAGATGCTTTTTTAGTTAAATTCCTGCATCCTCAAATTAACCAGGTCTTTACTGGCCTTGACAGGAACCTTCCCATAGCCACAAGCCTTGATGCCCAGCTGAAGCCACCACTGGTGCCTGTCCCTGTGTCCTGCTGGTTTTGCCTTTGCCCTCCTGTAACCTCTGCAGGGACTTGGCAGCCTTTGGGGTGATGGTGAGATGATCAGGTGGTGGTTTGTTGGTTTTTTTCCCCACCAAACAGAGCTATGAACATTCAGTAAAACCTTCCCCTAACAGTGCCTGGCCAGCAGCTCTGGCTTTGCTTGGGAAAACAGGTTTGGTTTAGGCTGATGTGGGGAAGCTCATCCTTGGGCAGGTCTGGGGGGTGATTCTGGGCAGCTGGATCCACACAGGAGCTCCCTTGCTCTTACTGCTCAAGAACATTAATTGTGCTAAAAAAAACCCCAAAACTAAATAATAAATAAATTAGAGAGAGAAAAGCAAGAGGAGAGCAGAGGGGCTGCCACTGGTGTGATGGCAAACACGGGGTGCCAGGGGGTGCCAGGTCCTGCTGTCAGCATTAGCAACTGCTTTAGGTTATATTTTATCTTCTTTGGCCTTGGGCCTTTTTATTCAGAATAACATAAAATAACAAAGGAACATTTTGAATGATTTTGTTAGAAATATATCAGACTGTCTAACAGTCTGGTGGCATCAATAATTCCCTATTAAGCCCTCTACACCCATTATGGTTTGTGCTTTTACTTTTTTTTCTAAGTTAGTTTCCAGGCAACCAGTAAGAACTGAATTACATTAAGCTATTAATTCAGGACTGCACGCCAGCTCTGGGTTCTGCTGCTGATTTCCCCCTCTCACATCCAGGTTCCCCCATAAAAACCCTTTTATTGGTTTAATCTTCACTGGTACCCAGCCCAGAGAATTGACTGTAAAATGATGGTGCCATTATGGGATTTTTTGGTTCTTGTTTGTGTATTAATGCTTGCTGCCAGGGTTTGGGTTTTATGTGTAATGAGGGCAGAGTCTGTGAGGAGGGTTTGGTGGAAGGCACCATAAATACCTTCTGCTGCCTCTCAGGGTGTTCTTCAGCACCATGGAATGTACCTGAAGGAACAAGACCCTTGGTACTGATTTCCTCATGGGGTGAAAACTGGGAGATTGCTGATCAAAAAAATGTAACTTGTAGCACCTCTCTGTGTCTAAAGGAGAAGTGTGCCCATCCTTCCTCAGCTGCCATTGCAACCCCCCCAAAATTTGGTTTAGGAATCCCATATACAGACCAAGGATGAGGGATGCAGGGTGAGGGGTGTGGGGCAGAGCTGCTCCTCTTCTCATCTGCAGCCTGGAGCACTCACTCTGACCACTGACTGCAGATTTCCCTCTAGCCTCTTGCAGAACAAAAACCTGGGAAATACAGAGGTTTGTTTGTGTACATAGGCTGGAAAAATAAAATATGGGAAATCCCTTCAGTGACAGAAAGCTTGGTGTCAGAACCAGAGTAGCATTTTTGTAATCTGAACACAAATAGGCAGATATTATGTCAGAGATTCCTTCCTTTCAAGAGAACATCTGGATTAAGAATGCAGTTTATTAATTAATACTTGTATGGAAAGGGAATGTGCATCAATAACATGAAAACAAACCAGCAGCAGTAATGAGATGGAACCACCCCTGGCGTGACATGAAATCTTTGCAGCTACTAAAAAGGAGTAATTTTGATATTATGCTCCGTTAAATGAACATGGAGCTGATGAGGGGAACCAGACAGGCAGCTTGGTAATGAACTTCTCTGCTTGTTCTCTGAAGAAGGGCAGAGAGGTTGAGCTGGGCAGGTTCCCTCCTAGCCCCAGCTGAAAGGAGACAGCCAGAAGTGGGACAGAAATTCTGGGATGAAATTGCAGTTTTGTCTAACAATTATGATTTATGAGTTCTGAACCCCAGCCTATATTGAGCTATCATGTATTTTATCTGACAGGTCAGAAAGGGCATTATCCATTCCCCAACTGATGTTCACCAGGGCCAGGCTCTGAGACTTCTGCAATCCAGGTATTTTTGCTCCACTTATTTGTATTACAAAGTCTTTGTGGTGGTGTCACTGAGTTCTGCAGGTCAGGGACACTTGGGGAGTTGTGCTGGTGATCTTGGGTGAGGCTACAATTAGAATAATCAGTCTTAATGAACAGACTCTTTCTTTGTGCACTGCTAAAAAATAACCACAAAAGAATCGTAGTAAATACAATAAGAAAGCACCAAGGCAAAAGCCATTCCAGAGGAAGATGCCAAAGCTTTTGTAGCCTGGCTGACTTGGGAGGGAATTTTTCAAGTGGTGGGATTTGTAACTTCAGTTTTTAAACCAATGAAGTGCAGTTTTGGGCTGGTTCCAATTCCTGTTTTTCAGAGGTGTGTGAGTTGCAGGGGTGACAAACCCAGGCCACAAAAGGTTCCCACATCTTCATAAAGCTTCACCTGAGAGAGGAGGTAATTAAAAGCCTGCTGTTCATGAGCAGAGCACATGATGTGTGTGCCCTTCCCTGCTGCAAGGAGCCACAAGAACTCGTAGAGCTAAAAAGGTTTTTATGCCTCATTGCCTGCCCAGATCTCTTGGAACAACTCTAATCCCCAGGCTGTGGTCCCCCCCTTGGCCTTTGTCACTCAGACAAGGGTTGTGTCACCATCCCAGGGGCTGGGGCTCCACCAGCACATCCAGAACCCGTGGTCACCATGTGGAATCTCATCACGTTCTCTGTTCCCAGGACACACAGTATTGAACATTTTCATCACTTTCAGCTGTGCATTCATGCCTCAACAGATTTATATCTGTAATTAGGGGAATTGTTATTTACCAGCAGATATAAGGCTGGTAAAAAGACACCTTTCAGCAGCATAATTCAAATGTCATGAGTTATTGCCCATTACAGATTAACAGTTATTTCTTTTGTTACAGGTTAGGAACGTGCCTCCTGCCAGAAACCTTTGGAAATGGTTCAGAAGTACTGGGCAGCAGCTCTTTCCCCATGTCCAGCTGAAGGAAATCAGATGTATAGGGAGGAACCCATCCCTCCCCAAGATCTCTGCTCAGCAAGGAGGTATTTCTATTGAACAAGGTCTCTAACAGATGATGTTCCTAAATGTTGGGTATTAGGGCTGTTTTGGCAAGGGGCCCCACACAGTCTGAGGTGCTGAGGCCATGGTGCACCCCAGCTGCATCCCAGCTGCATCCCAGCCCTGGTGCAGCTACTGCCAGGCACCAGCACAGGCTCTGCATGGTGACAGCCCTGCCACAGAGTCACTGCCACCACGAGCCCCCCTGCTGCCCAGGGGCTCCTCATTGTGGCACCTGGGAGATGTCAGTGGGTTTTAAAAAAAAAATAAAATAAAAAAAATCAGTCTTTTCTTGTGTAGAAGGTGTCTGCATGTACCAGAGCAGTTCCTTAGCTGTTGCTCTGTGTTTCTGGGAGGTCTGTGCTCAGCACCACCACCTTTCCCAGACCATTTTCTATTCTCATGGAAAGAAACTCATTAATCTGAGAAGCTCTGTTTCCCATAAATCCACGTTGCCCTGTGATTAAGGAAGCAGAGAATGGCGATGCCAACCAAGTCTAATAAACAGCCTGGTTGTTCTCTCCTGCCCTTGGAAAGCAAGGGTAAAACATTTTGTCCCTGCAGCCCTTTTGCAGTATCCGAGAGGTGTTCCTCTTTTTTCAGTCACCTCATGGATATGGAACACGTATGGGCTGTGTTTTCATAATTTATTCTGTTTTCTCCATGAGCAGTACTAGATGGTTTGTGTGTTGGGTTGGTTTGGGGTTGGTTTTTCCTTGACATGGCAATGCAAAGAGCCTGGCTGAAGGGTGACCATGCACATGGAATTCCAGGGAGTAGCTCTGGGGACCCATCAGCTGGGGGAAGGGAAAGAAGAGAAATTTGAATTCAATTGGGTTTTAGTTAACTCCAGACCGGGTTTGAGTCATATTTACACCCGTTTCTATTCCTCATCTGTTTGCAAGCTTTATTGCTGTAGTTCTCAGTGTCTTGGAGCTATGTGAATTAGTGGATGTGTTATTACTGAGCAGAAGATGAACTGCGTTAGAATGAAATGAGATCATTCCCTGGAGCCCTGCACAGGAAAGCTGTGGAAAACCTGGAACTGAACCCAGGGCCCCAGAGACAGAGAATGGCCCCGAAAGGGAAGGTGTTATGGGCCAGCAGGAAGCTCGAGTGGAGTTTGAGAACTCAATTAGCATGAAGCATGCAGAGGGAAATAGGTCTGCAACAAACCAAGTGCTCCCTGCCTCTCCTGGAGACCCAGGAGCTCTGCAGCTCCCTCCCTCCCTCCCTCCCTCCCTCCCCATTGCTCCCAGCAGTGCTGAAATGGGAGGATTTTGTGTGGGTCCAGACGGGGGAACTGAGGGTGAGAAATTATTTACCAGCCCCAGCTCCAGAGGGAGCGTTGGCAGGGGCTGGAGTGATGGGAATGCCCAGGAGCCAGGGGGGGTTTGGAGTGGTGGTTTCACTGCTGGTTGTTGCCTTTCTGTCAGTGCTGTCCTAAGGCTGTGACTCAGGAGAAGGGAAGGAGTTCTCACTGGGGCAACCAAAGAGGGAATGCTGGTTCTTGAGTGCCAGCTGCACTTGTGTAATGGAATATGTGATGGGGAACAGTAAAAACCAGGACTGCTGCTCTCAGGTCTTTAGGTGTGCCAGCAAAAAATATACTTTGGGGATTGTCAGCTGATTTTGGCATAGTGTTTTGATTCTAGGGTTTCTTTGCCTAGATGGAAGGCTTGAATTACACAGCCACTCACTGGCAATGAGAGAATTTGAAATAATGCAGCTGCTGAACTTGCCAGGTTTGGCTGTTGGCTTGCCAGCACTTGGCCTGTTGCTTCACAGTCCTGTTTCACCACCACAGCCACACACGGGTGCCCAGAATCCAGCCCATGGAGGAATTTAATCTTCTCTGACCTCCATCCCCTCCCAGCCCACCCCAGGGCTGGCTGCACACAACCTGACAGCCAAGGGAAGGCACTGGCTGCAGGCTGGAGATCCTGCTGGGAAACCCGAGGTGAACCTGGACACCAAAGGCAAAGGTGAGGGAGCAACAGCTCTGTTTCCCCCAGGGATTCCACCAATTGCCATTTTCTCCTCTCTTAATTATTATTTTTTTTTTAGGCTGTGCTCCTTAGATGTGGAAAATGTCATCATCGTGTTGGTAGAGAAATGGAAGAGGAACTCCAGAGTCCTTTGATCTAGAGAATTCGAGCCCAGTTCTAGTGGGAATTAAGCAGGAGAAGTTTCAGGTAATTTATGTTTGAAATGCCTTTATCACTTTTGCCTCATAAAAACAGAATGCGATCTAAAGAGACAATAAAAATTCATATTTTGGAAATGGACATTCTCCTTTTTCTGGTGATAAAAAGGGAAGGTAATTTGCTCTATTTCAAAAAGGTTGTTAGTAGTTACTGCAATTTCCAGCCATGTAGCTTTACTGCTCAGCACATCTTAATCTCACCAGATATAAAACATTCCTTTGCTGGTAAGTTGGTGATCTATGGGGTTGTATCAGAATTCATCTTTGGAATTAATGTTTTGGTTAAAAAGGTAAAAAAAAAACTTGTGTAAATTCCCCTGGTTCCCTGCCAGCCAGGAGCTTTGGCTACCCTAGCCCAGCCCTTTGGATCTGCAGGTAGCTGGGGCTGCCTGCTGTGATTCTCTGACTCTGGAAATACCTGAGTGTGGATGTACAAGTTCAGAAGAAAATGCAAGAAACACGTGAGTTTGGGTTTGTTTTCCCTTCAGTGCTTTAGTGGCTTTCCCTGTGTTTTACTTTTCTTCTCAAAAATCCCATTTTTCTTTTTTTTTTTCTCAAAGAACATGAATAGGAAAGTTGTTAATGAATTAAACAACTAGACAAGTTAATCTTTGGTTGGTTTGTTTTATTTTTTTCTCAAGATACTGTTTTTCCTTCATGTGGGTGGCAGAGCTAGGGAGCCCATGCTGGGAGGGTCCAGCCAGTGCTGCTCTCTGCTCATCAGCTCTCCCTCCAATTAAATGAACCATCTGAAATTAGCATATGCTCCAGCAGTGTCCTTTTAATTTCATTTGCTCTTTCTTCACCCTAAATTGCCTTTATTAAAAGCCTTACTAAAAAAAAAAAAAAAAAAAAAAAAAAGGAATTTATTCTTGGCTACTAATGCCAGACCTGAGCCTCCATTTAAATGTTTTAAAGTCTTCCCTTTGATTTAGCCAGTTCCACCCCACTAATGGAGAGAGCAGAGCAGGAATATAAGGAAACTTCTGAACTTACAGATAATGCAGAGCACTACTGAGGTAGGGAATTAATGAGAAAGAAGAAAAACTCTCCCATTAGCTCAAAAATAAATGACGGGGAAAGAAGGACTGCTGCAGGAACATTTCATTTCCCAGTAGTAAAAGCTTGTTTATATCTGGGTCAGGAGGAAAAAAAATAAAAAAAAAAAAGAGAAGAAAAGTTGCTGGAATTTGGAATTAAGCAACACATCAAAGTTTGGATTTATCACATGTGATTGAGGAGGCTCAGTAAGAAATCCTGGATTGTCTCAGGGTGGAAATGATATTTTCTTAAGGGGATGGGGAGTTTGATTTGTTTTGTTTTCTTAAATATTTGCAAGAAAATGAACCACTGTGTTGTGACCCTGCAGCCACCCACATCAGTTCCCCCCACTCATTAGCAGAACTGATGTGCACAAACATTTACTGCCTTGAGTCCATCCCCCAGGTTGGATCCCTGGGGAGATCTGATGGGAGCAGCAGCAGCTCAGGGCTCTGTATTTTCAACAGAACCAGATGGGGAAAAGGAGTCTCAGACTGCAGCACATCTGATGGTCTTTGGAGAGTCCCCCAGCATCTCCTGATGGTGTTTTTTGGGCTGATGTGGGTCTTGTTTCTCCTTGCTACCAGTCAGGGATAACCTCTTGGCAAGGGGTCTCGGTGTTTCTGCCAGCCAGGTCTGATGCTGTGTCCCTTGCTGCTTCAATCTGTAATGTTACATCCATGGAAGTCTGTGAAAAATCTCTTCACTTTTGCAAGCCCTTATTTAAGGAGCAGGCAATGAGTTACACATTGCAGCAGAGCTCAGCATCCCTTCCTAAACATGCTGCTTGTGCAGCTGATACAGAATTGCTTGAGAACCAGAATCCAAAATCCCTGAGTAAAATCTGTGCCTTAACTTCAGGTTCAGATTTGGTTGGTCTGGGAGCTGTGGGTTCCCAATAAATGTCATTTGTCCATAGCTGGTGTGTGTCAGAGGCCCAGCTTGTCCAGAGAGCCAGTGTTTCCCACCTGATGGCAAAAGCAGTGAGGGCAGAGCAGAGGGGGGTTCAAAAGCCCCCACGGGCCCCAGTTCCCCTCTCCTGGAATGGCTCCATACCCCTCAGAAATCCCATCCTTGTTTGTACCATCCACCTTTATGTGGAAGCCCTCAAAAATCCCAGTTCCTCCCTTCTCAAAGCTGTCTTGTGAATAACAAACCCCACATTGTTCCTCTGTGTTCTCCTGAATGCATTTCGTGTCATTTCTTATGGAAAAAAAAAAAATAATAGTAATACAGCTTCTCTCACTGAGCACCCGTTGGGACAGCAACTGCAGATGAAGAGCAAGCAATCAACATGTCAGGATAAAATTAGATTGCCACAGAGAGTGAGGTTTGATCCAGTATCTGTATCAGATCTGGTTTTCAGCTCTGCACATCACAATAAAATCCTCCTTGCTGGAGCCATTCACACGAAGTCATTCCAGAAGTGAGCAGTGCTCTTCATCTGTGTCCACGCTGGGAAGGGGAGGGTATGAAACCTGGTGTTTTACCCTACCACCTCAGCATTTAATCAGAGTTACAAAGAAGGAACTGATAGCAGGGCTGACACTTTTGCTTCTGTTGCTCAGAGGGAGATGCTGGAGTGATGGAGCTGCCAGGGAGAGGTGCAGCACAAACAGCCTCCTGGAGCTTGGGGTGGGCTTAGGCACAAACCCCCCAGTGCCCCCAGTCCTCAAAAGGGTGTCAGGAAACCCAGGCTGCCCAGGGCAGGGCTGGAGTCCCCATCATCCCTGCAGGGGTTTCAGAGCCCTGGAGATGTGGGGATGAGGGCCACGGGGCAGTGGTGGCCTTGGCAGTGCTTGGGGAAGGGTTGGACTTGATCATCTCAAAGCTCTTTTCCAACCAAAATGATTCTATAATTTGCTATGTTCTGCTTTGCACTGGGATGTAGTTTTGAAGTGAGGAGAATGGATTCACTTTGGCTAAATGACTTGGGAGATGGGCTCAGCAGCATCCCTAGCATCATTTTTTTGTTACAGAATGCCCTAATAATTCTAAGAAATAACAGTATTTGTTTCAGTTTCATTATATATAAAAAAAAAATAATAGTAAAAGCATTGAGAATGTTTATCCAAAATGTTTGGCTTGGGTCAGACAAAAGGTTTGGGTTCACTTAAATCATCCAAAAAATCTGTATTACCAGCAAGTGGGGAGGAGGCAGCTCCATGCAGACACGACTCCCTGTCCATTTAACTAAAAGCCTTTTCCCCCCTGTTTGTTCCTCTTCCACTCAGCTTTGGTTAGCAATGGCTGCTGCTTCAGCTGGATCACCAGAATGCCCCCAGGCTGGCTGGGAGTTCTGCAGAGGTATTGAGCCCCTCTTTAATCCCATTGCACTGCACCAATGACAGCAAAATGACCAATTTCAGCTAATTGAGGATAAAATTCATTTTCTCATAGGTGTAAAAATATTGCTATGCACACAGAGCCTTCTCATATCACTTGTTGGCCCAGTTAATCTCCCGTTTGAGGGGTTTAACCTGGTTCCACTTGTGCCCAGCAGTGGGATTCCCATGATGAGCCTGCAAGGATGTCCTCTGTCCCTGCATTAATTCTGCAGCCCTGCTCCCACTGCTCTGGCAATAGCTCTCAAATTAATGGCCCAATCTTTTAAATTAATGAGTTTTCATTGACCTGAGTGGAAGTGGCTCAGCCCACCTGGCTGTGCTCCTCAGCTCTAAGTAGTTCACCTACTTGCAGAGAGGAGCCTGGGAGTGCTGCTGGTGGCCCCAGGACCTCATTAGAGCAGCCACGTGTCCTGATGCTCTGGACAAAGAAGGGTTTTTTTAACAGGTATATTTGGGTTTTGTTCTGCAGTGACTCCAAGTTATTTTGGGTTCCTTTCCACACTCATTTAGCTCAAGTAACCAACCTTATTAACCCAGGATTTCCTGAGAGAGGAAACTTAGCACCTGCATTTTCCAAATCCCTAAATGAGATTTGAAAAAAAAAAAAAAAATCCTAAGTAATGACAATAGCAAAACATACTAAACAGCAATCTGTTGTCAGAGGAGCTCACAGGTGAGAGAGACATTTCCAGTCAATTTTAAATTTTTTTTTTCCATGAAAAAAGCAGCAACTCTTGGTGACAGAGCAGGGAAATCTCAGTAGCTGAGGCTCTGTTATGAGCACAGCCTGGAGAACATCTTGATTAAAAGTGTATTCAGGACACAGGAGAGAAAGATGGAGAAAAGACAGGGTGAATATTGAGAGAGGTGAAGCTGAGGAAAAGATTCAGTTAAAAAGGAGTTTAATTGGGCATTTCAATAAAGTCATGATTAAGTAACAAACAGATGGGAAAGTCCTGACTGTCTAATACCCAGTCTAGCAAAGCAAATGAAGAAAAGTAAAAATCTATAGTGTAAGCCCACAGCAACAGCCAAGAAGCTGGTGGAGAGCTGGGGAGACCAGACTGTCAATGAGTTTTGCCTGTTTGTTGTTGTGCACAGGGAGAGAACCTCACATAGACCAGACTGTCTACAAAAGGAATGGGGAGAGGTGATAAATAATAAATCAGTGAAATTGATGGGGAAAAGCTCTGCACTCTTACAACAAGTGCAGTGCCACGAAGAGACCTTCAACAAAAATTTCAGGCTGGGTTTACAAAGAGCACTCCTGATTTCTGTCATCAAAATGTTCCACAGTAATCTCATGACTCAATTTCTGCAGCCCCTGAAGCGGGGAGCACTGCACAAGGTTCTTGCTGTTTGCTTTGCTGTGTGCTCAGCTCCTCTTCTCAATGATTCATTAAGATTCGTCAGGACTAATTAGGCAGAGTGCCAGCTGAGGGAGGGTTGGGTATCACTGCACCTTGCTCAGGGGGGGCTCCCTGGGGGTGTAGGATCAGCTGAGGCAGGCAGTGGTTCCATGGGGTGCTCACCCTTCCACAGGGCACAGGAATCCAGCAGCCCCTCTGGGGGTGTTGCTGCTTTTTGTCAAATCGGATTTTCTGTAACTCTGTTAAAATAAACATTTAGCAAATGGCATGCATGAGTTTTATTTTCTGTGGGAAGCCCCCCCCTCTTCATTTGAATAAAAATAATTGACTTCAGAGAAAGGTCTCCAGTGCAGGAAGGTCTGAGTGTGAGACCAGTGCATGGGGGTGGCTCTGACTTTGTGCCTGAGATCTTAATTCTGATGTGAACCATTTGGTGGGCTCAGAAACCTCTGCAAGTTCTTCACAAAACTTCTCTGACCTGTGTTTTAGACAGGCCAAGTCACCCATCACCTAATCCATGCACAGTTCTTACCACCTAATAAACTGGTAGCTGACTGGGGGGCTCAGCAGCAAACCAAGGGGGGTTGATCCTTTCATTAAAGGCTCCATCCTGATGTGTGGAAGGGGCTGAGGGAGGGATGGTGGGTCTGGAGTTTTCAGGGCTGGATTCTGCTTCTGTTATGTTGTTTTTCAAGTAGGTGTCATGGATTATTGGGGGGAAACAGAGGGCTGGAAGGGGGAGGGTTCTTGCAATGGAAAAACTCCAGAGAGTCAGGAGGAGGGAACCTGCCCGTGCTGACTGGGTTGGTTTGTTGTCTGCCAGCACAGAGCTGTTGTTATTGTGGGAAAACCAACTTATTTAATTATCCAAAATAGGTAATTTCTTCATTTTTAAATTCAGCAATGGAGGAGATGCTCCAAGTATTAAGAGAATCAAAATATTCCTAGTAAACCAGAGACCAAGAGAATAATAAGAGTTTGAAAAGAAAAAAGGTTCTTGTTCTCTGTGGCTTGCAGTGATTCTGGTGCTCTGGCTGGAGAGCCCATCAGATAGAGCTGCTGAAATACTTCTCATCTCAAAGGAGCAGTTTTAAAGTGTGTCCCAGGCACTGCTTGTTCTGTCCCTCCCAAATGTTGGGATGGCTTTCAAAGGTGGGGACAGGGATTGATGCCTCAGGTTTCCCTCCTTGGAAAGGCAGAGGTGAGTAAAGTAATGGCAGTTCCTGTGGGAAGTGGGAACTGCTCAGAACTGACTCCAAACTCCATCTCAAGGGCTTTGCTCCCTTGCTGTCCTGGCAGTGGGATGGGTGGTACCCAACCCCTGCTCTGGGACTCCTCCTCTTTCTAAACATCTGCTGCACAGATGGGATGGTGGCATAATAATTTCTGTTTTTCTCAAAGTCTAGAGAGTTTGGCTTTAGAATTGCAGGTGTGCTGGTGTTCATAAAATACCAAATATTTGGGGTTTGGTTGTTTCTGAAAGTGTCTTCCTGGTGAAAACAATTGTAGGTTGAAAAACTAAACAAATTCAAATAAAGAGCCCAAGACTTGTTGACAATGTTTTCCCCTTGTTATCCTGCTGGTATTTGACAGAAATAACCTGGACTGATGAACATTAGAAAATTCATCATCTCTGCAGTTGTAAAAACCTACAGTGGGATTTTTTTTTTTTTAAGACATTATCAGAATGATCTTTCTGAGTACATTAGATCTGCGGGATATGAGATATCACAGTGTAAGCAATGATAAAAATAAGCATTGTGGCTGTTACTGCACGCTGGCACCTTCTGTCATAGCTGCTCCTTTAGTGCTGAGCCTGCTTCCCAGCACGGGCAGCTTGGGAAAGGTTCAGCCCTGGGTGGGCAGCACTTGGTGAGCACCCCCCTGTCCCCATGCCCAGGCACAGCCCTGCCCACAGGAGAGTGGAGGGGCTGGGAAAGTAAACCCAGGGATGTGACACCATCACCCTAGAGATGTGCCACCATCACCCCAGGGATCTGACACCATCACCAAGGGATGTGCCACCATCACTCCAGGGATGTGACACCATCACCCCAGAGACGTGGCACCATCACCCCAGGGATGTGAGACCATCACCAAGGGATGTGCCACCATCACTCCAGGGATCTGACACCATCACCCCAGAGACGTGGCACCATCACCCCAGGGATGTGACACCATCACTCCAGGGATCTGACCCCATCACTCCAGGGATCCGACACCGTCACCAGGTGAGGACTCCAGCCCTGTGCTGGTGGGACAGGAGCAGCTGGGGTGCCAGGGAGGTGTCCCCAGGAGGCTACACCATGGGGACCCTTGATCCACGTCATCCCCGGGGTCCCTCCTGCTCGTGGCATCTGCCAGCACGGCGTGGGGAGGGCAAGTGCTCTGCCAAGGCTTGGAGCAGGCACAGCGAGGAGCAGCTCGCCCTCACCTCACCTCCTGCAGGAGCCTTTTCCTTTGTTTTAAGCAGTCCCAGCCCGTGCAGGCTGGAAGGCCCCAGGGGCTGGCTGGAAATGGAAAATAACTCCGTGTGGGGTTTGTGAGTCTTTACAAGCGTCAGCAAAAGAGAACTGTGTCCCTCCAGAGCTGCACTGCTTTGCCTTGGCATGTGGTCACACGAGTGTGTTGTAACTAAGAGTACAGGTATTTCATGTGCTAGCATAAAGGATAATTTAGGGTTTTTTTCCGTAGACTTGGGAGCAATCTGTGGTGCATATTTTATATTTATCAACTTCCAATATCACAGAATCACAGAATGTTAGCACCTCAAGAGATCATCAAGTCCAACATACTATAAATTGTGGTTTATTTAGCATTTAGAATATATTTTAATACGGTGTTGTTTAATAATTTACAATAAAATATAAACACAACATGTATTTTTTTACCTAATATAAAGTAAGATCTAGCAAGAATACCAAACTCCTGTACCCTTGAAGAGAACTTGCTGTCCCTGTCCCCCCTGTTACCCAGAGCCACACTGACACCTTCTCTTTGTACACAGCAACAGCAAAGCACTGAGTTAAGGATCAGAGTTTTTCACTGGACTCTGCTCCAAAAATTCATTATTTTCTGAGTGCCAGCTGAGCAGCAGCTCTGGCTGCTCTCCCAACACTGACCTCACCCAACAAATTAATTTCTTGTACCATGTCCACGACAGTGGTTGGAAGTGACCTCCAACTGCGTGTGGCAGCAGCGTGCCAAGGCACCAAATGTCAAATACTGTTTCATTTCACCTTTCTGCTCATCCCCTGCTCCTTCTCTTGCTGCCACTGCTCTGCTGTGGCTCAGGTTTGTGTCAGCCCTGCCAGTTGCCCACAGAAAAGCAACATTTAATTGTACATTGTACAACATTTAATTGAACTTTGGAAGTAGCTGGGGGAAGAGCCTCCTGTGCTGCTGGAGATCCCGTCCCTCCCCTGGCAGGTGCCAGGGTCCTTGGTGGCACAGTCTTGCCCGAATCCATCATCTTATTTGACAGACAAGTTAAGGAATGTTTTTGGAATGCTCTTTAGGATGTGTTTAACCACTGTTTACATCTAAACAAATCCTCATGCTGAAAAGATCAGGCTGGCAGGGTAGGTTTGATTTCTTTTTGTTTGTTTTTTTTTTAATTTTGTTTTTGTTTTTTGTTTGTTGGGTTTTTTTTGTTTGGTTTGGTTTTGGTGAAGTTTGATTTTGTAGAGCAAACCCTCTGGGGGGAAGACAGAGCATGGGAAGGCTGCAGTTGTAGCTGGGGGCTCTTGCTTTCGGTGGCTGCAGGAGTGGGTGGGTTCTGGGCTTTGTGGCCACAATCTCATTTTTGCTTAGGAGGTGCTTGTTGAATCCTCCTGGTGTAGCTGTCCTGGTGGGCTGTGAGGGAGGAGAGGACTTTCTCAGGCTGTCAGGCAGTGCAGGTGGGACCTGCTGGTGGGGGGGTTCAGGCAGTGTTGTGTCACCACCAGGGAGTCAGGAATCCAACCCAAAATGAAAATGCCTTCTTCAGAGTAACGTGTGGCAGTGACAGATGCACAGGCTCTATTATATTTAGTTTCTTGTCTGAGAGGGCCAGATTGCATGTAGGTAGCTGGCTGCACATAGTGGATGGAGATCAGGTATGATGAAAGGGAGATTACTGGCTATTTTAAGAGTTAAAGAGCAGGAAATGGAAAACTGATAAACAGATTGGTTTTTCTTTCAGGTGATGTCCAGTTAAACAGTGGCACTCTTAACCATGGGAGGACAAGTACTTAGCAAAAGAGAAAGAGGGACTGGCCACTTTTGTGGCTATCAAGAATATCCAGAATAATTATTAGCTGTATCAATATTCGTAATGCAATTAGAATAATTTTTCATGCTTCAGGGCTTAAACCAATTTCTATATACAAGGGACCAGGATGAGACTTATGGTAGGAACAGATTAAAGGCATCTGCACGCTGCAGAGCTCCTGCCTTTTTTCTGACACATCTGCTGCTATTCCCAGACAAGGTCCTGGGCTAGGATGGACCCAGGCTCTGCCTCCATCAGCTGTGCCATTTTCCACATCCCCTTAGTGAGTCTGGTGCTGAATATGCAGACTAATTTTTTAGGTAAGGAAAAGGAGGATGAAGCAGGCAGCAGATGGGTTTGCTGTAATGTTGAGAAGATAAACATGTTGACTGTCACTGCAGATACACCAAAAGGAAAAAAAACAACACCAAACCCTGAACCAGGAAGCTTTCAAATCCATGAGGCAGCTTCCTGCAAAACAGTGAGAGTTTTTAGAAAATATTATTTCTATTTACATCCTTTCTGAATCTTGAGCACTTAAGGCAAACTTGAGTCATGCTTGCAAACTCCTCTCTACAGCCACTAGAGTCAGACCTTTTAATATTAATAAATACATCAAAGGTTCTCTAGGAGAAGCTTTAAGTGGGCAAGAGGTAAATAAATGCTGAAGAGCTCATGTTGTGACTGCACAGCTCAGGTGCAGAAGAGGGATGGAGCTGATGGCACCAAGCTGGGGAGGAAATCACCCTGCACAGAGTTTACTCTTTACAGAGAGGGGTGTAAAGAGCTGAGATCTGTGACACTGGGGGTGGGGAGGGTAAATGGGCAGAGGCTGGGGGGCAGCTTGACTGGCAAGGACTGGAATAGGAGTTGGTGTCTGATTCTGGGGCTGGGGGAGGCAGCAGCCAAGCCACCAGGATCTGTGATAACCACAACCCAGCATGTGTGTGCCCAGTCCTACACATGAAATTCCCTCTCAGGTTGGTGCTGGGGAAGAGTGCAGGTGTGTCAGGGAAGTTTGGCTGTGCTTGCACCCAGTGAGGAGCAAAAGTAATGAACAACAAGGCCTGGGTGATGGCACAAGCCACGCCTGCACGATGCACAATACCCACATTGCAATGAAATAATCTCTTATGATGGTTTCAGTCCATGGAAAAACAAAATTCTGGTCCCAAGCCCAAAAATTATAATTTCTAGTGGAGAACTCCAGCTGCTTTTATTGTTGTTTATGGTTGTTATACCCTGGCCCTACTGCAAAATCCTCTGACCTGCCATGCCTGTCCAGTCCTGCTGCCACTCTCCAAATGTCCCCTGTCACCAAGGAAGGTGCAGATGAGTTCCCTGGTGGTGGTATTTGAATAGCACCAGTTTGGAGACAACTCCTGCCAAACACAAGTGGACAGAGAGAGGCAATGCACAAGGGGAAAAAAAAAATATGACAAGGACAAAATATAAAAAATACTGAGCCTTTAAGGTGGTGAAATGCCTTGATAATTGTTGGAAGATGTTTCACTAACCTCCAGCCAACTCCATCTCAGTCAAGACCCGAGCAGTGAAGCTGCTCGTTTGTGTCTGCCAGACACACTGCGACGTTTCAGTGTGCTGAGAGATTTGGCCAGGCTGAAATAGATAAAAGCCATCAGTTTTTCTGACGTTTTATACCATTAGGACAGTAACAATTGTGCTCCTCTGACTTCAGTGAGATATAATGTGTTGGAAATGAAGCAGTCATTATAGCTGTCTCTTAATGAGTGACACTTCAGAGCTGGGGCTCACATATACACACTGAGTGCTGCTGGGCCAGTGTGGTAGGAGCCCAGCTGATGGGCTGTAGCTGACCTGGTATTTACAGAGGAGGAATTAAAGGCTGCCTTCAAAACACATGCTTGGTGTGGTGGTGGGAACCAGATGCATTTTGTATTGCTCTTGCATTGGGAGTGGCAACAGGTGTTGGCTCCTTGGATAGTACAGTTTGGGGATGAAAGGAACAAAACCAGGATGTTCCCTTGAGAATCTGGGTGTCCTGAGCAAAAATGGGTCTGGAGATCTTAAAATAGAACGAGAGCAGCCGCGTTGCTTCAGTTTTGGGAGTATCTGGTTACATCCAAACTCCTCCTCCTCCTCCTCACCGGCTCCATTGGTATCCACCTCAGCGGGGAGGTGGATCTCTCTTCCATGTCGAAAATCGGGATTACTGGGGTTTTGATGCAATAGGCTTGAGAGAATGCTCCTGCACTGGACATGCTTGGGGCGGGGGGACATGAAGGGGGACGGGGATCCTCCCGCCATCTCTCCCTGCTGCCCGGAGAAGGAGAGGGAGGATGTGGAGGAGGGGGGGATGATGAGGAGGGAGAGGATGAGGATGATGATGCTCCAGTGGGGCTGAGCGTCCCCCCACGGAGGCTCCCGGAGCCGCACACCCCTGCACCCGGCCGCTGTGCTCCGGATCGGGCCCCCGGGGAGCGGGGCTGCCCCTGCTCCCCCCTTTCTCCAGCGCCACGGGGATCCGGCCGGACCCCGCACCACCTGTATCCTCCCCACCCAAGACCCCCAGGGCCGGGTCGGCGGAGGGTCCGCCACCCTCTCGGCTCCATCTCCCTCCCGGTCTCGGTCGGCGCGGCCGCATCCTGCGCAGCGGCGGCGGGCGGGGCGGTGAAGGGGGCGGGGGGCGGAGAGGCCCGGCCACCATTTAAAGCGGTAGCGGCACGGCCGCGCTCCCCAGTGCCGGGCTGCCGCGGAGCGCGGCGGAGGCAGCCGCGGCCAGGGCGGGTGGGAGCCGCGGATCCCCACCCCCCCCCCCTCCCGCCCATCCCGGCCCAGCCCCGGCCCCTCCGGCTGGATGAAGGCGGGCGGGAGCTTGGGGCATCGCCCGGGGCATCGCCTGGGCAGCGGCGGCAGCGGCAGCACGATGGTCCAGGCGGGCAGGCTGCTGCGGCTCTTGACTCTGCTGAAGTTGCCCTGCTGCCTGCTGGAGTTGCTGCTCTGGGAAGCGGCTCAGGGCCAGGAGATGTACGCCCCCCACTCCATCCGCCTGGAAGGGGACATCACTCTGGGAGGACTCTTCCCCGTCCACGCCAAAGGACCCTCGGGCGTGCCCTGCGGGGACATCAAAAAGGAGAACGGCATCCACAGGCTGGAGGCGATGCTCTACGCTCTGGACCAGATCAACAGCGACCCGGAGCTGCTGCCCAATGTCACGCTGGGCGCTCGCATCCTGGACACCTGCTCCCGAGACACCTACGCGCTGGAGCAGTCCCTCACCTTCGTCCAGGCTCTCATCCAGAAGGACACCTCCGACGTGAGGTGCACCAACGGGGAGCCGCCCGTCTTCGTCAAGCCGGAAAAAGTAGTTGGAGTGATCGGAGCTTCGGGAAGTTCAGTGTCCATTATGGTGGCCAACATCCTCCGGCTCTTTCAGGTAGGGGCTGTGCGGAGCCGGGCCGGGCGGGTCGCCGAGCATCTTCCCGGCCGGGTCGGGGAACCTGCCCGCCGGGAGCGGGAGCTGGAGGAGCCCGCGGCTGCCAGCCTCTATCAACTCCGTTCCTGCCCCTTCAGGTGCTTCTTTTGCTTCCCCTTCGGAGCATCTCGTTTCCCTCCCAGCCACCTTCTCCGTTTCAGCATCCTCCCCCGTCTCCCTTCTCCACAGTGCGTGGATCCACTTTCTGGATTTATCGCCCCATTTGCGAGAAGCAAGCCGTGCGGGGAAAGGAGAAAAAAAGAAATTCACATATACATATAGAGAAAAAGCGATGGTTGAGGTGGATTTGCGTTAAAGATGGCTCGGCAGAGATGCGGGGCACGGCCGGGACAGGCTGCCCGCATGAGATTTCCGCGCTGTGCGAGGGCAGGGAGCGGGCAGCGCCGCAGCCGCCCCCGGCCCGGGGGCCGGGGGGTTGTGGGGGGTTTCCCCGGCGGTGCTTGGGAGAGACTGGGCTACGCTGGGCAACTCCAAGCACCCAACAGCTTGGTCGGGTTGGTCTTCCTCTGCTCTTCCGAGCGTCTGGAGCCAGCCCATGCCCCCGGGGGGATGGAGGAGGCAGGGAGAGAAGGGGAGCGCGGCGTCCCTGGGGGCTGCTGGCCAGGCTCCGGCAGCAGCTCTGCACTGCCGGCTGCGGTTCCCGCAAGCGCCGAGGGATGAGCAGAGCAGGAGGATTAAAGAACCGTGTGTCTGTGTGCCTGTGTCTGTGTATGTGTGTGCGGGGGAGATGTGCTGCAGCGCCTGCCTGTTCTCGCCCGTTCTCCCCCGGGGCTCGCCGCGATCGTGCCCCCCTGGGTGTCGGTGCTGAGCCTCGCTACCTGTCGGGGCACAGGGATTTGTATCCCCCCCTCCCTGTTCCCGGCTCCATCCTCCTGCCTTTCTCCGGCACTCTGAGTCCGGGTCAGGTGTCCAGGGTGAGCAGGGGTTTGGTGTCCTGGCTGCTGGGTGGGGAGGCGGGGATGTCCCCGGGGGTGGGGGGATCCCCTCGGGTGAAGCCGGGGCCCGGCAGTAATCGCGGGTGCTGTGACAGTGACAGAACCGCCACCAGATGCATCGTGAGCAGCGGAGTTTCTCGCTTCCTTATCCTCCGCCTTCGCATGGGGAAGGTGGTGATGGCGATGGGGTTTATTTTTATTTTTGTGCAGCGGGTGGAGAGAACCCCCGCTTTTCCCAGCTGGAAACTTGTGAGGTTTTACCACGGCAAATCTACTTTGCTGTCAGCAGCCATCGTTGCTCCTTATTCCCATCTGGCTCTCAGTGCCACGCAAGACCCACGGAGCGATGTGCTGCACCTTCTCCCATCACTGCCCTTTGCACTGCCCACCCGGGCTCGGTCCTATCCGTTTTCCTGGAAGAGAACATTAAGGATCTGTTGGATTTGGTTTGGGGGTTTTGGGGTTTTTTTGGGTAGGTGTTTGGGTTTGGGTTTTTGTGTTTGTTTGTTTGTTTTTTTTTTTTTCTTTTTCTTTTCTCCTTGCTAGCCTCTCCCCCTCTGGGCAAATTAAAATGCGACTTGTATTGTTTCTGGATTCCACGGCGTGCTGAATCTCTGACCGTTTTTGTGTGGCTTTAACACGCGGGTCTTCATGGTGAAATGCGACCAAGGGAGGGAGCAGCCCGGCTGGGGGTGCCAGCAAGCCTGGCATCGATAGGTGCACTGTACTTCTTTCTGTTTGAGACTTCTTGGCGTTACAAACCGCCCCTTCCCGGGCTGCAAAACCGATGAGCTCATGTTCTGCTTGAGCTGGAAGGGATGCGAAGGTTGGAGGGATGCGAGCAGTGCTGAAGTTCTGCCGAAGTACTGGTTCGGCAGAGGCTGAGCTGCTGAAGGCTTCCACCAGCCAGCTGGTTGGAATTAGCCCCCTGGTTTATGCTGAAGCTCATTCAAGAGCAAATCCTGGGCACTCGGTACTGAGATCTGGCTCAGAAGGAAAGCTCGGGCACCTTTCGGGTAATGGCTCAACACCTGCAAGATCTCCGGGGATCTGTTGCATAATGGAGTGTTCATTAAGACATCTGAGCAGTAGAGATATTTTGTGTAAGCCTAAACATTTTAATGCGTTGTGACTAAGCAGCTGTTCCAAGCCACTTTTTAACCAAAGCAGTCAGAAAGCAGTAGCTGGCACAGACCGAGAGAGATTTTCCCTGAATATGTATCCCACAGCTCAGTTCTGCCTCCTTTAAGCAGATTTTCATGCAATAAAACTGTTCCTTACTGTCCTTTCCTCCTTCACAAAACGTAGTTCAGAACATGTCCCAGCCAGAGAGAAAAGAGCGAGAGAACTATTTTGGGAGAGGAAGAGATCTGGATCTATTGAGCAACCAATGGGTTGTAGGGGTGGGTGAGAATTGGGAAGTAACTGGAAAGAAAACCACCAATTAACAAAAAATTCCCTTATTAGCCTAAATACCTTGTCGAATGCATCAGCTGTTGCAGCCAGCTTGCTTCTCATGGGGCACTGTGGGCTTTACCAGCTGTAGCAAGTGGGGAGGGTGGGTGAAAGGCTTTTCAACACCTATTTTTGTGCTCAGACTGGTTTTTCCCCTAACATTTTGTAGATTAAAATTCATTCCATCTGTAGAGGCTTCTCCAAAGAAATCTTACTGGTGTTTACATTCCTGACAGTATCTTGGAAAAGAAGCATTTGTACTCTACCTTAATGTAGGGAGAATATATACATATATATATATATATAAAAGCTATATAGAGCACTGTGGGGTTTCCTCAGCTCCTCAGCCAGCTGCTGTTTCTGAAGGGGCTTTCTCTGCAGGAGGGGTAAAATCTGGGCTCTTCATCTCACTGTCTGCATGCTGAATTATGGAATCTCTCTGCAGATCACCTGCTTGTTCCCAATCCAGCCCAGAGCTTAGGGAACACCTTCAGGTGATGCCGCAGGTGGATCAGCAGGGGGAAGCTGGGATCCACCCGTGTCATCGCTGTTTGAAGCTCTGTAGAAGCTTTCCTTCGGTAGAGAACAACGCAAGGATCTACACGAGACTTGAGCTTTTTCTTGTGTGATGAAAGGAAAAATCCCTCCCGCCTCTGCATGTCTCCTCTCACCTCTCCCTGCCTTGCCCCGGTGATAAAAGGTGGCGATGGGACAAGTGGGGGTGGGAGGGTTTCCCCTGGAGCTGTGGGGTGTCCCGGCTGCTGTAACCCCGGCTCTGCCTGCCCTTGGCTCCGGGGTGTGGAGGCTGAGGTGTAGTCAGAGGGGTCAGTGCTCCGTGAGTCACCCGCGATGCGTGGCTGCGTGGGAGACGGGCAGAGGCATCGCAATGAGGGCAGTCTGTCTCCTAAGGACAAGTGCTGGTGGTGATTTGGGAGGATGCATCCTCTAGTGAAAGATGCGGGTGCCTGCAGCAGCGCCGGGTTTAGAGGGAGGAGGTGGCAGGTTCACACCTGCCCGCAACATCTGTCCTGCTGTGGACTTTTTGTGGGATCTTCCCTGAATTCTTCAGGGCAGGAGCATCCCGGCTGCTCACCACGGTCCCGTTTTCACCAGTAAGATACACCCCCTTCCCGGCTGAACGTTTGATTGCCTTTTGAAGAGAAGCCAGACCAGCCGTCTCCAGTTGTTGGTGGTGCCTTGGTGGGGCTGGAGCCAGGGATGCTCCTGGCTGGAGGCTCCGCTTTGCCTCTGGATTAACTCCATCCTCTTCCAAGGCAGGGCTGTGAGTGCTGGCAGAAGTGATGTGAGAAAGCCCTCGCTGGCTCCATCCCTCCCTGGCTGTGACCTCTTCTCCTCCAGGGTCTGGGCCCATCCCTGCTGGAAGGAGAGAGCTTTGGGAGAGGGGGGTGAGGGGCTGTGATGTGCAGGGCCTGGGGTGAGTGGAACAGACAGGAGAACCTCCTGTGTGCTGGGCTGTGGAGATAGAAATGCATAAATATTCAAGTACATCAAATACAGTGACTTCTTCAAAGCAGCCTTCTATTAGAGGCAAGCAATAAATAACGTGCTGATTGTAAATTAAATATCTGTTCTAAAAATAAAACCAAAACAATTTGGAAAGCCGTTTCGTAATGCATCAGGGAGCTCAAAGCACTATGTTTTTAGGCTGCTGGGTTTGCATTGTAAAAAATACTGTTACTTCACAGTTTCATAAGTTCCCTTACAAATTTAACCCCATGAAATTCAATAACTGTGCTGAAAAAAAAAATTGCCAAATGCTTCATCTGCTTCATATTTTCTGGGAGTAGAACCATACAGTAAGGGAAAATAGCACATTATTTCCTTTTCTGTATAGTGGAAATTAATTTTTAGACTCCCTTAGAACTGCAGATTTCTCATTACAAGCTTTAATAATGAACTAATTACTGCTTCAGGTTTCTGTCCCCAGCGAATGTGATTTTACACAACCAACAATCCTCCTCTCTTATCTCAGTACCTCTTTGCTTTTATCAGGGATGGTTCTGGTGGCCCGCAGGGTGCTCTACCAAGCCCCTTCGGGGAACTTAGAAACCAGCACGGGATAGAGGAGTCCAATGAGGCTGGGACTGAGGGGATTCAGTGTGGGTCTGTATGACTCTTGGGGCTTTTGGTTGGATTCCCTTCTGCAGGCACCTTCGTGCTGCATGAGGCAGATGAAAGGTGCAGCCCTGCCCTCCACGCTGGGCACAGAGGAAGAAGCAGTAGAAATGGAAAAGAATGCAGCTTAAAAGTGCAGCTTTTTGCTTGGCAAAGGGTGTGGGTTTCCCAGGATCTCCTCTGAACAGCAACAGGCTGGAGATGGGGGTTCTGCCCCAGCTTCTGCCCAGAGGGAATCACTGCGGCTTGGGAGCCAGCACTGTTCCACCTGGGTTATGGGCAGCATGGGGAAAAGGGATAAATGTGTGACACTGTGATTTCAAGAGATGTCCCTTTGAAGTGTTTGGGTTTTTAATCACTTTGTGCTGCTCATCTGATCAGTCCCTATCAGCTCCCTCACTCTGCAGCAGAAGCATTTGCAGCCTGATTGTTCCTCTCTTTTCCTCATTAGTTTCCCACAGGCATGTGGGATATAGGCCCAAAGGTTTCCAGTCCTGTAGGTTCTGGGTGCAAAGCCAAAGACTCCTGCTGAGCCCCCTCCTGCTGAACTTGACTTAATGAGCTGGTGGTAAATGGCCAATTTAATTGACTGCAATGTACCTGCCAGGGGGTGATTGCTGGTGGTTGGGAAGGAAACTAACATACTTTAGCACTATTTTTCTCTAGATGCTAATATATTTTGAACTCATTATCAGTTTATTGCATTTTCCTCTTCAAACTTTTCATAAGACAATCCTGGTTTTATCAAGTGGAGTGATGATTCATTTTCTGAAAGCTATTCCAGGGAAACCATACATTTTTCAGTTAAACTCACGTAGAGAATTTATCAAAAAGCTAAAAATAAGCAACAGTAAACTTGATTCTTCACCTCTTTTCAAGAAGTGGCTTTTGTGTTTTTCAGCAAGCTTTCATTTTCATCAGCCTCTAAATATTTGTCCTTGTTGCTCCTGATGCACCTACCCCATGTCACCAGGCTGAGCTGAGCTGTGCCTCTCTGTTGGTGTTGCAGTGTTGGGCTGCAGGTAACAGGGGTGGAATCTTCATTTCTTCTCTGTGAATCAAAAGTAAAGAAAAATCCTGGCTTCCAGAACTCATGTGTTTCTATGCAGAGTTACTAATGGGGTGTTGGCAGAGTTATGAATAGATTTTTCTGGACTGTGGGGGTTTGGAGGTAAAAATTATTTTCTCAACAAGGCAGAATTCAATATTAGCAACGATCTCCCCTCTTCATCTGTGTGCCAGCCTCTCCCTGTAGGGACTGGGTAGAGGGGACTGCAAAGAGTGGAAGAGTGGCTTCCAGGGTGGGCTGCTTGCCCATGGAGAGGGAGAGGGAGGGATGCTGGTGCTTCTGGAGCAGAGGATTAGCAGATCCAGCCTGGGGCTGGCTCGGAGGGCAGGCAGGGGATGCTGCAACAGCTCAGGTTGTGTGCTGAAAGCAAAGATGCAGCACGTACAGTTGTGCAGTTCCCAGGGCACTCTTGGAGATAAGGTGACCTCTTTGGAATGACAAATGGAGGGATCATTTCAAGGCATTAATTCTTATGAAAGAAACATTGATCTGGTTTCGAATCTCACAGCGCTAATACTGTCAAACTGTGAGTATTATAGTCTGTATTTTATGCTACTAAATCAGTTTTGCTTGGAGGCATTAAAAGCACCCAACACAATACTCTGCTCCGTAATATCAGATGTTGTTATTTCTGTTTATAGTGATATTCAAATTAATCCTGATGAGTGACAATGCTGACTGTCCCAGGCACAGGACTGGGATGAGTTTTATCATCATATCAGAAGATATGAAGCATGTAATTAAGGCTGTTTGGAGAGCATGGAATCCAATATAGTCAGGTCATTAGTGTGGTGGAGTGGGTATCCAAGCAGAGAGAAATCTGAAGAAAAACAACTATTTCTAAAAGCCTTCCTCATTACCAATGATTCACAAAGTCCTCTAAAGCCCTTCTGCTGAAGGCAGTGGAGGTATTCTGAATAATCACCAAGCTGAGATGAAAGCATGGTCCTGTTACCCATCACTACAACGTGGGAGCCCTGCCCCAGGCCACTGCTCCCTTGTGCACAGTCCCTCAGCACCATGCAGGAAGAGACTTGTAGGGGCAGCAGTTGATGTGTAGACAATGGTCTAAAAGCTCTTGAATTACAGTGCTGCCCCTGCACAGAGGGCTCAGCAGAGGCTGATGTGGCACATTTTGGGGTTTTGAAGTGCCCCTTTCTCTCAGTGCTGAGATGGTGCAGAGTGTTCCCATTCCCTGGCTTCTGGCTGGCATGGGGAGAGCAGGCAGGCTTGGGAGATGTTCCCTTGGAGTGCCACACACCTGGGCTGGCCCAGATAAAGCACTTTGACATGTGGAGCACATCAGTTAGCTCTGGTTTTGTTAAAGGAACTGCCCGGACTGGTGTGGGACAGTTAGGAGCAGTCTAAGGGTACAAGGTTTCATCCTCATGATGGTTCTGCTTAATGCCTGTAATGTGTTTATGTGGGCAGGGGGGTTATGTATATAAATACATGCTATATATAAATATTGGTGGTTTTTTAGTTATTTATGCTGTAAACATCAGTGACCTGTCTTTTAATGTCTTACTGAGAGGTAAGGGTGTGAGGAGGAGGGCAGGCACCAGAGAGCCTGGCCATGGGGGGTGAGCAGGGCATGGAGCACACCTCTGCTCTTCTGGATTCTGTGGCTGTCACTGTGCTGTGTGTCACCTCCTTGCTTGGCTTTCTGATTTTGTCTGTCTCACATTATGATGATGTCAGGCCTCAGAAGAATCAATGGTGTGTGATTAATAGGGAAAAGCTGTGTTTTAGTTGGACAGTTGCAAAGGCACTGAGCCAGCACAGTCAACAGGCTGGGTTTGGGCTGAGCTGTCCCTACCTGGAAAGTGAGTTAAGGACACTGTGATGGGGACTGAGGCAAGGGAAACCATACTGCATACTTCACCAGAGTATTACGTGATCAGAAAAGGGCTTTTCTCTTAATTAAGGCTACATTTCCATGTTCTTTGCTGCCATGTAATTCCAACGTGTGCTTTTTTGTCTTGTTCCCTGTGTTAAAATCCTGTTGTCTCCCAGCTGCAGGTGATCTTATTATGCACAACCAAAACCTGCTCTACCATCCAGCATTTTGCACGGGCTTTGCCTGGTGTGTGAGCTTTGAAAAGTCCTTGCAACTTGAAAGATTGCAGTTAAGGAGAAGCCTAACTATGAGCAGACAGAAAGGGTTTTATCCTAAAGATCCATGTTTGAAGCGGGTGCACTGGGATGGGCAAGGTTCAAATTTTAGCAGCAAAGGAAAAAAGTACTGATGTGTATTCAAATTTCCTGTAAGCTGCTGTGTAGATCCAGTGGTTTGAGACCCATCCTGCCATTTGGAGCAGCTGAGGTTGAGTGCAGAGCCCAGGGTGGTGGCAGAGGAGTCCCTGGGAGGACACAGCCAGGTCAGGGTGTCAGACAGCAGGTACCTGGCTTGGGGCTGCTCGTGTAGCCCAAGGGCAATGCCTTGCTGGAGCTGCTTCACTGCTTCCAATTCAAAAGGCAGAAAATCTGGACCTGGCTTTGGTGAGGTCCCTGTGCTCCCTGCTGGCTGTAGCTACACCCTCAGGTCTTGCTCTTACAGATTTACAACTGCTGTTGGCTTTGTGCTTGCAGGCAGAACAACTGCTGACAAAGCCAGAACCTGAAGCCAGAGCTGGCCTGAAAAATTACTCTGATCGAGGTTCTCCTCAGGTGGGCTGGGACAAACTCGGGGCTCCTCACAATCTCCTTTGGTGGAGATTTCCCCTTTCTATAGAGCCCTGCACGTGAGCTTCCTAGCAGGCAGTTGTTTCTATCCCATACAAAGTCCCTAATCCCAGCTTTCCTTAGCAAAGTGCCTGTACATAAATCGGGCTGTAAACCCACAGGTTGCAGAAGATGGAGGACACAAAATTAGCACAATTTTCCAATGTCTTCTTTGGATGCTCCTGCCTTGGGGAGGGGCTGGAGGGGATCCACCTCTTTTCTTGGACAGATTTGGGCATCCCTGTGTCCTGGTGCCATCACCTCCATCTCCCACTCCAGCCCCCTTCCCTTTTTCAGGGGGCAGAGGTTTCTGGGCTGTGGCTCCCAGCTCCTTCAGGGGGGTTTCTCCATCCTCACTGGGGTCTCTCAGCTGAGATGGGACCCACCTCACCAGCCTGGTCCCAGCAGATGCTTGCCTAAGTTATTTTATAAACTTTTCTGTAGAATATTCTACAACCTCCATGAAAGAGTATTTTTTCCCTCTTAATAGTCAGCTTTTATCCTCTTCACTGGGAATTTTCCTGGCTTTGTTTTGACTGTACTTTCACAGCAGGCTATGACACTTAAGTGCAGCGCGGGGTGCATTCCGTAGCTTCCTTTTGTTCTCCTTTGATGCTGGAAGTGAGATACAAAAATTAGAGGGTTTGAAGGCTTCAGGGGGAGAGATTTATCTGCAAGGTTAGCGTGTACTCAGCTGGGACTTGTGAAACTCCATCTCGGTCTGATTCAGGCTCAAGATGTTAACCTCCATTTACAGTGGTCTGGATGGCTACTCGTGGTTATTTTCAATTCTGTCTCATCCCAGTGGTGCATTTCCAGGCACCTGTGTCAAAACCCAGGCAATCAATAACCCCATGTGAAGTTTGCTTCCAGAGTAGCCCTTTAAAGAACTGAAAATCCCAATTATCTCTCTTCAGTATCCTCGATGGATTCAGGAGATCTTTGTGCCTGTGTTGTCTTAGATGGAGATGCTCAGACTTGGTACCTTGCAAGAGTTTCTCTGCTGCCATTTTAGGATTTGCATGGAGTAACCTTCTGCAAGCTCATATATGGAAGCTTCTATGATAAATTTATTGTTTCATAAATATTGTAATAGCAGTAATTATGCATTTATCAGAATGGAGACTTGCTTCAATGCCATTAAATTCAGCCTCATAACTATATGCATGGCACTTTTGCACAGAGTACAAACTGAGTGCAACTGCTCTGCAAATGTCTTGCAGCCCTGGAAGGAATTCTTCTCTTTGCAGGGTGGTTGTCTCCAGCCATTGGTGTGTTCAATATCCCAAAAAGAACAAGGCCAGCAGGAAGTTCTCTTCTATGAGAAGGGAAGATCTGAGCCTTAAGAACTGCAGCAGTTCTTCTGTTTCCAGCAGCAATGACAAATGAGTTCCTTGATACAAGACCACAGATAAAATGCAGATGGTGAGATGCAGAGGTGCCAGCTGTGCCACTGCTGATGGGATTGTGCTGAAACCACCCAGACACCAGGGAGATGCTCTGGGAACCCACGTTGGGCACATGGTGACAGCCACTGCTGCTGGCTGGGCTCTCACCACACTGCTGAGAGTGACACAAATTCCCTTTCTGACAGAAATATTATTTCTGTGACAAATCTTTACTTTAAAACAAAACCAAACCCAAAACCCCCATATTTATTTTTAGGAATCTTAAAATTAAAGCACAGGTTAATAAAATCTCTACTGTTGCCAAAGGAAATCTGGTTAGACCCACAAGAGCTTGGTGGCAACTCCCCTTTCCACCATGAACACGGCCATTTATCCTGGGAGATCCATGTGTCTGCTGGTTCCTAAATGCCTCTGCTTGATAAACACAGGCTGGAAAGCTTAGGTAATGCTTTTGCTTTCAATCATGACACCAGAGCCCACTGATTTTTAATCCCAGTAGCACAGTTCTCCATGTAACATGTTTCCCTGCAGCACTGGGAGTAGGTGTAAGCACATAATCTCTAGTTGGGAAGTGGAACAAAATCATCTTTTTTTCCCCAGGTGAGCTGAACTGGCTGTAGGTGTTTTCTGGGTCTCTAATGCTCATCTGGAGTTTTGACAGTGTATCCTCTGTATCTCAGTGCTTCATTTCCATGTGAAAAAAAGAAATAAATCAAAGGCAACTTGATGGAATCCCAGGTATCAGCCTGTATCTTGTACATCTCAAGGACAACACGGAGTTTAGTATTCACTGTGTGACACTCTCCATTGATCTCCTCATCCCCAGCCTTCAGCATGTGAATTTTCTCTGACACTCAGGTCCATCACCACCTCTCCTGCTGTAAGATGTGTTCTGGCTGGGTCTGTTTGCTGCAGCTCACTTTGAAGTTCAGACCTTGCTGTTACAGCCAGACCCTCCTCACCTTCCCAGCCTTCCTGCTGCATACGAGATGGGGCTGACAAAGGCCTGGGGAGGATTTTTAAGGTTACCTTGCTTATCAGGTCTTTCCCTTGCTGTTTCTCTTGCATTTTCCATCCCTGCCTGCCCTCAGGTGAGGATACCTTGGGATTCCGGGGGGACCAACCCCCTATTCCTGCTTGGTGAGGGCCAAGGGCATAGCTGAGTTTATTTAATTTTAAAAAGAAAATGTATATGGTTAGGGTCAAGCTGGATGTAAGTGGAGCTCAGCACCAGCTGAGGCTGAGGCTTTCTTTTCTATTTATTTGTTTATTCCCTGGGGAAATGGGTGAGTTCCCCACTTCTCTGCTCCTTGGGCCATCAGGTGTTCTAAGGTGCCCTCTGTGTATGGGCACTGCACAACAAAGATGGGGGCTAACCTAGGAGGTGGCTCCAGGCTAATAAATTCTCTGTGCTGTCTGCAATGTAATGGGAGTTCCTAAGAGCTGGAACAGCATTCCCACCAGCTGGAATTGTGCTGGTGCCCTGGAATTGTGCTGCCCAGGGGTGTTCCCCATGCTGATCCCATCCAGGTGGAGTCCTGATAGGTAGGATCAAGGCTAAATCTTATTTAATAAAATCCTGTCAGGAATAAATCAAAAGTTAAAGGAAAACTGTCAGCTCACATTTGTCTGGAAGTTGTTCTTTTTTATAGAAAGAAAATCCAGCACTAACAGAGGTGTTCCAGGGATTTTTAAAGAAGGCGATTTTGTGGTAGTCCTTGAATGCACAGAGATGATATTGGCAATAAAAATTAATTAGGTGACTTTCTGTGGGCTTTAGTTTTTCTGTCTGACAGCAGAACAGAAAAATCTCAGGGCCCTACCAGTGTAAAGGCAATTATCTTTTTAAGGTGCTTATGCCACTACTACAGGGAAGGATTTTCAAAATTAGGCAGGGCTATTTTGATGTCTTGATTCCCCAGCAAGTCTGTGGGAACTGCAAGCTCCATGGCTGTGCCAAGGCTTAAGAACATTTCCCATGCTGGAATGTCAGTGTCCTAGGGAAAGTGATTCATGTCCTGCACAGGATTCTGGAAGGTGACACCAAAACATTAATTTTCCATCTGCCTGCAGCACAGTGATGGCACCAGCCCTTGGGGAGCTGTAGCTGGTGCTCACTTTGTCAGCTGAACAGAGAGGTGGAAATGGAGGGATGACTTGACTGAGAATCATAAAGGTTGGAAAAGATCAAGCCCCTCTCCAAGCCCTGGGGAGGATGCCCACCCATCACCCAGCTCAGGGGGAGATGGGCTGCAGGCTGGGGAGCAGAGGGGCTGAAGGCAGCTCCTCATCTTCAGGGGTATTTTTGTTATTTGTGATAAGCTGTGGTGGGCATTAAATCCATGAAGAAATGAAAGAAATCACAAATATAACTTTTCCCACCTATCAGAAATCTATTTTGCTAGAGAATCAATTTGCTGTTAAAAAAAAGCCCCCAGACCCTCTGCTTGTTTTCTCAGGAAGAATCTTCTTACATTGCAGAAGTAAATAAATACCTCCAAGCAGAAACCAGTGAGGAATGAGGCTGAGAACTCTTCTGTAGCATCTCCTGCTTGAGACAAGCAAAGCTCCTGCAGCTCTTGCCAGAAATCCATCTCCTAGTGAAATAATCACTGGGGATCCAAATGTGCACTGTCCAAATGGACCTGTGTGCTGAGGGTGCCTGAGCTGCAGCCCAGGTTTGCTGCTGAGCTGCTCTGTGACCCTGCTCCTCTCATCACTCTGCTGTGGTGAGAAATCCTGGGCAGTGAACACATCATGGTGAGGTCTCTGTGTTGCCTTTAGGACCTTCGTGAAATCTAGGGTTCATCTTAACCTTCATCTTAACCTCATCTTAAAAATTTAATAAGTTTTTAACTTATTCTGGGAGACCTTAAAGCACCTTCCAGGACCTCAAAGGGGTCTGCAAAAAATTCTAAAAGCATCCCCCTTTTAGAAGGGGATGAAGTGGATAAGGAGGAAAAGTTTCAAACTGCAAGGGGGGAGATTGAGATGAGACCTTGAGAAATTCCCTGTAAGGGTGCTGAGCCCCTCAGGTTGCCCCCAGAAGCTGTGGCTGCCCCATCCCTGGCAGTGTCCAAGGCTGGATGGGGCTTGGAGCCCCCTGGGCTGGGGGAGGGATCCCTGCCCATGCAGGAACTGAATGAACTTTGCAACTCAAAGGTCCCTTGCAACTCAAACCAGTCTGTGCTGAATGATGCTCCAAATGCAATGGTTTAGTAATAATATGAAGTGGTCCATGGGGCAAACTTCCTGATCAGTTAATGCATTTTAATGCAGTGTTTATTTATACACATGGATTTGTTTGTCCCTTTTGCAACTTCTTAAAATTGAATTTTTTAGCAATTATGTGTGTGCTTCTCCCTCATTCCCTCCCTCTGCTGTTCCTCACTCAGCTCCTAAGCAGCCTGGAAAATTGGTCTGACAGTTGATCCTAATCTCCAGGGGGAATTTTAGATAAGATGCTATTGGGCTCATGAAATGAAGTTTGCTTTTTTTTTTTTTTTTTTTTTTTTTCTTGTACCACAATAAAAGTACCACTGAGCTAGCAGAAAAGCAAACTTCTCTTTGTATTTCATGCTGTTTTTTTAAAGCATGTGAGGTCTTACCACATAAATTATAATAAATACTGCACACATTAAAACCAACAAAAATAATGAAGTATGATTTAAGCACAGAGCCAGGAGAAAACATGATCTTTCTCAATTGAACTCTGCTGGTGCTGTTCATGAATCTTTTTGTCATATTTGTTGACTGAGATTTTTTACTTTATTAATGTGCTCCATGAAGACAAATGAAAAATGCCAGTTGTCTAATGAAAGAAAATGGCACTGTTTTGATAACTGGGCTGCTTTACCTCTCAGTTTGGTCCTTTTGCATTCTCCTGGCTGACTCCATGAGCAGTGGGCAGCCTAAGGATGCTCTGTCCCTAGGGGTGCTCTGTCCCTAAGGATGCTCTGGCCCTAGGGATGCTCTGGCCCTAAGGATGCTCTGGCCCTCTTGCACTGGGAGTGCCTTCTCCTGGTCTGTGGTGTTCCCTTGGTGGCACTGGGACAGGAGATGATGCAGGACCCAGTGACACCCCTGCAGAATGTGTCACAGGAAGAAAGTCCCTGAGCTTGGTGACTTCCCTGGGACACTGCTGGCAGGGAAGGGGCATGTTCAGGCTGAGTGACAGCCTGTCACTGCACAGAGAAAAGTACTCTTATGAGCTCCATCAGTTTTTAAAAATAGAAACTAGGGAGAAAATGGACCTTGAAGGTACAGAGCACTCAGACAGAGGGAATTGGTCCTAATGGGCCTCGAGCCGTGCTGGGCTGGAGGGCTGAGGGCAGGCAGCTGCAGGTGGGAGCAGTGGTGCTGCTCTTAGATGTCTCCCCTTATCAAATTTATTTTTATTTCTAATTTGGCCAAAAAACTCCTTCAGACTTGAACTTTTCCTAGCTTGGCTGCTGACAGCTGGGCTGGGTGGGATGGAGTCAATTTTCCTTAACAGTTGGCAATGTGTGGTCTGAACTATTAAACCTGAATGCACTGCCAGATGCAAAACCCATGAAGCATTTCACCTCTTTTTTTCTTTTTAAAGGCTCTTCTTAATTTCAGGCATCACTGATAGATGAAAAATATTTTGAAGATGTTGTTTCTTTTTGACTGATAGAATATTCTCTGTCTCAGAAATCAGGGTGCAGCTCAAGAGAATTTACGTGTGGTGTATAAACCCTTCACTGTGAGGACATCCTAAGTACCTGGAAGGCTGTCCAGCAAGGCTTTGACCTCACCTGGGGCTTCTAATTGCCAGTGTAACATTCAAAGTGGTTGTAATTACAGTGCATAAAGGCCTGGTTTATGGGCTGGAGTCAGCTGGTCAGCAGAAGTACAGATTGGCCACACTTTAGGATTTTCCTCCTTGTCTTTCAGATGTGGACTCTAAATCTACCCATAAATAATCAACTCACCTTTTTCTTCCACAGCTTTGAAGAGAAATGAACCCTGCCACTAGTGTAACACACCAATTAAATGAAGTCTTTTCTGCAGAAGAAAAGTCTGTTCACTTTTAAGAGGGATTAATCCCTTTCTGCCAGGGCTGCTGCCTTTCCAACCTGACCTTTGTTGGCTGGAGACTCCCGGCGGATTCTGGAAGGCTGGAAATGCTCCCGTGCATGTTGGCAAGGAAGTTTTATTGCCATTATTGGGTTTGGTTCTCAGATGAGATCATCAGCAGCTTCAGGAGAGTGGCAGATGGAAGAGTTGTGGTGAAATCTGGTTTGTGCCTTGGCTGGTGCTTGCAGCTCGGGGCGGGCGCTGTGGGTGATGGGGATGAAGGGAGCTGGGAGAGCCTGAACCTCAGCCCGCAGGAGGATTAGTGCCTTTTTCTTGGCAGTACAAAGGGAATCAATGATCTCTTTAACTTCTGCCTAAGAAACCTTATCCCTGAAGTGTCAGAAGTAAAACCTGGCTTTTGCAGCTTCTGAAGTGCGGGGGAGTGCTGCTGGAGCTCTGGTAGGACCAGCTCTCTGATGGCAGGATCAGCTGCTGAGCACCAAAGCACTGAAAATCCAGCCCACTGAGATCTTGGGCATTGCTGGGATGGATCCTAATTTATTCCAGCATACTTTTTTTTCTTCCTTGTGTTAAAACGAACTTCTCAGGTTCATTAGTTGATTTCCCCCCCTCCACCCACTTTGCACTTTATCATTATGTCTCTCCAAATGAGTTTGTAAATTCACACCTTGTTGACAAGAACATTATTCTAGGGAGCAGTGCTGACAGCTTTGCTGGTAATGTGTCTAACCAATGAGGTCCTGGTGAGACAGGAGTACTGCAGTGGAAAAAACAACAGATAGAACATCTAGATAAAAAGAGAAATGCGCTCATATGCTTTATTTGAGATGTGATCACACTTACATCCCTTAGGTGCTCTCCAATTAAAAAATGTTCACTAGTAAAAAAAAAAAAAAAAAAAAAAAGCTGTTGAAATTTGATTAAAATCTTATGGTGAAAACTTGTGGTGTATGAAATAGAGCATGCAAAGATAATTCCCATGCTGGAGTCCCCTCAGTGACCTCAGCTGTGGAGCCATGTGGCCCTGTCGCCTCGATGGTTTTGCACTTTTTGACTCTCTTGTATTTAGTTCACTGATCCAGTGCTTCTGCTGGTTGTTTCAGCATCCCAAGTGCTTGATCCTCTTCAAATAGTTGACATCCTCTGAGTGCATTAATTCCTCTCTGGCTTTATGGTGATAAGGTATTGATGAGAAAACTTGAAAGATCAAGACTTGAATTGAGTAAGAGCAGGACTAACCTTAATTAATGTGTGTTACTGGCTCTTATATGACACTTGATCTGCTCTTAATTAATGTTCAAAGCACATTATAGATGTGTGGCTATAGACTTATTTAAAAAAAAAAGGGATGGGAGCAGCTGTCCTGATCCAACAAAGGGATCTTGCTGAGCTGGCAGGAGAACAGAGGTGGTTACCAGCAGAGTTAACTCATCTGCACTGCAGGAACCAAACCAGATGCCTCCTGGCTGGGGTGACCTCTCCATCTCTGAATTAACTGAAAATTGAGCCCAGCAGCCTAGTGAATCTTTTTCAGCTTTGGCAGTTTTTATTGACTCCTGAAATTGTCCTAATGAGACACTTCATTTAAGCTGTCTAGGCTCTCCTACCCACTGTTCTTTCTCTAGCTTTTCTCCAAGTCTATTTTTTACAGGGGGTGTTCTTGTACCCAGGTCTTTACACTAACAATTTCCAAACGACAGTTCTTCTATATCTTTTTAAAAATGTTCTCTGGGGAATTATGCTTCAAACAGGGAAATTGTATGTTTCATTATCAAAAAGGTTTCAGGCTTTATCAAAGTCTTTTTGTTACAGTTGTCATGGAGGTTTTTATTATTATTGTTAAATTGAATAATGGGGAGGAACCTGTTCTTAAGTCTTTGTGCAAGAACTAAAATTTAAATCCAGCTGAAGCTGCTTTGTTTGTAAAATTGTCTTTTTAAGGTTAACTGCATTCAGTTACAATCAGTGCCAGTGCAGCTTTGTTACTTTATCTGAGCTAGATAGCTGGGGGGGCTGCAGCTGTAATAAGGGGAGATTGAATACGACTTTTAAATGTAGATTGGATATCTGGTAGTTATCTCTCAGGGGCTGCTATTTCTTGGGAAGCAGAAGAAGCCTTCCCTTAGCCTCTCAGGTCCTAGCAGGGATGAAATCCTTTGCTGGTAGCACGCAAAGAGCTGCTTCAAAAAGAACTGGGTGTGGATTGGCCGCGTCTTGGGTCCCAAATCCTTCCTTTAGGATGGGGAGGAGGATGCTGCCTGGGCAGAGCAGGTTGGACCCACCATCCACTCCATGGTCCTTAACCAGGAGGGGCTGAGCAGATGTCCCTGGCACTGCTGGTTCTCCCCAGCTGCAGCTGAGGATGGTTTGGGCTTTCCCCAAGGGGAGGAATCCTCCCCACTTCCTCAGACCCTGGTGCACAGCTCCGATGCTGCCAGCATCACCTCTGCCAGAGCCTGCCCCCAAATGCTGGAAAAATGACTATCCAGGAGCTGGGATGCTCATTACCATTCTGCAGGAGCTGGGGATTATCCATAGCCATGAAACATCCCCGGGAAGGCCACAGCTCCCTGCTCCCTGGGGCTGGGCTGGAATGGCAATGAGCAATGAAGGGATGAAAAGCTGGGAGGCACTGCAGCAAGGCAACCCCGCTGGAGAACGTGGGAAATGGGGCTCAAATGCAGCAAAGAGTTTTGAAATAGATTTGTCTTTAAGTAGAGGAATAGTTTGACAATGCTAAAAAAAAAATAAATAAATCATTTTGTTCTATTCAGGCTACCCCAGACTTTAGGGAGCTCCCAGTTCAGAGAAAGCATGAAATGTAAATACTTTATATAATGCTTACTGTGACCATCATACTCATTATAGCTGTGAAATGCAGCATTTTTTTTTCCTTCAGATGCTGAAATTTCTTGACAATCAGGAATAAGAAGGGTCCCCCAGGGCTGTTGTGGTGTTAGGCTGTGGGGACTTTCCTTGTAATTACCAGAGGAAGGCAAATTGCAGCAGGCATTTTAAAATAACAGCTTTAGATACTGACCTTTTTTCAAAGGCTTTGATGATAGATGTGAAAAATTGGGATTCATTACAATATTTCTAATTTCCTGACATTAAAATAAGGATGATTTTCTCAATGTGCATCTTCTCAAACAGTTATCATCAAATGTCCTAGTTTAGCAAAGGTCCCTCGACTCTGTGCATGCCAATGAACTATTGAATTTATAAAGTGGTGATTTATATGAGCTCTAAGAAAAGGGAGGGGTTACTTTCTCTGTATCCATTGCTGTCCTGCAATTCATTACTGTGGTATAAATGCCACCGAGTTTGGTCTAAAGATGCGTAAATACATTTAAATGGATTTAAAATTAGGACTATTAAAATAAGCAAACAAATCCTTTAAGAGCATTCTGGGGCAAAAATAAATTCAGGACATACATAAACTATAAAAAATTCAATATGTACCTTTATGCTTTCAACACTGCTGTAATTGGTTTTTATTTAAAGTCATAGGAAAGCACAAAAATAATTCTTGAGGCAATTTCTAAGACCATGAGGAAGACAACCAAAAGCATCTGAATGCTGTTTGCTCCTGGGGTGGTGCCAGGCTGGTTGGGTTGCTGCAAGGGGGGTTTGCTGAAAAACCCTCAGCAAAACCATTCTCCCAGGCTTTGTTTAAAGCCCCAACGAGACAGTCCCTGCTCTGAGGAATTTACCATCTGAGCAGGAACAAAACAAACCAAAAACAAGAGGAAAGGGATTGGAGGGGAGATGTATTATCTGCCTCTAGCAGATGGGGAACTGGGAGGCAGAAGAGATGCCCTGAATCCCTCTGGTCCCTGGGATCTGGGAGCACAGGCACAGAACTTCCAGGGTGCCAGTCCCTGGGGGAGCCCTGGCCACAAAACCCTCCTCCTCCTCTTCCTCCCATGGGATGCCATTTCTTCTCCTTCTTCCTTGATTCTAGGCTGGGTCTTCACACTCAGCTTCCCCTGGCATCCTCTGCTCTGCTCCCAGCTGCTGGAAGGCAAACATCTTCCCCTGGGGTTGTTTTCCAGCTGGGATTTCTCCCTGGCAGCCAGGGAATAAGGAGTCACAGGGGGTGAGAGGGAGGGTCCTGAGGCACCTGTTGCTCTTTACTGATCAAACTGGGGGGGAAAATGGAGGGATCAAAATGTCAAGGCAGGAGGAAGTGAATGTCCTCCTCTGTGTGGCTTTTCCAAGGAAAAGGGGAAGGGAAAAGGTAAGAGCAGCAATGCAGTGTGTGAGAGGAGCATGGGGAGAGCAGGGGGGAGATGGAGAGGAGCTGAGGAGTGGGGACACAGCTGAGCTCAGTCAGGGGGTGGATGAATAAGGTGATAAATGAGGAGGTGGGGAGGAAGGGAGAGGTTGGAGGAGAGCAGCAGAAGGGAGAAGAAGAGCAGCAAGGAGGAAGGAGCAGAGGCTGCTCAGGTGAGTGTCCCCCAAACCTGAGCTGGGGTCCTGCTGGGGGGCAAGAAGGGGAGGCAGAGGCTGGGATAGAATGGACTCAGAGGTGTTCTCTGGAAAGCCCCAGGAACCAAATGGAAGTTTTGGCATTCATGGATCTGAATAGGAGAAATCTCCTGACTTGCAATAGAAATTCAGGGACTGGTTCTTTTTTTCCAGTGGCTTATGAAGTGTAGCACATGTACCTTAGAGAAGGGTTTCACTTAAGAGGAAGAAAAGAGGCACTTTGGAGTTCACGCTGTGAATTTTCTACAAAGAGTGATTTTAAAGGAGCTTTCTGTAATGCATGACTGTATTTATTTTAAAAAAGGCTGCATTATTAAATTTGGGTTTGTCTGTGCAAACAAACATGAATTATTTTGCCAGCTCAAGTGTCTTCCCAGTCACCCGTAAATAAGGAAATGACTTGAAAGTACAATTGATCAAAAGTGATGCATTGAGTTCTTCCCTACAAGGAGGCCACTGAATTCAGAGTTCTGCCAGGTCGTGAATTTCTCACTCAGCAACAGAAAGCCTTTCTCCTTCAAAGCTGCATTCCATAATAATATCTTTGTTTTCTGCAAATGATGCAATAATTCAGATAAATCTGTGCTCATCGAGGAGAAATACAAATGAATTGTGGGGGACACATAATGAATTCCCAGCCTGCTTGGAGGGATGAGGGAAACAGGGCTGGCTCCTGCCTTCTCCCTGGTGGGTAAGGGTCTGGGCATGGCAGAGAGAAACCCTTCCAAGTGCTTTAGAAATAAATGAGGTGATGCTGGAGAGGAGAGGAGAGCTGCCTGTCCTGCTGGGGCTGCTTGGATGGGGAGGAAAGGAGAGGGAGAGTTTCTTGCTCCAGCAGAGCCAGGCAGTAGCAGAGGAAGGAAGGAACTTGCATCCATACAGGGTTGGGGAATCTCTGTCTTCAAAGTGAGCATTGTTTCAGTTTTGTTGGAAAATGCTTATGTTTGCTTAAGAAATGGTATTGGGTTAATCTATTAATTTATTATTTTTTTTTAAAGCAAGATGTGTAGAGCAGGGGCTTGGGGTTGGGTTGGTGTTGGCTTGGCAGGCAGGTGACCACGGGCTGCCCTGGCTTCTGTGCAGTTTTGCCAGCCCAATTTTTGGCCAGACTGCCTTAGGAAAGCACTTCCAGATACCTTGTCTTTAGCAGTGAGCTATCTAAATATCATTGCCCATCCCTTCCCCATGGAAAGGGCAGGTTTGGGACTGAGCTGTAGCAGCTGCAGTGATGCCATCACCTCCATGTCTGTGCCATCTGGCTCTTGTAGCTCTCTCCTCCATTGTCTGAGGGTGCTGGAATCAGGAGCACCCAGGGAATTTTCACAAGATCAGGTGTGCAGTTATGAGCAGATTATGAAACGTGTTGGCTGTAAAACTGAAGTTTGATAAATGGGTCAAACTTGCTCCAGTTCAGGGAGCTGCTGCACCCGTGTTCCCATTCAGAGCACCCTTTGTGTCACTGGTGTTAGGACAGATGCACTGAAATTAATTTGCTCTGTTTGACCTACATAGTTACAAAGGGTGGAAATAATAAGAAATAAACAAGAAGATGAGACCGCATTAAAGCAAATCCTATTTTTGTCCTATTTTTTTTTTCTGCCTAGTGAATACTAATATACAAATCAAAGGGATGTACTTAAAAGTGCTTTAAATAACCACCCTTGTTAGAGGCTGGTGAGGAGGGAAAGGCTTGTCATTATGCAATACAAAGGGCTGAGGTGATCTATCTGTGCAGCACTGGAAAATGAGGAGAAAAGACTACAGCAAACTTCTCTTTCCCAAAGGAAGGAGCAAAGCCTTCAGGTGGCTGTTCCAGATCTGCACAGCAGCATAATAAGCCTCAAACTGGTACTGAAGGGTGTGGATACCAAACTCTAAAACTTTGAAAGAGGAAAAAAAAATCATCAAAGTAAGAGGAGATTCTTAAACCCCCAAGCTAATTGGCAGTGAGGATGTGTCTGTACCCATGGTGTTCATCCCTGCTGCTCCCCAAGGAGAGGGGCTGGCAGGCTGTCCCATTGGGATGCTCCCTGGGCAGGTGGCTCCTGGGGGGATGCTGAGGCTGGAGCTGGGTGCTGACTGATGCCAGACAGGGCTGCCCTGGATTTTGAGAGGAATTTGGCTATCTCTATGGGAATGAAGGCAAAGAAGTAGCTGTGTGCTATCTTGTATGCCCTCTGCCTGCAGGCACGTGTGCTCAGGGAGGAACGTGTTCCCATCAGGGGGAAAAGAAGGAAAGGATTTGGGAGCAGAGGCAGCTGTGTGGCCATGGGGATGTCCCCAGCCCTGTGCCAGGCTGGGTACCAGGCTCTGCTGCCTGCTGGTACGTGTGCTTGGCCTTCCTTGTCTAGATGGGAATAAAGAGAAGGAGAATGAACCAAAAAAACCCCAGATTCAGCTGTCCCCACTGGAACAATGAAACCTGTGAGGATGCAGCTGTGGGCTGGCTTGAGTTGGGTTTTTTTTGTGTGCAGTTAAAACTGTTGTCTTGGCAAGAGCAAGGCAGGGATTGGTAGGCAGGCAGGCAGGCACAGAGTGTCTGGGGAGCTGGTTGTGTAACTGCATTTTGGAGAACCAAAGGGAGGAGGGGTTAATGATGCTGTTATCTGCCTTGGATGCTGGGGGCTGAGAACCAAGCAGATGGATAGAGGAATAAAGGGTTTTAATGCTGGGGATGCATCAACTAGAAGAAATGGATCAGCAAACCCCTGGCTCCCATGTTGGGGTCTGTGTGTGAGCTCCTCACCCCTGCCACAACCTGGATCTCTGCTCCCCTCCCTGTGCTCAGCTCTGCTCTGTGCTGTCCCCTCCAGCCCCACTGACCACATTTACATCCCACACCCTTCTGCCTCCTTGTCTCCAACCCCTCTCTCCCCATCAGTCCATTGCAATTAGGAAGAGATTATTAAAATTCTGTCTCTTAAGTGCATCTGTTTGTTCACTCTGCAGACAAGGGGCTAAGAATGTTTTCTAGAGAGCTGAGGCATTTCTGGCCTCACAAGGAGCCAGTTTTCTCTGTGCACAGAGAACTCCACTGCAAAATTTTCCAGATCTCTCTGGTGTCAAAGCAAGCTGCACCAGGCTAAAATTGTGCCATTAAATATCAATTATCATAAATCATGGCAAGATGCTGCTCAGATGAAATGTGCCCCTGCCAGGTCTTTCTGACTGGAAATATAACCAAGTGAAGAAATGCTAAAATGAAACGAGATGGATTTGTTTTCTTTTTTTCTTTTTTGTGTTAACTTTTTTGGTCTCTTGGCTGAGTTTTTCTGGGGAAAAAATATATTAATAATAATATATTATAAATTATTATAGTATTATTAATAATATAATAATATACGAATATATTGATATAAAAAAAGAATAAATAAAAAGAAATCAAAAACTTCATTGGAGGAAATGTTCTTACCTGCACTCACCCTGATGCCCAATCCCAAGGTGGGATGTTCTGAGGGCACGAGCTGGGCTCTCCCTGCCTCCACTTTGGTTCAGTTTAATTCACACTTGGCATGGATTAAACCTTATTCTGTGTGTAGGGGCTCATGGGGGAGGCTGCACTGAGGTGCTTTGGGTTCTGAGCTGACAGAGGTGGAATGGGCTGCCCAGGGATGGGGGGGGATTCTCCATCCCTGGAGGTTTTTAAGGAGAGACTGAATGTGGCACTGAGTGCCATGGGCTGGGAACCACATGGAGATCAAAGGTTGGAGCTGATGATCCCAGAGGTCCTTTCCAACCCAAATAATTATGATTCTGAGTTGGTTTGGGGCTCATTGCCATGTGGGCCACTCCTACCTCCTTCTGCCTTCCAGATCAGAGCAGCAGCATAACAGATAGGGGTGTGTGTGCATCTTTAGGTTTTATAAAACATGAAAGAATCAAAGAAATTCACACTAAGAAGCAAAAGAGGGAGACTTTTTTTTTTCCCCTTCCTGTTGACAGTTTTCCCCCATGCAGTGATGAATACATGCCATGTTTATGAATACATGCACTTTTCCAACTAATTTCTGGGTCATCTCTCAGTTGCTTTTGAAAATGACTGAGCAATATTTAATCTGGTTTTACAGACAGACACATGAGAAGAGATGCTCTCCCCCAGGCAAGGCTGGGCAGTGGTTCCTGGTTGCTGGCCCTCCCCATGCCAGCAGCAGGGAGGCAGGGTGGGATGCTGGGAGCATCCCAGAGCCTGGGAAGGTTCCCTTGCTGGAGCTCTGGGCTGCACCCACACATAGGGACACATCTCTGCAGGGCTGTAATCTGCTAGCACAGGTCTGGGCCCTAATCCTGGCAAAACCAATTCCATGGGCTGCTGTCCCCCCAGCAAATGTTGTCACTGGGGGGCGTGGGCTCTGCCAGTCTGTTGGGTTTTAGATCCTTTTGCTCTGAAATGGGAGAAGAGGTGACTGGGGCCTGGAAATCTGGTGATGAAAAGATGTGCTGTGGAGCAGGGAGGCTGTTGTGTGGTCTTGTTTCATCTTGCAGAGAGCTGTAGTGCAGGAGGTGAGAGCTGCAGAGCAAGTTCAGCTCAGGTACCAAGTGACAGTGCTGGCACCACACTGGGTCAGCAGGTGAGACCCTGAGGGAGCAGGAGCTGCCCTGCTCACCCAAAGCACTCTGCTTCCCTTTGCTCTGGGTTTAAATAACCCCTCCCAGACCCAGATGTTCTGTGGTGGAAGCCTCAGCAACATCTGCCACTTGGCAGCCTTCTGAGCCAGTGGTGTCAGTGGCTTCCGAGCAGCTCGTGTTTCACAAGGGCTGATTTAATGTATGGGGCATTATTTTTCTTTCTGACTCATTGAATAACTTGGTGCCAGTCTGAACTGCCTGCAAGGCCTTGTGCAGTCTGGATAAACAAACCTGTGCTTGGAGCAAGCCAGGGCATTGACCTGAGAGACCTTTCTGCTGCTCACCCCCCCAGCATGGACTTCTGCAGCCCCTGGCTGGCAGCTCTGCTCCCACTTGCAAGGGATTTCCAAGACAAACTTTGCACAGTGATGCAAAAGCAACAACACCTATATGTATATATATATATATAATAGAATCACAAAATGGTTTGGGTTGGAAGGGACCTTAAAGTTCACCCAGTTCCAACCCCCTGCATGGGCAGGGACACCTCCCACAGCCCAGCCTGCTCAGGGTCCCATCCAACCTGGCCTTGAACACTGCCAGGGATGGGACATATATATAAAGAAACTCTCATAGTCTTTGTTATTATTAATGCATTAATAATAGAGTGCTGCATGTTACTGGGAGAACGTGGCTGTCAAGTCCAGCAGGGCTCAGTGAGAGTTGGCAGAACTCTTTGGCACTGAGTGGGGTGCAGGTTCAGATTTCAAACTGAGCTATGAAAAGAGGAGGATTGGATCTCCTTGGCTTACTCCACCTGACTGAGTATTCTGGTCTTTATTTTGCATTAGTAACTTGCTGTTACTCTGCACCAAAGGTGCCTGGGGCAAATCTGTCTCGCAGAATAAGAGAGAGGTCGGATGCTCCTCGGCTTGGATCTGTATCACTGCCTCTGACTCAGGCAGCCTTTAAAACAGGCAGGAAGGGGGTAAATGGTTGCTGTGTTCAGTCTAGGGTTGTGTTTATCCTTGGCTGCAGTCAGGGAGCTGATCTGGGGCTGGAGGGGCTGATGCAGATGCTGCTGAAAGCCCTGAATGTCGGACTCGTCCATTGGGCTTTGATTCGTGCTCTGATTGTCTGTTGGACTTAAAAAATCAGGACAGCAGGAGCTGATACTGCTTGAAAAGCAGAGCTGAGCCTTTTGTGATAAACACCCGTTCTCCTGGGTGAGCTTTCAGCTGGCTGGTGTGGCTTGTGCACAAATTATAGCACCCTTTTAATGACTGCAGGTAACTGGGAAATAAAAGACAGTGGAAAATCTTACAGGCAAACCTGCTGAAGGAAAGGAGGACACATTTGCATGTGTTTCACTCATTTAAGACCTTTAATGAGAGGCTGATGTTCATATTGGTTTGAGGAAGTTTGAAGTGAGAAAGTTTCTTTCATCTCTGCCAGTCCTGTGGTGATCCTGCAGCTGACTGATCATTCATCCTGGTCTCTGTTACCTTCTGGGGGTGGCAATTCAGGAAAATAAAATGAATCCTTGATAGCACTGTTTCAGGCTCAGATAGATCCAAGCTAGGGCTGGGAGGTCTGTGAACAGAAAACTGATAATCTCTGCCCTGGGTTGGCACTTCTCCTGCTTTGTACCTGGATTGCAGGGACCTGCTCAGCTCTCACTTTGGGGCTTTTGGGGATGGGGTGGAAGTTGCCTCTCTTGGCAGGTCCCAGCAGGCAGGAGATTCCTGATGCCATCATACCAAGTCTCTGAGGAACATCCCTCTGCTGTCAGGGGACAACAGAGATGTCAGCAGCATTTCTCCTGCTGTTGTCCTGGAAAACAATTCTGCTTCAGTTTTTCCAAGGCAGGACTTAGCACTCAGCCTCTGTGGGGATGGTTCTGCTCTCAGCCATCCCTCCTGTCCAGGGAAGCTGTAACTCTTCTGAACTTCTGTGGGTGATGCAGAGCATCACAGCCAAGCTGTCTTCTTTCCCAAGTTAGATGGGAAGCCAGGGTTCAGCTGCTTTTGTCATGCATCCATGTTTTTCTCTTTCCACATCCTCTGGGATTTATGTCAGAAGATTTATTTGGTGAAATCTGCTTCATTACAAGCTTTATGCTGCTCAATAGGTCAGAGTAGATAAGTGTAATATCTCCTGAAACTCTGTTTCTTCTACCCTTAATCTTTACAGCCCTGTTTTTCATGAAGCCTGACATTTCTATATGGGTGAATCCATTTCTGGAAGTTAATAGGCTTGTTTAATACAGGGGAGGGAGGATTTCTGATGTCAGATATGCTGTCACATAAACACACCTCAGTGCCTTTTGCAGTTCATTTAAACCAACACCTCTGAGTGCTTGGTGCCACAGCCACCTATGATTAAGAACTGTCTCAATAATATCCCTTAATTCCTGTGATCAAGCTCACATCCCTGATGTTGTACAGATGCTGGCTAATTTGTAATATTGTCTGTGGGAAAGACAAGTTGCAGAAGGGGAGCTGGAGGCATTCAGGAGTGTATACCCACTGATTTAAATTTGTTCACTCTTTCACATTTCTGTAGATGACTTACAAAAAAAAAAAAAAAAAAGAAAAAAAAAAAAAAGAGGACATGTATTTTGCTTGCTGTAAATGCAAATATAAATCCTCATCAGCAACTGTGTAATCCGGCAATGATCTCCCTTAAATTGAAACAAATAATAAATTCTGTGAATAGAGCTGAGGATTGATGGTGTCATCCTTGCAGGCAGTTTATATGTAAAGAGTTTCATATTGACTATGCAAATCAACATTGAAATAACACCAGAAGGGAGCAAAAGATAAAAAGAGCTGTGAAAGCTACATGTGAATCAGCCACCCAAGCCTGCCAGCAGCCTCCCCCTGCTTCCCACCAGGAGTGCTGGGGACTGGCAGGGGGGCTGAACCCAGATCCAGGTTTTTCTGTGTCCTGAAGAGCAGCTGGTGCAGAAGATCTGTGGCTGCCTTGGGCTGCAGCCCTCCCCTGAGCCCCTGGATGTGTCTGAGCACACACTATAAATCCCTCTGCTCTCACTGATAGATGGTACCTTGGTACCAAACCTTGAGCACCTCCCAGACCTGGTCCCTGTCACTTCCCTGGGTTTGGTGTGGAAGTAATCCTTCTGCAGTCAGCAGGATTATTTCTGGAGTTAGCTGCTGCTGTTCAGGGTAAATAAGTTATGAAATCTGGCCTGATGTTATCAAAAGGGATATTTCAAAGTCATATTTATAGATTCATGAGTATTATCTGAATGAACATGTGGGTCTGCATCCCACTGGCACTCCAAGCCTCTGCCCCCACTGTGATAACCACCAGGCAGGCCAAGCACTGAGCAGAAAATTTGCAGATAAATCAACGTTCATTAATAGGAGTCTGGTTTTCTTGTTGGTGGGGTTTTTTTCAATAGACCTTTTTGTATGTTGGAAATGTGCTACTAATGCAGTGAAATGTGCTACTAATGCAGTGAAATGTGCTACTAATGTGCTACTAATGCAGTGATTGAGATATGCTCCAGGAAAAAAAAAAAAACCACCCACCCAACAAAAAACCTGACTTTCAAAGGACCCAGATTACATGGTGAAACCTTTCCTTGCCACATTCCAGAGGTGCTCAGCCTGCTGGGTTGCACTTATTTCACCCTTGCTTGCACTGCCCTCCTCTTTCTGACCTGGTGAGCTCTTACCTGGAGCACGAGTGCCAGCAAGGGGCAAATCAGATGTTAGATCCTTGTTTCTGGGATGCTTTCAAGAGAAGCAGTGTCATTAGTCAGTGCCAGCAGGAGGAGGGGAAGGCAGTAAGTATTCCAGGCTGAATAACTGAAGTGGTTTCAGAAGGATGAGCCTCCTAGAGTAAAATATTTAAAACCCCAGTGGCTTTCAGTCAGAATGCCACACCAAACACAGGAATATTTCTACCCTTAGTCCTGCTTCTGCCTGAAAACGGAGACGCTGGTGCCTCCTCATCCATCAGCTGCCAGTCTCAGGCTTATGGGAATGGTGATGACTTGACACCAGACCTTAGAGCTGGGATGGAAAACTCTGCTGCTTTTTATCACTCCCCCTTCACCTTCCTCCCTCTTTTTCTCAATCAGGCTGATACTGCATCCCACTGCAGTGTATAAAAATAAAGCAACCTGGGCATCTCATGGGGCAGAGTAAGTACTGATGCTTGGTAAACGTGGTTTGTGTGTGTGGGGAAGCAAGAAAAGAGAGTGGAGCAGCTTTAATCCCTGAGTAATGGGGTGGGAAGGGCTGAGGTCTCTGCCCCCAGCAGGGCTCTGGGCCAGGCCAGGCTGCTCAGGGATTTTTCCAGCCTGGTTCTGAACAACTCTGAGGATGGAGCCTGCAGAGAGGCTCTGAGCAGCTTGCTCCAGAGCTTGGCTGTCCTGGAGAAAAGAGTTTCCTTCATGGCCACATGCAGGCTCTCTCTATTACTCCATCCATGTGTACAACACACACAGTGTTTCTGAGGCACGGGCTGATCTGTAGCTTTTCCCTTCAAGTCTGTGAGAGCTGATGGAAGGGTTATTTCTGGTTATTTCTGGAGCTGGGTGGATTTTGCATCCAGCCTATAGGCACCAGGCAGTTTCTTTACTGTGCGTGGCTGGGTGCCAACGTGCAGAGGACAAACAGGGTTTGGGGCCACCAGACCACCCCAAGATAGCTGGAAGAACAAGAGTTGGCCATTAAAATACTTACTGGCAAAGGGCTAAAGTGTAGAGGAAGTCTGAATGGCTGTGGGAAAAATAAAAGTTAATGGGAAGTAATTTGGCAACTTGATCAGGAGGCTGGAAGGGATCCAAGTGGATAATAATTTGATTTCAGCTGCTTTTGTGTACTTAGTCACTCAGATACCCTGCAGAAAGTCACACTGAGCTCAGCTGGCTTAGGATAAAGCCAGCAGCTCCTGTCTGGAGATGGTTGCTTGGGGGTGGATGAAGGGCCAAGGCTCCCAGCAGGTTGTCAGGGGGCAAAGGCAGCTCTGATGTATGGCTATCAAGTCTGGCTTTGCTGGGACATCAGTTTCCTACCATCACCTTATAACAACTTCCAGCTCCAGCAGCCTGAGTCCTGATCTCCATCCCCTCAGCTCTTTGTTTCCAGCAGCATTTGTGAGAGGCATGAGAAAAGTCTGAGCTAGTGCTCAGCAGCATCCTGAAGCCACCAGCTGCTGCTCTGCCTTCTGCAGATGCTGAATTCTCTTGCAGTGCAATCGAATGGCCAAGGTGCAGCTGTTCTGCCCTTTCTCCAGGTTTTTGCCAGCCTCCTTCTTCAACAGCTTGCTGCTTTGTGACACGGCTGTGCCAGGGCAGAGCTGTGCATGGGTCCCAGTTGAGGAGGAGGTGATGCTGATCAGGGTGTGCTGGTCCCCAGGGGCTGAGGCTGTGCTGAGGATCCTGCTCAGCTAAACCTCACCTGGTGTTCATCCCTGGTTGTTTCCTTCTTACTTGTTGAGAAACTTCAGAGTGGGACCTCAGGAGTGCAGAAAAATACCAATGTTTTATAGGAATTGTGTCTTTAAGAGTAATTTTCTAGTAGGAATGCAGTTGAGGCTCTTCCTGTGCACTTTTAAGAGTTTCTTTACCATGTGTGGGCAGCTCATGGCTGGCTTTCTTTTTGTTATGTAATTGTTCATCCTAACAAGCCCTGAACACATGGACCTTGAAGACTCCAGTTAAAAAAAAAAAAAAAATAATGGAAATCACTGTTCAGCTTCCAATGCAGTCATCAGAATTTCTCCAAAAATGGTTATGGGACCCATATGGGCAGGACATTTAGGTGTATCCAATGCCATTTTGTGAAAAGGGGGGAGACACCTCCATTCCCTGGCAGCTGAGCTGGGAATCCCAAGAGCTTGGTGCACATTGCTGGAGCCACAAGACTCCAGACACAGGGTTGGGAGCCTCTGGGGCTCCTGGCTGTGGAATGGGGTAGCAGTGTCAGGCCAGCCTGGTGTTGATAGCAAGATCCATGGGGAAGGGAATGCCAAGAAATGCTCCCCCTGCTCCTGGTGCCCCTCTCTGTGCTCTGCCTGCATCTCTCACCTTCCTGACTTCTTGGAGTCAAATTGCCCTTGGAAACAGGGAGTGATGTCAGGTAGGGAGGGGAACGGGGCTGCTGTTAGCTGTAAATAAAGTGTCAGGAGTGAAATACTCACCCTGCCCTAATGGATGGGCTAATTAGCCTCACTTGCTGCAAACTTCAACTGTCTCAAATGTTCTGCTCTCAAATGAGCCCCAAATCGGTGCTTATCTCAGCAGCAAACTTATTTAATATAAATATATCAGGGTCTCTCTTGCAGTCTGGGTGTGATTCACCCTCCCAGCTCCTTGGCATCCCCAGCACAAAGCTCTGCATCCTCACTTCTGCCTCTGCTCCCTCAGCCCTGGGCTCTGACTGGGAGCCTGGAAGATGTTTTTATGCCAGTATCTGATTTTTGAGGGGACAGATTTTGCAGATTTCAGCAACTAATTACTCTGGTTTAAGTTAATAACAGGAGGATCTGCCACTAGGACAGTAGCAGTGGAAAGAGGTGACTTGTGCTGGCTTTCAGAGGGAGCCCAGGGTAAGGCCTGTGCTGCTCAGAACAGTGAAGTCATTTTGTTCCCCAGGATTCCACCTTCTGAAGCCAGGAAGAGGGAAAGTGGCCCTGCCTTTCTCCTGGGCTGAGAGATTAAACCTTTCTTTAAGACCTGAGGCAGCTCCTCCAGAATGCAGGGCAGTGGCAAATCTCCCCATAAGGAGCTTAGGCTTTAATACAAGACAGCAAGATAACAGCAAGCAGTGATCAGAAGTGCTCCTGGCCTCTCAGGGCTGGGTTTACCCATCTCCCCTCCCACCATGCCAAGTGTATTTTTGTGTATTTTTTTTCCTCAGAATTACCAGCAGTGGTGTCCACATTTTCAATGTGAGGATTTGCTTGATGTCTCCAAACCTATCAAGTGAACTGAAATTTTGTAAAGGGTTTTTTCTTGTCCCAGAGAGTGAATGATCCAAGCAGGAGAGGTTTTTTTTTCCTGGCTTTTGATGTGGTTTCCCCAGCTGCCTGGTTAACAAGGAATGGAGTGAATGCCCCAAATATGCAGCTCCCCTGCAGCCTCTGCAAACCATCCTGCAATGCCCCTGAACCTCTAACCCCATTTCTGGAGGCAATATGGGAAAGTTCCATTGCTCCTCGCTCTAAAACCCCTTGATTTAAGAGAAGTAATTCTGTCTGCTTGAAATTAACCAACCACAGACTAAATAATGACAGATTTTAGTATGCCAGAGGCTATGCCTGCCTCTGGTAACAGCCAAGGAGTCATGGTTTAGTTCAAACCCAGTAATATTTCCATGCTCTGCAAAGAGCAGGATGGCTCTGAAGTGATGCAGCTTTTGTTATTTGTGTCACCTCTGCTAAACCAAGCTGCTCCAGCTTTGGATGGAGTGTTTGGATGCTAACAGTTGTAGTTTTAGTGGCTTCACATCTCCATCTGTAGCAACCTGATGTAGCAAGGAGGTATTTCAGACTGCAAGTCCTTTGCTGCTGTCTCTCCTGTGCTCACAGGAGCTCCCCAAGGCTCTTGGGCTGCTCTCTGAAGAGCAGATGTATTTACTGCTAAATCCCAGCTCCAAGGGCTTGGAGTTCTCTCCTGCAGAACTTTCCCTCTGAATCATCTGGTTTTCTGTGTGCCTTGTGTCAGGTGGGTGTTGTGAATTGTTCTCTCTTGGACTTTATTATAGAAGTAGGTACATCTTTTTTATTTTTAATTTGGGAGGAAGTGATCTTTGCATGTGAATTTCCTTATGTCTTGCATGGCAGTTCTTTGGTGCTGGCAAAGCACTCCGAGATCACTCTGCTGAAGAGACTATTAGATCCAAAGCTCATTATTGCTCACTTCTGTAATTGACAGAAGTATTAAGTGCTGCTTTGGCAGAAAGAGCCTTTTGAAATATTAGATTTATTGAAAATTGTTGTGTGTCCTGCTAGTAAGCCCTTGCTAGCCATGGGGTCTGCATCACCCTCACTGCAGGCTGGGAGCTCAGCAGCTCTGCCTTGCCCTGGAAAACATCTCCTGGGGGCTGAGGGTTACCTGCAGCTCCTCTGCTCCTGGGAACAGCTCTAGGAAGGCTTTCTTGGTGCTGCAGATAGGATGGAGGGGGCTGAGAGCTGGGCCTGGCACTGGGGAGCTCTGCTCACGTTGCAGAGGTGTGAGTGGAGATGCTGCAGGTGGCAGAGGGGACCCTGAGCAGCAGTGCTCCAGCCTGCACTGGGCTCTCTGCTTTTGTTCCTCCTCCTTTTTCTGTCTTTTGCCTTCTTGCCCTGCCTTAAATCAGCCTCATTAAATAATCTTATTCTCCAAAAAGAGAGTTATTGTGTCTGCTCCTGGTGAGCAGCCATTGGGTCTCACCAGCTGGTTTCAGACCATGGGACTGGTTCATTTCAGATTCATCTTTCAGCTGCAACACTGTCAGGTGGGCTTTCTGAGAAGGATTTGAGGCTAGCAGTTTTAATTTTAGTCTGGAGCTTGGTAATGAGTTCCATAGTGTGCTGGGGTGACATCTGAGTCGTGGGACCAAACACACCAAACACTCCTCCTGCGCTGTGTTCATGGGGTGCCAGATTAGATGTAACTTAGACCATCCTGTTTTAAAAGATAATTATTGCAAAGGCTTTATTGATTTGGGGTAATGTTACAAAAAAAAAGTGACTCCTCTCTTTGCAGGATGACTTATTTACACTGTACTCTAATTGACTCCAGCAGTGTCTTCTCTGGGATCTCTCTTATTCCTACAGGAAATCAAAGAATAGAAAGCAAAGAGCAGTGGGGAATGCTGGCTGGCTTTTTGCCCTAGAAGTTTGCTGGAGCTATTAAAATATTAGGGCATGTTACTGATTTAGTTTTTGTCAGTTATCAGAATATTGAGGAGGGGTGGCTGATTTCCCAAGTACCAGCAATGGATGGGATGATTCCCCCCTTGGTGCCAGGCAGCTCTGGGGCTGTGTGGGAGAGTGAGGACTGCAGGACAGGAGCAGGGATCCTGCAGGAAGGCTGTGACAGCTCCTGTGTATGGGCTCCTCATCTCCTGCCTCTCACAGCTCCACGTGTCACTTCCATTTATTTTCAGTGCTTGCTGTCTCCACTGTGAATTAGTGTGCAGAGTGCTTCAGGAAAAATTCCTCCCCACTCCTGCCCAGCTCTGTAATGCTCTGGCTTAAGTCAGGTCCCTGCTCTGCTTGGGGGTGCAAATCTCTGCTTTGCTGCCTGCAAAATATCTGAGTGCACCTTGCATGGTGTTAGAGGGCAGAGTCTGGCTCAGGAGGTGTGTTCTGGAGAGCATTTCCTGACAAATGGGTCCCTTCTCAGCTGCTTTTACCCCTGTCAGCACCTGGGAGGGTGGCACAGCTGCCCCTGGGGGTCCTGCTGGGGATGGGATGGGATGGGCTGTGTCAGGGATAGAATGGGATGGGATGGGCTGTGCCAGGGATAGAATGGGATGGGATGTGCCAGGGATGGGCTGTGCTGTGCTGGAGCCTTGCAGGTGTCCAGCCAGGCTCTCTTCCTCCCATAGCTTTCCATCTCTCTCACCCAACAGCTTGTTGTGTGCTGAGGCTGCTGCAGGTGGTTTCAGGGGCAGAACTGGCTCTCTGAAGCCCCTGGGGAGGTGATGGAGGAGCTGGCATGTTGAGCAACTCTGCTGAGGAGCCAGAGCACCAGGGCAGCTGAGAGGGATAACCTAACATTCATCTGTTCTCTGGGAAGAAGAAGGTGCAGGTTGTCATTGCCCTGCACGTGGGGAAGGGAAACGTGGGGAGCCTGAGGAAAGCACCTGGCTTCTGGTGCTGCTTCTCTTGGTTCAGATCCCTGCCCTCCCTTCTCCCTCAGCAGTGACCCTGCTCAGAGCTGGAGTTTGGTGTTGGTCCAAATCCAGTCTCCTTGTATCTGTCTGTTAAATCCTTGTTGCTGAATGAGCCCTTCGTGTCACATTGTCCTCCTCAGATGGATGAGAAGCTTTCCTGTTACCAACACTCCAGCACAATAGACTGCACTCTGCAGGGAGAAGAACAAAATAGTCCCCTAGGAACTTTTTACTTATTTAAAAAAAAACAAACCCAAAACAATTGCAGGGAAAGAGAAGCACTGGGAAGAGTAATCACTCATTGCTTTGACAGAGCTTAGGAGCTGCAGTGCATCCTTACACCAAAGGCTCTGCCTTTAGCCAGAATAATGTAGTTTTTCTAACCCCTGGAAGAGAAGCAATGACTGCAGAATAGGGATGAGAGAAGCAATGTGCAGCAGAACCAGCCCAGCTGGCACGGAGCAGTGATGTTCCTGCAGCAGCAGAGGTGCCCAGCAGGGTCCTGGAACCCTCCTGCCAGGGGCTGGGAGGCTCTGCTGAGGCTCTGGGCCATGGGCAGAGGGTTTGAGGGACCCATCAAGGGTTGTTCCTGGGTGGGCAGTGACCATTCTGCTCTTGCATCACAAAAGTCAAACCACTTTGGACACCCTGCCCCAGTCTGTGGCCTTGGGATTTGGCACCTGGTTTGTGTTCAGACACAGATATTGCTTCTGATTATGCAGGAGATTTCAGAAGAGTCTGATTATTCTCAGATTATTATTCTGATTATAAATCAGAAACCTAGACAAGGTCAGGACCATAGACGTGGTCAAGGGGTTTTTCCTTCTCATATTGGAATGAGATTTTGGTGAAGGTCCCAGGACCTGAAGAAGACCAAAGGATGCAAGAAAGTGGAGATGGTAACACATGCTGTTCTTCTATAACTGATTTTAAAGCCTCTCTCCTTTCCCTGCCTCCCTCCTAAATACATTTTCTGTGTATTACTACTAAAGGCAAGGTGAACATATATTTGATAAGATAACAGGGATGATTTCCAGTCCTGAATTAAATTAAATTAAATGTATGAAAGCTGCCTTCTGTTGGCCTATCATTCACTGGTAATTATATCATGCAGGCAAAGGACCAATTGCTTCCTCCTGATCTCCTTTCTCAGCTGTAGCACTGCAATGGGAAGCTAATGCACTTAAGGGATTATGCAAGAAAAGTTTTCTGAATGTGACCACAGTGCTTCCAGCAGAGCAACACAATCTCTCCTGCATTGTTTAAATTGTTACTCTGAAAGGATCCCCCAATTGCCTTTCTAAATAATTGTTTACAACCAGCGGCTGCTGCTTACCCAGGGACAAGCTCCTATTTTCTCTGTTGAAATTGCATTGGAAAATAAGGAGGTGGTGCCAGGTGGGTGCCAGGCACAGCAGGAGCAGCTGGGAAGGGGGCAGAGTCTGTGCTGGGTTTCCTGAATTCCCTGGGGTGCAGGACCAGGGCTGGAGCAGGGCAGGGTTTCCACATCAGGCTTCTGAGAGGGGTCACTCCCAAACCCTCATCTGCAGGGGTCAACAGGAAGAATAAAGCTTGCAGGAGGTGGGAGCCCTTCCTCCAGCAGCACCCAGCCCTGCCAGGGTGTGTGTGGCTGCTGGGTGTGCAGGGGTCACAGCTCTGCCCCGGCTCAGTCCCTCCCCAGGGATGCTGAGGCCATCCCACCCACTGCATGCCCAGTCTGAGCTCACAGCCTGCTGCATCTCTACTGCCAAGCTGAGGTTTTACAGCAGATTTGAAGCACTTTTTGGACATTTCTGTAGAAGAATGTAATTTTTTTTTTCCTCCTGTTGCCTTTTACTATCCTATGGACTGGGTCTGTTCCCATCAGCAGAGGGTGTGACTTCGTGTAGCAGTGACAGTGAGGTTATTTTTAAGTGTTCCAGTTGGGATAAAGATTTTTCTAGGCTTGGCTGGTAGATTTCCATGCTCTTCTCTGAAATTCAGGTTGACACAAAAGTAGGAAAAGGGTAATTAGGACCTAGACAGGGGATTATTTTGCTTTATCCTTGCACAAGTTCTATCAGGCCAGTATCTCTCCTGATCAGCAAGGTAGGCTGAACTTTGTCGTGAGGATTTTTTACAGATTAGGCAATGTGAAAGAGTTGGAAAATGCTTTTCTTTGGCCAAACCTTTCAGGTGGTTGTGGCACAGTGTCTGCTGTGTCAGGCTTCATTCTGGTGAAACCCCTCTTGCTCCAGATCCAGGCTCAGGACCTGAGCTGAGCACCTCAGGTGTGTTGTGCTGCCAAGGCAATGAGTGAGGATGGGCAGAGGGCTGTGTGCTGCCTTTCTTCTGGCTCAGCTCAAAACATTCACACCAGTCTTGCCCTATGATTCATCAATTCAAATCAATTTTCAAAGGAGCATCTGCAAGAATTAAAGGATTATAAAAATGAATGAGTAATTTTTCTCAATCTATTCTGCCCTGAGTGGAAGAGGGAGGATGATTTACTCCCTGACAATCCATAGTTATACTTGTTTAATAGGCTGGGTGAAATTCTTCATGTTTATGACAAGGGATTAGAGGACTCTCCAGTGAATTAGCAGGAACCCCAAGTGAATCAACTGCAAGTGGCAGCATCCATGAAGATTTATAAGGATCTGATCAGGGAATTTTCTGGAGTGCTCTGTAGTGACACACTTGAGTTTGTGCATATTTCCCTCAGCTTCTCTATAAAAATACAGATCATATAAATTAATTGGCAGTTATTGCTTCACGGTCGTGTGAAGGATGTGGTGACACTGATACCAGGGAATTCAAATTGGTAGAATGGAATTCAGATTTAAGAATGGCACAGCAGTTTTGGGGAAGTTAATGGTGTCACCTCTATTAATTAAAGCCAACTGTTACTGTAGCTGTCTGCTAAGGAGGAGGCAGAAATGTGTCCAATAGGCATTTGGCACCAGGCAGTTAATTATGGATGATGGCACAGGCAGTGCAGCTTTCAGGAGTGAGAGATCATCAAGGGAGACTTTGATATATGATTAAAAACATAAAAGAGTTTGAGAAAATTAGCAAATACCTAAGAAGGGAACCAAACAAGGATCAGGAAGCAGAGAGCTCTAGGAAAGTCCATCCACTTGTTGGATTGCCTGTCCCCAAAATGGGAAAAAACAATAAATAAATAAATAAAAAAAAATAAAAATAAAAATAAAAAGGTCTTGAGAGAAGTGCTGGCTGGCTGGAGCCATCAGTACATACAGCCTGGATGTGCAGTCCCAGCAGAGAGGGACAGAGCACAGCCAGCATGGGACTGACTTCTGGAAATCACCAACTGGTAGGGAGAGAGCAGGGAAAGTGGTGATAAAGTCTTGCTTTGAAAAAGCCAAAAGTTGTCTACATTTCTCTCTGGGGAGGTGAGCTGTGTTTGCCAGGGAGGAAATACACCCAGTAGTGCCAGTGGTATCCCAGCAGGCTGGTTAATGGGATTTGTCTGGAGCAAGGCATGAGCTGGGTGATCTGAAACCTTCCAGAGGGTTTGAGATGGGTTCTGCCCAGCAGGTGATCTGCTGCCAGGGCTGGGACAGTGACAGCATCAGGGACACTGCCTGCTCCCCAGACATGTGCAGGAAGTGTACAGTTTGACAAGTCTATAAAGGAGTTTCCTAGAGGCTTAAACTTACCCAAAACCCAGTCAGCTTGTCCTGCTTCCTCCTCCAGAGCCAGAACTGAGGTTTCTGCTCCCTTCTCAAGACCTGTGCCTGAGTTTGGGGATGGTCTGAGGACCAGGGGTAATTCCCAAGGACTGGGAACCTCTCACCTGCTCCTGGCAGTGTTTTCTTCCCCTTGGCACAGACTCAGACTGGAGGCTGAATCTGTTTTTCCTTGTCTGGGTAAAGGAGTGACTTTGTTCAGCTGCAGGACATGTGGGATGGGGAGAGCATCTTCATGAAATGACAATGGTGCTGTAAGGCACTTGGAGAATTTGCTGATGTCCTAAGCTGCAGAAGCACAAATCAAGAGATTTTATGAATTGTAGAGGGAAAAAAAGCATAACACAGATTAAACTGAACACCACTGATAGTTTTGGAGCCTTTAGTTTTAGTTACAAGGCACTCAGCATTGTTTTGTAGCTTCATGGCCATGTTTGAACAAGGAGAATATAAACAGCTGTGAATGAAGGGAGGAGTACAACAAACCACACATATCTGACTTGGTGTGCTTAGAAATGGTTTGTAATATTATTCCAGAATGTTGCAATTGTGAGCAGGATTTACTCCAAAGAAAAGTGAGCAGCAGTCAAGGAGATCCTTGCACAGGGACAGCAGAGTGTGAATGTCCCAGGGGTTTCTTTCCTGGAAAGCCCTGGGATTTCTGCCTGTGTGACTCATTGTTTCATAAACCTGCTCTGCCTCTCGGAGAGCTGGAGATTGTCTTTCAGTATAGAGTGGTGCCATGATTTACTTATTTTTTTTAGTTTTAGTGATGGTTTGGATTTGCAGGATTTGCTGAGCAAAACCAGAGTTTATGCTTTTGTAAGGAAGCTGGGATGTGTTCAGGAGAGGACAGTGGGCACAGGACTTCAGGGGGTGCCAGGCTCCCACCAGTACCACACTGGTGCTCAGGCACCTGCCCTTGGCAAGCAAACAGCTTCATTCCTTTCCTTTCCATTACTTTCCCCACAGTTTTCTGTGTTGTAGAGCAATATCTTGGGACAGGAGCATCATAGTTCCTTGCAAGGGTTTGATCATAAGTGTGAGACATTTCTTAACCTCTGGAAGCTGCTGGGGTGTCAGAGCACTGCTTTGTACCCTCAGGTTATCCCTTTAGTGCTGAGGATGTGATGTAGAATGCAGGTAATGCTTTCCCCAGCCTTGGGGGAGATGTGGGTTCTTTACAGCCCGGATGGCTAAGGATGGGGTTGTTCTAGCAGGCTAGAGAGATTTTTAGTGAAAAACAGAAACAAGTGGTTTGCACATCTATTGTGTGAGTCCCAATTTATCCTAAGAACTGAAGGTAATAAAATACCAATGGTAATCACTGTGTAAATTCCCTGCCTTAATTCTGTGTGTAATGGGCAATCCATGGCAGTACCAATCACCCTGCGTTCCCCATTTCCAGAGGTAGCACTACAGATAATGCCAATGGTCCTCATTGCAAATTCTATTATTTCTAGGAAGAAACAGTTAATTAACACCATAAAACCATTACTAGATCATTGTAGTATTTAAGAGACATCTGGGTCCTGGGAGTGATATTTTTGCCAGTGTTAGCCAGCAAGATCAACTCCAGGTTGCTCAAAAATGGGGGGTTCATTGGGGCAAATCATAAGTAAGCAGGTGACTGATGATCAGCAGGTAGGGAAGATGCTCTGGATATGGGTAGCTGTGGCCTGAAGTCTCCAGAAGTGCAAGGTTCCATGGTACCCATTAGTGATATTGCTGGGATTTAGTATTTCTTGTGAGTGAGTGCCCTGTCAGAATAACCCAGTCATTCAGCAGAGGAACATCTGAGTCAGCCCTACAGGTACTGCATACCTAATGGGTTCCAGCAGTGGGGACTGAGAGCTCCTTGTACTTATCCAAAAGAAGGAAAGAAGCATTTTTGTGTTCCACACAACTTTAACTTTACATAAAGAGATGCCTTATCTCATCACCCAACCAAAGAAGAGGATCTCATAGGTGTTTCTTTCAAACAAGGAATAAAACTGCCCAAAAAGCAGTTATGCCAGAACAAAGAGAGGCAAAGTGTAGAACACCCCTTGGGCACTGCTGATTTTATGAGTAAATCAGAGGCAGTGGGCACTAGATAGGTCTTTAAGCTTGCACTTGCAGTTCTTCCAAAGAGCAATTTAAAAATAATACAGTTGCCTTCAGGTCTCTGTGTTGAACCCTGGGGCAATAGCTCAGGGATTTTCCAGGGACCCCATTTCCCCCCAAAATTACCTGTGTGCCACCATGGTGTCCCCCCAGCCCTGCACCTCCTGCCTGCCTCCCCTCACCCTCTTAGCCCCTGTTCTCATCCCATTATATTTTATTCCACATGGGAAGTAAGGCATTCAGGATGTCAAGTGGAACTGATTATTTTTTTTTTTTTAAAGCTGCCATCAACTATTTAGAAGTGATTATATAGATGCTGGAGGGAATTATTCTGCTAACCAGATAAAAGGAGTAATATGTGGCTCATTTACTCTTCTCCTTTCCTGGCTTTCTCCAAAATCAATTGGACTCTGCCTCCTGATGCTGCTTAATTCCCAGGCGTTTCTGAGTGGATCAGATATGTCATTCAGAAGTTATTACAGTCCACCCAAAAAGAAAGATGCAATTTCTCAAGGTTAGGCAATCATTAAAGCCTGGCTTGACTTAAACTTTTGTAGCAGAAAATGATCTTTTTTGAAGGGATTCTAAAACTTAGTGCATTTAATGCATTATAGGGAAATGTGATGAATTTCTGTGCAATTGAATAGAGAGCTTATATCTGGAAGTGGATCTTCTCCCTTGTGTGCAGTCCCCACTCTCTCTAAAGAATTCTAAATCTGCAGGGCTTTGGAATAATGTTTTAGAATAGTACATGGAATAAAAGGTTTTCTTAGCAACCACATCTCTCTAAATTTTCAGGTTTTGCACTTAAACCTGGCAATCCTCCTCCTGGGGCCACCTCTCCCCACTTCTTCCTCCTTCCCCCCACTCCCTCTGGCTCTTACTACAGCTTTGGCCACTCTGGTTTGATAGTTCCTGATATCATTGGGCAATTTAATTATGGTTTGGTGTTAGCAGCTTCTCCTGAGGGGAGAGTCTTGACTCTGCCTGTCCAGCCTTGACCTCTCTCTGCATTTTCAGCCTTTCATCCAACTCTGCCCTGCCAGCTCCAACACGACAAGGACTGGGCATCCCAAACCAGCTGCTCCAACAAACCCAACCCTCTGTGCCCTGCCCAAAGCCATCCACTGACCTTTCCTTAGTCCTGTGTTGTCTTTAAATGGGGTTTTGCCTTCAAGGTGCTTCTCAACCTCCCTGTGCTTGGCTCATCTCACTTTTCCATTCCCTCCTTTCCCTCCACTGCCCCATTGCAGTGTTTCTCCCCTCTGGCTTCCTTCACATCCTCCCCCCTTGTTACAATCATGCCCAGTAATGTTAAATTAAAGGATACATAAGTCAAGGTTTTCAATGTTCAGCACACCACGACCCAGATTTCTTAGTGAATATTAAAAGTCACCCAAAGTGTCCAAAGGACAGATCCATGTGTGCTTCCTGGGGACTGCTGGGGTGATGGGGTGATGAGCAGAGAACAGAGAGCAGTGGGAGCATGGGAATAGCATCCAGGTCAGCACGAAGCTTTGTGTTTCCTGGAATATCTGCCTGGTTCCTCCCCGTCTGCACAGACAAATACCAGGGAGTGGAGCTGGGAATAGGACACGCAGATCCCATCCATCTGCTGCAAGTCATTATAAAAACCTTCCTCCTACACAGGGAGAGGAAAAGAGAAATTATAAGGGACTCAGGAAGCCATAAAACCCCTGAGCATGAGGGCTCTGCACAAGCACTGATGTAGCAGTAGCCAAGGTGCTGGCTTCCCAGCTCTGCCCCTGGCATTCAGCAAATGGCTCCTCAGTTTGTGGGGCTTTTACTTTTATTTTCCTGATGTAAATATAATTAATACTGGTGATATTTCTACTTTGTTGGCTTGGGAATATCCTTTTTTTTTAGCTAGTAAATTCCCTGATGTATGAGTTGTGACATTTATTGATGGTTTCAGAGTATCTAATATAGTGGGCTGCAGATAGCATCGTATTTTTATCAGCAATGATAATGTTGCTTGTTTATTGAAAAGCTGCCTTCTGTACCCAAATTGGAGATCACTTACACTGCATTTGGGGGGGGAGAGTTTACACTTTATTTGGGCTTTAATCTGTTGACTTTGTCTTTAGAATGCTGGCCTGTATTTTCTACTGATTATATGTTGGAAGAGCCCTTTAAAAATTAAAATAACATTTAAAACATGAGGATCAGAAACAGTAGAGAAAAAGAATGAATGTTACCAAAACCCAGAAGCCATCTGGATGTTTCTGCTCTGCCACCTGTGTACAGTTTTTATAAGACCAATTCATTAGAGACAGACCCTGCTTCTGTCTCTCCCCATTTTGTGAGGATGGTGAAAAACTGTTCAAATGCAATGCTTATTTTACTGCAGAAAGCTTAGAAATAAATTACTATTTTAGTGTTCGTGCGTAACAGGCTCTGTATCTCTAATCTCCAAGAAGGAAATATCCATGTAGGGGAATGACTGAGTTGTGCTGAGCATCTGTCAGAGTGTCTCGGGTGGGAGAGGCATATGGAAATGCACCCATAGGTCATGCTTTCCATTTAAAAAAATAAAAATAACAGCTTTCAATGCATATTTTTGTTCTCGCTGTGATTTCATGGTGAAAGCAAGATGGGAGAAAGGCTGGGAAGGTGGCAAAAGAAATAAGGGGGAATGCTGGGGCAGCAGAAAGTCTCCTGTGCTGGGATGTGGCCTCCAAGCAGATCTCTTGTGTGCCTTGTCCTGACACTTGCAGCTTGAGGGTGGTTAAGGTATAGAATAAAAGGAAGATATTCCAAGTCTGAAGTGATGGATTTTTTAGGAAGGGAGGGGGAAGCTGAGATCTACAGCATCTCATGTTGAGTTTCAGTATTTGCACTGTCATGGGGTCAGGCCAGGAGCCAGGCTGTGGACACAACATTTAAAAGCAGGAAATTGAAATGAAGTTAAAAAGAAAGACAAACCCCACAATTTCACGTTCTCGTGTTCCTTATCTTCTGAAAGTATTTCCATTTAAACTGGCAAGGATGTGGATGAACCACGATGGGACTTGGCACCCCAGAGGAGCCCAGCCTGTGATTTGATAGCAGTGAAACATGATTAAGACTTCCCAGAAACCTTGGCATGGACAGAATCCTTCCCAGGGGAGAGGGGAGATGTCTTCTGTGTTTACTGGTGTATTCTTAGGAGAAATGGTTGGATATAAAAATGAGGCTTATGCTATGTGCTTGTACCCACTCTCCTCTAAGGGGACAAGCAGGGGAGGTTGGAGAGAAATAACCTGATTTCCAAAGCATTATGCACGGAAGTTTTTCCTTCCTCCTCAAAGGCAGGCTTGCTTTTTAAGTTTCCACATCATTCTATCTAGAAAGTAAAGAATCCTTTCTCTGGCATTTGATCAGCAAACTGTTTCCTGGTGCACCTCCTTCCAGCAGTATTCCAAACATAAACTGTTACGGAAATTCTCTCCCAGCTGGGGGATAGAGCCAGCATTGGTGGCTTTAGCTCAACCCCAGAAACGACCTACAGAGAAATCAGCTTTGGAAATAAAAGGGTGTTTTTCTCACTTTCCCTTTTTAATCAGGAGAAAGAAACTAAATTTGTCAGTTTTAATGTCTCAGGTTTCAGGAGATGGATCTGTGGCAGGGACAGAGGTGGCAGCTGTCTGGCTGGGTGTGCAGGGCCAGGTGACAGCAGCCAGGTTATGGCCCTGTTGGGCTGGAGAGCCCAGAATACTGATAAAGCATCAAGTTAGAGCCCATTTCAAATGGAGTCACTTCAAATGAATGGAAATTAATGGGAAGGGATAATGGAAATCACTGGCTTCAACAGAGATATAATGTATTTAGTTTACATGTGTCCTGATGGAAATTGATGATCCTCATTTCAACTTTAATGGAATTCCTGCAGTCTGATTGCAACATAATAGAAAATAATACTCTGTAATTGGAAATCAATTCAGATAATTCCTATTAATAATTAACACTCCTATCTCAGAATTGTCTAACATCTATAATTTAGTGGAAGGGGAGCAGCACATCTGGCAGGGAGGTGAGGCTGCTCCCAGGTGTGCTGGTGCTGCAGGGCTCTGGGTGCAGTCCCAGCTCTGGGACAGCTTTCCCTGGTTACTCAGCTGATCTTTTGCCCTCCAGTGGTCAGTAAATCAGTGTGTGTTTGCAGGCAATGTGCAGTCTGGTGCCAGAGCAGGAACAAACCATTCAGAGCTGCTCCACCTCGGTGCTTCATGCCAGCAGAATTCAGGTGCAGGGTGTGTGACTGAGTTAAAGGTGGATTAAAACCAAAGCATTAAGGTTAAGGTGCCTCTTCCCCTACTCTTACTCTGCAAAAATCCAGCACTGCCATCAGGCAGGCTTTTACAACATCTCATGTCCAGCTCTGTCCTTCTTGGGTGCATTGAGGACCTGAGCTCCTGCTGGGTGTGTTGGGCTGTGCCAGTCCTACTCCATCACCTTCCCAGGGCTCTAGCACTGAGCATCAGGAAGGAACAAGGGCTTATTCTGCCTGTTGTTCCTTATCTGAGTTTAAAAGGAAGATGTTCAGCATCTGGAGAGGGCAGGTTTCTCCAGGCCCTTGTAGGGTCCAGGCATTTCACCCCAAGGAGACCTGGCCCTGACCCCCTTTGGTTTTTTCACCTTGCTCACCCTCGGGTGCCTGCACTTCTAAAGGGACCCAAATCCTTCAGCTTCCCACCAACTGTTTATTCTCCCCAGACAATCTGGGTGGGACAGAGGACACAGATCATGGTCTGGATTAAAAGCAGCTCGTTTGGAGTGTTGCTCTGTGTGAGGGAAGAGCCCAGCAGTCCCCATCCCAGTGACCAGATGTGTTCCCAGGAGAATGGCAGCACAGGACACATTTCAGCTGATAAGTCATAGCACTACATTGTGTTTTAATTGAGAAGCATTTTATCCAGGAGAGTTGTACATTAGCAGCCTTTAATAGCACAAGCACCCATTTCCCATTGCATTTTCAAACTACCAGTTCTAAATAAATCAAAAATAATTCCCCTGCACGCAACTTTCCTCAGCTTTCACAATGAGATAATTAAGCAGTTTCACTTCTACAGTAGCTCCCTTCCTAATCACACATTCAGGTCCACAGAAATCCTCCTTTTTAATTACCCCTTGACATGTATCTACAGAATTTTGTGGCTACCAGTCGTTGTTTTGCCTTCTTTTCCCCATGTTTCCTCCATTAGGCTGACACACTGAGTGCCTTCTCTTGTAGTTCTCAACTTTAAGAATGGCTCAAGAGGAAATATTTTTTTTGGTTTTTACCCTTGAGCTTGAGAGGAAGATGCACATATTGTGTGTAGGTCTACTTTAGCAGCCAAGAGTAGATAATTCTTCATTTTCCTGGAGGTTTTGTTGGGTTCTATCATTTATGAGAGCTCTGGCTCTTGCTTTTGAGTCTCCTCCTGGGAGGCTTTCCAAGCTGTGCAGATGTGGTGCTGAGGGACATGGTTTGGTGGTGGCCCTGGGGAATGGTTGGGCTGGGGGGTCTCAAAGGTCTTTTCCAACCAAAATGATTCTGTGACTCTGTGATTCTCCCTGGCTCAAACAGCTCCAGGAACTTCCCAACAAATGTGTCTCCAGGATCTGCTGGCAGCTGAACGTGGGTTTCCAGGCATGCAGTCGTAGATGTCTGTACCTGAAAAAGATTGGAGTTTTGGTTGGTTGGTTTTGGTTTGTTTTTTTTTTAAAAAAGGACTGAGCCTGGAATTTAACAAGCCTGGAATTTAACAAGGGAGGGTAGCTGTAGAAACTGCAGAGGGAAATGATTCAGGAGGAAGTTTCAAAGACTCTGTTAGAGGGTGGAGCTCCCACCTTCTTTCCCTGGGAGATGCTGTGGAGGTGGCTGTGTGCTACATCACCCATGGTCTGTGCTGTGCCCCAGCCCTGCACCCAGGGATTGCTCCCACTCCTGTTCCTTCTCCCACAAGCCTGGGCAGCCCAGCATCTCCTGGCTGGATCTCCTCACCTCTCCATGCCCATATTGCAGACTTACACACATTGAGGTCGTGTTTCCCCCTTCCCCAGACTGGAGTGGAGGAGCTGTCAGTGCTTTGTCTGCACCTAGGGAGATCTTGGAGCAGGGTTTAGAGCTCCAGCCTGGTTTCCAGGGGCTTGAAACCATTTCTGCCTGGTATTGAGATGCATGCACTGCATGTCTGAGGGCTGTGGAGGGTAAAGAGGGGGATGATGGAGCCCTGCTATGGGAACTGCCAAAGCCCCCATGTGGGAGTCTTGTGAGAGCACAGCCCAGGGGTACCCAGGGCAAGGGGAGCCTGGGCTCTGGCAGCTTTGAAACAAATCAGTCCTTGGGCAAGGAGTACACTGGCAGGCAGATTGATTTAATTTCAAGTGACCTGTTACTCACAGGGAGGTGAGGCATATGTTTTCTGGCAAAACACTGGTTAGATGAAAAGTGCCATTTCTGATTCTGCTCTTTCTGACGTGGATTCAGGTAAAGGGAAACCTTCCCCACCCTGTGAGGCAGTAATGACTTCTCAGGTTGGGCTGAGCTGAAGCACATAATGATACTGCTGCATGGGAATGAGCTCCCCTGGGCAGGGAAAATAAAACATTTTCCTGTTTATATAGTTTTGTTACGTGCAAGCTGCAAAGTGCAATAAGGAGTCAGTAATTCCAGAAGACCTTGTTTCCTGAGAATACCCTGACTTGGTTTATGTGCTGGTGCAAGGAGTGAGGAGGAAAGGTCACAGCTTCCCTGGCTGGCACTGGGCTGCTTTAAGCTGGAAAAGGATAATGAGCCCACTGGAGCAGGGCCACAGCCCCCCCAGTGCTACCTTGGGGGTCATGGGCAGCTGGAAGGGAAGAATTCAGATCTTGGCTTTATCCCTGGCTGCTGCATGCAGCAAAGTTCTGAGGAGAATAGGAATAATAACTATTATTTATTATTATTATTATTATTATTATTATTATTATTATTATTATTATTGCTGTTGTTATTAGAGCTGCTGGGGAGGTAGCAACCCCAGCTCACCCTCCAGCCTTCACCCCAGGGTGTACCTTTTCTCCCCCAATTGCAAACATTGAATTTTTTCTTGCTCAAGAACCTTCTGTCCCTTCAATAGCAGTGGCAGGGCTTGTACACTCTCTCAGAAACCCAGCTGTGATGCACCAGATAGTTATTTACTGGAGGCAGCAGTGGCTGCTCAGGAGGCAGTGTTTTAAAGGCTGACACTGATGAGGCAAAGCCTGGAAGATAAATGTAGGAGAAAAAAAGGTCTTTTGGAGACACTTTCTCTGAAGTGCATCCATTTGCCAAAACAGAATCAGCCAGAAGAAATTTCTGATCAAAGTGTGTGTGTGTGTGTAGACAAGGAGAGTGAAATGGGAGATGAAATGTGTCAGGGATTGTGTGGAAAGGAGCAGGGAGGGCTCTGAAGTTGGCTGGAAGCAGCAAAGCAGAGGCACCAGGGTGAATGAAAAGCTGGAGCAGGCAGGGGGCAGGAAAGGGCTCCCCATGTACAGCTGGGGGAGAAGCAGGGCAGACAGTCTGAGACTTGTTTAAATAAGAGCAGGCACCTGAAAGCAGTATGTAAAACCTGCAAAAACTCATGTAGAATGTAGAAAAACCAATAAAGTTGTTTGACTGCACGCAGCAAATGAGCAAGGTGGTGCCAGGGCAGCAGGTCCTGGTGCTGCTGCAGGTCCCAGGGCAGAACAGATAAATAAATACCCCTGGTGACAGGCAGTGCACAGCTGGCTCACTGGGAGAGGTTTTGTCAATTGAGTCTTTTTTCCTTTTCACTTCTCTTGCTGCTGATGTCCTCCAGCACTGTCAGGCAGTTCCAGCCAGCCTGATGTTATCACAACACAGGTTGGAGAAAGTTGGTATCCAAACCAGCAGAAAACTTGCTGGTGGTAACTGGTTCCCTAGGACACAGGAGGCTCCAGATTTCTCCTCTAATGGGCACCTTCAGGTGTGCCAATGGCACAGCTCAGTCTTTAGGGTTTGAAATATCCAGACAAAGTTTTTTTTCCTCACAGCTGTAAGAAACGTGGTTAAGAAAGGGTAGATTAGAACTGCTGGAGTTTCATCCTCTGTAACTTTTCTGTTATCCAGGTTTTTAAATGGCACTTGGTGCCCATGATGGATCTGTCATCCCAGGAGGAGCAGATCTCACGAGCTCAGCTCTGGCAGTGTTAAAAAAGCTCTGCCCCAGGTCCATCTATTTCAGTCTCCTCTGCCTCTCCTGGCAGCCCTTTCCAGCTATGGCAGCTCAGTGCCTGCAGAATTACCTCTTTGTTTATTCCCAGCAGGAGCATCTCTGCCTGAGCCCAGGCATGGGAGCTGAATCTAATCAGGGAGGAGCTGATTTTATTACCTGGCTTCTTCCTGGGTGATGGAGAAAAGTGAGGTTCTCACCTTCCAGAGCTTTGTGTGCTCACCCCATGGCCACATCTTCCCCTCCTGCCTGTGCCCTCAGCTTCCCAGGGTGTCCCAGGGACTGGGATGGGATGTGGGACGGGCTTGGTCCCTGCTCTGCACCTCCAGGGGTTAATCCAGGAGTGCTCCCATGCTATGGTTTTCCCAGCACCTTGCAGCAGGATTGAGGAGCCCTGGGGTGCTGTACAGCCCAGGGACCTTCTCTGAAGCCAGGAATGGTACCATACCTGAGGACCACACCATCCTTCTCCTGGGGCACTCCCAGCCTAGAGATCCCACCCGAGGTGGATGTGGCCTGCATCCCAGAGTGGGGTTTGTTTCAAAAACTGGAATTAGTCCTTCTGGAGCATCCTCAAGTAGTGATGGCTCATCAGCTGCTGAACACATCACAGCCTTTGGGGCAAAAGCCCACTTGTTGAGGAAGGATTTTTAAAATGCATTCCGTGGAGCAGAATTACGTTTGAGACATTTTTCAGTTTCTGTGGGCAAATGTCATGTCTTCCCACACAAATCCAGACTTACTTGGGAACCACACGAAGATATCACTGAAATGGATAGGAAAACTAGTGACCAAAAGCTGTGGGTGTGTTCTGGTCTGTAAATAAAAGGGTTTCTGTTTATCATCATTTTTCCACAGGGGTTTGGGGGAAGTCAGCACATCCCTTCCTCGTGCTTGCTTTGTACCAAAATGTTTTCTTAGTGCTTTAGGTGAGATTAATCCACAGGTTTAGAACTTGCATTTGGGACCCTTTTCATATCTTTTCTTTTTTTCTTTGCAAGAGTAGCTATTGATTTGAAACCAAATAATATTTTAAAGAAGATTCAAGGGCCTAATAAAAGAGGAAGGAGCTTTGCTGTGATACATCAACCTATAATCTGTAAATCAATGCAAAACTTTATTTAATGGTTTGAAAACTAAATGAGTTCAATCTAATTAACTCTGTAAGCTGTAAAAGATATTGATGAGAATTAAATTTTAATATGTATTCCCTGAAGGCAAGGTTAAGTTGCTTCCCTTTAAACAAAGATCACATCTCCTATGATTGCCCCCTGCTCAAAAATAATTTTTTAGGGGGGAAGGAGGGGCAGAGCAGAGGCAGCTCCTGCTAGGAGACTTGCTCAGGTCCCTGCATTCCTCTCCACCTCAGCAGTTCTCAGGAGGGCAGTTGATGCTGATTCTCCTCTGGATCAGGGAGCCAGACTTTTCAGGAGAAGGTATTTATGTGTTTGCACCTTCTGCAGCCTCTTCCTGCCCGTGCTGCCCATCTCAGTGCTATCAGGGCAGCTCCTCCTTGTTCCATCAGTGAGCAGCACAGGTCAGGGCTGTGCCTGGTTTCACAGCCAGGAGCTGAAGCACCAAAAGGCCCCAAGGACCAAGAGTAGAAGGGGATGATGATCCCCTCCAGTTTACTAATTTTCCCTCCTTTGCTGCTTGCTCAAACGTGTGAATTCCTGTTCTTGTTTTATCCTGCTGGTTTGGGGGTTGTGGAAGTTTATTGAAAACCATTTCTTTGTTGTTGGAAAACAGTCTAATGAATTCCTTCAGTGCTTCGAGAGCTGTAGATCAGAAACACTGCTCAACAACCCCCTTCTTTTATTAGCTGAGTTTCAGAGGAAAACTTCTTTAGCCAAAAAAAAAAAAAAGAAAAAAAAAAAAAAAAAAAGAAAAAAAACTAAAAAGCTACACGAAAAGATGTGTGGGCTTCCTCAGCTGGGCACTTCTTCAAAGCCCTTGGAGCCATCAGTCCCTTGTTTTCTCAGTTTGGTGGCTCCAGGCTGAGCTGTGTCCTGCAGTGCTCAGTGCTGCATGGCCATGGGCTATGGAGAGGTTTTGTCACTCTGCAGTCAAGCATCTGTTCTCAACTGTGACACAGTTTATCCTTGGATGGAGATTTGGGTGGGTTTGTTCCGAGTCAGTGAGCAGAGAGCCAGGATCTCAGTCCCACACTGGGTGCAAAGGTATGTTGAATGTTTCAGCTCTGGGAGCCCCCAGCTCCTCTCCCCAGTGCTGAGCTCAGCTCCTTGGGATGCTCTCCTGGCACCAGCTGCATCCATGTCCTTCCTGCCCTGAAAATGGAATTACACTGCACAGCTTGGAAACAGGGGGTGGGAGCCCCTTTTCTAGAGGGTTTCTTGTTCTCTGGTGCATGCTGGTTCCCAGTTTGCTGAGCCACAGGTGCTGTGGAACTGCTGCCCTGGGCATCTGTCCCTGGGAACAGCCCCTGGCAGGAGGTGACCCTCTGCCTTCCTTTGCTTTTGAAGACAGTAGGATCAGTTCAGAGAAACCCCCAGCCAGGCCTGGTGCTCCTGGCAAGGAGCTCACTGTGCATTTGCTTTGGTTTTCCAACCAGCTGGGTGGCACCATAATTACCTTGTTGGAAGAAAAAAAAATTACTCTTCCTTCCCTGAGTTATGGATTTTTATTTTTTTTTAAAGATAATGCTCAGGAGGAGAAAAAAATAACACAGATTTCAGGGAAAAGTCAATAAGAAAGCCCTCCCAGATCTGTGAATCCACTCAGTCCATTTCCAGTGCCAGAAATCTGTAGCATGTACTCTTTTTAGCAGTTTTACTGCTTAATCTACTGCTGGCTATAGCTACCAGAGACTCCCTGTCTGTTGGATGCTCAGAGGGAGGTAGTATCACTTCCAGTCTTCTCTCAATTAGATCTGGTAAAATCATTACCTTCTTGAGGCTTCCATGAACTTCTCACTTTTTTTTTTTTTTTTCTTGGTCTGCTTTGAAACAATCTATGCTAATACATGATATTACCTCTCAGTGGTTAAGGCACTGAATTCCTCCAGGCTGCACACCTTGCCTGGGCTGTCAGAGAGCTGAGCAGCCACTTCCAGGGCTGGATTTCTGCTCCTTGTTTGAAGTGGTGCCTAAAGGATTCTGCTGTGGGGAAATGTGCAATTCTTTGCATTTCTCTGAGCTCTCCTAGCTGAAGCTCTCATCTCAGTTATTCACCTTGGGTTGCTTTTGGATTTTCTTTGAGTTCTGCAATTAAATATATATCAAAAGCCTCTTTTTATTCTGCTGTGTCTCCAAGCTCTGTGCCCTGGCCAGCAGCCCCCGTGCTTGGCTTTGCCTGCACTGCCCCAGGGATGCTCTGTGCCAGGGAGGGACCAGCTCTGCACCCCAGCTGGGGCAGGAGGAGAGAGGAGTGGGACTTCAACACCAGAGCTACAGCCCTGATCCTGTGGGGTTTGTCCCTGAGCCTGGAATAAACCAGGGGAAAGCAGCTGGGGGCTGGACAGAGCAGAGCTCAGCTGCTGGTCCAGCCACTGCCAGCCCAGGGAGCTCTGGATCTCTTCCCAGACTAACTGGTGCTCCTTAGTGTCTCTTGTTTCCCCCAGGAATATCTCCCAGTTCCCCTCAGTAACTGGGTAGCAGGGTCCCGGGATGTGCGTCCTGGTTATTTTCAAACTGCATTTTGGTTTTCACTTTGCTTTTCCTCTGCTGCAGAACCTCAGCCAGGGACTGCTGGGGTTTAAATCATCACATGGGGAGGGGAAGAAAATTCTTGATGGGATCCTGGCCATGGGCTTGGTTCTGACATGTTCTGACAGGTTCTGACAGGTTCTGCCAAGTATCTGAGCAGGTGTTCAGGTTTGTGTGAGTGGTTGGGTTTTCTTTTTTTGTTTTTTGTTTTGTTTTAATTAATTTGTGAGTCACTTTTATTGAACCTTCTGTGATTTTGCTCTTCTCTCCAACAATTAGAAGGCTTGACTAATAAACACTGTTAATATGTATAATAGGGAACAGAATCACAGAATCACAGAACTGGCTGGGTTGGAAGGGACCTCAGAGATCATCAAGCCCAACCCTTGCAGTGGACTCCTGTGTGGTTCTGATGTGTTGCAGGGTGCTCCAAGTGTTTCTGACTGCTTTGGGTATAGGTTGTGTCTCTGGTACTTGAGTGGTAATTTTTGACAGAATAACTCAGCCTCCGTGTGCACAGAATAGTTTTAATAACTTTATAATGGCATTATTTTAAAATTTCTGCTCCATCTGAATCCAAAGCTGGCATCTCGTGGGACTTCTGGGGGCAAGGGCACCTCACACTTCAAGGAGTTTTAAAGGGAGATTGAAGGCTGAAATTGTTATAAAATAGGTTTGCTGGAGTATTAACTTCTTTGAGCAGAGAGATTTGGTATCAGATGGAAGTGTTTGGCAACTCACTAATATTTTTTTTATTACTTTGTTTGTACAAAAGCAAATTAAATGTTTGCAAGCGCATCGGATTTCTTACCCTGCAAGGAGAATTTAGGGACAGATTGTCCTTGATGCACAGAGCTGATTAGGGAGCCATGCTTTAGATCCTGAGGAGCAAAAGGTGTGTAATTTATGCAATTTGTTTATTTCCCACAAGGCAGTACAGTATATTAAGGCAGAACATGGTATGGAGCCCAGTCACGATGCAGGTTTGCAGACAGCAAGGGCTGACTTGCACATTCTTTATATTGAAGCCATAAAATTTAATGATGAGCCTCAGCTCACTTCCATTGCCATCTCCTGCAGCACGTGAGACACCAGGAGAGCTCTGAGCCTGCTCTGGGATCTCCCAGAACATGTCCCCAGAACCTGGGGCTGGGTCCAGCAGCCCCGCAGCGATAACCCAACTCGGGAGGCTCCTGCTGGGACCTTACACCTCTGGGGATGGATTCACTGTGAAGAAAGTTCTGCCTGAAGCAGCCCCTGGGGTTGCCCCTTGGTGGGATCAGGACAGATGTCCCTGTGGGTGTCCCTTTGGGATCAGGACAGATGCCCCTGTGGGTGTCCCTTTGGGATCAGGACAGATGCCCCTGTGGGTGTCCCTTTGGGATCAGGACAGATGTCCCTGTGGGTGTCCCTCCCTTTGGGATCAGGACAGATGTCCCTGTGGGTGTCCCTCCCTTTGGGATCAGGACAGATGCCCCTGTGGGTGTCCCTTTGGGATCAGGACAGATGCTGCTGTCCCCTTGCAGCAGTGGGGATGCCCCAAGCTGCCCACACCAGCCCAGCCCTTCTCTCGCTCGGCACACTGCAGCTTTAAACACCCCAGGAAAACCAGGCTAAAACCTTCTTTCAGCCTGGTTTGTTGTGAATAACCCAGCTTTTATGGCTTTTATAGCAACCATGTATTTAGTTTTAAGTGCTGCTTTTTTTTGCTGTTGTTGTTTTGTTTAAAAAACGCCGTTTAGTGATAAGTAGATTGCTCTCATTATCTCCTAATGATAGAGTACAATAATATTGTTAAATGTGCTCCCTCATTTATGCAACAGCATTTTGAAATCAGATCTGAAAACATCTTTTTCCTCGCCTTCAAACCTTTATTTTCCCTTCCCTTTGATGCTTGGCTTTTATTAACTGTATCACTGAATTCCGTGTGAGGCCTTTGCTGATGGAACTCTGTGTGAGGAGGGTTTTTTACAGCAGCTTTGTCTCCTCCCCTAAACGAAATAAGATTTTTCTCTCCTCAAAGCTTAATTCAGCATTTAAATGCACGTCTCCTCGTTCACACATCTTGCACAATTAGCTGCTGCACACAACCTCTGATTTTATCAGATGGGCATCTGGGTGCCTGGGGCATGATGCTGGGATGAGGGTTTCCATCCCTGATGTGAGAGATGAGCTCTGCTCCTCCCTCCTGACACTCTGCAGGGCCAGGGGGGGTTACAGCCCAGATTTTACTTTGTTTGCTGAGCAACCCAGTGGTAGTGACTACCAGAGGTGGGAAACTGATGGTGCTGGTGAGACAGTGTGAGAGATGGAATAGATTTCCCAAGTCTGCTTGGAGAGGAGGTTTGACTCTGCCCAGCTCCTGGGCAGCCCACCAGCCGGGCTGGGATGGGGTCAGGAGCAGGAACCAGAGAAAAGATGGAACTAGATGAACTTGAAGGTCCCTTCCAACCCAAACCACTCAGTGATGCTGAGATTTTTTTGTTTGCACGTGTCCTGGATTTGGAGCAAGGACTCCTGAACATGTGGAGGAGACCAGGACCTGGTCAGCATCTGTGGGGGTCTCTTGGAGCCAGTGTCCAGAACCACCCCAACAGCCACAGTAGCCTGGAAATCAGGTGCTGCTTCCTCCAGAGATGGAGGCTGCAGACCCAGGAGCCTGAAACCAGGGAGGTCTGACAGCTCCCTTCTCCATCCGTGCAAAAGGTGGGAGAGAGATTGTTTAAAGCATCTGTTTGAGTATTTCTGAAGCTGTTGCTGGATTCATTCCAGATGAATCTAAGTGGGAAGGTGTTGCAAGTGCCAGATGGAGCAGGGCTATGTAACAGAGCAATATGAAAGGCTTGGGAAAATAGGCAAGATCTTTAAAGGTAAACCCACAAAAAGAAAAGCTTAACAGGCCTTGAGGGGAAGAAACCAAAGACATGGTCCTTGGTGGGAAAGGAGGGACATAAAGGAGCCTTGACAAGAGGGTACAGTTAGCTACAAAGCAGGTCAGAACATTTCCAGCACTGGTTTTGGGTCTCAATGTGTCTGGTTTGCTGTTGTTGAACACTTCTGTTCTGTTTTATCCTATTAGTACTGCTGCAGCTTTGATGACTAAAAAGAGTGGGAAACAGCTTCATTTCCCTGCCTCAGCCCTGGCCCTGCCCTGGGAAGCTCTGCCTGATCCTCACCCTCCTCTCCAGCTGCTCCTCCCTGCTCCCCCCCAGCAGCTGCAGCAGCCCCCCACTATTTCACCTCCTGTTCTGCTTGAAAACTTCTGTCTGGATCTAATTCCTTGTGAGAAGCTGCAAATGAGTTTATGTTGTTGGATGATAGGAAAATTGCAGTTTTTTAGATGAAAGATCCCCCTTGTTCTGTGTCAGGTTTTGGGAGCAGCCCCTGTGGATGTGGTCAGAGCAGGGTATGGGCATCACCCCCAGGGTGAGCAGAGGTGATGGTTGTGTGTTTATAAACAGCAGCTCCTTGGGGATCTTGGTCAGAGTCACCAAAAAGAGAGAAACTCCAGCTCTATCTCATCCCTCCCCTTGGCTACCACTGCCCTGGCTCCTGTGATGCCTCTGGGTGGTGCCATGGCTGCTGGAACCCCGGGACTTGGGGTGGCACTGACAGGGCTTGGGAGAGGCACTTCATTTTACACAAGAAAAATAGAAAGCAGGAAAGAAGCAAAAGCTTCTGCTTGAAGGGCAAGACAAGGCTCATTCTGAAGTGCCTTTTTCACATTGCCACATTTTTTTTGTTTGGAAATAACCCTTTGCAGAGTATTTTGTGCCTCCTTGCCTCTATTTGCGAGTGGCGTGTGCGACAGTTTCATTAAATTATTAATGCAGAGGATGAGAGAGGCCAGCATGAGTAGCTGAAGTGCATCACTTACTTGGGCTTGATGCTTTCCAATCTTGTGCAGAAACACATTTGGCAAAGAACCTGTGTGAACAGCTCATAACTCTCTGTGAACAGTCAGCTGGTGGCAAGGCACTGTCAGAGCTTTTCTCCTCTGGCTGTCTTGAGGCAGAGCTGAACCCCAGCCTTGCTCAAGTCCTTTTGGGACAGGTCTCCTTCCTCCCTGTGCAGAAGAGGGGACATCACCTGGCCACCAGCAACTCTCTTGTGGTGGGATGTCCAGGTGCTGGTCCTGAACCTCGTTGGGTTGTAGCCTGTGCTGGGGACAAGAGCCTGAGGAAGGAGCTGCCCTCTGAGCAACCCCTGGTGCAGGAGAGGCTGAGGCCTCCATGGAAACGTTGGGTTTTCAGTCTTGTCATGGAGCCTAACATGGGTTGGTGACCACCTACAGCACCTATTTCAGCAAGTGAAAGGAGGTTCCAGTTTTCAGCAGTTTTCCAGAAGTGGCCATGTGGGTACCAAGCCCATCCCCCAGCTGAGAGCTGAGGTGTGCTTGGGTCCTTGTTGGGTTCCTGGTGTTAGAGGTTTCCTCATCCTTTTGGAGTACCAAACTTCAGCTGTATTTGAGGATATACATTATGTTTCTCCAAGTTCAATGTGATAGAGCAAATGCCTTTTGGAACAGGGCTGTGTACTCTGAAAATGAGGTTTGCATTCATTTGAAATGAACAAGATGGTCTCATCTCATCATCATTGCTTCCATACGTACGTTCTGGGCAGCATCCACAGGGGTTGTTATCCAAGAGCAGAAGAATACTTGATAGAAATGTTCAAGATGATGGTTACTCTAGCAGACAAATCTGGGTTTTAGCAAGTGAAGCAGATTTGCATTAAAATAATGAATTCAGTACTGGAGTGCACATCACAACAGAGTTTGGTGCTGATTTGATATTCATCCTGGATGAAAGTCATTAATAGTAATTATCTCTAAGAACAGTTTCCGCTAGGCCATTCCAACTTTCAGTGAGGCTCACGTTCTGGGACAAAAACCCAAAAACCAAACAACAAACAACTCCTCCCAAAATCTGTTGAGCCTGGTTTTCACCTAAAAAATTACTTGCTAAATTCCTCTCTGTTGGTTATTCCCATGGGAATCGTGGTGCTGCCATAGAGACTGCATTCTCATTTTTAGTTGCTTTAGCTTTGGTATGTCCAGTACTTGCACAGAGATTTGTCAGTCCCAACCCAGGGAACAGATGTGAGGGGGCAGGAGGTGCAGAACCTGCTCTGGTGGCTGCAGAGAGAGAAGAGCCCCAGGGGTCCCTGGTGCCCCAGGCTGGGCTGGGGGTGGCAGCAAAGCCCCAAAGCAGTGCCAGGGCTTTGGGCAGGGGCATGACCCCTCCCTCATCAGTTCAGGGGTGCTCTGAACTCCATCTGCAGTGCTCTTCTTGATGGAAAATTATTATGGTCTGACCAGCAGGTGGAAGCAGAGAAAAAAAACCTCTCAAAGGCTCTTGCACGTTTCCATGCTGTTCACAGAGAAGCTGTGTTCTTGTGAAATTGCACACCATTAGGGGCTATAAAGTACTGTGTAATTTCAGTGAGCCTTACATCTGGTCCATAACAGCCTGAGCTGGGGTGATTTCTGACACAGCTTCCCCTGCCATTGATCATTACCAGTGGGGTTTTCTCTTTGTTTCGTTTTTCCCCCCACTTCCACGCATCCCAAGCAGCAGGAAAGGAAATTTGTGCCTAGAGCCTGTGTTTTGCATTGCTATTTATTAAATCAAGTTGCAATTTCCCTGAAATAATAAAGGTCTTTGTTCAGCAGCTGGCACGATGTTAAATACATAGGTTCAATATTGAGTCAAGTCTACTGTGAGACAGGAGTTGGCAGTATCGAGAGCAGCTGGAGTTGGTTAGGGCCCTGTGACATCTCTCTTAATGCTGTTTTTTTAGTAAATAGTCAGTCCTGCACCTCTCCCTGATGGCCAGCTGCAAAGCAGTGCCTGTCTCCAGAAACAGGAGGGAGAATTCTGCAGGACCAGCATAACCTGACAATGCGACCGTGCTGGATATTGTGCTTTTTTTTCCCCATGAAAAGTTTAATTCCTTTGTAATTTCAGTAGCTTTTAGCTTTACTATATCCAAGTGTTGGCAGTGTTCACAGAAAGGGGGGGGGGGAAAAACCCCAACATTCCAAAAGGAAATAAACAAAATGCTGTATGTATAATAGAAGTGTGTTGAAGCTTTAATATCTCATGCAATCAATCAGCATTGCATATACTGCTGGCTCTCTGTGAGATCAGACACTTCAAAGGGGAGTATCATTGAGATACCTAGAAAGAGAATAAAGATCCCAAATCTGGAATCAGCTTCGTTGGTTTAATGGCTCTTTCTGTCTCTCTCAGTATTAAATGCTCCATTCTCCAGAATTTAGGAACAGGAGATGACAAACATCCCTGCTCAGTCTGTGGGGCTCTAGGCTGGAATAACCAGGTTACAGATCCTACCATGCTGCTACATGGGGATGTTTTTTCCTAGGGAATAAAGTCTTGTTTTTGTTCTTCAAATATTTACAGATTTTTATTATTGGAAAAATTGTTTCAGACCTTGCTAGTGTCATGGGAGGCATGATAGAGCTCTGCTAACACTTGTTCTTCCTCTCTTAATAGGAATGATCTCCGTATCAATCCTCAGCTTGTGAATTGTAATAGAGCTGCTGTAACAGTAGTAATTAGTGAAATTAGTTTGGATGGTTGCATTAATATTCATGCACTCCTGCAACAGCACTGAGCTAATTAGTATCTCTTCCTTCTCTATTATGGTGGCGAAATGAGACAGAATAAATCTCAGAGGTTAAGTTCTGTGCTGACTGTGGCTGCAAGATGTGCAACATCCCTGGGCAGGAGCAGGGCTGTGGTCAGTGGGGTTGTGAGGAGGAGGATGGGGCAGGTTGCTCCTGGGAAGCACTGGAGTCAGGTTTGGGCTGGGAGGGGGAGAGAAGAGGTGGGGATCTGTGGGGAATACTGCTCTGCATTGGGCTGGGTCTGGGAGAGGTGCTCTGAAAGCTTCCATCCCTCATCCCCATCATCCTGGAAAACACCAATGGAAGGACTGGCATTTTCCTGCCTGCTTCCATGAGTTTTGCTGTAGTGTTTTTTGGTGGTTTTTTTCCTCTCCTGAGAGTTGTACAAGGAACACGTTGGGGTTGCTGCCTTCCACCAGGAGAGAGCAGAAAGGGGGCAGGGTCTTTGCTGCATGCACATTGGCATCTTGTTGCTGCTCTGGTTTGGGTGTTGTGTGATGGAGCTGTAGGGAAGGAGCTGAGGAGCAGGGGTCAGGGGACACGTTGCTGGGGATGAGTGGTGCCTCTAAGGGAGGTTCAGCTGGTGCCCCCTCCTCAGCAACCCCTGGCACCTCTCGGGGGTTTACAGCTCCACAGGACCATGGTAGCAGGGGATGCTCCCTTCAGCTGGGGTCTCTGCCCTAATGGATTTGAGCTCTGTGTAGGATTGTTCTTAATTTATGTAGTGCTCTTTCTCTCTCTCCCTGCTCTCCCATCCCAGCCAGGGTCAGGAGCAGCCATCAGGGCTCCCACTGGAGCTGGGGTCAGGCCAGGCAGAGGCCTCAGGGATGTACAAGCACCCACAGGTTCTGGGACTTGTACACAGACATGGAAAATGTTGGTTGTGGGCTTGGTATTTTTGTTTGTTTGGTTTTGGGGTTTTTTTTTGCCATGAAGGGGGAAGCTGTGTGCTTCACTCAACCTTCCTTACAAACAAATGAATAAATAAAATAAAGCCATAAAGGATTCAAGCATTTCTCCTGAAAGGAAGAAATAAAGAGAAAATGATATTAGTTCTATTTTTAAAGACCTGTGAGCTGCTTGGATACCATGGTGATGGAATCAGTGTCAGCACCTAGATAGATAAAAATCTCCTGCATGTCTGGAATAATGTAAATGGACTGGGACAGTGTGTGAGTGGAACGTATTTCTGTTTTATCTAGTTTCCCTTCAGCTTTCTTTTATTAAACAGGGTGATTTCCAAGCTGTCAGCATGGATGTTAAAATCTCCTGGCATTTCTGGCTAGGAAGAAGTCTGCAGGAAAACAAAGCCTGCAAATAAAGCAGCTTCCCCAGTGCTGGGGGGGAGGGAGAGGGGCTCTGGGTAGGAGTAGGGGGAGCCCATGAGCTGGGAGAGACCCTTCTGATCCCTCTGATCCCTCCAGCATCCCGGTACAGTGCTGGGGGAGAGGGGCTGCCAACCATTTTGAGCTCCTTGACAGTGCCAGAAAATAATCACAGAAAAACCTGGTGAGTGTGTTGGTGAGGCAGGGAGAGGGCTGAGGGAAGGGGAGGTGGGCAGCGGGGTGCCAGGGGTGGGATGCAGGGCACATGCTGCCCCCTCCCCTCCTGCCAGCTGCCATTCCCCAGGGCAGGAATAGCCTGGCTCCTGCCATTAATGCCTGGCACTGAGCTGGCAGTGCAGGACTCACCACGGCTGTTCCCAGAGCTCTGGTATTTAGGAGGGAGGGGGGGAAAAAAATAATAGAAGAAAAGCAAGAGGCTTGAGTCACTCAGTTGTGACCATATAATGGCTCTGTATACAAATTAGATGGATTCGCACAGTGCTTATCTAAATGAGGTTGCCATTTTACAATGCTAATTTTCCTGTTGGTTGCTTGTGATACCAGAACGCAGCATTTTCAAAATTCCCTGTGCTTCTTGGCTCAAAAAAGAAAAAGAAAAAGCCAAACAATCCGTGGCGTTGTGCGGCAGCGGAGCGAAGTGCGGGGAGAGCAGAACCTGCTGGCTCCAGCCTTTGGAACTGCTTGTCAGGCTGATGATAACTGTGACTGCAGTAATTAGTAGCAAGTCTCCAGATCTTGATGAAGGATGCACGAGGGACTTGTTCCTTTGCGCTGTTCTCCGACCCTCCAGAGGAATAAATAACTGGAGGGAAGGGAACAGAAAATAAAGTCATGAAGGAGAAGGGCAGAAAACCTCGCTTCAAAAGCTGGCACTGAGGGATCTGATAGACACTAGCAAGATCTAAGTGTAGAGAGGTGGCATTTAAAAAGCTCCCAGCATCCTGCCAGAAACGCTGTAGTGCCACAGAGTCAGAGCAGGAGGTGCAACAAAGGAACAGGAGTCGTATGCTGAGTGTTTGAAAAAATTACCTGGAGTTGTGTTTGTCACTCGTGTTTCATTACAGCTGCTCACACAGCACCACGAGAGTCCCGGTGAGCTGCTTGGCTGGGAAAGCTCTCCTGGTGAACACTGACATTTCACATCCATGTAGGTACCTTTTCCATTCAAGTCTCAAAATATTTTCAAGTGGAGAGTGCAGAGCCCTTCCCCTTCCCCTCCCCATCCTCTCCCCTTCCACTCTTCCTCCTCTCCCCTCTCCTCCCTTTGTGGCTCTGGGGCTGGAAGGGGCTCAATCCCTGGCTCCAGGCTTGTCTCATTCCTGTCAGTGAGGGTGATGTGCTGAGGAAAAGGGGGAAAATCACACCCCAACACCTCCATCCAAATGAATCCTTCTTCCCACAGCCCCCCAGGCACTGCTTGACTGTTCTGGTGGCAGCTGATGCAGACCTGTTTGCATTCAGTTGTTCAGAGGGATCTGTCACCCAGCGTTCTGCATCCAGTCAATGGGAAAGGAAAACAAAAAATACAGTGATTTAGGGGATAAGCTGCTCCTGCATAAACATGAGGTGATCTCCAAAGTTGCAATGATTATTTTAATGTGATAAATGCAGATGCCTGATGATTTTTCCATGTGCCATTTGTTGTGGTGATGCCTCTGTGCATCAGATCTTCATCCTGTGTGACGTGGTAGAGCTCCTTTAAATCCAATGGCAATTTCCCTAGCTGAGGATGTGAGCCCCTACATAGAGTTTTAATGTCACAAAAGGGGAAAATTTACGGTGTTGGATTGTTCCTTTTTGCTTGCAGCTTTTCCTCTGCCTCTATAGCTCACTTCTCATTATTCCTGCAAATAAACAGGTTTCTCTCCTCTTGGTGCATGAGCACCTTGCAGGATCAGACCCTAAATAATGATGAGCACAAGGACTTCCAACATCAGCAGCCTGTTCCATAGATCAGGGATCTTGAAATATTTAGTGCTTTCCAGAAATGGGTTCTCTGTACCTTTTATCTTCAGAGGTTTTCAGGGTCAGAGGGTTCTCTTTCATCTTGACGAAGCTCGCTTGCCCTCTGCATGGATCAGCTAAAAAATCTTATGCAAAACTTCAAAACGTAACTGCCAGCAAAATCCTCACAACTGCAAGGGAAAGAAAGGTTACAAAAATACAAGACTGCCCAGGGAGCCCATTAGTTTGATCTCTGAGAGCTGAAAGCCAACTCGGAGGCAGTGCACGGAGCCAGGGAGCCCATCCAGAGCCAGGAAGACCCCGGGCTGTCAGTTCACTGCAAAAAAAAAAAAAAAAAAAAAATTAAAAAATGCTCCAGATTTTGACATGTGGGTCCTCCAGGTGCCTCCAATTTCCAAAGTACCCATGTCTTAGATCCTGCTGAAGGAACTGCAAGGAAAAATCTATCAGGTTGGGCTTGAAAGTGTTTAGGTATTGGATAAAAGTGGCTTTATTTGCATTTGTTTTTTCTGCTTTCATTTCAATGTCTGAACAAGCAACTGTGACAGCGAGTATCAGGTCTCTTGTACCAACTCTGCCACCAGCAGAGAAAACAAACCAGACCTGGTTTCCTCCAGGCTGAGCTTGGCATGGACACTTTCTGTTCCAAACCATGGCATGAGGTGTCCCCTGCCCTGAGCACTGCACCAGGTACACCAGGCTCCCACGCAGGGAACTTGAAAAGGACACTGCAATTCTTTCCTCATGGCTGAAAATGATGTTAATGATGGATTAACACTGGCCAGTTCAGCCCAGGTAAAGGAAAGGCAGATGAGGGTTGGGGAAGATTGGTTTCTTCACTGAAAATGGCTCCTGGTACCGTTTAATTAGGTTTAATCTCATCGCAGACATGGGTTGAGCGTTTTGTGAAAAGTGAGGAATTTTCTGTGCTGTTCTGTTGTTTGTGCACCTGTGGATGTTTGCCATCTGTGTGATTTGATGGGAATGACCAAAACTGCTTGAAGCAGAAACGTTTCTGTTGTGGGCACAGGCTGCTTCTGAACACAGACATCAAGTAGCTGAATGTTGGTGTTTGGCTGGAGGAAAATCATCCTTGTCAAGGGGAGTTAAAGGGGACAAAGGATGATAAAAATAATCTCATGAAGAACAGAGGAGATGCCAGCAGTTTTCCCTAATCCTTGAAGCATCTCACTTTCCCAGCACTCCCTGGATTAGCTCCTGGGGGTGATGTGCAGAGCTGGGACAGAATCCAAGCCCTGGTGCCTGATCCATCACCCAGGGCTTCCCTGGGCATCCTGCTGAGATGGAGCTCAAGTTCCCAGAGGAGCCCTGGGTGTGGGGTTGCATGGGGTATGGGAATATCTCACAACAATTTTCACGTGGAGGTGAAAAGAGCTACAAATCTATCATTTTCCATGAGGAGGATGGGTGAATGGATAGAAATAGAAATAACGAAGAGGTCAGGGAAGAAGAAGGGAATTCTGTTGGGCTGTGTTGCTGCATAGAGCTGCCCTGGATTCCAGAGGCTTTCCCCACAGCCTGGATGGTCCTGGTGACCTGGGGGACATTTTGGTGTCTCTGTGGACTGGAGTCCTCAGCTCTGCCACCAGGTTCAAGGAGTGGCATAATACTTATCCTCCCCCTTCTCTGTTTTGGCAATGTTTTTTATATTTTTAAGAAAAGGCTCCACATGAAAGCTGTGCAGCCTCTTGGGAGGGTTCTTGTAGCACAGATTGAGTGCAGGTTCCTCTCCTCAGCTCTGGGATAGCTGCAAAGCAAGGGAAGGAGCTGGTGGCCCCTGTGGGGTGGTTTTCAGCAGGGTGCTGAAAGGCAGAGCAGATGCAGACAAACCTCTTTAAAAAAAACATTATTTTTTTTGGTATCTGGTTGCTTCTGCATGTGTCTAATAACATGGCCCTTAGAAAGCAATTTGGATTAATTAGAGTGTCCGGGCACTTTTGTGATAAAGACATGCTGAGTAATTATCCAGTGTCCAGAATAATCCATTGAGCTTGTGAAGTTTAAGTCTGAAAATTATTCTCCCCTAAGTATTTGTCTTTCTAGCCGTATTCCTCTTATTAAATTTGTTTTCCCACAAGTTAGATAAGAAGAAATGTAATTATTTAGCTGGAAAGCTTAATGTTGAGGTGAAGAAAACCAATGAAGGTAAAAGTGTGATTGCCTTGTGTTTTCCCTGTAATAATACATAAATATTTATATACATGTAGAATTACATGGTGATGATGCACTTTGTAAAAGGCCAGAGATGAAATATAAGGAAATAAAAGGTACAGATATTCATGGCAACCTCACTCTGCCCTATAATTCTTGTGTTTATAGTCGGAGAAATGTCAAATGCAGATTTCTGCCATCAGTACAACCCATTCCCCCTCACATCTCTTCTTGCTGCATTTCCTCCCTCTCCTCTACGCCTGGAGTCTGTGTCCTGAAGGACCTCGTTCCTTTTCTCCTGCTCAGAGGACACAACAGGCCCTTTGCTCACAAGAATGCTTATTTTAGATGAAAGCAAACAAGAAATGGAGGGCAGTCTGAATATAATCCTGAGGAAGCCCCAGCTCAGCTCAGCTCAGCTGGGCCTTGGACACCTCCCCATGGAGCAGTTTCTGCCCCTTTGGGGTACCCAGGGCAGGAGAGGCTCACAGGAGAAGCTTTCAGACTCCTGAACTTCAGACCACTTGAAGACATTTTTATGAGTTTAGATTCTTGATTTTGCCCTATCTGGCCAGGGAATGTTATTCCCAGAAGTTCAGCTTTGCTCACCATGTTACTCTGCTGCTTGGTGAAAGTTTCACTTCAAAATGAACTTGTGAAGAGAAGCACTTAGTGTAGATAGCTCAGTATGGGCAGGGTTTAGATCTGCTTCTCTGGGAAGACAGGAAAGCCACAGGAGTTATTGCCCTGCTCTGCAAGACATTTTGCCATACAGAAAATTTAGGAATAAACATTCAAATCACGGCCTCCTTTCCCACAAGACAAACAGGGATGCTCATCAGGAAACGCAGTGATGTTCACATCCCAGCCTGGGCTCTGGCTCAGCCCAGTAACCAAGCTCTGAAGGGTGATTGTTTCACCTTGTTCTACCCTGCACTTTGTTTCCAGGACAGTGGGGTTGTGTCTCTGTGTTTGGCTATTACTTTCAGAAACCTGTGTTATGCTGTTGAGTTTTTCTCTGTTTCAGCCTCTCTGCTGAATAAGTCTTTACTGTTGTTGTCTCCATTGGGCTACTTTAAAAATCAATGAGATTTATACTTGCAGATTAAAAAGCTTTTAAAATATGCATAGACAATATAAGGTTCAATTATATGTTTGCGATGAATTGAGCAATGTGTACACATAAATAAAACATAAAAGCTGCTTCGCTGTGTTTATCTTCTGGTTCTGATTTATTTTCAAAATAATTAGAATTCATGAGCCTCTCTTTGGGTGTGGGAGCTCTGAGTGCTGCGAGTGGATGGGAACTTGGATACAGACTGATGTACAGAGTTGTAGAGGCTGGGCTGCATCTCTGGTACCTTATCTGTTATCTGTTATCTTATCTGTTATCTTATCTGTTATCTTATCTGTTATCTTATCTGTTATCTTATCTGTTATCTTATCTGTTATCTTATCTGTTATCTGCAGCATTCCCTCTCCTCCCATGGAGGTGCCATGCCCTGTCTCACCTGCCAGACCTTGGCTCCTGCTGCCTGGGGCTGGGTGAGGTGTCAGCACCTCCAGAACCAGATTGGGTCTTAGCAGAGACCCAGAGCCTGCAGCAGGGACCTCTTTTCAACTTGTCTGTTCTTCCTCTGTCATACATTATCTTTGCAGTTATGTTTTGGAGGCAGTGGGGTGTCACAGGAGGGAGGTGTGACAGACTGTCCCTGGGTGTCAGTTGTAGGGGGTGTCTAAATCACAGCCAGAGGCTGGAAGGAGTGTTGCTGCATAAGCAGCTTTGTTGTACCATATGATTACAAAAACGGGGCCATTAGAAAGGTTATGGGGTCCCTGTGCTCCCATCACCTTCTGTGAGTTCAGCTAAAAATGGGCTTGAAGTATTAGCTCGTAAGAGACAAGATCCTTTGATGCTTTGTTAAGATTTCAAATTACCTGGAGCAGAGTGCCATCTATTATCTTAATGCTGCTCTCAAGCTTTCATTCTATCAGGGCTGGAGTTAAATATGAAGAGCTGGGCATTCTTGCTTTGCCATGGATGGGCAATCACCACTGGTAGTTTAACTGATGTATCCTAGGAGGAATATTCCAGTTAATGTTGTAAAATCAATGAATATGCACTAGGATATATAAATGTGCAGTGCAGGTCATATCTCATCCCCCAGATCTGCAAACCAGGAGAACTTCCTTGCCTGGCTGGTTTATGAGCAAGCCAGCTAAAATTCTTTACAAGTTAAATGTTTCATTTTAAAATAATAAGTGCTGAGGTTTCATAACAGCACATGTTGCTTTGTCTTTATTCTTGATAACCCCTGTGGTGCAGGAGATAAACATTGCTGTTTGCAGATGGGAGCTGGAAAAGGTTCCCTGTAGCTGGATCTGTGCTGTGTCAGCCAGGGAAACACAATTTTTACTTCAATATTATTGTGTCAAGACATAGATAAAACAAGGGAAATGAAAATGTAAGTAATAGAAATAAAAACCTCATTCCTGAGAAGTGATCACTTAAAAGTTGATCTCCATGATCACAGCAATGCAACTTTATGGCCAAAGAGTCGTTTGTACACATGAATCAGGCTGCTGTGTATCTAAAAATCTTCTTCCATTTCAGTGTAAGTTCAAACAAGTGATTTCTGGTCAATTTTGTCAATATTTAATTTTTTTTTTCTCAAGGAGTATTTTGAGACAAAGAGTCCCAAGTAATGACAAGTTACTGGAAAAAAGTAACAATTGAGATGATCGTGGTTGGTCTGGCAAACACAAGTCCTACCTGCAGACAGAAAGAACCTGGTTTTTGTGGGGTTGCAGGTGGGCTGTAACACCAGAGCTAAGAACATGATGGCTTTGGAGACCCAGAGGAACACACGTTTCTGACTGCTAAAGGAGTCTTTGATATGTATGAAGCTTTTGTGTGCAGGCCACAGCACAGACTGAGATTTTTATTTAGGTAATTCTCTGAAGGACACGGAGTGAAAGAACAGCTGAATTCCACTCGGGCCTCCCCTGTTTCTGGAACAATGTGCAATATTGACAGAGGTGTTGGAATCCTGGGCTGCTTTCCTCAAAGGGCTTCTATTTTTGTCGTGGCAGTACAGTGGGAACTGTGCTTGCTGGCACAGCTTGGTCCAGAGGTTTGAATGAATTATTTTTAAGTACCAGAAATGTTTTGAATTGGTTCATAAACCCTGCTCAAAGGAGCTTGATTACAAAGAACGCTCTTTGCCCATGGCAAAGGTTATTATACTGTTCTGCAAAAAAAAAAGAAAAGGTACTTATTGGTGCTCTGAGTCTCAAAACATTCAGCTAAGTAGGTTAGGTCTGACTTGCTGCTCCTTGCCTTTGTTTGCTTCTCCATCCCCAGCAGGTCTCTGGGCAGCTCTCTGGTGGCTCCATGTGTCACCCAAAGGTAACAGAGGTGGCCTTGCCATGGGCACTAAAAGCTGGAGTTTCAAGCCATGCCTCATGCTGCTCACCACTCTTGTTCCTCCTCCTGCTGGGGAAGAGATAAGCATCTCAGAGAGGACTTTTCCTTCTCTAGGTCCTTGGTTTGAGTTCTCTTGTGGCACAGCAGAGGGGCTGGGACTCTCTTGCTGGCCAGGTGGGAGCAGGTTACATCCTGGAGACACAGGGAATGGGGGAACATGGCTTGGAGATAAAGGCAGTGCCATGGAATAGAGGCTTTTAAAACTTCATTTGTGCCCATGCAGGAGGAGCAGGGAGGCTGCAGCTTCATTATAAATTGGCTCAGCACAGGAATTTGTAGCTCTTAGTCCCATGGAGCAGTGAGACCCAGGTGTCTGCATCCTGTGCCCGAGCATCCCAGTGCCCAGGTTAGACTCATGGAAGTCCAAATGGACAATGGTCATTGATCCAAGGTTCTTTTAGCCTTTCAAAGCTAAGAGGCCACTCCTGTTTTGCAGCTATAAAAGCCCAAGCTGTGCTATAAGCTCAGTGTTGTCACCAGCAGACCTAGTTCTAGGCATGGGTCACCAAGATGAAATATAGAGATGTCTCATTTCACTGTGTCTTTATACTATGTTTTCTTCCTGCTTTCTGTGCAAGTTGATAAATTGCTCCCATGAGCTGTGTGGACAGTACTAATTGCTGTAATTATTGTCCCCTTAATTGCTACAATTATTTTTTCTTCTCTAATTCATACAAATACTTTCTTATTCTGGTAAAGGAAGCAGGAGAGACCTTGTAAATATGGAAAACACTCCCAGCTTGCCAGCATTATGCAGGATGTCTTTCCACTCGAGTGCTATGAAGTTATGGTAGGGAAGAAAGTTGATTTATGTGTCTGGAAAGGGGCTCTTTAATATGCTCTCTCCAGGTCTGAAAAAAATTTAACCCCCCCACCCCATAACATTCAATTAGAAGGCCAGCTATCTGGGAGAACCAAAGCAGCAGTGGAAGTGTTTGTTTCAGTAAGGGATTGCATCCATTTTAATACTGGTAATCAAGGAGTTGTGAATTTTAGAAGGTCTTTGTTAAGCAGAAGCATTGCCTGCTGCAGTCCCTGGCTCTGTGCTCTGGGACCCCAGTGCAGTGGTGCAGCCCCTCTGTTACTGCACCCCTCAGTTACAGTCAGGGCTGTGATGGGGCTGCCCTTCCTCTTCATTCCAGTCTCATCTTTAGTCATTATCTCTTGGAGCTGCAGCCTCTGCTGCTCACAAGACAGTTCAGTGAAATGGAATTACAGACAACTTCTCCCTCTAGTTCCCCACGTTTTCGTTGGCCATTACCCTTCCTGACAGTGCTGTATTCTCCTCTCACTCTGGAATTCTTTGCTGCTGAGGGGTCTGCACAGCACTGACCCCATCCAGTTTTTCATTGATGATTTGCCAAGAACTCCTACAGCTCTCCATCCGTATGGAATCAGTATGGAATTCACAGGAATGCTTGGGAGCTCTGGCACAGGGGCTCAGCTGCAGGTGGGGACCACTTTGAAAATGACTCTGTTAAAATTCCTTGGAAAGTGGGATTTACTCCATTGTCATGTTAGTGGTCCCTGTGGTCTCCAGGGTGAGGTTCAGGGAAAAGCCTTTCAGTATCAGCTGGAATCACGGGATGAGCAGTGTCAGGTGGAGCTCACACAGCACCAGGAGGTTTGGTGGGAAGGGACAATGTGGCAACAGTCCTGTACATGAGCCATAGATTGGGTTCATTTCTTAGTGATTCATTTCTTGCTCTTGAAGATATTTCTGTTTTATTAAATACACTTCTCCTCCGGGCTCAGCCACTCATTTGTATTTGATGTTGTTTCTATTTGTATCTCTGTACCTTATGAAATATCTCTCTAATTCCCTTGGAGGTGACCGTGTTCCTCTCTAATACATCATTAGGAATTCACTCTGTGCTAACAGCAGAGAGGGGGAGATGGGAGCAAACAGGACCTGGACTGAACACTGGCAGCTTTAGCAGTTGGTGAGCAGAGTGAGAGAGATGGAGGGGAACTGGAAAGAGATGGATGGGTTTGAAATGTTTGTTAAGCAAATGCCCCTCTGTGGCTGTGCTGCTGCTCACTGCAGAATTAGCAACAGGTCTGCTGTGTGCAAACACCTTACAGGCCACAGCAGAGATGTACAGAAATACAGTTTCTTGCTCTTAAAATTGATTTACGTGTGAATGGTTTTTTCTTAATTTTGTTGCTTTGTCTTCTTATTGTCAGCATTTGGTTCCTGAGTGTGTGTGTATATATATATATATATATATAAACCCCCAAACCAAACGAACTTTAAATGCTCTACTTCTGAAATTTCATCATAAAACATAATAAGGAGGGATTATCAAAGCACTTTAGAAGGATTTGCTCTCATCATTACCCACTGTTGGGAATATTATTCCCCAGTCTCTTAAGAGCCGTTGAGCAAGAATTGCTGTAATATTTGTTTTTGAATGCACCTTTCAGGACAGAAATAGGGCACATGCTGCTAGATTGACACCTCCAGAAAATCTCCCCAAAGCTGGGGGTTTAGCAGTGTTTTATTTTCATCAGGGCTGGGGAGGAGGAGCAGAAGAGGCAGGGATGGAACCCCTGGGAGCTGGAACCCCTGTGGGTGTCTGGGTGCAGAGCAGGGACCTGAGGCCACTGCACCAGCCCAGAGCTGTCAGCTCCTGAGAACTGGAGGGAAGGAGAATTCCCCCTCCAGCCAAGTGGAAAGCAGCAGGAAGAGTCATTCTTTTTATCTTTGCAAGCTCTGAGTCATAATCTGATCACGTTTTGTGTCCCAGGTAACATTTTCTTCCTGTTCAGAGCAAAGTGTTGAAAAGGAAAGGAGCGTAGAGGAGTTCTGCCCAGAGAAAACAGCTGGTTAGGAACTTCAAATCATTTTAATTCCAGGCAATGAAAAGAATTAAATGCAGTTCTCAGGATGCTGGAGCTGTTTGTTGTACAATTTGAGATGTAAATGGTGAAGAAAGGGCAGTGGTACCAGCTGATGGTTAAATCCTGACATGATAAATTTCTACATGAATAAAATCCAAGACCTGAAGAGAGTTGAGGTTGTTAGTTATCCATCAGCTCACACCAAAGAGTTTTGCAGCCAAGTGAAAAGTCTTCAGGCACCTTATTTTTTGTGAAGTGAAGTTATTGGCAGGGTTTTAAAACTTGTGTCGACCGATGCTGAGCTGCCAGACACCAGGAGTTCAGAGGCTTTATCAAAATAGGGCACTTTTTTTTTTTTTTTTTCTTTTTTTCCAGGCAATCGTATCAATAAAACTTAATAGGAAGTTGAAAGTAAAAATGCAGCAAACTGTGAACTTAATATTACCCTGGTGGGAGCTCATTAATATCTCAACAGGTATGTTCATCCATTATCTTAATTGCTCATGGACCTTTGGGAAATTGCCTTTTCTGAGGTTTTCTGACTACTGTCACTTGGCGAGTTGGGTTCAGGGGCACCATTTTATTAATCTTTTAATAAGTTACCGAGGAGCTGCAGCCCCATTCAATGACATATGAAGCAGCATAGTGGCAATAATGATTTGTATGGTTCTCCTAATTTACGAGGTGCTTGGCAGTGCAGTGGGTGTGCAGGCAGAGCCAGGCAGGGGTGCTGGGGCTGAGCAGCCAGCCCGGAGCTCCTGGAAGTTATCTCAGCTTCAGGGACATCAGGTTTGTCCCCTGGGGCTCCTGGGGGTCCCCAGCTGGGAAATGTGGCTGTGAGCAAGCAGCTTGCTGCTCTCTGTCTGGCGTGGGGGGAAGGGGCAGGAGCAGGGTAGAGGATGGGAAAGGCTGACAAATCAGTCTGAAATGAAGAACTGGAGCAAGTTTGGGTTACATCTGGTTTTCAGACAGGTGTTGGAAGACGTTTGGTGTTGTAAAGAGTGACTTAGGAGCCCCTCAGGGAGAGGTGTCAGTCCTGGCTGCCTTCTCTGCTGTGGCTTTTGGTGCAGCTGCTCCAGCCCTGCTCCTCCAGCAAGCCAAGCAAGTCTGCTCCAGAGGGAGCTTTTCATTAGCAGAAGAAAATGAAACAAATGAAGAATAATGTCCAATCTTAAGAATAAATTAACATTAATTAATCACTGACTAATGTAACGCTCCCAGCATTAATCACTCACTCATCCTGCAATCAGACATCAGCCAGGCCAGGACAGGTTGAAGTCCCAGGTGGGATGTTTGCCATGGTCCTGGAAGCACAGAGAGGACCTTCAGGACAGGTTCCTGCCACCCCAGAGTCCTTCCCATGGCTCCAGCCTGGGCCAGACTTGGACCTTCTTTTATTTAGCATTAAAACCCCATGCCCTGGCTATCTCAGTATCTAGCTCTGTGTCAGGGTTGTGTCCCTGGTGCTTGGCTGATCCCTAACAGGTAAAGAGCACCCATAAAGTCAGCCTGAGGAGCTGTTCCACTGAATAGAACACCCCAGGAAGAGATGAGAGGAGCTGATAAGCATCTGAGCAAGCCCTGTTAACAGCTTTGTACAAATGATTAGAGAGCACTCCTAAACCATCACCCATCCCTTATTACAGCAGCAATTACGGGCACAGACAAATGAAGAATTTCAATTATTTTTGTTGGCCAGGGTGCCTGGCATTTTCTGTGCAACCACAGTGCTTGGTGTTAGGGGGAAGCCATCCCTAAGGTAGATTAAAAATAAGGAGTGCTGATAAGTTGGCATAATTGATCCATTTGTCCTTGAGAGTGGTCCCTGAGCTTTGCTGCCCCCCAGGCAAAGTACTGAGCCATTAAATCATGTACTGGTGCTCAGCACCATGCTGTGTCCTCCCCACCAGCCTCAATTTTAACTGTTTTTAATTTTCTGTGACTGGAGCACTGGAAGGTCTTGTGGCAACGTGCTGTCCAGAGCCCACAGATCTAAAATAAACCTGGCAAGGCTGTGTAGACGGCTGCTGCCTTGCATTAAGAACCTAAAGCATCCCAGCTTTCAGCCTGATTAGCCATCTCCCTGCTTGCCAAGCCAGCAGACCTGCAGAGGACTGAGATGATGCATGCCAAGGAAAGACCATGCCAAGTGATGGGCCTTTCAGTTCTCCAACATCCACAGTGACAGCCCGAGCACCCTCTGAAGGGTTCATTCAGGTTTAATAATTCAGAGCAAGTCAGAGCTGGGGCCCAGACTCCAGCTCCCCCTGCAAGGGACCTGTTGGTTATGGCTGGTTGTAAATTGATAGATTGTACCTTGACAGCAATGAGCCTCAGCAAGTGTTGGGTATTTAATCATTATGGATGGCTTGGATAAATTCACTTCTCTGCTGAGTCTTCAGCAGCAATTCTGCTTTGCTGATCTCCTTTCAGCCAGGGGTAAATGCAGGGTGTGTGTCCTGGGGAGGTGCTGCTCCTGACCTCTGGGGCAACTGAAGGCATCCAGCCCTGGGCAGGATAGAGCCCAGGGAAATAGAGTGTTTGCTCTTCTGAGAAGGCAAGAGAGCTAATAAATACTTGTAGGAACATTGCACTGAGACAGAATATGAGAATGCAAGAGCTGCTTGTATTGAGGTGTGAAACGCTGACCTGTCTGCAGGCTGCAAGTCCCAAATCATTATACATGAGCATGTTTGTGTACATTGCAAATCGTCCTCTTCCTTCCTTGGCATCTCAAGTGAGAAATATGGCAGGTGCCTTAATTTAAGGAGCAGTCCTAGACTGTTACTCAAACAATTGCATAATGTGTTTGGGGATTAAGGTGCTGTCAGCTTGAGAAGTGCTTAGGGACCTCTGTGATCAAGGAGAAAAGAGCCCTGAGCAGTATTTTGGTCTCTCTGATATAAGAAGTGTTGGTCAGGCTCCTTCACACTGCTGGGAGAAGGAAAAGTCCGAGCTGGGTTGTCATGGGCAGGTAGAGGTTTAGGGCAGAGCTGATTCAGGAGCAAGTTGTCTTTGTGGGACAGAGATGTCCCTGCTCAGCAGCCCTCACAACTGCTCTTCATCAGCCACAACCAAAAATAAACTTCATTAAAAAAAAACCAACCAACAAACAAACAAAAAAACCAACAAAAAAAAACACAAAACAAAACAAAACACCAAAACCACCAAAACCTTAACTCCCAGTTTAGTGCTTAAGCACTTCTTCATCCTCCAGAAACTGATGGAGGGTCCTGCCAGCAGTGCCAGGTATAGAGTTCAACTTGGCTGCTTGGTACTTAGAAAACCACAGCACCATTAAATGGGACATAGTGAAGGAAATGGTTTGTGTGTTGTACTTGGTTAAGGCTTCCTGAAAAGAAGAAATCATGAATGTGCAGGTATACAATTGATTTCAATTGATTAATGACTTTTTTTTTGGTGGGGGGTGTCAGTCAATGAGTTTTGTTCTTTGACTTTTCTGTGGTAAAGGAATGTGGTGGAGAACTGGAGATGGATGCACTGAAGACAAGCTGAGGCTCAGCTGAAGCTGACTGCTTTGGCTCACTGCTGCAAGAAGTGCAATGAGTGTATGAATATGTATATTTATCAGAAATTATTTTTTTCTACAGATCCCACAAATCAGTTATGCCTCAACTGCACCAGAGTTGAGCGATGACAGGCGCTATGATTTCTTCTCACGGGTGGTTCCTCCAGATTCCTTCCAAGCACAAGCAATGGTGGACATTGTGAAAGCTTTGGGATGGAATTATGTGTCCACTGTGGCATCTGAAGGGAATTATGGAGAAAAAGGAGTCGAGTCCTTCATGCAAATTTCCAGAGAGGCAGGTAGGCAACACCCGTCCTCCCTCCAGCAAACGCTGTAGCAGTGATGAATGTTGTTTTGTACCAAATGTTATATTCTTTTTCTAGAATATATATTTGATTCTAAAGATGCTCCAGTTCTTTGCAGTGCCTCTGTGATGGCTCCTAGATCCTCTCTTTCCTCAGTTGCTTACGGAGTTTCAGGGAGTTTGAAACCTGAGTGGTTTTCAGTAATTTCTGTCAAAAATAGAAAACCTCGAGTCTTATCGAGCTCCTGCTACTCCACTGGACAGCACTGTGTTGTGTTGACATGGGCAGGAGACAGATTTTAAACTGCTGAGCTTTTATCTCTCCACAGCTAGACACTCTGTGAAGGCTGCTCCTTGCTGGACATTGACTCGTGTCACGCTGCTGCTGTTCACCTTTCAGATTGCTGTCTGACTTGGATTGCTTTCCTTTAGCATTCCCTCTGACCAATTCCCGTCAGAAAATTCATCATCTTTCCCTCAAAGGCTCAGGGATTACTGGCCTGGGAGCTGGGGGCAGCAAACCCAGGGATGGGGTGTGAGGCACATCAGACCTGGGGTCACCCATCGCCTTGTTCTCACTGCTGGTGTCATTTACTGATGTCATTTACTGGTGTCCCAGTAAGGGCAACCTGTGCGGGGTGATGTCCCTGTCAGTGCAAGGTGTTCCAAGAGGACAGGGAGAGGCTGTGTCTCAGGCTGGGTCAGGCTGGTGGTGTCAGGTTGAACTGTGAGAATGTTGTTGACAGAAATCTCTCATTTAAGGGTTTGTTTTCCTGTTCTGGTACAAAACCCAGAGCAGACCTGGCTGAAAGGTGTGGCTGTCCTGGCACTGTGCTCATCCCCTTCTCCTGCCTCCTTACTCTGGAGGGTGAACAGTTCTGAAGTCCCCCAAGGATGCCAGGACATGGGGGGGCTTTAGGTGGCACCCCAAGGAGCAGAGGTGAAGCCCAAGGCAATGCACAGCTCCCAGGCTGACCCCCCCAGGGAGGGAGGGGATGGCTCCCCCCTTCCTCCTGAGCAGCTCCTGAGGGTTCCATCTCCTCTGGTGTCACAGAACAGATTCCACCCCTGATGGTTTTGCAAGGTGGGGGTGGGCTGGGTCCCCAGGAGCCCCCACCCTGGGGATGGAGCTGATGGGTGCTGAGGGAGGGAGGGAGGGAGAGGAGCTCAAAGAGAAGGGCTTGGGAGAGGGGAGTCTGGAATGGTTTCTCTGGGGCGGTATCACAGGAGGTGTATTGCTGTATTTGCATGAATTTGGCTGCTCATTCAAATGCATATTTATGTGGTATTAAAGAAAATGGCTCAGGATTTAATAATGCAGGAAGTGACAAATGCCAGTGTTCATTATAATTTAAAATTGACTTTATTTGCAAAATACCCACTGTTGCAAAATCAGACCAGAAATGTCTTCTCTCTGCCAAGGGCAAACTCTAGCTGGATAATACTGTATTGTTTTATTAGACCTTCTGTGGAACCAAATTAATGATGGGAGATGTTCGTGTAGTCAACACATAACTCAATGTCCTTCATAAAAAACAAAACAAAAAAACAAAGCACAAGACCAGAAGAATATCCTTCAGGGAGACAGAGGTCCCAAGGGGAAGACACTACCAGGGGTGATGCATAAACTTTCTTTCCAACAGGCAGCCTGTTTGGGCTGGAAAGGGGTTTTATTGAGTCCCTGGAGCTCCTCCCACCCTTCCTTTTCCTTTCCCACCCTTTCCTTCCCCTCCCTTCCCTTTCCCCACCCTCTCTTTCCCCATCCTCCCCCCCCCCTCCCTCCCCATCCCATCCATCCCTGCCCTGAAGGGTCTCTCTCAGTCCTGCCTAGGCTGTGCCATGATGTGGCTGCAGGTTCCCAGTTTCCCAGTTTCCAGCTTTGCTGGCTGCTGGGATCTCAGGGCTGGTGTCAACCCCATCCCCCAGCACCCCCACAGCCAGCAGCAGAGCAGCACTGGGAGAGGTGGCAGAGAAGGGGCTGGGAGGGTTCTCCCCCATGGCCTTTAGGACCAGGACCATCTGCCAGGAGCAGGAACAACCCTGGAGCAGAGGAAATCAGTCCCAGTCTGAGACCCATGGGCAATAAACACCCGTGATGAGCTCTCAGGTCATTGCCTCGTCTCTCATCAGCAGGTTATTTTGGCAGAAAAGAAGATTCAGTCTGTAGGTACCAGGCTGTTTATTATCTTTGGCCTTGAATCTGTAGCAGCTAATTATCCTAAATTCCATGTTTAATCTGAACTTGTTTCTGATGCAGCCAAGATCTTAGGAACTGTGAGGATGAGTAGAAAGTGCTATGCTTGCTTAGTTTTCAAACATGCTTTAGTATATAAAGACTTTGCTTGATCCTTTGAGTTAATAACTCTTCACAAAGTGACTTTTATTGTGAGCACTTCAAGTGAGTTTGAATATGTCATTGTGGCAGGAGATGAAGATTTGAAACATGCTCTGCAGTCTGTGGGATTAATAAATTAGGGGAATGGCCTAATTATGGAAAATCTAAGGGACAATTTCAGTTTATTAATGAAACGACTGAATACTTGAATTTCAAAGATTAATTCATCTTTGATTTTTTTTTTAAAGATTAATCTGTACCAGAAGGTTAATTGCTATCTGTAAGAAATATATATATTGAAGTTGTTAGCAAAGGACCACTTGAGTGCCTCCTAACAGATCCATGAAGGATCTGGTGTGCTTTTATTCATCATCTCTCCACAAAGGGCCCATTTTCACAGATGGGTGCTCTGCCTGCTGGGGACTTTGGTGTTCTCCATGGGCAGGGGAGGGAAGGGGACACTCAGCTCCTCAGACCCCAACATCAGATGCCTTTCCCTCTTCCCTCTGCTCTTCCACAGCTCCCTGCTCCAGCTCCCTCCCACAAAGGAGTTTTCCAGCTGAGGAGGCTGACTCTGAGCACAAGCAGCTTGTTTGCACAAACCAGAGCTGTTGGGTGGTGCAGAGCAGCACGTCAGAGGATCTTACTCTGCAGGATTAGTTTAGGTGATGGGGTTCTCAACCTTTTGGAAGGACTGGAGAAGAAAAACTCTGGAAATGCCTGTTGTCTTTCTCTGTGCACTAAAGATGGGAGGGGGGAGGAGGAATAAAAAGGGCTTCAATCTCTTGTGCCAGTGTGCTGGTCTGGTTCTGGACACTGCAGTTTCCTCTGTAGACTTCCAGTCGTGTTGGCATGTTTGTTAAGAGGCTGTCAACACCCTGACAGAACAAAAAAGCCAAATAAACTTTAATCCACTTCAGCACAGGCATCACAAGGCTTGCGACAGCCTCTTTATCTTCTTTTCTCCTTTCTTTTGCTGAAGACTTTTTCTGAGACATTCATTTGTGTAAGTCTTCTGCCTCAGTGCTCCCGGGGTGCTGTGCAGCCATCTGCTCCGTGATGCTGAGAACATCTGTCTGCAGCTGGGCCAGCCAGGGGCCAGACCAGTCCTTGGCAGGGCAGCCAGGGGACCCCTGAAACTCCAAACCCTTCTTTACCTTTACCAGTTTTCTTTCCCAGCAGTGATACTGAGCAGTGCTTCTTTTCTATCCCCCCATTTAAACTTGAATTTCCTTTTAATCTTGTTTTTCCCAGCTTTCCATTTGCTCCCACAAAGGGTCTGTGCCCACAGATGATGATGTGAGACACATCCCCCTTCCCTCTGAGAGGTGTCAGCAGCACCCAGATGAGATGAGTCCTTTCCCTGGCATGCTGGAAAACCTCTGCATTAACCACCAGCATCTCCTGCTCCATTGCTTCCTTTACAGACTGGATACATAAAATTAGACACCTCCTACAGCAAATACCTTGTGGTTGGTAGCAAAGGCTCTCTGGAACCTCTGTAGCCACCAAAATGTGCCAGCTTTTCCATGTTGTTTGTTTTCTACCTGGTCCTAATAAGATCTAGGTCTTCTGATGGGGATTTTTGGTGATCATCTCCTGATACTTTCTGTGAATCCCTCCACGTGGTGTGTGACAATTTGCTGCTCTGATTCAGTTCTGATCAGCTCTGGAAGCTGACACTGGTGAAAGGCAGGAGCTGCTGTCTCATCCCCCAGTGATTCACACAGCCCTTCTGGAGGCTCCTGGAGGTCTGCTCAGTGCCTGCTCTGAGCCTGAATCTGCAGTTTTGTAACAGAACTTGATTTTTATGCTGTCTGCTGGGAATTGCATTAGCACAAATTAGTGCAGGAGAAGATGAGGGAGTTCAGTCACTGCTAGGAGGGAGCTGTACAACTGTCTGGTTTGGAGAAGGGAGATTGTTCTGTCTCCATAGCTCAAGCAGAGTACTCACTCCTATTGCTGAGTAGAAAAGCCTGATCTTCTTTTGTCTTACAACCAGAATTAATGAAACATCTCTCTTTTTTGCTTTTTCCTTGATCCATTAAAGCCCAACTGAATGGGTTTAAAATGCTCATTACAAGGAGCGGTCGCTTTACAACGTGGTCCAAGGTTAAAAGAAGCCCAGAATGAAGAGGGAAGGTTAAAGCAGCCAGGGATGTCAGGGTGATGCACTGTGGTGGGCAAGGGCTGCATTGGCTGAGTTAATAAATACCAAATGCTTGCCATTAATTAGGGAGGCTTTGCACAACATCCTGGCAAGGGGGGAGATCACCCATCACCCATCATCCAGAATTTATGCCCTCTGATTCCCAAGTGAACCAGTGTGCCTGGAGCACCTGTCCTGGGGACCAGAAATGCTGGGGAAGGTCACAGCCCCCAGTGCCTGTGTGGAGTTTGGGGGTGCAGAGCATGGCTGGAGGCTTGTGGAGCTTTCCCAGTGCTGTACTGGTCCTGCAGCCCCTCCCCTGGGGGGGTTTCTGGGGGTGAGGGACAGCAGGGAGGGATGGAGGTCTGGGGGGATGCTGCTCCCTTGCCTTTGCTGCTGTGAAAGGATGATACTTTCTGATGGGAATGGCCTTTGTTCATTTACTGGCAAACGTGTTCTCAGGATCAAATGTAACAAAAATGAATGTGCAAACCACTAATGAAATCATGTCATTTGTAGCTGAGCACTTCAAGGGGTTTCTCTTTTTCATTGCATTTTTCTCTGATAATCATGCACTGTCCCTTTTGGTGCACAGTGATGTTGTGCTCAATAACTATGTTACCAAAATGATTATTTTCCTTCCTGTGTGTTGTCAGATAACCAATGTTGTGTCAGTTCAGGAAAAAAGTAAAGAAAAACGACTTTCTGAAGTCGTACCAACTTGTGTGCTGCAGCCTGGAGGGTTTAACAGGATTTTCTGTTACTTGTAGCTGCTCCAGTCGGTGATGCCCAGGTGATCACCTCGGGGTGATTTGGGTTGCATTGGGTGTTGGGTATTACACTGCTGATGGGGGAAAAGCAAAAGCAAAGTCCCTGCAGACTCAGACTGTGCCTGTGCATGGTCTGGGCTGCTGTGGCTGTTGGGAATAAAGGTTGAGAAGCATTTAGAGGAATGAAGGGGTGATGTCCTGGAGGTGAGGATTTGCCTCCTGGCTTTCCTGGGATCTCAGGTAAAACTCATTAGGTGCCTGGCTTAGGTGCTGAGCATTGCTCTGGGCACCTGTGGGTACTTGGAGGTTATCAGAGCACTGTGAGCACAGTCTCCATCTCTCTAGCAGGGCTTTTCCCTGCCTGGGACAGAGGAGATGTCCCAGATTTCTTGGCTCTGCTAAGTAAGAGTGATGGTCCCAGAGCTGCCCTTTTGACCAGCTCTCCTGGTTGGCTGCACAGGGAGTGTAGGCACCAAGCATAAACCTCTCATTCAAGAATTTGAATCAACCAAAAATAATAAACCCAGTGCTTGATGGGCATGTGCTAGATGTATTTTCATAGTTTTGTCATCGTGTGAGGATATGTACCTGGTCTGGGCTGGCAGGGCTCTTACTGAGGCAGGTTGTGGGGCTGCAGCATCCCCAGCCCCTCTGCTCCAGGAGCCATGTCATGCTGGGATCAAGCTAGCAGGGGGCTGAGAATCCCTCCTTCTCCAGCAGACTGAAAAAAAATCAACAAAACAGAGATTGGGGAGAGAAGGAAGGAGGTAAAGATATGACAGTGTCATTACCTTTGTGTCTGCTCCTCTGAAATCTGAGGGCAGCTGCGGCCTGGTGTGCGCAGGGACTTGCACCCCATCCCCTGGAGAGATCTCCCATGGTTGGTGTCTTGGCACTTACCTGTCTGCCTGCTTGTGGCAGTGATTGAAGGTTTTGAGCTTGCATTTCAAGGAGAGAATAAAATTGCAGAGGACAGTTCTGGTACCTAAACCAATACCTGCCAGCATCCTTTGAAAGTGTTACCCCAGTTTCACAAACCATGGCTCTGGTGGGCATGGGGAATGCACTGGGGGGGCAGCTGGAAACGAGTGACTGGGGAAGAGTCCTTGTTAATTCAAAGCAGAGAAAGCTGGGGCTGAAGCTTTGTTTTGACCAGTGAGGCTGCACAGCCCTGGGGACACCCTGGCCTTTTGCAGTGCTCAAGGCCCATGGTGCAGAAGGGAGAAGCTGGTGTGATGCAGATTCAGTAAGTTATTCATCCCAATCCAGGCTTTTTCCATTTGTTCTTTGGAGGGTTTTCTGCATCTGAAGTGTGATACATTCCTCAGGGTAAAGACAGCAGAGTAGAGCTGGAGAAGCAAGAGCATTCTAATGTGTTCTGCATCCATTTTCTGCTGGGGAGAGTTGGAATTTGCTAAAAAATTGTGGTGGAAGGAAAAAAAAGTCTGTTAGTGTGCATTAAAAACAGGAGGAGAAGGTCCTGGTGAAGTGCAGAAGCTGATGCTTTGGAGAGGCGTGGAGGGGAGAAGGGGGAAGGCAGACTTGTCATCGAGAGGGGGCTGGAATCTCACATCTCCAGAAATAAAATTCATGAGTTCAGAAATGGAACTGACTCTGATTGTGGAAACTTCCAATTTGGGGAAGAGAAGAAGGAAATTCTTTCCACTGTGGGGGTTTTTTTGGGTTGTTTTTTTTTCCTGCTGGGGGGGGGTGGGTGAGTATTGTGAAACCTGACTTCCCAGACGATTCCATCTGCTCTCCTCTGCTCCTCCCGGTGCTGTTTTCCTGCCTCCAGCCCCCGCGGGGGAGCAGCGGGGGTTGAGCATCCCGGCTCCGGTTTCGCCTCCGCCCACGGTGCCTATTCCGGTGTGTGGTGTGAAGCCTCTTCTCGGTTTTCCTGAAGGAATTTCATAAAATCCTTCTGCAGAGGAAGCCCCCGATGTAATTTTGCCTTTCCCTGCGGAAAACAGAAATATTGTGGTTACACTGGGATTTTTCCCATGGGATGTGTCTGTTCTGCAAAGTTGGATGAATTTGTTGGAACCTCGCTTGGGACCAGCTCTAAAAGCATCCCTCCATCTGAAGGGTAATATATAATCAAATGCAGCGAGTTATTCCAGTCTCTGGCACTGAAATCTTCCATCCCAGGAGGAAATACAAAATATTGCCTTCTCTTGTACCTCCCGTACTTCACAGCCCCTTTTCACTTGGTGCTAATGCCAGGAACAGCTTTCAGAGCCATGGGGGAGTAGCAGCACATAAATAATTCTAAAATGCCTCTTACCCTTCCTTACCTTCTTCATTCCTTATCCTGCCTCAGACAACAGAGGATGAAAAACGTCCCCAACCCTTCACACTCTTGGAAGATGACTTTCATGCTCTGCTTGCAGTCCTCAGGGAATGCCAAAAACATTCCCTGGCCTGCCTCCCATCCTCCCTGAGCCTTCTTCATCCCAGCTTCCTAGTGGAGAAAAAAAAAAGATCAATGAGAGGAGAAAGTCACTCTAACCAGATACGTGTACCCGTTTTGCAACATCCCAGCAGGTAGGAAATGATGATCAATGGTGTTTATCCTCTTTTCTTACACATTCTGAGGAAAGTTATTTATCAAGGCTGTGCTGGAAATACCCAGCCCATCCAGGCTGGTGGATTCAACAGGATATGTGAGCTGGAAATCTGAACTGCAATATGGCATTTTCAGTGGTGTGCTCATACAGCCAGGCTGGGGGGGAGATAAATATACAGAGTTTATAGCCCAGGCTGCTCAGGTTCCCTTCCCTTTGGTGTTTCAACATTGGTATGTTTTAAATCTGGAAGGAATCAGGAGACCATCTCTCTTGCTCTTCCAAGAGACATCACAGGCATTATTTCAACGTCTTACCAATGGTCATTATTTAAACAAAATCCTGCTGCTGAAAATCTCCCTTTCCAGGCTGGTGCCCTGGCCAGTCCTGTGTCAGGACACGTGGAACCCCATGGGCCAGCACCAAATCACCCTGTGCAAACCAGGGTGATTCCACCACTCACATCATGTGTGGCCTGTTGATGAGAAAAAGATGGTAAAAAAAAGCAAATTATTCAGGTATTCTATAATCAGGAGAAGACTTAACGTGCATTTCATTGTTCAAGCATAGAGGTGGAACAGATTTAAACTTTGTATAACAGAAATGCAACTCAAGCATGTAGAAGGGTTGGACCTGATGATCCTAAAGTTCTTTTCCATCCTAACCTGTTCTGCCATCCTGTGTTCACCTGGAACGTGAACTGGGTGCTGTGCTGGCACTGGGTGCTGCAGTGGGTTCTGCCTGCTCAGGATGAGTGGCAGCACCTCACCCCAGTGTGACAGAGAGCCACTGCCCAGAGCTGGCTGGAAAATGAGATGTTCTGCTGAAGCTTAGCCCCAGCTTGTCTTTGATGCTTTGGCTTCAATTCCTTGGCTGCATTTTGTTTCTCCCCTTAATTTCACTAATCCTGATGTCTGATCTTTAACTAAGCCTTGGTTTATCTTGATTCTGTATTTTTTTTCTTTTCCAGCCTGATATTTTATTTCCTTGAATCACTTTGTTCTTTTCCTTTGCCTGTATCCCCTGTGCTGTCCTTTGGTCCCCACGCTGGTTCTGTTTGTTCAGGAGCTCCCCAGGACTGGCAGCCAGGCTGGGGAAGGCACTGAGCATCATTTCTCATGCCTTGGCTTCCCCAGGATGAAGTTCCACACTGAGCTGGGCTGATCAGAGATTTCTAGGGGCTGTGTTCTCAGGTTAAGTTTGACACCATCAAGTGGGTAAGCTGACTGTGAGCTTGCAGTTCAGTAAACCCAAATATAGCAGCTTTTCTGCTTATAAAATGAGAGACTTTACTTCAATGATCGTGTTATGAGAAGAGTGCAGGGTGCAGATGTGAAGCAGCAGGAAGCTTTTTTTTTTGACAGCTTTTCATTGATTTTCATTGCTCTTTATATATGTCTTTTAAAGCCAATTTTATATTCCTGCAGAAGAAAGTCTAGACAGATTGTCTAAAAACTTTTATTGGCTAATTAAGGTTATAGTGCTGGTATATCACTGCTGGGTAATGTGGACTCAGGTTAGGAAAGGGCCTTCATCTTTGCAGAGTGTGCCTTTTCTTTTGCCAAGCCTTCTTTTGCTGCTCCTTGGGAGGCCTTGTTTCATATCTGGCTGTTCCAATGTCAGCAGATGCCACGTGCAGGTTTGCACTCAGACATGGGGACTGATAAAAAGGAACCCGAGTGTCTTGGGGTTTTTTTTATCCCCAAGGTACTGAGCATTTGTGCTTTCCCTGCAGACTGCTTGGCAGGGCAGTTGCTCAGTGCCTGCAGAAATCAACCCAGCCTAAAACACCCCAGGGTTCCTGGGAGCTGGGAGAGTGACAGCCCTGAGGATCCAGCCCTGAGGATCCATCCCTGAGGATCCATCCCTGAGGATCCAGCCCTGGTACCATCAGGCACCAACTTGCTGCCCTGGCTTAGCAAAATCCCCAGAGTAATGCTGTTTGCCTTGCTGCAAACTCAGCTCAGCTCTGACTCCTCTGGTTTGGAGCTTGGGATGAGGCAAGTTTTCTTTGGACATCTGAGTATCAAAGCTGTTCCTTATTTCTGTCAGCTCCAATGGAGGGATGAGGACAGTCTCCTGTTAACCCCTGGTCAGGATGGGTCTGGGCTTGGGTTTTCCCAGGTTGTAGTTTTTCCCTCTTGGCAACTCCCTAAGCTAGCTCATTTTTTGTGTTCTTCCTTCTTGGGACAGCACAGAATATTCACTACAGCCAGGAATCCAATGGCTGTAATCCAGTAATTTTATTTATTAACATCAGGAGGGAAGGCAGAGCAGCAGCATCACACCACTGCAGCCAAAGTCTCTCATACCCAAGCTGTTCCTTGAAATAAACATCTTTTGGAAAAGCTCTGCAGCTCCCAGACAGTATCACACCTCTCCAGGTTCTTCACACTCAGCTGCCCTGTAATGCCACTGCTCTGGGAGATGCACTAAAAAAGCAATTAGCACTTTCCAGTGCTTTGCAAAATTTTATTAGTGTTCTCGCTCTGGAGGTGGCGAATGAGGATGTTCCACTGAAGGTTCCTCTGATGCACTTTTTTCCCCTCAGTTTTTTTTCCAAGAACAAACACCAGAGCTGGAATTACAGGGCAGTCAGCCCAGCAAGTTACAGTGCTCCTTCTGGAGCCCTCCAGAACCCACTAAAGGCACCACCACCTCCTGCTCAAGCCTCACTCTGTCCTTTCTCTGCTTCTCTCTTCCCCTGGAACTTCCACGTCCAGGAAAATAATTCGTTTGACTTATACATTTGACTTGAACAAATACATCTTCCAGGCCACCTTGGCCCTTTTCTCAGATTGCACTTGGAAATGGAAATGAAATTTTTGGTGTTCTAGGCTTTAAAAACCAAACAAGTGAGCAAAAAACCAGGGGCTTGTAGGGGGAGGGAGCAGGGAGCTGCTGCAGCCTGGGACTGTGCTCAGCCCCCCTGGTACAGCTCCTGCCCTTGCTGTTTGGTTTGCCTGAGAAGTTCAGTCACCTCCCTGCCATGAAAATGAAACACGTTCTTGTTATCCTTTTCCTGTTTGTTTTGGTGTTTGGGGTTTTTTTTCTTTTTCATTTTCAAATTCAAGCAAGTTTCAAAGCAAAACCTGTGCAGTTCTGTCAGCTTCAGGAAGCCTTTCACAAAGCAGAATGCTATTGATTGAGCTCTAATGACATCTTTTGCTTAAAGAAGAGCCAAGAATCATAAACATTAAAGATAGGAAAGATCAGGAAAGATGTAATTTGGATGTCATTAGTACTTAAGCTGCTTTTCTCTTCAGTGCATGAATGTACACAGGTGTATTAGCAGCTGCCTTTGAATACAGGATTTTTCCTGCCACATCTTATAACAGAAATGGTTGGAAATGTCTAGAATTGAAAGCTTCTTGGTTGAGTCCTTTGCTCAGCTAAGCAGTTGTGTCATGAATTGATCTCCCCCCAAGGGGAGCATCTCCACCTCTTCCTCTTTTTTTTTTAAGCAGGCAATCTCTATAAATAATGTTGCTTGTGATGGCAAATCTGTGTAAGGAAATCTTTCCCTGGCTGAGGTCGTGATCCTGCAGCTGGAGGGCTGAGTCCTGGGCTGTCACCTGCCTGGTGCTCACCAACCCAGCCAGGGGTGGGGGTGCTGCCTGGCTGTAAATCACTGCTCTCGGTTTCTGCTGCTCCAATGGTCAGGGACTGGCTTAAAGCTCTTGGCCATGGCCCTCTGAGTCTCTTTAAGGGATTTTTCTCCCATTTAGCTTTCAGTTTTAAGTAGAAGGCATGCAATTATGTAGATTTAAAGCTTCCCTTCCTCTCTGCTGCAGAAGTAAAGATGTCTTCTGGAATTAATTACGTTCTCCTGTGCTTCCAGAGCATCTCTTCCAGTGTTAGGTATGGCTTGGGGTCCCTGCAGGAGACCCCTAAAGGTGCTTGTAGGATGGGAGAGGACAGCTGTGATTTACCCGTGATGCATTATCTTGTCTGTAAAGTGAGTGGGGTGAAATTGCTGGAAAAAGGAAAAAAAAAAATCAGACTTTTGCCCTAGTTGTGTTTGTTACTGACACACAGGTGGTTACTGATTTCTTTTTCAAGGTTAACAGGTTCACTGTGTACAGAATTTCATTGTGTGTGGAATTACAGGCAAAAGCATCAGAGAATTAATCTAGCAAGGGTCTGGTTGACAGCTCCAAATATGCAAATGAAATCATGTAAAGGAAACCAAAGATTTAGAGACAGGACCAGAAAAGTGCAAAATCTGAAGTATTCCAAGGCAAAGTATATGCCAGTGACATGACCAGACCAAGATTTGCATCAGTGTGGCTAGGAGCCATGCTTGGAACAGCCTGGGAGAAGATTCTCTGAGTCTGCCTAAGGGAGAAAACTTAATTCCCCTCCCGAATTCTGCTTTTCATGGGCCAGTGGATGGACCTGGGGAAATGGTTTTAGAGCAGGGCCCAGCACTGTCATTACATCAATATGACTTACTGCAAAGTGTTGGACACTGTGGCTGGAAACAGAAAGGTTGCCAGGCTAAATTAATTAGAGGAACAACATGAAGAATAATTGGCAGTAAGTGCTCCTAGATGTGGTCACTGGCTTTCTAGCACGTAAGGAGGTCTGCAGTTGTCAAAGCGTATATCACACTTGAGAGAAACATCTTTTGGCTCTGTGAACAACCTTTGAACTCTATGAAAGATAGCTTTATGAATAAAGGATACTGTGGGTCTTTAAAGGAATATATTTCTATTTGCAAATTGCAGCAGCTGACACCAAGTCAATACAGGTAATCTGTTCTGCTGTCCCTAGGATTAACTGGGAACAGAAAAGTACCTTGCACATCTCTTAAAAACGTGTAAGTTTTTAATCTGTCTGTTCCTCTGAGAGGCAAAGTGATTGGATTGTGTCATTTAACATCTTCTGTGGAAGGAAGGAGGAGCTGTGGTGCTGCCCAGCTACACCTGCAGCCCCAGCACCTCCAGGAAGGTACCAAATGGGAGAGCAGACTGCAGGGTTCTGCTGGCTGCCTTGTGCAGTACAAACCATCCCTGCTGCAGGAATCCAGGGGCTCCCCGAGCTGCTGCAGCCCCTGGCTTTGTGCATGCCATTGAAGGGAAGGAAAATTCAAATATCTTGTTACCCTGTTTGGTGGGGTTGGGGGTATTGGGTTAGGGGTGTTTCTTCTGCAGCAGTGCCAGAGCATCACAAACAGGCATTTGCTGCTCTGTGGTTTTCTCTGTCTTCTTCTTCCTGCTGGAGCTGCAACCTGCAGCACAGTCACTCATCTCTCATCACCTGCACTGGGGATGTTTGCAGTGAGCACAGCTCAGCCCATGGTGCTGTTGGCTCTTCTTCAACCAGTAGAAACATATATTGCTTAAGCTTAGATGCTGCCTGCCCTTAAGGAAGAGCAGATGCTTCTCAGGACAGATCAGAATAAATAAGGCTGCTGAGATTATGGATAACAGCTTTCAAGGCCTTGTTAGTGACACTCAGGGATAGTAATTTTATTTGCACAGTTGTGAGGAATTATGGCAGACAAAACCCCAACACCCAGGCTCAGATCTCTGTGTTAGAAAGCTCCTACTGTTTCTGATCTAGACTTACCCACGTGAAGGAGAGAGCAGATTCTTCCCTTCAGTCACACACGTGGTTTTTTAATCCTTTCAAGTGTAAGGAGGAAAGATTTAATACCATTTAAGTCACCGTGACTCCTCTTCCCCACTGTTCTAGTCACCAGGGCATCATTTGCAGTGTTTTTCAGTTTGCAATGTCAGACTTGGGGTTTCTTGTCCTGCTGCTCAGCTGCAGCATCACTCAGCTGGGCTCTGGTGGCTGTGGCTTCATCCCCTGCCTGGGCAGTGCTGGGCAGGGACTGCCAGCCCAGGACTAGAGATGGAGAGAAACCAGCCCCAGATTTTCCTCAGCATCTCACCCAGGGCATTTGGCTGGCACAGAATTCCCATAGAGTGATCCCCAATTTTTTATTTCTTTTTTCCTGTGCTGCTGTAGCATGAGCTGCAAAACACCCAACCCAGTTTCTCTTCTGCTTGCTCCAGGGTTGTTCTTTTTGTTTTGGTTTGGGTTTTTTTTTGTTCAGGGCCAAATTCCAGCTCTTGGAGCAGTGTGAGGGATTTCTAATCCTATTATAGTGGAATGGTGAAAGCTCTCTGAGAGCCTTCAAACATCCTGATCAAATGTAAGTGTCTCATTGCTTTGGCAGCTGATGTTTTTCTTGAAAAATTAACTCATGTATATAAATGACAGACTTTCAGAGAGATAAGCCATTTGATTCTGTGAGCTGGCTTTCTGAGCTTCCAACCCCAAATCAAGTGCATTTAAAGGGGAGTTGTTTGGTTGTCACTGCAGACACTCTACATTAGTCATTGCTGTTAACTGGGCTGTTATTATGCTGCTCCCCTTGGCATTGATGCAGCCTTCAATAATTTTTATGTAAGCATTCAAGGCTCCCAGGTCTTCTGGGAAGCTAAAACAAGGGAATACAGTGGCAGCAAAATGGAACTTGGTCAAATGAGGAGATAAATTAGCAGGAGAGGGGACCAGATTCAAATCTGGGATTTGTGGGTTTGTGTCCCCTTTGGTATTTCTCCAAAGCTCCTAGAGGTAGGAACTCCTGTCTTTGTTGTGAAGAGTATCTGTGAAGGAGAATCTCTGAATCCCATCATCCATAAAAATGTTATGGAAGTCAGGGCTGGGAACATCCATGCAAACAGTGGAGCTTCTCTCCTGCCTTCCCTCTTATGGATTGGAGCCCTGTGCTGCAGGATGGGATCAAGCCTGCCTGGGGAGGGAAGGGAAGGGATGGGATAGGATTATTCAGCACCAGACAAACCCTCAGGTTGGTTACAGAGCTGAAACCTCCCCAGGGAAGGGCAGGGGTGTTGACAGAGCACAGCACAGTTAAACTTGGATGTAGAGAGCAGCTTGGTATTGCTGATAAAATCATCAATCTAATTTTTCTAATTTTTTTTCTTATTCTCTATTTGCTGTGACAACATTACTTTCCAGGCTAGTGGTGAGGCTGAGCAAGCTGATTAAGTTGCAAGGGAGAGTTTTAAATGAAAGGATCCATATCTAGCTGCACTCATTATCAGTTCCAAGAAATTAAATCTACCATAAATGATTTACTCTAAAACAGATCAAGGAGGCATTGGAAAGGCAAAAGGCAGAGTGGCAGCAGAGATTGCATCTCAGGGGAAGGAAGCAGCGATCGAAAAGGAGCCAGAGACAGCCCAGAGCTGCTGTAAGGGCTCCAGCTTTGTCCCCAGCAGCTTCTGGCTTTGCAGGGAATGTGCAGTCCCCTGCAGAGGGGTGCTCAGTGTCTGTCCCCAGGCACTGACAGTGCTGTGTCTGTGAGCCCTGGGGTTCCTCACCTGCTTTAGGCTCCCTGGCACTGCTCTGGGGCTGGGGGGGTCACTGCTCCCCTCTGCAGAGTAATCCAGTGATCCTGCACTGCTGGGACCTGCACCAGCCCCTGCCTGCCCAGCAGGGATGTGAGGAGAGGGGGCTGTGCTGCTGGCCCAGGGGATGGTGGGGGGGGGTGGTGGGGTGCTGGTGAGGATGTAACTCTCAGCAAGACAAGAGGGCACAAAGGGTCTCAAGTTGTGCCAGGGGAGGTTTAGGTTGGAGATGAGAAAGAATTTCTTTCTGGAGAGGGTGATCAGGCATTGGAATGGGCTGCCCAGGGAAGTAGTGGATTCTCCGTGTCTGGAGATCTTTCCAAAGAGCCTGGATGTGGCACTGAGTGCCATGGGCTGGGAACTGCAGTGGGAGTGGATCAAGGGTTGGACTTGATGATCTCTGAGGTCCCTTCCAACCCAGCCAATTCTATGATTCTATGATACTATGCTGGTGGGGATGGTGGTGGGGATGGTGTCTGGGAGGGGTGGCCAGGCTGAGCCAGGCAGCCCAGGTAGTTGCAGCTGACTCTGAACCCAGCTGCTCTCCAGCCCTGGTTGTGTCTCCCTGGTGGAAGAAGCAGTGCCCACACGTGCAGACTCCCCTGGCTGGTGCTTGAATCCCTGAATAATGGGTGAAGTAGAAGTGGTGGCTCTGGGGGAGCTCAGGTCGTGGCTCTGCTTCATTGTTTTTGAAGCAATGTGCTGGGTGTTGTTCTGAACATCATCCTGTGTCCAGGCAAACATCCAGCACTGGGGAGAGCTGGAGGCTTCAGGATGCTCCTGGGCAGATCCAGGAGCTTTGGCCAAGTGCTTTGTGGAACATTCTGAGGCTGGTGGAGGTCAAAAGAAGTCAATGAAATTTTTTACCCCTCTGTTTCAGCTTTCCCGAGGGTAACATCAGAGTGATATAATTTTACTTCAGTCTTAGGGTTTCTAAATGTTTTCCATTAATGGCTTTGAGATCACCTTGGAAGAGGCTGCAGTGAAGCAGAAGTGATGTTGGATGGGACTTTTAGACACAAATGGGGTTAAATGTTGCTGGGCTGTGCAAAATGATGGCACTGTGAGATGTGCCCATCCCCACCTTGCCTTGCAGTTCAGGATCTGTCCATATGGCTTCTGAACTGGCATTTTATTTTGAGTTTTAAGTTTGAGTTAGCCCTGATTTGCACATTTTATACAAAGTATATCATTTTTCCTCTAAGTTTGGTTTTCAGGCAAAAATGCTGTGAATGTGGAACTTCATCTTATCTCCATTCATGGTGAAAAAAACTTCAGCTTTGCTCTGGCTGATCTGGAATTTTAAATTAGCCTGAAGGAGAACTCAGGGCAGGGAATTTTTATGCTCTTTAAAGGAAAGAAAAAGTGAGATTTATTCTGAATGCTTTCCATATTCTCAGACCTGTCTGGGTAGGTAAATCTCTGGTACCCTGGTTGCCATGGTGTCTTTGGGTTCTGATCCAGAAGCAGCCAGACTGCTGGGCTGGCTAACACAAGAATTCACTTCATTTAACTTCATTCCACATTTCCAGCTTCTAATTCATCTCCAGGTGGCCAGAGGTTTTCTGTGGTTATTTGGGTTTTTTAATCTCCTTGTTTTGAGCCAAAGCAAAATACAAGAAGATGTTTTCTGGTGCAAGAACTTTCAGGCTCCAGAGTTGGTTTCATTGTGCTCTGGGTTTGTGGAGTCTTTTTGAAAAGTCTTTGAAGGGCAATCCTGAATCCTCTCCTTGCAAGGGTGAGCCCCAAGACAACCTCCTCTCCACTCCCTTGGTTTCCAAGTCTTTTTCTTTTCATGTGCTTTATGAAGAGTCTGGATTAGCACAGAGGAAAACAGAAGGGTAAAGGGAGTTACTATGTTGTTTTACTACAGCTAGACCTGAATTTTATTTTCATTTCACACTAGAGGTTGCATTTAAACTGTTACCAATTAAAAAACATAACTCTGCCGTAACAACTTCTAAAAATGTTTTAAATCAAGAAAATGTAATTAAAACAACACCTTCCTAAAATATTGTTTTCATGTGCACCTTAAACTTTGTAAACAAGATGCAAACCATGCAGCTCCTACCTGGAACAAAGAGTGTTCCTCAGCAGAGCTTTTTTAATTTATTGTCTCCATCTCTATGTATGGATAACGTTGTAGCTTTACATAAGCTTTTTCTGGCTGGTGTTAATTGAATTAGTTATGCTTACAGAATACTAAAAGACTTGCCCATGGGAATTTGTCTTCAGTTTTGAATCAGCAGTCAATTCACAGGATTTTGTTTTAGTAAGTGACTTCTTTATTAAAACAAACAAGATTACTGTCTGGGAGAAAGGTTTTCTCTGTAAGTCTTAAAAGGGAGGTTGGGAAAGGCCAAGGTAAGGAAGTGGAGATGGAGAGAGATGGATTCAATTCTCTGCTCTGGAAAGGGTTTCCATGTTATTTTGGCAAACGTATCCTTTTGTGATGTTTGTTTCTGAATTGTTTTATCCCCTGTGGCTTCTCTCCCCCAAAGAGCAGAGCAGGTGGGTGTCAGTGAAGTCCCTGGCTGCTGAGCTGCACTTTGGTGCCATCCCTGAGATGCATTTACTGGCTCCAGTTGGTACCAGATCCCGAGGGGTGCACGATGCCAGTTTTTAAGCTCTGCAGGGATTTATTTCTCAAGGTGTGTTGTGGTGATGCCTTACCCCTTGGGCAGTCAGCTGCATGGACAGTTCCTACCTCTTGGTTCTTTTGAGAAAAAGCTTTTCCTTAATGCCTGTAAACACATAAACTTCTGACTTTGTGTCCACTGAATCGTGAGCTGAACATCAATAACTTGGATACAGGCTGAGTGCTGGGAGCCAGGAACGAGCTGCAGGCTCATCCTGTGCATCTCATGTTTGTAGCTTTGCCTCCTGTGACATTTTAATTTCTTCTCTGCTTCTGGAGCGTGGAGGGTGACAGGGATGCAGAGAGCTGGGGGAGGCTCTGGGGACACCCCCGTGGCTCATCCCTGGGGACATGACCTTGCTTGTGGGGTGTGATCTGCTCTCCCAGCAGGGTTGTGTCACCCCAACCTGCCTGGCCCTGCTCCAGGGACCCCCATACACAGCAGCTCAGAGCTGGGGCAGGGGGTGCTGAGCTCTGCCTGGGAGATCCAGAGCTGGGAGGCTGGAAATGGGCAGGAATAAGGTGGGTGGGCAGTGAGCTGTGTGTGCAGGCTCATTGCCAGCCTCTCACTACTCCTACACCTGCAATCTGGAGTCACTGCTGGGCAGAACATTGCTCTCCTGCCAGGGCTGCAGGGTCCCATTTGTCCCCAGCACTGCAGGGAGGTGCCCTGGCTCTCCAGCTCTGCCCCTCACCTCTCCTTCTCCCCGTTGTGTCCTTATGGAAAGGGGGGGACAACAAAGGTGTGGAAAGGAGCCCTTTGCAATGAGCTTGCTGGGGGGGTGACAGCACAGTGACACGTGCAGCTTTGGTTCCTTTTTAAAAGCCCCAGTGTGGTTCCACCAAATAACTGAAGTTATTCTACAGATGAGGCTGATTTAAAACCCAGACCCCAAAGCTCTGAGCTGTCTGAGCAATAGCAGGCAGGTGAGGCTGGTATCAAATGTTCTGGCAAGAGGCAGTAAGACAGCCAGAAACAGGTCTGCTGTGCTGGAGGATTAGTTTATGACAACTAGACAGTGACAGAGTAAATGGAAAAAGGGTTGGAATGGCTTTGATGTGTCTCCCTTCCCATCTGACCACGTTTGCTTCTTGTGCTGAACCCTGGCAGCAGAAGTTCTGTGCCCTCCTCTCCACAGGGCAGCACCCATAGAGCTCTTCAGCACCCTGAGTGTGAAAGCAGTAAGATTTATGCCCCAACATGAAATAATGAGACTTTTTTTTCTTTTTCATTATTGTGTCCCTATGCTGAAAAAGAATAGATCTATGGATTTGGCTTAGAACTGGGTTCAGATTTGATTTTTACAGCTCACGTGGCACATATTCAGCTGTGTACATTAGTGTTTATGCTGTACAGAAGCAGGGACAGGCAGGGTGTTCTTGCTGTGCTAGAGGTGTTATTATGTAGGGTGATTAGACTCTGGATCAGCTTTCACGAGGGATGTTGCCAAAGAAAAATCAACAGAAAATAAAAGGAGCTTTGAATAGGAATATGGTAAATCCTGATCCCATGTTTAATCCAGCAGCAGTCCTGGGGGTGCTGTTCAGAGCTGTGTTTTCCTCGCCTCCAGACTCTCTACCAAATAATGGTGGTAAAAATACCAATTGTCATTCATCCGAAAAAAAAATAGATGTGTTAAAGCAGTATAAAAATAGATAACTGTTATAATGGTGATAATTTACAGGAAATTCAGTGCGATTTCTATTTTTTTAGATTGCCTCTCATTTTGCCTGAGTAGTTGGGCTTGGGAGTCCTTTGACTCCTCTGGAAAGCAATCTGCTTTTTCTGGAGAAACTGAAGATGGGATTGAGCTCTGCAAGGGCCTGATACCTGCTCCCCTTTAAGCCCCAGGGAGGGCAGAGCAGGTGATGGGCAACCTCAGGAGCTGCTGGGAGGAGCAGAGGAGGGGCTGAAGGGTTTCACCTGGAAAAGATGGAGCTGATAGTCTGCCCTAGAAGATACCCTGGCATCTGATAAAACGAGCTGTTTGAAAAAAAAAGATACCTAAAGTGATTGAAATGTTAAGGGCATTGTCAAAACTTCTTAGAACTTTCAGCATTTTGTGTTTTGAACCCAGAGAGAGCTTTGTCCCTTGCTGCCTGCACTGCCCAGTGCTGGGAAAGGAGGAGTGCTCTGGCCTGGCCTGGCCTTTGCAGCTGGGATCTGGGCTCAGCTGGTGGGACCTGTGGATTTAGAGACAGGAATAACATCTTTCTAGAAATGGATTTCAGGTGCAGATACCGGGGATGTGTGATGCAGCTGGGGTGAACCTGAGCCTTAATGGCAAACAAATGGTTCTGCTGGTCCCTTCCCCACCAGCACCAGGTCTCAGCTTCTCCAAAGACACAGGTAGAAACTCCTTGCTATTTGCCTTTCTTCTGGGTGTAAGAGTGGGGATAACATTGTGTAAGAGTGGACTTTGTAAAGGTGACAAGAAGAAACCACTGTCACTATTAATTCTTTCCCCCTTTCCCATGGGTGCAGCAGCAGCAGAAGGCTGGTGCTGGGGTCTCATTTGTGTTGCTGACTTCACCCCCCCAGCTCAGCTTCAGCACCTGCAGGTACTGCAGCCAGTTGTGTGCCAGCAGAGGGAAGGGACAGAGATTGATGGCAGGCTGGCTTAATGTTGCTTTTCCCAACAATTTGCAGGGATTAGGAGGTTGTTTTGTTGGACATCCATCACTGGCAGCTTGGGGACTGCTTTCTGAAGTCGTTTTGAATGGTAAGAGATAGCTTTCTCTGATGGCTCTTTCATGGGGAGGTTCAGCTAAAGGAAAACCAGGCAGGGGGATGGCTGAGGTTATTATCACTTCCCAGTTTCTTTAGCTATTGGGTCTCCTGGGTTGCTGCTTTCCAGCCCAGATGTGGCAGCAGCAGTGCCAGGGATCCAGGGGGGAACCTGGGGGCACCTTACCCCAGGGAGGTGTGGGGGGAAAAAGCTTCCTGAAACATCTACCTGAGGCCAGGAGAACTCTCTGCCTGTTTTCTTACCAAAGGAGCCATTTGGAAAGGATTAAGAGTTGTTGAGAGGAAAGATGTAAAAGGCAGCAAATGAACCAGGAGGTGCTGATGAGTCTTGAAGTATTGATTAGGGCTGGCGTTTTCCTGGCCAGCTCTAAGGCAAAGTTATGGCCTAAAACAAGTCTTGTGTGTGCTTTTTTTTTCACCTGAACATTGGTCTCTCTTCTCTTGGTTTCCTATCTGCTTCTGAGGGAGATTTCAAACTATTCTGAGTGTCTGGTTGGAAAAAAAAAAAAAAGTATCAGGCAACCTGGTGTTTTACAGCAGATATTGTATCATCTACTTTTGAATTCTGATTGTATTAGAAGAGCAAACCCCTCAGAAGGTAGAACTGATGGAGCAGAATGATGACCCATGGCCAAAGGCTGGGAGGTGTCAGAGGTGAGGGGGCTATAAAGGAATAACAAATCAGGACAACAACCTTACCCCAAAAGCTCTCTTGAGGGATCTCCCAGAGGTCCTGAGGAAGGGGTTTTGTTGGCTGCCCTGTGCTGGTCTCTCTGCAGGTTTCCTGGCTGGCTTTGTTCAGAGAGAGCAGCTCTATTACCAGGAAGTTATTACTGCATATTTAAAAGTCATGATTTTTTAAAGAGCGTTCAGCAGGCATTACATCTCCTTCAGCAGAAAACCACAAACCCAACCCAACAACCAAGCAGCCTTTCTGCTGACCTGGAGCCATGCTCAGGGCACAGACCCTCTTGCCAGAGAAAATTTAATCCCCAAATCCCCCCAAAGGTCTGTGTGTGTCCCCAGAGCTCTGGGTGCTGAGGCTGCACCTTGCCAGGGCTTTTTTTTGTTTGTTTCCTCTGTTTTTCATGGCTCCATTCCCCTTCCCATCTCTCCCTCCTGTGCAGTTACCAATTATGCTTTTTTAATTTAGCCCTTTTCAATCCGTTTCAGCTCCCTTCCTAGTCAACAAGCAGAGGAGGGGGAAAAACAGGCAGAAAGGAAGCAGGTATGGAAAGAGGGAGAAATGTGCTCAAGTAATTTTGCTCCATAATTTAAAATATTTTCCTGCAGCTCCTCCTTTAACTCATCCCTCCCTCACCTTCTTATTGGCCTTTTAGCATCTCCTCTAGACAAAAGCATTGCCTAGGGGCTTCAGCCTGGTATTATCCTGATGTTTTATTCAAGTAGATATTTTTAAAGGGAAAGCAGACTTGAGGACAGCAGGTTGGAGATGCCAAGTGATTGGCAGGGAGGCAATGGAGGGAGAACTGAGGGGAGCAGCTCCCTGGTGAGGCAGCACCAGATAAAAGTGTTCAGCTGCTGCTGATAATTTCTCTGATAAAGCTAATGCCAGTAAATAATATTCCTGCAGGACGAAGGCAAAGCCATCCCTCTAGATGGCTTACATTTGAAAAGGTTTCTTAGGAGAATTAATTTTGAAAAATAATCTTCAAAATTCATCCGATGAAGCTGTGTGCAAAGCAGGGCTTGGCTTGGAGCTGTGGTGGTGAGATCAGATGGAGATGCTTGGAGATCCTTGAGGATCACTGGAGATCCTTGGGCATCCTCCTGATCTGCTGCTCTCCAGGATCTGTGGTGAAGCCCTGAGCCAGGAGGTTGTGCTGTGAATATCTCCTCCTCCCAGCTCCCTGAGCATCCCTGCTCTGCCCAGCTGGGTTCCTCTGGGGATGGGCAGAAGGGGAGGCCCTGAGCCTCACACCACTTGAGGAGCTCTCTGTGGTCACAGTGTCAGGATCCCTACACCATGCTGGGGTTGGGGGGCTTTCCCATCCTTCTCACAGGAGTTTCTTGGCAGCTTTGTGAAGCTGGAAACAGCACAGGGAACCCAGCTTTTATTTGCATCTGAATATTTTTAAAAGGCTTACTAAGTAGGACCTCCCTAAATTCCATGTGCTTCCCTGATGCTGGCTACAGGTGCTGATGGCTTTTGTGCAGAATCTCTTGATTTCTGGGTGCACAGGGTGTGCAGGTACCATGCTTTGCTCTGCAGCCCTTCCCCAGGCTGCCCGTGGGACCTGGGTGTTCCTTACAGCTCCAAAAACCAGAGAGCCCTCTCCCCACTCTGCATTTTTGTCCTTCTGCTCTCAGAAGGAACAAGAAGCCTCCTGCCATCTGAAACGTTTTATTTGAAGCAGAATATTAGCAGCTGAGATTCCAAGGTTTTTCTGGTTGAAGTGCTGGCAGGCTGCAGTGGTGCCAGGAGCAGGAGTGGTATAAATAGTGTATGAATACACACTGGGTTATCTGCTCCAAGTGCATTTCCAGTGCTGTCAGTGGAGATGTAAGAGGCTTTAAGTAGCTTCTGTTTTGAATCCAAATACAGTCGTGAGCTGCAATATTTTTTTAATGAACTTGAATGGAATTATTGAGGACATCTGATAAGTGAGATTTGATGAAGCTCAGAACACATTTGTATCAGGGGATGTTAAGAAATATGATGCTGAGGGTTGCAGCTCGATGTCCTTTTTATGGTGCTCCATTTTGCTGGCTTAGAGGCAGTAATCTGAACCATCCTGTTAAGAATTCCATTTATTATTATTTTTTTAAATAAACACTTGAAGCACGTTCCCACTGCAGGGTGGATGGGAAGAGATAGTTGAGTGGAAGTTATCTCTCTGGTGACAAAGCAGTGCAGAGAATTAAACCTCTTGTGTCCTCTCCTGGTCCTGATACATCAAATACAGGAGAGTATCCTATACTTTCCAGTGGGATAGGGGGGGAATAATGGTGTCTGGGTTCAGAAGTGGGATCCTGAATGTACGTTTGTCTTCTCCTGCTTTCAGCAGCATCCATAAGGTTTTCTAGGAATAAAACTTATTTTGAAAATATTTCATGCTGAGCCCCCAGCTCACAAGAGATGTCTTTTAAAAAAGCCCTTATGTTTATTTAAAAACCAGTGGGAGCATTCATTATATAGTTTAAATGTGGAAAAAATCTCTTGCTTTTTCCACACCACCCTTTGTTACACAAAGTCAGTGCCTTGGAACAGAGATTGCATTAGTATTCTCTAAATCTGGTCAGAGGACAGGAAAATCTTTGAACTCTGCATTTGCTGAATAAAGCAAACAGTGCATTGGCTTCTAAACTACTGAATAAAGTAAAAATAATGATAATAGAAGGAAGCAGCCCTCTTTTCTGAGAGTCTGTGGGGAGGCAGAGGCTACAATGTCAAGGAGCTGGAGAGATCAGAAGATGTGTTGAAAAAATTGTGTGTACTTGGGAATTATTTCCTTGACTTTGTCAAGGGGATGTGCTGGGGCTGGGTGGGGATGCTCTGGGTCTGGGTGGGGATGTTCTGGTGGTGCTGGGTGGGGATGCTCTGGGTCTGGGTGGGGATGTTGTTGGCCACCTGCCAGTGCCACCATGTTCTGCATAGGGCTAGGGTGGGATGATCCACCTGGTACTTGGCTGTTTTCCTGCTGTCTCACCATCCTCATGGAGGAGGTTTTAGTGAGCACATAGATGAAGGGTGTCAGGCAGAGGAGAGGATTACCTGCCCACCTCTGGCCTTTGGGTTTGTCTGGCCAGGAGCTGCAGCAGTCAGTGTGGGCAGGGTGTACAGTAATTAATCCATCACCTTAGAGTCAAGGTCTTCATTTAGCCCCAGGGCTCTGCAGGGTGTCAGAGAGGTGCAAATGCATCCCAGTTCTGCAGGGGTGGCTCAGGGGGGGGTCATGACACAGACAAATGGAGGTGTGTTGGCAGCATATAAATAACCCCATGAAAAGCTGGGATACTTTATTTTATTCTTGTAGAAAACTGATAGGGACTTTTTCATAAAGGAGCTCAGAACTGGGCATTACTGGTTTGATATTTGAAAGACAAAAGGTGTCTGGTGACAGTGACCTTAACTCTAATAAAAGGTGTATGCAAATCAGCCACCACTGGTAATTGAAAAGGAGCTACCAAAAGAAAAGGTCTCCTAGGCAGTGTAACTTTTTTAAGCAAAATTAAATTTCTAGAATGAAAGGCTAAAGGAACTCCTCCAGATTTGCTTCCCAGATCTCTAAATCAGGCACAGGATTTACATGTGCTGCTGTTCCAGCTGGAATTCTCCTTATCCATCAGCTTATTTTAGTGTTTTGTGAATAGTACAGCTAATTAAAACTTATCATCAAAGTAATTTTAGCTTTAACAGAAATCTTTTTCTGTTGTCAGAGCAGTCAAGTTTGCATCTAAAGCTTCAGAGAGGCAGTGGGTGGGAGCAGAGCTCCCCTCTGCACAGCCCAGGAGCCCACCCCTTCCTACCCTGCACTGGGATGCTCTGCCCACCCCACCTCCTGCATCACTGAAAAGTCCTGGAAGAAGAGGTTTTCACAAGTGTCTGGAGTTTGGGTGAGGCAGTTGGCAGAGGAAAGGTTTCATCTGGTGTGTCCCAAGGACTCTCCACGCGAGGGAATCCAGCACCTTGGTGCCCATCCTTGCCTTTCCTGTGTTCCCATGGGGGAGGAATCTGGGGACCTTTCATCCCCATGCCCCAGGGTCCCCATTCCCAGCCCCTTCCCCTCTCCCAGGGGCTGGAGAGATGTGGTCCTCATGTGGATCCCTGGCAAACTGCTCCCTTGCCTTTAGAACTCTTTTTTTTAACTCTCTTTAGCCTTTTCTGCCCAGATTTCATTGCACATCACATCTCCACACCATAATCACCTGCCCTCTGAGTTCCTGTTTTGCAATAGCAGCTTCTTCATTAATATTTGAAGCACATGATTTTTTTGCTTGTTATCAGCAATCTCCCAGGAGACAGCAAGAAAAGGCTGTGTAGGAGGGCATTTTAAAAGCTTATCTTTAAAACCATGGTGTTTTGTGATTTAAAAATTAAATATGGATTAACAAATGGAGAACTGACACTGTCTGGGGAATCAAGATTGGATGTAGAGGGAAAAAGAGCATGACTCAACAAATTGCTTTATCACAACAGACTCCAGCTACTGGTGGGGATGTGCAGCTTGGGTAGAGCAGAACTGTCAAGGCACTCGACAGCCAGATATTACCTAAGCAGCTATGAAGTCAGCTTAATTAAAAACATTTATTTCCCCAAAATAAGAGGTCTGTAGAACAAATGAAACTAAGCAGATTAAACAAGGCTCACTGAAGTTATGCATATGTTCTTCTTTTATCCTCTTTTTATGCAGGGAGCATTGCCATGTTCTGAGGAGGCTGCACAGATTACTGACTTTTGAAAGTTGTTCCATTTTCAGGACCTCCCCCTGCAGACTCAGAGTGTGTTCTGGCCCTGAGCAGTGTCCAATGAGCAGCAGAAAGAGCAAAATTCAACCTCAGATTCTTCTCATTCCTTTCTGTTGGCCACAGGCAGGTGGAAAAGTTGCTTCAAGAACAGAGTCCCCCCTGGCTGCTGCCTCTGTGCACCAGAACCTGCTGGGTTTGTGCTGTTCCCAGCTCTCAGCACTGGGACTGCTGGGTGCAGGAGGGCAGGGGGGGGTGCCAGTGTCCAGCTGTGTCCTTTTTTTTTTCTGGATTTTTTTTTAAGGGAAAAGAAAATAAATAGGAATGGGAGACAGAGGAGAAGTGCTGCTGAAGGGCTGAGGATAATTCTAGAACTCAACATGACCTCAAAGACATCATGAAGTGCTTTAGAAGGGGCTGAGGCAGGTCAGGACTATACCTGGTACAAAGTACTCCAGAGGCTTTGCCTATTTTCACTTACTGGTTGACTGACCCTTGGCTGACTCTTTTGCCTGCTTTCCACTTACTGGCTGAGTGGGCAAGCCCAGCCCTGAGGTGCTGAGCCCATGGCACCTCATCCTCCTGCTGCAAGGAGAGGATGAGGGGGGATGGCTTCAGACTGGGAGAGAGGAAAACTTAGGAAGAAATTCTTTGGTGTGAGGGTGCTGAGCCCCTCAGGTTGCCCCCAGAAGCTGTGGCTGCCCCATCCCTGGCAGTGGTGAAGGTTGGATGGGGCTTGGAGCACCCTGGGCTGGGGGAGGTGTCCCATGGCAGAGGGATGGAACTAAATGAGGTTTGATGAACATTCCAACCCAAACCACTCTGGGGTTCTGTCCCCATCAGTAGCCCCCAGAGCTCTGCAGGGGGACACGGGGCCAGCAGTGGCCTCCAGCATCCCAGCAGGGCATGGAGGTGACACTGACACTGGGCTGGAGGTGGCTGCAGGAATGGTGGGGGCCTGGGGGGGGTTTGCAGATGGCTGTCCTGGCTTACCTTGATTCTGATGGAGAAAGTTTTGTGAAAGGTCTGTAAATGTTACAGCACAGAGACAGGAGCCATGAAGTGATGTCTGTGTCAGCTTCGGGAGAGAGAATTTTGAACAGGGAGCTGGGTGTGCTCTGTTCAGATAGATGTGATAGTGAAGCAGCTTTTTGTGGTGTTCCTGCAAGCTGTGAGTGAGTAGGTAGGCAGGGAATTCCAGAGAGAAACTTAATAAAACTGGTGTGCTGAATCTTCAGTCATTGTTTTGGAATCAGTCTAATGGAGTTCTTCCAGGATGCCAAAATATTGGGACTAGTGATTCATTGAAACCTTTCACATGGAGAGGAATATTTGGAATTAATTTTCGGTGTTAATTTCTCCTGCATGTGTGGCACTGGTTTATGCCAAATACAGAGACCTTTGGTCATCTTTCTGGTCACAGACTGAATTAAAAATGCAGCAAGTGGGTGTTTGATGTGAAGTCAAAGCTGACATTTCTTTTCTTAGGCATTGCATTGACTTAATGATTTGTGACGTACGTAGCACTCAGAACATCATTTAAATCCCTTCATACAAGGCCTGACAATTTCAGGAGAAAATGTATCTCCCCTTGCTGGCCATCCCAGCCTGAGGATGCTGAAGCTGCTCCTGCTCCCTGGGCAGGGATGAGCCAGTGCTGGGTGTTGGTTCTGCACAGGAGAGCTCAGTGCTGTGGTCACATCCTGAGCACAGGGGTTTGCTAATTAAAGCACAAATTCCTCCTCACACAGGTTAGCTACAGGTGTATGTTTTCAGCTATCAAGTTGGGCTTTTAAATCCCTGGAATTCCCAGGAGAGATAATAAATGCCAAGTGAAATGAGGGGCTGCTCAGTGGCAGGGTGTAGGTGTGAGAGTGTGACATTTGATCTGCAAATAATATAAAAAGAAAATTAATTAAATTTAGACTAATACTAGCAGTGCCCCAACATAAGGGGCATATTCAGCAGATTCATCTTTTTTCTTGTTTTTTCTTTTTTTTGTGTGTGTCTCTCTTTGGTCTTCTGAATTCTGGTGCCCAGTTCATTGAACCAGGACTGCAGGGAACAGATCTTAGAAAAAGTGAAGAGGTACCTGTTGGAATCTATGAGTCTGCATCCGTGGCAGCACCCTCTCTGTAAGAGCACAGGAGCTCTCCATGCCCAGAGGTGCCACTTGCAGTCTCCCCCCCCCTCCTGTGGGATTTTCACTCCATGAGTGGGAGCTTTGTGGGGTCTGCAGAGTGTGCAGGATGTGGAGGGAATGGTGACCAACTGCTGGTGGTGGATGGGGAGGTGTTTGTTCCCACTGAGTCCTAAACTTTGGGTCTGGGCTCTTATTTGGATGCAGCAAGAGGGAAAGCAAAAGTCCTTTTTTAACTTTGTTCTTCCTTCTGTGAAGGAAATGATGCCAGTTCAAAGCTGGCTTGCCAGAGATGCAAGCATCCTAGTGCCATAACTCCATTTATTGAAGGAAAATGAAGACTGTAAAGACTCATAATGGCTTTGGATGCTTTGTAGGGCAGTATGGGCTCTACTGGAGGATTGATTTCTGCAGCAATTGCTTTTCTTTCAGTTTAACACCTTAGGTAGTCCAAGTATTGACAAATATTTTATACACCTCTTGAATTCAGCATCAAATTAAGAGCACCCCCTTGTCTTTAATGGGCTGTTCATTGGAAAGCCTCTTTGGAAAGCAATCAATGAAGAGCTCTGTGCTGGAATAACTCAGGGATAACCAGATCCAACCCTCCCGAGGAGCAGTCACCTCCTTGCAGGGGTTCCTGCCCATCCCCCTGACTTTTACCTCCCAGTTTCAGAGCCCCCTGAGCTCTGGGCCATCACTCTGGTACCCCAGGGGTTGTTCCACGGGAGTTTCAGGCACCCCCAGGGTGAAACCTGAACTGTCTGCTCCCAACTTCTGCACCTCTGAGCTCTTCTGTTGCAGCACTCCCTGGAATGGAGCTGATTGCCCCCAGGCTGTGGGCAGGGGGTGGCTGTGGCAGTGCTGCAGGAGGGATTTTACTGAACCATATTGCATTTTTAGTACTCATTTGAGAGAGGGTTGTTAAAGCACAGCCTTGTATGCTAAGAACATTACTCCAATGTGAAGGAGATGGGGTTATGAGACAGACAAGAAAAGGCCAAGGAATTTAAAGAGTTTTGTTTCTATTTTATTATTATTATTATTATTTCCCCCATTCAAGGGCTGGAAGCATATTCCATTTAAATAACTCTTAGCTTTGCTGAACTGACACGTTTTGTGTCCCAGAAGGCAGTGGTCAGCACACAAGCAGGCAGCAATGACCTTGTGTAGGAATGTTCTGAGGAAAAATGTGCTGCAGCAAGGCTGAGGACTAAGGAGAAACCCAGGCAGGACCCAGCAGAAAAAATCTCTTCTGGCATCTCAGGCTTCCCAACTTCCATCTCCCATCTCCAGGGATGATTTGCTTCCCAGACTTTGCTTCTGCTTTTAACAAATGCCTGTGTGCATCAGAGCTTTATTCAGCTTTCCCCAAAGTGGGATAGATAGGAATGTACACAATATCATGCCAGTTTGCCAGCGATGCTTTAGTGAAGTTTTCTCCCAGTCAGCTCAGACCTCCTGTGGTTGGCTTCTCTTATGCCCATGGGATGGGGACCTGGTGATTCTGCAGAGCTGAGGGTGAGGGCTGGAGGGGCAGCATCACTCAGAGCTTCTGTGGCCCAAGCCTGATGTCCTGAGGTCCTGTTTGCTTTGCTTTCCCTACCCAAAATCCTTTCTAGCCAAGTGCATGTGGAGTTGTGTTTGCTTTTGGGTGCAGACCCGAGTAATCCTGTGCTCCAGCCCCCTGCCTCCCTTTTTGTCCTCACCACCTCAAAGCTCCCATCAGGTTCCTTTGGTGTCCTTTATCTGTTGTGAAGCCTTTGCAAACCCCAGCCTGGGTTCATGAGAGAATTTTTCTCATGTTGTAAATGCTGGTCTCTTCTTGGGGGGAAAAAATAGAAAACAAGTTTCCTTCCAGAAGTATACTTACAAGATCTCTAATCCTCCCTCCCTTCCCACCGAGACTTGCCATTGCTTTTCTCTGGATTTCTCATTCTTTGAAGACCTGACAAGTCTTTACTTGCCCTAACAAATGTATAACAACCAAGAAAATGCCATTAACTGAGAGAAGGCTAAAATGCTGTGTTACTTCTCCAAGAAAAAAATGAATTAGGAACAAGGGAACACTCTAAATTGTAGTTAGAAAAGCTTCATCATTAGAGATCATTTTGTGCTTGCAGTTTATAATGATTCACTATCCAGAGGTGGCATCATTATTACTGGGGGGGAAATATCCCTGCAAGAACAGCACAGCCCCAAGCAGCCTCCTAAATTACAGTGTGGAGCTCCAAGAGGCAGTTCAGACAAATCAAACCCTGGCACTGAGCACTGGGTTCTGCCCTGGCTGTGAAGGGGGAAGGAAATTGCTCTCTGGAAGGGAGGGAAAGCAGCCCAGGGAGGTATTGCTGGGGAGCAGCCCCACATCCAGGCCCCTGGGGAAGCCAAGAAGGAGCTGGAGCTGGGAGGGTTGGGGTTTCAGTTCCTTTCCTGGCTCCTCAGCTGGAGAGCCCTGGGGCTGCCAACAGGGATCTCCACCAGGGAGCTTATTTACAGGAAAATGAGGGCTGTTCTGTCAGTCTCTTTATTTCTTGGTTCCCTGGGGTCCTTTCAAGTTGATTTTCAGGGGGTTGCCTTGCTGGGTCACCCCCTCTCAATACTTCTGGCATCATCTTCAAGTTGTACCACCGTGGGGTACAGGGCTTTGTCTGCAGCTGTGGGAGGGCTCCCATCCCTCTCTCTGCCTTGGCTCCCCCTCCAAAGTTTGATTCAGGGCTTTGAGTTTGTCAGCCCTGAGGATTTCTGCCCCAGCTGCAGGGCTGAGACACTGAGCTGCTGCTGCTTGGTGCTGAGCAGAGCTCTCCTTTGGGTTGCCTTAAGGACCTTTTGGTATGCAGCTTCATTGTTAGAAATGGGGAGATGGCAAAAAATCTGAATCACAAATAACATCCTCGAGCCAGGAATCTGCTCATCCAGAGCCAGCCCTGGGTCTCCATCTCCCTGTGAGCAGCTCTGCAGAGGTTTTTCCAGGGTCTGGATGGGTCCTTTCAGCACTGCTGCCATCACCTTGTGACAACAAAAGTGGTTTAAATGTTGGAAGCAGAAGTGGAACTTTTATTTTATATTGCTTTTTTCCGCATGGTTACACCCTGTGGCTCAAATGTACTTTTTGTAGCACAGGTTTTAGGAAGCCAATAAATCTCAGGTCCCTTTTACTGCCAATGCCCAGCCCGAGTGTGTTCTCCAACCTCTGGAGCAAGTTCCTGGGCATGGGTGATCTAACAGCCTCTCCTCATCTGCTTGGTTTTCTGTACTCTGAAAAGCAAGCAGTGCTTTGCTGCATCTTTTCTAACTAATGATCTTCCACCACTCCTGTCATTTAGTTTGGTGTCCCAGGGAGAGTCTTAATTTTTTGTATATTGCTGGAGTTTAACTGCCATAATAAAGGACAATTCCTGAGGTGATAAAATGCAGCAGGAATCTCATTAACTATGCAGCAAAGCTGTGACACAAGGGAATTTAGCATTAGTGATCATGCACCAGAAATATCAGTCTTCTCTGTCTGGTTAGGTGTTCTGTTCTCTGGTTATGATGAAAAACCATGAAAAAACGAGACAATAAGCAAGCTTAGCAAAAATCTTTAAAAACTTTAAAATGATTCTGCAGCATCTTAATAGATAGAAAGTTTCTAAGCTGTTGCTGCTGCATACCCACAGGGATGCTTTCCCTTGGATAAATTGTTGTAGCTTCATATTTTAATGAAATTTTATTATTGGTGCACATTCTATTTTTATAACTGAATTATGATGCCGTGGAGATGTAATTTACATTCTGTCCTATCTGCTCACCAGTGCAGTTGTAAACTTCTTTTACTGGCACAGCCAAGAACTTCATAACTCTTGGTAAGTAGGGTATTAATGACCTCTAGTAAAGGAACTCAAACCTGAGCCAGAGCCTCATTACAACTTTGATTTTAGACACAAGAACCCAGCTGCCATTTCTGCATCTCTCTAAATCTGGGATTTTTTTACTTTTAGTTCTTTTTCTCTTGAGGAACCTGCATTCTCTGCTGATTTAGCCTCCTCACTGTATTTTTTCCTCTTGAAATGTATAACTTATTCATCCTGAGCTTTCCATTCTGTAGATCTGTGCTTGTTCTGGGTGGAGCTGTAGCCACTTTAGCCCAGCAAATGCCACTGGAATAAAGTCCCAGCAGTTCTCTCTGAATATCCTTGGGTCTGTTTTAATTCTCGGGCTCAGGACAGATGAATTTATTTCCATTTCTGGCTGGGAATAACTTTTTTAACAGGGAGCTAATGTTTTTGCTACAAAGAGATGGAGCAGTGCTCCAGTCCAGCCCTTCCTGCTGGCTGGGTGCTTAGGAGCTTTTGGTTGGAATATACTGATGCTCTCAGACCAATTCTCAGACCTTTTCTCACCCTGGTAGGACAGGGGAGTAGCAGAGGCCCAGCAGTGGGGCTGGGCTCTATTTTGCCAGCTTGGTTTACATCGAATTTACAGATCTGGGAATGGGGATGGAAATTTTCCTGTACTAGATTGACTTCACTGAAAATCTGATTATTTCTTGCATGATGCTAATGAGAAGTCCCAGGAGTTGGACAGTGGGGGGTTTATTCTCTTTCTTTGTTTAAAACAGTAGAAAAGAATTCCCATATCTAATAAGGAATCCCTGGAAAACCCCACCTGGCAGCCAGGCTGCTGCTGGAATACATTCCCTCTTTCAAGCAAACATCTGAGTCATGTATTGACTTTCCAGTGATTGTTCTGTGAAGGTTTTGTGGCTTTTGTGTCAGTTGTTTGAATAACTCTTTAAGTGGTGAGGTCTTTGACAGCAAGCAAGCTGGCAGGCCCAGCTGTATCTCAAGAATATGAAATAATCTTTATCATGCCTACTCCTTTAGGACATAATTCTGCTTTATCAGGGAAATATCCTCACTTGTGGTATCAGAAGTTTTCACAGGGGGACAATAATGATCTCTTTAAGCTCAGTCTTCATTGTTAGTGCCACTGGTTTCTTTTCCTTCTACAGAATATACGAGGTTTAGAAGTAAAATTAATTACAGCTAATAAATTGTGTGTGCAGGGTATGTAAGTACATGCCAGACCCCAGCAGTCACAGATATAATAGTACTTACAACAACAACAAAAATAATCCCAACAATATGTCTTTGATGTTTATTTTGTTTCTGCCCCTCCAGATGGGTTGCTCTCAGGGGGATCAGGACTCCTCCACACTGGAGAGGTGGATATTTTTGTTGTTTAGATAATGAAAAAAAAAAAAAAAATCTGTCTATTTAGAGAGAACTGTGCTTAAGATGCCTTTCTGCTGCCCCAGCCATCAGCTGCCTGCTTCCAGGGATGCTGTGCCAGGCCAGTGCTCTGTGTGCTGTTCTCATGGTGATGACAAACATCCAGGAGGCAGCTCTCAGCCAGTTTTAAAGTAAGGTATTAATCAAATTAATTGTGAGGTCCTGCTACCAATCAGCAATGGCAAACAGGACTTTCTGAAGCACTGATTCCCAGTATTGCTCAGAGTGATTCCCCAAAAAAGAATCTCTGGAGATAAATCATCTGAAAACGTCTTGCTGTGTCTCTCCTGCTACCTGATAATCCAATTAAGGGGTGATAAGGAAAGAAGAGCTCTTGGAGGCTTTCAGGGAAGCAGAATAATGTGCTTAGTGTTGTATCAGGATCCTGGGGAGCCAGGGATGCTGAAGGAACACTTGGATTGCTCCATGCATCCATTGCCCTCACATCCCAGAGCTGAGGGGTCCCATGTCCCCACCAAGTCACTGCATGGCAGCCTCAGCTGGCAAAGCTGTGCTTCCCAGAGGGCACAGACCCTGGCACAGCTGAGAGGAAGGCAGCTGGGATATGTTTAATGCTCTGTGTTCTCCCAAGTTCCTAGGTCAAAGACTGGAGAAGTGTGAGCAGGAACTTCCCGTTCATTCATCTTTAGCAAAGACTGCTGGGTTTATTCTCTTCTTTTTTCTGCTTTTATGTACTCACAGAATGTCTGTTGCATCATCAGAGCTCAATACCAACTCCTTTAAATGTCTCAAAGCAAGTTTTCATAGCAAAACCTTTCTTTTAGGATAGCTGTGGGTCAGACTCTGCCATGTATGCTGTGGGGAGGGGCAAAAAGCAGGAAGGTGGCAGGGATGGGTACAGATCAGATGAAATGGACATTTCTGCTTTAAGTGAAATTGATTGTGTGGCTTTTTTGTTTTAATGACTGAAACTGAAGATCTAGCAAAAAAAATACCCAAAAAACCAACCCCAAGTCTGGCAGCCACCCAAAGAAACCAGGTATTTGTACATCCCTAATTGCCAGCAGCCTCAGCAAGGCCTTAAGATGAGTTTCCTCTGTCTCCAGCATCACTTAGTGAAAACTTCTCCAGAAGCATGGGAGGAAAGAGGAGCCTTGATAAGGATCCAGGTGGAACTGCAGAAGTCTCTTTGTGTGAGGATTAACTAGAAGTGGTTTTTTCCTGGGACAGGAGCTGCTCTGGTGACTCTCACCAGTGACCAGCTGGGGTTCTGAAGGGTCTCCTACTGGAAATGAAATTTAAGAGAAAACTTGTTTCTCACCAGCCAGGGCAAAAGGACCCAACTTCACTTTGTGTTTTATTCATTTGCCAAAAAATGAATCTGGCATTTTGGTTGGACTTTCTGTTGACATTTCTGTGTTTTCCCAGCCTGCTGCCAGTGGCTGCAGTGTGGGGAATTGCAGGGCTGGCAGCAGTCCCAAGCCACCAGCTCATCCTGCCAAAGTGACACCATCCCTGGGAAAACAAGAAGCTGGAAAACCAGATAATTTGCAAGTCAGTGTTTGAGGACGTGGTTTGCCTTGTTGTCTTTTCCTTTTCATAGATTTTTGTGTATTTTCACAGCTGGACAAAGGCACATCTGGAAAGGCTGCCCTGACCAGCTCTGTTCCTGGTGTTCCCAGCCTGGATGTGATGTTATTGATGTTGTTGGGAGGCTCCTGGGGGATCAGTTTGAAAAAAAAAAAACCCATGGAAATGACATACTTTGAAGCTGTCCATGGCATTAGAGGCTTTTTTCCTCACTATTGAGAGCCTGGCCACAGCTGTCCCTCTGTCCAAGGATGCTCAGTTCAGCTGTAATCACCAACCCACTATATGAGGCTTTGGCTTCTCCACCCCAGCTGTAGCTTGGGTCCTTATTGCTGAGCCAGCAGCCTTCCCCACCCCTTCAGCCTTTTTGCCAAGCACTTAAATCATGCTGGTTGCAATTACTTAATATCTGGTACTGATTTATTTTTTTTAATAATAGTTTTACAACAGTAGTTTTATCTCCTGATCTAAGCTGGTTTGTTGGTTTTTTTTTTCTTTTTTTCCCCCGGATACAGGGATTATTTAATGTAGATACAGACTCTGAAGTACAGAATGTGAGAGTACCTGAATGTCTGCTTCTGTCCTGATGTAAAAGGCTCTTCAAGTCACTCCCTGGAGCAGCACTTGAGGAGCAGAAGGCAGTGGGGCCTCTTGCTCTGTGTGCTGGGGCTGCTCTCTGGGGCTGTGCTGCCCATCCTCTTGAGGCAAATCCCACTTATTCTGGTCAAAAGCAATGGAAAGCTGTGAGGGATTGCCAAGGGTCTTTGCAGCATCTCCAGAAGAGCCTGAGTGATGGCTCCATCCAGAATAAACCAGCCCCTGGGTCAGGATGCTGTGAAAGATCTCCTCTCCTCTCCTGCTGTGTTGGAGAGGAGCCTCTTGAGGCAATGCATACATCTCCAGGTGACAGCCCTGTCTAGCAGTCTGTAGGTTGGTTTGGGCTCTCTTGAGGGGTTTTTCTTTTGTGTTTTTTTTCCCTCCCTCTTCTCTCAGTCTCAGTTCTCTCAAGCTGCCACATCCGTGTTTAACACAAGAAATCAGAGACTCCTGTGAAGACCTGCGGATGGAGTGCTGGGAGGGAGGCTGAGGACTTCCAGGAGTGGGTAATAACTCAGAATTCTCCCTAGGCATGATGCCAACAAGGAGAGATTGTCCTCAGCAGGACACACGGGTGGCTTCCCCTTGGCTGCCTGTGCCTGGGAGGCACAACTGCCCCCAGCATCACATCCCTGCCAGGCTGGAGCTGGAAAACTGCTCTGGAAAACTCCAATTGGAGTTGTTTCCTTCTAGATTGACGGGGAAAATAAAAGAAATTAGCAATTTAAGAAATGCTTAAACCTTTTGAACTTTCCTCATTGAAAGTGAAGTTTTATGTTTAAAAGTCTGTGTTGTTTTCTTATAAAGGAAAAAACTCTCAGGCTGCCATAATTTCAGACTGTAAAACAAAAGGACACATTCTGTGTGAGTCAGAGAAGAGCTTGGGGGGTCATAATTCTGGTTTATTCTTTCATTTTCTCCAAATTATTTCCTCCCTCCAAAGCCAACCTTTCTTTCTCCAGAGTTTTTGGAACAGCTGATACCAACCAACCTGCCTGACTTGGGGCCACTCGAGTCTCAGCTTCTCTGCCTCTAAAATAGGGAAAATGATCCTGACTTACTCTGTGAAGTGTGCTCCTCCCTGGGGAAACCTTCCCTCCTCCTCTCCTCCTCCTCTCCTCTTCCCTTTAGTTGTTGCCTTTAAACCAGGATTGGAGCTCAGATCTGTGAATCTCTCCTTTGTCCTGCTGGCTTTTAATTAACTCATCCCGCTGCTGTTTCTTATTATGCATCTCTGATACTTTATTAATTACACACTGTGCAGTGTGCTGAGGAAGTTAGTAGCTAAGATGCCATAAAAGATGAAGTCTTTATCACTGAGAAACAAAGTAATGGAGGCAGAGGGGTGTTTTCAGCTGCCAGCAATCACAAGCACAATGGCACTGGAGATGGGATTTTTATTTTTTTTTTTTCCCTGACAACAAGCTAAATAACTGTGCTTAAAACTGAGTATATTTATGGTATGGGTGTATTAACCCCCTGTACTGTGTTGATACAATTTTTTTTCAGTGTTTTCTGTGTAGTCGCAGTCCAGTTCCAGCCACGTGCTTTGTCTTGAGGCCTCTTGTGTTTGTGCAGCTCAAGCCCCATTTGGTGATGGGTTTTTTTTTTAACATCTTTCTTTGCAACTATTTCAGCTCCTCTGCTGCCCTCTTCAGATCCATTTCAGATGAAGCACTTTTCTATTTCCTTCCAACTTGCAGAATTACAAGAACCTCAGCTCTGCGGGGAGATGAAGTTTTGTCTGACCCCTTGTCAGCATCACTTGCCTTGCAGCTCTTGTTTGTTGGTTTTTTCTTAAATGGGTAAGCTGCTCAGGTTGTTTGTTTCTCCTCATGTGTTTGGTTTTTAAAATCCCCTTTTACTAACTGGTTTATTTGTTTATTTTCCTTTTCTATGATACTGCTTGTGCCCATCTGTCAGACCCTTGACCCTCCCAGAGTGCAGACTGTGCTGCAAACAGAAGCTGTCGGAAACCCTCAGAAGATGCTCCCTATGGCAAGCCTCCAGCTGGGGACTTCCCTTCCAGCCACCTCCAGTTTCTCCGTGCCTTTCCTCTGCTCCCCGTGACAGTGACCTTTCCTTCTTCTCTCCCCACCAGGTGGGCTCTGCATTGCTCAGTCCCTTGAAAATCCCCAGGACCGCAGGACAAGACCGATCGACTTTGATAAATTATCAAGCAGCTCCTGGAAACTCCAATGCCCAGAGCCATCGTCATCTTTGCCAATGATGAGGACATAAAGTAAGTAATTAATTCCGTGCTGTCCCATGCTCATATGACTATGTTGTTCCTTCCCTCAGAGCCCCTCTTTTCTGGCCTGTGGGTGGTTACTGAAGATAATATTGTTTGGGGGCTCAGGGCTTAACCATGTACACTTGCTCATAAATAAGATAAAGGGTATTTTAGAAGTGTGACACTCATCTCTGGTGGCTGAGAGGCTCAGTTCCACTAAAGGAGGCAACAAAACAAAGTGAGGGTGAAGTCTCACTTCATGGCAAACCAAGTGCTGGGGGAGATGGGATTTCAGTCTTAGGGCAGCAGGTGAGTGAAAAGTCAGGTTCAGTCTGCTCAGGGAATGGGGATGTGACAGGCACATGCTGAGGGAGCTGGGGGGTGTTGAGGCTGGAGAAGAGGAGCTCAGGGGAGACCTCATCACTCTCTACAACTCCCCTGAAAGGAGGTTGGAGCAGGGGGGTCAGGCTCTGCTCCCAGGCAGGTATCAGTGGGACAAGAGGGCTAAGAGTCTTAAAGCTCTGCAGGGGAAGCTTAGGTTGGATATTGGGAAAAAATCCTTTCCAGAGAGGGTGCTCAGGCATTGGAATGGGCTGCCCAGGGAGGGGGTGGATTCTCCATCCCTGGAGGTTTTTAAGAAGAGCCTGGATGTGGCACTCAGTGCCATGGTCTGGGAACCACGGGGGGAGTGGATCAAGGGTTGGAGTTGAATGGTCCAGAGGTGCTTTCCAACCTCCGATGATTCTGGGATTCTGGGATTCTGTGATTTTCTGTTCACATCTGCAGCTGCAAGCCTCCTTTTCCCCCACTCAGCTCTACATCTCCATGCCATCAGTTTGTGAAACAAAATGTTCCCTCCCACAGGCAGATCCTGGCAGCAAGCAAAGAGAGCGATCAGGTCGGCACTTCCTCTGGGGTGGGCTCGGACACGGTGGGGCTCCAAGCTGAGCCCCTGCTCCAGCAGGAGGACGTGGCAGAAGGGGCCATCCACCATTCCTGCCAAGAGGGCAACCATCGAGGGTAAGAGCTGCTCCTGACCCCCTATCCCCTCTCCTTTGTGGCACCAAAGTGAGGGCCAGAAATGTGTGTCTTTTATGGGTGTGTACGGGCAGGGTGTGACACAGTGTGGGGTACTGTGAGGAAGTCCTCATCTCCTGTGGTTTTCCTAAATGTCTGTGTTCCTCACCTGAAAACCACAGGGGATTTCCCCTGCCAGGAGCTGGTTACGCCAGGGATGATGGCAGAGGTTATAGCAAGCTGTGGTGATACGACAGGGAACAAACCCAAAGGATCTTAACACATCATGTATATATATATATATATAGGAAGAGAAAATCTGTGATGTATGTGTGCTCTGAAGCCATGGGGTAAGTTTTCTACTGGAGAAGTAAGAATTCATGTTAAATCAGCAGTTCCATTTGAATTTAGCTTGAATTTCTCTTTGTTCAGACCACAGACTGTATTTATTTATTGATACCTATTCCTTCCGTGCTTCTCAAATAGATTGTACATATACATGTGTACATAAATATGGTGGGAAGGTTTATTTTACATAATCCCTTTGTTTCTCAACATTTCTTTGTGTTCTGAAGTGTTTCTTGGCTGATCTTTCCTTGATTTGCTGCCCCTTTAGTCTGCAGAGATGCTTAACTACCCAGGTGGCTTCCTCTGGGCAAACTGAACCCAGCAGTTCGGGTCTGTGCTCTCTGTAATATGAAAAGAAACGTTCTGTAGCAGGGAGCCTCTGAGGAAAGGAGCAAACTCTTTGGCTGGTACATTGCTTTGTGTCAGGCAGAGCCTCCAAAGAGTTCTTGAACACATTGCCCACATCAAACCAGGTTCTGGTGTCTTCACTCATTGGAAACCCAAATATTTGCATTCAGTTTTACTGTGTCTGCACTGCCACCCCATTAGTTATTCTTCTCAGGTACATAATGTGCTTTATGGCTTTAGGTTTTTACACCCCAGAGGCATTTTTGTGTGTTATTTCACCATAAATATATGAAGTTGATAGACAATGAAGTGATTTGTTTCTAAAAACCAGGATATTTTAATAATCTTCTCATGCTATTTGTATTCAACCCTGAGGGTTTCTGACACAGAAAAAAAAAAAAAGTCTGCCAACAGTATGCAGAAATAAAACTTCCCAGTTCATTTGTTTTAAAATATTTTCCTTCTGTGTTGCCCATTTAAATACTTTTGACAGAACGGGAATGAGGTTTGGCTTTGGAAACTGTAAGAGGCAAGGAGAGTGGAAAGGTTCAGGTATTAGGAAGCAACAGCCACAAATACCTGTTCAGTGTGTCTGCAAAAACAAAGTGTGGTTTGTCCCTCAGTACCTTCTTACTCACTCACTCTGTCAGACTGTTGCCTAAAAGTTGGCTGGTGGCAGCTTGTCACCTCGCCTGAATGATAACTTGTTTGTGAGGCTCAGATTGGGTTTTGCCTTTCTACATAACTGTTCCCATCCCAGAGGAGTGGGGGCCCATGCAGCAGATCCACACTTTGAGGTTCTGTGGGTTGGATGGGGTGGAAAACCCCTCAGCCCAAGGTAGGTTTGGGACTGGAGGCAGAGCAGAGCATCCCAGGGCAGCCCTGGCACTGCCCTTAGCAAAAGTTTTCCTCTGCTCTGGGACCCCTCAGGCTGGGTCTCACCTCTTTCAGTCCCCTTCATCCACCCCCCTGTGCCTCTGGATCTGCCTCTGGATCTGCCATCTGCTTCATCCTCTTAGGAAGAAGAGGAAGGGGATGGTTAAGAGCACAAATTCTCCTTATGGATGAGCTGCCTTGCTTTAGCTGCTCTGTGTTCATTTTTGTTGTTCTTTCTGTGTTGCAGTAATTTCATTTGGCCACGAATCCAAGGGAAGGCAGAGAGATACTTTAATGTCATCCTTCTCTCATCCAGCAGTGAACATTTTCCCAGTACCTAGTAATGCATTTCTTTTGACGAATACCCCAAAAATAAATGAAATAAGAAGCCTTGATTTTCCCTATAAATTGATGGAAACAATGAAATTAGCAGACTGGAACTCAATTTCCCTGAAGGGCAGTTCTTGGGCTGCCTCCCAGCCCCACTGTCTCCTTCCCTGGAGATGTGCAGCAGGGGGGCTCCGGGGCCAGGCAGCAGTTGAGCACCAGTTTAATTCCAACTGGCTTTGCTAAGAACTCCTTCAGTAGGATGATCATTATTCTTGCTTCTTAAGAGTGTATAATATTTTTTCCTCCTCTATATCACTGTGCAAATAGCATTTGCAATATGTTAGGGACAGATTCCCAACAAAATCCCTGGAGGTGGAGGGCACCCCAGCTCCTGTTCCCCTAGGGGCTGCTGGCTCATCTCCCACGGCAGGGACACTGAGGCAGGAGAAGGCCCCCATGTGCACTGACCAGAGGATGTGGCTCATGCTCAGGTCCCATGGGCACATCTTGGGACTTCCAAACTTTGGCCACCTCTGAAGTCCTTGCTCAGCCACGTCCTGCTGGGAGCAGGAGGCAGCTCTGGGGTGACACCTCTGTCCCCTGCACCCAGGTGGGAATGCAGGAGTGCAGGATGGGCTGTTTGCCACCTCTCTGTGGGGATGCCAAGGAAGCTCCTGATTTTGGGAACAGTGGGAATATCCGGCAGGCTTTGACTCTGCAGAGAGCCTGAAGTGCTGGGTTTCCTGCAGCATCCAGCCCCAGACAGGCAGTTATTTGTCTTGATACTTGATACCACTCTTGGGACAAAATCTGCCTTGCCATGGTCCCGTGGGGTGATTTAGGAAATCATTACATGAGCTGAATTCATTCATCTGAAGTCAGTCTTAATACAGCCCGATTGTGTTTAATGTAATTATGCTGGAAGGATGAAGTTGCATTTTATTTGCATAATTGCAGCAGACAGTGAGGCAGAGCAGGGAGGTGCACACTGAAATAGGAATCCCTGACGGAAACTTGGGTTTGGAACCAGCCCTCTGGTACCCCCAGAACCCAGAGGCCTTGGGGGGTTCCAGGGGCAAAGAGGAGAAGGAGCAGATTCCCAGCAGAGGCAGAGCAGCAGGACACTGCCTTCTGCTGCTGCTGACTTGGAACTCTTGCAGAGCAGGGGTGAGGGTGGGTCCCCTGCCCACAGGAGCAGCAGAACTGCAGGTCCCACACACGGGAGGTTGGAAACTGGTGTTTTTATCAGACAGTAGAAATTTTGGGTGCTGTTTTGTTATCTGCCTGCTCAGATAAGCTTTGGCTTGCAGGACCTGTTGGAAATACTGAACAACTTTTTAGGAAATAGGAATAGTTCAAATTAGGTAAGATCAGGACAGAGAGAAGTTAAGATATAGAGCCAGAATTCTGGGGAGTCCAAAAGCCTCTGGTAGCTCTTATAGAATTTAAAAATAAATGTATATAATTTCCACAAATTTAAAATGTCTCCCTCTTCAGGGTTATCTTAGGAATTGTTTTCCTCTTGACTTCAGCTGTACAGGTGAACAACTAACCACTAACTTCTTGCTTTCTGTTGTTCCCATGCGTCTTTTCTGAGCAAAAAAATTTGAATTTGTGTCCTTATACTCTGGGTCATATTGTTATCATCCTCACTACTGACATTTGTTCTTTTACAGTAGTTGTCCTTATCACTTATCACACTGGAAGAGTAAGTGATTGAGGAAAAAAAAGTAGAATGAACTTAAATGTCACTATTTAGTGGCTCTCAGCTGATTCACCTGCACAGGTGAGCCTTGAGTTACCCTTCTTGTTCTGTATCCAGCAGGCAGCATTTAAAGTCATTCTCCCCCCAAGCCTCTTGGGAATGGATCTTTCCCCATGCTGATGAAAACATTACTTGAATGTAAAGGCATGTGATGGGTACCTGGGAACCCACCAGGAGTCTGCAGCTGTGGAGAGTTTATTGCCAATCGATTGCATCCTGCTGGAAAGCCCCTCTGGGGGCTGGGACTTGCTTGGATGCCTCCTGGTTTAGTGCTGGTGCTCGTTGCCTCTGCACCTCTGGGCAGGGAAGAACTGAGGGAGAATTGGCTGAAAAAGAACTATTGGGAAATAAAAGACTGAGGGAGCTTTCTCCTTGACCCCGTGAGGCAGAAGAACCCAGGGCAGACCTGGCTGTCCTGAACCAAGGTGCTGCTGGGATCAGAACCAGATCCTCCTCACCCTGGGGATCCAGGTGCACATCCCTGGATTTTGTGTGTTGCTTCCTCAGGTTGGCATTTTTTCTTGGATGTTGATATTTGAGTGAGATTTCAGGACACTGGAGATTGTGTGGGTGGATGTTTTGAGAGAGACAGAGATGTGTACCCACAGGCAGACCCAAACTGGAGCAGTGGCTGCTGTAAGAGGAGGGAATTCAGAGGGAACACTCAGCTGGGGATCACTGCTCAGCCACCTCATCACAGGGCTTTGGTTTGAAGCACCCTGAACTCCTTCTTCTGAAGAACCATTTTCCTCCCAGTGATCTAACACTGAGCTGTCTGCTGGGCACATCTGGGCACAGCATTTCCATCCTCAAACAGAATTCTATGTTTAGGCACCTGCTCTCCTAGGGTGCCAGCTCCTGCTTGGTGTGTGCTCTGCTAGGCACCTGAGGATGGGTCTGGGACTTTTTTGTCATGGGGGAGAGGGAAAAGGGAGAGGGAAGAGCTCCCTTTCCCCTCTGAGCAAGGCTGGCACCTCTCCTGGTGCTTCTTGCACTTTTTTGAAGTTCTTAAGGTGTTTGTCTTACTCACAGGAAGAGTACTGGCAGAGTATTTGTTTTGCCAATTATATTTCACTTGTTTTTCATGAAAAAAAAAAAAAAAAAAAAAATTAAAAAATCGTGGGAGCTTCCTGAAATAATCTGCTCCTGTTTCAGGTGAAAAATAGCCACGAAGGGTCCCAAATATGAGGCTTTTATTAGAGTAAAATGCAAGCGTGGCATCCCTGTCTGCAAGTGGCAAATGAACGTGCCCTACATCAGGGATTAAAAATGTATTCAGTCCCAGTATTATGTGTGTATTATGTCGGGGTTTTCATGCCTGAGTGAGGAGCTGAGGATTGCTGTCCCAGTTCTCACCGGGGGATCTGGAGCATCCTGGGAAAGATCTCCTGAGGCTCCTGAGCCAGCTCAGCTCCACGGCCAGACAGGTTCAGGCACAAAAATAAAGCTGCTAAATTTAGGAAGTTAAGTGAGATTTGAAACAGGTTTTTTTTTGTTTGTTTGTTTGTTCTCCTTTTGGTCTGTGTTGTTGTTAATGCTTGAATGATTACGGGCTTTTGAAAGTAACAGTTTAGGGAATAATCCCCATGATTTCCTTAAGGGTGATACAATGAATGCTGAAGTGCCCTTTGCACTTCTGCCGGGTGTGGATCTGCTTCGGGAAGGTGTTTTCATTTTGCTGGCTGACTGTAATGACCAAAGGAAATGGAAAATAAGTTAGGGAAAAAAAAAAAACCCCTCGGTGCAATCCCAGCTGCTGGCTCTGCACTGCAGTGAAGTCAATAGATCAATGAGCCTCATCTCCTGGTAAGGGCAGATAAACACAAACCTTCTGTCTCACCATTACACCATAATTGTAGGCTGGTGAACTGTGTGTCTGGGAGTCAAGATCCCCCCTGTGATGTGCAGTCTGTGTTCCAGCTACACAGCAGAGTTCAGGGTGGGGAAAGAGGCAGAAAGGGAAGAGCCAGGCTGGGTGGGTGTCTGAGATGTGGCCGAGGTGCCTGGCATAGAGCAGGCATCAACCAAACCTTTTTGCACCTTTCCTTCCTCCTAACTGAGCCAGGACACAGTTAATAAAGTCATTAATTGTGCAAGATATTTAATAAAGAAGAGAGAAGGAAACTAAAGGCTCCTACTAACCCGAGATACAAAAATGCAGGAAAAAAAATACCCATGAGCTGCCAGCTCAGCTCTGCTCGTGTTGTTGCAGGTAACAGCATCTGCTTCTGATATTTTGCTCCTCATTCTCTGTTAAATTCTCATTAAGCTCTGCACTTACAAGGGGCCAATACAAAGTTTATTACAGTACTGCAGCAGCTTTAATTTGTGGAATTAAATTGGTGTGCTTTATTTAAAAAAATAACTATCGAAACCACACCTGAACTCTTAATGTCTCCTTAGAATTTAAATTACATTTTAGCCTTGGCAATTATTTAAAATGCTGATGTATCAATCCCCAAAGAGAGAATACTTGTCTTGAGTATTGCCACTTGAAATTTTGGGAAGCCACACAGATGTTCATCTCCTCATTATGGAAATAATGTATTTGGTTAATGTGTTGGTATGAAGAGAGGGGAATACAAATTATCTTGCAACTTGAGAGCCATTTAAAAGTTTCCTGATGTTAGGCTGCCTTATTTGTCTGTTGTGAGGCATCTCTGGCAAGAGGTCCCCTGGAGCTGCCAGATGGTGCCTGGGCTTGGGGCAGGGAGGCACCGGGACTGGGGCTCACCCCGTGCCCCCATCTCACTGGCAGAGATGCTCTTGGGTATTTATCTCTCAGAGGATCCTTGTGCTGCTCCTTGGGGACAAGGTTTGGGTTTCTCTGGGAGCTGTGATTGCAGCCTCCTGGCTTCTTGGGAAACAGAAAAATGAGGAGAGGCTCTGAGAGGATCCTGACCCAAGAAACTTGCCTGGTGATCCTTCAGGCTGGGCAGGACCCCAAAGGGGATGCTGAACAGGGGGTGGAGAGAAAAAGAAACAAACCAAACCAAACCAAACCTCAGGTGATGAGGGATGGGTCTCCAGGGGACATTCTGCTCCTGAAATATTTAAATCAAACTGGATAGCTTTTAGCTTCCCCTAGAAGCCACAGGGTGTTTCAGTGGGAAGTGCCTGGGTGCTCCTGTGTGGGACTCCATGGTCTGAAGCCACCTCCTTGCCTTGCCCTTTGCTGAGCTGTGGGATCACCGTGTCCACTGTTAAAAATGAAGACATTAATTTTATACTTTATATGGTTTTTTTTTCTTAAAGACTCTGAAAACCACCAGGCCAGGGAAGACTGCAGGGGAGTTTTCAGGTGGTATTTTCTTTCAGGCTGTTACCTCAGGGGGCATTTGAAAAACCTGAGGCAGGACTTGCCTGTGCACGGACACTTCTGTCCCAGCTCTGGCCACATCTGGGCTCTGCTCTGCCACTTGGGTTCTGGGGAGGGCATCCCTGCAGCACCCCGGGCTGCCATCCAGCCCCTGTCACCTTGTCACCCTGTCCCCATGTCACCTGCCAGCAGGCTCCCTGTGCTGGGTACCCAAAGGTGTTGCCTGTGCTGGGCTTGTTCCTGTTGCCATGGTAACACTCCAGCGAGGCACAGGCAAACAGGGAGAGAGGAATAGGGAGAAGTAACTGGTGTATGGGAGGAACTGAATAGGATAAAGAGATAATCCTGGAAACCCAGTGAACTGAGCAGCCTGGGGCTGGGGAGGCAGGAGCAGAGCCAGGTACAGCTCAGGATGTGTCTCACCCCCTCCTCCCCATCCACCCCAGGCAGCTTTGATTTCCTTGCAGGTTTTGTTTGCAGGGAAGGTGTAACAATGTGACTGAGCAGCGATTTGGGTGGTTTGGTTTGGTTTGGTTTTGGGTTTTATTTTTGCAAGCTGGTGTGAAGGATGTGTGGCAGAGCAGCAGGCTGGGGGGTGCCAGCACCCCAGCTGGGATCTTCGTGGCTTCAGGGCTCAGGACTTTGGGTTGCCAGCATGGCTGTGTTCCCTTCTTGGTGGTGTTGTCTGGGCTGGTGTGATGTTCCCAGGGCTGGGGGGGTCCCTGCCCTAGCTGTCCCTGGCAGGGACCCTGACCTCTCTCCAGTCTGCAGCTCTCCCCTCCTTGTTCTTTTGGCATGCTGGTTATGTGCACTGCTTCTCTTTATTATTACTATTTTCACTGTTGAGCAGCCTTCGGGTTCCTTGCAGTTGCTGCATTACAGTCTGAAGGGATTTCTGTGTTTTTATCCTCAGTTTAAATTATGCAAGCAGATGACTGGAGTTTAAATGCTTTTAAGATACACAATGTGCATTTTGTCTGCTGCTGCTATCAAAGGGAAGAAAACCACTCTCGTGTTCCTGCATTTAGGCCTTGTGATCTCTCTGATTTTACTGCTCTGCATTATTAAAATGCTCCTCTGTGGAGCAGCTCTCCCAGTTTCAAAAGGGAAGAACTCAGGAACCTGCTGGGAAGGAGGCATCGGTGCACAGGAGGGATTCGGTGAAATGGGCACTTGCCAAGGAAAAACTGGCTCAGAACTGAGGGTAAGGGGTGTTATGGGACAGGGAGATGTGCACAGAGCTGGGGTCCTGCCTGCCACCTCCCTGCTCTCCTGGGGTGACTCTGCTGAGCTGGGAGGGAGGCAGAGCCTGAGCCCCTGCCAAGGCAGCAAGGTGAGGAGAGCAGGGCAAGCTGGTCACTGAGTCACCCGTAATAAGTGTTAACCCAGCAAAAAAGCTCTGGGGGAGAAGAAAGAGAAAAGAAAGGGAGAAAAAGGAAAGGAAAAGGAAAGGAGGGGGAAAAGGAAAGGAAAGGAGGGGAAAGGGGAAAGGAGGGAAGGAAAGGAAAAAAGGAAAGGAAAGGAAGGAAAGGAAAGGAAAGGAAAAAGGAAAGGAAAGGAAAGGAAGGAAGGAAAGGAAAGGAATAGGAAAGGAAATGGAAAAGGAAAGGAAAAAGAAACTCGAGTACTTCTGGGGTAAGGTCCTGGCAAGACAAAGAGCCCATTTCCACTGAGTAGCAGGCAAAGAGGATTTCTAGGAGAGGTGTTGTGCTTCTGGCTGTGTTTTTACCTCTGTTCCATTTGGCATGGTTCTGGTGCTAATCCTTGGAGCAGCCCCAGATCCCAACTGGCTCGTGAGCAGCCTTCCACCCTTGCCTGGGACTCGGCGTGTTGCAATTCATAAAAAGTTATTCATTCCAGCAGCAGGAGTCATTTGAATAAGAAGTGGAGTATTCAGCTGAAAGGAGAGCCCTGTGTGCATTAACAACCTGAGGAGTTATGCTGGTGTCAGCTTGAAAGTCCCTCTGAGGCTGAGAATGCAAAAAGCCTCTGGATGGAGCAGTGCAGTGGTTTGGGGGGGGCTCCATCCTCTGCCCTGCAGCATCCCTCTGGATGCTCTGCACCAGGGATGGCATCTCCCTGGTGTTCATAAAGAAAATGAGGGGTCCCTTGGGGTGGGAGGGTGAGTCCCAGAGCCCTGGGGGGGCTCCTGGTGTGTGCAAGGGGAAATCTTGCCCTTGGCAGAGGCCTCTGCTGGTGTGGCAATAAAATACAGAGAGGAGAAAGGTGTTCTGGGGTGTGAGTTGGTAGGAACAGGAGCTGTGTGGCAATGAGAGGTGCCCCAGGGCAACAAGAACAGGGAATAAATCCTGCACGTGGGCATTGACCTTTCTGTTGCAGCACTGGCAAAACACCACCTGGGTCAGGATCCTGCTGCATCATTTATAGAATGGTGACCATGATAGTTTGCCAAGATATCTCTATTGCCAGAGCAGGAGCTTTATAGATTTGCCCAAAGCCTGGCAGGCTGAATTTCCTTGGTATCTGCTTTGTCAGGTATATAAAAATCTAATGTGGCATCAACTAAAATATCCCTTTTCACTACTCTTGTCTGCAGCCATAACACCAACACCAGCTGCCTTCTTATAGCATGAAGGCAGGTAAGAAAGCCACTTAATATTATGACCATTTTATTGAGTGAGAAGGTCAAAAAATATCTGTAGGTTCTCTTAACAGCCCTGTAATGTGATGTAGTGGGTGGTTTCAGCAACATAGTAAAATTGGACAAAAAGGCTGCTTGCCTTAAAATTTATCTCACCATTCCACATCTAATGCTTTTACCCCAGCTTTAATATCAATTAATTTAACTATTTTGGCTTGAAGGATAAGAAAATCAGAGAATTATCTGAGTAGCTGTTTTCAACTCCCCTGGCATCAGTAATCGTGGTGATGTCTGACTAGCTGGGCAAATAAAATATGTATAACTCAGTCCTAAGTGTGGACATACTTGTCCAAATTAGAGAAGAATAAAGAAATCATAACCAGATAAATTCCCTACTTGTATGAATGGGTCAGTGTGTTGTGTTTGCTCCCAAGCCAAATGGGCTGAATGAGAGCACTTCAGGCACACGAGAAATGCAGCACATCAACAACTTGGTGGTTTAATTAGGCTTAATTATTTCCTAATTAAAGAACCCCAGAGCCCTTGAAGTCACTCCTGTCACACAAAATAGATGCTTCAGAGCATGTGTCTCTCCCGGCCCCTCGACTCCAGCAGGATGCCATGGGGATGGGCCTCCTAAGGTGCTCCCACCCCTTACTGACCTATAAGTGGGGTGAGAAGCTCAGGTGATGTGAAACACTCAAGGTTTTATTCTGTGGTGTCTGACAGCCCAGCTGTGAAGGAGTGACTGAGCTTTGGGTAAAACTTGTGAGGGTTTATCAAGTGAAAAAATGGTGCCTGTGCCTGTAGGAACCCTTCCACCTCGTCCTGGCTCTGGGGGACTTGCTTGGTCCCAAACCTGTGTGGAAGGAGGACAGTTGGCACAATAAGGAATAATTTGGCATTGGGCTGGCTACTTCATCCCTCTGCCAGTCGCTTACCTCTTGTCATGATCAATGGAAAATAATGATAAAAATGAACACTGTTTGATAGGGATTTCTGTTCCTTCTTGAGCATGCAGAGGGGTCATTAAAAAAATCAATGAGAATGTTATTTGTTATTATGTCTGTAAAGGTTTGGAGTAATTCTTATGGAATTCTGTTACAGTTTTATCAAGATGTATTGATTTTATCCTATTAAGTTATAGAGGTCAGTCAGTTTGGCATGTTGGCAAGGTGTAGTGTTTCTGAGCCTTGGCTGCATTGCTGAGTGGCTGAAATGTTCTTTTAATTATCAGCAAAGCTCCTACAAAGATGTTTACAAGAGGTGTTTTATGAGCAGTGGGCTTTGTATGCCAGTCAGGAACAGGAGCTCAGAATTAGGGATACACATATATATATTTATATCTGTATATTATAGTTGGGTCAGTAGTACACAAAGCTAATCCAAGGAGACAGATTGACCCACTCCTGATCTTCTTCCTTATTTGAAAACATCTGTTTCCATGCTGCCTATTTATATCCCAGGGTGGAAGGATTGCCATGCTAATTTAAACAAGGCCATATGTTTTTCCTCTGACTCAATTGCATTGTGAGAAGTGCCAGATTGAGCAATTCACCCTCCTATTGCAGTGAGAGGAATTACTGGCTGTGGTGCAAGGAACTTTTCTCTCTTTTGGTGGAATCTGTATGTACTGTCACTTCTACCCCAGGATCCCAGGGGCCATGGGATATCTGAATGGGCAGAGGTGTTGGTGCCTGCAGGAGGTTGCTGCTTTGTGGTGCCACCTCTCCTGCAGTGCTGCTGCAGGCTGCAGAGCCAGAGGGGCAAAGCAGACCCTCTGAGGGCTGTTCCTCAATGGCTTTGCACTTTGGGCATGGCAGAGGTTTGCCTCTGAGCTTCCCAGTGTGCAACCAGCATTTCCAAGCCCTATGTAGATAATGTGGCCTGCTTACCCAAGTTTCAGAGTTGCAGAGTTTTCATAGTTTGAATAAGTCAGAAGGCCTTCTCATTTAAAGGAGAAACTCCTTTGTAGCTGCTCTAGGGCTGGGTTGCAGTTCTGGGGTTACATGGGAAATCAGCTGTGTCCAGCAGCAGCCTGCTCTGGGGGCTGCCTGGCAGGCGTTCTGAGCCCTGAGTTTACCTGCTACCTTAGGGAAAGGAGACAAGAGGGAATATCACTGATCTCCCTTCCTTGATGAGTTTGTATCTAATCCTTTGATAACTTTTTAATGTAAATCTCTGTCTCACACAGACCTTCCCTGGGGTCTGCCTCAGTTGGTGCAGGGTGCAGCTGCTGAGATCCAGCAGGCAGTGTTCCCCCTCCTCACCTCACATGGGGAGAGCCAGGAAACTGGGCAGTGGAGAAGACAGTAGCAGAACATCAGTTTTCAGGCTGGAAACTCCCATTTCACTACGAGCAAGACTTCAGCTTTCTGCCTCTCTCCCTCCCCAGGCTTTGATGCCTACTTACCTCCCGCACCCTGGAGAACAACAGGAGGAACGTTGTGGTTTGCAGAGTACTGGGAGGAGAACTTCAACTGCAAGCTGACCATCAGTGGGTCAAAGAAGGAGGACACAGACCGTAAATGCACAGGTAAGGCCAGACACCCCCCCTGCCCCTGCTGCAGTGGGTGATGGGCTGACCTGGTGGGCTCTGGGGTCTTTCCCAACCCAAATGACTCTGTGACTGCACAGCTTGGCTGAAAACACCCACCCAGCCCTCACCTCCTCACCCTCCCCTGCCCTCTGAGCTTCCCACAGCAGCAGTTTGTGTGTGTGATGCTGGTAATTGCCTGTTATGTTGTCGGTGGGAATGAGTTCACAGGAGGGTATGTTTTACTTGGAAACTTGATGGAAACTTCCCGTATTTCAGTTTCCCTGCTTTTGGTCTCATTCCGTGGAGGCAGTGGAGTGTTGTGCATGGAACAGCAGAGTTACTGCTGGGAATACCCTGCTGTCAGTGTGGCATTTGAACCACCCCCAAAGGCTGGAATTTGACCAAATTCACTAGAAGATCTTTAGGATAAATGCCAGGAACATTGATCAGGAAAGGCTGTCTGGAGGACTTGAGTTTGTCTCCCCTGAAAATGCTCTGAAATTCAGTGAAGTGCAGAGTTGTTGTGAGTAAAAATAACAGTTCAAAAAGAAGAAGTCATTAATTGAGTGTGTAGATGTGCAGGTTGCCAGAGCTGGGAGGAGGCACCTCCTGCACCAGAGACTGCACCCCAGCTTCTCCCTCCTTGCACCTCGAGGTGCTTTGGGTGTAGCTGCTATTGAGGAAGAGGAGAAGAGGTCAGATTTCTGTTCAGTGAGGAAGAAAGTCCCCAAAAGAATAGTTATAAGTTGTAGGGTAATAAACCCGAGCGGTGTGTGGGAGCCAGCAGGACTGGTCCAATACAGGGTGCTGAGTCTGGGTGCTCCTGAGGAACAGATCATGAATCCACAGTGCTGGAAGCTCAAGTTGGGATCCCCAGAATTTGTCAGATGTGGCCCTGGGCTGTGGTTCATGGCCATGGGAAAGGAAGGAGGAAGGCAGCCAGGAGCATTTTTACAAACCACTTAATTAATCTGTGCTTGGTTTGAAATAACACCAGGAGCTAAAACTGGATTTATTTAGAGGGTAAGGAAGCTAATAGCAGTGTTCTGTCTGTTTTTCCACCAGCAGTCAAGATGGCTTGTGCTATGGAGCCATATGCTAGGGAAAGAAAAATAATGAGAAACAAAAGATGTATAGAATAGCAGAGCCTGGGGATATCAGAATATTATTCATAATTTGACTACAAAAGTGCTCTGGTGCATTAATGGATTAGCAAAGTGCAATTTACTACAGAAAGAAAAATAGTTTTCAAAATGCTATCAAAATTCCACATTTCAGGAAAAAAAAAAATAAATAGTCTGAGCTGTTTGGAACAGCTCAGTGGCAGATGGCCAACAGCTGAAGAGGTATTTTAAACAAACACCAGGAGCCATGGTATTCCTGAGTCACTTTTCACGAGAGCAGCTTTATGGCATTCATTAGGATGAACACCTCCTGGACCCTACTGCTTCCCAGTGCCAGATCAATGAGGTCAGGAACTGGGGCTGCCCCTGATGCCCAGCGAGGGGCTGGGGGCTGCGAGGGGCTGGGCTGGCAGGGTTCCACAGCTGATGGGAGGCTGGAACCCAAGGCCCAGCACCAGACCCTGATTATCATCTCTGCATGACACAAGGACAAGCAGGATGCTCTGTGAGCTCCCTGCCTGAGCAGCTGGAGCTGGGCAGGTCCAGGCTGTGCTGCTGTCCCTCTAGCTGTTTCCTTTTGCAGGACAAGTTTAAAAAAATATCAGCAGTAATTTATTTTTCTTCCCCAAGTTTTGGGCACCAGTATTAGACCTCTCCAGCTGACCAAGTCCTCTGGTCAGTGCCTGCTGGTTACATCTATCACAAGTCCTGCTGGGCAGGAGCCCTGAGCTGGAGCCTGGTCCCAAGCAGTGGTGAGTCAAGGTGCTGACATACCCAAACCCTTCACGTGAGGCTGTCAGGAATCCTTTCCACAAACTGCAGAATAATTTAGGCCAAATACTCAGCTTGCACCCCCCTCCTCAGCTGCTGCTGGACCCAGCAGGATGGGTCCCTCCTGCCTGTGCCTCGGGGTGGATTTTTGCCCAGGATTTGTGGTGTGAGTGATGACACAGACAGGAGCAGCAAACTAAATCCATTAGTATGGAATGATTCCATTGACAGCTTCTGCTTTTTCTGCTCTGTCTGTGGGGAGGAGCTGGGCTGTGGGCTCTCTCTCAAACTGCAGTGCTCAAGGGGGGAAAAAAGGTCCCAGGCACACTTTGGGAATGAAACTCTGCTCTCCAGTGAGCTGCTGTTTGCCAAGCCCAGCTCACTCCAGGTGAGGTGGCACTTCAGAGATCTTCAGACTGCCTAAACGTAGCAGTGCTAATACTCACGAGAAAGAAAAGCTGATTTTTTTTTTTCCTGAAAAAAGTGATGTGCACAAGTCCAGGAGTAAATGTGCCATGGTACAAACCAGCCTGCAAATTGACTGCTACCTGCAACCCTTTCTATACCAAATGTTTTCCATATAATCTCATATTGTCCAAGTGTGCTTTGGAGCTTAATGACCTCTCTACTTTCATCTCATTTAGCTTGGTACTGCTTCACAATGAATCTACCTGGGATTCCTAAAAGGGCCCTGCAATGGTTGGTTTAACCACCATTAAACCAACCCTAAAAAATTATTCTTTAAGTAAACCAGTTTTATGGATTTCTAAGCTCTGTTATCTTGCAGAGATACATTCCTTGAGTCGTTTCTATTTTCAGATTGCCAGGGTGATTTGCCAGCACAGCTCTGTGATTCACTAACTGTCTCCTTGCTATTTACATACATACTCCTCTATTTGCAAACTGCACTTTTACCCAAGTGCTGGAATAGAAAGATAGCTCCAGTTTAGGCCTTCTGGTCTTTAAGAAGTGCTGCTTCTGTACTTCTGCTTGATCACTGGTTTCCCTGGCAATTCTTGCTGGAGGAAGCTTCCTCCCTCTGCTGCAAAGGGTCTGTGAGTTACACCTTGGGTTGGCAAAGTCCTGGGCTGGGTTTTCTTAGGCTTCAGCACTGGAATATAAATGAGACCTGTTACAGGTGTTTAATAGGAAGGCTGGATGCATAGAAAAGAGTCTCAGATAAGAAAATGAGGTTGGTTTTCTAATTTAAAATCTATTCCCTTAGATACACAAACACCTGGAAGCAGATGCTGTTCCTGGGGGTGGAATCAGGGAAATGGAGGAAAAAATCATTGTCTGACAGGGGGGAGTGGATGGAGCTTCACCAAACTCATTGCATCAAGACTCTGTAACCTGCTGAAGGCTCATTTATTTATTATAATAACCTGTACTATGTAATATTGGTGTTTCTGGTATTGGAGTAACAACTTTTCATAGGACTTTCTGCTCTACTGTGCTGCTTTGGGCTTTTACTTTAATACTGAGGAGTGAAGAGCAGTTCCAGGAACTCCCAGTTAGAGCACAGGTTTGGATTTGCTCTCCCAGCTGAGAGGCACACTGGAAGGCACTGGGAGAGCCTGGTTCCCAGCACCTGGTTAGGGAGTGATGGGTGGCTGGCACAGCCCAGCTGGCTGCAGCTGCTCTCTGCAGGTGATGGAGGAGATGAAATTTGATCCTAACACAGAAAGATGCTCTGTGTGATTAGCAGTAGAAACTTGAAAGTTCATCTGCTTTCCTAGTGAAAATCCAGGGGGATTGGGTTGATGCTCTGGAGATAAAGGCTTTTGTCTGTAATGAGATCTTCTGAGCGAGGATGGGCTGGAGAGATGGCTGTAACTTCAGAGCTCTCTTATTGAATCTTGTGTTTCTTTGTGAAACGACAATACATGGATTAGACTGCAAAGAGGCCTGATTGTCACACTCTGCTTGTTTAAATGACAATATTTACTCCAGACCATTGTGAGTTTCCCTCAGCTACTTCCAAATAAAAAGCTGATTTGGAGAAGCCTTTGGACTTTTCCCCTCCTGTGTGTGCAGCAGTGTCTGTACCACGGGGAGTATCTGAAGAGCAACAGCTCTGATCTTGTGCTGGGGAGCCCTGGATCCATGCACGTGTCTAGCAAAGACACATCCCTTGTTCTGCACGGGTCTGGAGTGCCCTGGGGGCAGCACAGGCTGGGTCCTTAGATTTAGGGACTGGTGGGGGTTGGTTAGGGTCTGGTGGGGGTGGTTAGGGACTGATGGTGCTGGTTGGGGACTGGTGGCTGTAGCTGCAGCAGCAGGGCTGGCTGGCTGTTCCCAAGCAGCAGGTCTCTAATGATGCTGAACGTGCTGGATTTGGGTGAAGAGCACAGATTTTTCTATCAGCACTTAACCAGATGTTGAATTCTAACTGGTACAAGTAATAGCTGCTCGTTTGGTACCATGGGCATTCTGCATCCTTGAAATTAAATCTCTTGCTAAGGATGACTATCACCAGGTTCTCAGCTGCTCTGTTATGCACACTCCTCTGAAAACATATTTAACCTCTCAGAAACTGAGCCCATGTCTGAATTCATTTAATGTAAGCACCAATCCAGTGGGGTTTTGCTGTCAGTCTCTCTGAATTATATGCTGTAAAAGTTGTGCTTGGAACACTATTTATACATTATAGCTAATTCCTCACATTATGTGATGATCAGTGGTGAGTCCAGAAAACTCAGCTGAAGGAGAGATGTTGAGAAAATGGAATGTGAGCACTGAGCTGTCAGCTCCTTCCCCACCCGAGGAGGTGTTAAGCTTCATGGAGATGGAGAAAGTGTGACCAGGAGTTCTTAAACTTGCATTGCATTTCTGTATCATCTGAAAGGGCCTTGTACAAGAGGGCTTCTTTCTCTCTGTATTCTCTCTCTCTGAGTTTGGGGCCTTTTTCTTTTCCCTCTTTTTGTTGCAGCATTTTTCTCTCGTGAAGATTTGCCTGGAGCAAGAGACCGAGCTGCTCAGTCTCTTAGGAATCATGATGATGAGCACTTGAGATTCTAGTAGGAAGTGAGGTTAAATTATTTGTCATCACCTTCAAATAGATCTTTTGGAAGCAAAAAAATGCTCGTGTCAATAAATGGCTTTTGTGTTCCATCTTTCTCCTGACATCCTAAGGTACTCCATTTGAAATCCATGGTACAAAAATGCCTTCTCTTGCAACCACTTTGTGTCCCTGTGTCTTGAGTGTCAGCTACTTCATTGCTGACAAAAATATTGTTATTGCATGGCTCCTGGAGATGAACAAGTTAAAAAAAACCCAAAAGCAAAACAACACCTCTAAAACCTAGGAGCTTGTGTCTGGCTTCAGCCTTTCTTCCTTCACTGGCTCTGCCTGTCAGTTAGAGGCTGGGCTTTGCTCCACTCTGTAGAATACCAGCTGAGCTCTGTTTTAAATGCTTTCTTCTTCCAGAGCCCTACCTGGGGGCAGATGGATGTGGTGTTGTCTCTCCATAAGATGCTCCCTGTGGGTTAGAGGTTTCAGGCTGTGGTTATTGTGGGGTTTGTTTCTCTGGACCACAGCAGAAGAAATGTTGGTGATCCCACCGCTGGGAAAAAGGTTTGGGTTTGGTCTCATCAGTAGAACCAGGACTCAGAATGTTTTATGGCATTGCCTAAAAAGTGCCTAAATGTGCTCCCAGAGGATTCCTTTGCAGTTGGTGGCAGGAAAACCCCTGTTCCTCACTGTGCCTGTGTGTGCACCTCTGTTTGTTTCTGGCATGCAGGGCAGGAGAGGATTGGCAAAGACTCCCACTACGAGCAGGAGGGGAAGGTGCAGTTTGTGATCGACGCCGTGTATGCCATGGCCCATGCCCTGCACCAGATGAACAAAGATCTCTGTGCTGACTACCCCGGGGTCTGCCCCGAGATGGAGCAGGCGGGGGGCAAGAAGCTGCTCAAGTACATCCGCAGCGTCAGCTTCAACGGTGAGCTGGGGATGGCTGCTGCTCCAGGGCTCTCTGCTCTGGGCATTCCTTCTGTTTCACTCCTCTGTATCTGGGCTTGGGTTGATTTTTTTGTTTGTTTTGTTTTGGTATTTTTTCTTTTTTTTTTTTTTTCCTTTTCATTCAATCCGTGTCAAGATTTTATTTTATGGGATTTTTCTGTTTTTTATTGTTTCCCTTGAGTTTGTGGCAGAGGGCTGTGTTTGTTCAGTATCTCTCTGAAAACACCATGGCTGAGCCAAGGCAAATAGGGGCTACTCTGGTCCAAAGGCAGAAACCACTGCTGCTGTTTCAGGATGCCTTCCAGAAGGCTGATTTCCTAGGGGAGGGATAGCTGGGTAAAAGCCTGAGCTTGTCACAGAGTCAATACGCCAGCTGAAACCCCAGGGGGTTGGTAGCATAACACAGCACCATCCTCTTTATTTAGATTGTTTCCTGTGCTTGGCAAAACCAAAGTGGATGAGATTGTGGTAGGCAGCCCAGCCCCTTGCTCAGGGGAAGGCAGGGAACAGCCTAAGGGGCAGAGCCAGAGCTCAGGGGGTGCAGGAAGAGCAGGCACTCCAACCCCAGTGGGGACAGAACATCCTGAGAATGTGGAGGGGAGAATTCAATCTCTTTTTCTGCTCATCATTTATCCCCTGCTGCTGCCCAAGCCTGGCAGGGAGGGTTGGAGCACCAGCCTCACTACAACAGCCTTGCTCCTGATTTTCTCTCCCTTGCAGGGGATGGGTATCAGCAACATTTCCTTCCCTCTCTCTGTGTTGCTCTCATTTAGTTCATTAACAAACACTCACCAGCAGCCAGCCCAGAGGCAGCCAAGCAGATGCCTTACACCAACCTGGGGTGATTTCCCCTGTAGACCCTTCTGGGATGCTCACCACCTCTCACCACTCCTGCCCTTGCTCTGGGTAAGAGAGGGAGGTGAGATCTGACCAGGAGCAAATAGAACTCAAATCCATGTTTAAAACAGGTTTAGGGAAGTACTGGGAAAATCATGTGTATTAGAAACGTGAGAGGCAGGCAGAGGGTGCCTGGGCAGAGGGCTTGGGGGAAGCTCCATGCTCCAGCTGGGCAGCCTGGGGAGGGGTTCCTGAGAAATAAACATTTTTATTAATAAACTTCACAAAACTTAACATAGAAAATAGGACCTGAGAGCTTTCAAGGTAGGAACACAGATGATATTTCATGGTCAAGCTTGGTGCTTTCTGCCAAGAGTATTTTTCCTCCCTGTACAAATTAGCTTAAAAATAGCAAGGTGAATATGAGGAGATTTCAGTTTCTTCTCTTGAAGTCAGTGCTGTTATCTACAGCCAGGAGCAAATTTTAGGTGAATATCTGAGGAGGTCTGGAGGGTTCCACTCCCCTCCTTTTGGAAGGTTAACTATAAAGGACAAAGCTTCTATAGAAATAGTAGAGAGCTCAGGTGCAGAGCTGCACTTGGGCCATTTTAGTACTGAAAGCAGCTCATCCGTGGTTCTTTGTGTTTCCATAGGTATTTGTTGTCCCTACAGAACCCAAACTTTTCACAGCATTTTTTTTTTCCTGTAAAGTACCTGAAGATAACAACAGATATTTCCTGCTGCCTGTCAGGTGCCCATCCCATAGCATCACAGAACCGTTGTGCTTGGAAAATCCCTTTAGGATCCCTGTGTGAGGTGGGTGTCCCAGGGACTGTGTCTTTAGGGGCCTCAGGAGGTGACTGCTGCATGGTCCCAGTTGCTGTGGGGTCTGCAGCCCTCCAGCATCCCAGGGCAGCCACAGATCCTAAGGATTCCTTTAAATGTCAGTGTTTAAAAGCTGTCTGCATGCAGCCAGGCATCAGCAGTAACCAACCCAAACTCCTCTTGCTCCTGCAAACCACAGAAATGCCCATTTTGTAGGGATCATTCCTGAGATGTTCCCACGTTAGGGACCAGCCCCAGGCCAGGGCTTTGTCAGGGTGTGGGGAATCCACAACATCCCTGTTGCACTTTGGGACCCTCACTTGAGTTCTGCCCTTTTAATTTGTACTTTTTTTTACTTTTTTTTGACATCTCCAACAAAACCCAGCTTACCTAATACCATGCAGCCTCTTAGAGCCATGATTAGCTAAATCCCATTTACCATTTGTGCTGCCTTGCCAAAGGAGCCTGGGAATTACAGCCATTCCTTCTTATTCACTCTGAGTGTTTTCAGTGTGAATGTGTTCTGGCTGTGTTAATCTGTAATGACAATTAAATATCTGCCTGGTGTTCATAAGGAACCAGGAAGGGAAGATTTTCTGTGCCAGCCTTTGAACTGAAGCTGTATCTGATCTCAGAGGATTGTAGGAGAGACAGGAAACAATTTACCAGGCTAGAATGGAAAGTATGCTAATTCACTCCTTCAAGTCTTTTTTCACTCACTGGAATTCAATGAAGAATGGGAATCATGAAGAAAATCATAATCTTAAAGTTCAGTGCTACAACTGGAGAGATTTTTCATTGCTTTAGGGAAAAAAGTTACGCGGGAGGAGGAAGCTTTGAATGTAGATCTGCTGGAGTGCTGTCATCATCTGCAGTCCTGACACAACATTACTCTGCCCTACTGAAACCTATTTTAATATCTCTCAAAATGAATGTCACCCTTGAAATTTTCACCCAGAGATCTGAGGAAATGCAACAGAGCTTTGAATTCTCATCTGAGAAAGGGCTCATCTCTGATGCCCTGGTAATTAAAATTCAGATGTCCTGATGAGAGCTCTCCTGAGGGTGAGGAATGGTCCATCCCATCCTTGGGCTGCTGGATGGCAGGAGGCATCCAGGAAGGGTGGAGGATTATCCTTGCCTTGCTGCTCACCCTCCTCCTCCTTACCTGTGTTAGTCACCTTAGGAAAGGCACACCAAGTGAATCCAGGGTCCTGCCCATCAGCTCTTCCTGACTGAGACACTTCTCAGCCTGTGTCAGGGTCACAGAGCCTAAATCAGGGGCTACCCAAGGCACAGGGTCCCTATAGCTTCATCTGTTCTTTGCCATCCCAAGTGCATGTTGATTTATGGGAGCAAGAACATACTGTGGAGGAGGAAGCTATTTCTGGTTGCTACTCGAGATTCACCAGACCTGGGCTGGCTTCTGACAGCAGTATCTCTCAGAAGCAGATGGAACATTTTCTGGGGGGAAAAAAAAATCATTCAGAGGCTCCATTCACAGGAGTGATTTTCAGTGAAGAGCTCCCTGAGGAAAGGGAGATGGGAGGGAGGCTGGAGGGCAGGAGGAAAACCTTCTGATATTTCTTGCTTAGTGCAAAGCTGGAGAGAAGGAAGGCTGATCTGGTTTGGCTTTGGTTTCTGTTCAGTCAGGAGGTTTGAGAAGTGTTAGAGCAGCTCTGGCACAGGGCTGGTGTCCTGGAGGAGCTGCCTGGGCTGAGAGGTGACCTGAAAGCTCTTCACTGGGACTAAATAGAATAGATGATGTCAGACTTGGCCTTGGCTGGATTTGGTCTTGTTTCCTCCCCCCAGGCAGTGCTGGCACCCCAGTGATGTTCAACAAGAACGGGGACGCCCCTGGGCGCTACGACATCTTCCAGTACCAGAGCACCAACACCAGCACCCCCGGGTACCGCCTCATCGGGCAGTGGACAGATGACCTCCAGCTCAACGTGAGTCCCTTTTACCCCTCCTGACACCCTCTTGTCAGCTGCACCCACTAAAAGCCTTCTCCACCCTGCAGGTACAGAAAGGGACCTCGGTCCTTGCTTGGCAGCTCCCTACTGACGGGGCTTGTTTGGGGTTTTTTCTGCATGTTGTTTCCTCTTATCCTGTCCTACAACCTTTTCTCTGTACCCCGAGTCCCAGAGCTCCTCAGACTGATGGAGACATTAGGTGATCATGCAAATTTTATTACTTTTGTGTGTCTGAAGTCCCTGGCTGCCAACTTGGAAACTGAAGCAGTCATGTGTTGTAGTGTGAAACCAATGGACTTCCACTTGCAGATGCTCTGCAGGTTTTTTAGTCATATTCTTCAGCTTTTCTGGTTTCAGGAAAGCTGGAGCTGGATGTTTGCTGAGTGACTCACTTTCCCTGTGTTGTGTTTAAGCACAGAGTAAAGATATCCCTAGGAATGAGATGTCTCTCTTGCAAGGATGCCTAAAGAAAAACTGAGCCCCAAAGCAGGTAATCAAAGCTCTGATGTTCTTCAGATGAAAAACCCAGCACTGGTGGCTGAGGAAGCTGGAGAATTGTGTCAGCCACATCCCCACAAGGATGGTTTGGGGGGCTCTCTGGAGATCTGGCTCCAGGTTTCCTGTTTGACTTTGAGAAAGTTGCTTGGCCTCAGATTCCTGGAGAAATGGTGCCAGTTCACCCTCCTGGCAAGTGGTTATTAAAGCACCAAGACATTTTTCAGGTTTGATGATCTATTTTAGGAAAGCTATATTAACTTGCAATTTGTAGTCCTTTTTAGCAAAAAAAAAAAAAATTAATGTTTTATTAAGTAAATCCTTCTCTCTATAAACTGCACATCCTGAGTCATTAAAATTTAAAGCTAAATTAATGGAGCTTGATTTGTATTCCTATTGCTGTGTTAAATGTTTCCATAAAAAGCAGACTTTCCTCACCCTTGTGTCCTCACAGCTACAGGGTTAGACCAGGAGCTGAGGTTCTCTCTGTGACTTCCCCTCCACTCACCTGTGGGCTGTAGTTCCTCACAGGGGATCAGCATTGCTATGACAGTCCCTGTTTGTATTTTCTTACAGAAATAACGAAAATTGTGGAGTTTAGAGAAGTCAAGGATTTTCCCTAACATAAGCGACCCAAGTAATAGCTACTCTGACATATATCCCAGGAAAAACTACCAAACCTGCAGTCTCTCTTCAGTACATATTGTGGGGAGAACACTTCATGGTGTATTTCCCCAGTCCTTGTTTCTTTAATACCAGCCCAAGAGAGGAAGCAAAAGGATGTCTGGGGAGAGTGTTGATTTTAATTCAGAAAGTGCTGAAGTGATGATTGCTGTCACCTTGGGCAGTCTGCTTTAGTTCTTGTGTCTGAGTTTCCTGCCCTGTTATGCAGCCCCTAATGGTAAGGACAGCCCGGGTCTCAGAGGTAAATAAGTGCCAAAGACCACCACAGGTGAGTAAAGATTTTCTTCTTTCTCATTGTCCTCATTCCAAGCAGAAGCAGGAACATTTTGCCATTTGATTTCTCTAAAAGCAGTGTCTGGTCTGTCTGATCTCCAGGGGTACATGGCACCCCCTTGGGCACACAGTTTGGTAGAAGCAGGGGGCTGGCAGGGCTGCCCAACCCCCAGAGCTCTGCCAGATGACAATGCCAGAGCTCTGCATATGACAATAGACCAAAGAGATCTTTACCAACAGATTTGCAAGCCTTAAAACACTCTGTACCTGCTTTCTTTGTGTCACTGTGAGTTTGCACATTAATGAAATGTCTTTCTCTCCATCCTGATCACTTTCCCACATCCACACATCCCCTTGACCTCTGGGTGCTGGGAAGGGCTGAGCCTGCTCCTGCCTGTGCAGGGACCACCTCTGCTCTCCTGCAGCTCCTTGGAGTGGGAAACATCTCCTTGGATTTACATTTCTGTGGCTGAGGTCAGAATTGGGTTGATAACTCAGGAAATATTTGATAGCTCTTCCCTGCAGCAGCCCTGGGACAGGATGGTGTTTTTGCAGGGTCATCACTGCCTTTCCTTTTGCTTGCTTGGTGTCAGGCAGCCTAGCACAGCTCTGCCTGGTGCATGATTTAGTAACAATTCTGGCTGTATTTCACAGATATCTGCACAAGGATAAAATGAACAGATGTCTGGTTTTAAATGGCTTGGCCAGTATTCCATGACAACCTGTTGCAGAGCTTTGCTCTCCCAGCAGTGAAGTTGTGATTAGAAGGTGCCCACCCTGCTCCCCAGAGAGGTCCCACCTCTCTCCCTCCTATGAAGATCACATCGAGCTCTTCAGGCCCCTTCCTGCCCCCTGCATGCAGATTTAGTTCACAGCTTTTACAGTTCACATCTTCCTGCAGGTGGAAATTTTAGGCTCAGGAGCACGGCCAGCTGCATCCCCACTGAAACCCAGTAATCCCAGTACCCCCAGCCTGCTGAGCAGCAAAGATGCAGCTCATCCAGTCAGGCAATAAAACTACAGCCCATGGCAACACCAGCATCTGCAGCCAGGAGGGGTTTTGCTACCCCAGTGCTGAGGGTACAACCCCAGCCATGCTCTGGCTGTGAGAACACCCGTGGCTGGGCTCACCTCTAAGGATGTGCTCCAAAAGCAAAAAGTACTAGTGGGGAAAAGGAGGAGATCTGCCATGGGAAAAGGGAGCTCTGGGATGGACCTGCTGGTCTGGGATTCTTTTGCTTTGCAAATGGGTCAGGTTTTTTCTTTGTCACCCCTGTGCCCCTCTGTCTGTCACTGGACAGCACTGGGAGGGTCTGCATGAGTGCAAGGAACAGGCTGGCCAGCTCTGGTACCTTCTGGGAATCCAACTTCCAGGGCTTCAAAGTGCCTGACAAAACCAGAAACACATCTCTCCTGGAGGAGCTGATGTGCCTGAAGGAGAAAGAAATGGATCACTCCAAGAGGAACTGCAGGCTCCTGTGGGAAATTTGGTGATATTGCTTCCCTTGCTTGGTACCACGTTAACTCAGCAGGGCCCAGGATTATTGTGTTTTCACATCCAAACCTCTGCAAGCATCTCTCAACTGCAGAAACCCAAAGATGAAGAGAACAGTCCCTGTGAACCTGTTGAATCTTATCTTCCCAGAGATTTCTCTCCTGCCTAGCCTATGCCAGCAGCATCCTCCATTCCTCTCCCAGTGCCTCCTTCCCATAGCAGTCTCCAGAATGTCCCTGTGGTGCCAGGACTCCCTCCCACCCCCTGTGTCCTTTGCTGTGCAGCATTCCTGTCCCTCCCTGACACACATGTCACTGCTGGCTGCCTGCATGCAGCAGGAGGGGGAGAGAAATGCTCAGGGTTGGTGGATCTTTCTTCTAACCACTGAGCTGTCCCAGTCCTACAGACATATCCTTCAGAAATCTCTGCTTGTAGGAAATGTGCTTCAGGTTGGCCAGCAAGGTAAAAAACTCTTTGAAGGGGAGGTGATGCAGCCAGGTGTCTGGGTGGAGAGGAAGTGAAGGTTCTCCCCTTCCTTCCAAGTTTTTTCGGCAACGATAGCAAAGTATAGAACTTTGCAGCAGTTATGTAGAGTGAAAATAAAGTAAAGCTGGTCTGGTGGGTTTTGTTTAAAATGAGCTTTATGCAAAGGTGCTCCCAGCAGGCTGTTACTGGGGATGGACAGGGAGCTGCACCCACTCAAGCTCTTCTATTGCTGAAGTGAGTGGCAGGCTTACACTTGACCAAAAAGCCAGAGTTCTGGCCTTTCCTTTCATTTTTATCTTCCTGTTTCATACTGGCAAGCTTTCAGGGCTCGTTCAAAGGCTGAGTTTTTTTAAGGTTTTCAGCTTGAGTGGCTTGGTCCTGGTTTGGATGTGTCAGCACCACTGAGCTGAGGTCAGGCTGGAGAGACCTGTCCAGACACTGCCTGCTCCCTGTCCCCTGCCAGCACAGGAGCTGTTGGGATGCTGAGTCCTGTCTGACGGGCTGGAGGTCTCGAGTGGACACAAGGAGGAAGCTCTTGTGTTGAGGTGTTGTTGGTGGAGCTGCCAGCTGAGCTGTGGTGTCCATCAGTACCATTCCTCTGACACTCCCAGTGTGGTGCTGGACGTGGTGCCCTGCTTCACAGCTTGGTGAGTAGTGAGATGTTTACGGGAGACCTTTTTATTTGCCATTAGAGAGGGATAGCTTCCTAGAGCAAGCTAATGGGTTTTTTTTTTCCCGTTTGATTGTCTAATTAATGCTGTACTTCTAGCCCATTAGTGTCCACACAGGGTGTGTCATGTTGCTTTAATTGCATTGCCATCTCCAGCTTGTCAAGTGCACTCTTCCAGCTCGGGGTTATGGCTCATAAAGGTGCCACTGAGGTGCTGCCCAGACACTGCAGCACGGTTTCAGGAGAGCTGAAGAAGGCAAATCCTTGACTGGTAAAGAGCAGTGATGGAAAACACGGTGTCCTGTTCATCATTGCACCCCAGAGATCCCAAACTGTTCTTAATTGAAACGTGTTTGCCTTGCAGGGCATCAGACAGGGTTAACTGCAAGCTCCAGACAACATTAAAATATTGCTCTAACTCATCTTTTTTGCAAGCAGAGACAAAGATGTATTAAAGGAGCCTTAATGCACAGTGTGCAGAGATAAACAAAGAAATCTGCATTGGTTTATAGACGTGCCCTTTAATTGCAAATTGTTCAGTGTCATGGAGCAGTTTACAGCTTGAAACATGACTGCTGGTCACACCAAGTCCTCAGCACCCCAGCCAGCAGGCTGCCTGCTGAGCAATTCCTTAGGCTTTTATTAATTTCCCCCAGCAATAAGTGCTGTATTGCTGCAATCTTTCTGAACAAGTGCTCAGAAGATTAATAGTATTGATAATTATCAATACAGCTCCATAAACACACACGTTACACAGATCCAGCTCCCCTTATAAATCCTGACTCGTGTTGCAGGGTGTGAAGGAAGTGGCTGTGGATTTATTAGTACTGTGTATTATTTATTAATATCTGTGCATTTATTAATACGTGTATTTATTAATAGCTGCCTCCCCCCAGGGGAAATAGCTCTTCCGAGTTGTTTTCTTCACCAGAGGCTGGGGACAATATTTTAGAAGAGCGTGAAAAATCAGGGAAAAAAAAAATAGTTGTTTTTTACAGAGTGTAACACTCCTGAGCCTCTGGGCTGGGGGTGAAGCAGGAGTGGGGATGGGAGCAGGGAATGATGCAGCTGCCCTGCTGCAGTTCCTCTGCTTATAGAACCAACACCTCTGTAACTGGCTCTGCAAGTTCTGCAGATCCTGCACATTTCAGCACCCAGGGAACCTGTTGAGGCTCAGGCTGCTCTGTTACATCCCATAAACATCTCTGGTAGGGAATTCAGAAACAAATGCTGTGAATTGTAAGGTAATAAAAACGTAGTTAAATGTGTAACCTTCTGGCACAAGACCTGTATGCTCCTGACTGCTCTGGCAGAATAATCAGAATCAGAGCAACTCAGCTCCTCAGCAAAGTTTGATGCTCAGGACTATTCTGCCAACAGACTGGTTTTTCTAAAACGTGTTCAAATTTATATCTGATCGTAATTTTGGGGGGTTTGTTATTGCATTTTGATTTGTTTTCTTTTATCTTAGTGAGTGGAGAGTGTTCAGAGCTGGTGGGTTTTTTTACAGAATATTTTGTAGCAAAAGGTAAATCTTCCTGGAGCATGTGCAGGTTTCTGTTTATTGGAAGCCTGGGGTTTTCCTGGTGTCTGGAGGAGGAGGAGAGCAGAAGGACACAGGAATGAGAGGATTTCACCACAGTGACCACAGGTTACCCGGGGGGATTTTTAGACACTTTTTAAATATTGAATTTGACTTCATATTTGGAATTATTTTATCTGAAGCTTAAACATAGGAATTTCACATTTCCTAACCTAGAAAATTTCAGCTTAAACACTTGCACCCCTTAGTGAAGCTGCCTGTAACTGAAAGCAGAGTTATTGATAGGATTATCAGTTCTAGCTCCTACATACACCTCAGGTATAATCACAAAGCTCTTGTTTGCAAAAATATATGTAAAAATGTCTGTGTTTCTTTGCCTTTATCTGAGTATGAATGGATGGGTACAGAGGCACAGACCTCTGCAATGTATAATCCTTAAGATTTCTGTTGCTTTGCAACCTCTGAGTAAGCTCAAAACCACGGTTCAAAGATTGTGTCAAGATAGATAAAAATTGGCATCAATTTCCTTTCTCATTTCTGTTATTGTCACATAAATTGGCCCTTGTAGTGTCATCTGCTATTCCTCTTGCAGGCTCTAATGAGAGGCTGGTACAAAGATAAAACATCTCTATTACAACTGGAGCCTGGGATGCTGGGAGGAGGGATGCATTATTCAGGGGCAGACAGCCTCATCCAACAAATTCAGCAAATGAGGTGTTATTTAAAATCAAGATTTTAAGTATTAAGCAAGATTAGTGTGTTTTCTTTTCACACGTCAGTGCAGAACTTGGAGCTTCCAGCTGGTGCAGCCCCTTGCTGACAATTTCCACGTGTTATGTTTTTAATGAAATTGGCTGAACCCTCAGATTTAATTAGCCCTCCCTCCCAGCACGCTGCTGCACCTTGCAGCCAGAAGTCACCGGGTTCCTGAGAGCTGGAAAAAAATATTCATCATTTTAGCCACCCTGGCCTCATTGACATCTTCAGAAAGTAACTTGATCTGGGCTGTTTCTTCCCCATGAAATGATGCTCAGCCCCTGCTGCTGCTGGTTCCTCCCTGGGGCTGTGCCAAGTGTGGTTCCTTCCCTCATCCCCTCAAGGCCCTCTTTGGAAATGCGTTGTTCCTCCCCAAACCATCACCTTCCAAAGTCCTGGGTTGCTCCTCCAGCCATGGAGAGGTGGGTAATTGAGTCAGTGCTGCTCAGCCTGCTGTGGCTACTGAGTTGCCGTGGGCAGTGGCCATCCTGGGCAGCACAGCAGTGGCTGCTGTTTATTGTGCTCTGGAATTGCTCATACCAGCCATGACCAGCCCCAGCACTTTTAATTACACTCACAGAATTAATTTCCAGCCAGGTGGCAGGGAACTTTTCAACCCAGTGACCTCCTTCATGACCAGCTGCCAGCTCTGCATCCTCCAGGGGGTCTCCAGAAGGTCTGTGACAGGGGGGAACACAGCAGACACAGGGGTCCTGCTCACAGACTGACCCTGCAACAAACCTGCTGTGCTGCTTGGTGCCCCAGGTGGGTTTTCAGTCCTGAGCTTTAGGATCAGCTGCTGTACATAGTCCTTTGGCCAGAGAAGGGCAGAGCCTCCAAGGACAGGGTAGTGAGGATGTGAACTGAGTGTGAATTCCGTGCTGCTGCTTCTGCAGCACACACAGAGCTCAGCAGCTCACTGCCCATCACCAGTGGGTGCAGGGGATCCTCTCTGGGGTTTCTTTGCAAAGGGCCCTGCCTGTGCTGCAGGGTACAGAGGTGTCTGTGTGCCTGCCAAGCTCCCAGCACCTCCTGTCAAGTGCTACCAGAAAAATTGGGTGCAGCATGGCAAGGACTGTGTGAGCAGCTCCCACCTTCTGCAGGAGGAGAGCAGAGCCCAGCCAGAGGAGAGACACAGCAGTGTGCTCTCCTTTCCTGGCTCCTGTTTGCCATCCTTGGAAATCAGGCAAACTGGTGCTGTGGGGTTTCTTCTTCAGAAAAGGAAGGTCATTCCCTGAGCTGAGCTTTCCACATGGATTTCTGCTACATAAGAGCAGGAAGGCAGCAGTTAAATCCTGCACCTTGCTCTGAAAACTCACCCTGAGCTGGAATCAAAGATGTGAAATGTCATTTCCTGCCTCTTGCTGACCCTTTGGCTGAGGCTGTGAGGTGGATGGCAAAGCAAAGGGAATTGATTGTATCATCTTTGGGCAACTCTGAGCACTGGGATCGTTTTCCTGCAGGTCTGAGAATGTCACAGCACAGAGTGTTTGTAGGGACAGAAATGCTCAGAGAAACCAGGCTGAGAGATGAGTTACACGTTGCTTCAAAGGCAGGACAAGCAGGAGGGTCAGGAGCTCACAAGGGCTGAAATGGGGACAAATTACCTAGCAGGGGACTTGGTGACTTCAGAATTTGCTTCCCCTCCTGTTCTTGTACACACCCAGGAGCCTGTGGGCAGGAAGACTCCAGCCCCCAGAACAAGTGCCAAGTAAGAGATGGTCAAACCCAAATCACTGGGGTTTTAAGCTAGGTGGTGGTTTTGCTCCCACACATCACTGCTTTAAATCCACTTTTGCAAGCCTAATATATTTTTTTCAGCTAATATATTCCGGAACAAATACTTTGCTGGGCTGTTTTATGGGTCGTTAAAAGGTTTGGTTTCTTTTGGCAACAGTGAAAGTGTGAGTTTGTGGGTTATTTAGGGTGTAATATTCTTTTGTTTGACACCTGAAAACAGAAAGATGCTTTTCAGTGGCAGAGGCTTTTTGCTGTGTTTGGAGAGCTGTGTAGAGAACACATTACAATGATTTATTATTGTTTCTTTACAAAGCATTATTGTCCTGCCTGTGCAGAGGGAATGAATGAAGCCCTTGGTGTGGTGTCTGCTGGGCTGTCCTTACAGGGGAAACTGAGGCACAGAGTGTGCCAAGCCCAGAGCAGTGAGGGCATTCCTGGCTGCTGGGCTTTTCCTGCCTTAGAATCGAGCTCAGGAGCTGTGGGCTGGCACCCTCCTGTCCCCCAGCTCTCCCGTGGCAATTAACAGCAATCAAAGCCTTGCTCCTTTGTCTCCCTTTTTCTTTCCTGAATTTGCATACAGAAATCCTCAAGGTATTGTGTTAACAGGTATGGGAACTCTTGGCTTGAAGTTATTTCTGTAGTGCCCAAACAGAATCCAGCTGGGTTCTGTAAAATGAAATTTTGCTGCCATAGAGATGCAAATAGCAAGGACAGCAGAATGGAAATTATGGTGATTGCAAACTATTGCTTGTGTTTGCTTTAGGGGGAAGAAAGAAATCCCATGAAGGACATTTTAAAAGCTCTGCACACATCAGTACCACACGAGGGCTCTTTCAAGTTACCACCAATTTAAGCAAAGCATAAAGGTTCCTGGCAGAGCACATCCATTGAGAGGGTCAAAAATAATAATTTTTTTAATGTCCCTGAGTACTGATTTCCATTGAAAATTGATGTGGTTTGTGGGCAGACTGTAATACTGGGTGTACAGTGTGTGTCTTACGTGTCTCCAGCTAATCACTCACATGAGAGGCAATAATGGCCCCAAATAAGCAGCTGAGAAGTGTCTTTAGCCTGAGCTTTAGACTTGAGGAGAGCCTTTATTTTGTTGTGCTTGGGTTTTTTGCCATTTTTTTATGTTCTTCCACTAATCTGGTAACGTACATTTTATGTGAAATGCTGTTTTAAGTTATCCCCATGAAACAACCTTGCTTACCTGTTCCCTGCACTGCTCAGTGCCATGCAGGAGGTGAATTTGACAGCAGAAGTGGCACCCAGGCGCCTGGGTCCCAGGGACTCCCATCAGACATTTTATTCCTTTCTTGCAGTGCTCATCCTTCAGAGGGGGGTGAAAGGTGCTGCAGACTGAGACCTCTCTGCAAACACAGAGCTGGGATTCCTTTTCCTCTCAAAAACACAACTGGAGAAGGTGCCACAGGCTTGAGTCCCATCACACGAGGTTTGAGATCATTCGGGATCTGGGATCCAGGATGCTCTCCATGATCTTCCTGAAGGTGTTAACTTGTTATCCCTGCACTCTGGGGAGGAAGAGCACAGCTGGGACCATGTCCTGCAGTTAAACATTTGGGGCACTTGAGGGAATAGGTGGCCAGTTCCAGTTCTTTTACTTCCCAAAGCAATGGGAAGGACGAGCTGTAGGGCCAGGAAAGGCCAAGGGTCATGCTGCTGTTGCTTTGCTGTGCACAAATGAGATCAGGCACAGAATTCTTTAGTTTGTGGGGTTCATTTGAAACAACAACAAAAATCCAAAGCTCTGGATTTTTTTTCTTTTTTTTTTTTTGCAGAATTTTAGAGGAAATTTGGTGCCTACCTCTCCCCCCACATCCCTTCCCTCCTCCTCCTCCTCCTCCTCCTCTCCCCAGGTTTAAGTGTGCCATGGCTGTGATGCTGATGGGAGAGTGGTCCCAAGAGCAGAGTAATTTAACCCATTTCAGCCCCCCCCAAACTCTCTGCAGCCATCTGCAGATTTTAGGGACCAACTGACTGAGTATACCTTGAGCAAGATAAAATTTTATATTTTATTAATATTAATAACATTGCAGCAATCCAATTAGGGCCTAAATGAGTCAGGTGCTGATTTCACTCAGAATTCCATATTTCTTTCACCCTGCATCCCAGCCCGTGTGTCATGGTGCCATGCACACCAGACATGAGGAGAAAATTACTGTGCCATTGATGCTGATTTTTGAAAAAGAGAAAACCAGGACCAAATAATTTGACTATCAAATACTGGTCTTTGAGTCAGCTTGGGAATTAGCAGGATAAATAAACTAAAGCACTTTGAGTTGGCAGGCACTTGAAGATAAATGCTATCCAAATCACACACATGCCATTTGGTACATCTCTAGTTATTACCCTTTCCGTTTGGAAAGCAATAAATCAGATTTGGCAGATGGATTCATGTTGCACAATCATAAATAACTGGGGAAAGAAAAAAAAAAAGTTTATTAGCTCATAAGCAGAGATAAATCAGCTCAGAGGGCTAATACTTTTCTCAGAACTTTGGTAAGGCCAACTCCTGGCTATGCCAGGAGAAATAACTCAGAAAAGGAGGTTTCAGGAGAAAAGCAGAGCTCTGTATTTGCTCCTAGATGTGGCTTTCTCATTGAGTCTTCTTATTCAGGACTTAAAGTTACTGATCATTATGGATGGATTAGAAACAAACCCTTGAATTACTGGTCTATTTAATTTAATTTTTTTTTTTTTTTTTTGCATACATCCATGAGCAACTGCTTTGCCCTGATGTTGAGCTGTGGTTTTGGTGCTTTGGGCTGAGGGTTTCTGTCCATCCTGCCCACTGAACCCCTGCAGTCTCAGTGCTGGGGCCAGGCACTGAGCAACTCCATTGCAGATTCTTATTGAAGTTCCAGTGGCAACATGGATATGCTGGAAATAAGAGAAGTGCAGAGATATCCAGCCAGGCTAAAAGGAGAAGCAAGTAAGGATCTGCAACACCTTTGATTGACTGAAGGGTACTGTGTTAAGGTTCTTTCCACCAGAATAGTAAAATACTGAACAGTTTTATTTCCATAAGAATGTGAGTGGGCCACTTGTGTCTCCTCCCTTCTTGTCTCAGGTGGCAGGACATGTGAAGGCTGTGGCCATCAGAGCCCATGGTCACCCTGGTGTCCTGCTGGTGCCCTGCAGGAACAGCTCCTTCATCAGGGGTTCCAGGCTTCATTGCCAGCTGTCTCACTGGGGATCAGGATGCTAAAGGAGAAGGCTTAGTGGTGGACTTGGCAGTGCTGCATTAGGAAGTTGGACTTGATGATCTTAAGATCTTTTCCAACCCAAACGACCCAATGGTTCTGTGCCAAAAAGCATTAAATGCTTGAGAGGGGTGTCCAGGCTCCATAGCTCTGCTTTCATCCTCCCAGTTAGCAGCCAGACAAGCTGTAAATTGCTCCTGTAATTAAGCAGAATTTTCTCTCCTTATATACAAAAAGAAAACCAGCAGGAGTTGGCAAGAGGTGCTGAGCAGTGGGAGGGCTGGATGGCTGCTGAGGCTGCTGTCCTGCCAGGGACACCTTGGCTGAGTGCTGCCAAATGGCCATCCAGCTCCTGCTCTGGTGCTAAACACATCCAGCCCCTGGAAAGGGCTTCAGATCATTCACTGGGCTGTGTTACAAACATCCCCAGGAACATACCCCCCCAACAACAACAGATGCCTTCAAAAAAAAAGCCAAAAAAAATCAGATAATTGAAGCTACACGGGTTGCTAGCAGGAATGGGAGGGAAGCTCTTGGAGACCAGACTTTACCCTAAAAATATTTGGTGTTGGTTGAGGGGTGGAAATGCCTGCAGCAGGATGAAGAGTGGGAGAGAAAGGCTGGCGTGCTTCATTTCCAGATGAATGTTCTGGAATTCCCCCCAGCATGTACAAAGATGCTCCCCAGGTGGGAGATGGGATTTTCTGCCTGTCTAATACCAAGGGCACAATGAGCTCAGGATGTTCTGTGCACTCTGAAAGGCAGCTGTGGAGCTGGGCTCTCTTTTGAGCAGCTTGGCAATGAGCTGAGGTGGGAAGGAAGGGCTGGGCATGGCTCAAGGGGTGGCAGCATCAGCTCCCTCTGCCTTGGGGCTCAGCCCTGCCTTGGGGCTGCTCACTCTCAGCCAAAGCCACCCACTTAAGGATGAAAAATTGTCTTAAAGTACCTCTGCTTCCAGAAGATGGATTTGCCTATCCTATCCTATCAACCTATCAACTTAAATAGATAAGATTTGTGCATCATAAATGCACATTTATTTTTTTAGCTGGAAACCCAAGGCAGGGGATGGGGGGTGAATGCTGAAGATGCATGGTCCATCCCCTCCCATTAGTGAGAAGACAACACAAAGCTGCAGCCAAATGTAAAAGCATTAAAATGATTAATTTTAGATTTTATTGTGTGTCAACAGAAACGTAGGATAACAAGCCTTTTTGGAAAAATTGTAGATTAAGCATTTTTCTCTCTATCAGAGTTGTGCTAAAAATGTCCTTACTTTAATGAAGAGCAAATAGCCTTTGGACCTCATTAAAGATGTTATTACAAGTGCTGAGTGCAACTTGCTTCTGGTGCCCTTAAAGCAGGTAAGACTGGTAAATAATGACAAATAATGAATGAAAGAAAAAGTGAGACCAGGGAAAGAAAGAGAAAAATAAATGAGGTTTGTATTTAGGTTAAGAACTGCTTCTTACAAGATCACCAAGTAGGAGTTACAGAGTGAGAAAGTGATGGGTTTAGTTGAAGTTTAAATCATGATTAGAGTTAAACAAATTTAACAGATGTGTTAAATCAAATGTGATGCAGCTGCCATGCAGGTTTTGATACCTGTCCCTAAACACCAGGTGTCCTTTAGGCAGCAGGGAGCAGGGCCAGGGGATGTAATGTACAGCTGAGTGCTGGATAGAAGGAACACATCCAGCTCAGTCCCTCCCTCATTTCAGGGTGCTGGGCTGTAACTGGGCTCAAACTGGTGCTGAGGGTGCCCAGGTTCAATGGGTGACCCCCAGGTGGGTCCTGCAGAGGGCTGGGGTGGGTGCCTGGAGCTGGTGCTCTGCAAAACCTTCTCTTTAAGGGGAGGGTTGTTGTTTTGGGGTGGTTCTTTTTGCACTGCCCTGGCCATGCAGGGAGTGTTCACTGCTCAGCAGGTTGTGATCTTGTCACCATGGGGATTTCTCTGGCTCTGTCACCCTGCAGGCTCTGCTGGCAGGGATGCTGCTGGTACAAGGTGCAAGCCCTGGGTGGGTCCCAGCAGCAGCATCCCAGCCTGCTCTGGAGCCTGGGCTCATCCTTGCTGTTATCTTTTGCAGGGATTTCAGTTGATATTTTGCAGAAGGCTCTGTTGACTGTGTGTTATTGACATATTCTTAGCTTAAAACCATTACCATGTTAAAGCCTTGGATTTAGAAACTAATTACAAGACATTAATAGCTAAGCCCTAAGAGCTAAGTCATGCAAATGTTGCTCTCTGTAAAGTTTAATATACAAAAACTATTTGAACTGCTGACTTAGTAGCTGGAGTCTAAAAGCAATCTGTAAAGGTGGCACAATCCTCCACAATTGTTTTCTAATGTGTCCATGAAATTAATGGCACAGTTGTTATGAAAGTCATATCAGGGAGTGTGGCTATTTTTCTCCCAAGTAGGTTAATTATCATTAATGTAATTATTTTTGCACTGATTTTTATTTTAATCAAGCATTGCGTGAAACAATTTAGTTCAGAACAAATAGTTTATTACAGAAGTGTTTGTGGTAGGGAGAAAAAAGCAGCACTGCTTAAATTATACACATATATTGAGTTACTTTAATCATTAAAATGAACAATTATGCTGGGCCTTATGAGGCAGGCTCAGCATTTCTTGTTAATGTTTGTTCTGTAGCAAAGATAATGAGAATTTGTATTGGAAATGGAGCTCATCCCTCAGGCTGGAGGCTTCTCTGAAGTGAGTGATACAGAGGAGCTGGGTGAGCTTGGAGCATTGGAGTTCCCCTCTCTCTAACCAGGACAGAACTGCCCTGGGCTGGTGGGGAAGTCTCGGGACCTGGGAAGGACCTATTTTAGTTGTTTGGGGTTTTTTTCTTTTTTTTGCCATTTTTGGTGGGTTGGTTTTGGTTTTTTGATTGTTCTGCTTTTCCCTTCTGTACTGTGCTGGTGGGACAACCCAGCGTCCCAGTGTCACACAGGGGCTCTCCTGGCCCAGGTCCCATGGAGCACAGCCAGGTTTAAAGTTCTTCTTCAACACTTGATTTGAATGTCCTACCATGAACCAGTTGTGGGGGTTTTTTTCCCCATTTATCAGATCAAATTGTCCATAGATGATCTATAGGAGCATCAATCTGCACACTGTACAGTGGGAGATGTGCCAGTCACCAGAACCATGTGCTATATATGATATTTATCAGATGTTGGCTGGGGCTGTGATTTCTCAGGCCATGAGACCTGTGCCTACAGCACCCACCTGGTGCTTCATCCTCCCCGGATTTGGCAGGAAAACGTCATTGAATGTAAGCAGGTTTAGATTTGAGCAAACACAAGAACTGGGTGAATACAACAACTGCTCCCCACAGCAGGTCTGGTTTAGAGGCAGGGTTTCCAAAGGCAACATGTCTCAAGGAAGCTGCAGCAGAAGCTGGAAGAAGGAGGGAGAGGAGAAAGGGGTCAGAAAAAAATATCCATCAGGCACAACTGTTATCTGCTGAAGCAGCCAAGTGCACAGATGAACCTGTGATTGCTTTGGTTTGCAGTTCTGAAAGGAGCTACATAACAATTAATTTCAAAGACAAAAAACGTTTCAAAAATATTCTGTTCTGAGTGGGGAAAGTGTTTCTGGCTTGACTCAGATTCTCCAGTCCCAGTGCCAGGCTCTGGTGCCAGGTGGTTTACCTTACGGGTGGTTTTCAGCCTTCATTTTCTTGCCAGAAGCAGCAAAACACTGCCAATCCCTGAGGCCAGTGGGACAGCCTCATCCTGGGGTTGGCCCAGGAGAGCAGAAAAAGGACTTTCCATAGTTTTGCCTGATGTTCTGTTTATCTCTTTACACACAGCATCTGCCCAGAATCAGGTCCCTTTAGGCAGTCCCAGCTGCCCAGCAACACCATGGAATATATTTGAGAACATGGAAATTCATCCTTTCCTAGGTATGGGGGTGTGGGGAGCCACCCCCACCTTCCCTGGAGCTGTCAGATATTAGAATGCAGGAAACTGGTGGGAATCCTTCCCTCATGAGCTGGTCCAGCTGCAGGCAGGGGGATGCTTTCTCATTTCATAGCACTGCAGGCTGGAAAAAGTCCCAAAAGTGCCTGCTGTGTGTAGGAGTGATGGTGCAAGGAGTCTGGAGCCTCGTGTGTCCCTGCCAGCTGCACAGCTCAGCAGTGCTCACCCTTCTCTCTGCTTTGGGAAAGGGCAAGACACAAAGCAGTGCTGAAGAACAGTGGAGGAAGTTGTGAGCTGTTGGGTCCCTTGGTTCTTTAAGGAATTGTCACGAAACTTTCCTCACCTGCTTGCTGGGTCAGGAATCTTGGTCCTGGGTCTCTTTCCTCACCATCCCTTTGGTTCTCTCTTGCTCACACCTTTTGTCCTGTTCCTGCAGCCTGCTCAGAGCAGGGCAGAGCAGTGGCTCTGTGGGCTCCTGCTCAGAGCTTCCATGAGACCAAGCTGCCAGGCTTTGTGTTCTCCTGCACCATCAGCATCCTTCAGCTGCTGTAAGCTGCAGTCCTTCAGCTCAGCCTGCTCGGGATGCAGAGTTTGTGGATTATTTTTTTTTTATTATTTCCAGACTAAGTTGTGAATATTAAAGGTTAATGAAGTTTCTCAAGCAGTGGCAGACCTCTAGAATATCTGTTATTGAGGGATTATTTTTATAATGTTCACAGCTATTGGTAGCAGTATTTGAGCAGCGTGTGACTTCAGGAGTTTTTTTCAAATGTGTGGAATGAAGATGATACAGGATCTATTTTGAATTAAATTAGGAAATTGAGACTTAATCCTTCAATTTGAGACTTGCAAACCCCAGTTTCTGTGTACATTAATAACCAAGGCAGCTGAGCCACAAACTCACTTCAGAATTTTTCACTTGTAGGGAAAAGAGTGGAGCTTGTAAGCATTCCAGGAACCTAAAAACCCCAAACAGCTGGAATTTTGTTTTTAATACCACTTATTCACATCTGCCCCAGGGGATCAGGTTTTAGATTTGGAGAAGCCACAGACACAGAGCAGCTGTTGGAGCCCCTGAGATTCCAGGCAGCTGAGCTGGCACCTGGGGCAAGGAATTGTCACTGGGAAGGGCAGGTTCCAGCCTGGCCCCTTCCAGGGGGGCCCCAGTGCTAAGCCCCCCTTGTTCCTAGAAACCAGGAACTCTGGTGTTACTCTGGAATATTTTGGAAGGATTTGTGAGCATTTTCCTGTGGTGCTTGGGAGCCTTTGTGCCCAGGCTGTGGAGCTCAGGTTTCTGAGGGCTGCAGAGCAAGTGAGACTTTCCATGTGCTTAATGTCAGGATTTCTCATTTGCATTCCCAGCAGCACGGATGGCATTTCCAGAGTGGAGTGGGGCTTTGAAGTGAAATATTATCTAATTACTGCATTTTTCATTGATGACTATTTTCTTTGTCTTTCATACTCCTTACATGGCTCGTGTAGCAGCTCTCACCACCCTCTCACTGATCCCATGCCCTATGTGAGACACATTTCCACCTCATTTCAGGTATTAAGCTGGGCAGTGGCAGCTCCAAGAAGGGAGAGCTCTTGTCCCAGTCTGGGTAAGGAGCCCCAGGCTCTGGAAAGCAGGTTTGTGGCTGTAATTCCTGCCTTCCCTCCAGCCCCATCTGCATGGACCAGAGGTTTGCACAGAGCTGCCTTATCTGATGGTGTCTGTCCTTCCACCAGAGGTAACTGCTCATCCACATGAAGAATGAGGGTGGGAAGTGCAGTGCCAGGGGCAGACACCAGCGTGTGTGTGTGTGTGGCTCCTGCTGCTTTCCCAGGACTCTGCCCCAGATTAAGTTGATCCCTTTGTTGTAGGTCCCTCCATGGTCCTCCCCCCCTCCAGCATCACCTCCCTGACCCCCCGTCCCTGTTCCCCATCTCTCGCAGATCGATGACATGCAGTGGGGCAGAGGGGTGCGTGAGGTCCCGCCCTCGGTCTGCAGCCTGCCCTGCAAGCCCGGGGAGAGGAAGAAGATGGTGAAGGGGATGCCCTGCTGCTGGCACTGCGAGCTCTGCGACGGGTACCAGTACCAGGCCGACGAGGTCACCTGCCTGCTCTGCTCCTACAACCAGCGGCCCAACGAGAACCGCACGGGCTGCCGCTCCATCCCCATCATCAAGCTGGAGTGGCACTCCCCCTGGGCCGTCATCCCCGTCTTCCTGGCCATGCTGGGAATCGTTGCCACCATCTTCGTCATGGCCACCTTCATCAGGTACAACGACACGCCCATCGTCCGGGCCTCGGGCAGGGAGCTCAGCTACGTCCTGCTGACGGGGATCTTCCTCTGCTACATCATCACCTTCCTGATGATCGCCAAGCCCGACGTGACCGTCTGCTCCTTCCGGAGGATCTTCCTGGGGCTGGGCATGTGCATCAGCTACGCCGCCCTCCTCACCAAAACCAACCGCATCTACCGCATCTTCGAGCAGGGCAAAAAGTCAGTGACAGCCCCCAGGCTGATCAGCCCCACCTCCCAGCTGGCCATCACCTCCTCCTTGATATCCGTCCAGCTCCTGGGGGTCTTTATTTGGTTTGCGGTTGACCCACCCAACATCATCATAGATTATGATGAGCAGAAAACTATGAACCCCGACCAAGCCAGAGGAGTTCTCAAATGTGACATTACGGATCTACAAATCATTTGTTCCTTGGGTTATAGCATTCTGCTGATGGTTACTTGTACTGTGTATGCCATCAAGACTCGGGGGGTCCCAGAGAATTTTAATGAAGCCAAACCCATTGGATTCACTATGTACACTACCTGTATAGTATGGCTTGCCTTCATTCCAATATTTTTTGGCACTGCCCAGTCAGCTGAAAAGGTAGGTGAAAACAAACGAGTGTGCATCTGATGTGTGAGGATTTGTTGCAGCCAGGAATTACCTTCTGACCCTCAGCTTTACCCAGGTTTTAAAGCAAGCAGGGTACAGCTCGTTCTCCTTCTCTGCCTACTTGGTGGGCTATTCATTTGATAAAGTGGCAAGTGATCAATAGCAATCATATAAGCCATTAGTTTTATTGTTGCAACCATTTCAGTTGTGTCTTTTCAGTAGGACAAGTGGGAATTAGCTGTCCCGTTGTCCAGAAAGAGCCATCTCTTAACTAAATCATTTTGAATACAAGGTGTAAGCAAGAAAATAGTGAAAAGACAGTCAGGTAGTCTGGTGTGCTCCTGGAGCTTGGCACCCAGGGCAATGTTTGTTCTGGGTGCTGTGCTTCTCATATCACAGCCCTGGGGCACATTTATACCACGGAGTAAATAGCCTGTCCTGAGCTCCAGCTGCTGAGCCCTGACAGCCCCTGCATTCTGCATGGGTTATTTCTGAACTAACCCAGGCACATTTACCCCCTGGCTCATGGCAAGGGGATGGCAGAGTCCTGGGGTGAAAGCCAGGTTGCTCCTCTTTGTAAGTGAGGTCCAGTGAAACCCCTGGAGTTCAGGCACCAAAAGCCAGCCCCAAACCTTGCAGTGCCATGACTTCAGAACGTCAGGGTCTCATCCCTTAGTCGTGCTGTGACAAACAGAAATTATTGTGAAGTGCTGTCGGACTCAATTAAAAGATTCCTGTTGCTGTGAGAGGCATCCAGCACTGCAGAGGAGTCTGCAGGTTCTCTGTCCTGGGGCTCCCACCCAGCTCATGGCTGTAGGAATGGGCACCCAGGGAGAGCCAGAGCAGCTCTGCCTGGGAAGAGATGCAAAGCTTGGTCAGCTCTGGGCTTTGCTGCCAAGAGAAATTAGGTTTCAAGAGCTCTGTGTATGTACATCAAGTCAGGTCTGCTGGGACCCCAAGGCAGTGCTGGGGCTGAGGCTGGGATGGTCTGGGGGTGCAGACATCAGCAGCTCCTCTTTGGGCTCACACCAAGTGGGGAGAAAGTCACTCCCTGCTTCTCTGTGTCCCCTTGTCTTGTTGGTGAGGGTGGTGGCCATGGAGAAAGGAAGCAATAAAGAGCCAGAGGACAAGGTAACTCATTTTCCAAAACATTGTTGGAAGGTCTGTAGGCAAGATCTGCACTTTAGGTCTTTAAAAGGGGAGGTCCACAGTCACTCAGTGTTGAACAGGGGAAAGATCTCAGCCAGCCCATGAGGGACTGAGCATTGCACCCCCTCAGCTCAACCCACACTGCCCTGTGCAGGAAAGACCCTGCCCTGCTTCCTGCTCCATCTTCATTTCAGTTTGTCCTTCCACAGAAGCTGGGGGCAGGCTCACTGTGGGGGATAAAATGACTGCAGCTTTTCAGAGGGTGAGCAGATTTCATCTGCCAGCCAAGACATCCCCTGAGGTGCCAGGGATGGGGTTCCCAGAGCTGTTCAACTTGGGGGTTGTCGGGGTCAGGCTGAGCGGGGCTGAGCCCTGCTTTGCCTGCAGGTCTCTTCCAGAGGAAGGTCTCAGCCCTCAAGGGAATGGATGTCAACTGGAAAGGAGGCTGCCAAGCCTTACAAATGCTTCCAACACCTCTGCTCTCCCTGTCGAGGGAGAGACAAGGAGCAGCATCAGAGGCTTTGGAGGGAGCTGTGCCCGTTTGTAGCTGTAGCTTTGTGCTCCCTGCCTGGGGATGCTTCAGGGTGACCCAGACAAAGTGCTTTAAAATGTTGTCTGCAAAGATTTAATAGGTGATAGAGAGAGGCAAAGAATTCCAAAGGCAGCTGCCAGCAGTGGGAACAATTTAGCAGCAGAAGCTGTCGGTGTCCGTGCAGCCACAGAGCTGAATTACTCTGCCCTTCTTTGGGAGCCTGAGATTCTTGTACAAACTCGAGGAGGACAGTGCAGGAGCTGGTGATTAACTGGGTCTCACACAGAGCACAAGGGAAGGCACAGAAAGCTGCTGTGTTCTGTCCCACCAGCAGCCCAGCATGGCCATCCCTGTGCCACGGGTGTGCAGCACCCAGGTGTGGTACCCACAGGGCATGTCCCCAGATTTCCCCCTCTGCTCTGCCCAGGGAACAAGCTGCAGTTGCTTGGATTTCTTTCCTGCCTCCCTTTCTGGGAGGGGGGTGCAGGGGCTGTATTTTTGTTCTGGGTAGTGATTTGCTGTCACGTATTTTCCCTGGGAAGGATTGTGCTGCAGCCCAGCCACACAGGTCTCTGCTGAAATGGGAATTGCACCTGCTGAAAAGATCACACAACACCATCTTTTAAACTGAGAAATGGTGTTGTATATAACACTGTGGTTTTCATTCTACGGATTTATTTCCTTTTATCAATAAATACAAGCAGAATGTTGTTTGGTAGAGAGCATATTGAAAATACACACCTCGTTCAGGGGGGAAATAACAACCACAACAGCAAAAAGAGAACCAGAGCTGTGCTGCAAGTCATTCATAAAGGGGAAATAATGGCAGGAGGAGGACTTGCAGAGCCTGGTGTGGTTTGAGGGAAGTGAGATGTGCAGGGCCAGAGGAGACATTACCTGGATGGGAGGGGGACACACATGGAAAAAGCAAATTCCTGACTTTTGGACAGCTTGCAGTTACTTGGTGCCTTTGCTATCTAAAAAAACAGAAAACATCAGGTCAGTTACTATTTATAGGCTGGGTTTGGTACTCTGGGGGTTTGTTCAGCTTTGGGAAGGGCTGCTCTGCTCCAGGGCTTGGGGCTGTCCTGCAGGCTGGGTTTTCATCTCTCATCCTGTACCCATCAGTATTTATTCTCTAATGCTGGTGGAACCTCTGAGGTGCAGGACACAGCCCTGGGGCTGGAACGGTGAATGGAATTTCCTGAATGTAATACTGATAAACCAGGTCCCTTTACTGGCAAACCTGCACCTTCATGCAGGACCTGCCTGAAGCCCCTGGGGGACTTTTCCTGCCCCTGCTTTGCCTGCCTGGGCCAGGCCTGGGGCAGATGCTGGGCTGGCAGCATCCCATCCCCTGAGGAGCTGGAGATGCGGGGCTGTGCCTGCAGGCTCCTCAGATCTTGAGGGAAGGATGCAGCTGGGCAAGCTGCCAGCACTCTAACAGGTAGATGAGAAGAAATGATGGTGTCTGTGGGTTTGAAGTCCAGATCTGTTGCTCTTCAACCATGTGCAGATGAAGCTGTGTGTGCTGCATATTCCCCTAAGATCTTATTTTCTCAAATTATGTCATTGAACTAACAGAGAGAGAGATGTCATCAGTACATTTTTATGTTTCACAGAGATGCTATTGCCCTGTAGCTGTGATTACTTTTATTTAGTAATTGCTAAGATTAAAAAACTACATTTCTGGAGATGTCTACAAGACAGTAATAACTGCCAGCACACTCCAGAATATATTCTCCAAATAGGATTTTTTTTTTCGAAGTATTTTCAGGACTTTTTTTTCCAAGTTAAAGAAGTTGTAATAATGGCTCAGTGGGTGGTGATGGCTCCTCAGCCCCTGTGGTTCTCCTGCTTGGGAGCTTTGTCCAGCCTGGACTGAAGAGAAGCAGGGAAGAGTTGGCCATGTGGCCATCATTTCCCATCAGTTTATTTCTGCATCCAGAATGAGCAAGCTTTGGTTGAAAGGTCTGTTTAATTGTGACACAACTATAACTGTAATCCACTCTGAACTCTGAAGCCCTTAATCCCAGCTGCTCCTCCCCCTTCTTTCCTGCTTCTCTATTTTTTTTTGTCCCATTTTATTCAGACCAATAAGCAGGGCAAGGCAGATCCATTTGGCAGCAACACTTTTACTTATTGTGCTGGATGTCACAAAATACTATAATTTGAAGGAGCACTCAAGGTGGATTCTTATTCAGATTAAATAATGTCACATTACCAGCACACCACTTCAGTGTATGTTCTGTTTTTTGGAGAAACTAAGTTACCCTTCAATTCTCTGTAACACAAATACAGATTAACCAGGTAGGACACACATTTATTTTCTCCCCTGGGAAGGCTCAAGATGACAGTTGCTATAGCAACCCTGCATATGTGGATTTGGGAGTTATGAGGATTTTAATGTCACATTTGTTGGAGTTTTACACTGTGGGATGGTGGAGAAAATTGGGCTTTGAGGCTCCTGGGGAATGTGACTTTGAATCCACCAGAATCTGGGGCTCAGGCATGAATTGCAGCTTTCCTTTAAAGCAGCATCCTGGTACCTGCCTCAGCTCATTAACCACAAACATTAATTTCTCTCTTTGCTCTGCTTTCTATTTGCCTGTGGTTTCATTACCCTGCAGAGCTCCATGTCCAGATCTTGAGGTTCTTAATTCTATCCAGCCTCAAGACTGAGAAAACCATGGAGAATAATGACCTGGGCAATCATGGTCTGGAGGTCTGGCAGTAAAAGAGTCCCCTATAAAGTGAACTTGTGTGGGGTACTGGCACTACTGGCAGGGAGGTCTCCATCTTAATGGAGAGAAAATTAAATGTTCTTTGAAATCTAGAAATTAAACAATTTGTGGATTTTTTTAGGTCCATGAAGCACCCATGGGACCCCCCAAGCTGCAGAAACCAACCCAAAAAAAAAAAAAAGGAGCAGTTGTGTAAGAAATGGGCCCTGGCTCTGGCCCATCCACATGCCTCCCATTTGCAGGGCTGGAGCTGCACTTCTATAGACCAGGCTTGACCCTTGGTTTTTCAGAAGCACTTAAAATCACTTTTGTGGAGCATTAAATGTTTCCTGAAGTTTTGCTGCTCTCTGAAGTGAGACTAAAATGGCACATTAATAAGTGTTGCCATGAAATTCCTTGTAATTGCATTTCTGCTCTGGGTAGGAAACAATGAGTGGTGGGAAAATATCTCTGTACGTTTAAAAGTGTTTTTAAAGCTTTAATTTTCACTTCTTTCTGGAACTATATAACAATTCTGGATTCTTATCCACCACTAATTTGTATAATGTTCAGCCAGGCAAAGCCTGCAGTGTTTCTGAAATGAATGCAATAATCACAGTAATAAGGGATTTTACAGATGGATTTAAAACTGCAAGTCAGAAGCATTCTATCAGCTGGCAGGCAGCAATTTTAGCAGCACCCAGAAATCCAGCTGAAGGTGTGGGTTGTCCTGTAGGTGTTCTCAGGCTGTGCTCAGCACTGGGATGCTCAGAGTGGCCTCAGGATTGCATTAACCACAGTGATAGGAGCAGCATAGGGGACTGGGGGGGGGAAGATTTGGCAATCCAAACTGGGCAGAAAATAATCCCCAGGAGTTGGGCACAGGGTGGGAGCTGAACCCTGTGCTCTTCAAAGAGGCATCTTGAATCTCAGAGGTCCTTTCCAGCCTGGCTGATTCTGTGATTCTGTGAATGACTGGAAAGGTGAAGAAATGTTGGTGATAACTGCATCCCAACCTCTTGCCCTGTGTTGCCAGGTCAGGACACTTCTGGCAGAGGGATGTTCTGGCTGGGAGAGCTCTCAGCACCTTCTTGTTCCAGCCCAGACAGTGAAAGGCTGCAGCACCCCAAAAATTGCAGCCTGTGCTGTCTCATCTGTCAAGGCAGGTACTGAGAGCTAAGCAGCAGGAAAGAGCTGATGCTCTGCGTGAAGGAAGAGGTGATTAGAGTAATTAGCTACTCCTCAGAAGACCAGAAATTAATGGTGATTATGATTCTTGAAGCAACAGAAGCGTAAGGTAGATCTAGCACTGATCAGGTTTATCCCATTTGGCTGCACTGTAATGCTCCTTTCACGTTAATACTTCTATAGTGAATCCTAACAGCAGGAGAGCCCAGGGCCACCATCCTGTGCCAGATAATTACCTGAGGAGGAGGAGGGTGGAGGTTCCCAAGGCAGGGATGCCAGAGCCCTGAGCCAGTCATCCTCTGTGCTCCTGCAGCCACAGCCTTCCAGGAATGTCTGGGGGGGGAGCTAAAAGATAATTAACAGCCAATTCACTTTGTGAGATGTTCAATTACTGGAGCAGGTATCTCCATAAAGGGCTGATAGTGCTGCAGGCTCACAGCTCCCGGGTCCAGCAGCCCCGCCGTGGTCCCGCAGTCTCCGGGGACTCTTTGAAGCCTGGGAAGATTCTGCTTTGATGTCTGATGGGGAAAGTGAGGGCTCTCTTTGCTGTGATAATTCCAGCCTTCCCCATTCCCTTCTGTGTCAAGGAGAGAGAGAAATAAGCTGGTTCAGAAGATGGAAAATAAATGGAACCTGAGAGGAGGGTGCATTGCAGAGGGGAAAACATGGGCAAGCAAAGCCAGAGAGACTCAGCAGCTCCCTCTGCACCATCAGAGCAAAGCTGTGGGACTGTGATGGGGCACAGACCTCTGCCCAGCTCTGAGCCAGCACCCACCAGCACCCACCAGCTTCACAGGGTGGGACTCTCTGTGCTCTGTGGTTCCCTGCCTGTACTTAACTTTCTCTGGCTAAAAAGAGATGTCAGTTCTAAAGGGAGAACCATGTGGGTGTTTCATGCATGGTGTTGACACTTTCTGCTTGGGTTCCTTATGGTTTGGTTTGGGTTTTTTTTAGAAAATGTAGAACTGCCAGGAGAGTTTTCTGTCTGAAAAGCAATCTCTGGATAGGTCCCTGCCACTCACCTGGGGGGTTGTATCTGCAGCAGGAGCTGACAGCACCTCTCCAGGACATAACTGTGGTTCCATTTGGTCCAGAGGATTAATTACTTTGTTGCTGAAACTTTCTCTTTGTGTTTCAGCATCTCTGGGATGTCAAACTCTCTGCAGCTCACAGCAACGTTTCTCCAGCAGAGCTGTTGGATCCACCCTGCAGCTCCTGTTGGGTGTCAGGGATGGGGAGGGGGAGAATTTTTTCTGGATTTCAGTGCTGACAACAACCAAAACTCAGTCTTGCAAAACCCTCTCTGAGGAACAGTGCTTCTGAGTCCTGCAAATAGTCACAGGGAGCTCAAGGCAGCTGCGTGTCTGGCTGAGGGGTAACTGCAGCACCACAAAATAGCTCTTCAAAGTTAGTTTCCAAGGAAGTAATCATAAAATTATCTCATTTGCTCAGAACAGGGGAGGGCAAGTTTATTTAAATGTCTTTGCAGATATTTTCAATTTGTGATAATCTATTTTAATGGCTGCTCTGAATTTCCTGTGGATGTGAGGCTGGAGATAAGTGCATTACAGAGATGATGTGGTTTCCCAGAGCTTGGTTGCCTTTTTGTTGGGTTTTGTTTGTTGGTTTTTTTCCCTGCAGCCCTGGTTCTCATCTAGACTGTGTTTTTGAGTCCTTGATTCAGGTGGGATGATTTGGGGCTGTGTTGAAGGGGCATTTCCCAAGCTGAACTCTGGGGTTGTCCCACAACAAGTGGGCAGAGGCTGCTGGGCTCTGGCAGGTCTGTGCTCTGGGGTTGCAGTTTGGTGTTTGCTGCAGGAAGCCTCAGTTCCCATTAATGCCTCTTTGTTTGAATGAGAATTAATCATCTTTTCAGAAAAATCCTGTAGATCATGGCTAACATTGTGAGACAAATACTAAGAGCTGAAACAGTGTTTTGTGATCACCACCAGTTTCAGAACCCCACGGGTATTGTGGAAACATAATAATGTTATTTTGAGTAAGAAATAATGGCTGCTGATTCTAAGCTCATCCAGGAACAAAAAAAAAGAACTATGAAGGGCTTATTCAGTACAATGTAAGTTATGCAGATGTTTCTCAATTTTCTTGCTGAACTTGTCCCTTGTCAGGGTTTCATTTGATCAAACCATTTCAGCAGAAAGAATGGATCCTTAAGCACTTTTGTCACTGCCTGCAAATGGTTTATGCAAGCAGCCCAGGCAAGTGCAGGGAATCAAGCATCCTTGTCAGTCCCAGGGGAAGGAGCATCCTTCACTGCCCCTCCTTGAGTCACACATTCAGAGGGAGCTTTTTCTTCTGTTCATTTTAGGATAAACAGAAACAAAATGGGAGCAGAAAACAAACCCACCAGGAACCACCCAAGTGATGGCCACTGCTCCACCCAGGGCAGCTTGGGGATGGGCACCACCCCCAGTACAGCTGATGTTCTGTCTGAGAGAGCAAGGCCAAAATGACTGAAAAAAAAAAATCCCCAGCTTCAGGGACTGATAAGGAAATCTGCCCCATCACCCAGCAAATGCTCCCTTGGTCATGGAGATGGTTGCAGTTTGCTCCGAGTGAGATCTTCTAATGCAAAAATGTCAGGTCCTCTGTGTATATCAGGGAGCTAAATATAGCTGGGTTTGCAGAGGGAGAAAACAGCTTTCTTGAAAGTGCATTTTCAGTCTGGCGAGGCCAATTTAATGCAAAGCAAAAAGAGGTTTCACTGGGTGTAAGGGATGAACACAACAATATTGACCTGAAGGATTTATTTGTTGTTTTAAATGGTTAAAGCAGGCATGTAATAACAATAAAAGCAGAAACCATCACACTCAGTCAAAGGAATTACCTTGTATTTTGTCTTTGAGGCATAAGCTTAGCAGAAGGTTGAAAAGAAACAATAATGAATTCTGGTGGACTGAAGCAGAAATGTTGTGTCCCGAGTGTCCCCCAGCAGAAGTGATCTCGGGTGTGTTTAGACCTCTGCAGTGGTAAAAAAATCCCTCTTTGTGGTCATCAAACCCAACTCAGGGCACAGCCTGGGCTGGGCCAGGGCAGGGGATGTCTGGTGCTCCCTGGGGTGCTGGGGAAGAACCCTGCAGCTTCTGTCCTCTGGCAGCAGTAGTGACAGCAGTGACTGCAGTGGCAGCAGTGACAGCAGTGACAGCAGTGTCCCCAGCAGCTCTGGGGTACCCAACCTCTGGTTCAGGAGCCTGGCTCCATCTCTGCAGAGGTTCCCCTGGGTCTGGAGGGTTCCTCAGGTTCAGTGCTTTGCAGGGGATGGGGACAGGAGCTGATTGTTCAGCCTGCCTTGGCACTTGGCCTTTAAATGGCTGCAGTGTTCCTGGTGACAAAACCCAAAGAGGGGAAGAGGTGAATCTGGGGCTTGCTCTTTAGTTGCCAGTTCTCTGCATCCCTTCAGGCTCTGCCAGAGCAGGGAAAGCCAAGGGTTAACCCTGCCCGTGCCCCACACACACGGCCTCACCAGCTGAGTGGTGTTCATGTTGTGCTCATCACAACTGATTAATTACGGATGTGCTGTACATTGAGTATCTCAGGGTTCAGGAGATCTTCATTGGACTCAGGGTTGGAGGAGAGAGATTTATTTAGCAGAATGCAGAGGGGGTGGGAGGACAAAAGATGCTCTGAACAATACTCTCTCATCTTCCTCTTGTTCCCTGTGATTTATATTTTCTACATCAGAGCCACCTGTAATGTTTAATGGAGGTAATTAAATGTAATTTGAAGACAAGGTAGCTCTTTCTAGTAGTGGAAGAGATCCTGCTAGCAAACTTAACTAGCAACAATAATTCACCAGAATGCTGAAGACTAAAAGGCATTTAAAAGCTTAGCACTGGATTGTGTTGTGATCCTAGCAGAAGGGAATGGAAATCAATTAGTTTAGCCAAGGTGCTTAGAAGATGATTACAGCTGGAGAGCAAGCTTTGTGAGAACTGGTATTAGGGAGCAGCTAAGATTTATTCTGCTTCCTTAATTGGAAGACCAGGGAAGCTTAAGCAGAAAGATCAAGTGGTTTGATTCTCCAGAACTTCAAAATCAATGGAGTTTTAGCATATTTTATTGACTGGAAGATGAAATCTGCTAATGGCAGCAGATAAGGAAGCAGGGTCAGGTACCCCCCCCAGCACCCTGTGCCTGCCAGAGCCTGCAGAGCACCAGGACCAGCACCACCTCCAGCCCAGCTGAGCAAGCAGCTCTTTGGGGAAAAATGAAAGGAAAAAATGAACAGAAGATGTGGTTGTGCCCCAGCTCTACCCACCCTGTGGCTGCTCCTGCTCTGGGCTGGGTGGGCAGTGTGCCAGGAACCCCCCCTTGCAGCAAACTTCCCTGGGGCTTGACTTGATTGCAATCACACACACAGAGAGATTCCTCCTTTGGGGGATTTTTCTCCCCCTATGGCTTGTGTTTGCTGACAGGTGGAGGGGTTTTTTCACAAAAATTCAGCCTTGTACTGACAAGCTTCCTGATGCAGAGCTAAGGGAACTACCAGGTGCTCTGCATTCATTTCTTGGAATATAATAAGGGATGAAAGACAGTAGATAAATCTCAGTTAAGTATAAAAGCAAGGATGCTGTGCAGCTATAAAGACAGCAAGAAACCCTGTCTGTTGTTTTCTTATTATCCTGTCAAAAATGTATGAACTAAAGTATAGACCCAGAGCAGGGTCTGTGGCCCATTAACCTTTGCCATGCTACTGGTTTGTTACAGATGTGAACTGGGGTGGCTTAAAGCTCAGGTTCTTCTCATCCTGGGATATTGCAGGTTGCTGAAGCCCCCTCCTGCTGCTGCTGAGGAGCTGTAAATAATTCACAGCAGTTTGTTATGACATGGGGGAGGTGATTCCTGAGGGAACTGGGAGCTGGAAGGGAGAAGCTGGGAGGCAGAGCCCGGTGTCTGCTGCAGAATGGTTTGGATGTTGCTGTGAGGTGTCACTGCACTGGGACAGGTTCTGGTTGTTCTTGGATGTTTGATAACTGAGGGAGGAGAATTCCTTCCTCGTGCTCTGGGTGGGCACTGACCCACACAGGTACCTCCTGGCAGGGTGGGGATGGTGGAACAACTGGAACTTGGCAGGTCCTAAAATGAGAGGCTTCTTGTAATTAAATCTCAATTAACTGAGCACCCAAACCAATCGCCTTGTACCCCAGGACTGCCCATTCCCAGTTGGTGCCCATGTGTGCCACAGCAGCCCAGGGATGGTGGCAACCCCAGAGCTCACTCTGGTTTATGAATCATGATGGGTTGAGAGTTGCCATGGCAACAGTTTGTTCTAATTGTGCTACATCAGTAGCACCAAGAATTGGAAGGCTGGAGTCACCTGGTTAATTACATGCAGCCTTGGACGGCTCTGGGGGAATAATAGAGAAAATTAACACCTTCTAGTGCACACCTCTAAACTCTGGCAGTGCTCTCTGTGTCCTGCCTTGGAGAAGTCAGGCTGCACAGGGTTAGTGATGCAGCCAACAGGCAAGGAAAAGCTTCAAGTTTTTTAATGGAAGGAATTATCTTTATTTTGGCAGGGCATAAATCCCTAATGATGGCTGGTCAGGAATGAAGGGTTTGGCTTATCCTTGAGTGAATCCAGCCAGTCTAGGACAGACACTCTTTTACACATTGGATCGTAAAATAATTTTCTTGCTGATAACTAAATCAGTGACATCAGTGGTTGGCTGGAATCACAGCCTGATCTTTGGAACCTTTAGATCCCCAAACACATTCCAAGTGCAGTCACAGCCCCTCTGCAGCATTCTGGGGGTGGGAAACAGCAAGGACACTTCCAGCAAGGATGAGCTGGTCCCTAAGTAGCAAGAGTAATATGTAAATGCTCTATTTTAAATTATAATTACATTATAATTTTAAAAGTCAGTGAAAAGCAGGTTTTCTTTGTATATATATATATTTTTTATTGCCAGTGTTCTAGTCTAAAGGCTTTTGAAGAAAAGTAATATGTGTAGGATTAGCCCTTTCCTTCCCCTCTCCTCCCCTGACACCAGCTTGCACTTCAAACTCCCCTGAAGATCTCCAAGCAGAATTAGGGCTTGGATTTATGCAAATATATGGAATATATTCTCAGAACAGGCCTGGGTCGAACTTCACTGACACTGGAAGATTCCCACTGACATTTGGGGGGTGAATGGCAGGGAAAGTGCTGCAGGAAAGGAGGTGATGGTCAGCAGCAGGGCTGTGGGCAGCCTTCAGCTCCTTGGGGGTCAGATCAGCAAGGGGGTTCCTGGGGCTGCTCTGAGGTTTTGCATCTGGGCCTTGCTGCTTGGCTGCTTCAACAAGCCCTGTGCCAGTGTTGGCTCAGCCAGGGGAGGCTGCTCAGGGCTGGAGTGGGACCTGAGGTCAGTGCTGGGACCACCACGAGCAAACTGAGCCCATGGTCCAGAAGATGCTGCCAGGCTTGGGGGTGCAAGTGGAATCACCACCCAGGAGTGGGTTGGAGACACATCAGCAATGTGTCCAGCCAGAGTTCTGGAATTACTGAGGAGATTCCATCAAGGTGCAGAGGAGAAGCCTGGCCCTTCTGGGAGGGCTTTTGTGTGAAGGGAGGATGGGTTTGGGGAGGGTTTTCTGTAAGCCTGGTCTGCTGGTAGAGGAAGGAGGTTGAGTAGCTGGAGAGAGTGGGTGTGAAGGGAATCTATTAACTGGACTGTCACAGAAAAAAGAGCAATTTGATTTCTGAGAAGGCCTTCCAACTGGGTGAAAGTGACTGGCTATAAATAAAACATTCATATGGCTGAGGAGAGACCAAACCAAAGGTGAAAGGACAAGGGAAAAAAAAATGAAGCTTTGTCTGTAAAGTGAATCTTCTGTGTGGAGCCCTGCTTTTCATGAGGAGCATGGCATGGGCTGCAATGCATTCTTTCCTTTTTTCCTTGTTAAATCCCTGAGCTGAGAGCTCAGGCAAAGCTGGGCTCTGGAGGGCAGGATCAGCACAAGCCCTGTGCCTGCTCCTGCTCCTCTCCTGTGGGGCCAGCAGGGAACCCCCTCTCCCAAGGCTGGTTTGGGGCTTCATTTTTTAAAATTCTTCTTTCAGTATTTGCTTACCGGCCTACTGTGTGTGTTTATAAAGCTGTAAAAATAGTTATAATCCATTTTGGATTATAAATTTAATTTTCCAAGCCCTGCATACGTTAAATGGAAGGGCTGCTTGCCATCACAATGTGAGGCTGAGTGATTTGCTGTGCAGCAAAACCAAAGCCAATTGCAAACCCCAAAATGGTTAGCAGCATCTAGTGGGGAGAAAACCATCAGGGCACGTGTGCCTCTCTTATTTCCAGGCTATGAATAATTTTGGCAGTGTTTTCCAGCCCTGTCAAGGCGAAGCAGCAGCTCCCATCAGCTGTGTTTCATTGCCATGACAACCTCCAGCAGATCCAGGAGATGCTGTTGGTTGTCAGGGCTGTCCCAGCTCTGCCCTGCAGCTTGGCACAGGAGGTACCTGCACCTCCCCCCGTGCTGGCCATTTGCACACCCAGGTAAAAACCCATCAGGAGCCAACCTGTGAACCAGAGGGGTGCCAGGAGCTCTCTGGATTTCCATCCTGCTTTGCCTCAGAGCATTATTCTGCACAGCTGAAGGTGCTCCATACCTTGGCCATGTGGGGATGCTTTCTCTTAATTTTCCCCAAATTTTGGATTTTTTGCTCGAGGGGAAGGCCTCTGCAGTGTGGGAAGACAGATAAGGTTTTCCTGTCACCAGTAATAAATCCCAGCTCCTCTTCTGGTCTAAGACCTAAGAACATTTCATTTCTCAGGCTGGTGATCAGAGAGTTTGCCTTAACATGCTATTAGCATAAGATTAAGCATCTAAAGTGTTGTGGTTTTTTTTTTTAAAGAACACCTTTTTTTCATCTTCTTCAGCTATTAATTAGCAGCAGATCTCCTGAATGACTGAAAAGTAAAATTCTAGAAAGCCAGGGGGCTCCTCTGAGTGAGAATGCCTTAAAACTCTTTTATTATGCATGACTACTTATGAGAGCCATAATATTTTTAGTTCCTCACCTACTTGCCCGTCTGTATTTTTACTTATACAGACATTATCTTGCAGTCCATTTTTCTTTTTATAATCAATACCTTTCCCAGGATGTTCACCCTTGCTAAGACCTCCATTTGATGTGGAGAAGGAATTGTCTGGGAATGGTTTGACCTGAGTTAATTTTCTATTCTGGAACACCTCAATAATTTATGAAAATCAGGGAGGTAGCTTTGCCTCAGCTTCATTCAGCAACTGGATGGGGAGGAGAAACTGTAAGTGTGCTGAGGCTCTGCTCCTACAACCAATATTTAGTCCTCAGGATAAGTCCTGGGCAGCTGGCAGGGGCACAGCCAATGCTTTAGGAGCCCTTCCAGAGGAAAGGAGAGGCCAGAAGCTTGTGGTGACTGCAGGTGTGGGAACTGTGAGGTGTGAGCAGGGGCAGAGCCTGGGCAAACCCCCCAGGTCCCAGTGCAGGAGATGCTGCAGCAGTGCCCAGGCTCTGGGGTGTGCAGGGACAAAGCTGCAGCATCCAGAGTGTCCTCACTTGGCTTTGCTCAGAAGCAAGGATATAAAAAAAACAACCCAAAAACCTGAGCAATGCAGCGTTGTTTTTTGGTTGGTTTTCTGCTGGGTTGTTGTGGGTTTTTTTCTCTTTCTTTACATTGAATTATTCAGTAGTTGAAGTGAGTAAAATTAAAGATTTCTAGACTGGTGATGTTTGGAATATAAGAAGGGTAGCGAAATCTATTTCATTTGAACTCTAATCTCTGGTCATGTATAAAATGAATAAAATGCAATAAGTGTGGAGAAATATGATTTATAACAGCAGCTGAAGTCTGGCTCTGAATACCCCAAAATGCCAAGATTGTATGTCAGTCAATTTAGCAGTGCAGCAGAGAAGGAGAAGGATGAAATGAAGGCTCTCTCCAATGATGTAATCTTTGTCAAGAAATGACAGATGAAGCATTATTTCTGGCTCAGGAAAGCTGAGTGCTTAACCAGGACGAGAGGGAAAAGCCATTATTTTAATACCAGAAGTTAGGGAGCTGCACACTGGTTCTGTTACACTTGGTGTTTGTCTCTTTTAGTGACGTGTAACTCATTTCATAGTTATTATAACAAACATGAGTGTCAAGCAAAGAGATATTAGACAGTTCTGAGGATTAATAATGGGATTTCTCAAGCTGTTCACTTCTGTCTGCTGGAAATCCAGCCCAGCTCAGCTGTGACTGCAATCCCTGAGCACCTGGAGGGACTCCAGGGAAATGGGTTGGTGGAGGAGCTCAAGGGCATCTTCCCTGGCTCTGGGGGGGACATGGGAGTGGGGAGGGCTCTGTCCTTCCCAGCAGCTGTGGAATCTCTGCCAGACACAGTCTGCACAAACCCCTGGACTTGTGGGGTTGTCTTTGATACTGCTTCCACTTCCCTTGCAGCCATCTGATGGCCTTTGAAAGCAGCAACATGCTTTGCCATCTCTGCTCTGTCCAATTATCTGAATAATTTAATTTCCTTCAAGATAAGCTGCTGGAGTTTCTCTCAAAGGCTGGAGAGACAAGATTCCTCCCTCTTCTGCATCATAACTCTCAGAGCAAGTGCTTTCATTTCTGGTATTTTGAATTATCATGCAAGTTATGGATGCAATCCATGAAGATTTATTTTTTGATGCGTGCAAATTTCATCCATGAGGAAGCTCCTATTATAAGGGAACAAGCTGGATAAAATATTTAGCTCAAAATAGCTAAAATACATTTCAAATACACGCAATTACTTCATCTTCACTCTGCACACTTGCCTGTGAAGTGCAAGCTGAAAAACTGGATGTGTGGGGTGCTCTTAGGACATGGAAATCTCAGTTGGCTTTGGCAGTGTGAGATGAGGAGGAGGAGGTTTATAGAACAGGGAGTGAAGTCAGTCCTGTCAGACCTGCTCACTGCTCTCTGCCTGTGGCCTCAGCAGGGCAAGCTGTCAGAACATGACCCCAGTGTTCCCTTTGGAGTGCAGAGCTTCCTGCTGCTGGAAGCAAACTGGAGTGTAACTGGTTGGAACAGACCTGGGATGTGATGCTCTCTGTCCATCCAGCAGCCACCATCCTGCTGGTGTCTGTAAGCACCATGGGGCTCTCACCCTGAGCACACCCTGGTCCTTTCTCTGCACGTGGGTGTCTGTCATCTTCTGCCATCAGGAGGGAGCAGCATTTCCATGGAATCCCAGAATCCCAGACTGGTTTGGGTTGGAAGAGACCTTAGTGCTCATCCAAATCCAACCTCTGCCTTGGGCACCAGGGTGCTCCAAGCCCCATCCAGCCTTAACACTGCCAGGGATGGGGCAGCCACAGCTTCTGGGGGCAACCTGAGGGGCTCAGCAATAATTAAGGTCTGAGGAGTTTAAGGATAATTAACCCATGAGGGGCTTACACTTCTCTTTAGAAATGCTGTTCATAGGAAGCTGATGTGCACCCTCAGGTGAGGTGGCCTTGGAGCTGTGATGGTGACATCTCCAGGAGCATCCAGCTCCTTGATTTGACTTGGGTTTTGCCCTCAGCAAGTTGGTCTCTTAAGGTGCTTCTGTCTGAGCAGTGTGAGTTGGTTGGTGTAAGTTCTGAGCTGAGCAGGGGCTGGCAGGAGCACTCTGGTCATGCTCTGCTCAGGAGCACTCTGGTCTCGTGTGAGACTGCTGCTTTTGGGGTCCTGCTCCAGTGGGATCTTTCCCAAGGGCTCTCCAGGCAGAGGGGGAAGATTTTTGCCTCTCTGCAGGTGCTTTTTGAAGCTGGAGCCCAGCCCAGCCCATGGCAGTGAAGCAGGTTGTGTTGCATGGTCAGGTTGATGTGGGTGCAGCAGGAAGGGTGCTGAGGCTGGGCTGTGCACACTCCCATCCCAGCCAGCTGCTGGAACACCTCTCAGCACCTTTGGAGATGGAACTGTGGAAACATCAGCTGATGAGTCGATGTTGCTGTGTCTCTAACATGCAAGGCTTGGCTAATTTCCTCAAGAGATTAATGAGGTTTTCTTTGCTGCTTCAGTGCTGGTGACTCTTTCCATCCACTTCTCTGCTCAGCTGCCCCCTTGCTCTCCTTGTTGGAGTAATAATTGTCCCCAGCTAAGTGCATGAGGGAAGCTCACCCAGGCACACAGTGCTTTTGTGATGATCTATCAGTTAGTACTTCTGCAGTTTATTTGGAACCCTAAATTTCTGGTTAGCAAGGAGAGAAGCAGAGGGCAGCCTGTGAGACAGAGCCATCTGATTGTTAGCAAAGCAAAGGAAAAGCCTTCAAAGGCATATGAGCCCCTGGAAGGATGAGTTGGCTTAAACTGCCCCGCCAAAGGCAGAATGTTTCTGCCCACCTGTGTGGGAAGGTTTGCTCCTGGGCTGCCCAAGTTCTCCACTCTCTTGGTGCTGTTATTCTGGGCCAGGGGTGGGGGTACCTGTCCCCCTGTCCCTGCAGAGCATCCTCAGCTGGGTCCTGTTGCTGGGTCCCAGGTGATGCTCAGGGGGGAGCAGCAGAGCTGGGGACCTCTTGAAGGAGTGAGATGTCAGAGTTATTATTGCTGTAAAAGGAAAACCATCTGGGAGCTGTTTTCCGAACTTTAATCTTCTTTGCTTTCAGATCTCAGAGGGAGCTGTGATGTTGCTCTGTGGGTCCTTGCTGTTCCCCAGTTTTTGGTTTTCCATTACACTGCAATGTACCCACAAAGTTAACCTGCAGGTTTTTCTGATCTCCCAGCTGTAATGCTGTGAGAGTTTCCAAAGGACACTGACTTAATAGACCGACTATTTTCACTGATCAAAGTCATCCAGCATCAGGGCTGCTGCAACCAGCCCATCAGATGACTCCTCTCAGGCTCACAAATTTCCTTGTTCAGCTGCAGAACAAACATGGGGAAAATCAGCTTGGGAAAAATAAGTTCTGGAGCCCCCAAAATAAGAAGGACACAGAACTCTTGGAGTCCTGAATGAGAAGGCTCTGGAGAGACCTTAGAGCATCTTTCAGTCCCTGAAGGGGCTCCAGGAAAGCTGGGGAGAGCTGGGGGAAGGAGGAAGGGTTTCCATCTGCAAGAGGAGAGGCTGAGATGAGACATTAGGAGGAGATTCCTTGGTGTGAGGGGGCTGAGCCCCTGGTTGCCCAGGTTGCCCACAGAAGCTGAGGCACTGGATGATCTTTAAGGTCCCTTCCAACCCAAACCAGTCTGGGATTCTCTGATTCCCTGAAAATCCCATGGGGCTGCACAGATGCCCAAAGTCCCCCTGTCCCCCAGGTCACAAACCCCCCCTGTTCCAGGGGTGTGCAGCCCAGCCCCTCTTTGCTGAGCTGCCCAGGGCTGCCAGCCTGCAGAACAACCACCCAGCAGCACTGGGACCTTGTCTGAAACCAAAACTCCATCATTGCCTTCTGTGTCACCTTTCCTGTAATTACCAAGTGCAGAATTTCCCGTTAAATGATATGACTGATGCTGTGACATTCCCACAGCCATGTCACAAAGGCCAGTGGTGTGCCCTGCAATCAGCAGAACTGATCCCTTGTCCTTTGTAAAACCTGGGGAGCAGCCCCATTCCCACCCCACTGCCTGTCTCCTGCTGCTCCCTGGGCTGTCTTCCACTTCAGTGGGAAATGCTGCACAAATGGGCAAAGGCAGACAGCAGGAGCTGGGGGGTAAAGGCTCTGGAGTGATGGAATCCACGGGGTGAAAAGCAAGGAGAAAAGGGCAGAGGGAATTGTCCCCTCCTGTGCTCAGGAGCTGGGGTGGTGTCACCTGCAGGAGGGGAAGCCCCGTGGGGCAGGGGATGAGGTTTGCTGCGCCTGGGCAGTAAGGAGAGCTGAGAGGACTGACTGCTCCACACATCCTGCTCTGTATCTCCCAACCAACAGAAGCTGCACAATCCTTGTGGAAAGATCTGGTTGTCTGGATAAAGTTGCCATGGCCCAGAACTCCCATAAATCCAGCTGAGGAAATGGGAACAGCTTTGGCTGTGGGGTTTTTTCCAGGTGAGAGGGGATGGTGCTACCCAAAAGGAGGAGGTGGCACCACTTCTGTTGGAGGCAGGAGGGCAGGGGCTCTTCCTGAGCAAAGCCTGCTGGAAATGAAGTACAAGAAGCACAGAGTTCACTGGAAAACAGGTATTTTCTTTTTTTGTTGTTTACCTTTAAAGTGGTGCAGTAAGTTTGGTGGGTAAGGGCACTGGACACTAAAATGCCTGAGAACACATTGGTTTTCCAGTCTTTCTGCTTTCCATAGTTTTACAGATATATAATGCAGTGGGAGCTAATTTTAATTTTTATTAAAAAAAATATTTCTTGTTCTTATATTTGCACAACATAATGCAGAGAGTGAGATGAAATCTTCCTGTGACCTGGAAAAGCCTTCTGGGAGACTTATAAACTGTCTGCTTCATATGTAAGAACATTTGTATTAATTTTCATCTAAGAATGAGACAAATTGGTCTGTGATAACACAAGCCCCAAAATATCTTAAGTTACCACTTTATTTCCATATTACAAACCAACACAATTCACTGCATAATTAGAAAGCTGGGTGAGATAAAAGGGGCAGTTGCTCCTGATTAGACTGAATGCAAAGCATTAGCCTACAAAAAGTATTTCTGGCTCCTGAAGAGACTTTTCTGAGCTCTGCAGCTCTAAGCTGAGTTATTATGGCCCAGCAGTTGGAAATCTACCCACTGGGTTAGAGAAGCCCCTGAGCCCTGATCCTGCAGTGCTTCCCTTTGGAGAGAAATCCTCCCTCCTGCAAACCCACCCCTGGTAGATCGGTTCTGTCAGAGTAGCTGGGTATCAGGTCTCTGTATTAATACCAGTCTAATTTTCTCTCAAGGTTTGGGAGGTAATTTCCATCATTTGCAGGAATAAAGCAGGAATCTGGAAAGCATAGAAATCTAAAATTCAGATGGAAATCCTTTATGTAAAATAAATGATAAAAATCTAGGTGCCTTTGCATGTGAATAATATCCTGAGGGCTGAGTTTTCTCCAGTGGGCTCCTTCAAAGTCTGGTGCATTTGTAATGGCAGTCTGTTAAGTTTAACACTGAGTTAAAAATTTATCAAAAATCAGAGTCTGCTTGAGAGAGAGCACGAGAGCCCTGTGAGCCAGAGTGACCCTCCTGAGTGACTGTGTCCTCACATCAGAGCAAAGGGGGCTGCAAACCCTCCAGGGGACTGGGCATGCTTTGGTTTTGGAGCTTTGATGCTCCCCAGCACTGCTCAGCTCAGCCCCAGTTCTCATTCCTGTCAAGTTCAAGCATCTCTCACTAATTCTGCATCTTAATTTCTTCAATTTGATTTCAGGTTTGGGAAGTACCAGGTTTCAGCAGCCAGCTGTAAAAGGCACACATGAGTTATTAGACTCCCACTGCCAGTTAAATCTTATCCTTTGTATTGTAAGTCACCCATTTGCATTCATCTAAAATGCTTTCAGAGAGTTTATCAGAAGGAGTGAAATAAGAAATGGAATAGTTCCGTGTAAACTGCATTTTTATGTTTGACTGGTAAAGCCACAGAGCAGAGATAAAATACATAAAACTAAGGCTCTGCATAATAAGCATATCTATTAGTTTTCCTTATCTTCAGAAAGCTCCATTTGTCATGAGCAGCATCGTGTGTCCCTCAGCTTCCCTGCTGCTCCAAAGCTCCCTGCTCCCTGTTATCTCCATCAGTGTTTGCAGGGCAGGGGGGGAGATGTTGCAGGAGACCCCACTGCCTGGGGAGCTGCTGAACCCCAACCCTCTGGGAGCAGGAGGACATAAAATCCATGTCCCCAGATGGACCTGGTGCTGGGTGCAGCTCCTGGACCTGCTGGTCCTGCCTGCCAAGGTCCTCCCGTGGTGCTGGGCTGGGTGTCCTGTCCCAGGGGAACTGGCAGGCAGGGTCCCCTCCTGATCTGATCCTGATCCTGCTCCTGGCACCTTCCCTGCAGACCCAACCCTTCAGCTCTTCCATCCAAACTGCAGGAAAGGCCACCTGGAGGTAACAAATATTGCCCTGAGCACCCACCTGAAGCTCCTTAGTGCTTTTCAAAGCAGCCCTTACTCAAAATGCATCTTTCATGCTGCTTTTCATGAGTTTGGGGTGGGTTTTTTTGATGCTGTTGTTGTTGTTGCTGTCACACAGTGTGTCTGTGACATCAGGAGTGTGGGGACAGAAGTTATTTTTCTTAACTGGCAAGATCATTAAAAGTCCTGTGGGGAGCTGTTGTTTTCTGTGCCTTGGGAGAAGTGGGATTTGGGTGGAGAAAATCTGTAATGAAACATAAATATTTTATTTCTGTCTGTGGAACACAGGCAACTCATTATGTGTGTGATGCTGGCAGTGCTGGGTCACTGGGGCTTCTTTCCCTTTTGTTTTTATTTTATTTTATTTTCTGCCCTGTGCTCCAGATTCCTGCTTTCTGTACAAAGGTTTTTTATAGCCTCTAGGAAAGTGAATCACTGTAGAAAGGTTTTTATGGTCCCTAAGAAAGTGAATCAAGAGTTAGTTGCAAAACATTACAGTGCATTTATCACCATATGGCCATTCCAACAGATTTCCTGTGAGTTCAAGTCGTTTGAGATAACTGCTGAGCAAAACACTGCTCTGGAGCAGCAATCCATCTCCTGTGTCTGTGACAGCTCCTCACTGACACACATCTCCCCAAACCTTGGAGGTCTGCCCTGGAACACTGCTGAGCAGACACCCAGTGCCTGCCAGGTCTGGTTACACCTCTGGGATGGGGAGGCAGAGGTAATTCTGATTACAGGAGGGTGATGGGGAAGTGTCTGCTGCAGACGTAGCAGGAGGACTGCAGAGACACTTCCAGCCAGGGCTCTTCCCAGGCATTAGCAGAGCATCTCCCAGGCCTTTAGAGGAGCTGGCACTGCAGCTCCCAGAGCAACCCCAGGAGCTGGTACTGCCACAGAAATAATAATAATAATGACCTGAGTAAGCAAGGGTGACAGCTGGGAGTGAGCCGCAAACACTCTGAAGATAAGGAAGGGACCTTCCTGTTCATCCTTCATCCCTTAGATGTTGTGTTTTATGTATTTCCCTTCCAGCTATCAGATTTATTTAATAAATATTTAAATCTGTGATGTTTATGTCAGTGCAATGCACTTGACCCTGGCTGAGCTGCAGCTGAAAGGAGGATCAGCTCCAAAGGAGCAAATGCCCTGCCAGCTCTCTTCTCTCTGGAAGGTTCCTGTAAGCTGACAAGACAGGGTGCTCACCCACCAGAAACACCGAGCACCAATCCCTAGTGCAGCCACGTCCAGCTGGAAGGTGTGAGGTGAGGAGGCAGCACCCAGGCACTCACCCTGCAGCCACACCACCTGACTGCAAAAACCCCAAGTTTTGGGTGGGATTCACAGCCCTGCCAGAGGAGAAATTCAGAAGTAATCCTCCATCAAGGAGGACTTCAGAGGAGCACCAAGCTGGGTGGGGAGCAGTGTCCCAGCAGGACCTGAGGTCCTCCCCATGGCTGAAGCTGGGAGAAGTTTTTCCCTCCCAGCTTCCAGTGGTGTCACTTTTCACCAGATGGTGACCATGTCCCCCTGGTCTGGCAAAACTTCTGACACCATCAGTGCCATTGCCTCCTGATCATGAGCAAACAGAAGCAGAGGAGACACTTCAGTTTCTGCTCCTCTGCCTCTGTGTGTAAATGTCCAGGCACAGCTCAGGGTTTATGTTTTCTGTTGGGCATTTGATTGCTTCCAGGGGTGGTCTTAATCACCAGAACTGTGATTTGTCCTCTTGTGTAGATGCAATTTGCAAGTCTAGAGACTTTTGTATTTTTCTAAACGTGGCAATTTGGAAATACCTGGACAGAGTCAGCATTTCACTTTGCCATTACATTTATTCATGGAGCTTTTCCATCAGAAATTCAGACAGATTAGCACTGAATAGGAGGAGAAGAGGAAACAGTGTTCTGATGAAAGCATCTTCAGTGTGTAATGCTTCTCCCATCTGCATGGATTTACTGTGTATTTAATTTCTGAAGAGGCTCTGTGGGGACCTTGCTGCCTCTCCAGCTCCCTCACACCTGGGCTGTGCCAGCTCTCTGCCTTTTAACCCTGCCCACTCCTCTGAAATGACGAGAATTTCTCTAGTTAATCTGTTAGGTCTGCTCTCAGAAAAGGTAACAAAAAAAAAGAAAAAAGAAAGACAAAGGCTTTTCTGCCCCTCTATATTTGCAGTGTACCTTTTTGAATCCATATGGTTTCCCTGAATACTCCTGGCAGTACCTGGGCCTGCCTTGCAGATAGCTGAACATCACTGTGTGTTCTCTGTGGAGTGATTTAAATGAACTGGAGAGAAATATAGTGAAACAACAAAAAAGTCCCTCCTTCCTCAAGTTTGAAAAAAAAAAAAAAGAAAAAGAGGAAGTCTTTTAACTAACCTGTATTATTGCAGTTCCTCTCCTAGAGCTGGCAGCAGACCTGTGTAAGTTTATACCAGCATTATCTCCATCCCAGCCTCTTGAAGCTGCACCAGAAGCACTCAGCAGCAGTCGTGTTGCTAAGGACACTGAGAGTCCCTGCATGGAGCCTTCCCTGGGTGCTGGGTCCCTGCTGTGGGTTGGAGCTGGGGGTGGTTTGCAGTGCCAGAGCTTCTCCTGCCAGGTGCTCAGAGGCTGCTCTGGGGGGTCCCTTGCTCGGTGAAAGCGCCGCAGCCCCTTCCCCCCCTCTCATCTGTAACAGGCTCTGTGTGTTGTGTCTCCTAGCTCTACATACAAACCACCACACTCACAATATCCATGAACCTAAGTGCTTCGGTGGCCCTGGGGATGCTGTACATGCCGAAGGTGTACATCATCATCTTCCACCCCGAGCTCAACGTCCAGAAGCGGAAGCGCAGCTTCAAGGCGGTGGTGACGGCAGCCACCATGTCCTCCCGCCTCTCCCACAAGCCCAGCGACAGACCCAACGGGGAGGCCAAGACAGAGCTCTGTGAGAACCTGGACCCCAACAGTAAGTACTGCTCACATGCTGTGCCTTGCCTGCCCGGGGGATCCCGAGCCCTCGCTGAGCTTCGGGTGCTTTGGTTCCCACTGTTCGAGATGTTGGGTACCTGCCATACATGGGGTGAAACTCTTAAAGGTGTTGGGTACCTCCCGTACATGGGGTGGAATTCTCTCTTTTTTTGAGTGGGGCTGGTTGGCAGCAGCTCCTGATGAAGCACGGGGTAGCTGTCAGGGACTCCTCCTCCTGCCCCTCCAGGTGAGGGATCCCCAGCATCACCAGAGCCCCCACGCCCATCCCCAGCCTGCCAGGTGCAGCCACAGGATGGATGGAGGCACGAGTACTACTGATAACTCCCTTAACCCAAGTTCTCATCCTGCTGCTTACAAAATTTCTTTACAAAAATCTCACCAGCTTTGAAGCTTCCCCATTTAAGGACTTTTACAGTCCTAGAAAAGCGAATGCAAATCTTGCCACTGATTTAAAAGGAAAAGAGATGGAGAAGATGCTTCCAGTCTCCTTAATGTGCATAGCGTGGCACAAATTTACATTCTGAGGCCATCTGATGTGATTTGCATTTGAATCTGGAAGGAGCTGAGGAAGGAGACAGCTGCACAGCCTCACAGCACATCGGAAAGGTTTAGGCATGTCTGCAGTTTTTATGAAAACCAGACCTGAATGTGGGGAAATGCCCTCTCCGTGCCCATGAGCAGTTCACCCCTTTGCTGCTGAAATCCCTGCCCCTGCCTCGCTGCCAGCTGAGCATCTGCCTCAAGCAGCACCTCTGCTGCTGTCCCAGCAAGCTGGAAGCAGCCAGGGAATCACTGACACAGGACCTCTGCCTCCACACACCCCCTGAGAGCATCCCTCTGGTGTCCCTGTCACACAGGTGTATGGAACACAATCCTAACAGGGAAAACAAAACCTCTCTTTGCCAACTGGGCTGCCTGAGCCACGGTTCTGAGGTGTGGGAGCAAAGAAATGCTTCTCATAAACTCAGAACCACATCGTGCCTCCTCCAGTCCTCCTCAGCAGAGCCCTGGAAGGGTCTTTGGGGCATTCCAGAGGTTTGGGGCATTCCCCAGGTTTGGGGCATTCCCCAGCAGGAGGCAGGGCTGCTGAGGATGGAGGGAGGGAGAGCAAAGAGAAGGAGGAGGAGGAGGAGGAGGAGGAGGAGGAGGGGATTTAGAAGGAGCAGGGCAAAGGCAGGTGAGTGCTGTTGAGCCACTGGTCAAGCTGCTTGGAATTCATTTCTCCTCCACAGAAATCAAAAATCTAAATTTCCACCCAAAGACTTGAGCAGCAAGAAAAATCCCATCCAAGTTCTGCTGCTGTAAAGTTCCCTGGGGAGAACCCCAGGGGGGCTGCAGCCTGGGGGGGCTCCTGCTCTGGGCTCCCTCCTGGTCTCATCCTGATTGCTGTTTGCAGCCTTATGAGGATGAATATCCCCCCCTGCCAAGGAGCAGTCAGATTTTTCCCTGGGAAGGAGAGATGTTTATTTAAAAAAAAAATAATAATTTTATTTTAAAGTTGCTTACTGAAGCCACCATCTTCCTGGTAACACACAATGGTTCTTTTCATCCAGGGCTAAATACTGGGATATGTTTTATCTCCCAGTTTCTGCCTTAAGCATCCAGCCTGCAGCCTGGCTTTGTTAATGCTGATTTAAAGCTGGGGGAAGTCCATGGGGAGCAAAACCCTCACAACCTGGAGCCTGGAGTGTGTGAAGGGATTCTGCTTCTTGGCAACTCATTTGCTCACATGTAGGATTCTGAAGCAAATAAATTTGTGTCTTCTACCCAGGCAGTCAGGAAATGTGCAATACTATTAATTTATATGACTTTCTCCAAGTACTGGGCTTTTAAATTTTTTATGATTTGGAAGATAAATTTACTTTTAAGTCTTTTCATTATTTTTATATACAGTACCATCTGCTCATATTATCAGCTGCACCTACTACTATTTTATTCCCTGGATATATGTGTTAAGAAAAAAAATACTAGAAAACCAAAGGGAATAAAACTACTGCTGTACTTAAAGTCTTTGGGTACTTTTAGCCCCAACATAAGCTACAGCTGCAGTTACTGGTACTGCAGCCTCTGAAGTGCTGAGCAGGTTGGACATCAACCCCCTCACCAAGCAGCAGTCAGCATGCATGTGTCCATGCCAGTAATGCATTGAACAGCTGCACTGAGTCTTCTTTTCTTAAAAAAAAGAACAAAACCAAATATTTTGCTTTAAAAAATGTTTGCAATTCCATTTCTAGGTTGAAAAATTCCAAATTAGTGGTAATAGTAATGAGCTCCAAAAAAAAGCAGAGTCATCAAAGCAAAGCTCTCGTTTTCAGTGAAATTTTGAAAAATGGTCTCAAAAAAAAAAAAAAGGTTTTGATGTTTGCATAACAATTTACTTAAGGAGCTCAGAGATGGGAAGTCCTGGCTTTGAGTTCTGTGCCAGGCTCCTCTCAACCTCACTGCACGTGAGTTAACCTGAGAGTAAATCCACTGAGGGGGATCAAAGGGTGAATCTGAGACTCATCAGCACCCTGCAAAGCACGATGAGACCCAGACCTGGAGGAGCTGCCCAGGCTTTTCTCCTAAGTGCAAAAATACTTTTGGGTTTTCCAGCTTGATTTTCTGTTGTTTCTCCTGGTGATGCTGCTGTTCCTGGCTTGCTCAGTTACTGGGGGCTGGAGTTGCCATTTTTATTGGAAATACCCCAATATTTTATATTCCTAAGAAGTTAAGAACCCCAGCACTGGGTTAATTAATGAGCCACCATCATGGGATTCATGTACCTCCAGACACTGGGAAGTGTGAGGACTAAGCCCAAACCTATGTCCTGTCCTACTTAGATACCAGAGTCAAAACCAAAAGCAAAGTGGGGCTGGTTTTACAGAAAAACAGCCTTGATAAAACCTCCATGATATGGTAAATATTAAAAGAGAACCTAATGAACTGAACCTGCATGGGAAGCTGGAAGGCCTAGAAATTACCCAAGGGGCTTCCTAAGGATGGGGGTTCCTCAGCTGCAGTGCTGAGCATCCTGTGGGAATGCTGCTCTGGGTGATCTGCAGGGATCTGAGCCTGGAGAAAATGTCCAGAGCACTGAGGAGGGCTGGGCTTAGGTGCTGGGGGTTTAGTGCCAGTATGAAAAAAGAAACTGGCTCAATGTGGGAGGAAGATCTCTTCCTGCAGTGACCTCATACCCCACCCATCAGGAGCAGCAGGGACTCGCTGTGTTGCAGCTTTTTATTTAGGATATATGGAAAGCAAAGTTTCACAGGTTGAGCTTCCCATTCCTGCCCTGGGAGGGCTTCCATGCTGTGTGGGATGTATGAAGGCCAAGCCTTCCAACCTAGAGCTGTGTCACTTCTGAAAACCCCCTTATTCACTGCAGTTCACCATCTGGCATGTGCATGCTTTGCCTCATCTCAGCTTTTTCCTGCTGATAGATGTTTGTGGCAGATTGGGGTGAGCAGAACCTGGTGCACAGCAGCTTCCATCCCTGTGAGGAGCTCCTTCTGCTCTCATGGAGGTGACACTGTTTGGGAAGAAGCTTCTCATCAGGTCAGGCTGTAGGGAAAGCACAAGGACCTCCCACCTGTACTTACCTGATAGCAAAGTCTCCTTGTACTGACCCGTTCTCCATGGCAGCTTGGTTTCATTCATGGCTTCACCAAAAGGAGAGGGAGGGAACCTGGTACCGGGGAGGTTGTTCTGGCCCAGCATCCCTGCCTGGGAGGAGGGTGTTTGCTGTCCTGCTTTCCCTGCTGTCCCCTGGCAGACAGAAGCAGAGCTGCCCTGAAGCACCAAAGGACAAAGGTGTCACCAGAGAGCTCTGAAGCCTCAAAACTTCATGTTTTCAGTCTGGTGTTCAGCAGGGTTTGTGGACTCTTAGGTTAGCAGGTGCCTGGAGGGCTCAGTGCAGGGGTATTCTGGAGGGTTTTTCTTTAGCCTTCAGCAGAGAGATGTGGCAGTAGAGAGGTGCAGTGGCTGTCCCTTGTCCCCAGACAGAGCAGACCCCTCTGCATGCCTCCATTCCCAGCAGAGCTGCCCTGGGAGCTCTGTGTCCCATGGCCTGGGAGCTGGGGACAGTGCATGTGGCACACAGCATCTGCAGCCCCTGCCCTGCTTGTGTCTGCACTCCATCCTTAACACTGCCCATCCCATCTTCCCCAGGAAAAGAAGAAAAGCTAATTAAGTGGTTGTTAATGATGTGGAGAAGGCTGAGAGTGACCGTCTGGGTGAGGAAGGGCTGGGGAGCCTGAAACCAAAATGTTTCAGGCTTTGTGCAGGGGAGAGGGGGGAAAAAAATAATCGATGAGACCTGCATTTTGCTGAGCAGCTGCCCCTGTGCTCAGAGGTACCTGAACTTGTGTGAACTGGTCCATTTATCTCTGACCCAGAGTTAATTTTGTATATTGGCGTCTCTCAGCTTCCCACTCTGGCAGCTCTGAGCTGAGCTCTTCACTTGGATTAATGTCATGGCCTCCCTGACAGGGCAGAATTTGAAGAGATTATTGTGAGCAGACGTATTCTACATACCAATGTATTTACTTTTCCTGTAGACTGCATACCACCAGTAAGAAAGAGTGTTCAAAAGTCTGTTACTTGGTACACTCTTCCACCTACTGTATAGCTTTTGCCTGCTTTACCTTCCAAAAAGGTAAGGAAAAATCCAGCTTCTTACTACTTTATTTTTAATTATTATTATTATTATGATGGTGATTTTGATATACATAAATACATGAGGAATGTGCATTAGTGCAGCTGTGTGAAAACAAGTGTCTGACCTAAAAATTGTTCACGTATCCTTTAACCCAAGCTCTGAGGGGTTTGCTCTGAAAAGGGCAGACCCAAGGCTTGGGGGATTTAAATCCCTGAGCTGTGTCCCAGGGGAACCAGGGACTGCTGGTCTTCTGCTTCCCACCAGTGGAGGTGGATCCCAATAAAGCCTTTGAGGATGGAGATATCTGGTAACAATTTTAAAAAGGAACAAACAAATGATCAGAAGTTAATTATGGCAATCACATCTAAGCACTAACGAAATGTTTTCTGAGTCATTTCTAGCAGCTTCACCAGCAGCGTTGCCTGGCAGCATGAAAAGAATGTTAGCTAACATGTGAGCAGTCTCCTTTACTCTAAAATTATAAATGGCTCAAAGGAAAAAAAAAAAATTTGCAAAATCTTGCTTTTGAGGCTGGGTGATCCCAGTGACCTCTCCTGAACAATCTCAAGTGAACAATTTTTGAGGGCTGGCTGCTTCTGGGTGTTGTGGCTGCCTACGTGTCCTCTTGTGAGCTGGTTTGGTATTTGTGACTCCATCAGCCCAGAATTGCTGCTTTTCTAGTGAAATGAGAGGGATGGGAGAGCACGTGGCACTGGGGACAAATGACTAACAGCCTCTGGTCAATATTTCTCCTATCTGCAGCTCTGTGGGGGGCTCGGGTGGCTTTGCCCCCTCCTTTGCCCCAGGTTGCTGCAGCACTGGGCAAGGGGTGCTGGAAGAAATTGCTGTGTTCAGCCCCCAGAATCTGAGCTGAGCCCTAATAGGGGAGAACTTGTATCAGCAAAGGTAGCAAATGTTGCTTGAATTGAGTCTTTGAGTCATAGGGAAAAAAAAAATGAAATAATCTCTTTGGGTGGTGTAAATTGCCACCGCTCCAGGCTCAATTCAACTCGAGTTCTTGTGAAGTGCTCAAATTGCTTTTTATTGTACTTGAATCGTGGCCATTACCCTAACTTACACAGAGAGACTCCTTCAGGTGTGGAGCTCTCTAGAATCATCAGGATGCTCTGGCTGACCCCGGGCCAGGGTCAGGAAGGGCACTGGTGGGTGGCAGGGAGGGAAAGGTAAGGAAGGGGGGAGAGGGGAAGAGGCCACTGGAAGTGTTACTGCAAACCCAGTGTGAAAGAGCAAAGGGCAACTGTGTGAGGATGTAATTGCTAAAGGGAGGAGATGAGAAGAGCAGGAGGGAGCCAGAGGAGATGCTACATCTCAGGAGAAATCAGGTTTTTTAAAATAAAACTCTACAAAGGTTAAACATTTACAGAATCAGGAACTCACGTGGATTTCTAAATATTTTTTCCCACACAACAGTACTGTACAATGTAAAGATCTCCATCTGCAAAGACACACAGAAAGTTTTGTCAGCCAAGTCCTGTACAAAGCAATTCAGACTCTTCAGGCAGACCTTAGAGCTTGGGCCATTCCAAGCTGTGGAAGATGCTGGAGGTTTGGGTTGGGCTCTGCTCCAGGGGCTGCTTCCCTGCTCTGCCTCTCAGCTGGACTGATGCTGTTCCTCTGGTTGCTGTGCTGTGATCTGTTCTTCTAGGAGTAAAAAGCAAAGCACAGCAGGAAGCAGGATACTGACCTGAAAGCAAAGCAAGGATCTCAGGAAAACATCAAGGGGGCTGTGACCTGCCCCTGGTTTTGCTGGGAGCACACACACTGGTGTGTGGGTATCAACCTGGTGCTTCAGCCCTTGCTTGGCTGCAGCAGTTTCCATGTGTGATGCACTGAGAGGTGCAGGTGCATTTCTAATGCTTTCCACTTGTCTCCTGGGGGTGACAAACAGGGCTGCTTTGCTGTTGAGCCTGGTGGGAACACAAGGCTGGAAAAGCTCCACTTGGTGTCTGGGTCAGGGAATGAAATTGTCCATCCCTCAAACAAGGGAAAGAGACTCCAACGTCTCCTGCAATTTATCTGTGTCCCAGCTGGCACTGCAGAAACATCTGGACCATCTTCCTCCTGGTCCCTCACCAAGCCACATGCTTAAAGCTGAGGAGGAAAAGGCAGTGCAGTGACAGAAGTGCTTGTGGTACCTGACAGACCTGGATCCCCCCCCTGGGCTTTGAGAGCCTCCCAGGGCAAGGCTGGCTGGGGGTGCCTTGGTGCAGCCCCTTCTGCTGCCTCCCGGGGTGATGCTGGGGGGATGATGATGATGATGAACATCATTATCATTATTTATGTATCATATTCTGGGGCATCATCACTGCTGGGCACTGCTGGTTCTGTTGCTGTTTGCAGTGAGATGGCCCTGCTGGCCCTGCAGCATCTCAGAGCTGTTTTAGCAAGGATGGTGGGGAAGCACTGCAGCTCCTCAGCATCCTCCTCTCATTCCTCTGTCCTTCCTGCTGAACTTCAGCTGGAGCTGGGCCAGAGGCTGAGCACGTGTAAAGCCCAGTGGTCCCATCACTTTGGAGAAGAAACATCAATTGCTGTTAGCTGAGGGCCTGACCTCAGCTCTGGAGCAGCAGCACCTTTCCAGCTCTGCTCTGGGCTGCCAGGGGTTGAGAGCAGGAGGAGCAGCAGCTGCCAGACCCTTCAACTTCTCACTCCTCTGAAATTCACCTGGGCTGCTCCTGTGCCCTGCTTTGGGCAGTGGGGACATCTCCAGGACTGACCCCATTGATCTGGAGATGCTGCTGACTGCAGCTCTGTGCAGGGACAGGACAGGGCTGACACCTCCAGCCCATGGGCAGCAGTGCCAGGGATGTGGGGTCAGGGCAGCTGCCACCCAAGGCAGGGACCCTCTGCCAGGGCTTGGGCACTGGGTGCTGCTTCCTAAAGGCCCCAGGTGTTTCACAAACAATTTTTAGCCTGATCTGCATGCAGAGGGATTTCTGTGGTGACTGCAAAGCCCTGAGAGGGTTGGGGAGGTCTGTGTGGGGTCAGTGTCTGTCCTGGTCACACCTCTCCTAGACCAGAGATGCAGTTGCTGAGATGATGCCCTAATGAAGCTGCTGGGGTGGGACTCAAGATGTGGTTTCAAACTGATCTTGGTTTTATGTTAGAAGAGGTTAATAGTCCAAGTTACTCTAGTGCCAGGATTTTCCATGCCTGTCCTCCTCCTGCTCACAGCCCCAGGGACTCTCCTGGGGTCACCCACATCCTCCAGCAGCAGCTTCTCTGGGGACTGGGCAGCTCTTTGAAGGCTTTGAGTCCCCGTTGTGTGATGTTCTGGAGCTCATCACTCCTTACAGTACATGCTATAGAATAATTATTCTCTGGGTTGGAGCATCAGTTTTGTTTTAAATCTGGCCAGTTTCATCCTGAGAAAGTGCTCTGTGCTTAACCTCACTGGAAGGATTTTCTGTGCAGTGAAGACTGCCAAAAATGAGAATTTGAAGTCAAAATTAATAAGCAAAAGACCTTGACAGGTCTTCACTGAGTCTATTTTTATTCTGGCTTGCTGAAAAACTAAACACTTATCATAAATTTCTTGTAAGCATGATAGGCTCACTTTGAGCATTGCACAGAGATCCATCAGAGATGCCTGTGCCACACCCCAGTTAGCCCCTAGTGCATCTTTTCTGTACACTTGGACATGAGTTTGTACAGGTAGATTTTGGTACAGGTGTAAATGATTCTGTTGACAGTTTATTTACCTGACAATGGGATGAGTGGTGCTGGGGTGACTCCTGGTCAAGTTCACCTCCCTTTTTAACAAGTTTTTGAGATAAAATTTGGTCTCTCTCACCCTCTCATTTGCACATTTAATTTGCAGTTTGATCCTTCCCAGTTTCTCAAGGTCTCTACCCACCCAAGTCAGTGTTTTCCTCCAGGTTCTGTGTCTCCATGGCAGCCTCCTGTTGCCCAGCAGCCAAACTGGTGCCAAAAATCAGACTCTCCCAAAGCCATCTGGTGAGTGATACCAGGGGGCTGCAATTATTCTCCTTGGCAAGGCAAGGTTAGACATTTCATGACGTTTCCAACTGTGAAGGGTGTCCCTCACAAGAAATGTATGGGTTTTAAGCCATGGCAGCACTTTATGTGGCTGAGAGCAGTATGTGCTGTTTAAATGCTCCATTTCAAGCCTCCCAGAAATAAGCCTCTTGCTGCTGTTGAATGAGAACTAAAGGTAGGGTCAGGAGAAGCCAAATCTTCATCCTTTTGACTTTCTTATGCACAGCTGGAAATACTTAGGAAATTATAATTTTTTAAAAAATTATTATTTGGCCAGGAAATGTCCCTGGCAGAAGTCTGTGAGTGTGGCAGCACAGGGCAGTGGATGCCCCGGGAGCCTGGGCAGGCTGCAGACTCAGCACGTTCCTGCCAGAGCCTCCTCTCAATGTCTGGGGATCAGTTGCTTTCTTTTTACATCTCAGAACAGCTAGGTTTGACAATGCACTTTAATGCACTCAGCTGACTGAGTGCTCCTTTATTAATTACTTTGCAGGGTACCTCCCACCTGCAGGACTTCCCTGAGACAAGAACCTGGGGGGCAGTGTCAGGCTTTTGAAAAACTGGAATCCTTTCTGCACTTCAGTGATCAGCTTCTGGTTTGATCTCTGAACAGTGATGGGTCAAACACCTTATTCATGCCTTCAAGTGCTTTGGATATTAAAAGCTGGGCACTTAGATACATGTCTTTGGGACACAGATGAGTAGTAATTAGAATCTCAGTATTCCTCATTTGTTCCATTGTTTCTTTTTGACTTTTTATGTCAGCTTTTTTGCTAAGAAATTTGGAAGTGTGAGCTGTTGATTTTGCAGCTCCTGTTACACTTCACAGAGCAGTCCTTAGCTTGCTTTTTTTGTCTAATAAAGTCTTAGTAGTGCTGAGCTCTCCCTCTGACTAATTTATCAGTCCTTACATCCTCTCAGGGAGAGTTTGTCAAATTCATAAATTGTAATAGCAAGGAAAAGACAAAGGTTTTTGGCTCTCTTCTCTTCCATATATTTATAATGCCCCCTCTGTCCCCAGCAGGACAAATGTCACCTTACAGCACTGCCTCTCAGGCACTCACATCCTCCCTGTGCTGATCAGATGAAGAGCTGTAGGTCAGGAAATCAGACTTCATGTCCTCACCTGGGTTTTCCTGAAGTCTCTGGAGCTGCCCCAGGCTTGGCCATTGCAGTGTCTGCAGCCAGGGTTCTGCCCAGGCAGGGGGAAGCTTTGCAGTTGTGTTTGGTGCCTTTTGGGATGGGGGCTCTTCCCATTGCCACTGATCCTGGGACTACAACAACAGCAGGAGCAGCCAGGATCCCAGCCTCAGGTGCCAAACCTGACTCTGAGCCCCCAGGAATTGCCCAAGGAATTCTCAGCCCCTCTGTGTTGTCTGGCCAGAGGATGGGAGTGGGGGGAGCTGGATAGGAAGCAGCTGGGACAGGGATCTGGGGGAGAGCAGCCAAGAGCCTTGGAGTCAAAGCCTGAGGGAGGTGTAGGATAAACTTTGCACTGGGGTTTGGCCCCTGAGCTGGCACAGAAGCTGAATTTGAGGTTTTGCAGTGCAGGGTCTTTGCAGATGTTCTTGATCTGGTTTGCATTTGGTGGCTTTTGACAGCTAGGAAATCATTTTGCAGTCATTTCAGTTTGCCCCTGGTTCTGACAAGCAGCTAATTGGATTTATTAAGCTATGATTGCTAACAGGTAAAGCAGCAGCCAGGGCTGCAGAGCCATCCCAGGGCAGTGCCCATGGGCTGAGCCCCAAGTGCTCCCCTCCTGGTGCAGCTCAGCCCTGGGCTGGGTGTGCAGGCAGGGCAGGAGGGAAAGGACTTCAGTGCCTGCTGGAGATGCAAGATTCTGGGAAAGGAAATGTTCCTGATGGCCTGGGGAGTGTTGTGCTTCCATGTGATGCCTGCTGGCTGGTCCCTGCCATGGGATTCCTGTGCTTACAGACATGGCCCTGCCCAGCTCTGCCCAGCAGCCTGCAGGTACACAGCACGTTTTCCTGTTCATCAAAGCAAGGTAGGATTTTTCATTAAGAATTTAAAAATTAGAAATTAATAATTCTGTTCTGAGTCAGCAGCTGGGTGAGGCAGCTCTGCTGTGGGTCCTGTGCATCAGCATCACAGCAGCTGCCAGGTGCTGCAGGGAGCAAAGGACAGCCAGCAGAATTGTTTTAAGGACATCTAACATCTGGTTTGGAAGTGAGCAGCTGATGTCTGGGGTGAAATGTGTAAATGTGTGTACACAATCAGGTTAGGAGCAAAGCCTTTATTGAATGAGTGGCTTCAGCTTTATTTCCCCCCAGGTATAGTGGGGAGCTGTGCACAGAGGTGACAGAACTGAGCACGGGTGGCAGTCAGCAGAATGTCCCCAGCAGCAGCTCCAAGGGGGAACCAGAGCTCCCTTTGGCTTCAATAAGTTTCTTTTTTTTCTTTTTTTTTCTTTTTCTTTTTTCCCCCTTTCTCTTTCCCTTTTCCTTTTTTCTCTCCCCTTTCCTCTCCCCACTCCCCTTCTTCTTTCTTTTCCCCTTCTTCTTTCTTTTCCCCTTCTTCTTTCTTTTCCCCTTCTTCTTCCTTTTCCCCTTCTTCTTCCTTTTCCCCTTCTTCTTCCTTTTCCTCTTCTTCTTCCCTTTCCCCTTCTTCTTCCTTTTCCCCTTCTTCTTCCTTTCCCCTTCTTCTTCCTTTTCCCCTTCTTCTTCCTTTTCCCCTTCTTCTTCCTTTTCCCCTTCTTCTTCCTTTTCCCCTTCTTCTTCCTTTTCCCCTTCTTCTTCCTTTTCCCCTTCTTCTTCCTTTTCCCCTTCTTCTTCCTTTTCCCCTTCTTCTTCCTTTTCCCCTTCTTCTTCCTTTTCCCCTTCTTCTTCCTTTTCCCCTTCTTCTTCCTTTTCCCCTTCTTCTTCCTTTTCCCCTTCTTCTTCCTTTTCCCCTTCTTCTTCCTTTTCCTCTTCTTCTTCCTTTTCCCTTTTTCCCTTTTTCCCTTTTTCCCTTTGTTCCCTGTACGTTTCTGGGGTCAGTGCTGTTTGCAGTCCCAGGGGGTACAAAGCATTTCCCCCAGCAGGCAGAGCTGGTGGCACTGGGTTAGTAGAAAGGATGTTTGTTCAAAAAGCCACTGAAAATCCAGTAAGTGAGTTCCAAAAGCTGATCATAGCAATGAGAGAGAGAGAAACTGCCAGGAAAACTGCAAATAAGCAGAATCCCAAGTGAATGAAGATCTCAGGGCAGGGTGTGGGTCCCTGCAGCTCTCTGGGTGCAGCACGAGGAAGTCTGCCCAGAGGTGGAAGAGCAAAGAGCAGAAAAGCCCCTGGGTGGCACCCAGGGACAGGGTGCTGAGGTCTGCTCAGCCAGCAGTTAGAGAAAAATGATGTTTGTCCCCAAAACTCATCTGCCCCCCCTGGCCCCTGGGTCCCTGGGCTTGCACTGGTTCAGGTGTCCCTGTCTGTCCCCTCCTCTCTGGGGCTCTGACCCAGACCTCGAGGGGTTTTGTCACTTGTGGATAGCAAAGCCTTAGAAAACTCCAGGGTAGGTGGTGGGAACTGAGAGTGCTGATGTGTGTGAGTAAAAGGAGTGTGGGGCAGAGCTGAGTGTTCATCTGTCACTGGCACGGAATCATTCCCTGGAAGGAGATGGATGTGGCTCCTGTTGACACAGGCAGCAAACAGAGAGGGTATTTGTGCAGCAGGGGCCTGGGTTTGTTTGCTTGGTTTTTTGATGACAGTAAGCAGCCAAAAAAACCAAAAACCAAACCAAAACAAAAAAAAGGAACCTATGAGATCAGACTTTCTTACAATGTTTTTTCCTTACTGCAAACAGGCCCCAGTTTCACACCCAGCATCATCTCTGGAAAACATTCCAGGGTTTCTTTTCTCTTTATTGGCTTCCTGAAAAAACAGCCATGTCTGAGTGAGGGATAGTGGTGCAGTAAAGAGGAGAGCATCCTCTTGTTATGAAAAGGAGAGCTTTGAATTTGGGTGAGATTGTTGGGTTTGGGCTCTGTCTGGCAGCAAGGAACAAAGCCTGGTTTTCTTCTCTAACCTGGGTGCAACCCAAATACCTGGCTAACTACAGGTAAATGCCCAGGAAACAAAGGGAGCACACATAATAGGAAAGAAAGGTGCTGCAGGCCTGGGGGCTGCTGTTTGGCTGGGTTACCCCTCTGTAAGGCAGAGCACTGCTGCCTGGCACTGCCTCTGGTGAGATGTCTGCCCTGGCTCTTCAGTGGGAAAAGGGAGGAAAGAGGAGTTGCCATAGTTACACCTCTTGTCAGGATGCTTGTCGTGACTGTGGAATAAGGAGCCTTCTGTGAAACCTGCCCTCTTATTACTATCATCTGTTTAACATTTCCAGGTTATTTGAAATCAAGACTTTCGGAAAAAAAAAAAAAATTTAGATGTTGATTGCAGCAAAGTGGTGCTGTTTAACCATGCAGCTCAGAGGGTAATTCTGTTAGGGACTGTATTGCAGAATTATATAAGATGAACTATTTTTTTCCAGTGAATTTAGCCTCTTTGCTCTGCAGGAACATTCTTGATTTTTCTGTTAAGATGTTTGTTAGTTGCACCTCTGCAGTTCAAGCAGGGCAACTTGGAGAAAAAGAGGAGGGCAATTCCTCTCAGGTGAGGAGCTGCCCCTGCCCATGGTGTTGCCTTTGCTGCCCACTCAGTAATTCAGATTTCCCACCTGAGATGGGGTTGGGGTGGGTGTCTGTGTGTCCCCCCCTGTGCTTCCCAGGACAAACAGACAGCAGGGCAAAGGGGGCTGGGGGCTCAGGGAGCTGCACATCTGGCTGCAGCTGGAGGTGCTGTCACTGTGCTGCTCTGAGATGATGGGACACATTATGGAGCATGAGGAGGATGCAGTGTGAGATGTTTTCTGGTGTGTGGAGCAGAGTCTCCTGCTGGAAGGGAATCTCTCTGACTCTCGGGTGCTCACCCTGCCACTTGGACTCTCTCACATAAGGTCCCTCTCCTTTGGGGCAGCAGGACACTGTCACCCTCCCACTGGGGGATGGCCAGATGTCCCTTTACTGCCCAAATTCCTGTTTATACTACATTTATCTGGCCAGCAGCAGCCCAGGGCTGGGTCTGGGAGCTGTACATGCTTCTCTGTGAGGGAACAGAGCCCACAGCTCCCAAGCCAAGTTGTTCCAGTTGTCCCAGGGGCTCACAGGGAGCCCTGGGGATGCCAGGACACCTGGAGAGGAGAGGAGAGGAGAGGAGAGGAGAGGAGAGGAGAGGAGAGGAGAGGAGAGGAGAGGAGAGGAGAGGAGAGGAGAGGAGAGGAGAGGAGAGGAGAGGAGAGGAGAGGAGAGGAGAGGAGAGGAGAGGAGAGGAGAGGAGAGGAGAGGAGAGGAGAGGAGCCCTGTGTGCATCACAGCAGAACAAAATGTGGTTTGCTAAGGCAATGCCCTGACCAGAGGATTGACACCAGTTTCCTCTGGGATTGTGCTGGCTCAGAGAGGTGGAAACATCCCAGGAAGGCTTTGGTGCAAGGGGAGTGGAAGCCAAGAGTCCATCGTGGGCTGAGTCCCAGTGTCCAGCAGGCTTCAGAGAAGGCAGAGTCACTGCCTGGGGGGACATGAAAACTCTCCAAAACAAACTGTCCAAAATACAGCTTTTTGTCCTGTGTTTATCAAGGGAAAGGGACCTCTCCAGAGGGAAGGATGTCCCCAGTTAAACCAGTTAGTTACCCATGAGATGCTGAAGTGTTTACTCAGTCTTTTCTATCGTTGTGTTTCCTGGAAAGTACAAATAGAGAAATAAATTCTGGCAGTGGTTGTTATGGAAATTAAGCTTGTGGGGTGTTTCTGAAGCACGGGGAGGCTGTACTGGGTGTATCCATTTCACCCACACAGGGTGGCTCTGGTCCCTTGCTTAGCTGCTGCTCCTCCCCTGTCACCTGGCTCCCAGGTCAGGGACTTGGACACCATCCACATTCTGCAAACGTTTCCTCTCCTGGTGTCACCTTGGGTCTGGTTTTTCTGTTGGAAAATCATTGTCTGTTCCCAAAGTGTGAGGAGAATGAAGCTGGTCCTGGCTCTGTCAGAGCTTAGGTTGTGCCCTGGGAATGGGTTTGAGGCCAGGACCCAGCAAGGTTTGGGTCTGGCACTGCTGGCTGAGGGGAAGCTGCTGGTTTGTAGGAAAAAAAACTGGAAATAAAGAGAGTAAATAGTAGAATAGGTTGTAATTCATTAAATGGGTAAACAGAAAATACCTTTGTACTCTAACTCAGTATGAAACCCATAAATGAATTAGCTGGGGAAAAAAAAAGAAGAAACGAATGTGTTGTTCCATCCCATGTTCATGTTGTTTGGCAGCTGCACAGAATTTCAGTTTCCTTTTTGATTAAGTACAATGCTTAATTGGAAAAACATTTTCAGTTCTTTGCTCTCAGAATGGATAAAGTAGCAGAGCTGTGTTTATTGAATGTGGGTGTACATAAGAAAATGATTCCTTGCATGATCACTTTATATCCATGTATTTACCTGGCTGTCACATCCAGGGATCTGCCTGGAAGAGTGTTGGGGTGTTGGCAGGACAAGGAGGGCTGAAGGGATGGGGAAAGGGGACTGGGTGTTCATCCTCAGTACCTGGGGAGGGGGAGGAATAAAACAAAGTCAAGAAGTAGAGAGGAATAATTTTCTTGTAGCTCTGACTTCAGGACTCGTTTGGGATGTTTTAGATGATCATTCAGGTCATTATTTTAATTATGTTTCATGCTAACTGTTTTTACACTTGGCTTTAACAGCTCTCAACAGAGCCTGGCTTTCCAGGTGAGATAAGCAAAGTACTATTAATTGCTTTGTTTTAAGCAGGGGAAAATAATTTGCTACTATTTGTTATCTTTCCAGTCCACAGCATTCAAACCCAAGCATTTAAAATGTAGTTTAAATTAGCATTTTTCTGTACTCTTGGCTCCAATTAAGGAGTCACACCAGTTGGGTTTGTTTCTTCCCTGCCACGAGCTGGTTAAGATTGGGAAACACTTCCTGAAGACCTCGTGCACTTCCCTAGCATGGTCCTGCTTGGAGCACCCTGAGTTCAGGAGATGGGAAGGTTCATCCAGCAACTCCTGGGACCTGCCTCTCCTACCTCTCATTGGGGGTATGGATGGATTCCTGCTGAATCCTCTGAACACATCCCCAGGGATCTCTGTTCCTGCTGGATCCTCTGAGCACATCTCCAGGGATCCCTCTTCCTGCTGGATCCCCTGGGCACATCCCCAGGGATCCCTCTTCCTGCTGGATCCTCTGAGCACATCCCCAGGGATCTCTGTTCCCACTGCATCCCCTGAGCACATCCCCAGGGATCTTTCTTCCCACTGGATCCCCTGGACACATCCCCAGGGATCTCTGTTCCCACTGGATCCTCTGAGCACATCCCCAGGGATCTCTGTTCCCACTGGATCCCACCCCCCATTTCACGCCCCCCAGCAGCCCCATGGCAGCTTCTCCTGCCAGGACTTTCAGCCTCTCAGCAATCTCACATTAGCTGGAAATGCTGACAAGACTTCCTGCAGTTTTCTCTTTGATCTTGGTGTCCAGATACTTTCAGACTTTCCCCTGACCCAGAAGTTTTTATCTGCAAAGCAGACAAGTAGGAAATAGGAGAAAGATGCAGCCAAAGATGCTCAAGATCGATACTCTTCAGCAGTACAATGCACTTGGCTGATTACAGCTTTTATTTAGGAGGGTAAAACTAATCCTTTGCTCTTCCAATCTTATTACCTGACTTGGAATCTCAATCTTCCAGCTATCTTTTGTGCAAAACCTGATGGTTTTTCAGACCCTGACCAGCGAGTGTCTGGTTCTGTTCTTTGACTCAAAGTCATATTTCCTTTTCTGGTTCAGATGGGAAAATGAACACAGACAAGAACCTCTCGACTCTGTCTCTGAAGGCATCTTCCTCAGTGATACCTTGCAGGGGAGTCAGAGGTGTGGCTGATAAAAAGTTATCTTTTAGCCCAGTGCTGGGGATGCTGAAGGCAGTGTCTGTCACCCCAGGTAGCTCAGATCCTCTTCCCAGCATCACAAAAGGGTTTCAGGGTTCTGACTGAGTTATCAGCAGCAGCAGTTGAGAGGCAGAGGAGGAGATGACATGCTTTTTGTATGTTTACAGGGCACTATCACTTTCTGTGGTAAATACTCAGAAATGATGAATGTCATATCTTGCCACTGCCAAGGGGGAACACGGATCATGAGCCCCACTATTTTTAAAGCTTGTAAGAATAAAGTCAGATACAGATCTTCAGAATGATCTTCAAAGGAGTTCATTATTTATCTAGAGCAGTACATGAGAATGTGCCTAACTTTCAAATAAGCAATTCAGTTTCCTTTTCATTCCCTAAGAGGCAAGTGCCATGTGCAATGGTGCCTGCTGAGTTTGCAGAATAAACTTTACATCATCTTGTGGCGTGGTGCAGCTTCCCATCCTCTCTGGGATTCATTGTGGGAAAGCCTTCCCTGTAATTAATGGCTATTGTTTGACTCCAGATGAAGCTGGAATTCTCTAGCTCTGTGCTGCAGTGCAAGCAGCTCTCTGATCCTGTGGCTTTCCCTGCTTTGTCTGGGCCTGGGGCTGCTTCATCCCTACCCAGGCTGAAGTTCAGGAGCAGACTGGGATCAGTCTCAGGCATTTTCAGGATGACAAAGCCAACACCTACTGCACGTACTGCAGCCCTGACAGGCAATGGTAAAAGGATGTCCTGCTGTCCCTCCTTTGGCTTGGACTGATTTCTGTCACTGTGCCATGATCTGACCCAAGAACTCCTTTTATTACTCTTCCTATTGGTTACATCCCTGCTACCACAAAAAGGCTATCAAAAACCATTTTTTTAAATTGAGATAAACATCTGTGTCTCTCCCAAAGAGGTTATGACAGAGGGGGCTCTCCAGGTGCTTTGAGCTCCTCCTGAATGCCCCCCCACATCCAGGAGGATCCCTGCTATGATCCAGGGTTTTCCTGGCCATGTGAGCTGCTGCCCTCCTACCTCTCAGCTTTCAGTGGTGACATCACCCTCAGTGCTGGACAAAAATCAGACAGAAAAGTGATTTACAAGACCAAAGCAGAGGGATGAAATCTTATTAAGGGATTTGAAGCATATAGGAAAAAAATATATATAAGGAAAAGGCAAACTTAAAATATAACTGACACCACCCACTTTCAGTCTGGTTTTGATTTTCCAGCATTTCATGGAGATCAGCAGCAGCACCTCAGCTATCCATGCCATAATGCACCATGTGTCACAGGACTGGCAGAGCTGGAGTGATGGCTGTATAAATCTGAGGAGTTCTGTGACACAGTTGGTTTTCCATCCATTTCTGCAGGCTGTTTACCCCTTGTAAGCAGCCCCTGCCTCCCATTCTGCATCCTGTGCTCTCCCCAGCTCAGGACACCCAATCCAGTTATCCCAGGTGGGGAACCCAAAGCCCCATGGCAGCAGAGGGGCTGCAGGGATGGGCAGAGGAGTGGAGCTGGGCTGTTCATCCTGGAGGTTAAATACCACCCAGGTCTGTATTGCTGTTGCCTCCCTTTTGTCACAAGCACATTAAGAGAAAAAAAATCCTTCCTAGAGCATTTATCACCTCTCCCTGCTGGACCTGTCCCCGGGTTGCCATCAGGCCACCAGCACACCAGATAAATCAGTGACCAGGGAGCAGCCCCAGTCCCTTCAGCAGCCTCTCCCTCCCTCTTGTCATTGTCACCTGCCAGTAACCCCTGGGCTGAGGGGAACCCCACAGCTGTCCCCAGACACCCCAGTGCTAACTGGGGCTGCTGTACCCAGAGTGACAAGGACGTGTGACAGCTGAGGCTGCTGATTGAGGAGAAGAGAGGGCTGGGAAGGGACTAGAGAGAACACACTCCTTACTAATGTTATACTTGTAATTTAATATATTCACATTCTATTATTAAAACATGAGGCTCTGTGTGCTAATCTGCATAAAAGTCAGGCTGCTCAGACACAAACCCCCCAGCACATGCAAGAAAATGAAATATTCTTCATACAACTGCAGGCATTTATCTACCAGCTAAGCTGGAAATGTACTACAGTAGGGAGCACAACAGGAGAGATGTGAAGATGTGATATACCAATCTATTTACATTTAGATTCTGGATTTAAAATTCTATTATTTTCTCCAAGCTTCAATCCACTTGTTGGGTTTTGGGCAAGCAGGTAGAATCACTTAGGACTGTTGCTTTCATCTCTTCTATATATTCTCCAATTCAAAGGCAGCAGAGCGTGTGGATAGCTCTGACTTTCAGGCATGGAGCAGAGGAGGAGCCTTCTGCAACCATTTCCCTTTTAGATGGACTAGAAGCAGGATTTAGTCATCAGCCTCCACTTTGCCTGGCATGAATGGTGTAGGATCCTAAGCAAGAATTAAGAAAGTGAGCAAGAGGAGGAGGAAAGCATCATCTGCTCTGGTGACTGCAAGGGAAGTCAGAGCAGAAGTCCCAGCCTCAGAGCCATCAGGATGTCAGTTCCTGGTGGAAGCACAAAGATCATGTTTCATACATTTGGTAGCTTGAGATGCCTGCAGGCTGTAATAAAATTCTTTTTTTGCACTGTAAATCTTTTCTCTTTAAGCATGGAAGAGGTTACAAACGTGCATGAAATTGAAGTGAAAGTGATTAAATGTGACTCTGAGCAAGTATTGACAGATCTGCCTTGATTTGGGATGCTGTGGGAGCTGCTTTGTGGCTTGTGCTCGAGATAATGGAAACCAGTCAAGTGATGAAACATATATCCAAAGAGGATTTTTGCTTCAGTGTATTTGTTTTTAATATGTTGCTGGCACAGAGATGCAGTTCTTTCAAACCCTGTTACTCAGTGCTGGCAGAGGGGCAGGGCTGGGCTGTCACTGTCACTGCCCCCACTGCCTGTTGGGCAGGGCTGACAACAGCTGAAGAGAAAGGGGGTTAATTAAATTAATGTGATGAATGCTGCTTATTTTCCACATGCAGATATTCAGGTTGCCTTCCTCCCTGTAACTTTACATCCTCCTGCTGGGCTCTGTGCTGCCCCTGAACTGGATGGGGCGAGGGAGGAGGATGGGACCTGCTCATGGAGAGTGGGGAAAAGCCCTTCCAAAGCCCTTGTGAAGTGTCACAGCCCAGGCTGGGTCCAGCACCAGGTGGACAAAACAGTTTCAGTTTCAAAGTCAGGGCAGAACTGTGATGGGAGCAGGAGAATCCTGTGCCCTGCTCTGCCTGGTGAGTGCCTGGGCTGTGTTCCCTCCTGGGGCCTGGGGGCTGTTCCCATCCTGGCTGGATATACAGAGTTTTATTCTTCAGGTATTTTCACAGTAATTTCTCATAGTAATTTCTTGTTGCTATTCTCCACTAATTAGCAGGAAAGGGCTGGTGTAACTAACAGAGGTACATAGCCTCTTTTTAAGTAGAAAGGGCTCTTTTTTTTTTTTTTTTTTTTTTTTTTTTTTTTTCCCAAACACATCCCTCAGTGCCAGTGCTTTCAGAGCAGATTTGTTTGCCCCTCTTCAGGCAATCCCAGTGCAGTCCCAGTGTCCATTCTGCAGGGTGCTCTGGCAGTGCTGAGCCCCCCAGGGCAGGGGGACAGAGCTGCAGACACTGCACAGCTCTGCCCCTCCTGCAGGGCCCAGCTGGGGTGGACATCCTGATATTAATTAACATGGGGATGTTATTTCCCAAAGGACAGACTGTTTTCCCTGCTGGAAAGCCACCACCCATTAGCAGGGGCAGCACCAGAGCAGATGAGATCTGGGTCTGTTTTCCATCCAAGGAGCAGGCAGTGCTCATGGACTAAAGCAGGGTAAATTCTGGTAATGCTGATGTTCCATTAGCATGCCCCATTTTCATGTAAATTAATTTCTTTGTGGCAAATCCAATCCATACCTGTTGCTAATTGCTAATGAGCTGAGCCTCAGCAGGGACTCATTCTGGAGGATGCCTGGCTCTCTCCTGAAGTTTCCAGATCAAGGCAGGAGCTCCAGGTTGCAGGAGTTAGGGCAGGAGCAGAGCTGTGGATTCCACCAGCCACAGGAGACATGATCTGCTCCAGCCCAACAGCCTTTCCAGCCAGGGAAGATTGTCTTTCCTAAAGTAACACCAGGCTTTTATTGATCATTTTATCTAAATTATGGATGATGCTTTTGCCAATGACACTCTTGTTGTGAAGCAGAGCTCTGCCCAGGATAACTCCCCTGTCCCAGGCTCAAGGGGGGTGACAGGAGGACACCCTGGCAGCAGCTCAATTCATTGGGCACTGCTGGGTCATGGTCATACTGAAAATGAGAAATGAGCTCCTGTGCTTGAAATTGTGAGGAAACTCAGCAAGGAAGAAGAGCAGGTTTGCTGGGAAGGCTGGAGAAACCCCTGTAACCCAGGGGGTGACCTGAGGTCACCAGCACTGGGGACTATCAGCTCCTCCTCTGGCACAGGAGCTCTGCTGCTATTAGAAACTGGAGCATGTAATGGACAACGCTGGAGTATATCACCAAATAATACATGTAATTACTTTGCAACCTCTTTCCTGATGGTAATTTTTTTTCCAGCTGCCTTTTACCTCTCTCTTCAGCATTTAATAGCATACCACAGTTCACTGGATATTTGCAGTCCAGCCTTGAAGGGTAATGAGTTTTCTCCTGCCATGTGTTGAACACCTTTGTGTCCAGGGGAAGTTAATGGGAAGTGCAGATGCTCAGCAGTTTGTAGGATCAGTGTGAGGCTGAGCAGACAGCTCTGACTCTGGTGTGCAGCATGGTGAGACAGCTGAATTAGGGTCGCAGAATAATACTGCAAAGTGCTGGAGTTACCCAGGAGGTCCTTAAATTACAGTCTTGAAAACACCTCGGAGTCAATTTGTTTCTTTCTCAGTAAAAAAGACAGGGAACATCATGAGAATTATTTACATTCCTGCCTTAAACCCTCCGAATATTCAGGATTGCTGGTGCAGAGCCTGTCCTTATTTAAGGGAAGGTTTCTGAAGACTGACAAGTGGTCTCTGAAAGTCCTGCTTGCTGGCTGTGGGACACCCCAGGGGAAAACGTCCCCTGAAGAGTGGGGAGCAGAGGAAGGGGGGCAGGGGATGCTCAGGGCTGGCAGATCTCCTCTGCCCCAGGCAGGGCTGTGGTGGGGGCAAAAGGAGCAGAGGATTTTCAGCCTTATCCCTTCCTCCCCCTCATCTTCCAGCATTTCACTGGGGACACAGTGAGGCTCAGGTTTGTTTCCAGCTGCAGATGTGCCTGGTTTCTCTGTGCATGGCTGATTATGATTCAGGTCGATGTATTCTGTTTTGCTGAGTTCAAGTTACCCAAGAAAAAGTCCATAGATGCTGAATAAGAATAGTTAGGGATAACAGCTCTGTTTGGTAATTTTAACCTTCTGAGAACACCCATTAGCATAAAGTGATCTTGTGCTAACTCAGAACAATGGACATTAAGCTTTACTGCAAGAACATGTGTACTTCACTTGCTTTTTCTTTTCCTTTTTTTTTTTTTTAAAGTGAAAAAAGGGGGGAAAGGCCTTTTCTGTATTCATGGGAACACAGTTCACTATAAAATCTCATAAGCCCAGACCAAGTAGTTACATCCTAGTTATGGAATTTGCATATAAATAGTGATGTCTTTGTTCCCATGCCCATGGAGAACACGTTATCAGTTGATATGTCCCTAATCTGTCAGGGTTGCCAAAGCACTGCAGAATCTTTTGCTTTGGATTCAGCTGCAAATATTTTCAATTTTCACTGACAGAGGAATGCAGCAGCACTCACAAAGTCATTACTGACTGGCTTAATTTATTTGTCCTTTCAGATGGATTTACTTTGCAGATCAGGATGGGGAAAGCTGGTACCTTGATCTCCACAATGAGAAATGATCATGGAGTGGTTTGGGTTGGAAGGGGCCTTAAAGATCATTTAGATCCAACCCTCCTGCATGGGCAGGGACACTTCCCACTGCAGCACGTTTCTCAAAGCCCCCAAAATTCCCAGAAATCATAAAACTTGAATAAGAATCATGAGGAAAAAAAGCAACTTTAGTCCAGGAGATTGAAGAAGTTGAAGATAATGTCACTGTTTGGGGGGTTTTTTGTTTTTTTTTTAAGGGATGTATTTCCAGTGGCTCAGCAGTGAGGTCCTGCAGGCAGTCTAACAGGACCAGTCAGGGTCATTTTGTCTCTAGGAAGAGCAGGAGCTGGGGCTGAGCTGTGGGAAGGTGCTGGGGGGATGCAGGAGCCCCCGGCACATCCCTGCCAGCACCCCCAGAGCTGCCCCCTGGGATTTCTGACCCCGCTCCCCTTTTCTTGCAGGCCCTGCTGCAAAAAAGAAATACGTCAGTTATAACAACCTGGTGATCTAGGGGAGGAGGACGGGTGAGGGTTTCCATCCCCCCGTGGGGAGGTCAGGGCACGGCCACGCCGCGGGAAGGAGCAGGAGAGGAGCCCGGCGGCTGCTCCCGGGGTTCCCTTCATCTCTCTCAGCTTCCACCTGCCCGCCGATGCCTTGGACCCTCTGGATGTGGACCTGCTGGCCTTGGACCCCCTGGCCTTGGACTTGCTGGCCTTGGACCAGCGTGGCCTTGGAGGTGCTGGGGTGTCAGGAGGTGCCCAGCCCTGGCTGCGGGCGGGAGGGAGGATCGGCCGCCAGGATCTGAAGGGGCTAATTCTGTCTTTCTGTGTACTTCCAGACTGCAAGGGTTTTGGACTTTCTGTACAGTTTGTGAGGGTTGTTTTTTGGGTTTGGTTTTTTTGGTTTTGGTTTGGTTTGGGTTTTGTTTTTTTTTTTTGCATCTGGCCATCCATGTTGGTTTGGGTTCACTGTCTGTTGTTGGATGCACACCGAGGCCCTGTTCTCTCAGCACATCCTAAAGGAAAAAAAACAAAAAACACAAAGAAAACCATCTAAGGATTTCAAAGACCTATGTACATGACTTGTATGACTACTATTGTATCACTGCAATCCATATATGTTATTTTTTTTTTTGACAACACAAACAAAAAAAAAAGAATTTAAAGACCAAAAACTGTGCTGGTTAGGTTAGTCCCCCCCTTCACAACTCTGACGGGCTGCAAAGGAAGCAGAAAGGATTTTTTTTGCTGAGTTTTAGTACAGGTCTTGATATTTGGAATGCATGCCAGTAATGTATTTTATGGTACATGTTAATAATTTATGTTTGATATTTGTATTTGTGTTCTATTTTGTTATTTTATTTAAGGTATTTGACTCTTTTGCAATAATTTGGATAATTCTTATGATATTTGGAGGAAAGAATATGGCTTTTACATGTCTTGAGGTTTGTTTGTTTTTTTTTCTTTGTTGATGCCCCACCATGATTGACCAGTGTGATAAGGACTTTAAACAGCATGTATGTTTTCTACTGTTTGTAACAAGTAATTTCGTTAATCTTGCTGCTTATGTGCCAATTTAGTGAAACCAACCCCTGCCGCAACCTCCTCCCTTCCTCTCCATTCTCTCAATCCTGTGATATTATCCAAGAATGTACCAATAAAGGATTTTGGTTAACTTTTTTTTATTTACTCCAATAAATATATTTTTTCAGTTGCTCCCTCCCCCTACCCCCTGGTGCCTGAAGTTGGTTTCATGATGGTGTCAGGGGTGGGCATCCCAAAGCCTCAGACAGAGCCACTGCAGGCTCTGTGCACAAAGAACAGGTCTGGAAGGGTCTTGGGGAGCTGGCAGCTAATGGGAAAAGGAAAAGGAAAAAAAAAAAAGGTTGTTTTTTAACCCCTGGGCTCTGTAACAACCCAAAAGCCTGGTCACAGTCAGGCTGCTCAAGCCTTCCTCTCCTCTCTGGTTCTGATGGTCTCCAGAGCTTCCTTCACCTGAGTTGAAGTCTTCTTGATGACTTTGAAGGATATTAGGTGCAGCAGCAATTAAATGCAATTAAATGAACAGCTCATCAATCTGCCAGGCAACTGATGAGGGAGCAGTGGGGAAAAAAGAGAGAACTTTGAGGAGGAGGTGAGAGGAACCTCATTGAGATTGCAGCACAGCACCTGGGGGCTGCCTGGGGCATTCCAGCAGCAGCTTGGGTGTAATGTGAGGAGAGCTTTGGAAAGTATTTAGCCTCCCATTTTCTCCAGACAACTTGATCAATTACACTGATGAAGTTAATCAGCATCAGAAGAAGATTTGACAGCTGCACCACGGGCCCCAGTGCATAGTGATGAGGAGTCAGAGTGACTCCTCCTGCAGGTAGGTGTGGGGCTGGGAGAGGTTTGCAGCCTCTTCCTGGGGCTGTTTCACTATTCAGAGATATAATAACGAATTACAGCAGCCAAAAGATGAAACTCCAGCCAAGGAAAGGTTTTGTTAGTGAGAAATGAGTTAGCAGCCCAACACCCACTGAAGGCAGAGCCTCTGCACTGTTATCATTTCCTTTTTGCTGCCCCCAAGCAGAACAGAGACAGCACTGTGCTGAATACATTCACTGCATTCAGCAACACTGAATCCTGCTCAAAAACCTTATTTTGTTGGTTTTATTTTATTTTATTTATTTATTTATTTACTTATTTACTTTTCTGAAAGAGGGACAGAGCCTGGTCTTGCTCTCCCTGCAGAGGTGGTACTGCCAGAGGTGGAGAACTCCTTGTTACCCACAGTTTACAATCCATACACAGTCATGCTTGTACAACAAGTGTGCTTTCACTGTGCTGTTTAATCATGCAAACAGGAGGTGAAGGTGCTGCAGTGCTGCATTGTAAACCGTTTATCTCTTTTTCTTTTTTTTTTTTGTTTTAATTCCAGTTGCCCCATGCTACCAGTGGTGCAGCATGCTGTATGCCAGACAGCACATTTAAAGAAAAAAAAGAAAAGAAAAGAAAAAAGCCCCCAGGTGACAGGAACCCCTCCAGATGTCCCCCAGGTGCTGCTGTGGCACAGGGAGGGGACAGAGCAGCACAAGGACAGGGACCACCCTCAGTCTCTGCTCAAGAGAAGATTTTTTTCACTTCCTATCACGATGAACACTCTGGGAGAAGTGACTGTGATTACACTAGGGGAACAAAAATCAGGAAAAGTAAGAGTGATTTTTTTTTGTTGCCATTTATTATTTAGCCTGAATTACACCCAAATTGTTTTGGTGTGTTAATGCCAAGTTTATTGTTCATAAATATCATTGCAGAGTCAAGCTTTCTGGGCATACCATATGATAGATAATGACAATTATTTAGGCTGAGTCAGAGCTTAGTCTTTATTTGTGACATTAATTGCCTTTATATATAATTAAATGCACTATAATGCTTCCATGTACAGAATCTGTGCATCCCTGGCAGTGCTAATCAAACATATTTATTAATTTCTGAGAGCTTTTTGTGAAGGCTTTGATGCAGTTGAGGGTTTTTTTGGTAAACAGTCTTTTTTATGAGATGTTTGGCAAAATATTTTGATAATTGCTTTTGGTACAACAGGCATAATTAATATTATTTATAACCAATTAATAAAAGCCAGAGGGGGAGCTGCTGCTGCCATCCAGCTGGGTGGAAGCTTAGCCTGGGACTCCCAGAGTTACACTGCAACCCCCAGCATCCCTGCACTGGCACAGAATGACAGGAAAAAAAGAAAAAAAAAAAGGCAAATTTTGAATCTGTTGAGGGTGGCTGGATGCAGGGTGTTACAGGAGCTCCTGTAGGGTTTGGGCTGTGCCCTGGGGGTTGTTTCTATTCATTATTCACCCACTGCCAACCCCTGGCAGGAAACAGATTTGAACTTCCACCTCCCACATCTGGAGCTGCCAACTTCAATCCCCTGGGTTTTTTTGCAAGCTTGCCAATCACAGCAGCTTAATTCAATATTTACTGAGGGAGAGAAGTGAGAAGGGTGATGGGGCCACGGGGAGGGTGGTGGTGCCTCCACTGCTTCTTTTTTTCTTTTTTCTTTTTTTTTTTTTTTTGTGATGCCTGAAGTACACTGGGATGCTTCTCATGTACAAACCCAAACACAGTCCCTGTATAGCAAGTAGGGCTGGAGGGACCAGTATCAGCTTTCCCTCCCCATTCCTGCTGGGAATGGAGCTGGTGTGGGCAATCCCTGGCAGGAGCAGCTGCAGTGGGAGGATTGCTCTGGCCTGTGAAAGGCTGCAACATCTGTCTGAGAGCAATGTCCCTGTGATGGGAGCCAGAGATCCATGGCTGAAGTTAAAGAGTTCTGTTTGATCTTCTCTGTACTTCACCATTAGGGGTGGACACGAGGGATGATCCCTTTCCAAGCATAGTCCCCTCCTTGACTTAACAGGATGCTAATATACAAACCTGCCTTTTGGAAATAAACCATTAAAATGATCCATATCCCTTTTTCCCCTGGATTATTGCACTCAGTTTATTCATTTGGCAGACAGCAAAATCACCCAAGGAATATGAATGGTTGAGGTTTTGCTCTGGCATTACTGAAAGCTGCAGTGGTGTTTCCTTACTCTGCACATGGATCAGTCATTCCAGAGCTCTGTGGGGCTTTGGGGTGAGGACAGGGTGGTAAAAGTATTCCTCAGGGGACAAAGCAGGGGAAAAGAGGCTGTAGTTGTCTGGTTTCATGGCAGTGAAACAGTGAGGTTGGGTCTGTGCTTCAGACTCAGCTGTGTGAGGATCAAGCCCAGAACCAGGAACTACTCATGGAATGGAAACCTCTCATTCACTATATTCCCCCTCGGTTAATCAACAACAAATTAAAGGTTAAAGGGGGGTTTTTAGACCACAGCTTCTTTTAAAATGTTTTTTATACATTGACTTAAGGAGCTGAACACTTGTTAGTGAAATGAGCCCTTTGAGGCAGGGATGGGAAGTGCTCAGTGAAGGATGGGTTAGGCACTGCTGGAACATATGGAAAAGCATAAACACTCCCTCTGCTCACTGATAAGTGACTCAGGACACTTAATACAAGTATTAACTTCTGTTCTGTTTATTGAATTTAGAAATGGGAGGATCTCAAGGAAGCTTACCTCTTAATTCCTATTAATAGAGTAAAATAGAGCAGTGGAAAGCACAGAAGGCAAATGGAATAATCTGAGCTGCAGCAGGAACTTGCCACTCTAACACTTCCTTGCAAAACAAGAAACTCCTCCAAAACAGCACATTATTGATGTCTTGTCTAATCCCTTTCAGTCAGCCAGAACTCCTCATCTTGCCAGGCTGCTTTTACTGAAGAGTTGGGCTTCTTTTCTTTACAGCAGGAAAGATACTTGTCTGTTGTCTTCAGTTTGCAAATATTTTTTTTCAAATATGAAAAAGAAATAACTTACAGAAATCACTCATCCAAATGTGACTTTTGTCTCAGGTCCTTCTTCAGCAGTGCAATTAATTATTTTATATGTGATTCATCTCCCAGCACTCACACACTGTGTCTCACCCGTGGACTCCTGGTGCAAGGCAGCAAGCAAATGGGTTTTTGTGGCAGGCTAATGGGCTGTGCAAAATGTATTTGAGGAGCTTCAGCTCTCTTCCTGAACCCATTAGCTGCTAGGAAAATCTTTAGTTAACCTCATCTGCTGACTCCATCCATCACCAAGTGTCACCCACTCTGTCCCACGGACTCCAGCAGGTCCCAGCTCTCACTTCCAGCCCACACCTGGAGAAAACTTTGCAGCATTTTCAGTCCCCTGGACACTGCTTGGGGCTGTCCCTCATGGCTCCTTACAACTCACATGGGGGTCCCCCTGCTCTGCCAAACCCTGGTTTTCTTCCCTCATCCCTAACTACTGGAAGGAGGAAACCTCTGCATCCTATCTGACCATAGGCAGTCAAATGAAACCTGTACCAGCTGATCTCTGAAGTATTGATCACCATGGGAATGGGGGGTGAGGAGATGCTGCTCTGGAGATGTCTTGGCTGCAGGAAAAGTTTCCAGACTCCTCCTCAGACAGCAGTACCCTGAGAGAACTGATTGCCAGAGTCCCAAAGCCACAGAGGTGTTTTATCTTGCCTGAGTTTACTGAGTATTAACATACAGATGTAAACATAAATATGTATATCTATACATTTTATATATATACACAATATGTATCCATAGCTGTTCTCTTTTGACAGCTGCAGTTTCCTCTTTTAAGCCCTTCCTAATGAATTTCTGGAGGATCTGGGACAAGCAGCAAGGTTGCCTTACAGAAACTCAGCTCAGAGCTGCCCTGGGACTGAAAACAAAGCTGAAATGTTCCTGTTCCATCAGCTCAGCTGAAGAGCAGCTCTTAACCCTTCATTCTTTATACCCAGTAATATCAGTACCAAGTGGAGATTTGGATGGAACTGACAGAATTTCACCTAATCACGAAATGCTCTCTTTAAATGCTCAGATTCCAAAACATAAGATACTTTCACCTTTAAATCACATCGTCAGAGAGGTCCCAGGGAGCAGCCCCAGCTGTCCCCTCGGCTGTCCCTGGGGACAGACAACTCCTCTGCCTCCTCCCCGGGGGTCCCAGTTTGGTTTGAGAGTCCCCAGTGAGCTGCATGGCCTGAGCCCTGTGCCAGAAGATCTTCCCTTCCCACCTGCCAAAATAACTTCCCAGCAGCAGGCTTTGTCTGGTTTTATCACAGCTTGTGGTCCCAGCCCAAGCTTTATTAAATCCAGCCAAATGACAGCAGTTCTGTCTCCCAGTCACAAGCTTTTATCTTGTTGTTAAAAGTTTTACACAGCATCTCCCCCAACAATGAACACACACACACATTTCAGTGCCCCCCTTCAAGGAGGGAACTGTTAATCTGTGCTGACTGGATCTCAATCTATTGCTTTGTCACTCATAAAAATGCCTGCCTCCTGCTCTATGGAATCACCCGATAAGAGAGGCTTGCTCTGCTTTCCAGTTGCTGTAATCCTCTGTCTGCTCTTTCTCCTGGGGCTTTGGAGCAGATAAATGGTTCTGCAAGTGCCTCTGCCAGAGCCTGGAGCAGAGTCAGTGAGTGGGCAGAGCTCTTGGGCTGTGGCAGGCAGGCAGCAGAGCTCTGTGAAGGCAGAGGGAGGTATTCCTGGTCACTTCGTGGCTCCTGCTTGCTGCTTCCATGCCCTCTTCTAGATTCCCAGCAGCACAGGGATGAGTGCCCAGAATTCCCTCAGGTGTTATTGACACAGCAAACCTGGAACCAGGGACAAACACGAAAAAGAGAAGACTCCGAGACTCACCAAGAACTCTTCTTACCATATTTAATGTTATTTTCCTCCCTTAAGTTTCCCTGTCCTCTTTTATCCAGACTTTACAAACCTCTGTCCTTACTGTCCAAGGTGGGTGCCTGGGGATTGCACCTGGGCAGGGGATCCCAGGGGCTGCCACCATCCTCAGCAGTGCAGGAAGAACCCAGGGAGGCACAAGGGACCTTCAGCCTCATCCCTTGGGACCTTCAGCTTCATCCCTTGGGACCTTCTGGTGGGAAATAGCAGCAAAGGAAGAACCTGGAAGTGGCCAAAACTTGGATGTACCACCTTCATTTGGTGCCTTGCTACAGTACCAGACACTTTTCCTTTCCATCAGGTCTCAGAATACTCTTTTTTCCCCCAGGAGAGCCCAGCAGGGTCTCATTAGCAGCCTCCAGCCATCCCTGCAGCCCCATCACTCAGCCTGGGCCCCAGCTGTGACCCCACAGAAGCTCAGCCCATCCCTGGCCGTGTGTCCCAGCACACTGACAAACTCCAACACAATAACTGTTCCCTCCCTCTGCCAGCACCCCATCCCTCCTGGGCCACTCTGGTGTCCCACACCCGGGGTGCTGTCACAGAGCTGGGTGCCCCTCGGGGTGCCCAGGCAGAGCAAACACCTCTGCACCAAACCACCCAAGCAGCTCGATCCTAGGAATTTGGGAGAACTTGGGAAGATGGATGAACCTCTCAGACTCCCTGGGGAAAACCAGGAGTCTCAGCACCCATCTGTACACCTGAAGGAGGGAAACCCAGAGCCAGGGGCCAGAGGACCAAGAACCCCAATGCCTGCAGGAAAAAGCTGAGCACCAGCAGCACCCTGGGGGAGCTGATGCTCTCTGCTCTGCTGCTTCCCCCCTCACACCTCCAAGGCTCTGCAGGTTCCTGGGTTTGTTTGCTTCACTTTGCTAAAATATTTATGCCATTATGTTTTGTTTGTTCAGCTTTCCTTAAATATTTTCACTATAGCTCTTCACCAGCATAAATATTTGTTATATTTAAACTCTACTTAGCTGGAAGATAAACAACAGAATAAGGAATCAGAAATTACACTGGAATTTAGAGGGAGAACAGCAATTAGCTCTGCCGAGGTGTTAACCTCTCTAGGATGAAGCAGCACAGGAGGGAGCACACAGTGCCAGCCTGGGGTGCAGAAACCCCTGCTTTGTCCTGGGCACCCAAACTGAACCAGCACAGAAGGACCTGGAGCTGAGACACCACCCAGGCTCTTCCCAGCTCCAAAGGAGCAGCCAGGCCTCCTCGCCCAGGAACACCAGGGTTTCCTTGGGATAAAGAGGGGGACATGGCAGGATGGGGCTGGGCTGCTCTGAGCAGTGCTCAGGAAACCCAGGCAGGAGGGGTCTGAGTGCTGCAGGAGTCCCCAGGGCCCCCCCAGGCAGCCTCACTAAAACCCAGTGAACACAAAACCTCCTGGATTTAGACAGAACACAGTAAAACACCTCTGGGCCTCAGGCTTCAAATATAAATGAGCAGGGGGGTTGTTAATGTACTTGCCCCTTTTGCCACCATGATGGATTTTTTACTTTAAGGATAAGACATTGCCTGCTAGAGCCAAATATTGACAGAGGGGATAAAAAGGCTGTTATGATAATAGGCATAATGAAATGTTGTTTATAAACCTATAGCTGGGAATAGATATCCCTGCCTACCATGGAACATTGATCCCTTCAAAAAAAATTAAAAAAAAAAAGAAAAAAACCTTGCCTTTCTTCTGCCTGCTGCCCCTGCACCTCTGGTTTGCCCCTGCAGAAGCAAGAGGTGACTCCTGAACCCAGAGCTCACACACACTGCAGGGACAGATCCTGCTCCCAGGGAGGGCTACACTGGCCTGGCAGAGCTCCCTGAATCCCTGTTCCAAGTGAAAACAAGAGCTGACAGAGCAGAAAAAAAAAAATATATCAAGGTTCCTGCCCCTGGTGAAAACTAGAGGTAGGAAGAAAAAAAACAAGAAGAAAAAAATTCTATATCCACAATGTGACCACTTCCACCTCTGTGTGCATGGAAAAATCACCTTCATCCCCAGGATGCCTGAGCACCAGAGCATCAGGAAGCAGAGTGCAGGCTCCTTTCTCCACTTCACAACCCTTGGGGTTATTTCTTTGCTCCCTCCCTGCAGGGGCAGCCAAACCCAGAGCACTGAGCCACAGGCCCTGAGTAAGGGAAATCCAAGGACATTTGGGAGGGATGGAGAGGGCTCACCCCATCACCCCACAGCAGCCCTGGGTGCACCCCCCAGAGGAGCTGCTCTGTCAGATAAATTCCATCACCTCCACATCCCTGGAGTTTTCCCTGTAATCCATCACTGAAATGAAATTGTATCAGTTACCATAGAAACCTCTTGACCAATAGCCTCGAAATGGGTTTGGTTTTTGAGCTGTGTTTTGGAGTTTTGGTGTGTTGGATTTTGCCTTGTTTGTCTGTTTGCTTTTTGGTTTGTTTTGTTTTTTTAAAGGAAAGTAAAAAATTGTTCCATTCAAGCAAAACTCAGCCAGTCCCTCAGTGCTGCCCTGGACAGGCTGTGTTCTGGTGTTCTGCTCACTCACCCACTTGGCAAAAGGCAGAATTTTCAGTTTTCCTTTAGTGTAGTGTCAGTACTGGTTAGTTCTCCTACCACACCTTTTTTTTCTTGTTCTTTAGGAATAAACTGCTGAGTAACACTGGGCTGTGCAGAGAAAGAGCAATGAGAGTCCCTTATTGAGCCCCCCCTGCCACAGCTGTGTAGGGGTCCCCAGCCTCATGCAAACATTGGTTGGTATCAGTATGTTATTCACACTTCCCAATAAAGAAATAAAATATAACAGCTAAATTAATCCTGTCAGTAGCAGTGAAACATTCAGTCCCAGGGAATGGATCTGGTGGGATGCTGGGACCAACTTCCCTGCTGGAAAACCCGGGGCTGAGCCTATCAAGCACTGCTGGCCAGGGGGTTTCTCATCTACAGGATGGTTTTCATCACTCTACAGCTGTTCAGGTTTATAGGGCAATTGCAGACACCATTTCTCCCCACTCCCCAGTCCAGCAGGTGACCATACCTTAGCACTTCCATCCAGCTCTGAGGTTTCTCCTCTCCAAGGCAGCACAGAACTCCTGTTTTCAATCCAAAGCCTGTCATCAACCCTGCCCTGCAGACAGGATGCATTTCAGCAGGTTGCTTAAAATTAAAGCCTAAAGGAACCAGAAAAGGGCTGATTTATTATTAATTGGGGGTGGGAAGACAAATGTTTTCAGCCCTGTCCTGCCTGCAAACTAGCGTGGTTCCCACTGGTGTCTGCAGAGGCTCAGGGTGCTTCCTGGGCTCTGGAATCTCCTAGACCCAGAGGACTGAATAATGGCAGTGCTGGTAAGCAATGGGCAGGGACTGGTATTCAAACAACTTAAAATATCCAGATTAAAAACTGGAGGGAAGTCTGGGCTTCTTTTCATCAAATATTCACCAGTTAATGAAAACTTCAAATGGAAAAATGTCAGTGGGTATCTTTGCTAACTGCAGTGCTGAAAGGCAAGCCCTGAATTCCAGCCTGAGTGGGAACCCTGTGCAGACCCTCCTGGACCACCAGTTCCTCTCCAGGCAGGAATGGGAGAGCAGCAGCCCTGGAAGACACAGAAAATCTCTTCCCCCCACCTCTCACCAGCCTCAGCTCTCACTGAAAAGAAGCTAAAGCTGCACTGACCACTTTCCTGCCACCATTTCACAGTATAAAAGTACAACTTCAGTTGCTTTAAAGGTATGATCTCCAACAGATCTACAGAGATGCATCTCCTGTCCCCAGTGGGAGACAACACCCGCAGAAGAGGAGCTGCTTTCCTGGTACAAGGTCAGGAACACAGCACACGTTGCCATTCCTACCCTGGAGCTGAGCAGGGACAGAGGGTGCTCCAGGGATGGGGACAGCCCCTGGTGGGGCTCAGCTGCCCTCCCAGCAGGTGCCACACTGCCCATGGCAGGAAACCTGAAACAGTTCTGAGCACTCATCCTGGAACTGCTGAGCTGACAGCCCCAGTGCTGACCAGGGCTGGAAGTTAACAGGACAGCAGATTTTTTTATCACTTGGGGTGTCCTTGTGCCAGAAAACCTGGGGGTGGGCACAGTGCTCCCCAGCATCCCCCCCACCCCCAACATCAGCACACTCTGGGGCACTCTGAGGGGTGGGTATAGCACAAAAATAACCAGAGACCCAAGGACATTAAACACCAAGTCCAGGAGCAGGAACAGTGGCCTGGGACTGGGAACTGAAGCTGCTTTTCCATCCATGCTCAGAGGCCCCACACATCCCTGTCCTGGGCAGGGACCTGAGGAGCTCTTTTCTCAAGGGTCCATGCCCAGAAATGGGAGGGAGAAGCAGAAGCAGTGCTGAGCCCCAGCAATGCCAGGCAGGGAGACACTCCTCAGGGTATTCCCACTGGGATCTGCTTTTAGCAGCAGCAGGGAAGAGGCTCTGAGCACCCCCAGCACCACTCAGCACTCTGAGCAGCCCAGAGAAGTCACTGAGCTGCTGTGCCAGGCACTGAGCAGATGACACTGGAGCTCCAAGGGGCTGCTGGCTCTTTCTGTACAGATACAAAATAGAAACTGCATCTCCAAATGATGCTCCCTCCCTCAGAGAACAGGCAATTAAAACCTGGCCCCAGCCTTTGATTTTCAATATCTCATTTAAATCTTCTAACAGAGTTCAATTAATGGCCTTGGAAAAGTTTTCTAAAATTTACTGCTGCTTCACTGCAATAATTTCTACAACTGTTTCTCCTGCACAGCCTTTCTTCTTCCCTTTGAAGCCAGGCAATATTATGGAAATATTATCTTTGCAAATGCAGGTGAAGTTGATGATATTATTGATTTCAGATAACCTTCAGGTTTGAGACAAATCTCCACATCAGTCTGGAGGTACAGAACAAAGATTTCCAATGGACTGAATTATTCAGAACAGTCACTTCTAAAGAGAGGGCTGAGAAATGGCCCCGGGGAGCAGCAGGGCCAGAGGGAAAGGAAGAGGTGGGAGCAGAGCCCTGGGCTGAGCAGCACTGGGAAATTCCAGAATACAGGAATTTCAGTTCCTGTCCCAGCCCCAAGCCTCTCCCTGTCCCAGCCATTCCCAGAACACAGCCCAAACATCACCACTGGGACACTAAATCCCCCTGCCCTGCACACCAACACTTCCGAACAGTCACAGCCACCCCCATGTTCAAGAACTCTCCTGGAAACAGGGATTCCTTTTATTCTTAGCTTTTCCCAAACAAGTCTGATTTACCACACTTCACTATAAGACCTTTGAACTGCAGACCTCAGCTAAGTGTGGTTTATGACTAAGTTTTAGCAGTTAAATTTAAAAGCAGTGAATCCCCCCCAGCACCTCCCTCCTGGCAGGAGCAGGCTCTGTTCTTACACTGAAATGGAATTTGGAGGGGTGGGAGGAGGAGGAGAAGCATTTCCCTGCACAGCCAGGCTGAGTCCTGGGCTCACACTGAGCTCTTACACTGCAACTGGAAGAAAAGCAAATAAATCCTTGCAACACATCCGTCATTTCTACCTGAAGTGATCCTGAACATGCACATCAATGAGGAGAAAAAAAACCAAACAACAAAACCAAAAACAAAAAAAACAAAAACCAAACAACAAAAAAAGTGAAAAACCTGGTTTTTTAGATTTTCCCATTCCATGCTGTGCAGGCAAACCAAGGTGGGATCCAGAAACCTCATCTGGGGAACCATGAGTGTGACAGCCTAGGTAAATCTAAGCTGTAATCCTTTTATGTTGACATCAATTAAACTTTTATTCCTGCTGTGGATATGGGAGACTGAAAGTCACTTTGGGGGAAAAAATCCGGGGTTTAATTTTTGTCTCTGCTTTTGAAATTACTCAGCACAGGGCACTGGTATGCTGCAGCTCCATTAGGTGAGAAGCAGGAATACCATTTTTCTCTCCAGGACTCTACATTTACTCTCAGAATGTTTCACTGAGACTATGGCACCATTCAGGCTGCAGTGCCTGTAAAAACACCATCCCTTACAGGACCACATCCTTACCTGGGAACGTGGAGTCAGCAGGAGGGGGTGGTGGGAGGGAGCTGCACCTCATTAAAGATCCCTGCTAATTACCTCCCCCTCTGCTCTCAGGCTGCAGCCAGCCCTCAGCACTGAGACCAGGGCAGAGGAGAAACACCCAGCTCCTCCAAAGGGCTCTTTATCCTGAGCAGGGGATGTGGGGAGTTTCTCCCCACCCCAGCCACCTGCCGGGCACCAGCTCCTGCCTACACCTGGTTTGGGTCCTTCTCTTGTCTTTGGTTACCAAGGAAAACCCAAGTTTCCCACCCCAGGAGCAGCTTTTGCCAGGGTAAAAGCAGGAATGGGGGCTCAGCTCAACCTGCACTGATCATTCGTGCTGGGCGTGCAGGGTTACTGCTCAGAAAACGTGTTTTGAGGTGTTTGGCTCCAAAACAAGAAGCTACCAGATGACAGACACTCCCTGTGCCCCCGGGAAGGGGAAGGGGAAGGGGCCCTGGAGCTGCCCCCTCCCCACCAGGGGTGCTCTGAGTGTTCTGAGCCCCAGCCCTGGGCTGCTCCTGGATTTGGGAAGGGATTGTTTGCAGCTGGAGCTCCAAGGCATGAAACCAGCTGGTAACTGAACTGGCTTCTGAAGCCGATTCTTTTGCTGGGGCATTTTTCTGTTTTTTCTTGTTTTTTCTTTTTTATTCCCTTTATGAGCTTCATGACAGGCAAGCAGTGATTTCCTCTCTGTATTTTAGCACAAACAACAGATTAGTGTCACGTCGTTTGCTGTGAAGTTTTGCTTGCATGAGCACTTGCTGGCACTTGGAGTGTTCCAAATAAACAGCGTGGTCATTCGGGGAGATGAAACCCAGCAACATCTTCCTGGCAGGAAGGAGGCACTGCTGGCACACCTCCTGGGCAGGGCAGGGAGCCCAGAGGGGAATAATGTCATTTGAATCACAAGGCACAAAGGCCAGGGCTCTCTCTTCCCTAAGAGAAGACACGTAAGTGCCCTTGGCACTGCAAACAGGATAATCTACTGCAGGCTCACACTCAAGAAAAATGTAACTTAAATTAACAACATAAATCACAAATAGTAAATTATTTATTTTAAATTAAACAGAGTACAGAACAAAAGCTCACAGGAAAAGATGTTTTCAATTCTTGCCCTTCCTCACACCGTAATTATTTTTTCATACTCTTAGCAACATTATCCCTGCTAGGAAGCACCAGGAAACATGATGCATGGTGCCTGCTTCCCTGCTTCTCTTACAAATCTCCTCAAAGGGAAACTTTCTGTTCCTCCTCTGTCATTTAAAAAACAGCTTTCATATTATCTCTTCTATTTTCTCCTGTGCCTCCAAAGCAAATCCACCTCCCAGTTTTTGGTCTGAACACCTTGCTTCCCATGCTCCGTGAGCTCCACATCCCCATGCTGAGCTCTGCCAGCCCAGCTCCCAGCAGAGGGGAAACCAGAGAGCAAACAAGCCCAGGAAAAGGGGAGAAACATCAGCAGAGGGAAAAGGGCAGGGAGAGACAGCCCAGGGGTGGACAAGGCAGGAGGGGAGGTGGGAAGGATGGATTCCATCAGCAGCAGGACTAAAGCTTGCCATGCTCAGAGCTCCTCTCAGTAACAGGAATGGCAGGAGAACACTCACCTGCTGCACACTCACAGAGCTGACACCATTAGGAGCACACAGAGCTTGGAAAAACTCCTCCTGCCAGTCATGTACTTTGTTTTGGCAGGAAAACTCAGCTTCTAGAGGCTCAGAGCCCTTCCTCAGTGCATTAGAGCTCAGCAGTTGTTAGCACCTGAAACCAAGACTTGCCAGGCTCCAGCAAGTCATCCCAGTGACAGGAAACCTGAGCACTGGGTTTGGGAAATGGCTATTTCATTGGAGACACAACTCCTGACAAATGGAAGTTTTCCTGCTGCCCTCCCTGGGCACAGCAAGGAGCCCTCCCAGCCCTGGGCACCAAGTTCATCTCCCTCTGCTACAGCTGCCCCCAAAAACCCTGTTCACTCACCAAGGGACCCTCCTGAAACCCTTCTGATCCTAAAGAACCAGGGGGCAGGATTCCCCCAGCCCTCTGAGCTCCCCTCCTGACATTCTGCTTCCAGGGGTTTCTCCCTGTGGTGCATCCCAAGGAGCCTGGGGCAGGCAGGGATGGAGGGGACATCCCCCCCAGAGCTCTGCAGTTGGCTCTGGGGACAATCCTGGGGGAATCAGTGGTCCCAGGGCCTTTCATCCTCAAAACACAGACACAGTGTGCTGAGAGGGAGCCCCTTGCCAGGCTGAGCTGCTCCTCAGACTGATCCCTTGCTGTCTCCTGAGATGCAGCTCCCTGAGTGCTCCTGGCACTGAGCTGCTGCAGCCAGACATCCCCTGTCCTCATGCCCAGGACACTTGGGTGGCTTTGAGTGATAGGGAATGAAAGGAAAGGAAAGGTACTGCCATCTGGACAGAGCTGGTTGATGCCTGGGGCTTTACTGAGTTTCAAAACAACTCCTCAAAAACAGGAGTTTGGGGTTTTTTTGTACACCAAAAGAGGAGTGGGGTGCAAAGACAGGCATGGGGTGGGTTGTTAAAAAACCAAAGCAAGAAGCTGTCTTTAAAGACCACTGTGAAAAATTATTTACAACGTCCACAAACAGCATGTTTGAAAGATAAACTACTAAACATTTCCTTTTGAACTAGATTAAAAATAATAATAATAAAATTTTAAACACTTATCAGTTTTCTGTGTAGTAAAACAAAGAGCTGGACTGGACTTTTCTGAACATTTCAAGTGAAAATGGAGGCTGGGGATCAAACAGTTCCATTCAGCTGCTCAGGAGGCAACTGAAATGTTTGTCATAGAACCACAGAGCAACCCCTGAACCTCAGTGGGGTTGGGGAGCCTGGAGGATACCCCAGGGGTATCATCAGTGCTGGTGCTGCCTTACAGAGGAAGGGAGGGAAATTCAGAGCCTTGTCCAAGCTCTGAGAGCACCAGAGCCTCTCCAGCAGCCCCGTGGCTCTGCAGGACACACACCCCTGTGTGGAGGAGATGAAGCAGAGCTCATCCCAGAGCTCCCTGACCCCCCCTCTGGAGCTGGGACCCCATCCTGCAGCATTCCCAAGCACCAAGGGCATCCCCAGCCCCCGTGCTGCCCCCACCCTGCCCACGGAACCTCTCCAGGTCCCAGGGCTCTCAGCCCCACATCCTGTGTCCTGCCAGCCCCTGGCTCCAGCCTGGGCACCCCCCAGCCTGGCAGCTCAGCAGTGGGTGCAGGGCACCCTCTTGGCCCCCCTGCTCTTCTGCAGAGAGGGGGAGCAAATCACAGCATCACTGCCCTGCATTGAAGCAGCAGCAGAAGTCCATATAATCCTTGGATTCCCCGATTCCCCCCTAAAATGCCACTCATGAGGGTTCTTCACTGAGTGCTATTTCAGCCCCCACACTCAGAATGTCCCCCCAGAGGTCACTGCTCAGCTGGGGGGTACACAGAGGGTCCTGCTCCCCACTGCCCTCTGCAGAGGGGGCTGCAAAGCCTCGGGGGGACCCCACTGGGAGGGCAAATATTGTCAACTCTCAAAGCTACAGAACAGGATAAAGAATAAATAACTAAGCCCAAAGCCCCCGAGCCTCCCCATCCATCGTTCCTGCGGGCAGGCAGCCGGGCAGCCCATGCGGCATCGGCAAGCCCGCCGTTGCCATGGCAACCCAGCAAGAACCTCTTCAGATTTCTCCAGCAAACAGTCCCAAAAATCTGAGCGCATAAGCGAGAAGTTCCTAAGCACGTCTAAATGAAGTAGCAGCCAAACGAGCTCCTCCTTTCTGCTCTGCCCTCCCGGGACACGCTGCCTCCCCGCAGCCTCCTCTTGCCTGCTGCTGCTTTCTAATCCCTGCCCCGGGTCTCTCTCTCCTCCTCCGATTCCCTGCGGGGCACGGGAAGGACGAGCTCTCCCCACGAACCTCCTCACCTCTTCCTCCAAGTTCCCTGCTGCTCCTTCCCCTTGGCCAGCCCGATAATTCCCTGCAGAGCCTCACTGTAGGCATACAGAGGTTTATCCCTGCATTATATCTGAAATTCGTGGGCTTCCCTGAGGGCACCCACCCGGGAGACCTCTATCCAAATGCTGCTGCTGTGTGCAGAGCAAGTGACCCCCGTGTTTGGGAGGTAAACCCCCCGGCAGACACAAAGAGCCAAGATCAGGCTCCATCTGCATCTCTTGGCCAAGTTAAATCCTGGAACACGCAGCACATGGCAAGTCCAGGGGTAATGAAAAGTTCCTCTTGCCTGCAGGACTGCTCAGAGGGAGAGGCACCTTGGGGGTTATTCACTGAGGAGATAGGGATTATTGTATTTTCATTTTGTTAGGATTTCCAGTGCCAGAGCCCAGCCCCACCCCTGGGAAGCAGAGGGCTGGCTATGGGCTCAGCCTCCTCAGCATCCTCCCCTCCCTCTCTGCTCCAGAAATCTCACCCACCCAAAGGGCCCAGGGGGCTCCTGGGGCTCCAGTGCTGAGGTCCTGGGGAGTCCAAGCTTCTGACATTCTCTGCAGCCCAGCACAGCCCTCCCACAGCAGGATTCTCCTGTGAAACACAGAGATCAGCTTGCTGGTGACAGTGGTTTAATGCAAGGGTCACCCTGGGTTCTCAGCATGGTTCTCAGCTCTGTCTGGCTCTTGGATCAAAACATCCTCTACACAGAGGTGCTCTCTCTTGAGATTTATAGATATAAATATATATATAGCTACAAAATAGGGACAGAAAATGACCACAAGGTGGAAAATTATTACTGAGGATAAAAACCCAATGGGATCAGTTCAGTGTATACACAGCTGAGGACAGGAGGATTACATCTTATCGAGCTTATTCCCACTGTATTCCCACAGAAAAGTCAGCTTTATCTTTTAATTGATCTGCAGTGCATTTACATATAAATCTAGACATTTGTGTTTGGGAAATGAGGCACAGAGGGGATGGAGCAAGTTAGGGAAAGGGTCAGTCCTGGAGTAGTTTTAAAGTACACTTAAAGCAAAAAGAAAGGGTTATGGCACCTACTCAATCCCCCTCTCCTCCTGCCTGCTCATGGCTCTGCACTGGGCCATGCTGCCATTTATCCTCTAATTAATCAGTTTGGATTAATTTCTGTTATTGCTTTAAATACTGGGAGGAATCAAATGATTAGTTAAGGAATACTTAGCAGTGAAGGACACCCCAGCATTGTGCTGCCTCCTCGGTGTGCCTGCCCCGGATGGATCACTGCTGAAATGAAATAAAATAAAGCAAAAAGGGGATATGAAGCAGCTGCTGAGGCTTATAAAGATATTTCACTGCAAGATACAATACACTTTTATGGCCCAAAGTACAATAAAATTATAATTCATTACTGGTTAGTTAAGTCTGGGGAGGACATAGAGGTAATTTAAAAATGGTAAAAGTTACACATCGAATGTAATTGGATTAGGGGAAGGCAGCTGAGATGAAACAAGCTCAGACTGATAGCAGTTCCATGATCAGAGCCAGCAGTGACAGCCCAGCCAAGGCTGCCCAAGAGCAGCTCCTGTCCCCTGCACAGCCCCTGTCCCTGCAGTGGGCGAGGGGAAGCTCAGGGCTGGGGGCTGCCAGGACACACCAGGGACTATGGGGGCATCGGTGCCCATTCCACCCCTCACAGGAGTGGGATTGCCCAAGAAACACCTGAAAGTTAGGAAAACCTTGGGATTTGTCCCACCCCTTGGAGCTGGGATGGGAGCAGAACATCCCTCCCTCTATCCATCCCTCCCTGGGACACCATCCCTGTGCCTGTGCCCAGCCTGCAGCAACTCCAGCTGCAAGCCTGAAAAACGTGTTTAGAGACAGGGGAGAGGGTGGGGGAGAGCTCTTTTCTTTTATTTATTTTTGAGCTGCCTTTGAAGCAATCAGGCTGGGCTCTGTGCTCCCCAGGATAAGCCCTGACCCCAGCACTTGCCCCTTCAGGTGCTGGGAACCATCACAGGCTCCAGGGCTGAACCCTGCCCTGCAAAGCTTTTGGGGCCACTCTTTTATTTACCAGAGGTCATTTGTTTCATTATTTTCATTTCAAGGGTGCTCACTGACCCGACACCCACGCAGGCTTGCACTGAGCACATTTAAATATTCATAATAACATTCAAATGCTTCAACCACTTTGCAGGAGCTTGGCTGAAAAGCAGGGGCTCTGGCTGCAACCCCTCAGGGTTTTGCCCAGTGCCAATCCCTGTGTGGGGATCCCCACCCCATCCTGTGGGAGCAGCATCCTCCCTGCCCCTGTACTTATTGTCCATCACCTTGCATTTGATGGCAGGACAGAGCCATTTCACTGGCACCATTGCTGCTGGGTTTAGGGAGTTAAGGTGAGGGCAGGAGCCCTGCACAGCCACCCTGCAAACCCTCCCCGAGGGAGCTGAAGCTGCTCAGCACCTCAGCAAGGGCTTGGATAGCATCCTCTGCACAGTTACACCCTGGTGTAAACTCCCTCTGCACAGGGTCAGCAATGGATTACTCCAAATCTATATTGTTGTAATGTTATTAAAGAGAATTACATGGGATAAAAATTGAGTCAACCAACAATACATCTGGGCTGCCTCTTCTCTTCCCCAAACGTCTCCCAAGTGTGTCCCAGACCTGTTCCTGTGTTTATTCCCTGTCCTTGTTTCACAGTACCCTGGTTGCTGTACTGGGGGAAGGAGACAGTTTCAGTAAAAAACAGGGAGAAAAAATAAAATTCATTCCTGGAGTAAAGAGACCTGCTAAGAAAACAATCACCTGTTATCAAGCCAGATAGAATTTCATGGAAAAAAAATATATTTGGGGTGTTTTTGGGAAATCTGACTCATTCTCAAACACACTTCTCTCCTTGCAAATCACTGTCAAAATAGCTGTAAGACTATTGTTATGGCAATCTGCTCCAGCCAGACTGCTCTTCAGCTTTCTCCCTTCTTGAGCAGTCCCTGGGAGGCAGGCTCAGCCCTCAGGGGTGAGGAGGAGGAGGAGGAGGGGAGGGAGGCTGCTGGCTCCTCCAGGAGCCCTGGCAACAAGGCTCCTGTCAGGTGACAGGGTGGCAATGCAAAACAGGACAAGGGGAACAAACCAAAAAAGAAAAGAAAAAAGAAAAACGCAGCTTGGAGTCCTGGTAAGAAGAGAAACTGTTTATGTGGAATTGCTCCTTCCTAAAAGCCCAGGAGTGGGTGTACCCAGGGGTTACTAAAGCTGCTCAGATAAAGAGCAGGAGGCACCCACCTCTCCTGCCACCCTCAGCCCCCAGCCCAGCTGTCCCCCAGGCCAGGACAAGCCAGCAGACCAGTTCCTTCACATGGATTTGCCACCAGCAGTGATGATGTTCCACCAGCCACCCAAAGCACCAGTCCTTCCCATCTGGGCTGCAGACAGCTCAGCCTGTTAACCCCCAACAAAGAGTGGTCCACCAAAGCTCTCCAGGGACAAATCATCTGATTGCCCAATTCCCCTGGCTGGTGGCCACTTGTGCAACACGAGCTGCAGACCCTGACCCTGTGAGTGCTGTCTGAGCACTGACCTGAAGCTGGGGAGCACACAGCCTCCAGCAGAGAGCACAGAAACCCACCCTGAGCAGTACAAACCTGGGGAAAACCAGAGGTTTCATTCTCAGCAAGGTCCTTCCCTGAGCAGGATCCAGGTTGTGGTCACCAGGCACCCTGCACAGCACTGGGAACAGCAGCTTGTAGCAGGCAGCAAGAGGGGCTCCTGAGGACAGAATTCATTGACAGCTATTAAACCAAAACTGGGCAAAAGATCTCCAAAGCACCACAGTAACTTCACATTGCAGAGGAATCAAACTGCTTTGTGCTTCATGTGTTACAAAACAAAGTAGAGGTGGCATCTTGTGTCCCCTTTTCCTACCTCTGCCAAGTGTAAGAGGAGGAGGAGGATGCTGCAGGTCCTGCTCCAGGGGCTCCCTGCACCCCGGGCTGAGCCAGGGGCACAGAAAAGGCTTTGGCCACCACTTTGTGTCTGTGCAGACCCCAGGAGCTCGGGGTGTCCCAGGGGTGAACTCCTGGCATGACCACTGCAGCCTCCCAGCTCTGCATTTCAGCATCACAGACCTGCTGCCAGCAGACAGACAGACAGACAGACAGACAGGAGACCCCCCCTCCAGTCCCAGCCCTCCCACAGGAGCTGTGCTGAGCCCCCAGAAGCTGTGCCTGCCCCATCCCTGGCTGTGTTCCAGGTTGGAGCCCCCTGGGCTGGTGGGAGGTGTCCCTGGATGAGTTATAAGCAGCCTGGGATCCCACGAGGTGGTTCTGAAGCTGCCACCCCCCTGCAGCCCCCAGCCCCCGTGTCCCAGGGGTGTCTGGAGCAGGGGACACGGTGGTGCCTCTGGGCAGAGCCCCCAGAACCTCCCTGTGCCAGCACCCAGCAGCACCAGTGATGGAAACCTGCTTACTGGTTGCAGGACTCACAAACCTGCACTCACTGCTGCTCCTGCCCAGAGGGGGAGAGGGAAGGAGAGGGAAGAGGGAAGGGCTGGGAGCAGTGACACAGGAGCAGCTGCTCAGCCACACGGGTTTGGGATATTTACTGTGCCTGTGCTGCTCCCACTCCTGATGTTCTCCTGCCTCTTGCTTTGCTTTGCCAGGCTCCTTATGAGGGTACAAATAATCCTGTCACATCTTCCTGCTCTGCTCCATTTACTATTTTTACCCTGAGTGTTTCTTGTATAAATGAGGGAGGAAAAAAGAAAAAAAACAAAAGTTTATTTGGCTACAGCTTTGTAGGAGAAAGGGAAGGCAGGAGCCTGTGGTGCAGGGCAGTTAATTCTCTTTCTCCCTCTTGCTTCCACCTGCTCAGAAGCCAGGCAGCAAAGGCAGCACCACAACCCAGTGCAGGCACTTCCCTCCCTGCTCAGCCTCTGCAAATACCTGAACACTTCAGGAAGGCAGAGACTGCACCCACTTTGCTGGGTACAACCATGGGAAGTTAAGAAGTGCCTTGAAATTCTATCCTGATAAGAGTTTTAACCACCTGAGTGTGTTCTGTACTGAAAGAGCAGGGTTTAGTATTCAGCAGGAGCATGAGTATTTAAAATGTGCTCTGAAAGTCAAAGTCTTTTTTTAATATATTGATTTGAAGTTCAAGCCCTATTTGAGTGATACATTAAACATTTTCTTAACAGAGATAAAGGTAAACTTCTGATCTCTCAAGCCAAGCTGAGCAATTGAACAAGCCAGGGTCATTCCCAGCTGCAGCTGTCCCAGGGCAGGGAGAAGGGAGCAGGGAGCAGGGAGAAGGGAGCAGGGAGCAGGGAGAAGGGAGAAGGGAGCAGGGAGCAGGGAGCAGCCCTGGTTCTGCTCAGGGTGGGGATGGCCCAGTCAGTACTGGCCCAGTCAGTACCAGCCCAGCAGGACCACAGCCAGGGAAGGGGCATGGGCAGCAGCCCTGGGTGCCAGGCTCCTCTGAGGAACCCCATCCCTGGCTTCAGACATGAGGAAGGAGCAAGGGACAGGACATTAATTACAGATGGAACTGGGAAACTTTCACTGAAGTTCTACATCATCCCAGCCCCTTGGCCCGAGAGGAAAGAAAAAAAAAATAGCAAACTTTATGTGGGTATTTGTTAACTGCTCACACAGGGCCAGCAGAGAGATGGCCCCTGCACCCCAGAGCCCCCCCTGCACCCCCAGCTGAGTGCTGAGGAGCAGAGGGGGGAGGAAGGGGCTCTGACCCCCCAGGATGCTCCATGGCACTGCAGCTCTCCAGCCCATCCAGCAGCCTCCTCCAGTTGGAAACTCCTCCAAATTCTGAGGCACCACCAGAAGAAGGGTAGAGATCAAGATTAAATCTATTTAAATAGATTTTTTGCCACCAGTGCTCTGATTTTAAAGGGCACAGCTGAGGAGTACAAATTACCTTCAACTCAGATTTTTCCACAGGAATTTTTTGGGGTTTTTTTTTGGAAGAAGAACTGAGCAAACAGGGAATTATTTTCCAGCCCATCTGGTGGCCTTACCTCTGGAGATAAATAAGAGCAGATCCAAACATCTGTAGTTATAAAGGTCTGACTCCTCCCCAGGCTCTGCTCAGGACAGAGGAGTGGAACCAATGACTCCACTGATTTGCCTGAATAATCAGCCCTATTTTTAATGGCTGGTTTTCCTAACACATCCCTGCAGCTGACTGCTGGCACCAGCCACAAACTCTGCCCATTCCCTGACTGGGCCAGCACCAGGGTGAGCCCAGGGATGTGTGGGGAGGGGAGGATGTGCCCAGAGGTGCCAGGGCAGTGACCTCAACTCTTTTACCTCTTCAAGGGACAAAGAAGAACACTTGAACACCTCCAGAATTCTGGTGATCAGCTTCCCAGTGAACTCACCCAACAGCCTGGGGGGAGTGCAGGAGGGAGGCAGAGCCCAGGGGGCACAGGGGCCATGGGACAGGAGCTTGTGTTCTGCTCCCCTCTCAAACCCTCCTGTCCCCCCCCTCCAGCCTGCTCAGCACTGTGCAGAAACAGGGGGTAATGCACAGGACTCCAGGCACTCTGCCTCCCATCTCTCTTGGCACCTTAATAACAGGAGATGAGTGATGCTCAGCCCCACCTGGTGACTGCCAGCACAGTTCTGTCCTCACAGCAGCACTGAGCATTATTTAACAGCAGCCTCGGGGCTGGGATTGCTGCTCCTGGGGCAGAGCACGGCCCCTCCTGAGCCCCACACCAGCACCTGGGGGTGGGCAAAGCCATGCACTGAGCCCCCTGCCCACCCAGAGGGGATGGACCCCCTGCAGGGGGCTGGGAGGGACACTCAGCCTTGTCACCACACAGGTGACACTGCCCTTGGCAGCCACACACAGCTTGTCCCTTCTGGGCCACACAAACCCTGCACAAAACCATCAGAGATTCCAGCTCAGTGAAGTAGGAGCAGGGATCCAACCCACTCTCTTTGAACCTTCCAGTCTTTACCCAGGGCTGGGGGCAGTGCAGGTCCCTGGGGAGCTGGGCAGTGGAGACCTGGAATGCCCAGGGGCAGCTCCAAAGGGCTGGGAGCCTCCTCCCTGGCAGCTATGGATGTTCCTCAGGGCCTGTTGGTGTTCCAGCTCCAGCTGCCCCTTCCCAGCCTCACACAGAAGCTGTCCCTGAGTTACACCCCCTGCCCCCATCCTGCCAGGCAGCTGAGCCCCTCAGCCCAGGCACAAAGCCCCCGATGGCAGTGTGACCCCTGGGGACAGGGGCTGGGGACAGGATGGCTTCTGCCACATTTCTGCCCAGCAAAACGAAGGATGGAGCAAACACAGGGGATGCTCTGCCTGTCCCCAGCCCTCTGACTGTCCTGCCTGCTGCCCAAAGCCCCAGGATGGGCACACACCACCCTGGTAAAGCTTTCCAGCCAGATTCCCAGGGCTGCCTCAGTTCCACTTTATCCAGAGCCACAGATAAAATGCAAAGCCAGACCCTCTGTAGCTTTCTGACTTTGTGGCTGGTCAGGAGGAGCTGTGTCCATGGCCAGGGCAGGGCTGCTGCCTCCTCCCCCCCTCCCCAGCCCAGCCCTGAGCCCTCCTGTGCCTCTGGGGCAGCCTGAGAGCCTTCTCCTCCCTCCTCTCCAAGTCCTATCAGGTGCCATCCTGCTCTGCCTCTGACCCCCCCTTTGCTGTCTCTGCACAAATCTTAACACCTCAGTAAGACTTTTAAAAGTCTCTCCCTTCAGCATTGATTGATCTTCTCTCCCTGCCATTTTTCTGCTCATTTCCAGGTAGATGTGGATCAGGCAGGCAGCCTTCCCCTGGCACAGAGCCTCCCCAAACCTCTCCCATTAACTGATTAGCATCAGCACAAGGTGCTTATTTCCAGCAGCAGCAGCAGCCTGTGCTTGCATTTCCCTTTAGCAAACACCCAGGGATAGAAAATGAGGACGAAAAATACTAGAGGTTTTTTTTTTTTCCTCTGCAGCTGGCCCAAAAGCTCCCTTTCTCCCTCCTCCCAGCAGCAGCAGCTCAGGTCAGCCCTGGCTTTGTGTACCTGGTCATTCATCCTCAAGCAAAGCCCAGACAGGACATGGAGCAAAGCACTGGCTTTGGAGAGGCTTTTGATACTCCCTCCTGGCTCTCTGCCCAGCAAATGCCACCCCAGGAGCACACCAGGGCACACACCCTGCACACAGCTGGGACACTGCCTGCAAAACACCCGAGCAAGAGCTGCTGCCCAGCAAGGCACGTCCTGAAGGCTCTCACTGCAATCAGAGCTTCAGTTCTGCAGCCAGGGGGGTTCTGCAGCCATTTCAGGGCCACTGCTTTCAGTGCAGAAGTGAGATCAGTTCTTCTGCAGTCTGAACAGGAGTTTTGTTTCTAAGTGTAAATACGATTTCCTTGATTGCAGATGGCATCAGAGTCTATCCCAAGGTTCCTGGGAGCCTCAGTGACAAATTGCTGTCATGCCCTGGCACCTGCACAGCTCCATCCCCCTGCCTGCTGAAACAGCCCTGCTGCAGCTGCAGCAACACACTTCAGATGGACCTCCAGAACAGAGGGTCTAATCCTTAGCCCCACTGGAATTAAAGGCTGGAAAACACTTTAAAAGTGACCCTCAGTCCCCTGGGGTTCCTGCAGTTCAGTTTTGGTCACCACTACAACTGCAGTATTTAAAATGCACCACTCTGGGTTTATCCCATATAATCCTCAGCCTCGGGCTCAATCTGCAGAAAGATTGGGTTGGGTTTTTGGCAGAGGAGCAGTAGGAGAGCAGAGGAGAACAAGGAACCCCCTCAATGCACCCCAACAATATAAAAGAGGTTAGGATGGGAAAACCACCATGAGAGTGGTGGAGCTGGGACTGGGGCAGTTGGCACTCGGGTCAGACAGAGCATTTCCTCAGCTGCTGCCCCATTTCAAACCTGCAATGTGTTTCCTCTCTGATCTCAGCTGAGGTTCTGCCATTCTTGCACAGACAGCACAACAAAAGTTCTTGCTTTGGGCCCATGAGAAGGAAACTGTCACTGGGTCACCCATCCCTCTGGATGGGCAGGAACAGCAGCAGCACCCTCAGCCCAACCCAGACACATCTGACACCAGCACTCAGGGTCTGCAAGAACCTCCCAGCCCTCTCCCTTTGCACAGCCCTTCCCTGGCTGAACATCCCAGGGATGTTCAGGTGGAGCTGCAGGTCCTGATGCTCCTGCTCGAGCAGCAGAGCTGTGTTCCTGCTCCTCCACATCCATCCCTGCTGAGGGCCTGGGGAGCAGCACCCAGCACAGCCCCAGCTGGCAGCCTCCTCTCTGCCCCTGCAGCCTCCCCACAGCTGCAGCCTCAGCAGCTCAGGATTTCCCTCTGCTGGAAAGCTCCAGAGGAAAGGGGAACCAGCAGTCAGGATTCTTCATTTAAAGGAAGAAAAGAAAATGCAAAATGCCCACCTGTGAGTGGGGAGGTTGGGGTTTCAAAATCCTCCCTCCCCAAACAGCCACGAATCTTAAAATGTAATAAATATTAAGTGTACCATAAAAATACATTCTTCATCCTATTTGCTGCTTAACTGCTGCTCTTTCTCTGCCTGCATAAAGACAGGCCTGAGGCCCTTTTTTATTAATATCCATGAGCATAATTTAATAGCTGATCCCATCCTGGAGATGCACAGCTGGTATTTAATGGTGTTATTTGGAAGTGGCCTGGAAGAAATGTAATGAAAGTCTTGGTTGCTCAGGCTGCTGCGAAGGCCCTGATCAATACCACATCAGTTACCTATTGCAACGTGTTAGAGAAGTCATTTTTTGTGAGCTTGGTACTTCTGTGCAGCAGCAAAGCAGGACCCAAAACAAATTACCTTCCTCTGGATTTAATTAATGCAAAGCCTTTTAGCCCACTCTGTACCAGAGACCAACATATAAACATATTTGTGTATACACACGTTATACATGAACAGTATCTCCAGATTCCTTGCTGCAGCAGGAAGCCCCTGACCTGGGGGACACTTGGGCTGAGCCACCTGACCTGGCCCTTCCCATCCCACCCCTTACCATCCCATCCCATCCCATCCCATTCCATTCCCCCCCTTCCCTTCCCATCCCATCTCATCCCATCCCTTCCCATCCCACTCCTTCCCATTCATTCCATCCCATCCCTTCCTATCCCATTCCCCCCTTCCCATTCCCCCCTTCCCATCCCATCCCTCCCCATCCCTTCCCATCCCCCCCTTCCCACCCCATTCCCCCCCTTCCCTTCCCATCCCATCTCATCCCATCCCTTCCCATTCATTCCATCCCATCCCCCCCTTCCCATTCCATCTCCTCCCTTCCCATTCCCCCCCTTCCCTTCCCATCCCATTCTCCCCTTCCCTTCCCATCCCATCCCATTCCCCCCCTTCCCATCCCATCCCATTCTCCCCTTCCCTTCCCATCCCATCTCATCCCACCCCATCCCCTCCCCTCCTGGGGGCAGGCTCAGGAGCAGGGGTGACACCACCTCCCCAGGACCCACCTCCCCCTGCCCTGCCAAGCTGCTGTGGGCAGAGGTCCCTGCAGAGAGGCAGTGCAGAAGATGTCTTTATCAACTTTAGCACCAAAATAAACCCTGAAGGAGAACAAAGATCAGGAGGACAGCCCTGCAGTCACCAGCAGCTGCCAGGGAGTTTTAGAGGCCATGGGAGGTTACAGCCTGGTGCTGCAGAGGATAAAAGTGAGAGAGGCTTCACAGACATCCCCTTTGGCTCCCTGACTGCTGCATCTGGAGGAGAGGGAACTCTCAGCTCTGCTCTTTCCCCACTCTGAGCTCTGCTGCTTTCCCCAGACTCCTGACTGATGAAATGAACCCAGGGCCCCAGCTGCCAGAGCACATTATGGGGACCTTACACCTGAGGACTCATTTTCTCCATATACCTGGTTATTTTTCCTCTAGGCTCTTGAATCAAAAATAAAGGTGAGGGAAAACACCCACCCGAAGCTCCAGAAACTGAGGGGTTTTTGTGTGTGTTCCCAGTGCTGTCAGAACTCCTCAGCCCCCATGGATGATCAGCTGCCCCAGCCCCTGGCCTTGGCTCCACATCCCCAGTGCTGACCAGAGAAGGGGAATGCTGAGCTGTGCAGCCCGTGGTGTCCCCAGGGGATCCTGTGCTCTGGGATCCTGGAAAAAACCATTTGGCCAATGGATGCCAGGCTGCAGGATGAGCAGCACCAACACCCACCCTGGGTTTGCTCTGCCCCTTCCCCCCACTGCCCCAGGCTCCATTCCTCACCTCCCAGAGGTTCCTATTCCTCTCATCCCAGCAGCACAGGAGATCCCAGGATGAGGCAGGGCAGAGCCAAGAGTGCCAGCAGGACACAGCCATGGCACAAGCAGCAGCTCCAGCAGCCCTGCTCCTGCCTAATCAGCACTCATTAGCTGATTAACTCCCAGTGTTTCAGTTGTGCAGGAGCTGTGGATGCTCTGCCAGCAGCCAGCTTCCTCTCAGGGATGCCGTGGCCATCTGAACAGAACTTAATTAAGCAGCAAAGCAGTAGGAAGGGGGGGTTGTCACATAAATGCTTTGGGTTCAGTTATAACACCTCATCAATACTTCCCAGCATCACCTTGTCTCGGGAAGCAGCTCCTCCTTGTTCTGTGCAGTGTGTCTGGGACACTGAGTGCCAGCAGTGTGACAGGGCACAGAGCTGTGCTGAGGGGGGAGAGGCAGCCCGGGAAGGAGAAGCTGCCCCAGCCCCAGGGGAACTCTGGCAGCACCTCATTTCACAGGCAGGGAGCAGCAAGAGGCAGGAGCTTTGGTCCTTTTCAGGGCATTTGGTGTTTGTTGCTCACTGAACTCCCAGGTAGCTGCAGACTGAGCAGAGCAGGGACTGCACAGCCACCATCCCCAGGGGCAGCACCCACCTCACCAACCCCCACTGGAGCTTCCTTACCAGCAGCAGCCAGCAGGGCTGCAGGCAGCAGGAGGGCTCAGAACAGAGCAGGTACAGCAGGCTTGGGAGAAAACAGCAGTGCTGATGAGAAAATAATAATAATAATAATAAAGCCCCATCTTCCACCTGGGGCAGAGCCCCGGGGCACAGCCCTCCTCCCAGCAGAAACCAGCCCAGTAGCAGGGGTTGATACTGGTCCCAGAGCAGAAACAGGGGGAGGTACCAGTGGCACCCAGTCAGCTACTGGTGAGGGTCAGGCAGGGTCCAGAGGAGCAGCAGCTGAGGTCAGTTCCAGGGTGTCCTCTGCTCCTCAGCAGGCTCAGTGCCATCCCTGCTGAGCTGGGTTTAATTGGTCTCATTTGCTGAAGTCAATCAGGTGCAGCCCTGGCCTCAGCCTGAGCCACTCAGCTGTGCAAACCAGAGAGGAAACGTGAATAAAACCCAGCGCCCTGCCAGAGACAGGCAGGGTCAGATAATGCAATGAATCCCAAGGCCTCCAAGCTGCTGCTCTCAGCCCTGCTCAGTGTCTGCCAGCAGCACAAGAGTCCCCAGAGCTCAGGGTCTGTGGAGGAGGGGAAAGGCTTCTGTTCCCTCTCCCCTCGGCTGTCCCCAGCTGCCGCTTTCTGTCCCTCCCGGCATCCGGGGGGCTCTGGGCTTCTTGGTGGGTGGCTCAGGGGGGAATCCCCATTGCTGGCCAGGCTGCAGCAGAGGGAGCCCCGCAGGCAGGGCAGTGCGGGGCAGAGCCCCGGGCACACAGCTGCACTGCGTTCAGCAGAGCCCCGGGCACACAGCTGCACTGCGTTCAGCAGAGCCCCAGGCACACAGCTGCACTGCGTTCAGCAGAGCCCCAGGCACACAGCTGCACTGCATTCACCAGAGCCCCGGGCACACAGCTGCACTGCGTTCAGCAGAGCCCCGGGCACACAGCTGCACTGCGTTCAGCAGAGCCCCAGGCACACAGCTGCACTGCGTTCAGCAGAGCCCCGGGCACACAGCTGCACTGCATTCACCAGAGCCCCGGGCACACAGCTGCACTGCGTTCAGCAGAGCCCCAGGCACACAGCTGCACTGCGTTCAGCAGAGCCCCGGGCAAGGAGCTGCGAGCAGTGCCCTGCTGAGGCTGGCTGAGAGCGGGGGGAAACGGCACTGCTGCCCGGGGAGAGCATGGGGAATGAACGGGGATAACAACGGGGACAATAACGTGGATAATTAACACCGGGGATAATTAATAACGGGGATAATTAACACCGGGGATAATTAACACCGGGAACAACCCCGGGCCCCGGCTGCTCCCCCAGCCGCCATTTTAAACCCGGCGCGCAGAGCAGGAGCGCTGTGATTGGTCCGCTCGGGTCACCTGACCCACGGCCCGGTCCCTCAGGCACAGCCGCCCCCCCGGCCCCGCAGCCCCGCACCTCGGGGTCCGGCTCTTCCCCCGGCCCTGCGGCTGTACCTGCCCTGGGCTACCTGCAACTGCCCTGGGCTACCTGCCCCACCCATGGGCTATCTACCCCACCCCTGGGCTACCTGTACCTTCCCTGGGCTACCTGTACCTGGCCTTGGCTACCTGTACCTGCCCTGGGCTACCTGCAGCATCCCTAGGCTACCTGCATCTGCCCCACCCCTGGGCTACCTATACCCTCCTTGGACTACCTGCCCCAACCCTTCGGCTACCTGTACCTTCCCTGGGCTACCTGTACGTGCCCTGGGCTACCTGTACCTGCCCCACCCCGGGCTACCTGTACCTGCCCTGGGAAGGAGAGAGGAGGATGAGGAGGCTGCAGGGTCAGCAGCCCCTGGGGCTCTTCCCATGGGATCAGGGATCCAAGGAGCTGCTCTGGAGGCAGCAGGAGAAGCGCAGGAGCTGCTCCTTGGGAAGGGAGATCCCAGCCTGGGCAGCAGCTTCACCCCAGTGAAGGGACCGGGATGGCAGGATGGGACAAGTGGAAACCAAACCAACAGAGGGAGTGAGGAGAGACAGCAAGAATGGAAGAAAAGGGCAGAAAATGTCCCCGTGATGGTAACAACCAGCACACCTTTCCCTGCCTCACAGGAAGGAAGAAAAGGAAAGGGAAGGAAAGGGAAGGAAAGGGAAGGAAAGGGAAGGAAAGGAGAGGAGAGGAGAGGAGAGGAGAGGAGAGGAGAGGAAAGGAGAGGAAAGGAAAGGAAAGGAAAGGAAAGGAAAGGAAAGGAAAGGAAAGGAAAGGAAAGGAAAGGAAAGGAAAGGAAAGGAAAGGAAAGGGGAAGGAGGAAGGGAAAAGGGAAGGGAAGAAGAGAAGAGAAGAAGAGAAGAGAAGAGAAGAGAAGAGAAGAGAAGAGAAGAGAAGAGAAGAGAAGAGAAGAGAAGAGAAGAGAAGAGAAGAGAAGAGAAGAGAAGAGAGAAGAGAGAAGAGAGAAGAGAGAAGAGAGAAGAGGAGAAGAGAAGAGAAGAGAAGAGAAGAGAAGAGAAGAGAAGAGAAGAGAAGAGAAGAGAAGAGAAGAGAAGGAAAAGGAAAAGAAGGGAAAAGAAAAGAAAAGAAAAGAAAAGAAAAGAAAAGAAAAGAAAAGAAAAGAAAAGAAAAGAAAAGAAAAGAAAAGAAAAGAAAGATGTGAGCACAGCCCCCTTATCTCTCTGCAGTGTGAGAATACCCCTGGCTTTTGGTGAGCAGGGCACACAGACAGCAGCCTTGGTGTTGATTTCTCCATTTCCAGCCCTCATCTTCATGCTGCCAGGCTGCGTGGCTCAGGTGCTGCAGGATTCCATTTCCAGCTCATCAGGTGCTGGTCAGTGCCTGTCTCCAGCTCACTCCAGGGGATCAAACTCTGATTTTTAACAGGGCTTTTATTTTTTCCCAGTCAGGAAACTGCATGTGCTAACAAAGACAAATCTCCTCAAACAGACCCAAAATGCAGATCCAATCCCACTGCTCTCTGCCCTGCACTGAAATCTTCCTCCCAAAAGGGAGTTTGCCCAACAGGGATCATCACAGAATTCTGTGTGGAAAATCCCCCCAAAGCCAGGAGGTGTTTGCTTCCCACTGAATATTCCATTTATCCCACTCTTAAAAATAGGCTGGGAAGCAGGATTCAAGTCTCATATTGCAAATGATTCAATTAAATTACCTTCTCAGGGCTCAAAGACACTTGGGCTAATTTAAGAATACATGTTTTACAAAAGAATAAAAAAACAAAACCCCAAAAACAAACCAAAACCACTCAACTGCCACACAACTTCTTGCTCTTTCCTTTTCCATCCCTGCTGATGAAGAGGACACTTGGGAAGCAGAGGTGCTCTCCCTGCTGTCACCAGCTCTGGTGAGTGCCCCAGGCTGACCCCAGCACCCCGGGCAGAGCAGAGCAGAGGAGGCTCTGGAAGGCAGGGATCTGTTTGGTGCCCAGGAGGGAGCAGGGCAGGACTCAGATCCCTGCTCTGGTGTTTCCTGGGGAAGCTCCCAGGGCTCAGGAGCTTGTAACAATCTGATGTTCCTGAAGATGGAAGGCACTTGAAGAGTGAAGTGAGATCCTGACTGCCAGCAGCAGCAGCAGCAGCAATAACTCAGTGCTGTGAAATGAGCTGTTAAAGTAAATTCCCTGCTTTAGGAACTTCAAACAAATGCTGCCTCTCAACCACAAAATATTAGGCGGATATAAAAGTCCATTTATCAGGCATTTAAGGGGAAAATGGAGTTAGAATCTGTTTTCATTATGTAAAAACCTGAGATATCATCTCAACAGCCCCTCCCCAACCTGAGCTGCTGGGAGCTCCCCAGTGCTGGGATGCTCCTGGTGATCCCCCAGGCAGGGGCCACCCGGGGACTCAGGAGGGACCATTTGGGGCCATTTCTGAGTGATGACCACTGGCAGCTCCCTGCTGGGCTCCCCATATCCCACTGGAAGTGGGAATTCCACAGGAGTGGCAGGAGAGCCTCATCCCAGTGTCACCTCCTGCTCCCCTCCCATGGATACCCTGCCCAGGTTTACCCCTGGCCTTACAGAGCACACAGACACCAGCACAGCCTCCTGGCTCAGCAGGCAGTCAGGGATTTCCCTAAACTTGAGATTTAATTTGGCTTTCAATGCACATTCCCCCAGCAGGGAAAGGGGATGAGACACGGGTCATTTTTTAGGAAAATGGTAAATAACCATCCCAAACTTCAGCTGTGGGCAAACAAACCAACAACAAACCTTTAAAACCCATCAGAACTTTACCCACACTTGAAACGTTCCCTGCCAGCAGGCACAGGGGGGTGCAGCAGCAGAATAAACCATTGCAAGACAAAGAAATCCTGTGTGTTGCTGCTGAAGTGTGGGGGAGCTGTGAGAGGGAGGGGATGCAGAGCTCTGCTTCTGAACAGGGAACCAAAGGTGTTGTCTCTGGCAGTAAATACCTGTCCCAGTACAGGCACCCTCTGAACCTGCCTCATCCCCACTCCCTTGGAGCTTGGAGCCTTCATCCTGAGAGCCTGGAGAGAGTCCAGGGAGAGGCAGCCACGTGAGGAGGTGATGGGGATGTTGTCCCATGAAGAAAGAGGAAAAAGAGGAAATTTGGGGTGGGGTGGGGGAGCAGTGGGTTTAGAGAGGTCACCAGAAGGATGTGGGGGAGAGGAAATCAGGAAAAGAATCAAGTGTCTCTTCTCACAAAGATACTTGATTCTTTTCCTGACTCTCTCTCCAAGTATACAAACCTACATACAGATATAATGCTGAATGCCAGGTGAGGTTCCTCCTGGGCCAGGGTGAGGACATCCAGTCCTTGCTGTCCCCTGGACACACACAAAGGTTTCCTGAGTGTTGATGCCACCTGCTGTCACCTCCCCCAGGTGATGCTGGGGACAAGGAGCCCTAACACCGTGCCCTGAAGGTCACCAGAGCCTCAAGCCACAGCTTGAGGGTTCATCCCTGCCCTCTGTGGCACAGCTGGGACAGGGACAGCCAAATCCTCAGGGGGATCAGGAGCTGAGTGACATGGATTTCACCAGCTCCTGATCCTGGGATGCTTGGATCAAAGAGCAATTCCCACCTTGCAGGGGAGGTCTCTGAGGAGCAGGGATTCTGATCACCCCACTGGGCCCTGGCAGGGCTCTGAGCATCCCAGGAAGCCTGACAGGAATAGTGTGTCCTGTGCTCAGGAACTCCCTGCTGGCCACGGGGAGGGATGGAGGAGCTGCCAGGGGGGTTTCATGGCAGCTTCCACTCACAGGAACACTCTGGGGCCTCCCCATGAGGGGTCTCTGCCTCCTGGGCTCAGGAAGGTGACTGTGGATCAATGCCCCTGGTCATTTCCAGCCTCACACTCAGATGAGGTCAGGCTGCCCACGGGTGGTGCTGGGGCTGTCACTCCTGCAGCATCTCCTGTCTGTCCCCCCCAGAGTCACCTCCCTGGCACCCCCTCCACTCAGTTCTCTCAGCAGGACCCCCCAGACCCCACCAGCAGATGGATTGCTCAGACAGCCCCCAGCAGCCCCCAGCAGCCCCTGATCCTCTCAGAGCCTCTCAGCATAACACTTTATGATACCTTTTTCCTTACCATAATCCAGTATAAACGTAATGTAATGCTACCAGCAGGAAAACAGCCCAGGCAACAAAAACAACAGGCAGTGACTGTAAAGTCACTTATCTCTTTTTTTTTTCTCTTCTTTTGGCTCATTCCCTCTCCTTTGTTTTAAATATGTATTATTTTGGTCATGCTGTCACTGGATTACTCTGTGCTCTCAATTATTCTGCTATAAAGCTAGGAGGTGTTTTGTAGTTCTAGTTTAATCCTTTGAGGTAGTTGGGTTTGGGGTTTGGTTTTGTTATTTTTTTACTACTTATTTCTTTACTTTTGCTTCTGGATCTGATTCAGCCTTGCTTTAGGTTACCTCTATGCCTGCTGCACCACTCCACCCAAAGAAACCTTGTCTGGCAGGGGAATGCTGGGGACAGGCACACCAAGAGCTCCCCTGGGACGTTCCCCCTTTTTTCCCTGCTCTGGGTCTGTGTTTCCCTCTGGCTGGACACAGGCACAGCCACCACCAAAGCTCCCACCAGCCTCTTCCTCCCTGCCCTCAGCTCCCCCTGAGCCCGGGCCCTGCACTGCAGGTGTCAGAACCAGGTCAGAGCACGGCAGAACCAATGTTAATTGCTTTAATTCATTTTTTCCAGCATTCCTGATTGCCACGACACGAGCTGATCTGAGCTGCAGCTACGGGTGTGTAATGCTGGCAGCTGCACAAATAGGGAACAAAATAAGCAAGGAATTCAGAACCTAAGTAAGGAATCATTTTGAGGAACTTATTTGTTTTAGGAAACGCAAACACACTGAAATATTTTTAAGCAAAGAGATTCTGCCAAGACTTTGTGACAAACTTGGCATGGCAAGTGCACAGGCTGCTCCAGACTGGAAAAAAAAGGAGATTTCAGGGATAAAAGAGTCCAGCAGAAGGCTGGGGATAATCAAATGGGTGATTTTGTGCCATTATGAGATAAAATGGAGCTGGAAAGGCAATGGGATATATCTGAGAGGAGAAGGAGACTGTTTCCAATGAACTTGTATTTCATGGAGGGCCTCCCTGTGAGCACGGCAGGGAATGGAAATTCCTGCTGTGGGCACAAAAGGTTGAGAGGGATCTTCTCCTTTTTGCATAATTCATGCTAAATACACCAACAGATGTCAATTGCTCCGTTCCTCCCCTTGCTTGAAATGAAATGGAGTTATCTACATCCTAAATAAGATCAAGGCATCCCCACAAATCCCACTAATTCTCTTTCTGAAGCCTCCCTGAGAGCTGCTGGGCTCCTGGGGCCAGGCTGTCCCCTGGTACCATGCCTGTCCCCTCTGGGTCCTGTTTCTGCCCACAGAGCTGGGGCAGGATGCTGCTGGAAGGAAAAGAAGGACAGGGATGGACAGAGGCATCCTTCAGCCCTACCCTGCTGCAAGCACCAGAGCAATGGGATACCAACCCAACCCAACTCAGCCCAACTCACCCAACCCAACTCAACTCAACCCAACCCAACCCCACCCAATCCAACCTAACTCCCACCCCCAATCCAACCCCCCCCATCCCACCCAAGCCCTCCAGCAGCAGCCTGGGGCTGCTCAGCCACACCAAGACCCCTCCTGTCCCTGCCCCAGGGATATTTCCATGGGATGCCCAATCCAGACCAGCCCTCCAGCAGTGCCAGGGATCAGCAGAGCACACACAGACAGCACCAGCACAGCTGGGCCTTGGCTCAGGGGCAGCCCAGGGTCAGATCTGTGTTTCCCAAGGACAGGATGAATGGCAGAGCTTTGAGTTGCTGACCCTGTGTGCATTTCCCACTCAGCACCATCCTGTGCTCTGTGTCCTCACGTTGGGCTGGGGCAGAACACGGGGAGAGGCAGTGGGACAGGGGACAGGCTGGGAGCAGAAGTGATGCCAAAGATTTTGCAGGTAAAAACACCCAGAGCAGTCTCCAGAGGGCTTGCAGCAGGGGTGACAGCAAGTTCCCTCCTCTGCCTCACTGCCCACCAGCCTGACAGCCTCTCAGGGCTACATTTAGCCTAGAGAAAACCCATCCTGCCACTGCTTTTTACTGACTGCTCCCTGGAATTTGGCACCCAGAGCCAGGAGAGGAGCCCACACAGAACCAGTGCCACCCACTGCCCCTCCTGTGCAGCCCCGAGGCAGCAGCACCAGAGCAGGATTTGGGCATCCCAGTCTGCAGTGGGTCCTGGGACTGCAGGGAGAGGTTTGTGTCTGGGGTGCTCTGTGAGATCCTGGGGGTATGGGGGGGGGGAAAAAGGGGTGTCCAGGGACTGTCACCTGCTGCTGGAGCAAGGGGAAGGAAGGAAATGGGACAGCAAGGACAGCAAGGCAAGGGCTAAGTCTTTGGAACTAAATAATAATAATTATAATCATAGTAATTATAGCATCCCAGCAGCAAAGATGGGCTTTGGTGTTCAGACAATCCCTGGGGATTCTCCAGTGAGGTCCTGTAACTGGGTCTATAATTCCCTTCTGGCTCTGGTCCCTGATGCAATGAGGGTTTCAGAGGCTGTAGGTAATGACTGAGCTGCAATTCCAGCTCCAAGTATTCCCTTTGGTCCTCTGAGGTGATTCTAGAGGTTCCCAAGTGGAATTGGCTTTTGTTAATCTCCTGTGGTCATACAGACAGAGCCCAGCTCAGGTGGTTTATGGCTTCCATAATAGCAGACAGTCTGGATGAAGGGCTTGTTGGGTTTGCTGGTTTTCCTTAGCATTTTACTGGATTTCAGCTGTCTGTAGGGATTGCTTCTCCTGAGCAGAGAGGATCATTAATGTCATCTGTCTCCTCCTGACCTTGGTTAGAATGCACACTTTGCACTGGTGCATTGCCTGAGCTTTAGTCCTGCAGCCTGTCCCAGAGCTGGGTGTCCCCAGGGCCAGGCAGGTGACAGAGGCTGCAGTGTCCCTGCACACCCAGGGCTGCCCAGGAGGAGGATTCCCTGGGGTACAGGGGATACCTCTGCATATCCTCTTGGGAAGAAGTAGTTAAAAGGGCAAAGCCAGGTTCTGCCTTACCTGTCGAGCACAGACAAGTGGGAAAATGAAGTCATCTTTTGTTCCTATGGATCAGCCAGTCAGGAGTTTCTAGTAGAGTGCAGCCACATTCTTGTGATAATTTAATTCTCATCCTTCATTATTGTAACCATGAAAGCAGCCAACAGCCTCTTCTGAATCTAATCTACACTGAGGAAAAAAGGAACATTTTTCATGCACACAGGAGGAGGATGAAAAAATACATGTTTTCCACCAAAACAATGCAAAATCTGATTTTGTTTTTGGGTTTTCTTGGTCCTAAAAGGGGTTGAGTGTCTGCACATGAAAACAAAACCCATTCTGTAGCAGTTGTTGCTATGGAGCACTGCTGACATGATTAATTAGATCCTCACTGTGCCAGCAAGAGCAGTGACAACATGATTTTCTGGCCATTCCAGCATTTTGATATTAAAGAGCCAGGGCTGCAATACCAAACAACCTCTGTGTCCACGCAGGTGTCTGCAGGAATTAAACGACACCCGTGTTCCCCACAGCAAGGTTTGGTTGAACAGCAGTGTGGGGATTATCTCCCTCTGCATCTGGGAGAGGGAGAACAAGTCTTTAGTGGGAGTCAGACCCATTGCCAGCTGCATTTAACACAATCCTTCCTTTTCCAGCCCCCGTTTCCTGGTGCTGAGTCCTGGCTGTGTCTGGGCACTCAGAATGATGAATGATGGGGCTGAGGCAGCTGCTCCCTGGGGGTTTCTGTACCAGGGCTCCTGACTGCTGCACCTCTGCCCAGCTGGGGGTTCCTGGGCTGGCATTAGGAATGGGAACTGAAAAACAGGAATGTTTGGATTACCCAACCACCAATGTTTGGTGTTTGGTTTTGCTTTTGCTTTTATGGGTTTTTGTTTGTTTTTTTATGGAGGGCAAAGCACAGGAATATGGCAGACCTTGGGTGCTGGGCTTTTCCTAAAGGAGTCTCCTTAGCTGGGGATGAGCTTCCTGGGGCTGCACAGGGGGTGTCAGAAGGAGCACACAAGTTCTGTGGGTAACAACCTCCTCAGAACCCCCCCAATGGAGCAGAGCTGCAGGAACCCCAGCACCACCTCCCAGTCCTCCCCTCAGCCTCTGGGGAAGAATTCCCTCCAGGTTCCTAAGGACACCCTGACAGTCACCCCCAGGGTTTGGCAGCTCCCCAAGGGATGTTTGCTGACATCTGGGGACAACACATATTTTTCTCAACATTTTCCCAGGTGCTGCTGAAGACTTTTCAAAGCTTGGCTGAGACTCCACAGAGCTGGCTGTGGGAAGGGCAGGGGCAGGATGGTGGAAAGTCAACTGGGAAGGAGCTGGTGAGCAGGGAATGCTGCAGAGGAAGAGCAGGAGTTGGAAGAGGACGTAGAGGATGTGGAGGCAGAGGAAGAGGCAGAGGAGGAGGATGAGATCGGAGCCTGAGAGGATAACATGCAGAAGCGGAGGAAGAAGAGGAAGAGGCGAAGAAGGAGGTGGAGGCAGAGAAAGGGGAGAAGGCAAAGGTGGAGGAGGAGACGGAGGAGGAGGAGGTAGAGGAGGAGGAGGAGGCAGAGGAGGAGGTGGAAGAGGAGGAGGTGGAGGAGGAGGAGGTGGAGGTGGAGGAGGAGGTGGAGGAGGAGGAGGTGGAGGTGGAGGTGGAGGAGGAGGAGGATGATTCCTCCGCTAAAGAATGGGGACGATGGGACAACAGGTAAGTACAATGTGAGGGTAAAGAGGCAGAAGGTAAGTAAATCCTTCTGGGAGCCCCAGGCAGAGATGGAGCCACAACCAAATGTCCTCCTGTCCTGCAGAGCCCCCCCTCATCCACAGCACAGCTCCCAGTGTCCCCCCTGCCCCTTCCCATGCCCACGGGGAGCAGGACCCACAGGGCCACCAGCCCTGCCCCAGCTCTGGGGTGCTGGGTGCTCCCCCACCCACCAGACACAGATTGGAGAAGAAAAGCTCTGGAAGAGTCAAAAGAGGAAATGCCCCAGGATCAGCACTTGGCAGTGCAGTCACTCACGCTGGACAGATGTCTGGGATCTCTCAGGATGTTTCAAACACCTGGTGATGGGGATGGGTCCAACCCAGAGACATCCGAGCCAGCGACAAACAAAGTTCTGGAACAAAGAGAGGAGAGGACAAGGAGTTAACTCAGTGACTCTGAGATCCTCAGAAAGACTCCTGTGTTGAGAACGGGTGTGAGTTTTGCCAGCATGGTGCCCTTGGTGAGTAATTAGATCAGTAACTGCTGTTTGCTTCGTGGCTTGTTTGGGGTTTTGGTCTTTTGAAAACGTTCCTGGTGGTTTTGGCAGGTAAAAACTGCATTTGAGAAAACAGCAAGGAAAGCTTCCACCCAGTAAAGCCCAGTCTGTAACTCAAATTAGAGCCACTATTGTTGGTAATTTTCTCTCTTTTCTGCAAATCAAAGGATTCTTTCCTTTTCAGATCTTCAGATTACGTGCAAAGTGCAAAAGGATTTGGGATCTGCAAATGTGGCTTATTTCTTTGGGCTGTTCCCAAAGGACCCAACAACATTCACTCCATGTTCTTTTCAAACCAAGATGACAGCACTGGGGATGTCTCAGTGTTCAATTGATTTCCTGATGTATTAATTTATACCAATTTAGTCCCGTGCCACCCAATCTGAAACAGATCAAACCAAACTTTTAGATTTTTTTTCTGCACCTTCTGGTTACCTGAAATCCCAGGGGAGTTTCCCCAGAGCTGTTTTTCAGGCTGACTTCAGTTCATCCCAAGCAGCCCAGCACTTCACAGGGCCAGGCAGTGCCCCTCCTGCCAGGATGAGGTGACAAATCCCCTCCTGGGGTCCTGGCCAGCACACCAAGGTTGGTGCATTTCTTACTCCTTGCCTGAAGGTTGGGCATTGCTCCAGGCTGAACTGCAGCCAAATTCCAGGCACCAACAGAGGAAACATGGAAAACTCCTGGTGTCTCCATCAGTGCCCAACCACCCCTTTAGGAAGGAATACCAAGGAATATCAGATTTACCTCTTTGGAGATGGACATCCCACCCCGAGGGGTCAGGCCAGAGACAGCACCTGGTGGGCAATCTGCTCCCAAAGCAACCCTGGTGGAATAAATGGGAATTTTTGCATCCTGACAATTCTTCTTTTTTTTGCCTGACAGATTGATATTTTTCTAACATGCAAGTTTAACCCAGCCACAGCCCCCTCACAAAGGCACAACCCATCTGCTGGAGTTTCCTCCAGACTCCTCAGCTCAGCCAGACCTCCACTCTGATGCACTTGCTGCCTGCCTATAAACCAGGCTCAGCTTTTAGAAATATTTATTTATTTTAGGGGAATATATTACCTCTGCATGAAAATGAAGCCAGGAGTTATCATCTGCAGCAATATTTTGAATTAGCTTTTACTGTGTTGCTTCCACTACCTCCCACCTTCAATCAAAACTGATGGGAATAAAAGGGTTTCTTCTGTTTCACGGGGTAATTTCTTCATACTCCTTTTTTTTCCTGTACTGTACCATATGCTGCATGACAATGAAGCCTCCAGAAGTTCCATCTCACTGTGCAGACAGTGCAGCAGAGGTTATCTCCTGTATTTTTAATGACTACACAGTTTTGAGGCTGATAGACAGCAAAACTGTGTGAATATACCTGAATATCTGGAAAGACACAAAGGAAGAGGCACATAAAAGGTTTTCTTCCCACTCCAGGGTTATTTCTAGAGAAGATGCTCAGCTTCCTCCAGCAGACTTACCCTGGCCCAAAGGAACATTCTGCTGGTGAAATGGTGAGCTGAAATTCAGCTTTTCAGGGCTGAGCTCCCCGTTCCTCAATAAATTTATCCTGCAACTGCAAGTGGAAACTGGGAGCAGGCAGTGCATGGCTTGACAGGAGTTATTATGCATAACAGATTTGTTTATTTAGACATGCAAATCATACTCCTGTTTGTGTTGGCAGGAGAGCAGAATGACCTCTTTTATTTAAAGTACAGGCTTCAGAGATTATTCAGAGTGACTGTAAAAGAAAACCTTGCAGAGAGACAGGCAAAAACAGTCGTAATTCCCCAGTATGCAAAACTGCATCACGGTGACTATTGTGCAGCTGTCTGCTTGGAACATTCTGGAGGGGATTAAATGCAACATGTTTGCAGCTACAAGGCTGGAAAATGATGCTTAGCAAAGAATCTTTGGGGTGGTTTTACAAGGCAGATACATTTATAGCTGATGTGGGATTTCAGTCTGCACATGGAAATGTCACTGAGCAGGGATGCTTCAGGTTGTGAGGATCTGCTGATGGCTGTGCTTGGGTGATAAAAATATTACTGATTTAAGAGAAGAAACAACCAACTAGAAAACTCACCAGACACAAACACAATGTCTTGTTACATGTAAGTAAATTTCTCAAAGGAAACAGATCAGTAAGGCAGGAAGGGAGAACTGACTCAAGTCTTCATCCCACCCAAACTCACTCAGACCTCAGACTGAAGGGTGGTGGCTGCCTGGGGGCTGTGCCCACCTCCCCATCCCAGTCCAGTGCTGCTCCAAGGGCAAGCAGCTGGTGGAGGCATCTGTCTGCAAATTAGAGAGTGCCCAGACACCTATGGCAGAGTTTTGGCTGAATCACCAGGGCAGATAAAGTGCTGATGGCAACGGCTGCAGTCCCTGTGCCAAGCTGGGCACTCTTGTCCTGACTTCTGGGCACCTGGCAAAGCCTGGGAGCTGAGAAAGCCACTTGGCTGCCCAATGCTCCTTGTACCTCCTCTGGGACAAGGTAATCCCAGATTATCAGCAGCAATCACAGAGGGCTCTGCAAGATGGCTCAAAAAGTGACATTTGCCACCCCTGCCTGGCAGGAGGCTGGAGATGAGGCACCAGCAATACCAAGAGCAGAAGTGCTGAGAACATATGGTTCTCAAAAACTGCTTGGAAAGAGCTCTGCCAAGACAAATGCCTGTAGATCATCCCAGTGAAAAACATTATTTTACCCCTTCAAAAAAAAAAATGATTTTTACTTCTCAGCATCAGCTGACAGGAGGCAGGAAGGTGCATGGTGCTGAGCCTCTGGCATCTCCATTTCTGGCTGTCTGCAGGAGCTGCTGTGCCTCTGAACAGCAGAGGCAGAGAAAGAGGATGGATCATCTGTCAGGTCACCCTGCCATTCACCTGGCAGTCAGGGTCCCAGGTGCCCCATCATGGTCACCCTGCACCCTGGGGACACCCAGCACCCCTGAAATTCCCCCCTGCCAGCCCCTTCATCACCCCCTCTCAGGCTTCTGCCTCTCACATCAAACCTGCCCGAGACCAGAAACTGCAGAAACTCCTGGGAGCAGGGAAGCAGAACAGGAAAAGTCCAATATTCTGCAGCAGCAGCAACCCCAGCCTTGTGTAACAACATCAGCATTTCATGTTTCATATCAAGGTGTGGGTGCCCCCATCCCTCTGCCACTGGGTGAGGAGCAGAGGTGAAGCTGGCAGGGAGGGAAAACTGCAGATTTATTGCTTTCTTTTTTAGAAATCAACCTGTTGATTTTCTCCTCATCAGTGTCAATTTCCATAAAGCCTCAAGTGGTGCAAGATCACATTCACAACTCTTGAGTTTTGAGACCAATTTTCAGATGAATTGTCACTTTCAATCAAAGACAAGGAAACATCTGTGCTAATCCTAAATTGGATTTTGAGAGTGAGTAAACCGAGCTTTGACAGGAACATTAATGTCCCAATAACAGCAATCATCAGTCTGGGGGCTGGTGGGGACTCTGCAGAAGTAATGAAGGGAAATTGCAGAACCTGGATGAAAAATTAGCCCAGTTTTGACCCTGCAACCTGTCTGTTGCTACAGAAGGTGAGTATTAGGGTGCCCCCTTTTCCCCTTTAGTTCTCACTGTACTTTCAGTAGCAGTGGAAAGGGAATTAAGAAAAACAAATGGCAATATCAGTCATTTTGATAATAAAATGTACTGCTTTAAAAATTCTGCTCAGGGGTTTTACAGTGTTCATTATTCCCATAACATCAAAGTCTTTGGGTTGGGTTTTTTTTTCTTCAGTAAGCCATCAGGTTTTAAAGCATGGAAAATAGGAATAAAGAGAATTCACAGGAAAAAAGCCCATAAATTAAATGTAACACTTTCCAAGTGAACCCATTTTAAAAGTCAAGTTCAAAAAAAAGGTATCTAAGCACTTAGCTTGACCTAAGATGGTTTAAAAGGCAGAAATGAGCAATGTTCTGCTGCCAGGTAGAGCTGGGGTCACACTGGCATCTGCCTTTCTCTCTTCCCCTTTTTCTGTATTTTACACATACACGATGCAGCTTAATTTTACTACAAAGTGTAAGTCTAAAGGTCTAGAACTGGGGAAATAAATGTAATGCCAAGGAAAGAGGTGAAAGAAAAGGTATAAAACTAATCTGCAAATGAATGTCCTCATTCCTGGTGAGATCAGTCATTTTAAAGGCACAGGAGACTGGCTCCTGGTTCTGACTTTTCTCAGATGCCCAAAGCACTGGAAATGGTGGAGCAGGAGTAGCTGAAACCCAGCGATGTGGGGGATGTATTTTAACAGAGTTTCCCTGGGCTGTGAGCTCCCAGAACTGTGGCCAGAAAGGTTCCTGGTGGCTGCTGCCCCTCTGTGTGCTTGGCCCCCACCTTGCCCCCCAGCAGCATTTCCAATATTGACATCTCCAGCTCTCAGCTGTGCTCCTCTCCCCTGATTCCTGTGCAGCAGATGGTGCAAACAACACCCCTTTTATTTTCTGGATGGATTCACATCACCCTGCCAAGATGCTGATTTCTGTTGCTGGTGGCTGCACATCGTGTCCCCAGCAATGGAGGTGGCTCAGCTTTCAGCTGCAGCAAAGCTGCAGACACAGAGAGGTTCAAGTTGGAATGGATTGTTAGTTACAGCAGGTTAAAGTTAACCAGGACATTTTACTAGCTGGCTTTATACTAATCCTTTGTCTCTGCATGTGGGTTTGGTTGTGGGCACTTCCCCTGTTTGGATGCTGCACATGACACACACACACACACAGCACAGCTGCCTGCAGCTAATTGAGTTATCACTTTGTAAGATGAATTTTGTCATGACCTTTGCAAACACCTCTCCTGCTCAGGAGCTGTGCCCAGTTAAACCCCTTGGGCTGTCCAGGAGAAGCCATCTCCCTGCTGGGGGCACAGCCAGGCTGGGGGTGCCACAGGAAAGGCAGACAAGTGCCCAGCTCTGCTCTGCCCTGGCCCTTTTGGTACCACTCCCCACATGGACTTTCCCTCCTTGACAAGACCTTTGCACTTTCTTCTCTTGCTTAACGTGTCAGCCACCCCAAACCCCCCAGACCCTGCCAGTCCTTCCCCCTCAGCCCCTTCCTCCCACTGCCTCACTGCATTAAACCCAGGAAAGAGCTCCTCAGATTTTCCAATCATTTTTATTTCAGTTCTGTCACGCTGAGTCCCCATGAGCCTCCCCTGCCCCATACCAATCCCTGACCAAGGCAGAGCACAAGGCAGGTCCTGGGGGGCTGAGAGCTCTGTGTGCCCCTACTCACACCTCCCCTACTCCCTGTGCCCCTACTCACACCTCCCCACCTCCTGCAAGGACACAACCCATGGAGATCTCAACCACTTGTTCCCCCTCTCCCTGCCAGGTCAGCTCATCACCCACCTGACACAACTCTGACAGATCCATCCCTGTTCCTTTGTTTCGATTCCAGTCACCTCTTCCAAGCATCACGGATTGATTTTTTTCTTTAATTAATTTCAGAGCCTTTCCAAGAACTCGTTAGGCTTTCCAATCAATAATACACTGCATTCCTTCCTTTTGGATTTAGGATCTGTATTTGCATTTTGGTAGTTCTGTGACCTCCCCTAAGCTCCACAAGATGTTAAAAATTATTGCTCCTTGTTCAAAAACAGTTTTGATAAATTCTTTCTAAGATGAATTTCCTCAGCTCCTGTGCCCCACCATATCCAACAGTTCCAAGCAAACTCCTGCCTGTTTGGTCTCTCTTCTGGCCCTTATTCTATACACTGGTGAAAACAGACCAGGTTTCAGACACCATTTTAGACTCTTCTGTATAGAGCCACTTCTCTGCCCAGTATGAGATGTCCCATCAGCATTTCCTCTCCTATCTTATTATTTCTAATTTATTTGGAGCACTTCTTCCTCCTGCTTTTTATCTCACCTGCTAAATGAAACACATTTATTGCCTCAGGCTTTTCATTTTACCATTATTTGCCTGTTCTTTGCCTTCATCTTCAGTTCTTGTCAAGTGCCTCTGCTTTTGTACCACTCCTTCGGATTTCCAAGTCCTAAAGGAGCTCTGGTTCTGTCCTAACAGTGACTGTGGGAAGGGGAAAACCAGGACAAACGTATGAGGGGAGGATCTGAAAGCCTCAAAGAATGGCCCAGTATTTATTTCCCCTCAGAAGTCAATGCCAGGAAGGGAGTTAAACACCCTCTGCAGCTCAGAGCATCTCCTTCAGCTTAGATGCCAGTAAATATTTCTGCTCCTTCCCCCTCTGCTGGTATGCTGAGAGCAGCAACTAAAATCAATAAAGATAACTTGGAGCTTTCAGGCACTAATTCTGAATTACAAGCAGTCAGTTTCTTTCCCAAGTCCTACAAATCCTCTAATAAACAAAAGTTAACCTCCCAAACTCAGGGCTCTGCCTGATCTGCTGCTGTTACCCTCTTGCAGTCCCTGATCTCCCTTCCCTGCATGGGATGTCAGTCACAGCTCCATTCTCTGAGATAAAGAAGAACACGCTTGGGAGTGGTGAAGGAAGAGAAGAAGAAAAAGCACCTTGCAATTAAACATTCTAATGGGGATTTTGAAGATGTTCTTGGAAGGATTTAAAATTACTGTTAACAATAGCATGCATCAGAGGGCTCAGGCTGAACAATACCTATCACTGCTTCTGCTGCAGAATAAAGTGTAAAAATAGCACCCTGGAACACTTCATACCAGCATCCCTTTTGACTCTTCCAGCCCAGGCAGACACCTCTGAAAAGCTGGGGACAGCAGCAATAGATCCTCAGCACCTCACCTGCTGCCCCTCCAGCCTGGGACCACGAGGAAGTTGGGATTTATACTGTTGGGTGTTCAGCCAGGATTCAAACCAAGCTAAATGTGCCTGTTTCTCCTGGAAAATATGCATTTATGCTCATCCAACGTTTTGTTTTATTACATTTGAACCTTTTGATAGAAATAAAATATACAATCAAAGCAGGAAGCTTGTTTGCTGAGTTTTCAGACATTTGTACACCAGGAGAAAAAGGAAATGCCAGAAGATTCCCCCAGACATCTGTACTGTGACCACTGGGAAGGAAGCAACACAAACCAGGGGTGATGTGTAACCAGAAATGACAGCTCAAGCACAAATCTTATTAATGAGATATTGCAGAACAGGCTTCCAAAGTAAGGATGAAGTCCTAGTGTCTGGGGTATTTAAACAGAGTTTGGGCAGAGAATCCTAAAACAGCATGCAGGGAGCAGGGTGTTCAGAGCACATGGAATGTGAGAGTAAAGATGGGACTCAGCCCTGAGCTGTCACACACACTGCACCAAGAGCAGCTGGCCTTGAAATCTGAAATATTCCTCTTTGGATAAGCCTTGTCTGAGTGCAGACAACTTCAAACAATCACTGAATGCCCAAGGAAAAATTCTCCATTGCATGTTTGATATTTAGTGAAGCTGGGGTGAAACAGGTTCTCGGTGCCTCTCACCCCCCACACCAACAATGACAGCAGAACCCAGATGACAACATGATGAGGAGCTCAGCAGTGCTCTACAGGGGTAATTAAATAAACTCTGCAGATCCCTGTGTGCCCATGGCCCTGCCAGGCAGCTCCTTCCTACCCTCCTCACTGCTTCTGATGTGCCTGCAGGTGGTTTGTGCGGAGGAGGGATGGATGTCACCAGCCAAGGGATGGGAACAATGCCACCAAATGCTCACAAGCCAGCTTAGGCTGTGAAACCTGCTTGCTCTAACTCACAGCTACTCAAACATCTGCTTGTCCACATTGTTCTCTGTACCTGTGATTTATCAGACATTTGTTTGCAGAGCTTCCATTAGCCAGTAAGGAAGCCAAACCAGCTCTTTGGTTCTTCACCTGTACCCAGCCTTGCTGTAAGGGACTCTGAGCACTCAAACCAAAGCCAACACTGGCAACCCAAATTCTGGAAGGAATTAATGCCTTTAAAATCTGGGGAAGGCCATTCCTGGGCAATGTACAGCTGCTAACCCAGCTACTGGTAACCTGTTTTGAATAAGAAGTACAAGCAGCTTACCTGTCCCTCAGGATCAGCAGCAGCCCCTGGTCATCACCAGGACACCTGGAAGAGACAGAGAGATTCAGTTGTTACAAAACCCCTCAGCATGTTCTCATGCAGGTTCTTTGTGCTGCACACTGCTTGGCATCCTCTTTTATGCATCCAGCTCAGAACACTTCTGTGGCTAGACAGGAACACGTAGAGAATCATGGCCATGACAGCCCAAAAAAGTGTTGTTCCTAAAGCAATTCATTACTGTAAATGCTTCCAAGCCTTTGTGAATAGATCTAACCTCATAAAAGAAACCAATCTCCTCAGGTTCCTCAACACACTGTACTTTCAAATTCATTGCTGACTACTCCACTTCCTTTTGGATCCTTTAAAGACATCTCATTTATCTTTACTGGGTTTTCTTTCATTTGGTTTCAGTGTTAAGCCATGCCAGAGAAGTTAAGCCATAGCAGAGGAAAAGTAAGCACTGCATCAAGTCTGTCTGTTAAGAAAAGGTGTCCTGGCTTGCTGAGAGTGCAGAATATTGTGAGGAAAGATGTGCTAAAGAGGTTGCCTCAAACAGAGCTATCTGTGTGTGCTGTCACAGGTGAAAGAGCAGGAAAAGACTTATTTGCACTTCAGAAATCTGACTCTAAACAAAATCTGTAAGTTATCAAGATCTGACAGGCTCCCAGGGCTCATATGGAACTGGAAAGTGTAGAATTAAGAAAACAGAAAAGTGTTTGGTGCTGAAGCATCAGAACTGACAGCTGCTCCTGGCAGGAACCAGACCACTGTTTGGCATCAGAAGAGCAGAGGTGAGGTCAAGGCTGGGAGAGCAAAGAAATCCCAGCTGGAATTAGGACTCCAGATGCTGCCCACTCCTGCCCTTTCTGTATTTAAGTAACAGAGAGATAACAAGAGAAGCAGAACGAATGTGACTTCTTTGCCTCCCAGATTATTTCAGCATTTGCAGCACGGAAAAGACCCAGACTGGTCCCAGTAACCCATAAGCACTGGGCACTCCAGCAATTTAAATACTGTTTCCTCCAGCTATACACAGGTATTGTATTTGGCTGTGCAGCCCTTCCATACTACTGGCATCAGTGCCATTATTTGGCCCTCAAACATCGTTAAGCTTCATTTATTGCAGTGATTCATAAAAGCCTTTTAACCCTGCTAAAGCCCTCAGGAGAACAACACAAACAGAATTTCCAAAGAATTCCAAAGGATTCCCCATGCATGAAGTCCCCAGGTGTGGTTGTGCTGAGCTGGGCAGATGCAGCTCTGCAGAGGCTGCAGGCAGGGAACTCCCTGGTGAGTGCTGGGTGCTCCCCTCTGCCCTGGGCTGAAATGGGAGACTTCACATTGAAAAGAGCCAATTATAAAAACGTGGATTTTCAAGGTTCCCTGGTGCTGTCCACCCAAAAGGGATGGAAGGCTGAGCAAGTCACTCCTGCAGCCTTTGTCCCAAGGGTGCAAATGTAAACACTGCCAAAGGTTTGGGTTTGCTCCTGCCACCAGATTAATGTAACTCTGCTCACAGGCAGCATCCAGGAGCATGGGTTTGGTTGCAGGGAGCTGAGTCCTCCATGATATACAGACATTTTGAGTTTACCTTTATTGAGTTTCAAATATGATATGGTAAAAGGAAAAAGAGTGGTAAAGCATCCATTAAATGAGTTACAGATGCAACTGCTTTAGCCCAAGACTACAAAATTATGCAGTTATTCCACATGCTGCTTTTTAGAGTGCACTTTAACCTGTATTATGGCACTCTGAGGAAAAAAGGAAATGGACTAAAATTTGAGATGAAAAAAAGCCCATGAGGAGAGGTGTCATCATCCTGCATTATAATGCCTTCCAGGGTGGACTTGGTGATGACATGCACTATAGCAGCTCTTTTGATTCCATCATATTCATTTCCACACTCTTCTAATTTCAGTTGTGCTTGAAAATGGGAACAGCCACAGCAGCCTCCCTGGAAGTGCAGTGGAACTGCAGGAACTGCCTGCAGCTGGATGGAGGATCTGCCTCCGGGTTTCTTTTCCAATTATTTGTCTAATCTAGTGCCCGTGATCTGTTTGTGAGCTATGAACCCATCCCATGGCATACGACTGCAATTTGTTATAACTGATAGTGGACTTTGCTGCCAGAGTTTCAATTTACACTCTGGTATCAGCACTACAGATCCAGGATGTCTCCTCCCTGACCCGCATCCCAATTTCCCGCGTTACGAAACCGACTTCACAGGACTCAGCAACTCACTCAGTGCTGCCCTGGTTTCAGATAGAACTGGGCAAGGAAAAGGCATTTTGGAATCACTGATCGTGCTGAGAAGTGTTTAAAAAAAAGAAAAAGAAAAGAAAATAGAATCCCTGGGAAGCAGCTGAGCTCCCCAGCCAATGCAGATGTGGACTTGCAGCAGCAGAGGCTCAGGCTCAGTCCTGCTGCACCAGGTTCTGAGAGCAGGAGCTCCCTGGGACTGGCAGAAATTCACCTCTTCAGATACCATGCCCAGACTCCAGCCTGAACCCCAAACGTCAGTCCACCCTTTCATGTGGAACCAGTATTAAAATTCCTTTAAAAATGAAATTTAGGAAGGCCAGAATGAGGATGCTGCTGTGCATCTCCCAGCCACCACCGAGCTCATCCTGGGTTTCCCAGCACCATTTGAGCTGTCCGGGGGAAATAATTGAGTGGAAATCTGTTTTAAGTACTGCACTTTGATTTTATCTAGGAATACAGATAATCAATCTCTGGTCTGAAAGCTGTGGATTACAAAATGTACCAGAGCAAATGGGAATTTTATTGGCTCAGAAATAAACCTGAAGGGGCAAGAGCAGGGATGACCTTGTGGTGGATGGATGGCAGGCTGCAGGGAAGGCAGCTGGCACTGCTCTGAAATTATGCAATGCATCTTCTCAAGGAGGAATCCCAGCTTCCAGAACCTGAACCAGCCTCCTCCAGAGCTGCTGCCAGGCCCTTTCCCCTCTCCAGGGCTGATTGTCACATCCCTGCCCAGGGGACACTGCTCGGAGCAAAGCCACAGCTCCTTCCAGCAGGTACACGTGTTCCATGGTACACACACTGTGCCATGGGATAAACTATCCCTGAGCTTTAATATTCAAATCTCTCCAATGTTAAAAAAAGGCTTTTGAAAATCTCTCCCCTCCTCAAAAAAATTTCTAAGCCACGGGCTGGTTTGTTGTTGGTTTGGGGTTTTTTCTGTGAAATAGCTTTTTGTCCTTCCTTTTCAGTGTAATACAATATGTTATTCAAGAGCCAAAGAGTTGTCAGTTTTTATGTTATGATAATCTCCTCAAGCATCCAATTTTATTCTGCTTTTTCCCTTCATGCTGTCACTCACATTGTAGCCTGTCACAAAAGAAAATGTCTGAATGCATTAATTACAACTTGTTAGCCCTCCATATAGTTAATGCCATTGAGGAACTCAAATCACTTGGAAAATAACTAAAGAGAAACAGTTGCTGGTACTGCAGAATTCTTATGGGTTGCACTTCAAAGCTGTGGCTTTGCAAGACAAAAATTATTATTATAGAGAATGAGAAAATCAAATATAACTTGATCCTTTACCCTTGGAATGTTTTCTGAATGCAACACAATCTATATTTCTAGCCTGGAAAGAGCAGTTGAAGTCCCTTTCAAACATTACCTTCTTTTGTGGGGTAATTACACGTGCCAGTTCTGAAATTACAGTATAAAAACTTCCTGAAGCCAGGGGGAGATCCAGGGCTGAGCCCCCTCTCACACAGACAGCAGAGTCGACAGCCATGGCTGCATCACCATGAATAAAAGATAATTGTGTTGGGTCTGAGGAGACCAAGGAGTTACCCTGGGCTGAGGGGAGGAACTGACACCGTCACCTCAGCAGGACTCGTCAGCTCTGCTCCACCTACACTTCTAACCCTAAACACCACACACAACTTACACCCATAAATAAAGGACTCATTTTTGTAATCCAAGCCCCCAAAATAACAGCCGTGGTTTGGATCCCAGTTCAGCACAAGGTAATTAAATGAAACGGGATGGTTCTGACCTAAGGGAATGCTATTAGGATTATGCAGAAGCCTTACACACAGCAGCAGGCAAGCAAACACCTCCCAAACCTCAGCTCTGTCAGACTTCTACCTTAAAGACATTTCATTATTCCTACATTTGCATGAACATCCTCTCTTACATGAATTTACTGGTCATGGGGAGAGGCAATGAAATCTTTCTAGCTTTGGAGAAGATTTCTGGACAAGCAAGACAAAACTAAAACCCTTTGGTAATGCTGATGGTTCCACTTTCTCCCAGAGGTCAGACTGTGGTCAGGGCTGGGGTAAGATCCACCCCAAGAACCTGGAAAAACTGATAGCCTGGCACTGATATTTTATCCTTATTTCTAAGTGTTCCACATCACTGTAGAGCCAACAGACTGCAAGTACATTCCAGTGAACATCCTGCCACTGCTTGTTAGACCTTTCAATTTGCATGGAAATGAAATTCCTTCACCTCCACCAGTCCCAGTCAGGTTTTCCCCTTAGAACTAGAAAACAAACTCAGTCATTCTGTGGTTTCCTGCCATCATCACCTGAAATTCAGCTCTCAGCAGTCAGGTTTCTCTTAACACTTTACCTCTCCTTTTGGGAAAAAAAAAAAAAAGAAAGACTGGGCTAAAGTTTACTTAGTAGGTTTCTTTACACACTGCTTGGTTCAGAAATAACTGACTGCACACACAAAAAATGCTTTTCCTGAGGACCATGTTTGTGTTTTTCTTCAGCAGGGTCCCAAGGGGAAGAAAGGAGAAGTCTAGGGAAGTGCCCGGATCAAAATATTTGCAAAGACTTAGGAGGAAATTCAATAAACATCCCTTCACCTTCCAGAGGAAACTCCAGACACTGCAGGGTCCTGTATTTCAAAGCCAGGGAAGTGCCTTTGCCATCCCCAGAGCTGCTCTTTCCCGAGGGAGCCAGAGCCCAGGTTTGGGATGGAAACCCAGGTTTGGGATGGGAAGTTGTCCTGGAGCAGGCAGAGCCCTCCCCAGCCCAAAGGTTCTGACCCAGAGGCTCCAGTGACTCCTGCCATGGAGGTCACTGTCCCCAGATGCCCATCTCAGTTCAAACTCATCTACAGGGTGGCAAATGGGAGGTGTGTGCAGAGGTCCAGCTGTGCTGTGTGCCCCACATCTGGCTGGCAGGGACCTGAAACCACCCAGCACCAGTGCCCAGGCTCACCTGAGCTTTAGGAACCCCACATCTGTTTAAGGGTTAAAGACTGCAGAGTGCTCAGCCTGGCTGGAAAAGGTTTCTGATCCAGAGTCCTTCACCAGTTTGGGGTTTCCACCCCTCTCCTTTTTGCTGGAAGGCAGCAGTGAATGCCAGCAGGAGCCAGGGCTGTATGGGGCTGCTATGCTGGGGACACTGGGGGGACTGGTGCTGTGCCCCAAGCCCCTCCTGCAGCTGGGCTGAACCTTGGCCTCTCTCGAGCAGCTTTTTGGGCATTTCTTACATTCTCAGAGTGGGCCCTTGGGACTGAAGTAGTGCAGAGATAATCACAACATCCTTCCCCCAAAGTGCCCTTTAGGTGACAGCCTGTTCTCCCCACCGTGGCACTGCTACACTCAGACTTCCACCTCCTCCTTCACTCCTGTCTCTATTAAAGGACAGCTGCCTCAGGATGATGGCAAACAAAAGCAGAATAACAATGAAGTGGAGAGCAAACAGTTCCCCAGCCTCCCCCCAGATGCAGAGGATCCTTCACACAGTTATTATCATCCTGTGAAGAACAAAGACAACTTAGCTCACAGATGAAAGCTTTTACCAAGCAACTTACAAGCCAAAAAACTTACCAAAGTCACCTAGCAGGTCAATGGCACAGCTGGGGGAAGCACTCACTTCTCTGATAGGAAAAACTACTTAATGTAAATGTATCAAAAGGTTAACTGCATCCCAGATTTATCCCAAGCATTAGCAGCAGCAGCAAGAATGAAACAAGGAAATGTCCTCCCCATGACCAGTGCTCAATCCTTCAGTGTGATCAAGAACACTTCTTAGTGATCTGGGGAGGGGGGAGGGAATTGCTGAGTAAATTGGCACCAAAACATATTGCCCAATTTCAGTGAACAGATGTCAAATAGCCATTAGCATCACAATGATCAGTAAACTGAAATTACGTGTTATGGGTTTAGTGTCTTAGATTAAGCATTAACCTGTCTTAATTAAATTGCATCTCAGTAATTGATTTCACAGTGCTGAACTGTAAATAACAAATTACAGATGATCTGCCTCTTTATCTAGCAAGATAATGTAAATCAGCCTTTACAACCTCCTCTCCTCCTTCTGACAAGGCTTCTGTGTGTGTGCTCTGCTTCTTTACCTTTACACCTGACCCCCTGCCCTTACACCATATTTAATCACTGTGCTCCCTCTTCTTGCATGGATGAAAGAGCAGGAACAGCAGTCTGGTTACTCCTGCTCTGGGTAACAACAACTACTTAGGATAACAACAGTCTTGTAACAGTTTCCTTTTCTCTTGCTACCCTACAAACATTCATTTTCTTTTGTTCACGACAAACAAACACAGCCCAGGAGAGCAATCCAGGCAGTGCTCATCACCTCCCTGCACAGGGGCCAATGCCATCAGCCAGCCCTGTGCTTCCACCAGGAAACACTTCCCAGCTTCAGGGGAGGTGGAGAAGAGGTGCCTGGAGCCAGGCTGTGCCCCAGCCTGGCCTGGAGGTGATGCTCATGCCAGGGGGGAGGGTGGGTTTGGAAAGAAGGAGGAAAGGCTCCAGGTGCTGGAGAGGAGCAGCAGAGCAGGAGCCTGCATGGAGAGGGCCAGGGCAGGGACCAAGTAGGGATGCACCAAGCAGAGGTTCAGGACACAAACTGGCCCTGGGGACACGCAGGAACCAGCAAAGCCCCTCAGTCCCCAGGGCACCCTGTCCTGCCTGGAGAGCAGCATGGGGCTGGTGATGCTCTGCCTGAGCCTCAGGGCTTTCCTCCACAGAAGCTGTCAGTCCTCCTGCAGTCTAATGCAATCCGGGCTGAAAAATTGGATAAAGCACAATGTCACACTGCCTGCCCCCGTGCTGTCACCCGACATCAGTATTTGTCACACCCACTGATGTGGATGAAGCCTCTAGAGCTGACCAAAGCACTCTCCAAAAGCAGCTTACACCTAAGTGCAGGCTGAGAGATGTCCTGGGGGGGAATAACCCAACACAGGAATTGCATCTTTGCTGGGAGGATGATGGCACTGAAAACATCCCACTGGAAATATCCCACTGAAAATATCCCACTGGAAACATCCCACTGGAAACATCCCACTGGCCATGCAGCTGCCAGCACCAGGATGCCCTGAGCAGGACTTGTCCTGATGAGCAGTGCCAGGCACCTGAGCAAGGGGCACAGCTCCAGAGCTGCCCCCCAGCCCTCTGCCTGCATCAGCCTGCAATGGGAGCTTAGCCAGCAGCCTCTCATTACTCACCTGCTATTAGAGTTCCTTTTCCCTGCAGCAAAAATCCAAAGCAAGCCTCGGAATCTCATTTTTCTCCACTTGCAAACAACGGGAGCAGAATCTAGCAAATTATCCCCCCCAAAAAACCCCACGTCTGTGGAAGGCACAGCACAAACAAAACTCCATTAGCAGCCCCTGAGCTGCTTTCTCCTCCTCACCCCAGAGCAGTAAAAAGCACCTCCTGTCACGGGGGTTATGGGAAGCCAGGCATCATTTGCTTCTCTTTTTTTGCCCTAAATGATTTACAGCTGCATTACCCCAACTCTTCCTGGTGTTTTCACTCTGGAGCTTGTACTGAATCCCTCACAAGTGCTGGAGGTTTGGCAGCTCTCCTGCCCCCCCAGAAGGATCCATGCTCAGGAGGGGATCCCAGGTGGTCAGGGCGAGGGGTGGGTCAGGATGGGGGACACAGAGGCTGCAGGGACCCCAGCACCACAAACTGGGACACTGCCTGGATGCTCCTGCTCTGTGCTCCCTGGACTCCACACCAGGTTTGGGTTTCACCGCGTGTTACCCCTTGTCAGTACAGTACAGAGTATCTGTATCAAGCACTCATATGGGGGGAAGGAGGGAAATAAAACTCAAATATCCCCAGCTGGGCAATGGAGCCCAGGCACTGGTTGCTCCCTCTCTGGTGCTGCAGGTTGCTTATCCACCCTTATCCATCCCTTCTCAGAGGCTGCCTGCCCTCCTCCTGTCAAACAGTCAGGAGCAGCCTGAACTGAATTTTAGTGACATTAAATTTTGTAAGATACCATTAAAATGCACACTTGTCACTGTCTGTCACCAGTGCTGTGCCAGCAGCTGAGGACAGGGAGGGGATCCCTGGGGCACAGCAGCCCAGGGCAAGAAGCTGCAGGGAGCAAGGAAGGACAGAGAGGAGCTCAGGGATCATCTCCTGTGCCTGCTGGCACCAGGAGCAGCCCCACAGCCACCTGGAAGGTGACACCACCACTGCCTGTCCTGGCAATCAGCGTGGCAGAGAGAAAAACTCCAGCCCAGAGCCTTTGCAGTGCCAGGAGCCAACTGGAGAGTCTGCTTTTAAAATCACTCCCAAGGCATTTTAAGCCATGTATCTCAGTTGCTGCTGTTTGTATTCTCACATCAGTCATTTCCAACGGGATACTTACCTGCTCTTATACATGCAGATGCAGAGGATTAAGAGCATCAGAAAAATAAAACCTCCACAGATTAAACGCTTTTGATTGTGAGAGTTTGCAGCTCTTGCTTGGTTTTGATTAGGAACCCAGGTTGTTAATGCTTAAAATCTGCTGCTCTCCCTCCTCAGCATAACAAACCCAGGCTGCAGCACAGCCTGAGCATCCCAACTCCTGCCCTGCTGCCCTTCCTCTCACTCCTCTTCCATCTCCTCTTCTCCAGTCCCATTCCAAACAGCTGCTGCACTTGAGGTGCTACAGAAAACGAATGGTGTTGGTGTCACCCACTGGTGCTGGTGTCACCCACTGGTGTTGGTGTCACCCATTAGTGCTGGTGTCACCCACTGGTGCTGGTGTCACCCACTGGTGTTGGTGTCACCCATTCCTGACCTCTCTCTGATCTCAGCAGATCCCAGTGCTGGGCTGGAGCTCCTGAAGCCCCAGGGTTTGTGCAGGTGACTGCAAAGCCCCCCTAAACCCAGAGGCTCCTGATCCAGCCTTGCTCTGGGTTGCTGCAAACACCTCTGGAGTCCCCAGGTAATGCCCTGGTTTGAGGGGAACTCCAGAGTTCAGGTTGAAGCTCAGCTGCTGCACACCCAGCTCTTATTCCAGCCACACTCAGCTGAGATCCCACCACTTTTGGGGTGGTTTGTGAGGAAGATGGGACTCATCCCATAGCAAAGAGAGCACCTGGCTCAGGCAGAGCCAGCCCAGCACTCCCCAGGCTGGAGGCAGGATGCAGGATGCAGGATGCAGGAGGCAGGAGGCAGGAGGCAGGAGGCAGGAGACAGGAGGCAGGAGACAGGAGGCAGGAGGCAGGATGCAGGAGGCAGGAGGCAGGAGGCAGGAGGCAGGAGGCAGGAGGCAGGAGACAGGAGGCAGGAGGCAGGATGCAGGAGGGGGCTGCTCCCATCCCCAGGGATTTGCCCACCCAAGACATTTCTGCCAGCCCAGACTCAGCTCTGTGCCACTTCATCCAAACTAACTGACTGGGCATCAACTGAAAAACTAAATATCCCACAAAATTACACCCCATCATAATTCAGAATTCAGGTTATTGGGCATTTTCAATCAGCTTTTCTCTGTTTCTAAACAGAAATGAGTAAGCCCACCACGAGCAAAAAGCCTTTGTGATAGTTGGTGAGTTGAAGAAAGGTAAAACAAAACTCACTGGGAGAGGGGCTGGGGTTGGGTTTGGAGGTTTGGGTTTTTTTCAGTCATTATATTATAGAGCTGATAAAAAGAATGAAGTATCTGACAGATTAAACAGTTCTTGAGGAGATGTGTCAGCTTCAATAATTTTAAAGAATTAGAACTGTCAAGCTTTCAAAATAGGAAAGATTGTATCTTTAGAAAACAAGGTTCTTCTAATTGGCATGCATGAAAATCTAATTTGAGGCTAAACCCCAGTGATTAAAGGCTTTTTCTGATTGTGGATATTTGAAAGCAAGTCCATCTGTAAAGCTGAGCCTCCCAGCCTGGCAGACAGGAAATTCTGATTTCTCCTCTAGGTGCAGGCTGACTGAGCCTACTTTGGAACCTAAGGAAAAATTGCAATAAAATGCCATTTTAATAGCATTTTTATTTTAATCTGCTGAATTCATCTGCATGCCAAACACACCATCTAACAGAATATTGACCTAGCAGATAGGAATGAACTTACATGAGTTATGTTATTCAGATGCAGGAGGTGTTAGTGAGAATGGGTGTTAATTTTGGGAGGGAGGACTTGCTCAGCATCTGATAACCATCTCATTAATTTAGGTAATATTTAAGCCAAGCCAGATTTCAGCACATTTTGATACACTCTGAATGAATTCTCCTGGTGAAGGCTCAGTGAATATGAGGCACTTTGTTACTTGCTGTAACACATCAAAAATTCACAAAAACCAGCATGAGATAAACCTGAGCCTGCCTGGTATATTCCTGGCTATTGCTCTAAAACCTTTCATTAGATAACAGGGAGCTTATAAAGCAAAGGGGTAACCATTAGCCTTTAGCCAAAAGGTACAAGTGAAACTGCTGGCAAAAAGATTTCCAAGAGCACAGTGAGAGAAATACCAGTTTGGAATAAAAGTGCCCATATTCTGCTGCTTGGGAGACAAATGTAACCTCTGGTTTCAGAACCAAAAGGTCACATTCTGTTTGTTCCCACCAGGGGAAATGGGAATTATCCCTGCCTGGCACTGCCCCATGTGAGCATCTCCCATCTTCCTTTCCTTCCCCTCAAACAAGCTTTGAGGCACCATTTCTACACCGAGGTTTTATTTGCCAGATTTTCATTACAATTCCATCCCAGCAGTTTCACACCACTGACTGCACTGCAGTCAGGTTCATAATCCAGAGAGTCCATAAAATCCCAGAGCTGTACATCCACAGTTAAACACAAAGTGACTCCGTTTGCTCCAAAATATCAAGACAGACTCGTGTAATAAAAACCCAAAGTGGTTTTCTCCGAGATGCTGTTGCTCCCAGGACAGAGCTGCCGGGTGGGAGTGCTAAAGGAGTGATTCCATTTGTCACTTCTGTCCTCACCAAACCTGACTTTCATGGGGAAGTGCATTCCACAGTGCATGTCAGGCTTTATTAATCTGATTTTCCTGCTCCTCTCCGAAGATATTTAATGCTTTAGTAATGATCAATATACTGGCCCTGATGACAAACAAAGACAAATGAGCCCGTGCAGCCTGGATGGTGTTTGTAATTCCCACCTCTGTAGGCATTTGTTCCATCCCAGCTGGTGACAGGGTGACAGAGCTGCCTTGTTCCCTGACAGAGATGCATTTCCAGGGGTGCTTGGCATGAAGCTGTCACTCTGCTCATTCCCTCCTCCTCCTTCAGCTCCCCATAGCCAGGAGAGCCCGGGGTGTCTGTATTAAACACAAATGCCCTGACAGATCTCCTGATGGGACTGCAGAGGAAATCATTGAGGCCCCAGCATGCTGCCAGCTTGCCCACATCCCCTCAGCCAGCCTGGGGGTGCCATGGCAAATAAAATTCATTGGCACCCAGAGCAGGGCTGGGGGGTGCTGCAGTCCCAGAGCTTGAGCCAGGGATGGACAGGGCAGGGAGCAAAATGCTGAAGCTTTGGGGGGTGATGTCCCTCCTGCCCTGCACCTGGAGCTGCCTGGGAAGTGGGCACCACTGGGGCTGGATGTGCTCCTGGGATGGGGCACAAGGTGGGAAGTGGGCACCACTGGGGCTGGATGTGCTCCTGGGATGGGGCACAAGGTGGGAAGTGGGCACCACTGGGGCTGGATGTGCTCCTGGGATGGGGCACAAGGCAGGACTCAGAAGATTCCAGTTTTTCCAGGGAATTCCAGGCCGTGCTGTGCCTGTGCCCCTGCCAGCTGGGGCTCTCCTGCTGCTCACCTGGCCCCTGGGAAAGCTTTCCCTCTTCTGATCTGGTTTGCAGGGAAGTGCCACCCCACTGCTCCTACTCATTGAAGCCAAGGGGATTTCGGTTTCATTTGATTTCAATTAGCCCTGAATCACACACTTGATTATCTAGATTGTGTTTACTCATTTTCAGACGTTCACTGGGTAACAATGAGTCCCCAGATATCAGCAGACCTAAAGAACTCATAATCCTCTTTCATTCAGACTCTCACACCCACTCCTTTTACTCCGTTTGTTACTCAGCGTTTGCTGCCAGCTATGGGGATAAATGCAAAAAGCAAGTTACCAGAAAACTTCAGGCACAAGGCAACAGCACAGGAATCACACTTCCTGCCTCACAGCTCGAGGGTCCACTCAAGAGACAGATGTAAAACCAACCAAACAAATAAATACACTGAAAACACCACTGAGGAAAACTGAGCTACAAGGAGTTTCAAGCTGGTAAATCCAAGCCTGTGCCCTCACCCCTGTTTGGTTTCACATCCAACATCCACCACCAGAGCCAGAGCCAGGAGGGGCTGCTTGGACCTTGGAGGGGTGGGCACAAGGACCCCAGAGTCCCCAGGGGAACCTGGGTGCCAGGCAAGTACAGCATGACATGACACCAGTTAAAACACAGCTTCCAGTCTGCTTTCCCATTCAACATCCTGCTTAATCTGAGCCCTTTGGGAATAATTTTCTTTAGATATTATCCAAGTTAATTAAATAAACCCTATAAGTTGTATGAAATGGTTACAAGGTTGGTTTATGAGTCCAAGCACAGTTTACCTTCCACTGCTGATAAAAATGTAAAGCCCTCAAGCAGCCTGCAGACTTTTCCACAGCTCTTCTTGGTTGTATAATCATTATTCAAAATACAATACATATTCAATATCTATAATAATTATTATATTCTGTTGTATAATCATTATTCAAAATACTTGTAAAAGGAAATCTGACTCTCAAGAGTGAAAGTGCAGGGATTTGCTCCAAACTTTCACAGGAAGAACTCACCTTATCTTTTCAGCTCTGGCCTGAGAATTGGAGTAAAATTCCCTGCAGGTTACTGGGCAGTGCCTCTCAATGCCCCCTTTCCTCTGGGGGGCAAGATGAGTGTGAAAAGGCCTGACAGTTGTGTTCTCCTCACAGCTCACCAGCAATCACCCCTCTGCTCCGTGACCCCCAGGGTGATTCAGAACCAACCTCACCATCCTGACCCCTCTCCCTCCCCAAGGGACAATCCCAACCAGGAGCCTTTTCCTTGCTGTACCCAGACACAGCAGCATTCCCAGGGCTGCAAAACCTCCCTGGGTGTGACATGCTCAGCCCTTGGCACCTCCTCTCCCAGCACAGGAAATCTGGGGTGTTACAGCCTGGTGCTGATGTCTGATCCAGACACCTGAGGCATCTTTCAGCCACCACGTGCTCAGTCATTTGGGGTGTTTTAAGGGTGTTTGCCTTTTTGTTATACTGATAAAACAAAGAGGGGAGCCTGACACCTTTTGATCTTGCTTAGGAGGCAATCAAAATTCATCATTATTGTTATAAAGAAGAAAACATCAGTATTAGTGGATTTTCATTAAAATTATAATTATGCTTTATACTAGAATATGATTCTACTAATGATCCTACATACCAGGAAGAAGACTTCAAAGGAATGCCACAAACTTACAGCAGCTAAAGATGCAGATTCAGATTTTCCTTTTAAATTCAAAAATTAATAGGACACATAAAAGCTTTACCAACTTTGCAGTGCTCTTCCCTGCAGTGCCAAGGACTCAGTGACATGCATAAGGGAGCCCCATCCAGCACACCAAGAACAAATAGGAGTTGATGCATTTCTCCCAGATCACATAAAAGAATTTGAAATACATGGTAAGTTCTTGTTTTGAATCTGCACTTACAGGAACTCAGATTTTTTTTAACAGTGACAGAAAAAAAAGATATCTTTGTTTGAATAGCAGGAGCTGAGATACTTCCCTGGTGTCAGATCTTGCCTGGGTTGGTGAAGGAAAAGTTTCTGCTGGCAGATGTGTTGATATATAGAAATAACAGTTATTCTGCTCTGTTGCTATGCAAGATTCTTAACTGTAAGTTCTGAACCACAAACCCAGCCCAAAAGGGGAAGGTGCCTCCTGGCAGCCCCACTGCTGCAGCTCCAGGCACTGCCTTGCAGAGAGCAGAGTCACAGCCAGGAGACAGCTATTCCCATGGGACCCATCCTGGTACCTGTGCCCCAGGAGCTGCTCTTGGCTCAGCCCATGGGGTTTCTGCTGGGCAGCCACACCAGATGAACCACTCCAGGTGCTGAGTTCTCCTGCACACTGAGCATTTGGGTCCAAAAGCTGGAAGGAAGACAAGAGACATCTCCAGCTGCAGCAGCAGGGCTGGGAATCCTCTCCTCCCTCCCCAGCCCTGTCAAACAACACCTTTCCCAGTCCTGACAGAGCTTCCCTGATCTCTTCACTGTCTCCCGTAACTGGAATCACTCCTTGCCCTCCTCAGGCTGGGGACAGCTTCTTGCTTTCCTTCCTGAGGCACTGAGCATCCAAACACCTTCAACACTTTGCTCAGCAAAGTCTTCACATGTTGTAAAGAACCTGAATCCTTTTAATCTTCTCCACAGGACGACTTTTCCTGAGGTTATCCTCCTCCCTGTTGTTTTTATTTCAGTGCCAAAACCCATGGAAAAACCAGAGTGTTGCTTTGCCTGCAGATTCAGGCTGTGTGAGGGCTGCAGCTCCTCTCACCTGAACCCACACTGCACCCTGGGGACCTCTGAGATGTCCCGGGGTCTGGCAGGGAAGGAGAGCAGTGGTGATGCTCCAGCCTCTCCCCGGGGCAGGAGGGGGCATCCTCTGAGCCAGGGGGGCTGCAGAGATCCATATAAATCCTGTCCCCAGGGCTGGGGCTTCCCTCTCCAGACTGCATCCCTGCAAAGCTCTGACACACAGCACATACAGACACAAGAAAAGAAAAGAAAATCTCCCCAAACACAAAGAGATTTCACAACAACTTTGTATTTATGCAGGCATGGGATGGACACTGAGCCTTAGAGAAGGGCAAAAAGCTTTCACAAAGTCATGGATTTTCTCCTCTTGAGCAGAAGGAAAGCAGCAGATTTGTTCCTCTGTCCAGGGAAAAAGAGCAAACACAAAGAGCTCAATAAAGACCAGGTTTTGTAGTTTTGTGGACATGGAGAGCTGCCTGCTCCTGACTGAAAGCATCAGGCCTGATGCCCGTGCTGGGCTGCCATGGTCTGCAGAGTGATGGATTGCTTTGAATCCCTTCCCAAAAAACACTGGGAATGGGACTCATCTGACCAGATGGATGTTTCTCCAGCAGTCCCACTAATGCTGAACTGGGGTCCCTCTGGGAGAGCTGATCTCTGTGCTGGTGCTGGCTGGGGCAGAGCTGAGCTCCAGAAGTGCTCAGTGCATCCTGTGTGTACCTCTGGCAATGTCCCAGGGCTGGGGATGATCGCTGGGTTCAGACAGCAGCCCAGGAGCAGCAGCTCTGCAGGAAGACACCGTCTGACTCAGCCCAGAACCAGGGGATGAAAGGCTGTCAGCAGAGCAAGCAAACATCCCCAGCTCCCTGGTTCCAGTGCAGAAGCCATACCAGTGCTGGGCTGTGAACACAGTCCAACTCGGCTCTTCAGATGGAATTGGTAAGCAGCTGCTATTTTTAGGAAGAGAAATCTTTGCAGTCGAGGCAGGTCCAGCTCCAGAAAACACTGGTAAGTCAGCCAGGAGGCAGGGACACTGCAGAGCAAGGGGAACTTGCTCAGAACTACAAACAAGCCCAGGTCTCCTCGTGGCAAGTGGCACTGAGCCCTCTGCCCCTTCCCAGCCAGACAATAAATACCATTTCCAACAGATTTCTTCACAATTTACCAGCAGACTCCATCAGGTCCCACACCACACTGACCTCCCCCATTCCCAAATCACAGGCAGACTCCCAGAGTCTCATTTTTCATCCTATTTTTGATTTGCCAAACCAAACCCAGCCTCTGACCAGCACAACCAGAGCCACCCCACTGCCTTTCCCCTGCCCCAGCCAGGGGCTCTCCCAGGGGCTTTGGCATCCCCCAGGTACCCTCCAGCCCCCTGCCCCCTTCTCCTTCCACACCCCAGCCATCAGCTCCTGAAAGTCTCTGCAGAGCTGCTGGCAGCTGCACTGCCCCTCAGCTTTGTTAAAACATGCCCCAAAACCCAACACTTCCGAGTAAACTTCCCAAGTGTCCTGGGGAAAGAATTAAGAGATGAAATTTAGGTAATTATTCAATTAACAATGGTTCTGTGTGCAAGAGGATCTGATTTATGGGTGGCTGGTTGTACAGGCAGCTGCCTTAATTAGAGAGTGTGCTCCTGGCTTCTCCCCAGAATTTACTGTTTAATTAAAGTTAAACAGTTCAATGCCCATTTAACCTACCAGCATATGGAGAATTTAACAGATACTGAAGAGGGAGGAGAACTCTATTCATTTTTAATTGTACTGTAATAACACAAAGGAGGTCACTGAAGTGCAGGCCTGTGAGGTGCCCTGGATTCCACACTAATAATGTGCCTGGGATCTCAAAAATAAAGTAGCATCAACTTCCCTCTCACAAACTGTGTCCAACCACCTCCCTTCTACAATTTCCAGAAACAATCGAGGGGAAGATTAAGACAGAAAAAAACCCCAAAACACCCATGGGTATCAAGACAGAGCAAGACCAGACAATTCTCAAGGTCACACAGGAAAATCGTGGCAGGATCAGAGATCAAATCCAGATTCCCCAGATTTCAGTGCACACCACTGACTGCAAGAGCAGTCTTAGCAACTAATTCTGAGACAAACAAAAGTATTCTGAGGTTATGCTGCAAGGAATAAATATTAATTCTGATTCCATTTTTTTACAGAGCAGGGCAAGTGTAATTATCTCTGCCACGCAGATCAAGGCACAATTTGAAGCATGAGGCACTGCAGTGACTTGTTCAAGGTCAGGCAGCAGCTCTATTGTCACCCTCTCCATCTCCTCTTCAATCCATTGGGATGCTTTTGAACCCAAGTCTTATTTGAAATTCAAAGCTCAAAGCAGCATTTAATAATACCACAAAGCACTTTGTTTCAGCTAGAGCACAAAGGTTTCAAAGGTACCTGCATTTACTATGAATAAATCCTTAATGTCAAATTTCTTAAATAAATATCATCCTAACTAACATTCTTACTAATGCCTGACACTCAGCTTAAACACCCTGGTTTTAAATTTCCCCAGTGCTCAACTTTCAAAACAAAGACAAAGGCATATTTTGTTCTACCTTGTAAATTATTTGTGCCCAACCTATGATTAACTATCCTGGGATTTATTTCCTTTGCATTACGTGTGACAGACACCAGACAAACAGACCCCCTGGGTCATGCAACCAAGACAGAAATAGAGGAGAATTCTAGCTCATGACAATGGAGCCAAATCTGGGAGCCTGTGATGCTCCTGCAGGAACTGGAGAGCTCAGTGATCAGAGGCAGCTCTGGGAGTCAGGGGCTCATCCTGGCCATACCCAAACTCTCCAGAGCTGTTTATTCACCTTCCCACAGCTCTGGGCTTGTCCCCAGGGGTCCTGCTGCCAAACAGAGAGGCAGGGAGCATGAGCAGTGCTGGAGGAGAAGGGTTTGCATCCCTGTGGAGGGACCCTGGAAGTCTCAGCCTGGTGCAACAGGAGCCCAGCAGCACCTCAAGATAAATAATAACAATATTTCTCTTTAAAAATAACTAAATCAAACCAAACCAAACCAAATCCCCTGCTTCTCCAGTCCTGCTGACACCTGTGGCTCTCACCAGCACAGCTGCAGCTCAACACACTGATGGAAAGAGCTGATTTCCCCCTGCACAGTCCAGACATGAGAGGTTTTATTTTACTGCCAGCCAGATCCCTCTGTGGCCAAGGCTGAGGTCATGTCAGCATTTCTGGTTTGCTTCCTCAGCCTGAGATACAAGTTTGTTTTCCATCTTCCCCCTTTTCCAGCTCTTCCAACACCATTAAAAGTTAATTTATATTTTCTTTTCTTTATGGGCACAGAGGAGCACACAAACTGCTGCTGTCAGCAGTCACTATAAGCACCTGAGAGTCTGTTTGGTCCAACAGCCCCTGCACACACTGTCCTGGTTATAAAGTCCTGGTAGCTGATTCTCTGATGTTTTGTCAATACAAAACTTCAGCTTGTGGCTTTTTCCTCTTTTCTCCAAATTATCCTCCCTCTCTTCTATCCTAATAGAAGCGTAATAAACCTTCATAAAATACTTTCCCAATGCTATTTGATATCACAGACAATAGGTACAAAACAAGTTATCCCCTGCCGTGCTTTTTAATGTCATACTTAGTCCTGTACCCAGCAATGAGACAATTTGCTTTGTGCATCATCACTGCAATTTCATTGGAAATTGATAATCAAAGTCTTAGCAGCATTCTCTCAGATTTCTACAGCTTCCTTCCTCAAACCTCCTTGAAAATTATCACCCAAGTTCTGACAATTTTTTCTGCCAGACTCCCAGACTGAGGCCTTTGAAGTACATCAGTGTTGCTTTGGATTAACCCTTTCAGCACAAGTTCTGAAGTAGTGATACAGCCAGAGGAACCTGCTCAGAGGAAAGCAGCAAACGTTCTGCAGGATGAGCAGACATCAACACTTGACCTGCTGTGCCTCTCTGGGTCAAAAACATGTACAGCATTTTCAGATCAAAGCTCCTAAATACGTAAAAAAATACTGCTAACTCTTCCAAGCTCTGATGTCTTCGATGATCTTGTTGGTTTCACTCCTTGCTGCTGCCACACACAAACCATACTATAAATTTCTTTTGTAGAGTTAATAAACTATTCTTTTTCTATGCCCCCCTCTCCCAGGCAGTGTATTTGTGTGTGCTCTGTATGGTGGAGGCATAAAAAGGTCCCTAAGGCAGCACGAGCCTATTCTGATGTCTCTGAATATTACAGATGGAGCCCAGTGGGAGGCTCATTGCAGGCAGGAGAAATAAGATGCCAGGCAAGCACAGCACCCCTGGGATGGCCAGGGCTCTGCTGCTGCAGGAGGTAATGGTGACAATGATGACAATATTGATACTTGTCAGCTTCAGTCTGCAAGTCTGTACAACATAAAAACATGCCAGCAGGAAAACGATGCATTGAGCAAAAAAAGACCTGCTACTCTTCAAGCAGAGTACACAACACAAGGAGAGACTTTTCCTGGCAATTAGACAAGAACTTCACCAACCACTTTGCTGTGTGCCTTCTGCTTCTACTTATTTTAAGGAGGCATCCTCTTAATCTTTCTTTTTCTTAAGTTTAGTACAAGTCAGCTCTGCTGCCTTCTCTTCACACTGGATTCTGACACCTGCTGCAGCTGATAATGTAGAAATTAGCATTTTTTTTTTAATTTAAAAAATAAAATGATGTAACCAGAAAGGAAATGATGAATGGATCGCCTTTTGCAGCTTTAAGCTTCCCATAATCCCCAATAAATATTTCAGTTAATGTGGCAAAAATGCCAGGTTTCTCAGGAAACATGAATGTTCTGAAAGGTTACAATTTATAATTGTTTCACCTTTGTTATTCTCTGTTCTCCCAAGCAACCAGTTTTTAAAGACATGGATTTTCAAATTGTTCTTTTCCACTAAAAAAAATAAAATTAAAAACCCACACTTAATAAATCTAATTCTGTGATGTTTGGTGTAGCTTTTATGATTCTTCCTTCCCACTTCAATATTTTCATTTGCCATGAAAACAAGAAACCAAGATGCTTCCAACTTCCAAAGATGTGTCTGTTCCCTGTACAGAATCCCATCCTCTATGATGTGCTCTGGGTAACACAAACCCCTCAGCACTTCCCTCCCATCGCAAGGAAATGGAAGCTGCCTCCTGGGGCACTCCCAGCAGAATGCAGCCCCGGGCACCAGTGGGCAAGGAAAAATCCTCTCCCAGCAGAGGGAACCGAGCAGGAACATCCCCTGCATCCCCATGCACATCTGCCCCTTGTTCCTGGGTAATTCCCAGCTCCTGTCCCCACCCTGCCCAGAGCAGGAGGTGTCACCCTTACCATTTCTTCTCACTGCAAGAAAATGCACTGAAGAAAATGATGACTATTATCCTAACACCATGAAACCCCATCAAAATGCACATATCTAGTGTTACAGGGAACTTGAACCTCATAAAATATTCTCCCCATTTTCATTTGACATTATTTTATGCTAATGCATAAAGAGAAAGATTCTCAGGTTCTTTGGGATATTAAAACCTCAAGATACCCTGGAACTGCAGCTCTGCTGGTGTCATCTGTTAGATGGGGGCATGTGGAGGAAAAGGCAGGTATGACCTGTCTGAAGGAAGCAAACAGGTGAGATAAAACTGGGAACATGTTTTATTTCTTTATTTATTTTGCTCCCAGTGTGGAACCCACTCCACTGTGCTGTGTGTGTTGGTTCTGTGTCTGACATCACACATGGCAGAGAGCACAACTGTAATGTTAGGAGCCAGCTATTAACACCCAGCCATGGAGTGCTAACACCTCCCTAAAGAAAGGAGAAAGATTTCCCTGTTGGGAGAGCAGCTGTGTCCCCCAGGGTAGCCCAGGAAAGGGTTTTACTGGCAGCTATCAGAGCAAACCATGAGAATTGTGAGAACTCTTATGCAGCACAAAGTCCCCCAGGTGCAGAGAGCTGGGGAGTCAGAAGTGATGGTTCTGCCTCTCCGGAGAGCCAGGATCCCCCCCCTCTGCTCAGGGGTGCATTGCTTGTTCACAGAGCAATAATGGCAATTTCTATGCAGTGAGGCAGAGTTCTGGAAGAACTCAAATAAAGCTGGAGAGGGGAATACCCAGTTCTGCTGTGAAAGGTCAGAGCTGAGCATCTCTGTGGTGAGCATCTCTGCAGCCCTGCTCTGCTCCAATGGAGCAGCTCCACTGCTGTCAGCTGGGAAAGAAAAGGAGAAAAAAGAAAAAGGAAGCTGAAAGTTCCAGGCTCAGCCAGTGGGCTTGAGCAGGATAATAAGAAGAAAGGAATAAAACCTCTCTGTATTTCACACTAATGCCATGGGTCTAAAATCTCATGTGCAGAAGCAGAAAAGGAAAACTGGGCCCAGGCTGGGAGTCATCTTTACCACAAACCTGGGAAATCCCAATCATCTCTCTGCATCACATTGCATCACACTAATAATGCCAGCAGGGTTATAGTATCTTCCACAGGCTGAAGGTTTTACTACCATTTCCCAAGAGATCTAAAGATACCCAGATCCTTCCAGAGAGTAAATCTACCAAGAGACTGAAAGCAAACATGAACAAAGCAAGTTCTTTACTATCCTAACACCATTGTTCCTGTTCTAATTAAATAAACCGTTCAATAATTTGCTAGTAAATATCTGCAACAGGTCCCAGTTGTCACACTTTGCCTCCAGCCTTAGCTCCCATTTCTATCACCAGCTGATTCCTCCTCCTCCTATCACTCACCTTTAAACCTTTCAGGAGTTCCATAAACATGCAAAGGGATTTAGAAGAAAAACACCACATGTTCAAAGACATGCTGGAGTCAGAAAGATGTAAAAAGAAATTCAGCTGCAGAAAACTGCCCTATAAAACTAGGCACATTCTTTTTTTTTAATAGCAAATTCATTCCAGAATCCCTTGCAAGAGACCAGCCCAAGATCAATACCAATACCAATACCAATACCAATACCAATATCTATACCAACACCAATATCCCACCAGGGTGGGAGGGTGAGGGTGACAGCACTGCCTGGGGCACTGCCTCACTCCTCTGACTTCTGGGTCCAGGAGTTCCTGTCTGGGAACAGCCAGGAACAGCTCCAAACCTCATTTCTGGGAAAAAGCCCCATGGCTCAGGTCCCATGGGAAGGAAAAGCCACCCGGGGAGCTCAGGAGGTTTTCTTCCAAAAAACCCAAAAAGATTTCTTCTGCCAAAGCAATCCAGCTCCCCCTGGTGAAATCAAAGCTTATCCACTGCACTTTTTCCCATTATTATCATCATCACTCTTTTCCATTTCATGCCAAAGTTGCATTTGCCCCATTAAAGAATTGAGTAGGAGTAAAAAAAATACATTAACTCCCACCTCTCAGGCTTCCCTGGATTGCTTTATGTCCCTTAAGGAGCTTTCGTGAGCCATGCTTTGCAAACAGAAATTGGAATTCCCAATTGCTTGAGTTCCTGTGGCAAGCTGCAGCTGTGCAGCACATCTATTTGTGTAAGACAGACACTAAGGAAGCAACACACTCTTAAGTTATTAGCATTAAACTGCTCTGGAAAAGATACTAGAAATTCAATTATGTGAAATATACATGATAAACTTGGAACAAAATCCATAACACAAGGTCACAGAGAGAAGGAATTACTATCTCCTCTCAAAATAATACCAAACCCAACAACTTGGTGACACATTCTGAAGAGGAAAGTTAAATATTGTCCACTTGGTCAAATAATTTTTTCCATCTGCAAAGATACAAAGGTTCTGTGTCCAAGCTAATAATGTATTCAAGCAGCTCCCAGCTCCTTCTCAAGGTCTAAATTATTTCACTTATGTGATTCAGAGTTAAATTCAATGTTTACAGTATTCAATTAATCCCCAGACAGCTGACAGAGCTAATAGCAGCTTAGCTGGGCAAACAGAGAAGAATAAAATTAAAAAAACCTAATACCAGTCAGGGCTGGCTGTGCCATCAGCCCCTGCTGCAAGGGCTGGGAGGTGGCTCCAGAGCAGCTCCTGACTTTGTGGCCATGGAGTCAGCCTGAGGAAGCAGAAATGAGCCCAGAGAGCTGAAGCAGCAGCACTGCTCACCCACAGCCATCCTCTCCTGACCCTTCAGACTGTCTCAGCATCATCATCATCACTGGAATGGCAAGAGGAAAGATGTGACACCTTCAACCAATAAGAAAGTAAAACTCAGCCACAGAACTTGGCTGGAAGCTCCCAGCAGCAGTCACAGTGAGCAATCATTTAATAATTACATTTGAAATGTTTAAATTAATGCTCAATAAATCAGCAAAAGGGTTTTTTTTACATCAAGCTTTTTAATTGCTGACCTTTTGAGAGCAGGCCTGGGTCTGTCTAGACTGGGCAAAGGGAACTGCACCCAGGGTGCTTGTTGTGCTGCTGGGTTACAGCCCCAAGAACTGATTCCAGCAAGGACATTTATGGACCCCAGGCACCTGCCCAGCCCTTAACATTTCCTGGGATTCTCTCCCATACACAACAGGAGCAGATTTGCTGCAGACTCCCCTGTTTTAGGGGTTTACTTACCCAAGCAAATGTACAGCATCCCTGCAACACCTGTCTAAATGCTGATAAAGGTTTGTGTAACCCAATGTTTGTTCTCCTTGTAAGAGAGAGAGATCCAGCTGAAATACCTTTAGAACATCAAACAAAGCACAGACAATAGAAAACAAAGACAAACCACCACATGAAGAACCAAAATTATCTCAGCCTACTTCCTGCACCAAAGTTCTGAGCAGTGATAGAAAAGTATATTGAATTAAACCCCAACACTTCTGTTGCTAGAGGTGAATAAATGGAAAAAAAGGTAACACTGAAGTCATGCTTCACAGTTTTTCACCTGAAGCACACTAAATGATAAATCTAGGTTGGGTTTTTTTATATAATTACAGATGATGTCACTAAAGGAGGTTTATTCAAAGATCACTGGCAGTGTGGGGGATGGCACTGGTCTGTCTCAGCCTCAGTGCTGGATATTCCATTGTCAAACTTAATTGTGGCTACTGGAAGTGAACAAATGCATTAAAACCTGCTGCCCTCTGAAGTGAACAGTGTCATTCCTCTGCATCTTCCCTGATTTAATACCGAGTAATGCAACATGACAAGTGAGTAAGCAGGGTAACAAACCTGCCTACCTGATGTCGAGTTAGTTTGCAAGTTAAGATGATTTTACACAGAAGGAAACATCTCCCCTGTCCACAGGCTGGTGAGGAGCTGATCCGTGTACCTGCCCAAGGCACTGCCCTAGCACTGGGATTTCTCATGCCCTCAGCCCATGGTCCTTCAGCAGCCCTGGCTGGCTGTGAGCAGCACCTTTAAAATTCAATTAGAACCAAAGATAAAGCTGTCAGATAAGTACAGATGCACTCAAACTGCAGTGCTGCCTATTTGCCTTTTTTCAGCCAACACTTTGGTCACTACAGAGTCAGACTAAAACAGGTTTTAAATCTTGCAGGCCCTTGAAGACTTCAGGTCACACAGAGAGCAACTCTAGCAAAGTTTTTGTCAGTTTCCAATTGTCTTTTGGGGCTTATTCTACAGATATTTGAGATTCTCTTTTACACTTCAACTAATTAACACAGCTCCCTTCATCCATTAATGTCACTGATGCTCTGGCCTCAGCCCTGCCTGGGTGGAACAGAGGAAATCAGGAGGCTGCTCTTATCTTGTACCTGGCTTACAAACCCTCCCAGAGTCCTCCTGCTTCCATCCTTGTCTGCCCAGCTGCTCTGGGGCCAGGCCAAGGCAGCTATTAACTGCAGGCTGCTGCTTAAAAGCATGAGAGGAACTGGGCTGCAATGAAACAAAACATCTCATCTGGTAGCTCTAACAGCAGAGCTGTATCTCAGACACAGATAGGTTTCATCTCAGTGCAGGGAAGCCAATTTCCTGCAAATCAAAGAACTTCAAACTCTGGAAGAGTCTGAAGTCCAAATCTAGACATGAACAGTTAAGTGGAGACTTCACTCTGGTTTCTATGGTAGCAATTATCTCCATTTTATTCTTAAAACTGCCTGAACCCAGGACTCAGATTTCCCCACTCAAAGCCTTGTTACCAGGCACAGAGACTGCAGGCTGAGGACAAGCCCTGTTCTCTGCTGGGTGGCCATGACAGTCCATTAAATGAAACAACCATCCCAGGAAATGCATCTGCAATCTCACCAGCTCCTCTGAAGCAGACATGCTGATCTGAGGCTGGAATATTTATACAGACAGTGGATTTTATTAGGCAGACTGATGGAACTGGGGAAAAATAAATAAATATATAAATAACCAAGCAGGAAAAGAACAGACAAGCTCTCAGACAGAAAAGCCATGGAGAGAGTTGTATCCATTACAGCAGTCAGTCTAACAAAATAAATTACTGCTTCCCATAGACCTGCCTGCAGCTTCAGTCACTGCTAATGCAAAAACTTTTTCTTCGACTCATGGTTTTCTTTTCTTTTTTCATTTTCTTTTCTTCTTTTCAGAGGAGAAGTTTCCCCTCAGCACAGAGGGGGCTCTGGAGCCCATCAGTCACCCAGCCCCAGCCCTGGGGGCTGCAGCAATCAGCACAAAGCTGCTCCCCTTCCTCTGGCTGCCCAGAGCTCAGCCTGTGCCCCCAGCAAGGCAGGTAACCATGGGATGGATTTCCAGAGAGCTGCACTCAGGTTTCTTTCTCACTGCAGTGCCCCAATACCTCATTTTTTCCCTCCCATATGCACGCTGCCAAGACACTTTGCCTTTGCAGGCCCTGTAATAACCTCCCCACTGATGGGAGATGTGTATCTGGTGCTGAAGGTTCTCTTAAAAACACCCTCTGTGACCTTGATGCAGATTTAATCTGTCACTGTACACTCAGCTGAGCTCCAGCACTGCCAGTTTGCAGTCCTGTCCTAAAAAAGTCAGCTAGATATCTTTTCATTCAGTTGCAACATATTGAGTGACCTTGGCAATAGCCTAATCTGTCTTGGCAGATTCAAGATAGAGAAAACAAGCAATAGAGACAGACCTGCTGGTTTCTGCTATTGATCAGCAAGTGGAGTGAAAGCTCATTATGAGCAGAAGGAAGGTGTCAGGTACGAGTCCTGCAGAGCAGCAGGGAGAGACCCCAACCCAGGAGAGGGGGCTGGGATCTGCTTCTGGCTGGGGGAAAGGAGGAAAGGAAACGGCAAGGGTGAAGCAGCAGAAATATTTCTCATTCTAGGGGGGCTGTGTACCAGGCACTCCTGATTAAGGAAACCAAGTTTACTTGCTGAAAAAGTTACAAAACGTTTACTTTCAAATTAGCAATTACATTGTCAAACTTTACAGCCAAAGAGGCCGAACTCTTAACACAAACCCTCTCCATGTGCCTGTCTATGCACACACAGATAACAGTAAGTAACACACTGTATAGAGTATTCCTTCTGCTACTTACAGAAGCTCAAATAAACCATCTGAAAACACAGGAGGAGCTGATGAACTCCAATGATTTTGCTGGGCAGCAGTGTGCAAAGCAGACCTCACTGATAAGGCTGTTTGAGCAGTGCTGCCTCCCTCCAAGGTGGGTCCTTTTTTATCTGAAGCTGAGGACTCTGCTCTGCCTGCTGAAGCACATCCACACATCCCCCCATCCACACATCCCCCCATCCACACATCCCCCCCATCCACTGCATCCCCCCCATCCACTGCATCCCCCCCATCCACTGCATCCCCCCCATCCACTGCATCCCCCATCCCCCCAGCATCCCGAGCTCAGCCTGGCAGCCACCCCATGCTCTCTGCCACTCCTGTTCTCTCCCTCCTCAGACCCTGCTGGGCTCCAGGATGAGCAGAGAGGAGGCTGCTGGGCTCTGCTTTATGGATCCATAACCAGCACTCTTTACAACGTGCTCCCCAAACACTGATGGTACCAAAGTCTCCCCCATCACTGGGACTCCAGCTGGGCACCAAGAGGAGCATTTGGGGTACGAGGGAGCTGCTCCCAGGGTAAGAGCCCAGAGCAGCTCCCAGATCCTGGGGTCTCCCAAAAGTGCTCCTGGCAGCATCGGGCAGCCCAGATGAGACCCCTGAGCAGCTGATGGCCATGCTCCCATTCCTCACTGGCACTGCACTCCCCCGTTTATCTCAGGATTTGTCAGACAACACAACCACACTTCCCCTGCCTGCTCCCCAGGCCAAACCCAGGACAAATTTTTCACAAGTGTCAGGGGGTAAGCAGAGCTTGATGAAAAGAAAAATTTCCAGAATCCAGCTGAGAAGAGGCATACAAAACACTGAAGGATGTTCCCTGCTTACAGACTTCACACCAGGAGAACACATAACAGGGATGAGGGGAACAGGCAGCAGAGTAATTGGAAACAACCAGAGGTGGTCACAGACCTTGAGGGGGAAATGACTGCACAGGATACACCCTGCATAGGAAACCCAATTTCTTTCACATTCCCCAGTTTTAGAAGTCAAACCTCAGCTCATTGCATCATGCCTGCCTGGTCTCCTTGGTCAAAGCCAGAGTTGGTCATCCTCCCTTCAAGCACAGGTCCAAAAAACCCTCTTGATAAAAATTAGGCAGAGCAAGACATCAAAAGGGGAAAAATCACGTAGGAAAACTCCGGGGAGAGATACCAGGCAAGTGAGTGAGCAGTCATGGGCAGTATGTGCAGCTGATCCAGCCCAGTAAATGTCAGCTCCAGTAAAGGTCACTGGCTGCATTGATTCCTCAGCACTTTAATGTAGGCAATTCTGTACAGCAACTCTTTTCATGATGGATCAGACACTCAAACAATTTAGCATACTGATGGAAGAAGGGAGAGGGACAGAGCAAAACGTGCTGTTTAATTTGCTGCTAACATGATGGGGAGAAATCACATCAAACCAGAAACACATTTGTATACTGTGGGAAAAAGTATTACTGGCTCCCTGTGCCAGCAGCCAGACACCTCCTCTGATGTATGCAGAGACCTAAAACCAGGACTCTCTCCATCCTTGCAGATTTTCAAAGCCAGACTGAATAATGCCCTGAGCTTTTTAAGACTTAGGCATTCATAATTTGCTGGGCCAGGTACAGAACTTGCTACAGAATATCCCCAGAAGATGATCAGGCCCTGTTATCTTAATCTTAATCTTATAGCTAACTAAAAGAAAACCCTAATTCAAGCAGTTCATTGACAACAGGCAGAAGCAGTCATAGAGAAATAGCCCCCAGCCTTTCCCACAAGCCATTTGCAGTTAATCACTCCCTAGTAATTGATACCAGGATTTAATGCTAGAGATGTAATACAGGAGGGTAGGAAATAAACATTTGATTGGTGTGCTTGTGCCTATATTGAATTAAGGAGTTTACACTGATTAATACTTTCACAGGCTTCTCTTACCCACAATAGAAAGAACAAATGATCACAGAGCTCAGGCAACTAAGGGTTTGTTTTCTATTGATTTTTGCATTTAAACAACCCATTGCACAGCTACAGCACAAACAAGTGAGGCTGGAGGACTGGTCATGGAATGATCAGGGGACATGGAATCAGGGGACAAACTTCAGTGACCTGCCAGAAGTGGCATATTTTGGCCAATTCATAACATCTTGTTTCTGTGAGGTTTTGGGGTTAGGGATCTGTAAAAATTCTGTTATAAAAGAGAAAGTGCTTTCATTCCAAACCAAAACCAACCAATGCAGCAATAACAGCAACAAGGAAAAATACAACAAAAAACCCAAGGCCACTTGCAGTAGCCCTTGAGACAAGAGAGCCGTGGAGGTTTGCTCATGTCTGTCTACACACTCAGTTCCCATTTTACATCCTTCTCCTCAAGCACCACTCTTGCATTCCCAATGAGTAACTTAAGAACCCTAAAGCAAAGAGGATTTCTCTGTCTCTGGCCCGAGCCCCTGTACCTGGGGAATCTGCACACAAGTTCTGCTCTCAGGAGCCTGGCAGGCTGGGGTTCTGCTGACAGCTGTGCTGCAGAGGCCAGAGCTAATTGAATTCTCAGCAAAAGGCACATGGCAGTGCTTGGCCTGTCTTGATTTAAGCTCGAGTTCAGCCATTCCTGAATCAGTGACAGAGACATAATTTATTGTCCTTAAAGCCCCACCAGAAGTAGGACAGGATATCTATAGCTAAACAGCCACTGACAAGGCTCCTCAGGAGAGACATCCCCTCCTGAGAGCATGTAAGACAACATTCAGTACAATTCACCAGTTTTTTCCCATTTTTCATTTAAGAAGTTCCTAAGGCAGAGCCAGCAGCTGAGTTTTCCCTTTCCTTTCTCCATCCCCAGGCAGGAGCAGCAGCAGGGAGCAGGGCTGGGCACTGTCTGTGCCCTTGGTCCCTCACCCACACTGCACAAACTCCTCAGCACTTCATGGGAACATCTCCAAAGGACTCCCTGTGGTTATAAAACTATCATTAATTTGACAGCTTTTTGGCAACAGAAAGTGGGGGCTCACCTCTTCTTAAATAACCTCTTAGAAAAGGATTCATTTTATTTTCATCAGAAACATTTACAACTTTACACAGCAGTTAAAGGTGCTCAGCAAGTCCCAGGTCACCCTGCTCACAAAGGAAACAGCATCAGGAAAGCCCCAGGGCCTCAGGATCCATCCCTGAGTCTGGATGCTGCTGTGGGATGTGGTACCCAGCAGAGATGAGGCACAGGAGGTGCTCCCAGAGCTCTCCTGCCACCCCTCCCCAGGGCAGGGATGCTGGAGCTCTGTCCCACAGCACCCACAGCAGCCCTGCTGATGCCTTTCATTTTTAACCCCCCTGGGCACCCCAATCTCTCCCCCCTTGGCCCTCTCTGCACCCTGGGCTGGGGGCAGCTCCATCCCAGGTGGGTGCCAGCAAGGGGAGGTTTGTTCTGGGGTGGCCACACAGACACAGAGCCCCCCAGACAGGGACAGTGGCAGCTCTGGAAGCCCTGAGGTGCCTCACAGAAACCTGAACATAAGTTTAGCCTCCAGTGCCTGATTTCCATGGTGGGGAAGCTGGAATTGCTTGTTCAGGGGATGCCTCAGGTGCAATGGGCAGTCCTGACAGCTGCACCCCAGGAAGCCCCAGCAGAGGGGTGTGCTAACACAACCACGAGTCAGTCAACCAAAAGTGTCCCTGTTACTATTGGATTAGCACAGTGAAAGCTCTACCCACACTCAATCTTTTATTCCTGTAGGCTACATATATTCTCCAGAAAAAAAAATAAAATAATCTCGTTCCTTTTGGAATCATGGAGTTTCCTACTAAATAACAGAAAAGGTCAGCCTGAAAATTAAAGCAATACTTTCACTGGGTTATTCCTGTTCACTGAATATAGCCATATTTCTCAAGCACATTAGTATTATTGGATTTCTAAATCACATTTCAGTAGCTGACAAAAAACCACATGGGAAAAAGCCCAAACAATATCAGTAACAATACAAATATTGAACGGAACCATTTCAAAAGGGTCAAAGAAGAATCTTTCATTTGAATGGAGCACACGTGAAAGAAGCATTCTGGATACTTATTAATCATGTAATAGGCATTAAAAAACTGAAACATTTTAAGTCACATCCAATAAAGACTTTTTACTGGGCTTATGTGCTTAAATTGTCATATCACCATAAAAAAGCAAATAAACAAACCAAACCAGATCTAGAATATCTCACCAGTCCATCACTCAGACCCAAAGCAGACTCAGCCTGAGGCACACTACACAACTTGGTCCTAAAAAGAAAGGATGAAACTGCACAATTATCACCCAAAAAAACCTTGGGACAGGGATGTGTAAGGATTCCACTGCTCTGAGTGACTATCCCAGCACTTAACCCTCCCTCCTGCCAACAAAGTGTGTGTTATTTGGGGATATAAATCTCCTTTTTACATGCTTTAGATGTTGACATTGCTGCACTGCACATCAGCAACACTGAGCTTCCATCCCTACAGCCACAGCAACACAGACCTGAGAGCCAACAACAGCTGACCCAAAACCTGCACGTGGAACGTTTCAGACAAGCTGCAAACCCTGCAGGAGCATTCTCTGCAAGGGTTACCCAAAGATAAACTCCTGGAATCTTTCCAGGCAATGGGATCCCTGGGGATTCCCAGGCATGGGACAAGGTCTGTGTTCCCAGAGCCACAGCCTCCATCCCACCTGAGCTCACCTCTCTCTGGAGCTCTGCTGACTGCCTTCAGGGGAATTAATACAGGATAACACAGACATCAGCTCTGCAGTGATGGCATCCTCTGGAACGGGACCTCCCTCTCAACATCAGCTTTGACACTGCAAGTTCTGCATGAAAAACTTGGTTTCCATCATTTCCAGCAGGCCCCCAGCAATGAACTCTCATTGTCATCACAGTAACAGCCCTGATAATTGCTGTCACAGCCCCATACTGCAGGAAATTACATTCCTCAAAGCTGATGTCTGGTTTAGTTACTAAACACATATGGCTCGTGGAAGGTAGAGAAAGATGTTCCAGCAAAGGAAATATAATTAGCACAATGAGGATCATCAAGCTGCCAGTGTGTTCCATTTAGTGATTTAGTGTTGCAAAGCTCTCTTTACAAGAAGAGAACAAAGTGATTAGAAGGGAAAAAAAAAAAAAAAACCAAAACTGAGAAGACCTTACTGTGAAGGCACCCACCAATACCTGAATATTCTCCTGCTCCTCAGGGTGAGCTACAGCAGAACTGCAGTCAGCTCTTACCCTGCAGGTGAAGCATTCAGAGGCACCAAACATTTACCCTGGTCAGGATTTCACACCCACCCCCAGCCCAGGGCAGAAAGTTGATTAAATCTCTGCCAGCCTGCCAGGGAAGAGCAGGCAGTGCTGAGGAGCATGGGCAGGAGCAAGGGTCCCTGTCAGAGCACCCAGAACTGCAGGGCCCAGCACAGGGATGCTCCTCACCTCCTCCCAAGTGCAGCTCTGAGAAACGCCTTCATCTCTATGTCAGAGCAGGAGGGGGTAACAGATCTTTGCCATCTGTCTTCTCTACAGAAGAAAAGCACTTAAAGGGCTGCTGTCACATGCTGGATATTCCTGAGTACCCAGGAGATTATTCCTGTATAATCTTGAGAAGCATCCTGAGAGCTGCTGCAACATCCCTGAAGCCCAACAGACAGATTGCTCTGGAGCAGTAACAAACACATCTTGCCCTGCTTCCCTCCCAGGCAGAGGCTGCTAATGAACACAAGTCCTACATTAAAAGCCAATGCAAGCTTCAGAAAAGTGATATGAGAAAAGTTACAAAGGTGGGTGGTTGGGGTTTTGTTGAAGAATGAAAGATAACACAACCAAATAAATCTCCCGTATTAATACAGAGCCTCTTGAATTCTGGGCTCAGCTCTGGAATATCAGTCTGTGACAAATCTAGTTTTTTAATATTGCACTGAAGTCTCTAGTAACTATTTTGCAGATTGATCCTAAGGCAGAAGAAAATTCATTCATATTTTATCTTGTAAAAGCATCAAAAAATGCTTCTTTTCCCTCCTGCTTCATTATTCTCCTTAGAGATCACTCCAGCAGCACCAAATGCCTTTGGTAGTCTGCAGGCAGAAGGAGCCAGCTGGGTGGGTGATGTCTGTAGACTCAACCCTTAAACAAGTAATTTCAAACTTTTCCACCCAAAAAGCCCAAAAAGCCCAGACAGGCAAGTTTAGAGCACACAACACCCTTCTGAGGTCTGGAACAGAAGCTTACAACAGGTGACAAGATTAGCTACAGCATCTTAGTCATACAACACATTTTATCACACTCGTAACACTTTGGAGACATTAATTCAAAGCAGCTTTTCCAGGGGAGAAAGTCCACCCAGCATGGACACAATGTTAGTTTTCTCAAACACATTCTGTCAAAATAAAGAAAAAAAAAAAGAAAATCAGAAACCTCAAAACACACCCACTGAGTCCCTGCCTGGAGGTGTCAGTCCAGGGACGGAAGCAGACAGGGCTGTGACAGCAGCCCAGCTTAGAACAGCACTTACCCACACACGGAGCTTTGAAGCACATCTGTTTGATTCTGTGATTCTCTAAGTACTTGAAGATAGTGATATAAATTTGACTCCACATTATTCATCCTGCTTACCTGCTCTGTTCCTCCCACTGCCCCACAGGCATCCATCCATCCATCCATCCATCCATCCATCCATCCATCCATCCATCCCTCCACCCATCCAGCACAGCACAGCCCAGCACAACCCAGCACAACCCAACCCAGTACAGCCCAGCCCAGTACAGCCCAGCCCAGTACAGCCCAGCCCAGTACAGCCCAGCCCAGCCCAGCCCAACCCAGCACAGCCCAACCCAGCACAGCACAGCCCAACCCAGCACAGCCCAGCCCAGCCCAGCCCAGCCCAGCCCAGCCCAGCCCAGCCCAGCCCAGCCCAGCCCAGTACAGCCCAGCCCAGTACAGCCCAGCCCAGCCCAGAACAGCCCAGTACAGCCCAGTACAGTACAGCCCAGCCCAGCCCAGCCCAGCCCAGCCCAGCCCTCTGCTCCCCTCAGGTTTACAAAGGTGAGGGTCAGATCTCCTCCTGGGTGCCTCTGCAGCTGGGATTCAGGATCAGGGTATGCTGGTACCCAGGAGCCAGCCCCACAGCCCCCTCCCAGGCACAGGGGTACAGGGGGGGGTTACCCCTGATGCCTGAGGAGCACCAAGAGAAGCAGCAGAGCCCACTGCCCACCCAGCACACCACACCCAGTCGTGGGGCTCAGCTCCCATCAGCTGAACTCCGTGCTCCCCCAGTTCAGAAGGGGGGTCCTCTCTGGGAAAGGGACCCTGGGGCACCAAGCACAGAAAGCCAATTGCCCTCTGCAGCAGCACAGCTGGAAGGAGCATCACTGCAGGAACTGCCATCACCTTGCCCATGGAATTAACCTGTTCAGTCTGCTCTGAAGCATTAAAACACCTGGTAAAACAAAAAGTTTCAGAATGGAAAACTTACTTTTCTCTTTCAACCCAACACTCACCCATTGCAGCTCCTCCCAGCCCTGCTTTAAAGCACAATTCCTGATGGTTCTTTTCAGCTGTGCTCATTGCCTCGAGCAACAGAGCTCCAGCTCGTCTAGGACTCTCTAGACCACTACTGCAGAATACCCTTAATTAATTTTCTTGCAATAAAGTAGGAATTCAAAATCCTATAATGTTTAATACATGATGGGAAAGTCACTTAAGGAGCTTTCCTGAAGAAGAAATCCGAGGGTGTTGCTCTAATAATAGGTGGCATGAAAATATGGAATCCCAAATTACTTTAAATGGAATGAATTTTAAATTAATTAACAGTGCTTTAAAATAAATCCACCTTTTAAAAAATAGGTTGTGCTACACAAATATCAATCAGGTTGCCACAAAGAGAAATAATTTGTGTCTGAAGTTCCATCTGTCAAGTAAACAAACAAGTTCTTTGACATTTGTAGAAGCTGTGATGCTGATAAAGTTATACAGCACTGCTTAATATTGTTTTCCCTTTTTATATAAAAGAGTCATAACCTGAGCATAAAAATTGTTCTTATTAGGCAGAGAATGTCAACTCTCATTGCTAAATTTGCTGTAGTGATTCAGCAGGAAATCAAGCATTGCTCCTCTGGCCTCCAGCACTTGACAGAAAGTGCCCATTACCCACACTCACTTCAGGAAAGGGACATTTTATCCCAGACAGAGCTGAATTCCTTCTCCTGCCCTGCTGTGTGGTGAGGCTGGGGGGGTCACAGCCTCTGCAGGGATCATCCCCACCAACAGCCAGTTTCCTTGTGACATTTTCACCTGAGAGCAGCAACTGCAGATGTCACCCTGAGGAGGCAGAGTGCTCAGAGGAACCCCCTGCCCACAGGCACCAATAAAACCCCTCACCAGTACAGGGCCTGAGGGGTGGGCACGTCCTGGGCTTGTGAACACTGCAGGGATGTGCAAGCACAGATGTCCTAAAGAGCCTCCTGACCAGACATCCAGACCCTCTGGTTCCGAGGGACCAAATCCTTCAGCAGTGAAAGCCAACCCTGAAACTCCCACACCTGGACAACTCCCATCCAAGGAGCTGATGTCCCAGTGCTGGGGGACAGAGGGAAGAAATCACCCAAGCTCTGCCTGGGAGAGAGCAACCTCTGGGGCAGACTGGACATGATGAGGAACAGCTGAGTAGAAACAGCATCACCCAGAAAAGAGAAACCCAAAGGCAAAGCCCCAAATATTCCTGTTAAACAGCCCCTGAATTCCTCACCCAGGGGCACAGATTTCATTTCTGGAGGACAATGTGAATGACTTCCACACCATTCACAAACCCTCAGCTGCTTGCCTAAGTATTTAACCAGTTCAGGAGCTGACACACAAACCACTGCCCATTTACAGACAAAACCCAGGCGATACATTTTTCCAGATGCTCCACTGGATTGCTCAATCTGTAATGGCACACTTATAAGAAACTGCAATAAAAAAGACAAAATGCTCATGCAGTACAGCATGAACATAGCAAAACAGCCATTAATATTGTTCTCCCAAAGAAAAATGCCTTACTAAATAGCCTGAAAGGACATCTGACATGTATCTTTCCCTGTTTTCAAGAAATATAACCATACATAAAACTGATATGATTACTTGGTAAATCTAATAAGTTTCTTTTTCTTTGATGGTTGTTTGCTCCTTAATGTGCTTTAAGTGCGTAATAAAAATATAATGAAAAACATACATTTATTCTATGTGGCAGCTACTGCATATTCCATAAAAAAGTAATCTCATAAAGTTTAATTTTACAGCATTTCTTAAAACTATTTCTACTTATTCACTATTTGCAGAGGGTATCTGCAAAGGAATTTAATACTTAACGTAACACTTCACCAACATTAATGCCAAGTTTTCTCTTCACGAGCATTGTCTTCTCCTTTCTGTAAGCCTGGAAGAGGAAAAGCAGATGGATTTAAGGCTTCCAAAGAGACTCATTAAAATGTAAAGTCCAAATACCCACATAATTTTTTTCATGATTGCTTTAGGACTGTTGTGGGATTTTTCCTGTCTGGGCGTTTGTCTTCCATAACATTTTAATATCCTTGAGAAGAGTCTGAAGTGAGCTTAGCTCATTGTCAGTGGTGATATCCCTGCATCTGGTCTGCATTAAGGGAATGCAAATTTGAGCACAGATGAATTAAAGAGCACTTACTTTTCAAAAGGCATTTGTCAGCAGAAACAGCAGCAAGAAAAAGCTATTGACAGGAAACCCTGCACAAACCTGTAGGATCAGATACTCCAGAAAAACCTCTTGGGACTCTCTCCCTTGTTTTCCTTTCCAGTGGAATTTAATACCAAAAAGTCATGCTTGCAGTCAATGATTAATCTGCTATTTTAAAAAAGAATCTTGCATTGCACACATTTGATTTACATGCCACATCACTCCTTTAAAGCCAGGAAAACCTGCCACAGAATTCTTCATTATAGCAATTCCCATAAGAGCTTTCATTCACTTCAAGAGATGAGAAGTAGTACGGCCAGGACCTGTCCCTATTGCCAGGGTTGGGACATGCCCCATGCAGTGCAATCACCCTTGGCCACTCCAGCTGGCCCCACCTTAAATGATTTTATCAAGTTCCTCATCTTTTTACCCAGAGCTGTGTAGAAAATCCCTTGTCTGAGGTGTATAGGAAATCACTTGTCTGTGCCCTTAATTAATCAGGGTGCTTCCCTCCTGGGGATCACCTGGGTGTGGGCAAGGGCCACACAAGCCAGGATTCACCCCTGTTCCCCCTGACACCCAGCATCCTGCAGCTGTACCACTGGGCACCCACCCCTCCCAGGAGAGCACCCATCTGTGGGACTGTGCTCCCACAACACCCACCCCTCCCAGCACCCCCACACTGAGCTCCCAATGAGGTGACAGGGACAGAGCCACCACCCTGGTGGTTATCCAGAGCCCATGCAGGGAACCCAGCAGGGACGGGGATGGTTCTGCTGTGGAGGAGCCTCTGGTACCAGGTAAGAATCCCTGCAGATCCTCACTGCTGACTTCAAACAAAAGCCCAAACCCCCACAACCATTTTCCGTAAGTTTTTCCCCACTGCCTCACAGAATGTGCAATACTCCAGCTCTTTGTACTGCTGGAGCTAAGGGGGCTTTCAGCTGAGGACCCAGCACTACAGCATTTCTTCCCCAAGAGCATCCCTTGCCAGAGCTGCTGATGTCAGACTGCACAACGCAATGCAGTGGCAGGACTGAAGCCTGCTGGGCTTCTGTAACGTTTATTCAGTGTAAAAAATTCAAAAGGATGAGGTATTTGTGCAGAGATAAAGTAGAGCACAGACTGAAACACCACAAGATCTAACTGGGAAGCATTAGGGGTGAAGCAGCCTGCTGGGACCTGAGGAGCTGAGCACAGACCTGGCAGCTCACACACAGACATCATCACCTTGCTTTTCATACAAGTGCTGTAAACATCCCCAGTAACATAAACAAAGACTTCCAGATGCTGCAACTTAGACCAAAACTTCCAGACAAGAGGACTTGGAGGATTATGTCAAAAAAAAACCCCAACAGGAAGAAACTAAAACCTGGGGGAGTGCAAAGAGCAGCGTGTCCAGGAGAAGCACCAAAGGCCCCCATTTCCAGAGCAGCTATACCAACTTCTGACCCTGCTAGAGCAGAGCCAAAGGGTCAACAAAAATTCTCTAACAGCAGCCAGAAAATGCCCTTCTGAATTCCTCTTTGGATCCTTCCCTTAAAGCCTGGCACCCAGCTGTTCTGCACAGCACCTCACCTGCTCAGCTCCTCACCTGGGGTTCCCAAACACTGCATCACATTTAGAGCAGCACTATTTTACCAGGAGAGCTGTATACACAGTGTCCTCCAGCTACATTAGAGCCCCTGATATCCTCTGTCACCATAAAAGTGCCACTTTATAAGACACTCAGGCGGGATGCTTCACTGTTTATGACAGATGGCAGAACTAAATACGCTTTAAAACGGCTCAAATTGGGAAAAATCTTCCTCTCTCTGGCCATCACACAATTCATTTCCTTGGGTTGGTGTGCAGATAAGGCAGGAGCAGCAGCTCTAAGACAAGGTGTCTGTTACAGGCAAGGTCCCAGGTCCTGCACATCAGCTCTCACCAGGGGCAGCAGACACAGCAGCAGACACAGCCCCATTGGGGGGTACAGCAGACACAGCCCCATTGGGGAGTACAGCAGACACAGCCCCATTGGGGGGTACAGCAGACACACACAGCCCCATTGGGGAGTACAGCAGACACAGCCCCATTGGGGAGTACAGCAGACACAGCCCCATTGGGGGGGTACAGCAGACACACACAGCCCCATTGGGGTGCAGCATCCCCCAGGCAGCTCTGCAGCTGGGGAGCAGCAGGGCTCAGCCACCACGCTGGTACCCAGACAGAATATCTGGGCTAAGGACAACCCAGGGACCCCCAGGCATCACCCTGAGTGGGATAAACTCCTGGGCTGAAAGCTGGAGGTGTGCTGAAGTGTTCTGACAAGTCATGGCTTGAGTTCCCTCTCTCACACGTACTTGGCCACTGGCTACTTGATGATCTTAGAGTGCTGCTTCTAATGTGTATTTTTATCCCATCCTTACCCTGAAATATGAAATGAGTCATTTGCTCATCTGAGCAGTATTGATACGTCAGATTTGCTCAAACAACAAGGATCAATAGCGTGCAAAACTCAAGAGACCTGCCAAGACATGGAAGAGTATAACAAAGATCAAGACAACAACAGGTTTTAATTACGTGAGAGGAGAAGGTATGTTCTGTAAGGTCTTTGCAATTTGAGACTATAATCAAAATGTCATCAGCCTGCCTCTTGTATTTGCAATCTCTTAGGAAAATGACTAAAACTGGGGTAACATTTTCAGATTCATTTTGATGCTTCCATCAGAAAGCCTGACATTTGGCTAATGTCAGACATCACCTACGTTGTCGTTTGATTCCCCATTTCCCTCTTGTGTGTCACTTCAGTAATGACCCAGAGGTAGTAATGAAATGCAATGAACAGATTAAGGACAGAACTTTTGGAAACTCAGATGTATGTGCTTTGACATTAAGGTGCATCCTGTAGAAAGGCTCAGAACTGCATGTTATTTGCCAAGGCATAAATACAGGGATTTGAAAACTAAGTGTAAACATTCTCATCATTTATCTAATTAGCTGATCCTAATTTGCTTCACACACAAGGTATCTGTAATGGCACACGAAGTCTCTGCAGTTTTACGTTCATACCAACGTGTGCCATGCAGGGAGATGCAGATTTTGCCCTCCCTCTCCCATGGAACAGCATCCATAGCACAAGGTGCTGTGCTCCCAGCTGGCACACTCCTGGTGTATAATTATCCTCATTCACAAACACACCAACACACCTCAAATAACACACCAAAAATGACATGAAAAACTTCCTCCATCTCCTTCTATGTAAAAAAATAATCTTGTGACACCAACTTCACATCAAGGTACATGAGGAAAGAATAACTCCAACCTTCTTAGCAAAAACACCAGGGAAAGGTAAGTGTAAGGAATTATTTAGGACACTTATAAGGAAACATGGTAAAATATGCAAGTGGCACTTTGCAATCCACAGAAAAATAATATGGGATACTACATTGCAAACAGGAGTAATGTGATTATTTTCCCTGAAAAAAAAGAACCATTCCTAACTACTCTGCATTAGTATTTTTTAATTCATCAAGCTTCCTCACATAAGTAAAGAAGATTATTGCACTATAATTCTAAACCAAAATGTGGCTACCTTGTAACAATAAGATCTTAAGTATTTTCCAATTACTTCTGCCTGGGGCCTTCCAAGCACTGGGAATGAGAACTCTGGTATCTGACTTTTCCCCACTTCTTAATCTTTTTCTGAGGCTCATCTATAGGCCAGGATAGCTGCAGGAAACATTCTGCTCTTTGTCAGGTCTCCAATCAAATGACACATTGCCTCTGTCCTCTAACTTTCTAAGCAGAAGCACAGATTATACTTCCAAGTCATTGATTCCTTCTTACAGAACTTAAGGTGTTGAGAACCCCAGCTTCCCCATGTGCTACAAGAAATCACAGCTTGCCCCTAATTCAGATGCAGCTCAGATAAACCTCAGGGGGTGCCTAGAGAGGAGCTCTGCAGAGCCAGGAGAGAGTGTCAGTGGGAACGCAGAATACAGAGATTGTTTGGGCTCTTGCTTTTCCTGATATGAGTCCATGGCTCTGAGTGATGGAGGTGTTTGGGAAAGGTGTGGCTCTAGGGTGAACTCCACACCTATGAAAATTCCTCAGTGCCTGCCAGTGCTGAAGCTTGGCAGCAATGGGAACTTTGCAGGAACAGCTGGGAAAGGACTGAGCAGGTCCCACCCAGAAAACCAGAGATGAGCCCTTCCCTGGAGCCCAGCTCCCCAGGGCAGCAGAAGCATTTGCAGCTGGATTTCCTCCCTTGCTGGGAAACAGAGTTTCCCAGATTCCAATTTCAGTCTTAGAACCCTGGGTGGGGATGAGTGAACACACACCTGCTGCTGATACCAAAAAGTCAGAGTTGTTGGAGCTTCAGAGTGGCCACAGATGGGTCTGAGGTGGTGGCCACAGAGGGGGCTGGGGACAGGTCCCCATGGGGGGCTGGTGGCCTGGCTGCCAGAGGAGCACCCAGGGAGGGGGAACATGAGGCACAGAAGTGATTTATTCTCTTAGGCTCTCACTCAGGATATTTGTCTCAATCAAGATAAATCAAGTGATTTCTCCTCCAGGCTGAGCCCCTGGCCGGGCTGTGTCCTGTCACCTGAACTGACACCAAGGGCAGTGCCATGACCCCAGCCCTACAGGAAGGAGCTGGGGAGAGGCTCTTTGTTTTCCCTGCCGTTTTTCCCTTCTTTCCTGAGATGCCAGCCAGAGTTTATTGGTGTCACCTGTCCCTGGGGGCCCCCACAGACCCCAGCCAAGCAGTGCCTTGGGTAGGATGCCCAGGAGCAGGTGGATGATGGGCACTCTGGGTGAGCAGCAGATGGGAAATACTGGGGTGAGGGGGTATAAGGTTTTACCCCCTCCTGACTCCAGGAATGTCTGCTGGGGAGGGGATGTTAATGCTCCAACATTTACTTCCAACAACCTGCCTGCCTCCCTTTGGATTGTCACCAGCAGTGCAGTTGCAAAGCAATGAATAAATAAACAAATCCCAAGCTGTCTGCAGCAAATAGAGTAATTTCATCTTATTTGACAGCCCCAGCCCTCTGAATTTGTCCAAGCACGCTGCTAACACACTCTGTTGGTGGAAGGGAGCTGCCTGGTTACTCGACTCCAGAGTTCTGTGGAAGTAATACATTTGCATGCAAAAAAAAAAAAAAAAAATCCTGTTTTCATAAAGAATTTATTCTACCCTAGCAAAGTATCTGCAAGCAGCTGTAATAAGCACTGGATTGAATGTAAACTGGTTATTTCCCATCTGGTTCTGAATTACAAAGAGCAGAAATTGTGAGTGAAATAAGCAGATAATTTACTGAGACAATTAAAATTAAAATTAATTTAATAATTAAAGTTTATTTTTCTCTCACACTCAGGCTTCATCAGGAGAACACACCATCTGCACCATTAAGAGGAGAAGGTTCTCACTGTTTTCTAACCACATAACCTGCAGATCAGGGGAATCCAAGTGCCCTTGTTACAAGGGCTGTCTGGCTGGTTGTGATGAGGTCTGAGATGTATTTATTCATGGCTTTGCCATGCAGGAATGAACCCAACAAGCCATTGCTCCTGAGACAGCTCAGGGCCAGGCAGGCATCCCATAGAGCCATGAATAGTGCTGAATAATACAGATGAGAGGAGCACTGGGACATGAGAGTTTGCTGTTCCTGCTGGGTTATAATCTGAAGTGCTGGGCTATTGGAAATGTAGGGGGGTTATTTAGAATTTCTAGCAGAAATTGCAGCAGAATTTCTAAACCCAGATGCATGGGGGGTTTGTTTCTGTGGCTGGGGGATGGGGGTTTCTGTTCTAGGACTTCCTAAATTTTTCTCACTTTCTGTAACTCAAAGCACTGACAGTGACAGGGTTTCTTCTCTCGGGTCTCCCTTTTGCCCTCTCTGTCACAAGAAGTTCACCCTGCTAACAGGATGCAGCCATATGGGGTGGCAGAAGGCATTTTGCAAATCTAGAAACTAGAAGCATTTGGAGTTCTTGTCGGGAGAGAATTCTTTCTGCAGGGATGAAGAAAAAGAGGAGCCGAGCTGTCCTGTCCAGATTTATTGTGCCTTGCTCCCAGGGAACACACAAGAGCCCCCAGCACCTGGCAGGATGCAGTGGTCAGCACTGCAGAAAAGGACCTGGGCTGGATTCTCTCCCAGACACAGTTCTGGACCAGCTGCCTTCCACAAGGAGGGAATTTTCTCATTGGTTTCAGAGAAGCTCGAAACTCAGTTTGTGCATAATGAGTTGTGACATCTCATGTTGGTTTGGTCCTTGCAATCTGGTTATTTCTATGTGGAATGTATCTGGGAAAGACATCGACCATTAATAAACCAGAAAATGACAGGAGGAGGGCAGGCAGCTGGGCTGATGATTCATGGGGCTGGGAATGGAGGCAGAGGATGGAGCAGTCTGAGGAGCTGCTGCAGGATTTGGGGTTTTGCAGGTGCTGTCAGGGCAGTGGCTGCAGCAGAGCCTGGCACAGGGTAATGAATGCTGCCCTCTGCCCTCCCCCAGGTACCTCACCTGCTTTGGAATGCAGCTTTTTCTATTTTTTTTTTTTTTTCCAAGTAGTTAAAAACAGTAAAATAGTCGAGATTTTTTGTGTGTGTGTGGAGGCAGGGAAACACCCAGTAGATAAAAGAACCCATCAGGTTCTTCACCTTTCAGAAGAGAGAGAGAAAATTCCCTCAATTAAATTGCAGCTTTGCTACACAGACATCATCAGCAGAACCAGCTTCCTGGCTATCACTTACAGAAATCTGCTCTTTCCAACAGGATCCCCATGGTGTTGCTTCTGCAGTTGCAGTGGAGTGGGGTCTTTTGGTTTTGATTTTTGTTATCAAGGTAAAAGAACTGACCATAAGATTTTAAAAAGTTATTTCAGTTCAGTGTTGCAGTTTAAGCAAACAGGAAATCTGATGAGGAGGAGCAGTGGCTTCATGCTTCTGTGTGAGGTGGCTGCATACATGATGCATGAGGGCTGCTGCTCTGCTCAGGTCTCTGGGAGACTCATTTCTCCAGAACAAGTTTTTAGACTCTTTTTCCCCTGGACATATGTGAACTTCCCAGCCATCAGGGTCACTTACAAAGTCCTCAGCAGGAAAAAAAGAGAAAGTCTTCCAAGAGAGAGGAGTTATCTAACTGAATATCTATAACTCAGCTGACCTGTGACACCAGCAATCACTGCACAAAACAAGAGGTGAAACTATAACCTCGGACAGAAAAGCTTGGCTTAGGAGACAGAGTGGAATCAGAACTTCTCTTCCTGCATCTCTGGTCAAAATGTGGCTCGAGTTAGAAACAGCCAAAGGTTCTTTTTTATCTCAGGATTATTCGATGTACCTTTGGAAATAAATACTTTGTCCAGATCTCATTGCTGTCAGAAAGAGCTTTTCCATTTAGTTTGTGTAAAGAAGACTGGGGGGACAGCATGGGTTTTAGGTCAGCAAATCCATGCTTTATTAAGTCACTTTGGGAAGTGGATTCTGCTGCATGTTTGATGTGGGCTGCTCTGCCATTCCTGAGCTGGGGGAGCATCCTGCAGACCCTGAGATGGTCTCTGGTCCTCTGGCAAGGAAGTGCTGCTGGGTTTGCCCAGCGATGTTGTTCTTTGTCCAGAAGACCTGGAATGGAAGCACAGTGATTTCAGGGGACAGTTCTTGTCCCAGTTCTCTGCCACTTCCATTCACACTGAGACAAAGCCCTGGTGCTCCTCAGGTCACACTGCTTTGTCACCCTCTCTCTGCTCGAGACTGAACTTCATCTCACAAGTAAATTAAACAAGCAGCTGAAAAGCCCTCCCTGCAGCTCCAGGAATCCCTCCTGTGTCTGACTTCCAGGAGCTGTGCTGTAAGGGCTGCACTCTGCTGGTGTCTGGCTGGGTTTCTGCACTGCAGAGGTTAAGTCATTCACCTATCAATCAAATTGCAGCCACTTTAATTTCTGGATTCATTCTGCAGGTGCCTTTCCCAACACCAAAGGAAATAAATTAAAGGCACACCAGGCCTTGAGGTGTGCTCGTCAGTGCAGATGTTTTATTCTGGCAATGATGAGTCAAGAACTTAAAGCACTCCATATGACTCCACGATATGTTACTAATTAAAATCAGCTTTGCATTTACACCAAGCTACCTGGTGCCAGAGTGAAGCTCTGAATGAAGATCAAAGGTGTGTTTCCAGTCCTGCTTCTGATGCAGAAAGGAAGAGGTTTTTGTCTCCTGTAAGCAAGCAGGGGCCCCATGGATCCCTGGACTGAGCTGTTTCCCCACAGCCCCCGTTTGTCAGTCAGGGCATTCAACCAGGAGTGAATTACATGGGTGTGGGATCAGTGTGACTTCTGCCTCTCCTCTGCAGCAGCAGATGAAAGCACTGGATAAGCTAAATTTCATCTGGATGACAGAATAAACCTGGATGATTTCAAGGTCCAAACATCAAAGGGTCAAGTCGGTGAAAGCCTTCACCAGCCTCAGCTACAGAAAATTGCTGCTCACCCAGCTGCAAATATCTGACAGGCAGCCAGACAGCACCTCGGGGACACAGCATGGCAATGGATCAGTGGCACACAGGAGGAAAATCACCACGTGCTGACAACCCATGTCCCTGAGCAGCATCACCTCGTCCAGAGAACAGAAAGGCCCTAAGAGAAAGGTGCCCCTGGGGTATGAAAACTTACTCAGAGGAAGAGATTAAAATATTCCTGAGTACCAGGAAATATTCCAGAAACCTCCTGGAACCCGGCAAACAAGAGCACATTCAGAGGGCAGTGATGGGTGTGCTGCAAACTCACACCAGCCCGGAAAGGTTTGTGGTCCCCAAGGTCAAAAGCACAAACACAGGAGGACCCAAAAGCCACAGAATTTCAATGGGATTTGTATGACTGCAGCCTCCAGACCCTTTGAAAGCCTTAGGAATACTCCTCCCCTCCGGGTGTCTGGCTGCAGGGACCCTGCCCAGCTCAGCTCCCAGGCAGGGCTCAGAGCACACCTGAACTGCAGAGCCACAGCAGGGGTTAACTGGGAGCAGAACAACCCTGTCCCATGGACAATGGCTTTCCTTCTTGCCAAGGTGTTTCTCTTCCCTGCAGGAATCCCAGCTCCCTGGTTCACTGCTACCCTGGGGGGACTTCCCTCTCCAGAGGTATCCACACCTCCCTTCCTGAGCTTTACTGCTGTGATCCCTGATCCTCACTGACAGCCTTCCTGGAAGGTTTTCCTTCAACACGCGTTTCATCTAAATCTGGAAACATATTTGATAGAAATTCACAGAAAGGTATTTTAAACCGTTTGATGATCCTGAGGCTGTCTACTTGATTCCTAGAAAGAATGTCCTGCTAATATTTTCTCCCCTTCATGAATAATCCAGAAATCCACAAAGAATTAGACTCAGATTCAGGTGTGCTGTGTGACTGGAAGGGCTCTGCCAAGAGAAGTGCTGTATATGCTTTATATAAAATTAGTAATAATTTCAAGGATAATTTCATGATAGTCATTTAGTAAGCATTAACATGTTAGCAGAATTAAGGGAAGTTTAATCCTTTAGGTGATACCACTAAGCATTTGGATGAGTTAATACTTTGCTGCTGTGGTGGCCCTGCCATTCTCAGGCTGGTGCTGGAGTGGTCTGGATGTACAGAGGGGGAAACATCTCCCTCAGGAGCCACCAAGCAAATACCCTGCAGCAGAATCAGTTGTCTCATCCCTGACAAGACACAGGCAAGGAAGATGCTGATCTCTAGTTCTGAGCTGTGGAGATTCACAATCTGCACCGTGTAAAAGGACAGGAGGAAGATGCCTTTTGTACTGCCTTGCAGTCACTGGCAGCCAAGGCAATGCGAGCCCAGCAGCACACGTGCATGGCCTCCAGCATTTCAGAAACAAGACAGTGAAGGAAAATGTCCAGAAAAGCAAAATTCATTGATTTTACTGTCTGCAGGGATGTAGCATCACTGCTTGAGGAATTAAAAAATACATTCTAAAGGGTGACAAAGCTGGTGCCACTGCCAGCCCCAGTTAGCTGTCTGTCTGTCTGTCTGTCTGGAGAGGGCTGGGGGAGGCAGAGGGCCCATATTCCTTTTCTTGGGAGGGATTCCCAGTCAGGCACTGCTGGATTTGTACACTGGATTTCACAAGGCAGGACCCATGCAGGAGGCACAGGGGGATCTCATGTGCATTTTGACTCTCTGTCAGTCACCAGAACTGACAGCCAAGCTAAACAGAAACACTCTGCAGCTCTAATAAAGTTTCCCAGCCTATTCTTCTCTTCATTATTTTCATTTTCTGTCTGTTTTGCTTACAAAGATCCATCTTGCTCCTTTCTACCAAGCTTCCTTTCTCCCCACTCTCATTCCCTCCCAGACAGCTCTCCCCCCCTTACCCTCCATCTCCTTTCATACACACAGTGATTTACAGCCCAGAGTAACGGGGAAGTTTTCCTCAAAGACTTCAGAGATTTTTGTGCCTCTGATGAAATTTTGTCTTTTTCTGCCTTTGTACTATCCAAAAAAGCTGTTTGCACCTTTCAGGAAAACACCGAAGTGTTGCCCAACAAAGTGCCCAAGCTTTGAGCATCTCCCAGTGATGGGGAAAAAACAATTTCAACCTTGATGGTTCTGCATCCCGGGTGACCCCCAGGGGTTGCAGTCCCTCTCCCAGGAGCAGGCAGTCTGGGGCTGCCTTGTGCTGCCACCCCTAAAGCTACCAAATACCCTCACAGTTACTCAGGAGCTCAGGACTTTGTCAAAGGCTGTGAAGGCTGGTAACACTCACCTGGCATTTCCAGGTGTCCCACAGTCCTCCTGACCAGGTTGTGTCCTCTGGAGAGCCCAGGGCCCTGCAAGAGAGAATGAACAAAACTATCATCATTCATTTAGCTTTTATTTCCGAGGACCAAAAGAAAACAAAGGGCTTGATTCAACTCTGGAAGGCAGAACAGTCCATTGCCTTTAGGGGGGAGCAGAGCTGGAATTAAAATGGCATTTTTTAACTTCCCTGGCCCAGATGTTTTGTGTTCTGGCTACAATCCCTGCTGCAGGATGGGATCTGCAGAGCCCTTTGGGGACCTGTGCAGGGAGAGATGCTGCACAAGCCCTGCTGCTCATTCTCCAGCTGCTGTGAGTGTGTGGAGATGTTTTAGCATCTCAGATGTCTCCTGGTAACATTACAGCTTTTAATAGAGGATTTGCATTTCAAGCCATGTGGGTTTGCTTCAGTCCTGAGAAGTACAGAACAGGAGTTTAACTAAAAGGGCTGAGCCTCAGCCCAAGGCAGCAAAGCAGAGCAGGGAAGCCTTTGAACTCTTAGAATCTGGGGTTGCTGTTGCACTGCATCATGTCATAATATAGAAATAATCTACAGAAAAATGCTCCTTTTTGTATCCCAAACTCCAGGACTGCATCGTGACAAACAAATAGCATCACTTGTTCTTGTAAATCACCAAAGACACTCGGTTCATTGCACCTACATTTGCAGTGTGCCCACTGCCTACATTTTCTCAGCTCGACTTTTGAGGAGAAAAAATTATTTTGTCACATATTCAATAATGGAAACTCCATATATCTGTTCCACCTCCCATGACTTTATTGTTCTGCTCATCTTTGCCATGAAAAATGATCCATCAAGCAGATATATTCAACTCTTTGTGCAATACTGGGTCACACACCAACCAAAAAAAATCCATTCATAGGTTTTCTCCCATTTACTGTTACTCCTTTCTGGAGAAATCACACTGAGAGGGACCCCCTGGGAATGAAAAGATTGGTCTAATATTGAGGATATTGTGCTTCACTTTACAGCCCTGCTACAGATGTTTGTGTAGCTGTGCCCAAATCTGTCAGCTCCTGCCTCAGCTCCAGGTGTGTGCAGTGGAAATGTCTCTGCCAGACCTGTCCAGCTGTTGGAAGTGTCTGCAGCTGGCTGGGAGATCCCTTGGTCCTTCCAAAGACCTTCTGGGCAACAGGAAAAAGCCAAGTTGAGGCATTCACCTGGAGCACCTGCTTGGATTAGCACAATTTCTGTTTCTTTTCAGCAGAATTTAGATTTGCCAGGAGGAGCATCTCAGCTGGTGACTGATATCCTTAATTTCCCAGGGCAGATGAAATAAAAGGGAAATTCCCATCCCAGGGATGGACTCAGACCCAGCAGGATTCTGAGCTGCCCATCCCAGCAGCACCCCTGTCCCAGCAGCAAGGGGGGGGCTGAGTGGCCCCTCTAACAGGTGAAGCATCTCAGCCTCCAGGCTGGAAATCAGCCTCTAATTGTTGAAGAATAAGGAGTTTACGGAGAGATTACACCAGGCTCAATTCTCTGGGAGGCTTTCTGTTGATTTTAAAAGGACTAAGGTCAAGCTCTAGCTGCCTGCTCCAGGGTTTCCTCTGAAACATCTGTGTTTGATCATTGCTGGGTAAAGAATAAAGAATTAATTTAGGTAATGCCTAAGAGGAAGCACTGAAGTGGGAGCTAGGAATAGGAAACAACAAAGTCTCTCCTTACCTGTTATGATTTCTCATGCAGTGAAAGCAAACAAATACAAAATAAATAAATACCAAATATATGACTATAAATAAGTCCTGCCAAGTTCTGGAATGGCTGATGCCATTTTACTTTCACAGGTAGCATATAAAATGCCTAAATAAATGTGCTAGCTTTGCAAAGGAATGTCCCTCCTTCCTTCCTTCCTTCCTTCCTTCCTTCCTTCCTTCCTTCCTTCCTTCCTTCCTTCCTTCCTTCCTTCCTTCCTTCCTTCCTTCCTTCCTTCCTTCCTTCCTTCCTTCCTTCCTTCCTTCCTTCCTTCCTTCCTTCCTTCCTTCCTTCCTTCCTTCCTTCCTTCCTCCCTTCCTCCCTTCCTCCCTCCCTTCCTCCCTTCCTCCCTCCCTTCCTCCCTTCCTTCCTTTCCTCCCTTCCTTCCTTTCCTCCCTTCCTTCCATCACTGCTCTGACAGCTCACAAAGCCACAGCTGATTCCAGAGATGAGCCTTTTGTACAACCTGTGGATTTATTGGTTTTTTTCCAAATCAGCATTAGAAATGCACTCCATGAAAAGCAAAAAGTGACATTTTTGTTCTCCATTCCACAAACAGCTCCTTTTAGTTCTCCTGGGGGAGTGGGGGCAGTCTGACTTTAAAGGCAGTGTGTCATTAATCATGGATCAGCATGAGTTGCTGACTCAAGACACTTATTTCGTTGCTTCCTTAAAGGCAAACATTCCTTATATCTAATTATAGAAAAGCCTTATGCTATAGAACATGCAAAGTATCCACAGGAATCTGCCAGACTCATACTGGACGTGCCATCCCAGCTCACAGCCTGAGCCCAGCTCTGCTGCAGGGGATGGAGCCTTTCCCCTGGGACCAGCAGAGGAATTGCTGCAGGACAGAGCAGGAGGCAGCCCCAGGGCCCTGCTGCCTGCCAGGAGCATCACCAGCTGCTGGGAACTGGGAGAGATGGGAGGGTTCCCAGTAGGGAGCTGCTGCCAGCTCTGAGCTCAGGACATCGCTCCCATTTCTTCCCTGTCTTCTGTTTTTAAGGGACAGAGAGTGTTCTCTAAGGAGTGAACAAGAAATATGTAAGGAATCACCCGGGCTCACTGAGGGGATGTTTTTTCATTACTATCTAAGGAGAGCTCTCTGGATTATGTTGTTGGATGGTCAGATTTTCCATTTTTGGAGCCAAAGGTTTCAGCACTTTCTCAATCAACATCCCCATTGATCTGTCATTACTCACTGGAACTAAGGAGATGCAGTAGGATCAAGGCCAAGTTTAAAACACCAACAGAAGCTGCCCAGGTTTAGCAGGAGACACGTGCTGGCTGCTTGGCACTGCTGCTTTCCCAGCACACTCACATGGGGACCAGGGCCCTTCCCTGCAGTGCCCCCTGTGCCAAACGTGTCCCCTGGGGGCTTCACCAAGGGGAAGGAGATGAAATGTCCCAGCCCCAGGCTGGGGGTGCTGCCCATATCCCAGGGGATGCTCCCTCTCTGCCCATCACGTCACTGATCCCTGCAGTTCCAGGCTGCTCTGCAGGACCCTTGCCACTCTTCAACCTTCTCCATCTTCTTTGGTCCTTTCAAAACCTCAGGCAACACAAGCCCACACACATCCTCCTCTAGAAAACTCCATGTGTGTTGACACCTGTGGCATGACAGGGCAGGGCAAACCTTAACCTGCCCACAGGGCTCTCCCCTCAACCTTTGGCTGTTTCCTCTGGGTTTATTTCACTGTACAGACCCCAAATGCTGCCAGGTGTCCTGCCAGCCAGGATGCTGCAAGGAGGACTGGCTGGAGGCATCCCCAGGCTGCAGGAGCCTCCAGACAAGATAGATGTTCCCCTGCCATCCTGCCCCTTAACCACCCCACTGCTCTGGGGAGCTGTAATTAAAGGTGTAGGAGGAGCAGCCCTGGTCTGAATGTTAATCACCAGGATTTCAGCCTCAGAACCAAGCTGCAAATCCCTTCAAGCCCTGGCTGTTTCCAGGAGTAACAGAGGATTAGGGAGAGACTTTGCTCAGCTGGGTTTCTGTTTGCTGGAGCTGCAGCAGATGTGGTGCTCCTGTGCATGGCTCTCTGTGGGGACAAATCCCTGGGACTGCAGCACAAAACCCGAAGGAGCCAGATGGGATTTTTATTCCTGCTGCTGGGTAAGGAGCACAGCAGAGCCAGGCAGGTACCTGGGGGCCCTCAGCTCAGGGTCTCTGTCCTTAGGGGACAGGGACCTCAGAAGAGGGATGCAGTGGGAAAGGCTGGAGCTTTTCAATAAAGCCTTTTGTTTTCCAAGAGACACAGAGCTGAAAGAAAGCCAGCAGAGATAACCCTGCTTCTGATCCTGGCATCCCTGCAGAAGCATCAAACACGTCTGCTCTCAATAGAGACATGGAAAATATTATTGTCTCAAACTTCCATCTTTTTGATCAAGGGATTATTGGTTCTGATTTTGTACTAAAAAAGAGTTAAGATTCAGTGCAGAAGTAGAGCGACTCATTAACTCTCTATTCGTTTAAGACAGAGAAGTCAACACCTCCCACAGAATGGATAAAAAAGTCAATGTAGACAGACTTTTCTTGTAGAGATTGGAGACGAAGATTAAAAACATTTGAAAATCAGTCAGCTAAGAGACACCAAGTCCCCATTGCCAGGCTGGAGTGAGCTGTCCCCAGGCAGGGCAATGAACAGGGGACCCTCCAGCTGCCCTCACCTCCCAGCCAGAAATGCTTCCCCAAAATGCTGGGCCAGATCTGATTTCACATTTGCTCTGGGGGATTTCATATCCACTTCTCATGAATATTTAGAAATTTACTTGGACGTTTTTGTAAATTGATTTTAACCAGAGGGGGAATATTTTCATAAACCCTATTTTGAACTTGTAATGCAAATGTTCATGCTGGAAGCCTCATTAGAAGAATTACAAGTAATATGCCATTAATGTGTCCAACAAAAAGAAATTAATTCTGAAGATGAACTACAAATGAACTTCAGATCAAGAATTGTCTGCACAAATTACTTTGTGATGAACTGAATAGTGAACACTGCAATTCAGGACAAGAAAATGAGGCAGAATTTATCAAATAAATTACCTGTGGTTTTGCTGTGGTGGTGGTGGAGAGACTTGGGCTGAGTCACCATTAGGTCCTGTGCTCTTGCTGGGGGAATAAGCTCTCTGTTTTCTGGACTGGTTTATTTCTCAGGGTGGCAAGAAGTGGACAGAGATGGAGAGAGAGAGAGAGAAGAGCAACACCAGGTTAAAAGCAGGTGCCAACGGGCAGATAATTACCTAAAGAAACAAGATCCAAGCAGGGGCCTCTGGTGGCTTCCAGTCTGCTGCTCTCCAGGGACCTTTTCCTGATGCTTGGACACCACCAAACCCATGGGAGCACCAACCCTGGGCAGCAGCACCTGCTCTGCTCTGGTGTCCTCTGGCAGTAATGGAGACACAGCCTGCACCCCCGGGATACAGGGACAAATCCTGCACCCCCTGGGATACAGGGACACATCCTGCACCCCCGGGATACAGGGACAAATCCTGCACCCCCCGGGATACAGGGACACATCCTGCACCCCCCGGGACACAGGGACAAATCCTGCACCCCCCGGGATACAGGGACACAGCTTGCACCTCCTGGGATACAGGGACACAGCCTGCACCCCCTGGGATACAGGGACAGCACCCCCCGGGATACAGGGACACATCCTCCAGCTCCTGGGATACAGAGACCCAGCCATGCAGGTGGGAATGAACCCAGCCCGGCTGCATCCCGGGAAAAGCTGATTCCCAACTCTCCCCACAGAGGTTTCTCTGCATTTCTCGCACAGCTCCCTAGGTGGCAGATGGGACCTGACCCAACGGGGCTCTCGCTCCATCACTTTTGTCTTCGTGTTTGGGTGGGGGCTCCGTGATTCCAATCCACACCTGAAGGCTGAGTGTGAGCACAGGGACGGGTTTCCCACAGAGAGGAGCACATCACCCCCCTGCATTCCCTCTCCCTTGGGCAGAGACCCTCCCCAGGCTGGAGCAGAGCCAGGTCCCTGGGCAGTGTGTGAGCCCATGGGACACCTCTGGGGCTGAGCCATGGGCACCAGCTGAGGGTGCTCTCACCAGAGGTCACCTCACCCTGCTGCCAGGGTTACTCTGGGGAATTCTTCACACTATGAGCAAGGAGCCAGATGTTGTCCTTTGAATGACACAGAGGAGAAGCTCTTGCTGAGTAAGGGCCATGACCTTAACAGACCCAGTTCAAGGCAGCAGGGCCCCTGCTTTACTCAGAGGAGTTCTCCAGTCCATGAGGAATTTTATGGGTTTCAGTAAGATGCAACTTGCATGGGTCCAGTTTCTGTTTTCCCAGGGGTTATGGACACCCAGCACTGAAACAAAGCTGACAAGTGGCTCCTCACAGGCTGGTGGCCAAGCCCCAGGAGGCTTTGCCCCAGTCTGGACTGAGAGCCCACGTGTCTGGCAGTCTCAGCAGAATTATTATTCTTCAGGGGTGAAGGAGCTGTTCCCCCATGGCAGGACCCAGGGAGGGCTGCAGGACCCCAGGGACCACTCTGCACCATGGGGACCTCATCCCAACCACCCAGCAGGAACTCTCTGCTCCTCTGGGCACTGCTCCTGCTCCTGTCTCCTTCCCTACAGCATCAATCCCACAGACACAGCTGTGACCTTCACAGGTGCCACAGCAGCAGAGGAGGCTCAGCTAGCCCAGTGAGCAGAGCAGTTTCAGATCTGGAGTAAATCAGTGTGGCTCTGGTGGAGCCAGCAGGGAGATGCTGATTTACAGGCACGGTGGAGCTTGTCCTAGGATTACAAATAGTTTAAGTGAATTGTTACTGCCCTGCCAGTTCAGGGATCTGGTGATTACACAAGAAAAAGCCTGTGATTCATTGGAATTTCTGAGCTTTCCCAGCACATGGAAGTGCAGTGCCTGGAAATGGGAGATAGAACTAAAATACTTTTATATTTTTTTTAGAAGTGGCACATGATAATGTGCATTTGAGACCACCCCATCCAATGCACTCAGGGATCAGAAGAGGAACAAACTCACACTGACCTTGTTCCACACCCTCAGAAATTGCACAACCACCTGTAATTCATTGCAGATGATGAGTCCTGCAGGGCTCAGCTGGAAACCTGCACCCTCAGCTGCCCCTCAGGGACCAGCTCTGACCACTGGGGGTCTGGCCCCATTTAGAGGGGGTCTGGCCCCATTTGGGGGGGTCTGTCCCTCGTGTCCCCATCCTGGCTGCTGGGCTGGGGGGTGTGACAGAGCTGGGGGAGCCTCCCCAGCAGTTACACAGCAGGGATGTCTGAAATGGGCAAGAACACTTTTCTTTTCCTTTCACCCTTCCACTTTTCCCCAAAGAAGAATCTTTTGTGTTTTCCTGACCACAAATGCCAGATTTGGGAAGGACTGAATCCCAACCAAGTGTGACCATTCCCTATAGCTCTGGGCACAACCTGTGCTTTGAGTCCCTCTGAGGGAGCCAAGCCTGGGAGTGGCTGCTCTGCTCCTCTTGGCCATAAAATACTTGGAAGAAACAAACATTCAGTATGTAGTTGGTTATTGGCTGTCCCTGTATTTTTTATCTCTGGGTTTACTTAGCACTGAGGACTACCTAAATAAAATCATCCATTACATCTGAGGGTTTTCTGAGCCGAGAGGCAGTGGTGGGTGCTGGCAGTGCTGTGAGCAGCTCTGGGGAGCCCTGGGCAAGGTGACCCCAGAAGGAACCCTCAGGGGGTCTCCTGAGCACAGCAAGGGCTCTGCTCTCTCAGACCTGAGATGTGCAGGTAGGGAAATGCCCACAGGAAAATCCTAACACCTGAGAGCCCCCCAGGCCATGCTCATGCCATGCACAATTGCAGCTTTCCCCTATTAAATCCCCCCCAGAAGGGGTAAAACCTCAGCTGTGTGGATGCAGTTACTCTGATGCAGAGCTGGAAAGCTTTATAAACCCCATTTCCTGCTGTTATTATGCGTGTGATTCTCAGGGGGCAGGGGACATAAAAGCAGCAGCAGTTCAGTCCCTGCCAGGCTGGGGATTGTTGATGGAAATCCCAGGTGTCAGACCTCTTGGTGCTGCCTGGGCATCAGCCCAGAGCCCACCCCAAGGGCAAGGGACAGCCAGGTGAGCTGGGCTCCTCTGTGCCACCAGCCTTTGGGCTTCTCTCTTCTTCTTTTCTGTTCTCTCTCTTACAAACTTGTTTTCCCTGCCCTGCTCAGGACCTTTCCCCCCAGCACACAGCCCCTTCAGCTCGGCTCGCCAGCACGCTTTGGAGTCCTCAGATAAAAGGCAGCCCATACCTGCAACAAACTACATTTCTGAGAGGATTTAAGCAAGATCAGAAAAGTTCCAATCTCTATATTTGCATTTTAAGGAAATTTGAAGAATCTGTGACCAAAGTACATTCTAGATTCTTTTTGATCTAAGCATCCCAGTGTTCCTGCTCAGGTCAGAGCACCTCTCTGTACCCTTCACCTTCCAGGCAGTGTCTCTGCCTCTGGTTTTTTGCCTCAGCTGCACAGGTCTGTTTTACAAATGGAAGCAATTAGCTGGGCAGTGTGTGGGTATGTATCCACCTGTGTGTGTGTTTTTATGTCTAGCTTGACTTTGGAAATAAGGAGAGAGTTCCCAGTGCTGCACACACTTCCCCATGCATTTAAGCACAGGCAATTAATGCCATGGAGACTACTGAGAGGAAACAAAATGCATTCCTGAAGACATGAGGGACCATTCACTGACTTTACCAAAGCAAGATTAAATAGAGATGTTTGTCATAGAAGCAGTCAGCTGAGAGATTCCCCAGTAAGGAAGCTCAGAGTAAAGCTGGCTGGTTTTCCCAGTGTCCATTTTGCAGGTTTGTTTGTGGGGTTTCTTTAAGAGTCATTCTGGGCTGCTCAGAGGCAGGGGGTAAATAAAACAGAATTAAATCAGCACAGGTTCCTGCAGTTGTTGTCTCAAGGCCCTTTTCGGGTGGAGCTCTGCAAACCTGGGTGTCCTGGCAGGCACAGCCCCCCGGGTCCTTGGAGCAGCTGCCTCTGCATGTTGTCTGCAAACAAGTGCATTAATGGGGGGTGATTTATCTGCAGGAGAAGTGAGGTTCTCCCTGGATTGCAGAATGCATCTGGACCAGCCTAATGAGCACATTCTTCACCATCAGAGAGGCTGTGGAGGGCTTGCAAATATTTTAGACATGATTCACAGAGCCAAAGGGTCTTGTTTACTGATATGCTATTTATACCTAGCTCAATTAAACCTCTTTGGAAAAAAAAGCCACACGGGTGCCAGCACTGGCAGTGCTGTTGGAAGTGAGTATCTCCTCATTAAAAAAGGTTAGAAAAACACCATTAATAATTTTGATAGGTTCTTTCAGGCATGGCTATGCCCTAGTCTTTGTCCACCTGCACCCAGCACCCTGTGCAGCAGAACCTGGCAGCAGAGGAGACCAGGCAGAGGTCACCCATGTCCCTGCTCACTCAGGTGCTGTGTCCTCAGGGACACATTTGGTCCCCTCCACCCTGCCAGGATGATGCACCAGCCCCACGGGGTGAGCACGGGGGCTCAGGGACAACCACCCCCAGGTAGGGGCAGATCTGGACAATCTCCTGAACCCAAAGACCTGCAGCTCCCTCCTGGCAACAACGCTGTCACTTCCAGGTCCTTCCTCAGGGGAAAGGTTGCTGCTTGGGCCACCTCCTTAGCATCACCTGGTACCAAAATTATTGCTGATTCTCGGTGGCTGCAAAGCCTTTGGGGACACAGCCCAGGGTGGTGAGAGCTGCAAGGGGCACGGAGCAGCAGAGGGAAGGGGTGGGAAGGCAGGAGCTCTGTGGAAGTCACCTCTGGTCCTCCAGGTCCTGACTTCCTGAGACAGAAAAGGGGTAAATTGCCCCAGGGTCCCACTCTTTGTGCTATTTGCAGGCCCAGAGAGAGAGATGTCTGTTTAAAGGAGGAAGCTGAAGGATAATTCATCCCATTTGAACCTCAGGTTCCTGGAAATCCAGGTCCTCCAGCCCCGATGGTTCCAAGCCCTGGCAGCACCACGTGCCCTTAGTGGAACCCTTCCCCTGATGTCCCCAGCAGTGTCTGCAGGGACACGGAGCAGGCAGAGCTGTGGCAGAGGTTGTGTCTCCTGGTACAGCAGAACCAGACCTCCTGCAGCCCCTTGGGCAGGAGAAAGCAGCCCAGGAGATGAGCACAGGGGTGCCTGGGGCAGCCAGCACCAGGAGCACAGAGAAAAGATATTGAGAGGGAAATTAGCAGTGGAAGGTAAGCACAACAGCTCTTCTACAGCACTTTGAAATGATATACCTCTGAAATAATAAAGGTTTTGTTTCCTCAATACACTATTAATACATTTCAAACCATCATATCTTTAGAAAAAATGCACTTCAGTCAAGTGGAAAGCAGACTAATGTGGATTTAGAAAGAGGTTGGGAGTGCAACAAATTATAAATGCTTTCTACTTTATCAGCATTACAGAGTACTATTAATTTTAAAAATAGCTTTTAAAAACATACATGGCATACCATAATGGAGATGGCTGCCTTTCAATACATCATCCTGATGACTCTTTCCACAGCACTGAGTTATGCAGAGCTCTGCTTTGCAAATATGGTATGTACCGTGCTGCAGCTGGAAGTCAAACTAAAAAAAAGCAATTTTTTTTGTCTTTTTATTCAGAACTGTGCTCTGCTGGGACTCTCCAGTGCCAGTGCTTACAGCCCTGATCCATGCAGGCATCAAAGACCGGGATGCTGCCTCCCCCTGCTCCCAGGGAAGGCTCAGCCCCACGGGGAGCTGGAAGCAGCCCAGGAACACACGTTCTGAATGATTAAAAGTAAGCATGTTAATGGCAAATGCTACTGTGGCCGAGTAGCTCCTCTAAAACACTGTGTCTGGGGCAGTTCTGGGTGCTAACTGGCATGAGCATCCTTAGGCTGGTGGGATGCCTCTGCCCGAGGGATGGAGGAGGCAGTTGCCATAGCAAGGGCTAGTTTTATGGACTGCTTAAAGGGAAGAGACACACAAGACAGTAACTGAGGCCAGGAAATTAATTAGAAAAATCCCTGGGTAGCTCTCACTTACACTCCAGCTTGCTAGCACTTTCTATTCTTTTTCCTCCCTTTCCTTACTCATGAGCCAGCAAGGACAGGCAGGAGAGAAGTCAGTGACCAGCCCTGGAGTACCTGTCCCCAGGCTTTCTGCTCAGCCTTTTCCATGTCCATGTTCCTGCTCCCCTGCCAGCCCTGCTCAGCTCAGTTTTGTCACCTGATGGGGACAGCCAGGACTGGCTCTGCCTCAGGGCTCTGCTCTGCCAGTCTCCAGCTGCAGGGACCCAGACCCATCTCTCCTCCTGAGCACTCTGTTTCTGCTGGTGCTGATATGATTATCAGACAAGAGATGCTGCTGGAACCCTTCTGTGTAAGGTCTGCATGATGCCAGGTAGGAGGAAATTCCTTTGCCCAGATTTACTTCCCCAGGCTGCAGCACAACCAGGAGCCATAAATCCTCCTCTGTCTGCAGCCAGCAGCCACATTCCAGGCTGGTGGTGTGACTGGGTCTGGGTGCCAGGCTGTGATGGATGGATGGGGGACACACACTCCCCCCCCACTGCCACCCACTCCCTTGCTTCCTTCCCCAGATTTCCCCCAGCCTCACAGGTAAGGTTTATATCAAGGGGCAGCTTCTCCAGGGGTAACTCAGACCACGGTGTGATGCTCCTGTACCATCTTTAGGGTTCCTTGTCCTTAACAAACCCTCCAAGAAGAGGTTGAGGACAAAGAGACTTGGGAGGTCCAGGTGTGTTGTTGGTCCCCTCCTTTCACACCAGGCCAGGTGTGGTGTCCATGCTCCACCAGCTTTACACCAGGTCTGATGGTGCTTGTTATCTCACACCCAGTGGAAAAGTCTGAGCCAACCCCAGCACCCCTCAGCCTGCTGGCTGGGGCTCCAGGGCCTCCCCTGGGCACACATCTACCTGTTGGGTCCTGCAGAGGAACATGGGTTTGGGTTGCTGCAGAGCAGGCTGACTCTGCTTGTGTAGGATCCAGATATGCTGCAGGCTCCAACATCCTTCTCTCATTTTTCCTATTATGTTATGATCAACTGCTATTATTCGAGTGTATTTCAGCTCCATTCATGATGCACACACAGAAAAATGTTCTGCACCATCACTCTGACTGGAAGCTCTCTGGCTTAAATGAAACATGATCGTTTCTGCTTCCAGCAAATGAGGAGAGACTTTCTATTTTGCACATCACTGCCTTCTGCATTTTGGGATTGTTTGTTTTGCAGAGCCTACATTACAGAATTAAAATATTAATATATTGGTGTTTTTCAGATAGCAGCTTGAGTGTGTCTCTGATTTACGTGAGCTTCCCAGGAAGGAGATGTTTCAAAGACCCGATCAGAGAACAGAAATAGCCTTATCTTAAAAAATCATGAAACATCCTCTCCCGTATTCCCAGACAGAGGTTTCAGTGCTGGTTTCAGGTCAGAGGAGTTACATCCCCTTAAATCAGATTAGCAGACAGCATCTGAGTGGGAGCCTCTGCCAGAGGAATGAGCTGACAGCTTTTAAAGAGTAACAAGGAGGTAATAAACAAGATTAACACCCAAGTAATGGAGGAATGGAGACAGATCCAGGGAATGCCCCTGCATGTCAGGGGGGCTGTGTGCCCAGGTCTGAGCAGGAGCAGGTACCTCAGACCCACTGAATCACAGCCCAAACCCCTGCCCTGTGTGAACAGACCTGGAAGGATCTGCTCTGGAGCTGGTGGGGAGCAGGAAGGGGATCCAGGAGGCTGAAGCTGCTGCAGGGTCCCTGGCAGTGTCAGCACCTCTGCTCACCTTCCCTGCCCCTCAGACTGAGCTGGGCACACTCTGGGTCAGGTCAGGGACAGAATCTTCTCTTGGGGGAGCCTTGGGAGAAGGAGTCACCTCTTGGAGCTGACAGACCCATCAGCCCCCAGCTCCAGTGGCACCAGGGGGGATGGAGATGTCCCCTCCAGGAGGTCCCATAGCTCCAGCAGGGTGATCCTTAGGGATGTCAGGCTGGGGTAGGGCTGGGCTCTGGAAGCAGGGGCTGGGAGGTCCTGCTGGGGGGCAGAGGTGCTGCTCGGTGTCCTTACAGCCACTGGAGCCAATGATGGACACTGCTCCTTTGGGATGTGGTCTGCAGCCCCCTGGCTACAGAGGTGCCTTTCATTCTTCACTGCTGTGTGGTTCCAGCTCGTGAGAACATGAGACAGGCTGTAGCTAAACTATAGGGAAATAAATACTTTCTTTGAAATCCATAGGGGGTTTTTTTGAGCTCACAAGCAGTTAAGCCAGATGGATTTAGAAAGGCCCTTCAGTGTTTTTCTGTTGAAACACCAAATGATAAACAGCATTTCCCTGCAGAAACAAGACAGCCTAGGGTAACATAAAATTTTCTCTTACTTCCTTCCAACAATGGCACTTTTCTTCTTTCAGAGGCTGATTCATATTTATTACTGTAGCAAACAGCAGCCGTTCTGCAGGACAGGGTTAATTTAAGCAAACAAGACCCTAAACTACAAGGGGTCCCTCTGCCTTCAACAGTGGCAGTGATGTGGTGACTGATGAAGGGAATGACCCAAGCCTGAAGAAGCCCCTGTGGATGCCAGGACATCCCCTGGCAGCACCAGATGGTCCCAGCCCAGGCACAGGACCCATCACTGGGGCACCTCTGGGCATCCACCTCCCGGGGCAGTGAAAAAGCAGGAAAGTGGGAAAACAGTCCCAACCCCAACGAGGGTTCTCCTCACCAAGGGTACCACGAGGTGTCCCTGCCAGGGATGCAGGGATGCTCCTGGGGCTGGGGAGCTCTGCTGCAGGGGCTGGCACAGCCCACTCTTACATTCTTCAGAGGAGGGTTTGAAGTTGGGGCTGGGAGAGAGACTTTAGGGGCTGCTTTCCAATTAAGAAGATGCTTTGCAGAGGAGGAATCTTTGCATTCGAGTGTTTTCTTTTTGAGATTCCTGAGTTTTCAGATGTGCTTCTTGGAAAGCTGAAAGAGGGCTCTGTGTCAAAATGAAAAACTGTTTAATCCAGAAAACTACTTACCAGACTCTGCAGTCACATCAGATAAGGTTAGTCCTGCCTCATTAATGGCTCTATTTTTTAACTACAATGACCTGAAAAATTACTTGAGTTACTTTTGTTTTCTGGCACTGTGTCAGCAAAGGTCTGGATCCCACCATGCTTCAGGAACAGAGGCAGCTCCAGCAGCCTGGATACAGAGCTGGGGATCCCAGCACCTGATGTGGGACCAAGCCAGAAGGACACTGCTCTATTTCCCTGCACAACCAGGAGCCCAGGCTGCTGGGTCAGGACTGTGGTGTTTGTGGGCTCAGAACCAACCCACTCTTGCCCTGCCATGATGTTCCACAGCTGGTTTTCATCTGCCCCACTCACCAGCTCCACAGCCCCCCCAAGGCCATGGCTGTGCAGGGACTTCCAGGGCTGTCCCCTGACCTTCCCCAGGCACAGACATCAGCTGAGCACAGCCCAGCACCCTGGGACAGACTTTCTGGGACATTTCTTGGTCTCCTTCTGCATGCCCACAGCTTTCTCAAGAGCTTTTGCCTCATCCAGATGTGATTTCCTCCCTTCCCAGATCTGCCTTCCTACCAGGTGGGACAAAGCCATCCCTGCTTGGCAGCTTGGCCAGGGGGATGCTCCCTGGGTGATGTGGATGTGAGGTGACACCCTCAGCACTGGGACAGTTCATGCCAGCCCCAGAGCTGTGCCCAGGATATCCCTCTGGAACCTACTGATGGGTCCTGGAGCCCAGTGATGGGTCCTGCAGCCCAGTGGTGGGTCCTGGAGCCCAATGATGGGTCCTATAGCCCAATGACGGGTTCTATAGCCCACTGATGGGTCCTATATCCCAATGATGGGTCCTGCAGCCCAGTGATGGGTCCTGCAGCCCAATGATGGGTCCTATATCCAAATGATGGGTCCTGTATCCCAGTGATGGGTCCTGTATCCCAGTGATGGGTCCTGCAGCCCAATGATGGGTTCTGCAGCCCAGTGGTGGGTCCTGCAGTCCAGTGATGGATCCTGCAGCCCACTGATGGGTTCTGCAGCCCAGTGGTGGGTCCTACAGCCCAGCCAGCCCCTGTGTGGTGCTGGAGGCTGTTCTGGCTGGGCACAGGACCTGGTTGTGCCCCACAGCCACTTCCCATCAGGTCCATCCACACTGGATCAGCTTCCCCTCAGCAGCACAGCCAAGGCAAAAGTGAAAAAAGTCCTTGATTCAGAATGAAAAGGCACAAAGAGTGATTCATTCTCTTCATAAATGCTGTATGTCATTTCCTACCTTACAGACAGGCTTCCACGATCCAGGGACTCAGACTGATCCATGTTTTTAAGAGCTTCACTCACTACAAATAATCTTTTGATGATGAAACTCGCTGCGTAGAGCTTTGGAAGAAAGACCTTGCATGAATATAGCCAAATTAGGAAACCCCTATCATAACAGCTGTGTCCATAACCACATCTATTGCTGCTTCATTTTTTCATCTACATTACTGGATCTATTTTTGACTACAAACTGGGTGACTCATTTGATCACAACCAGTGAAAAAAAACATAGTATGTGGCCACAAAATATTTCTTAGAGATGATGCAGTATTTTTTTATCTTTCTATTGCAATCATATACTTCTCGACAGCCAATCATGGGAAAAATCAGCACATAGAGGAATCTGGATTGTTTTATTCAATAATCAATAGGAAAAGGGCTGTCTGGGTTTAGGTGTCATTTGTCTGTCTATTTGATTGATTTCTCCCATTTCTTTTTCCCCTGCTTGCATGGCTCTGATTGAGATGAAAACATCTTCAGTGATATTTCACCCAAATGTGCACTTTGACTGCTACACTGATGCAAAAGGGGCAAAAAAGGGTACCCAGGAGCAGCTGCACAGCAGGCTTGGCTACTTCATTTACCCCTTTCTGTTTTCACAAAAGAGAAAAAAAAAAAAAAAAAAAAAAAAGAGGAAATAATCCAAGAATGGGATAGCAGAGATTCTGTCACCAGAGAACAGGGCAGAGTTTGCAGTCATCCCTTCCAGCCTCAGCAGCAGAGTGGGGCTGCAGCACCTTGGTGACACCATGAACATTCACCTGATGGCCATTCCTCTTGGCTCCTCTCCTTTTTCAGCCTCTTCTTCCCACCTCTGGGTGGGTCTGGGCTGCAGGGGGATCAGGCCAGCCCCTCACTGCCATTCCATCAGCTAGTAACTCTTCTTCTTGCCCATGGTACAGGCTCCTGCCCTCAGAGCTCAGCACTTCAGGGAGCCACAGCCTGGTGCCACCTCTGCAGGGAGAGTTTTGCCCTGGTAAAAGAAGGCAGTGACACTCTAGAGGGAGCTGAAATCTCTGTTTTTCCTAATGGAGCATCTTTCCCCTTGCTGGCAATTGGTGGGGAATGACTACAGCAGCTTCAGCTGTGTTCAGTCACAGGATGGATTTGTCTCTTCCTAGCAAAGAGCTAAGTATAGCCCAGACTCATTATCCAGAGGCCCTGGGTGCTAAGTGGCCCTGGCATCCTTCCCTGTGCTGAGCTGGAGCTGACTCCAACTTCCTGGACCACCCTGGGCTCTGCTCCCTGCCCTCAGCCCCAGATATGTGGGGGTTCCTGGTAATGGGAACCTGGAAACCCAAGGAATACCCACCAAGAGTGGCTGAGAGCTGGAGACCAGCCTCCACCAGGTGCTTCTTGAGGGGTTTCTGCCCTCCAGCAGCATCCTGGCTCCTCGCCTGCCTGCACTCAGGTACCTGTTACCATCAGTTACAGCACCTCCAGACAGGTTTATTGTAAATACAGGTATCTGGGGTAGGTTTTAAAAAACTTATTCTAATCTTGTCTTCATCATCTGCTAACAGTAAGAAACCACAGCCCCTAATTACACCAGGTGGTGACAAAAGCCCTTCAGTGCCCAGGGAGAGCCTGGTGGCTGCCCTGGCACCCAGTGCCTGCTGTGCACAGCTCTGCAGCTGCTGTGGCCAACAAAAAACAAGAAATACAAAACCAAACCAAACCAACCAACCAACCAAATAACAAATAAAAACCAAACCAAGACCCATCACTTTTAGGTGTAACATCTCCCTGCAGCACAGGTTTCCCACCTGGGAACAGATGACTCCAAAGCATCTCTGAGGTCTCCAGGGAGCACAGGAGCCAACAGGGACCTTCCCTGGGGACAGTGCCACCATGCCTGCTGCCCCTCACCCCTGCCTCCTGCCTCCCAGGAGCCCCTTTGTAACTTCTTTCCTATTTTCCAGGTGGCTGTGTGTGCTGTGTGCCCCAGGAAAAGGGGATAATGTCACCTCCCTGCCATTCCAGGCCTGGCCTGGGGCTGCCAAGGGCTGCCAAGCCCTCCACAATATCCCTGTGCTGTCCCCTCTGCTCCCTGCCCAGATGCCTGGCAAGGTCAGGGTTGAACATTATCCCCACAGGGACTTTGTCACTCCATAACTTCTCTCCTGCCTTTGCTTTTTCACCCAGATTTTGTTGGGGTTTTTTTTAAGCTGTTTAGATACTTCTTCACCAAGGGGGTCCAGCAGCCCCTGGTGCCTTTGGCCACTTGCTGCACAAGGCCAGTGTCACCTACGTGATTATTTCCACCCTGATTATCTCTCTTGAATGGGGAGAATCCCCCCTGCCCCCAGAGCTCTGTGCCAATCCCCCCTGCCCATAGGGGCCCAGACATTCCATCCCACAGCTGGGAGCAGCACAGAGCCCTTCACAGACTGAAGAACCCTGTGAGAACCAAGGCAAAGATCTCTGCTGGAGCAGCAGAGGGGCACTGTGGGCACCATCTCTGTGTCCCCATCTCCTCCCAGCGAGGCACCAGCCTTTGCTTCCCTCATTTTCCCTTTCCCAAGAGCCACTATAACTGCATTCCTTCCTTTTGGAAAAGCACACCCGGGACAGAACTCAGTGTGAGCTCTGATACATCCCGCCAGGGTCACCTGTGGGAGCAGAGGACCAGAAGGGACACGACTGGTTGTGATGGACGCTCAGAAACTCAACACCTTTTTTTTTTTTTACCCCCTATCCCCCTTTTTTTTTTTTTTTTCTTTCTTTTTTTTTTTCTTTTTTTCTTTTCTTTTTTTTTCTTTTTTTTTTCTTTTCTTTTTTTTTTCTTAATGTTCATTTCCTCAGCCCCAGGTGCTGCTCTCCCCTCCCTGTTCCCCCCATCCCCTCCCTTTTTTCCCCCCAGTCCCTTCCCTGCGCGCTCCCTGCGCGCTCCCTGCGCGCTCCCTGCGCGCCGCGTAGGAGCTGCCCGCGCCCCGCCGCGCCCCATTGGCCAGGAAAGTTTAGTGCCGGCAGCTGATTGGCTGAGGGCGGCGCGGGGGCAGCCGCGGTCGCCAATGAAAAGCGGCGGCCGGGCCGGGACCGCGGGAGCGCTGAGGACGGAACCGAACTCGGGACTGTGCGAGGTGGGGACGGGACGGGACGGGACGGGACGGGACGGGACGGGGTCCCTGGGGCTGCTTCCCCCTTCCCTCTCTCCCCTTGCCCGGTCAGGCTGCGTTAGGCTGCGTGCGGAGCGGGGGTTCGGGCTGGGAGCCATCCGGGTTTCATGGTTCTGATCCCAATATCCCCGCTCCTTCCCCTCCCCTCCGGCAGCCTCTGCGCTGGGCTAGCGGCGGGGATGGTTCCGGTGGTTCGGTACCTGCGTGTGGAGCGCCCGCCCGGCACCCCGGGGCTCTTTGCTGCCTCTGTCCCTGGTGTTTATGGGCTCTGGTCCGGACCCTCCCGAGGCACCGGGACTGAAGCTCCCCGGGTCCGGGGCTCAGGGCAGAGCTGTCCGGGCAGTGTGTGGTGTGAGTTACAGAGGGGACAGAAGGATCTCTGAGGTTTTTCCTCTCCCTCAAGAGGGCAGATCCGGCTGGGCTGTGGCCGTGGCTGTGCTGGCTCTGCCCAGCCTTGCTTCCTTCTCTACAATGAATCTACTTCAGCAAAGCTTCGGCTGGAAAAACAAAACCAGATGCTTGCTGTCTAAATGAACTTGCTGAAGGCTCTGCCCACCGCTGCTCTGAGCTGCTGTCCCCTCCGAGCCCCTGGGAAGCCTTTGCACCTCTGCCACAGTGCCCTTGGGTGAGCAAAGCAACCAGAATAACCCAGCTGCCCTCCTGGCACGGCCTGGGGCTGAAGGGAAGGGATTTTGTTTGCTAAATAAAAAACATGTGGAATGGGCCGCCAGGGAGCAGCTGCTCTCACGACCTTCCTGGTGGTACCTTTGTCACTGCAGAATTAGGGGATGAGTTCAGCACCTCCTGCCAGCTCTCCTCGGTTTCCATATGGTTGTCATCCCATCTCCTGCTGCCAGGAGAGTCACCGTGCCAGGACTTGGCCTCTCGGGGTCTGCCGGGGCACAGGGGCACCCCTGACCCTTCCCAGGGAATGGCACCCTTGACCATGAATTTCTAGGAGGGATTTCTTGCCAGTGCTGTCCCTGGAGGTCCCTCCCTGGTGGTCAGGATGGGAAGGTCAGCCTGTCTGTCCTCACTCCACCCTGTTAGGTCTCAGCTGTCCCACTGCTGGATCCCCAGGAAAGTTTGTTTGTTTGTTTGTTTGCTGGGTTTAGTGAAAAACTGGATGCTCCTCTTGGGTTGCCCCGGGCAGATGTTGGTGTTTGGCAGCACAGCTTGTGGTCTGGGTGGCAGGGATGTCCCCTCAGCAGTGTGATGGTGCTGCTCTCTCTGTGCCCTGCCTGAAGTACCTGATGCTTTGAGGTGGGACTGAGGGATTCCTCCCTTCCTTGCCCCCTCTGCTGTCCCTGCTGTCCCCATCGGTGCTTGCCAGCAAGGAGAGGCTCCTCCTGTGTGGCACTGTGAGCTGACCCTGTCCCCATGGACAGGACAGTGGCCAGGGCTTGGTGAGGACATGCTGGGAAGGTCATCTCTGGTCTGGCATCCCCAGGATGTCCTCTGCCAGCAGGTCCCTGTTGCTTGTAACCCTTAGGCATGTCCAGAGGGTCCTGATGGCCACAGGACCTCTGGGTGCCAACTGGAGGCCCTTGGGAAGCTCTGCCCAGGCCCTGGGTGAAGCCCAACCCTGCAGGAGTGAGAACTGACCCTTCCTCAGGGGTGACTGCAGCTCTGGATTGAGGGCTGAGCAAATCTGTGCTGTGGAGCAGAATCCCCCTCCCCAGCTAAGCTGTCCCTGTGCCAAACCCATCTCCCAGGAGCTTCTGGAGCATCATCCCCAGGGGATGGAGCAGGGCATGGAGCAGGGCACACAGCAGCACATCAGAGGGCTCACAGTGCACCCTGAAAGCCTTTCCAAGCTGAGCAGCTGGGTACTGAGCTCCCCTTGGGGAAGCACAGAGGATGAGGCCTCTGCTTCCATTTCACTGGCATCTGGGGAGGGACCAGGGCTGGCTGGTGGCTGTGAGGGGTGGCAGTGCCCACGGTGACACCCTGAGTCCCCATCACCTGAGCTGGAACCAGGCTTGGCAGTGCCAAAAAGGAATAGTCCCAGCTCGCTTGCACTTCAGGAGAGGTATGGCATGGCATAATAAAAACCAGAAAGTCATACGGCCCTGGGTCACTGTCTGAATAATATCTGTCCAGAGACAAACGGGTGTCTCAGGCTGTTCAATTTCCTGAATCCTGAGCAGGGCACTTTTTCTGGGCATGGGGTGGATTCCTGTCAAGTTTTAATTTGGCTTGGCAGTGTCACACAGGCAGCTTGAGCAAGTCAGGGAAGGCAAGTCTGGAACTCATTAGGGCTTGTTGCAGGGCCCTGAAAATTTGATTTTCAATCACTGTTGGGTTTAATTATTGTTGATGTCTTGCCTAGTGTATTATGGGATTCTTTCTGAGGAAATTAAACCAGCATGAGTGGGACGGCACTCTGTTTGGCAAATGGATTGTTTAGATTAAATTCTAAATGGAGAGTTAAAATCTGAACCAAAGATAAAGCGTGATGGCTGGCATTTTGTGTGCTGCTGGAGTGGGTTCAGCTGGATGGGGCAGGCAGCAGGGTTTGTGTACTCTTCTCCCTAAACTCGGCCCATTTTTTGTCCGGGGAAGAAAATAACCCACTAAGCTAAAAGCCCCGTTCAAAGCCAAGGTAAAGTTTACTCAGTTAATGCAAATTTTGGTTCTTTAAGGTTTTTCTTCCTTCAGTTCTGCAGCGTGGGGTTTTGCAAAGAGGCAGAGCAGGCAGGGTGCAGGGCAGGAGGGCAGCAGCACTGCTGCTGTGGTCACCGCTGGGGACAGGGGCCACGGGGACACTGAGCAGCTGGGAACTTGCCTTGGGAAAGGCCAACAACTCAGAGACAGAATTCCAGGAGTGAACTGGAGGCTCAGTTTTTTAATGCATTTTATGCCTGTCCCTCAGTCGAGGTGTGCAGGACACCCATGCTGAATGGAGCCCTGGCTGTGTCCCCCAGCACTGTGTCTGGTGATGCTCTGCAGGGCTGGGGGATGCATGGCCTCAGGGGAAGATGCTCCCCTCCCAAAGAACAGGGTTATGCCCAGAAGTAGGACACATCTGCAATATCTCCACTCTGTCCACAACCACTTCCAAGCAACTTGGACACTTCAGGGTCCCCCATGATTTTGTGTAAAGCCTGTCAGTAACTGCAGAGCCATTGCAGCTCCATTTCTATCAGTCACACCACAGAAAGTTATTTACCCCTTCCAGACATCTTTCATGGTGGTGATTTCTGGTTGTAGTCTCTGCACAGCCTGGCAGAAGCTCAAGGTTCATCCCTTCTGTGAAGCCTTTAGATGGGCAGGGGGGCTGCTCCCTGTGACAGGAGGGGATCTGGGGGGTGGGTCTGGCCCCCTGGGTACCCCCAGCTGGAAGCTGGTTTGTACCCCTGGGACTGAACCCCTGGCCCAGGAGCAGGGTCAGGACTGGAGCCCTGGAGAGGAAGCAGCTGTCATGGGAAGCAGATGTGGATCCTAATGCAGAAACCTGCTCAGCTCTGGGCCTGTATTTATAGATATGAAATCATAAAGCAGCCCACGGGTTAAAGAGCTTATTTTGGGATTTGGACTCAGAGCTAAATCGAGTCCCATAAAACACAGTTTACAAGTTACAAAATCCCTCGTCCTGCAGTGTTGAGAGTGTTTAAGATTTTTTTTTCCCCTCTATTTAAAAAGGAAATATTGTATTTCAGTCATTCAGGAAAAGAAGTATTCGGATGTCCTAGCTTGAAGCTGTTGCTCCTTTTAAAGATGGGGCTCAGAGAAAGGGAAAGATTTTGGGGCAGCTTTTTGTAAGTTTTGGAAGAGGAGAAGTTTCCTGGTGTGGTTTCCACTGATCACATCCTCTCACCACCTTGCCTTCTCCAAACCCTTTGGCCTCATCCCTTCAGCTCCTGAAAGCCTCTGCCCTGCTCCTGGGGGGTTCTGTCCCTCTGCAGGGGGGACTCTCCTCTTGCTGGGTTTGCTCTCTGCAGGTCTGTGCCCATCCCTTTGGCAGTTTGATGCAGAGCACAGTGAAGCAGTTGGTAGAACTGACACGAGTAGCAGCTTCAGCCCATCACCAGCTACCAAATGAGCTCAGACTCATTGATTTGCTATTTCTGAAGTCCTAGAAACGTGCCACACCAAAGCACCTCACCTTATTTCCCCTCTGGGTGGGAGGGTAACTTATGGCAAGATTATAAAGGTCCAGTGGAGGAAAAAAAATATTCTGTGTTCCTATCACCCCTGCTGCCAAGTCTGCTTGGACAACCAAAGAGCATCCACGAGTGCCAACTACAACAGGGAGTGTGGAGGAGGCCAGCCAGCTCCTGTCAGCAGTGGGTCTTAATCCAGTGACCCAGTATAGCTGCTAGTTTAAGTGACCTGCTCTGGGTCTGGGCACTGGGGATGGGACCACAGCCTCTGAGGCTGAGGTGACAGCTTTGCAGGAGCTGGCAGAGGGCTCTGGGTTTGCTACCCCCTTCCCTCTTAAACACTTTGTGCCTAAGCCTTTCATTTTACTGCATTCTTGCACAGCTGGATGAGCCTGCTGGGTTTCTGAGGGGTTTGTGGAGCTGTTGCAGGGAAGGTGCAGCAGAGAGGAATGGGGAGGAGGAGGAGGATGGGTGGCCAAGCATGCTGCTGCACCCTGCCTTGGGGCACATCTGCACCTTTCCTGTGTTTGGATCCTCTCAGCTGGACGTGCACGTAGCAGAGCTGAGGAGGTGTTTAGGAGGACCTGACCAGTGGTGGTGTACAGAAATGTGATGGGAGCAGGTCCTGAAGTGCAACAAGTCAGTGCACTGAGGGGACCCTCCCATTCCTGGTGACAATCCAGCACCTTCTGGAGCTGGAGGTGGGGAGGAGGGAGCTGGCTGGCTGGAGGTGACTGATGAACAATGAAACACTTATCTGAGCACTCTGGAAGTCAGCCCAGCTGCTGTTCAATTAAATCTGGTTGGATTCTTCCCATCACACACACCTACTCCCTCCCTTGGTTTGGTAATTAAGACCAAGGGTCTGTAGCACTGTCTTGCTTGTGGAAAAATGTGTTCATCTTATTTTTCAAAGTTTGTCCTTATCATTAATTCACACATTGTTAGTGGAGAAAGGAATGCTGCCAACTATGTGCTCCTGGAGGAGTGAGGCATTTGCAGAGCCTCTGGTTCTGCTGTGTTTGTCATCCTGTAGGTTGGGACCTGGCAGCTCCACTGGAATAGTTCCCTTGGATGTCGGTGCCTCCCCCTCTTCTTTGTGTTGCTAAAATAAAAGATGCTTTCTATCTGTAAAAATGAGAAGAAAACAAATCTAAACAACGCTGTGGTACTACAACAGTGGATGTTTGCCCTCGCAAACCCTCCCTAATGAATGGCTGAGCAGTGGAACCAGAGGGGGCTGATCCATCTGAGACTTCTGCACCTTCTGCTGCAGAAGAGGATGAGCCAAAGCAAGCCCTGGGGTGCCTCAGGCTCAGCTCCCTGTCCTTCCCCTGGAACCAGGGGTATTTCATCCCCCCAGAGCTTGTTTGCTGGGTTCCAGAGGTGGTACCTGCAGGCTGAGCCCTCAGCTGCTCTAGTTTTGGGTCAGCTGCTCCTCTAGTGCTGGAGCACCAGGACATGCTCAGGGCCGGATCCTGCCCTGAGGAACAACTCCACGGAAGAGCTGTGTGGAACTTTTCAGCTTTCCAGTGATGTCTGTTGGGGATAATTTTTCCCCAGAAGCTGGAGAGGCAGGTTCAAGCAGAAGCAGGAGATCCCCAGCCTCAGGGAATTTATTGAGGGGTTTCCAAGGTGGGAGAGCAAGCTAGGAGAGTGCTGAGGGGGACAGACTGCCCATTCGGAGCAGCAATTAAGGTGCTTGAGGCCAAGCTCTGGAAAGGAGGTTTCAGCCACACAGCAGAGGGTTGATTTGGGCTCTCCTGCGTGGTAAAAGGATCTTAACTCAGTCTTTTGGGACTGGAAGCAATTGTTTAGCTAAGCCAAGCCGTAGGGTTTTTCAGCCCTTTCCATCCTGCTGGGATGTTTAGGCCATGTTTTTAGTGCCTTTGGTGTTTACCTGACATTCTGGACCATCATGAAGTTACACCAAAACTTAGGTTTGGTTTCTTTTTACTGCCAGGCACGTCTCTTGCCCTGTGTGGCTGCAGAGCTGTGCTGGGATGCAGGCAGGGATGCAGGCACATCCAGGGGCTGTCAGGAAGAGCTGCCCCTGCACTTAAGAGTTTGTGCAGCAGGTAGCCAAGGGTGGGAATCAAAGGGCCTCATTTGAGCCATCACCAGATTTGTTCTACTGCTGTGAAGCTTTTGCCAGCAGAGGAACCAGTGAAGGGGAAAAACAATCTGGATAATTTGACCAGATCACCGAGAATCTGATTTCTTCTGGTCCATATGCTTTTCAGCCTGAATTAGGAAACGAAAGCAGGAGTGAGGCTGCTTGACACTGGGTTACTTGTTAGCTCAGAGTGGCTCTTACCAAGGTCACCTCTTCTGTAGGGACCTATTCAAGCATGGATGCCTCAATGAAGACTCCCCAGAGTGTACAGAGCAATGTGGGAGCAGAACCAGGGCAGCTCTGGTTACGGGGGGATTTGGGGAAGCAGGAGAGGATCCATTCCTTCTGAGCAAACCAGGGTTCTGCCTGCCCTTTAATTCTGGGCTGTCTCATAAGGTGGGTGCCTTGGGCTGGGCACATCAAATGGTTGTATTTAAGACACCAATCATAGCAAATCTGCCCTGCTGGACCACGGGAGGAAGGAAAGTGCAACCAAAGAGGGAATTTTGTGTGTGCACTGAGTCTGGCTTTCTTCCTGCTTTCAGCCAACACGCAGCCCCTTGGATGTGTTTGTGTTTTGCTGTTGGGCTTGGCTGACTTTGGTCCCACAGCCCATGTAAATACTGCTCAGCCCTGACTGACACTCAGGTGCTTTTCCAGAGCCTGCAGTGCTCCCTCACCACGGTACCGGTACCGGTACTGATACCTCTTCTGTTGGATGTCAACACTTACACTCCAGTTCCTGCTAGCCTGGCAGTCTGTTAGCTCCCTGTAATTATGCAGCTTTGCTCTATTCTAGTTAAACAGTGACAGCCAGTTCATAGCTCCCCATCCCTACCCCTCAACAACTGTGCTGAGCAAACACATCCCGCCCATGGGAGTATCAAATGACTTCTCCCTTTCCTTTTGTTCAAGGGACTTTGTCTCAAAATCAGAGTTGTTAATCTCTAAAATCCCTTCCAGATGGAGGGACCCCACCCAAAGCCTCCAGGTGTCCCCAGAGCTTCCCTGCAGCTCTGCCCTGGCTCTGGCTCCTTGGGCTGGGGTGTCCAATGCCAGCACTGGGGCAGGGGCTTCCACGGGGTGTCTGCTGTGGGTGCTGGAGAGCCATCTGCCCATGAGGAGAGGTGAAACAAGGACCTGGGCTCTGAAGGGCTGTTGTGAACTTGTAGTAGCTTTTTGGAAACCAGCTTTTCCTCTTCCCTGCCTAAAAAGGAGGAGAAAACATACTTGAGGTGGTTACGTGTCTCCATCGCCGGTTTTAGTCTCCAAATAGGGTGTTGTGCAACCAGGGCTTTGGGGATCCAGAAAGCTCTGCAGGAGCCCTGTTGGCTGCTCCCTTCTGGGGCAGCTGCTCCCAAAAGTCTTTTTGGAGGCATGGTGGTCACTGCTGCTGCTGACTGAGGGGATGTCCCCTTCTGGCTGAAGCTGCCCTGTGGTTTCCTGTGCTGCTGCTGGTGCAACCATCCTGCCAGGAGGCTCCTTGGCCTCTCAGGGCAGTGCTGTCCCATCTGCAGGACAATGGCAAGCTCAGTTTGTGCTAAGATCAAGATCACTTGGATTTGCAGGAGATGGGAACTAAAGGGCTTCCAAAGGAGTATGGTTCAAGATCTCTGATCAGATAAGGATCTGCTTCCTTCAGTTACCAGCCTGTTGTTACAGGGACTGCTTTAGCAGCTGGAGCTGGCTCCAGTTCCCTGTTTCCACCTTGTCTGTCACCTCACCAGGTCAGTGCTGTGGCCTCATGATGTGCAGCATGCTGCTGGGGGTCAAAACTAAGAGATCATATCTGCCCTGACTCTGTCTTGTGCACAGCTGAGCAGAGATGCTCCAGGGAGAGCCTGAGAGCACAAGAAAGTGAAGCATTGCCAGCAAGGGAGGGACCACGTGTGCCTCATGCACCTTCAGCCAATTCTTCAGCTGGATGCTCCCTCACAGCCAACTCAACACTCCAGCTGCTCTGTGGCTCATTGGGCAGAAGGGTCATTGGCCAGGGTGCACTGATGGTAGAGCAGGAGAACTTTGTGGAGTCTCTGCTGAGCTGTGAATGGAGCAGGATGGTGGAGCTGGACCCAGACCTGCTCTTAAGGAGGGCACGATCTCTCCAGACTTGCTCTGGTAGCTCAGTGCTCCATTCCAAGGAGTCCTTAAACTCTGACCCGAGAAGGAGCCATGCTTGGTTTTCTCCTTGTCACTTGTCATTATAGTCTCTCTGTATTCCAGCCCCTGAGCAAACCTAGCAGTGTCTGAGCTGGCCCTGCCCCTGGCTGGTGTCAGAGTGAGCCATGGTATTGCTGGCGTATGCCCGAGATTGTTCAGAGCTGGTTTTGTGGGTAGAACAGCCTCAATTTCCTATCATTTCACTACCTAAGAATTTCCTCTGCACTGACTTGCTTTCTCTCCTTTAGCAGCAAGAATGCTATAAGACATAAAAAGCCAAAACAGAAATCTTAAGATGCATTGTATAGCTAGTCATGGTGAGCAGAACTTGCTTTTCGTCCAGGAGCTTTGTTGACACAGGCTTTTTTTTTTTTTAAACAAAAATACATATTACAAATATCTTCAAATTTTTTATCTTAAACTTTTGCATCTCCTTGATTAACACTGATGATGGGCTTGGGCATAGGTGGAGTCAAAGACAGTTGGTGAGCATTTGTTTCCCATTATCTTACTGGGTTTGCGGTTTTTTGCAGTGTCTTGTGTCTTTTAAAAAAAAAAAAAAAAAAAAAAAAAGAAAAAGAAATCTCCTTTTATGCATATTTGAGGAGCTGTGAGGAGAAGCTCCATATCTGGGCAGGAAGTCCTGCTGACCAGGCAGCCACTCCTGTTGTGTTTGGCCCCTGCACAGAGATGGAAAGGAGCACCTCAAACCTCCCTGCGCTCCTGAGGGCGCGAGGGGTGACGCCGACCTCCAGACATGGTGGGCTTGGGGAGCCACCCCTGGCCTTGGAGAGCCTCTCAGTTTTCATATTGCTTAGGGATAGGACTTGGTTTGGTCTCTGGGAGCTGGGTGATCAGTTGTTGCTGTGTAACCCAGAGGCTGGGGTGCCCTGTTGGTGCCAGCGGGTCTGGGCAATGGCACAATAACAGTGGGTTGAGTGAAGAGCTGAGATTTGCTCTGTTGAACCTGATCCACTTTGCTGTGTTTGTTTGGGCTGAAGAAATGTGTAACTGGGGAGACAAAGGCAGTTCCTGGGGTGCTGGGAGGGATGCAGTGGATACTGCCATAGGCTTCAGGCTGAGGCAAGAGCAGTTAAACCTGGGCCTGGGGCATGAAGCAGAAATCACATTCGGACCAGTAGAACAAATTACCCAGTTGAATAAACTGCCAAAGCAGGGTGGTTTTAGCACTGAAGTGACGAAGGGAAAGGATGGGTTGTGTTTCAGTGAGGAGGTCATAAGCTGGTGGCCCCCCAGGTGACTGAGTTCCTGCACTGGCACTTGGAGACTGAAGCATCAGGTTGCTGTGGTGGGGCTTCATGTGCTGCTCTTGCTACTGGCGATGCTTTTCCCTTTGTTTTTACCCTCGGATGCAATGAAACTTTTCCAAATTAGTTTATTTAGTCCACATGTTTGTATTTTAAGTAAACAACCACTCATTGTCCCTTGCCTATACTCAGCTTCTCTCTGGGTCGTTACCATCAGAGGCAGTAAGAAAGCCCCATCAGTTGGAAGGTACCTCTCACACAGTTCCAGAGCTTGCCAGATTGTTAATGGCCTGTGCTGGAAACTTAAATGTCTTTATCTGTTCTGGAGAGCTGGCACAGAGCCGAGGAATCAAATGTTCTGTTTTTCTGGATGTTAGGAGCAGGGGAAGCAGGTTAAGACATTTTTTTAAGAGGTATTTTTCTGAAGTCCCAGGGTGAGAGGTCTTTCTCAGAGCTCTTCCCTGCCACCTTTCCTGCTCACTGCAGAACCCACCACCAGAGGGGTGGGAACATGGCATGGGGACGTGGCACCTCCATACACCTGAACCTGGGGGACCAAGGAGGTGAAAGCTGCAGGGAAACCAGTTTAGCAGCAGGTCATGGCAGTGCAGCTCCACACCTCACTGCCTCAAACCTCTGACTTGCACAGGTTCACATGAAACATATGAACTGAACCAAAATAACCTTAAAAACCAGCAAGGGCTGCAGGGAGAGCAGTCAGACGGTGTTTGGGAGATTTGAGGCTTCATGGGACATGAGGCATGGCTGAAGGACAAAGCACTGTAAGCACTCTGTTCTGGGATGGTCTTTGAGGATAAAGCCTTTCCAGCTCCCTGTGCTGTTTTCCAGATGTCGGGGAGCCAGCCGCCGGCGGGAAGAGCGGTGCCGTGTCTGCGCTGCAGAGGGACCTGCCCGGGCTTCCAGCCACATTCCTGGAGGTAATGGCTTGGCCTGGCTGGGCCCTGCCCCAGCACCAGCCCTGGGGACCTGCCCATGGGCAGGCTCCAAGCACCCCAAGTGCAGAGACCTGCAGAGCCCTTGGGCAGGGGTGGAGAGGACACGTGTTGGGATGGGACAGCTGCTGAGCTGGGAAGATGCTCATGTCCCCTGCTCCCCATTACCCTCCTCCCCACCCTCCTCCTCCCCATTCCCCTGATTTTTCATTTTTTAGGGGTGCAACTCTCTTTCACAAGTGCTTAAAGCCAGTGTTTCAAGCTTTAAAACCCCTGGGGTGGGTTTTCCCTAGCATTGCCTGTGTCCCTCTGGGCAGCACCCCAGTGGATGTTGCTGCTGGCTGTCCCCAGCAGCATGACAGCTGAAATGCTATGCTCTGGAGACAGCTTGTTATTTGATAACTTTATTTTCAGTTTTTCCTCTTAAAAATCTAAATTTGGGTAAATAGCCACCAGTATCAGCTGGTGTGGGAGCCAACTGGTTCCGTGTGCTCAGCTCTGGGCAGGGGCGTTGGGCTGCAGCCCTTCCTGCACACCCAGAGGGGAGAAACAAAGGGGGCTTTGAAGGGAAGGCAGCTATCCAGATGTCATTAATTAGAAAAGAATTAGTGCCCTCTGAGGCTGTCTTGCAAAACACCAGACTCTTTTCTGTGAGGCTGGAGAGGTCCTGTGTGCTGAGCAGTGTTCTCCAAAGCTGCTGGCTGTGCGGAGAGGCTGCAGGAGGCTGCAGCCCTGATCCCCAGCTTCAAACCTCAGCTGGGTGGGAACCCAAACTGCAAAACAGGCATTTGGGTGAATCACTGATTCTTTTTCAATCAGGCCAATTAAAGGCTGGGGTGAATCCTGCTTTGTCCAGAATCCTGCTGGCCCCAGGACCCTGCTGAGATGCCGGGGGTTGTATCAGAGTTTGTTCTTTTTTGCTGTCAGCATTTGATGGGAAAGCTGGCCAGCAGAGAGTGGCCTTGTGGGTGTCCTCACTGCTATAATTTAAAAGGCAGCCCCTTAAGTATCAATTCCTCTTTTTGCAGTCACTTTTTCATGGGCAGGTAGAGCTCTGTAAGAGTAGGGGGCTGGGGCAGGTGGTCTGCATTTACCCTTTGGAAGAGGTGGGTGCTCTGTGGCTGAGCACTCAGCAGATGCTCTCCCTTCTCACCTGCAGGAAAATCTGCAAGACGTGCAAATGCAGCCAGGAGGATCACATCCTGAGCTCAGATGTGGAGGATGATCAGAAGATCGGGAGGCTGCTGTCAGACTCCAGGTACTCCTCACTCACTGCCCGGGTCAAGGGAGGGGACGGCGCCCGCATCTACAAGAGGAACCGCATGATCGTCACCAACCCCATCGTCTCGCGCAAGGACCCCACCTTCAACACCATCACCTACGAGTGGGCTCCCCCGGGGCTCACCCAGAAGCTGGTAAGAGCTGGGAGGGAGTTGGCACTTGTGGAGAACACAGCTCAGCTTGGAGTAAGATCAGGGGGAGTACCAGTAAAGCATCAGGTTTGCCTCCCGGGGCAAGGATGTGCGTAGCACTTTGTGTCTTGGAAAAATGTAAATAACCAGAGTAGGTAAGGGAGGGGAATGCACTGCCTTGAGGTTTTTATAGGTTTGCTTACGTTTCTCAAAGTCTTAATGGGCTTTACAACTTGAAAGCTCACTGCTTTGGTAAAGCTCATGTCCAATAAAAACATTGCTGAGGACAGATCCCATCTCTGCTGCAGCCTGTGCAGCCCAGCCAGGCATTCCCAACCCCTCTGCTGGATGTGGGAGCCATCTGGGGGTGTCTGGGCTGGGATTTGGCCCTCTCCCCAAGCACCCCTGGAGGGCACCAAGCAGGCAGGAGGCTCTGCAAGCTGTGGGACACACACAAGGACAACAAGGTAATTCCAGAGCCCCATCCATGCTTCTGAAGCAACACTGGTCTGTCTCCACTGCTTCTCCCAGAAGCTTGGTCCAAGCTGCTTGGGTGACTTGTTTGGGCAGGAGTTGCCCCAGGCTTGGGCATCCCTTTGGAGAGGGAGATCCTACCTTGCCTGAGGAGCCTGAGCTCTTCATCATCTGGGTGTGAGGCTGTGATAGCTGGCTGGGACACTGGGAGGGTTTTTTAGCAAACACTTCAGGAAATTATGCTTCAGTCTGTCTCAAAAGCAGAGAAAATAAATCAATGGGAATCAATGCTGCATCTCAGTCAGCACTGTGTTTGTCAGTTATTCTGTTCAGAAGCAAAATAACTCGTCTTTCATAAATAATTATTTTCTCTGCTTGCTGAGGCAGTAATTTAAAGACAACTGGGAGTGGAAAAGGAAGATGGGGAGCACAGTTCCATGTCAGGATCCAAAACCAAGCCCCCAGTCCCACCTCCCCTCCTGTGTCTGATTCCCATTGCTATGGGAAGGAGTGGAAGTGGTTTTGGCATGTGGAGGTGTTAGCCAGCAGAGCAGTTCCTGAGGGAAAGCATTTAACTCTGTTGTGGTACCAAAACCATTCTATGTAACACTGTCATTAGTGGACAGCTTTTGCTCTTCAAATTAAACAAATAATTTAAAGCTGCTGAAAGTTGCAACCAGATTTTTTTTTCAAGGAGAATTAGGGAAAGAAATGTTGAATTGCAGCAGCAGACCCAAGAGGCAGACTTGTTATTTCTTCTTAAAACTTGTTTGCCATCCCACCTTGGAGGGGCAAAGGAGGAGGAGATGCATTCAGGCTTGGAGTGCTAATTGGGGCAGAGCAATTAGCTCCAAGGAGGGGCAGGACCTAGGGTGCAGGGGAGCTGAAGAGAACCTTGATAAAGGATGAAGATCTATTTGTCATACTTTTAGGAGAAGTGTTGGACATCAGCCCTCCTCAGGATTGTTCAGAAGGGGCTGGGGCCAAAATGTTTTCAGCCTTGCTGCTGTGACTTCCTTCTGAAGGCAGGCTGGAAGCTTGGGGTGGAATCCTGCAGGGATCTTGCTCTGCAAGACAGTGATTTGGTTGAAAGTAGATGAGGTGGAAGCTGCCTTTGTCAAAGTTGTCAAAGAGCTGATGAGTTGTTTAGTGTTGCTCAGATGTTTCTGTATTGAGAAGACCATGCTGAGCCAGACTGCGTACAGTAAACAGTTAATCACTCCTCTGCTTTTCTTAAAATTCAGTTTTTCAAATGCTGACCAAGTAAGAAGCAAATTTAATGCAGCTGGATGCTGGTCTTTAAACCAGAATGGCCAGGAGCCAACTGGCTGCCCCTTTGCTCTTCACACTACAATAGGAAAAATGCCTCGAGTGGGAAACTCCCTTCCCTGAGCACCCAGCCAGGAGTTAATTGTGCAGAGCCCAACTCCCCCAAACACTTGGAGGGGATCTCACAAGATCAGGGTTTGCTCTGCTCCTGAGACAGGGACCAGTGGCCAGGTGAGCAGGGACTTTCTTTGGGAGTTTGTTGGGTTTGCTTTGCGTGTTGTAGGAGTGACCAAGGACCTTCCCTTTGCTGCAGAATGGCAGAGCTGGTGGCTGTCACTCTGACCTGCAGATTGCACTGCTATCCGGCTGCTTTTTCCTCTATTAGGGTTGTATTTTTAATTGATAAGAAGGGATCTTTGAGTGTAAGCTGCTGTGTGCAGCTCACAGGCATTCTGGGGTGCCCTTGGTGCAGTCTCTGACCTGTTCCCAGAGCTCTCCCAGTCCTGGCAGAAGGCAGCAGGAAGCTGGCTGGCCTCAGGTTTTTATGTTTGTGTTTCTGGTCTTTTCAGCAGCCTTGTGGTCAAATTACCTGGAATAGTGGTGTGCTAGTGCCAGCAAGGGGGGGGATCTGCTGCAAAGTAGTGAAGCAATTCTTTGCTGCTTTGTTTTTCTGAGGAGTCTGGATTGTTTTTAAAAATAAAAACCCTAAATTTAAAAAAAAAAATGTCTCTAAAAACCACCCAACCTGTTTACTGAGGATGGAATTTATAACAACAGCCTGGCTGCTGCTTGCATCTGATTAAGTTCAGCTTTTTAGTTCTGAAGAGTAGAACAGCTCAGAGGGGAAGGGGCACGGGCACGTTTTCTGCCTCTACTCCATTACATGGGCTGAGCATTTGTCTTTAAAGCACCAGTGATAAGAATCATAGGATCATTTTGCTTGGAAAAGACCTTTAGGATCACCCAGCCCAACCATTAATCCAGCTCTGCCAAGCCCACCACTAACCCATGTCCCTCCAAGCCGTGTTTATGGATCTTTTCAGTCCTTCCAGGGACGGTGATTTTACCACCTCCCTGGGCAGTCTGTGGCAACCCTTTCAGTAAAGAAATTGCTCCCAATCTCCAATCCAAACCTCCCCTGGGCAACTTGAAGCTGTTTCCCTTGTCTTAGCACTCGGAAGAAGAGACCAAGCCCTCCCCTTGCTCCACCTTGCTGGTGGGGAGCGAGCAGGTCTCCCCTCAGGCCACTTTTCTGCCAGAGGAAGGTGGTGCTGCCTGCTGGAGGTGCCTGGGGTGGGTGACCGTGGGTGCTCTCTCCATGCCAGGCCATGCAGTACATGGAGCTGATCCCCAAGGAGCTGCAGCCGGTGGCAGGGACGGACGGGGCGCGGTACCGGCGGCACCAGCTGATGAGACAGCTCCCGCTCTACGACCAGGACCCATCCCACTGCCAGGGCCTGGCCGAGGGAGAGGTGAAGCTGATGGAAGACTTTGTGAAGAAGTACAAAGCTGAAGCTCTGGGCGTCGGGGAGGTGGCACTGCCAGGCCAGGGTGGTGCCAGGAAGGAGGAGGGGAAGGCTCAGGATGAGAGCATCACCGGCAGCAAAACCCCTGAGTCCAACGGGGCCCTGGAGCCCACGGAGGGCATCTACGTAAGTGTGCTGGGATGGGCTGGCAGGGGGGGCCTGGAAAGCTTTCAGGGTCAGATTCAGTCTCAGCTAGAGGGGAAAAAAGACAGCACCAGCCAGGGTGACCTGTGTCTGGTTCCTGGTGCTGCTCCAGGGCTTCTCCCAGCCTGCTGCTCTGCTTTTCCAAGCTGCCAGCACGGGGCTGGGATGCTCAGCTGCCCCACAGTGTGCTTTGATTCCCCAGCAGGACCCCTGGTGTGGTCCCAGCAGCCCTGCTGAGCACAGGGGCCATCTCAGAGGCTGGGTTATCTCCCTCCTTCTGCAGCAAGAGCTGTGCTGAACCACCATGGTAAGGGAATCTTCCAGACTCAGAGAGGTTGGGGGTGACATGTCCCTGGGTGACCGAGCATCAGTCAGGTGCTCAAGAGCAGAAGGAGTTTTCCTGTGAGCTAGTGAGTGTTGGCTCAGTCTGATGAGTGCCAGGCAGTGAACACAGAGATGGTGCTCCCAGGGCTGGGATGGCTCTGGGGGACTCTGTACAGACCAGGCACGTCTCTGGCCATAAAAACTCATTTCCACGGGGTGATGACTGACGTCCCCTAGCACCCTTTTAGATTCTCCCAGCACTGTCTGGAGAGGCTTTTGCTGAACTTATCATAAAATATGGTGAGTGAAAGATATTTTGTACTGGCCCTCGTCAGGGTGACTTGCAGCAGGGGATTTAAAGCTGGGGAAGAAGTGGTGTCTGAGTGTTTTCAAGACAAGATGTCTCTAGCCATTACTGCACTGAGACTGCAAGATGCTAAGAGCAGTTTTCATTCCATATTGGGTAATGTCTCCCCTCTGCTATGGCCTTTTCTATTAACTCTGACTTTCAGAGTCCAGTGATACAGTGAAAGTTTTTCACTATTTCAACAAAATACTGAATCAGACAAAGAATTTTAAGCTTTAAAAATAGCCAAGAAAGGAAGGTTTCTATTAAACTCATTAATAAAAGTCATCTTGGCAATAGGGGTTTATTTAGACTGCAAGATTGTCCTTCCAAATAAATACATAACTGTGATGTTACTCTCCATAGCTTAAAGCATCATTTTTCTAGAGGCACTCACTGAAAAATGGAACTGCTTCAATAGCAGTTTGAAAACCCATTTTGACCAGCACTCTGCACAGCTCAGCTTCAGTGGGGTGCTGGAGTTTCTGGCCATACTGAGCTCCTCTTTCCCTTCTAACAGAACACTGCCAGCTTGAATTTGATCTCCTGTGCACAAATTGCTGCAGCTGACCTGATAGGAATGGACTGTGTCCCAAGATCTGGAATGTTCTGAACTTCAGAACAATGTCAGAAGGGCTGCTGGCCTTGACAGAATGTTTTGCTGTAGAAAAATGAGCTATAGTGCTTTGTTTTGTCGTATGTGTGAGGCTGAAAGTAGACATGAGCAAAATAAGCTCTAGGAAGACCAAGAATGAGTCTTAAAGGGACTGAGAATCTGAAGTTCACAAAGCCAGCAGCACTGGAGGTGTTAATACTGTTGATGTGTTCAGGGCTACAGTGTAGATGAGCACAGGCCAGGAGTGGAGGTTTCATACCCACATGTCTCCTAACGGGTGGGTGTTAAACACTGCCTGTTCCCAAGCCTGAGGAAGCTCCCCTGAGCCTCCCTCCAGTGCTGCTCTCCAGGAGGTGATGCCCAGGGGTGCCACCAGCTGCCTAGGACCCTTCCAGGGCATGGAGTTTGTCCCAACCCTCCACGACCTTCAGGACTGCAGCAATGAGGAAAGCTTTTTGGGAAGACACAGTGCCTTTGGTTGAGGGGCAGAGAGGGAAAGCATGGTGCTGAGTAGCTCATTTTGGAGATCCTGACTGTCAAGGACCTTGTGCAATGCTTCATCATGGAGTCCATTAGAAGTAGAACACAGATCGGAATCTATTAAATACCAAACTTTTTATCAGCCCCAGCAGCTTGACTTCACCCTATTTCAGATCAAGGTGGGAGTCTGATCTATAGATTTATGAAGATCAGGTGTGGGGGGGAAAAAAGGAAGCAAAAGCAAACCGCAAAACCACCACCCTTGCTGTAGAAGATAATAAACCCAGAAGGCACCCGTGCTGCACCCAGACACAAGCTGGGATGTTTGTGTGGGCTCAGTGCTCGGGTTGTTAAACTTTATTGCACATTCAGGCTGTGTTGAAATTGGTGTGTAAAGGAAAAACGTGCAGGGCCAATGTAAATCACCATGAGAGAGGTGTCTGAGCTCAAGCTCAGCTTTTTGAGCTCTTCTGGGCTGCAGACAGGGGCCCATCCCTGCAGTGACTGTGTCCTGCAAGCTGAACGTTCTCCACTGAGCACAGAATCGTCTTTAACCCCCTGAGAACTGGAAAGCCTCCTGGTGTTACAAGCCACTGTGTTGGAATCAAACCAAACCCTGATCAAAATCAGCCCTTGTCCCAAAACCCTGGAGGCCAGCAGTGCTGTGAGAGCTCTGGTGATGCCTGGGGAGCTGCTTCTGTGGGAGCTGTCACTGCAAAACCACAGCCAGCAGAATGAGTTGGAAAAAAGCTTAGGAGAGAGGGACACTTTCTTGGCCAACACCTCTGGTAATTCTGCTAATAAAGTCTTCACTCCTCTCCCTATGCCGTGGAGATGTAAAACGAGTACCGAGCTGCAATCCCATCTTAAGTTTGAAGAGCTGCTCTTTATTTAGTGTGCAAATGGCAGGGGGATAGAGGTTATGCAGTGCTTAGGAAAAGCCCTGTGAATAATTGCCACGGAGAGAAACAGCAAAGTTGGGTTGTGGGTTTGGTTGTTTTTTAACAGTTCTCGTTGGCAATGAACGAGGTGGGAGTTGGGAAGGTGCCGGTGTTTGTTCTGGCTGTGGGGCTGCAGGGCCGGGGGGTTCTCTGCTGTGGGAGGGGGACACGTTGGGGACAGCCCGTGAGTCTGGAGGGGTCCCCGTGATGGGGTGTGTGACAGCAGAGCCCCGTGCCCCGCTCCCAGCCCCCACGTCTCTCCGCAGCGCTGCGAGGCCTGCAAGGCGGCGGTGCCCGGGGACTGCCCGGTGGTGTACGCAGACAGGGCCGGCTACTCCCGGCTGTGGCACCCGTCCTGCTTCGTCTGCTGCCGCTGCGCCCAGCCCCTCGTCGACCTCATCTACTTCTGGAAGAGCGGGGCAGCCTGGTGCGGGAGGCACTACTGCGAGAGCCTGCGCCCACGCTGCGCTGCCTGCGACGAGGTACGGACCCCCGGGACCCCTCAGGGACATCAGCTGTGCCTACAAACCCCTCACACCAACCCACACCTAAACCAACCCACACCTAAACCAACCCACACCCCCAGATCCCCTCACACCAACCCACACCCCCAAACCAACCCACACCCCCAAACCCCCTCACACCAACCCACACCTAAACACCAACCCACACCCCCAAACCAACCCACACCCCCAAACCCCCTCACACCAACCCACACCTAAACACCAACCCACACCCCCAAACCCCCTCACACCAACCCACACCCCCAGACCCTCTCACACCAACCCAAAGCTCCCAGGGCCACTCTGGGGAGCTGGCAGTGCCTGCAGAGAAGGGGCTGTTAATGGTAGGGTTGTTCTGGTTGGAGAAGATCTTTGAGAGCATCCAGTCCCTTACTCTGGTGTTACTGGTGTTACTGGTGGTCCCAGCCAGCTCTGGGCTCTGTCTCAGAGCAACAGCCCACCTCAGCTGCACGTAAAGCCTGAGGGGTTTCAGCCAAAGCAATCCTGTCCATTTCATGAACCCCTTCCCAAAGCCTGCCCTCCATGGCCAGCAGACCTGGTGGGAGGCATGGAGTTCTCCCAGCTCTGCCTTGGCAAGGTGGTGGAAATGAGCAATGGTGTCTGTCTGTCTGTCTGCCCTGCAGCTCATCTTCTCAGAGGATTACCAGCAGGCAGAGGGCATGGCCTGGCACAAGGAGCACTTTTCCTGCCTGGAGTGTGAGACACTGCTGACCGGCAAAGCCTTCGTCCTGGACACCGCTGGCCTCCTCTGCATCACCTGCAGCAAGAGCAGACACCTCTGAGCAGGGAGCAGCTCCCCGAGTCCCACCAGAGCTGGGGGGCATTTCACCAGAAGGAGAAGGTTTAAAAAAACAGAAAAACCAACCAAAAAAAAAAAAATCAGCCTGGCTATTGACTTTCAAGCAACCAAGTGCCCCCTTGCATGCACTGCCTCTTGGAGGAGTGTTTTGTAGGGAGGGAGCCAAGGAAGCTCCTGACATCAGCATGTCTGACCAGGAAGGACAGCAAAGGGGCTTCGGTGTCGTGCTGGTGTTTATCAAGTCTCTCCAAGCTTCTTGCAACTAAGATCTTGCAATAGTCTTTTGAAAATAACACATCTCAAAGGTAACTTTTGGCATACTAAACCTATGGTCACAGTCAAAAAGAAGGCTTGCTCTTTTTTTTTTGCAATCCATACTGGAAGTTTACACTAACAGGCTGCTGACAACTGTACTAAAGCAACAGGTGTGGAGGATTTAACTAACCTGGGTGATTATTTTCTGAAAGCACATGATGTAAAACTGCAGCAATGTGTGACTGTAGCTTTCTCCTCCATCATGTACAATAATGTAAAAATAATGAGTTGTGCAAGTGGGTGATGGCTTTAACTCTGGTGGGATGGTGCAGCTCAGCCCCTGTCAGAGTTATCCCTGACACTGGAATGCATCAGCATTCCCAGCAGGTCCCAGGGACCCTCTCCCCCCTCCATCTGCCTGTCCCAGGGCAGGGAGTTGCCACAGAGCAGCTTTGTGTTCCCACCACCACCTGGGAGGTCGTACAGCATTTAAAGCATGGGCTTTTATTCCAGCTGGGTTTGACCAGGAATTTTATGGAAAATAGCTTTCCATCTGTCTTGGAGGGGTGTGGGGAGGGTTATTGTGCTGATTCTGCAGTGTAATTCACTGTAATGCATCAGTGACCCCCTGCATAACCACACCTTCCTCTTGGAGCCTTCAGCACTCTCACCAGACCTTATCCCACAGCCCCTCCTCCTTAGGGAAGGTCCCCATCACCTCTTGGATTTGACAGAGGTGACACCATCCCAGGATCTGGCACAGGGTCTCTGCCAAAAGTATTTGTTCCTGAAGTGATGCTTCTGGTAGTCACTGGAACTGTCAGGTAGTCCGGGCTGGCAGGTGTCTGTGTGCTCTGTCTTTTTGCTCCTATTAAATGTCTGCATTATTTGCCAGAGAACTGGAATATTTTTTGCAGAGGTGAGTGTGCTGGGTTTTCTTTCTGCTGCAGCAGAGAAGGGGTTCCCTTTGGGGTGTGCTCCGTGCTGTGGGTGTTTGCTTGCCTTGGATAAAACATCTTGTGAGTGAGAGCTGGGGGGAACTCTTCCTGTGGCAGGGTTAGAGTTGGTGAGTCCAGGTGGTCACTGTCCTTGCCTAGGGAAGCCCCATCTGGGGCAAGGATGTACCCGTGGGGGGTGAGCACCTCCTACACTGTGTCCAGCCCTGTGCTGGTGTGTGGTTGATGTTCCTGGAGGTGCCAGGTTGTTTAAAGAGAGGGACTGAAATGCCACCACTGGAGCTGGAGCTTCAGCTTCTGACACAGGCCATCTCTGCTACCAGCCCTCCATCACTACTACCTTTATTTGGCTACTCAGAAAAAACAAACCCATGGTAGCACGTTCCTGTTTGGGTTTGCTTTTGCGGCCTGTAAATGGTAGTGGTTCTCCCCTGCAGGCCCTCTTTCAGCACAGACATTCTTGTTTTGGCCTCTTTGTGCTGCTGGCATCCACTTGAGCCCTTCAGGTGTTTCTGCAGCTTGTATGTAGTGTCTGCTAAAGAAACTCAATGCAATTAAACAGCTTAACAAAATCCTGTGCCTCTCAAGTGTCAGGAGCAAAAGCGTGAAATTAATGCATCTAGCAGCTCAGAACATATGTGAGTCTTTAGTTTTGGTATTAAAGCTGAAATTCAGTGTAAGCATGAAAGGAACCTCCCCCAGTGAAGCCATTAGGCTGCATTTTGCTGTGGTTTATCATCTGGAGCAAAGGAGGCTGCTGCAGCTCCTTCTGTGGGTCAGGAGCTCTGGTGCTGGAGGGAGTTAGATGGGTAGGGCTGTGCTGGCCTGCCTGCTGGAGCAGCAGTGCAGAGAGGGGCTGCCCACAGCACCCATCAAACCTGAGAGGTTTCACGGGGTGACTGCACCACGGGGACAGGCTCTGTGCAAAGCCCCCGTGGCAGCTGCTCCCCCCAGCTGCCCTGGTTTGCTCTCTGCAAAGGGCCAGGGCAGAGAATCCCCACAGCCCCAGGGGAACAGGTCCCACTGCACCCACCCAGCACCTCGGGGGGCATCATCAGGGCCTCCTGTCCCTGGCCAGAAGTGACAAGGACTTTGTGCCTCCTGCATGAGCATTCAGCTCGAACTCAAACGTTCAGTATAACATGTCTGCCAATACAGGAAAGTGTTCCTAAAATGTTTAAATAAACTATTTCTGGATAGGAAAGTCTTCCTGGCCTTGCTTTTCAGATCCTTTCCAGGTCTTGGGGTGGGCATGCTGCCGAGGGAAGGGCAGGAGGTGCCAAGGGATGAGGGTTCCTGCCAGGGAGCAGGAGGGAGGGAGGAGTGGGAGATGCTGCTGCTTCCCCCCTATGTGCAGTCACCCCCATATGGCCTCAGAGAGAAAGTGCTTTGAAAATAAACTCTTTGCTGGAGGAGAAATTAATACTGGTGTGTGGCAGGGCATGGTAGCTGTGCTGGCACACACCAGTGGCCAAGGGGCAAAGGGATGAGGTTCCAGCCCTGGCCAGGGTGCAAGGAAGGAAGGCAGAGCCCATCAGCAGGGAGAAAATAACCCATGACTGGGGAGAAACCACATTTCAGCTGAAGGTTTTGCAAGCTGAAATTTTTCAAAGCTTAACTGATCTGGATCTACAAATATTTGAAGTGCTGTCTTATTTGTGGTCCCTTTTCTTTTTTTTTTTTTTTTTAAGAACTATTTGAGGAAGGAAAAGGGACACTCTGTTTGTGAGCTGGGAGGGTTTCACCAGTGGAAAGGCAGAGGCTGACTGAGGACAGGGGCTCTGGGTGGGTTTCTGGTGGTATCATCCCACGCCTTGTTCCCAGGCAAGGCCCCACGTGTGCCCCAGGGCCAGAGGAAGGATTGCCCCAGCTGTGGGTCCTGGGGGGGAAAACAATTCAGAAATGAGTAGTGGCTGGAGCTGTGGCCTCACACACCTCGAGCAAGGAGGTGGGCTGGGCAGAAAGGAGCCCTCAGCTTAAGTGAACCCTGGTTCTTTGTCTATATTTAAAATATTTATTTTGTGGAGCTGATGTGTGGGGCTGGAACCCACTCTGTACCTCTGCATTTCTGAGGCCATGCAGAAAAGGTAGGGAGTCCTTAAAGGAGGAAGAAATAAACTCTTCTGAGCTTTTCCTGCACAGAAGCAGTTCTGCTCTGCAGGATTCTTACCTCCAGCTTGGAAGAGGCTGTTTTGCTCTGGCTCAAGAGGTGGAGGGTTGGATCAATAATGATCAGGCTGCATTTCACTTCATTCTCCACAAGAAAAGAAAAGCTGCATCATCCTTTACAGTGTTTTTCAAGAAAAATGTTTCTTAGATACTTCTCTGACAAATTGACTCAGTCCCGACTTGCCGAAATCGATGGGATTCTTGTTATTTACCTCAGTGGTAGCAAAAAGCCATAGAAAAGTTGTTAATCTGGCTTATAACTCAGTAAGAATCTGCTGTCTGGGCAGAAGACAATTGCCCTAAACAGAAACTTTTAAGGAGTTCTATCAGTGAGGTCAACTCTGAACATAATGTGATTTCAGATCCCTATAACCATAAAACTCCAGATTCAGTGGCTTCAGGTGAGAGAAACATAACCCAAAGGCCAGCTGAGGTGGCTGTATAAACACTACAATAAAACTGGCTTTAAAGCCCCAGAGAGAAAAGCTTAGAGGTGCAAAAACAAGTATTCATGAACTGCTGGTGTGTTCAGAGAACCCTCCCAGAGACCAGCAGCTGCTGCTGCTTTGGGGCCGAGCTAAATACAGTTCACATGGGCATGTGTTATTCTATAAAAACTGGGGTTAATTAAGCCTATATAAATCTAACTGGAGCTTTTATTTACTTTTTTTAACTCAACCTCTTCAGCCAAATCACCAAAACCAGAGTAAATCTCTACACTGAGGATTTTGTGCCCTGGTTCAGGAGGTGATGGGAGCATCTCCATCAGCCCCCAGGGTGCTGCACCCCGAGGTGCTGACACCAGGACAAGGAGCAGGGTTTGTGTTCTCAGGGAGCAAAACACCTGAGCAGGAGTGATGTTGGTGCTCCAATACCCTCCTGGGCTCAGGGCTGCTCCCTGCCTGCCCCAGCCCCAGCCCCCAGGAGCTGCAGCCCCTGCCCGGGGCAGGCTCTGTGGGCAGCTGTGTTATTGCTGAGCCAGAGGGTTCATTATGGGCTTAGGAAATTCCTCCAGAGCCCCAGAGCAGGGCTGCAGCAGGGGGACTGTCAAAGGCTGACGTTCTCTCTGCACATGAACTCCAAAAGCCGACCTAGACATGGGCCAGCTTAAAGACCAGTGAATAAAGGTCTCTTTTATAAAAGAAACCTATTAATGCTTTGCCAAGGCCTTCCCCTGAGACTGCCTAAATAAATTTCCTTAGATTGACAAGGCTTGAAAAGCAGCCCTTTTAGTGGAGCAGGACTCGAAAGCTGTTCAACTGGAAGGCACCAGCCTCCTGGTTTTGCAGCTCAGAATTTACTCAGAGAAGAAAGATCATTTTTCAAATCCAGGGAAAAGTTATTGCAGCAATTTTTCTTCTCTGGTGCTTTTACAGAGACCGAACAATTGCAGACTCTGGGAATCTCCAAATTAATAGCAACGAGTTGCCTTTAATTAACTACTCATGATAATCTGACTGCACCTAATGTCGAGGAGCTTTCATAAATTCCCTGGGGTTTGGGATGGACTTTCCCAGGGCTGAAAGGGGGATAGAGGGTCAGGAGAGCCTGGTGGGAATGCTCTCCATCTGTTCATGTCCAGCAGTCCCCAGGGGTGCTGCTGGTGCCTTCAGGCCATGGGACAATCCTCCTCCTCCTCCTCCCCCCAGGCTTGGGCACAGGTTTGTGGGATCTCCTAGGGATCAGGGGAGCCCAGCAGGATTTCCCACAGCACTGATAGCCCCTGGCCACCACTTCCAGCTTGTTCCACACTGAACCAAGCCTGGAGAGGAAAGACAACATAGCAAAGGTTAACAGCTGGTGGCCTGTCTTGTCCTGAAGGCTACGAGCTGCCTGAGGACCAGAAATGTCCATGAATATTCAGAGCACAGCTCCCAGCAACCTCCAGCTCCTTCTTAATTTCTGAGAGAGGCAAGAAAGGGTATTTGCAGAGTTGCTTTCCTAATATTTTGGCTGATCAGCTTAATTGTTTTACTCCACAGCCCTTAATCATGTCTGTTCCTGCAGCTATTACCCTGGCATTACTTCCTCAGATATTAATGTGCATTTTGTTTAAACACCCAGTGGCAGTGCCAAGCCCTGAGCCCTGTGCTGCTCCGGGAGTGGGAGGGAATCCAGGCACTGTCTCACAGGTTGGCAAGGGCTGGGGTGCAGCCAAGGCATTTATCTGAGCTGAGGAGCACTGGTTATATTTTAACACTGTCCAAATATTAACATTGCCCAAAGGATGTGGAGGTGTTAACCTGACAGAGCAGCATGCAGAACACTGTCGTCTGTGCCCAGCTCTTAGAGCTCCCAGACACCTCTGTAAACACAAGGCTTGGCCAGGAGCTACCCAAAAAGAAAAGCCTGGGAGCAAGGAGGGAGAGAAGCCCCTGCCACAGGGGGATGGGTGGTGGAGGGACAGAGCTCTCAGAACACATCCAGCCAGCAGGTTGATGTTGAAACACTGAGGATCGGGTTGGAGCACAATCAGGATTTTAGCCCACACCATCTGTTTCCAGCAGAGAAACAATGGGCTGGCAAAGCACCAGAGCTTTGTGGCAGGGATCAAGGAATGGACCCAAGAAAAGCCCAAAGCAGACGGGGATGGATGTAAGAGGAAGCTGCTGCATCACTGAGAAAATGCATTGCCAAAGGGCTGGAAATTCACAGGACACAGCTGCAGATTGATTGTCCTGGGGCTTCTACCCCAACCCCAGAAATCTGCAGCTCCCCAGCCCCTCTCCCAGGGCTCTGCAGGGGGCACGGGGAGCCCCCAGGGTCTGCTCTGCCTTTTGTCCTGAGCCCCCCCTCCAGGGGAGATGCTGTAAGGGCCCCCTGGTGTCCCCTCCCCTGTCACCAGGGTTTGGGGTGGCACCAGGGCCATCAGATGTCATTATTTCCTGCAGCTTCTCCCCCACGGCTGGCTCAGGAAGCAGGGTGTGCTGGGTTGCTGCTCCCTAAGAAACAACCCCAGGGCTGCTCAGCCAGCAGCAGCAGTTCCAGGGCTGTGGGTAACTTCCAGCTGGAGCTCATCTTGCTCATTTTTAACTGCAATTTTTTAATGCCTGCTGAGCAAATGTCAGTAATAGTGATGAAAGGATTTTATTGTGTTTTTTTTTTTAATGATTTACTGCATAAAACAGAATTTGCAGCCTGCCAAGGCCTGCTCCAGGGGCAGGTCCCTGGTTCTGCACTCACTTTATCAGAGTGCTTTACACCAGGTGCCTCTGAGGATGAACATGAGCCTAGAGTTTCCTTTGTTCTGTCTGTCTGAATGCAGAAAGGACTTTGTTCCCTTCCAGTGCCTTAGAATAAAATAGAAATCCTTATTATTATTTCATACAGCTCATAAATCTTTCCCTGGTAATGTCAATAAGCCCCATCTGAAAGCACTGGGGAAACATCCCTAAAACATCCCTGCCAGGACACGGCTGCTGGGGAGGAGCTGAGCTGGGAGCAGAGGAAGGAGGAAAGGTCCCCCAGAGCCCCCTCCCCAGCAGCCAGGGGGTCCCCAGAGCAGGGGGAGCTGCCTCAGGTTGTTTGGCTGGGAAAAAGCCAGCAGAGAGCTGGAAAGGAAGAAAAGGAGCAGAAACCCCCTGTAAAAACAAAACGCTGACAGTACTCGAGGACGTATCCTGGCACTGCATTAACCACAGCCAAACACAGAGTTCCTGTTGGTTTGGGAGTATCAAGTACACAGTGATGCGTGTGTGAGCCCAAATCACAGCTCCATGTCAGACATCCTGATTCTGGGAAAATAAATTTGAAACGATTAAGAAGAGGAATGTGGTTGAAACACTTCAATTAACTGCTGCTATCATGTTTTCTCAAATTTGTCTTGGAGCCTCCCTGGATTTTCCTCCTTAATCCCAAAGTGAAATTCTATTTATTTCATATGTTCTCAGTGCCTAAACCAATTAATGTATTTTCTCATCCTTAAAAACATATTCCTTTTTGATAGCAAGCCCTGTAAGTAATTAATAGTAATTCTGAACCCGAGAAGAAGGAGTTAGAAACATTTGCTTGGCTGGGAAAACAAGGAGCTCCACAGCTGAGCACCCAACCTCTTTTGAGCTGCTGCCCAGCTGCTAATTACTCTGCTATGGAAAGGGCAGCTCTGAAGGAGCCAGGACAGAAGAGAGCAACAGATAAAATCTCCTCTTTGCTAGGCTGGGCCTTGACAGTGACAGTGACAGTGACACTAACAGGTCTGTCCAAGCTCCCAGCTCCCAGCTCCAGCTCAGGCAAATAAACACCTCACCTGCTGGGGACCACATGGCCTGGGGGGAGAGGAAAAGAAGAAAAAACCCCAAACAGCTCCCGGTAATGGTGTTTTTCAGGGGGTTACAGGATGGGTGTAATTGGTGTTTTCCTCACAGAGTATCCAAGCTTTGCTCTTTCTGTTGCTGTCCCCCGGTAGCAGGGATGGAGGAGGGAGCCCTGTGGCTGTCCCTGCCCTCCCAGCCCACCAGAGCTGCCCAGGAGCTGCAAACCTGCCCCTCATTGTTTGCTGCAAGGGCAGGAACTGCCCAAACCCTTCCCGTGGGTGCGTGGGAGAGGAATTTCCTGGTTCAGCAGGGAGCAGGGGAGCCTGGCTGGCTGATGGCTTCCCCAGCTGAGCTGCTCCCCCTCAGCAATCACTGCAAGAAGCCAACACCCACCGAGTGAGCACAGGAGCTACTGCAGCTCTTCTGATGCTTCATGCACAGAGCCCCAGGTATCATTTCTGTCCCTGTGCATGTCCTGGTGGCAGGGACACTGAGGCACCTGCAGCAGCCCCAGCATCTCCACCCAAAACTGTCCCCAAGGCTGTCCTGCTCCCTGTCCCCCGGGACACCTCCCTGAGCTGTCTCATCACCCACAGGCTACGTGGGGTTGAAAATCAGGGTTGGTTTCCTGAGGGATGAGGGAGCACCCACCAGGGGTGGGCACTGAGCTGCCTGGTGGCCAGGGGCATCCTCACTAAACTGTCCTCAGCCAGTGTATTGCCAGAAATACCAAGCTGGCAAAAACCACTTCTTGTAACAAGATGACTCATATTAATTCCTAAACATAGCAAAACAAATTGGTTTATCTCTTAGGAGTTGTTAATATGTGAGTTTTGTTTTGTTTGGGTTTATGCAGTCGGGGAATAGCCCTAACCCAGAAACATCCCACTTCAGCTGATTTTTCAAAACTAATTTCTTCATTTCCAATTAGCTCTTGGAACAGAATATATGTGTATATCTATATATACATATATATAAGTTCTGGAGAAGGGAACTAAGGACCGTTGTCCCAGGCCATCCCAGGGAAACAAATCCAGGTTTCCCAGGGGAAATAAAGCCAGGTTTCCCAGGACATCCTAATGAAATAAATCCAGGTTTTCCAGCCATGCCATGGAGGAACTAGCCCCAGAGACACTAGGGCAGGACTTTGGGGGCAGGTCCTTAGCCTGTCCCATGGGGATAGCTCCTCATTCCCCAGTGTTCCCATCCAGCCAGGGATGCCAGGCAAGAGCCACCAAGAGCTGCCAAGGGGTCACTGTGACATTGGGTGAGTGGGACAGTGGCAGAAAACCCCTGGGGGTGACCTGACAAAGCTGGGAAGGACCTGACCTCCTCCACATGGATTATTCAGTAACCAGAGGGGTTGGGGGAACAGCTCAGAAGGTGGTTTATGATTATTCCAAGGGAAAAGGATGCCTTCCTTGTACCAGACGAACCCAACTGACTGGGAAGGGGCTCCATGGGTGCCAGGGGCTGGGTTCCCACACAGAGATGCTCAGGCAGGATGGGGACACGTGTCCTGTGCCAGCAGCACAGCCCCAGTCCCTGTGCTGTGTCCCTGCTCCCTCCAAACACATCCCAGGCTGCCAGGACATGTGCCAGGCTCAGCAGTGTCCCCAGGTCCCTCTGGGAGGGGACACTGGCCCCATGACCCCCACTGCAGAGAGACTGTCCAGGGTGACAGCCCTTTGAGTCACTGCTTGGGGGGTGATGTCACAGGAACCACCAGAGGAAAAGCCCAAATAAGGCATCAAATTAGGGAAAATGTGTCCTAAAATGGGATCTGAACTGATGATCAACAAGCACAACACACAAAGAGGATGTTACCATCTTGAGAGCCTCATGGAGCCTCTGACGCTGGGAAAGAAACCTTTGGGACCCAGAAACGTGAGAGGAAAAGCAGCCCAGTGCTGAGCTCCTCCACCCAGGCAGGAGGTGTCAGCAGGTCAGTATGCAAAGAATCTCACCCCTGAGAAAGACAGACACAGCCATGCACTGAGAACCAATCCTTTTCCTGGGAAGATGCAGTTTTTGGAAGAGTTTCTCCAGTGTGCTTTTGGCTTTCCAACACAGAGCAGCAGCCCTGCTCCAGCAGAGAGAGGAAAGGTTTTTTTAGAGGTGGTAGAAGCAGAAGCACACAGAGGATTGTGTGTTACCCAGGGTGGGTGTGCTGGGAGCAGGCTGGACCCATCCCCAGGCAACAAGGTCTGAAGGGATGAGCCCTGAACCCCCAGTGATGGGGCTGGGACAGAAAATGGCCAAGCTCAGGTCCTGTCCCCTGCCAGCATCTCCAACAGTGCAGCAGGGCCAGGGCACCTCTGCTCTCACCCAGCAAGAACGAAACACAGGATAAGGATTTCAGCACCAGAAGGTCCCTTCCTCATCCCTGTGCAGTCCTTGGTGACAGCCACGAGCTGTGACACCCAGCAGGGGCTGGCAGGCAAGGCTGAGCACAGAGCTCTGCCTCCCTTCACCCCAGGAGAGGCAAACCCTCACCCCAGGAATTTTATAGTTTCCTGTGGAAGAGGTCCTGCTCATTCATCAGGCATTGAAAAGTCTGCCCGAGCCAAGAATGTATTTATTTTTTATCTAAATATAGTTAGAGTCCTATTAAAGAAAAACAAACACCAGGAATGGCAGGACTCCCACCCCAAGGCAGTCTCAGGGTGTTGGGTGCCCATCTCTCCTTCCCACATGTGCCTTCACCCAGGGATGCTCATCCCACCTTACCTGGGGGAGGGTTTGGTCCCTCTGTCCCCAGCACTCCCCCCGTGCCCAGGGAGGACATCATTGGCCTGGGTGTCCCCACCAGCTGTCCCAGAGCTGCCACCACAAGCTGGGGCAGTTTGACCAGAGCCTCCTGGCTGGGCTGGTCCCCCCTGGCAGCAGCAGCACCAGGGATGAAGTTTATCTCATGCCTCCAGGATGACTCTGTGAGAGCACAGTGGGGTTTGTGTTTGTTTCTGAACAACCACTAGCAACTGCTCAGTCCAGGGGGAGTCTGGCCTGATGATTATTTAGGCTATTTGGATTGCTTCTACAGCTTATCCAAACTGTCTGGTCCCTCTCTGTTGGTGGCTCAGAAGGAAAACACCCTCCTGCCTTTCCTCCTCACCCTGGGGTGCTGTGTGCTCTCCTCCAGCAGCCCAGGATGGCCTCTGGTCCCAGCCCTGCACCCCTGCCAGTCCTGACTGCCTGACACAGGAGAGCTGTTTCCATCTCTTTCTGTGCTCTTATGGTTGTCCTCCATTTAGCAGCTGAATTGCACCAATTCAGACCCATTTCAATGCTGCTGTGCAGCACTTTAGGTCTCCCCGAGGTCCTGGGCTCTCGAGTGCTGGAGGAGGTGCTGCAGCTCAGCTCACACCCAGGTTTAACCCTTCAAACCAGACCAAACCAAGCCTGAAACTCCATTAGGTACATCTGCCCAAAGCATCCTGCCCAGGTGTCCCCAGCCCTGGCTCTAGGAAGCAGAAAGCTGTGCAGAGGGTGTCCCCATCCAGGCAGCACCCACCCCACAGCCCCTCAGCCACCCCTCAGAGGGTGGTACTGAAATCCTTGACAGTCAGACTTGCTGATCAGATTTTAAAATGCATTGCTATGGATTATGTGGCAACCCAGGAACACAGACAAATAAATCAGGGACAGAAAGAGAGCAGCAGGGCTGAGAACCTCTGGCAATACAACACACCCCTGAGGGACACAGCCCTGCAAGGAGAGCAGAAACACCCACAAGGGACATATTGACCTGATCCTGGGATACAAGTGGTCAGGAGGGAGCAGCAGCAGGGCTTTCTGCCCCTTCTCCATGCTGTTTGCAGACACGAATGTCCCTGGTGACCTTGACAGGGTCCATGTCCCACTGGGTGCTGGTGGTCCTGGAGCACCCCAGGGGCTGCTGTGTCTGCCCAAAGGAGACCCTCCAGCCAGCAGACTGCAGCCTCCAGAAACTCCCTGCCTGCAGCTGCTCTGGCCCTGCATACTAACCCCCTTTTACTGCATTTATACCTAATTTAAGATAATTCCTTAAAGGCTTTAAGCCCTCGTTTCCATTCCAGGGTGAGGTCCCATCTGCCGGGTGGCTGAGGTGGGTGTGTGAAGGCTGCTCCCTGCCCTGGGACCTGGCCCAGCACCAGCAAGCACTGGTGGGAATGGCTGCTGGGGACACAGGGCCCCTCTGTGCTGGGGGGGTCTCAGCACCTGCCCTCCCAGAGGCTGCAGCAACCCCCTGAGCAAAATGCCCTCTGTGCTGGGGAGTGGAGGCTCCGGGCTGGAATGGAGCTGGAAGGCAGGGTTTGGCCAAGGAGCTGGTCTTGACAGACCACATGGAAAAATCAAACCATCTCCCTTTCAGTTTATTTTGGTCTTTCAGTTGACTTGCATTTTTATGTGAAACCTTCTCTTTCCTGTGGCTGCAGAGACACTATGTTCTAGCTGAAGTTTTGCATTTGCCATCACATCTGTAATAGCAGCAGCAGAGATTACAACGCCCCAGCGAGGATCAGATGGAGTGAAATCCTAATGTTTATTCAAAATAAGCTTCAAAGATAAAAATAGTGGTAATAAATAATGCTTGCCAGGGCTTTGAAAAGGTAAAAGGAACAGTAACAACCACAAGTTGGCTACACCTACCCATAAACAGCTGAAAAATTATTTCCCTGGTATTTTGCTCGATAATTAAGCTTTTGGTGATTAGGATTTCTCTCATTTGCTAAAGATCATCTCTAAATAAAAGATGAAGTGGCCTATTCCTCTCCAGATCCCCCAGTGTCTCAGGAGCTGAGTGCCCAGCCCCAGAAGGGGTGGCAGGGCTGCAGGTCCCTCCCTGCTGCAGGAGGTGGTGAGGTGCAGGAGATGCTCTGCCAGGGCTGAGGCCAGGGAGATCTGGGGGTCAGGGAAGTCCAGGATGGGGTGCACCTGCAGGAGACAAAGCCCACCCTGCAGGAGAGAGACCCTGCGTGTCAGAGACACCCTGTGCAAGGCAAGACCTAGTAAGGGGAAAACAGAGAAGTCCCAGTGCCACATCCATCCCCAGCAACACACAGCAGTGCCCAGGAGAGGGACCATTCCTCCTCAGGCAGAGACACTGTTCTTCCTGCAGGAGCAAGGGCAAAAAACCGAGTGCTCCAAGGATGGCTGGGGGCCACTGAGCTACCTCCAGGCTCTTGTGAAATTTCCAAACCATGTCCAAGTGCTCCCTGATTTCTAAGGACAGTAATCATGCCTGCCTAACTCTTGTGCTCTCTTGCATTAACTTCTTAATAACCTTGCATACACAACGTTCATGGGTGACTCTTGCATAACCAATCCTCTAATCAGACCTTCAAGCTGCTCACCTTGCCTTGCAGCTCTCAGAGCCTCCTACCCCTAGTGACCCTTAGCTGCAGGACAGGGCTTATATTCCCTTTCCAAAGCCACCAGTCCTGTCACAGACACACATTTTGCTCTGGCTGTGGGACCAGCCCATGGTTAGTGGCTGGTGGTGGCCTCTGAAGGAGCTGGGGGTCTTGTCTGGCAGAGCTGTGCTTGCCCAGGGTCCCCCTGTTCCCAGGAGTGAGAGGCATGGCTGGGCTGATCCCAGTCCCTCAGGATGGACAGACACTGAGTTTTGGGAAAATGAGGGTCTTCCCACAGAGGGCATTTTGTACAAAACCAGCACGGTGCCCAGGAAGCACCCACGGGGCAGGTAACAGCTTTTAGCTGAACCTCACAAGTCAAGGTCTTCTTCAGCCCCAGCTGTGATCTCTGACCCAAAGAGCCACGCCAGATCCCCCCCAGCCCTGGGCTGTCACTGCAGCTCCAGACACAGGGGCTCAGCCCCAGTGTCCCCCCCGCCTGCAGGGACCCCGGCTCTGGGCTGTGCCGCCAGCAGAGGCTCCGCTGCTCCTGAGTGTCCCACGGACACTGGTGTCACCGCCACGGGCTGAGCATCCCCCTCTGAGCCCTGCTCCTGCCCGGCCAACCCCGCCTCTCCCAGCTCCCGAACCCGGCAGCAGAACACGGAACAAAAGGAGCAGCGCTGAACCTCTCCCCACGCTGCGTGCCAGGTTCCCACCCGCTGCTGGAATTGTTTTTGCTCTCCCTGGCAGGTGGCACAGGTCCTGCTGCAGGCAATGAACCTTTGGATACAACGAGAAGGGCTTTGGGATTTAACCAGGATTTTAAAGGCTGCTGCAGGCTGCCGGGGGACAGCACAGGGACAGAGCCCGCATCTCCCCCCGGGGACGAGACTCCAGAGATCAGATATTTGCTAGGGGGGAAAAAGCAAATGACTAGCGGCATCCTCAAACTCATTTGTAATTGCAGACTCAGCCAGAGATTGTGTCTGCCCAGGGAACGGAGCCGGGCAGGGAGCGGGGCAGGGAGGATGCTGCGGGAGGGAGTGCGGGAGGCACAGAGCGCTGGGGCTGCAGCGTGCGGTGCGGAGCAGCAGCAGCACTTAAACTCGAAGCCATCATCAGCCCCAGCGGATTTCTGCTGTAAAACGACTGCCACGATTATGCACGATACCATCTCTGTTATTTTAAACTTAATGGAGCCACATAAACAAAACTGGTTTAGAACAGGGAGTGGTTTTTCTGTCACTTAAAGATCATTTTTAAGCCTGTTAAGTTCCATGTTTTGAAAAACCAGAGTGGGATAATAATTCTCTAGGCCACAGAACCTGCCAAAGTCCAACCATGAGCTGCAGGGCCCAGAGCTCAGGGCAGTGCTGAGGTTTGCTGCTGCCATCCCAGCCCCATCCCACCACCTGTGCTCCAGCTCCAAGCCCACCAGGACAGGAGGCACAGCCTGGAGAGAGACTCCAAATGCAGCTCCTGAAGGTCTGAGAACCTCTGATTCCATCAAGGAATCAAGACTTTCTTCAGTTGCCCAGAGAAGCTGGGAAATGCAAGTGTCTTGTAGCAGAAAGGTAAAATATATGGAAGAACACAAATAAATGTGATTTTCCAAAAGCTCCCAAGCTTGTCTGAGGAGTGTGGGACACCAGCCTGGTTTCAGAATGCTGTGGGTGGGCCACACAAGATGAATAATAAATGTTAAAATGAAAGTTCATTTTAAAAAAAGCAGAGGAGGGAAAAGCTATTTCTGGCCAATTATTCCTGGAGAATAAAGCCACGGCTGTCCTGTTTATCTGTTAAGGTGATCTTCATGGTAGAAAATAAAGGGGAAAAAAACACCAGGCAGGCAGCACCTCTGCCAGCAGCAGGCAAGTGGGGCTGTTTGGGCTCAAACAGGCTGGATTAAGGACTTTTTCCCCCCTCTTTTCATCGTACCTTGTGTGACCTGTACCTGAGCAGAGCTGGCACCTCCTCTGCTCCTGGGCTGAATGGGACCCCTGGCATCACACACCCCACCTGCAAGCACAGCAGAGTCAGTGTGGGGCTGACTGCTGGAAAGCAGCAGATCTATAAATCAAAAGCTTTTATGCAGGCTATCAGAATAATTGCTAGCTCAGGCTTGCAGGGAAAGGCAGATGCCAAGTTTGTACACACTGCAAATGAAGAGGGTGTACAAATAGCTCATAAATTCTTACTCTTGGTTAATCAGCTGTTCCAGTCAAACTTATCAGTGATGCAAACTGGACCCAGGATTGAGGCTGAAATGCCTTTTTTCTGACACAAGTGCTTTTCCACCGTTATTTATTCTCACAGTTAGTAGCATACTTTCATTTAAATATTCATATTTAATCACATTAACTTTAAGCTGCAAATTTAAGCAATAACTGTACATCTCTTGGCCAGTTTTGGGTGTCTTATCTGTGCAGAAGAACAAATAAAATCAGGAGGCCAGATTTGTAGCTGCACTCTCACACCTGGGTTAAGCCTCCTCTTCCCTTTGCAAATCCAGAATACAGAAGTGAGCGCACCTGAAAACCAGCAGTGTGCTGCTGCATGCCCAGGATCTGACAGCTGACTGCAGAAAACTCAGGTTCTGTCCCGTTAGGACCAGAATTTTACCACTAACACCACAAAATTGTGCTGTGCCACTACTAAAGGAGCCATAAATAATAATTATTTAACAAAGGCAAATATCTGTGGAAAGCAGGCAAAAGGAAGTCATGTTTTCTCTTTATTCACCATTTCAGTCAAAAAGTGAAATAAATCGACCAGCTATAGAGCTTGTCAAAAGCTAAATGGGAACTGTCACACAAACAAATGTTCTGCTAATGATGGGGGGGGGGGGGGGGGAGGGAATTAACAAAAGAGAGGAGATTATCCAGAGCTGTCTCTTGAAAAGGCTGCGGCAAAAATTGTCCTCAAAATTCTACAGGGAGAAAACATTTGCAGGAAGGCTGTCAGCAGGCAGGACTCACCCTGAGCAGGGCACCCAGCACCTCTGCCTCCAGCCCTGGAAGGGTGGGGGGCACCCACATCCACGTCCCAGGGGTGCAGGGGGGTGTCCCCAGGCTCTGCAGGAGGGGACAGTGTCTTTACCCCCCTGGCTGGAGGTGGTGCTGGGTGCTGCCTGGCTCCTGGTGCTGCTGGGAGGTGCTGAGCATCCTCATGCCACCACACCACAGCACAGCCCCCAGCCCCCCCAGCAGATCCCCCGGGGCCGGTGTTGGCACCTGGGATCAGCTGTCACCCAAACCCCAGGGCTGGGGGTCCCTGAGTCCCCAGTGGGTGGGTGAAGGCTTCCAACCCCACGCAGGTGCCCATCCCAAACCCTGACTTGCTGGCAGTGTACACGACACCTTCCTCTGCCCTGGGACATCCCCTCCCTGCCATCCCGCCCCCCCGGGGGTACCGAAGGCATCAGGGGACACTCCAGCTCCGGGTCACCCACAGCCCACGGGAAACACCACTGAGTGAGGAAGCCTCGAGGTTGGACACCGGAGATGTCCCAGGCCAGAGCAGCTCCGGTGTCCCCGCACCGCCCGGCTGCCAGCAGCGCGGTTCCTGCGCTGCCGTGGAGCAACACTGACACCCTGCGTGGGTGACATAGCCCTGCAGCACCACAGCCCACGGAATGGACGGACCGAACCTCCGGCCGGGCTGGGAGGGAGCCCGGGGTAAGCAGAGGGGCAGGAGAAAGGCACCAAGAACTTCCCGTGACCCCGAACCCTTCCGTGGGGAGCGGGAGAGGAGGTGGAGAGCTCAAAGGTGCCGATTCCATCTGGATCAGGGGCAGCAGAGGGGGGGAAAGCAGCCAGGACTCCCTCCAGCCACCCAGGACCCCTGCTCTGCCCGCAGTTCCACCTTTCCAGCTCATTTTAACTCTACCGGTGTGACACGGGCTCTGTGTGTCCTTCGGTGCTGCTCTGGAAACAACCCCTGGTGGCAACGGGTCCTCCCGACACCAGGCCCAATTCCTTTCACAAAGCCTTTATCCAGTGACATCCATCACACAACAGCTGATCAGGAAAGGCCAGCCCGGGCAAGGGAAGAGCCTGTGGAGGAGGCAGGGAATGGCTTGACACCTTCTGCCCAGCACAGGAGGCAGGGGCTGGGCACCCATCACCCTGATTCACCAGACTGCTCTGCTGCCAGCACGTTCCCTCCTCTGGAGGCTAAATCAATCTGTTATTTCTTCCTATGAAAACAAGAAACTACAGGCTTCATTTGAAGTGTCCCACCCCTCCTGCAGAAGGCAAGGTTGTCCCTGGCACAGCTCTCCAAGCAATGGGACCAATGAGCAGCACAGAGCTTCCCTGTGAGAAGTAACTCAGTGAGTGCCTGATTATCTCCATTGCATCCAGATCAAACATAGGAACAGCCTCCTCAGGCTGTGAGGAAAGCATCCCAGATGATTTTAGGTTCAGTGGTCAAGTAGTTCATAGACCATGTAAGCCTACTGGCCCCAGATAAACCTTCCAGGCTCTTATTTTAACTATTATACCCCAACAAATCCTTTCTTTTCACTCTAAAATACACTGGATTTCTGTACAGGTTACCAGGAGAACCTGAATGCCTATTTTTAATGTGCAAGCATTAAAAGAAAGCCTGTTTACAACAAAAGATGGAGATAAGAGTGTAAGTACCCAACTCCAGTCCAGTGGAAATGGTTTAAATAACCAGGTTAAAAATATCCAAAATTTGGAGTAAATAAACCAACTGTGTGGTTGTTACTATGGTGATGTCTTTGGAAATTGCAATAGTCTGTAAACATGAACATTTAGCTCCACTTTAAATCAACACCAAGGCTGAGATAGACTTTGACCAAAGTCAGGGAGTTTGGGGCTTAGGCTGCTCTGCTCCTCAGCTATCACCTCCAGACTCTTCCCTCTCTGGCTGGTGGGGTTGGCAGGCAGCCCTCCAGGACCAGAGACTTTGTTCTGGGGTTTCTTTTTCCATCCAATTAAAGAGAAACTTCCTGTAGCATCATCATTTCTCAAGCTAATCAAAGCTTTTCTCTTTTGTAAATTAAGGAGCCTCAGCACTCAATTACTTTGCAGCAGCACCAGTGTCAGCAGCAGCTCACTGGGGCCCCACATAATTAGAGTTTCTTCCGGCACCACATTAACATCTAATGAAGAAGCTGTAGTCAAGGGCATGAGATCAAAGCTCCACCATGACAGATATTTTGATTAAGCAGCATTTTGGTAAAAAAACAAAACAAAACAAAACAAAACAAAACAAAACAAAAAAAAACCCCAGCTTACTCCCTAACCCGTGTCAGGCAGCTTCCAGTGGTTTCCAAGAACCCCACCTTGAAGGCAGAACTGGGAAGCATCCTGGGATCAGGGCCCTAGGGGCTGAGCTCACCCCTCCCAGGGTGGTTCCACAGCAACCCTTGGGCTGAAGGCTCAGCAGCACCTTTGGGTCACAGCCAGGGCCCAGATGACACAGAGACCCTTTCCAAACCTCCCACACACTGACTGATGTCTGCTGGGAGAGGGTTCAGGTCTGGAAATTATTATTTTTAAGATATTACTTGAAAACACAGTCTACTAATATGTTAATCAAGCAGCACAACAGCATAAAAATATCAGAGTGACCCGAGAGCAGGGCACACAGTGCTGCTCTGAGTTCTGCTCACTGCCTGCTTTCATTCCTATTCCATTTGCACGGGGCAGGAGCAGACAGGAGCCCATCCCAGCAATCTCCTCTGGAATACTTGCTTTCTGCACATTCTGCTCTCCCAGCACCACAAGCCAGCCCCTGGGACCCACTCCCTTCTGCCAAAAAATGCAGGGTCTGAGAATTCATGAATTAACGTCAAAGCAGGAGCTTGTCAGGAAGGGAAGTGCTGGGTAGCCCCTGCAACCCACTGGAGAGGGAGGTGGTCAGATGGCAGCCAGGTTGCCCTCAGGTTCCCCACCTTCCCCCTGCTTTGGGTCTAGCAGGGGCAGAAGGGTTTGCAGAGATGTCGGAATGCCTCTGATGATGCTGCATGGGGTCCCCTGTGCTGGGGAAGGAACCCCTCCAGCTCCAGATGGGAGCAGAACTGGAAGCACCAAGTGAGTGGCAGAGAACTGGTTTTGGGCAGGGCAGAGCTAACACAGCCCAGCCCTGGTGCTCTGGGGCACGGGTGGGTGCCACAGCCTCACCAGAACCAGCTCTTGGTCCATCATGGCAGCAGCTGGAGGAGCTGCCAACCCTCCGGGTCCTTCCAAACCAACCTGTGAAGCTTTAACAGCAGTATTACTGGGGAGTTTTTAATTATTATTGTTTTCTTTAGAGCTTAAGCTTAAGCATTCAAGGCTCCAACCACCCCCTGGCAGCTGCCCCAGGGCAGAGTTACTAACACCAGATTATCCCTTCCCCAGCCAAGCCCAAGCCTGCCTCAGGAAACGCCTAATTGGATTCCCTGTTAATAAAGCCCATTTGCCATGTGTCTGGAGGGCTCTGCTCTTTGCCACCCTGTCCGTGTGGTGCCAGCACTCGGCACATCACCCGGGGATGCTGGAGGGAACCCCAGCTGCTGGAAGGCACGGAGAGGAGAGGTGGGGACAGGGGGAAGGCAGGGCTGCCCCCCACAGCACCAGGGGAGGTCACCAGCCCTGCCATGGGGCTGCCAGGCTGTGACACCAGCTTCCAGCCCCAGTGCTGAAGCCTTTTGTAGGGACAGCCAAGCAAGATTTGGGTTTTCAGATGCAAACTTGGACAGAGGAGACTGGCAGCTCCACTTGGGGATATAATTAATGTAGCTAAGACTATCAACACTCCAAATGCAAGCTGGTTTTAATTATGTTCAGTCTGTGCAACAACAGCCTCCAACACAGTTATGTTTAGCAGTGTGAATGACACCAGAGGATGGAAATTCAGCTCACCAGGGCTGGGGGGTGAGCCAGAGGAGGGGTTCCCATCCCCAGCCTGGGACCTGCCCCATTCCCCACTTGCAGAGCTCCTCTGGGGACACAGGATGAACACTGGGACAGACAGACAGACACAAACCCCCTCAGCAGGGAGCACGTCCCTGGTGCAGACAGAGCCACCCTGCATCCCTCAGCTCTGCTCCCACCAGGCTTCAGCATCCCAGCAGGAACTTGGCACCACACACCCAGTTAAACACTACAGAGAATCATTCTACAGAGCTCAAAACCAGAACTGTTCACACCCCTACATGCATGTGAATGGAATGGTACAAAGGAAAACCAAAGCCTTACTGAAGGGCCTGCTGGGTCCTGATAACATTGTTCCTGAACAGTTCCTGTCCACTGGGGAAAAAACCCAAAAAAACTAAAAAACAAAAAAACCCCCCCCCAAAAAAAAAAAACCACAAAAAACCACCAAAAAAAAAAAACCAAAAAAAAAACCCCAACAAAAAACCAAACAAACCCCCCCCAAAAAAAACCAAAAAAAACAAAAACAAAAAAACCCCAAAAAACCCCAAACAACCAAGCAAACAACAAGCTACAGAAAAGCAAACAGCAAAGGAAAATCTTGCTTCTGTGGAATCAGATAATGGGTTATGCTTAACAGCATTAAACAAGAGGATTTGGGGATTCTGGTTGCAAATGGAGGAGCCACTGGGGTGCTGCTCCCCAGGGAGGAGCTTCCCCTCTCCCAGCAACGATCAGGGCAGTGCCAGGGCTGCTTCTGAAAGGCTCAGGGAGGGCTACAGGAGCTTTAGAGGAGCTTGTGAACCTTGGAGAGAGCCAGTGTCCTGGAAAGCAGGTGGCAGGGGAGTTCCTGCAGCACATGGGACCCTCCAGCAGGGAAGCTGCTGCCTGGCCTGGAAAGGGGATCCCAGACACTAAGGAAAGCTCAGCTCTGCCCTGCCAAGAGAGTGAAGTTGTTCCTTTTCTTCATGGAAAAGGTGAAGGATGCAGGAAGGGATGACAAGGATGCTACAACCCAGAAACCCCCAGTTCTCCTCATCCATCACCTCCTCACTCCCACCAACACCCCCTCTCCAAACAGCAGAAAAGCAGCTTCTCATCCAAAGCCAGCACTCAAAACCTGAGGTGACCTTTCTGGGTGCTGGTTTGCACTAGAAAACTAAACCCTGAGCTGGCTACAGATGGACAGTGAGCTAAACAAATATTTACAGATATCAGAGAAGCACTTTCAGTGGGAAACTGGCTCCCATCAGTCCTTATCAACCCCTCAGCATCCCTCCCACACGATGGACCTTCAGGCACGTCCTGACTCTCTGCTGCAGCCATCAGCACTGAAACCTGCTGACCCTGCTGCTTTGCCTTTCCATCTCAGTGGAAGCCCTGTGCAGGGACACCAAGCATGGCAACCACCTCTGCCAGCCCCTGGGGAAGCCTCTCTGCTGGTGCCTTTCTCTGATGTTTCCTCAGGCTCTTTGTTTCCTTGATCATCCATGTGTGATGACTTGGCAGGTGTTCACCTTAGGGACTCAGTAGCTTTGACCCAATTCAGTACAAATTGGACCTTGGTTTTCCCCAAAAAAGAAGGTGGAGCCTGATCTAAACCCACCAGACATTTCCCAGAGATCCAGAGGGTTTGAATCAGCCCCATAAACTGCAGTTCCTAACCTGCCCAAGGATGCTCCAGCCTCTCACAGCCTAAGAACAAGGGAAGCTGCCCAGGCTGCTGTGCTCACCCAAGCCCCAGTGAGGATGGGCTCCTCTGCCTCATCTTGCCTGGTTTATCCCAGCAGTAAAAATAGTTGGGCTTTGTTCTTTTGGGTGGTACAAATAACTTTTAGTGGCAAGTTGCCCGTTCAAAATGCACCCTCCAGACTATTTCAAGCAGTAAAAGCAGCTCTTGGCCAAACCCAAGTGCTAGCTCTTTATCTGAAGCTATTAAAATACTATCATTACTTCAAGCAGCAAAACAATGCTTCCTGCCAGAACCAAAGTTATTTTTTCTTATCATTAAGTCATGTAGGGAAGAAGCAATAAATAGCAGTACACCAAAAAATGGTTGTGCTAATGAGTAAAAATAACTACCAAAATAGGTACATATACCAGATATTTATCTAAAAATACAGAACTGAATAGAGTAGTCCAGTGGTTTTTAGAATGAATGTGTGCTCTGGCCTGAGGAGCTGGGGTATGAGGGTGCTGCTGGTCTCTGCTCCCATGGGGGGAGTCAGCAGGGCCTGGGCTTCATCCTTGGAAATTGCCAAGATAAATAATAATAAAACTAATATTTCACCTCATTTGTGCACCATGAGCAGTGCCTGTGGTCTGCAAGGAGGAGGGGACCCGGGTACCCTGTGAGGAGCAGGAGAAGGGAATGTCAGGACACTGATGGCTCTGGATGGGGGGATCTCTCCCAGGACCAAAGGGAGGGAAGGTGGTGGCAGAGAGCAAAGGCCAGTCCCAGGCTGCTGCCTTCATCTCCTCCTCTGATTTTAAAGAGTGGAGAGATGAGAAAGAAATGGATCTGAAAAAGCTTGCAGGGGAGTTTGTGGAGGCAGATTTGTCCAGCTCAGAGCTCTGTTATCAAAGCCAGAGAGCTATGGGGCAGTGAGCAATCCCCTCTCTCAGTTCAGCCTCCCTCAGTATCAGCCTGCTGGGAACCAGCCCTCTGCTCCTGATCCCCTGGGATAAAGTCACTGCTGGATCTCCTGTCCTGCTTTGCCCCTCAGCTCACCCCACAGCATCCCTTGCTCCAGGCTGACACCCAGGGCCCCCAGCAGCCTCCAGCATCTCGGGGAGATTCTGCCCAGGCAAGGAAAACACAAACCTGCAACCACCAAGAGAGAACCAGGGGTGAAGTTTACATTTACACTGAATTCTGATGAACCAGGGGGAAAACTTCTGCGAGGCAGATCAAAGGGAGTGTGTAAGAGCCCAGCAGCAGTAACCTGGATTAAGTCAGCAGAGGCTTCCACTGAGATCCCCTGATGGGCATCATTTCCCAGACTGACCCCTGAGCTCCAGCAGGCCAGACATTATCTCAGAATCATAAAAACATTCTGGTTGGAAAAGACTTTTAAGATCACCTAATTCAAACACCATCTAGCACACTGCCAAGTCCACCCCTGAACCACATCCCTCAGCACCACGTCCACACCATACCCAGAACCCCGGGGCATTCAATGAACAATAACATATATCAGGCATACATGCTTAAACACACTAATCCCTCCTACAGGATTAGGAAATGCAAAACTAAGGTGAATTATTCCATCCAGCAGGCACACACACTTGTCTGAGCTGTATTTAAGCCTCTCTCCAGGAGAAACCCAGCACTGTCCCATGACAGGAGTGGGCAGCACTGCAGGGTCAGGGTCAGTGCCTGCAGCTTTTATACTGACTGTGGTTTAGTTCATGACAAAATAAATAAAATCGGGTGCCATCCAGAGGATCCCAGCTGCTGCTCCAGGCCCTCACTAGATGGTGCTGCCGGCTCGTACCTGGCACGGCTGCTGCTGGAACTCAATCCACCTCTTTTACCCCAAAACAACAACTCCGGAGAGATCCATTTCCCCGCAGTGCAATCCCGATGCCATGAAGCAACCGTGGAAAAAGCAACTAAGAGCAGGAATGGAAGAATGGGGTTGCAAAAGTCTGTGTTTTAGAAAGGACCCCTGAGCTCTCTGCCCTCCTCTGCAGGGTTCATCCCCTGCCAGGGATGCAGGGACAAGGGACAGAGGATGTGAAAATCTGGCTGCTTTCTGAACTAAAACACCCTCTACGTTCCAGAAAAAGTCAAATATTTAAGCTTTCCACCTTGTGTTGCTGTGGTTGTTGTTATACAAAGTACAAAATTCTGCACTTTGAAGTGGAAAAACATTTACAGATTGAAGTCTGAAATACTTTGACAGCATAAAGTCCCCCATGCCCAGTTCCTGCAGCCTCCCATCCCTTACTGATCCCAAGGAAAATCCTAGTTAAATAATTCCAGTTTGATAAAGCCTTCAAGGCTGGTACATCTTTGACCAACACTTATTTTTTATTCAAGACTCCTAGGAGCACATCTACTCTTTGGTCACCTTGGTGAAATCTCCTTTCACCTGCTTTAAAGAGTTTACAGAAAAGCTTTTTTAAACACAAACTCTGTTTCCTGCAAGCTCTACCCAGGAGCCAGTTTAAACTCCCAGCCCCAGCTCTGCACACACTCGAAGAGATTTTCCAGAGCTTCTGCACCAAAAATGAAGCTGCCCCAATGAAGTCAGGAGAGCGTGGATCTGCCACAAGAGGAACAAACCCAGAGATGTGTGCAGGGGGATATTGGGGGGTGTGACAGGAGATGTGAGCATCCTGCCTGGGGACACAGAGCTTCCCAGGAGGGCAGAGGAGCAGCCCAGCTCTGGGAGGTACAAACCATCTCCTCCCACCTCTGGTTAAGATGTGATAGCTCAGCAGCTCTGCAAACCATGCCTGCAGTACAGATGGACAGAGGAAGGAAAAAAAAGAAAAAAAGGAAAAAAAAAAAGCATTTGGCCCCCAGTCTGTCCAGTATTCATTTTTACTATAAAAGGAGAACTGGGAGTGGATGACACATGGGTGAGCTGATTCAGTCACACATGTAACTGGGAAAGTGAAGTGTTATGTTTTCAAATGCCCTTTTCTGCTTCTGACAGCTCAAATTCTTTTGAAGCTGCACCTCAGGCTACACCCTGGCTCTGCCTCCAGACCTGCAGCTCTGGGACTTCAAACACTGATCAGTGCAGCACCACCAGGCACTGCTCATCTTGGGCCATCTCCATCCAACAGCCCCCTGGAAGAGCTGTTTGGTCTTATTTGGCATTAATAATTCATAATATTGTTATATATAATTTTATTATATTATATAAATACATAATGAGTTGCATTATTTTTATATAATTTTATTATATATTATAAATAGTAATTAATAATTGGCACTATTCTCCCAAAAGGAGAAAAACCCTATCTGTGGCCTCCCAGGTTTGGAAAGGAAGGGTCCAGTTGAGGATTTCCTCCATCACTGATGCTGTGAGCACACACCAACCAGCTCAGCACCTTTCTCCTCATCACCCTCTCCTGGATTCCCCAGGACAGACACTTTCCCATCAGAAGTTTCAGCTTCCTGGGGCAGGCAGAGCTGATACCAGAGAGCAGATCCCAGCTCTGTTTGCAGCTCAGAGCCTCAGAGGGTTCTTGTTATTGTTTTCATTTCACAGCCACTTCACAAAAACTACCAAATGATAAAAAAAGATACAGCCTCAAAAGCAATAACAGTAAAAGAAGGATGGCTGAGAGCTTAATCCTGAGCAGCACCGAGTGATCCAGGAGCTTTCCCTCAGCTCCAGCTGCTTTATGAACTGGAAACTGGAGCCAAGCAAAGTGTGTAATGTGGGTTCTCACAGCAGAAACCTGAACCCTTGCTCCAGCAGCATCCACACAACATCAGCAGGAAAAAAGTAAGTGGAAATGTCAGAATAGGATTTTTTTTTTTTTAATTGCTCTTCCTAGCTGGGGAGGGATATTTGCAACCAAGAACACAGCAAAGGGACCTGAGCACCCAAAAAGATTCACATAGGTATTGCCATTTCCTCCTGCTGACATTTCTTCAAGCCCTGACTGTGCCCACCCCTGGGCTTCTCAGCTCTGCACCTCCAGAGCCAGGACAGCAGTCCCACCCCCCTGCCATGGGCAGGGACCCCTCCCACAGCCCAGGGGGCTCCAACCCCATCCAGCCTGGGCTGGAACAGGGATGGGGCAGCCACAGCTTCTGGGGACCCCCGGGCCAGGGGCTCCCAAGGCTCCTGCCTGCTCTGCTTTCCTGCAGGGATGTGCAGCTTTCCCCTGGCCTGGTCTAAGCAGGAGGGCTCAAAGGATGGAAGATGTCAGGCTTCCAAGTGATGAAACTTTCTCACCAAATTATTTTTATTATGAAACCAAGGGAAAGAATAACATTTATTCAATCACATGGCTATTAAAGTGTCTGTTTTTCTGGGCTCTGACACTGCTTTCCCAAAAGACAGCATTTTCCTCATGAAATTGAGAGAGCAGCAGACACAGTGTGTGGCAGCAGAAAAGCAGTGTCACTTTCTTCCACACGAGTACCAGCTCCAGTGAGGGATTTACACAAATACAATCCCCTCTGATCCTGACCTAGATAGGGTCCTGTTAGACCCAACCATGCTTTCTCTTCCACCTACACCCTTGTCAGTTCCTTTTCTTTTACTCCCTATTTTTGGCCATCTTTAGCCTCAGTTTCAGCATGGCTCAGTCCCAACTTCTCCCTCAGCCCCCACAGGTCAGGATCCAAGATCCCAGACATCTCCTGCCAGGGGCACATCCCCCCAAGGGAGGGCCAGGGGGTGACCCCAGCCATGGGGGACCCCAGAGCTGTGCACAGCTTCCTGCCAAGCCTGGGCACCTGCCCTGCTGGGGTTTGGACCCGGGCAGCCTGGGGTGCAGTGCATGGATTCATCAGCTCTGCCCTCATAAACAAAGCCCCAGACACCCAACACCCCAAAAAACACAGACACTGCAGAGCTGATGCTTGGAAACCTCCAGCAGAGCTCTGGAGGAGGCTCCCAGCCCAGCTGGGGCTCCAGCCACAGAGCACCCCACAGAAATGGGCTCTGCCACGCTCTCAGGCCAAGAAAAACCTCTCCATTTCCCAGCCCTCACCATCCTTGCCTTCCAGCTAAAACGTTTCTTTCAGCAGAGCCCAGCTTGCTGCACAGAGCACCTCCCCATCCCAGAGACCTCCAGAACCATCCCGGGATCTGAAGGAAAATGAAAACTTGGCCCCCAAGCTCAGTGGGAGCAGAAGCAGGGGTGAGGGCTGGGGACAGGGAGGAGGGAGGGCTGGGGACAGGGCTGGGGGCTATGCCAGCCCTGCCCAGCCAGAATTCCTGCACACAAGGGGGGCACTGGGGCTCCTGCTGCAGCCCCCCAGCTCCCACACAGACTGGGTTTTATTCTAGGGATGGGGCCAGCCCAAGCTGAAACCCCAGACAGCTAAGATAGAGGCAATGGAATAAAAGAATATTTTCTCCATACCTCCCTTTTATCCTCAGCATAGCAATCAATGATCTCATGCACTGAAGAAATATCTTAAATGGAATTTCCAAACTCCATTTAAAGCTCTGATATGCACCTTCCAACTTCCAGCTCGTTGGCACTGGTGAAATCATCAGCTCCTATCACACCTTACAAATGGTCTCAGGTGCCCCATTTACATTAAAACAACACAAATTAGATGTGAGGTGCTGGCTGTGCTCCAGTGGGCAGGAGAGCATCTGCATTCCTACAGAGTTGCAATGCTTCCTCCACAGGCTGGATTTATATCCATATCCAAGCTAAATAAATCATGTACCACCACCCCCAAAACAGCTCACTTATCACACTTAGTGTGGGGAATGAAATGTCATAATATTTGTCCAAGACACGTGGTTTATTTTGCTTTCAATAAAGGCTAGCAGGAAAATAAAATTTTAAAAAATCAAGAAAAAAAAAAAAAAAGAAAGAAAGAAAGAAAGAAAGAGGCCAGAGTTCCTCCCAGTGCCATGAGGGGGATCCAGGTTGGCCCTGGGGTCCCTGGGCTGGGGCAGCTCCCCAGGTGATGCTGCACAATTGAAGCCCAGCAGGGGCTGAGCACAGCAGCCTGGGGCAGGGTGAACACCACAGCCAGGCTGATGGATGGGATGTCAGATTCAGGAGAAAATACCTGCAGTGCTATCACTTACCCAGGCCAAGAACCAGAGCCAAGCTGACACTGCTGCTCCAGCAATAACCACCCTGCTTCATTGCAGCCATAAATCAGCACCCACAGCACCAGCTCAGTGAAGCTCTCAGAATGCTGCCTCTCAGCAGGATCAGGCCAGGAGATGCTCAGCTTTAAAATGAGATCCAGGGCACATGGGCAGAGATCTGGTAGAGCCAGGGCCGGGCCAGGAGAGGGGCAGCACTGGGCAGGTGTCCCCTGCTCAGGGTGACAATGTTTGTCCTGCTGGCTGCAGCCATGGAGCTCAGCTGGAGATGTCCACAGCAGGTACTGGTGCTGAGGCAAACCCAACCTTTGCAGCACCCTGCAGCCCAGGAGGGGCTTGGAGCAGAGCACAAACAGCAGCCCAGCCCTGACAGCCTGGGCTTCCCTGGAACAGAAAGTCTGGGTGGTGTTTGTCAGTCTCTAAGGGTGGAGACATCCCCCTGGCTTCACAGAACCAGGCCACAGGTTTTATAGACACTTTATCTGAGCAGACAGTATTTTTGCAGCTGTCCATTGACTGATGAGATGCTATATATGAAATATCCACCCAGAGGAGAGCTCTGCCAGCCCACCCGTGACACGGGAGCACTGCTCAGCCCAGACTTCAGCCCTAAAGTTATTTTGGGAGAAACACTTCCATCAGTTCTACTGGAGCCTGAGTGCTCCCCAGTATGGAGCTTTTAGACAACGAGAGCCAGACAGAGCTACCACAATAGCTCAGAACAGGGCAGAGCAGCTGAAGCCTTTCACATGCAAAGCTCCCAAGGCTAGAAATAGTCATCTATATTCTGCACTGGGTTATTAAGAGACTAAACCCCCCTTCCAGGGCTTGAAAGGATTTTATTTGCAGGCATTAGGAGCCTCCTGGACGTGCCAGAGCCAAGCAATATCGATCATCACTGCTAAAATCCCCAGCACACCCCTGCCCTGCCATCTCCCAGTTTATGGGTGGTTGCAGGCACTGCCCCTCCTGCTTTACCCAGGCAAAGCCCAGCTCAGCTCAGCTCAGTCCCTTCCTCAGCAGGACTGGGCTCCTGGGCTGTGGGCTGGACACTCATCACTTGGGCCCATCACTTGCTCTGCAGCACAGCACCCACTGCCTCCCAGGGAAGGAGAGCTCCAGCCCCTGCCCCAGCACTGACAGCAGAGACAGGGATGCAAAAAGATGAGGTGGTTGGGTATCCACTGGGGCATGAATTTGATATTCATAGACTTTCTCTCTCTTTTAAAGGGCAAGCCACGTTGAGTTGAAACAAGCTAAGGCAGCAGCTGGAATGATAAATGAATGTTTTTCAGTGCTTCCTGGGTGAAATTTAATTTTAATTGACATTAAACATGACAGAGCTTCTACTCAAACCTTTATTTGCCAGCCACCTATTTTGGCTTTGAAACAGTTATGCCATTAAACCCCTCCCCTCTGTCTCTTCTGTACTCACCAGCTCCAGAGCACCGCAGAGCAAGGACCACCCTAAGCACAAGGGACCCCAAGCAGGGTCTCCAGAGCAGCCCTGTGGGACCAGGCTTGTCACCCAAGGGCTCTGACACCAGCTGCTCCAGAAAGATGGGTTCCTCTTTCCCACTAACAGAGAGGAGATCCAGGCAGGAAGAGGGCAAGGTACTTCTTGGGATCAAGGGGAATTCTATCCTGCAGCCCCTGGGAGAGACCAGGAATGGAGAGGGAATTGAAAGGAGATGGAGAAGACCCATCCCGTTCACTTGGAAGCACACAACTGCCTCAAGGGCTGATCAGTAAAACTGGGCATTAACCAGCTTCTTACCTGGGGCTTTTGCTCCTCCCCTGCACTGTGGCCCAGCTTGCTCACTTTATTAATAAAGGGTTTCTGTCCTGCAGAGTACAACATCACACAGCACAAAGCCACTGCCCAGGGCCCAGCCTGCTGCTCCTTCCAGGGGATGGATCATTAAGACTGAGCTTTAGCCTGCTAAATCAGGAGAACTAAAAGATGCTCATGGGAATGAGATATGAAAGGCAGCTTTGTTTTGGTCTCTAAAAACAGCTGAGAGCTCTACTGCCAGCACTGAAAGCAGGGCTGATCCCCTCCCTTCTGGCAGCACCTTCCCCTGCCTGGAACAGTCCTCCATTTGCTCTCTTCCATACACAGGTTGAACTGAACTGAAGGATGAAAAGCCCCAAGGCTTCTGCACCCAGTCATTCCTCCTGCTTCAACCTCAGGCATCACTTTGTGCCTGGCTCTCCTGCCCCCCACACCAAGCTCTGGGAGGCAAGTCCTGGACAGCCAGTCCTGCCCGAGCATCTCTCCCTACAGCCAGACCCAAGGGAACAGTAACACTTGCTAAAGCTGCTCATCTTTTATCATCTATATTGAGCAATCCAACTTCTGGCTGTCATTAGTTGCTAACAAACCAGAATGAGTGCCAGGAGCCCACTGCCACTGCTGCACACCAGCAGTTTTAGCACTGTGTCCCATTCACAGCCCTGAAGTACTCAGAAATCGATTTATTTATAGCATCTACAGTGCAACAGAATATTCCTCCTCTCTCTCATCGCTGCTTGAGACACTTACAGCTGCACGTTAGCCACGACCTGGGCTCCAATTCTCCTACTCCCACGCCAGAGACACCAAAGCCTCTTGGTGCCTGGGGGCAGCAGCCAGGACCAGCCCAGCCTAAAGGCAGAAAGTGACTCAGGCCCTCAGACATCCCATGGGGAGGTGGGGCAAGACAGGCTCTGCTGCACCCCCATGGAAGGGAAAAACAGCTCGTTCTGGAAAAAAACCAAAAACCAGCACACACACAGCCCCCAAACACTGCCTCATCTGTCTTGAGGGGCTGGGGTAGGGGTGCCACAAAGCCTGGTCAGAGAGGGACTGAGACGTGATGGAGCAGGTCTGGCCTCACAGCTGTGCAGCACAGAGCGTTCTGGTTTGTGGCCCCTGCCCGTGCTGGGCCTGGAACATTTGCTGGGGAGGAGACAGGGCTGGCACCTCGAGGGGTTGGTCACAACCAAGCACCCACCCAAAGCCCCCCCAAAGCAATGGGCAGCTTGTCCCCAGCCAGGCTTGGGGTGCTCCTGACCCACTCAGGGCACATATCACCACAGCTTGCTACCTCTCAGGTGGATTTTAACCCCACAAGAAGGCAAAGGACCAGGGCCAGCCACAGCCCCTCACCAGCCAGAGACCCAACTGGGTTTCTGGGGCTGCTGAAGGGTTTCCAGCATCCTTTCACCCACAGGATGGGGTCACTGATGGACATTCCTCCTCAGGGGCAACCTGCCCAGGTTTAAACCCACAGTCCCCTCTCTCAGACCTTCACAGGATCTGTCCCTTCTCCACAGGTACCTTCTTTGGCAGAACCCCATGGGTTTGCTCAGTTACTTCCCACTCCCAGCTCTGCCCTTCCTCTCTCTCCAGAGGGGCCTGGGGGTCTCTGACAAGCTGCAGCCACCCCAGCAAGAGCCACAGCTCTGGCACAGCCTTGGACATCACCACAGCTGCTTCCAGTAGAGCAGAAATGACAAGAAAGAGATTCCAGACTGAGGTACCAGCCTGACTGATGGGGAAAAAATAAAATAAATAAAATCGAATCACACTGCAAAAGCACGGGGGGCAGCACGAGGGGATGGAGGATGCTGGCAGCCTGCAGCACAGCTCACCCAGGGTCCTGAGAGCCCTCAGGAAAAATTATTGTACCCGGGAGAGCTGCTGCAGCTCCCCTGCAATCCCGTTTCACACTGCCTGGGATCAGTCAGCTCAGAGGGCTGGAAGGAACCCAGCGCGGTGCTGAAAGCTGCCGGCACCGAGCCACGGGCACTGATAGAGCCGGCAGGGCCCAGGCAGGGAGGGCTCTGGCAGGCAGCAGCTTTCTGCAGCTCCAACACCCTCTCCCCATGCTGGGCACTGGAGCAGCCACCTCCTTCCACAGCCAGGAGCTGTGCAGACACCTCCAACCCCGCTCCCAGAGCCTCAGAACCGGGCTGGGGAGCCAGGGATGCTCTGGGGGGTTGGTTTATTTTTTCTCCCCACAAAACCATTAGTTTTAAACAGACCTTCAGCTCCTGAAAACCAAGAGACCACTGAAGAGGTTGATGAGGGCTACCAAATACAGCCCAACAAAAGAAAAAACCAACCTTCATGAATACACCAAATGTCTTTGTGCCCAGAGCTGGTGGAGGAGATGCCACTGCTGCTCTGCTGCATTTCCTCAGCTTTATCTGGAATGGAAGGGGCCCAAGCTGATAGTAGGAGCATTTTTCTGGGCTCCTGGAGGGACCCCAGAGCTCTCTGACCATCCCAGGACAACGTGGCTTCTCTGGGTGACATTTACCCCTGAGCCTCTTCACTTACAGATTCACAAGCACCAAACTTCCCCCCTGTTTCTCTCAGCCCTTTGAGGACTTTTACCCCAATCTGCACACTGTCTCTCCCCCACTGTCCCCTCGTGTGAAGGGAAAATCCCAGCTGGGTGTCTGGGAGCTGCACACCCACTGCCCAGCTCAAGGGCCACCAGCTGGGCGGTGACACCCTGGGGGTTGTCCCCAGCAAAGCCCCTTTAAGGGAGACTTTGGGGCTGCCGCGGGAGGCAGGACATTAATTTTAGCCTGGAGGGCTGCCAGGGGAGCAGGGCAGCTGCTGCTGGAGGCGGGGGGGCCCTGCAGAGCCCCCGTTCCTGCAGCCAAACGGGTGGCAGAGCGGCCATGGCAGAGGAACAGAACGAGCTGGACGAGAGGATCATTATCAAGGACCTGCACACCAAGGAGATCGACCTGGTGAACAGGGACCCGAAGCACATCAACGAGGATGTCGTGAAGGTAGGGGCTGCTGGGAGATGGGCTTGAGCAGCATCACTGCCCCTGCAGTGCCACCAGGCTTTGGGACACACATCCCAGGACACAGCATTGCCTGAGGCTGCTGGGCTGACCGGGGGCCAGCCAGGTGCCTGTGTGCTGTGCACTGCTCCAGGTCACCCAATGTTTCCCATTCCTCCATAAATTTCTAACCTGCAGCCCATAGAACTGGAGAATTCAGTCAAGGAATGGGAACTAATTTAATTTAACTATCGAGCTGCATTTGTGCCGGGGAGCCAAAAATAACAGGGGTCAGCCCATAACACTGCTTTAAAGGGAGCCTTGGGAACACTCTGTGGATCCTCCAGACCCAACCACCCCAGCACCAGCACATTCAGATGCCTGTTTGTCCTGCTGGAGGGCACTTTTTTTTTCCTCCCACAAGCAGCAGGGGAGAGCAAACCTCCCCTCTCTGTTTTTGACAGAAAGGACCCAGCTGAAAGGGGAAATGCTTCCCCAGGTGCTGACCGCAGGAGCTTGGCTGTTCAAACCTTTGTTAGCATTATGCCAGAGATAATTTTGGCCCCGAGGAGAACAGGATGAGATGAAAGAGTTTTGTGAAAGCTTTACCAGGACATCAGAGAGGATAACATGCCAGAAGAGACAAAGCCTGCTCACAAAGGCTTTGGAACCAGCCATGACCTTGATGGCACTGGTGCGAGCTTGTGTCTGTGCTTTAAAGCTCTATTACAGATTAATCCCCTGCCATGGCCAAGTTAAAAGCCCCCTCAGACGAGCTGTGACAGTGACAGCCATAGATAGGCACTGCAAGACGTGCCTTGGACAGCTGCTGGCACCTCGGTATCTCGAGCATGTTCCCAGCAGCATGTCCCACATCTGTGCCACCACGTCCCACCAGGGTTCCGAGGACAGGACAGGACAGCCCCCAACCCACTCTGCCGAGAGCCAGGCAGCCCTCGGGGAACACAATCCTGCGCCCCAGCTTGGAGACATCATCAGCTGCTACCAAGACAATGCCGTCCCCCTCCCGGCCACCCCAGCCCTTCCTACCAGCCCCGTTCCCCCGCAGAGACCCCCAGCAGCCTCTCGGAGGATGCTCCCGAAGCTCACTGTCCCCATGCTGCTGCTTCAGGAGCTTTGCTCAGCCTGCCCAGGGTTCCTCCAGCCCCAAAACCAGCTCGGCTGGGGAGGGAGGGCAGAGCCAGCCCTGGGCGGGGGGTACCAGGAACCCACCCGTGTCCCAAAGGCAAGCCAAAGCCTCCTTGCTCTCCTGGGGACGGAAGGGACCGGGACCAGGAGCACCCAACCCCCTTGGAGCAGAGCAGGCAGAGGGGTCCTGCCTGGGGACACGGGGGGGGATGGGGGCAGCAGCCAGAACTCGAGAGCCTGTTACAGTCAGAGCAGTGGCACTGGCCACAGACAGAGCAGCAGAACAACGAACCGGTACCTGGGCTTGCTGGTCCTGGGGCTTGGCGGTTCGGGCTCCTGTCACTGCCAGCTGGAGCAGCACCAGGGCAGAGGCTTCTCTGTTATAGGCGGCTGCTCCTGCCTTAATTGATCCCTAATGAGCTGATGAGGCCCTGGGGCAGCTGCTGTTCCCTGTGCCCCCCGCCCACAACCCCTCCCCCCCTCCCGGGGCTGCCCCGGGACCCCCAGGATCAGCACCTGAGCTGCCCCCTAACCCACACCCCCCCTGCTCCGGGGGATCAAGGCCATGCAGAATGATTTGGTGATCAAAGTGATTCCAAAACCAGAAGTTTGAACATAAACCTTGAAGCCCACAGCTCAGTTTCCCAAGCTAAGGCCGGGCTGGTTTTCAGGACAAAGAGCTTGGGTCTCAAGTTCGCCAGGAATGAGCTGCACGGCTGTGAGATCTCTCTCTGAAATCTGGAGGTTTTTGCCCATATTTGCCGGGCAGAGATGCTCCCGGTGGCTGCACGGGGCATCACTGCCCCCCGGGGGCACTGCCCCCTCCAGACAGCTCAGGCAGACAGGACGGAGCATCTTGCCACCACCTGTAGAAAGAAATAAATGGCAAATCAAGAGGTCTGTTGGATTTTTATCAGCACAAACCACCTTCTCACCGAGCAGGCAGCCTGTGTCCCCACGTGCTAAAAAAGGGTCGGGGTGGGCTCTGGCCTCTTCCAGAGCCAAGAGCCCCTGAGCAGGGCTCCTGTCCCCAGTCCTGGCACCTTGCTCTCCCCATGGAGTGGGGACTCTGCTGATGCACAGGTCTTGTCCTCACTCGGTGACACAGGGATCAGTGCCCCCCAGCACCCCCATGCCCTTCACCTCTTTCTCTCCCCCCAGGTGGATTTTGAGGATGTGATAGCTGAGCCTGTGGGCACCTACAGCTTTGACGGCGTCTGGAAAACCAGCTACACCACCTTCACTGTCAGCAAGTACTGGTGCTACCGGCTGCTCTCTGCTGTCCTGGGGATCCCCTTGGCTGTCATCTGGGGGTTCCTCTTCGCTCTCATCTCCTTCTGCCACATCTGGGCAGTGGTGCCGTGCATCAAGAGCTACCTGATAGAGATCCAGTGCGTCAGCCGCATCTACTCCCTCTGCATCCACACCTTCTGTGACCCCCTCTTCGAGGCTCTCTCCAAGATCTGCAGCAACATCAGGGTTGCTGTCCGGAAGGAGAACTAGGTCCTCACAGCCTCCTCAAGCACCCCCTGCCCAGATGTCCCCGCAGCATGCCCTGCCTGGGGCACAGGGACACAGGTGCCTGGCTGCTGGGGATGCTCCCTGCAGACGGAGACACATGGGGATGACCCTTCCTCCATCCCAAAGCCAGCAGCTGCTCTGGAGGAGAAGCCCATTGGGAGTTCTCTGCCCTCCAGGTCCCCTGGCATCATGGAGGGGGGACTGCAGCATCTCCAGGACCACAGCCCTGGGCTATGACCTGCAGAGCGAGAAGCAAGGCTGGGGATGCTGCTGGACAACAGACCAAACCCTGCCTGCTCCCCACCCCTCTGCTCCAGCCTGGCACTAGGACAAATCATTGCCCATGAGTTATTATTTCATGAGTTATTATTTGCTGCAAACGAATTTTTGTTGTGGAAGCTTCTGTATTAAATCACACTGCACAAAGGGTTTGTGGGTAGAATAGTGAAAACAAACTTTTCTTTTTTTTTTTTTTAAATTTTTATTTTCCGTGGTGTGTATTTGCATTTCAGTGGAGCTTGGATATCCAGATCAACGAGTGCACAAAACCTGTCCCCCTCCTGGGAGTCTGTGCCAGGCTTGTGCCACTGGGAGAGCAGTTGTGGCACTGTCTGCTGAGCTGGGTGTGGGGACCACCTCCAGCAGGGCAGAGCAGAGGGGGAAATGTGCAGGGCTGCAGCACGGGGAGAACACAGGGCCTTTGATAACTTCTCTTCAGAAATGACAAGCTTGGCTTTAAGGAAAAGGTTGGCTTGTGTCTCAGGGAGAATATTTCCCAGGTGCTTGCTCCTGTGCAGCCTCCAGCCTGGTGTCCCAGAGCACCCCCAGATGTGCCCCGGGGGCAGCAGGGGACAGAGCCTCCTCAGGAGCACTGCCTGCTACCAGCTGCTCCTCTGCTGAGACAACACAGGGACAAAGGGGAAAAGGTCCAGTTTGGAGACACTTCCTCCCTGTATTGTCAGGTAATTTGTTTAGTCCATCTTCCATGAAGCTGCACTTTAAGTCCAAGGCACTTAAAGGCTTTATTGGCTCTGGCCTGAAGTGCTTTGCTGAAGCAGGGCCCAGGAGGTCTCGTTGCTCAGAGGTTATTCTCAATTGTATTCATGTGCTTTTTTTCCCCTTGGCTTCCGACAAAGACTCAGAGCCAGAGTTTCTTGTAGTGCCATGCCAAGGACAAGAAAGAGCCAGATATTCTATTGGTGCTCTTCCAATGGCTTGGGGTTGTGGTCTTTCATTATTCCATAGCAGTACAGAACTCAGGCTCCAGCAACACCGGCCTCAAGGTGGATGGAGTCATATGAAAAACAAATGGCATTTAGATAATTGTAGGGGGGAAAAAGCCTCCAAAAAAACCCAAAATATTTTATGGTGAGAATTTTTTTAAAGCTTTTTGTGAGAATAAAAATAATTGAAAACAATACTGGGAATATATCCTTTTTAATGGCTCCTCATCCAGCAGCCTGCTCCTTCCATGTCCTTCGATACCCTTCAATAAACCAACCTGGGGCTCCTCCTCTGTGGGATGCAGTGTCACTTGGTTGGGGTTCTCACTGTGCCCATGTTGGAGGCACAGCCTGTCCAGCCCTCTGACTGCAGCCAGAAAATGCTCCCAGAACTTCCACCCCACTCTGTGTTACCTTCCTGGCAGATGGAGGATGTGCCAGGCGCCTTGGACCCCCCTCCTTGTTTTGTGCAGGAGCTAATTACTCTCAAGGAGAAAGAGGAACGTGGGAGGGAAATGTTTGATGTTTTCCTAAGGACTTAAACCCATCTGGTGAAATATGCTGAGGCTGAACGTGCTGGGTCATATTCAGCAAACATACTGAAAAGCTCCTGGAGAAAAATCAAAGGAAGGGCAGAACAGGAAAGGTGAAAACGTACCTGCTGCCGACAGTGAAAAGGTGAAGTAGCCATTGAAAAGCATTTTTCATCTTCATTCCCAACGTTTAATGTCAAATCATGCTGCCCTTGGGCCTGCAGGCAGGTCTGGGTCCCCTAGACTCCCCAGCTGCAGAGGCAGGAGCATCCCTCTGCAGGCACTGGATCCCACTGCCACCCAATCGATGGGAGAGCTCCAGCAAGGGCTGAACCTCAGCCCTCATCCCACCCCCACAGCTCTGTCACGGTCAGCTTCATGCCATGCTGTAAGGTGCTGGCAGCTCCCAGGAGCATGAACAGCAGCATCACCAGAGCCAGCAGCCTTTGGGCTTGTATTAAAAGCCTTGTTTCTCCTTGGATTCCTCCATTTTCTAAGTCTGGTGCTCTTTCTGCTCCACTCCTCCCACCTTCCATCAAGACACAGCCAGAAAACTTTATTTACAGGTACTTCTTGACAATTAAAAAAAAAAAATCCATGCCCTAAGCATGACCTTGTGCATCACAGAGCAAAAGAATTGCATTGGTGTAAAAGGCTAAATGTGACCTGCAGTAAACCCAAAGCAACAGCTTGGCCTCAGGACTGGAGTTTTTCCATCAAACCCCATGGAGCCCATCTGTAATCCCACCCACCTGCCTTCAGAAAAGCTTTTGAGCACACTCAGCAAACGTGTTATTGCACAGACCCCCTGACACCCATGGGCACAGCCTCACACAGCACCTGGACACAAGACACTGATCTTGTCCCCAGCCCTGTCCCCACTGCTCCCCATGGCAGGGAAGCAGGGCTGGCACCGTGCAGGGATGCAAGGATGAGGCTCCAGTGCTCCAAGCAAAGCAAGCACCCCCGTGCTGCCCCTGGCCCTGCCCAGCCAGGCACCAGCATCCCGGGGGATTCCTGCTGGAGATGGGATGGGGATGGAAGTCCTGTGTCCCCAAGGTGGCACCTACCACCCCCTGCCCGGCCCCTCACACCCGGGGGGCTGCAGCAGAGCTGCCCCAGCAGCAGGGGATGGTTCGGGGCAAAACCTGCCCTTCCTGGTGCCATCAAAGCCCCCATTGTCAGGGGCCTGGGGACTCAGGAGAGAGTCTGGAAGTCAGACCACCAAATCCTCCCCGGTCCAGTTAAACAGTGAGGGCTGCACATGCTCCCCCGACACAGAGATATTTACACCTATTTGTACAGAGCTTGTCCAGCCCCGGCTTTCCCCGGAGGAGGCAGCAGGGAGAGGTCCTGGCCGGCCGTGTCCTCACGTCAGGGGTGGCTGCGTGAAGCTCCTCTGGCTGCTGCTCCTGCAGCTGAGCACGAAGGAGGAGGAATTGCTCTTCTTGCCGACGCTGAGGTCGCAGCCGGGCCGGGACTTCAGGTACCGGGTGGAGCAGCAGAGGAAGCGGCGCATCAGGTCGTGGAAGAGGTGTCCCGTGTAGAGCATGTAGATCCAGGGGTTGCAGCAGCTGTTGAGGCTGGCCAGGAGCATGGCGATGATGAACGGGGAGGCTGCAAGGCAGGAAGGGTGGCGGCATCAGGGCACGGCCTGACACAGCCCCAGGGAAAGGGTCCTGTCCCAGCCCCCATCATCCCGGATCCTGCTCCCGCTCCCAACTCCGCACATCAGCAAAGGGGTGGTGAATAGAGAGGGGGAAATGAGTTTAAGGGACTTGGGTTTGGGTTTTGTCCCACATAAGGGCTGGGTTTCCCTGGCTGAGCATCACCCTAGAAATGCTGTGGGCAGAGACCGAGCAGCCCCCAGCACCAGCACAGCACCACAGAGTCACCAAATGGTTTGGGCTGGAAGAGACCTTGAAGATTGTCTAGTTCATAGCCTCTGCCGTGGGCAGGGACACCTCCTGTGCTGTCCCAAGCAGGGAGAAGGGAGCATGGCCCCTCGAAGCTGCTATGCCAAAGAGCAGGACCAGGAACAAGAGCTGGGCAGCTGTTCTTTCCCCACCAGCAGCTGGGATGGGCTGTCTGGCAACCTTCATCCCCCCAGCTCCTGGGCTGTCCCCACCAGCAAAACCCTTCCAACAGGACAGTGCCCACCAGCCTGGCCACATCCTGCTGCCCCAGACCTGAGGATCAGTGGCATTTTTCTCTCCCTGGATTAATTTTCAGGAAGGACACTCTGACAGGGGTATGACAGACATTCCACCTGGGGGCTGAGGGCCAAGAGCCCAGCAATGCCCGGGGCTGTAAGCACAGTGCTGGGGACAGGCACCGATGGGGACTGCCAGGTCCCAGGGCACCAAATCTCCAGCTGCTGCTTTCCATTCCCAGAGCACAAAGTCCCCAACTCCTGGTGAGAAAAGGGGCAGTGGGACTGGCAGCAGGACACGGAGGAGCAGCACCTCCAGAAAGCAGCAGCGGGCAGGGACAGAGCCTTAATTCTGCTCCCTGTGATTTTAGCCCAACTTCTTCCCTCCCTGTGCTCCCAGGGGACATGCCAGCAGCAGGGATGTGTACTCAGGTTGGCTGTTTCTGGTCTCTTTCTGGCTCTGCAAAAATCCACTTGCCATTTTTGAACAAGAAAAGAAGTGTAACTAATATAAAATAATTTTCAAATTCACCCTTAACCAACTCATGCATAATTCCTGCTCTAGCACTGTCTGGTCCAAACGCTTTTAATTCCAAGCATATGCCAAAAGGAATCCGTGGGGAATGGCTTACAAATCCTGGCCACAGGACCTGAAATAATACATCATAGCATTTCTACCCACTTAAAAAAAACCCCACCAGTCATGGCTGACTCAGCTCTCCCTCTCTGAAGCAGATAAATTGAATTTTACAGAGCCCTCTGCAGGGATCTGGATTGTGGATCTCTGCCCTCCTCAGCAGGACTTCTGGGGATCCCCAGGAGGGTCTGCAAAGAGCAAGCTCTGCCCCCCAGGGCTGTCCCCTCTCCCAAGGCTCCAAACATTCCCTTGGACCCTGGCTGAGGATGTAGCAGTGCCCAGAGGGATGGGCAGGGGGCTGTGCCCAGGGCAGGGGACTCTTCCACAGAGGCCGTGGGGTCAGGTCCTGTTCCCAGGCACGGGCAGATGCTGTCCCCACAGCCCACGTCTCAGCTCCCAGGGCTCAGGGACCAACACACAGGGTTACTCTGCTGCACAGCCTTGCTGTTACCACCACAGATGCTTTAAACCAACTTTGAATCAAAGCTCAAAGTGCCACACGTAGCATAAACTGCCTGCAAGGCCTGTGGAGCAGAAACCTGACTGGAACTGATGTTCTGTGGGGTATCCCCGGTGCTGAAGCCACAGACTGCAGCCCCAACCCCCTGACAGAGCCTGCAGGTCTGCATGGCCAGCAAAGGGGGGGCAGACCAGGACAGAAGAGCCACCAAATGCTGTCCCCGGCCCCACTGCTGCCCTGGGGAGGGGACACCCCCGGGGACCTCTCTGATGACCACTTTAGGAAAACCACTGGGGGAAAAGAGCACTGCTGGCTTTCTCCACAGCCTTATCTCTCCCCCTGACACAGGCCGAGCTGCAGCAGCCTCTGTGGCTCTCCCAGGGACGCAAGGCAGACCCAGAGCACTGCTCAGGGTGCAGGAGGGTCCAGGGGCTATAAACAGACATCCCCTTGCCAGGGCACCCTCCTTCTATGTGGGGAAACCAAAATCTTTCCTCAGGCCGGTGTCCTGCCCGCCCGCAGCCTTCCTGCCCTGAGACTTTGCTGCTGCACCCTGAGCACCAGCAGCCCCCGATCCCTGTTCTGGGGACACCCCTGCCTGGCACCCACCACCCTGCCCGGCCCTGGCAGTCCCCAGCACGCTCCCAGCATCTGCTCCCAGCAACATCCCCCCCAAGGAGCTTCTTCCCGAAAGCCTCTGGTGAACCCCGCACCCTTTCCTGCAGACACGGGCTCCCGAGGCAGTGCCAAGGAAAGGCTTTGCTACAGGTCAGAGCTTCTGGAGCTTCCCTGGCTGCCTGAAAGCAAAGTAAAGCAGAAAAGGAACATGCGGGGCCGCAGGGGGATGGTGGGGAGGATAGGGGGGGAGCTGCAAAGCCCCCGGCCCTTCACAGCAGGGATCAGCAGAGCAGCAGAGGTTTTGTTTGCCGATAAGTCAGGTGGAAGCACTCGAGATGGCAGGTTGGAAACACAGCAGGAAAAAAAAAAAAAAAAAAAAAAAAAAAAAAAAGGAGAGATGCTGCTTCATGCCAGGGCGCACCTGAAAACCAGAAGTTTGGACCTGCCGAAATCAGGTGGAAAACCAAGAAGCAGCTGCCTGGAGCACAGGGGGAGTTTTAAAGAGCTGTGTTTCGCTTCTGATCCTGAAATAAAAAGGGCAGGGAGAGGCACTAAAGGTCGGTGAGGAGAGCTGGACATGGGGGAAGAGATGTGCAGGGGCTGAGGAGACAGCAGGGTTTGCACTGAGCAGTTCACAGCAGGAAGGAGGTTAAAGCAGGGAGGAGAGTGCAGGATGTCAGGGAGAGGCACCCTTGCCCGGCAGAGCTGCAAGGAGGGGTCCCAGCTCCTTTTTGCTCTTTGCCATCCCCAGACAAAGTATTCTGTTGAGCTTGGGTCAGTCTGTCCAAGGAGTTGTCATCCCTGGAGGCATTTTTTTACCCCATCTCCCACCTCACAAAGTTGTGTGGTTTTTCTTCTAAGCTTTCCCTTCCAGCTTGCCTTGCAGGTGCAGAAGGACCCTCAGACACCCCTGCCCAGGGACAGCACAGACTTACACAGCTACAAGCATATCAGACCAAGGAGGGTAATATTTTTCACTCTGTCAGCAACCTTAGTGGTGATAGGATCAACCAGCACCAAGCATTAAAAATTGCAAATCAGTGACACCATGTCCTTTAGGAAAAGCCTTTGCTCAGAAATCAATGGCTTTCTACAGCAACTCTGCTCCAGCCAGAGATAAAATAACAGCAACACACTCCCAGGGTAGATGGAAACTGGAGTAGAGAGAGAAAGGAGGGCAAAAGAGTAGAAAGCAAAGAAGTCAGTGAGGACAAAACAACACAGCAAAATAAAAGGAGTCGGTCACAAACGCTGCGCAGTTCCCTCCAGCAGCCGGCACGGGGCTGAGCTCCCAAGCAGCCCTTGGCACATCCCAGCACCCAGGGTGGGCAATCCACCCACTGGGGACCCTCGAGCAGCCCCAGAAGGGCTGAGCTCATCCCCGAGGGCAGTGAGCACCTCCCCAAAACTCTATGAACAGCCCAGCCCTGGAGACGCTGTGGCCGTGAAGCTGCTGGGGGCTCGCAGGCAGCTCAGGCACGGCCACTGCTGCCCATCGGGTGCTGTGTCCACGTTTAGGACTTTTTCCTCCCTCCCTTCCTCCCAGCCCCCCGAGACCCAGCTGGGAGCAGTTTCTGGCAGCCCAGGAGGCTGTGGTTGGTGTCCCCAGGGTGGCTGAGCCAGGGGATGGGGAGCACGTACCTTCCTGCGGCGCATTGGTGTCCCACACCGACCACATCTGCACAAAGAAAAAAGGAGCCCAGCACACTATGAATGCCAGCACTATGATGAAGGTCATTTTGACCGTCCGGATCTTGGCTTTGGAGATGAGCCTGGTGCTGCTGACCCTGGCAAATGCCATCCCACTGCGGGAGCAGGAGTTCCGGCCCATGTTGGGCCCGTGAGCCGTCTTGAGCTTCACATTCTGCCAGATTTTGAAGCTGATTAAGCCGTAGCAGATACTCAGCATCAGCACGGGGATGATGTAGACCATGAGGGTTATCCAGGTGACGTAGGCTTTAGGTCCCCAGGGCTGGATGAAATCTGCCCAACAGTCATAAACTCCATTCCCCACATCCCTCAGAGAAAAGATGTGGATCTGAGGGATGCTGACCAGCAGGCACAGCAGCCAGGTGAGAAGGACAGAGACCCGGTCCGCTCTCCTGTGCAGAGACCTCAGTGGCTGACAGATGGCCAAGCAGCGGTCCAGAGACATCAGCAGGAGCATGTAGGTAGAAGCAAACATCCCCACCACCTGCAGGTACTTGATCAACCGGCAAAGGAAATCTGGCCCGTAGAACCTGAAGGTGATGTCCCAGATGAGCTGGGGCAGCACCTGGAAGATGGCCACCACCAGGTCAGCGATGCTCAGGTGCTTCATGAAGAAGTACATGCGAGAGTGCTTCTGCCGGGTGGTGTGGATGGCCAGCAGCACACACAGGTTGCCGGTCAGGGCCAGGAACAGGATGAGGCAGAGGACTGTCACCTCCACCTTGGCCATGTCCTCGTTCCTCTTCAGGGGGTCGGTCGTGCTGTTCCTCCCGGAGCTCTGGTTCTCCAGGCGGAGGCTGCCGTTCCCCAGAGAGCTGTTGATCGTCCATGCGCTGCTCCCCGCAAAGTACAACTTCTCCATGGCCAGCTCGGTCCCACATAGAGCCTGGGGGCAGAGGGGGGCGGGCAGCTCCTCTGGGTACAGGTCCCCGCTGCTGTCAGTGTCCCCCGGCTCCCTGCGCTCCCCGGGCTGTGCTGCTGAGGCTCTGCTCTCCCAGGAGCAGCCTGCCTGTCCCCGTCCCTGTCCCCGTCCCTGCGGCGGCTCCACCCCGTCCCCCCTTCCCCCTCCCTCCCCGACGTTCCCGCAAGCTCTTGCCCCGAGACAAAACCACAGCGCAGGAGGAGGATGAGGGAAAGCGTCGGCGGAGACGCCCTGTCCCTGTGCCTGTCCCTGTCCCACCGACTCCCGGAGATGCTGTACCCCAAACCCTCATCACCCCCTTCTTCTCTCCATCTCCAGGGACACCCCGAGCCCCCCCGCCCAGGACACCTCCGCCGCCCCGCTCGCACCCCCCCGGGGTCCCGCTCCTCCCTCCGGCCCTACCGAGCATCCCCCGGTGCCTTTCCCGCGGCCGGGGGGTCCCGGGGCCTGAAGGTGGGCGGGGGCCGGGGGAGGGGGATGCCGAGCCCCGGGGCCACGGCCCTGCCCCCAGCCCAGAGCCTCCCGGCGCCAGGCAGAGCTTGGGTGGGCAGGGGGCAAGCGGGGGGGTGGGACCCCCCCCAGCCGGCTCACCTCTGAGGCAGCTCCGGGGACCGGGAAGGACAGAAAGCCCCCCGGGCAGGTGCGGGTTTGCCGGTGCAGGAAAATTCTGCCCTTCCCGTGGAGGGACCCTGCGGAGAGCCCGGGGCTGGGCGGCCGCGGCGGAGGGAGGAAGGCTGGGCTGGGCTGAGGGATGCTGAGAGAGAGCGGAAAGGACCGTGAGAAACGCCTGTGGCTGCTCTGTCCACCCGGCGGGGGTGCCCGCTCTGCCCTAGGGGGCTGGAGCACCCCGGAGGGGCTGGAACATCCCGGAGGGGCTGGATCCCAGCTCCTGGCAGCAAAGTCCCCATCACACCTACCCCGCTCCAGCCGGGAGGCTCACACCCGCCTTGCTCGGCAAGTAAAACAACAACCATCAAGGACTGGTTCTTTTGGTGTTTTTCTTTCAGGAGGATTATTTCAGAGTTTTAAAAATCGGTTTCTATAAAACAAAACAAAAAATAGGATGTGGTTATGTCTGACATGGTTTGCCCTGAGTGCCACCACTCAGCAGCACATTTCTCTGGTTTTCCCAGCATTCAGGTTCCCCACAAGGTTAAAGCAGGACCTGAGAGTGCAGGGAAAGATGCTCAGAAGAGCCACCAGCCCCCTTAGTTCCCCCTCCAGCAGCAGCCATCGGGTGCCTCCCAGACCTGATCCCCAAAAAGGCTTCAGCAGGGACCCACCCCTGCCGCCCCTCGCTGGGTGCCCTGTGCTGCCTTCTCCAAAGCCACAGCTCCAACTCGACCCAGCCTTGCCTTGGGCCTTAAATAAACAACTCCACAGTTATTTTTAAAGATTTTTTCGGGAACCTTTAGCTCCGTGCAAGATGTAGAAATATTAAATACTTTGGCAAGTTCTTCCCTCCAGGGTTCACGTTCCTCCTCCTTCAAGCAATAAAACGGCTGTGGGAATCGCTGAGGATCACAACTCACCCTGTGAGTTTTTTCATTGTTCTTCCTTTTTCAGGAGAGTTCTGTTGAAGAAGGTGACCGAAGGTGAAATCCTGGTTCCAGAAGAGTCAAGGAGAGGTTTGTCCTTGATTCTGTGTGGCTCCTTTAGCATCTTGCAGGGCACCAACAGGTGATACCTCTGCTCTGGGATCCTGCTGGGCCAGCAGTGCTGGTGAAACACTCACTTCGGGTGGGAGAGAGCAGCCACCCTTCCTCTGTCCCACAGCTGAGGTGTCCTCCATAACTACACAGACACTCAGTTCCTCACAGACTCAAACTGAGCCACTTCTAGTGCAGAAAAGAGCCTTGTGCCAGCTGTGTGGCTGAGCTGGGCGGCAGCTGAATGCCTCAGAGAGTGGTGTGTAATTGCAGAACACATTTTATTTCAACAGTGAATCATGAATGTTAAGCTGTGGAAAGAGCTCTCCTAGGGCTCATCCCGCTTGTCCCCTTGCCAATGCCAAACTGTTCCCAGGGCTGCATTTTCCAGCCCTCTGCTCTGATTCAGAAGCGTGAGGAGCCGCTCGCTGCCGAGGTGAAGGATCATACGCCTGGAGGACTGAACTTGGGATTAGAAGGCTAAGCCACGGAAGGTTTTAATTAGCTTTACTCTCAGTATCTTGGCTGAGCCTGGGCTCTTTGCTCACATCCTGCTCACAGATGCAGAGTCCTCCCTGCCTGGCTGGCGGCAGAGGGGATCCAGGGGCCAGGGGATGGTTAAACCAGCCCCACATCCAGAGCAGAATGAGGGAGCATCTCCCCTCTTTCTTGGAAGGACAGCCAGGCACCCTCTCCACGCTGCTCTCAGTGTACATGGTCCCTGGGACCATCACTTCCCTGTCCTGTCTCAGATCTGTGGCTGGACAAGCTTTAGCCAGAGCTTCATCTGGAGCTTCAGCTGCTTTGCTACTTGCCAAAACAGCCAGAAAGGCAAGCCCAGGGACACTGGGACCAACAGCATCCCCATCCACACAGAGTTTATCTCCTGGGCAGCTTGAAAACAGAAATCATTCACTGGGGTTTGGCATGGACGTCACCAGTTGTGCAATATCTGACTCCCCTGTGCATTTTCTCACCAATGACCCTGGTTTTGGCTGCTGCAGACTGGCAGATAACTTGTTTGTGTTAGTAAGCCCAAAAGACTCACTGTAGGGGAGCAACAAAAAGAAACCTCTTTGGTTGAAAACAAGTTCAGTGTGCAGGTTAGACCCTGCACAGAAACATCTCCCCTTGGAACCCAGGTCTGTGCAGGAGCCACAGGAGCTTGTCCAGGTTCCCACCAAGGAACCTTTTTGCCTCTCCAGACCTTCCCAGAGCTCCTGCATAGGGCACAGGCCATGAGCACTGCTGTGGAGGGTGACCCAGTTGTGCCTGGGGCACAGAGAGCAAAGGATGCACTAAGCAGAAAACTCACTATCCAGCCTCCCCTTGCTCAGTCTCTTTTTCTCACTCTCTCTCCAAGGAAAATTTCCAACCAGATCCCTAAACCACTAAGTCCAGTCAAAACAAACTCCCTGTTACTGCCAGCTGCCATGAGGATTTACTTCACTGCGCCTATAAATGTTAATTTAGCGAATAATGACAGCACTGATGAGCAGCTCTGCCCTGTGCCACAGCCCACCAGGATGACAGTGACCCTGTCCCCTTGCCACAGGGGCCTGGATCCTGCCCATCCGGGTGGCTGCAGCCCCCAGCACTGGCTCCCAAGGTCAGGCTCCCAACCCAGGGAGACAACAACACTGTCACTGTGCAGAATTGAAATGGTTTTGCTGTTAACTGCATGGGGTCAGTGCCTGCTGTGTGTCTGCAGTGGAGGAACCACATTGGGTTTGCCACTGGGAGCTTCACCACTGGAGATTTCCCTCCACAGAGGCGTGAGAGCCAAAGATTCATCATCCCACCCATCTGTCAGTTTTCTGACATAAATCACCAAGTATGAAATCCTCCAAGGGGCTCAGTAAAGAGGCACTTGTTGAAATAAAAGGTTCCTGCTGTGCTGGCACAGCCCTGGGCATGGCAGTGGTGGGGAAGCAGCCCCAGACCCACACTGGGCACCACACTGCTCACCCCACTGCCCTTGGGATGCTCATGGTCGGGTGGAGGGATCCTGCTGTAGGGTTTTCCTTGCCATTCTCTTTGTCTGTAGCAGAGAGAGCAAGGGGAGCTGGCATTGCACAATTTCCCACCTAAACCCAGCCCCTGGGGGCTTGGGCCAACACCCAGCTCCTGGTGCCATTCCCTGTGCTCATGTGCCTGCACCAGGAGATGCTGGAGGACCCTCAGCTGTGGGAGATGCTGCTGGGCCCTGCTCAGCCCCTTGTTCCTTGTTCAAGCTGCAGCTGCCTTGCAAATAAAAGGCAAACACACACGTGATTCTGAAGTGAAGAATCTCATGAGAATGAAAGGGTCTGAGCCACCCCCAGGTCCTTCTAGATTTAATGATGCCATAGGGTTGGAAACATTTTCATTTTAAAAATACATGCTTTGGAATAATCAAAAGCACAAATGCTACATAAAGCTAAATTTAATTGCATTTCAGTTTACTGCTGCAACTGAAATAGCTGTTTTTCCAATAGTTCTCTTGAATCCCAACTTTACAGCCCCCATGATACAAGAGGTCTGGCAAAACTTCAAGTCCAGGCCAGTGCTTTGCAGATGGAGTTGCAGCCACTCATGAACTCTCAAGTAAGGCCCGTAGCAGGCATTACAAACTAGAAAGTCAGATATTTGGTCTGGCTGCTTCTGCATGGGAAATTCACTTTGTCCTAGAATTTGTTCCTAGTCCTCACCTCCTGCAAGAAGACCAACACAAAAACTACCGAGCTGAGCAGTCCCATGCACACCCGACCTGGATAAAAGCATGTCAGTGCTTTGCATGGCCTTTAGATGAGGCTTGGGAATATACTAAAGGTAGAGAGAGAATGAGGAGTGCCTCGCTGTGCTTCTTAACTGAGGATTTACCTGAGTAAATGCTCAAGTGTGAGACAATATTCCCACACAGCCACCTCTCTGGTGTGCTGGTTTTCAGGGGAATGAACGCTGAGAGTAAATATTGGGGAATGAACCATACTGAAGTCAACAAGTCTTTGGAGACAAAACATGGGGAGACAAGTGGTGCACAAAATTATTTGGTCCCAGAGACATTAAAAAATTCACTGTGTTAATGAGTTTGCTGATTAGTGGTAACACTGCAGTGCCACCCATCCTCAGGTGAAGTGCTGCTACACTTCTACACCACCAGTCACATCATCTGAGTGCCTCAGCCATGCTCTTGGCCATGGCATTGCTTTTTGTTAGTTAAAAACAAACAAACAAACAAGCAAAACCAAACAAAAAACTTGTTCTCAGATCGAATGTAGTAAACAAAGTCATTTAAAAGCAGAGCCACAGCCCCTGTCACTCCAGGCACTGCTGCTCCTCCAGCACCCAGGCTGGGGCTCTGCACAGAGCTGCTCCCATCGCTGGGGTTTTGTTTTGGAAACTTCATCATCAGAGTATTGCTGGGAGGGAAGGAAGAGCCAGAAAAGCTGGCTTGCACACAGGCAAGTGAGGGAGGAATAACTTGGATGCTGCAGTCTCAAGCTTTAGAAACATTTGCAATACAGAAAGAGAATTCACGTGAGTTTATGCCACGTTTCAGGACTATTGCTTCTTTCCTCTGCTTTGTTTGTCTAGGAACACGGGGCTTACTCAGTTTTAGGATCCTTTTACACTGTAAGGTTCACGGGATTCAAATAACTTCCTCCAAAGAAATCCTCTACTTCAAACCAGTCAGCCTCTGCTCCAGTGGCCTCCTGCTTCTCACCATGCAGAACCCCAACTCATGCTCATTCAATTTTTGTAGACAAAGTCTTGAAAAAGAGCCTGAATTTGTTGGCATTAAAGCAGCACCCACTTCCATGTTCAGCACCATCCCTGCTGCAGCACTGAGTCCCCAGCAGAGCCTCTGCCCATCCCCTGCCTTTTGCTCAGAGGATTCCATCTCCTGCTCCAGGGCTGGTTGCCCAGGGGATGGAGCAGAAACACTCCTCTCAAATATATCAGCTTAAAACTATTGGAACTTGAGTAGGCTGTGGGTCACACTGATCCTGTAATCCAGGCTGGTCCTATAACCCTGAAGGTCCTGTGCAGGCTCATTAGTTAAAGAAAGCAAATGCTTTCAGCAAAAGCTGTCATGAACTGGGAAAGCAATTTTCACCTGTGACAGAAGCTGAGATGGAAAAAGTTCCAATCACCCAATCCCATACCAGTTTTCAGAAAACTGAACCGTTTTGTTTTGGGTTTAATCTTGTTTAGACTCTGAAGTATCCACAAAGCACAGCTGCTATTCTATCATTCCTGACACAGGACATCAGAGCACAGACACCCTGCTCCAGCCCAGCCCCCTCCACCCACCACAGGGATGTGCTCAGTCCTGGAGCCACTGTGACAGAGGAGTCAGTTCCTTATCATTTCCTCCAAAACACTAAGGTCCTGGGGCCAAGAGCAATATTAGAATAACCCCATCACCCTGCTCCAGTAGCTCAGCTGCCACATCCCCGTGTTCCTGGGCAGTCTGAGCTGGAGGGGTCCCAACCACAGCCCCGGCAGCCATCAGCCTCTCCGGGGCATGGAACTGCCCTGGGACAGCAGCCAGGAATGTCCCAGCCTGGGGGATTCCTTCTGTTTCCAGAGACATTCCTGCCCGAGGAAAACAACCTGCTTGTCAAACTCCCCCTCACCCCCAAAGCAAAGCCAAACCCAAAAACTGCCCCCCACCCAAACCCCAGCCCCCAGCTCTTGCCCTGCAGAGGGGGACAGGGAGCAGGAGCAGTTCCCAGGAATCACGGCCTTTTCCCAGGGATGCTTAGGGGGTATGTGTACATTTTTACTGTGTCTGTGATTATTTTGTTTCAAGTTTTACCCTCCTGCCCTGGCCTGAAGGACTGCTCCGTGACTAAATTAATTTCCTCCTGAGAGGATTTTCTGCCTCAAGCCACTGTTCCCAAAGCCTTCTGGATGCAGCCCTGCATCCCTCCCATCCCAACTCCATCTTCAGCTGTTCCCCATCACCCCAGGGAGCTGCAGCCACTGGGTCCAGCTCAGAGCCCCTTGACCAGGGATGCCCATTACAATCAAGAGGAGCATTTTTAATGCAATTATTTGAAAAAAGATGGTAAAAGGCTTTTACAAAGAGTTAGAGGGGAGGCAGGGATTGCAGTGGGCAGGGGGGTGGCTGGGCAGCTCTGCACCCTTTGAGGGAAATACAATTTTTAGTTATGCTGCTTTAGGACTGCAGCTCTCTCCACTCCTGTACAAGGGGTTCCCACGCAGCCCCTGCCACCACCAACCCCCCAGGACAGGGAAAGATTTTATTTTACCTCTGAAGTGTCAGGGCTGTGCAGTGACTTCCCCACGGTCCCATGCCACCATTCCCAGTGGTGGGGATGCTGCAGCTCCCTCGCTGGGTGATGGCAGGGGGGAAGATTCTCCTCAGGACCCAACACCTCCAAACACGATGACTTCCACGTGTGTGAAGGCAAAAAAACCTCCATCTCAATCCCACAGCCCGGGCTGAACACTGAAACTCTGCTTCTGGTTTAGTGCAGACCCATTGGAGTGATTTATAACCATGGAGTGGTGTGTTCCACAGCTGCTCATCTTCAGCCAGCACACATAAAACACAGTTGGCAGCAAGAAGAAATCACAAGGTAAAATTAAGAAACCAGCTGTCAATTAGCTCATTTAATCTCACTCCAGTTTGAAAGGGAAGATTCCTCAGGGCTCCTGTGCCTATAAACAGCATTTCTCACCTAGGAACAGTAGCTTTGCTTATTGGTACAGCAAATCCAGGTGACTGTGCTGTAGCTGGAGACCTTTGCTGCTATCCAGCAAAAACCTTATCGCCTTCTGCCTATGGCCTGAAAATTTAATTTCTCCTCTTAAAACCTTCCAGATGTTCTTTGTTTTGCTTTGCAGTTCAGCTTTCCTCATGTATCTGCCTTCACACAACTTCGTGCAGAGTTTTTCCTGTTGGCAGTGTTGTTATTATTTGCTGGAAGTATCAACCTTTAAAATTGCCATCAATAAAAATGTGACTCAATGAAAGATGTGAAGATTTTTCCAAGAAGTGTCAGATCTACGTCCCTGAAAAGTGAGGCTTCAAGCTCCTTCAGAGAGCTGACAAGCACCCCTTACCCCTCAGCCCCCTTCCCAGTGCTGACCCCAGCAATGCCAACCCAGCTCTGTCCTGGGAAGGACAGACAGAACAAACAGTACAGGAAAACAAAGACATTCCTTTTGTCACCCGTCAGTCCCAGCTCTCACACTTTCCTCTTCAGGAGGAGCTTGTTACCCCATTCCTGGGTGAGTCCCATGGTTAGCAGCAAACCCAGCAGCTCGCTCTGGCTGCTTTTGGGCAGAATTTGTCCTCCCAGAGGCAGCTGCTCAGACACCACTGCTCCTGTCTGGGGGTTTGTTTCCCCCTGCAGAACTGCAAACCCTTCCCAAAGAAGAGGCTGATGCAGTACAGGTGGGTGTGTAGCTGCTGTGCCAGAGGCTGGAAGCCACCAGTGACATCCCCAGAGTTTCAGAGGAGCTGCTGGCACCAGGGGGTCCCCAGAGCCCCAGCAGATTCAGAGTTTCCATTGGAGAGGAGCAGGGCAGCTCTGTGCCCACTGCAGGGCATGGCAGCAAACACAGCCACCCTCCTGTCCCCATCCCTGTCCCCATCCCTGTCCCCAGGCACTGACAGTCCCTGCCAGCAGCCAAGGGGGGAATAGTTAGGCTGTTTCTGCCTGTACTGCCTGGTATCAGTGGTGCTAAATGCCAGTGGTGCTGGCATTTAGGCTCCCAAACCTTCAGGGTGTTACTGAAAAGGTCAAACTTCAAAAAAAAAAAATTAAATGCCTGAAGTGGTTTTTGGTTTTTTTTCCTGCTAAATGAACCTTTTGAGCTGGTTTGGAAGGAGGGTGGGCTTCACAGTTTCCTTTTTCTGAGCTATATTCTAGCAGGCACAAAAACCCCCAGTGCAAACCCAGGCCAGTTTCTAATAGATGAACAGAAAGGTCACCTTTCAGAAAATACAAATCAGGCTCCACATCAGTCCCAGCAGGCAGTGCTAACACTGCCTGGGATTCACTAAACCACAGACTGAAAGGAATGATGGTTTTTTGCAGACAGAGCAATGAACACCCCAACAAAGGAGGACCTGGGACCTCCCAGGAGCCTCCCCAGCCCCAGAGGAGTTTCCCACCTTGCTCTGCTCTGGAGGGCAAAGCTCAGAGGGGCTCCTCAGCACCAATCCCCACACAGTGGGCACCTCACAATTCATAGGGTTTTATACAACTTCTGTATTGATTTTTTTTTGCCAAGTACTTTCTAGCCCACACTTAATAAATTAGACTATTTCTCCTTATTGAGTACTGAAATACATTTTCATCTCACATCAGTAGTTACTAACAACAAACTGAGCTCAGCTATTTTCTGTGTATGACTGTGGGTATCATGACCACAGCAGAGAACACAAAGTGGTGCTAACTTAAATAGAATTAAAGATAATAATAAAACCCTCCAAGGGATGCTCAGCAGCTGATGTAAACTGGTCTACATGCCATGAGTGTCAAACACACTGGCCATAACACACCCAAACATTTTTACTCTTCTCTGGCTAACTGCACAAGATTTAAATCTGTCTTGTATTAACTGCTGTGGTTAAAAGCAGATCTAAAAGCAGAAGTCAATAATTACTCTCATGCAAAAGTTTAGCTTTTACTAAAACAAAGAGTTTCCTGCTTTTCCTCTGCATTTATTTACCTCAATGGAATTATTACAGGTTAGATTCACCCCAGATTTACCCCATTCTAACAAAAAACACTCCTGAAGAGCTACCTCGTCTTTAATAGTTTTGAGAGTAAGAAATCCAGTCCCAATTACAGCTACAGTTTAAAGTCAAAAGACACAGCTACCCATGAATGGCTATGACAGCAGCTTTGGGGCTTCTCTAAGAACAATTTGAGTACTTTGCTTACAAGCTGTTATCTTTCAAAACACACCCTGTTGTTCAGGTTTATTTTGATACTCTTGCATTGCTTTACTTCATTACAGAACTCCATCTGCTAAGCAAGACAAGACCTCTTGATGCCAACACTTACTTTAAACCTAGAATACTTTGTTGTTCCAGCAACCTGGCAAAAAATGGAATGACTTAAAACCGAAATAATAAAAATATTTGTGAGGGAGTTTACACAGACATACTCCTGCAAAAGAGAGTGCACCCTGTCCCTGGGCTGAGCCAGGCAATGGGCATCAGGATCTGCCTGACCCCCCCAAAACCAGCCTCATAATTGCTCCCAAGGAGGCAGAGGGAGTTTCTGCAGCACCAGGCAGACTCCATCCCTCTGCCAGCTCCAGGACCCTGCACCTTGTGCCCCCTCTCAGGGCCAGAGGGGTCGGATTGGTTCAAGGCAGTCTGACTATGTGAAAATTCAGCATTTTATTCAGTACCCAGATACACTGCAAACTGGGACAAGCCAAGAAGCATTTCTCAGGGACAATCCTTCTGCAGGGCTGGAGCCTTCCACCACTGCAGCACTAACTCTTCTTCCTCTTGCTCTTGGGAAGCAGTTGATCCTTTTCTGGAATTTGGAGCCGACGTGATTTTCTTTTGTTAATTCTCAGACCCAGAAGACTGATGCTGGAAAGAAAAAGAAAGAAAAAAAAAGAAAAAGAGGAAAATATTAAATATTGCTTTGAAGCTGATCTAAACACAGCAAATCCTGCAGGCTGTCTGAAAGCACTATGAGCAGTGTGTGGGCACACACACGCCTGTGTGGTACTGGTAATGGTGAAAAGAAAACTGCCCTGTGCTCCTGTCCAGAGGAGATGGCAGCCCCCAGGAACCATCCTGAGCCCACAGGGACTGGCAGTGGTGGTGCCTCTGTGCCTGTCACCAGGGAACACTTTGGAAGAAGAAGGAGCAGCAGCAACCCTTCACATTCCTTGTCCACAAAGGAGAAGAGCACCTGGTGGTGACAAAGCCAGGACCATGTCATATCAGAAAAGGTCAGCTTGAAACGGAGTCATCCTCCCAGCCACTGAGTGAAAGGATGAGGGGCTCTGGCCATGGTTACCCAAGAAGGAAAACGCGTGGGATCCCATCTTCAAACAGGCTCTTCACCAGGCACTCTTCTCATGTATGGGCAAAGAATTTTCCACTGGAAACTCAAATAAGTGTTTTCTTTTTAGTCAGAATTAATTTTAAAGAAAAAAAACAAAACAAAACATTAAACTAGCCACATTTAAATGAAGTGGCTAATTTCCATCATTCAGCCCCGGAGCTTAAAATTCCATGTAGTGTTGACATGAAAGACACTGCTCATCCATCAATAGCTGTTAGTAGCTAAACATTCCTTATAAATGCACTCTTTATTTATCGTTTGCTAGGATGAATCCATCCTGCAGGGACTGTTCACTTGGCTTAAACTGGGAATTCACAACTGAAAACAAGGGAAAGCTATGAAATGCCAAAGTCTCTGCTGACTGCCACAAGATACAAAGACATTAAAAGAACAACTTGGATTTCTGAGCTCTGCTCAGCACCAAGATGGAAACAGAGCTCCTGCACTGGAGGCCATTAAGCACTAGACTTTGATCCATGGTGGCACAGGCACAGTGCCATCAGTATTAAAAACACAGAGCAAACATCCTTGACCTTCTGCAGCAAGGTGCAAATGTTAGCACCTGGGTAAGTCAGATCCCCCCCTTATCTTATGGTGCATTTTATAACAAGGAGGTTCCAGGGAGAGCAGCAGCAGCTCCATCAGGGGTGCGCTGCCAAGGGCAGAGAGGAACATGCATGAGAACAGCTCTCCTGCAGCTGGCAGGGGCAGCTCTCCCTTGTCTCAGCTTCTCCACTCACGTCTCTGATGCCTCTCCAGCCAGAAGATGCACTCAAAGGGAGAGACTCCCTTTTGGTCCATCCTGTGCTGTGCATTTTCATGCCTCAAGCCTCTAAAGAAGACAAGGCTGGGAGCTGCTGGCTGACTCCCTGGCTCGTGAGCCCCCCAGCTCTGGTAGCCACAGTTCTACCTCTCCTGTTCTCATCACAGTTCATAGCTACAAACCCTTATGGACTGGCTTTTATTCAGGACCCCAGCTCCTTGTGATTCAACTCACTGAAAAACAGCCAAGATATGATGGGCCACAGGTAACTGATAATTAGGCAGTGAGGTGGTTGCCAAGGCTCCAGCTGATCCCTGACCCCAGTTTATCAAGGTCACACATCAGTAAACATCTGTGAGGGCAGCTGTGGCAGCAGCCCCAGGGGATGATCACCAGGGACTGGCATCTGCAGTCTGTACCACCAAGTAATTTACACTTTACTCTCTGTCTCAAGGAGTAGCAGGTACTACAAAAGGAAGAGTGTTTGTGGGTGTCCATCCAGCAAACACTGCTCACCCTCCCAAGTGATGCTGCTCTCTACAAGAAAGGCTTCATGATTACTTTGTTTTCCTGCTCCAACACTGACCCCTGACACCACCCTAACCAAGGCCTCCTCAGTGCTTCCATTAAAGCTCCTTAAAATCCATTATATTATCTACAGACATGTTTTAAGAGTTTCCAATGTTACCTCTGCCATCAATCATGGACTTTCAGAGCTGTCACAATCTATTGACCACAAATGTATGTAATGGGCAATAGAGAATCAGAAGCAGACTAAGAGAATTAAAAGCAATGTGGTTCTCATCATGCCCTAGGATCAACTGCCAAAGTGGACAGGACATTCAAATTTTAAATATTACCACTATAGCACACAGAAAATGCACAGGATTCCACAGCCTGGAAACTACTGATCTACACCAGTCACAAAGACTTTTCCACCCATGTATTCTACTTACTTGTCAGAGGATGCTGAACATGCCTCAGCCCCTTGCAGATCTCTCAAAATGTCTGAACTGGAGCTGAAAGGGGAAAATAAAGCAGGTGTAAATTATTGTGGCAACACCCACAGCAAAGTAGGGCCCTGCTTAGCAAGGGCTGTGGAATCCCTAGGTGAGAGACTCCTCCACACAGTGCTGCCAAGGAGAGGTGGCTTCAACCAACAGCACAGCCAGGGAAGCTCTGGATCTCACAGAATTTTTGGAGTTATTACCGGGTCTCTTTTTGTTATTGAACAGGCAAGACAGTTCTCTCTGTTCTTGTCAGAAATCAAGGGGGAAAAACTTAACTACAAAGATGTTTTTTGCCTGTATTGTAAATAAGAAAACTTTGCCAAATCTCAATAAAATCTGCATTAAGTGAACACAATACTCTGGCCAGTTATTGATAAATAATTTCTATTGCATGTTCAGGCTCCGTGAGACGAACCATTGCAAAGCTCTCAAGTAAATGCCAAGTCCCAGGGTTGCAGGAATCAACTAACAAACTGGAAAACACTCTTTTCTGGAAACTATGTTCCACCAAAGAAGCCTGGCAGCTCCATCCAGCAGTCTGTGCCTTATTGTAGAAATTACATCACAAACCATGTTACACAAACAGTTTGGAGATTTTAGTGTAAACCTTGGGTCAGCAGTTGGACATCAGCTCTCCTGGATTTACTTTAAAGGTTTTACAGCAAAACTAATCCCCTGCTTATTAGAGGACACAGACATAAATTGTAAAACTACATCCCCAAAGCCATAACTTTATACACAGATATCAGAGCCCCTGCACGTTTGTTCAAAACACATCAAAGTGAGCAGAACACAGAACCACCAACAGATTGCAATGGAGAAGAACAACACAGATTAGAGAAACCTCTAACACATCCCATCTAGTCATAAAAGAAAAAGGTACCAAAAATACACACAAAGCACTAGAGCCATATGGAGGAAATTTTAACATGAAATATTGAAGTGAAAAACCTGGCAAAACAGACTGTAACAACAGTGGTGGATGGGAAAAGTTTTGAAGTCCAGCATTATTTTTACTCTTCAGAAATATAAGCCCATCAAAACCTCATTTTCAGAACTAAACTGGCTGCCCAAGGAATGAGTTGTTATTATATTTCTAAATCCTGCTTTAATGTTCTAGCTACATTAAAAAAAAAAAAAAAAAAAAAAAGAAAGGGGGGGTGGGGGGAGAGGAGGGAGAAGAGCAAGGCTATTTGTGAGCTTTTAGTCCCCTAAACCAGAAAAAGAACAGATTTGATGCCTGAACATGATGTACTACTTTGCCCTGAAAAATGCAGCATTATTATCATTTGTCACCAACTGTGTCACAAGTGAAACAATAAAAGTGAAGAGATTTGGCCAACACTCAGAGCAGTAATGTGAGTTCATAATTTACATGTGTCACTCACAGCCCATGCCTACCAAATTTAAAACCCAAGACAAAATGTCCCAGAGTGAGTGACCACCATTGCCCAGAGCTGGAGATGTGCAGGGCAGTCAGCTCCAGAGGCCCCAGGGAACCAAAATTAACCTTCATGCCATGACTGCACTGGGAGACCAGGGAGATATGGATGGAACTACAAATCCAAGCTGCAGGGCTGTGAACCTCCCAGCTGCAGCTAAAAAGCCCTTTGTTTGAGGATTTCTTCAAACAAGCCATTGTTCCCAGCCAGTCACTCAATGAAATAGTTGCTGCACCTTTTCCCCTCTTAAAACATCAATTTCTTTTACAAAGACTGAGCAATTGCTTCATTTTGAGTTGAAGGAATTATATATCTTTCCTCCACATGTAGGAGAGAAAAATTGTCTGCAAATTAAAAACTCCTTAAATATGCCATAGCTGAAAAACAGGTATCAAAAAAAGCATTCTCAACTAGGAGATATTTTTACCACTAACTAAATTCATATTTTAAAGTAATTCTTTGTTTTCCCCTTGAAGGAGACTCCTGAGCTTTTGATATGATTGAATGATTCCCCATTAAAGTGAAGAAAATGAACTAAAAAGAAACAGCTACCCCATCACATACGTTGTTTCTGTAAATTTTAGCCTGGGGCCCCAAGAGATCATGGAATTTAGAATAGTTTTATTTCTTCAGTGGTTTCTGCCTTCTCAATACCCCATAGCTATACCTACCTACACTGGGGCCAGGCAAAGCAAAGCACAGCTTCAGACTTGATTCAGACTCCAAATCCAAGACTATTTCCCACCAGAGGTTTCCTGTCCTTCCCTTTATTAAAGGTCAGCATTCCGACCTAAGTGCTCACATCTCCGTTCCAGAGGAGTAAAGCTTCATAGCAAACCCATTAAAGTTCTGAAACTTAAAGCTTCATAGCAAGCCCATTGAAGTTCAGAACCTTGAAGCTCCAGATGCAAGAGGCTGGCAGAGCAGGGGATGGGGTGTGAAGAGGCTCCAGTGACTCGGGCAGCTCCCCAGCAGGATTAGTTTCCTCTGAGCACTCACAATCAACCAAGAGTGAACTATTCCTTTCTTGACCATCACTGGGATTTGACTGCCATTCCCTTCTTCCTCTCCCTTTTTTTTTTTTTTTTTTTTAAAAAAAAAAAAAGATAAACACATCACCTTAAAATAGAGAGAAGAAAGCTGACGTAAGTGTGAATAACGTGTCTTGTTCTAAAAACGAGAGCAAATGTCTCTTTGTATTTGTTTATTCTAGGGCAGATTAAGTTCCTTCTTGGCTTCATGGTGAACAGGCAGTGTCCTTTAGCCACACCATCTTGCTGTGCATTGTGTGCTTTGCTCTGGCACATCCATTCTTTCCTGAATGCTGGGCTCAGAAGGGAGCTGCAGCCTCTCTCATTTTACCAGTGTCATTTGAAGGTGAATGCCCAGTTGCAAGGGGGGAGGGAAAGCAGTTTTCTCACCTTGACCTGCCTGTGACAACCAGCATGAGCTTGCTGATGGAGTGTCCCTAAGTCCTGTCTAACACCCAAGGCTAGCTGCTCACCACAGTCTTCCCTGGCTTTCCAAAACCTCCTCTTCAGTCTTGGACCTTCCCCAGGACCTCCCATGGAGAACTCCTGTCTGTACTAAACCTTACACAGGTTCTGCTGTTTCACCGCTTTCCTTGGCTCTTCCCAGGCTGTAAGTGGCCTCCTCTGCAGCTTAGGAGCACACACCTGAGGCTCTGCCTTTAGGAAAGGAAAAGATCTGCTGGATCCACCTCATCTGCTTTCCTCAGAAGGCTGGCAACAGTTGGGACACAGAGGCTGAAGCACTGGAGAGCACTGGTATACTCTCACTTCTGTTCTCAGGGCTCAGAGATGTCCAGACCCCGTGGCTGTGGACTAGGGAGGGATGTTCTGCCATGTGTGACCACTTTCCTTCAGACCCATCTGAGGTCATCAGCTGTCCCTGTGCAGGACGAGTGTCCCAGGACACTCCATCACGTGTGTTACAGCTCAGTTTTTGGAAGAAAGGTACAAATCAACAACATAGCAGAGAAGTATCATCATCCTTCCACAATGAACCCATATTTGAGGCCAAGAATCAAAGATAAAACACTCCTATCTCTCACTGAAATAGACATCATCTCTGAGCCAAAGCAGCTCAAGATTTATTAAGTCAGAAATGTACTGGAGAGCTGAAAGCAGCAGCGATCCCCTGATCAGCTCCTTGCCATACACTTCTCTCACGTGGCAGTGATGGCCAGCCTGAAGATCAGGACAACACTGTCCTTAAACTCGGGCTGGATCAGCTGCCAGGAAGAGCTCTCACAACTTCTTCAGCCCTTCCATCCTGTCAGCAGTCTGTGTGACAGCCCCATGTCTGCTCAGAGGTTTTCAGAGGATTGCTGCCATCCAGTGAACTCCAGGATAACTGAACACAGCTCCCTCTTTCTACCTCTTCTTCCACTGCTAAAGTCCAAGTTCTACAAATCATATAAATCCAAGGATAAGTGACCAGAAAAATCCAGACCTTAGATGCTGATGGATGGCTCCTAAACTCACTGCCAAAAAGCCCCACTCATTGCAGCTGAGGCCCCTTGCCTGGGCACCAATCTCACCTGGCAGACACTGCTGCTGCTCGGGCTCTTCCAGCAGCACAGAGATGACACAGGCTGCAGACACAGCACTTTTCCACCTGGATTTAAAAATTAAGTCACTGGGTTTCAGGGTACCCCTCGATATCTCAGGTGATACTGTCTATACTCCTGCAAGTCTTTCACTCCAGCCATCAGGAACTGAAATCTTCTTCTAACACAAAAGTTCTAAAGATAAATAATGTGTTTTTAAAAAGCAACATGATCCCCATTATATAAAGTCTTCTGAATAGAGCACTTCCTCTACACACTTCATTGACTGGTTTATCATTGTCCCACTTAATTTCTCTTCAGATTTTCCTGTTGCTTAAGTAGCTGCATAAAATTTGGCTTCAGTCCCAGAAAGTATCAGAATGCAATGGGTCCATTCATGTGGAGCACTAAAGTTCTATGGAAGCTTTATGTCTGACTTCCTATCTTTGAAGAATTACCCTTCAAAAGTCATGGCTTTGTTTGGGTGTTTATCTGTTATAAATCTTTTGCTCCTCTTGGTGAGAGACCCAGAGACCAAACATATTTGGGTCAATGCTACAATCTCCACACGTGGCTGGTATTGTTTCTCCAGCAGGGGTAACATTTTGATCTCCTCAAACTATCAAATTTTGAGTAATATCAGTACATCAATGACTAGTGTAGAATGCATGAATTTCTAATATTGACCAAATGCTCCCTTAGCAAATATTGCTATGACACTGACAAAAGACAGAAGGTCTTATTTCAGAGAAAAAAGAATAATTCCTTTACATGCAGCATCTTTTTAAAGAGCAAATATTTCAATTCTCCATCTTCAAGACTGCTTGGGTTTTTTTATATTCTATTTGCTACTCAAAACCTTAATTTTCTTTTAATCCATCATAACACCAGCCCTCCATTTAGAAGTGTTCTCTTCATAAAAACACAGCATGCACATTTCAACTTCCAAATATATTTCAAGTTTTGACATTTCAATATGAAAAGCATTTGCCCTTGTCAAAGGATATCCTCTTATTATCAGAAATAAAATACAAGCCTCAGAAAATCATTACTTGGTACAATAGCACAATGCTACTTAAACTCTCAAAATCTAAATCATTCCTTTTTTTGAGTTCTGCTATATTTATTTCACCACAATCAATGAAACATTAACTCCATGGTAACCAGAAAGTGATAAAATAAACTCCACGGAAGAGATGTACATGACTACACCTACTTTTGACACTGCCTGAAAACCTGGCCATTGTTCAGGTCCATTCTGATCATTCCAGAACTGTGCAAGCAGCATCCTTGGAGCAGGGGCTGTGCAGCCCAGAGCTGGGCTCCAGAGCTGGCAGAGCCCAACCCAGGTACTGCACAGGGACATCAGAGCAGCTGTCAGGAACAGAAACAGGAAAGGCAAAAAGCCCATTTAATTCTTTTTCATGAGCATTCCCCCTCATCTGTATTTGGAGAGGATGTGAGGTTGGTTTCCTAGAGGGGAAAGGGAAATGCAGAGGAATGTTTTTCAGAAAGGGATGGTTTGGCACCAGGACACTGGGCAAAGGAGCAGAGCCCTCCCTGCCCCAGCAGGCATCAGGTGGCACCCAGCTATGCTTCCTCTGAATTATTATTAGTGATTTCCCCTCTTCTTGAGCAGAGTATAAAACCAGGGTCTGGATGTCAAGGCTGAGAACCTGAATAAAGCCCTAAGGCACTCCAGAGCCTGACTGCCCAGCAGGTGAGTTTAACAGAGTGTGAGGGGAAAGAGAGGGGCAAAAAAACAAGCAACCAACCAAAAAAACCCCTACTACTTGGTTAAACCTCTTGCTCAGTGCAGCAGAGAGCTTTTAAGGTTAAGTAAACTGCCCTATATTAAAAAAAAAAATAAATTAAAACCCCACACCACACATACAGAGCAGGGGGTATGCACAAAGTGGAAAAGGGAAGAGAAAATTCCAGAGGGATTCTGAAAAAACAATTGTGTGCAGTTCTGTTCCTGTTCCACAGGAGCTTTATTTAAGAGTAAACCTCAGGGAGCTATTAAGGATGTTTTATTGAAAGAAGCTGCAGGTATCCGTGGTGCACACCCACAGCTCTGTACAACCAAGAGATTCTCTGGGTGATTCAAGAAGTCTAGGGAAATATTTCACTTGGAAAGAGTGAATGCATAAAAAGAAGAAATAAACAGTTCTGCCTTCAGCCAGACATAATGCAAACAAATGCACAGTTTCCAACAAAATCTGCCAGCCTGGTTCATGAAAGCACTCTCAGATCATTAGTAAGTGCCACATGCTAATATCCTGCAGCAAAACATCCTCACAGTCTCCCAGACACACATCCACCCAGTCTGGCAGCTGATACACACAAGAGAAAAAGGTGAAGAATGAAAGTTTAACTGTCATGTCAGGGGCCACGGGGAGAATCACTTGTAATGTCATCCACACACCAGACTTGCAGAGGGACAGAAGTTAATGATCCCTCAGATGAGCTAACACAAGCCCTTTCTGCCTCCCAAGAACTCACTCTGTAAGATTAAAATTCCAAATTTTCCAGGGTTCTTAATGCCAAAAGGCTAATTTGCAATAAAAATTATAAATTAAGTAAAATAGGGAAGAACAGGAACACCTTGTTTAAACTCTGGATGAAGAGCCAAGCTGGAGGGATTTATTTTGTGGAACTACAATAAGAATCAGAGCCCTAGGGCAGCACATCAGCAGGCAGGGTGAGGATGGAGCAGGTCCATCCATCATCCCCACACCTGCCAGATGTGACACGGTGAGAGCTGGCCCTGCTTCACCCTGGGGGAGAGCTTCTGCCCTGCACAAACCTGACCTTGGGATGCTCTGAGGCTGCAGGGACACAAAACCAGTCTCTGGAACAGTGCTTTCTGAGCTGAAGAGTTGTGTTCCCTGGCCCAGATCACCATTCAGATCCCCAGGAGCAGGGCAGCTCCAAGAAGGGCTGGTGACAACCCAGAGCAGACAGGAATCTGCAGGAATTGCATCTCCCCCTCCAGTTCAGGGCTTTGAGCTCTTGCTCCACCTCTAGCTCCCTCTGTGTTGGTCCTGCCCCAGCTCCCAGGGACACACCAAAGCCAGGCACCTGCAGGGCTGGGACTGGGACCCCCTGACAAGTCCTGGGAGGCACTGCCCAGCACACAGAGCCCATCCTGACCATCCTGGGGGGTGTAAGAGCAGAGGTTGAGGGAGATGGGCCTGATCAGCCCCCAGATGAGAAGGCTCAAGGGGATCTCAATGATGCCCAGGGCATTGGACCTTATTTTAAAAGGGAAGAAATTAGCAAGATAACAGTTACCAGCGTCACAGGGAAGGAAGAAGGAAGAACTATCCCCATTTTCATGACATCCTGAGAAGCTTAGAACTGCTTCATGAGTGTGTTAGACATAAACAGGAAAGACAGTGACACACTGCCCTTACCAACCTGACTGCAGCACTGGGGCAGAACCAGACCTACAGGGAGGAGGGGAAGGGGCAGATGGAGGGGAACACAGGGATGGTGGCAGCACAGGTCTGAGGGCAAGCACAAATTTAACCATATTCTGGAAGAGAAATAAAACAAAACAAAAAAAGCCAAACGAAAATGTAACCTCTGAAATGTAACCTCTTCTGAAAGAGAAACAGAGCAAAACAAGCAAACAAAAAAGCCAAACAAAAGTGTAATCATATTCTGAAAGAGCACCCAAGAGGCTTCCTGCCTCCAGGTAAGTGATCTGCCCAGGCAGCATCTCTCTGCTCACAGACAAGTATTTACTACATGTTCCCATTTAGTTCAAGTTAATGGAAACAGGCAGCAAAACCATATAAACCATATAAAAACAAAGTAATTTAACATTTTATGGTCTCTGATCCCCAGCTGATCTCTTTCCTATGTCCTTCTAGGCTTTCATTCACCATTTAGCATTTACCTCTGTGAAAGGCAGTATCTTTAAACCAAATTAATGTAGGAAATTTTGTTTCTGCTATACTTTTCAAAAACTAAATTGTCCTTTTAATAAACAGTTATGAAGCCAAGCACTATGGTATTCATAATATTTGTAGAAAGAAGAGAAAAAGGCATATACTATGGATGTAATGAGTGAGAAAATTAAGAAATGTTACTCCTGACTCAGACCTTCAGCTGCTTCCTCTGATTATCTCTCACTTTATACATGGGAAGCTTTTTTCTCCCCAGCAATGCAGACCTGCAAAAGGTGCCTTCACCCCTCATTTCTGTCCTCAACAAGGGATCAAGATTATTACCAGGATTAGCTCTCTTGCTTTTAGAGACATATCAAAAAACAATTATTCTGTAATTGCTTTCAATGACTTTTTCACCTTTCCTCCAGAAACTGGAGGCCCAGCAATGACTATTGCAATAGGATATTTATCTAAGTGCTCACTGCTGTCATCTTTGACAATGGATCACTCATAGACAGCAAATTATGATCCATGAAGTAAATATCTTAAACAGATGCAACCTACCTTCAAAAACCAAATAAATCTTACCAGCAATAAAAGCTGAACATCCCTCCAATAAAATTGCTATTGAACTATCAAAAGCATAAAATCTTACATTATTTATAAAGACTACCTTGATCCTTCATTTTTTGAAAGCAAATAAGGCAATTTCAAGAAGCAAAACTAAATGCATGAAGAAAGAAAAGTAAATTACTGTCTGCACTTCAAGGTTCAGTGGCACTCTAGCACTGACTGCAAATAACAGGTCATTTTAACTCTATTTCTTACAGCAGTACTCAAAAGAGCTATTAAAAGACTCAGACTTTATCAGTTTTCCATCTCTCTACACAAAACCTCCAACAGAAGGGAAGATGATGCAGTGAAAGAGAAACACCAAACGTTTTCCTGGTTCCACAAACATTCCACTCACTGTTCCTACATCCCAAGGAACATTCACACTCTCACCCCTCTATCAAGTCTTTACAAAACCATTAAGTGAATTCTAAACATATTTCAGCTCAGTTTTTCCAGCAACTGAACAGCCAGGAGCATGGAGAAGGAATCAGTGACCACACTGAGAAGCCAGCCCTAGGAGGTAGAACGTACAGACTGCTCAAGGTTTCTGATGAAGATTCCCCATATTTGGCCTAATCTGGTACCAAGCAGGGAGAAGAGACTCATCTTGGCTGACCTGCTTGTTGATCCAGGTGACAGTGAGAATGCAGGAGAGTCTGATCTGGGGCCTTCCTCCAAGGAATGAGATTCACTGCTTCTGCCATCAGGAGGTTCTGCTTTCAGTACCTGGGTCTTTCCAGGGACCAGAGCTGTGTGATGCTCTTCTGCTGTATGTTCTACCACAAAGGAAGGCAGAGATCAGCAAGAATGACAAAGCAAAATACAATTGTTTAAATTTCTGCAGTTTGGAGATAGATTTTAACAAAAAACCCCCACTTCTGAAACAGCTAAATACCTCATTCCCACCTATTTGCTTCCTGAAACTCTCAGAGTTTCAGATGTTTAACTTCTTTTCCTGTAACAAACCCACCCTCTAAGAACCAGGCTGAAACAGGAGCATCCCATTGCTAAGAGTTTCAAACAGAAAAAAGGAGATAAATAAAGGGTAAGGATATTTGGCACATTTGGTAAGATGGAACTTTGTTTCAGAAATTATCCAGCACTCAATGAGACAGTGCTGCTCCCTGCTTATTACCCGTGCACTCCATCCACTGCATGAGACAGCAGCACAGCTTTAAGGTTTTACAGACCAAATTAATTTCAACATGAGAAGCATCATGATTTATTTCCTTGTGCACCTAAGAAATACCATCTCAGTCTAGATGAATGACTTTTCCATTTTTTAATGGGAAAAATAATTTATACACAACACGTATCAGACACAAGCCATTCAATTATTTTTGAGGAAAATGTTTTTACCTACAAAAAGATGATGCATTCTCTGAAGAGATACCTTCTACCTCTCTGAAGAGAAGACAAACACAGACTAGAAAGTACTGTATGTAAAGATAAACAATTTTATGCCACAGCCGTGGATACTTTCACATTAGTTACTTAACTAGGAAGTTGCATGGGACATTAGAACCACACTGAGACTCAGCTCATTAATAATCCCTGCTCTGGCTTCTGTCCACCCTCAGGAACCATGCCATACTCCTGTTCAAACCACTTGGACCTTTTTATCTCTCAGAATTATTTTGACTGACCTGACCAAGCAGAACTGTAATTAAAGTGTGGAAGAGCTATACAGTCTTTGAGGCTGGCTGCTGTTTGTCCTTTCCCTTCTGCTAAACTATATAATTAAATATCAGGAGTATGGCTTTGTCTGTTGCAAACCACCAGCAGCTCCGTGAGTCAGCTGTCCAAATAATGAAACACAACTCTTGGAAGTAACAGGTTAAAAATAGCCAAGTCACACAGCCCAGAAGAGGCAGATCACATCCCATTAGAGACGGTGCTTCCCCTTGGGCAAAGCAAACCCCTAAGTTTAAAAGTTATAAAATAGGAAGACTGCACAACTCCACTGCTTCCAGGAGAATCCAAATAACGTGGGTGAGGAAGGCAAGCCATGCAAAGCCTTTGCTCTTCTCAGCAGTTACACTTCCAACAGCACTGCTATCTTCCCTCCTTTCACATGCTATAATTCCCATTTTAATAAAAAGGTAATTCCTGTTAATAAGGACACTGAGGAGACAGGCTTTAGGCTTTTTTTCCTTCACCCATAAATCTTGTGTTTGGCTCTAAACAGTTTACAAACAGGCAACCAGGTGCAGATGTTTGGCACAAAATGAGAAACTGAAATGTCAAATATTATTGAACACTTAGTGCACAAGCAGCTAATGAATATTTTGCAGGTTTCTCAGCACCAGGCAGGGTGGTGTTGTGTACTCAAGTCAACACAATACAGATTGATACACTGGAAAGAAGTTATTTTCTACCTGAGCACTCTTTTGGAAAAACTATTTGGCTTTCCTTCAGCTTCTCAAAGTCTGTGGTTCTGAGCACAAAGAAAATGCTTACACAGAAGACAGAAGCCCAGTAATTCACAGCAGCAAACCTCTCCTGAGAGCACAAATAGAAATTAATATTTCAAAGTCTGTGATCCCATTATCCAATAAGACATTGCTTCTGTTTCTGCTATAGAAGAGAAATATCACTGTAAATTATGTCCAAATAAGATAAACTTGATCCTTGAGATTCCTTAATTTTCACCTTTCACACAGAAAGGATTATACATTGCATCTGCATGGACTGATAAGAACAAAATTCATACTATCACACTGGTATTTTAATATATTCTTATTCTTGAGAGCTCTGCTAGAGGAGACAGCCCAGGAGACAGCCAAAGATTAATTCTGTTCAACTGAGGAACAGCAAGGATTTGAAAGAGCTGATGCAAACTCAGCTGCCACATTTTCCCAAGAACACAGCAAGACATCCAATTCTGGCCACTGGAATTCTCTCCAGAGCTCAGTACCTTGAAGGGATTGTAACTCCACAGGCTGCATTCATTGAGAAATGACACATTCAAAGATCTCTCTTCACTCCTTAGAGCCTGTTTGATCTTTGTGCTTTCTGGGAAGCCCCCTGCTTATTAGTGTGGAGCAAAGAGTGGGATATATTAAACAGCACCACTAACCTGTGGCCACTGCTAATTCTTTGGCAGCAACTTCTCCTTTGTTTTGAGCACTTTCTGTTTTCCTCTTCCCACTTTTCTTCCACCGACTCTTGACCTGATCCACCAAAAAGTGAAATTCATTTCTGTGTTTGTTTCCTGAAACGTAACAGTGTGTTACTGATCACTGACATGGGACTCTTAAGGCAGCCATAAAAAGAGAAAGGGATGTGAACAGAAATAAACACAAAACAATGAATCAAAAACATTTCAGATACAGCAAATGAAAACTAATTCATGACTGCAATATGTTTCAGATTCTGTTAATGACCTGAATCTGTGAACAAGCACATTAAAACTTCATTTTTGAGCAGAACTGTGCTTTTTTCTGCTTTATATTATTTATCCTTTTTTTTCCACCCTAAACATGGCTAAGTATTGCGATTACCACTGTGACAACATTTAATATTGTGGCCACAGCACCAAGCCTGTCAGAGCTCAAGGAGCACCTGGATGATGCTCTCAGACCTGGGGTTCAGTTCCAGGCAGCCCTGCCAGATACAAAGCCCCAAATCTCACACCTGCTCTGCAAACTGCTTTCAAGTCTCTCTGGGTTTTTCCCCCCTTTCTGCAGTGAAGCAATGTGGAAAGCCTTTGTGTCATGCTCCTTGGACTGCTTTCATTCAGATCCTCTAATCACAGTTAATTGCTCTTTGGCATACTCTGCATTTTCAATCACTTACCCTGTTCTAAGCAACCCTCTGGTATTCAGTCAAAGCAATGCTGGTTTTTAATCTAGATATTTCAAATTCTTTACTCAGAGGTGGGGAAAATACCCAGTCTGCTCAGACAGCCACTGTGGACTACCTGACCCTGCTGGGCTGTTTTCCCTCCAGAAGGCACCAACTCCTGCTGGAGCAGTGTTCCTGGCACCTTCCAACAGAAAGTCACTGACAAAGAGATTTGTCCTTTTGCACCAAACAAAGTGCCTCAGCTGAAGGGGACAGGGGCCCAGGGCATGTGGGGTGGTCACAGAGGGTACAGCACCTTTAAAACCCACCCCCTCTCCTGGGGTAGCTGACACCACCAGGTAAGGACAACAGCAAAATTGATATTCAGGGAGCTCTTCTCCCAGATGGTTGGGTTGGAGCCACTGCACATCCATTGCACCATTCCTTTGGCACTGCAGTTTTTCCAGTATTATTTTTTGTTGTTGTTGTTCTGTGTTATGGTGTAACTGGAAAGCTGTTCAAGCAAAGAAATGTCCTGGCAAAGGAAGGCCTGAGGCAGACAGGCTGTAACCCACCCAGCTGGAGCAGCACGTTTCACAGAGCTACAGCCATGAACATCACTGCAGAGAGAATTACAGATATTTAAAACACAAAGCATAAATCAGAAAGCCTCTGGAAAACACTGCATATTAAAAGACATAAAAAGAAAGAGCTGCAGAACACAATTTGTTTAAAAAAGGAAAATAAAATCTACAGAAAAGGAAACCCAACTCCATGTAAGAGTCCTGCCCATCTGAGGGCAGCCTGGGGCTGACCCTGGACTGAGGCTGTTCCTGAGCAGAGAGAGCAGGGGACAGAAATTCAACTGCACCTTCCAGGCTCAGCCTCTAAACCACCTTCAGCTTCACCAAGCCAAACTATTAATTGGTATTTCAGAAACGCTTCACACACAGAAAAAAAGGCAAAAAAGTAACCAGCTGTAATCTGCAGTTTGCCAAGAGCCAGGGAAACTGTGAAGATAAGAAGGGAAAAAAGTTTAATCATCACTGTTTTATCCTGCTTGCCAACAAGGCTGTTACATGGCTCCACTCTGGTGTGTGTTTCATATGGAAATACAGAACATAAAGTATATGGTTAGGGGGGTTTTATTCAGAACTGATGCCAAGCTTAATTAATTCAGCTGTGAATAGGGGACCTGGGGTGCAAATGTTATAAATTAAAAGGAAAAAGAATTTTCATTGTATAATAAAGTCCATCTGTGCTCTAGTGAAAAAAAAGGCACTTAATAAAAGTTCTTTTAATCTCCAACCATCCTCTAATTTTAACGCAGAACTCTTTTTCATGGTTAACATTTCTTCCTCATTGCTTTTATGGGAAACGATTTGCTGACACCATTTAACATTTACTTCTTTGGTCATCACTTTTTAATAATTTTAAAACCATTTGTTCCCATTAAAATATTTTTCTATCTTCTCTTTTCTCCTCTCTCTTTTTTTAAACTTTTAATTGTTCAATTAAGCTGCCTGAGGCTAATTTATTCACTTGGTGATCTCAATAATTTTGTAGCCATGTCCATTGAACAATATAAACTCAATAAGTGCTGGAAAATTGCAATGGCACTTAATATCTTGTTCTAAAACACATAGAGCAGATCAAGGAAATAGAAGGCTGGGGAGGCACTGCTCCCAGAGCCTCTTGCAGCCACTCAGCTTTGGTTTGGTTCTTTACAGAGCTACTAAAGCCTTGTGGGGAAAAACACCCTATTTGGGATTAATACTTCTTAAATTATTTTATTTTGCTGGGGGGAGGGCTTTATATATAATTTTATTGCTAGATATTTCAGCATGGCAAGTGAACAATTATAAACCAGTTACTTGGAATTAGGGGAGAATACTTAAGATTAAAAATCACAAAGAGTTCATGTACACATCAAAAAAAAAAAAAAAGTACATTCTCAGGAACAGCAACAAAAAGCAAGGGAAAAATTTGCTAAAGATTTAGGTCCTTATTTAGCCTTCACAGAAACCCCACTAAAATCAACAAGGCTAAATGTAGCTGCATTATGGAATAATTTATATGCCTGAAGCAACACAAGGAGACACAGGAAATGTGACCATATTGCAGATTTAAATGCACCCTTAAGTATAATCAGAAGGAGTTGTCCCTCCATTGCTTTGCTCCTCTGTGGCTGAAAGCAGAAGTTTAATGTGCATGGCTACCCATGGCTACCCACCCACCTTGTCTGAGGGGGCAGAGAAATGAGTGGGAAACAGAGGGACAGAAATTAATAATAATAATCCATGGCCAGGGAGCTATGGCCAAAGAAATGCTATTGAAAACCTGGTGTACAAACACACACAGAAGGGCTGGGAAATCACCTGGAAACACCAGTTTACAGTTGCCATTTCTGTACTAATTTCTGTTGCCATTTCTGTACAGGAGGCAAGTCCTGCAGTCCTTAACTCTCACAAGAACACTTGGTTCAAAGCTAACCAGAAAGATGGTTAGATGGTTCCACAGAGAGAGAAACATCTGCAGTGTCAGCATGCACTAAGGAGAAAGACAGTTTAAAATCCTGTGCTTCCCCAGGGGCAAGTTAAGCAGCAATCAGTTCTCTGAAAAAAATCACCACCACAAAACAAACAAAAAAACACCAAATCCCCCTCCCCAGATCCCACAAAAATAAATCAAACAAAATTGTATCACCAAGCTATAGCTCTCCCCGTGATATTTTTCTTATTTTTGGACTCTTCTCTCCCTTAAGCATTTATTCCAATTATACTTCTCAAAACAAATGCTGTTATTCCACCAGGGCAGGTGCAAGTCTGAAACACAACACAGGCACTGCTCTCTCACACAGAGGACTTGGGGTGAAAAAACTGAAACCAAGAGCAACAACAAAACCAGGAAAAAAAAGTCACCCAGTTCACACTGAATACCAGATGCCTGCCCAGGGTAGAGAGGAAGAGGCCAACCAAATGAGCAGAGCACTCTTTATAAAAGATACAAAATCACCAGGGAGGGGAAAGCAGAAAAGGGCAAGAGAAGACAGGACCAGCTGAGTGGTTGTGTGGAGGGAGGGATTGTGAGGAGCACTGTGAAAGCCTGGAGGATCTGAGCATCACAGCACACAAATAAAATAGGGAGGAAGCAGTCACAGCTGCTCCTCTGTTCTTCAGAACCCACATCACAAGAGTCCCACCCAGAGCAGGACACAGAAACCTGAGGGCCAGGCAGCTGAAGGGGACATGTGCACGGGCAACACATTGGGGTTTGGGGAGCCTGTTCAGAGCTCTGCTCCTTCCAGCAAGTTCTGTCCAACATCAGTGCTTAAGAGACTGAGTTTCAAAAAGTAAGTTTCACCCCCAACAGATAACTTCTAGCTTTGATTAATTAAATGGGGAGCAGAGGAAGCACACACACTTTTGTGTGTGTATTTTATGACAAAGGAAAAGAAGGTGAATTTCAGAGCACAATCAAGTGCAGCCTGTGTGTTACTTACGGTAATCAGTGTGGATCTCATCTATCTCTTCCTCTGTCTGGTCTTTTGTGAAGGTCAGACTCTACAGAAATCACACAAACGTTTATTTACAGAAACAAAAAGATGACAGAGCTGCATACTTTAAAACTAGAGACCTAAAACTGGAAGAAGGATCAGCTTCCTGTTTTTCCCCCACCAGCTCTTAGCATCTTGCCCACAGACAGGAATATGTATTTCCAGTATGGCTACATGTCTGGCTTGGCTTCACAACCCCAACAAGACCACCTGGAGCCACCACATGTAACACCCAGCACATGCAGACCATAAGGTATTTTCTAGCACTGTGCAACAAACATGCTCCAGAAGTCACAAAAGTATCACATGTCATGGGAAAAGAACAGGCACTACTGCTGATACAGAAGCAAGGAATTTGCTAGCTAAATCCTAGAGAATTCTAGGAAGCAAAATATGCCCCACACTGCCATGGAGGGTCAAAATCCTCCAATATGACCAAAGAGAACATTTCTCGAGAGTTTTGATGGTAAAAAAAAACATGCTCCTAATTAAATAGCTTGGGTATAGAAACATCAGCAGTAGACAAAGAACTGCCCATGACAAATGTGTGGTATGAGGAAATCAGAAGGATTATGGTATGTGCAAATTCCAACCTGCAACCCGGGATGCTGAGAATTCCCACAGTCAAGTGACAGGCAAATGTCTTCAGTGCCCCCTCTGCCATTTCTCCTCACCATTCCCCAGTTTGGGAACAAAAAGATGACTGGCTTACCTTTTCACTGGTTTTATTACATTCAAGCTGAATCCGAATCTTCTCATTCTTTTCCAGCTCTTTCACAACCTCTGTAACTGTTGGAAAATAAAAGAAAGGGGTCACTAAACCAGGAGCAGTGAAATAAAAAGATGTAACAGCACTGAACAAAACTTCCACTAATTTATATCACAGGGAGAGAAACCAGCATGAGCTCTGCCACAGCCACCAGGCACAGGCAAACCCAAAGGCAAGGTTTTCCCACAGGGCAAGGTCCCAAGAGACCCCAGAGCTGAGGGTGAGGTGGGGAGAAGATGATGAGGGGGGGAGTGGGGTCAGCACTGTGCTGGCTGGCAGCTGCCTCCCAGCCACCCCCTGGGCCACTGCTCTCAGTTCCTTGGTATTAAAGTCATGGAAAAAATCACCCTTTGGAATCTTGCTCCAGCACACTGCAGTGTTTCTGTTGTGTACAGGCATGGCCTTTGTAAAGAGCTCCCATTTTATAGCATATCTCTAAATGGAAGATAAAATAATGACATCTACTGTTTATCTTTGTTTTACCTCCCAGCACTGCCTCCCAAGAACACACAAAGCTGTCTGCAGGCTGATGTTCAAACCTGTAGCCCAAAGATAAATTTCAGTCTTCCCCAACTACCAACTGACACCTCAGAAGCACATAAAGAAAGAGGCATAACTGTGATTGTTAATATTTTTACTTCTTGGTTAAAATACAGCTATGTGGGACCCTGCATGGTTTATTCTGACATTTGCTTTCACAAATCTGTTCCTACAATGAATCATTTTAACAGAGCTACCATGTAGCCATGGGTATGTATTGAAACAAACCCTTTCACTAGAGAGGGACAGAGAATAAGAAGCTTATTAAGCTGTAAAGGAGTAAAACCTGTTCAAAACTGGTTTAAGCAAAATCCATAACTTTGGCACCTATTCTTCCTCAGAAGCTCAGCTATTAGCATTACACAGTGACCTCAGGTTCCCTGCTACCACTGGAAATGCATGTCTGCATTTTAACTGCTAGTTGAATAATTCACCCTTTATAAATAGGCACTGGGCCATAAGTCAGTAAGCCTCTTGCATCACTTAGGGCAGACCAGCTGAAGTACTGCCTGGCACACTGTGAAACCCTTCATTTAGCAGCCTGGATGAAGGATGCAGACAGGGACTTGGCATTTCTTCATCCCCAGCATCAAGTGCAGAATCTCCCAGCACTTTCGAGGCTAAGAGAGACTCACCTGTACCACACAGCTTCAGCTCCAGCATCTCTGGAGGGGACACAGGGCTCCTGCTGCACAGCACCCACCTCCCTGCAGCATAACCAGAGCAACCCCAGCCCCACAACCCTTCCCTCCACTCACTGGGCTCTCGTGGCTCCCAAGCCATCACTTCCAAACTGCTCCTCTCCTGCTTAGCCCTCAGACATGAGCACACCACCTACAGCACCTTTACAGCTACTCCTGCTGCTGCTGGGGAGAACTGGAGAGTGTTAAACTGTTTTCAAGGTCAACATAAATCAGAACATGATTGACACTGATACGAGTGCTGCTCTCACAGACTTAACAAACTTCCTCAACTTTTATTGCTGCTGAAGTGAAACACAATCTTAACTGTGTGGCCTGGCTCTGGCATCCTTCTAGAAAGGTTCTTCTCACCCAGCCCTAGGTTATTCCTGTTGCAGACAAGCAGCAAATACCAAATGCAAACTGTATTTATGTAGCTGTGCACCTGCAGTGGTACCTGACCCAACCCACAGCAGTGCTGAGCTCAGCTCCTGAGCTCCCAGCCCACAGCTCTGCTCCCTCACTCTGTTCCTGGCAGTCCCACCACTGAGACCAGGAATTCATCTGGTTCAAATCATTCTGAGCCCTCTAACAGACACAAAAACATTCAAAGTTAAGAACTTCTGGAACACATGGTGAAGTTGTGCTTCAGGACTTTGTTTCTCTGTAAAAAATGAAAATTAAAGAGATGGAACTGAAGGTGAGGAAGAGCATTTCTCATCTCTCTACCTCTGCCAGCAGCAGGACTGACCCATGCCACAGACCTGGCACAGAACAGGCAACTCCAGTTCCAGGACACTGCAGCTCCCAGGGGACAACACCAGAACATGATCCTGGCAGAGTTCTTGCAAAAGGACTCTCTGTCTGGAGCTTCTAATCAAATAAAAAATAACCACAGGCCTTTTGTCTGTCTCTCACCCACACAGACCAGTGTATTTGTGCTTTCATCTGTACCACTTGCAGAACTGAACTGAGAGGTGGCAGGTGACACTGCTTTCTTTAAGACACACGTTTTCATCTTGTATAGAACAGAATACAATCAGATGAGCTGGGACAGTTCCCCCTCTCCCTCACACTTGCTATTCTTTTTTTTTTTTTTAATGGCCACACTGCCTACAAACCAAGCAGGCCAACCACCCTGCTGGGATCTCATCACCCCCTTCCAGCCCTGGCCTTTCCCAAGCACTAAGCCCAAGAGCATGTGAACAGCAGACTGCTGTTTAAAACAGTTTATATTGCACTCACTTATCCCATACTCTACAGTGCTATATATAGTCTGAGTTTAATTGTACAAAACTGCTGCCAAACACTCACATTGATATAAATTCCAGCAATACATTAACAGCCTTATTAATTCCTTCTACCCTTACCTATTATCTCCAAAAAGAAACCTAATTTTGAAATTAAATCCAATAAAAATATAAAAGTCCCAGTGTATAGGAGAAAGAACAAAATCAGAACAAAATCTATTCACTTACTAAGAACCTCATGTATTTCCAATTCTTTGCCTAAAAGCCTCAGTCTGTTCTGAAGGGACTTATTGAAATGCAAAAATCAATACAAACACAGAACGTTTTCCAGAACAGGGTGAGTAAACCAGGAAGTATCAAAGAATTCCAACACAAATTTACATCCTTGCTGATTACTTCCATAATATAGCAACACGTTTCTGGTTTGCATTAAACTTTTTTGCATTAATCATGACTTACACAAGGAAAACTCTTCCAGCCCCAGTTTTGTCAAATGTTCAGAGCAGTCTTACTCCTACCCTGGGAACTGAGAGAAGGAGGAATGCATACAAACAGCTTGTGAGGGTAACAACTTTCCTAGACTGTCTAACCTACCTGATTTGGGAGTTAGAGAGTCACACTGAGCATTGTACATCAGCACAAACTCCTGGTGCCTCCTGATGAGCTGGTGCCTGGTGCCCTGGGTGCACAGTCCATGCTCCTTCAGCTTCTTCTTCAGATCACGATCAGAGAGCAAGTTGTAAACAACTTTGGACATAGGCTTCCTTTTGTGAGCAGAGCTGCAAAGGAAAAGGAAATACCCAGTAAGAACCAAAATACAGACGTACCTTTTTACAGGGCTTTTTACCCACCCTGGGCAAAACAGAGCAAAGGCTTCAGGATCCCCTCAGCAAACACAGTCTTGTTCATCTGCATCAGGATCAGGGCTCAGAAGGAAGAGCGCTGGAGTCAGGCTGCTGGGACACAGGTTTTGCACCCAGGCACTGGCTGTGTCTGACTTGACCCAGTTGGGGAAGGTCTCAGAGCACTGCAATTGCCAAAACTTAGGAGATTTTTCAGCTTTTTGGGGAAATGACTTCAAGAAAGATACATATAACAGAGTTGTGTACCTGAGAACAAATCTGTGGTTCCCATCTAACAGGAGGATAGTTTGGAAATACAGAAAGTGCCATTAAAGAGAATTAATGGTACTCTCAGACTAATAACATCTAAACCCAAAATTTACTCCTTCACACTGCCTTACGTCAGAAGAACTCAACGTTCCTGGCACAGCTACAGAAAACAGCTTGTTTACACAAAAATGCTATAGAAAATTCAAGTCCTACTAAAACTTTTGTCATCTAAAAATAGCAAAACCATTTCCTCCTGCACGAATCAGCTGAGTCTTCCCTATACCTCCTGGTGAAATACACTCACACTAGCCAACAAACAGACCAAAATCTAACAGTCTTGCTCATGATTTTCAACTTAATTTATTATCTACAGAAGAAGAGAACACTTAAAAAACACTTTTCTTCCTGCAGCAAAATCAAGTTCACCTGCAGCTGAGTTACAGAGAAGTTAACACTTCCCCATTGTGAAAGCAGGAGGCTTATTTCATAGCTTGATTCAGCACTTTCAACTTATTATGTTAAAAATAAATTTCAGCATTAAAAAAAACCCAAACAAGGCTTACACAAAAATTGTCATTAATTCATTCATGCTCACATAGGCCCTATAGCATAGCTGGCAAAAACTAATTAAAAAAAGAAGCATTACCACAATACACTTCTCAGGAAAATTTGTCAGACTCTTTTGGGAAATATACAATATTCCAATGAATAATTAGATCTTGTGAAAGTCCTGAAAAACCTCTGAGTAGATTGTAATTCACCACCAGCATGACCTAGAGGAGTGATGACAGCTCTGTGCAAACAGCTACAAGGAAACAGTTCACCAGAGTTTTGAATCTTAATGTTGGTGAGGGTTTTTTCCATCCTTGAGAAATGAATTGTTCTTTGTGAATATACACTTACCTTTGGAATTAGTCCTGTGCTGGTTTTAGGGACATTATCAGTTCCACTGGAATACTGCTCAATGTTAACAGAGCATTCCACATGCTCCTCATTTGAGAATTAAACAGAGCTAAAATTCCTCAGAGAAAACCAGAGATGTGCTATTGCTGAAACCCAAACAACACTGCCAGGAAATAAACATATTGCCAGAAAGCCAGCATTTATCACACAATAGCCAGTCCCAGAGGAGAAGTGTCTTGTGTGATATTTTCTGAAGAGCTAAGCAGTCTAAATAAAACAAGCAAAATTTAAAATTCTGTTAGGGACATGGGCTTGGCACCATGGAAATATCTGGCTTTTATTTCCATTCATGAAGAACAGAGAAAACACTAAAAACATCCCAAATGAAAATTAAAGTGTAACATCAGATTCCAGTATTAATTTACCTTTCACTCATCCTAAAAGCCCTTTAGCTTACAGCCTGCATGCTAAGTGTGACTAGGCAAAATCAGGGCTTTACCATAAAGCTACATTCTAATTTAGGATTCAGAGTAATTGGAAATACAAGCATACAGTAAACCTGTAAGCAGCACAAGTCCCTCACAGTTCTTAACCCTGATCAGTCAGAAATAACAGAGGCCCAGATTTATGCAAGTAAAACAAACTGAGATAAACACTTCTGATGTGTATGAGGTGACCATGACAGATGCCAGAGCAGAGGCAAAAAGTCAAATGCATGCATTGATCTTATGGAAATCAAGATCCTAAAGACACAACCTTGACTTGTGCAACTTGAAAAGGCCCACAGTGAGGTGAGTCAAGTGAAGTTTTTATTTTTTAACTTGGCAGCTAGTAAAGCAATTGTCTTTTGGCCCATCTGAACCAAGGGAAGCAATTAATTCACCACGTGAAAAATGGGAATAAGCATTATCTGAATAGAATTTTAATGCTAGTCAGCAGAGAAGAGAATAACACAGGGTTTTTTTACTCCTAGTGTTGAATTCTTTAAAACACTATCCAGTGTTTTCTTGCCACTAAAAGGCAAAAATAATTTTGCAAATCCACATGCTTTCTTGAGAGAAACCCACTATCATATTTATACCACTATCATATTTATACAGCAATTTTAATGTAATTTATACAGCAGATAACCAAGAAACAAACAAAACCCACTGTATTACAACCTGCCAGCTAATATTTCTTATTTCAGTAGAGCAGAAAAATGGCTACATGCATACAGCAGTTTTTAAAGTCACTTCTTACTTTCTGAGGCTGTCCTTCTTCTCCTCTCTTGTCAAGCAGCTATCCAGATGTTTGTTTATATAGTGCTCTGGAATAGCAACCTCACAAACAGGACACTCCACTGCAAACAAGGGAGAAGGCATTTACTAGCAGGTATATTACAGTAAAGAGGAAATGTTCTCATCTGGAAAACTAACTGTTGATGGAAGAAAATGAACATTTGGAATTCCTGGTTTGGGGGCTTTTGGGGGTTTTTGTTTTTTTTTTTACATCTGGCATGTCCATCCAGAATCTTCAGGGGCTGGAAATAGACAACTAGATGGTCTTTAAGGACTCTTCCAACTCAAACCATTCTGTGATTCCATGAATTCTTAGCACAGGAACAAATAATACTCTCTAGGACCACTTCAGCATTGCCTCATTTCAAGCCTTTCATTTATATTGTTTGACCAGCTACTTTGCATTTGTAGAAATAATGTCAATGGACCACATGCTCAAGGATTTAATAAGGTCATAAAATGGTAAGCAAGTGAAAGCTTCAATTGCTTAAGAATAAATGAGCAGTAAAATTTAATACAAGTTTTAAACTACTAACACAAGGGAGTCTGATGCATAGAACGGGGAAACTACTGAAACTGGTGCCATACTCACAGGGCCACTTTTCTGGCTGTATGACATTTTGAAGCAGTATTTACCCAGCTAATGAATAATCATGAACTTCAGAGTCAAAGTTCAGTTAATTGTTAAACAAAGAACAGATAAATATAAATTAATAAAAATCAGTGTTGTACTCCTACACTGTCTTTTATCTTAATTCAGGCTTTTATTGGGTGAGTAGGATGCCTGCCATCATGTCAAAACAAAGAGGATTCTGTCATTTTATTCTAGTTGATTAGTATAAATGGGCTTTTTCGTGATTCAAAATAAATTAATCTTAACACTGAAGAATTACATATGAATAAAGTGGATGATATTCTTCTGGAGAGTTTATGAATAGCAATATTAACAGAACTGAAGCCATGATCATTTTGATTGTGGGTACACCCATAAAACAACAAACACATGGTAAAATACCTTGCTTCTGGTTACCTAAGGATAGAGAGCAGAATGAATGTCAGTGTTGTCTGGTTAGTCATTAAGGGGAAGGAGAAATTAAATTACTTCATTTTTTACTGAGTCAGTCTCTTGTGCAACTATTGTTTTTTTAGAGTTGTTACTCAAACCAAATGAATCTGCAAGCACTGAACTCCATTTAATTACTTGGCAACAGCCCAAACTTCCTCCAGAATATGCTTGTAGCAGAGCTGTCCCACATAACCCATAATAAGGATGGAGCTCAGGCCAGTGAGTCTGAGGCATCTGAACACACCAGAGCAATGCAGAGAAATGAGATGAATGCCACAAACTGAAGGCACCCTAATGCACACAGCCAACCACAGCCACAGACCTGAGGAAGAAGAGAACAGAACAAAAGCAAAAATTAAGCATCCCACCTCTCTTGACTACTTTTACCACAGATGTAGAAGGCTTTTCATGACTTCTCGTGCACTCAGGACTCTCTTGTGATCCCACTTCATTGCCTTTACCATCAGCCTCTGCAAATTTTTCATCAAGGTTATCATGTTCCTCAGATTTGATCATCTTCTGGTCTGTTCCTGCCAGACCATCTGCCTTTGTTGAGGTGCAAACCTCCTCCTTTCTCAAGAAACTGTCAATCGCTGGCACCTCTTCTTTCAAAACTGGCCCAGAAACAGGACTCCTGACATGGGTTTTGCCAGCTGAATGCCTGCTGCAGGCCAATGGAGATGAAATCATTGGAGTATCCATGACCAACTGGAACAGCTGTTGTCTAGAAACATCCAGAAGATAACATGCAGTTAGGTGCATTGGGCAGTGACAGCTATTTCTTTGAGAAGAAACCAAAATGCAAACAGATGGAGCTTTTCCTCCACCCCTTCCTCTCTCTCCCCCTTGCTGGCACACAGCACTCAGGTGTCTGAAACCAAAAGCAGGGCAGAAAGTGCTGCTGTGTTCCTGTCCCTCCTTCCTGGAGGTCTCCTTAGCACAGCTGCTGACAGCCCACCCAGCTGAGCAGAGCCCCACCAAGAGATACCTGCAAGCTTGGCAGCATCCTCACCCAAACTGGTCCTGCCACACTGCACTGATGAGCAGCCAAGGAGCACAATCCTTCCATTCTCTCATCAAAAAAAGGGAAAAGTAACCACCCTCAAGAACAGCCCACTGCAATCTCCACCAGAACCTTACCACACATCTACACATGCTTTACCCTCTGCTTGCACCCCCTGCTCTCCTCAGGGCTAGCAAATGCTGAGATGCAAATTGCACAGAAGTGTCTTTTCAAAGAAATAAACTTGTATTTTATTGGTAGGAACAGGATAGCAGCAGAAGGCTCATTCTTCTGTCTGTCTCATTAGTACTTCTAGCTTTGAGCTAATACAAAGAATCATAAAGCCACTGATGTCCTACTCAGCCAGTTGTGTAAGATCTTAAAGACATGTTTTATTCCTATCCTTGCCCCAGGGGGTTTTGCAGAGTCCTGTTTATTTTACTGGGCACTTTATACAGCTCAATCTAAAATAAATTAAGCTAGAGACTGCATCCTTGGCAAGGAGATGGCATAGTAATTCAGCTGTCCAGACTGCCCACACACTTGCTGGTTCACTTGCACTCCTGACACTCTCCCAACCACACCTGCCCAGCCCCTGCCTGCTGCATCCTCAGAAGGCTCATCCAAAGGAAAAAAGCAATTGCAGAAAAAAGTTTCACCATCTACAAGCTCTGACAGACTGGGACAGCATACAAAAAATGGGCAGTCTCAAAGGAAATGAAGCACCTCTCTAACAACAAATGAGGAGACAGATCACCTCTTAGACTCTGCCCCCCCTTGCAGAGTGTGGCAGGGAAGACCTTCCTGTCACTTCTTTTTCCAGCAGGATAACACTAAGAACTGTCTGTATATGATAACTTTCTTTCAAAATATACACAAGTCACCAGGTGGCCTCCCAGTTACACCAGTTTAAGCCACACCAACCAGCTCAGCAGTGGTTCTACTGCAGCCCAACCTGGAGCCCCAGCTCCCTGGATTGCCTGGTGCAATGGGCACACCTGGCAGGGGCACCTCACATCCCTCCCAAGGAACACTGACTTTCTGCACTGCAAACAACTGCAATTAAGTGTGGCAGCAAAACTATGTTTTTCTGCTTGCTCATGCCTAGATATGGACTGGAAGTTTTGAAGGAGGTTAATTCCCTGGCTGACACAGGCCCAGAGCAGTCTGGTTACTGTTGGATCAGCTTCATGGGGAACTCTGAGCTGGGCAGTGGGAACATGGGCACAGCACCTTCACACAGCCCTGTCCCAGCCCTGGGTACAAGGGGCAGATTTCAGAAAGGTCTACAAATATCATGAGGAGTTTTCCCTTGTATTGAAGGACAAAGACTTATGAATAGACTTTCCAAAGGGATCTGAGCTTGGCACAGAATCAGTGGAAAGAAGACTAAGATGAGAACATGAAAACTTGTTTGCCAAAACACACATGAAATCTCTGTAGCCCTTTTTTTCTTTTTTCTGGGAAAACACAGAAAATGCTAGTACTAAATTCAAAAGGGGAGAGAAAAAGTCCCAGACTGGCTTTTCCCAGAACATGGTATTTTGATCCTGCTGAGCAGCTCCACTGGCTGTGCAATGACACCTGGTGGCACTGCTGACTGGCACCCCAAACCTGGGCACCCCAAACCTGGGCACCCCAGGGACTGGGGGGCCAGAGCACCACAGCCACTCCTCACACAGCCCTGGGCTCTCCAACAGGACCTTTATCAACTGCCACTCCTCTCCCTTACTGCCAGAGCACATTACTCTAACTTCTTTTTTTCCACAGGAATCCTGACAGCTGTTACTGGAGTGATTTGGACAAGCCCAGCCAGAGTGGCAGATTCATCCATCACTCAGAGACAGAGCCAGGAGAAGCCACACAGAAGCCTGGAGGAGTCCACTCTCTACCATCATCTAGAAACCAATTCTCCTGGTAATCCTCAGGACATCACCATTTTCAACAAGGTCTGCATTCTGCATGCAGTTTTCAACATTACCCATTAGGTACTGTTAAGAACTGAACCCAGACTATCAATTCTGGAAGCTTTTAGCAGACACAATTTTACACTCCTGGCATAAAGCAGCAAATGTCATAGCTGACAAACCACAGGCACCCTTTAAAGGCTGGAAGATGAGCCAACAAGATGTTGCTGTAACAACCCCTGCTCCTCTGAGACACCACCTCTCTGCTGGCTTGGGCTAGGACAGGGTGTCACACTGCTTTCAGTACAACTAAAAACTGACTGTTCACCTTCATACACCATCTACAACACACTCTCTCTACCAGACATGCTTTAACAACAGGACACACAGCTTGGAAAAATTTTTTTTCATCAAGATGTTTCCATTTTATGGTCCATTTACTCCTCCCTTGACGAAGCAGCAATGAAGCAGAGAAAGCAGGTGGGAATCCAGTGCTTCCACATAAAACTATTCCAGCAGCAGAAAGCTGAGCACAGTTGCTCCCACCCTGATCAGAGCCATGTGCTGTCTCAGCCTTGTCCTGCTCAGCACCTTCCATGGAACACATCATGGGTCACAGCGAGCAACACAACATCTTCACTTTTACCAGGAAACATCAGAGTCCTGCACACACTGACCTTGGAGCAGAGCTTTTTATGTTGCTCAGTACTACCAACATTAATACTTTATTCCCTACAGGCCTGACTCAAGAAACGTGTTTGCATTCTGTGAAATACTGAAAAGATTTAAGGCCTAATTTTCATAAATGCTAAACTACCTCAGGCTCAAAGCCAAGGCAGGATGGACTGGGGGAATGGAGCACACTTCAAAATCAGTTTGGATTTGTTTTGAGGAAGGACAACTGGAAACCTCAGAAGCAGTTCCCTCAGCAAAGCATCAGTTGCCAGGCTTTTCTTCCCAAGCAGCAGCAAGAAGCCTGCTCTGGCTCACTGCCCCCTCGTGCCAAACAGGACATTGGAGCTTCTGTCTTATTGATCTAACTTTACACTGAGAAATTGATTGAACTCCAAGTCACAAAGGGAAAGATTATTAAACTACTCTGTCTGGTAAGATTTATACTGATCCATTAAAGCAGTCAAAAGAAATTAACGTTTAAGATTCAATATCATAATGGATCCAAGTCAGTACTACTTGCTCTCTACAAAATCATTATGTTACCAAAAAAATAGTAATCCATTTATCACTAGGAAACACCAAAGACAAGAGTTCAAGCTAAAATAACAGAACTGGAAAATTTCAATTCTTGAAATAAAATCAATTCAATCTAATAGTGGTCATACAGAACATTAGATCTTCATCACAGAGAAACCCTCTCAAGAAATAAAGCCATAAACTGCACTCTGCTTCCTATAACTTACAAAGCCAAGAATCTCATTGACTCCAAGTTCATTTCAGAGAAAAATGACAGTGCATATGTCTCCATAGACACAGAAACACCTGCAAAGTACCTAGGGAATCACTGAGCTGCTTCCAAACAAAGGAAAACAGAGATAATACAAGAAATCTCATATCTACTGTGACAAGCATTTACCATGCCATGTCTGTTCTGTTGTTCCTGCCTTTCAAAGGGATGACAAGATAAAAAAGAATTAAAATCAAGACAGAAAAGAGGGCAAGAAATCCATGTGAAAACACCATACTCCTTTACTGCTCTTATCCAGGAAAACTCACACTCATGGACCCATTCAATGACTTCACCAAGAGGAGTCTCTTGCCAGTTGACCATTACACCTGGAAAAAAATCTTTCTGTTCAGAATTGCCACACACACACAGAAAGGATCTCAGAAGGAAATCTGTTTTTTTATTTTCCCCACACACTCCTGACACATCTGACTCATTTTTGTGACACCATAATTTTTTTCATTCACTCTTCACACTGCTCCTCACTGTCCTCCTCTCCAGGGACTCTTGGCCTGGTCACACAAAGTAAGTCACACTTTGCCTTTCCAGCTGCCAAACCAGAGATTGTATCAAGAAAAACAGAGTGTACCTTGCAGAATTAAAGCTCTTTACCAGTTCATCTAATGCCCGGTTGTTTTTCAGGTCAGATTCTGAGGCTGCCTATTAAAAAAAGATAGAACAAAAAAGGAACAACAACAATCATTCAAATGCAGTGATAACAAGCACCCAGAAAACGCTGACATGATCAATATACTTCCTCTCTTGTCTCGATGCCCCAGCTATGCCCCATTAAATTGCCACATGAATGAAGATGCATAATGTGTAAAGGTGTCCTGAAGTATCAGACTGAAGTAACTGCCTGAGAACTCTAAGTCTGGACATGATAGGTAATTGACAAAAACAAAGCATAAACCTAGAGCAAGAAAATGCAGTATGCCATCTCTCCAGCAGTGCACTATTGCAGCCCAGATGGAACTGTTGTGAAAACCAAGCAAAGGATCCCATGAAGCTGAAAAGAACCTTAAGCAACAAAGCATGGCAACTGATGAAGGGGAACATTAATCATTTGAGTAATTATGGAATGAAAATACAAATTATGAGATGGCTTAGTGCAGTCAGTTCATTCTTTCTAAGCACTTTCTGTCTCTGCTCTCCTTTTTTACAAAGCTTTTGCTAGTCTTGCTGATATCAATACTTGTGATTTTTATCAAGGTGGTAGGAAACTGTACTCCCCAGCATTGTATATCAAGTAATCTGCACTTGTTTGGATGTTTAAAAAGTGGCAAAGTTACAAATAAATCTGTTTTGCAGTCTTAAAAAGTCTAGTTTGGTTCATGCTTTAGAAACACAGAAGAAAATTACTTCTAATTTGCCAATATTCCTGAAGGGTCATTGTTTTTAGGCAGCCTATCATTTTTAGTTCAATGAAGCCAAATTGGCTTAAGATGTAAAGCCAGATTAAGGCTTAGAATAAATTGCATTCTGTGCTCTTTAATCAAAAAAGGCCTTCAAGTCAGATTGTAATAATCACCACCTGCAGTGCAGGCCAAACCTGTTTCCAGAGCTTTTCACTTTTAACTGAATTCTCATGGCAAACACCTCCTCTCCTGGTGCCTAACACACTCCTCACATCCCTACAAAACCCAGACAGGACAGTCAGGGAGCTTTAGGACCAGCTGCTCTGTGGACACCTCTAAAGACTCTTCGAACAATGGAGTCAGGCCACTCAATCAGGGAAAATTTAGAGTGCTTAAATTTCAGGGTTCATATTTAAACAAATTAGGTGGAAATGTTAAATATTTCATGACTGTACAGACAGCTCTGAGCCAAAACCCAGTTTTGATGCCCCATTTACCTTTGCCTGTGCTGACAGAAGAGAAGTTCTAAAACAGGAAAATTCCAGTTCTAAGAACACCACACTTTGCCCAGGGGTGCTCACCAAAAGGAAAGGTGGTAATTTATGACCAGGATTAATTATTTAGTAGTCAAACTGGAAAAGCTCCTGAGATTCGCCAAAAAGTGAGCAAAAAAGGAAGCTAAGAAAATACTTACCACACAGCATGTTGGACACTGAGTTTTGTAGGACAAAAACTTGCGTATGCAAAGGGAACAATCTGGGAAAAGGAGACAGAACTTTGGAACAGGCAATCTTCCAAATGCAACTCAACATCCTTACCAGTGTACTTGGGTTTTGTACAATATATCCAAACTATTCCCCAATGCACCAATATTGAAAGTGCACCAGGTTTTGGTGCCACAATACTCTTTCTTTTTTTCTTTTGACTAACACTGGATCACTTTCAGCTTCCCACATAGCCCCAGACAAACCCCCTAAACCCATTTTTTCCCAGGTGTTTATTCCCTTTTCCAAAATACTAACCTGCTGTTGAGGGAAGAGGCTAGAATGGATGGCACTGGAGCACTGAGAGATGGCTTAAATGTCTTACAGGAAATGCAAGTTGTGCCACCACCACAGGATGCTTCAATGGACTATTGGGTGAAACATGCCAAAAGCTTCATTTTGCCAAAATAAATTCCTGAAATTATTCTGCTCTCTGCTTATCTATGAGCTTTCACAACCCCTTCAAGATACTAAAAAGTTGCATCACTCTCCAGCAAACCAGACATCCACTTATTAGATCATTACTGGTCAGAGCCTCAGCACTTAACACACTCAGTAACAGCTGCCTAAGCAGATATATTTCAAAGACCCTCTGTGAAGAAGTCTGAAGCAGCACTAATGCACTAATTCAACACTTCAGCCACAAATCCATCTAATACTCAAAAATTACTTTATATAGCAAGATACGGTATGGGGGAGAAATCAATTAAATTAAAAAGAAAAAACCAAAAAACAATCTGCCAGCCAGCCACCAGAGCTGCAGAGCAGCACAGAAAACCTTAGCTCATAACACTTAATGCTCTGCATTTTGCTCTGCCCTCGATATGTTATGAAGGACATTTAAATAAAGAACTGGAGGAATAGGTGGTGTTTAAGTGCATTAATCCAGACAAAGTGTGTTTGTGCTGATAGAAGGTTGTAATCATAACTGCACATGGAAAAGGTGGTGGCTGCTCCTCAGCTTTCATCTACACGAGCTCCTCATAGGAAACTGTCCTTGCTGACTAAGCTGTGAGCAGAGCAGCTACACGTTTCATAAAAGAATTGCAGGGTCTGTAATTTCTGCTCTGCATGCCAGTAAATAATAAATGGACAAGTGATGACTTGTTTGTGAAACTCTAAAGGAGTCCTCTTTTTTGAGGACAGTTTTCTCTCATTTGGCTAAGGTGCAAGAGGATTTTGCCAGCCCACGAGGTGATCTCCAGTCTTGTGTCTCCTGGGAAAGACGTATGAAGACCAAACCATGGACTCAAAATCTGAGTGCACCTTCTCCAGCCTTACCAGTCTGCCTGGACCTGTCACCTGGAAGGACAGGACAGGTTTCAATGGCACCCAGCACAGCCACCCCTGTCCTCCCGGGGACACACGGCAACGGGCACTGGAATGAAATCCCTGAATTCTAAATTCCATTAATCACAGAATCACAGAACCATCTGGGTTGGAAAGCACCTCAGAGATCATCAAGCCCAACCCTTGATCCACTCCCCCCGTGGTTCCCAGCCCATGGCACTCAGTGCCACATCCAGGCTCTTTTTAAAAACCTTCAGGGATGGAGAATCCACCCCCTCCCTGGGCACCCATTCCAATTCACCCTCTCTGCAAAGAATTCCTTCCTAACATCCAACATAAACCTCCCCTAGGTCATGGGACACAAGGAAAAACCACCTCACCACCCCTCTGCTGACTTGCCAGCGATGCCCCGGTTACCTTGCCCAATTTCTGTGAATAACAGTGATGTTTTTGTGCGAGCTTTGCTAGAGCTCATGTAACCCAGCCGGGCCGCGATGAGCTGACCGCCCCTGCAGAGCGCGGGGCAGGAGGCCCGAGGCCGGTTCTGTGCAGCCCCCAGGGAGGTCACAGCCCGACACGGACACCCCGCGCTGCCCGGGCCGTACTCACAGTTGTGGGAGCACTGCGGGATGATCATGGCGATGCTGAAGTAATCAAAGCAAATCCCGCACCGCAGCAGCTCATCCACCGCCTGCAGGGAAAGCGGGTCAGCGGGGGCTGCCACACCGCCCCGCCGGCACCAGCCCAACCCGACCCGCCCGCGGATGGACACCCGGTACCGGCACCCAGCCCGGCCCGGCCCGCGGGTGGCACCACGAGACCCGGAGGAGCGGAACGGGCCGGACCGGGCCCTCATCCCGCGGGGACCGGCGGGGCAGAGCGGGCCGAGGCCGGGCCGAGGCCGTGCCACCCCGCAGCCATCCCGCCCGCCATCCCGCCCCGCGCCTCACGCACCTTCAGCGGGGCCAGGCTCGCCGGCCAGGGCGGCTCGGGCAGCGGCAGTGCCAAGGCCATGGCAGTCCGGCCCGAACCCCGCCGGACCCCCTGGTCCCGGCACCGAGTCCAAATCCCCCGCGCTCAGCCCCGCGCGGCAGCAGCGGTTCCGGTGCGCGGGGGCTGCCGGGAGGTGTAGTCCGGGCTCGGTGCCGGCAGCCCGGCCCGGCAGGCCCGGTCCTGCCCGCGTTCCGGGACAGGCTGGATGGGGCTTGGAGCGGGCCGGGCCGTGCGGCTGGGTGAGCTCTGAGGCCCCTCCAACAGGACAGAGCCCGATCGCTCCTCCTGTGCCATGGAGCCGCTCCGCCGGCCCCCGGCCCGGTCCTCTGTCCCTACAGGTGAACCTCAGCCCTTTGCCATGGCAACGACCTTTTGCGGAGGGCAGGTCTGCGTTGCCATGGAAACGGGCATCATCCCCATCGCCCCTGTCCCGGGCACGGCCGGATCCGGAGCTTTGATTTCCCCAGGGGGACAAACATCCCCCCTTCACCCTGCAGGTCTGGTCCCAGGGTCACACACTTCTGACATGAGCGATTAACTTCATCCTCCCCAGGAACGGGCGTGGGGGTTCAGTACGGGAGGAACGTGTTTATTTTCTTGTTTTGTTAGACTGAAGAACAGCAAAGGGCAATGAGCTGGTAGCCACGCACCCTCCACACAGGCTGCTGCTGAATATAAAGCAACCCAACCCATTTCCCCAGTCCTGCAGCAGCTCTCCCGCTGTGGCAGGGGTGCTGGGAAGCTTCTCCTCTCTTTGGACACCCCAGGCTGGATCCGGTCAGGCAGAACTCTCCTGTCTGCTGGGCTGGAGCCTGCTGGGCACCAGGGCTCCCGGGGAGCAGGACGGGGGCTCCTGCAGGGTGGGGACAGTTCTGCTGCTCCTTTGGAATCTGCCCGCTGTTTTATGGGCACTTTGGACTGTGGAGTAACAGCGTTAAACTGGTTTGTTTTGCTGAACTACCGAGTTACAATTTGTTATTATATACAGAACACCAAATCAGGGAACCTAGAGGCAACCCCCCTGAAATACGCATTTCAATTTAAACACCAGTAGGTACCAACCTGGGAGCTTGTTGTCCTGTTCAGTGGACAGGGTGAAATGTATGCTAAAGCTAGGAGGACATAGAGAAGCCTGACATGAAGCAAAGCTCCAAAAGCTGATTATTTTCATATGTACTCTTGAGACAAAACATTGAGGTGGAGCTTTACATAGTTCCCAGCTGGATGCTCACAATTTTATAACATAAAAAGTGCTTGCTCCCAAATGGTTCTCCAGCACTGCTACAGAACTGCTGCTTCTCCCCCTGTTCTGGCAGACAAGTGACTCATCTTCAGCTGCCCTTAGTAGACTGCTCCTAAAATGAAACACCCCACCAAGATCTGCCTCTCATGTGTGCATGTCACTGCATGACAGAAACACAAACGCACCATGGAAACAACCTCTGGGACACAAGCAAGTAGACTGGATGGAAATCTGAAGAACATGTTGTACTTCAAAAAAAACCCCACAAAAAACACAAAACAAAACACCCCAAAACAAACAAACAAACAAAAACAACAAAAAACCCCCCCACACAAAACCAATAAAACCCCCACCACAACTCCATCGACCCCCAAACCGTAGAACATTTTGCATTTATTGTTTCTACATATTTTCAGAGATTCCTTAACATTTAAAGCAGTGGAAAGTTTCTCATCATGTTGTTCCCAACTGAAGAGGAGAAGAGTCTGAACCCCATGAGTATGACTGGTCAGAAACACTTCACACTGACCTAACTCTGCCCTTATGTTAAAGTTGGCAGTAATTTATTGATTTCTACAAGACTAAATTTAGTCTGATCTTGAGAATTCTAGAACAAAACAAATCCCACCACGAAGTACTGACCCTTGAGATGGGACCATGCAAGGTTTCTGTCAGAAGCAGTCCTGCCAATAGCAATCAGAATTAACTGTTCACAGAGCCAGCAAAACCAGCAGCAGCTCAGGGCTCACAGCTGGCAGTGCAGGTAGCCCAAAGAGCCCCTCACCCGGGCAAGGCTGAGCCCAGGGATGTGACTGAGAGCCAGCTCCTCCAGAGAGCTTTCCTCACTCTTTCCTGAACAAACTCGATGCACAACACAGCAAAGACAGAGCATGTGGGAGCCCTGGGGTAAGCCACGGCCATGCCAGAGGGCTCCAGCTTACTGCTGAGTGTCTGAGGTTACTGACCTGAGAGCTGACATGTCCCATGGCACCATCTTTTTGTAATTAACAGCTTCAGCTAAGAGACAGACCAGGGATTTATGTTCTGTCCTGTTCCTACTTGCAAAGTTCTGCAAGCAGACAAGATTAGGAGTTACAGCTGTATATACATATATTTTATCAATGTATACAACCTTTGCCATTTAGCAATCCACCAGGGTGCAAGCACAGGGGGTTTAAGAGGGTCACTGCTAGAGGCAGAGGGTGTGTTTTCAATGTCCAGTAAGACATTTCTGCTCCAGGTTTGTGCTCCATGGACCATACATAATGTAGCCATGACATTTATTGCATTAGTGACTGGCAGCACTAAATATATTTTTTTTCCTTCAGGAATCTGTTTGCAGCCTGAAATCCCATTGTTTCCCCCTCCTCCAACAAATGCTCCGTGCAGCCTTTGGAAGCCCCCAGCCCGTGGGCTCAGGTGGGGAGGGGTCCCTCATGCTGGGGCAGGCACAGGCTCAGGAAAGCTCCCAGGAGAGAGGGAACTTTCTGCCAGAAGGACTCACTGCCCTTCTTCTCATGTCTGATGATGTGCAGGAGCACCCAGCACACCACAGCCTCAGGACCAAGGGAGGCAGCAGAATTCCAGAGCCTCCTTTTGAAGCACACTGCCAGCACTTCTTACAAGATTTGCTGTGAGAGTTTTGTATGGAAATAAGTGCGTAAAGCTGGGATGAAAAGTCTCTCTAGAGTGTACTCAGCTTGGCTGCCCTAATCTTCTAATAATAGTCACTATTACCCAGACTGTCATTTAAGAACTTCTATTGACTGTTAGAAAAAAATGTAGGCAGACTTCTCAAGCATGAAGCTTCAAGAGAAGAGCTTAAACGAGACACATAAGTTACTGAAAAGTTCCCTCTGGGAGCACAGTATTTTTTTACAAAGCTAAATCTCTCCCTTCCCATTCCACAGCAGGGCACTGAGAGTCAGGACTGCGGTGGGGCAGGAACCCAGCTCCCCCCAGCCTGGTGCTGCAGACCCCAGGACATTAACACCTTCCGAGCCCAGGGTGAAACATTTCCAGTGCTGCACTAAGACCAATGTATTTATCCTCTTAGCAGCCCTACAACAGAGGCTGTGTTTTCCATTTTTACAGGCAGGAAAACCAGGACATTCCATTGCTCACTGTCAGCATTCATTTGCCAGCAAATGTTCAGTACTTGTGCCAAAGTTCTCCTTTGTGAAACAGAAAGAGCTATCAGAAGCAGGGAATTTTATCTTATTTTTTTCTTCCCTTCTTACTTCAAGACACAACCTCAAATGGTTCATTAAAAAAACATCATTAGGCTAACAAGCTTGTGCAGGATTATTTTCTCCCATATTCTGTTCAGAGACAGGAGGCACTGAAGTAATTCCAGGATTTGCCATGGCACCAGGATGTTAGGGGAGCAGCTGTGGGCAGCCAGCACTGCTTGGCCATCAGCAGCCCAAGGATCCAAGGGCAGAAATGGATCAGGTTGGGTACAACAGCAGCACTGGGCTCACTGGCACCAAGACAAAAGGGTCCAGGGTGTACCCAGTTAGTGTGGAGGGCTGTAGCTGAGAACAGCACACAGGGAAGAATATCAGGGGATAAACTGTGCTTACACTGGTATAAAAGAGTCAGCTCAACCTTTTTAATTTAAAGAAAGCAAAGAAGGAAAACAAAAAAAGAGAGTGCCTTGAAAGCACAAAAAAAATCTTTTTTTTTTTTTTTCAGTCTACTTAAATATTTTTAGGCAGTGTACATCAGCAAAAAAAGAAAAAAATCTTACAGTTTTCCAGAGCAGCATGGAAACTTCCATGAAAAAGCTGTTAGAGTTAGCAGCTGGAGGAGCCAGAAATAATATTTGAACTTTCTCTTGAACAGTTCTGAGGCAGACACAATGAGTAAAATCACTCTGGGCATTTCATAACAAAGTGATGCTCATCGAGTTGGACCTGGCCTAAGGGCAGCATGAAATACCAGTGAGTTTTGAGAGGCAGATTGTGGGGAGGAGGCAGCAGGCAAACCCCCCCAGCCCTGACTTGAGAGAGGGACAGAGATTTGGGTAACAAGGCATCAATGAATTACTCTGTGCTGATTTTGGCAGACCTGCTGTTCTAGCACATGCTGATACCTCCTATTTGGACACTGGTGATGACCTGATAAATGTTATGAAAATCATAAATATTCTCACTAGCTCTGAGTTATTCCAATATAAAAACTATTGAACTGATAAGCTGTGCACAGACAGACACGTTGGTAGAGCTGTAACGTTTTCCATTCTGGTTGATTGTTGCCAACAGCTCATTCTTTTGCCAACTTTTTCATTTAGAGCCTGGATGCCTGGCTCTCAGACTGGGTATAATTCCTTTGCTTTCCCCTAAAAAAAGCTGAAGAAAATTAATTCAGCTACTTACAGAAAAGCCAGAACGCTGTGTAAATAGTCCCAGCAAAAAAAGACCCCACAATTAGCACCCACACACCAGAGAAGACAGTGCCAGGAGCCCTCATTTCACAGCAAGAGATTACTTTTCAGAGCTGAGTTTATTTTAGTGATTGCCTATGCAGTTATTCCATGTCTCAGGGTGAGCATGAAGTTTGTGCTCTGTTCACCTCCACGGAGAACTCTGAAGGAAGACAAGACAAAAACATCTAAAATGCTGTGGTGGGTGAATATGCCAGAGGTGGAATCTCACTCCCTGCCCTCAGCCTCAGCAGACACTGGGGATAAGAGCTCCTCTAGGGAGAAAGGACAGTCTGAATGACTGTTCACGTCCTGTTAGCTCACAGAGACTCCAGCTCTCTCTGGGGCCCTGCACTGGGAGTGAAGAGCTTCAGGTGAGCTCTTGCCTTCCCATCACTGCTTCTTTTGGGAACGAGCAATAAACCTCTGCTTTTGGGGATGTAGGAAAGCAAATCAATCAACTTGTTTTGTTTCCACAAGATTTATCTTGTGATCTTTTGGGGCAATGTTCTCTGGAACCCAGCAAACCTCCAGATGGATCAAGGAAGCCCCACACCTGACACCGCAGCCGTTGGGCCAAGGTCCTGCCAGAGCTGCAAATTATTCTGCAGAAAAGCTTTTACAAACTGTTCTGTTGCTTTTGGCTGGTATCTGCCTTTCCCTGAAGGCAGCCTGAGAACAGAGGGAGGAGAAGCATCTCCCTCTCTGCCTGCTACTCCCCTGCCACCTCCTGTGTCACCTCCAATCCAGTGATCTCTCCATTCTGCCGGGCTCACTGCTACTCATGAAATAAACGGGTTGTAAAAGAGCAAGAACAAGAGAGCTGTGAACAGGCAGCTCTGGCTCCCTGTCAGCTTAGCCTCTTTATGCCTGGATTTATTTATTAGCAATGAAACTAAACAGGGAGAGGAAGAGCAGTTTAAAAGCAGAGCACCTGCAGACAAACAGCCCCAGCCACTTGGCAGCACTTGCTGCTTTCTGGATGGTGATAAATACAGCTCCCTAACCCAGCCTGCAGATAAAACTCTTTGCTTTTCCTACACTTTTTGGGGTGTAAATCAGACTGCTGGGCAGTTTCCAAACCCAAAGTCAATGAGACCAAAATGTACAACTCGGGAGTATAACAATCTACACTTTTTTAAAAGGATTGGTTCAGATGAACCAGACATTGTCACTTCAGCCACTGCTGCTCCTGGTTTGCCACTTTCCCTTTCTGTAATTTGGCCTCCCAAATAATGACTTGCAATGAAAAGTGAGTATGTTTAATTCTGATACATTCAAATTAAAGTGGGGTTTTTTTCCTAATTCAGTGTCCAATGAGAGCAACTCCTAACCTATGAAACACAATCAAAGTTTAATATTCCCTTCCCAAACATAAATTTCATGGGAATTTTTCATTCAACTTTATCTGCAAAATCAGGGTACATAAGCTTGTGTGATACTTGCCCTTCTTTAATTTGCAATTTAATGAGACACCTATGCTAATTAATTACCTATGAATTAACAAGCACCAGGGAAGATGCACACACACCAAAATGTGGCCTAATTGTGAACTGCTGTAATTAACATCACTGCCCCCCTGTGGGGGACCCCTGTGCTCGGCATGGGGAGAAAGAGAAATTATAGAAATCTTATCTTCCCGAGGCTCAGGAAGCTTTATGAACAGAGAAGAACGTCCACACGGACACTTCAGCATTTTTTTCCTCAACAAATGGCACCAGGGTCACTGGAAAGGGATTCACAACTAATTCAGGGCTGATGAGATCTAGTCTGGGGGGAGTTAGGGAGTTATTATTTGCTAAAGAAACACAATCCCCGAAGACCAGGAGGATGGGACCCCAGACCCCACCGAAATGAGGAGCCCCCAGGTGCTCAGAGCCAAGCCCCCCCTCTCCCGGCCACCAGCCGGAGTTTGTCACTGAACGCAAACCCCCGCGTGTGCGAGTTTGGGACCGAAAGGGGCTCCCACTCGTGTCGGCATCCCGGCTTGCCACCAGCCTGCCCTTCCTCCTCCTCCTCCTCATTTGCAGACTGGATGCTGAATGAAGGGGCAGCTGCCCGCTCCCCCCCGCTCCCCCCGGAGCTTTCCTCCCGCACACCGCAGGCGGTGTTAATGAATTGCGGGTGCCGAGCCCCGCTCCGGGCCCCTCCGCACCCACACATCAGCTCACCGGGAGCAATTAGGAAATGTTTGCTGCTATAAAGCACTTTGTTATCCTGCTGACAGTCATCTCTCTTGTGTGGTGCTCAGTCCTGGCTCACTGGGGACATCCCAGATGATTGGAAGTTGGGGAATGTCACGCCAATCCACAAAAAGGGCCGGAAGGAGGACCCGGGAAACTCCAGGCCCGTCAGCCTGACCTCAGTGCCTGGCAGGGTCATGGAACAGATCATCCTCAGTGCAATCACACAGCACCTGCAGGATGGGCAAGGGATCAGACCCAGCCAGCACGGGTTTAGGAAGGGCAGGTCCTGCCTGACCAACCTGAGCTCCTTTTATGATCGGGTGACCCGTTTGGTGGATGAGGGGAAGGCGGTGGATGTGGTCTACCTGGATTTCAGCAAAGCCTTTGACACCGTCCCCCATAGCATTCTCCTGAAAAAGCTGTCAGCCCGTGGCTTGGACAGGAGCACCCTGTGCTGGGTTAGGAACTAGCTGGAGGGCCGGGCCCAGAGAGTGGTGCTGAACGGGGCTGATCCAGTTGGCGGCTGTGGTGTCCCCCAGGGATCAGTGCTGGGCCCAGTTCTGTTCAATATCTTTATTGATGACCTAGACGAAGGGATTGAGTCCATCATCAGCAAATTCGCAGATGACACCAAGCTGGGAGGAAGTGTGGACCAACTCGAAGGCAGGAGGGCTCTGCAGAGGGACCTGGACAGACTGGAGAGCTGGGCTGATTCCAACGGGATGAGGTTCAACATTCCAAGGGCCGGGTCCTGCACTTTGGCCACAACAACCCCATGGGGAGCTCCAGGCTGGGCACAGAGTGGTTGGAGAGCAGCCAGGCAGAAAGGGACCTGGGAGTCTGCATCGACAAGAAACTGAACATGAGCCAGCAGTGTGCCCAGGTGGCCAAGAAGGCCAATGGCATCCTGGCCTGTATCAAAAACAGCGTCACCAGCAGGTCCAGGGAGGTGATTCTGCCCCTGTACTCAGCGCTGGTTAGGCCACACCTCGAGTCCTGTGTCCAGTTCTGGGCCCCTCAGTTTAAGAAGGATGTAGAGGTCCTGGAACAGGTCCAAAGGAGGGCAACCAGGCTGGTGAAGGGACTCGAGCACAGGCCCTATGAGGAGAGGCTGAGAGAGCTGGGGCTGTTCAGCCTGAAGAAGAGGAGGCTCAGGGGAGACCTCATTGCTGTCTACAACTCCCTGAAAGGAGGCTGTAGCGAGGTGGGAACTGGACTCTTTTCACAGACGACCTTCAACAAGACAAGAGGACACAGTCTTAAGTTGTGCCAGGGGAGGTTTAGGTTAGATATTAGAAAGGATTTCTTCACGGAGAGGGTGATCAGGCTATGGAATGGACTGCCCGGTGAGGTGGTAGATTCTCCGTCCCTGGAGACATTTAAAAAAAGACTGGATGTGGCACTCAGTGCCATGGTCTAGCAACTGCTCCGGTGGGTCAAGGGTTGGACTAGATGATCTCTGAGGTCCCTTCCAACCCGGCTAATTCTATGATTCTATGATTCTATGGAGAAGTCAGCTACTGGAATTGAAAAATCCGAGAGTGGGTTCCTGCTCCTCCACAGCTCTTGCTGGGGTTTTTGCGGTGGAGCTTCTAAAAAAAAAAAAGAGAAACGGGACAGCACCGAGCCCAGCTTCAACCCCCCCTGGCAGCTGGTTAATTTAATTGAGATATTTATCTTGGTTAAACAGAACCACCAAGAGCATCGGCATGCCCAGAGAGACCTGTCTTGCTCATCCTGATGGCTGCTCAGGGGGCAATTAGCAGCTGCCAAGGGGGGGGCTGCCCTTTGGATGCTGACAGCAGGCACAGTTAGACTTAAAGGACTAGAATAAGTTTTTCTTCTGTGCTGGAGGTTCATTTCCAAGACACAAAGCTTCATTGATTCAAGTACCCCAAGCATAAGTCTCTAAAAGAGAGGGGTGAGGGGTCCCTATGGTATAGAGCTGCCTACATCATTAACTCTGACCTTAATGCATGAGTATTTAAAGCTCCATTTTCTGTGCTTTGCTCGCATGAAACACATCAGCATCTTCCACAGCTGCTGTCTTCCACCCGGCTGACAAGTGATGTGATCCCGAAGCACACCAGGAGTGCAGGGCTGTTTTCCAGCCCAGCTGTGAGCACAGGAGGGTTTCCAGCCCCACACAGCTTTGAGGTATTTGCAGAAGATGGATAATGCTGCAGGCCTCAAAGCCTGCTAAAACCTGGATTGCAGTGTTTCTATAGAGAGTGACCTACAGATGGGCGTTTAGATTAGATATTAGGTAGATGTAGTTGAGGTGTGGGGAAGAAATTCTTTGGTGTTAGGGTGCTGAGCCCCTGGGTGCCCAGGTTGCCCCCAGAAGCTGTGGCTGCCCCATCCCTGGCAGTGGTGAAGGTTGGATGGGGCTTGGAGCACCCTGGGCTGGGGGAAGGGTCCCTGCCCACCAGCCCATGGGCACTGCTCGGGGCTGGGTCTGTGAAACCTCCGGGCCGAGGAGGGTTCCATGGCTGTGGTGGGAGGATGGAGAGCTGACCCAACGGAGCAGGAACCACCATGGCCTGCCAGAGCCCACTGGTGGGTAGGGAGGGTGGCAGAGGACATGGGTATCACTGCCACAGCATCCCCAGCAGCCAGATGTCAGCCCCAGGGAGCCAAGGGGAGGGCTGGAGCTCCGAGAAGAGCAGGGTGTGCTGGTTACACCCTGGAGCAGGAAGGGAGGCATTCCAAGGAAAAAAAAATAATAAAAAGTTACCATGGAAAGCTGAAGCATCCGGCAGTGACACGGAACGTGCCGCAGCGGTGCCATGTGCCAGGTCCCCATCAGCAGGCGGGCCCAGGGGAATTCACGTTCTAACAGATGCTCTGCCAGGTTCACCAGTCGATCTCATCTGGCAAATCCTTTCCCCTCGGCACAGGAAATTAAACATATGCTGGCGGGGAGTGTCTCTGGAGCACATGCACATCCACTCGGGAGCATCTCCACCACCAGACGGGGCTGAGTTTGCTCCTGATGAGCCCCTGGGAGCTGTGAGGCAGCCCTGGGCTGGGTGTGCCATGGATGGAGGCCGTCGGGGAGGAAAATGTGCACTACACAGCCCAAGCTGGATGTGGTCCAGCCACAAGTGATGGGATGCATTTAATTTATACTCTCAGCAATTAATCTGTGCCCTCATCAACAAAGCAAACGCAATGAAGCAGCTGCCAGCTGCTAGCAAGACACTTTCAGGCTGATAGGCACTACTGGAGAGGCTGCAAGGAGGGGGAACAGCAAGACACAGCCCCCTGCCACCAGCTGGCTGCAGGCTTTGGGCATGCCACTGCACAGCACTCCATTCTTTTTTTAAAGCACGGATGGAAAATCTTTATCTCATTTGCTAAAAGCACCTTAATGTCTTTACACAGGAGGGGGTGGGGAAGAAAAAGCATTGCTAATTTGTATTATTTAATTCAGTCAGCAAGATTGAAAGCACTTGCTGCACTTCAAGTCCAGGTTCAAAGCATTAATCACTCCAAATTCTGCCACCATTTCCTTCATATTTCATTTCTATGCCATTTTTTCATTCATTAGCTATGACCATGACAAGTGAGAGGCTGCCCTCAGGGGCAGCATTAAAGCACACACAGTGAATGGCTGTTGGGCCCACCTGAGTATTGAATTATTGGATCCACCCTTCTCAAAGGAAGCTCTGTGGCACTCTGCCAGTGCTCTCAGCATCTGCTGTGGCTCCAGCCTGCTCCACCCGGGCCCTGCTCTCTGGCGGCCGGCAGAAGCGATGCCTGAAGAGGGATACTATCAGCAAGTGCTGAATTAATCTCTCCATTTTGCCCCAGTTCGCACACCCAGTAGCTTGTTTGCACAGGAACTGGTCCCACAGCCCCTGCATTGCTGCTGCTGTGTTCTGGGGCTGGGGTACAGGGACCCCCGGGCAGCCAGGGGGTGATAACACCGGACCCTCTGCTGCCCCCTCCCCAGGAGCAGCTGCCACGTCCCGGTGCCACTTGGTTACCTGCAGACAGCAACACCCAAACTCAACCCCAGCATTCCCAGCTCAGGCAGGCCTGGCTCACCTTGGGAGCAGTCGGTGCAACAAGGAAACACCACTTATTGGAAAGGAGAAAACAAAAGAGTCCTCGAGGAGGAATCGATGGGAGCCACTTCTCTGGACAATATTGTCTGAAAAAAACAAGCTGGTTCCACTGCAAATCAAAGGCACTGCCACATGTGGTCCCTGAAATACTGCTTTTTCCCCTGCTCAGCCAAGCAAGAGTCCCTGGCCCCCGTCACCACTCAAGAGTAATGCTGGCATGAATTTTCCTTTGGAAAAAATATCGGAGCAGAGGTGATGCCCATATTTCACAAAAGAGGCTGCTTCAGTTAGAGCAACCTGTTTAAAAAAGGAAAAAAACCACACTAAATTCCCCTCCTAGATCAGCTGAATTCCTCCATTTGCACCACTGTGTGGGTTTCGTCCACGGAAAATGCCTCGAATTTCCGATCTCGGGGACAATGACAATGAATTTCAGCTGCAATAACTGTCTCAGGTAAGATTTACAGTCAAGCTTGAGGAAAACAAATCTTACCTGAGAGTTACCACAGCTGAAGTATTTTGCTCATTGTCATGCTCTTTGTGTCTTCCTTGCTGATTTTCCCTTCTAGTAAAATACCCAAATCTCAGCATAAAGAAATTATGAGGAAACCTGCCAAGAAAGGAAAACACAGGTAACACAATATTACCTCCATTTCCCCCTCCTCCAGCAAGAGGCATCAGCAGGACCCACCACACAGCCACCTCCCACCATCACTTCCAACCTCCAGGAGCTCCTTCAGCCCCTGTTCCACACCCTGCACATCGTATCAAGCAGCAAAACTCCAAACTGGCACAGATGAGTCGGGCACCCTGATCTGCCCAGCACCTGAGCCCAGTGCCAGGCAGCAAGGGCATCAAGACAAAGGTTCCTCCTGGTCCTGAACCCCACCTTCTTCTGATGGGCTTCACCATCCCAGACCCTGCACACTCCTGTGGTGCGAGGAACGCTGCAGCTCTGTGCAGTAATCACTTTGATAGACCAGTCTGGGAAGTATTTATACATAATTATGGGTATTTTTAACTTCAGAGTGAAATCAATACGTGATTCATGTGAAGTGAGCAGCAGCGTGGAAAGTTAGTTTAGATGCAAATCCTGCATTTGCCCCAAGAAGTTAATGCGCTGTATTGTTTGTACTTAATGACTGTGGTCTATACAGCCAGGTATAGACCCGCTGGAGAGAGGTGACTCCGGTTTTAGTTTCCAGCGAAGCAGGAGCAGGCTGGGTGCTGCTGAGAGGGATCCAACGCTGAGCCGCGGGCAGCTCTGGGTACCCACACGCGTTCCCAGCCCAGAAAAGGTTTTCACTGGGGCTGGAGAGCGCGTCCCTGCAGCAGCACCGCACGTACAACATTCCAGAGACTGCCCACGGGGGCACTGCACGGATCAGAACCCGAACCGGGACGCACGGAGCATCACCCAGCTCCCCAGATACTTAAGAGACCCGGGGGCTCCTGCAGCTGTCAGTTGTCACCCCTGGCACCATCCTGCCCCCCCCGCAGCACCCGGGGCAGGCAGCGGAGCGGCGGTTCCTGCAGTCCCGGGGGGGTTCCGGTTCGGTTCGGTCCGGTCCGTCCCCAGCCCCAGCCCCGCCGCAGGGCTCGGCTCCGCGGGCCGGTCGGTTCGCGGCCAGGCCGGGCCGGGGCTCTGCTGCCCTCCGGTGGCCGCGCACGGGTGGTGCAGCCCGGGGGAGGCTCGGCCGTGTCCCCGAGTGGCCTGGGGCACAGACGGGGACAGATGGGGACAGGCCTTCCAGCGGGGCCTGGAGGGACAGGACAAGGGCTGATGGCTCTAAACTGAAAAACGGGAGACTGAGAGTAAATACTGGGAGGGAATCCTTCATGATGAGGGTGCTGAGCCGCTCAGGTTGCCCTCAGAAGCTGTGGCTGCCCCATCCCTGGCAGTGTCTCAGCCCTGGCTGGATGGGGCTTGGAGCACCCTGGGCTCTGGGAGGTGTCCCTGACCATGGCAGGGGTGGCACTGCATGAGGTTTAACGATCCCAAACCAGTCTGGGATTTCAGAGTCCCCCACCCATGGGTGCTGCAGAGCATCAGCCCCCCATGGTACAGCCCTCCCTTCCCCCCATCCTCCTGCCCACAGCTGCTGTCCGGGGCCCCGCCGGAGTCCCCAGGGGCTCTTTTCCCAAAGAAGGTGCCAAGAGCTTCCCCCGGCACAGGGTGTCACTTTGGCAAGTGCCCAGCCCCAGCTCCTGGCCCATAGGGCCACAGAGGGAGCAGCCCCGGACCCAGGTGGTGGTGCCAGCCAGAAGCCCCCTTGTGCTCCCCATAACCCGTGGGGAGGGATGGGTGGGACACTGTCCTCGGGAGGTGGTGGACGGGTCCCACTGGGGCTGGGGGAACACAGAGCAGCACCTCCCCACCAGCCCAGAGCCAGCCCAAACCCCACACAGCCCCTTCCTCACCCTTCAGTTACTGCGGGTTCAGCGCGGTGACCTTCAAGGCAGCGACTGGCTTGAAATCAAATGGTCAAAATGGTTGCCATTGTTTTTACCTAAATGCATTTTAAATAAAAGTAGAAATGACACTTGTGAAACACAGGGTACATCTCAGCTGGGGTGGCTCAGCACAGGTTCCCCCACACCAATAGAAATGGGCAAATTTACACCCCAGTGGAGGTAGTGAGGTTTATTTCTGTTTTGGGTGTGTTGGGGTTTCTTTGTCTACATCTCTCTTCCCTTGATGTTTTCACCATATGCCCCAGGCTGAGAGGAAAGAGCCCATCTGTGTTGCCAGCAGCTCATCCAAACAAACACCATGGAATACTCCAAGGTAGCCACGGGGGAGCAGCAGCCAGGAGATGTGGCCATGGGTATGAGGGAGGGGTAAGTCCCAGGCAGGGGTAGAGGAAGGGTGCTGACACAAGGTGGGTCACAGAGGCAGCAAATATTCTGAAGCCACAGCCAGTATTTTTGAAAAAAGTTAAGCAGTTTTATTCCACGGAATGAGTCCACACCCAACCAGTGGCTTCATCTACACAGCATCATCAGCACACATGACAGAGGACCCACTCAGACACTCCAGCTGAACAGCATCTCACCATACATTACAGAGACAACACCAGGGGAGGAGGACAACCATCACAGAGGGCAGCAGCCAGCAGTTCCCACAGCTTCCCAGCCTCACCAAACCCATCCCCAGCAGAACACACAGCACAGCTGCTTGGAAGTGGATCGGACCAGGGAAACCTCCTGCTGCTCCACCAAAACCTCAGCACTGCCAGCTCAACACCCCGGCCCAGGGTTTGCAGAAATTACCTCCTGGGGATACCACAGCCTCAGGAAGAAAGTGCACTGCCACCAACACCCCAGGCACCCACACACCTGCACATGATGCTGAAGGGTCTGTACAGAGAAGAGATTGTGTGGGTGCCACTGCTTTTGAGTCAGCACCATGAGAGGTGATGCTGAGCCCCAGGAAGGGTGGGCAAGCTCCAAGCTGCCCCTCCAGAGGTGGGCACAGCACCGAGGGACAGGGCAGGTCTGCAGGAGCCAAGGCAGAGGTCAGCACTCACTCTGCACAGCAGAGAAACAACTTCTGGGTGAAGAGGCCCCAACTCCTGCTGTCACATCCCCCAGAGGGGCTGTGCCGGTCCCTCCAGACCCTCGCCTGCTCACATCAACCACTTGGCTGTAAGATTTCACAGTGAAAGCTCTGCGAGCTCTCTGGAGCCTACAGTCTTTATGCCTTTAGAGAGGTATTGAGGATCAGGGTACAGTTACTCATAAACATGAGCAGGTTCCAGTTATGATGCTCCTACAACATACACATCATCTTTGTGCCAAGCTAGCTTACAGAAAAATACACTTCTTCCCTTAAATTTACAGTAGTTAAAACTACGCTTTGAATACTGTATTAAAAAGGGGTAGTTTATTCTACAACAAAACATCTTGGGTTTCTACTCTTAAAAAAAAGAAAAATTAAAAAAAAAAAATCCACAACTTTAAAAGCAATCACTCCCAGTACAACACAACTGCACAAAGGAAATCATGACGGGTACAGCTCCTAGGACATTAACTCTAAGCATTTGTTCTGGTGCTCAAAAAGGCACTTAAAGATAAGAAAACAATTGTATTAAAACCCACAACAAACCAAACCAAAGCAAAATGAAAGGCAATAACTTAATAGAAAGACACCGGAACGTGTACCGTATCTTCAAACGTAAGAAGGGAGGGGGAAAAATGGTTTTGCTATCAAGTAATCTTTGAAAGTACATTAAAAAAAACCAGACTGGCAAAGTGAATGTTCTCCAGGAACTAAATGGAAAAAAAAATAATAATTACTGGCAATGACTACACAGCTCTCGTGCCAAATGGGTTCCTTCCCTCCCCCTAAAAGCACATTTGCTGGTTCATTACTGGCCCAGCCTGACAGACTGAACATCTGCTGCCCATAATGACAGAGGCAGTGACCTCGGGGTGAGCCTGTGCAGGGAAAGGGGGGAAAATGATGAAGAAAAATAAACATCAATAGGAACCAATTGTGGCAATTACAAATGTCAACAATGTTAATAGACAAGTACATAAACACCATTTCCCCTCACAGCATTATAGGGAGGAACAAGGACAGAACCACTACACATACTACTTCTCCCCCACTGCACACGGAAAGGTTAGCTTGGCAGCTTGCTTTTTTTTTTTTTTTCCCCATTTCTTTTTATTATTAATTATTAATATTATTATTGGGTTTTATTTTTACATCGAGCTACCTACTAAGTGCAAAGATTTGGTGAGTGGCATTGGCTTTCATCTAATCTTAGCCTATTTTTTTTGTACAGTTTACATGTTAACAGTTACTGTCCAGCATGGAAGCGAGTACATCACTATATACAGAGGGGGGGAGGCAGGAGAGGGTGGGGGGCACATGCTGCTGCACGGGGTGTGGGGGTGGTCCCACAGGGTCCCTACCCCGTGCAAAGAGCCACACGAGGCCAGGCAGGGGCAGCCACCACGCACGGGCACGGTGCTGCTCCTCCAGCCACCAGTGAGCTGGAGAGAAGAGGATGATGAAGGGGGAACCAAACCAAACCAAACCAATGGTCCTGGGCAAGGGCAGGTGGCTGGTGGGTGAGGCAGGAGGGCTGGCAGCTGCTCTGCCCAGGGACAGGCAGCACAGCAGGAACCAGAGTGGAGAACACTGAGGAGCCATCAGTGCAGTTTGTGTGCAGCCCAGACACTGACCAGGGGCCCTTTCCCACCCGGGCTGTGCGTGACCCTACGAAGTGACCTCATTAAACCAGGGGTCACTGCAGGGAAATCTGTACAAGACAAAAAAAAACCTGCAGGAGAAGCACAGAGCGTCTTGAATCCAGCACTTGCAGAAGGGATGTGATTATCAAAGTACCATGCAATCCCCAGCTCGCTCTGCATATTTTTTTCTCTGGGTTAAATGTTCAGAGGAAAAAGAAAATGTAGATCCTTTTGCATAAACTCAGACTGTTGTATTCTATAGTACAGTACAGAAAGTGCAAAATATCACCACATCAGATCGGTTCCACATCTGATATGGCCAAATATGGCTCATGCTTTTCATGCAAGAAGATACAATCTGAATCAAGACCCTCATGTACTGCTGTGCAACTTCAAATGAAGGAACAATGCTGTACCAAAGCCTCCTCGCCCAGTTAGTCCCATCTGTCAAGATCCCATCAGGGCTTCTTCTAGGAAAAAAAAAAAAGAAGTGTGTGTGTGGAAAGGGAAATTAAACATCTCAGAAGTGAGTTAAGTTACTCTATGCTCTACCACAGGTTTGTCACTAGTCCTTGTTCATTCTGAAATCTTCCAGAAAACCGGAGTTCTGTGTCCCTGTAGGCAGGCAGGGCTGTGCCCTGGGGTAGCTGCAGTGTCCTTGTCCTGTGTGAAGCCAAGGGAGCACATCTCTGTCCCTGCTCCTGCCCCAGTGTCACCGTGCACACGAAGGTGTCTTGGAATTCAGCTTGAACAGACATTCCAGGGGCCTGACACACAACAGCATTTATCAACTTCCTGCTCTTCTCCACAGGCTAGCAATGAACAAACCCCATTACATCTTCCCCCACCACCACTTTTTTTTTTTTTTTATGCCAAGAGGTGCAGAAAATAAATTCCATGATTGGCCTTGTATTGCTCAACACAGCTGCTACGTACCTCCACGCACACACACGCACACAAATAGCTTGGAAAAAAACCCAAAATCAACCATCATCTCTAGAGAGGACATTTCAGAGACAGTTTCTGAGGTAAATCTACTTTTTTTTTTTTTCTTTTTTTTTTTTCTTTTTTTTTTAAAAAAGTCACTGAATTCTGTACATACTTTAATATATACTTCTACATATAGTGTGTGTTCTCCAGTGCCAACACGTAGACCTGCTGCCATCTCCTCCTGCCGTGGGACCACAAGCTTGGGCAGTGTTCCTGCGTGGGTGGGGGGTGTGTGCACACGCCTGCAGAGACACTACAGCCCCTGTGTACAACACCCAGACACCAGGCCAAGGATACAGCCCCTGTGTACAACACCCAGACACCAGACCAAGGATACAGCCCCTGTGTACAGCACCCAGACACCGGGCCAAGGCCACGCACTCTCCCCCCGTTAGGAGAGGTCCTTCTGCAGTGGGGTTTTGAATCCCTGCTCGGCCGCGCTGCCGGCCCCACTCCCACCGTCCAAGGTGCCGGCTCCTCCACACCTCCACGGCCTACATGGTGCCCGATTTGTCTGCGGAGCTGCTGGGGAAGAGCTTCTCGGTGGGGGTGACAGCGGGGCTGCCCACCCCCGAGCTGCTGCTGCTGCTGGAGCGGTGCTGCACCACGGGGCGCACGGGGCGCATCGGCGGCGGCCGCAGCTGAGCCCCGGCCAGGCGGGCAGACAGGGCTGGCTTGAAGGTGGTCATCATCTCCGTGGTGGAGCTGCTGCTGCGTCGCATGGCGGCGTCGGGGTCCCGGATCAGGATGGTGTGGAGGGGGCTGGCGGGCTCTGAGTTGGCGGCGCCCATCGGGGGGTTCTTCATGGGCTCCAGCGTGTCCAGGACCACGTCGGGCGCCTGCTTGGCCGTGTTCTGCCTCTCCAGCTCCCGCAGCTCGTTCAGTGCCGTGCTCATGGTCTTCTCAATGTCCTACAAATGTCACCACCAAAGGGCTGTCAGCACCCTGCCACAGCATCACCCACTCACCTGCACCCCATTCTATGGAGAGGACCCTGTCCCTGGCATCTGTGTCTCTGGGGAGGGGTCTCTGACCCGAGGCAGAGCCTCCATGCAAAACAGGAGCTGTAGAGAAAACAAGCCCAAGCTGTGGCTGCACAAAGGCATCCTGTGTCTCACATCAACAGCAGTCTGCTCAACAGCTTCAGAGGGAACAAGCCCTGAGCATCACGAGTGATGGGGTGGACACCAGACTGTCCACATCTACAATGAGACAGGACACCTCCACACTCCCCTGCAGCACTGAGGCTGTTTCTTCCCAAATAAAGGAGGCCCTGCAGCCTCCAGCAGATGCACAGGATTTCTGCTCTCTCCTGTGCCTGCAGGGCAATGACACACATAGGGTGGAAAACCACCAGGATGTAGGTGCAGTGAGCAGCACAATGGCAGCTCTCGTTAACCCTCCTTGCTGTTCATGTGTAGAGGAGCCCTTAATTTTACAATGCATACAAAATGCTCAGTGAGCCCCAGACAACCTTGGGAGGATCAGCTCCAATTAATTCTACTGATCTGTTCAGATAATCACTGAAAATATTATTCTCCCAGAGCTAAACCTCAGGACTACCAAGTCCAGCAGTCCTACAGACTTCCAGGTAAATATTTCCGTCAGCTGAGCAAGAATCTTTTTCAAGGTTTAGAAAACCAACCCAGGACCCACGGTAACTGTGCATCTCCTGCTCAGCACTCCCTCAACCTTCTGGAGGCTCCAGACCACAACTTTGTCACTGCTCACACCAAACACAAGCTCTTGATGGACAGAGAAGCCAGGCAGCGTGCTGAAGAGCAAGAGAACAAAGAGCGTGGCTGGTGGAAAAGCAAACAGGGCAGTAAGAGTTCTTCCTTTCTGCAGCCATCGCTAATTCCCCCACTGACAGCAGCTGATTCCAGGTGTTCCAGCCTGCCAGGCCCTGGGGCACAGGGAATGCTGCTGGACGGGCACCCCCGGGCAGCCCCACAGCCTGAGGGTGGCACAGAGCAAACCACTGAAATGCAGCCCAGCCCAGCCCAACCCCGGGGCCCTTGGGACACAGACACGGCCCCCGAGGGGCTGTAGAATTCTGCAGTCTGCTCTGTGAAGAAACCATTCCCCAAGGGGTTAATGGGACCAGGGTAACCTGACCCATACCTGGCTGGGGGCTCCTGCCCACCGTGGGGAGAGGAGACCCACAGGCTGTGCTGGAGACAACAGAACCGAACCAGCACCATGGGGTTGGTGATGCTGCATAGCTGGGGGTGTCACACGAACATTCTGAGGCCCTGGCTACAAACAGCCACTAACAAACCTGAAGCCCTTTCCTCCAAACACTGCTCATCAGTCACATTCCGATTTGGAAAATCCCGTTTTCTCCTCCTAATCTCCTTATGGAGTGTCAGATGGAGATAATCTGCTTCCCTCCCTGCGGGGGGTACGACCTGCCAGCACATTCAGTGGAGGATTGAACATTTCTGTCTAGGGTGTCACAGAAACAAGGTTTGTGGAAGGAGGCAGTGTCCTTCATTAGACAGCTGATGGGGCTGGAAAAGCAGGGAAGCTGCTGGCTGCCGAGTGTTTGTCTTTGGACAGTCACAGCTCCAGCAGCTCCCACGTGTGTGGGACAGAAGGGGCTCTGTGCTGCTGCCTTCCAGCCTCTGGGTCCCTGGGCACCAGAGCCCTTCACAACCCTCTTACCTCAGCAAGTGCCTCTGCTTCTAGAGATTTGTGATCTCCAAGACTACTGTGCCTGGTGGATCCGCAGGCGGGTCTCAGGGGGTGCCCCTCAGACAGGGCCTTCCTGTCTGGGAAGTTGATGCTGCCCGCGCTGCCGAACGTCGCCATCCTGCGCTTTTCAGGACTCTCAATCCTGCCCCTGTTTAGAGGGATTTTGTGGGGGCTGCTGGGGCAGGCGGCTGCTCGGGGAGGAGTGTCTATGCCAGGCCCCATCCCTCGGGGCGGGCTGTGGGTGTCCCCCCCGCTGCGGCGGCGAGGGATGGCGGCACCATCAGACCTCAATCTCACTCTGCAAAGAATCCAGCACAAGACCCCATCACTGTCCAGCAGATCCACAGCCTCTGCTTCCATGCTGCAAGGCAATGGCTCAGCTCTCAGAGCTCAGATCAAACCAAACCCGAGCCTTTCAGCTCCAGAAGACTAAGGCAAAGAGGGAAGACAGACATTTTAGGCAGTGCCAAGAAAGGGACAGCATTGCACCTCCTTTAGTTGTTAAGCTCTACGTTAGCAATGCAGACAGAAGCCCCTCCACACTCACACCACCCGCAGTGCTCCCTGGAGCCTTCCCCTCTCTCCTGCCCGCTGCTCACACTGACTCCCCACACGTGTCAGCGACCACCAACACCTCCATAGGAAAGTTGAGAGTTTCCCTACCGGCCCAGCACTCCCCCAAAGCCATAGTCCACAATGTGATCTGTTGGAGACTGGATGTCGTTCTTGGAGGAGGCTTTATCATCCAGCAGTGGCCCGCTGCTTGCCTCGCTGTCTGCCTTCTGACTCAGGCTGTCAGAGAACGCATCATCCCTGGGGAAAGGAGACCTCCATCAGGGCCCAGCCACGGTGTGGGGCTGAACACTACCCCTCCGGCAGCTCCAGGCTTTCTTAAAGGGCTGGAGCCAGGTCACAACTCCAGACAGCACCCAGAGCATGGATAAAGTGAACAGCACATCTCTGTGGACTACCCTGGGGTCTGCCCAGAGGCCAGGTGGGCACTGAGCAATGGCAGGTCAAGGGGGCATGGCCAGTGTTAGGCCTGGGTCACACAGCTTTGAGGAGGCAGTGACAGACAGGGTTCAGGCACACTGAATACAGCATTTACTGCTTGAACGAGAAACAATCCAAGCCAATACATGAAGAGAGCAGAGGTGAACAAGTCCAGATTACCCAAAGTCATTAAATCTGGGAAAATGTGATGACCTGCTTCAGGTGGCCAACAGGGACCTCACGTGGGTATCAGATTTTACCATCCTGGCCAACACACACCACTATACTCACATGTCTTGCACCACAATGTACTGGTGGGGTATGAGGCCATCCACACCATTATGTCTCCCTTCCCACCAGTCTTCTGATGCCCGATGGTACAGGAGGAGTGAAGCCCCTTTCTTAAAGGAGAGCTCTCGGGGAGACCTTCCAATGTAGTCAAACTTTGCTATGGCTTCAATCTGCTCCACTTCTGCAAAGGAGAGAAGCACACAGAGAGAAAAGTTTAGTTCAACAATCACAAGGGCACAATAAATCCAAACAAGAGGCATCTATGCCACCCTATCTTTCCCAGAGCACTCACACCAAGTACAAAAGATCTCATTTTTAGACTGATCAATTCCTTCTGTTCTTCCAGCCTTCCTGGGAATCTCACAAACTACCAGCAATTACAAAAAGCTACAAACCAGATTGGGAATGGCTGAAATTTCCCTCTGTGCATATGGCATCATCACCCACACTCCTGTTTTCTGCCTATAATGTGATTTCTTTGGTTACAGGACCTCATTATCCTCCAGACTGGGATCCTGTCAGGCTGTGTCAGACACTACAATTGAAGCCCCACTCACCTTCTCTTTCTTTCCTTATCCTGGAGACATTTGGGCCTGAATTACTGATGAGTAATGAATCCCCCTTTGGGGATCCCCACCAAAATGATGACACCAGCTCTGGCCAGGCAGCTGCTCTGTGTCACAGCCCACGCCTGCAGACCTGCCCAGCACCCGACCTCACCACTTCTACATTTCTAACTCAGGCACTACCAAACACCAGGGATTCACAAATGGGAGCTCAGGGCCTGAAATTCAAGAGGGCTGAGGCAGGACTTCACTGTGGGAGGTTGTGTGCCCACCAGGAACCTTGGAATCATAGAATCATAGAACAATTCCAGCTGGAAGGGACCTCTGAAGGTCATCTAACCTTTGAGGCCTTGGCCAAGGGCACCACAGTGGGAGCTACTGGTGCACCCAAAGAGGAACTCATCCCAGCTCATCCCAATGCTCATGACCATTGCAGCACCACCAGTGGGGGGTTTCTTGCAGGAAATGAAGCAGAGGAGGCAACCAGGAGGACCCTCACAGCTCCTCACAGCTGAGTTCCTCATCAGGGAGGATGCATGGGGCGAGGTGATGAAGGAATATGTAAATTCACAAAATAAAGCTGCTCCCCTTCTCCACACTTGCACCAGAGTTAACCACCCAGAAACTTCAATCAGAGCTATTAATGGGACTGTCCAAGCATAAAATTGGCTAAATGGCAGCTTGCTCTCCCTCATCATCCTGCCTGCTCCTGTTTGCAGCTGAGAGCAGAGTCTGAGCTGCCTGACCCAGCTGCACCCTGCCTGCCAGCCAGGCCAGCCCTCCAGCAGCAGAGAGGGGAGCACACATCCCCTCCTCTTCTCATCAGCCACTTCACACATCGTGTCCTCATGTAACCACAAAGAAGGAAAGGGGAAAAAAGCCAGATGTGGGATTAATGGAATCGAATGGAATAGCACCAAAAAAATCAACCCCTTGCACCCTGCCACAGAGTCAGAGCACTGTGCAGGTCCCTCAGCAGCCTATGATGGAAACCTATAAGCAACACTTATGAATATACATAATATGGATTGCCAGACACCAGCCCAGCCCCTAACCTGCCCAGGAGGGAAGCCCATGCTGCCCCCCTGCAGGCACAGCTTTTCTGCCAGCCCCAGCCTCAGCCTGTGCTCACCATCATCACTGGTGTGTGGCTCCGTGCCGTTGTCATGCTCAGCCTCATCGATGGTGCCCGGCTCGCTGTGAGGGCTGTCACTGAAACAAAATGCACCAGGCCTTCAAAGGAAGAATGAGATTCTGCTCCTGAGGCACTTAGCAAAAGTAAGCTGTTGAGGGAAATCCTGGCCTCAGTGACACTTGGAAGAGTTATGGGTTTGGTTTTCACAGGACTGAGATGGCCATTTTAAATCATGGCAGATTCCTGAACTTGCTGTGAGAACAGCAGCAGACATTCACACCACAACCTTTGGGCCCAGAACACCAGGTTCTGTTGCTCATGCACCTTCCTCGTATTTTTATCAGTGAGGATGGTGGCAGGTGATGAGTGTCAGGGCAGATTACATCTCAGAAATGTACAAAACCTGCATACAAATTAGTGCAAGTCTGTTACAAACACCAGTTTGTTACAACTCAGATCTGAATGCGAGCTTAGAATTCCAGCATGCTCCAGACAAGCATGCAACATCACTTATACTTCCAACCTGGGGGTTTGCTTATGGAATTTTCCTTTTCTGGGTATACCAAGGTGGGTGAACTGTGCACCAGAAAGACACGATGCAAGGCAGCCAGGTAACTGGCTTCAAGTCCTGCACACAGTGAAGTCCTGCCCCTCCTCCTTACCAGTACTCCTCTCCTCCAGTCATGCACTTCTCATAGACAGGTCCTTCCAGCTCTCTGTGGCTGGGGAAGATGCCCTCATGGTTAATGATGATGGTTTTGATGACCTCATTGACATGGGCTTGGCAGGACACTGGATCCTGCCCGTCTGGAATGTGCATCAGCGTGGGCCCGAAGCAGATGGCCAGGTTGTAGGGATCCATCATGTTCTCATCGCTGTACTGCGACAGGCTGCAAGCACACGTGTCACGAAGGTGAGGTGCTGGATCTCCTCACACACACTCAGAAAAATCTCCCACCAACAAACCCCCACAGCCCAGGAAAGCGTCACCCAGCTGCACATCCCCTGAAGACACAGCCACAGCTGGGCAAGGCTGAGGAAGGAGCAAAATACAGCACTCCATGGCAAAACCAGAAAGGACTCATGCAACAAAGCCCTGAAAAAGAGGAGGGCAAGGAGAAACTCAGCAAAAGAGGGGAAAAGGTGACTCACTGGTTAAGGAAAGCAAACAGGTATCTCATGACAACGATGACAGCCCGGGGCAGAGTGACAATGATTTGCTGGATCTGATGCACTCTCTCAGCAGGGCTCTCAACTTCTGGAACACAGGGATAGAAAGCACATCTTTAAACCTCCCCAGGAGCAGGCAACGTGGCACCAGAGGGACCTGCTCCAGAGCCACTGCACAAGGGAAGCAACAGCCTGTTCCTGGCCCACTGGGTGGGCACTAAAATGCAAGCAGAGAACTGGGGTCTTCCATGGCTGAATTCACATAGATATTTAGATTCAGTATAAACAGCAAATAAAGACACTTCCATGGTTTTATTTTGTATACATTATTTAGTTCACTCCTCTACAAATGCTCTTCCTCTTAGAGCACTGGAAAAGCACTGCTTGGCTTTCTATTGCAGATTTTCAGATGAGATTTCTATTCATGTTGCTCTTGTGGGTTAACCAGAGGATCCTTCTGAGCCTTCTGGTCCAGTTCCCCACTGGTCTTAAAAGGAATTTAATCTGAACAGGTTCTGAGCCTCACTTCTCTCCATAGCAGTGCATGAAGCCCACAGCTGCTATCAAAAACCAGCTTCCTTCTGCAGGAAGGAAGGTGCCTTTGAGCTGAGGTGCTTCCAGAGCCAGGCAGCAGACAGGTTCCAAAGGCTTCCTGAGAGCAGTCAGCCTCAGATGCACGGAATCAACCACGTCAGTGGAGTGATGCTTACTTTGCTATGCTGGCTCAAACTCTGACATTTCCTAATCATAATAAAATTCACTGACAACATAGAGCTGGGCTGACATTTGTTAAACAATTCTGAGCACAATTTGGCTGCAGTCCAAAGATTGAAATCTTAATAATATTTCATTTGGGAATTTTTTCCTTTTTGAGGAATGTTTTTTATCTCCTGTTACTGCTGACTGGACTCTGCAAATAAGAACTACAATAACAGATATCTGTTCTGAAACCCAGGGGAACAAATTGTCTTGAAGCACTTAGAAACATTTCAGCTGGCTGCAGTTCGGAGGAAATAATGGAGTAATCATCAATCACTTGACTATACAGGCACACCCCTGGGTGAACCTTTGCAAACAAAGTGCCTTTTCTGTCCATCTAATTCTCACATGCCTTTGAGAAACGTGTCCAGGTAAGCTCCCAGTCCCCTGAAGGCAAAAGGGAATGCCAGTCTCTCCTCTGCCCTAGCAAGCCATGGCAAGGGGGGAAACCATGCAGCTCTGCACCTTCCAGGGCCACTCAGGGCCCACAGAGATGTGCAGCAGCACTTGGGGTAAAACACTGGCTCAGAGCACCTTACCAGAGCTAAGAGAAATGAAGGTGGCTTGATGATCTGCTGTGGTGGAGAACCCAAACAGCTCAGCTGCATTTAACCTTTCCAGTGTAATTACAAAATGAGACAGAACATCCTACAGCAAGGGTGACATTTTACTGAGCAGTGGTTCTCAAAGGAAGAAATTTCTTCAATCTGTTCAGGTCAGGACACCCATTACTCAGCCTATATGTATGTGGCAGAAAATCAGATGCACTTAAGGTCAAATTTTTTAATGAGAACCAGGCACTTTAACTCATTTTAAATCTATCTTTAATCAAAAGGTAGGAATAGCAGCAGGAAAGAAAGAAAAGGAAAAGGAAGATTCTTGCTGAAACAAGAAAAAATAGAGAAGAAAATCTATCCAGAAAATTAAGAGAGTTTGTTTGCAATGAAAAGCTCCCAAAAGCTTAATAAATTGCATAAATTTGCGTTAATTAGGAATGGATCCAATGCACAAACCTATCTGCAAGCACAGAGACAGATCACCAAGCAGGTTTCCTGGCACTGGGGGGGACTCATCAGCCTCACAGCTCCCTGCTCTGCAGCCCTGGGCAGGGCTCAAACTCCCTGGGCACAAAACTGGTGCAGGAACAGTTCCCTGTGCCTGCTGGGTTACAGGTGTGCTGGGCTGTGTTACACATCTAAACTGAAAGGCAATAGAGGAAACCCTAAAGCTACTATATAAAACTGTTTTTGAAAAACAATAGGAAATTCTCCTCATTCTGGAACAAGCCCATCCCTGCATCATTCCCCTCTAGACACCATCTGTCTCTCTTGACATCACTACATCTCCAGCAGTTTTCCACATTAACATTAAGGAGCCCTGAGCAGTGAAAGCCAAGTGAGGGACACTTCAGCTCACGGTCAGCAGCCAGACCCCATGTACTGAGTCACTCCAACAACCCCAACACCTCTCCTGTGACAAAGTCATCCTGCAGCCAAAGAGCACAACACGCTTCTCCATCATCTTCCAAACATCAAATTCATTCTGCCTTCTTTCTTTCTTTCCTCCAGGGGAGTCATTTCCATGACTTGCCAATAAATAAATGTCATCGCTACAAGGTACTGAGAGAAATAAGCCCCAGCTGGGATATCAGTTTCTTCAGTTGCAGAGGAACAAGTGGAGCAGGGAGGAGAATTTGGGACAGAACAAGAAGAAACCAGCAACCTAACATCAATCCCAGACCCTTCATTATTAAAAACCCTCAGCTTCTCCCTCTGGCTCACATCCCAAAGTAACTTTTATTGCTCTCACATGTACTTACTTATAGTAGATATCAAATCTTGAAACCTTTCCTTAGGAAAGAGGGGGTTTTCCAGTCCTCGGAAATACAGCTTCAAGACTCCAGCTACTGAATTAATGTCACGTTCATTTTGATCATCAGCAAGGGGATCTTCACCTGCCCAGAGAAGAGTTTTTATTTCCAGAACTACTATCAAGTTGGACTAACACAAGTTTTTTCAAAAAAATCAGTGGGAACCCAAAACTACCCACAGGTCAGAAATGCCCCTGTGTGTGGAAGACAATGCTGAGCATTTGACAGCAAGAGGGGTGTTTAATTGGGTAGTTACACAGCACCATGCTGAGATAAACTATTTTTTGGCTCTTGCCTGGAGCTTCCATGCTCCTAAGTAATGACTATGGAAAAATGAAGCTGTGACTGTGCACCCAGCACACTGCGGAGCCTCCCACCAAGCATCTCTGCTGGGACAGTGCCCCAGCTGCACCCCTGCCAACCCACCTCTCTCAAAGGAATTCTTGATGTCGTTGACTTCCACCTGGGAGCCAGGAACTCTGAAAATGCCCTGCTGCTGAAGGCCTGGAAAGGAACCATGGCTTAGAAAAGGTCTGTGTAGCTGTTATGCAATGCTTTTTGGTAAAGAACAGCAGAAACTGGGAGTCCGTGCACTTGTAGAGAAAGGCTCTGAGAGCAGGAAGGGACAGCCTGTTATGATTAATTCCTGCTCCTCTTCTCCAACCAAGGCTCCCCCCAGGTCAAAGCACTGAAAGGGCTCCTGTTGGCCCAGGGCCTGAGCGAGCAATTTAACCTGAATAAGTGCTTACAGGACTTAAATATTTGTCAGTCATCCAATGCCACGTCACAGTCATTGCCATTGTAACTATAACTGAACCATCTCACCAGGGCTGCAGGCATCCCTGCTGCATTGCACTGCTAACTACAAGCATTTAATTCTCTGCAGCAAGTTCCTCCTGGTATTACTGAATCAACTTACCATACAAATTGATGTAACGAATGCAGCTTTCTACTACCAGTGGAATAGCCTGTCCTGAATCCTTCATGAAAGAGTAAAAAAAAAATTACTTGTTTGTTGATAACAAAGCGTGGGAAATGCATTAAAGTTTGCAAAAACAGAGACGTGAAAATCAGTACCATTGAGTTTAGTAAGAGGACAGGCAAGAAAAGGAAGCATTACACACATCAAGCCATCAAAAAGTGCTGAATATACTATGTGCAGTCAACTATGCACAAAAAAAAAGCTTTCACTAACGTGTGTGAAAGACTGCTGCTCACTATCTGGTTGACACAGGACTGATGCAACAGGATCACAGCTATTCCGTTTCAAAGGTGTAATGCTGAGCCAAAGAAACGTGTGCTATACCTGTCTGATGAAATAAGCTTCCAGTAACAGAGCTTACAACAATATTTCCACCTAAAGAAAGAGCTATTGTCAGTAGATGCTAAAAAAAAAAAAAACAACAAACAAAAAAAACCCAAAAAACCAAACCACACCAAAACACCAGTGTGTGAAATGAGCTGCCTGTATCTGAGCCTGTGATGAGTTCTGGATTTTGTTTCAAAGCTGCTTCACTCCAGGCCCCTCGTGGAGGGTGCCCAAGGTGGGATGTGAGCTGTGTCTGACTGCCTAGCAGGGTGTTTATTTTCCTTAGGGTGTTCATTTTCCCTAGGGGCTGTGTCTGGTTGTTTTGTCCATCAGAACACAGTTGCATCTCTCTGGTTAATCTGCTCCGTCTCCTGGACGGGCCTCCAATAAATACCTGATTTCTCGTTCGCGCATTCCTCCTTCCTCTGAGAACACAAAAAAGAGCAGCAGAGCGGGGAAAAAGAAGAGATTAAGCAAGGATAAGTTCAGTTAGAGGTAAGCATCTCTTTTGGAGGCCATGAACGCTCAAATGCAATGGCAGCTTAGCGAGGTCCAACCCCACCTTGGGGCTCTCCACCCTCCCTCCCGGTCCCTGCCACGCTGCACCCCAGCATCAGCACTGCACAAACAGCCTCTCGGATTTCTCCCCTGCCTGACCCTGTGGCACCCACGGGAGCCCCAGGCCGAGGGCAGCCCCTGCCAGGCTCCAGGAGAGCCATCCCACGGCACTGTGGTCCCCAGCCTCGGGGACCCCTCTGTCAGCACAGCACTGTCCCCAAGGAGCCTCTGCTGGCACAGGACACCCTGCTCAGAGGGATTTCCACTGCTGCTAATTCCCCCTCCACAGAGCTGGACTTTAAGGAGCATTACTTTATTAAATATCAGTTTAAGCAAGGAATAATTATGAGTATTAAAGAGATTACCAGCTCTGTCAGCCGGGGCTGTACATGACTTGTGACAGTGCACTGTTTATGAACACTGCCCCTGGGCTTACAGATGCACTGGAAGAGCCTAAGAGAGTAAATGAGAACTGGGCAGTGGCCATTAGTTTACCTAATCCAACAGTTTGTCATGACACTTCCTACAGTATTTTCACTGAAGCTTTCCTCAGCACAGGACTGAACACACTGAGTAACAGGAACAGCATCACTGCCTTTGGAAATCCTCCCAGCAGCCAGGCTACAGCTATATGCTGGATTTTGGAGGACCAGCAGCTGGAGAGCTAGGGGTATCCTTAGAGACAAATCCCACATCCACATCCCTTCACTGCTCTCCTCAAACCTGGGATAAATTCCTGGGATGAGCAGGTCCCAGTGTCCCCTTCCACTGGGACTGCACTGGTATTCACTGGGTTCATCTCAGATTAAACAAAGAAAATATTTTGGCCCACATCTCTGAAGGCCTCATCCTGCACATTATCAGCAAGGGTTTGGAGGGAACACCTCAGCAGCCATTTAGGAATCTCTCTGTTCCACCACTGGAAGCTGAGCCCATGGTGCCAGCTCTGGGGACAGGCACTGGCATGGCTGGCAGCCATCTACAGCATCTCCTCACCCAGCCACCCCAGCAGCTGGCACTGGGATGAGCCAGCTGTGTTACTGGGACTCTGGTGTGCTCAAGGACAGCACACCTACACTCCCACTGGACCTCAGCCCCAGGCTGCCATTCCTCACACCTGGGAGTCACTTTCTGGGACCTTCCTCCTCAGCCAGGAGGAAGACAACCACCAAAAGTGTGTGGAGAAAGGGCAGGCGGGGGGGATCTGTTGAACCTCAGAGGGCTGGGTTATCCCTGCTGTCTGTCAGTACCCCTGCCCAGGGCAGGCAGGAGGTGATGGGATGGGGAACAGGAGGAACACAGGAGGAACAGCAGCTACGGAGAGAAATCCTCACGGAGGCAAAGTGTGCAGTGTCCATGTGGGCTGGGTGCAGGGTGGAGCAGGGACCCCAGTGAGGAAGGCAAGCAGCCAGCAGTCAGGACAGGAAAGCCACCATTACATTCACAGCGTTCATAAACTCTTACTGCAGCCAGCAAGTACCTGAATGAACGTTTCCATATTGCCGTTAAAGAGTTTATGATTATAGACTGAGAGAGGCCTAGGTCTCCTCATTTTCTGTGGCTTAGGGGGAAGACATGGGGGCCTGGGAGAAAACGGAACAAAAGAAATCAACAAAACACCAACACAAATGCAATGGCAGGGTGAGAATAAGGAATAAACCAAACAGAAAAACCCCTCTGCGAGGATTCACCCGTAGCTCCAGGCACTCTGCAGTGCCCCTGCCCTCTGCTTACTCCCAAGCCCTTTCCAGCAGCCTGGGGACACCACAGCACTATGCTGGGTCACTGGTTCTGAAGCCAGCACCAGGATGGCCCTGCTCACATAGGTTCCCAAGTCCAGGAGGGAGCTGTCAGCAGCTCCAGCAGAGCCAGACCTGTTCACTATCACTGTACATGTAACTTCAAGGCAAGGTCAGGACTGCAGACTTTACTTCAGTAATAGATTCAAATTAATCTTGATAACAGAAGCATTTAACAGCAATAAGCTAGCCCACCCAAGACTTTACACCTCCATAATCTTCAAGTGTTTCCCTACCAGACTGCAGCCCCAGCTGCAGCCACAAAGAGCAATCTCACTGTTGCTACGGGCTTCTTGAAGAGTCTGAGTTTCTGCTGTAAAAAAACAGCCATCAGCTATACCAGCAACCACAGCTTGAATGAACAATGGCTGATCAGGAATGCTCTTCATGCAGAACTTGCTTCATTCAAGCCAGAGAGCAAAAAGTCTGCTAAACACAGCTGGTCAGAACTGTCTTTGGTACCCACAATGTGCAAGATGCAGCTCTCCCTGCCTCAGATTCCAAGTATCAAACTGCTGCTCAGTGTTTGTGCTAGAACCAGGGATGACTTTTAAAAGTAAAACAAAGGAGTTGGTGCTCAGCAGGGTGTTTAACACCCACCTCCTACCTTCACCAGTTCAGCACTCCACCAGCCTGAAAAAAAAACACTGAGAGCAGCTGAAAAGCTCAACTCATTCCTTAATATATCCAAAATAAGCCACAGCTACCCATGGAAAACATTGAGGTATTCCTGTTTACTCTTTAACTGGACTTCATTCTGCTCAGAGATGGCCAGAAAGAGGGAACTGGGAACACTTCCACCTCTCTCTAGCAGACTCCTGTTTGGGACACATTCACAGGGGTGTGAATGGTCCTTTCATCTTTCTGGAAGATATTCCCAGGAGTCAAACCACCAAACAAAGAGGTGAGCCCAGTCAACACCCATGAGCAAACACACCAGCAACTCTGTAAGAATGGAAATGGCTGGCATGTGCACTGGGAAGTGGTGTGACCTTACCCTACCAGCTAGTGACTGAGGGTCCTCATCAGCCACGGGGAGCAGACCTTGAAGACCCTGTTGACTTCAGGAAGGGGAACAGACACCTGTTGCTTCTGGAAATGAGGCCACAGAAATGTAGGACTTATTTTAGTGATCAGGGTTTTGGAGGGTTGCTTTCATTACCACTATTCACATTTTGCTTTCTTCTGCTGCTAATGAAGGACATACAACCCAAGTGCCTACATCTAGAAAAGGGAGAAAACCAGAATAAGATCTCTAATGATTTCTGATCTGTCCTCTACCCCCAGGCTCTGCTGATGTCTGTAGAGGAGAGATGACAACTGCAAACAAAAGAGAGTGCCAGGACCCTGCATGCAGAAGTTCTCACCAAGCAGAGCCAAATGGGCACATGCAATTTACACAGAGCTATGATGCAAAGGTGACAGTTGTGATCCACTGGTTCCTCAATCATGTCTTTAATGAAATAATTTGACTCTACACTCCTACAGCTTGTAACCACTCCTTCAAGTGGTAGCTGAGGAGCAGGAATGACCCCCATCCCACCTGGCTCTCAGCTGAGCAGCCCTGTGCTGTTTGTGCCTTGTCACCTCCTCTCCCTGGGGATGCCCTGGCTGGGACAGGCTGGTCTCTGTGTCTCTGGTGGGAAGGTTGTCCTGCCTGCACTTACAGCCCTGCCTGGCACAAGGAGGAGATTGTCTTTCTGTTTGTTTTCCTTTGTGAATTAAAGCAACTGCTGCAACAAAAGCAAACAGAAGCAGCAGGGTGTTGTGCCATCACCCCTCATGCTCTTCCTGCTTTTGATGGTTCTGGCCTGCAACACCACCACCCACGGGCACCCACTCCTGGTACACCAAGTTCCCAAAGCCAAGCTCTCTCCTCATCCAGCTCAGCCCTGTGCTGGGTCTCCATGGTCAGGAGCAGCTCCCCCCAGCACAGGGTGCAGTCCCCAGGCTCTGTCTGTGGGGACAGGGATGTCCCTCTTTGTCCTGATGACACCTCAGCACACTGCAGCACAGAGCCCTCCATCCGAAGGCACAAGCAAGGCACCCGCGGCCTCTGCCAGGACAGGGCCACCATCTGCTGCAGCATTCCCTGCAGGCAGCAGGGAGGCTCTGCTGGTACTGCTCAGGGTTCATTAGACACTGAAATAGGGTTGCAGAAAGGTAACACAGAGGGAGGCTGGACACGTTTGGGGGGGGGGGGAAGTTTGGAGGCTTTGCTGGCCCATGTCCTACTGTCAGAAAAGCAGCACACTCATAGCAAGCCACCAGAGCTGTGTGGGGATGCTCCATGGACTGGAAGCAGATCAAAGCCACCACCCTGGGATATTCACTCCTAGCACCATCTCCTGCTGGAGAGGGTGGAAGTCTGAATACAGGCACTCTCTGTACTCCCAGGCAAGGAAGCCAGAGGTGGGAGAGGCTTTCAGGGGTGTATCAAAGCCCTCCAAGTGAAGGGGGGTGGTAGGGAGCAGGTGGACACCAGTACTGCACAATCTGAACACAACCAGAGCTCAGCTATGCCACAAGGCACCACACCGTGCTGACACAGCACTCCCAGGCACCTCAGAGCCAGCTAGCTAGAAATTACACTGCAGCAAAACCAAGGGCCTGTTTGCCATCACCCCAATTAATCCTCTCCAGGCAATGCAGCCCAGAAGCAGGGCAGTGGTGTGAGGAGCCTGGCACCGCCTGCCCCCCAGCACACGGGTACAGCTGAACCCCACCAAGCTCCACCAGCAGCCAAGCAAAACACCCTTCCCACAGCCACCCCTCCTGCCAGAGCCAGCCCTGCCCCAGAGCAGAGGAAGTGGAAGAAACTGCTCACCTGGTTGTTCCACATTCAGCTCTTTCACCTGGGAAGAAACAGAAGTTTCTATCATCTCTTTACATTAGTCACCACCACACACTGCTGGAAGGCACTCAGACACTCACTCCTGTTCTGTACACCCTGGGTTAATGGCTTCTGAAAGTGCCCCAGGCCTGGCAGGGTGGGGAGATGCTGAGCTGGCTGCTGTACAAACCCCTGCCACTCAGAGATACTAGAAACCCAAGAATCAGCCACAGGAGAGGGAAAGCGTCTTCAGTTCCCAATGATACTAAAGGCTGATGTGCAGGATTTGGAAGCCCATCCAGTCACTGCAGCTCCTCTGCACTAAGTGCTCATTTACACCCCCAGGGATTGCCCAACCCCAAGCAGAAAGTTGTCTGACCAGGGCTGGAGCCCCCGGGGAAGCTGCTGAGATATCCCACTGCCTGCTGGAGGAGCACTGACAGCACCTGAACACACAGAGTGCTCAGTTCCCCCTGAGAGAACAGCCCACCTCCCCACAGCCAGCCAGGGGCTCATCTGCTTGGCAATATCCGTGGTCCCTGGGTGTATTTTTAGTGCTTGGATTTCATGTAAATGGCAGCATATCACCACTGATAAGATCTGTTCATTTTTTAAAGTATTTGTCAACCCACTGAAAAAAAAACTGAACTAATTTCACATGCTGTTAGTGCCTTTCTGCCAAGGCCAGGGAAGCTTATTTATTCTTCCTTTTTCTCAGACACATAAAAGGAAGCATTTGGCTACACATGCCTCCTTCCTGCTCTCCCTTGGCACCTGTGGAAAGCAAGATTGCAGCCAATTCCTCACTGAAAAAGAAAAAAATTCCACACAAGTGTTTTGCAAACCCACACTTCTTCCTAATGAGAATCAGCTTATGCTGAAATGCAGCATTTAGCATTTCAGGACTAAATATTTTCTGAATGCCTCCACAGCAGGATGATCCCATGGCCTGGGAGAAATTCAGGAAGTTTTCATGTGAAAATCTTCCACTAAGATTTGAAATGCCCAGCCCTGCACCCTTCCATTTTTTGCGCCTTGACTTGGCTCAGTATTCACTGAGTGGAACATACCACAGGATTTAACTAGAAAGTGGATTTTAAGGCTAAATAAACTTGGCAGAGAAAATAATTTTGGCAAAACAGCTAACAAAAAGATTTTTTTTTTTTTACTCTGAGATGAGGAGTGCAATTTTTGCAATGTGAAAACATGGCCATGGACCATTTGTGTATATTCTCTCCTGTTGGAAAATAACTGCTGCTGGAGGAGTTACACGGCACTTTGGCACAAAAGCATCAAACAAATTTCTCTCTGTGTGCCCCCACAGAAAGGTGGGAAAAGAGTAACATTCCAAGGAAATAATGACTTTGATGTCACTGCTTCAATACAGCAGCAGCAGCCAAGCACAGCAGCCACCAGTCACTGAGGAACACACAGGCAGCAGAACAGACGGAAAGGTGATGCCTGCTTTAAAATCATCCCATGGGATGGGAGGTTCCCCCCCAGACCTAACCCAGGACTCACCTTCACCAAGAGTCTGCTTCAGCAAGTCGTGTTTAGCCTGGAGCTTCGTGATAAGGTTACTGCCATTCAAATACTCTTTAAATTTCTGGAATTAAAAATAAAACCCAAATGAGGTGTGTTAAGACCCTCAGCAAGAAGAGTCTGTAACTGATGTAGCCTGGGGGCTGCTGGAGGGGGTGGGTGAGGCTGGCAGCTCCAGCCACAGTCCTGATGATTTCATTACCCCGTCTCCTTGGTGCTGCACCTCCCGCCTGGGAATGCAAGGAGCTCCAAAGAAAAGAGTTCAACGAAGCTTTCTTTTCTCAGGCTTCTGGGAATGGCCTGGAAAATCAAAGAGGCTTTCCCCCCACCCCCGACAGGCGCTTTGCCTTTGTGCAGAGCAAGAACTCCCAGCACCAGAGCTTCCCAGGTCAGGGGCTGCTGGATGCTTTATGCACCGGGTGACACTGACACAGCTTCTCATGGCACTGGGGGGCTGGGACACCCCCCAGCACTCCAGAGCAAGCAGTCTTACAGATAGGAGGAGTGAGGGAGACAGAGATGGAAAAGGAAAGACAGAAGATGGGAAAAATCAAAAAGTCTTGCAGAAAGCGTTACAAAAAAACCAAACAACAAACCCAACCACAACTCAAAACAAAACCTATTTTTTCCTCCTGGCTTGGAATAATAACATTGTAAAGAGCAACCAGAAGGTTTTGTATGCATATTTAATATATCAGGAGATGCTATTAACTGCTGCCTACTAACCAGGCTTATATGTGGTCTTCTACTCCTGAAGGTTTATCACCTACACTCCCAAGCACTGTAACACAGAACCTTCCACCTGCCTGGCAGTGAAGCACAGGACCCAGGCTGCAGGGCAGACCCAGCAGAGCTGCCTGCACCCAGAGCACACAGCAGCTGCCCCAGCTTCCCCCCTCCCTGCACGAGATGCAAACCACTGGTCCAAAATTGCAAAAGCCTCCAGAAACAGCTGCTGAAGGGTGAGGCACTGAGAAGCTGGTTGGAGGCTGCTGATTCTGCTGCTCTGCTCTGAGCCACTCCTACCAACTTCTGCAAGCTTCTGGTCACAAATGGTGGCTCCAGTTGTTCCCCCAAAAAGGCAGCAGCAGACACTAGAATGTCAGTGCCTATGCACTAACCTGCCACTGAGAAATGCATTCCAACCCCAAATCAGACAGGAGACAAAGACTTGAAGAGACTGAATTGGTTCTTGCTCTTCACTAATGAGCACTTAAAACGGGGCTCAGCCCTAGCAATTAATGCTTTGTATCCTGTATCCATGAGACTCACTGTGAAATAGAACATTTCTGTTTCCTGCTGGTTGGCTCTCCTCTTGGCAATGTTTATTTTACTCATGTAGGTCTCTGATGCAGCTGATTTGACCGACTCAGTGGAGCGGCTGTGCTGGAAGGCGTCTGAAACATCAAAATCTTCCACTGTCAGCATGTCCTGCAAAGTCTGCATCGTGGCATCCAGAGTTTTTCGTACCTATCAGAAATGGAAGACAGTGTGGGTTTGAAGGGTGGGAAAGCCAAACTCCTCGAGTCAAAACAACTGACCCGGAGGCAGCTCCTGACACAGGGCTGTCGGTGCGGGGGCTCTGAGCACAACAGCAAAACCCCTGGGCACGGGGCAAAAGCCCAAACACCAGACTCAGAGCAGCTCCTCACCTCTTCATTCTCTATCTTGAGGGTAGCCAGTCGTGACTGGAGCTGGTGGTACCGCATCAGCAGCTCTGTCTGCACGGGCTGCTGGGCACTGACCTGACACACCTGGGGCAGAGAGAGACAGGGGAGCAGTCAGGGGGTCGTGCGCTGGCCACACACACACATTTAAATGCCCCAGCATTCTCTCCAGCACCCACAAGTTCCTCCCGTCCTCCAGGGAGGCTGCATCACCCTATTTCTAATCAGCAGCGCCCTGGATCCAGGCCAGCACAAAGCATTTTCTACCCAGCATTTGAAAGCTGCACTCTGAGGTCTCCCCATTACAGCAGGGAAATCAAAGCTCCACTTCACAAATCCCTTGGGCAGCTCAGCTGAGGATGAGGACCCCACAGCAGGCTTCCTGATCAGGAGAGAGAGAGCAAGAGGCAGAAAAGGAGGCTGAAAGGAGCAGCCCTAACGAGCAAAGTGTCTCATTAAGAAAGAGAACACAAATAACAGCCTTTGAATGCAGCACAGAGGGGTAAGGAGTCAGAAATAAGGTAACAGTGATAGATAAGCAGAGGAGGATGCCAGCCCAGGCCAGGCAGCAAGCGGCTCTGCAGCCCCCCGGGTGGGTACCCTACCTCATCCCCCATGTGAGGCTGGAACTCGAACTTCAGTGGTGGGCAGAAGACCTGGTTGCACATGTCCATGATGGTGTGCTTGTCACTCCGTGCATCCAGGTTGTCCACAGCATTCTCAATGATGTCCAGGCCCTCGTGGCGGGAGGTCTCCAGGTTGTACTCAGCAGACAGGTACGTCCTGAAGGTCCGAGCCAGGCTGGCGTGGAACCCCAGGTCACAGCACTGAGGAACACAGAGGAAGGGCCTGGTCACACCAACACTCCCACCCTGCTCCTGGAGGGTCTCGTGTATGGAAACAGCAAAATAAAGCATGGCACATCCCAGAGATGCATCAGCCCTGTGGTACCAGCCCTGTGTGCAACACCCCATGGATGGAGAGCCACAAAGAGCCACGCACAGCCAGGCAGCTGAGTGACCCTGTGCTGGACCCTCACCATGGCACCAGGGTGTGATGCCCTTCATTGTACTGGGAAGGGCACAGGATCTTCTAAACAGGACAGAGGGACAAAAACCCAAAGCAAACCAATCCAAAAGCATGGTTCTCCCTGGCTTTCTGCTCAGCACAGACCTGGGCAGCGTGACAAGAAGGGTCCCACTGGTGGCAAAGCCAGAAAGAAATGGCCAGAGGGTTGGTGCCACTGCCTGGCCTTCGCCTTGTGAACTGCTCTGCAAGCACTTTTTACACAAAGAAAACATTTCCCAAAGATATCAAACACAGATGGATGTTCAAAGCAAAGTGGCACCAAAACCCATGTCCTACAGGATGTGGAAACCCTCCTGTCCTCACTAGGAAGCTGCCTTCCTCTCAGATGGAGCAATTCCTCATGCATGACTGATCCTTCTCATGTTCACCTTGGGGAAAATGATAAAACTTGGAGCTAATTGCTGCCAAAATATTGTACATTAGACAAAAGCCTGTTTTAAAACTCCCTTCTCAATATAATTGAGTTTGGCATGTTAAGTATAGCAACATCACAGGGATTTGCTGCTATGAACACTTAATCACAGATGAGCAAAAAACTCTTAGCAGCTCTCCTCCCAGTCCCCAACAGGAGCCCTGACACAGCACAGGGCTCTGCTCTGCTCCCAAAGGAATGTGGGGGGCAAGGGTGGGCACCAAGGAAGCACCCAAAACTTGGGAGGTCACCAGGTGTTGTTCTGCAGGGAAAGGCAGGGCAGGAGAGGACAGAGGAAGCAGAAGGAGAGCAAGGGATGAGCCCAAGGGGCTGTAAGGACAGCCCAGCAAAGCACAAGGGGCTGTTCCTGTTGCACAAGTTAGGACTTCTCTGCCACAAAGATTAAAGAACGAGTGGGAAGTCGTCTCTGCCCAGACTGTAACCCAACCACCCCAGCAGGCACACAGTGAGCTCACTTCAGCCCCAGCACAGCACAAACCAGGATTCTGCATCAGAACATCACCACTGATGGACCCCAAGTGAAATATGAAAACTCAGCGGGTGCCACAAGCAGCTCCCACCCAAGAAGTCATCTCCTGCTTTCTGCCAGGCTGAGGAGACAACCCGCAGCCCCCATCACACCACAGCAGAGCTGTATTTGGTTCAGCCTCTGCTGACAGCAGCAGTAAAACCACAGGAGGATGATTCCCAGGAGGTGCAGCTTGCCTGACCCCATCTCATCTTTTACAGCAGTGAAACTACACAGGCAATAATGAGGATTTCTGCAGGACCTCCTGAATGGTCATAATCCAACATTTATCCTGCTTCTACTTAGCTTCTAATCTTGTTAGTTGAAAACATGGGCAGTTATGGACTGGTATAGCTGTGCCTTCTGAAGTCAGTAAGAAACACAAAACCCAAGGAATCAGGGCAGATTCCTATTCACCACCTGGGACAAGACCTTGTCAGTGTGAGCCTCCCCCATCAGGCAATTTCAGCATGAAGTCCTGTAAAGGTCTGCATGCCAAAACCACTGAGTGGAGAGGATGCAGCACTGCAGCTGTCCTGCCCTTCCCAGCTGAAAATATCTGCCACTGTCCAAGGGTGGGAATTCCCAAAGGATCCAGGAGTGAGCTATTGCAAAGGAAAACTGCTGAATGCCAGAGTCCAAGGAAACAGGGCTCAGGGTAATAATGCCAGATTCTTTCGAGAAGAAATTCCATGTGAAATGCTCTTTTCACTTTGAATGCTGCACTGGCCCTGAGGCTAGTAGTTATTTGCCATGCCCAGAAATGGCTGCTACTGAAAACCAGGGCAGGCACTTTCCTGACATGCCCCAGCCTTGAAGTCCCCAGTGATTAGCACTGTGTCAGCTGCTTCACACACTGGTGCCCCCAGAAGAAAAAACAGCAGAGGCTTCCATGCAGTTCTCAGAGAAACACACAAAGGGGAGGGAAAAAGAAAAAGAAAGAAAAAGAAAGAAAAGAAAGGAAGGAAAGAAAAAGAAAGGAAAGGAAGGAAAGGAAGGAAAGGAAAGGAAAGGAAAGGAAAGGAAGGAAAGGAAAGGAAGGAAAGGAAGGAAGGAAAGGAAAGGAAAGGAAAAGGAAAGGAAAGGAAAGGAAAGGAAAGGAAAGGAAGGAAAGGAAAGGAAAGGAAGGAAGGAAAGGAAAGGAAAGGAAAGGAAAGGAAAGGAAAGGAAAGGAAAGGAAAGAAGGAAGGAAGGAAGGAAGGAAGGAAGGAAGGAAGGAAGGAAGGAAGGAAGGAAGGAAGAGGAAAGGAAGGAAAGGAAGGAAAGGAAGGAAAGGAAGGAAGGAAGGAAGGAAGGAAGGAAGGAAGGAAGGAAGGAAGGAAGGAAGGAAGGAAGGAAGCAAGAAAGAAAGCAAGAAAGCAAGAAAGCAAGAAAGCAAGAAAGCAAGAAAGCAAGAAAGCAAGAAAGCAAGAAAGCAAGAAAGCAAGAAAGAAAAGAAAGAAAGAAAAGAAAGAAAAGAAAGAAAGAAAGAAAGAAAGAAAGAAAGAAAGAAAGAAAGAAAGAAAGAAAGAAAGAAAGAAAGAAAGAAAGAAAGAAAGAAAGAAAGAAAAGAAAGAAAAGAAAGAAAGAAAGAAAGAAAGAAAGAAAGAAAGACTTCAAACTCCTGCTCCCAGCTCCAGAACAAATGGCATTTTCTCACCCCTCTCATCTCTTTGATGGAAACTAAATTAGAACCACAAATAATAATCCTTAGCCCTTCTGCAGTGCCTTTCATCTGGGGAGCTCAAAGCTCTTGGTATATTAATTCATTAAGTCTGGTAACACCCCTGCAAGGGGTGGAAATATTACAGTGTTCAACTTGAGAAACAAACCAACACCCCAGAGGTTAAACAAGCTGGGTTTGGTCAAAGCACCGTGGAAGCAGCCAAATCTCTGTGTCTCCCACCACCCACTGCAGAGCTGCACCAGAGGAGGTGCCTGGGGCTGCAGTGGACCACGACTGGCCAGTCAGTAACCTCAGTGCCAGTAACTCCACTGTAGACACAGGAGTGGAAACAGATATTAAAAGGTCTGTCCAAGGGCAGGAGGAAAGCCAGCGAATCTCCAACCCTGCACGAGCATCTCAACATCTTCCCTTGGGCAGCGGGATCAGGCAGCTAAGGGAGAGCCAGCTCTTCCCCAGGACACACTGGGTGCTCCAGGAGCCTGAATCACTCCTGAAAGTATCTTCAGATCCTAGGAGGGACATTAAAAAAGAATACAAACTGTTTGTGTTCTCATTTGGTTTTATGGAGGGCATTTATTTGCTAAGTATTAAATATGCAAAAGACAAAAGAGTTGCACCTCTGCAGCCTGCACTCCCCTCAAAGCAGAACAGCATCAAACCAAACCAGATTACAAATGGTATTCCAGCCAAGGTATGAGAAATGCCTGTGAAAAACCAGCACCCCACAACAACCAGGCTCTGCACATCACCAGATGGATCCAGGCAGCAAGGGAAATTAAGCTGCACCAGGAGGAGGCAGAAAGGGCTGAGATGCATCAGCAGCCACATATAATTGCTCAGGAAAGATGGGAAGAAGCAAATAAATGCCTGGGCTGCCTGGTTTGATAAGTGCTGCCCCTCGTGTTCCCCAGCACATCTGGTGCCAGGCAGGAGAGGGGAGCAGTGGTGCTGAGAGGAGCAGCAGCCCAGCAGCTCCTGAACAGCTGCTTTCCTTTCAGCCAAACAAGGAATCAGGCGTGGATGTGGCAGGGAGGGACAGGATCCTCCCTGACCCCTGCAGTAATCAACACGTGCCCTGGAGCATGAGATTTGATTATTTCTGATCAAAGGTTCCTTAACTGTAAATATTACAGAGCCAAATATTACGTAGCCCTTTTTAAAACCCAGCTATAGTTATTAACCCTGTGGTCTCTGGACAGAGGTTTTTTCTGGATGATTTTTTATGTAATTTTTACTTTGCTCCATCTCCCTCTAGTGCTGCTCCTAAATTTTCTTAGGGATGTTTAGTGGGGTTTTTGGTTGGTTGGTGGTTTGGGTTTTTGATGAGCCAAGGGTGTTGTTTTGTTTTTGGAACGATGGAGTTTTCATTTTGTTTTGTTGGGATGAATGCACAGGTAAATTAATCTTTTAAAGGACATCAAGACCTTGAGGCTATTCTTTCAAGCTACTGGGAAAAGCAGCTGAAAGCGTCAAGAAGAAATCCTTTTCTCTCAAGGAAAAGACTGTTGCTTTTTTGTACCAACTAACAAGGCCTATCTGACAAAAAGACTGCTCACGGTCTTCAGGCACTAAAATTTACAGACTGAATGATGCCTATAAATCACAGAACACTTGGTACACGTGCCTGACAGATTTAGCAAGCCAATCCCAATGTCTGTGGTATCCATCTGAGGAATAAATTGTCAAGAGGTGCAGCTCAGCTTCACCCTGGTGAGCTCTGTGTCCCCTGCACACCCTGTATGGTGGTGCCAGGTGTGACACCATCCCCAGCAAAGCACCAACACTCAGGTGGCTGCATGTGCTCTGACAAACCCCCAGAAGAGACTCTTTGCTTACGTAAACCAGTTTCTCCTCATTAGAGGCAGCAGGGCCAGGCAGAGCTACCCAGGCTGGGGGAGCAGCCCAGCTCTGCAGGCACAGAGGTGCCCAGGGAAGCACCCACAGGTGGGAATGGCCACAGCATGGGCTACAAGAGATGCCTACAAGTAGATCCTAATAAAGCCTTTGCCCTTCCTTTAAGCATACATTACCACGTGTTTATAGGTATGCTTCCTGGCCTCTGCTCTCTTGACATTGCTGCACAACCCAGAGCTTCCAGGGAAGTAAAACCAGCTGAAGATTTTTTGGCACAACAATTCTGACTGCAGTTTCTGCTCCCTAACTTGACTCAGCATCATTTGACCATGTGAAAAATGGCTACACCATCAGCTACGTTTCCTAGAGAGTCAACAATCTGTGTAACACTGAGTTGCTCAGAATTCCCTTTATTTTCTGACTTGTCCCAGGTATGGTGACACAGCGACTGACAGAGCAGCAAGCTGCTGCTTCAGAAAGGTTTACAGGAGGCTGGACAAGTTTTTGGTGGATCAGTACACACTGACACTGTCAGATACATATTACTCTGCTAAATCCATCGATATCTTTCCTGTGACCACTTCAGAATATTCTGCAGCCATTTACCACAGGAATCCATGGGGATGGATAAGCAGCCTTATCTCCACTTCACATACATGACCAAAGAGATTAACGTGGTCACATAGTTAATGACAGAATTGAGAGGGGAACCCAGGCCTTTAAATAGAAACACACGCCTCTTTCAAAGGAAGGAGCACAACAGAGTGCTTTAAATCCAAGTCTAACTTGATCTGTCTCTATATTCTTCTCTTCCTCTCTAAAGGACAAAACAAAGGCCACTGGAGAGGAGGGAGGGATAGATGTGCTCCGTGCTGCTCCACAGCTCTTCTGATCAACCTTCACATTTCTCATTAAAACCAAAGCCCTGGGAGGACTCTCCTCCCTCTCCCTGAGCAGCTGGGGCCTTCTTCCTCACCAGAGCTGGAGATTAGCAGGGCAGCTTTGTTAGAAATGTCACCGTTCTGCAGTGATGGGAGGGCACAAGAAACACCAAGGCTGTGCCTAATGGATGACACTGAGCCCCTGGGATCTGGGGGAAATGCTGCTAATCAGCTGCCCCACTGTCCTGCTGGTTCAGATTTGCCTGCAAATCAAAAAGCTGCACATGGCAATTTGTGCTTGATATGAAGGGTGTGCAGGAGCCCCCTCACCCCTCCTGCCCTGGAGAGAACGCCCAATACATCGTTAATCAAAATACACCAAACTTGCACAGAAGTCTGTTCAAGTAGACTGCTCCTTCTTTGAAGATTTAAAACCAGGACACCCGTGTGCAGCTCACACATCCCATATCTTGTTTCCTTTGGTGAAAAGAGCATATAATCAGGGGAATTCAGCTGCACAGAGTTGAAGATGCTTTAAAGTCCCCTGAAGGGATTCCTGGAGTGCGGAAGAAAAGCCATCTGCTGACTCCAGTGGAAGTGTCAGCAAGGAAATAAAGTTGGGAGGGATAATATAAACAGCCAGAGCTAAAATGGAACTCAGCAGCTCTCCAGGAAATCAAAGTCCCCAGAGCTCCATGAAAATAAGTCACTCTTGTTTAAAAAATAAATGAGAGAGAGGGAATACACACAACAAGTGCAGAACCTGGCAGATAAAACAAGGTGGTGTCATACCTTGCCATTCAAATGTCTCCATGATCAAATTATTAGGTTTTTAATATGGCTAAATACATTTTATATAATAAAGAGGAAAAAATGGGCACACGTATTTACTTACTTCAATTAATGCTTAGAAAAATAAGTAAGCTAGTGGGTTGGTAAAGAAGATAAACACTCCAGCACATTTTTTAATTATACACTTAGGCAATGATTAAGTTAGAAGACTAACTCCATACTTAGAGATGAGTTATTTATGGGCTCACTGAAGCAACTCCAGCAGGAACGAACTCTGCATTGTGCAATCTGTACCACTATGAAGACACCTATTAAAGGAAGAAATGGAAATCCCTGCTCCCCTATCATTCCTATCATCCTATCATATCATAGCTCGTAGGAGTCACTGATACACACAGGCATTCAGTCCCTTCCATCACTAGGAAACCTCCTGCTTCCAGCAGTTCCTGCCCTGAGGCTCTTTGTGCAAGGAGCACTTCAGCTACAGCTCAGCAAGTCCTTCCCAGGCTGGGAAAGCACTTCCACATGTGCCTGAGTGCCTGCTGAGGAGAGCCAGGGGCTGGCTCCCACTGACAGAAACTGCAGATGGAGGAGGAGGAAAAAAAATCTTCAGTTTTAACAATACGCCCAAGGATGCATCTGATCTTCCTAAGAGCTTATCTGTTTCAAATACAGACTAATCAGTGAGCCAGGAGGAAACCTCAGGCTCCCCTGGCTCGGCCCAAGGCAAATTCCCCTCCAGAGGCATTGGACTTTGGGAAGCTCCAAGACAACCTGTGTGTGGGAGCAGATGAAGCAGTGGTGTTGGTGTGGAGGAAAGCCCCAGGTCCACGTGGCTCTGGAGACAGAGCCAATGTACACTGGAAACCAGACCTTGGCATGCTCATGAAACAGCATGAAAGGTACGGAAAACATTCAAGCAATTTCAATGGTTGTCCAAGCAGCTAATCCTTTATATGTGCCTGACCCAGGCAGCTCCATCCAGACTCCTCTGCTTACAAGCTCTGGAAAGCATTTGGTTCAGGCTGGGTCAAACCCTGCAGTCACAATGAAAACTCCATCTTTCACCTTTTTTTCCAGACACTGATGGAAGCAGCTTACATGAAGCATGATTATGAATCAATGACTTTGCTGTGTAATCATGTGGCCACCATAAAGCTCAGAGAAGGCTGACTGAGAGCTGCCCAGAGAAGCTGTGGATGCCCTATCATTGGAGTTATCTAAGGACAGGTTGGATGGGGCTTGGAGCAACCCCATCCAGTAAAAGATGTCACTGCCCTTGGTGGGACAAGGGGATCTTTAAAGGTCCCTTTGAACCCAAACCATTCTGTGACTCTATCACTCCCATCTAATGGCAGCTCTAGCTCTGCTCATACATGCCTACATCAACTCGGGGGAAAGTCAAATGTGTGTGTGTGCAGCTGGGAGCTAAAAAGCAACATGGGGCAGGGGGAAATAAAATTCAAATTTACATTTTCAAAACCCAGATGAGCATATTTTCAAGCCTCAACCATTACCACCAGGTGAGAGTGCATTTAAGGACCACACTTTGTGCTGATCAGCAGGGAAGAGGCAGGATGGGTGCCAGGGAGGCAGCACTTACATCAATGAGGTCAGAGACATCGTGGATGTAGTATTTACTGACAGCAGCATTGGTGGCTGCCAGGTTCAGCAGGTAGTCGTTCCTGGCTTTCGTACACTTCAGCTTGTTTTCAGAATACTTGGCTTGTCTCTGAAAAAGCAAAACAAAGTGTCAGAGCACAAACAGGATGCTACTCTCACAGCTTTTCTTGCTGCAGGACCCCACAGCACCCCACAGCCTGGGTGTGACGTGTTAATTAACGAAATTTGGTGTTGGGTATGAAAACAGAGACCCTTGCCAGGGTGCAGGAGCTCACATTTGAACACCCTGGTAGCATCAGCCAATGCACAAGGAGCAAGTTCTGCTCAGATGTACCCAGCACATCCCAAGCACAGCTGCTCCTCCTTTATCTCTGCACTCGTGGAGGTTTTGGCATCAATCAGAATTACAAGGGCCAAATTTTCCTCCCAGATACATTGACATACATTTGGACTTGCTCCAGATTTCTGCAGCTGTATCAAAGTGGAATCTGGCCCAGAGGCCTAAGCTACAAAATTTAGAACAGGACCCAGAAATTTAAAACTCTGTAGGAAAGCAGATGTGCTGAGATCTGGGGCATTTGCTTAGGCAGATCACTGCTATGAGGGTTTAGCACAGAAGATTAACCCTTCAAAGCAGCATGCTGCTAGACAATGTCCCAGTGCTGGGTCAACACACAAACAAATGCATCCCAGGTGAGGAAACCATTGCTTTTCTCTGCAATTAACAGAAAAATTACACTTTGGAGATCCTGAGATCCAGGGGGATGTGCTGAAGCCGGAACAGAGTCAAGTGCTTTGACTAGCGAAAACTACTGAATGCTGCATTTTAATTCCCAGAAAATCTGCAGTGGAAGAAACAATTATGTATCTGACCCTTTTTTTGTCTGCCACAAACCCATGACTGAAGGCACTCTGAGACAGCTTTTCTTCATGGTTGAAAGTGCTTTTTTACAAACTAAGTCATGAACAAGCTACAGCCCCTGTAGCAGGGTCCTGTCTCTGGATCAGAAAGCATGGCTGGAGCTAAACCCTCCTGCCTGCAGGGACCCCTGGTCTGGCTCCCCCCTCTCACCCACCTTCTCCTTCATCTTCTCTATCTTCTTGACAGAGCTCCTCCGCTGAGGTCGGTCCTCGTGCCGCAGCAGGTTCACACTGATGTCCCCAGACTTGTTGAACTGCTTCTCCTCCTGCTTCTCTGCCTCCTTCAGCTTGCTCTCAGCACTGATGCTTTCTGCATGATACATGTGGTAGGTCTTCATCACCTGAGGAAACAGGAATATGTGAGTCATCTGCCCCACGTTACACGAGAAGGTGCCAGCCATGGGCAGGTTGGAGAGGTCTCAGCTGTGCTGGGACTGTTTGAGGCCATTGTGACATTAAGGAACAACAAGGTGGGAAGAAAAAGCCCATAAAGTTAACCCCACCTATAGCCCTGTTTTGAAATGGCACAGAGCTGGTGTAAGAGCAGTTATCCCCAGCGGGTCCCTGCTGCAAGCACAGGCTGAGATGTGTCTCTGGCACTCATCTGTGTTCTATGAGCACTGGGTATTTTCCCACAGGGAAATGAGAAATAACTTCTAGTGCTTCCCAGCTGGGATAAGGGTCTCTGTGATAAGTGACTGTAAGGAAGCCAAAGTCAACCTGAAGTCACTTTTCACCCAACCCTTCTGTTCCTACACATGAACTTGCTAAGCCAGACCCTCAACATAAACCCTGCTCTGCCATCCTGACAACAGAACCCATCTGGAAGGTGGAGGAGCTGCAGTGTCCAAGAAGAAATGGAGCTTGTCTCCTGTCACCACTCAGTTCTCCTCTTGCTGTCACCAGCAAGCGAGGTCAGAGCCAAGGTAGACTGCAGCAACACTGAGTCCTTTAAGCTCAAGATCACCATCAGTGACTCTGGATAGAGGATGCTGATCTGCTGCCAGGAAAACTCCTGCAGTCAAAACTTCTACCACAGCCTTTCCCTGAAGATAGAAAATCCCCAAGGGCACCCTGTGATCATTTTAATGGAGCTGGCAAGAGCAACACATCTGCTCTTCTCTCTTTATGCCTTTAGTCACGTTGTCCCCTTCTATCACCTCCTTTCAGGCCCTGGATGTGATTTTTGGCATTGCCTTGACAGGACTGGAGGTGCCTGACCTCTGGCTGAAGAGGAGTCTCACAGGAGGTGCCTCCAGGCCCCCATTGAAGAGGAGGGGGAACCCACAAAAGAAGGGAAACTCTGGACAAGCCTTAATGAAGAAAATGAGTTTTCCTTGGCAATGGCTGTCAGCAGGAACCAGGAGTGTTTAACTTGGAGGAGGTCAGGCTCCAGCATATCATCTCTCCTCTTGCCAAGCACAAACGTCAGCTGTAAGCAGGCTTCAAGTGCTGCAGTAGAGCCTGCACAAATGTGCCATCACTGGCACAGTTCTAGGCAACTGCAAGGAATAGCAGGCAAAGGCTTGTGCCTTGTTCCTGAGCTGCTTCACTACAAAATCCTGCAAGTTATAACACAGATTCGAGTCACATATCTCAAACTGTGGTTTCTGCGGAGAACATCACAAAGTGCACACACAGCACAGACAATATATGGATTTTTTTTTCCAAAGAGGAAAGAACAGAGGGCTTTGCTGAGCCCTTCTCATCTTCCACATCTCCATCTTTTCATTAAAAACTCCAAAGAAAGTGCTTCAGCAGTCAGGCAGGAATGGGAGGTTTCCCAGCACCCAGAGAGGTGCTAATGTGGGCACAACACTGCTGTCCCTGCTCCCCTGGGCTCCAGTGGCTCTGGTGATGCCAAGGAGAATGTCAGGAGCAAGGCAGGACCCCACTGCACAGAGCCCCACAGCACAGGGCCTTTGCCCAGGCTCCTGCTGACTTGCTAATGACCAGAGAAGTTTTCCCTAACAAAGGCTCTTTTTTCCTCCTCAGTAATTTATCCCTGCTTGAACCTGAAAAGGTAACACAGGAACCAGGTACAAAAGGTTTCTAACAGTCTTTTTAACAAAGTGCAAAGGACCCAATTCCATTAAAATATCTTCCCCATCCATGTTGCTGAAGCAGATGCCTGGAACAGCTCAGTGTGCCGACCCTGATCCTCACCAGTTGCCATGCAGCACAGCCTGCACTTGCAAATCCAGGGGACATTGCTGTCTGGTTTAATATCTTCCTTCACTGTGAATGGGAAGTACCTGCACTGCAGCAATCAGCCCTTTGATCTGCAATTCCCTCGTGCCCCGGGGTGCTGGCAATGGAGTCACATTGCCCCTTACACTCCTGTGCCATACAGAAAAACTGACACAGCTGCGTCCCTGGAATCTTTTCTGCTAATACATTAATTGGCTGCCACGGAGGGAGAAAAAGATGTTCCAATGTTCATTAGTTATTTAACAACACAAGTTGTGTTTTCCAGTATTAATAACAGGTTCTGGATAAAGGCCATTGCCAGCACAATGGCCATAAATGGCACTGTTTGCTGTCTTCAGCTAGAAGTACTTTGCCTTTCTAAATTGTTCATCATTAAGGCTCTGATCCACCTCTCCTGATGGAAAGGCAGCATTTCCTCCAGACAGTTCACCTCCTACTACACAAGGAACGATGACTATCATTGTTTTTAAAACATGTAATGTATCTGTAGATATTATTTTTAATTAACATAATTCATTTCACACTTACTAATCTGCTTCTGTCACCCTGTGACAAGGAATCTCCTAGTACTTTGATGGTTTCAGGGCACTGAACACAGAACCTCCATCCTTCAGGTACTCCAACTTGGTACCTGTCTGCTGAAGACTGTATGCAGGAATCAAAAGAATGAAGCTGGTTCTAATTCACAGCTGAATTATTTCTGTGCAGAGTATTTCACAAGCAACTCCTACTTCAGAACGAAAGTCATCCACTTCCTTTTCATTAACATCAGCATGGGTTTTGGGTTTCTTTCTTTCCACATAGAGTCCACAGAGTGACTTGCATCAGAACAGCAACAAGGCTGAATTAAAATCAATTTAGTTATCTTGGCTGAAGTTTGAGACAGTGAATGCCTGAGAAGCCTGTAAAAAATTATGTAGTTTTCACACAGTGCACAGAATTCCCCTCTGAAAGGCTTAAGAAGCAGCCTAGGCAGGGCACAGAGGCACTGCAGGTACAAGGCTTGGCCATGGGCAAGATAAACAGTCATTCCTTGCATTGACAGCAGCCAGCTGAGGTTTTAGCAGAGCAGCCTGGTGTCCTTCAGCCAGAACTCCTGATTCTGTGCCTGAGTCTGTCAGCAGCCACAGTTATGGAACGTGATGTTCCTGGTACCCAACATGCCAACATCAGGGCAGTGCTGAAGAGGTCCCAAACCACCACCAGCAGGCTGGATTGACCTGCAAGCCACGGATGCAACTGTGCCTGTTTTACCTTATGCCTCAAGGACAGAAAACCCCAGACTGGAGGGGAGCTGGTTTGAACTGCACAGTGTTAAGATGATGGTGGCTGCCAACAGGGCCTGCTTTGCCTTCATGCTTCATCATTGTTTCTGAAACAATCTGTCTCTTCCCTGTTCCTTCCCGGCTGAAGACACAGTGGGTTTGTTATCTTAGCAGCAAGGTCAGCTCAAAGAAAACACCAAGCTCTTCCAGCCCTTCCAGTCTCTTTCACCACTCAAACACATTCTGCTCAGTGGGAGCACAGCAGTGAACAGGGAAGTCTCAACTCCAGCACAGCTGAGTGTTGCCACAGACTCACCAGGACAAAAATTCCTCTCTGTGCTCTTCCCTGTCCAACTGCACACACTTCAGACCTCTGCACACTCCTGATCCTCAAACTGACCCAATCCTGTCCCTCAGGTGATGCTCCTGTCCCGTGTCTGGGTTCTGAGCACGCTGGCCCATGGGTATTAAGGTCAGCCCAACCCTTGCTGGTTTTCCCTTGCTTTGCACCTGTCGTGCTGCTGTTGTAATTATTCTTAATTAGCCACCATCATTAACACTGCTTGGGACATCCAACCATCAGCAACACTCTCTCAAATCTCACACAGGCTTTTTAATCCAACCTGGCTGTCCACCCACACTGCAGGTCTGACAAGAATTGCACCCTTCAGCAACCAATGCAGAAACAAACCTGTTAAAAGAAGATTTATAGCAGAAATTTCAAATAGTATCATTCATGCTCTGCTGTTTAGGCCTATTTTTCGAAAGGGGAGACTAGAGCAATTCCTTAGGAATAAACCTACTGCAGCCTTATTTCTGTACCAGTAACAGATACAACCAGAGAGAGCATTGTCTCAATTTTCCAACACAAGACAGACTTCATATTGCTTTGCTATTCCAAAACCACAAATAAAATAAATAAAAAAACCCCAAAATAAAACAAACAATTGCTACAGGGCAAGAGACAGAAGTGAGACAGACTTTTACTGCCTTCCTACAAAAACCTGCTTGAAGAATCATGTCCTGAGCAGCGGGGTACGATTTCACCTGGAGGTACAGACAGTGCTGCAGCCAAAGTGCTCCTTGGAGCAGGGAGATGAAGCTGAGCTAACACAAGATAAAAGTTTTATGCATTCCTCAGCAGAAGGTCATGTTCAGCCATCATCCACAGGCCACCAGACTCACAGAAGCAGGTCAGGTTTCAGCCACATATTAGCACTGCCAGCTCCAAGCACAACTTCAGAGAGTCATTAGCGCCTGGCAGGAGCCACCACCCACGTGAAAAACTGAAAGGGGCCTGAATGCAACACGGTGTAGAAGAGCTGGGCAGGTGAGAATGTTATGGACACCAGGGATCACACCGGATCATGCCCAAAGCACCTCCACTGATGCTGAAGTGGAACAATCAGAGGGTCCGACCGGCCGCCTGATGGGGCAGCAGGAGCCCTGCACGGGGGCACCGCTGGGAAATCCTCCTCTGCTGCTGTCAGAACCAGTGAAGGGTGAAAGGCTCCTAACAAGCACAAGAGGAACTGGCTGTGCTGCAGGACAGCAGGAGGGAGAGAGCCTCCTGGAGTCACTGGAACGTTGAAGAGGAGTTTTGTTCAACAAATGACATTGGTGATGTCCCCACGCTGTGCAGGCTGGGCATGGGCTACTCACCGTGTAAAGCTCATTGGTGACTTTCAGGAGTTCTTCATGCATCTGTAAGCCAATCTCCTTACTCTGGAAGAAAAGAATAAGAAGAGCTGAGACTCTGTTATGCTCTCGACATGGCTTTCTGAAAGGCAAACACATTTGGGAGGGAAAACTATTCCTTCCAAAACCTCCGTGCACACCCATCTCAGTCCAGTGCTGCCAGGGGACTGGTTTGGGACGCGAGGACAGAAGCAGAAGGAAGAGCCTGGGGACACTGGTGAGCTGGTAGGAGATGGAAGCAATGAGTTGCTCTTCCCTTAAACCAAGTGACCACCCTGATCCTGCCAAAGTCAGAAGTACTGGTTCCAGCCCTGTGCCCAGGTGGACCCTGTCATCTACCAGCAAAAGCTTTCACACCCATCCCACAGGGAACAAAGCCCCAGTACTCTCTCTCTGGCCTGCAGAGTTTCTCTTTTCTACTTTCAGCTGCCAGTGGAGTGGGTGGACCTTGGCAGCACAAATGGCTTCTGGCAATGCCCATCTCAGATACCTCCTGCCCCCTCGACTTCCCTGCCAAACACAAGATTTGCCATTCTTTGCTCTGCAGCAGCATTAACAAAACTGTGTACATTTTAATTCTAGGTATTATTTTTAAAAAACAAAGCAGCCTCACAGCATGGGAGATGCCCCAGGGGCCTTATTTACACCACTTCAGAACTCCTGCCTAATATCCTTCCTGCCCCAGGAGCTGAAAAGACATCAATGACAGGGCTGCCAACCCACAGCTGGGCTCTGTTTTTTCCACTTCTAAACATTAAAACCAAAATACAGATGGCCTCCTATTACAATGTGCCTGCAATGGTGAAGTTTAAAAGTAAACTGGCATTTTGATTTCCTTTTATTTTCTACAAATCCCTAACAAAATAAAATGCACAGTTCTAAACATGAACACATCCATCACAGCAAATCCTCATGCTGTTTCAGAACTGCTGCATTCTTGTTTGAGGCTGATGTTTGCCCATGGATCACCCAGCCTGGGGTTCAGAAACCATGACAAGGATACAATCTATGTATCCTGCAAACACCCAGGGAATCTGGAAGTACAAACAGCATTGCTTTGCCCTTCCACGGGCAGTATTCGTCTGCAGCCCACAGTCAGCTCCAACTGTGTGGATCAGACCCATAACGTCCTCCCCCATTTTGGAGACTTCTTTTGGGTTAAGACTGGCAGGGTGCATGGAAGCTGGGCCTGCTCCATAGCCAGAGGAGTGTTTTATAGCTTGGCTTTGTCTATTTCTTAACAAAATCTGCGTTCCTGGATATGGGGAAGTGGCTGATGCATTCTCCACACAGAGCTGCCTGTGTTTCAGTGCTACATTGCTTAAATTAAACAATAAACAACTGTGGGTAGACAAATCACTTATATTTGCATTCTCCAATCACACAGTACCACCTGTCAATCTATCAGGATTTGATAGATTGATCAGAGCTAACTGCTGCTATATTTGCAATTCCAATCAAGGTTGGCATTTCTGAACACCAAGGGTCAGGGCTCAGAGCTTTAGGCTCACCCTGACCATGACCTGCACTCCCTTGGTTTGTCTTCAGTAGCTCATTTTCACTCTTCTGACCAAGTAAACCAAATTCTCAACCTCTCAAAAAAGGGCATCATATTGTGAAACAGCTACACCACAGTTATATAATAAAGTTTCCAATTTCACAACTGCAACCGCCAAAGCTCAGGAAGCTCAGGAGAATACTCCCCGTGAGCACGCTCGTGGCATCTTCCTCCTGACACCCCTGCCTGCTGCAACCCCATTAGCAGTTTGTATTTTCACTTCTCTGGCCAGGCAGGATGAAGCAGACCCATGGCCCATGTCCTGCAGCATTGCACAGCAGAGGCCACGACTTGGGGAGCTGCTGAACACACAAGCTTGGCTCCAGATCAAGCCCACTCCTGCTCAGAAATCCAGCAGCTGGATGCTCCTGCAGATGTGAGATGTGCATGCACTGCTTTCCTGCCTGCCTTGTAATTACACCCCACAGCTCTCTGTAGAACTTTCTTGGCTAGGAAACATCCATTACAGCTCAAAAATGTGTTTAAGCTAAGTATAGACACCCTTTTTCTTCCCCGCTAAAAAAATAACAAACAACAATAAGGAAAAAAAAATTAAGACATTTCTTTCAGATTTCCCCAAATAACTCCATGCATTTTTGTGCACACAATCAGAGAAAACAACATCCCATCAGCTTCTTGGCTGGCTGGCTCAAGAAGCCCACAAGACAGAGAGGTCTCCCAATTAAAGTTAAGTGGACAACCTGCATACTTAAGAAGTTTAACCTCAGATTATTAAAAGTTAGAATTGAATGCCAAAGCACTCCAGTAATTAGTTTATCTGTGAATTAACATCCGGGTATTTGGAAGAGTCTCATTTCCAGAAGCTCAGCTGATGCACACTGCTCCCATTCTTACATCCATGAGATGCCAAGAAGATGCCAGTTAGCAGAAGGTGCTAAGTACCCCCAGCCATCTGGAAACCTCCTCTGTTGGAAACCTCCTCTGTTGGAAACCCCAGACCCCCTCCCCACAAATGCTGGCACTCACTAACTGGGCTCAAAAGTCCCACTGTGACTTGCTAATAAGCAACAGAGCCACCAGCAGCATGCATCCCTCCCAGACACCTCTACAGTATGAGTTCTTTAACTCGGGGTCTGCAGGGGCTCAGAGGCACAGGCAGCCCCTCCATCACCCCTGCTGTGCCCCAGCCCCAGGAGCTGGGGATGTGGTGGCAAGAGAAATGGCCCAAAGTCAGCTGCAGCTCCTGCCTCTGCCCTGGGCTTCCTGTGTGGCCAAGGGGAAGTCCACAAAGCCATAATTTTCAAACCTAATTTTAGGCTCCTAAATAGAGCAACACCAAATGTTTCAGTTGCCAGCAGAGCATCGATCCCATGAGTCACCCTGACACAGGAGGGACACCACAGGTGGGTAACTACATTTAAAGACCCAGGTGCTTACAGACACTACACACCAAACACCCTGCCTCCTGCTACTGGAGGACAAAGTGGTCATCCAGTCAATGTCATCCCAGATCCTGATCCCAAACTCCCAGATCCCAAACTCCAGTTCAGCCACTTGCTTTACGCCTTCTGTTCCTCCTAAAATACAGGGTTACTGACTGGGATGGCAAGGGCTTCAGCTTAGCAGGTTTGTTACTGCAAACCAAGTCAGGTGAAGAAGCAGCATGGACTACTGGCAAGGAAGAATGCCTATTTTAAAGACAAAGAAGAGAACTCCCCTTCCAGATAGACAGCACTTCTTCATTAAATCTCCATCCAGGGCACCACAGTATGTGGCATAATTAAATTCACTGCCACAGAACAAAATTAAATCTCACACTGGGGAACAACACAGCACAGTTATTTCGGACATAGCAATGCTCTGCCTCAAACATATCATTTCCTGTGTTCCATACTGGGAAGAAGCAGCAAACGTAGTTCTGCCAAATCAAGAGGTAAAAGGGGAGAGAAGACCTGCCTGGCTGAGGGGTCAGCAGTGCATCCCCCAGCCTGGGTTTGCCTCTGCCAGCACATGCTCTGCTCAGAGATTCCTTGGTGATGGAGCCTCACTCCCTCAACAGATCAGGTCAGATCTCTGCAGTGACATACCTGAGCTTCTCCAATTATTGCCTGCCTATTAGCAACACTAACACTTGCCTTGATAATCTCCTCCTGTGCCAGGAACGTGACTGACACTGGAAGCTCCAGGGAAATCTGCCCAGTTGAGTTTTCTTCCTCTGCTTTCCTTCTCCTCAGCAGGGCTGCCATCTGCCCGAGCAGGCAGGGGGGTGGCTGCTCCTTTGCATGGGCAAAGCTGCAGACCAGGGATGCTCGAGCAGAGGATACCAGTTCCCCACACTGCCCATCAAGTCCCTGACCTGCCTGCAGGTCCCTCTGCAGCACCCCAACTCCAGGACCTCTGTGATACCTCTAAATACCAGCACAGCTCCTCGGTGCTCACTGATGGAACATCACTCCTCATGCACGAGAGCAACACTCCATCTCCAGGTCCTACATTTCCCAGGAAAGATGCTGTTGGGGAAGAGGAGACAACACCCCTCAGAGCCCCTCCCAGAGCCAGCCCTGGGCAGCCACACTGCAAAGGCAGAGCTGGAGACTCAAACCCAATTTCCACTCCTGGTTTCCTGCAGCTCTGCATCCCACCCCAAACCACACACCTTTCAAGCCCTGTGAGACACTGGGAGGAGGAGCTGCAGGCTGAGCCACCACCAAAATGAAGCCACCCAGAGCTGCTCTCAACTACATTCAGCCCTGGGCTCTTTCAAAGCAGCTCAGCTCAGACGCCTCCTCTGCCTTGGTCTGCCACTCCCAGGGCCTGGAGATGTGTTCCTGATGGAAAACAACTGTGGGACCCAGCACACTGCCCTGAACAGGATGAGAGGAAGAGCAAAGGTTTCCACAGCTTCCCCCAGCCCCAGCCTGGGTCTGCAATGTCACACCTGCAGCAGAGCCACCCATGGGTGCTCCACAGCACCAGGATAGCTGAGGACTGCTGACTTACTGAAATAAAAACACTTCCAACACCTCTTGTGCCCTTACTTGAACGTTGACTGAATTTATTCTGTGGTTCAAAATGAGATACACCATTCACAGATGTAGAATAGACTTACCATACATCTCAAAACCAGGTCCAGAGTAAATGCAAATAGAAATGAGATTTTGATACCAACTTAGAACCCAACTAGCCAAAACACTCCAAATTTGTTCAGCTTCTGAGGCCAGAAGGATAGGAAAGTAGATGATGTCCTGTATCAGATCCACAAATACAAACCTGACCTTGAAGTTTAATTTCTAGGTCAGCTCTATAAACTAGAGGAAACTGGCCATAAAAACTCGCAGGCAGGCCAGGTTACACATCTGGCTTTGAAGTGCATGGTATGAGGCAATAAACATGTAACATTACCCATAATATTGCAAATGTAATATGTAGAATCAACGATGCTGAGAAGTCTTTCCTTTTTCCCTCCTCCTCCTGCCCAGTGCCTGCTGACTGCTGGTGGTTTTCACTGGCAAGCACGGCGAGGTCCTCACCTCTGCTCACTTCCTACACACTGCCTCTGACTTCTCGTGCTCTTACCACATTACTTATTTCCTCATTTTCTACTGGAGTCCTGGTCCACCTGACTGCAAGATTCCTGCAGGTCTTTGATGCTCATTTTTAATTTGGTTATCATCAATAATTCTGTATTATCGGCAGACTTTGTCATCTTACTATTCATCCTTTTCTTCAAATAATTTATTAGGAACTGAAATTCTCCTTCCCTTTGTTCTCTATCTTTCAACCAGTCATTAATTCAGAAAACAACCACTCCTTATTCTTCAGCAGCTTATTTTCTTTAAGAAAATCAGCAAGGAACCTTTTCCAGAGCTTGTAAAGACATGGAAGGTACTGTGCCAGCTTATCCACACTATCACTGCCTCCCAGAAATATCTCCACTAGCTTTAACAAGCATGACTTCTCTTCAGAGAGCCATGCTGACTCCTCTCTTGTATCTGCCTATGTGCCTGTCATTGTGCTCTTTACTAAGTTTTACCCAGCAGGTCTGGTTTTAAATTTAGATGCTGATCAACAGATCAGCTCTCCAGGAGTCTTTGAAAACACATTAATAATGTTTTCCACCATTCATTTCTCTGGCACTGACTGTAAGCATCAGGCCACACCACACTGCTAGTCACTTGATGGTTTTATAGCTCACTTTCTTTTAAATTCTTGGATAAATACCACCTGGAAAGACTTGTAAGTGATAGTCACTTGTGGAGATTTGCTTTGCAACATCTAATGATGATTCAGCTGGATAAGGTTCCTCAAGCTTGCTAACACCATCACTCCCCCAGCAAAATTTCTAGTCTAAGCTTTGCGTAACACAGACCAAGCTCAAGCATCAGCTGCAACCTCCCAGCCTTTTGCTCCCCACCCCTTCCCCAGCATGTGGAAGGTTTCCTCCTTGTGATACTGGTGAAGTTTTTGTTTGCTTTAATTCTTTAGCAAGTTGTCCCTGAGAATTTTACATGGCCTAAGTTAGCATGATTTGACATTTGAACTGTCCAGGGCTCAAAGTCCTGTTAACTTTCTCTGATTAAAGCATTGGGGTTTTTGTACCTCTTTAGACTTTTGGATGGGCAGAGTTTTGTAGAAGTCTACACAAAGCTTCTTTTCAGACTAAAAGGTAAGGATGGATCCTCACTCAATCACTGCTTTGGTTACCTTTTTGAAGAGCCTGATGACATCCTCACTGATCTGTGACAGCCGGACGATGACATTGTTCATGAAGATGTCATTCAGGGTGGCATGATCTCTGCTCTCCCGACGGGTCTGGGTCAGAACCAGATACCAGCAGTTCACAGGGGAAAGCAGGTGCTGATCTTTCCTAGGGAATTGTAAAAAAAAAAAAAAAATTAATAAAGGTCAAGCGAACAAGTTGAAAAGGTACAGTTTTCAAACAAGCACAGGTCTGGGTGCTGGCCCATAGCTGCTGCTTGGACCAGGACCAGCAGAGAGACCCAGCACATGGGTATCTGAGCTCTGATGGGACAGGAGAAGACACATCCCTTCAGTGCTCTGCGAGGCAGATAGTTTTGTTTCTTTTTTTCCACTTTGCACTGTTACTATGGCTGTCACATCCATCACCTCCATTTCAGGAAAAGCCTATTTGCCATGCAATCAGCTGTGCTGCATTCAGTCCTCTGAACAGTGCTGGAGAAAATGTTTTGCATCCAACATTAACACGAAGTGTCTGTGCACAACATGAGTGCATTCATGTGAGATGAATATTTATGATGGGCTGAATCCAGCTCGGGCTGCAGCCAGCACAGAGCTCCCCATGAGCAGCAGCAGGCATTGGGGGTGACCTGAGCAGTCCCCAGCAGCACCCACACAGCAGGCTGAGGGGCCAAGGGGCATCCCGAGATGGGTAGAAAAAGTCCCTTTTGAAGGAAATGACAGAAAACATTTCATATTTGATTAAAGGTTAATTAATTTTGACAGGTTCCATCTCAGCACAAGAGAAGTCTGCATTGCTCTCCAGGTGCTGAAGGCAAATTGATCACAAGTGAATGAAAAGTTCCAGAAATGACACAACTGCAGCAAAACATTTCCTATTGCCCACCTGGGACACTGGGAGCCACACCGTGGCACCAGGGCTGGTGCAGCTCCCTGAACCCAGGAAGGAGAAGGCACAGTGACCCTAGAAAATCTCTTTGTGCTCACAGGGACAAAACAACCCCAGAGGAAAACATGAATGAGTGTCACCAGCACCAGCAATTACCATGCAGAAGGGCTGGCACAGCCTGCTGCACATGGCTACACAGGGACAAAGGCAGAGCTGGAGAAACCATATTTCTGTAGTGTCAAAAGCCTCACCAGAATAACAACATTCATGAGCAAACTGGGGAAGCAGTGCAGATGAATCTAATAAAGGGCAGGTAACAAAGCAGTCTGGAAGAAAAACACATGAGGGGACAAACACACACACAGAGTGAGCCCTTGTGGGCTCTATCTCTGAACAAGAGCACCTTCCCAAGCCTGTACTGACCCATTGCTTCTCCAGGAGAGTTATTCCCTACACCTGACCCAGTGCAGCCAGCCCAGCACCACTCCACTGACAAGCAACAGTCAGCTACAAAAAGGACAGACAGGATTCAAATGGCAATTCATTTTCAGCAGACTTTTGCATAAGACAACAGTAAAGCCTTGCTCACTAGAGAGACTGAGTAAACAGATTAAATGGGATTTAGTAATATGGAATAAATAGGATTTAGTAATATAGCAGCAGCAATCTCTGCTCTTGCAGCTGAAATAGGAAAAAAAAAATAATCTCAAGGGGCTAGAGAAAGAAAAAGATTGTTAAGAGCCAAGGGCTAGCAAGGCTGACTGCCTCAGCCAGGCAAACTCCTCAGTTTTCTGGGAAAGGAGCTGAACAGAAGCTGTCATCTTTGGCCACTGAATTGAATGTCACAGACACTGTTGTCAGAAGAAGAGCCAGAGACAAATGCAGTGGCCACAGGAGGCAGAGGTGGGGACCTGGGGCTGGCATGCTGCAGGTAGTGCTGCTGGCCCTGGGCACAAACCCTGCTGTGCAACAGCACAAGCCTCATACCCACACCACAATCACAGTCATCTCCAGACTGAAATTCTGCCTCAAGTTTGTTTCTTGGGTTCTTTTTTTCTCAGATTATTCTAGCCAAGCTTGAGTGTGTGGTTAAACTGAAAAGAGGCTGCTTTGGAAACCTGCACATATTCACACATTCAGGGATGTTATAATTTTGATCATCAGTTTGAGTTTCACACAACTCCAGCATCCAGCTCACACTCAAAGCTTTGTTTCACAATATTTCCTGTATGGATGTGTGCAGCTGCAACTCTGTACGGGTGTGTACACAGAAAACATAGACTTCATTTCAAATACTGCAATAAATTAGATTTCCAGACACTGTTTCCAAGTCTGAGCCTATGAGCAGGTCTGTGTGCAATGTGCAGCACTCTAACATGCAAGGCTGGGACTACATACAGAACTAGGGCTTATAAAGTGGGCCTATAATTATTTCCACAATCAAATCAGTGCCTGAATTCAAGCCTCTTAAACAAAGAAAAAAAAAAAAAAGGCCTGACTTTTTCCTAGTCCCTGATTCATGTTTTTATTGTACTGCTCAAAGTAGTCCATAGTAAATCTAATTTGTGCAGCACAGTAATGCTGTGGTGAAAGTCTTGGAAACAGCCATTCCAGCTGCCTGTGATCCCTGCACAGGGAGGAGGCAGCCAGGGTCACCACTGATGCTGTTTGCTCCCCGTTCAGCCCGTGCAGCTGCAAACACCTGGTGTTCCAGGCAGCCTCGGGCCCATCGTTTGCACCATTTTGCCCCTGGGAATTGCTTACTTGAACTGGTGCTCCCTGGAGCTGCGGATCTTGGAGGAGAAGCGCTCAGCCAGTTTCTCCAGGCTCCGGGAGTATTCCAGCTCAATCTCTGCCTTCCTGCGGAAGAACTCCTGCAGGTCCTGCAGCAGCTGCAGGCGAGACTCCGACTGCTGCTCCAGACATTTGAACTGCTCCACCAGCTGAGTTCGGATTTCTGGATGCACACAAGGGAGGAGAGGGAGAAAACACAAGGTCAGCAGCGAGCCCTGGCCAGCAGGGTTGTCTGTCCTTGTCTCAGAGCAAAGCACACGGGCACTGCCAGAGCAGGCTCCCTCGCAAGCCTCGGGTTTAACCCAGGGGTTGCTAAAGCCAACAAAATCCTATTCCAGGAGGGAGGTGCAAAATTTCATTGACCAGTTTCATATTAAAACCTTGCTCTCTGTCAAAATAAACAGCTGTGGCTGTACACAGAGAGCAGCCCTCAGAACTCTCAATTGCCTTTTCAAAACTATAAAAAGAGTATTTCCCCAGCACCACCTGAATTCTGAGTTCTTTGCATATAAACTGACACATTATTTCTCCATACATGATCGTTTGAACACCTACAGAGGAGGTGACAGTGACCTGCAGGAAGCTGGCACAGCACACAGCCTCCCTCACACCCACATCCCCCAGCACTGCTGGGTTAACTGGCAAACCAGACCTGGCAAACCAGACCTGGCAAACCAGACCTGGCTCTGGCTCAACAACTTAAAAAGTCCCTCAGGTCCTCCAGCCTCCAGCTCTCAAAACACCGTAGGTTCCAGAAGGTCAGACCCAGTCATTCTCCATACTCAATGCTGGATTGATAAACTATAAAGTGATGCTCATGCAAAGCACTGACTGAACTCAGAAAGACTCATGGACAATTTCAAGATCTTCAAATCTGAGAGGATCCCACATGGAGAAGGTTAAAATTGACATTATAAGAATCTGATATTTTTCAACATTTCTTCATAAAGCAATTATTGTGCAAGCCCGAGCCACTCACAGCCTGACAGGTGAACTTGGAGAGCTGCAGAACAAGGACACCTGCAGCAATCTCATTAGTGGGTAATTTAACCATGGCAGTAATGGGGCTGGAGGCTGCAGGCTGTGTGAAGGTCACCTAAAAGACAAAAGCTCCTTGGAAATAACAAATGCTGAAAACTGTAAAGCTAATCCGTTGCCTTATGTGGGGTGTTCCCACAGGCACTGCTTTTACAGCACTTTGTGTTCTTGCTGTTAATGAGCAGGTAGCACGACTGTTGATAAAGATGCACCTGAGGTTCATATGCAGTCCTGGAGAGGGACTCATCCCACAGCACTTGGCCACCAGCAGAGCCATTTTCCATTCCTGAAGTCTGCCTGGACACCTGTGTAACCCCCCCTGCAGTACCCACAGCACTCAAACTCCTTGCTGACCTACATCCATCCCATCTGCAGGCACAAGGACACTGCACATGGGGGCCAGAAGAACCCAGGCCCCGGGTAGAGAACATGCAGCAAGGATGCTGAGCAGGGATGCAGAGCAGGGATGCTGCCTCCACACAGCACTGCTACATGGCCCTGGCTCCCCTGATGCACACAAACATCAGCCCTCATTCATCGATGAGCTGCTGCATACCCAGAGATGACAGACAATCCAGGTACATATACAATGCCAGAAATACCATTTGAAAAAAATAAAATAGGACTGCTAAAAAAGCAGAGAAGAAATTAAATTCTCATTGCAACTGAGCTCTCAAAATTACCAGTGTTAGAGCTTGGAGGTTGGCAAAGAGCAACCACCTCCTGAAAACCCACTGCTCCATCTCTACAGCATACAAAGGTACCAGTTTCATAACAAAACATTTTTGAAGACACAACATTCCCCTGCTGAGAAGAGCTTCCTTCCCATGCAAGGTCAGTGGAAATTTCATTACATCCCATATGGATTTTACATTCCCACTCCTGCTGGTGCCAACACAGGGCTGGCGTTACAGCTCTCTGCTTTCCTGAGCAGAGATACTTGGAAAAAACAAAGCAAGAACAGATAAAAGCCACATTTTCATTTCTAGTTCTCTTTCGATAGGGTATTACAAGCCACGGTGGTCTCCAGAACACATCTTAACAACTGTGACAATGCAAAGAAAGGCCACAAGCCACCACCCTGAAGCCTCCCAGCTAGGAGCAGCCACACAAACAAATGGAGATGGCCAACGACCCCAGGAGCTGTTGCTGCATGTTAAATGGAAAAGGTTTGCAGCAGAACACAAAACGAAGCACTGCTGGTGTCATTAATGCAAAGGCAGAAGCAATAACAGAGAAAATGACACTGGTCATCTCCAGAGGTCTCTGTGAGTCAGCCACAGGGCCCCACATTGTCACTCCCCTGCTTCCAGAGTCACTGTGGGATTGCTCTGGACAGGCTCCCTCCTTTCAGTCACAGCAAGCTTGCTCTTGAGCAGCCTTTTAAGATAACCATGACAAAACACCAGCAGGCAGAGAAGCCTTTTCCTGCCCTTCACAGCTGCTGCCCAGGGAGCGGGCAGGAGCCCAGGAGAACATCCATCTCCTGCAGTGCAGGGGAGCTCACACAGCACAGCATCTCCAAAAGGACCAGGGCAAGAGAGGTTTGCTCTGATCACTAGAGAGAAGCTGAAGATGACAACTCAGGCCCAAGTTTGGACTGCAAATGTTTGCATTTTCACTCCTCTTCCCCAAAGCTCTGGCATGAGCTGTTGCAATCTAAGGAAAAGCCCTCTGGTCAGCCTCATCTCTGCAGCTTCACACTCATGCACAAGAGTTACTGAGAAGCTGCAGCAACAGAACTGCTTCTCCTCACAGCTGAAGACACCTGTACAGGGGACAGTGTTGTACAGGGGCAGGCTGGTAACTCCTGGAGCTCACATAACATTGGCAGGTCCTTAGTTACACTGAATAAAACTGATCTGGCAAACTAAAAGGAACTGGGATGCCTCTGAGAGCACCATTAACAAGTTATTCTGTGAAAGCTGAAGGTTTCTCAAAGAAATGACCCAAACGGGTCACCTTTCTTTGGTTCAATCAGTACACATTTTTTCAGTATTCCATGTACAGAGCTTTCCTTGCTGCACTAAAAATAACCTCCTTGCTATGAAGAGCAACCCTTAAGAGGAATACTCAGCACCTCTGGCTCTGCCCAGCACCATCAGGATGGGAACACAAAGGCCACAGGTCTGCACCAGAACAGCCACCTCACCATTTGTGCTTCTGAGCTTCCAATTTGTAGGAACTTTTAGCAGAAATCAATAAACAAAACCCTACCAAATTGCCTTAGGAAGAGGTGAAAACATCTCCCAAAAAGTAGAAAGCAAAACACTAAACAAAATTGTGTAGCTGGTTACCTTTTCATGGCAGCTTGTCTAAAACACTGACATGATTTCATTCACAATGTATGAAATTACAGTGTCAAAGGAGAAGAACAGGGTGAACCCTTCTGCAAACAAGGGTGCTAAGAACTTCCTCAAGTCCCCTTGAGCTCAGCTGCACAGCTGAATTTCAGCTGGATTTCAGATTTGCTGCTTTTTCCTTTCCAGTTTGTTTGGTTCTGTTCATAAGAAGGGAGTGACAAGTATGAGCAGTCCTGTTATTTAATATGGAGAATCAGAGGTAGACACTTCAAAAAACAAAATTTCCTCAGCTCCTCTGAAGCACAGTGGCAGGGATATCAGAGAAAACAAAATTCCTTGGCAGACTAAGGACAGCAGCAACGCTCAGGATGAGCTGCAGGGCTGCTAATCCATCCGGGAGAGGGAACATCTGTAATCGGAGGATTTGGGGATTTGGCTTTTGTAAATATTTGCAAACCAATTAGCTGATGTCCCAGGTGATGCCTGCTTGTTATTCTCAGGCTGCACATGTGCCACCTGAGCATTGTCCTCAGGAGGTGTCCTCAGCCCCTCTGAGCAGGACCAGCAGCACCCCAGGCTGACAGCACAGCCCGTGTCCTCAGGACCTGCTCACACAGGTACCACGAGGAGCTGGGGCTCAGGGACATTTCTGCTGAACTTCTGAAAGCGTGGGCCTGCAGAGATCCTGCAATGTGTGTGATCACCACCACAGCCAGACAGGCTCTTGGGCCCTGAGGGAGTTCTGCATTTGGGCTGGAACTGATACTGGTGTGCCAGTGACAGAGTGATGTGAAGGCACCTCCCCAAACCTTCAGGAAAGTGTTGTTTGGGCTGATGTTGACATCTTGGCCAGCAGATCAGGTTAAGTCTCATTTTTTCCTCTCTTAGGCTGTTCACTTCATCCATTCTCCAGCGAGGACAATGCTGGCAGCCATGCACAGAGCTGGAGAGTGACTGCACACACCAAATAGCATACCTCTGACAACAGGGATGATGCAGTGCTTTACAAAGAACAACATTATTTGGGACAAACCATGGCCAATTTGAGTACTCACATTAGAAGTAACATGCATACATGGAGAGGTCAAGATGAAGACCTCAGCTCATTATCAACATGCCAATACTTCAACCAGTCCCACCCTCAGCTTACGGAGGATACTTTCCATCTGGTCTCATTTTTAAACTATGACAATTAAAGTCTAGATGAATGCAACTTTTATCAGTGCTTTTCCTTATTACCATTATTACTCACTTACTCTTTCTGTCTGCATACAGTTCACATCCTCTCCTGGGCATGAGAATCCCTGAATCTCAGGAATTTACAAATACCATGTTGAAATCCCAGCCCCAGCTGAGACAGTGGCAAAACTCCCACCAGCTTCAGTGGAGCTAGGATTTCATCCTTTGGCAGTACACGGAATAAGTGAGACAATCCTGTTCTCCAGCAGTTATTTTGCAAGTTTCCCTCTCTTCCAGTAACCCCTGGCTTCAATACTTCTTCCCTCAAATGCTGATAAAGGCCAAGCTCCTTAACTGGTGTTGACTACAGTGGAAACCAACACCAGCAGTACAGTGCTGGTTAGGGATGTCCTGCTACTCCAGAAATTTATTTCTTCAGGAACAGCATCTTTAAAAAAAAAACAACAAAAAAAAAGTTTGGACCCCCCAGCTGAGGCTTCGGGTACAGCTCTGGAGATGCTGAGCTGTCTGTCCAGAAGAACATCGTGGTGGGCTGACCTTCCAACCAGGCAGCCTAGGACAGGCATTCCTCTGACATATGTTCCACCCCACTGATTTGTGACAAGTGAGAAAACATGCTTGGCAACAAAAGCTGTTGTTTGCCTCACAACTGGGATTAGACCCAATAGTTTATTGCAAATATAGCATGGCAAGTTGGACTCAGAGGGGAATCCAATTCTTCTACAAATATGGAATACACTGAGAAGCCCATTTGACTCCCAGTTTCTTTTATGTCCCTCTTTGGACTATTCACGTGCTGTCTTCATTAAAAGCTCAGCCCTCCTCACCACAGAATCACCTCTCATCTGTTCCAAGTGCTTTGTCATCCTGTTTTTCAGTGGTTTCATGTTTAGCCTGGATTCAATAGGGAAGTGTCCAGTGGGCCATGACACCAGCATGGTGCTCTTCACCCACTCATCTCACATGGTCCAACAGCAGCAAAGGGCATCGAGGGATGTGCTGCCACAGGAGCATCCCCCTCACCACGGGTGAACCCAGGTCCCAGCAGTGACACAGCTCAGCTACAACAGCCAAGGAGCCCCAAGGACCACAGACTGGGGCATCCCAAAGGAGAGCTGACAGCTGTGCTTCCTCCTTCCTGCCATGCAGATCCCCTGAACATCAGCCCCAGGGTCTCTTGGGGTAGGGAACGTCTGTGAAGGAACAAACAGCCCAAAGCAGGCAAACAAGCCTCCTCCTTCCCTTACATGTCATTAGTAATAACTCTGTCTAGGAAAAGACAAGAGATTTGGCTCTTAGTAGAATGAAGAATAAGACAAGGCTTTTATCTGAAACTAGAATGAATTTAAAGAGGAAAAAAAAAACCCAATTCTTTCTGAAAACAACTCATGTGGAATTGGCTTTTTTCATAAGGCTTTTTCATGCCTGTCTTTAATCCCAAGCCTGCTGGAAAGTACCAGGAGCCAGCCCCAAGCCAAAGGCACCTCCACCAAACAGCTCCAGCTTGTACCCACACTGAGCCCTTCCACCCCGAGTCCCCAGCCTGCCAGGTAACCTCTTACTGTGTGACCGCTGGAAAAGGAAGTGAAAGCATGAGACACCAGAGCTTGATCTGAGCAATTTATTCCCTCCTGGGAAACCCCCACCCTGCAGGGAGCCCGAGACAGCAGGGGTGTCCCCAGGCAGGAAGATGGGGTTTGGAGCCCTGGGAGCAGCTCCGGGCAGCACAGGATAGGAAAATAACACCACTGTTTTTCCACACCTTTCATTCCTTTTAAATAGAGCATGGACAAGTCACCCTACAACACCCAGCACTCTTTTCTCAGGAAACCACAGCAACAAGTGCAACAGGTTAGGCCAGATTTAAGAAAACACTGGGAATTAATTAATTTTTCCCACTGATACTCAAAATGCAAGTGAAAAAGTCATAACGTTGCAAAAAGAAACCAAGTAATGTTTTGTTTCTACACCTCAAGAACACAAATTAGGAAGGCATCCTTCACAAGCAAAGCAGATGTAGCAGTAGAACAAACCTGATCAGAAATAGGTTATGACCTTGTGATACTCTTTGGTTATAGCTAACACAGTTGTTTCTATTTTACTGTTCACCAGCACTTCAGAGAGGGGAATTCCATCTCACTAGAAACGATACACCACACTTCATCTGCCTTTCTAGGTCATGAAATAGCTTCCTAGACAACAAAGGAGCCTACTCCCACTACATAATTTGAGACAAAATGCAACTGCTGTGACTGCAGAGCTCCCACCCTCGGGGACTGTACGTGCACAGGGTTTGTCTCACCCGGGCACCTGCAGCACCTGTAATCAAAATCATCACTGGCTTTTACATGTCAGTGGTGCAGTGAACAAAAGGGAAAAAACCCACAGCTCAGATGCAATGACAGCTCTACTCTGACCTATACAGTGAATATTTCATGGCATCAAACTTTTCCCCACGAGTCCTCTCAGATCAAGTTAGTCCTGGTTTAAGTAGATACCACACCTCCGAGAGCACCAGATTTGTTGTATGACTTATGCCATGTCCACTTCCTATGGTCAAAAAGTTTTGTGGCATGAGCTCATGGGAACATCTCCAACATCTCCATCAGCCTCTCCTCCCCATCACAGACAGCACTACCAGCAGCAGCAGCAAGATGGATGCTTCTCTTCAGCCCTGCAGGGAACACACTGTAGATGCTCAGCTCACATGTACCCGGGGAGATCCTCCTTGCTCAAGCCACGGAGCACCTTTTATGCATCTCCTTTTATGAAGAGAGCAATGAAGACCAGGGACTAGACTCTCAGTGCCTGGGAACAAAGATCAAAGCTGAGGTGGCAACAACAAAGTCTTGAAATAAATAAAAATAAGCTGGGCAAGCACTGGAGAGCAAATGAGCCAAGGCTCTCCTGCCAAGAGCCACGGAGTCAGCAGACCCTGCACATTGGCTCCATGTGTTCCCCTTCCCTCTGCTCCTGAGCTGCTTCAGCTGCCGAGGTGCTGCTGTTTGTCATAAGCTTTTGCAATCCAAAACTACAGAAGACACAGGCAGAGAATTTCCCTTACAAGCTGCCTCGGGATGCAGATCTGGCCCATGAAGAGCACAGCCCAGCAGTGGGGAGAAGTGGTTTGGGTGAAGCAAAGCCCCCAGCTTTCCCCCGTTTGCAGGCAGCATTGCCAAGCCTAGCCAGCTCTGACCTGCTAGGACAGGAAAGGGGAAAAAAGAAAAAAAAGCAAACCAAAACAATATTTATTCTTAACTCCCCTCAAAACCAAAACTTTCCACATATAGACTGACAACAAACATAATGGTGTGTTGCAATTATGTTCAGTTTAAAAACAGAAACAGAACTGGAAGCCACACAGATGGAGGTGCCAGATGGAAAGCAGGATCCTGTCCAGCAGAGCCAGCGGGCAGGACAGGACACAAGGGACATCCCTGCCATGGGGCACAGCATCCCTGTGCTGTGGGAACACCAACAGCAGCAGAGCAGCAGCCACCTCCCCGGGGCTCTGGGCATGGAGCAAGGGGGTGCCAGGGGGTGCTGGGGGCTGTCCTTTCTGAGAGCAAGGAGATGGGAAAACCCTCCAGGAGAAAGGTCCCACTGAGAGGAGAAAGGGTGCCATGCCATGGAAGCACAACGGAGGGCAGACAGGTGCCAGGAGCAGAATGTCTCATGCTACCTGGCTGCTGTGTTTGTGACAGACAAAAAGCTCTTCTGATACTGTGTACTGGCTGTAACAATTAGGTCTTAAAAAAAAAAAATAAAAAGCTGAACCTCAGAGTCAAAATACCTTTTCTAATTAAAAATATTAAAAATTCAAGCAAGGACAAACACCCCGATAAATCCCTAAGCAAAACTGGTCCTTCAGTATTGCAAATTTTTCCATGGGGCGTCAGCAGCTCTCCACTCTGTCTCAGTGCCAACCCCTAATCCATTCAAGGTGCTGATGACTACACTGTTTTCTAAAGAGCTTGGCAAGATGTTCAGCATTATTAGAGAAGACAGGAAAAACAGTTCAGAACTTAGTCATTTAATGTCCCTTCTTCCAATAACTGAGGAAACACCCCAGCCCCATCAAGATAACCACAGACCCTTCTGTCAGAAGATGATGACACAGGAAGGAAGGAAGGACTGAAGGGAGAAATGGGTGAACCCAAACCTGCCATGAGAAACATCTGGGGGTGTTAAGAACTGCTTTGAGAGACACACAGTTTTTGCCAGTCCCTCAAGAAATGAACCATTTTTGTCCTGCCTCCAGGAAGGACCCATCACTCACAGCTTTGTCCTGAAGCAATCCCAGGTTAGCACTGCTGTGGAGGCCCAGGTAAAGCTGGACAATGACTTCACACAAAATGCAGGAGTTGTGGATCCCACCATCCTGACTCCTCCCCGCTGAGGTGTCTTTGGCACAGAGCTGTGGTGCTCCAGTAACCCTCACAGATGATGCTTCCATTCCCCTGCCCCAGTCACTTGCTGGGAAATGTGAACTTGCAGCTGAGGAGCAGCCTGCAGCACTCACCACTTAAATGGAGTCTGGAAAAACACAGAACAGTCCACCCTGAACCAGTTACTCCAGGAATACTCCAGTGCTGCTGAAGGTAGAACCCAGCCCAAAGGAATGGCAGTAACAACACCTCAAACCAGCCCCTTAAAATACACCTCATTTTCACACTGCCCCTGAGTGGTGTGGAACACACAGCAGTGGAGATGTGACTGGTTTCATGGGAATGGGCAATGGCAAGAGGGAACTGGGCAAGCAGTAAAACCATCCCTGGTGTGCAGAGGCTGGAGAAAGCCTGGGGGTCCATGGGGATGGAGCTCTGTTGGGAGCCATGCCCTGGCAGCTCAGGTGGCCAGAAGGCACCCAGCCAGACCCGGGGAGCCTGCTCCAGCCAAACCCAACATCTGCACCAACAGAGGGGAACCTGTTTCCAGAGTGGTTTTCCAGCAGAGCTTTTGATTCTTCAGGCCATCTCACCACAGTCTCTGAGCTAGCTTCCCCAGAGCCAGCCTGGGCTAACTCCTGGCACTCAGTGCAGGGTCTGTTTTATTTCACTCTGTACCACAAAGATGAGGCAAATTAACCCAAAGTGGTTCTGTTCCCTTCCTCTCTCCAGGAGAGAGAAGCATATGTGCAGCCAGAGGCCCTGCAGCAGGTATTTATTTACCCTTGTCCTTCTCAGAGAGCTGGAGATGGGGCTGACCCTCACTTTCAAGCTGTGGTTTACCACGAGTTGCCGCTGGGACCAGACAAGCTTTGGGGGCTAAATTTAGGCAGCAGAAAAATGCATATTTTCATGTTTTCTCCTGCTTGGTGAGGAGAGCAGCCAGCAGCAGGATCAGCATTCCTCAGAGAGCAGGAGCAGAGCAGGTTCCAGGCAGACACTGCTCCACTCCCAGGCAGGCAGCAGATGCAGAGCTGAACACAGCCATGAAAAGCTGCAACAAATGAGCAAATGAGTTAGAAAAGCAATTCCAGAGTCCAGAATGTGGACAATGGATCAAAGAGAAACCACGGGCATCACCAGAAGCGGTATAACAAGGGAACAGGCACAGAAAATGTAACCACATTGTGTTTGCTGTTGACTTTCCCTTCAGCCACTCTTGTCTGTACAAAAAGCTGCTGTCAAACATCAAAACCTGCGCTGCCTTTCTTCTGTGCTAGCAGCACAGTCACCTCTGATTAAAACTGAAACAAGAGTTGGCATAATTAAACTGAAATTCTAGCATCACCCCTTTGCTTGAAGTCACTTACAGTTGACGCTAACTCGTTTGTGTTTTCCCATGAGAATTTAAAATAATAAATTTTCTCTTTACAGAGCCTTCCACAGGATCTTTTAAGAAACCATAAAATGAAAAACCTGCAGGCAAATGGGAAAACCAGCAGAGCCAGGTATGCCAGAAGAGGAGTATTTGTGGCAGCTTTTATTGCACCCCGTTCTGTTCTACCCCAGCCTTCAGAGTGAAAAAAACCCACAGGAAAACTGTCCCCAAGACAAGGCTACCAGGCACTGCATCTCCTGGGTCCCCAGGAGGCTGGGACTGCTCTGTGGAGGCCAGAATCAGGTCTACATCCCCAGACAGGAAGCAGCTTTGGGAAAAATAAGTAGGATATGTAATGTTTGTCAGGCTGCCAAGTTTGACTGGTACCTCAGTACTATGTTTTTATACCTTTTTATAAAGATAATAATACAGTTTGTATCTCACCTTTCTATTATTCTGTTTCTTTGATTTCTAAAGAGTTTACATTCCACATTAACAGCTTCAAAAGGGCCACATAAATCTTGGTACAATGTCAGTAAGCCTTAAAAGCTTATTTTGCTGTATTTCAAAGAGTTGTCTGCAGGGAAGTCAGGAAGCAAATAAACAAAAACTCAGGCTTTTTCATTTAAAAAAAAAAAACAAAACAGTTTTCACAAGATTCACTGCAGAACTTAAAAATGAACACAAGGACCTCAAACCCTGACAGCAAATCTAAGAGATGAAGGTGGGAGCTCAAAAGAGAACACTCAAGTACTTTAGGGTTTTGTCTTAAGAAAAAAAGAGGAAGAACATAAACACTATCTTCCCTGAATGTAGAGATAAGCAGTATTTAAGAAAAAGAAACAGATCTGCAGTTGCAAAGCTAAAAAAAATGTAAGCAAGCATGGATACTCCGGATGAACTTCGTAAGTTCTCCATGAGCACACAGCCTCACTCAAAAAAGCAGATTTCTTTCTTTTGGAGCATCTCCCAAGGGAAGAGGAAGACCAAATTCACATAAAACTGGCAGGTACTATCTGCCATCACTATTTGTAACAATCCTTGCTCATCACCAGTGATTTAAGCCATGAAAAATTCTGGTTCCCAGATTGTCCCCAACTTCTCCCACAGTTCTGCTACCACTGCAGCCACTGCGGGGACAGCCCAGCTCCAACAGCATCACTGGCCACAACATCCACAAAGAGACACTCAAAATAGTACAGCATGGAAACAGACAGGAAACTCCCTTCCCTACTTTTCCCATTTTCAACGCCCAACTCGTATCTCAACAAAAAATAAAGATACTCCTCAGAAGAAGGAGCAGTCTCTGGCAGCCCAGAGGGGCCACATTCTACACAAAACTCTGATACCATCAGTTTTGCAACTGAGGGTTACAGCAAAAAGGAAGATCCAAACGGTGCAATTGCATAAAAGAAATTGCTCAATGAGAGTCACCTAAGAGGAAGAAGAGACAGCTGCTCTCAGAATGAAGCACTGATGAGCAGCCACTCACCCCAGCACAGCAGAAGACTCATCCACTGATCCTACATCCCGCCCAAGTCTTTCCAAACCCACTTGCATGCAGGGGTGGCTGCGCCTGGTCACAGAGCTGTCCTGAGATTCACTTTGGGAAGAAGTGACAAGGAGAGAGGACCCCGCTGACCCGACCATCAACCTTCTCTTCCAAGATTCTGTGAGGGTTGGGTACCCAGCCCTAAGGAGAAATCCCTGAAGACCACAGCAAAAGTTGTTCCTTTCTGTGTTAAGGACAGCCAGACCTGCAGTGCTCAGTGTGTGCTTGTGCAGCAGCAGCCCCAGGACCCTCTGAGCCACAATGAAGTTACACACAGGCTGACCTCCCCACAGCTTTCTCCACTTTTCTCTGACTGGGAAATAAATGTCATTTACTCCCTGATAAACCCTGCTGCCTGGGCTACACTGCCATGTATTGATTACGCTGATACACTGGCAGGAGTGATTTATGGGACTCAAGGTGGAATGAGCCCAAGGAAATACTGAGCAACACCAGACTCTGGGACAGTTTGGTTGGGGTTTTGCTTATCTATCTTGTTCTTAAACAAGCTGCACTTCTACCAGGCCGATGATCCAGCTCTGGGGGAAGAGAGCCATTCCAAGTCTCCAGCATCCAAACACTCCTGAAATCCTCTGCTGCTCAGCTCTGCTGAGGGACTTCCATCCCCACCAGCACCTTGTGCACCACATTGAGGAGCTGTGCCCAGCAACTGCTTCTGAAGCTGGAAACTGCTGAGAAAGAGGGAAAGTAAAGCAGCTGGCTTCACTGGGCTGGGTCCTCCTCTGTTCTTTGTTAGGAATACAAGAAAGAAGCAAGAACTCCAAAAGAACTGGTTAAAGCATTAAAAAGAAAGAGCCCAACCGATCTGTTGTTGTGTTTGTTCAGGATTTCAGAAGAACAAAAGGAAGCCTCACAAAAACAGATGGTGGTTTTTCCCCCCAGAGCAAACAGATCCTGGGGCTGCTCTCCTGGCACAGGCTGCATCAGCTCTGGGGCTGTATCTGCTGCTGCCTCCAGCAGGAACCAGGGCATTGTCTGTGGGACCAAACTGAGAAAGTCTTTAATATGCTGACTGCCCCTCCATGACATAAGGGAACGCTGTGTTTTGGGGCTATTAAGATGCAAAGGAGAAGGTATTCAAACTGGGAGAAAGAAAGAGCTGTGCAAGAATGTGAATCATGCCCTGAGTCACTGAGATGGAATAAAGGAGAAGATCATTAAATGGTTCACTCCAGCACCTCACATTCCTTAATCCAGACATGGAAAGATTTCACAGATCATTAAGAGAAAGGAGCTTTACAGTCAGTTACTAGAGTCAGCCTGGGCTATCTGTGTAGGTACAAGCTACACGACTTCTTATACAGCACTAACAGGATAAAGTATAATACACAGAAGTCAGATTAGATTATCCAGCAGCATCTTTTGGCCTGAAAAATCTGTGCATTTGTGGATACAGTGAACTAATTATCTTCCAGGCTAAGACTTTACATCTCTACATGCATAAAAAATATAGAATAATTCCTTAAGGACCTTTCATCTAACATCTCAAAGCATTCTATAAATTATAATTGTGCAAGCCTCAATCTCTGAAGAAGAAGGAAGGACAATAATGCTAATTTTACAGACAGTTTAAAGAAGTTTTTCCTCAGACTTCTCTGCCACTATTCTGTCCCCCACCGTGCCATTCTCTACTGGAAATGAGTTTGAACTTTGCTCTAAGGCCAAGCTGCTTACAATCTGAAGGACACAGAAAATAACAAGAATTGGAGAACAGTAGGCTCAAAGTGAGAGGCCTGTAGAAAGAGGCACTTCTGACAACAGCACATGTCCAATTTCTTGTATTTGCTTGATCTAACATCCCTAAAAATATCCTGGGTGAAGGCTCCCTAGAGACTACACCCACCACAGATGTGCAGAGCATCTCCAGCAGGGTCCCTCAGGCCCTGCCTAGAGCCATGGAGAGACCTCCATCCCAACCACCCCAGGTGACTGCCACATCACCTCTGCTGCTGCCCCCACCACAGCAACACTGCCTGGTCCCAAAGTCAGACCAGAAGACGACAATCCTGGCTGAGGAAGCCTTGTGAGGTCCCATGAGTGGAGGCCCAAGGGAGGACATGCCAGGGAGCTGGGCTCTGCTGGGGCATCCTCAGGGCAGCACAGCTCCTACAGCCACAGTGTCTGTGCCCTGGCAGGGTGAGCAGAGACAGAGCCAGGACCAGAATCTCTGCTGTGGGCAGAGGGGAGCAGGGCCAAGGCCAGGCCAGGCAGACATCAGCCCCTCTGCAGGGATGCCCAGGCTGCCCACACACCCACCATTTGCTGAGGAGCAGGCAGCTTGGCAGGGCAGCAGCTGCTGTCACTCTCTGGGGTAGAGGCTGATGATTGTGAAAGAAAAACAGTCACAGACAATGGCCTCAAAGCTGTGCAAGAGGAGGAGAGCCCTGCAGCACACAGGCAGCAAGCTGTGCTCCAGCCATGCTGCTCTGTGGGGATGGGACCATCCCCAGCAGAGTACAGGGGCTGCAGGAGAGGGAAATCAATCCAGGGAAACTCAACATGCAAACCATGTCAGAGGGGAGGTTTGGGCAACCTTGAAGTGTCAAGAAGCCTGAGAAGGGCTGCTCAGGAGAAGGCTGTCAGACCACATAACCAACCCTCAGAGCACTCCAGATTCCTACTAGGAGACATTCTTGGGAAGATGACACATCCATCCCACCTACTTGCCTCTCCATCCCTCCCTCTCAGAGGGTGGAGCACCACACATACTTAAGGCTGCCCAACACTTCCTATGACAAGTAAAAGAATGAATGAGTGAGAGTACACACTCACACACACACACACGCTCTATAAACACAAACCAAACTGCACAAGACACCAATTGTTTTTCATTTCCAGGGGCTGATGGTGTTTCACTTGAAGTACAACCCAATTGCCCAGGAACGCTGCTCTTCCATGTCCTCTGGGGCAATTATCCCCACTGTGCATTTGCAGCCCCTTCAGGAAGCAGCAGTGATGGGGGGGAGCATGCACACCCCTGACCAAAGCCTGGGATGCTGCCAGGGAATGAGCTGTCCTGATCCCTCCAGGGAATGAGCTGTCCTGATCCCTCCAAGGTCTCTGCCTCAGAAGGAATCAGTCAAACAGCAGCCCAAGGCTGACACTCCTCCTCCTCCTTTCCTGGAAAAAAACATAACATTGGAACAGCAAGGGAAAAGCTGTGCCATGACCAATGAAAGTACATTGTCCTCAGGCCCAGCCAGCCTGGAAACTGTGGAGAGGAAGAGTAAAGATAAGGAGGAATTTCACCTTTGGGTGCCTCTGAGAGGAGAGAACACGTCAGGGCAGACAAAGGACATCTCAGGCACCAAACACAGCCTGATAGTCCTTACCAGAGAGGCAGTCAAGGGGTGACTGATGGGCTTCCTTGATCCACACCAGCAGATCATTCAAACGGAGGGAAAGGGATCTCCTCCCAAAGGGCTGTGAGCACAGCCTGCAGCACTGCACTCTGGTGTCCTTTAATATTTGATGAGATGGTTTTGCTCTCAAAATTGGGCCAGCTTTGGGTGCCCATTCTCATACACTGGTCTATTTTTAATTGAAGTCTGTTTTCGAGTGACAAAAATAGCCACCCTATCTTACTATTGCACTGCAGAAGGATTGTGAGGATATTCAGAAGGTAAAGAACATGCAATGGAGAGAACAACAGCTGTGAGGAGGCCGTCTCCAAAGGGCTTTCCATACCAGACAGGATCCAACCAAATACTTCACAACTTCATCATGAATTCATCATCTACTACAGACCTGGAGCATGTTTCAGGCTGCAGACAGCTCAACTTGAGGCTAATAATACACATCATGTTGGGATCATTGGATTGTGCAGCTGCCACTCACAAAGTAGAGATAATCACCCTTGGTGGCTTCATTCCTGTAAGTCATCACATCCTCTGGTATGAAGTGATCACACTGCTCCCTTCTAAAGGAAAGCATAAAGCATACTGTCTCCTCTCATCATCCAGCATCCCAGGCTTCAGTTATTAGAGGGCACAGAACCAGATGGATACAGATAAAGACTACAAATGAAAACATGAAAACAGGCTGTTGTAGTACAAGAGTGTTAAACTCCCACCCAGAAAATAAGAAAGGGCATTAATACTACAAAGGCAGGTGGGCAGCACACAGGAGGAGGAAGCAACTCCACAGGCAAAAGCAACTGATGTGCACCAATGGTTGTGGCCTTTTCCTGAAGCATCATCAGAACAGAAAGTGCTCCCCAGCACCCAGAGCTCTGGCTGACATCAGCTGTCTCTGCAGGTGTCTGTCTGTCACCTCTAGAAAATAAACCCTCAGATGCTGTAGGTGACTGATGCACCTGGCCATGGCTTCAGCACTGCTCTCTCTGGAGGACTCTGCCTTGCTTGCTTCTTACCACACCCACACAAACAGGGTCTGTAGGGAACCATCCCTTCTGTTAAGGCTCTGCTGAAGAATAGAAATGCTTTTCTTCTCTCCTGCTCACATTCAGATATGCAGAATTCTCCCATTCCTTGAATTCATATCACTTTACACAAAGCAAAAATACGGGGCTTCCAGGCTGGCTGGGTACCACCTGGGTAACAGGAGACTGGGTGACACTCTGGGCAGCCCTGTGCCCTTCTGGGGGCTTTGTAGCCTTGTTTGAACCTCAGGCTATTGATGCTTCTGCCTCTCCTGTACAACACTCTTGTCACATTTCCCTTCTTATAACTGAGACTCCGAGACTGCACCTTGCATCTAAAGCACATCCACAAAAAAGCAGTGCCAGGAGCTCCTGTATTATCTATTTCAGCTGCTGGCTGTCAGCAGAGGAGCTTGTAGGTAAATGTCACTCTGATGCTCATCCACAGAGCCCCAGAGGCTACCGTGGGATATGCTGGCTGGAAGCTGAAGCCCTTCGCATGCGACAGAGGTGGTGTCTGGTTTTTAATAGATTCTTCCTGAAGCAGATTGCTAATTGCTCCTGATTGTTGCTCTTCTAAAATAAGCTTAGACTGCAATCTGCGCAGACAGTGCAGAGACTAATGAACCACCCACCCACCTGAAATTCAAACTTTAGCAACACAGAGAGGGAAGGCAGGCAGAGTCAGCTGCCACCCCGAGCCCCTCGCAGTGAGGATGCAAACCCAGTGCACAAGGGAGGAAAATGCATCAGCTGCACCCCTCACATCCCTGACTTCCTCCAGCACAGATCTCCTTGGAAGAACCATCAACCTCAGAGCCACTGCAGCCCCAACCCTGGCAAGTATTAGGGGAGCCTCATGCTATTTTGGCCCTATGCATCATCATCTTTAAGACCATGCAAGGCTTCCAAAAACAACCAAAAACCCCAATGCATTTCAGCATCCATATGCCTCCCAGCCTGCTCCAGCAGCAATCTGAGCTGTGCCCCAGGGCAGGGCTCCAGCCTCCACAACAGCTGCAGAACACATCCCAGCACTGCCATGCCTCAACCCTGGCCTCCAGCTTCCCCTGATGCTTTTTGCCAGGAGACAAGACAGTTCCCTTCCTTTCTCCCCGACTCCTTCTTGAGGCAAACCCAAACGCAAAACCTTAAGCATTAGCCAAAAATATTCCCATTTATCTCATGTTCTGTACACTTCAGTGTTTTGTTTTGTTTTTTTTTTCCTGGGAAGACTGCCTTCAGCCATGCTCCAGTTCTCTTTCCCATACTTAGGTATTTTTTTAAGGCTTCTGCTTGCTTTCCATGTGCACGTTCCTCACCACTGCTGCCCCAGACACTGGGCCCTGCCCAGGTGGCACAGCAATGCAGCTCTGCAGGGTAGCAATGCAGCAAGGGCAGAGATAACTGCAGTTCTCCACCACCTTTACTCCTATGGGCAGCCTCTCTGCCTGGCAACACTGAGGAATCTTCATCCCATCCTCCACTTCCAGCTCACTGGGAACAGAATCCAGCCCTCCCCACTCCTTTTCCTCACCATCCCTCCTATTCCTCCATTCCCTCCTATATTCTCCTCCATTTCCCAACATCCAGCTCTTCTGCCAAGCATTGCTGCCCTGGCATGGCTCCCACTCTGCCAACACCAGTCACTGGAACCCAGCAGAGCCTTCTCTGTGTTCCTCAGGAATAATCAGAAGATTCCACATCCTATGTTATTTACCTGGGTTAGACTTGCAGCAGGGGCCATCCCTGTGGGCACCTCTTCAATTCCAGTTATCTGGACCTGGAGGTGCACAGCCCCTCAGGTGGAGTCATCTGGGTGAGCATGGGTGGAGCTGAGTGGAGATGGTCAGACCCAAAACTTTGCTCATTACTGGAGATTTTCTGTTTTAAAGCTGTTACACTAAGGGCTTATTTACCGCTGACAACTCTCCCTCCAGAGGAGTGGAAACACAGATGTAGAAGTGACAGCATCACCACACTGGTGCACGTGAAGCCCATGTGCATCTGTGTGAGCTCCCTTCCACCAGCTGCAGAACTGCAGCACTTCAGCTGTTTCATTAATCTAACAGAGAACCAAAGAGAAATCAACCATTTAACTCTACACTACTTATCTTGAGAGCACCTTGTAATTACCAGTGCTGGTTCTCCTCTACCTGACAGCTTCTCAAAATATCCTGCAGATCTTCAGTACATCCCAGGACCTCCCATCTGCTTCCACCCCAGCTGCAGCTGCTGCACCAGCTATGGTATTTATATCCCTGCTCTGCTGATTCACTATTGTTCCTTGCTGATTTAAAAGCTGCTTTTGACAGTATCACTCAGAGTGATACTCTGAGTTATCACTCAGAAATGTATTTCTGACACTTTGCCCCTCTAAAACTGACCCAGAGGAGACATCCTTTGCCTCCTTCTGTGAAGAGGGGCATTGGGTATTTCCTTCTGGTACACTTCCTTTCCTCCTACCCACTTCAGAAGTTCAAAGGAACAGGATCCAGCTAAACCTGTCAAAAATGGTACCAGTTTGGCAAGAGAGCCGAGGACACACAGGGCAGTCAGCTCTCAGTGTGCCTAGTTTGATGCAGGGGACATCCATGAGCAGAGATGCAAAAAGCCACTGAGCTGCTGTTGTCTATGTCGAGTTCATGGACAGCTTCTTTCCAACCCTCTCTCCTGTATAACCTTCCCTTTGGTCCTAGCAGGCATGTCCACACAATGTTAATATTGCCAACACTAACTCTTCCAGAACCCCCTTCTGAAATACTGAGCTGCTCAGGACAGAACTTTCCTCAGCCCCAAGATCAGCTCTAGGGCTCAATATCCAGCTCATTCCTAGGACAGGGCCTGGCATTGGAACAGCCTTCTAAAAACACAAGAACAGAACTTTCCCTGCTCACTCCCAGCAGTGACTGATGAGAGGTTCTCAGCTATTTTAACAGAGCAGCACAATTGCAGTCTGTCTGATAATTGTTCTCTTCCTCTACCTGACCTGTGTGACAGGAAAAACTTCGCCTGATTTGTCAGCCTAAGAGCAAAAAAAGCAGTGGAATTACTTTGGAAAGTGTTTATTCATTGTTTCTGCATGTATGAAACCCCCACTGACAGCTCGACAAAAATCTGCAGAATTTCTCCTTCTAAAGTAAAAAAAAAATTGGAAGAGCAGAGTTGTTAGACAAGTACCTCATGGTTATCACAGCATGCAGTGACATGACCTTAATATCAACAGCAAGTCAAGCTTATCAAGACAACAACTTAATGTGTTTGCTTTGTCCAAGTAGCCTGTAGGCTCAGCTATTTTAAACATAATTCCCCAAGCCTATATAATATACGTGCAGCATGTTATATGTTGGTAGCATTCCAGACACGTGCTATCTTTTTTGCTCTAGCTGTTCTGTGTGCTGAAGGCATCAGCCACAAACTTCCTGATACTGCAACTGCAGAACTCAGTTTGTGACTGCTGTGCCTGGCCCACCAGCTGCTGCCCACCAGCCGGCTCCCCCTTCCATCCCTTCCCTCCTGGATTCAAGAGCCCTTTGTGCATCACTTGGTCATCATTTACTCTGCTGAACAGCATCACCAGGGACATTGCTCCAGTTCTCATGGCTTCAGATACTGATCACTTGCCTGGATCAACTCTCTTAAGAAATGAGTATCCTCCAGGCTCCTCACAAGGCCACCCTTTCCTTGCTTTGCTCCATATATATTTGTATTCTCTTCCATACATCAACTCTCCCACATGTACATGATTCTAAAATTTGTTTAGCACTCTCTCTTAACAGCTAGACCTAAGCTAAAGCCTAAATCTCACCCTCTCCAAACTCAGCATACACTTGTTGTATACAAGATCTCCTCTGTTCATCCCTCGAGCAGGACAGCCAAGCCACACAGCACCCTTGGCAAGGCAGCAAACCCTTCCTAGCCCCAGCGAGTGTGAGGGAGGAGCAGTCAGCATCACCCAGTATCTGCTGGGGCTGATCAGACACCTCAGCACCACTGCACAGGAGCACTTTCAAGCTCATTGGAAAAGAGAGGAGATTTATCTTGGTGAACTGAGAAAAGAAGGTTTTAACTGCTGAAGCACAGTGATAATAAAGCAATAGAAGGTCATTATTCTTCCCATCCAATATGCATGTGACCACCCAGGCCTCCAACTCCTGCTCTGTCCTCTGACCTAAACATAATCTCCCTGTTTCTTGCCCGTCTCTAAGAATTACTCACTCAGTATCTTCGCCTACCAAGGCACTCTTATTTCATCACATCACATTTAGCTTTCAGAGCAGCATCTACCCACTGTAACCCAGAGCAAAAAAAACAAAAATAAACCCAAAAAATTACCAAAAACAAACCCAAAACAAACAAAAAAACCCACCCTTGATAAGTATTTTGAGTACATGCTTCATGTGACACTTGGCTGTTTATCTTCATTGCCCAGCTCAAAGTCAGGCAAGACCAATGGTGACCTAGAGACAGCAACATTGCAAAGCACCACAGAGATGTGTGACCCTCTGAACAACCCCCAGGTCTGACTGAGTGTCATACATCACTCATTTGCACCCTACAGACAGAGGAACCACTTTCCATACCATCACCCCATAAGATGATGTTTTTCCTTGCTGAAGAGAGACAGAAGTTAAATGAGGAGCGTGAATGGGCTTTGGGAGTGGGGAGCACATTTAACAGATGGCCTTTAGCACCAATCATCAAACTGAGTTCATATAATTGCAATTTGAAGGAAAAAGCTGACAGTGACTTGACATGGCCTCTTACATTAAAAAGCACCATATTTCTCCTGTGCCATATCCCTATTCATTTCAATGTGTTATCATTCCCTGCTCCTCTTTTGAAAAGCAATCTAAATTCATATGAATTGGTAAAGGGTAATTATCCCTATGAATAATTAGTGCATGCTAATAAATTCAGAATAGGACAAAATGTTAAGTTTTACCAGCACTGACAGTTCTTGTTCCTGATGCCTGCTCCAGTAAAAGGGCACCTACTAAATGCTGACAAAGAACAGGGAGGACAGCTGCATCCTCACTGCAAGGGTGTCACTGTACAGCAAAGAACGTTTTGCCTAAAGCATGATTTCATCAAAGAATGACTGGTTTCTCTTAGCAAAACCCTATAGAAACTTGTTAAAGACACAAGATAGTACACAGAGAGGAAGAAGGTATTACCAAGAAGAGGAAAACAACGATTTTATCAAGAAAGAGAAGATATTGTTAACAAGAGGAAGAAAACAGAAGGCAGTGCTCGTAAACACTTGTCACTAACTCTCACTGTCCCAGTCTGCTGCTGCCCAGGCACAGCTCCATGCCAGTCCCTGCAGGGCAGGGTGAGTGCCCAGGAACAGGAATTGCTTCCATCAGCTCAGGCACTGCCACCACAGCACTCTGTTCCATCACCGTGCTCCATAGCCAGGCCCAAGAAAGTACTTAACATTTATATTTCCATTAAACTTTCTAAATCCAAATAGCTTCACACAACACTATTTATAGGGACCTCCAGAACAGAGATTGGATCAAATGGCACGCAAGAACAAGAAGAACCATTTAAGTGCTTTCTTAGCAATGGCAAGAAGCTCAGGTAAGAAGTAAGATCCTGCTTAAAATAAATAGCAGTTCAGCATTGTCTCCAAATTGCATTGCTACCTCCTCGAAGTCAATGACAGACATTCTGGCATCTCAATGGGAAAGTGAATTATAATATAAATAAAATATAAAATATAATATAAATATAATATAAAATATAAAATATTTTAAATTCAGTTGGAGTCCAGCTCACTATTATTTATTAGCATGCTTTTTAAGGAGTTTAAACGGGTAGCAGTATAATGACTCTAAAAGGGCCATTTCCCCAGGTCCTTCTCTGCAGAGCTGTTTTCCAGCCAGCTGGTCCCTGCCTGCACTGGTACCCAAGCCTGTTCCTCCCCACGTGTAGGACCTGGCACTTCTCTTTGCTGAACTTTAGGAGACACAATGCTGCCTGTCTCTCCAGCCTGTTGCTGTCCCTCTGAACAGCAGAACAACCACCTGGTTTATCAACCACTCCACTCCAGACCATGCTGCAACTTCTCTAAAACCCTCTGTCAAATATTTCAGGTGGAGGATTGCTGCACTGATTGCCTTCTTCTCCTGGGATACAACTGGACGCTAAGAAAAGCTTTATGATTCCTTTGCAGCAATTTCCTCCTTCAATCCTTTGTGCTGCCCCTTCTTCTGAAGTCCAGAGTTAGCCTAAGAGCTGATAGTTTTTCTTTATGGTGTAATTTCCAGTGGCTGAGGCCATGGCACACATCACTCCCTTACCCAGTCACCCAGCCAATGCAGCTAATGAAGCTGCCTTAAACAATATGATAAATGTATATGCTGATGAACCACAGCACTGCTGCTTTCCCATTTGTGTGCCTGCCTGACTGATGGGGTGTGAAAGCATCACCCATCATCCATCACACTGAAACCTACTCATCAGGTCCAGAAAAAGCAATTCACATCTCACATTCACAGAGCAATAGCAGGTACAAAAGGAGACTTATGCCACCCTCCAAACTCTTTGCTAAGCAAAATAATAACACTTTAGTCCAATGTAACTATTCGTTTTAGGAAGGATGCCCACTGGGTGCAGCACATGGCAGTGCAGATGCTGATCTGATTTCCAGGACAGTCAGAGCAGGTTTTGCTTGGATCACTCATGTACCTGACAGGTAGAAGTACAGTGGAAACACAGCTCAGGTGTCACGGCTCCTTTTCCAGAGGGAAGTTCTGCTCAGCATGGGAAAGGCAGGACTGAAGAAGACATGGTAACAGCCTACCCTGTATGAGGAGCTGCTGTGTTAGGGTGGCTGATAACTGGTCTGCATGAGCACAGAGGCAGATATGGAACAAGTCAGCTTCTTTTCACAAAATCAGATTTAGTTTAAATACTGGGGGAAAACAGAAAAGAGAACAATCAGAAACAGAGTAACCAGGGAGTGTGTCAGATCTCCCATCACTGCAGGTTTTTAGCGGCAGATTAGATGAGCATCTATCAAAGATGTCTGTGCTGTGAGGAAGATCTCAAGACAAAGAAGAGAGTCTTTTCAGGGGACAATAATAGACAGTTTAATAAGCCAACAGATCAAATATTAATTTGAAGGACAGAGGGCTGAAAAGTCTTTTTGGGTAGGCAGCCTGTTCCCCAGAGCCAGGGGACAGAACACCAAGGAGGACAGGTTACTGCTGGGGACACCCAGCTAACCTGGCTGTGCAGCAAACTCCCCTTACAAACACAGGGAAAGAACAGGCAAGAAATACAAAAAGGGGACCAGCTAGGAAATATTTCAGTGACATTCAGAGATGTGTGGTGCCTCTGGGGAGGAGGGCTGGGGCAGCTCGAGCATCTGCGCACACAAAGCAGGAGGCAGAGCTCTCATGGCCTTTATCTCTTTGATGGCCTTGTGCTTGTTCCCTTTTTGGGAAAATCACACATATGGCCTTCGGGGAACTAATTAAGTAAAACATGCTGAAGCTGAGGAAGGCAGCAGGCTAGGGACAGATCAACCAGGAGAAGCAGAGTGCAGGAAAGAAAACATCTGAGACCTTACAAATATTTTTCTAACACTGATAAAGTAACCTTAAGATCAAAACTGAGTTATACTTCTACTGGAAGTTTTTAAATTATAAATAAAATTACTATCATTTCAGTGAAAATATGTAAGGCTACAATTATTATTTTCCCTGAAATAATGTCAGTCTATGCGCTACGTGACTCTATCTTATTAGGGATAATTACAACTCTTGAGTTCACTGGAAGATGTCTCCTTAACTTACAATCCTTTGACTCAAACCAACAACTGAAACTAACAAAACAAGGTAGGGAAGTTGTCCTGTTCTGTTTCATTGTCCAAACTGAGCAACGTGCAAATACTGAAGCAAATTTAGCCATATATTTCATTAACAGTTATAAGCAAAAGACCTTCTTAAAAATACATGGGGTTTGTCCTGTAAGTTTTACTATGTTAATGAATTACTTTCTCTCCTTTCTATCCCAGATCCCTTTACACATAAATTATGTCCAGTAAGTTGTCTCCAGCTGGGATATTTACTAACTGCTGGTAAAGAGCAGCTGCATTATACAGAGCTACAAATTACGTCTTAAGGAGAAGAGGAGAAGACCATTACCATGGAAGTATAATTTTCTATCTGGCTTTAAAAACCAGTGAACAAAACCAACTCCCCATGCTCACAGCAGCATACAACCTCCATGTCCTTTAGCACCTCTCTGCCCTGCTGTAGAAGACCCAGGGCAGACGTGCTCCTTGGCAGGGCTTGGGGGCTCAGGACCATCAGCTCCATCAGCTCCTCGGGAACAGAATGTTAGCAACATCTCCATAACCACCTCACAGCCCATCCACCCTGCCCTGGGACACAGGCACTTGCAGCATGCTGGTTCCCATAAGAGGAGAACAGAAAAGACAGCATCATTTCACAGGAGCTGAGGGCAGAGGGGCTGAGCCCTGGTGCCTGCTGAGAGCTGGTGCTGCAAGAGACCCAGAGAGTTCTCTTTCTGTACTGCCACTGCTTGCTCCCTCCTCCTGCTTTTAGCTGTTCACTGTACCCAGTGGGACATCCTTATTTCATTTATATTTATAAAGGGCTGCAGAACATACCCCTGCCAGCAGGTCACCAGCAAACTGTCGCTCAGAACTGTAAAACCATGTGTTAACCATCTTGTCAAAAAATATTCTTCCCCATGGAGCACCGAATCTGTATTTTTCAGCAATAAACTACAGCCTGATGAGTAGGAGGAAAATAAAAAGGGGAGGCAAATCAAAGGGCTGTTACTTGTCTAATAATAAGTTTTTAAAAAAAAAAATCTCATTAAAAATCTGCTAGCAGCCAAGCCAGCACCAGGAAACAGGCACCGCTCAAGAGGGATGGGAAAACCACTGCTGTATCACCAGCACTGGTTTCAGCACCACATCAGTTACCAGTTTCAAAAAGCCCAACACCAACAGCCAGCACTGATGTGATACTGACGATCTGATATGCAGCCACCAAGGCCCTGCAGAGCCTGGCTGGGCTACCCAAAAGCAAGCTGGGCAGCACAGAGTGGACCAGGACCACCCTGCCAGGTCGACTCCTGAGCCATCCACCCCACAGAGGCCACTGCCCAGCACCACATTACACCACAAAACCATGGCAGGAATGTGTTTTCTCCACCAGACCTTTAATTGGCTGAACAGCTGGAGATTATTTTCTTGCACTGGGACAGACCCAGGCACCAACCCTTGATGAGGATTTGGGTTTAACTCTCTGCTGTGCTACCAAAAACCCTCTGACTTCACACACTCAGTTTTTGCATCCCACGTCAAGGGACTGGCAGGTACCAGGCCCCCTGACCATCTGGGCCACCACCTCAGCCCCTGGAGGAAACATGGACGTGTCCTATCTCACATTCACACTGCAAGACTAGTTCACCACTACAGAAAATCTTGTTACTATGGTGACAGGGAATTTAAAAAAAACAACCACAAAACCACTTATATTCCTTTAAACACAGGTTTCCATATGCAGATTGCAGTATTCTCTACTTGCAGTTCATACTGATTTATGATTTACTCACCCAGTTCTTCAGCCAGCTAGCACAAACTGAGTGATTATTTATAAATATAAAAGCTAAAGTTAATTCCTAGATATATCACAAACAAAAATAGGCCTGAATTTATCACACATATTATTCCCAGTGACTAATACTCTCACCTCCAGTTTTAGGTTGAAACCTAGTTATGCTAATATTAATTACTTAATTTAGGGGGCAACTCTTGCCTGCTTCCCTCAGAACAAAATTCATTTACATACGCATGTCTCTGTTCTGGGTTTTTTGTGGATAACACATAACAAACAAGGAACAGAGGCTTTTAGTGAATGCTTCTAAAATTCACTATACTCATCTTGGAACTGCTGGCCTGAGGGTGAAATCAGTACTGATTCACAATGCCTCAGATCTTTTTTAAGCTGCAACTGAACATTCATAGAAAAATGAAAAACAGTCTGAAACAGTCCAGCCCTACCAGCTGTGACATTTTTTCAGTTCCACTGTCCTGACACCACATCCATTTTTTCCCTTTTTTTTGAGCTTTTTCAAAGCTGAGTTCCAGGAACCCACACACAGAAACAGAAGTCTCCCACCCCAAACACCTGCCTACCTCTCCTGTCTATTTTCCACATGAAACCTGGCAAGAGGCTGCAGCTCCCCAGGAGGACTCCAGCCCCTCCTCAATCATCACACAAGTGCAGCCACAGCAGGAGCCACACTCCCAACATGCCACAAGGCTCTGGGATGGCTGATGCCAAGAAACAGCACTCCAGTGTTTTACCTCTATTTAGTTTACATAGTATTTGATGCTTTAAACATCAATTCTCCCTGTGCTATGAAGAGCACGTGTACAAACATGCCTGCAGAAAGCTGCCGTGCAGCTCCAGACGATGCTGGCCTGAGAACCCCTCAATAACTCAGCAGCAGCAATAAAGGCCTCATATTGTGCTGGCAGTGATATCAGGCAGTCCACACCAGATGGATGTATTTGTAAATAAGGCAGATCAGTTTTGTCAGGTTGTAATTGGTTTTAGAACAAGCAATTCCCATGAGACAAACAACAATTAAAGAGCATGAGCTCCCACAGTGAGCAACACTGAGTGGGTTTTTAAGAGAGGACAAAAGCAGAGGAGAGATGGAAGGCTCCCAATGACACCAAAGGTTTCACCCAACTTCACAGCAATCAGGAGCACAGACCCAGGTCCCTGTTGTGCCCTCCCTCATCAAGGAGATATCCCACGCATGCCCAGTGCTCCCATGGGGCAGGATGTGTTTGGGTGCAGTACGACCCACAGGTAAGCTGGACACGTTACACTGGCTACAGAGTGAAAAAGAACATTGGCCACGAGCTGTCAGGGACCCAGCCTTACGTTTTCTAAAGTTTTTGACCGCTGCAAAATTCTCTCCTTGTGGCTGGTGCCTCAGGAGGGGTTCACCATCTGCTATAGGTTCCCTCTCCCATCTGACACGGATGTCATCTACCCCGTGTTTGTAAAGCAGTAGGGAGCTGCCTCAACAGCACAATCCATGCCACGTACAAGAACATGCCATATGCTTAGGAAGAGAGACAAACGTGCATTTTTCTTCCTCTTCTTCCTACTCACCCTTAGATTTGAGCTGACCTCTTACACGAAACAGATTCTTATTATTTCAACAATATCTCAAACTGCTGTCCCCCAAGCACAATGACTACACAAGTATTCTTTTTCTCATGGTTTCACTTTCAGAGTTTATAAGATGCCATTTTCACTCACAGTATGTTTGCCTATGTTTTTTCTTCAGGGATTGTAGCAAGAGTAGGTCAAGAGCACAGAAGCACTGCACACAAAAATCTGTTTTTAAAAGTGTGAATCACAGAGAACCATCAAGCAAGGATGTTAAAAGAAGCAATGCTTCAGAAGAAGCTGCTGCTGAGAGCCTGCTTCCGAATTCACTTGACATACTGCAAGTTGAAACTGGTTCACCTCTGGTATTTATTATTCTTCAGTTTTTGCCACACTTTCTCAGTTTTTTCCTGAACTACTCAAAAAAATACAATTACAGTGGGAGATCCTGATTCCCAGTTCATGTTATGACAGCAGAAGTCCCCATACACCTTAACTGGTAAAAAACCAATAGGGCAGTAACTACAGCCCCTAGAAAACACTGGCTGTATTCACAGTGTAAAGTGAAGTAAAGAACAGTAAAAAATGGCTAAAGGAAAATGTGGCAAACTAAAAAGTTAAATACAGAAACTCTGCAAGATTAACTGTTAGAACCATTTCAAAGAGCCCTGACTGGGAATGCCAATGGTCTTTGTTTTCCTCAGGGTGCAACACTGGCTGTACACAGACCCTCCACACCAGGGCCACAGGCTTGCAGACTGACCTGAAACACTAGGTTCATCTTCACCATGATGGACATACTCAGCCCCAGCCCCAAACAGTGCAGATCCCCTGAGATGTGGATCAGGGTGGTTTCCATCACAGTGATGCCAGCTGTCCCAGCTCAAGCAGTACTTTTGTGACAGCACCTGAAACCATCCTGAACCTACCCTATGTGATGGAGGAAAGCTCAGATTGCAGGTTTGCTCTCTCCTGCAGCTGCAGTCCATCTCCAAGCTGTGAGGTTAAGCATTACTTGCACCATGGTGGTGAAGATTCCATCTGTTTCTTGCACCACAGAGAGGAACACTTTTGTTCTGCCCCAAGGAGCCAGAACCTCCCTTGAAAACAGGAAGCAGCAGCTGAGTCAAGCCAAAACAGGGCAAGAGGCAGCCAGGGACCTCACCGTGGCTTTATCTCCCAGATCAGCCCATCAGACCATTTTCTAGACCTCACAAAAGAGCCAAACTTCAAAACAGATGGTTAAAGGAGAAGCACACAGCAGACACACATCCACCCAACCACTGGAGCAGCACAGAAGACACAACTGACCAAAGCAAAGGGCTGGTGCAACAGAGGCAGCTTCTAGTCCAGACTTCTATCCCTACTTCCTTAACCACCACCCTCTTGCCCAAATCTCTGTGCCTCTGCACCTCCCCATCAGCCCCAAACTCCTGCCTGCTCTCAGAATCACTGGCAAAGTAAAAATCATTAATAGTCCTAAACATTTTGGAAACTATTACATGGGTATTACAGCAATGCTGGTGTTACTTAATCCAGTGCCTCTCTCAGAGCATCATTGTGATGCTGCAGGGGAAGCTCTAATGTACCCAGCCAACTGTGCCAATGCTCTACATGGGGACAGAAATTGCTTTCTGGATCTCCTAGCAATCACATTCCACCCTGAAGCATGAATATTTGATTGTGGCTAAGCTCAGCATGCTTAACTGTTACATAATATTGACTGTAAAAGTACTCACCCTTCTGAACATATGCCCATCATTAGGCAAAACTGCAAAATAAAAAACATCCATCAGGATATTCCAGCGTATGCTTGGCAGTGTAACCCTATGGAGCAGCAACATACAAATACCTTCCCTTAAGGGACCAGCACTCTCTGTACACTACACCACTGCTGAAGTGCTCAATGGGACAATCAGCAGGTCTTCCACCTACAGAGAGCCACACCAAAGGAGGAGACCTTTGCCAGACCTCCCACCCCTTCCTGCTTTGAGGGGTGGGTGCAGAGAGGCTCCAGCCACTGCGGGGTGAGGAAGCAAGGGGACTGAGTGACCCCTCACACCAGGCAGGGATTGGGCACAGGTTTCTCAAGGCCATGAAGCACCACATCCCACAGGAAGGGGTTTGCTTCAAACCCACAGCACCGTATTTGAAGGCAGCAGGGTTTGGTATTTTCCAAACAAAAACACTCCATCGTTGGTCAGTGCAGGGCTTTCCCAACCCTTTCATGGTTGCTTAGGGCATGCTGTCCCTCCAGAGGAGTGAGCATGTTCTCCCAAACCAACAGAGGCAAAATCAACTGCCTGCAATAACACTGGTCTCAGAAGGGCAAATATGTCATCAACTAACAGCAGATCTCCTTCCAGTGGAGGTCAACTGCTAAGTGGCCCACAAGCAATCCTTCCAGAGTTCTGCAGGCAAACAAGAATAGAAAATGGGGAGTCTAAGAGAAAGCTAAATATTCTCCATGCTCTTGGCAGGACAATTCTTGTAGGCAGTATTTCTTCCTTCACTAGCTGACCAGCTAAACCAACAGCAATCTTCCAATACTCTGACACAGCTTTGCCTGTGTCCACTTCCCACTCAGACCAAAGCAGTTGGCTCAAAAAGTCAAAGCACTGTTTTCCACCTTGTCCTGAGCTTCAGCCTGCTGTTTCACACCACAGTCCCACACATCCAAATAGGATTCCTCTGCACCAGGCTTCACCTCCTGATCATCACTGTCCAGCAAGTCCACCCCAAGCTCCTGCAGCTTTCAAGTCTGCCACACTGCCAACACGTTAAAATGACAGCTGAGTTTTCCTTCTCTCCCAGATCAGATAAAAGGTCTCTCTCTCCTCTCCTTATAAAATTTCAAACATTAACAAGTTTGTCTTTGAATAAAAACATTCTCTAGGCTTCTTCACAAATATCAATTAACCTTTTTTCACACAGAGAAAAATCTTGAATTCTTCTAGAGAACACAAAAGAACACACCAACAGTTTGATTCTCCATTCTTACTCTTTTATGACTTCTTCTGTAATCTCAATGATTAAATTATGTCACTAGAGTTGAAATTCCCATGGAGTAAAAAAAGGGGAGATTGCAACACAGACTTCTTCCCTAAACCCAGTTTCATTTAAAGCCACTTGGTCACTGGACAATTGGACAGCAAGTCCTACCTGCTGCAGTAGAACTTTGCCTGAGCCAAGAGCATTAAACATCACCAACAAATACCCCAGGGTTTGTTCCCTCATCCTCAGCTGCTGACAGGACTGTAAGCTCACCAAAGTTAGAGTCTTTCCCTGAAAAGCATTTCGTTGATATGGTACACCAGCTTTCACCACACAGGAAGGCAGAATTCCTGTCACCTTGGGCAGGGGAAACATTTTCATTCCTAGCAAGGGCTGTTATTGACATGAAACAATTATTGATTAGCCCAGTGCATTCAACAGAGAAAAATTGATGTGCACACAAAGGCCAGCAACCCAAATCATCTTAACTGGTAATCTTGAGCTAAGAAATCTGTTCTTCAGATCAACCTTCTCTAAAAAAAGCCAAGAGCAGAACTCTAACCTCAGTCTCTAACACACACCGCAGAATGGCCTCAAGACCACAAATAAATCTTCAAACAAACAGAGCTAATTAATACTACAACATTTAAAAGAAAACCAAAACTTTGGGGCTTGTTCAAGGGGGAAAGGCCACTGCTTCATGATACTCATAGCCAGAAATATCTGCTTGTGATCCTCCAATGTATGATACTGTTCCACAGAGCTGGACCTCAGAGGTGGGGCTGGTCCAGCAGACTGGAAAGGCAAGGGAAAACCTTCTTTTCCCTTCATGGGAACAATTAAAGCCAGAGACCTCCTGACCTCTGGTCATTCACATGTTTTCTTTTTAAACATTTACTCCTGCTAACAAAGCAGGATAGTAAACCAATACGGAGTCTCACCTCATCACTTCAGTTGGCTTTGCTGGCTGGATAACAACCCAAGCAAGAGCTGTATGGATGCAGTCCTGGCCCTGGGGAGCTGCAACCCTGGGTGATACCAGAAGCAGCAGGATCAGCAGCCACCCCGAGCTGCAGCCCTTCTCCTCCACTTGTCTTACACAGGCCACAGAGGCTGAGAGGCCAAGAGGGACAGAGCTCAACAATTAGGGATGCTCAACTCTCCTCTGTCTGATGTAGACACAAGCAAGAAACTGCAGACAATTTAACACTATAGTGGTTCTAACAGCTTTCATCACTGAGCTTTCCAACACAGCTGCCATTGCTACAAAGAGGGAGTGATATTTTACAGAGCCACTTGGCTTGTAAGATGATTAGAGTGTCTGCAGTCCCTTGCTACACATATGACAGTTCTTCCCAAAGCCAAAGGTGAAAAAGGAAAGTAAAACCTTTCCCCCTTCCCCTCTTCAAAGCTATTCTTTGACTCCAAAGGAATGGGGAGTGATAGACACCAGTGCAGATTCTTTTCTGGAGCTGTTTGGGCACAGAGGGACTCTCCCAGCTCACAGACTAACAACCCACAGCACCAAATGTCTCCATGGAGAATCTCCCTGAATGTCAGGCTGACTTCAGCAGCCAGGCAGGGAGGGCAGTGAAGCTAACAGAACAGTTTTGTCCTTAAGGGAGGCACTCAACAGCACAAGATGTGTAAGAAAGAGAACCTCACAGTACCCTCCTCCCAGTTCCTGGGTCCCCCAGTCTGGGGTTCCCCCCTGGGAACCTCACACCAGTACAGACAGACACAGAGGACAAGACCTGGCAGAGGCACTGCCCCCCAGAGCTGTATCTGGGAACCCACCTTCTCCAAAGAGGCCAGGACAGAAGCACCCATTTCCCTAAGGAAATCGTAACACCACACCATTTACATGGATCTGTTTTTAAAACAAAGGGGGAGATTTAAAACACAGAGGATGATTTGACACAAAGGGGGGTGGTCTAAAACAAAGAGGGATGATTAAAAACCTCTCCCTCCTGCCCATGGACAGGATCCTAACAGCTGCCTCCTCACTGATGAGCAATGACAAGGCTGGGATAAATAATGAGCCTGTATATCCCCAGCCTGGCAGGCCAGGGCTGCTGTGCCATTTTTCACATGAGCTCTGAAACCAAGCTGCTGACTGCTCACAGTCCTTAAACCATCCCACAGCACTGTGGCACTTAGAAACACACCAGCCCTATCACACCAACAGGGTCCCAGCCCAGGGAATCTACTACAACCACATCAGCCCCCTCAGCATCCTCATCCCACACTTCACTGCCCATCCTAAGGCAGGGAGATGCTCAGCTGCTGCCTCTTCCACTCATGGCAGCTGTCTTACAGAGGTGGGAAAGGGACACCAAAAAAGCCATCTCGGGCCAGTTTTTCAGATAAAAGTTTACTAATGAGGTTCTTGGAGATGTGAACAGCTCAAAGTGTGTCCAAAGCAGGAGCAGCTGGTGATGACTGGAAGCCCTAAGGGGGTCACCAGTGACAGGTACAACCATTGTTACCCTCCCTGTGTCCTCCCTCCCTGCTATGATACACACCAGTAACACACAGAGGTGGGGCACACACAACACCATGGGTATTAGGAAGAAATATCCCTCTTTTAAAGAGGAAGATTTGGCTGGCAGCTCTGCAAAAGCCTCACTGGGATTAAATCAGCTCTGGAGAATTTCACAGCCACCCAGGCTGTAAGAAAGAGGAGGTGACTTCATGCCAGTTTTTGCTGGAGAGTGGCAGAAGGACAGGACTGCACAGGTTGCTGCACCCTTCCCCAGCCCCATGTTTCCTGAGTGCCTCTGGAGCTGGGAAAGCATTTCAGGAGGCGATTGCTGATGCTGCCGTGGGTGGTAGCTTGACAAACAGCTCCTGAAACAAAGCCAAATTCAGGCAAGAGAGAATTAAGAGCTCGAGGGGGAGGGTTTCCCCCGCCTTCAATGGGCCAGCAGAAGGGGAGAGTAAATCCTGCTTCTGATAGGTGCTAAAACTGCACACACAGAACTTAAAATATTACACCTTGCAGAGGCTTATAAATATCTGTTAAGCACCTGAATTGCATTTGGTGCTGCCACTCTTACAGCCCTTAAAACCCCTTCACCTGGAACCAGGACTAGCTACAGGCCATGAATAAGAGTTGTAAGAGGTTTTTTACCATTAGCAGGAAAGAAGGGCAGATTGATAAATAATGTCTGCTGCACCCAGGTACCTGCCTGCTATCAGGAAAAGCAACAGTTGAGCTTGCAAGGATCAAATCTTCCTCTTTTGTATTGAAACACAGCCATCAGCTCTCAACAGACCACATGCTCACTCCTCCTGGCCCATCCCAGACAATTAAGCCAATGGAAATTTTCTAACTGTTTCTGTGATTAATATTTAGCAGTTCCAAAGAGCTGGAACTTTCCTTTTTCTTTTGCACAGAACCATTTTATTAAATGGACTGACAGGTTTTAAGCCATGATGCCTTCTCCAACTGGCAGCCAAGCTTCTCTCCTGAGCAAGCCATAACCCCTGATAATAATTTGGTGTGGTATCCTATTTGGAATAATAAAATTTTTCTGAGCAAAGTGGAATGAGAGCACTAGGTAGGAAACAATGACATTAAAGAAGGGATGCAACTACTGCACTAGACAAGGTAAAATGAAGCCAACAAGCAGTGATAACTTAAACTGCAGTTCTCCCATGGAAATGGGAGAAACAACCACATTGGTATTCTTGGACCCCAGGTTTGCAAGCCTTTTTAATCTTTTGATATGCTAAATCCATCAAAACTTAAGTTCTATTATCAATTTACACAGCCAATAAGAGCCCTATAAGTGCAAGAAATCATTCTTTTACCACTCTGAAGCCAGAAGCAGCATGGATAGACTATGGGCTTCAGGATCTCCAGGGATCTCCAGCCATATGACAGGAGATGCTATTGACTCGCAGCAGTCTGCCTGCCAACAATAACCAAATAGATGATACCATGACCTGAATCTTGCCAGGGTTAAAGAAAAGCTTCAGGAAGCAATACAAAATTAAACAGCCAATCAACAGGATGCCAAATTTCTGCAAGATTTACAATGCTGTACCACAGACAGTTGCATCTACATAATTAAAACTGGTTAGTTTTGCTGTATTAAAGCAACAAATCATGCATTCGACAGTAGTGAGAAAAAGACATTAACTCACCTTACTGGCCAGATAGGCCAATTAAAGTGGTCTAAAACATCTGAAAACACCGACTTTAAATTGTGCATCTGAGGATATATTCTAACACCAAAAGGACTGCATTCTGTGTTACACGAGCAGCTTTAACGGGGAAGCTGCAAACAGACAGATGTATCTTTATCAACATTTTTAATGCAACCATTCCCATCTGCAAACCTAAAAGAGACAAATAGGAAAGTCTGTCTCCTGAAAGGTACCCATAATATGTCATTTCTGGTACAGTCAAGCAGACACCTGGTGCCAACCCCGAGGCCAGCTCTCCCCTCCAGACAGCTGCAGAAGGATGCAGCCCGGCAGCATAGGGGAGGGATGGACTTCAGACAGACAAATGGATGCAGGGTAAGTGACGGGAAATTAACCCCACAGGAGGGACCCAACAGGGGGGTGTGCCCTGGAGCAGTCCTGGAGGGAGGTTCCCATGCAGGGACAGAGGGAAACGCTGCGGATTGCTGCAAGGACAGACAGACCGCAGCAGCCACCCGCACCGACCAGAAGGTGTTTCCACTGCTAAAAACGAAGCAGCACTGCCCCGGAGCCTCAGCACCCTGCATCCCTGACACCCCCTGCATCCCTGACACCCCCCCCCGCATCCCTGCCCCAGCCCTCTCTGCCGGAGTCTGTGCATCAGACAGCTCTGGCACCACTCCCCTCTATCTTTTCACTGCATTTCCAGGACAACTCCTTCCCTCCGTGAGAAACGCGGGGACAACTCTCCAGGGAGGGAAAGAAGATAGGGAGCCATTACAGCTGATAAATCACCCCTGTGCACAAAGATTATTCACCAGTTAAACTCTGCTCACGCCAATCGTGCTCCCCACACAGCTCCGGGGATCAGCCATTTGTTACCGCAGCACCCGGAGCTCAGGAGGGCAGGGCAGGGCTCAGCTCCCATCCTGCAGATATTGACAGCCTGGCCCCAGACATCAGGGACTTTCTGCATCCCAACAGCCACAGCAAGAGACCTTGCAGCAAAACTTCCCTAAAAATCAGTCCAAGCTCTACCCACACTCCCATTACTCCCAGGTGCCCATCGGGCTCCTCCAGTAACACCTGAGCGGCCGAGGGGCTGGTGGACTCCAGGCACTGCTGCATGGTTCTTGCCTTGCAAGAGCCCCTGGTGCTGGCTGACACCACACAGGCTGTGTCAGACAATGCTGGCACACACCCTGACCTTTTCCAGTCCTCCCTGACATCCATCTTTGAAACACATTTTAAACACACCTCTGCTGGCAGTTACCTTCACATCCACCCGTTCCCATGCATTCCCTGCAGCTCACATCCAGGGTTTGCCACCTCTCTCCCTGTTTTTCTTCATCACACCACAGGGACCACCACTGTGCTGTGTTCAGGGTTCAGCCCAGCCCTCAGTAACAAGACATCACTTCTTCACATTCTCATCTTTTACCATCTTCATACATCAGCTCTTCCATACCAACATTTTGTTTCCATTAGCCTCCCTTGCCACCACACCCCCTTTTCTTTCTCCCCATTTCTTTTCCATTTTAGTCTTTATCTGGAGATTTGGGTGTCCATTTCACCACGATGGTAGGGGTCTAGATATGAATAGAATAATGAGTAAATCCCCAAAGGAAATGAACAGGCTATCTGGGATAATGAGGTGACCAACATGAAAACCCAAGGTTGAGCCAAGAGAGATCAGGCCTTGTAGCAGGGGGTGCAGAAGTGGATGTGGGTGGTCATGATCACTGCCACAGCCACAGAGAAGGTTTAGATGATGACAAACCCTCAAACAAAGCAAAAGGCCCATTCCCTGCACAGAGCATCCTCAGCAGCCAGGCCTCCTCGGGTCCCTTCTCACACACCAACCAACCAGTGACCTTTTCACTAGGACTTTCCACACAGTTACATTTTGTCCCACTGCTCCTACTTAATGATGAAACACACACTAGGGACAACAGACTTGCGAGGACCAGAACTCCTTGACCTCATCGAGGTCACCCTGTGGCCATGCCAGCCTTGTGACAGACCTGAGGTGATGGAGCTGCCACCACCTCCCAGGCAGCACAGCCAGATGCTGGGTCTGACTCCCCCTGCCTCACCCCTGACCACATCCAAATCAACTTTTACTCAGATGGAATTACAGACCAAGCACCCTAAACCAGAAAACAGACATTTCTGGAGGTATAATTAGGCACAGAAGAGTATCAAGGAAATTATTACCAGCCCATCAGCAAACTCTGTCTGCGTTATAGCTGCCCAAAAAAGCAGCCCAAAACGTGATCACTGTGGTGCAATAAAACACCCTTATACACAACCCCAGCATCAAGAGTCTAACATATGGAAACCATGAGGCTACAGAAGCCGGGCCAAGAACCATCATGGCAAATGAGTATTCCAGTTACAAAGAACAACAAGAAAAAAATACTGGAGATGTCTGCAGTGAAGCTTTTGGAACAGATCAGACCCAGTCCTGCCTCCAGCTACCTCACTGCAGCCCCGAGCATCCGAGAAGCAGGAACCACCTGGCCCAGGCCATCTTCAAGAACAAGATGAAAACATGGCACAGTTGCTTTGAATAAACGCAAAACCCCTCCCATAACACAGAACAATACCACAGGCTAAAAGAATATTTCCTCTGTTTAACTGCAGGGTGCAATAACATCAATTTGCCCAAATTACACACAAGCAGAAAGGTAATTGGCACTATGCAGAGCATGTTGTGACTGTTATATCACTCTTCGAAGCTAACTACAAAAGACTGAAAGGCAAGAAAATAAACAATGGCACGAAATCAGACAGCCCCTTCCCCAAAATCCTTCCATCTGCCATTGCACTGCAGAATCTCACAGTGCTGGGTGTGCAGAGAAGGCATCACCCAGCTGAGCTCAGGAACCAACACGTCAAGTGACCTCTAGAGAAAAGAGGAAAGGTGTTTGCTTTGCACATTCAGGGGTTAATTCTCAGGAAAGCTATTTCATAGTTTTCCTTCACTCTGTCTTAACCAGAAACTTAAACATAACAAAATGGTGAACAGGTACCTAAATAAAACAAATCAAATGGAGATTTGAGCCAACTTTATATAATAGCAGGGGGACCTGAAAGAGACAGCTTGTTGAGAAAGCATTAAGCAAGCAGTTCGGTACCCTCAACCTGAAAGGGGGAAAGGAATTATTACCAACTAACAGAATTATGGATCCTTGCAAGGGCGAGTAGATTTTCAAACTGAAGCTATCAAAAGGTATCAGTAAACACAGCTTGCTAATGATATTAAAAATCCTATTTCTGTAATAGAGAGATGGCTACACAGAGGCCAATACTCTGTGTGGCCACACACACTCCCACACAGCACCTCACCAGCCTGCAGACATTTGTGATGTTTCAGAGGGCACCAACTTTCCAGAATAAGCTTAACTGCTAAGAAAATTAATCTGGAGCCCGGTATTTGAGGCTCAGTGGTCTCAAAGCACACAGCCTTTAATTACACCCCTCCAGCATTCGGAAACAGAGCGGGGCTGCTTCAAAGGTCTTCTCGCTGCGACACCCGGTCTTGCATAATAACGACCGTGTCCCCCGGAGCCTGCTGCGGGGCCGGTGTTCGGGAAGTTCCTTACATAAGACCCGCAAGATCAAGGCGCTCCCCCGCGGGGAGGCCCCGGCCGCAGCCCCGCAGCCCCCCGCAGCAGGCAGCTTTCCCCTGGGGAGCCACAGCCTTGCCCGACCGCACCGCGGCGGCCCCGCCCGGGGGTGATGCTGGGGCGGGTGCGGGTCACGGCCCCACCGCCCCGCCAAGCGAGACCCTCCCCGCCAAGACCGGGCTTTAACGACCCGCCCGCACAGCCCCGCACGGCTCCGGCCGCCGGTACTCTTGAGACCGCAAGAGGGGACAGGGAGCGTTGCGGGCTCCCGTAGCCGGAGCCCCGATCCCGCGTTCCCCCTCTCAGGCCCCGCGCCCCGCCCGCCCCGCACACAAAGGCGGCTTCGCAGCCCTGCCCGTCCCGCAGCGCGGCGGCCCCGCTCCCCACCTTTGACTTGCGCCTCGTAGTCGGCGATGATCTCTTTGTCCTTCTTGAACTTGCCCTGCGATGACATGGTGCGGGAGGGCGCGGGCTCCGCCGGGACACCCGCTCCGCGCACCGCACCGCCGGCCCCGCCGCCGTCTCACCCGGCCGCGGCCCCGCTGCCGCCCGCGGCTGCCTTCATTGGCGGCGCCGGGGACACCGCGCAGCGCCGCCGCCCTCAGGAGACGAGATGAGTCCTTGCCGAACCGAACCGAGACCAGCCTAGCCTAGCCCAGCTCAGCCCCGCCGAACCGAACCGATCCCCTCCGCGCCTCACGCAGCCGCCTCGCTCCCCGCTGCCCGCCGCCAGCCGAGGCGGAGCGCTGGCGCCGCTCCCGCGCTCAGGTTGCGCGCGAAGGGGCGGGGCCGCCGTGAGGGGCGGGGCGGGCGGCCTCGCGCCCCCTCCCCTCCTTGGGCGCCCCGCGGGAAGGGCCGGGGCCGGGGGGGGCGGGAAGGGGGACGGGGGGGGACAACGGGACCCCCGGCTCGGCCCGGTCCCGCCCCGCGCTATCGAGGCGCTGTTAATGAGGGGCCCAGCCGCCGCACCGGGCGGTCCCCGCAACCGGGCGGTGTGCGCCTTCCCCCGGCCGGGGGTCTGCACCGCCCGCGCTCCCCAACCCCCGGAGGGGCGAGGGGCTGCGCTGCTGCGCCCAAAGCTTTCCGCATCCCGTGGAGAAGCTGTTCCTCTGGGGAGAAAGCACCAGATAGGGCAACATTAGCGATGAGGTGGGGTGGCAGCTGAGGTGCCGGTGACACGGCCGTGGGGGTGCTCCCTAAGGACATGCCTCAGGCTGACAGTGGCCCCTCCACCATGGCACCCGTGTCCGCACCGTGGCACCCATGTCCCCACTATGGCACCCGTGTCCCCACCCCACACAGCGCCCCGCTCTGCAAGGCACATCCGATCCGAGGTCCCAGACCACGAACTCTGCCACAGTGGTTTTACCGACATGAAAAGGAGCAAACGGGAGCCCAGCACACGGGAAGTTCTTGGCACACCGAACCCCAGGGCTACCCAGCTCAGGCTGTTGTATATTCTGCCTGGCACCAGCTTCTAAACCCGCGTGGGGAAAGCTCCAGAAGGGACGCACCTGAACGGGTCTGTCGTTTTTTTGTTAACAACTGGGGGAAAAAGAAAAAAAAAAACAACGTTCATTCTAGCAGAAGCGGCATTCCTATTCAAGGCTTTTTTCCAGTGGTTTTTCTAGTTGAGTAATACAGAGTCGCTGGGACCCAGTGCCATGGAAATACCCAGAGAGCCGTGTCCGCCCTGAGCTCTGGCAGCAGCCCCTGAGCTGTACCCAGGCTCCCGATCCCGCTGTGTGCATCCTCTGTCCAGCTCCAGCTCCACTGATCGCTGCTCTGCACAATGAATCCTTTTGTTGATATCTTCTGTGGAGTGAATTCACGGAGATTTGATGATTCACAGTTATTCTGCCAGCTTACAAAAAATAAACGGAGCCTATTAAACAAATAATTTACCTAGCCCTCGCAGGCACACAGAAGAGCATTCTGCGTTTCCAGCAGCCATAAAAGACCTCAGAGGAGGGAGACAAAGCAGGCGCTGCCGGGGAAGCAGCAGCAGGGCTGAGCAGCCATCACTGCCCAGGGCTGAGGAGCTCAGGGGAGAACGGGGATGGCTGCAGACCCGTGGGCAGAGGTGGAGCACAGGGACCACGGGGCACGAAAGGGCACTGGCCACATGGGTGGCTGTGGGCATGGACCGGGGTGCAGGACCTGCTCCTCTGATCCCAGCGGGGAAGGCGGGGTGGGATCGGGGCAACATCAGCAGGGCAGTGTTGACCCCTCCGTTAAGGACAACTGGGCAGTCTGGAAGGAAAAGAAAAAAATAAACAATTGCTGAACAGAGACAAAGAAAAGGGGTGAGGAGGTGGGGGGAATGCAGTTAATTTGGGATGAGGAATCAGGATGCTGTGCTCACTCTGCCCAAAGACGTGTCCATCCACTAGCCGTGGGTGGCCCTGCCCCTCTGGATGGAGTTGTTTGCATCACTCACCCATACCCAAAACATCCTGTGTCAAAGCATCTCTGGAACACAACCTAGCTTGATCTGAGCAGTTTCACAGCACCACTGATGGTGGGGTGGGACCCATGAGCCAGCTGGCAGCATGGCGAGTTGTTGTGTAGTAGAAAGGACAATGCAGAAGGCAGAGAGGAACCAGTCCAAATGCTGTGTGAGGGGAGGTGGCTGAGAAATATATCCAAACTTTTGCTTAGGTTGGGTGAGGAATTCTTGGTGCTGGGCAGTGTAACAGCTGACATGGGGAAATGGAAGAGAGATCAGCGATCCATGAAGCTCCTAACGGCTGCGATAAAGGAAAATAGAAAAATATCACCAATTTGTGCAGAATGGGAACATGGCAAGATTTTTCATTGAGAGAGATTCTGTCCAGAAAATTGGATGTGTAACAGACCTCAAGAGAGGATTGGGTTGAGCTGGGCTAGGAGATGATTCCAGAGTATTCAGGTGCAGACATGGAAACAAGAAAACATTAGGACACTGAAATTGAAGAAAGGAGATAATGGGAGTCTCTCAGGCATTTTACTGGCCATAATAAATCACCAATCAAACAAAAGGCTCAGGAGATAAACCTCAGTCTGCTACAGAGAATCCACACAATCCCCTCCATTGATGCTGGGCTCCTCTGCACCATTCGCACTAAATGTTTATCTGCTGCTCCGAAAGCACCAGTTTGGTAGTAAATCTTGTTCTACATAAAAACGCAGCTTTTTGGCAGAACTACTCTAGTGGGAAAAAAGAATAATAACAAACATTCTGTGAGCCAAGTGACAGTCCTGCAGTTGCTGGGCTTGGTGGGCTCTGACAGCCCCTTGCTCCCAGCCTGCAAACACCAAAGGTGGTTGTGTTCCCCAGGAAGGGGCTGGGATGCTGCCTGGGAATCACATTACACTAGATCAATCCCAGAACATTTACCTGTCTGTGTAGCATTCACAGGTATTAAGGAGAGCAAGTACCAAATATTTCTAATAACAAGCTGTTTCATAGGACAGATTTTTATTTTCTTGCTGGATTGGTTTGAAGGTGCATGGCTGCCTTTAAGTCCAAGTACAGTATCTGAGGATATTAAGTATCTTTGATCAGGATAGTCCACCACTCAGGGCTGAAGGAAAAAACCCCAAACAATCATGAGATTATACAACAGTGTCAGGATTTTCTGCTGTTCAAACATCACTAAGAATAAAGAAGCAGTGATGTCTGAAGAAAAATAATCCAATCACAAATTAATGATATTTTATAAATATCTACATCCAAGATCATTTACAGAATTTCTTACTTAAACAGCCTTTTAAAAGGGAGGATTATGTTCTAATTCACTTGGTGACACTTTCAACACAGAATTTTTAAATTAAGAATGGGATGGGATTTAATCATAATAAATACTTCAAGCTTGAGGCAAAGAGAAACCAACAGTAACTATGGCAACATGGTCACTCCAGTAAGGCTAATGCAGATTATTTCCAGGGCAGTAGCCTTGTGTGTGCTCAGGAAGCAGAGGTAATGTTTGCTTAAAGCAATTCCTAAATTAAGGAAAATTCTTTAGGCAGAAGCTGTCTTGCTCTCTTTGTTTCCAGCTTCAGACTGTAAGTGATTCATGATATGCTTCCCATCTACACTGCTGCCTCAGGAGGCTGAGCAGCCCCTGTGTGCACAGGCAGTGTCATCCTGCTGCCCCGAGTCAGGCAGAGCCTCTGGTGGTCCTGCAGCAGCAAGGCTTTGTGCTGACAGGCTGGGGACAGGCTGGACACCCTGCCAGGCCTCTGATGGCACAGTTGTGGGGCTGTTTGCTGGAGCCCTTCACAGCTTTACACAAGAATTAACAGCTGCAGCATCGTCCACAATCACCCACCCCAGAGCAGGGCAGCTCCTGCTGCCTCACCCCAAACCTGCCTTGGTCCTTCTGCCTTCCTGAGGCTGCTGAAAGGCAGAACTCACCATGCCAAACCCTGGTCTGATGGAGGTGGGGAGGGGGGTGACCTTGACCTGTGGAGGGCTGCAGGACCCTTTGCAGCCCCTCTGGGAGGCTGCTGCAGCTCAGTGCAGGCTGAGGAGCTGCCAGGAGACGTGTCTGGGAGCAGCCTGGCTGGGGATATGGAGAACAGGAGAGCACTCAGCTGCAGCGGGATCATCCATGGAATAACAGCTACAAGGCACAAGCTAGGGAACCAGAATCCTTGACGGCCTGTCTGCTCTGGGCTGCACCAGAGCACTGATGTAGCTGAACTGCTGAAAAAAGACTTCCAGATGCACGCTTCCCAGTGTAAGAACAAACTGACTGGAGACACATAATGTGGAAGCTGTTTGCACGGCACTACACCACCTTTGTTTGTTCAAACCCTACGTATATCCTGCCAGCAAAGTTCTGTTATCTTGTCGTATTAACAAGTAAGAAAACTAGCTCTGTCTTTGTGCCCTTTTTTATCTGCATGTAGAGAAGTGCCGTCACAACTTGGCACTGACACAGCTATCATGATGTATCCTGCACCCAAAATAACTGCAGCCAAAGACAAATCTTGATTTCTGCATGCCTTAGGTTTTCCCTCTGAGATCCCTGGGAGGCTGCAAGGCCTCTGACACCCCTGAGATCTTTGAGATGCTCAGGTGAAACATGTGGCATTCCTCTAGAACAGTACTGGTGTGATTCCTTCACTAGATACAGAGATGGAAGAACAGAGCAAGGGGCAGATCTAGGGAAAAAGCAGCCCCTTTCTGCCTCTGTTTCATCTTGCATCAGGATCTCGACAGCCTGCCCACTGCGCCTGGGACCTGCACCACTGCCCAGAGCCCTGACTCTGGGGCATGGAGCTGCTTCCATCTATTATCCAGGTTATTTGCAGCTTAGTTTCACTAATGTCGCTGGTAACAAGCCTATTTTTACCAGAAGCTCTCAGCAAGGATTGTTTCTTTGCCTCCCAAACAGTTCATGTAGGAGGATGTAATTTGGCAGCCAGCATGTTCCTTTTCAGGTAAAGCATCCCAGAAGTTTGCTTTATATTTTTATTTGATGTGGGCTTCCAACAGCACACTCATTAATAGAAAGATATCTTAAAAAATACGAGTGTAGTATCTTTTAAGAAATTAATATTCAAAGAAAAAGAGCACTCTAAAAATATGAGCCCACCTGGATACTTGTCTCTATCACTCTTACCATTTTTAAGCCATTGTAATGATGGTAGAATTTAGCAACTATGCTGGTCAATAATTCAAGTCAATGTAAGAAATGGGAATATTTACTTTTGACTAAAAGTGTGAGGCATTGTGATAAACAACTTGGCAGCAGCAGTTCTTCCCAGCAGCTGTAATTCTCCTGTGAAAGGCATTTGAGTCACAAACTACTCAGAATTTGACATAAATATGCAGGGTCAAAGTTGCACTGCCCGTTGCTTAAGCAGTTGTGAAAGGTCCCTTGCTCAGTTTCCTGCTGCAGATCTCTTACCTCTTCTCTCCTCAGGGAGATGACCAGGACAGTGCAGTCAAAGCTGAGCTCTCCTGGCTCTGCTCTGGCTGCAGATGCTGCAGGGAAAGGGCACTGAGCATCTGCTCTGGTGGCCCAGGGTGCAGGGGGTGGGGGGTGGGTGAAGGCAGCTAAAGACACCCCCAAACCTACCCCCAAACCCACATCCTTCCTCCCTCAGAGGAACATTCAGAGCTATCCCTGCAAAAGGAGGGAGGCTCTGTTGCCCAATGCTCTTTAGGACAGGATATCACCTGCACAACACTGACATTTGCACACTGATATCCAAAGTGTGCAGATCCAAGTGGCTGCTGAAGTCCCATCCATAGGAGAGGTTGAAATCCTTTGCCCTGAACTGGTAAAGGATCAGAACCTGCCAGAGCTCTGCTGCTCCTTACATTCCCACCAGCAGTAAAGCTAAATGTGCAATGTTCCAAGTGGGACAGTCAGCCCCCTCCCCCTGCCTGCCCTTGCTCCCCTCTGTCTCCATTTCCCACAGGTGAGGATTGGGCTCTGAAGGTGACAATCCCACCAGCAACTGTGCAGTCACTTGTCAAACTCTGCCTTACCATCATGAGGTGATCTGAAGTGAACCCAGAGATCCAGAGTCAGCAGCCTTCTCACAGCCTGCCCTAAAAGAAATAAGGACTGTGGGGTTAGGGAAAAGAAACTGAAAAGCAGTTATTGCTTTGAAAACAATCTTAACATTCATAAATTCAGTTGACCTCTGTTACAGTCATTTAGATTATACGTTTCTGATCAGATTAGATTATACATTTCTGATGCCATTGGCATCAGATGAACTTTGCCAGAACCAAACTTGCCAAGAACTGTTTGTTTCTTTTTAAAGAATATTAAGGCTTTGCGGATTTTGGTAGAGAATGAGTTGCGGCTTAAAATACATGCTGTCCATATGCAAAAGAAATAAAGCCAAGAAATCACCAACTGGGTTTACATAAATTAATTTGATTTAATTGGTTTCTAAGGGGAAGGAGGAAAAAGCAACACAGGAATTCTTGTCAAGGGAAGGCATGATTTCTATCTGAAATCTAACACAGTTAGATTAGTAGCATTCAGTTACTGAAGGCAAAAAAGAAGGCAAATCAAGAGTCAATTGACTTGCTGCAAAATTTAATATCTCGCTGTCATCTGTGTTCTTAGTGAGAGTTGCTGTAGCAACAGACCAAAAAAAGAACTTGCACTAGAGGAGGAGCTTGCTGCTCCTTTAACAACGTCGTTTCATCATCCCTGAATTCCTGGTTGTGAATGATCAATCACACCCAGCAGTATCAATGGCTGCAGACACAAGGCAGGTATTAAGCCTATCACATGAAGCACTGGGTTTCAGCTCCCCTCTGCAGCTCATACTACAGCAATTTTCCCTTGCAGGATTCAGCCCATTTCCATCCCATGTGAGGTGCAGTTATTCCCTCATCCATTTACATCCCAGGGGCTCTGCACCCTGCGGATCAGGACTGCTTGTGACTACGCATCCTATAAATAAGAAGCAGCTTTTCCTACCACTTTCTGACAGAGGACACAGCCTGCACAGTAGCTCATGAGGAGGGGACATGGGGCAGCATGGCTCAGTGGCTCCAGGGCTCATTCCCCACAGCTGATCTTCCCCAGCTGGCTGTGGCACATCCAGCTGGAGCCAAAGAAATGCTCCATCATGGCAGATGTTGGGCACTGACTTGCTTTCTGACATTTGGGTCACTGCTATTTGTTGTTTGCAATTAATTTAGTCACACATGATCTCCACTTCTCCATCTGCAACACGAAGCCCACTAATGGCATTTTCAGGCACTTTGTGAACCAGAGCTCAGGATGGCTGAAGCCTGGACCTGCCCCAGTCAGGGTCAGAGGGAGCTTTGCCCAGGGAGGGGGGGCTCCTGCCTGCGTGCAGACCCCTTGCCCCTCCCAGCCCAGTGGGACCAGCACCCCCAGCCTGGGCAGGATGGACCCCACACATCCCTGCAACAAAACCAAGTCCCTGCACATCAAAGCACACCTACCTTGTGGGATGCTGGATTTTATCTGCCAGCAATGCTCAGAGACCAGGGTGGATCCCCCTGCCTGTCCCAGCCCAGCCTGTTCCCAGCAGCAGGCTCCATCCTTTGGCAGCAGCAAGGGGCAGGAGGAGCATGTGGGTGGGCACGGGGCCCACTGGGACAGAAACAGGCTCTGATCCAGGATGCTCAAGGCTTGAACTTACCCCTGTTTCCTCATCTGTAAATGGAGCTGACACTCCTGCTTTCTTCTGGGGGTACCCTCACACCTACTGATGCAAAGCTTGTGTGGGGCTGGGCAGCACTGCTGTCCTGCCTGCACCTGTGAGCACCAGTGACTTGATGCAGATTCAGCCTATATTTTAATATATTTTTCTTTTTATTTTTACATTTCACCCTGTTGCTTCTCACTCCAGCATCTTTACCTGCCCCGAGCAGTGCTGTGGCACAGCAAGTCCCTCTGTCAGGACATGAAGGTCTCTGGCAGCAAGCATGGCTGTGAAGAGGCCAGCGTGCCCTGGCTGCTGGACCAAACCATGAGGGTTCCACTTCTCCTGGAGCAGACTGTGAGGGTACCACAGCCCAGCACTGAAGGGGCCCAGGCTGCCATCACCCTCTGTGTGCAGGGGGAAAGCACCCGTGGCCTGTGGAGCTGTCAGGGAGAGGGCTGGATCCCTGCTCCCACCCTGGTTTGCAGTTCCTGCTGGAACGGCTCAAGTCTGTTGTGCTTGATGCAAATCATCTGCAAGAACCTGCAGCAGGGTCCGGGGATGGGGAAGGGACCCCCGAGCCCCTTTGTTCAGCAGCCTCTGCCCGCTCCCACATGGCCCGGGGCTTCCAGCAGGAGAGGGGAGAGGAGAAAAGGAAAAGCCTGGGAAACTGAGAGGGCACTGTGGTGCCGAGACAAAGCGCTATTGTTCGGGGCCCGGAGCCGCACGGCATCACGGCAGCCCCGTCCTCTGCCAGCGGCCCCGCAGCGCACACGGCGGAGGGGAAGCTGCATGCGGGGCTTTCTGTCTGAAGTGACAGCGATTGATGAAGGGAAAGGGGCCAAATGCAAAACACGCCTTTCAGGGAGAATCCAGCCCTCTCATTAGAGCTGAATGCAGCTGGCCAAGGGGCCTTCTCCTGGAGAAGCCCCGGGCTCCAGCCACATTCACGGCTTCATTGTGAATTCCAGCACCACGGTGTCATTTCCTGAAGCACAGAGTGGAAAGTTTTGGGGTTTTTTTAAGCACCCCTTCTCGGTAGCCCACGGCTGAGGAGGAAGCCCTTCCTCCCCTTCCTGGCTCAGCCATGCAGCTCTCCAGACCCGCACGGGGAGGGGAAGGGAAGTGGTCAGAGATTTTTATTTTTCTTTCAAGAAGGACTGTTCACAGAGGATCTCGCTTACCTGCTTAGTTATTATTACAATAATTTCAGCTCTTAAAACAAAGGGGACCATGTTCTTGGTATGGCTTCAATGCTGCTTGGGGCAGTAAAAAGCATGGATAAAGGGGAAAACATGAGAAAGTGCAGCAAAAAGGAAAGAAAGAGATAAAAATGAGAAATTTCAGTGTTACTGTGCACCTGAACACCACAGCAGGTTGGTAAATACTCGTGTTGACACAAGTAATCACACAAGGGTCGCATAACACCACTCCTCTGCCCCAGCCCTACCTGCACATCCCCTCCAGCTCTGCTCCTACCCCCACAGCATCTCCTCTGCCCCAGGGGACCAGCACATCCCCCTCACACTGCTCGAACCAGCACTGGGGCTGCCCCTGCAGCAGCAATCCTGGCCCTGCCAAGCCTGTGCCAGGGCTGGGCAGCCCTCCCCACTGCTGGTCCCTCCTCTCCTCAGCAGTGCCTGAACACAGCTTTTCTTCCCAAAGAAACAGAACTGAGTTTGCTGCTCTGGCCAGGTCAGGCATCTGCATTCAAAACAAGCTGCAGAAATGGTGAAACTTCACCCCAGCATCAGCAAACAACCACAAAGCAAACATGATTAACAGCAAAGTTTGGACAGCATTAATTGTATTGTTTGATCAACAGCAACTGATGACTGATCATCCCACAACCAAATCTCTGCAAGTCCTGGGAGAGCCTGGCTGCTCCCACCCAGCTCCCTGCTGCTGGGTCAGCAACTTCAAAACCAGATTGGAAAATCCATGATATGGAGTGGGTGAAGGCACAGGGACAGCCCAGACCTGCAGCCAGCAGCAGGCTGTATCCTCTCTGCATTCACAGAGAATGCAGAGTGTGGTGGGACCACACAGACAGCTGCATTTAGGGCACCATTGGAGCCTGGGTCAAAAGGCACTGAAGTCAATAGATCAACTCCCACATATTTCAGCTGGCTTTTAGTCACTTTCAGACATATTTGCAGGAGAGCCTTTGAGAATCAAATACACTCTTTCAGCCCAGAAGGCTCCTGTGGTCCCAGTCAAGCTGCTGCTGTGGTAGTAGAGCAGGGTTAACCTGCACCATGATCCAACCAGCTCTGTCCCTGTGTCCTGGGGACACAGCCCTGCCTGAACCCACTGGAGTCGTGCTGGTAGGGATGCACCTTCCCATCCAGACGAAACACTATTTACTGTTTTGGCATCAGTCAAACTCTTCTGGAACAGCTGAAGCAACATAAGTATTTAGGTAATCTCTGCTATCTCAGCATGGCTGGAACCAGCCAAGTGCCCTTCCTGGGACTGCAGGAGGGCTTGATGTCTGCAGCCATTGGGTGTCACCATCCCCACATCATGTGCCACCACCGTCTGCCAAGGGCCAGTGGACCCCATCTCATCCCAGAGCCCAGCATTGCTCCTGGCAGTTCCCTGTCACCCAGGCACCTTCGCCAGGCTGCAGCTTGGGCTGGGCTGTGGGCTCTGCTCTGGCCCCAGGAGAGGGCTCACAACCCCTGCTCCACTCACCACCATGGGGACACCAGGTCTGCCCTGGGAACAGGAACAGGAACAGCCAGATGGTGAAGAGAGGGAGCAGAGCCTTAAACCACCTCATCTGCCCAAGTCCTGACCCACTGGGCTGTGCCTGCAGAAGGCTCCAGAAGTGATGGGGGGACAGCAGTCTGCTTGGATGCCTTGTTTTTAAAGCTCTGTTTTCTCCCCTTTATTCCCTGCATCACTGGGCTTTGGGTTTGAAAATCTGTGTGCATAGTGAGTCTAATTTGATTTTTATCACTTTTGTCTCCCTCTTTCCATTTTGCACACTACATTAGGCTTCTGTTCCAGTGCAGTTAAAGGCAGATTTACTGTGTGATGAGACGCTGCCTAGCAATGGCTGGCAGAGCTTCAGAGTAGAGACAAGTGTCACATCAGAGATATGCTCTTGATAAGCTGGGGAAGATTTCATAATGGGGAGACCCAGGAAAGCTGGGATTTTTAACAACAGCAGTGTTTGAGCAGGTTCTTCTGTCTGGAGAGGTCCCTGGTACAAGGAGGGAGCGCAGTGGTGGCTGAAGCTGCAGGGAGGTTCCAGAGGTTCTCACAAGAATAGCAGCCTGCTGTGTAGTCCCACGTGGATATTTGGGTTCTTCCTTGCCTCTTCTTACACCCTCCATGTGCTGACTGCCTGTGCTGCTTTTGCAGCTCTGTGAAGTTGGGCAGACACTGCCTTCTGGGACACTGCTCCAAGCACTGGCACGTCAGGGATGTACATGGGGCTGCAGCAGCTCCAAAACTTGAGGAGTGAAACACCCATGTAAAAGGGGACTCCACCACTGCTCTGCCAGCTGTCTGTGTGCCCAGAGTCACTGCAAAACGTGGCTGTCAGGGCTGACTGGCAATCTCAGCACTAGCACAAACAGCAATGCAGCCTGCCTGCTCACAGGGACTCAAGGCCAGTATTACCATTTGTTTGGGAGGTAATATTTTGTGGGAATACTTTAATTTAAATATTAAAATATTTTAATTTAAATTAAAATAAAGGCTGAGGGGAGAGAGAAGAGCTCTTTTTTATCTCTCTTTCTTTTTTTTTCTTTTTTTATTTTTAATTTAGAATACTTCAAAGAGACATTTAGCTCTTGAGAAAGAGATAATCCTGATAATCCTGTCCTGACAGAGTGAAAATCAGGACAGGATGAGGTGAGAGGAAACAGAGGCACAAAACTGACTAGAAATCACACAGCACATCACCAGCGGAGCCCAAAGTGGGTCCTGCTCCTCATTCCACCCACAAAAACAAGGCATACTCTGAGCTGCTGCTGGTTTAATTGCAATTTTGCTATTTTATAGGAAGCGTCACAGTTTTCAAGGACCATCTTGTGAATTTCTAACACTTGCAGTCTGACTTGGTGTATGATATATTAAATGTCAATGAAGTCACACATATCAGCCCACACTTGGCTCCTGTCACAAGATGCTGATGTACCTGCTCTCAGAGTATTACTTTCTCCACCTTCTCTCACACTCACTCACTTTCTCCCTAAAATAACTCAGAAAGCACTGCTTAAATAGCTCTTTTCATGTCCTGGGCTGAAGGACTTAACCAATCCCCCCCCTCCCTTCTTTACAAACAGGCATCCAGCCTCCTGTTCCCAGGCAGCATGTTCAGAACCACGCAGGACCTGGCAGCAGCCCCAGCCCAGGTCAGCAGCCCCCCCTCTGCTCACTGCCCAGCACCACCACCCCTCTCAGCTCATCTCTCCTCATCTCATCCTCCTTTCACTTAAAAGGATGTGTGGATGTTTTCAAAGAGGTTTTGTCTGGGGTTGCACTCTCTTTTTTTCCCCAGGCAGATATGCAGATAGCCCAGAAATATTTACAGAAAAAAGCCTAAATGGTGTCTCAGGCTTTAGCAGCTCCTTTCCCCTCTCCAGGGCTGAGCAGTGCAGGGCAATGCAGTCCTCCCCCAGTCGCCATCCTGGCAGTCTCTTGTTTCTGTAAGCCTTGGCATCCTTCCCATGTCCCCTCTCCCTCCTGGTCTAGGTTCTTCCCAGAGCTGTTTCACTGCCAGCTTTTGGCATCTAGCCCTTGGCATGCACAGAAGAGGAGGAAATTGAGCTGACACCAGCAGCAGCTCCTGCTGCAGCCTAGCAGTGAATATGCTGTATGCGCACGGAGCGGGGCCAGAGCAGAGGGAGCACGAGTTCTCCAGAAAATCACCCAGCAATGTCACTTGTTTCATAACCAGCAAACTTGGGCCAGGCCGAAGAAGAACAGCATGCAAAACACTGCAGCCCTTCAAAATGCTGCAAGAGCTCTGCATCAGCACTGCAAGATTTTTGCTCTAATGTATTCTGGACAAAATCAAATCCCACTGACCCACCCGTGGTTTGCTGTGTAAGTGAGGTTCAGGTTTGAACACAGGGCAAGAGCTGTTGCTTCTTGCTCTCTCAGCTGTCACTTCACATCCAGAGCAGCTCCAGTTCACAGAGTATCCAGGTTAAAAAGGAAGCACCAGGTCAGCAGAAATAATGACTGACACCTCCGTACCCTCCTACGATGTGAAAGCACCAGGGAATCACCAGGCAAGGGAAGCTGTGAGCAGACTGGTGCCTTCCTGCAGTTCCCTCCTACATCCCAATTCACCCTACAAAACAGCTCAGACCAACTGAACACCACTTTTCATTCCCACTTGGGACCCACAGCCAGCATTCTGCAATGTAACACTGCAGGTGGTTACCCATTGCAGCTTTCACCAAAATGCAGGAAAGTTGGACCCCTGGAAAGTATCACAAACATTAAATAAAGCACAGATGACACAAGTCCAGCCCGATCTCCAGGCAAACTGCAAAAGCTGCAGACACACGCAGGTGTAACCACTGGAGGGACTTTTACACTCTTGGAAACAAAATCCTATAGATAGGGATTTGGGTGAATGACTTCTATCAGCAGTAAAATGGATTAATGACTCCAGAAGGGTCATCCTCTGGCCTGTGAAACAAGTGTGATGATCCATCATGTTTCAGAATTCCAAAATAACAACTCTTGATTCCCTGGCCTCATTGTTTGTAGCTAAGACAAATGAGTGTCTGGCAGGGAAGAGATTCCCCCAAGCACAGGGTGAGGCATGAGCAAGCAACCCAGCCCTGCCAGAGGACTGGTGTCCACAGCCCAGGAGAATAATGATCTAGGAATTACTCTGATGACTGCAACTACTTCGTATGAGCCACGTCTGATGAAAAAATTCTGCTTCTAATAGCTACGTAGTCATGGATATAGAACAAACAAATCACTGAATTGCAGGAAAACAGAGAGAAAATTTAAACCTGAAGTTTGTTCTAAACTCCGTTCCCTGTGGAGTTGCACAACTTTCCCTGTTTCCGTTTAAAATACCTCCATAATTTAATGCCAAATAGCTGGGACTCAAGTGAAATCTGGATTCCCCACGGCTGATTTCACAGATGGAGTTTGACAATATCTAACTCAGAAGGCATCTTGCCCTCAGCCTCTTGAAAATGAGTCCTGTAGAATATGTTAGGTAATCAGTCAGATATCTGCTTAGAAAGAGCATTCATCACAGTGAAGTAATGAGTGGAATCTCATTATTACGGCACCAACAAAAATAGCAATAAGTAAATAAGGAATAAATCAATAAAAATAGCAGCAAATTTCAACAGCCATTTGCAAATTTGGTCCCTACCCCCTTAATATGAAATCAGACTGAGGGAAGTGTCAAAGAACAAAAGAGGATAAAACCTCAAAATAATTTACTGGAATAAAAAGAGCAGAAGGGAAAAAAATAGAAGTGGATATTTTAAAAAATATACTAAATTCCATGCTTCATGGCTGAAATCAACCTAATTTGTAACAAGGATGAGGTGTTCTAGCCTGCTAAAGAATCATCCAATTCTGGTCACTGAAGTAGTTTTCAGTGACTTAGAGATTCAGAAATCTCAAGTAGGAGGAGACTGTTCCAGTGAGGAGACATCATCCAGGCTCAGATCAGCCTTGAACAAGGTTATTTCACTGAGGATGGGGAAAGAATTTGCTAACAGGCACACCCAGCCCACCACTGACACAAACCATTTCTATCAAGGAAAAGACCTCTGCCATTATGTCCAGGGAACTGTTTGGGTTTTGTTCCTTTTTTGTTTTCCTTTGTTGGTTTGTTTTTGTTGGCTTGTTTTGTTTTCTGGGTTTTTTTGTTTGTTTGTTTGTTTGGTGTTTTTTTTTTTTGTGGTTTTGTTTTGTTTTGTTTTTTGTTTGTTTGGTTGGTTTGGTTTAATTTTGTTTTGTTTTCTAAAATATTGTTGTTTTCCCTTCTCCAAGCACAGAGCAACCTGCTCTGGCAGAGCCTGGCAGCCCAGCTCTGCTGCCTTTGCCATGTCAGCAGGGCCTGGGAGAGGCAGATACATCCTCCATCACTCAGAAGAAGGTTCAGTGCCTGATTGCCCAGGGTGGGTGGCTGGGAACAGGGGCTGCAGAGCTCCCCAGCCACCTCCTGGCACTGCCCTGCAACTCACCTGGCACAGAAACCACAGCTCTAAACAGCCAGCCCACCACCTCCTCACCTGAGCTGCAGAAAGCTGTGGAAGAGAAGCTGGAGGGAGGAGAGAGCTCTAAAGAATTAAGTCCACCTTAATTCCTTTTATTAGAGGGCCAGAAAGCACTGGAGGTAAAATCCAAAACAAGGAGTTTTCTTGGGGTTCATTCACCTCTCCTCCCACTACAGCTGTGACTACACCAACTGATAATATTTTGCCTTCAAACTCTGCCTCCTAGAAGACTTAAACAGATTTCAGCTTCAGAAATGTACATGCTCTGTGATAGCCCATTCATTAAAACAGCCAGAGGGTGCAATTTGAACAGCAGTAACTGGGACGAGCGGATCTCCAGTTTGCATTCTCATTATTAAAATTCAATTAAATAACTTTCTTTAAGTAGCAGAGAGAAAGTAGATTTGCTTCTTTCGAATTACCCCTCAGTTGGTGGTCAGGGCCCGGTGCTTCAGCCCCTCTCCCATGAGTGGTCTCCTTGCTCAAGATGCATTATTTGCATTATTTAAAACACGTGAGCACAGCTGGCTGGCTGGGAGATGCTGACTGAAGCTCAAACACACATGAAGGGAAAAACCCTCAGCAGCAGGAAGGATCCGAAGTCCTTCTGGCTCAGGCTCCTCAGCAGGGGGCAACTTTTTATTGTACACACGGACTCCCAGACACAAACATGGAAATGGATGAGTTCTGCGAGCACAGCCCTGCCAGGCTGTGGGGACAGGGTCTGTCTGGCCAGACAGGGGTGGCACAGACTGATGCCCAGGGTCTGCATGGCCTGAGCCACCCAGCCTGGAGCTTGGTGCTGGCTCTCTGAGCCCCTGCCCGTGCTCCATGCAGCATCCCACATCCTCACCCCTGTGGGATGCCAGGGCTGTGCTGCTGCTCCACCAGAACACGGACCCGGCACCAATCACCTCCCGAGGAAAGACTCAGCACATGTCCAGAGTGTTCAATAAATTCTGAGTGGTGTGGACAAGGCTGCAGCTCACACAACACCATTTACAGGAACACCCTGAGCTCAAACACTGTTTTTCTCCCAGCCACGTGTGCTGGTCAGAAGGAGAATTTTGGCTGATGATGGAAGGTTGTGACCCCAAACCAGCTGAAGGTTCCCTGCTGCTGCTTGCCATTAAAAACTCCTAAAGAGAAAAACTCCATCATTGGTGGAGAATGTTTCACAAATATAGGCAAGTCCTGACATGGCAGATCCACTGCAGTAACTGACAGGAGTGACTGGGTGTGTTTATGGTAATTTATGCAGAGGAATTTCCATTCTGTATCATCACAGGCAGGACAGCCATCACAGCTTCTGTCCAGGGAAGGCAATTTCCACAACACAGAAGTTGCTGGTATAGTTCAAACACCTTTTTGCTCTCTTTCTCATTGGGTATTTATTTATTTACCACAGGATTTGCATGCCTCACTGTTGCATTGTATTTCTCATAACTCTTGAGGTAGAGGAGTGCTCTTTGAGACAGTTTAGAGGTGGAGCACTAGGACAGACTGGATAGTATTTTAAATATGTCTAAATGGTGTAAGAGGCTAGACTCAATTTACAGTGTGTAACCACACTAGAGCTCAACACTCTTTGAAAATCACTGGAATTTGGTCTGTAAGTAGCTTGCTTTATTACAGGGTGTGGTGTAGGTGTGCAGTGCTTTGCTGCTGGGGGATCTACAGCTCAGAAGCAGCATGCAGACTCGTTCCCTCATGGTGCAACAATGGAGGGGAATGGTTAAATACTCAACAAGGGATCTAGGAAGCCATCTGAACCTAAGCTAACCCACAGAAGATGCAGAGAGGGGAAGTGTGGGTCAAGCCCTAAAGCCATTAGACATGTCTGAGTTTTCACTTGAATGTGGTATGTAAGACTAATTACCTTTTCCTACAGAAAAATAGTTTTCCCCACACCCCAGTGGCTGGGATGCACCACCTTGCCCTGACAGGTTTGGAGGTGGGGCTGGAATCCTGGTCAGCTTCATCTCAGGGAAGCTCCTCAGTTCCCAGACCAGGCGATCGATGGTCCAGTAAGTTCTGAGAGCTGGGGAGGTAACTGCAATGCAGAGGCATGAGCCCCCCAGGCTGTAACAAACAGCCAGGACATCAAAGAGGAGACTTCTTCTTCTCCAGGTCATGTGGAAGAGGAACTGAATGTTCTCCTTCCATGCTAGGAAGAGGTGTAAACAGAGCAAGAGACAACAATTTCTGGAGCTTCTTCTGATTTTGATTATCACAGTAAACCCAGGAGTACCTTCAGATGAGTGTCAAACATAGTTAGTGAAGCCAGTGAGGTTATCCCAAAAATTAATTTACTCTGCTATTTTCATGTGTATTTTGAGAGCAGTTATGGCTAAATAAGCAGAATATAAGCCAGTCTTTCTTACATAAATGTGTGATATTCTTCATATCCACAAGAAAATGTGTGGAACTGTGTTTCTGCTGTTCATGAATTTGGAACTGAAATGTTTTGTCACCACAACCAAGAAACAATCCTGCTCTGTCCCGCAGTGTGGCATGCTAGTACAAGGACAGAGAGACAGCTGGAAAATGTTATATATTTGCAACTTGCCAGAAACAAAAAAGGACTCATGCAGCACTGAGTGGGAGAAAAGACCTCATGCAGACGAGACTTGTCCTGAATCCAGGTAAGATCTACACAGCTTCCCGTGGGGAGCTGAGTGGAGGCAGCAGTGTGGTGCTGGTGTTAGCAGTGCTGCTCAGCTTGCTGCTGCCACAGGATACAAAAAACTCATTTGCAGTTCTCTGGTGATTCCCTGAAAGACAAGAGTGCTGGCTGTGTGGAGAGTCTTGATCCTACCTGCAGCCAGTACTTACAGTGGGTTTATATCTTCCTTTCTCACTGTCTCTTTGGCACTGTTGCTGTGGTTCCATCTCAGCTGCTCTGCCAAATAATAATGTCTAGAATGGCAGAAAAGTTTCTTTAAATTTCAAGACATTTTACGTAACCAGCTCTGTGGCCCTGAGGTTACAAAGTCTCTACAAACTGCATCAAGCATGGTCCCTACCAATGAAGTTAGGTGCAGTGTCTGGATACCCGTTTTTTCCATCAGGTACTCCAGGCTCTCCATAGGCAGGACCCTGAGAACCCCAAAGGCTTCATCCTTCCTGACAGCCTCCAAGAGTGCAGTGGGATTCAGGGAAAGGAGAACCCAGGGACCATGAAAACTTGGACCCAACACACACCGCTGCTACAACACAAAACTCAGGAGAGTTTTGGATGAGAAACATCAGAGAAGTGCAGGCTTTTGCGTGACTGAATGACCAACACATCTCGAGTGATATGTGTGCCATGGAGACTTTGCTATGAGGGCTGGTGCCAAGAATTGGGATTAATCGTGATGTTTAATTTGGATCAATTGTGATGTTTATTTTGGGTTAGTTGTGGTGTTTATTTGGATTAATTGTGAAGTTTTTTAGTCCAAAGTAAAAGCTGAGATGGTCTGAAGCAAAATCCAGACACTGAAAAACACCAGGTGCCTCTCTTTAAAGGTTTTCTTTGATTCATAAATATTAGATCTTCCTATCCTCCAGCTTTTCCATGGTGGCCTTGAATATTTAGAGATCCCAGCACTCTGATGGTTATTTAAAAGATGTGTTGCTCTGAGGAACCCCACTTGTGTTTTTCTCCTCATGAAAACCAAGCTCCTCCTTTGGTCTGCTTTAGGAAGAACAGGCTCTGCAGCTCTATGTTGAAGGGCTGATTTCCTTGCTCAAAGAATTGTAATCCTTGCAAAACCAAGTGCTGGATGGGATTTATACAACATAACCCTGTTACTGCAAGACAAATCATACCAGTTCACATGAAATTAATTCTGCAGCTCTGAAATTAACTCAATATTAGCAGTTTCTTCAGGCAAGGCAGGTGCAGACATAACTTTGCACTTCATTATTGGAAATTCAATGCCATCTCTACACTTGTTTATGCCCAACCAAATTAATTAAACCAATCCAAGAAGTTAGTTTCAGCTGCTCTGGTCCAAATTAAGTAAAATCTTTGGGCACTTTTCACTGCTTCCATGACACTGTCAGTGCTGTCAAGTTCTAGGTGTGCATCAGGTTTCTCCAATCCCTGCAGCACAGATGAATGGTGGTACAAAACCAGCATGAAAGTGGCAACAGAGCTTGGGAGGAAGAAAAGTGCTTGGCTGAGATGTTTGAGGTTCTTGCTTTTCTGTTTGCTTGCTTTGCTGCCTACAGCCAAACATTTCTGAAAGATCTGCCACCTGAATTGCCTTTTCTAGGTAAGAACTGAAAGAATCCACCCACCTGTCTAACAGGTCAGCTGCAAAAAAACCCAAATACCCCAAGAAGCCAGAAACCTGGAATTTTCTCATGTGGAAAGCTAGCAGCAAAAATTAAAAGAAAACACAAATTCATCAGATAGAGGGCCAAACCACACTTTCAAAACCAAATTTGCAAATTATGCTTAAGTGACTCTTCCAAAATCCCACAGCAAGTCAGTGGCATGCTAACCACAGAGCTGCTGTGCACAATCATATGCCTGTTCTGAGGTACATGATGATGCAAAATACATCTTCTTTTATATTCACCCCATAGCACTAATTATAGGATAAGTTCTTGTTTTTAGTAATTTAAGTTAGATGCAAAAGTTCTTCAGTTATGTGCCAATAGTATGAGACAAATAATTTACTCCAGGATAACATTAAAACACTTTCTGGCTATTTCCATCATTCTGTTGATTTACCCTGAAGAGCAAGAGTGAAGCAAACCACAGCATGCTCTGGGATACAGCCTGCTACTTGAAGTGTGCCTTCCAAATGGACAGGCACAATCACCCAGCATACAGAACCTCCAGGCAAATGGTCAGCAATTTCTTCTTCAGGTGTGTACTAAACCAGCCATGAAATCGATGCTGCCAGCTCACCAGGAATAGCCATTTTCTGTAAATGAGTCAAACAGATGTACCCAGCAGGTACCTTCTTGCTTTAACTGAATGTTTCTCCTTTAGGAGCCAATTAGATTTATTGGCTCCAGGAATGCATATTCATAATGGACATGAAAATATGACTCTGCTTTTGTCTTAAAGACACTTTGTCATATTTTCTCCCCTACCAAAACACAGGTCCAGTATCGTGTATATGGGAAATGACATTGGCTGTTTGGGTAAATGAGGACACATATGCTACTTCCAGTCTGGGAACACGCACTGACACCCACATAATAGCACAGCAGGAGTTTCTTTTTCCACCTACATCTGTGACACTGCATCCTAGATTATGTATTTATGCAGCACCAACTACCAACGTATCCATGGTCTGCTTCTACAGAAAGAGACAGAACTGAGGTAATAACCAGCTGGAAATCTGACAGCTAGTTCATCTCATAGAAGTACAGGGAGTGACTCAGTGGCAGCTGAGCTCACATGGACACTCTCACAGCTGATTTTCACCTTTCAGATGACACAGGAGGACCTTCCTCCAGCTCACTGTAGGGGACCCCCCTCAAGATCAGATGTGAACAACAGTGTTAATGCATTCACATGCATTACAGTGCCAGTGTGCCTCCCACATCTGAGGGGCTGTCCTGAACCCGTAGATGAAAATTCTTCCCCCCAGCCACACACTGAGCCACACAATGCTGATTTAAATGGTTTTGCATCTGCCATTCACAGACGTAACATCTCTACCTATTTAAACAAAAAGATGTTTTGGCTCTACATTTATGGAGCACATCGGGATTTTTTAAGAGGAAAGCTGCAAGCAAAGAGAGATATTATTCTAAGAAAGAGTCTTGCACTGGTATTACAGATGTCTTCAGCTATTGTAGGACCTGGCCACTGGCAGGGAGCAATTCTGTGAGTGGTGCTTGGACAGACTTCAAGAGCTGAAGCACAGCAGGCTGATTACCAGCCCTCACCTTCCCCTCTGAGACCAACTGGGAAAGGTCAGAGCTGCTGCTGATAGGCCAGACACATGGAATTAATTTAAGTGTCTGGCAAACACCTTCACCAAAATATGCTGAAAATTCTGCTATTTAAAGCAGCTCGGCAAGCTGAGTTTGTTATCCCACCTGACCCACAGAGCCTGTGAGCAGGATGCTCTGTGCTGTGCAAACCACACTAACATTATCTACAGCTTGGAAAATGCTGTGGTAAGGGTGCAGGCATGGGCTGCTTCAGTGGTCACCAGGGACATAATGTGTGGGGACATGCAGCTTGTGCAGCCACCACCACAGCCCATGTCCTGGCACTGCCATCACAATGAGAAGACCTTGCAGGAGACAGCTGTGGTTCAGACGATGCAGATGTGCTCCATTGGTTCTCTTTATTTAGCTGATTTTTAAGTTCTCATCAAAGAAGCCATTTCACAGAAACCTTCTCCAGTCTATGACCCGAATTCCATGGTTTTCATTTTATATTTTCAGACTTGAATCTCAAGTTAGAAGAGGTGACAGAATAAGCCCCACACCTTCCCCCTCTGAGACACCCTCTCACACAAATACTTCTCATGTGAAAGCAAGCAATGCTTCAGCAGAACTAATGGCAAGAGCAGTGCTGCAGGCACCCTGCTTGTTACTGAAATGGCACCGCAGTCAGAACCTATGTAGGAAAATGAAAACAAACACTGCTCTTGCCAGTACACATTGTAACTGAGGCAGAAGGAGCTGCAGGGACAAGCTGTGTTTACAGGGATAAATCCAGTGCTGGGAAAAGGTAAAGAGTAAGGGATCTGAGAAGAGAGGAGAGCAAATCGTGCCCGTGGCTCCAAGCAGTCCATGCGGTGCCATCCTGAGACAGCCAGGAACACACCCAGATGGCTTGTCTCTTTCTGTGACTCGTGCAACATTTAGCAACTACTTTTTAATTTAAAAATTAATTCTAGAGCAGGAAACAGGCCATAGACAAGCCAGATCACAGAAATTCTGTCCTGTTCGTAGCAAAGGAAAACGCAGCGGCCACCGAGGGCTCGGCACCCAGAGCCAGGTGAGCTCTGAGGGCAGCTCTGCCTCAGGGTGCTCCCCACCGGGACAGGGCCCGGGGCTCCTCAGGGAAAACACCATCCCTGCTCCTGATTCCCTGCTCCTGGTTCCCTGCTCCCCGGTTCTCTGTCTCCCTTCTCCCCGTTCCCTGATTCCCTGCTCCTGGTTCCCCATCTCCCTTCTCCCCGCTCCCTGCCGGGGTGTCTCGGTGCCAGCCGCCATTTGCTGCCCACAGGACACAATCCCACCCGTTTCCCCACAGCCCATATGGAGCACGGAGATACCCTCCTGCTTCCCGGACCAGGACCAGTACCGGGACAGCCAAGCCCACAACCCCTCTCCCACCCCGGTAACGGTTCCGGTTTCGGTTTCGGTTCCGGTTCCGGACAGGCGCTGCGGCAGCGCGCAGGCGCGGTCGATGCTCTGGACGGAAGGGGCGGGCGGCGGCGCGTGGTGCCGGTCAGCGGCGGGAGGGACGGGACCGGACCGGAGCGTAGCGGGGTCACTGTCCCTCGGCCCGGGGACATGGCGGAAGGGGACGGCGGGGCGGGATCCCCTCCGGTCCCGGCTGAGGAGGGCCCGGAGCTGGCGGCCGTTGTCGGCGCCACCGTGCCCACCGGGTTCGAGCTGACGGCGGCCGAGGAGGTGCAGGAGAAGCTGGGCTCGGCCTCCAGGATCAGCAGGGACCGCGGGAAGATCTACTTCGAGGTCCCGGCCCGGAGCCTGCCGCAGGTCCGCCCCGTTCCCCGGCCCGGCCGCGGTGCCGGTGCCCGGGCTGGCTCTGGCTGTAAGGACACGGGCAGGGTCCCAGCCCGCCTTCAGCCAAATACTTTGTTTTAAAGGCAATGGGTGTGAAAAAACCAAACAGCCCAGTTCAAAATCCTGCTCTGGCAGAATAAACAAAAGCGTGGGCTAGTAGAGGGAGCTGCAAGCTGAGAGTGCTAATTGCAATTAACACCTTCCCCTAGACAGACAGGGTTAGTAACGTGCCACTGTGGTTTCTTATTTTTTCCAGGTCCATCGCCTAAGGTCAGTGGATAATTTATTTGTTGTAGTTCAGGAGTTCAAAGACTATCAGTTTAAAGAGAACAAGGTGAGTTACTTCTCATTTTTCAGTCGTGGTTTCTGGAATGTTGGGGTTGGTTTTTTTATAATAATACTGGTTTGAGGAAGTGTTGTGTTTCATGAGGAAGGGCTTCCTGTTTTATTTGTGGTTCCTATGCTGATTCCTCTTTCCTAGCTTAGAAAACTGCAGTCGTGTTGTCTGCCATCATTCCTTCACCTATAGGCAAAATCCAGGATGAGAGCTAAACCATGAGTGTAGGTCACATTTGGCCACAGGACAGTAAAGTATCACCTCAGTCTCCTGCTCTCCTGTTAGCTGTTTATTTAACAAGATAAGTGACAAAATGCTATAGGTCGTGTGACTTCAAATGCATTTTGGTTTAGTTACGACAAAAATTGTACAGAAAGCTGCAAGCTGTCCTTAAATGACACGTAATGAGTTACATGTTTAGGAACCTAATTTGGAACACTAGTTTTTTTCAAAGCACAACTCTTTTTGTCTTTTAAAGGAAGATGCTCTAAAGGATTTGGAAGATTTGGTTAAAAAGCTGCCTTGGACTGATCCGTTGAAAGTTTGGGAGCTGAACAACAGCTTAAAAAAGAAAAAGACAAAACGCAAAAAACATAATCTGCAGAGCACAGCAAGCAAAGAGAAGCTGAATGATGATGGAGAAGATGAAGGAGCAGATCAGAAAGACGGCAGTGAACAGGAGGACTCTGCCCAAAACACTGCAGGTGTAGAACCTGCTGGTGGCCAGGACAGAGAGAAGACACAAGGGAACGAGGAGGATGATAATGAGCAGTCAGATGCTAAAGATGAGTTGCAGGCAGGCTGTGGGAGTGAGACCAAGGCTGGAGACAGTAAAACAGGCGAGGGGGAGGCAAAGGTGCTGAGGTTCCGTGTTACCTGCAATCGAGCAGGAGACAAGCACAGCTTCACATCCAATGAGGCAGCCAGAGACTTTGGAGGAGCTGTGCAGGAGCACTTCCAGTGGAAAGCTGACATGACTAACTTTGATGTAGAGGTATAGTGCTGTGCCTTGGAAATACCTGCATTTCTGTTGTAAAAATCCTTAGTTCTGAATTCCAGTGCTTAACGATCTCCTAAATGCCTTCAAAAGATCATTCTGGAACTAAAAACTGATAATGCCAATTCACGGCCTCCTCAGAAGTATTCATTTCACTGGCACATCCTGTGTGTTCTCAGATCATGTGCTAGTGCTTTGGCTGTCCATAATCATCTCTCTTGTCAGGTCCCTCTTTTGCTCTGCAAACACTGTTGTCTTCTCAGGTTAACCCAGTGACATCACCCAGCTGAACTGCTGGTGCTTAGAAGCTTTCTCCTCTCCCACAACTACAGCCAAAGCTCTAGCCCTTTCTACTTACAAAACGACAAAAAAAGTCAGCATAATGGTTATGGCACTGTTTGAAGTCCTGTGTGAATGAGAACAGAATGCTTGTTCTTGTTCTGTGTGAAAGGAAACATGTGAATGCTCTCCTTTAATTTCGTCCATTGTTGCTGTTACCAATGGTGCATTGCTTTTCTCCCAAGAATGCTCTTTGTTATGTCTAGGCTGTTTTTTAAATTACCCAGGCAAACTATGGAAAAATTCTATTACACCTGAAATTTAGTTCATTCTTTCTTTAGGTTCTTCTTAATATTCACAATAATGAAGTGGTTGTGGGCATAGCATTAACTGAAGAGAGCCTTCACAGAAGAAATATCACACATTTTGGTCCTACAACTCTTCGTTCAACTCTTGCTTATGGCATGCTTAGGTCAGTGTGAGTGCATAGTATGGTACTATCCTCAGTTAAGAAGTTTTGTTTCAGAAATTAGATTCTATATTCCCACACTTCTTCCTCAAAAGCCTTTTATGTTAATTCTTAAAAAAGGGAAAGAAAAAATAGAAAAGGAAGCATAGTTGCTGAAACAGTGTGCTCTGTAAATAACAGTGGCTGTTTTTTTCACCTTAGTAACTAAAATTCTAACATTTGCTGTCAATTTTTAAAATACTTCATCAAAGTATTTCACTGTATTGGTGCTTATAAGAGGCTAATTAATTAACGGAAAAATAATCACACAGTTGTTTTGTTAGAGGGGTAGAATCAGAGTAATTAACTGTTTTCCTTCCTTACAGGAATTCATACTTTTAAGACTTTCCTCACCATAGATTTTTTCTGTTTCTCAGACTCTGTGACCCACAGCCAACAGATATCATCATTGATCCCATGTGTGGTACAGGTGCAATACCAATAGAGGTGATTTTTACTTGATTTTTTAACTTAATAAAACTTGACACTACTGCTGAATAATACATGTACATTTTCTTGGTAATAACTGAATAGTCACCTCCAAAAGTATCCCACCAACTCTTAATCAGATGCACTTTTTATAAATTACCTTATTTTCCTTCCCAAAGCTGTAGCAGGAAGAAGCCAAATCCAAAAGTATTTTGAGCTTTTAGGGGGCATCATAGTTACAACTTATCTTTTACGAATGTTTACCATTACTGATGTGCACTTCCAGTTGCTTTGTAGTAGTCTGTCCTATTTGAGTAATTCTTCTGTTTGTTTTGTTTTAAATTGAGCAATGTTGACACTGATGTTTCTTATTATCAACATTTCACCCCAGGGAGCTACAGAATGGCCTGGCTGCTACCATATTGCTGGTGATAACAACCCACAAGCTGTAAAGAGAGCAGCAAACAACATCTGCTCTTTACTAAAGAAAAATGAGAATAAGGAGAGGTGAGAATACAACTGATACCCATTTCCTTGAAGCATTGTACCTAAAGAATTCCATTTTGCATTGGTGCATTTTACTGTGTTGTTCATTTATTTTTGCTGACGTTATAGACCTCCTCAACTTAAATATTCTCAGTAAACAAGTGTCTGAGATACACCTCTTTGCCCTTGCAGCAGTACTCCTCTGGGCATACCCCTGGACATCATTCAGTGGGATATTTGCAATCTCCCTCTGCGGACTGGTTCTGTGGACATCATTGTGACAGACATGCCATTTGGAAAGAGGTGAGGTGTCACTGGTGAAGGTGGAACTTAACTGCTGCTGCTACGTGTGGTCACCTGTCTGTGGTTGGGGTTCTCTCTAGTTAGTTGTTTGTCTTGGCCTAATTAATAAGTATTGATGTACTCTATATTTAAAAATGCAGTTGAAATTAATAGTAAATGTCCTCCTGAAGAAGCTAATCCATGTCTGAATGACCAGCAAGAGTCAACTATTTTTCAGTGATCACAAAGAGGATCTTAATTTATTTTGCAGGATAGGGTCAAAGAAGAAGAACTGGGATCTCTACCCAGCCTGCCTTATGGAGATGGGCCGGATCTGCACACCAGGGACAGGCAGGGCTGTGCTGCTGACACAGGACAAGAAATGCTTTGCTAAGGTGTGTTCTGTGAGAGGAAATCCAAACCTATTTACACCTGAAAAACTATCAAGGGAAAAAAGTCATAAACTGCAGAAGATTATGTATTTTAAAGCCATAATCAGTGGCATTAAAATGCAGTTTCGGACCCAAAGAGTCATTTTACATTGGCATCAGATGTGATTTAGAATAATCAAAAATAATTTTTAAAGCAATTATTATCTTACCTTGAAGCCAGCACCACTCTTTGGCTGTGTTTTTGGATTGCAGGCCCTGTCACGACTGGGACACATCTGGCGCAGGGGTCAGACGGTGTGGGTGAACGTGGGGGGGCTCCATGCTGCAGTCTACCTCCTGAAACGTACGTGGGAAAGAGCAGAGGAGAAGAGACCATTCTGGTAGCCTCTGAGTGAGAAGAGAATTTCTTGAACACCCAAGAAAATAGGCCTGACAATTGCTAAGAAAAAAAAAAACAACTTTGGTAAAAAACACAAATATCAACCCGGGGATCAACTTGAGAGCTACCAGTTGTACTGTGTGTTCTGAAACCTTCTTACTTAAATCACCTTTTCCCTCCCTGCCACCCAAACTGGAATTAAGAATGCTTTCCTTTGCCTGAGTCTTCTCTATCCATGTCCTTTGTAGTTTTCAGTTAAATGTTTATTTCCTCTGCTTATAGTAGAAAACATGTTGAGGCAGCTTTCAAGGTATTGAGTTTATTTCCTAAACTAGAGTAAACATACATATATCTTAAAATGACTAATGGGACTACTAAGACTGTCATCTCAAAGGGTTAAGAGGTAGTATCTCTTTAATGTAGGATTTTTCTAAATTGAAGTATTGTAATTTATACCATTGCCCAAATAATGAACTGTGATAATAAACCATTGTCTGGTTTTTATGGTCTGGTAAGCAAAGGCCAATTAGTAAACAGTATGCTGATGCTGGTTTTCTTACCTCAGTTTAGTGCTAATTATTAGTCAATGTCCAATCCATGTTTTAATGTACTGCTGCCATGGGGGGGGGTAACACACACAGCCTTAGCAAACTATCTAGCTCCTATTTTAGAACAGAGATAGTTTTAGCTAGATTTGTTTTCCGTTATAATGTTTTCCCTGTTGACTGTAGATACATCAGGGTGGCAATGTTTAAATTCATTTGTTATTTAACTGCTGTAGTTATACCAGAATATTGACAAAAAATATACCTGTTAAATAACTTGAAGTTGCAAGTATTTTTTTTTCTTTTGCAACCATACTGTGACTTCTCAGGCCTCTTCCTCTTTGCTCCTCAGAGGCAGCAAACACCGGTTACCAGTGCCATTTTCACTGAAGTGTATGCATGCCAAGGACTTGTAAATGTTCAGAGTTGAATTAACGAGTATTAAAAGTTTTGGAAGTTTTGCACAGTCCTGACTGTGTTGTTTGTGTCTGGTGCCCAGGGGAGCCCCAGTGAGTCCTGGTGTTCAGTGCTGGGGATCTGCAGCAGGTCCTGGTTCTGTGGGACCCTCCTGCTCCTGCCTCACCTGGCAGGCTAAGGCCCGGCTGGTTCCGTGCTGCTGGTACCGCTGTTGTAAAGGAAAACGAAGCTCAAGGACATTTTAAGCCCTTACACGCGCATTTTGAAGTGTTTTGGGGCTTTTTTCCCCGAGCAAAGCTTGGACTGTGCCGGGTGGAACTGGAGTCAGCTCCGCATGGAGACAGGACCAGCGGAGAGGCGACCACCGGAGCGATGGGACTGGGGTTGGAGCAGCTGATCCGCAGCGGTCCCGTCCAACCCAAATTACTCCGTGATTTGGCGGTGTCCAGCACCCAGGGAGCGTTCCGGGCCGCCCTGCAGCGCATGCGCGGGGAGCAAAGCGCGTTCCGGTACCGGTAGGCATGCGCGGGATGTGGGTCGCGGCTCCGGTACCGATACGCATGCGTGGGGCGGTGCCGGCGGGGCGGGGAGTGTTGGCGGCGATGGCGCCGCCAGGGTCCGGGGACGGCGGGCCCTGCCTGCGCTCCATCAACACCGGAGAGTTCTCCGAGGTCGTCTTCAACAACCGCAGCCCCCGCTTCGTTCTCCCCATCTGGGTGGATTTCGACGGCCGACCGCGCACCTACCCGGTCCTGCAGCCGCGCACCGGGCGGGTGATGCACAGCTACCGGGGTGGGTACCGGGGCGGCGGGGCTGCGGCCGTCCCGCGCTGTAACCACTGATTCCCCGCACTATAGCGGCTGCCTTCCCGCCCTGTAACAGCTGCCTTCCCTCGCAGGTCACCTCTGGCTGTTCCGCGACGCCGGGACGAACGATGGTCTGCTCGTCAACCGGCAGGAGCTCTTCATCGCCGCTCCCAACGTCAACACCGCCGACATCACGCTGCCAGGTAAGGCCGAGCCCTGCAGGCCGCCGTGGTTTGTGCCTGTGCCCTGTGGACTTCGGTGTAAGGTTCTAGCCAAAAGACAAGTGTTTGAGTGACCAAATTTACCTCAGAAATGGGAGGAAATGGTGAGGGTCTCTGTGTAGAGCTGTGCAGTGCACTGCACTGATCAGGCCTCCAGCGGGTTCAGAGGGCTCCTCGTGACCCCACAAGTTCTTTTGCTCTTTGGGGTGTGCTGAGGATGGCCGTGCTGGAGGTGGCAGCTGAGGAAAGCTCTTGTCTGTCTGTTTGGATCTGCAGTGTTCACTCTGAAGGAGAGGTGTCTGCAGGTGGTGCGCAGCCTGGTCAAGCCCATGGACTACAGGAAGCTGGACATTGTGCGGTCCTTGTATGAAGACCTGGAAGATCATCCCGATATTAAGAAGGATCTTCAGAGGCTTTCTCTGGAGAAAAGTGAAACGTTGAGGAATGCAGTTCTGAAATAAGATGATTACTCACTCTGGACTCTTTAAATAGCAAACTACTGAGTTTGAGCAGGCATAGTCACCCCAAAACCTGACAAGAACTAATGACTGTATTCTAAGTTCTGAAACACAGATTCAGCTCCATTGTAGAAAACTTGCTATGGTGGTGAGTCAGATCCGAAAGACTTAGCAGCACGTAGAAGCGCAGCAGGTTCCTGATGGTTCAGTTCTGTTTGTTGGTAGAAATACTGCAAACTGTTGACTTGAGAGGCCTTGTGCAGGTGAAGCTCAGAGAAGTTTTGTTTGCACCATCTGAGAACACTGCATAGGAATATCAGGTCAGGCCCTATCTGAATATTTGGGGAATATTCATAGAGATCAGTTTTCATTGTATTAGAAAGTAAACTAAGGATTAATTTAATCCAGACTCTAATGATTATAAGTGGCAGGCCAACACCAATAATTTGTTTCTGATAGAATTTCACACTTAGGGCTGTGAATCACAAAGTGTGGGGGGTGTTTGTGTATGCAAGGGTTTCCACCACTTCTTTCTGAGGACCTGACCTAAAACATCATGTTGGTGGAAAGATGGTGTGTGTGAATGTCTGGGGTTTTCTCTGCCTTTTGCCTTTTCATTTCTAAACTCATGTCCTGTCAGCTCTGAGGCTGACACATTTTTACACAAATCATGCCTTTTATACCTTATTCGTCTGTCATAATTGTATACTTGCTTAGGTGATCTCAAGGTGATCCAACCTGGTCAGCCGTGTAAACTGGATCCTGGTTCTGGGGCCCGTTTCTCCACAGCTGCTTCCCCATCTGTCCATACAGGCACACCAGGTAGTGTTGATGGAAGGTGGATGTGCTCAGTCTCGCCTTCTCCCCTTGCAGTGCAATAGTTCAGGTCATTATGGGAGACCTTGCTGGGGAGTGTGGAGCAATCAAGCTGCTGTGTGTCAGCTCATATGAACCTACTGCTAGATCCAGCTCACAGACAGGTCCATGCTTTATTACAGGCTAGATGAGCAGAGAAAACATTTCTGTGCCTATATTCTGCTCCCCTGTACCTCAGATAGAATGTATGCTGGTGTGAATGTACACACATACCTGAAGGCAGTGCTCCCTTGGGCAGATGTGGGAATTGTCCACCAGGTAACAGATGCAGTGCTTGTTGGTGTTGGAAACAGGTTGTGAGGGACTCACAGCAGGTAATTTCTGTGGCATATGGTTCTTTCCAGTTACATGTTCTAAGAAACAAAGCTATGAAGTTGACTGAGAATATCAACATATTCCGTAAGTATGACATGTCTCCTCTTTTTGTAGATTTGGTTTTCTTGCATACTTGAAGTGTATGAATTGATCTTTGTCATAAAAATGTAAATCCATATGAAACTTGTTAACTCTCTTTCTGTCAGATTCACAGTGCTTGTGACTGTGTGCTTGCATGACTGCAATACTCCTGAAAGTTGTTCTATCTGATCAGTAACAGACACTTGGGGATGTTGCTGCTCAGTTCCTGGAAGCCCCTCTGGTCCAGGGTGCTGCCCTGTGCTCTTGCGGTGGGGTCCTGCAGATACCTGAGAGAAATTTCTCTCCTGATGTCCTTGTGGTGTTGTGCATTTGATGAATGTGGTAGTACAGGCAGCCAGTTGCAGAAGACTTGACTCATTTGACTCTGCAGTTTTTCTGTTGATGTAGTAGGTATTAGGTTTACCAGGTCTGTACATACCACAAACATCCCGTATATTTCTGATTTATGTGGTGTCTGTGATCTCTTGGGTTGCTTATTAGTGTAACATAAATTTATCCCACTAGTCTGTGATGTCTCCCAGTTACACAGCCAGTGGGTGATACTTCCCTAGTAGGACATTTATCACAGCTGAAGGATCAGATCCCTTGGATTCTTGTGTTTTAGAGGACAGGAAAGCATACTTACATAGCTGTGATTTGCCAAAAACAAATGTACAAAAACTGCTGCATGATCTCATCACTCACTGGAATATCCTTTCTTTGCAAAGCTTTTAGTTGTATCTACTGAATTCCAAGCCAGCTTAATCCTTAGCTAAAGAGAGCTCCTGATAGGCAGCGACCAGCTGTGGATGCTTTGTGCTGATTTGCTTGGTTCAACCTATTTTCTGAGTGACATTTTCTGCCCTCTCTCTTGCAGACTGATTTGAGGGTGGTTTGTTGCCACGTAGAAATGAGCCAAAGATATGTCAGGCCCCAGGCTGATGAGAGTGTACCCAGAGCTGGGTTGTTCTTCAGTGACTGTTTAGCTTAAATTGCATAAAAATGCAGACGTGGTTGTCAGGGCAGAGATCATCATTCAGTCGTGTGCTGTTACCTGTAGTCACATCTACACAGTCTCTTTACCACTTTCCCCTGGTCAATTTCTGTTCTACAAGTGAAGCTAACTTAATTCTTAGGAAGTCTGGAGGCATCTGCTCACAGAACCCCAAGCAGAAGGTGGCATTTCTCAGAATCTTTGAGGTGTGGGGGTCCTAGGACAGGGATTTTATAAACCCTGCTTCAGTTCTTCAGCACTTCATTTAAGCACAGCAGGCCAGCTGCTGCATGCAGACCTAGGCCAGACAGGGACTTCTGGACTCCACACCAGGCAGCTGTCTCTAAGCTAGGCACTGTAACATCTGATTTTTAGTACCAAAGTACACTTTCTGAATCTAGCCTCACAAGTTTTTACTATCACGCCAACATGAACTGACTACTCTGCACATCCTCCAAGAGTAGGGAAGTTCTTTGTTTTAGAAACAACGATCGCCTTTTGCTTAATAGCAAGAGGCAATCTGTGCTTGAAATCTTCCACTTTCCCTAGACAAGATAACAAAAGAAATTCCACTTCTATTTTGTAGATTAAATTGAGTTTTCCAGAGTTATGCAAGAAGTCTGGGAGAGGATGGGACTGAACACAAAGTCTGATGCAAAAGACTGTTGATGCAGTCACCTGCCCTGTTCTTCCTACAGCTGCTTTCTTGTGAGCAGTATTTTATTGTGAATCCTGTAACTACGTAGCTAATTTTAGCTCTCACCATCTAAGTGTTGTAAGTGCTGATTTTCCTGTTGACAAATCATGAAAATTTTTTCCATGCATCCGGCTTAAAAACTTGGCAACTTCCTCTCCAAGATGAGAAGCACTTAAAAACATCTCTCACAAATAGTTGACAACATTTTGTTTTTACAGACCACTGAGTCACACCTGATGTTAGATTTGATCCTCTTGCCACAGTCTGACACCAGTCTTAAAGGTCTCTGGTTCTTTTTTGTCTTTTTAACCAATATGACAGTGGTAAACAGTCTTTTGACCTTGTAGCAACAGTAATACCACAATTTTCAGCTTTTCCTTGCAATGATGAAATTCATTGTTACCATAATGGTACTTGAAACATTCGTAATTTTTGAGACAAGAAGTGTAGAAAACTATCAAAGTTTTAAAGTCTAGTACTGAAAACAAGAGCTAGCTGTACTGTAAACTATATGCAGATCAGAAAGCAGTAGTAAGTTAAAGCTCTGAAAGCTTAGGGTACTGTTTGCAATTAATACAAAAGACCAAGGGGTAAATATGAACAAAAAGAATGGGTTACAACTGTGCATTGCAAACTGCCCCACAGTGTCAGAGGTGCAGGTGTGAGGCTCTCCAGGGAGATTGCTTTGCTAGTGGTATTCGTAGAATGTACACTGGCAAATTATTGTAATATTTTATCAAAATACAAGTATCAAAATTACAAGTTAAAAGTTTCAAAATGAGCGAAGTTGTTGACTTTAAGGCACATAGTTTAAATCTAACCCTTGACTAGCGAGGCCTGGTCCACTTGTATTGTTTTTTGCTCCTCACTCCCTGCATCTGCTCCTGCAGTTGTGGGTCAGTGGGACGGCCGTGCTGCGGTGCCTGGAGCACCTGCCAGGGCTGGCTGCTCGGGGTCCCTGCCCCTGGGCCCTCCGTGCCTCTCCTGCCCTCCCTGCTGGCACACGCCGCTTCTCGGGGGCTCCTGAGACCTTTTCGACTTTCTCCACCCGGCGTTGTACAGCGCCCATCCCGGGGCTGCAGGGTGGATGCTGCTGCCCGGGGTGTCGGTGAGCACCGCGCAGCCTCCTGCCCCGCAGCCCCGGGGGCAGCTGAGCCCGGGACCCTCGCCGGGCATCGCTCCCGCCTGCCCCGCGCCTGCCAGCGGCCATGGCGCGGCCCGTGGGCGGGAGCGGCTCCGGGAGGCGCGGGAAGCTCCTCCACCTCCATGGCTGAGACGCGTGGTGTGGCAACCAGGCTGGAGCAATACTCGCCCTTGGAAAGGAATATCTGATTTGCATTCGGGGCCGCGTCCTGACGTCAGCCGGAGCGGGAAGCCACCGAGTGACCCTGCCGAGCAGCGCTCGGGGCCGCTCGGCCCTTTCCCCAGCCGGGAGCCAGCCGTGGCGGGGTGGGGACAGCCCGTCAGGGACAGCCCCTACCAGAAGAGGAAGCTGCTGGAGAAAAGCAGCTCCGCAGCGAGGCAGAGGCTGGCGAGCAGCACTGCCCCGGCCCGGTGTGCACCATGTGTGGCCGGTGCTGATGGCCGCGGCGGGGACGAAGGGCTCTGGGGAGAGGGACTGCGAGGCCATGAGCCTGCAGCAGCCGCCCCTGGGCCTGAGAGGGGGAAGTGCCCCCGCTCTGTACATCCACAGCATGCCTGCGTGGGTGCTGGAGGATTTCTGCCACAAGATGGACTGCCTGAGTGACTACGACTGGATGCGGTTCGGTGAGCGGGGACAGCGGGGCTGTGGGCTGGGTCAGGGCTCCCCGAGGCGATGGGACAGCCGTGGGGCAGGACAGGACAGCCGTGGGGCAGGACAGCCATGACAGCCGTGGGTCAGGACAGCCATGGGACAGGACAGCACAGCCGTGGGGCAGGACAGCCATGACAGCCATGGGTCAGGCCAAGAAGGACGAGAAGCAGAGGCGAGGAACCCACGCAGGACCTCTGTCCGAGTCCTTCCCCAGCTCCCAGAGGTAACACGTCCTGTGGAGGGGGATTCCCACGCAGCAGGCTGTTTTTGGGATCAAGTGAAGCTTCTGATTAACTGGTGGAATTCCAGACTTCCGTGTTGCCTTGGCTGCTCCCGGGCAGCCCAGCTCTCCCCTTGCTCCCTGCGGTTTTTCATGCTCCCTCTCCTTTCACACTTTCCTGCCTGCTTCCACAATATCCCCCACAGGTGGTTAGATGTTCCATTTTCTTCTTTCTTCACTTCATGTCTATTCCCTTACACAAGCTGCCCCTATTTTTCCCTGTTCTGTCTTTGAAATAAGTATAGAAAGTGTAATCCCTGAGTTTTTAATTCTGTTTTCTGTATCCCCATCCAGACAATTCTAGCACAAATGATTTCTTAGGTGGCATATCTTCCTTTATTTAACATGATTGAATTTCACTTTAGACTTCACTAACTGACTGCTGAATAAACTCTTAGTTTTAACCTCCAGTTACACTTGCTGAGTGGGAGACATCTCTGCTATCTTCAGATGCATCCAGTTCTATGTCTGATGTCCTCCTAGAGAACATCCCTGTACTGGGGATGGGTCCTACAGCTTCCCCACCATCCCCACAGGCAGCAGGAAGCTCTGCCTGTCCCTCCCCCAGGGTCAGTGGGATGTGGGTAAGAGAACCCAGAAGGAGACAGCATCCCATGCACACGGAGGAACTGGGAGATGTTGTGGGGTCATCTTTAGCACCATGTCTCCTGCTCTTAAAAATAGCTGCCTTTCACTGATAGGTTTATCTGACTGTAAATAGCACCCAGATGATTCAGTGGCTGTTTGGCTTTACCATAGTATTGGTACTGAGTAATGCAGACAGGAGTGTGCAGTCTCACCACTGACTTCGGTTACCTGTCTTGGAGGAAGCACACCAGTAATTTCATCTGAACTTAATTTGGTACAAAGTATTAAGGTGAAGAAAGATTATGGGGGAAATACACCAAAAAGTGTGACTGGGTTTTCCTTCTGGGTCTCTGATATAACAACATTTTTCCCAGGATAGTCAAAGGAATAAATAGAACATCTTACGTTAGGAACTGAATTTTCTTTTTGTCCACATAGCTAGTTCATGATCCCTCCTTTTAAAAGTGTGTCTCACACCTTAGCTTTCCTTGCTTGCACTGCCTGTTTTTTTTTCTGGTTCCTAAGCAGAACTCTTTGTTGTCTCTGTCTCACCAGCTTCCTACGTGATAACAGACCAAACGGAGCTGCGGAAAATCAAGTCCATGGAGAAGACAGGGATCAGCATAACACGAGAGCTGATGTGGTGGTGGGGGGTGAGGCTGGCAACTGTTCAGCAGCTCCTGGACCTGCTGCAGGGACTGCAGCTCTACCGAGCAGCTCAGGTCATCCTGGACTGTGAGTAGCTGTCCCTTTCTCCTGCAGGGAGTCTGCCCTGCACCCAAACCTGCTCCAGTCAATCTCTCTTGCTAGCTGAAGAAATTTCTTGCTGGGAGTCTCATGATCAAAAAATTCTAAAATTTCTGCACCGATTTTCATTTTCTATCAAAATTTGTGGTAGGAAAGGAAGAGGTGACATAGAGGAAGAACCATTGGTCCCTCTGGTTCCTCATCCTGCTTTTGTAGTGCCCATCCTAGATGCTTCCAGAGATGCTGAAGAGAGGCTGGCTGTGCTCTGAGCCAGGTGTGGTATTTTCATGCATCAGACAGGGCTTCATAATGGAGCTTAATTATGAATGGTTTTGTTTTTCATACATAGGAGACTGTAATACAGAGGTCTTCTGATTCCTCAGGGAAACAAACTAAGCTAATAGGAAGGTGAACTGGAATATGTTTTGTCTGTCAGTAATCCAGTAAATTTAGTTGACTGTGACTTCAGGGTTCTGGTTCTGAGGGGACAGATCTAAAAACAAATTATTGATTTATTTATTAGTCTCTGCATTGAATAAGTCTGATCTAGATACCAGCAAAGCAATAATCCTGGCTGATCATGGTGGGTTTGTGCATATTTGGGAGTAAAGGGTCACTTCCACTTTTGTTCTCTGCCTGTTCACTGTTTACCAGTTGATTCCTGGTCCATAAAGAGAGTTTCTGTGCTCTTACACAACAGAGTGTAACCTACCACACCTTCAGCTCTGATTAGTGCCAGTCCTTGCCTCCTATTCCTGCCAGAACACATTCTGGGGCCCACCTTTGTTTGTAGCTGGTTTATTTCAGTGTATTCCTTTGCAGAGCTCACTGGCATTTCTGTAGCCCTGCTCCTATAATTCAGATGTTCTGCTGGCAGATTGCTTCCAGGAGAGCTCTTCCTCTCTTCAGCAGATTCTTGCACTACTCTAGTCCCACTTCTGGGTGACCCTAGTTATAAATTTTTCCATATCAGTTCTCCAGTGTCAGTAATTACTGGTTGTGTGATGTAAAGGAATTTGCAAAATTAATAAAAACCTGAAAATGAGAGGGAAGCTTGCAAGAGGGAAGTGATTCTAATTTTAGAGACTTTGAGGTTAAAGTGCAGGAAGGAAAAGCAAACAACTGCAGAATACAGGGACTGTCTGTCATCTTTCACAAAAGGCCTGTGGACTGTTTGGTAGCTAATAAAAAACCTGTAAAAATTTGAATTTTGTATCATTCTGATACAGTAATAAAGAAACATACCTAATTTTTCTGAGGTTTTTTTGGAAGACCCAGTTTCATTCAAACCTACATTTATAGGTAACACTGAAAAAAGTGGATACAAACCCCAAACAGAGGTCAAAGAAAAACCTTACCTGACACAACCATGCCAATTTCTGTCATTAGGAATGACATTCTGATATAGGAATTTGTTTCCTGGGAATGAACATGGTTGTAACACTAAAACCACACAACTGACAATCATCCTAAAATATTTAACTGACTGAAACCAAGACATTTGTGTCACACTTCCTCTCAGTCTCAGACGACCCAGCAAAGAACTAGATGCTAGAACTACAGCTTTCTTTAGATATTTGTGGTTTGGGATCATTGGCTGAAGAATGTTACATAGAAAATGACAAAGTGAATATACTGTTATTGCCAAGTCCTTGTTTTGAGGGACTATATACCTTTTGCATAATCCTCACTGGTATTTGTTTGAAGCTATCATTATTATTTTTCAGTTGTAGTTAATGTAATTAATGTGGTCTGAATTTTAATACCAATAGTGTTCTGGCAGTGGGATTCAATCAGATTGCTTGAATGTGCCTTGTAATGTTCATGTTAATTTACAGTCTCTTTTCCTGACTGGGATTATTTCCTGATAACTGATTAGAATGAGACTCTATTTTCTCTGGTAATCTTCATCTTTCCTTTCTTCTCTTCTCAAGGGACATCAGCCTCTAATATTCCCAACTCTAAAAAAGAAGAGCTGGTAGCACCACCTAAACAGGAGAACATCTCTTTACCTCCCACAGAAAACAAAAATAAAGAGAGAAAAAACGAGACAAGTCTGTTGCCATCACCAGACTCTTCACATCTGGGAGTATCACCAGCACATGGTAAGTAACAGATTCTGAATTTGATTTAATATAAAAGGCTGCTTCTTCTTTGCCTTCAGTATAGTATAATAGTCACATTTGAATATTTGCCTTTTTCCTAGCACTGTTGTGTCCTGAACTGTTTAATCCTAACTTTATCACACAGTCTCCTGTTCATCCTTCTTATAGTTCTCTTGGCTTTGAGAGATGCTGAGTGTTTCTGTCCTTGGGATCTCAAGATGTTTTCCAGGTCTGTGTGAGCATCCTGATCCTATCCTGACTCCATACTAAGACTAGATCAGGCCTTGCATTTCCTGCTCCATCCCCCTCTCTGCATGCAGAATAAATCTATGCCAATATGGAGCCATGCAGGTGCCAGCAGCCCCTCTGCCTGGGAAAGGGAGGAGCAGAAACACTGACACACTGAGGAGAGCTTCTGATCAGCAGGACAGAACCTGTGAGCTCTGTGTCCCTTGGCTGGGACTAGAGAGATCTGCATAGTCATCTTGCAAAGAGGAACCAGGAAAGTAGCTCCTTGGCTTCACATTTTGACAGCTTGTCATTGGTTATCCCTGGATAGGAAATTCAACAAAATACCCCAGACCTTCACAGTTAGTCACAGGCTGTGATATTACAAAGATCAGGTGTCTTTCCAATGCTGCCATTTCAGTTTCAGGTGCTGCTTCTGAAGGAACCTTGCATTCACTGCCTTCTCCACCACCTCCCCCAAGAGACCTTTTGAAATCCTTGCAGTCAAATCCTCCTGTGTCATCAAGTGTGAAGGTAAATCCCTTTTGTACACACTGATCATAACAATGAAACTTCATGATATTCTGTGTTTTGAGTTTTTTTCAATTAAAGTTTGTCCTTTCACTTGTGCACAGATCTGGTGAGAAAATGGGGCTTGATTACATTTTGGGCTGCTGAAAATCTTCAGTGATGGAGGTTCCATCATCACCTCTCTGAGTCCCTGTTCCACATTTCACTGTGAAGTTTTCCTCATGTTACCCATGCTTTCAGCACAGTCTCCTCTTTTTTCTCCTGAGTTCTCTCTTGTCATTACAGTAGGCTAGCTAGATCAGTGTTGTGGGTTTGCAGTGCTTTACAGATCCATGTGCACACTCTGCTCCCATCACAATTATGCCTTGGTCTGTTTTCTTTGGTTTATTTTGTTCCATTTTTTTGTGTGTGTTTTTTTTTTTTAAACAAGAATGTGTTTTAAGACTTCAATCTCTTTCAAAATAACATGGTTCAAGAGCACCAGGCAAAAGAGAAGGTTGCTACAAAGAATGCAGTAGTTCCAGAGTTTCTTGAGAGGGAGCCAATGTTTTGTTTTCTCAAGTCTGGAACACACTGAGGTTGTGAAAGTGCATGATCAGACTACAGTGGAACTGCAATAACAGCTGTCATTAGGACTTGCCACACTGGAACCAACAAATTCTTGTGCAACCAACACCAGGTGCTCCAGAAGCAGATGAGAAGTTCCTACCAGAACACAAATACATTGAGGGACCCTGCTTTCTGATCCATCTGTTTCTTTATAAATACTCCAGCCAGAAAGATTAATGCTTTTTTGTAAAGTAAAACCACATCACATCAAATAACTATGCAGACTTTTGAACTGGGTCTGTTTTAAGGGAAAGGTGGAAATGCAAACTGGTAGCTGTTTCCAAGTCTCCTCTACTATCCAAGCTTTTTACATCATCAAAACACATCAAGAGAGGTATTTCAAAGGGAAACCCTTGTGAGTGGTTGCACATTACCTTTCGGAATTTCTTTCAACAATCACAGTAATTGCTTAAATCATGGAAAAGAAAATGTGACACCTAAAAGAGGAAAAAGTGAATGGATTTTCATGACATAAACTTGTTTCTTCTACAAATGTGTAGCCTTGCAGCTCTTCTGCTCCTCAGCAGGAGACAATGACAGATCTGCCCAGTGGGAGTCTGCTGTGGACCCAGAGGGAAGTGACTGAGGCCACAAATGGTTTCAGTGACAGGAGCAGAATTGGTGAAGGGACTTTTGCGGATGTCTACAAAGGTCAGAGGAACAACATGGTGTATGTCATCAAAAGGCTGAAAGAGGCAAGTACTCCAGCTTTTAATTTTGTTTGGAGGGGATGTTTTTAGTATCTCTTGTACATTAACAGTTGCTGTTTAACATTGTAAGGGCCAGGAACCAGAATGGCTGCACAAGAGTTGAGGTAAAAAGGAAATTATGTATAATAAACAGACCTACATTCAACACACACATGAGAGATCTTGTGCTTGTGTGGGTAGTTTTATTAACTCTGCTATGGGAGTAGCCTGCAGGGGACCTTCCTGCATTGATAGTTGGCTCAGAGGGGTCTTTACATAGGTTGCGTTCTAATTTTCAATTAATTATTGCCTTTGACACAAAGTTGCCATCAATATACTTGCCTGTTTTCTTAAGTAGCTTGGAATCTACAGACTGAAAGATCTGTGCAAGTGCAACATTTTAGTGATCTCAATTGACACTGCTCCCTGTTTTCATTTTTCAGGTGGAATGCACAAGCCCAAGCTCCACCCAGAGGTTTTTTCATACAGAAGTGCAGATTTGCTTTCGGTGAGTGACTTCCCAGCATGTTCTTCCTTCCCTGAGGCCCTGGGGAAGCAGTGTGTACCCCCCCGGGGTGGCTGCAGGGCCCTCATCAGCAAACCCAGCCTCTCAGGCAGTGGGTGAGGTGGTGAGGGACCATGCCTGCTGCAGCTTTGTGTGGCTCCTGCAGCTTGGTGACCACCCTGCCTGTCCTGCACTGCAAGGAGCCCACTGCTGATGGGTTCATTAGCCCCCTGCAGCCCCCGTGCCTCCAGCTGCAGGACACAAGTCCTGATTACCTCGAATATAGAGGTTTATTCCAGCTCTGGAGTGTATTTTCTTGTGTTGCTGTTATTTCCTCTGCCAATCACTGCTGGTCTGTGCTTGCAGGTGTTGTCATGTCAACATCTTGCAGCTGCTGGGTTTCTCAGTAGAAACTGGATTGCACTGTCTGATATATCCATACCTTCCTAATGGATCCCTGCAGAACAAACTTCACTGTCAAGTAAGCAAATCATCTCTGTTTGTTATCTATCTGTAATTACAAGTCCTGTCCTTTTATTGTATGAAAAGCAATTACATTTCTTTGAATTCTGAGAATCAGCAGGGAAAAAAAGTGCCCAAATATCTTGACTGCAAGTACAGGAGGCTGCAGCTCTTTGCCAGTGGTTCTACTGCACAGCAGACCAGGTCTACAGCAAGGTTCTGCTGTGCAGCTTTAGCTTTCTAAAGTAATAAGAAATCTGCAGACTTCCTATTCACATTGTAATATTTCATGAGATTTGGGAACATGTTTCTGTGGAATCTGTCACTGTATTCATCAGCATAACGTGCTCTGAAATTTTACAGGGGCTTAAGCTACAGAAAGAGCATTTGCAGGAGAACCATCAGAAAAGCAATCAATCAAAACCAGCCCCTTGCTTCGGTGCTTGAGGCTCTGGACACCCTGACTTGGTCCTTACCTCACCGTGTCCTGGGGCAGGCAGAATGTGCAGCACATCATGTAGGAATAGGCTCCTTCCTTGGCCTAGAAATCAGGAGTTCCTGGCTAGGGCCAAACTTTTGACTCTAGGTCAGCAGGAGTTTTGATTGGAACTAAATCTAACTCTTTGGTTTTCAAAACTACTACTGTCTTACAGGGTTTTTTTCTATAAAAACTATTTTTTCCTCACTTCCTTGCAGGATGATTCTGCTCCACTGACCTGGGAGATGCGAATTAGCATTTCTCTAGGACTCATCCGAGCTGTAGAGTATTTACATAATTTTGGAATTCTTCATGGGAACATCAAAAGGTGAGGGGTTTGTCAGATCAGCACTTCCTTGGTCACCTGCTAATTCTGGAACTTATTGAACAATAATGGCTGAAAGCTTGTGCAGTTTTGAAATCCATTTACAGTACCTTTCTGCTCTCTCTTTCTGGAGGCTGTTTACTGTTTCACATTTAGTCTGTTTCCTTTTTCTAAATAATGGAAGTATATTATTTTTGGAGTATATTATCTCTGGAGTGCTTATTCTTCCCCCTCTGCCTTTATACCATTCTTTATCCTTTCACTCATTCTCACCAGGCACTGGAAACTTTCAGTGCTTACCTTTAAAAGCTTCAAACTGTAGTTCTTTACCTCAAGGTACTGTAATTGCTTTACCAATATTGTTATTTGTTTTTCTCTTCATCACAGCTCTAATGTCCTGTTGGATGAAAACTTTACAGCAAAGCTTGGACATTCAGGACTGCGACTGTATTCTGCTGATAAAAAATCAGAATATGCTGTGATGAAAACCAAAGTCCTGCAAGCTTCTCTGACTTACCTGCCAGAAGATTTTGTCAGACATGGGCAGTTAACAGAAAAAGTTGATATATTCAGCTGTGGTGTGGTATGTTGCCCTTTTTTCCATGCTATGTTGCATACTTTGGTGCTTCTAGACAGGAAATTGGATGTAAGAGCAACTGCCTCATGTAGTTGTTTTGCTGTCCACTTTGTGTCACAGTTGTTGACTACAGAGTGTGTTGAAATCCTGTTTTTAATTATATTTACACCCCAAATAGACTTTTGCCAGCTTATGGCAAAATTAGGTTAATCTTTTGAACAGCAGAAACAAAAATGGTTTTTGTTGCAAAACAAGTATCACTGTTTAAAAAAAAATAGCAGAAAGCCTGCAATTCTCACAGATTTGTCATGTGATGTGTTGCAAGCATCACTTGTTAATTTGGAATTTCAGCTAAAATAAATAGTCTATGATATTGCCTGTTTCAGGTATTTCTGTTTAAATAGGAAAATACTCTGTTCAGTGTGATTTCTTATCTAGATTTAGAATTAGTTTCTTCTCATCCCTTGTTTCAAAAAGTATCTATTGTACCTAACTATAAAGTTTGGACTGGGCACTGGAGGTGGATCTGTAGTGTCTCAGAGTTTCCTCAGGTCTGGCGTTGTTAAGATGATCTGAAGTAAAAATAGGATTAATTCTGAAAAAAATGTTTTATCTTTCAAATATACTTTATAGGTCTTAGCAGAGATACTGACAGGGCTTAAAGCTCTGGATGAAGGAAGACGCCCTATTTATCTGGTAAGAAAAAGCAGGAATAATGAATATCAGCATGAGTGGGTTGCTGCGTTGCTGTCATAAATTACTTGTCATTTTCTGTAAATGCAGCTTGCTGTTTGCTGCAGACATCCTGAAGAAGGGATGTTTAGAAGCTGTATCCTGGTTCCATTAACACCAGCAGCTGACCTGCCTTTAGATGGAAGCAGAATATTTACTCCCATCTCCCATATCACACTGGTGAATGCTGGCACTGTTACACTAGGAGACACTCCAGAATCGTGGGTGTTTAATTATTTGCTTGTTGAGGAGACAAAGCTTTGGGCTGAGATGCTGCTGCAGTGTCCTGTGTGCCAGAAGCAGTGCTATGAGCCAAGTGGGATGGGGAAGCCTGGGTAGGCAGTGACTGCAGCTGCTCCTCATCCCGTGTGCTGGGTGTCTGTGTTGCATCAGTGTCTGGAATGAATATCCTGGGCAATTTGCCCAGAGGGTGATCAGAACCACAGAGATCACTCTCACAAGAAGCAGAGCTAGCCCAGGGAATGCCATCAACACCACGAGGTGTTTGGCGTGAGGACAGACTCCACCTCTGTTCCTCCTACAGGATGTGCTCTTTCAGGTTTGCCCTTTTGTTGAAGCCTTTGAGGGGAAACCAGCAGTATTCTTACTCAGATTTCCAAGCAGTTCAGCCATGTTCAAGGGGGTTCAGAACATCAGGGATCATAAGTTCTTTTAACAAACATTTGATGAGTCCTGTGCAAGGATGTGGCTAGACACAGTGTTGAGTGGTTTTCATCCACTATAAATGGGCACAAGCCCTGAGGAGCTGGATCTGCCTTGGTGAATTTGACATTAATTAGAGATCTGCAGCAAAAACCTTTGGCCTTTTCTCTCCTGTGAAAACAGTTCTGTCAGTTCCATGAATGGAGATTTGTAAAGCTTCTAGGTCTGAAAAACACCCATGAAGGAGCAATATGTGACTCATATTCTGAGTGATTCAGATAGATAGAAATACATGTTTGCATTAATTCTGCCTTCACTAATGTAACCCTTTCCTTTGAACAGAAAGATATGATTGATGATGAAATTCAAACAGCAAAAGAAAGCTCATACTCCAAAGGAAAAAGTTTTGAAAAGCTGGCTTCCAAGGAGATCATCTGTAAATACCTGGACAGGAGAGCTGGTCACTTGCTGGAAGAGGCTGCTGTTGATTTTGCCTCAGCTGTCTGCCTCTGTCTGAGGAAGAAGCATTCCAACATAGCAGAGGTAAATATTTTTTAAACCTTGGTCATGCATTTGTCTTCTTGACAGCAAGGTCTGAAACTACAACACTCATACCTTGCTTATTTTTGAGAGTGTTGACATAGGGCTGTAAGCAGGCAACAGGAATTACTCTGTATTCACAGAATTTGTTGTTAAAAACAGGTGCTTGAAAATATGGAAATGGCTGAAAATAAATTAAGAGAGCATTATTTCTGTGGAAGCAGCCTTTCTGGGTTCTCCATGAACACTCCAGAAGAAACTGATGATGAGACAGTTAGTCTCAGCACAGAAGTGACTCCTGCAGGGGAGAGTAAAGAGGAGAAGAGGCAGGCAAAGATCCTGACCAGTGCCATTCCACACACACTGCTAACAGGGGCTGTCTCACCTGACATTTACTGTGGACAAATGTCCAGGGTCCCTTGTGAATCGGATGAATCAAGTAGTTTTATATGGGATCGCTCAGAAGGATGTGCTGATGAGCTGTCTAGCAGCACCTGTAACAATTCAGAGAGTGTGGCAGCCTCTGATTACAACCTGGATCAGGGAAAACCTGCAAATGGACTCCAGGAGAGGAGTGCAGCGTGCACCAGGTTTGACAGCACCTTGGAAACAGTATCTGCTGCTCAGGGAACTTCTCAGCAAAGAAGTGCAGACCTTGAGCCCTCGTGTTCTTCACAAGGTAAGTCCAGATCAGTCTGAAACGTGCATGCACAACACTGACACTCGTGTGATCTTCAGGCTGGTTTGGCAGAACTGACCACACTCCTGTTGTGAGAACTGAAGTCTTTGTAAAGGTCTCTAGTATTTGTCCCTACTAGGGACAAATTCCTTTCTTGTCCAGAATTGCTTAGGTTCTTCTACCTACTTCTACACACTTTTTAGCAAACTTTTTATCCTTGGCAATGATTTTACCTGTAAATCTACACAATATATCCCTGGTTTTATGTCTGGTTTTTTTTTCCCTACAGCCAGGCTTGTTAGGTTTTTTTAAACATTTTAAATCTATTCCATAGACATAGATGGATCTTTTTCTCAATATCTGGCCTTTTTTCTTTTTTCAGCATTACCCAGAGAGACATCTTGGAAAATAACGATAAATGATAAAAAAAAAAAGCTCATGGAAAATATTTTGCTCTATGAAGAAGACAAATTAAACAGTTCAGAACTTTTTGAATCATAAACTGGATGGATTTATTAGCTAGCTCAGAAGAAGTAAGGACTTTCCATTAGAAAGACAGTAAAAATATGCCTTTCATGTAAGGTGAAGTAGCAGATTTGGATCAGAAACATTAGCCCTGACTGAAGAAAAAAAAAGCAACCACACTGAGGAGAAACAGAAAACATCTGTTCTAAAGCAGTGAAGCACAGTGCTGCCCTGTGATCTTCTTCCTTTTCATCTGCAGTGTAAAAAGGTATGGCAAACACAAACAATTGCCAAAATAATTTAGGATCCTTTTGCAGTGTATTTCAGAAAGCATCTACACAGAATGTGTCTTCAAAACCAGAGTCCCAGCAGCTGCAGGGTGAGCCCATGAGCAGCCTGTGAGCAGTACCCTGTGGTGTTACCCTCCTGGGTGCAACCAGAAGTCTTCAGAGGGACTGGAGCTTTCAGGGTCATCTGTCCACACCCTCAAACCTCCTGCAGTGCCAGGGAGGGGGATTGTTATGCAAGTCCTCAGTTGTATTCTACACAACTCCATCTCAGTCTGAACGGCACAGAGCTGTAAGTGAATAATTTGAGTTCATGCTCTACTACAGACACACAGGGCACTGTTTGAAGTCTGACCTTTACCCTCTCACTGTTAGGAGCTCTGAGACAGTGTTTAATACTTCATAAGAGCATTTTTGGAAGTTAATTCTTTCTAAGTAATCTTTACATGTTGTTAAGGTTTCTCATCATGTTTCACATAGGAACTGTGGTACGTTTTGGATTAGAGACAAGGTTTTAATTTTTAAAATCTTTAATTTTATTATTGAACACTTGGAATTTGATTTATTTTGGGTGAAAGAACTGGTGAGAGATGAGTTAGAAAGTGGGCCAGTTCTCAGTGCCAGGCTCTCCACTCTTCTCAGAGGATTTGTTGTGTCTCTGAGCTTACCCAGCATGAGCAGCTCTGGGGTCAACATCCATCATCACACAGAAAAACCCAGGAACTTGGTATTGTCATGTTCATTATCAAGCAGAAGACTTAAGAAAGCTTCATTTCTATTGTTATGACTATTTATTTTTGTAATATTGTTAGCATATGTCACTCTTGTGCAGTCTAAGGAAATGCAGGTTTATTATTAAAAAAAAAATCTCTCAAAAGATGCAGCTCAGCTCACGGGTGCCCGTTGCCTCCTTGGCACAGGTAAGAGGGCCTGATGTACAGAAATGGGGAAAATTCACAATGGAGTTCAGGAAATATTTGTTAAAAATCTGAATTTATATGTAATTATTTTCATTGGAATTATGTAATACTAGTTTTCCTAGCTTTACAGGAATATCCCTGAGGAAAGCCTTGTATCTCCTGTATTTGTACAGTACCTGGTTCTTTGTAAGTGCTCCTAGAGCAAGTAAAAGCAATTTAAATAGAGACTTGAGTATAGAATCATCTACACATTTATCGGATTTATTTCTACACTAAAAACTGCTAAAACACTTAGTTATAAGTGCCTTGGATACTGTCTGTACATTTGGCAGTGTCAGATTTTTATTTTACCAGGATCAAACCAAGAAAACATTCATACTGACATAGAAACCATTGAGGATATTCAGATCTGTCAATAACTGCTTAACTCCACGTGAGATTTAATTGAGACACTTCATGGTGCTAAAATGTTAGTATTCATTTTTTTCATGGGTATATTTTGTGAGATCTGTGGTAAATACCTCTGGTCTCCTCCAGGAAGAACAAAGCTTCAGGGAAAACCATGCATAAAATTTATTCTTTATGATAAAAGTGTATTGAAGTGTAAGAGGTTCCCACCAGTTAGAGAAGGGATTCATATGGCTTCAAACATGTAATGTAGAATAACCATTTTATTTATTAAGGAAAAGAAATAAGAAAATAAGCCTTGAATGTTAGCCTGTGATTCACCTTGTCCTGTATTATTTTTGGCTCTAGGTCTTTTTATTCTTCCTTAAAAGATAAGCTGCTCCTAAGTCTGCCAGGACAAACTGTTCAGGTTCACATGCTTCTTTAGGGTTGAGAAATCAGAAATTATTTCATTTGGTAGTAAAACAAAACAAAAACAGGCCCTCTAGTGCTGTCTTTGTCCTTTTTCTTGCCTCAGTTTTTCATCTGAGTTTCTGTAAAGGCAAAGTATAAAGACTGTTGTGAGAGTCTTAATACTTTTCTGAAAATCTTTTTGCACTCTCCTGTTTGTTTTGATTTAAATTTGTCTCCAACCCCATCCTTTAAGTTTGTATGTAAGCAAGAATAAATACCCACATTCATTTCAGTGCTTCTCCTGTCATCTGCCCCTGCTTCATCTGCATCCCAAAAGCCTTCTGTGCCTCAATGATGTAATAGTGCTGTGGGGTTTCTTGGACCCTTTTGTTGCTAGAAAAGAAGCAAAATAACATCTGTATATTCTTTCCATAATCAAACTAGTCTGCAGTGGGCAAATGAGAACCTATAATTAAGACAGATGCAGCAAATTAGCTGAAGGCATCATATTTATATGATGTGTAGGTCTGTAATAATTGTACTGCCATTGCTGCAGGCATCTAAATAGCTATTTGATTCAAGGGTTCATTAACAAGCAAGCACCTTGCAGTTAATTTCACAAGCAGGTGTCAGCACATTGGTAGGAGAGGCAGAGTGGTTCAGCTGTTAGCTGAGGGCACACTGAAATGGGAGGTGCCTCAAGTGCACTGGCACACAAGTTCAGCTCATCAGTTCTGAGGCCATTTCTGTAGTGTCTGGTGGCCTAACCCCTTCCCAGCTGTGAGCAGGGGTGGGAGAACATGGCTGTGGTGGGGCTGAATGCAGACTGGACAGCCCTAGCAAGAACCCTGCAAGAAGACCATTGAATGGACCACACCAGGCTTTAATCAATAGGACTTTATTCTGTTGGTATCTCAACAAAAACCAAACCCCGGGTACAGTACAGAACTGTGGCTTAAAAAAAAAAAAAGTTGTCTTCAAATTCTGATTTCATGTATTGATGTTGGTAAAATAACCATGTTTGATTATTCTAAAGCAAAGGACATCTGCATTCCACTACTCCATCATCAGGAAAGCACAGACTCACATACCCAAGCATGTAATTTTCAGGAAGACCTAAGCACCACTCTGATACCTGAAGGGACAGTCAGCACTGTCACCCAGTGCCAAGAGCTCCCCCTGCCCTTCCCCTCACCTCCAGCAGTTCTGGCCTCAGAAGGGATGGAGTATTTGTCCCCATGCACAGAGGGTACACACTCCCCCCTTCTGAGAGCCTCCTCCTCTTCCTACACAAGTGCTTCAAGTCTGACCACAGCATGTGACTCAATCTGATCCCTAGACCAGAGAAGCAGGGTACCAGTTCTACAGCACCAAGGAGTAGTAAAAGGCACAGTGCTTTGCTACACTCTTTACATTTAAAGGAATGTCAATTAAGGCTGATTATCAACATATTGTAGCCTCCCAGCACTGGTTATGGAGGGCTCACAAAATTGGCCAATTCTTTCCCATCTCTGTGTCCAGTTCAGATAAAAACCAGTTCTCATGTGGTTGAAGAAACATTGCAGATCAGGTCTAGTGCTGCCTTGCTGTGGCTGAACATCCAGTGGTGCCTCACTGCTCGTTCTGCTGCCCCTCAGTCACAGCAGACACTCCCCCTTGGCCCTTGTTGACATCGCTGATACACGCCCACAGTCCATCCACTGACTCCTTCCAGAGTGTGACCTCAGAAACACAACAGGAAAAAGTTTCAGCCTCCACACGTTCCATTCCCTTGGATCTGGTGACAGTTTGCAGTTACAGCAGCACTGCTCTAAGAGCCAAGGCAGCAGCACTCACCTTGTTGTCTCCTCCAGACACCGCAAGAATATTGGCAGTGATGGACCAACTCACGTGCCAGACAACATCACTGAACTTGTGCAGCAGCTTGGGTGACCAGGAATTTCCAGAAGCATCATCACACGTCCAGATAAACACTCTGCCATCCTGCAGGAGTGAGCAGACCAAGGACCACTACTTACAGCACAGGAAATGCTGCCTGGATTGCCTGGGAGCTGCACCCCCAAACCACAGCTCCAACAACCCCAGATGTCTCCATGGGGCTCTCTGCTCAGCACAGCAAGGGGGCTCTGTTCTTACTACAGCTAAAAGCAAGACAGGGGTACAGCTCTCCAGTGAGAAAAACTACACACAGATAATGCAAACACCAGAGAAGAGCTCCCAAAATACATAAATATCAGCTGAAATATTTTCCCCAGAATGAGATTTTGCTTTCCAGACACGACAGCAAGTTACCAGCTTACTGAGTAGCCTTCCTCATCTAAAAAAAAAGCATTTACAGAATTAATAGGAGCAAGAACAGTACAATCAATACACAGGTTGAAGACCTAAGAGCTGATTAAGAATGCCAGGTATTACAGAACAGTATTTTTAACTGGAAGTTGAGTGCCGAGAGGACCTGCTGCAGCAGTTTTATCCTTCCTATTCCTTGACCTCCTTCCCCTTCTCTCTAGGGAATTAAAGCAAGGGCCCTGAGTGCCTGTGTCACTCTGGCAGAGCCTCCCTCACCTGTGAGCAGCTGGCAATGGTACTTGTTGGCAAACCTATGGATGGAGCCCAGGCTACATCTCGAACCCAATCACTGTGAGCCTCCAGCTTCTGCTCCTCTTTCCACTGGCCATCTTCTTCCCTGGAAACATTCCCACAGTCAGGAGGCTGGCACCAGCACTGTTATATTCACCATCTCCTGTCCTGCAACACTTATGCTCCATGGCTTGAACTGACAAAATCCCTGCCAGGGGGCAGAAGCAGCAGCACAGGCCAAGGGCACCTGGACTTCAGCTACTGCACAGAAATCTGCTGCCGTCCAGGTGACAGGGGTGACCAGAGACCTTCCCAAGGCCACTTTCCAAGACAAGATGAAGCAGGGCTGACACAAATGACTGTAACCACGTGAGAAACTGGACATCACTATACCTTTTTTCCATTTTTAAAATAATTTCTAAAATGATAATTCAAAGATGAAGGCATAAATATGTTGAAAATACAACCTGAGATGCTAGAGAAATACTCAAAGACTATAGAGGATACCAGGTTTTGTAAGTTCCTCAGTATGGCAACAGAGCACTTACTTCCAGATCTTGACCAGGTTGTCACAGCCACCAGACACAAATCTTTTTATGTAGTTTGGTTTTTGACCAGATGGTTGTTCTATGAGGCTTCCTGGTACAACAGCAGGAGCCCAGCTAACTGCATTACATCCAATCTATTCAGTGGAAAAAAAAATCATTATTATAAGCTGCAATAAATAAAAAGCTGCTGGGGGGGCAAAGGACACCTGGGCTGCCCTGCTCCAGTGGGGGGAAGGAGCTCAGTGCTCACCTGCAGCACCAGGCACCCCAAAGGGTCAGACATACCGTGTGTGCATTGCTGATCTTCTTGACTTCCCACTGCCCATCACCCGTGTAGCTCAGGAGGGAAATGGCCCCATCAGAGCTCCCACAGGCCAGGATCAGCCCATAGTCATGAGGTGCCCAGCAGACAGAATTCACTGCACAGGGTAAGGCAGAGGGGGTTATGACACAGCAACTACCTGGCTGACCAGCTGGCTAACCAGTGGTGAGGAGACACTGAAAACAAGCAGCTGCAAAAGCCAAGAGCTCAGCACAGGCAGTCAGCTGCCAGGGCTCACTGAATGACAGAAAGCTGCCTTTATTTTTGGCACTCTTTTAGAATGAGAACACCAAAAGATTACGCTTAATGAGAGGTTAAAACCTCTGACTATCTCCTGCAACAGGGAAGAGTATTGCTGACTCTGAACAAAAGCTGAACAGCCAGCACAGTATCTGAAGTCCAGATTAGTAACACAACAGAGCTGGAGACTTCTCAGAGCTGCCCATAAGAGGATCAATCATCTCAACAGAACAGCTCCCATTTTAACACAACGTGCTAAAATCCAGCTTTTCCCTTTCCTCCTGTAGCAGACACAAACAATATCTTCCTGAAGAGTTCAGTATCCTCCCATTGTGTTTGTCTGACAGCCAATTTATTTGTATAGTAAAAATATGGAATGAACTAGGACAGGAAGTTATCCAGCAACAGCACATCACCCAAATGTTGCAGCCATGCTGAGCAGACTTATTGTTTCTCCTTTAACTTCTCCCAAGCTGTTTGACACAGGCTCTTCCTCAACACTGATGGATTTATTCCAGCTTGCTGTAACCCCTCACATCCTAGTCTCACCTCCCAGAGCCCACATACCTGAGGAATCATGTCCTGTGTACTCATAAGTCTTTTCCCAAGTGCCATTTTCTTCCTTCCAGATAATCACCTTCCTGTCATAGGAGCAGGAAGCCAGGATATTCCCATACATGGGGTGAGCCCAGGCAACCTGCCACACGGGCCCTTCGTGCCTGCAAGAAGCAACCCAATTAGAGAGATGAAGAATCAGGGCAATGCCAAGATAAAAAAAGGTGTGCAGGGCTCTCAGACAAAGCCACGACCACCAAAACAAACTCCAAATGCTTATCCTTACACTGGCAGTTGAGACTGAGTTCACTTCTTGAAAACTGCAGGTATTGAGTATTTCATGAATCAAAAAGCACTACTGTTATTTTTAACTTGATTTTTAACTTGTCCCCCCTGACAGCTCTGCAGAGTCACCCAGCAACAACCAGTCACTGTAATTATCACCCTGAAGGGACCTCCCGTGCATCTTATCTTAAAAGGGCAAAAGGACCAAATGTTACAGACTTCCCCAGGTTAGAACCTTGTGTTTCTGACACCTTACCCTCTCAGGTCTGCAATGAGGATCTGCCCCCCGTTCCGAACATCAAAGATCTTCACAGATCTGTCTGAGGAGCAGGTGGCCAGCCGAGTGCCATAGTAATCCATCTGAGCATCGTGCTGCAAGGAGATGGAGCAGCTGCTGTCAGCACCTCACACCTCTGCTTTCTAAACAAATCTCACTGCAGTCTAAAAGCAGCTGCAAGAGCTGTGAGCAGAGACTCCAGCACAAGGGCTTAAACGAGTCAGGTTTTACCCGATGGGGACAAGCCCCGGCAGTGCCGTCCCCACCAGAAGTTACCCGGGGAACCCAGAGCAGTCAAGCCTGGGGGTGAAAATCAGAGTTTGGAATCGCTTCCCCTCCCCCGGCAGCCCCGCGTCCCTGCCCGCCCGGGGTGAAGCGGCACCGGCACCGGTACCGGCCCAGACGGTGTTTTCTGCCCAGAATCCCACGGCACCGAACTTTTCACCCCTCGTGCGAAGGGGCGGCTTCCTAGAGCCGCAGCGAGCAGGGCTGGCCGGTCCCAGCGCCGTCCCGGCACACTTACGATCATGTCCTCGTGGGAGGTGTCCACCGTGTTGATCACCGAGACCTGCGGGGAGAACGAGAAACAGCGACGCTGGCACCGGGGAGCCGGCCCCGCGACGGGACCCCGCAGCTCCCGAGCCGCCCTCGCCAGCCGGTGCCATCACGAGAAGCGGCAGCCGCACTTGGGTGCGTTACGCCCCGCGCCGCGCCCAGCTTCCCGCGGGGCCGAGCACCGGGAGCTCCGCCGGTTTTCCGCCGTGCCGCCCCCGCCACCTCTCTCTCTCCCTGCCTCCCTCCCCCCCGGAGGATCATGCCGCCCCGTGCCCCCGCAGCAGTCCCGCTCCCATTCCCGCTCCCGGTCCCGGTCCGGTCCGGTCCCGTTCCCACCATGGCTGCACCGGCCCCGCGCGCCTCCCGGCTGCGCGCGCGACACAGACGTGGCAGGGCCGGTCCGGCACACAAACGGCCCCGCCGGGCCGCGCGCACGGGTTCCGCCGGACCGGAGGTTCCGGGGGGCGGGTTCCGCCCTCGCTCCGCCCGCCGAGCGTCCCGCACGGCCCCGGCCGGGGCTCGGCTCTGCCTGGCGGGCAGGGACCGCGCCTCGGGGCGGCGTGAGGCAGCGAGGGCAGCGGGCAGCACCGAGACCCCCGCCATCTTCCCCAACCGCCCCGCTGCCGCCATGGCCAGCGTCTCCTACCACATCTCCAGCCTGCTGGAGAAGATGACCTCCACCGACAAGGACTTCAGGTGCGGCGCCCGACCAGCCCGGGGCGGGACGGGACGGGACGGGACGGGGCGGCCACCCGGGGACGGCTGCGGGGGCGGGGGGGCTTCCCACGGGTGTGTGGCGTCCCTTCCCACTGGTGGTGCCCCTTCCCACTGGTGGTGCCCCTTCCCACTCGGGGTGTCCCTTCCCACAGGTGTGCGTGTCCCTTCCTACTCGGGGTGTCCCTTCCCGCACACTCCCGCTGTCCCAGCTGCCGGGTGTGCGGAGTTTCCGTGCCGGGGCAGTAGTGGGGTTTATTCGCCACGTTTCCACGGTCCACCCGTGTTCTTCTGGCTGCGGGGGAAGTGTAGGGAAACCCACGAACACCCACAGACCCCCAGCCTGCCCTGTAGCAGGGTGGGAGGGAGAATCGGGCTTCCCAGCCCCGGTGTGGTGCAGCCGGGGGCGCGGTTGGTGTGCGTGATGCGGTGCGTGGGGAGAGCAGCCCGGGAGCTGAGCCGGCACTGCAGGCACCGCTCGGGTTGTTCTGAGAACCGCTCCTGGGCAGTGGGAAAACACAGCTTCCTGACGGGAATCAGGGGTTTTATTCTCTCGCTGTCAGCAGAAAAAAAGTTGACCCATTTTTAGGGTTGGGGGTCAAGGAGCTCTGTAAGAAATCAGTGCAGCCAACAGCGTGAAAAGGTTCACCCATGAGCATGTTGTCCTCAGAGCATCAACCTGGGAGGTGACGTTTGTGCCAGACTTGGTATTTTGAGGTCCTTTAGAAGATGAGATGTTAGTAATATCCTAAAAGTAAGTCATTTATTGCAGAGGCAGCTGATCTGATGTTGAGATACTTTTTAAACAACCCAGCGATGGAGTAGTTGCACAGACCCCTTGTTCACAGAACTTTCAGTCAACGCTCTGCAGAAGGCATGTGTCCTGTTACAGACCCAGCACACGGTCAGACATGAGCTCACTCTCTGTGTCCATGCCCACGACAGGACCGGGTTTCGGGTGCTTCCCTCCAGTACCTGGGCCCACGTGTCAGGTCCTGAGGTCCTGTGGGCAGGAGGGCAGCAGGTAGTGAGTGGGAAGCTGGATGTGTGGCCGTGCAGGGCTCTGCTCAGCCCCTGGCCATAATTGGTCATGCTTGTTCTAGGCAGACACCACTGCAAGTGCAGGCTGCAGAATTAAAAATAGATTACATATTGCTAACGCTGTAGGTCAGAGCCCTCTGGTTTTCTTGTTTTGGGTCTCTGGCTGCCTAACACCACAGCACTCCTCCCTTCCAGAGGAGAGCACCTGGTTGCTGCTCCAGAGCAGACTTGCAGGTTGGAGACAGAAATGTTGCTCTGGTACACGGGGGCTCCTGCATGCTGAATTAATTACATCAGAGCCTAATTTACAGTGGAGATGTCATTTGGTAATTGGGAGGGAAGAGCTGCTCTGTGGGTCCTTTTGGACCTCCACCTCTGTGCTGGGGCTGACATTGGAAAGGAACCAGTACGTGGTAACCACACTTGCATTTCTCAGACCCTCACACTTTTATACCAGCAGCTTTTACATTTCCTGCTACTAGGAAAATAGATACTTACCAGAACTTCTCAATATCCGTTTTGACATTGTCCCTGTTAGAGAATTATATTGAGTAACAGCTGGAGTTTGTTTTCCTTCTAAGCTGGGATGATAATGGTTGTTTGGTTTTGCTCATGGGAGAAAAAAGAAGTACGATTGGAAATGTTTCTTTGTGACAAATATTGTGTTATGTTGTTAAACAAATGTGAATATCATTAATTAGACAGTGGAAAAGGACTAAAGAGCAGAAAGTGCTTCTTAAAAAAGGGGCACCAGAGGATCTGAAGTGGGAACTGGGGTGGTCAAGGCTGCACGTATCCTGGAAGAGAGCAGCTTTTGTAGAGGTCTGTCAGCAAGGGAAGCTGTGGCACAGGTTCAGCATCTGTGGTTTGGTTTGTAACAAATCCTTCCACAGGATTGCACCCAGCACCAGCAGTGCCTTGGTGTAGTGAGATGTTTGGTATCTTTTCTCTAGAACAGAAAAAACAAAACCAAGCAGCTTTGAGAGGGAGTTACACAAGGAAAGAGGCTGAGCCTGTGGGTGACACAACTGTTTGGATTAGTGAAGGCTCCCAGGAGCAGAAGGATGTAAACAAACTCTGGCTGGGCTGAACAGTAGCAATTCAGGTACAACCTAGGGACTTGAAAGTTTGCATGGAGTCAGGAGTTTATTTTTCTTTTTTGAGCTTGATAGCTTAAGCCCTTCGGCCACATATGGGATCAGACCATCAGTGCTACATCAGCCAGAGAGAACAGACTCAGACCAGGCCTCAGACTGGTTTTCCTAGGACTGGCAATTAGGCAAAAAAAGTCACCATGGTATTTTCTAGCACAGTTAACCATCATGATTTAGTAACTGAGAAAAAATACATAAGGTGGGTGCTAATATTAGTTTTAATTTTCCCCATCCCTGTTAGGTATTTCAAGGAGAGGAGAGAACATACATTTCTCATTTACACAGATTAGCTGAAGACTTTACACCAGCCACCTCCCTGAGTGTCCCAGGTGCTGTTGTCTTCTTCTCTGTACCTTGTTTTTCAGGCCAGTGTAAATAAAGCATTGTGAGTTACTCTTTGAAGGTGTTTTCCTGCAAGCACTGATTATCAAGTTCCACTGTCCAAGTGGTGGGAAGGAAACCTGTTTGTGTATCAGCCAGCCCACTTTTGCCTTGTGTTCTCCCAGGTTTATGGCCACCAACGACCTGATGGTGGAGCTGCAGAAAGATTCGATAAAACTGGATGAAGACAGCGAGAAAAAAGTTGTGAAGATGCTTTTGAAACTGCTGGAAGACAAAAATGGGGAAGTACAGAACCTTGCTGTGAAGTGGTAAGGGCCTGGGCAGTCAGTACCATGTTGCTTGGCAGTGATGAAGCTGTCACAGGCTGCAGAGTGAGAGTGGAGCCTGGCCCTCCAGCCTTGGCACCTCACTCAGACCTCCATTTCCAGGGCCTTTCCCTCTCATGCTGGGCACTGCAGTTTCTTTCTCTGCTGATATTCAGAAAGGGTGAGCCTTTCAGATACCTGTGCAGAGGCAGCAGGTGATTTGGGAAGTAGCTCAGTGTTTGAATCTTACCATAGTAAATAAGTATTTTATTTCTTCAGAGAGAAGCCCAGTTTAAAATTTGGTTATCCAGTTTCCCTCCTTTCTTGGGCTTTGAAATCCAGTGATGGATTTCCCAGTGGTTCTGCCTCTGATAGAGATGGTCCTAAACAGATGTAGCCCCCCTTCAAAAATGGCATTTGAATTTCAGGTCCAATTCCTGTTCTCCAAGGGCATTTTCATTAAAGTTTATGATGCGCTTGGGTTTCCTCCCTGCTTTGACTCCAAGTGTAGCTTGTGCTGTTGCTTTGCCTTTGACAGTTTCAGTATTTTTCAAATCCAAATGAGAAAAGCAGGAGGCTCCTTTATTACTGAGTGACCTGATGAATTGGTCCTTCTGCTGATGTGTTCTCTCCTGTCTCCTTCCCCAGCATGTCTAAATGGGGGAGTTCATTCTAGCAGTGGGCTGAATGGGTCAGGTCACACACAGACCCATTTAAAGACCATCTGGGGGTCGTGTTCCCTTTTTTCTAATCATGTATTGTCTCTATCACAGTCCTGACTTTTTCTGGCCCTTTCCTATCTCTGCCTGCTTTGAGTTGGTTTATTCTGTTTTTTTGAAGCAGTACATATTTCTTGGTCTGTCAACAGGAGATATAGGTTGCTAACAGAAAGTTTTTCTGATAATAACAGTAAGTGCAGGGAAAGGGGAACATTCTCTCCTCTGCTTAATTCTGAGCCTTGGCTTAGGTTGAGGTTTTCACACATGGCAGAGGGCAATAGGTAGCTAATTGCTTGTGCAAATCCACTTGGCATTTCCTCCTGAAAGTTAATTTTTGATGGTTGGTTAAGTTTTGGGTCTTTTTTTACCCAAAATTGACTGTAAATTTTGCCATTACTCTGTGTAAGATGGTTGGTTTGGCTCAAATTCATTGCTCCTTCAAGTAAGATCTTAATTGGCCTCATGTTTGCAGTAGTTGATGTGAAATGCCCTGGAAATCTGATATAAAACTCACTGAGTCTGATACAGAGTTACCTGAGGCAAGAATGCAGGGTACATAAGCCTGGGGGCACAGTGTTCTGCGGGGTGTCAGTGCTCAGGATTGATGATTTCTTAATATTTGCACTTGTGCCTGAGCTGCCTTGAAGGAGGAGTGGGCCTGAGCATCCCTTCAGGTGGTGGGAAGCATCCCTCCTCCTCCTCACTCTGACTGCCTTCTCCTCCCACAGCCTGGGCCCACTGGTTGGCAAAGTGAAGGAGTACCAGGTGGAAACCATTGTGGACACACTGTGCAAAAACATGTTATCTGACAAGGAACAGCTGAGGGATATCTCCAGCATTGGACTGAAAACAGTCATCTCCCAGCTGCCACCAGCTGCTGCAGGTAAAGCCTCTGCCCCTTTTTGTCAGAGAGGCACAGCATAGGAGAAAGAGAGGAAAACGTGTAGTTCAGGGGCTAAAAGTTACAGATTCCTTATTCACCTGCCAGTTGAAAAGTAATGGAATAAGAAAGAGAGAGAGAAGGATCTTAGACATCAGTGTGCTTAAAGATGGGGTGAATTGAAAACATGAGCTGAGCAGACTGAGGGAGCTGCATCTGACAAAAAATTGGTGTTGGGACAGGCACACCCCAGCATGAAGATTAAACTTGTATCTGGACCTTAGGAGATGGTGGTTCTGGCAGTAATCTCAACACATTACTGAACCTCAGTTATGTATTATTTTGGGATGGATTTACTTTGTTCCACCCTTCCATTTCATCATGGAGCTAAGAAAGGGTTTCTGTCGAGACTGCTCTTCTACGGAGCAAACCATGATGTGTTTAATCTGAACATTTTCAAGTTAAAAACACAGGAAAAAAACATGCCAGAGCCTTGCCATCCATCTCTGCTTCCTACATGGGCCTGGGAGCTGCCTGAGAAACAGAGAGGGCATTTTGGTCTAAAATCTGTTCTGTGGGAAGGGAAGCTCCTTGCAAACAGTCAGTGCACTGTGCTGCAGAGGGACATGCCTGGCTCTTTGCAGTGTTTCCACCATCTCAAGCAGCAGCCAGTTGACTGCTGTTCTGGTTAGGTCTCTCACTGGTGATTTCCTTTTTTCTTTTTTTTTTTTAATATAGGGATTAAGTGGTTCTTAGCTGTAGAAGACTTCTTTTTAATTGTCAGTGGGGCAAAAATCCCTCTCTTGCAGGCTCCACCGTAACAGCAAATGTGTGCAAAAAGATCACAGCCCAGCTGACAGGAGCCATTGGCAAGCAGGAGGATGTGTCTGTGCAACTGGAGGCTCTTGACATCCTGTCAGATATGCTGAGCAGGTACCAAAGGATTTCTTCCAGGAGCTGGGTATGGTGGAGAGCTGCATGCATGTGCTGGCTTCTGATTTCTGTATTTCCTTAATCCTACTGTGGGAGCTTAAAAACAAAGGATTTGAGTTGGCTGCCATTGGGGAATATCTCAGCAGAGCAGGGATGAGAGACAAGAGGCTGAGCCCCTCTGTGCCTGGGAATAGCAGTGATGTTGGTGATGGATCCCCCAGAGGCTCTATTCAAACAAATGTAGGGAGGGAGAGGGCAGAGCAGGGAGGTTTATTTTAGCCCTGTGATCTGATCACACGTGCATTTTTTTTCCTGTCTGCTTCCTTCTCCTGTTACACAAGTCAAGAGTGACAGTGTCATATGTCAACTGTGTGCAGGAAATTATTTGCAGCCCCCCAGGGCACTCAGAAAGGCACTGTCAAAATTGAACTCATCCACAGAGAAGAGCAGTAACCTCTCCCTGTGTTTACAGAACAAATTGGTGTTCAGACCAAAACACCAAGCACAGCCTTTTCCTCTCCCCACGACATGCATGAAGTCTTCATAGCTGAAGGAGTTTCACATTTTTTGCTTGCAAGAGGGCTTTTTCTTTGAGGCTTTGACTTCTGACTTCTGTTTTTTGCTGCTGTTTGCAGACTGGGGGCAACACTTCACTCTTTCCATCCCTCCATCCTGAACTGCCTCCTTCCTCAGCTGACAAGCCCCAGGCTGGCAGTTCGTAAAAGGGCTATCATTGCCTTGGGCCATCTTGTCTTGACCTGCAGTGGAAACATCTTCTCAGAGCTCACAGAGCATCTCCTTGCCGAGCTGAAGAAGAATGAGTCTACTTCTACAACCAGGACATACATTCAGTGTGTGGCTGGCATCAGCAGGCAGGCTGGACACCGCATAGGTAGGACAAGGAGCTTGAAATGAGGCTGGGAAACGGGTGTGCATTCTGAGCAGCTCCTTTCAGTGGCAGAACTGAGCTGTCTCTGTGCTTTGTGATTCCCCCTGTGCTCCTGAGCTGGCTCTTGGATCTGCACTTGGAAGGGAGGAGACATCAGAGTAACTCCTTGACTGCCCTTCTGTAGTGATTTCATCTCAAGGTCTTGCAGCACTTCCCTGTCTGAATTAACATTTCTAGGAATTAGGTCAGTGGATTCACCCTGTTTTAAATGAAAGGAGAAGTGGACGAAAGTGTGTTGTGTTACTTGTCTAAAAGATCTGCCAGGGATGAGATTAGGACCTGGAAGACTTCTAGTCACAGTTCTTTGTGTGACTGAAATGCCAACAAGGGGCTGAAGACAGGGAGCAGGAGTTGTCTGCTGAACATCCCTGCTTGCCTTGACCATGAGGTCCAGGGGAGGGATGCTCTGCTAGGCACACGAGGGCAGTGGCAGAACTGTTGGCTGCTCAGATGAGTGAAGCCTGGAGTGATTTTTCACTGCTGCTTACTTTGTCTTTCCCAGGAGAACATCTGGAGAAGATAATTCCTCTGATTGTTCAGTACTGTACCGTGGAAGATGATGAGCTAAGAGAGTACTGCTTTCAGGCCTTTGAGTCTTTTGTGAGAAGGTGTGTGCCTTTGAGGGACTGCTGCACACCATATCCTGGGTGTCCATGTTCTCCTGCTGTAAATATCTATACATCAAACATCCAGGGCTGAGTATCTTCCTTTCATGCATTCCTACTGGGAAGGACAGTTCACAAATCCTTCTTTTCATGCAGAGTTGGGCTGGAGTTGTGGGCTATGTTATTTCAGCATGTGAGTGTGTTCCTGTATTGGTTCTGCAGGAGTGGGAGTTCTCCATGTCCTTGGAGGATTCCTCAGCAAGAGGGAACTGCCTCCTCTTGGTGCATGGGGGGAGTGGAAGGCAGGAGTGGGGCTCAGGCAGAAAAGCTGCTGAGCTGCAGCACTCCTGTTGGTCAAATGTTTACTGCTTGTCTTGGAGAAGGATCCCTGCAGAGAGGTTTTCTTCCATGAAGGGAAGGTTCAACCAGGTGGTAAATGTTCAACTAGGTGGTACAGGCAGTTTATTTTTATTTTTCTTACAGAAATCATTGCTTTCTTATCAGGAGAATGTGGTCTTGCTTTGTGCAGAGTAGGTCTGGTTTAACTCATGTTAACAAAAGGGTCATGTAGTCTGTGAGGCATTTTGGGATCTGTTGGAGTTTAATTATGTTCTTTGGATATTTAAAATTGCTTAGTCTTTAATTTATTAAATCTTAGGACTTTTATTTGTTGTGATAGGTGCCCAAAGGAAATGGACCCTCACATCCCTAATGTGATGGGATTATGTTTGAAGTACATCACCTTTGACCCAAACTACAACTATGATAATGAGGAGGAAGAAGAGATGATGGAAACGGAAAGTGGAGAGGATGAAGAGCAAGGTGCCTGCTTGTGAGGATGATTGTGCTCAGCAGTACACTGGGTTAACATTACTCCCCTTCCTGCTTTCTCATCCTCTGTGGTGTTACTTTCCAGAGCTCTTTTAAGACAGTAAATTATTTTAAGTGGGTTAATTTACCAGTGGCAATAGTATAGCTGTATGTGCAAAGTTCTAGCAGCAATTCTGAGTTTGTTAATTTTACTTTGTTCTGATAGAGTCCTTAGATCTCTGTCTGCTTTAGGTGACAGTGAAAACATGGAACCTTGCAATCTGATCTAGCTTAGTGGAGAGCTGTATGAAGGAAGCAGTTTTTGCTGTGCCTGCTGACTGCAGGAGTTTCTTGGAGCACATCCAGCAAGGCTTAACTCCTGGAAATCTTGAGGAGCAGCAACATCTCTGCTGTCCCAGTTGTTAGAAATGCTTCCCTGGTCTCCCAGAGGTGCTGGTACTGCTTGCAGCCTGCCCTGCAGACCTCAGCCCCTGGCTCCAAGCAGTTGATTTGACATGGGTGGGTTGTTCTTCAAGGCAGGGTGAGTGCTGCCACTGCTGCCTGCTCTCTGGCTGTGGCAGCCAGCACCCTGCCAGGCTGTGCCAGAACCGGGTGCTTGGCCAGGCTGCAGCCTTGCATTGCTTTCTGCCTTGCATCTGCTTCTCTCTCCCTTTGTTAGTGAGCTTCCCCCAACACACACACTGTTCTGAGCACAGCAGTCAGCCAGGCTGCAGAACCTCTGCTCGTGGCCCTCGTGGCAAGGCTGGTTGCTTTCTTTGGCAGGAAGAGGTATCTGCTTCACTGTTATTTTAAATGCATGCCTTCAATTTTGATTTAAGGGTTGCAGTGTAATTTGACCTTCAAACCTCGTAGTCACCCAACCATAAGGTTTTACTATAAGGTATTTTCACTATATTTGTTACTACTTTGTAGCAGAAGAGAGCAAAGCTACAATACTGAACACTTGAAAATGCCACGTTGAAATATCTTTGGCCACAATTAAAAACATCTTGGTCATTAGCCAAAGCAACCTGATACTGTCTTCGAAAGAGGCCTTTCAATTATTTTCTGAATCATGGTGTTTTTGTGATGGATGCAGGGCCCTGGTCAGCTAGGAGGGTACCTTTAGTGCCTGCTTGCTATAGACGGTGTTTCATAATGCTCTATTTAGAGTTCCATGTAGTGTTGAGGTTAAGAAAAAAGGTTATAACAAGTTTACTAGAAGAAAGTAATTTTTGTTTACATTCATTTTAATTGGGGTAAGCTTCTGGCCAGCTTCCTGCAGAATGTGTTACATGTTCTGCCACTACCATAGGGAATTGTTAGGCTGCTCTGTGCTGTTCAGGAATTGCAAAGGGAAACACATGTTTCTATCTGTAGAATCTGGGAAGCTCAGAACAGCCACCTTGATGCCTGGGCTAGAGCAGCCAGTAAGGGTTTATTCATTCAGGTTTATTTTCCATCAGCTCTTGGAGAGAGGAATCTGACACAAGGCAACCTTGGGTCCTGGTGGTGTTTGGTCTGTAGCCTCAGGCAGTTCCAGACAGCTCCATGTGCCCAGATGTGTGTGAGTTGCTGGCATTTGTCTGGGAAGCTGTGAGGATCAACTGATCCTCTAGCTCTCTCTTTTCCATAACGGTGCCCCTTGTTTTCCCCTGTCTCCTGCCCAGAAAGTGATGATGAGTACAGTGATGATGATGACATCAGCTGGAAGGTCCGCAGGTCTGCGGCCAAGTGCCTGGAGGCCATTGTCAGCAGCAGGCACGACCTCCTTCAGGACTTCTACAAAACTCTTTCCCCAGTCTTGATAAGCAGATTCAAGGAGAGGGAGGAGAATGTCAAAGCTGACATCTTCAGTGCTTACATCTCCTTGCTGAAGCAGACGCTGCCCATCCAGGGCTTGCTGCAGGCTTCAGAGGCTGCTGGCAAAGACAACGTTCCCCTGGTGATGCTGCAGAACCAGGTGTGTGGAGACGTGGCCAACCACCTTCCATCAGCAGCTGCTGCAGTGTCCCTGCCTCTGGCTCAGCTGACCAAGCTGCTGTGGTAGCAGAGCTCTGGGCCCTAGAAGCTGGGGTGATGGGTGTGTTTCTCTCTGCTTTCCCAAACTGCAGGTCCCAAACATCGTCAAGGCCTTGCACAAGCAGCTGAAAGAAAAGAGCATCAAATCACGACAGGGTTGTTTCAGCCTCCTGACGGAACTGGCCAACGTCCTTCCCGGTTGCCTGGCAGATCACATCCCTGCTCTAGTCCCTGGTAAACTTCTGGGTGGTCTCAGGACGCAGGAGCAGGATTGTCTCAGTCCCTTCCTAGTGCAATGCTCCTTGCCTGCATGTTCCACTTTTATTCTTGTGCATTATCTCCACTCAGCATCCAGACATCTGCATCAAGTTCTGCTCTGTGCTGAGGTGCTGAACAGCTCCCAGAACAATCCTGGCTTCTGTCTGCCCCTGGAAGCCAGGATGAGGGTATAAAGTTAATTTCCACAGAATCAAATTATTAGTTAAGAAATATTTACCAGTGAGGGAAAGAAAACTGATTGTGTCTGTTTTTTCAGGGGAAGTGGGTTCATAAGAACCCCTTGATGAAATAAGACAGCAGTCTGCCTTGTCTCCTCTGCACAGGTGTCGTTTTCTCCCTGGCTGATAAATCCAGCTCCTCCAACATGAGGATTGATACGCTGTCTTTCCTTCACGTTCTTCTTTGCAATCACCAGCCCGAGGTGTTTCACCCTCATATCAAAAGCCTGCTGCCTGCTGTTGTGACCTGCATTGGAGACCCCTTTTATAAGATCACTTCAGAAGCTCTGCTGGTTACTCAGCAACTTGTGAAAGTTATCAGGCCTTTGGACAAATCTTGCACTTTTGATGCCAAGCCCTATGTGAAGGACCTTTTCCCGGGTACCCTGAAGAGACTGAAGGCAGCTGACATCGACCAGGAGGTGAAGGAGCGTGCTATCTCCTGCATGGCACAGATCATTCACAATCTGGGAGACCATTTGAGCACTGATCTCCAGCCAACCTTGACGATATTTCTAGAGAGGCTCAAAAATGAAATCACCAGATTGACAACTGTCAAAGCATTAACCTTAATTGCTGGTTCTCCACTTAAAATAGATTTGAGACCCATTCTGGGGGAAGGTTTCCCCACTCTCGCTTCCTTCTTGAGAAAGAATCAACGTGCCTTGAAACTGAGCACTCTGACTGCTCTGGACATCCTGGTGAAGAACTACAGTGACAGCCTGAAGCCTGCCATGATAGAGTCTGTCCTAGCAGAGCTTCCTGCTTTAATTACTGAGAATGACATGCATGTGTCCCAGGTGGCTGTTGTGTTCCTCACTACTTTGGCCAAGGTTTATCCCTCCTGCCTCTCTAAGAGCAGCGGTTCTGTTCTTGCTGAAATCTTTCAGCTTATCCACTCGCCCTTGCTCCAAGGAGGAGCACTGAACGCCATCATAGACTTCTTCCAGGCTCTGGTCCTGACCAAAACAGCCACCATGGGATACTCGGAGCTGATGAAGCAGCTGACAGGGCCTGTGTACTCCTCAGGCTCAGCTGGGGCATCGGGCACCTGGCACAAGCAGGCCTCTCACTCTGTGGCCAAGTGTGTGGCAGCCCTGTCCTCAGCCTGCCCGAAGGAAGCCCCCGCCACGGTGACCCAACTGATCCAGGATGTGCAGAGCCCCAAGTCCAGCTCTGCTGTTAAGGTGCTGGCATTCCTCTCGCTGGCAGAGATGGGCCGCACCACCAACCTCAGTGCTCAGAGGGAGCTCAAGACCGTGCTCCTGGAAGCCTTCACTTCCCCCAACGAAGAGGTGAAATCCGCTGCTTCCTATGCCCTGGGGAACATCAGTGTTGGAAACCTTAAGGAATATCTTCCCTTCATGCTGAAAGAGATCGGGAGCCAGCCCAAGAGACAGTACCTCCTGCTGCACTCACTAAAAGAGGTGATCAGCTCCTCCCCGGCCGATGGCCTCAAGCCTTACGTGGAGGATATCTGGGCTCTGCTTTTCAAGCACTGTGAGTGCCCGGAGGAGGGGACACGCAATGTGGTGGCTGAGTGCCTGGGGAAGCTGACACTGGTCAACCCCTCGGAGCTGCTGCCCCGGCTGAAGAAGCAGCTGCCATCAGGTAATGGGGGAGAGGGCCTTGTTTGGCTGGGAAGTCCTCTTGTGAACTGCTGGTGGGTTCAACAGGCAGCTAAGCCAGTCTGCAGAGGTGAGAAGGAAAGGAGGGATCTCTGCAGAGGGACCAGAGGAGCACTGGGTGCACAGGGTGCAGGAGGGTCTTGGGAACAGGGACTGCACGTGGAGATTATGCTGGAGCAGGAATGAAACAGGGAGGTTAAGACAAATCCTCTGTTCTCTTACCTCTTCAATGCTTGTACAATGTGACCAGGAACCCAACAAGTACTCCAAAGTAACAGCAAATTACTTTGTCTCTTGATCCCCCCCTTCTCCCACAGGCTCTCCACAGGCCCGCAGCACGGTTGTCACTGCCATCAAGTTCACCATTGCAGACCAGCCTCAGCCCATTGATGCTCTCCTGAAAGGCTGCATAGGTAGGTGTGTACGAACAGCAAGGAGAGCAGGCAACCCGAGATCATTAGCAGCATGAGGATTTTCCACACCTATGGACAGCTAGTTCTTATCTGGTTTTCTCTGCTTTGGGGATTAAAGAACAACCTTGTCACATGAGTCCATGTTAAATGCTCTGGTGTCTTGCTCAGAGCTGAGTTGGTAACAGACCATAAGTTCCTTTTGTGTTTAAACTCAGGATTCAAGCATCTCATGACAAGGATCTTGGAAAATATAACCTGCATTAAAAGGGCCTTACACCTAGGAAGCCCACATCTCAGACCTGCTGTATAAAACTGAGCTTTTTGTTTCAGAGAAGTCTGAGCAGATGAGATCTAAGCAAGGGAAAAACAAAACCCAGCTTCCCTGTATACCAAAGCTGCTGATTTGACTTTGGGATGATGTAGCTAGAATCATGTGGTTTGTTTTTATGCCCAAATGTAGGAAAGTCCTGGTCCTTTTGTTTTTTACAACCCAGATGAAGGGAAAGCATCTTGAATGTCTGTGTTAGACTGCACCTCTAGAGTTATTTTGCCATAAGTTTGTTTGAAATACACTGTGATATGCTTTGAAAATACTTCTGAAACACTGCAGCAGGACTGATTGGTGCTTTCTTATCCCGCAGGTGACTTCTTAAAAACTCTTCAGGATCCAGACCTGAATGTTCGACGCGTGGCTTTAGCCCTGTTTAATTCTGCTGCTCACAACAAGCCTTCTTTAATCCGAGATTTACTAAACACAGTTCTCCCCAGCCTGTACAATGAAACGAAGGTCAGGAGGGAGCTCATCCGGGAGGTATGTTGGTTGTTCAGCTCGGGTGCAGCACAGCAATGATCTGTGCACGTGAAGCTGTCATCGTCTCTGCTGCTAGAGAGGACAGCTGTATTTTTCTTCTTGTTTAAGGTAGAAATGGGGCCATTCAAGCACACCGTGGACGATGGCCTTGATGTGAGGAAAGCTGCTTTTGAATGCATGTACACACTGCTGGAAAGCTGCCTTGGCCGCCTGGATATCTATGAGTACCTGAACCACCTGGAGGAGGGGCTGAAGGATCACTATGACATTCGGGTAGGTGCTGTGCCTTAACTGGAGTGTGGGGATGTCCCTGATGTTACTTGTTCTCAGGGGGCTTGGGCTGGAATTGAGCTGATGTGTCAGCACAGCACAGGGTGCCCCTGCTGTGCAGTTTCCTATTCTCTGCAGCTGTGGCAGCCCTTCACCTAACATTGTCCAGTTTGATTGTGGTGGCCTTGACACCACAAGCCTGCTGTAGCTGGTTTCATAGGAAAAGTCACCAAAATCTGAAATACCTATGAATTGTGTCTTGCTCATTGTGATACTCTGTTGACCATTTGGCATTGCCCTTGCTGATGGCCTCACAGCTCAGCAGAAGGGCTATGTCCTCGCCATTCTGTGACTCGGTTGACCTCTTCTGAGCCCCGTGCACAAGTGCAAAGGAGCTGAGCAGCGTGTATCACGATGCAGAGGGGCTGAGAAGGTGCCGTGAGGCAGTGCTGGTTTCTCTCCTTTTCCCAGATGCTGACATTCATCATGCTGGCTCGGCTCTGCAGCCTCTGTCCCAACGCGGTGCTGCAGCGGCTGGAGCGGCTGATTGAGCCCCTCCGGGCAACCTGCTGCACCAAGGTGAGCTCAGAGCGGGGCACTGCGGGGGGCTGTGCTGCAGAGCCTCCTATCTCTGGCTCTGGTCTGAGCCCTTGTGCCAGCTGAAAACGGTGCCTTGCATTTGCAGGTGAAAGCTGGTTCTGTGAAGCAGGAGTTTGAGAAGCAGGATGAACTGAAGCGCTCCGCCATGAGAGCGGTCGCTGCGCTCCTGACCATCCCCGAGGTGGAGAAAAGCCCAGCGATGGCTGAGTTTTCATCTCAGATCAGATCCAGCCCTGAAATGGCATCGCTTTTTGAGAGCATTCAAAAAGATTCTGCTTCCCTGCCCACCTCGGAGTCAATGGACATGAGCTAAGATTGGTTCCTTTGTGCCGCTGCCTTCCTGCCCCTCATGGGAGATGCCCCCGAGGGGCCAGGGGAGGGTGGCAGGGAGCTGGACTCCACTGCCGGGGCCCCCCGAGTCCCCAGGAGGTGGGGTGAGATCAGGGAAACCCATCTTAACCCTGGGGAGGGGCTGGAAGACAAGCACTTTTTAATGCAAGCTGTTACAGAGCATATAAGGAATCGAAACCAAGTGGTTCCATGAAAAATTGAAACTACTGCCCAAATGTTTCCTTACTGCAGTACTAAGAAAAACAGTTTAAAGTTTTTTTTAACCACTGCACATGCACTTTCTACCCCATTGCCTGAAGAATGTGTTTCTATTGTTTCACTCAGTAACATGGCTGGCAGTCAGGTCTGTAGTGAGGAGCATGGCAACCACAGCCTGCTTGAGGAGGACACTCGGGTGAGCCCAGCCCCAGGAGCTGCACGGGAACACTCCATGCTCAGGCTCCCCAAGGATTCCACCTGGGGCTCCATCCAGAGCCCATAGTTCTGATTCTGTGGTGTTTGAGCAACTCAAAATTATCCTTGCTTGACTTCTATTTTTATGGTTTTGACTGCAAAGTACCTCAACCAGCTGTCTTCCAGGAGAGATGACTTGTGCTACATATCCTTACACTGAGCTTGTCTTTGCCTGTCACAGTGTCCCATCTCCCCTGGGGCAGGTCAGTGTTTATGCCAAGCAATCAGTGCTGGACTCATCAGCAATGTTCAGTGTGTTAGTGCCACAGAAGTGTGAGGGGCAGATCACCAGCCAGAGGTGCCAGCACACCAGCAGCCCACACTCACCCTTGTCACTTGAAAACTTCCTGTAGAGCAGCTGCAGTTCAAATCCTGCTTAGTGTAGGGGAAGAAAAGCCCTGAGAGGATGTGACAGCAAATGAGAGAACAAGGCCACTACAACACACTTCTCATAGCCATGGACCTATAATGGGCTTTAATTTCTGTTTTCTAACAGAGTGCTTGATGTGAAAAGTAGCTACAGTGCTGTGTGAAAGAACATCCATTCTGCTGGAGTAGTATAAATAAAAATGTCTGTGTGAGGCTGGCTGCACTACACTCCTCAACTGTCAGTGACACTGTGCTCGCTCACCAGCACGGGTGCCAGTGTGGGTCTACACCACAGCCCCACGGCTGCCCTGGCACACGCACACCAAGGCCAAGTCTGTCCCCAGGGCCATTTAAAAGCATCCACTCGAGTTGTTTTTTAGAGTTTATTAAATACAGCTGGGCTGCAGAAGCTTACTCATTCTCCTCGCTGCGCAGCCTGGCGTTGGGGTTGGTGATCTTGATGGCGAGCTGGGCAGCTCTCTCCACAATCACCTTCCGGTTCTTGGAAGAGACATTGTGAGCAATCTCTGCACAGTAGGACCTGTGAGGAACAGACTGTGCCTCAGGATGGGGGGAAAGCCCCCAGAACCACCCCACCCAGGTACAGCAGAGCACAGAAGTGCCACCCTCAGTGAGCAGAGCCATACACCTCCCACCCTTGACCCATATGGCCTGAACAGGAGCTCAGCTCCAGAGCAGCTCAACCCTTGTGCGTGCTTTAGTGTGAATGAGAGTCAGCACAAGATAGATCTTAGTTAATTACTAGTAGCCAGTAGTGTTAATTATTACTCTCATTTGTTGTGAAAGAAACAACTACCCTATGGTTGCAGGCCCTGCACTTACTTGTTGCTCATCATGAGCACTTCCAGCTCTTTGACGTTGTGGACCAGGAACTTCCTGAAGCCCGTGGGCAGCATGTGCTTTGTCTTCTTGCTGCTGCCATAGCCGATGTTGGGCATCAGGATCTGGCCCTTGAACCGCCGCCGCACGCGGTTGTCGATGCCCCTGGGCTTGCGCCAGTTGCGCTGGAATGTGGGGACAGGACAGGGTTAGCCTGGGAACGCCTGGCTCGGAGTGAGAGCTCAGCCAAAACCATCTCCCTGTGCCGGGCTGCTGCAGCCACTGGCCCTCTGTGCTGGAACTCATCACCAACCCCGAAAACAGCCACGTCCCACTGCCCCGGAACTCATTGTCTCACGAGTTTCCAGGGACTTTTTACCTTGATCTTGACATAGCGATCAGACTGATGGCGGATGAACTTCTTGGTCCTCTTCTTGACGATTTTAGGTTTCACGAGAGGCCTGAGGGCAGGCATGGTGGCTGCGGTAAAGAGAGGTGTGAGCAGAGAGCCCCGGCACCGAGGCGCCGCGCTGCTGCCCGCACAGCTCGTGTAGCAGAGTCTCTTCCGCTCGCTGGCCACGCCGAGACCGGCGAGGGAATGGGTATTCCCCTGCGGTGTCTCTCCCTCCCGTCTCCGAAGCTGGCAGAGCACGGAGAGCTCTCCAGATGCGATCCTGGGAGGGGACGCGGCGCTCGCACAACTCCCCCTGCACCCCACACCCGCTGCCCTCTCGGGCCCATCCGGCTCCAGAACCGGCACCGAGCCTCGGGATCGGCCTGGCAGCGGGGCAGGAGCTCTGTCTACCGACCAGGAAGAACCGAGACTTGGCCAACCCAGAGCTCACGCTCGCCGGTTCCATTCTGCGCCGCCTGGGACCGGCTCCGGCACCACCCTCGGACCGAACGCTGCGCCGGGAGAGCGGCTCAGACGGTTCTGCCTCCCGGGAGGGTCAGAGCCCGGCGCTCCCTATCCCGCGCACAGCTCCGGAGGAGACCCCCGGTACCCGCCCCGACCAGCCGAGCCCCCGGCCCCGGGAGCCCGCCAGGTAGGCCCCAGCCCTGCGGCCTGCGGGGGGTGCGGGTGGCAGCTCCCCGCAGAAAACGAGTGTCGGCAGGGAGGGGGTGCCGGCCCTGGGGGTCTGCAGTGCGGGGCGGGCAGCCCCGGAGCGGATGGCTGCGGATGGAGCGGTGGGAACGGCGCGGATGGGAACTCACCGGGTGGCGATGGCGGCTCCGAGGCAGGGCCCGGGCAGAGAGGGGGCGGGGCCCGCGCGGGGCGTGACGGGGCCGCGCGCTGGGGGTGCCGGGAAGGGGAAGGCGGGGCCGGTACCGGTTCCGGTGCTGCCGAACGTAGCGGGTTCGGGGCTGCTCTGGGAGGGTGGTTCTGAGGCCGGGCCCTGCCGGGGAGCGCGCCGAGCTTTCCCGCTGCCCCGAACCGAACGGGAGGTACCGGGCTGACGAGCCCTGTCCGCCTCACTTCCTCCCGCGCCGCCCCGGCAGGAAGGAGCGAGGCGGCGGCACGGAAAGCAGCGGAGATTGTTTAAAAGTAGGGATTCAAACATTTTATTACGCCGACGTCACAGACACAGATTTAACAGGAGCAGCCCCGCCGCCTTCATCCCAGGCAGAGCCGGTGCCGGTTCTCCCGCAGCCAGGTGTGGTACACGTTCAGCTTGTGGTCCTGCGGCTGCACCTGGAGCGGGGCAAAGCGACCAACAAGTCACGGAAATTCCTGCTGCACCTCCCCTCCCGGCCAGGCAGGGAGCTGGGACCTCACACCCACCCCGGGAAGGGGGCACTGGGTCACCCGCTGCACCGCCCGGGGGACACCGGCACGGCAAAGGCCCCGCCAACACCCGTGGTGGGAGGGACGCAGGAATCGTCTGGAACGGGTTCCTAGCAGCGGCGAGGACGAGACTCACCCCCAGAGCAAGGAGACAAGAACACCGTGAGGCACGGTGCGGCAGTCGGCTCACCCACCTCCCGCCACTCGTTGACACAGAAGATCCTGTAGGAGTCGTTGCCGTACTTGCCGATGCCGTGCAGCTCCAGCGGGTACTTCCACTGCTTGCTCAGGTACTCATCTGCAAGGCAGCGTCACAGCCCTCACTGCCTGCATGGACACACCCGGCAAGCTCCCCGTTCTCTGCTACTGTCAGGAACACTGCTCGACTTGGGAACGTTTTAAATGAAAACCACAGATTTTGGCTATTTATTGGAGAGCGAGGACAATTAATCCCTAGGGGGTACACTTAAAACGAACCACTGCAAGTTAGCTTTGTTTAAATCTCTCCTCAGAACCCACAGAGGAATACTTCCAAGTACAGAAAACACTGGATTCATATAAGACTTCCAGCTGTTTACCTTGCCAGAGTACCTGCAGCCATCCCACAGACTTATTTGGGAGAACCTACCTGAGAACTTGATGATAGTTTTAGCTCTGAGTTCATAGAGGCCAAGAGGTCTGAGCAGCTCTGACATTTCCTTCCAGTCTGCAGCCCGGGTCACTTCAGGAGAAGGATACTTCTTAAGGAACTCCCAGAGCACAGGAATTGCCATTTTACCTGGTGAAACACTCTTGTGAGCAGAAGGCTGTGCTGATGATTCCCTTTTGTGATTATCTGTCTGCCTTTGGAAGTCAGAGTCTTCTGAGGCAAAGTTACAAATTAAAGATTTTTTTTTTACACTAACACAAGTTAATGTATTTATTCTTCCCTCAGTGCCATTAAAAACGGGCAGCTGTTCTTACCCTGTAGCACCACCCCTGCATTTACACAACAGAAAATTGTAGGACTCCATTTACCTGAAGTTTTGTTGAGAAATATGGTTGCAATGAGAAGCTTCCATGGATCATGGAAAAGTGTTTCTTGGATCAGATTAAAAGGAGAACGTGGAGGAGTCCATTTTCTCAAGGCCTTTCTTCTTGGTGGGCTGGGAGCTGTGCACAGAGGCAACACAGGAACATTACTGGGCAGAAGAGGATGGATTTACCTATTTAAATGAAAACAGTTTGCTAAAAATTTAAGGCCTTCTGAAGCAGATTGATCCCTGTGGGGCACTGCATGTGGATGGAGCAAGGGCAGCTCACACAGAGTTTTACAGAAGTGCAAGGGGCGAGGCAAGTCCAAGCTGCATGTTCCATGTTACATCTGTGTTCTGAAGAGAGGGACCCTCCCCAGCTCCCTTCATGCTCTCAGGATTTACCATAACATCACTTCATCTTAAGCCATGCTGTTCCTCCCCCCATAATAGAGGATTCATTTCTGTTAAGTATACTATACCTTCTTTACTGTATTTACTTGAAAAATACGGACTTGTTTTCCTCCTATCCACTTGTGTTCGTGGCACAGACCCTTCTGTAAAGAAAGAATACTTAAGCATTATAAAAACCTAAACAACCCAAGCATGGAGGTTCAAACCCAAGCATGTTCAAAACCTCAAGTACCTGGCATCATTTTAGCTGTTGTGAAGCTTCTCTTACAGGGCTGCAAACCATCAGCATCTGTGCCAGTGTCAGGTTTAAAGTCCTGGTGACCTGGATCCCCTCCCTCCGTTTCTCTTCCTGCTCTCAATCCCTTGTTTTTCCCCTCAGGTTTTGCAGATGTGTCACCAGAAGCTGTGTCCACACACTCCTCCTCTGCTGGGCTCTCCAGCTTCCTTTGCAAGCCAGCCCTCAGGGACCTCAGCCGTGTGGCTGGCCCTGACCTGGAAGCCCTTGGCTGAGCTCTCCCTGCCTCCACAGGCTCCACGTTCTGGTCACTGACACCCAGCTCTGCCTTTCTGCACAATCTCTTGTTTTGAATGCACTCGGTTTCCTCTTTGTTATGTGTTGCTCTTGGCCTTTTACTCTGGGTGTTCTCTCCATTCCTCTTTTCTGAGCTCTTTCTAGTTCTCCTATTATGGGCCCTTTTTCCACCTGCCCCCTTTTGTTTGGTCTCAGACAGTCCTCTGGGTTTACGCCATTCACAATCAAACCTTTGCTTTTCAGAGTGGTTGTCACATCTTCCAGGTGTTCACTTTCCACCTGGGTGGTTTGAATTCTGTCCCCTGCACCGTTCTGTTCACTGAGTCCTTGCCCCTGACACCCCGCACTCTCTGCAGCAGTTCCCACAGCTTCCCTGATGTCTCTTTTCCATCTCAGCAGATCAGGAGCTGTCAAATCAAAGTCTTCTGCTTTCAGCCTTGTCTCCCCTGTTTTCCGGAGATACTCCACAAGTGCTCTTTTTGATCTTAGCTTGTTCCCTTCAGGACTGTGGTACAAAAGAAAGCAAAGTCAATCAGTGGTGGCCTCCTCACCCTCCCGCGCTTCACTTCGACTGACCCGGTGTTTACAGACACGAGAAGTGACAGCACTGGTGAGGGGCAGTGTCTAGACGAGTTTCTGTGACCTGACCAAACCAGGTTTACACAAGTTCACACACCCGGTGCCCTCCGGCTGACGAGCTCCGCGCACGGCGCACACGCGGGGTCACCGGCAGCGTGAGCCCGCAGAACCGGCAGGCACCGGGGGGTCTGCTCGGGGCTTCCCCTGGGGCCGGCGGCCGGCCCGGCCTCACCTCACGAAGCACACATCGATCCTCCCAGCCGTCCGGCCCGCCCGCCTCCGCCTGGCTACCACCTGCCAGCCGCCGGGGACGCCGCGGGGCCCGCCCGCCGCCGGCCCTCTCGCCGGTCCGCTCTCCGCCGCCCCATCCCGGCTGCCGCTCGGGAGGCTGCGTGAAGAACAGATGCTGGGTGAGTCCCTGCTTCGAGACGGGTCGCGGCGGGCTGGGCCGTCCCCCGGTTCCGTGCATGGGCCTCGGCCCGGTCCCGGTCCCGCCGCCATTCCGCCTCCCGCCACGCCTACAGCGCACGCGCGTGGCAGGCGGCCGGCGAGCGCCCCCTACCGTGGCGGCGGACTGTCGGGAGCTTCCGCGCTTGCGCGTTGCCCGTGGCGCCGGGGGGCGGTGGTAAACAACGGTGTGGAGCGGGCCCCGGTACCGGTACCGGTACCGGCACCAGCACCAGCACCAGCACCAGCACCAGCACCAGCACCAGCACCGGCCCGGCTCCGGGGATGCGGGCCACGCTCACCTGGCGCGACAAGGCCGAGCAGTGGTGAGCGGCCCCGGGGATCCATGCACAGGGCGGGCGCCCTGGGGTCTGTCGGGGGGCGGGAGGGCTCTGAGGGCTCTGAAACACGCAGTTAGCGCCGTTTGCTACGTGGCGTCTTTGACGTGAGTGGAAATAACATTTTCTGCCTGGTTATGTGGGATTTTTGCTTTCTTCCTGTAGTATTTATGATCTCGCCTTCAGGCCGGATGGTGCTCAGCTGATAATTGCTGCAGGGAACAGGCTGCTGGTATGGAGACTTCTCCTCCTATAGCACTTATGAATATGAAATCTTTCGCATTAACTTCTGAATAGAACCTATCAAAAATCCTGTTATCTCTACTAGGCCAGCCTCATAGCCACATACATATTAATGCAGGCTAGCTGTAAAGTGTTCTGAAGGTTTTAAGGTTTCTTACCAAGTTTTAAGCTCTATTAATGAGATAAAAGTTACTTGTGTCATCCCATCCCCTTCCCCCTCACGCGGTGCTGTGAAATCCATTAACTTGTATCTGAACTGAGCACAGTGGCATGGTACACAAATACCCCCTTCTTACAGGTTTCAATAGAATCTCTGTGAAAAGGGGAAAGAATCACAAGTGGAAGTGCCTGTTTTGGGAGAAGCCTCAGCTGGAGCTTTTCCCTGTGTCCTGGGTTCACCAGTCTGCTGCTAACCCCTCAGCAGGAGCAGCTCAGGACCAACCTTCTCACAGCTCCTGCAGGTTTCAGATGGGGCAGGTGTAAGCCACAGGGATAGGTGGATGTCACCATTCTAGAGACATCACTCAGAGCTGCAGGACAGCAAGCTTTATTATTGTCAGTGCCTGCAGAATGGTGTATGTAGTGATGGTCCCTTCCAATAGTTTGTTATGTTTAAACATCTGGACAGAAAACCAAGCTGAATAAATGAGCTCTTTGGAAATTTCTTTTGTGCATGTAGCTTTCTAGTGTTGAGTTGTCTTTTGTTCAAAGAAGTATTGCATTAAGGAAAATACAGTTTAAAACATTTTTTTTTCTTTCATGGACTGTATGCTATGCAAAAGAACAAACAAAATAAGGTGTATAATCTTGTTTGACCTTCAGTAATTTTATACTCTAGTCTTCACTGGGAGACATATGTTTTTTCTTTCTGTGTTTTTGTCTTCCCTCTGTCTTACTAGGTGTATGATACTTCTGATGGAACCTTAATTCAGCCCTTGAAGGGACATAAGGACACTGTATACTGTGTGGCTTATGCTAAAGATGGTAAATATCATCTTGAGGGGCTTGTTAGTCTGCTCTGTAAAGTGCCCATCTTCTCCTTTTTACTGCCAATCCATAGAGCAGTCAGGGTTGTTTCAGTAGCAGTATTTTGAACATGTGTGTGAGTGTTGGTGTTTTGTGTGTACTGCAGAAGTGCTGTACTTTCCCAAGAACTGCAGTCCCCATGTCCCCTCCCTTCCTGCAGTGCTGGTTGAGTTTGTGTGTCTGGGATGGTGTGAGGAGAAGGCTTATCCCAGAGGTGCCTCCTTCTAGTGCTCCATCTGCCTGTGATTTTTATTCCCATACTTCCCTTGATCTTCTCATCCTTAGCATGTTACCATGCTTACTGCAGACCTTATTCTGCTTCCAGTTCTTTCACTGTCTCCAGTTCTCATTCTGTGGGGACTTGCTGTGCAGGAAGGACTTCTCACTGTTGAGTGACTGTTGGCAAGAATGGCTCTTGTGCTGCTGGGCTCTAATGAGGAATGACAAAATAATGTCACTGGAGTTCCACATGGCTGGAGAAGCACAGTCACAGCAGGACACTTGCAGTGTTAGCCCTTTTTTACTTCAATCTTGTCAAGTTCAAGAACTTCTTGCTCTCTCTTTGATGGAGTATTAGGAGTGAAAGTGATTCCTGTATGTGTGGGATTTAAATTATATTTAATTCCTAGGCAAACGTTTCGCATCTGGCTCTGCTGATAAAAGTGTGATAATTTGGACTTCAAAGTTAGAGGGAATTCTGAAATACACGTAAGTGATGCCTTACAGTTTTGTGCTTCTCAAAAACAGACTTTGATTATGCACTTCTGTCAAAGAGGAAATGCCATTAGATTTGGAATAAGGTTGCCTAAGGTCAGAGAAAATGCTGGTGAGTGGATAATAGGAGAGGGAAGAGAAAAAGAACAGTGAAAGTATCTGAGTTAAGCAGGAAAGGGAGGAAAGGCATAAAAGACGGTGGAAAGTCTAGATTAATCTCTGGATTTGGAGGGCTGGAAGAGAACTGGGGGAAGTGTATAGATGGAAATAAAATGAAGCAGAATGTGACTTATCCTATATAACAGACAAAATTAACCTAATTCTGGTTCAAAGACCAAATTAAAGATAAGGTTTGGTACTTTCAGTGTATTTCCATCTTCTTACTTTGTCTTCATGTTGTCCCCGTTAAGCAACATCTTCACCTTCTGTTTCTGAAAGTGTGTGCACATTTATCACCAGTCAGTAGGCATAAGCTGGTGTGCTACTCTACACAAGCATACTTGGTTTAGAATTTGGATATAACCTTTAATCAGATTTCACAAACCACCATCTACAGACGTTTTTAGTTAATCTTGATAAAATACAGTGAATCCTGCCACTTAGGGAAAATGTTTGTAAGGATTATTACTGATTTAGTTTACAGTAATTGCAGATTAATTTGATGTGATATAAACTGATCAAATTATTTCTGGCATCTGGCAAACCTTTCGGCTATCTTGCTGAAAGTCAGAAAAGAGAGCAGTTAGGAATAATTTATTGAAATACAATTGTAACTTCATTCTAGGCATAATGACTCCATACAGTGCGTTTCGTACAATCCTCTTACTCACCAGCTGGCATCCTGCTCCTCCAGTGATTTTGGTATGTCTTCTTCCTCCAACTTTTCCATTAAACAGTGAATTCTGTTAAAGTTGTGTAGCTCAGCTAATACAGAGAGGTACAGTTCTTTATATGCAGAAGAGTCAAGATACAAAGCTAGCTTTAAGTCAGCTTGGGCAGGACTATGTAGTGAGGTGCCACACAGTAAAATGTACTGCTTTGTTGCTGTGATTTTTTTTCTTTTTTTTCTTTCTTTCTTTTTTTTTTTCTTTTTTTTTTTTTCCAGAGGCACCTTCTGTGGTATTTGAATGATTTTTTTCCCCATTTCCTTACAAATAGTACATATTTCAGTGTCCTTCTAGCAGCAGATGAGACTTTGATGCCTGTGAAGTCCCAACTAAGTTTTCTGACAATTAGTTTGTAATCTGAACACTGGTAAATGTTTACTTGTAATTTACTTTGGCTTTTTGTTTGCTTATTCAAAGGCTTGTGGTCCCCTGAACAGAAGTCAGTCTCTAAACATAAAACCAGCAGTAAGATTACTTGCTGTAGGTAAGTTTTAATGATTACCTGTGTCACAACAATTTGAATTAATATGCAGGCTTGAAAGAAAATTAGTTGAAGTGGAATAGTTCAGCATATGCAGGTGTTTTAACTTCTCTCTGCCTCTCTTTAGCCATCTTGGGCAGTAACAAAATTGAGTCAGAGGAAAAACAATTATGCTTTTTGTTTGTAGAGCTTTTCATCACCTGTGTTCTTGGTATTTTCAGTGGAAGGAGGTATTACCAGTATGGGGGGCCTGAAGCAAGAATACATTAATTTGTGTAAATTCCTCCATCTGGCAGCAGTAGAGACAGGAATAGGATCCCACTTCCCTCTGTCCCACACTTCTATCTCATCAGTGTTCTAAATGTGGCTTTTGAAACAGTCTGGTCTGCTGCCAGCACTGTCTTCCCCAAAAATGTATCTGTTACTTAGCACATGTTAGAAGTATCGCAAACAGATGATAGCTTTAATTTATATATTTTTTTTGTTTCTGCATTTTTAAACTTCTGTGTGTATTATAAAATGTTCTTGCTGTAATGCATGCTGTTGCCATAAATGTGGATTTAGATGCATAAACAAACTGTAGGATTACTGGCTACCTCCCAGAACTCCCTCGTCGATGTGTATTTCAATCTATCATCCCTGTCTGAGTCTGCTGCACCATCCTACCTTCCTGCTGCTTGTTTTTAGTACTTTGCTCTTCAGTATGTGTATGTTTTACCAGCTGGACAAATGATGGCCAGTACCTGGCACTGGGGATGTTCAATGGCATTGTCAGCATACGGAACAAAAATGGTGATGAGAAGGTGAAAATAGAGCGCCCAGGGGGTGCTTCATCTCCTGTATGGTCAATTTGTTGGAATCCATCCAGGTAAATAATTTCATCTTTCTTTATTTTTACATTTTTAAAAGCTGAATAGATGATACTTGGTGTATTGGTTGCAGAAAGGCTTGACTTTTATTCCTGCTGAAACAGATGGGCATTATTAGAAAGAATTAGAAAGAATTTTTTCACGGAAAGGGTGATCAGACATTGGAACGGGCTGCCTGTGGAGGTGGTGGACTCTTCGTCCCTGGAGACGTTTAAAAAGCGACTCGATATGGCACTCAGTGCCATGATCTAGTGACTGTGGCGGTAGTTGATCAAGGGTTGGACTCGATGATCTCTGAGGTCCCTTCCAACCCAGCCTATTCTATGATTCTATGATTCCTTTTTCTAAGTGATTGTGTATGGGGCTTGGCTTTGCTGCCAGTCTTTAACTGAATGGAGAAACTGGAAACAAGTTCCACTTAGATCTCAAGAAACATTTATTCAGTGTTTGTGGTTGAGGTTTTGGGGGTGTGTGTGTGAGTCTTGTCTGGATTGGGAGAAGAGAGGAGAGCTGTTTTTTCACTTCATGTAATGTTGTCCTAAGTACGTGAATAAATAATCCCCATTACAGGGGGTGTAAGACAGGGGGATGAATTTTGGAGTAGAGCACATGATGAAGAGGAGTCAGTTGACATCTGTATAGAGGAATTACCAGCACTGGTGTCTAGGCCTGCCAGTAGGCAGTGTAGTCAGACAGAGACAGCCAGGAGGAAGAAGATTTCAACTGACTGAAACTGAACAGAATCTGAGCCCAGGTGCTTCACTGTTGACCATTAGCTGAATGGGAAGTGATGCATCAAACCTTGCAAAGGAGGTCGATTTTTCTTTCATGTACCTCATCTGTCTTAGTTTTAAATGGCAAGATGTAACTGATGTTCTTTCAGTTTGGGTTTTTTTAAAGAGTAAGGTGAAGTATATTCTGCTGTCCTGTTGCTTGGTTCAGTTGTGTTAAGAAATGTATTAATAAATCACTCTAGAATTACTGGTTGCTTTCTTTTTGTTGTTGTTTTAGAGATGAACGCAATGATATTTTAGCTGTGGCTGACTGGGGTCAGAAACTTTCCTTTTACCAGCTTAGTGGCAAACAGGTATGTTTTAGAAAGTGCATTCAAGAGTGTCAGGCCATTTCCAGTTCTGTTTCGTGTCCTGTGGTCAGAGTGTTTGCATATTAGTGCTTTATTCACCACATTAACTGTTGTCTGCTTTCCCCACCTTTTATCAGCCTGCTTTTTTTTTTAAACCATCTTTTCCTTCAGCTCTTTTTTTCTCCCATGCTGCCATGTTACAATTCTTGTATTTATCTTTATCTGTCTTTACAGCTTTGACTTTATGATAGTTTCCTGGTCTGTAGAAATCATCTTTTTACAACCAGTTAAAGGGGTGGTTATAAGATGCTTGCATTCTGAGTAGACTGATTTGGGCCTGGAGGGATTCTTGGATGTATTTTAGAGCCTCTGGAAATCTTAATGTAACCAGTTGTGCTTGGCTAGAGAGATGAGAAAAATGCCATCAGTGATGGCACTTGCTGCCTTGGGAAAACAGGAGTGTATTTATTTTATTTTCCCTTGTAGGTTGGGAAAGACAGAGTGCTCAATTTTGATCCTTGCTGTGTAAGCTATTTTACTAAAGGAGAGTATATTTTACTGGGAGGTTCAGACAAGCAAGTTTCCCTCTTCACCAAGGACGGCGTGCGTCTTGGTACCATAGGAGAGCAGAGCAGCTGGGTGTGGACATGCAGAGCTAAACCAGACTCCAACTACGTGGTGAGTGGGCTCAGTTTGCTGCCATTTCCACTGAGAGTTTGTCAGGGAAGGTAGGACTGTAAGTCTCAGACTCAGTTGCTTCATTAAGACGTTTGTACTGAGACAGTGGAGCCCAGGCAGTGGCTAGTGAGGTCCTAGCCAACTAAAAGTATTTCCTCCTTGTCTTCAGGCAGTGGGATGCCAAGATGGAACAATATCCTTCTACCAGTTGATTTTCAGCACTGTTCATGGCCTGTACAAAGATCGCTATGCTTACAGAGACAGCATGACTGATGTCATTGTCCAGCACCTCATCACTGAGCAGAAAGGTAATTTCACACTTGCTGTCAGGCCAAAGCTTAGATCTCTCTCTCTCTCCCCCTCTGTCTCTGTCTGTCTGTCTGTCTCTCTCTCTCTCTCTCCCTCTCTCCATCTCTCTCTCTGTTTTGATTTGTTTTTTTTTTACTCAATATCCATCAGAACACTTGGAATACATGCTGCTTGTACTGGACAGGTTGCTGTCACTTTGACAGTAAAACTGGGGAACATTGTTTGCAGGATAAGAGTGCAAACTTGGATTCTGGAGGATCAGCACTGACAGGCTTAATGAAAGATGTGGGGATTAGAAAGGACATTGGGAGGGGCAGAGGCTTTTGAGATAATGTTTTAATCTCTGCAAATGAGATAAAAATACTGTACATCCTATTTAGTGCTTTTTTTCTCACTTGCAGCCTCAAGGGTTTGTGCTGATTTTGTTTCTTCATATCCTCTGGCTTTTTATGGCAAGGAGTCAAAGTATTGCTTCAGAATGTGCTGTTGACAAATAAAGGAGGGCAATAAATTGTGATGGAAATAGTGGATCGCACTGACACAGAATAACAAATATATCTGAGCAGGAATCTGCTTTTAAATTTAGAGGTGTTTTAGAAAGATTGAATTCTAACATATTAATAAGTTTTCTGATTTCTGTATCTGTTATTTTTGTTTCAGCCTACACTGTATTGTTTTTGTTTTTCTTCTCTAGTTAGAATAAAAGGCAGAGAGCTCGTAAAGAAAATTGCAATCTACAAAAACAGATTAGCAATCCAGATGCCAGAGAAAATCTTGATTTTTGAGTTATACTCGGATGATTCTTCAGATATGTATTATCGGGTGAAGGAGAAGATAGCAAAAAAATTTGAATGTAACTTGCTGGTTGTGTGTTCAGATCACATTATTTTATGCCAGGTATGTGCCTTAAAGTCTAGAGTAGTCATGGGATGCATTCAGACTTTAAGCTGTCTGCCCAAATAGCTGATAGGAACAGACTGCACTTATCATCTCCCTGGGCTTTCCCCTCAGCACCCCTGTGCGGTGCTGCTGTGGTGTGCAGCACTGACATACCTCTGCCACAGCTGGCTCTGTTTCAGTAAAACACTCTCTGTAGTGCATTTGATAAATTGGCTCATCACCCAGGGGCACTTTTGGGTGGGGATGAACTGCTAGATGAAGGTTGGGGGTATTTTGGTTTTGTTTGTTCATAACGTTGGAAAACTTTATAGAATTCACCCTGTTGAATTGACTGTTCTTACATGTAAAAGTAGGCACATATGCTAGTATGGGTGTAAATGAAAGTGGTTTTATCTTCATCTCCATGCAGTATTTTGTTATTGTGCCTTTAGGAGAAAAGACTGCAGTGCCTGTCATTCAGTGGTGTTAAAGAACGAGAATGGGTGATGGAATCTCTTATTCGTTACATTAAAGTAATTGGAGGGCCTCCAGGAAGAGAAGGCCTCTTAGTTGGTCTAAAGAATGGTCAGGTAACTCACAGTATCTGGTGTGTGTCTTTTCATTGCAAATAAAATCTGTTTTACACTCACCCTTAGGAGGAAACCTTAGGAGCAGCCCAGTCTTTTACAACTAAGAATTTTATTTGTCAGTCTCATCTTGTGATTAAAACCTGATTACTGCTATCTTTCACATTCTCTGGCTGTAAAGTTGAAGGAATCATGTTTAACTTTGTCTAAAGTCTGTAAGTTGTTATGAACTGACAAAATTGAGTTCTTGGTGAACTGTGAGAATGTTTGTCTTCATTGGGGGTTGGCATGTGTGGGTGTACTTCCCTGGATGACCACTTGTGAAGGTGCAGATGTGCTAGAGATGAAATTGCTATTTATTTCACAAGCCAGTGAGCAGCTGAAAGCATCAATCTGGAGAGGTATTGATACAGACAACAGCAACAGCGAGCCTTTATGCCAGCTGTACCTATGCTATATAGTCCTGTAGTATTGCCTTAATGCGATTGTGGAGCATTAAAAAATCCAGGATGTGCAGTAAATGTTTTATTTGGATAGGATTGCAACCCAGAGTATGTTGTGGAAACAACTCTTTTCAAGATACCTCAAATTCAAAGCATTTCCTTAATTTTAATACACAGTTCATCTCTGGAAAAAATTGCAGTTGGAGGCTTTAAACAGCTCTGAAATCTGTGCCTGCTGTGCTATTTCTAGCTTTAGGAACAAAAATGGATGGTCTGACTTGAGTTTCCAATCTGTCTAGATTCTGAAGATCTTTGTGGATAATGCCTTTGCCATCGTTCTGCTGAAGCAATCCACAGCTGTGCGCTGCCTGGACATGAGTGCATCCCGCAACAAGCTGGCAGTGGTTGATGAAAATGATACCTGTCTGGTGTATGATATTCATACCAAGGAGCTGTTGTTTCAGGTAAAATTCAGAGTCTTTAAAAAAAGTAAGAGGGGAAGCAGGAAACTCTGGAGAACAGAACATACCAAGTGTTTCTGTGCAGAAATTCACGTAACTGTCATTAAAGCCATTAATCACATCTGGCAGGATTTCACTGTGATCTATTTCTCTATCAAAACTACCCTTTTAGAGATAGTAAGATGGTAGACAGGGACTGAGAAGACAGGAAATATATTGAGCCACAGCTGAATAAAGAACACTTAAGTGTGACCTTTTCAGTTTAATGTAGAGCTCTGTTCTGGTTCCTTTTGGAGCATTACAGTTGATGTGCATTTTGGCTTTATCATTGGTACAAACAGAATTGTAGCCTAAATGTGCATGCTTGCTGTGTATTCCCAGTCTATAAAATGAATAATGACAATTCTGTCTTCAGTGTCAGTTTAGCAGTTGCTCTAAGGGTTCACTTGTTAATGTTGATGAAATAATTTCGGAGAACACTAGAAAGTAGGAAGTACTACAGAGATAAGGTTTTTTACTTTATTTTTGTAATGAAAAAATGATCAGTTAAGTGTGGTAGCTAACTAACTGTAGTATTGTGGAATTTTACATTGTGTTCTACAGTTTGATAGCATAGATTAATAGTAAATACAAAGCAAAGACAATTACAGCTATTTATCAAGATGTGAAAGATGTTATTTTGCTTATTAGGAACCCAATGCTAATAGTGTAGCTTGGAATACACAATGTGAGGATATGCTTTGCTTTTCTGGAGGGGGTTACCTCAATATCAAAGCCAGCAACTTCCCTGTCCATCAGCAAAAACTTCAAGGCTTTGTAGTGGGTTACATCGGCTCCAGGATCTTCTGTCTTCATGTTTTTTCTATGTCGGCTGTTGAAGTTCCGCAGGTAATCCTCTAATCTCATTAAGTGTTGCTTTACATTTCATAAACATCAATGTTTAAGAAGTAAAGAAGCTTTTCTGAGATTTACTTGTATTCCATTACCAAAATTATCGCAGTTCACGCTTTCATCATCGTTATTTAGGTTGTATTGCATGATCTATTTTGGTTTATTTGGCATTAATTAAGCCAAACTTCCTCTTTGCTGTTGTTGTTGCTTCTAATTCTCCCCCTGTATTTGCAAACCCACATAACCTAAAAGCAAAGGTGAAGACGTGGTGCAGGTGTTACCTCTTCCTGTGTTGTAGCTGTAGTCTCTCTGTGTACTCTTTCTCAAGATGTAATTTTTTTTTCTTATAAGCACATCCAGTACTATCTTGTGGCTTCATCTGGGTGTGTTTAGGCAACACTGGAGCTGTATATTTTAGTCTGAATGTATAGTACCCGTGTAGTCTTGTATTGTGAATTCAGAGGTTGCCTTTTGCAAACCACTATTTTCTGTGTTATGGGAAGCAATGCAAGAGGTTAAACAGTCTAAGAAACAACACAAAAAATGAGAAGGGGGAAGGAAAAAAAACATTCTGACTTACGCACCCAAATGTGGGCAAGGTTGAAACTTCTGGGCTTAATCATCACAGTCTTGGTAAACCAAGCTTTGTCACCAGGGTTGGCACAGAGAGGTCACTTCCTCATGATACCTCTTCCTTCAGCTTTTCACACTTTTAGCCTCTGAGAGTAAAGTACCTCCTCCTCTGCTCTCCTGCCGTAGTATTAAACCAGAAAACAAACTCCTTGTACATTGTGAATATTATTTTTTTCCTCAATGCATGCAGAGAATTTCACTAATATGTCTCGGTATTACACTTTCTAATACATGTTTTTCACTGAAAATCCTCAGTCTGCACCCATGTATCAGTATTTGGAACGAAAAATGTTTAAAGAAGCCTATCAAATTGCATGTTTAGGAGTAACTCAGACTGACTGGAAAGAATTGGCCATGGAAGCCTTAGAAGGGCTGGAGTTTGAAACTGCTAAAAAGGTAAAACAGATAGTTACATATATATAAGCAAGCTTGCTTTATATATCTTTATATATATAGTTTGCATGTATAATGTATGTTTTATGGCTAGAAAATAAAGTGGGGTTCCAGGGTTGGTGTATATGCATAATTCCACATATCAAAGACCGTGTTGGTTTGGTATGCATTCAGGATCTTGAGATGAATTTTTAAGATGAAATAGAATTTATCTCTCTAGATAAATGCCCTGCTCTAAATCAAGGCGTTAAATGCAAAGAAAATGTTTTCTTTCATCTGCTGGGAGATGCGTTGGTGAATTTAAGGGAAATGGAAGTAGGAAATTGTTCCGTGGTGCTGCTGACCACCGGGTGGCAGCAAAGGATGCCTTGCTGGCTCCCCCCTGCCAGCCCTGCGAACTCATTCCTTTTCCCCGTGAGTGGTTCATATAACCTCAGTTAAAATGTGGAGGTTTGGTATTCTTTGTTATTTACCCAGTAATGCTCTTTGAAGGCAATGCTGATGAGATGTCATTGTTTTAGTAATTTTCTGTTTGGAATGCCTTGGTTTGGGGAGTGGTCTATAGAGAGGCATATAGTGAAGAACAGCATTTTCTCTGGCATTAAGTACTTCTCTAGTTCCTTTCACCACCTCCTATCAAATAGGAGAGGGTAAACTGAGTTTAATGTAATGAATATTGTATGAAAGACAAAGCATTCTAAACATATTCAGGGAAAGGCCTGTAAGGATAGGCTTCTTTTAATAATAGATTTTTTTAAAGGAAATTAAACGCCTTCTCTTTTTTTTTCATAAGTGGAGGCATCAGAATAATTCTAGTTTCATAGACAGCTTTATGCAAATAGATATTCTTAAAAAGAAGTTTTTAGTGCCTCTTTGGAATGTTAAAGTAGTGCCCTCTTAGAATTAGAGCGGATTAATTGGAACAAAAGCAGCTTCTTGACATTAAAGGCTCTCATACTTCTTAGTCCAACCTGGTATAAGCAGAATATTCTGTGCCCTCTTAAGCAATAGGTTGGTTAGAAGTCTTGAGCATGTGGTCTGAAGAGTTAAATTTCTATTTTTTTGATGGGTGTTTAGAATAAGTGCTAAGCTGCTGTAACTCACAAGTGATTTTGTCACTTGAGACTTGGGTTGCAGATTTATCTCCATTTGCAAAAGATACTACACTGTCTTCCCTTGTTTGTCTGACTGTAATGCCTCAGAGCCCATCAGGTCATGCTACACAAACCCCAGCACATTTGTCTGTCCTATCTGGATGAAGATAGCTTGATTTATATGTAACAATATTATGTTCATTTTTCTGGCTTTTCAACTTAATTTTTTTTTTCTTTTTCTTTCTTTTTTTTTTTTTTCTTTTCCAATAGGCATTTACCAGGGTACGAGACCTTAGGTACTTAGAATTGATCAGCAGCATAGAGGTAAGAGTGGTAAAGAGAGGTTTTTTCCTTATATTTAGTACTGTGATTAAATCAGTACTTTCTGTTTTGGAGGAACTTTTATTCAGATAATGCTTCTGTCTGCCAGGGATGTGTTCAGAGGGAAAAATCCTGATGAACAGAGGTGACTCAAATTCTGATCATATGATTGAAACTTCATTTAAAAATGTGCATGTGGGACAATAAGAACTTCTGAAACTGTCACTAGGGAAATGAGAAAAATGTCCCATGTTCAATTAATAAGCAGTGGAACACTACTGTGCTACCAGAGCTTACTGGTAGCTTACTGTGCTACCAGAATAGTTCATAAACATGAGTTAATTAAGCTTTTCTGTACCCCCTGGAGGTAGGTAATTACTATTATCTCTTCTTTTCGGAGCCAGAAACAGGCCCAGAGAAATAAAATGACAAACTCGGGGTCTCATGACAAGTCTGTGACAACTGGGATTCTGTGCTTCCATACTGTGCTCTAATCACTAGTTCTTTTCACACTTCTTGGTAGCATTTCACTAGACAATAACTGTCTGTCATGAGCACATTAAATGACATGGTATCACCCTTGTCCTTCTACAAAAACTGCATGATAATGCTTGGTTTAAAGATCTGTGTTGAGATGGCATAAATGGAATTCCTCTTTCTCACACTTAAATTTTCACCTTCTCTGAAAGAATCCATTCCTCCTCTTCCATTTCTGCAGAGCTGTCCTGATTCTGTCAAAGCTCCAGTTGGCTGCAGTTAACTTTCTTGGTGTCTAAACTTGGGACAAAAGTTCTGTGTTAGGAACCTCTTTCTTTTCCACATCTGCTTCTCCAGATCTGCATCTCTTGAGGATATTCTAGGATTGTCATGTTATATTCTCTTTAATGAGAAAGATACCCTTTGTAAATAGGTATAAACTTACTTTCAGACTTATTGAAGATGCTTCTTCTAAAGTGAGAGTTGTACATCACTGCTTGCTCTCGCTTGTGATGTGTTGGGTTCCTTTTCAGGCTTGTGAGGGTGCAGCTAAGCTCACATCTCCATTAATATGCTGGTTTTCTTTCCATGAGGACACATCTATTTTTCTAATTGATGACAACAGGAAATATAACCACCAGATCTCTATCTGGCAGGATTCTGTGAAGGCTTTAAAAAATGGTGCAACAGCTCCTCTGATATTTCTTTTAACCAGTTTTTAAAAGGAACTTTCAACACCAGTGCAGTGTCAGCCTAGTTGGGAAGTGTCACCCAGAGGAGTGAGGGCTGAGTCTCCTTTGGCAGCAGAGAGCTGAGTCTGTGTGCTCCTGAAACCAGGAGCTCCTGCCTGTGGGGACATGATCTGAGATGGTGCTGGCTTTATTCAGAGGCAGGTTACCATACCTCTTGGATCTGCTTATTGCTACCAATTATTTTCATGTTTGTCAGCCCACACACACATATTGTTAACTTAGCCAAATTATATGCCAGTGAGTTTCTACCAGAGAAAATAAGGAGCTCATCAGATGCCTTTTTTTAAACTAGCATAGCATAATGATAGCATGTGTTAATTTTCCTGTGTGAAACCAAGAGGAGGGATTTTTCATCACTTTGGTTTGTATAGTGACATTTAATTTTACTCTTTCTAATTTTAATTAAGAAGGAATTTAATCCTTTAGTTATAGATTCACCAGAAATGTAGGAGAGGCATAATTATCATATCTTGTTACAGGTTTTTAGTAACAGTTAATATTAAGCCTGAAAATCTAATTCTTTGATGGCCGTTTCTCACCTAAGTCCTCATAATTTAGATTTCCTGTATCTCTCTCTCTCTGGGTTTTTTTCCAGGAGCGGAAGAAGCATGGAGAGAGCAACAATGATCTGTTTCTAGCAGATGTTTATGCCTACCAGGGAAAATTCCACGAGGCAGCAAGGCTGTACAAAAAGAGTGGACATGAAAACCTAGCTCTGGAGATGTACTCTGATTTACGTATGTTTGACTATGCAAAGGTAACAGATTGTTACTGAGTATATAAATGCAGAGATATTAATATAACTGTTTCCATGTAGAATAATTTGAGTGTAGTTCTAAAAAGTGCAGGTTTTATATGGTGATAAGAGAACATTACTTGGCTTTTAAGTCTTCTATGGTGTTTTCTTATCAAAATCCCTGAGAACGCATGCACTGTTCAGTCTCATTCATCACTCACTGGAGCCTTAAATGCCCAATACCAGACAAAGGCTTTTCCATGACATGCATATAAACTGTTTTAGCATAGATTCCACGAACTGTGCTACAGAGAGATCATTTTCTTCCACGAGCTTTGTATAAATACTTTGGGGCTTTGCTGATGTAAGTCTGACTTCCACTATTTTTGGCTGATGAGTCTTTGTTAGCTTCAGTGTTTTGGCTGCTCTTGAACATAAATGTAATTCATAGATGAATATTTTCCCATAAGTCCTCATAAGAATATTTTAATTCTTGGCCTTAGTCATATCTATATTTAACTAGCAGCCAGCAAAAGCTCTTGTGTCTCCTGTCCTTGAGAGTAACTCCATGCAGAGGAAATGGAAGGTACTCCCAGCACATGAAGGAAGTTTCTTCTGCAGGGGATGCACAATACATGGAAGCATATGTAAAACTCCCTTGTTGGCCAGTTATTTTTCTAAGGAAAGATACGTGTGGGAGGTGAGGTGTTTTGATGTTGATTTTGTTGTTGTTTTAATGCTGCCAGAATTACACAAAGGGGCCCTTACAGAGCCTGATTTATTGTGCTTGACTTTGATTAGCCCTGGCCAGAGGTGCAGGCTGGAGGCAGAGGGCAGGATGTCCTTTGATATCCGGTGGTAGCTTTGTTATCACAGGACCAGATCACAGCACCCTGAGAACTCACAAAAACCTCTATATGCTGTGAGAAACTGAGCTTTATATTTGGGGCTTATTTGGTGTCTCAAGCTGAAAACCAAGTTGTGTCAAAGATACTGCTCAACTTGATTCATTTGCCTCCGTTTTTCGAAGTCAAGGGTTGTCATTACAGCTCTGAAGTTATTCACTGGGATCAGGGATGTGTTGTGGGTATTGATAGAGCAAAATCCTATGTGGAGCTCAGTCAAAGCCTGACCTAGAGATGAGCACAGTCTGTACCTGTCAGCTAGCTGCCTCAGAGAAACTGATGAACTTGGGCAGAGGAGCAGCTCTCTTGTGTAGGTGCTTTTTGTGATGTTTTTCTTCTTTTTTTTCTGTTTTTTGTTTTGATTTTTTTAAAGCTCAATCAGAAGCACAGAGATTAAAGTATTTTCCCCCCCTCTCCTTTCACCTGTCCTTTTCTAATATATTCAGATTTTTCATCTGATAGAAGCTGTTGTAATGGACAGTAGCCTGTTCTGTTTAACAGAGAAAATTGCCCCTAATCCATCTTCTGGTGCTGAAGTACTTTTTTTTTTTTTTTTGTCCTGGCAACTGATTTCAACAGATGTGAGCCATATGGTGCCAGTGCTTTGGTATTGGCAGAAGAAGCTGAACAAACTATTAGAAATATTTCCAAAATGGTCATCATCACAGCAGCCAGGCTTGGTGTATGCATTCCTTGCAGAGTCCAACCAGTAGTTTGGAGTCACTCTCACTCCTGAGCATCTGTCATTCCATCCTTATAAAAGAACCTCTTTGGTATTTTGTATTATATTTGCCAAATGTCTCTGCAGGAAACCAAATTTCAGCCTTTAACCAAGTTGTGGTTGGGCATCATGATGCTACCTTGGTTAAGTGGCTATACTACTGTTAACGTAGCATGGGTTGGGGGTGCCTAATCTTTGAGAATGAAACCAGATCTTCTTGACTTGGAAAAAAAAAATCAAAAACTTGGAATTGATCTGTTGCAGTTTTTGGGATTAGTACTGCATTGTTCCTGAAAAGCAAGGAAAAATCATGATTTGTATCCACTTAAAGAGACTAAACAGAGAGCAAGCTTTCCAAGAGATGAAGTGAGGGCATAGTTATCATCTCCAAAGCATCTGTATCATTCTTCTCCTGGCTCTCCCAGGACCTCCTTTTTTACTTTTTTTTTTTAATTGAAAACTTTAAATGGGAGAATTGTCCTTGTTTCCTACCAGGCACTGGGCCATGATGGTTGGTTGTTGAAGGGTGGATCAGTTCATGTTGCTCCATATGCAGTATTTATCTCCTTAGGATTGCCAGGGTTTAATGCTGAGCAAGCAATAACCCTGTAACAGATTCTCTCTATTACCCTCCCCTCCCTGATAAAGAAAGGAGAAAGAATAAGGGAGAGAGATTGATGGGTTGGGAACTAAACTACACAACTTCAATGAAACAGTAATGATAGAAAGGAAAAAATTATTAAATATATACAAATATACAGAATAAACAATACTAGGTTCCTTCCTCTTTTCCCCCAATAACTCTCACATCACCACTGAGGCTGCAGGGCAGTCCTGGGAAAGTCCAGGCTGGAATGCTGGGGTCAGCTGGAGGCAGGAACACACAGATCCAGGCTGGCACAGATGAGGAGCACAGGCAGAGGAACAGAGGGAATCTCCCAGGATGCCGAAGGAAACAGGGAGAGGTGAAAAAGGAAGGGAAGGGTTTGATCTTTGTGATCCCTCAAATTTATACTGAGTATGATGTGTATGGGATGGAATACTCTGTGTGGTCACGTTTGATCATTTATCTTGTGCACTCTCCCCTAAAGGAGGGTTTGCAGGTGACCTCTTCACTCATTTTTTCTTCCCGCAGCACAAGATGTTCCTCAGAGCTGAGCAGTGCCCTTGGCTCTGCACACCATTCTCCAGCCATAACTATAAACATTGAGTGTTATCAGTCCTAGAAGCACTGGAATACTGACTGACAAACCTGCTGTTAATTTCAGCAAGTGCAGCTACTTATGAGACACTTAGCTGAAAGCAAAATTACAAGACAGAAAATCAGCTCTATCCTGGCCCAGACCAGGACAGGATTCGTAATATTCACTTAAAAAGCTTTTTTGTATTTTATAATTTGGATTGTAACAATGTTTGTGACCAGAAGGTAACACAACCTTTTGTATTGCTCTATTTCAGGATTTTCTGGGATCTGGAGACCCCAAAGGCACAAAGATGCTAATAAAAAAGCAAGCAGATTGGGCCAAGAACATCAATGAGCCAAGGGCAGCAGTGGAGATGTACCTCTCTGCAGGAGAGCACATGAAGGCCATAGAAATCAGTGGGGACCATGGCTGGGTTCATAAGTAGGTTTTACTTACATCTTGGAGATAATATATGATGAAATCTCAAATGATTTATTATGCATTCTGCCTAGTTTTAAAATAAGACAAAGCTTGTTTGATATGTGCTTTTTTTTTAGTATCAAATTGAGTATTTGAAGCACATCTACAACTAAGAATCTTTTAAAAGTTACGTACATTTAGAGGGTAGGGACATAAATACGTAAAAACAAATGCATTCCAACAGTAAAGAGAATGAATGTGTTCATTCCTAGTATGAGACTGTCTTTTAAAACATGCATGCTTAAACTTAGAGTAATCATCACAGCAGTGTTTAGATATGAGAGCCAGTTTCTGTTGTTTTAAGCTGCTGAGTATAATAATCTAAGTGGGTAGAGAAGACAGCTGGAGCACAGGTCCTTAAAAATTACGGAGCTCCTTCTGTCATTGGTGTGATTCTCCTTGATTTGCAATAGGTGACACTTTGGTTTGTTTGCAGAGTTGCTGTAAGATCTTGGACAGGACACTCAGCCTTCCCTTGTCTCAGTTTTGCTATGTGGCAAAAAGGAATTAGGAATTGAAGACTTTAAATAGTACTATGATGATATTTATGAAGTAATAACTGATAAGAAGTGAACTTACTACAATAATTAGACAGAAGGCAAAACAGCAAGGTGAAACTTGAAACATCTGGCTTCTCTTTACTGGCTCCAGGCTAATTGAAATTGCTCGGAAACTGGATAAAGCTGAGCGTGAGCCTTTGTCAAAGTGTGCCTTCTATTTTAAGAAACTTGATAACCCTGGCTATGCAGCAGAAACCTACATGAAGATTGGTGACCTGGAAGCATTGGTCCATCTCCATGTGGAGACTCATCGCTGGGAAGAAGTAAGTGTGCCCTTGATTTCTTTGTTTAAAACCACTTCTCACTGTCTCTGGGTGCAAGAAAGGGAGATAAATGCCTGGCTAACCCCAGCTGTCATGAAGAGAGGGGTGGGGAGGGAGGATTCTGTATGCTCAGGGTTTGCTTGGTGGTGGTTTTGGTTTGTTTGGGGTTTTGTGGTTTTGGCTGGTTTTGGTTTGTTGGTATATTTAATTTCTTGGCCTTATTTCTGAGCACCTTTGTTGAATTATAGCTGCCCACTTCCTACTGTAATCCAGGGGATGCTTCTAGTCTGTCAGAAAGAATAAACAGCATTTAAATCATGGCAAATTCTGTTTTGAATGGTAGGATTTGTTATTTGGACATACCTGAGTGAAAATACTATACACGTAACATAGATCTGGTGAATGTGTGCTGGATTAGGGCAGGCCCAGCTCTAGAACCGGATTTATGCTTCTGACGAGGTCAAGTTCTGACTTCACTGGGCTTTCCCATAAAAACATGGGTCTGCCAGTACCACCCACTTCACCTTGGGGTCATTGTTAATTTTGTTCTTGTTTCTTCACATTAAGGTTTTGATAGGAGCTTTTTCAAAGCGCTGCTGCAGTGGACACCCACTTCCCCCACTTACATGGGTGCTTTGGAAGATTGCAGACTTAATTCTTTCTAAACTGCATTTATATATATTTACTTCAATTTCTCTAGAAGATGTATTCAGTAATAATAATATTTTTGTCTCTTGCTGTGAAATATGCTAAATTTCCTAGATAATAGCTTTCACAATTCCTTCTTTCAATAACCAGATTGTTACTATGCTTAGCTTCTCTTCTTTTGTTGTTGGTTGCTTTTTATTTTGAAATACATTAATTTCATACTGGAGAAAATATGGATTACACTCTTTATTCCATTTATATATTTTTATTGTGAATTTACTTAAAGCTAAGGGATTGGCCCTGTGGAATATTCTAAGCCTTTTAACTGTTTGAACCATGCAGTCTTCTAAACATGATTTTTTAATTTACCTTAGGCATTTGCTTTGAGTGAGAAGCATCCTGAATTCAAAGATGATGTCTATGTTCCTTATGCTCAGTGGCTGGCAGAGAATGATAGATTTGAAGAGGCTCAGAAAGGTAAGAATGTCCCTGACAGATCACTGCTCACACAACATTTACTCCATGCTTTTTCAAACTTCTTTTTCCAAACTCTGCAGTCTCTGTCCTGGGCAGTTGCTTATCAGTGGGATTCAAAACCAACTAGAATCTGTGTTTTCATACTGATCTTGAAGTATTGGGGACTCTCCTTATTTTATAAGAAAATGTGATGGATTCTCAAAAATTATGGCATCTAAATACAGGTCCAGGTTTTCCATCACATTAGCTTATCTTATTGTGGCAAGTAGCAACAGTATTTGGCATATAATCTGAATTGAAAATTATTTTATTAATTGACATTTTATCACAGTAGAATGGAAAAAGTGGCATTTGCCTTATTATCCTGAGTGGGAAACACTTTTTCCTTCTGTTTGTACAAGTAAAATTTTCCTGTTCCTTTAAGAATTTTCATTTATTTTTGTTAGTCACATAAAAATTGCCTTTCAGGAGAGCTGTCAACCTTCCATCATGTACACAAGCTTCAAAATTTAATTCCCAAACCGTTGCAGGGACAAGGAGAGGTTGAGGCTGCTGCATGTGGAGCCAGCACGTTTTTAGTTGAGTTCCTTTCCTCAGGTGCAGCTCCATGTGGCAGTGGCAGCTGCTGCTTCTGGAGCCAGCTCAGATCCAAGGCTGTAGCTGTGAAGGGCCAAGCTGGTGGCATGCCAGGTGTGATCTGTCTCCACAAGGTGCTGTCAGCACCAAGCCTTGCAGCACCTGGTTTTAGGGGGTTTGGTGGGTTGTGCTCTGTGGATGGAGCTGCATTGTTCCTTCTTTGTGCCACAGAGCTCTGTGCTGCTGGGAGTCAGCAAATCGCAGTGCCCTGAAGTGGCTCTGAGAGTTTGGTTGTGTCTGAGCTGGCTGAGGCAGGGGGACTCCCTTTGGGGTTGGTCTCCCCCCATCCCCATTATCCTGTATGAAGACTCTGTTTGCCAGTATGTGTTTACCAAGTGAGAATTCAGGATCTTGCTTTATCCTGAGCATCAAATAAAGACAAGCTGTTAATAGACAGTAGAAAGACACAGGAAATATTGTTGTCCTTCAAAATCTCAAGCACCATTTATTTACTGTAGTTTTGATTGAAGTTGTGTCTTGCAGTGTTTGGAGATTGCCATTGTTTGTGTTGAGATCTCCTCATCAAAAGATTTCTTTTCTATATATAAAGAAAACCCAGCCAGAGCTGTACAAAATCTGTGAGCTCAAGGGCTGCTGAGACAGTGCAAAAGCCACAAAATGCCTACAGATGCTTCTCATGTTCTATTAGTGTCGCTGCTTTCAAGAAGAAAAATACCAGTGTGTAATCCTTTTTATCCTGCCCCGGATAGGCTGTTTGATACTGGCTGAATAGACTGTTCTTAATTTAAAAACATTAATTTCAGTTAATTGATATAATCGCACTGTAAAATCCTCTTTGTTTTGCCTTTCTCTGCAGCGTTTCACAAGGCTGGCAGGCAGAGTGAAGCTGTGAGAGTGCTGGAGCAGCTAACACACAATGCTGTGGCTGAAAGCAGGTTTAATGATGCAGCCTATTATTACTGGATGCTTTCCATGCAGTGTTTAGATATAGCCCAAGGTAAGGAACTGAAAGGAAGTTTGTATTTGTTACCTTCCTATGCATGTAGACAATTACTGAATTGTGATAGCATTGCTGCATCTGCTTCACTCTTTGTGGTTTTGTTTTTAGTGCTGTGGGTAACTCTGGCTTGTGCTATTTTTGTAGTCCCCCTTTTTTTCCCATGTGCTTATTTAAAGTAAATAAGCAAACCAGCAACATCAGCACGCACAGGCCTCCTTTTGAAATCTGACTAGAATCAACATTGTGCCTCCTGGGACCATGTGTCCTCATGGACCTTCCCACAGCACACTTGGACTAGGGAAGTGACTGGAGGGTTTAAGTGCTAGTGAAGAAAAGAATTATCTTGGAGGGTAAGATACATCTAGTATTTGAACATAGATTGGAGAGGTACTTTATAAATTGTTTCTGCCAATAGAGATAAAACTGGTCATTCATTAGCCATCTTGTCCTTAGAATGTATTTCACTGTCAGAGAGGTGTAGCCAGTAGTTTAATTGGTGCAATTTAGTAATAATTAATACAAAAGATTGCTAATACTGCCTTTTGCCTTTTGGGGTTTTTTTTAATTCAGCTGATGCATGATAAAGCTGACCTGATAGCCCTCAGTTACTTTATAGAGATGCAGTCTTTTCCAATTAATAGTATATTTAGTATTTATCAAACAAATATTTCAAAATTCATTTTATTTGTAAACTCTGAAGTTAAGGATGAGTTTTCTAGTGATGCATACCTACTGTTTTCTGCCTCTAACTAAGATATAGCTAAGTTAAACCATTGCCCCAACTCTTGTGTTTTATCATGCTTGATTTGAACCAGAAATTTTCTCAGAAAGATGGCAAGTCTGTATATTGTGTGGTTTGCATGGGTAGGTGGGACACACCTGAGCACATCTCTGTTGGAAATGCTGGAGCTGAAGTCATAACATGCTGCTTTCTTCCAGCTGAGTCTCACAGACTCATCTTGGAAACTTCCACTGAAACTTTTGCCTCCCGCAGAGAATGAAGAACAGAAGACTGAAATGTTACAGAAGTTTCATCACTTCCAGCATTTGGCAGAAGTTTACCATGTCTATCACTCCATTCACAGATACACTGTAAGATACTTCAGAAGTTGTGTTTGTTTTCTGAGCATTTTTCTTTTGGAAGTCCAGAAATAATGGGGAATAATTAATAACTCTTCAGGCAGTTAGAGTGTAGATTAGTGATACTGTATAGTAACTTTGTTTTATTATACAACCTTCTGCTGTACTGTACAAGAACTTTCCTTATCTTAGTTCCTAACAGCTGCAGTGCAGTTTTAGCAGATCTGTTCTTGTCTCAGTATGAGCAGAAGATAGGACTGTGACTGACTTCCCACCCCCAGCCCTTTTCTTCTGGTTATATAGTTTGGTTCCACAGTGACCTGACCCTCTGGTCCTACACAGGCTACAGTCATCTTTTCTTTTAATCTAGGGAAAGCAAGATTGAACAGAAGAAGGCACTCTGGCTGAGGGATTATTCCCCAGGGTACATGTGTCACTTGTGGTGTGTGTGTGATAGGCAGTCATGAGTGAGGAACTCCTGCTACTTCCAGCAGTTATAGTAATGTTGCTGCCACTGTTGGTTAAAGCATCTGTTGTCAGATGTTTGAGAAGCTTTGATCTGTCCTCTTGCCCAAAAGAAGGCTATGTGCTATGACCAGGCTGCCCTCAGAGTCTGGTAAAGATTCTGTTTGAGCTACATGGATCTCTTTGTCTCTGCACGTAAAAACCACGAGCCTCAGTGGTAAAGACATGCAAAATCTGCTTGCTATATTCTGTCAGCACCTCTTCTTTTTACAGCTGTGTGAAAGAAGCAGTTTCTTCATCTTTGAGATGCCTGGTGCTGTGTTGCTCAGAGGTCTGAGCTCTTGGTTTTCCAGCTTAGAAATCCATGTCTGTTTTTAATACTGCAGGAGGAGCCTTTCAGTTCCCACTTGCCCGAAACCCTCTTCAATATTTCCAGGTTCCTGCTTCACAGCTTAACAAAGGAGACTCCTTTGGGGATCTCAAAAGTGTATCCTTTCAATACAGTTCAAAATCCAGAAATAATCTTGTGAGATACTTTAAAGTAATATTTGATTATTGATGTTGATTCACAATGCAGAGATCTCCTGTGGGTTGTCTTGGATATCTTCAGTTTCAGCTGTTGGTTGTAGTTAGACTAAGCTGACTTTTCTCCCTAAGGAAATAATCAGCATCTTCAAACCACTGAATGTTTAATTCTTTTTTTTTTTTTTTTTACTAGTGTTGTAGAGCTGTACAAATAACTATCTTGTCATTCTGAAAACCACCCACCAAACCTGGTTTATCACCTTTGTCAGGAAGCAAGTTCTAGGATAGCAGTCACTGCAACAGGGTGTTGGCTCTGAATCTTGACAGTGTTTTTGCATGTAGACTGAACCTAGGCAGGAGAGGGGAAACCAGGAGCTTTTCCTTCACAGGAGGATGGTGTTGCTGTGTAGTGTCTGTCAGGCTAATGTTTGCACAGCTTTTTTTAGTGCCTGTTGCATCTTTATAGAGTGCTTCATAAACTGCTTTCTAAACAGCAGTTGTTGTTATACACCAATGAAAGGCAAAGGCAACCTTGGTCAGTGACCCAGAGTACAGGCTTTTTTTCTGGTCAGATTAGCTGTATTTAGTTGCTGTCAGTGGGCTGCTGGTGGTGTAAGATTTTTTTTTTTTTTTTTTTTTTTTTTTTTTTGTCAGGAGGAAGATGCATCCAAATTTGGTACAGGGATTCAGAACATTTAACCAAAGCAATGTTTGTATAGGGTCAGTTCCTGACCTTGCCAATAATGGCCCACAGACATTTTGATAGTCCTTTCACACTTGTTTTTAAATGGAGTTGATTTCTTTTGTTAAAGCCTGTTTAAAGTGCTGGTGTTGGATATGCTTCATAGCACAAATTCTCTTGATTAGAAAGAGTATTGCATTTCTCCCTAAATGCCATATGTATTTTTCTTCCTTAATTAAATTATAGCAAAACATTATTTGCCCTGGCAAAACAGAGTAAAGCTCTTGGTGCATATAAACTGGCTCGTCATGCCTATGACAAGTTGCAGGGACTGCAGATCCCAGCCAGGTTCCAGAAATCAATCGAGCTGGGCAGCCTGACGATCCGATCCAAGCCATTCCATGACAGCGAGGTGAGCTGTAACGTGTTCCGTGTTAATCATTAATATTTGGCCTGACCCAAGAATCTGAGTTGCTGTATGCACAAAAGAATCTGAAATACATTATGCATAACTCTGTCATGTAATTACATTGCTGCTGGAAACACGGTCCTTTTATTGTTATTCTTCAGGTCAGACTTCTTTTGTTCCCAAGAACAAATTAAAGTCAGTCCTTTCTTTACAGGCAGCTTCCATCCACCCTCTCCTGTCTTGCCTCTGCCTTCCTCTCTGCCTGTTAATTCTTTCAAGCCTTTTTCTCTGATCCACATGCAATTACTCCACAGTCTGTCTCTCTCTGCAGCTGGAGGTCACTTTCTTTTGTCCCACTGCTAGCACTCCTTCCCTCCTCCCCCTATCCCTTGAATGACCTGCCTTCCTTGAGTCTTATTTTAACGCCTTCTCTTCTTTAACTGAGGTCTGACTTTGTGTAGTGTTCTATAAAGCCATGTCTCATGGAATACTCACTAAAAATAAATTGTATTGTGCAAGTGAACATGCACCTGGGCACCTGAAATAATGGAAGCACAATCTTAAGAACTGCCTAAAATAACTGCTTTTGAAGAGAGGTGGATTAATTGGAGAACTTGAGTTTGACCAACCCTTAGAGCAAGAAACTTTGCTTCAGTAGCCATCTCTTCGAAATATTTTACCACTCTGTGTTCGATGCAGAATTCTGCTTCTGTTACTGCAAAGGCAAGGTGAAAATCTAATTCTTAGAATGGTGAAGACAGCTATTTTAATGTGAAAACTGCCATTTTATTAAAAGGGGAAAGCATTTTCAGATGTTGAAGGATCTGATTTCACAGCAGTATTTCTCCAGATTAGTGCTGATGTAATGTCAGTGGTGTAAACCCAGGGAGCCCATACTTAATTGAAAACAAAGAGCTGAGGATGTGCTGATCTGTCTACGATTACTGTGCTTTGTATGTGTCTTTGCAGGAGCTTGTGCCCTTGTGTTACAGGTGCTCTACCAACAACCCTCTGCTAAATAACTTGGGGAACGTCTGCATTAACTGCAGGCAGCCTTTTGTCTTCTCCGCTTCCTCCTACGGTGGGTTACAGTACCACACTGGGTTGTGCTTTTCACAGCCAAAGCAGATAAATGTTAACTGAACAGAGCAGTAGGTCAGTACTTCATTTCCTCTCTCCACAGTGTTGTTTGGACAAACAAATATTTCCTTTTCATGTTAGCATTCACTGAGTGGCTGCCTCTTGTCCCAGGGTTTCATTGCAAGGTAGCAGCAGCAGCAGGGCATTGCTTTGTTACCAGACACTGAATGTATAAAGTGTTTCATTAACACAAATGCAATCTGTGAGGGGTTGAGGGGTTCTGGGATTGCTTTATCTAAGGTGCTTTATGAGAACACATGGGCCAAACAGCACACTGTAGAAGTCAGATTGTTCATTTTTTAAGGGGCACAATATCCTCTCAGAGGCATTTGCTGAGTTTTGCAGGCCAAATGCTCTTTCCTTCTCACACCCCTTTAGAAGTGCTGCATCTAGTCGAGTTCTATCTGGAAGATGGCATCACAGATGAAGAAGCTGTAGCTCTGATTGATCTTGAAGCTCCAAGATCAAATAAAAAAGAGAATAAGTGGCAAGAGATGATGAGTGACCGTATCCTTTTGATTAAAATTGATTTCCAGTCCTTAGGAAAAAAAAGCAACAATTTTGAAAAATTTCTCCCCTCTTAGGTTTAATATTTTCTTTATTCATGTGACTGATGTGAGTACAATTCCATTGTGTTTCCTTTTCAAGTTTAACAACGAAAGTGGTGTTTTAACTGAACCTAATATTTTCATTAAGCTATTCAATGAGGAAAATTTGTTTCTAGTCATGCAAATTATTTTTTTTTTGACAATGGAATGCTACACTTTTCCTCTTCTGTTTAAACTGCCTTTTGTAAAGAATGGGGAGACTATGAAGTGTGTTATTAACTTTAAGTAACTAGCTTGCTTCAGAGGCTGCCTTCTCTTAGCCAAGGGCAACCAGCATGGACTTTCTTCCTAACTATTCCTGCTGGAATCTGGGTTGTAATGCTTTGACATCCCAAACTCCCAGTTGATTTGGGGGCCATGTAACATTGTGTGTAAAGGAACACACAAGAAAACACAATCTGGGTCTAAAGCTGCTGCAAATGTGATTTACTTAGGTTGCTTCATTTGCTTTTTGTTGTTGGTCAGAAGGGGCAAAGAGGGAAAGAAGGCAGATGAGGTCATGCTGGGTTGTGGTCAGGTTTGCCATTCCCTGGTAGCTGTGAATCACAGCAAGCCTTTCTCTAGTGCTCCCCATAAGAACCCAGCACTGCAGCCTGTGGGAGCACCCTGACCCTCTGCAGCATCAAGGGTACCTGTCCTGCTGGCATGCTCCATGTTTATCCTGTGAGTGCCAGCTACTGTGAGGGCAGCTAATTCTACAGGAACACTTTTTTCCATAAGAAACACATCTAGATGCACAGACTTTGAGGCTTGATGACAATACAGATATCATTGAAGATGATCCCTTTACAGCAAAGCTAAGCTTTGAGGTAAGAGCCTTACCTGCATCTTCCAGTTCTTTCTACCTACCAACAGTAAAAACTACAAACTTCTAATCCAAGCTGCTCTTCTGGTGAATGTGTTACAAGGACTACCACAAGCGAGATACAAAGGAAGGGCCTTAAAGAGAGGGGTGGAACTTGAGAGGGAAATGGATTTACCACTTTAAAAAAACCTAACCCCAAAGAACCCCTGAAACCACCACACACAAAAAAACCCACAATACAACAAAGATCTTAAAGTTAACATTCCTGGAACTGGGTTTTATCATCATAAAATGATATAGTTGGGCTGTCCCCCAGGGTATTTTCTCAGTCTAGTCAGTATACCTAAACCAGTCATTAGTGAGATTTTAATACAAACTCTGTGTGTGGGTGTTATTTACAAGGAGTTGTGTTAAAATGAACAATGGAAGTTCACTGAAACCAAGTTAGAGATGTGGCTGGGTGCTGCTGTTGCTGAAGGTATCGATAAAACTGACACTTTGCCTCTTACAAGAGCTTATTAAACCTTGAAGGCCTTTGCAGCTGGTAACAGTGATTCTTTCTCAACTTGCTCCCCTGCAGCAAGGAGGCTTAGAATTTGTTCCAGTGGTGGTGAATCGTGCTGTTCTCCTGTCCATGAGCCGGAGGGATGTCCTGATCAGACGCTGGCCCAAGCCCTTGCGCTGGCAGTACTACCGCTCCCTCCTGCCAGATGCCTCCATTACCATCTGCCCCTCATGTTTTCAGGTAGTGCTTTCATGGATGGGTCTAAAAACCCCCCCAAAAACCCTATGGAGAACCCTGCGGCCGAAAAAATTCTAGTCATTGGAACCTCATACTTTAAAAAAAGGTATTCAATTCAGGAATTCCTGAATGATGCAGAGGCAGAGAAGGCAATGAAAACCAAAGGCAGGGCTGTGTGATCCACAGAGGCACAGCTGCCTTCTGAAAACTTTGAGGTAGCTGAATTTGAGAAGTTGTGCTGACAGCAAGGCAGATCCTCTTGAGCAAACCTTGGCTTAACAACAAATGCTGATTTGTATTTATTTCATTTTGCTCTGTCTCTCTGACTTTCAGCCTGACCTATCAGGGAAAATCAGTCAGTAAGCATATTAGCTTGTGGTTCAGTCCCTCCCCCTCTCCTTCCCCCTCAGAATATTTTTGAAATACTGGACTTCAGTTGTATTTGCTTATTTTTGTCCTTCCTTCTGCAAAGTAATGACTGGGTTTGTGTCTCTTCAGTAGCATTGGCAGTGGTCTCTGATATGCTTGCTGCTGTATTCCAGGGTATGGTGCTCTCAAGCAGTTGGAAATTAAGAGGAACAGTTCTGTTGGAATGTAACTGCATGTCTGTGCCATAGAGAAACCCTTGAGCCCAGCTTGAGTTTTCTTTGAGCAAGTCACAGGCTAACTTGTCCCTAAATCTGTTCCTGATTAACAGATGTTTCACACAGAAGACTATGAGCTTCTCATACTCCAGCATAATTGTTGCCCATTCTGTCGACGGAGAATAGATGACTCAAACCAATGAAGAAAAACAGTCTTATACTTCAACTGACAGACTTCCCCCTTGGCTTGGCCAGGACACTTCTTAGATTCACAGTTTTCCAAATAATTTAGTTGTCATCTAGTTCCAGTTTGTACATAGAAGTGGAACTGAGTTGAAGAAATATACCTATTTTTTTAAAATTAAAATATCTGTTGTTTGTGAACTTCCTCTACATTTCCAGGCAGCCAGCTGTGGTGCCACAGGGTTTTACTGGCATGTTTCTAGGGGTTTCTGGGGTCACATTCATCTTTGAAGTAATTGTTATTTCTACTCCAACTCCTGTTGGAACTTAGTATGTACCCATTATTGATAGATCTTCAAATAAACGGGTCTGGTTTTCACTACTCTTTGTCATGGAATTTGACATGATCCTGGTTCTTCTGAGCTTGTATTTTTTTTCTTCCTATTCTGTGTAGACAAAACAGCACAAGAGTTGACAGTTCTTAAAGTATGACTTCAAGTTACACTGAGTGTGGCTTCAGGGACCATCACTCACAGCCAAACTCACTGGAGGGAAGGGGTGAAGTTTTTAATCTGTGTAGAATCCACCCTTGTGAAAATCCAAAGTTCCAGGCTGTGCACAGCAGTGTGTGTTTAACCAGGCTGCCCAGACACGAGCACCTGCACTGCCTGCTGCCCTGTGGGTACTCCTGGCAGCATCAGCCTGTTTGCCACTAATGGACGGAACACCCCTGGCCTGGGGTGCTGAGCTGAGCACACTGCACACCTGTAAAGAGGTCAGGGTGCTGGGCAGGATCACCAGAGCAGCTGGGGGCTCAGTCAGATGGTGGTTTGCCATGAGGGAGGGAATTTTAGTGGTTTTGCTATTTGGCCAAACGCAGTGTGTCAGCCCCAGGCAGCAGCTGGTCCCTGTGCAGTAGTGTGCTCACTCCTGATTCCCTGCAGGACTTAGAGAGTCCCTGCAGAAGAGCAAAAGAAAGAAGCTGATGGGTGGTGATACAGACAGTGCAATAACTGGAGCAGAGCTGTGCAGGTGAGCAGAGCAAAGCAGTTTATTGACTGCTTCCCAGTGGCAGGCGGATGTCCAGCTGGCTTCCTGGGGAGCAGGGCATTGGCATGAGGAACGGGAAGGCAAACACCACAAACACAGCATCCTCCTTTCTTCCTTCTTTCCCTAAGCTTCTGTTTCTGAGCAGATCTTCATCTGGTGTGGAATACCCCTTTGGCCAGCTGTCCCAGCTCTGTTCCCTCCCTCCTTCTTGCCCACCTCTGGCCTATTGCTGATGAGACAGCTGAGAAAAGGAAATCCCAGAGCTATGGGAGCACTACTGAGCTGTGTCTGTGTTACTGATTCTGATTTGGACACAGAGCCAAAACACAGGACTACATGACTGCTGTGAGGCAAGTTAACTCTATCCCAGCCAGATCCTGCTCACCATCATGCTGCAGGTAGCTGAATCTCTTCAGGACAGTCACCAAGGAATTCTCCAGCAGCAAGAAAATTTGCATGGGTAGCCAGCTGGGCTGGGTTTCAACTGGGAAGTGACAAGGTCTCTTGATTTCAATCCAGTGTAAATTGTGCCCATGTTACCATGAGCTCTGTTGTTGTTGTGACATCCCATCTGTTACAGCCTCCTTTTGATGTGAGTGGGAAACGATGTTCTGCTTTCCTTTCTGCAGCTACTGGCTGAGGCTGCTGGGTGCTGGTAAAGTGCCTACCATGTAAACAGCACTTTGCATTGGGCACTTGGGATGTCTCAGTGTCTGCCTGAGTTCCTCTTGAGAGTGACCCTCTGCAATGGCACTGCAGGGTTTCCAAGCCCCTCAGTCGTTCCTCACCAAGTTTGCTTAATTCACCACTTCAGAAACATTCTGTTCTAATTGCTACTTGTCTGCTTTTTTGACTCATCTGTCACTGTTTGCAATGAAGACTTTGCAACCGACATGGATAAACAATGCTGTTTGAGATGGGAGCCAGCATGGAATTCAGCTCATTCTCCCAGAACTGAGCGGGCTTTGCAGAGCTGGTGGGAATGAAGAATTATGGAAATAATAAATGGGGCTTGCCATGACACAGACCACGTGGATGTAGCAAGGAAGTTTTTTCCTTTTTTTAAACAATTGTGAATACAGCCTAGGTTTGAAAAGTGTATTTAACTTTTCCAGGCAAAAACACACTTGAAACATCTCATATATTGTTCTAATTCCAGACTGCCCCATGCCATAGAAACTCACAGGAAATTCCATAATCATGCGTCTTTGGACGTACAAGAAAGTCTCACCATGGTGCTTTTGTCTGAAGCTGTTGTTAGTGTTTGACCAACAGCTTTCTTCCATCTGCCCCATCACTGCTTCCTGTACCCCAGTGGTGACACACGCCAGGCCCTAAGCCCTGGGCAGCAAGAGCTGCTGAGCTCAGCAATGGCTTATTGCATCAGAGCTTAAGGTGGCATATTTGTATTTTGGGAAAATAAATCTTTAATCCTTTTTGTATGCCCAGGTACAAGTGTGAACAGCTGCATTTGCAGTTAGATAGTGTCACTGCCCGGGGCCTTGGTAACATGAGTTAATTGAGGGGGACCTAGTGTGGGAGCAGAGTGTGTGAAGGCATCACCTTCTCACCCTAATGTGAGGAAGACCTTTGGGACTGTCTGGGGTGATTGTGCCTCCTTTGCCCATGGTGCCAGTACTTTGGCTCCTGTAAGCCTTCTCCACTTAGGGGAGAGGGACAGTTTTCCAGATTGGTTTCTTTAACAGGAGCATGGAGCTTTAGGTTTTTTGTCTTTAAACTTTTTGCATGTGCTAAACAAACCCATGGGGAATGCTGGTAAAAACCAGGCCAGGGCTGAAGAGAGGCCAAGAGGACATGAACTTCTGTCCATCTTGTGCCTGTGAGCTCCAGCTGCTCTGGCACATCCTCCTGTGCTCAATGGCACTTGGTTCCCCAGTCCTCTGCTGCACCAACCACTCAACTCAGCCCATGGCCACAGTGAGGAGAGGTGCTCAGGTCTTGGTCTCCTGCCAAGGGGCACAACAGAACGTGTTGGCTCAACCCCTCTGAAGAATTAAGAGAAGGTACTGTCTGACTCAGTTGCTGGCTTGCACAAAGCATTTCAAGCATAATTGAGTGAGGAGGCAGAGAGGACACAGAGGACATAGGAGGCTCCAGTGGTGGTTTCCCCTTTGGAATTTGAAGATTCTACAAGGTTTTAGGGAAGCCAAAGATGTCTGCCAACCATATAGAGTGTTGGCCTCAGCTGTCAGGGCCCTTGTCCAGCAGCCTCTCAGCACTAGTGCAGAATGGTGCCTGTCCCGGATAGGTGGACTGTTACTTATTGGGCAGTACCAATGCAATTGTCATGACCCAAACCAAACCCAAATGATACAACTGGAAACCTGCCAGCAGGGTCTTCCACTGTGGTGTTCAAACCTCCCCAGCCACCCTCTGCAGCAGCAGCGTTCTGAACTGCAAACCTCTCCTGTTAGCGGGGGATGAAGAGGAGCTTCTGTTTGTTGGCCAGTGCCAAAAACCCGGACTAGGAGCCTTGAGAAAGCACGGGCAGGAGCAGAATTTCTGTGTGTCCTTCTTGGCACTCTCTGCCTCTGCCTGGCAACTCAGTGGTAACACATCCCATCCAGTACCTCTCTGGGAAAACTGAGGCATTTCACATGGATGGGCAGTGCACCCCTGAATGTCCATAGGGTTGGACAGGGTGCCTTTGAGTGGGGGAGAGCAGCAATATGAGCTATGGATGGACAGCTCTGGATTGTGGGGTGCTGAGACTGCCATGGATGCAGGGTCCACCCCAGACTGTGGGTCCCTGGAGATCACAGATGTGCAAGGGCAGCTGCTGCCTGGTGTGGGGCCCCTCCAGTGAAAGGTGTGGTGCAGAGATACCTCTTTTATACGACCATGAGCCATGGTCTCCAACAACGACAGCATGGTCCAGAAACAGGTGTCACATTAATACCTACCCAGGAAAGCCAATTAGCCCTGGATGATTATGATTAATAATTCTGTAAGCCCTGGTCATGCTGACACCAGTGCCTGGAGCTTACCCCAAGGGGCACTTTATAAGGGGTACCCTGTGGAGGTGAGCGTGGCCACTTCTCCTCAGGGTGACGGTGAAGGCTGAGAGGTGGCAGGAGAAGTGATCCCCCCAGGCTCACAAGACCACCTCTGAGTCAGAGGAAAAAGCACCTCACAAACCATAGCCATGAACGGCACAGAAGGACAAGACTTCTACGTGCCCATGTCCAACAAGACAGGGGTGGTGCGGAGCCCCTTCGAGTACCCCCAGTACTACCTGGCTGACCCCTGGAAGTTCTCAGCACTGGCTGCCTACATGTTCATGCTGATCCTGCTTGGCTTCCCCATCAACTTCCTCACACTCTACGTCACCATCCAGCACAAGAAGCTCCGGACGCCTCTGAACTACATCCTACTGAACCTGGCGGTCGCCAACCTCTTCATGGTCCTCGGAGGCTTCACAACCACCATGTACACCTCGATGAATGGGTACTTTGTCTTTGGAGTAACAGGATGCTACATCGAGGGGTTCTTTGCTACACTGGGTGGTAAGTTTTCCAAATGTTCAAAAATCTTCTGCAAGGAATTGCTGCAGATTTTAGGAGGGGGAGGGAGGACGCCCAGATGATCTTTGAGAAATATGGCATCTGGAAGGGCCTTGGTCTGCTCTTGCTGTGGGCCAGGGCAATTGCAGTGTTTCAGGGTGGTAGGTGAAGAAAGTGACAAATGACACTATGTTTTTTCACCCTGTTTTGGTAGCCACCTGCTCAGTATCCTGAGAACAGCAGTGCAGCAATGAAAGCAACCAGTAGCAGATTTTGCTGTTGTTGGATTTGCACATCTTCTTGGCTTGCTTTCTGACTTGAGAGATGACAAATTTGTTCCTCCTGTCGTGGGGCTGAGTCTGACACTGACTCTAATGTGGTGCATGGTGGTGCAGGGTAGCAAAGCTGGATCTCCTTCCCATGCCAGCCAGGTTTGGACTGAAACAGATGTTAAATAAAAATCGTGTTTAAAAATTCCCTCCTCTGCTCATCTCAGCCTTCAGCCACAGGCAGCTGTTTCACTGGTTTGGTCCTTGTGGCACGTGTTTTCTGGGAAGCTGAGAGTAGCAAGGGCAAATCCTGGGATTCTGGGCACCCACTTCCTCCAAGAGTGGGTCCATAGGATTGTAGGTGCAGGTGCTGTCCTGGATGAAGGGCAGGATGCAGCCATTGACCACAGAGTGGTTAGTGTGGGTCAGCACCACAGTGAGGAGGTGTCTTTTCATACCTTCCTGCTGCCTCTGCACTTGTGCTTGGTTTATTTCTCTGTCTGACAGGCGTCTTCCTCAAGAACTGCAGTCTGAGGAGGCTCCATGCTGGTGTCAGTGCAATTTTTTCCTCCTGATGCTCAAAGTCCTTGTGTCCCCCTCCCTCTCTGTCCCTGGTGCAGGTGAAATTGCTCTCTGGTCGCTGGTTGTCCTGGCTATTGAAAGATACGTAGTGGTCTGCAAGCCCATGAGCAACTTCCGCTTTGGGGAGCCCCACGCCATCATGGGTGTTGCCTTCTCCTGGGCCATGGCCTTGGCCTGTGCGGCCCCCCCGCTCTTTGGCTGGTCCAGGTAGGGAGGATGCTCTGCTCTGCTGGAGCTGGGATCCTGGCTGGCAGTGGCTTGGCTGTGGCTTCCCACCAGTCAGCTCTGCAGGGTGCTGACCTGCCTGGCTTGCCCACAGGTACATTCCCGAGGGCATGCAGTGCTCGTGTGGGATTGACTACTACACTCTGAAGCCAGAGGTCAACAATGAGTCTTTTGTCATCTACATGTTTGTGGTTCACTTCATGATCCCACTGACTGTCATTTTCTTCTGCTATGGGAACCTGGTCTGCACTGTCAAGGAGGTGGGTACCTGCCAGCAGTGGTGGGCTGAGGGCCATGCTCGTTCCCAGGGCTGGGTAGGGGCTCACACCAAGTTTCAGGATGGTGACAAAAGGAGTTCCCAGGGCCAGGCTGGCACTCCATGAAGGGGGAAACAGCAAACTTCAGACATGCAGCTCAGCTAGCCCAAGCCCTGACCCCACGGGGTGCAGCCCAGCAGATGCTGGGGTCCATCCTGCAGCTGGAGCTGGGTCAGTGCAGCCCTCCCCAGCTCCATCACATTTCCATTCCCTTCTGCCCACAGGCTGCTGCTCAACAGCAAGAGTCTGCCACCACCCAGAAGGCAGAGAAAGAAGTGACCCGCATGGTCATCATCATGGTCATTGCCTTCCTGATCTGCTGGGTGCCCTATGCCAGTGTTGCTTTCTACATCTTCACCAACCAGGGGTCAGACTTTGGGCCCATCTTCATGACCATCCCTGCATTCTTTGCCAAGAGCTCTGCTATCTACAACCCTGTGATTTACATCGTCATGAACAAACAGGTAACTGGCAGGCTGCCTGGCAATCTCCTTCTTTTGTGCTGTGTTTTGTTTTGCAGCAGCTTGCAGACAGTTATGATACCTCAAGGTACCAGTGGGTTGGGAGGGGAGTTTGTTTCTAAGTGATCTTGTTCTGACAATTGTACAGCTCATCCTTGGTGTTGCATAAATTGTGTGAATACAAGCCCATCCTACCTGAAATGATGCAGGCACTGAGTCTGTGGAAGAGCTGGGGCTGCATCAGCCCCAGCCAGAGTGGCAGGCAGGGTGGGCAACAGGGAAGGAGACCCCACCAGGATGGTGCCTCCTGTACTGCAGAGGTGAGGGGTTCCCAGCAGCTCTGCTCAGCTCCTGCCCGCTTCACCCCTGGGCTTCCCTCTCTTCCAGTTCCGTAACTGCATGATCACGACCCTCTGCTGTGGCAAGAACCCACTGGGTGATGAGGACACATCTGCTGGCAAGACAGAGAGCTCCTCCGTCTCCACCAGCCAGGTCTCTCCCGCGTAGGCCACCGGAGCAGCCGGTGCTTGGGGTGCATTGCCCCGGGAGCAGGAACCGAGCCCCACTGCCGCCCACGGCCCCGCGCAGCAGGCTCCTCTCTCCTGGCACTAGGAACCCTGGCAATAAGGCTGGAAATGTGTACACACGTTTTGTAATTAAAATGCAAAGGCTTAGCTCCTCAACTGGTGTAAATCCGTGCTTTTCTGTTGACTTGCTGCGAGCTCATCCCTGCTCCAAGCACAGACCCCCATGCCTGAGGCCCCGTGCTGAGCCCCCAGCCCATGGCAGAGGTGCTCTCACTTCCGTCACCCCACCTGGGCAGCCCAGCAGGTACTGGGGTCCATCCTGCCTCTGCCCCAGTGCTGGGGACACCTCCTGCCCCTGCTGCTGGAGATGGAGGCCCTGGTCACCGGGCCTGGCCATGCTTCAGCTGCCTGGGGCCAGCCTGGCTGCTGTGAGGTGCCCCCAGCCCTGCTGGGTCCTCCTGGCTCCAGCCCTGCCCCACTCCTGCGTGTGGGAAGCCCTGGGAAGCACCATAAGCCCTCAGGGGAACAGGGTGGGATAGGGCACTGGTGCTCATAGGACCCTGACACAGAGTTGATGGCTGCAGAGGAAGGCAGGGGCATGCAGGGTGCCTGGCAGCATGGCACGGCACAGCATGGCACGGCACAGCATGGCACGGCACAGTCCAGCTCAGTGTGGCTGCAGTTGATGTGCTCATGAGGGCTCAGTGCTGCAGGCACCTGGCACAGCAACATCTGCATGGTGTTTGTAGCCTTGCTCGACATCCCCTCAGCACCCTTCCCCGTGGTCCCACCGTTCATCTTTCAGCACCTTCAGGTGCCCCGAGGCTGTGGCCTGAAACACCTCCCAGTCCTCCTGCTCACCCCTGGTTCAGCTGCAGCCAAGTAGGAGGTTTGGGCCGGTGCTGGAGGATGGGTTGGTGCATCACCGAGCTCCCCTCCACACTGTAGCAGGCAAGACATGGGAGCATATGGCTCAGAGATGTCGACATATGTTTTAAGCACTACAAGATGGCATGTTGCAATTGTAGCAGTGTTCTTCATTTTTATTTTTAGCTCATTTATACAAATAAGATGTTTTTCTCGCTGTTCAGTGTTATCAACATTTGAAACTATTTTTGCACATTATTATCCTCTCTGATTTCTAATCCTATGCAGCTTTGCAAGGTCTAATAGGGAACATATAGAAGCCACACAAGTTAAACCTTTAATAAAGAGCAATTTGCAAGTACAATTCTCTCATTATTTTTTTTTATCGATACTTCTGCATATTCAGTGAAATCTAAAGATTAGAGGTTTATGAATAATTCAGTGTTTAGGCTGATGTCTGATTCATGTACTTCAAATCTGGGAGCTGTTTTTGGAGGGAAGAGGAGGAAGGATTTGGTGTTTATTTGCTGTCCGTGTGACTGTGCTCCATGGAAGCCCTGCGGTGCTTGGCACCAGCCCCAACACACGTTGGCTGTGGCCCAAACAATGCCCAGCCCTGCTGCTGGTGATGGCAGGAGCAAGCAAGGGTTTGGGCTTGCCCAGCCTCCAAGCCCAGGCAGTACAGAACATCCTGTGTGTCCACTGGATCACAGTAGGACTCAGTTTTGACACAGCACTGGATGCCTCAGGGACTCCAGGTGGCCAAAGCTACAACTGGCCCATGGCACGATGTTGTCTGTCCTTGGTGTAGAGAGGCTGCTGTGCCAGGAGCTGGCATGGAGGAAACACAGAGGGGGTGGGAGTCCTGAGCGTGGCAGGATTCAGTGGGCAGAGGCAAGCGTGAGGTCCTGCTCACAAGCACACAGCTGGGATTTTGCAGAGGGTCATTCCTGCCTTTTCAGGCCAAGAGAGCAGCCTGTTTACCAGACTCCCTGGGCAGTGCAGCCTCCTGCTTCCCAGTGGGGCTGTCCCAGGAGAAGGGAGCTAGCACACCACACCTGCACACTGGGCATGGATCCCTGCAGGCTGTCTCCTTCTGTCCTACAGCAAGCCACCAACCCAGCACCCCAACACCAGGGAGGTGCCTTTCCCATCACCCCACAAGCACCCTGTCTGCTCAGATGTGCTCCTTTTCCCTCCAGCGCCCTGCAAAGCTTTGTCAAAGAGCACTCAGCTTCCCAGACACCTGCTCCTACTGGGGTGGCAACCACAGCAATTAGCAGCTGCCAACCAGACCCTGCAGTTTGGTTGCTAATCAGATAAATTAGCTGGAAGAGAGCTGAGCCTGTGAGCAGAGCTGGGCCTGGGTCTTTTGGCTGGTGTGCTCAGGAGTGTGTGTGCTGTGATGGAACCTCGTCTGGGTAAGGGGGTTTGCTGGGTGCTGTAGGTCCTTTGGGCTGGGGGCCTCTGCTCAGGCTATGGTGGCTACAGTCCCTGTGAGGCTGCAGGAATGAGCAGGGTGGTGGCTACTTGGCTTCTGGGGAGCTTTGCAGGCCTTGGGGGAGTGAGCACCTTGGGTCTGGCCTTGGTCCCAGCAGGTGCCTCTGTCTTCCCCAGCAGCCCAAGCTGTGAGCACAGCCCAGCTCCGGGGTCTGCTGTCCCGGGTCCGGCGGCCCCCACACCCCCCCACCCTGCAAATGGTCATCGAGGCACTGCGGGCCCAGGACCAGAAGAAGGGTGCCTCAGTCATCGCCATCAAGAAGTTCATCCTGGGCAAGTACCCCACGGTGGACCCTGTCCGTCTCAAGTACCTGCTGAAGCGGGCGCTGAGCAAGGGGCTGAGCCGTGGGGACCTGGTGCGGCCCCACAACTCCTCTGCCATGGGGGCCACCGGACGCTTCAAGGTGAGTAGGGGATGCTGGACATGGAGCCATGGGGCTGGGGAGCTGCCTGCCCTCACACCCACCTGTCCCTCTCCCCAGTTGGCCCCTGAGAAGCTGCGGCACAAGCAGCTGGCAAGCCAGGCAGATCCTGATGGAGAACCGGCGCTGGAGCCAGGACGGAAAGAGAAAACCAAGGCCCCCCGGGTCCCTGCGGTGGGCACGCAGCAGCAAGGTAAAGGTGGCGGTGCCACAGACTGCCCAGTCCTGGGAGAGGCTCCTGCCTGGGCTCATCCACTGTCCCTTCTCCCATAGGCACTGCAAAGGGGAAGCCAACAGAAACAAAGCAGAAGCCGAGGGCAAAGCCCACAGATGTGAGTAGGGCCCATGGTGAGGCGGGGTGGCCCGTGGCATAGTGGCAGCCTGGCCTGTGCCATGGCAGAGCCTGAGGTGCTCTTTCCCTTCCAGGTGCAGCCGCCAGCTGCAGCGAAGCCCAGGGGTGATGGAGCAAAGGCCCCCAAGGCTGCCAGCCACCCCCGAGCCCCTGACAAAAACCATGCAGGGCTCTCTGCTGCTCTGCCTGCCAAGGATGCAGGACAGGGCAGTGGTGATGGTGACAACCCCATGGGTGCTGGGGTGAAGGTACCCCAAAAGGCACCTGTGGGAAAAAGCAAAGGGAAGGCACCTAAGGGGGCACAGCAAGATGCACCCAAGGCTGAGGGGGGTCAAGGCAAGGCAAAGAAGCCCCAGACAGCCCCAGGAGCAGGCCAGGGGAAGGCTGGGCTGCGGAAGGGAGCGTCAGGGAGCAGGAAGACCCCATAAGACCCCAGGAAGACCCCCTAGGCAGCCCCCAGCCCTACTTCCTGCTGGGACCTAGCCCTTGGGATCTGCAATGTTTTTTTTTAGTCCCCAGGACTGGTTTTAACTCTGTTCACCTGCTGTTAATAAAGCTGCTTCACTCTTCTCATGACATGGTGTGCCTGCTGCCCTGGTAGGTCTGTGCCCCTGCACTCCTGTCCCTGTATGTGTCCTGCCCTTGTGCTAATGCCTGTCTGATCTAGGATTACAGCAGTGCTGGGGCAGCAGGACCAGCTATGTGCCATGGGCAAGGCCCCCCAGCACTGGGGGACCTGCCTGGGTAAGAGGAAGATGGAAGTGTTTTTTAAGGCTCAAAAAAATGATCTGGGGTGTTTTCTGTGGACTTGCAGTATTGCTGGTGCTCTTGTTACATATCAGTGGCATACTGCCCGTCTCTAAACCTGTCTTGCTAGCACCTGTGGTTCAACATATGAACACTTTCATTTAATTGCCTGAAATGGCTTTCTCTTGATATGCACAGAACAGAGCCTGTCTGAAGGTCAGCCTGATAATGCAAAGGGTTACGGGCCTCCTGGGCAGAAAATAAGTGGAAGTAAAACTCTCTTCCTAAAGAGGATTTTGCTAATCTTCAGCTGGCCTTGCCAATGCCCTCCAAGACTCCTGGCCTTGCTTTGGGGCTTAAGCAAGAGCTGAGCAAACTAACTTATCTTTAAACTTTAAGTCTTGATCATGTTGATGCATCTTTAATGGAGCCAAAACTCCTGTCCCCTAGGAATGGGGTGGGGGATGCTGCAGTAATTGCTGAGCAGAGCTCACCTGACCCTTTGGTGATGGTTAACCTCATAAAGCACTGCTTGCTGGCATGGAAGTATCCCATAACAGGACCAGGCAGCAGCTGGCAGGCACCCAGTGTAAAACATGAGGCACTTTTGCTTTGAGAGAGGCCAAACCATTTAATGGCTTTACTAAGCCTCAACTTTCTAGTGGGAAAATAAATTCCCTCTGTTGCCTGGAAAAAGCAGTTTTTGCTGGTGGGCAGTGGAAGACAGAGGATTTAGCAATGCCATGGTTATTAAGATCCCCAGGCTATGGCTGAAGCCACAAGCTTCAAGGAGGGATGGTGGTGTTGGAGCAGAGCAAAGCAAAGCACAGGCTGGAGCAAGCAGTGTTCTGTGGGCTGGTGGCACCTGGCAGAGGGCAGGGTGGTCTTCATCTGAGCTGCCCACCCCCAGCATAGTGCCTCTTGTACAGGCAAAGCTTGCTGTGCACACCCACGGGCGTTTTCTCCGATGTTGTGTGTCCTCTGTGCTAATATAGGCAGGAACATCACCCTGTGGGTTTCAGCACCTTGTTTTATTATAAAGATAGGCTTTTCCAAGAGTCTGCCACTTCCACTACACAGCAGGTAAGGGCACTACACCCACAACATGTGCCAAAGTTTAAAAACATGTTACAAAGGGCTTGGGGGTTCAAGGCAACACTTCAAACCCTCAAGCTTCTGCTGTTAAAGTTGTTCCTTTAAAATAGCTGTAGCAACTATATTTTTTTAATATTTTTTTTTTGTTTTGGAAAAAATTAAATAAAGCAATAGGCCCCGATACATGGCCCAGCCACATTACCTGGAAGCAAACTATACTTGCTGTCAGCTCACCTGTACTCTTTCCTTGTAGCAACATGGGGCTATTGCTCCATGGCCCTTTCACCACCTCCAGCCAAGCTACCTTGGTCCTTCTTACCCTGGCCTTCCCTGTGCTGGGCCTGCCTATATCTCTGGCAGCTATTCACAGTTTCTAAAAAAAAAAAAAATAATAAAAATTCAAGAATTTTTTTGTGAAATCAGTTTCAAAATAAAATGTAGCCCAGCTACATTCTTTTGAGTTTCTGTTCTGAAGCCACATCCTCAGCAAAGGCATTGAAACCTCTACAGTGTATGTACTTTTTCTGTAGTTCTCTTGTTTAAAAAAGACAACTCTGTTCTTCCCCATTCCCTCCCCTTCCTCCCCCCTTTTAACATATGGGATAAAGTCTATAATTTGTTTAAAATAGATATCTATATACACACACACAATTCTGATGATCTAATTTCTGACAAATGTGGCATAACTGGAAGCGATGGGATGGAAGCCACCTGTCCATGGCAGTGAGTCACCCAGGAGGAGTTTGGTGGACCAAAGTCATTAGACACCAGGCTGCAGCATCCTTGCCAGCTGGATGAGTAACAGAGCCTCACCTTAGACCCTGCCTGCAGTGAGGTAGTAACTTTCTTTTCTTTTCTTTTTCTTTTTCCTTTTCTCTTTTTCTTTTTCTCTTCCTTTTTTTTTTTTTTTTTCCCTTATTTGACAGTTTGAAAATGTGGTGGCCATGGCTGGGTTCAGCCCCTGTGGGGCAGGTTGCCTGTGCCTGTGTGTGGATGCTGACTTCAAGAACATGGTGATAGCTGCAGCTCAGCCTCAACAGAGGGGATGCTGGAGAAGATTGAAGTGGTCACAGCTCCCCTGGCTGCAGAAAGGATGACACTTTCAGCAGGAAGAAGGGGCCACCAGGACAGGATGGGGGTTTGCCCCACTGCAGATGCTGCGGGATCACAGCAGAGTTTCTAGGTCTGTGCAGAGGGATCCTGCTGGCTCACCCTAGGGTAAGGAGGTGTGGGACACTTTCTGCCTTTGCAGCTTGGGGTACTGGAGCTGCTGGGCTGCCTGAGTGAGAGCTGCCAGGGGAGGGGGTCTGCTCCCTTTGCCTTTTGGGGCCAAAAAAAAGACTGGACACAGAGCAAAGCCATGGTCACCTGGTTGCTCTTGGGTGACAGCTGAGGTGGTCTGGGCCCATTCAAGCAGAACAAGCTGCTTTAGGAAGACACCTCTGTAGCACTGGCTTTGTTTTTGGTGAAGATTGCAGGGAGATGCTGCAGCACGTGGGGCAGAGGGAGGGAAGGTGCTTATCTGTTGTTTTGCTCTGCACATGGCTCCAGCCCACTCTGCTGGGGGGCTCCCAGCAGGAGCTGGCCCCCCCTTGGCAGAAGCAGTGTTGTGGGGCTGAGCTGGGGCAGCATCACAGATGTGCATGCAGCATGGAGACTGGGGTGTGGGGGCCAAGTCCTGCCCCTCATCCCACACGCCTGGTCCTCTGCTGCCAGGCAGGGCCCATGGCTGTCACCAGCTGGCTGAAGGTGGCCATTGTTTGCCTACCCACTACAACCCCAGCTCACTGCATGCAGATCTGGTGAAGGGGAAAGGGTCTTTCCTGCATGGTCTAGCACCTAACGTGCTCCCTCTGGCTCTGCACCAGCTGTCTCCATCAGGGGATAAAGTGCTTTCACCATGCCTTAGCTACCTGGGAAGCAACTGCTTTGCCTCAGCCCTGGGCTCCCCATGTTGCCCAAGTCTCAGATGAAGGAGTGGTTACGTTTACACATACAGTACAAAAATTAAAAGGCACAAAACTACACAGAATGCAGCAGATAGTGAACAGTTGATAGAGTCCCTGGTGTTGGAAAAACAAGGATGTCAGAGGGATGGTGTGGAGGGGAGCTCAGGCAATGTTCCAGTTGCCTTTGCTGTCTCTGCTTGTTACTCCCTGAGGCTCCCCTTCTGCTTTGTCTATTTTTACAGCTTCTGTAGCCCCGTCTCTTGCCCTGAGGAACCATAAACAGGGATGCAGGGAGCCACTGACCACTTGGGTGCTGATCAGAGGGGAGTAGTGAACTGAGCTTGCCACAAGTGTCACGTCTCCATTTCTAGTTGGCACTGGCAAATAAATTATGGGTGCCACCACAGTGCAGACCAGAGGGGTTTTTTGCTGCTCAGAAAGTTGTCTTGTGGCTTCTTGTTAGGTGAGGGAGTCCTTCAGCAGCAGGTCAGGCCCACCCCCACCACAAGGTTGGTTTGAGAAGGACCCTGGTAGAGGCAATCCACAGTGTATCTGTAGCTGAAGACAGGTTCCCTCTGGCACTGTGCTGCAGAGAAGGTCATTTCCGGGGCTGCAGCCAGCCTAGGCTTCACTGCAGCACTCATAAATGTTATCCTCCATGAGTGCAATCACTTGCTCAAACTTATGCTGGAGCTGGGTGCGCTTCGTTGTGGGGTTGGCATCCAGGGCGGCCACGATCTGCAGGAGACACAGGCAGGTGGGCAGCCAGGACAGGCCAAGCAAAGTGCCCACCCGCCAGCCCAGATTCACTGACCAGTAGAGAGGGAGACCCCACCCAGCCCCACCACCCAGCCCCACACCCCAGCACCCTCCACTGCTCTGGAGCACAGCCCAGGCCCTGGGCAGGGGTTGGAAATGAAGGGGAATGTACCCAAAAAGCCATTGCAGCAACAGGGGTGCAGGAGCAGAGTGACCCCTAAGGTGCAGGAGGAGGGCCAGCTGGGAGAGCAGGTTATTTTGGGTGCTGTCTCGATGTGCCCTGCCTTTCTGAAATGCCTTCCTTTCTCTAGGACAGCACGCTTCAACCCAGCCCAATCAAACACTGTTAAAATCAGCCAGGAATAGCCGGCCTTCTCTTCCAAGAAACTGTTGGCCAAGAGAGAGGAGAGCAGATGCATCTGTGTGTGTGTGTGTGTGTATTGCACACGTGTGTGGTATTATGCAGAGAATGATAATCCCTTTTCTGGGGAACTGGATGCAGGTGCCTGACCACTCAGTTACAAAATGTGGCTTTTTATTCCCTCCAAAGGAACACTGAGATCTGAGTGCAGCTGAACCCACTTACCTGCGAGCGGTATCTTTTGGCATATTTGTATATCTCAGCCATAGCGACGTTGGTGTTGAATTCATTCCGGTGTTTCTTTATAAAGACAGAAAAAAGTGGGAAGGAATATTAATGTGCTGCAGCAAGCAAGTTTAAGACCAATCAGCAGGCACTAACTAGATTAAAAGAAGGTTTTGGGTATTTTTGTTATTGTTGCACTGATGCAGCCAGACTTTTGATTTAACGCCTTTAAGGTGCATTTGCTTACATCAGAAATGGTCTCAGGTTTTTTAAAGCCAGACAGAAGTGCCCATGTCTGATTGTAATGTTTACTCCTCTGTGCTCAAAGCCATTAAAGGATAGGGCAGCACGAGAGCTGGGCAGAGGAACACTGATGGGGAGAAAAAACATTTGGTGGCTGAAGCTAAAACACTGCAAGGAGATGGTTTGATTTTGAGGAAGCTGTGGCGCAATGCCTGGCAGGACTGAGATCCGGAGTGTGGCTGCCAGCTCCTGTAGCTGGCACCAGGGCCAGCTGCCAGCAGGCTGCCGGGGGCTTGGGCTGGCCCTGGCAGTGGGCACCCAGGGGCCAGCTGGCTGGGGGGCTGCAAAGATCCTCTTCCAAACTTCCTGGCTCTTTGGCACTAAATTTCTCTTTCAAGTCCCAGTGGTGCCAAAGTTAGTTAGGTTCAAGATAACTCGTGGGTGTTTACTGCAGCTCCGTCAGCAATTGAAGATGCTTGGAAATAGGTCAGATGAGGTTTGTGCCTGGAAGTTTGAGGCAACGCATCCTTTCTTGTCGGCTCCTTCCAGCATCGAAGCAGGAGCTGGCTGTAGCCTCTCTGCATCCCCTGCTGCTCCCAGACTCCTGCTGTCAGTCCAAGCAGGGCAGGCTGGCAGAGCTGACCCCTTCCCCACATGGCGTGCACCAGCTGAGCCCCACGGCAGCCCAGCGCCTTACCCGTGACTCCTCGGCGAGGTGAGCGTTCATCTCCTGCTCGCTGAGCGGGGGCATGTCGTGGATCTGCTTGTAGTATCGCTGCACTATCTTCCTGTACTCAGGGATCTCCTTGGCATACAGTAGTTTATTGGTTGGGGAGTCCTAGAGCAGGGGTGACATACTGAAATCAGACAGCAGACTGTTCCTGGATGAAAACCATTCTGTCTGACCAAGTGCTAACCATCAGACACTGACCTCAGCTACAGGTTCAGGGAGCACCGACATCTTTGGTCCTGACCACACAGACAGCAGAGCAGTGGGATGGCACCAAGGCATTAAACAGCAAATGGCAAAGGTGCCTGCTCCAACACATCAAGGTGCTGTGGGCCGATACCACCCACCTGTGGAGCCCCAGCACCATCTCCCTGCCCTTTGTTCTACAGTGAGCTAAATGGTCATTAGCTGCAAGGCCAGTGGAGGTGGTCTGTATGAATGTGTTTTAATTTGCAGCAGGAGCCAGCTAAAAAGCATGAACAGGGTCAGGCAAGGTGGCTTGCTGCCAAGCAAGGCTCTGAGTGCAGCACAACTGTTAGATAAAATGCCTGTGCTCCACAGCTCTGTGTGTGGAAATTGGTAACAGGGGAAGGGCTCCTGCACACATTTACTCAGGTCTCTCAAGCAGCCAGCTTGATTTAAACTGGAGAACAAAGCTCTCTTACAGGCTGAACTTTGTCAGCTGAAATGTTGCTCTTGGATTTTTCATGTAGCTTTGATTTATTTTGCGTTGGCTAACCCAGCCTGCCTGCCCTATATTGACTGCGTGTAATGTAATTAACAGAAAATACTGAGTTCTCCTGATTTTCAGTTTGGACAGAGCAGTCTTAACCTCCCAGCCAGATGATCAGGTTGTCAGGGAAGGCATAACCCTACCTGCACTCCTTGCAAACACGAGCATGAATGATTTTAACCTCAAGGCAATCCTGACCCACTGATATCACTACCCTGGGAATGAACTTGGCTGCCTGGCTTAGTGCTGCATCCCAAAGGGAAACAGCCTTGGGCTCTAGGACACAGAGGGGAGTGAGATCACTGTGTCTCACCACTGCGTGCAGGACGGGACTGCTCCTAATGCTAGGGCAGGTGGAGAGGGGAAGGAGGACCCCGAGGGCAGATGATCATGGCGGGGCCCCAGTGTGTCTGGCAGCAGCTTCTTCAGCTATGCTGGGCAATAAATAAGTAAGCCTGGGGTAACTCCAATCTGCTGCTGCAATATGTAGCATGGTTAATGCTGCTGGGGAAATGGGAAATGGGCACCAAGCTGTGGCACCAGATCCCACAGCAGTTTATTTTCAAACCCAGTGACAAGGCATTGCAGGAATATAGCCAAGTTACAGCGCCTGCTCACAACATTTTTTTTTTCCCTTGGAAACACAAAAGAAAACCATGCTGCTGCTTTTCTAAATTATTTTTTAATTTGTGTCTGATTTGTTTATGTTTTGAAGAGATGGGATCTGGTTTATTAACTGCTTGTGCACTGTAGCTGTACAGAGTTTGGGTCTGCCCTCACTCACGTTTGCGGTATCAACAGCAAAATGCCGAAACTAGGGAAAGAATCCAGCCTGGAAACCATTCAGAGATATACTGTGTGCATATGCAAGCTGCTCTTTATGCTGAGGATTTATTCTTCCCACATTACTCAACAATTCCTTCACTTATGCTATTGTATTCCTGGAAAATGTTTCCATCTGCTGTCTGACTCCAGTTGACCCCTCTTCCCCTCATCCACAGCTTGACAAGAACAAATAGTAGGTGTTTTGCAACACATGCAAAAAAAAAAAAAAAAAAAAAAAGTCCCAAACCCAAGCAAACAAAAAATCAAGCGCTCATTAGTTCTTTCTCCAGCATTAACCTCTCCCAGCCATGGTTTCCTGTTGCTCTCAGCCCGGGGCTGTGGGGAGCAGCACCCACCTCCCACCCCTCTCCCCTAGGGTCCCTCCTGCGTCAGGCACTCTGCTGCTGCCAGCCCTGGGGGGCGGGGGGATGGCTTACAGCAATCCTTAATAAAAATTATTTATGTCGGGAAGTTTCAAATGTCAACACTGCACTCAGCCAAGTCAGTGGGAGAAGAGCAAACAGTCAGGCTGGCTGTCTCACTGCCTCCAGCCCACAGTGGGGTGTGTGGTAGCCTGATGGTGGGCGAGCAGACCCAGCCTATGCAGGTGTGCATTGAGCAGGCTTGGCTTTCCCAGGTGGGTGTGCTGAGCCACCCGGCTGTGACTACAGCTGGAGGTGGACAGTGTGTGGAGTCACTGCCATGGGAGCTGAGCACCAACCGGTGCTTTCCACTGGTGCTGGATGGTGCCAAGGGGACAGCCCCAGGCATCTCTGCACCTCCACCGCAGCCTGGCTGGCTCTGGGCTGCCTGGGCAGGGGCAGACTCTGATTACCAAGGCTCAGCTCACCTCCTCAGCCCCCCACACCTCTCCCAGGTGAAGGGCTCAGCAGAATCCACTGACTGCTTCACCTGAAACTACTTCATTTTCCTTCCTGCCACTGGGAGTTTCCATTGTCCCTCAGCTGCTGTTCATGGGGTTGTTGTGCTGATGCTGTCCTACAAACCAGCACTGACCCTGGGAGCTGGGCTGAGAGCTGAACAAAATGGGGCAAAAGAAGGGATAACTCATCCTTGGAGACAGCCAAAACTCAGCTGCATGGACCTGAGCAAGTGACTTCCAGCCAGCCCTGCTGCCAAAGGCAGATGAACTGTGTGACCTCTGACTGTCCCTTCCCACCCTCCTGGCCTGTTCCTGTGGTCTCCTGAGCCACAGTGAAATGTACCTTGCCCAGCTGCAGGTCAGAGAGGGAGCAGGCATCAATGAAAGCCTGGGCTATCACAGAGAGACAGGCGTCGATGTGGTCAGTCTTGTCAATGTCGAAGACAAACTGGGGGTTCTTCAGGATGTTGACCCAAAACCTCAGAGGTAAGCTGTGAGGGAAACATGTCTTTATTTCTGCACCTCCAGTTCTTTTGGTGCTCATGTGCCCACAACAGTTTCAGTGGGCACATGAGCTCTTCCTACCATCTCCTCATCAGCTGAGGAGTGAAAGTCACTGTAAGTCTTTGCTCTACTGGCAATTAAAGGTAATGAACGATAGAAAAATCTGTAGTTCAATGGTTGTGTCTACATGCCTGTGTCTCCCAGCCAAATCTGATTTTCACATGTTGGGCTGGAAACAGTTATTGGCCCAGCAGCCTCAGAAGCGCTGAGCCTCTCCTTGATGCTCTCTCCAAGCTCACAAACCTCCTGGTTTCTCTCCTGCTCTGTCACCCCTTCCCTTTGGCTTCCCCATGCCATTCCTGCTGCTCATCACCTCCCTCACCACTGCTCCCAGCCAGTCCCCAGCACTGTGGTGCCCGCCAGCACAGCACCAGCTGCTGGAGTCCTGTGAGCACTCTGGAGTCTCAGCTTGGTTACAGAGATAAGTGGGGGAAAAGAACCCCAAGGGCTGAAAAGCCAGAAAGTAAATGAAAAGGAGCCAAATATGCTGCTTTAAAAATTTCCATGATGTTTTAAATCCTAACATGACGTTGGAGTCTGCTTCAGATTGCTGCTGCTTGCAGCTAACACCACTGCCGTCTCCCATCATCCTATCCCTCTTCTGTTTCCCCTTTAATTATTTGTATTAGCATGCCAGTTCCTTCTGTCCTTTATCTGCCTATTCCTCTTCTTCCAGCTCACCACTCCCCTGAGCTCTATGTTTGTTTAAAGCGCTCCAGGCCTGTGTTTGGCCTCATCTCTCCTTGCCCTCCCCACTCCTCCTTGTTTTCCAAGTCTCTCTTCTACTTTTAGCAATCTAATGACTAATCCAGGACACCAAGGCCCTGCAGCTGCTGCTCCGGAAAGATGGAAGGAGGGGAAGAAAGAAAAGATTTCCTCTTCCAAACCTGTTGGTCTTCCAGATGTGCATAGTGTCAGGGTCTGTGATCCCTCTTTTCTCTGCTTGCTCCTCTAGGAAATCAAAGAAATACTTCACGGCCACAGGTGGTTTATCATCTCGGATACTGAGAATGGCTTTGAACAAGTCATCCAGGAATTTCTGCAGAGTGCCCTGAGGACAAACACACGATGGACAGTGGGAAAGCAGCAGCACCCAAGCCCAGGAAAATAGCACAAGGGGCTGTGGCTGCTGCGCACAAAGGGAAGTCCTCTGCTGCCAGTTGGATAAATCAGAAGAGAAATGGGATGCCGACACAGGGAGGGAAAGATTTGTTTGTGCATAGCAATATAATTAGCTTGCATTTGGATTTAATTTCTTTTGGCATTGAGCTTTTCTTTCTTATTGCTAGGATCTCACATCTGTGATTGTTCTGCACAGTAAGTACAAAGACGACTGGAGACTGCCATTCTTGTGATCTCTGCTCCAGTGAGGCATTATGCTAGGATTAAAGATGGGCTGGGAGCCTAGCTGCTGGAGCTGGGCACTCACAGAGAGTGGGGAAGTTCTAATCTGAATTAAGATTGCATGGGCATACCCCCTGCTGAACATCTCCATCGCCTTTCCTGGCAGGATCTCTCTCTGGGCAGAAGGGTTCAGGTCTGAGCCATGTATCAAGAGCCCTGAGGTGGCTAGCATCCCTTTCATGTGCACAGAGCCCATCCCAGGAGATTGTGTGGGGGGCTTCACACATCACTGAAGCTGCTCTGAGGGTGAGCTGAAAAGCTGGAGGCAACCCCAAGCTCCAGCAGTGCCCAGCAGCCTCACTAAACACACTCCAACCATCCAGGACAGAAGACTCCCACATCCTGGAAATCCATCAGCCCTGCAATGCTCCTTTGCTTCTCACCACAAGCAGCAATCCCACCTGCCATAAAGGAGGACATCCCCTCTCCTACCTTTGTGGAGAGCAGCCTGGTCAGGTAGATCTCTGGTAGGACTTTCTTTCTATGGCTCTGCCTGTGGGATTTCTTATGTTCAACTGATTCATCCGTTGGGAGAACCTGGCCCAATACAAAACACATGTTTAGAGTACTCCTCTGGAAGTGTCAGACTGAATTTTCCCTGAAATTTCAACTGTATAGAAAATTCAATTAAAAAACAGTTACTGTGTTACAAATGCACCCTCATATGGCTTGAAAAAAAGTGATTCATAGTACTCAGTTTTTCTGACACTTGTTTCTCCTGCACTCTTTATTGCCTCTCTCAAGCTCAACAAAGAAAATGAAACAATCAATCTAACTTTGCATGTCCATCTGCTCGGCTTCCTGGTCTCTGTGCAGAACTCCTGTCTGGCTGCAGCTTAGGCTCCCAGGAGCAATGCACAAAGCTTCCACAGAAACCAGCTTTTTCTTAGATTTGGAAAAAGTTCAAGAACAATCAGCCAATATCCCTGTTCTGGCCTTTTTAAAACCAAAAATAAATATTCCACTGGTCAGGTCAGTTAATCGCTGCTCTGTAATGACCTAGCAAGCCATTTAAGTTCATCTTGGCATTGATTCATATATGCACACTCAATTTCCCACCCCTTCTCCCTCCTTGCATTGCATATGCATGCATTGTGTGTTTGTACTCCATTCGATTTCAGAAACTGTAACAGAGAAGAAAAAAAAGTATCAGGCAGTAAAATATTGCTGTCCTTAACACTTTTTTTTTTCATAGCAGCTTTGAGCAACGTTTAGCACTTGGTACTTCCAGCATGGTGCACAAGCAGGAATTAATAAATCTTCCAGCCTTGGGAAGTCAGCAGCATGCCAGGAGCTCCCAGGAGGTGACTGGACCAGGGCTGGGTGAGGTGTTACCAGCAGCACTGAGCTGAGCTCCGACCTGCTCTGGGTCCCTCTGGGCTGCTGACAGCTGGATCAGGCACAGCAATTGCTCTGCTAGCCTGCTAATTTTTTATTATGTCCCACAGTACTAACGCTTGTCTACAGATAACCCTCCTGCATCTCTTCAAGCCTCTCTGAAGGAAAACAACAAGCTTTGATCCAGCTTGTTCCTCACATCTGATGTTCCAGCCCACAGAGATGAATTAAGTAAGTATCAGCAAGGCTAGGGAGATTTTCTCCTCTTTCATCACTCACACACACTGAAAAAGCAGGACCAGAGACTTGAGTGCAGGAGAGCTGCTGGGGTTGTCCTGGAGCAATGGTTCTGCTCCCCAGCAGTGCTGCCCTGGGCAGGCAGTGAGGGAGCATGTCCCCTGGCCCCCCAGCACAAAGCCACCAGGAGTGGAGAACTTACCAAGTGGAAGTACTTTTCAGTGTCCAGATCCTTCACTGTGAGGCACAAGAGAGAGAGAGGCAGAGGCTTAGTCAGGGTACCCAAACCAAAACCCACCTCTCTGTCAGGAGGTGTTTTGCTTTCCCCAGGAACCCTGACACCAACTTGGTGTTCCCACCAAGCTGTTGTGTTGGTGCTTATCACCTTCTGAGGTGGGGGCCAGTACCTTAGGAGGTACTTAAAGGAGGACTTGAGGTCTGCCAGCGTTGATGCCCAGCATGCCACCTTGAAAGTGTGCTGGAGACACCAGAGCCAGCCCTGCCCAAGTAACAGCACCCCAATGTTCTGGCAAGGGGGCTAACCCAGTACTCCTGGCCAGAGGCAACAAAAATGTTCCTGCCTGGTCACCAGCAGTGGTGCAGAGAGGTGGAACATTACCTCTGCTCAGTGTGGTGTCCTTCTTGTCTGACAAACTCATGGCCAGTGACGCCCCTTCAGGGATCTGCAGAGGGAGGGAAGAGCAGACATGGATGATGGGGCATTAGTGGTGCCTCCCATGAGGCTGGGAGGGTCATGGGGAGATCCCAGGAGCTGAGGGATGCTGGTGCAATTGCTGCTCTGCCACAAATGTGCTCTGTGCCTCCCCTGACCCTGCTTCCTGGCTCAGAAACTGGCAGTAACAGCACTGCCTGACATGGAAAGGGATTTTTAATGCAAAGGCAAGACAGTGAGGTTCTCAAATACAACAGGAATCAGGCAAATCCAAGGTACATTTTTGGATGTTAACACCAGGTAGTCTGAAGAGGAAGAGTGTTACTGTGTGCAGATGCTTTTTGCCTTTCCCTGGAAAAGGAACCTGACTGCAGCCCAGGTCCAGGTCCAGTACCACTGTCTGCTGTGGCTACAGCTCAGTGCAGCAGGGCACTGAGCCAGCTGTGGGCTCCACGGCATGGCTGCTACACAAATAACAATATTAATAAGGACTCAGCTCCATTTGTGATTTTCCATGTGCTGTTATGGACCAGTGAGGACTATGCTCCCAGGCATACCAGGGAATATGGAAATCCTACCAGAATTTCTGGTTTCATTTAACTTTAAAAGGAAAAACAGTCAAGAAAACAAATTGATTCACCACATTTCCCCATATTTTTAGCCTCTGCTCCTTGATGGCATCCCTCACCCTTGCTCTCAGGGCAGGCAGCAACAATTGTGCCAGCAATTTCAGCAGGAGCGCAGATCAAGAGCAGGGTGATACTAATCAGCCAAGCTGGTGGCCGTTGGGAATAGGAGCTTTTTTCTTCCTCTTTCTGTTGTCAGTAATAACTTGTTTTGCATGAAGAGTGTTTAATTAGTTTCAGTGTGTTGCAATATTAACAAGCTTCTCGCCAGGGCAGATGTCTATTCCCCGGAAGCTGTCATGGAGCTATGGCAACCTCCCTGCTTGTTCCTGATAATCCTGATTTTGGATGGGGAACCACAGCTCGCCCAGAGGCCAGGCAGGCTCTGAGGAAGCACAGCTTTCCTGCAGCACTGGCAGCCTTACCTTGTAATGTGCTAAAGTGTTGAGCTTCTTCCTGCCATCCTCTACCACTGAGGTGTCATCAAGGTCCCGCAGGATGTAGCTGTCAGTGCTGGTGGCAAACCACTCTGAACAGAGAGAAGGGAGAAGTGAGGCACCATCCCAGTGGCACACAGCTGAAGAGAGGAGACCCTGCCCCTGCTCCAGGACTGAATATTTTTCTTCAGAGGCTCCCTCTGGCACTGACAACACTGGACATCAAACCCACATCTCCATGGTGCCATGCCTGCTGCATGGCACCAAGGTAGCACAGACAGCCTGGGCTTCTCTCACCAGCACTGGGCTTGGATACTACTTAAATTTGGGAGGAGCTGGCCACCAGGTAGATAAATGACAGATCTGAATCTAAGGCTGGACAGGAGTCAGTGGGCTCAATGATTGCTGCTCCTGGAGACTCATTTGTTAGCAAGCCTTCTTCAGGCTCTGGGGTGTTTTAGAGTGTACTTAGAGGTTTCTGGAGTTCTTACTATAGGCTTTAAAGAAGGTAAGTCCAAGCATCCCTCTGCTCGCCTTGGGCTTTACTAAAGCTTCTTTCCAGTTACGTGGCTCCCTCTTCCCCACCAGTATCTGATTCAACCACTCATTCCTGAAGATCATCCTCAGGAAAAGGCCACCTTGATGTCTGTCCACTCGTCTCTGCTGCTTCACCCACTGCCCTCTGATAGACACCAAGAGCTACTGTGAAACATCATGTGCTCCATCTGGTTTTAAGGACCATTTGATCCTTACCGAGGTCGACATCTTCCACCCTTGGCCACTGGGAGTAGGGGACGTTCTTGCAGAAAGCCTCCAGGATCTTCTCCTTCACTTGGCTAAGCGTGTCTGTGTCCATGGCCCTGACGCTCAGGGAGTCCATCCCACAGCCTTGAAAGGAGACGTTGAGGTTCTGCAGGCAGAGGTGGGGTTAGGGGGGAAAGGGGTGACCTCCCCAGGGCACGGGGAGGCTGTGGTGCCTGCATGGCCCCCACTGATGGAGATGGAGTGAACAAACGCAGCCACAGGCACTTCACTGCAACTGAGCAGCACTGATTTACAGCCCTGGGGCTGGAGGTCCTGGTTTGTTGATGGAGCCAAGAGGACACAGGGAGCAACACTGAGACCTCTTCTCACACTGCCTTGCTAATGGCACAGCATGTCCCTGACACAGCGACCACCCCGGGGGTGAGGGGAAAGGCCAGACCCCGTCACCAGCCATCACCTCAGCTTCTTTGCTTGACCGCTGAGTAATGGGACTGCCAAGGCTCATGGCTCTGACTGTCCCTGCTCCCTTGTTTAAACAAGCTGCAAGCACACTGCAGGCTGGGTCTGCTGCAAGCCTTGAGTCCCCCAGCAGCAAACACCCTGGCCAAGCTTATGAAGTTACCGTTTCTGCCCAGAAAGCTAATACTTGGTGCCCTGTTGCTAACCCCTCTCAGTCTGCTGCAAATTCACAGGTCAGTTGGTAACAGGAATCTGCAGAGGTTTTGGAGCCCGAACCTGCTCTGAGTTAGTGGTGCACATCTGGGGTAACCCAGTGATTTCAGTGAAGCTGCTCCAGATTTATTCCAAGTAATTGAAAGCCAAATTTGGCCTAAGCTCTGGAAAGGTGTCTGCTGAATTCTGTCAGGCACAGCCCTCCTCTGCCCCGTTCCCACAGGAGGCACTATTCAGCCCCATTCAAAGCAAAGCCTCACCCAGGGACCCAGGACTGCAGCCAGCACCTTCCCACTGCTAGTGGAGATGCTCTTTTGCTGGGTATGGTAAACATGCTGCTTAAATTCTCTAAATATGGCAAATATCATTTTCTAACCTCCTTCTGCTCCCAATCTGAGGTATTTAGGTGACCAGCCAAGGGACGAATGTGAAAACAAACAGTTGTGATGAGCCTTTTCTGCCATCATGTGCTCAGGCTGCATCAAGGTGACCATGCAAGGATAGAATCTGTGTGGCTATCACACCTGCACAGGCACTGGATCAAAGCCTTGCCAGGGGTATTTGTCCCTCAGAACTCTGGGTGCAGGCACTCACCCTTGGCTTTGCCTCGATGTTCTCCCTCAGGAGCCACTCCTCGTTGAGCGTGTACCTGGCTTTTCCCGTGATGGCATCAATGGACCCTTTGTTAATCTGCTGCTTGATTGCACAGATCAGCAGGAAGAATGGCTCTCCAACTGTCTCCTGTGGGAAGAAAAGAAGCACAAGTAAGCAAACCCAGCCCGGTGGTGGTAACTCCTGCCAGTCATGTGTTGGGGCCGGGCTCTGCATGGACACTAGAGGTGCCTCTCCACAGCAAGGAGCAAGGACAGCTCTGTGCCAGTGGTGCTCAGTGCCACCACCACCACCACCCCAGCTCCTGCCAGCATCTCTTTGAGGATGCTCAGAAGTTTTCAGACCTGTGGCAATGTGACAGCACAGACGGGAAAGAGGACATAACAGCTGACGACAGCCACAGGCAATTTTTGGGGCGGGTGAGCTGTGACTGTCAGCATCAACACATCCTATCCAACTTCTACGGCAAGTGCCATGGGGCTGCTGATTGCCACCAACCAACAAGCTGTGCCAGCATTTGCCGTCTCATGGGCAGAGCGCTCGGGTACTGCTCGGAAGGTTGGGGCATATGCATAGCTGTGCTGAGTGGGTATGTGCATGCATGATACTCAGAAAAATACAAATGTGCATTAATTTACATGTATAATTACACAAGAACTTCAGGGAGAATCTGGCGTACTCTGGTGCAGAGATGTTCCTTGCAACCGACAGAGCACAGACTGTACAACATACTGCACTTGGCAGGATAAGGATAGGCTGATGTGCCCAAAAATCCAGATATATAGGGATATTTGGGAACCCAACTCTCTCACGAAGGCCTCAGCTGAACCTCTCCATGAGCTGCCTGGGTTGCCACTGAACTCCATGGAAGTGAGCCCACTGCGTGTGCCTGTGGCTCTGGGAACTCATGTTCATATTTCTCATACCACAGCAGAGTCCTGATCACAGCAAAGCAGAAAGGATCAGGGTCAACAAGCTGTTCCCATGCGACAGCAAGCAAACACACCATTTAACTCCTTACATTCATCAAACTCCATCTTACAGGAAAGAGGTGAATTGTGACACTGCTGCAATGAAAACAGAAAACAAAACTGGGACCAGCTACTGGGGATGTGGTTCAGCTGCATGGTTTAATGCCAGACTTCTGATCTACTTCTCTCTGCTACCCTGATGTGCAAGCAAAACATAAGCTATTTTCTTAAGAAACTTTTCAGTAATGGAGTACAACCCAATCTTCCTAACATTCATGTGCAATTTCCTTCCAACGAGGCAAGTGCGAATTATTGCACATATATGTACTTTCTGAGCATCACACACACCCCACACAACCACTCCTGCCATCTGAAATCCTACTCCAGACAACAGATATTGAATGATTTGGTATTTCTCAGCTAGGAGCTGCTAAATCCTCTTCAATCTGCTTCTTAATTAAGACTTGGTGATTCTTTTATTCTAATTGCCCTATAATTGCCAAAGCAATTAGTTTGATGTCAATTTTGATCCAGCTGCACTCGGCACAGTTGAGGGTAAGACACAGCAGCAGGACTGTAGGTGGGTACACACCATCTGTGCCCGCCCTGCACCCTTTTCATCTGCCCAGGGCAGCATTTTTTATGAACCCAGGGGAGCTCCTTGGGCCTTCTGCTGGGGTTTAATGACTTCCTGCAAAGCTCCCTCTGAGCAGGCAGCATAAAACAGGCTGAGCATTTGAGTGCCAGTGCTGGGAATGGAGGAAGGTGCAGCTTCCAGAAAGGAGAAAAACATGAAATCATGGGGATGTGGAGAAATGGAGGATTGCAAACAGAGTGGAGAAAGCAACAGGAGACAAAGAGTTAGCTTTGTCACCCACATGGAGAGGCTCCCTGGGTGCAGAACTTGCTATCCCTGAATGTAAGCAGTAGGGCAGGGCCAGGCTGACCCTGCATGAGAAGCACCATCAGATCCTGACGGTGGCCCTGAAACAGCAGGAACCCTGCTGACATCATACATGTGTGAGCACATGGCAGGGACAGACCCAAAGCTACACTGAGTGCCAGGTTTTAGATCCTGCGCCTTGTTCCCTGTGGGAAGCTTTGGCCATGGCCACAGCTCTGGCCACAGGCAGACACAAGGAGACTGCCAGCAGCTATGTGGCTGCTACAAAAACGTTAAAAACATGTAAGTCCTGCAATACAGGAGTTCTTTAGGTTGGGCTGACCGTGTGGCCCTTCCCATGTCCCAGGGGGAACAGGCAGGAGCAGCACCAGTCCCAGGGTGGGAATTACGGCAGTGCTCCACTGGCTAGATACTGTTTCTGTCTGGCTTTTTGGCTTTCAGGCTCAGGAACTGCAGGATGTTATGGAAATCTGCAAAAGTGCTAATCAGACAGCAAATTTCAAAGAGGGGAAAGAAGGGTTGGCAGGAGGGGACTTAGAGATAAAATGGCAAACTTGGAAACCTCAAGCATTGTTCAGAAGACTCATCTGGAAATGAATCAAAACTGTCTTTGGACTTGGCTGGTTGGGAGAAAGGAAGTTTAACTAAAAGAGATCAGTGCTGATTCAGGACAAAAAAATACTTAAAAAAACATAGTCTGGGGCCTTTTTTGCTCCTATTGTGAATGTATTTTAATGAGACTTCATTTTCATTTTTGACCGAACTGTTATGAGCTCTTAAAGCTACCCAGGGCACCAAAATCTCTTTACAGTAATGGAAATCACAGTGCACACTGGCATCACTTGAACTGTTTCATGCACGGTGAGTGTGGGAGGGCTTCGTTTTTATATGCTTGGGGAAAAAAAAGGTTTAGAGCACAGACTGGGTTTGCATGTTGCTGCCCTATTAACGAGGCTCACAAGTCATTAGAGATGTCTTCCTAGGAACATGTTGCAGCCATTTCCAAATGTCTTGGTGAGGCTGGGGTGGGAAAAGCACAGAAAACAGCTACCTATCCCAAGTGCCTGCTAATTTTGGAATGACTGCCTATTTGCATTCTGTGAAGAACCAAACCTCAGCTCTAACCCCCATGCAAAACTTTGGGATGCCTGATTCCAGACCTAAAAGCTGAATTCCTTTAGTTTCCTTAGTTTTCCTTTAACTCCCAGTCTCGTAATCCAGTTAGAAGCCAGGCACAGTGGTCCATAGTATCTCATGGGGAATGCTATTTTTCACCAAAGCTGTAGCAGGAATTAGAGATGTGGATTATTTTATCTTGTATTCTCACTCATTTCTGCAGAAACAGAGGTCTGTGCAGATTGTGCAAATGCTGAAGGTCTCCTCTGAATCTCTCCCCAGGCAGCAAGGCTCCCGCTAGCTCTCCATCGCATCTCCTGCAGGCAGGGAGCAGCCCCTCCTGCCAGGGTGGTGACTCCCCTGCCTTCAGGTGCCCTCCACATGTTCAGACCACAAGCAACTGTGGCCTGCAGCTCCCTCCCAGTTGAAGACAGCTCCTTCAAATCATTTTCCCCCAAAACACAAATGGATGGACTGTTAGGCAGAGCATTAATACGAAACAAATGTTCCGAGCATGTAGCGCTGACTTACAAGGGAAAATACAAGCACTTGGAATTTTTCCACTGCACAATGCAGGGACCTTTGCAGCAGCTGTTTCGAATAGAGGTTGTGATTAATGGGGATAATTCCAGAATGAGAAGCAGACCCATCGTCACACGACTGACAGGCCAGTGCTGCAGGCAGGCAGGCAGACTTCATTTTAACCAAGAAATGCCCCTCTGAAGGCAACAGAGTTTGATCTAGAGGGATGCAAGGCAGAAGGGAGGCATTTGACTATCACTATTATTTAAATCACAGCCCTGAGCTGAAACCACCTCCTGTGTGGTGAGGTGCTGTCCATCAGCTCTGCACTCGTTTGCACATCAGGAGAGGTCCTGGCTCTCTGATTCAGGTTGAGACCCCCCATTTCTTCACACATCTGAGCTCGTGTGGGCTGTGGCCATCAGAGGGCCTCTCTGGAGACCTCTGTCTGAGCAGCTCCCTTCTTCTCTGCACTGGCCCCAGCACAGACCCTGGACCATCCTGGCTGCCAGGGCAGGGTGGTGTGCCCACACTTGGGAGCTCCTCAACATTCACTAGCCATATAACATGTCCCAGTCTTCAGGCCCACGTGATAAGACTCAATTTTCTTTCCTCTTTTTTTTTTTTTCCCCCCCAGAGAAAGCTTTCTTGCACAATGTCCATTTTTAGCACAAACTGGAGTTGGATCAGTTGCCTCACATGTGGTTTCCACTCTCCAGAAGGAGAGATCAGCACTTTTTCTCTCTCCAGTGGTTTAAGTACAGGCACAAAAACTGAAGATTTAAAAAAATTCACTAATTCACCCTTTTCTGCTCTTACGGGCTCGATAGTTGTGTTGCATTGGCACAGCCATCCTCATTTGCTGCTGTAAGTTATCTTTCATTATAGTGGCTAATTATGTGAGCTAAAATGAAAGATTATGAACAACAAACCCACAGGCTTTAGGACAAAAAGTTATCAACAGCTGGGATCAGAAGACACTATGATATGTCTGAGGACAATAGAGCATTGCTTCTGTGGCTATAGCAAACACTTCGGGAAAAGAGATTTTTTTCAAAGGTTTTTTTCCAGGCCCTCTCCTGTGGGTATAGTGGGGTGTCCTCCAATTAACTGCCGTGGAATCAATTAAGATATTGCTCAATTCTTCTGGGAAATTCCAACAAGAACTGGCAAATGTTGGAGATAAAGCACTGAGCAGATGGACTGCTGATGTACTCTGAGATGCCAAATATATTCTTGTTTGTTAGTGTCAGAAGACAGCCAGGGTTCTGGGACACACATCCTGCATGTCCTGCTAAGTCCTGCCTGGCCACTTGAACCTTTCAACACTCTGGAGTTTGTCCACTATGAGTGACTATTCCAGTGGCAATCCTGGCAGACATTTAGGTGCACCACTCACTACCCTTGCCTGCAGTGTCAAACTCCCACCCACCACAGCAGCAATCTACTTCTCTTACTCTGAGATAGCTGTACATGCAGATGGACATCCAGTTGGTGAGCATCTTCTCCACCACAGATTCTGTTCTCCTCAGCATCAGCTTGGGGTTTTTGGAAGCTGAAGCATCTATTAGATCCACCAAGAGGTCCTTCATGATGCTAGTGTAATACTCCAGTTTGCCATGCAATGCAATAGTAAGCAGGGAGGCCAGGTTACATCTGAAACAGAGCATTGTGCATGACTCAAGCACCAATCCAACAAGCCTAAACTGACAACTGGCATAAATAAAAACCCCAAACCCAAAGACAATCTTCATGAGCATCTTCAATGGTGTTAAAACTTTAAATTCTCCTTCATTGATGGACCTTGAGTCAGCTCACACCATCTTGTAGGTTAAACGAGTATTCAGGGATACAAACACAAGCAAGTCCCTCCTTGTATCTTTTGGTAGCCTTCAGGATAACAGAGGTTTATGGCCATCCATTTCTAATTAAAAAGTTTAACTCAACCTTCAACTGAAAGGCATAGCTCCAGACATGGGCTGGATTGCTTACAGGTTAGGAATAAATCAATCTCCTCCAGCTGCCAGGTCCTGGGTTCTGAAGTTCATACCTGTCTCTAACAGCAAAGTCCTTCTGTTGCTCAAGAGCATGGACAAACACAATGAGAAAGTGCTTGTTGTTGAGCAAGGTGGAGAATAGCGAGATCCCTTCTTCCATATTGGGTCTGCAGTTCTCAGGAATCTAAACAAAAATTTAGAAAACAGAGTGAGAAAAACCTTGATTGATGTTTGCCTCCAGCTTTTATCCATTCTGACTGCAATGAAGTCCCTGCTGAATGCAGAGGTGCTGAGCTGTCGACCCCTTACTCCCCCTGCTTGACACAAGTCAGCAGCACATTTCCCTGGGATGGGCACAGCTGTGTCTGAGGCTGCATCAAAACCAGCTTGGACCATAGGGCACTGGCTGTGACCATCCCTCTGTACTCAGACTTGTGAGGCTACCTGGAGTACCCTAACTAGGTCTGGGGTCCCCAGTATGCAACAGATGTTGGCAAATCAAAGAGAAAATGCAGCTGAGGCTGCTGAAACACCAAGTGGGTGTAGGAGGAGAGCTGGAGAGGGCTGGGTTTAGTCAGCCTTAAAAAAAAGTAGTGAGGGGAGATCTTAGTGCAGTCTCCAATGGAGACAGAACCAGGTTCTTCTCTGCCTGCACAGTGCTAGGACAAGAGGCAAGGGACACCAGATGGAGAATGGGACACTGATTAAATGTAAGGAAGCTTTCACTTTTGAGGTGGTCAGACACTAGAACAAGGCCCTGAGAGGCTGTGTGATCTCCATCCTTGAACATACTTGACGCAGCTGGACTTCTATCTTGTTGGAGCTGCTTTAAGCATATCTCCCTTCCCACCTAAGTGATCCTTTGATAATCTTCAGTTCCTACTTCTTTCGCACAACAGTTTTTACCAGGGCCCTGCTTGGGGGAAATTTCATGTATGATGAACAGCTTATGGGACTGAAGTGACACATGATATGATACATCCAGGCAGAAAATCCCCCAGCAAAGTTGGGAAGGATCTCAGGACAACATTCCTTCATGCCAGGGCAGATCCACAGATCTTCCTTCTCCAACGAGCCAAAGCTGATGCGATGCTGGTATGTGTTAATTGTTTTGAGTGATCAAGCATCCCCCACGCACCACAAGAAAACACATGGCACTGTCAACACACACAAGTGTGGTTAGCAATCACTCAAGAGCATTTGTTTAGTTAGTGGGTTACTCACTTTCCATTCTCCCACCAGGAGGGGATGAGTTTCCTGGACCTGGGAGCCCCCCTGGGAGCTGAGCTGCTGGGAGGGCAGGATGTAGCACTCCTCATAGAGTGAGGAACACTGCAAACAAGCACAGTGTTAGGGCAGGGCAGCTGCACCCAGCTGGGGACCTCCTCCTCTGCCCCTGCTCCACAAGGAACTGAGGTGGAGAAACATGTCATCAGGACCCATTAGGAAGACATGCATTGGTATGGTTTACTGTGCAAAAGCCTCTTAAATGAGCAAACACAAGACCTTGGGGAGGCAGATGTCTGTGCAGACACGAGGCTGTTCAGGTAGGGAGACTACAAATAGACTCATTTGACAACTAGAAAAATTTGAGAAGAGATAGCATTATAGAGGACTAAGTCAAAATAGAGAAGTACTGGGTGCTTTAACATATGTAACTTTTGAAACAGATGGGAAGGATGTTTAAATCTCTAACATTCATGTAGCAGCCTGAACCTTCAAGACTTGATTGTGCAGATATATAGAGACTGAGTAACTTAAAAATCTGATTAATAACTACTAATGAAACACTCTCAGTCACAAATCATCATCTCACTCCTCACCACTGAAATCCAGCTGCCCCAGGGGTGAAACACAGCCTCAGTGACCCGGTGGAGCAGCCGGTGATGGGAATTATGGCACCAGTGCATCTGGCATGGCCCTGGAGGAGGACAGACTAGGACTGGGCACCTGAGGGGGCATCATGCACCCTGCCATTGACAGAGAGGACAGAAAGCGGGAGACAGAGACATCCAAAGAGGCCCTGAGGACATGCAGAGCAGCCGGGAGTGCTGGGTGGCATGCTGAGAGGAGCAAAAATCCCCCTTTCCCAGAACAACAAAGGGAGAAATGCCCTTCAGCCTCCCTGCTGCCTCTGCTGAGCAGAGTGGGGTGACATTGGGGAGCAGGGGGAGTTCCCAGCACTTTCTGCACTTGCGAGGGTGCAACCTCCCAAGAGCTGTCTGCTGGCAGGGAACGGGTGGCCAAAGCAAACCTGGGATGGTGCTGCTGCTGATCCTGTGCCAGCAAGCCCGACCCTACTGCACACCCCAGGAGCCGTGGCTCAATTTTTGATGATAATTGAGGCTGAAATCTGTGACAACTAAATATACAACAGTGGGATGATCTGGTTACAGTGTAATAACTCTTTAGCAGAGCCCTGCTTTAGAGAAAGCAGAGCCCTGCTCTGGTGAGGAAGGAGCTGGGAGCAATTAGGTGCCCCAGAAACACCGTATCGCCTTACCTTGGGGAAGAATGTCCGGGTGACAAAGTGCTTGTACTCCAGGAACGGGATCCCCTGGCTGCGGTTCAGCTCCTTGGTCAGGTCTGTCATGTCTGTCTGCAGCTCTGCAAAACCTTACACAAAGCAACCCACAGATGGTAAGAGCTCCCATTCCTGAGCAGCTGAGGCAGTGAGCAGGCAGGATGGAGCTGGAACAGACAGGTCACAGCTCTGCCTCCTTCTGCCACTCCTGCCAGCAGGTGAAGCAGGTTTTTTGGGAAGCAGCAGGTTGGTCTCAGGGTGTACCCATCAGCACTACAAATCATGTCTCTCAGCACTGACAGGACATGTCTCAAAGGCCATCAGCCCTGAGACAGGAAAGCCAGTGGCACTGATGATCAGTGGCTTGCCCAAGTCAAGCAGAAGACAGCAGCATAGCCACACTTCCAGCCTCCTCCACAAACCCTGCCAAAGCTCAAAGGTGGTGACAGCAGTTCTCCTAAAATATACTCCTAAGCACTTCTACAGAGTAGAAGGTGAATGGCTCCAACTCTGCAATTCCAGCATCCCCTCCGGGTCCTGGCTCCTCCTTGGTGCCCAGCACACTGACTTACCTTTGCGGATTTCCTCCCGGATCTGCGACTCCATCTCCTCCATCTGGAGCAGAGTTTTCTGCCAGTAGCGCTCTGCTCTGCGGCTCTTTGTGCAAAACACAAAGAGAGCTGGAAAAAAGGAAGGGAACAAGGACTGAGGCTTAGGAGCAGCTGCAGCTGGGATCAGAGCGGTCCTCTGCTGACAGGGGTGCAGAAAGCTAAACTCAGTGTTGGTTTAACACCTACAACACCAAGACTGGTATCTGATCAGGCAGCTGTCAATTATCCATAAATAAGTAAAACCAGATGGAATTTAATAATTATGCTGTAACTGCCATCTTCAATTTAGCTCTGAACTGCCTATATTAATCTTAACTGGTTTATTAATGTATTCCAGCTGATTAATGAATACAGATTTCAAGATGTTCACTGCTTGCAGTGTAGTGTTCATGTCTGACAGTCATTCCATGCCTCCAGAAATATGTTTCTAATGAGGGGTGATGCATTTAATAAATACTGCACATTATAGCCTTTATTAAAAATAAATTAAATCACCATTAGAAACACTTCATTTGCTGTAAGCTGACAGGTTTCTTGCTGCACAGCCATTCTGGGCATGTGATGAGAAGATACCTTAGCCAGCAAACACAGGTGTGTTGCACAGCTTCCAGTGGGGCTGGCAAACTGCTCTGTCTTGCTCCAGCTCTGGAGGTAAGGACACTCGCTCTGCTCTTCATGCTCTTTGCCAGGCACCTGTCACTGGTGGCAGAACCTTGGGCTGATAGACAGCTTGGTGCACTTTAGGGATGGTCTGGGACAGTCACTCCTGTGAGCAAGCCCTGTTCAAGTCAGTACGAGCCCAAGGCTTGTTTCTCACACCCTTCTTTGTTTTGCGTTAGAGTAGCTGTAAGTGTCTGGATGGAAAGGGTAAGTTTATAAAAATTGCAGGCTAGAGTTGTTGACTGAGGGGGTCAGCCAGAAAATGCTCCATGCTGCAGGCAGGAGGCTTTGGTACTGGCTTGGTCCTGCACAAAGAAGCATGGCCACTTGCTGCACCCAGACCAGCTTCAGATAATGCACACCTGCAGCACTCAGAGTTCTCCTAACTTGTGAGTTAGTCCTCTGCTCTTCCACATGCAACGAGAAGAACCTCAGCATAGACTGGAAACTGTCATTCTGCTCCCTTACCTACAACAGAGAGGACCAGCAAGATGCTGCAGATGACAATGGAGACAATGATTGCAGTTTCTCCTCCCCCGAGGTGCAGCATTGCAATTGTGTAGTTGAACTTTCCAACTTGGATCTGGAGAGGGAGAAAGAGGGAGGAAAAGCAGGAGCTCAGCAGCATGTTACCAAATGGCTCAGAGGCCAAGCAGGAGAGGCCACTGGGCAGGGATTGGCAGAACGTGGCCAAGGACACGCTGACCATGCTGGCTCAGCCCACCAGGCTTCATGGGGAAGTTGGGCTGTGCCTTTCACTGAGGTACCCTGGGGATTTGGTGTGTCTCAAAGACCCCAATTCCCTTCCTGCGTGCTACAGTGGGAAACCAAGGCCTCACAGTACTGCCTCTACAACTTTTACTGGAAAACCACTTCCACTCATCATCAACTCTGTTACACCTCTGAATGGCCTTTACAGCCCAGCTGCAGTCTTCTTTCTCCTCCAAAAGCAGAACTGCTGCCACTCAGGAGAAGGAGGGTAAAGAAACTTTATTTATATTTCAAAGTATTTAAAGCAATGGAATAAAAATAAATAATGTGAGAGGACTAACTATCCTGTGGCTAAAGCAGTGGACTGGGTGTCAGGAGGTGCTGGCTCTGCTCCAAAGCACAAACCACTTCAGCTCAGTGCTTTGGTCTCCTGATGCCCAGAAGGGAAGAGCCCAGCAGACATCACAGGCAGGCTGGACAGTTTACTTGGCACTGTTTATCAGAGGCTCCCTAAGCCCCTAGATGAAAGGGGCATCAGCATCATCTGATATGAAAAACTTGTGACTATGCAAGTCTTCTGCCTCCAAAAATGCAAGTTTCACTTCTTTTAAGGAATGAGAAGCGAGACAAACTTGAGGAGAGGGAAAAAAAAAAAAAAAAAAAAAAAAAAAAGAGGAAGGGAAAAGATGCAATAATTTTATTATTACATCGATGTCACAGAGCATCTCCAGGAAAGGTGCACACTGGGGTTAGATCACAGTCAGCCCTCAGCAGCTGGGACAAAGCAGTGCCCTGAGCAGGACCTTCCTCCCCCCTATCCATGCATCAAACATGGTGTAGCACACAGCTCCCTGCCTGCTGGGAAATCCCAGCCCTGTCTCCCCGGAGCTCTGGTGGTGTCACTGATGCTACCAGCTGATGGCACCCACCCCTGCACTGCTCCCTTCACCACCACCAGAGGAAAGACTGCCCTGCCACCTGCAACCCCTCCAGACCACTCTGGTGGCTCCTGGGGTGGTGCCTCTGGGCAGTGTCCAACAGCCAGGGCTTCAATGCCCTCCCCAGTGCCCCCTGGCTGCGAGCAGAGATGTGGGATGGGGATAGGGAGATGCAAGTGCTGGACAAACCTCTGCAGAGCTTTGTTTGACTCTGCACAGCACCCTGCCTAGCCTGATGATTTACACCTCTTGCTGCAATGCTGCAATGAGGCAAGTTCTTAATGTGTTTTGTGCCTTTTTTTACCCCACCAACTCAACCTTTTGCGTTTGCCAGAGGAGAAATCCCACGCTTGCTGTTTAATTCAGTGTTGAAACAGTTTGGTCGTGAACAAAAAGTGGATTTGAAGGCCTCAGCAAGCTTCTCCTGTTTATTTGCACAGGTCAACCCAATACAATTTTTTGTAAGGGGAATTAATCAGGCTGCAGTTTAAATGGCAACATTTTCTGTCACCAGCAGTTGGGAAGGTCCAGAAGAGCTGGGGCTGGAGGACAACCCACTCTTGGGAAGAGCTGTAGAGGCTCTGACTCCTGGGGACACCTTGGGGGTCACAGGGAGCCATACTCTGGTTTGTGGGAAGGTGGCACCATCTTGGTGCCCAGGGTGCCACAGAGAGAATCCCCACAAGCAGCAAGGCCTCCACAGCCCCCAGGGCTGTCCTGGGGGCAAACCTGGTGGGACTCCTGTGCCAGCCTGGCCCCATCTCATCGAAGCTGCTATGGGTATGTTACAAAGGCAGCTGCTGCCTGAGACATGGCCAGCAGGCAGTAACTCAAACCACCTATAAGGGTTTAATAAGTGCACACAGACATGAGAGTAAGTTGATTATTTAGCTGCACTCTCACTGCTGGTACACTCTTAGCAGCCATGTGGGCTGAGGGCTGAGTATCACTCTCCTGCTTCCTAGGGACTATACCAGAGCACTGCCCTGAAAGTTTTATGTCAAACCAAGGCTCGCAAACTCATAAATTCCTTTTCTCCCCCAAAGGGATTTCCCTGTTTCTCATTTCTTGCTAAAACCAAAATTACCCTATTTAAAATTTCCATTAAAATGACTTGGGAAATTTTGCTACTTCTGCATTTCCGCATTTCCAGTTTGCAACAGGATTTCACACACCACAGACTGTAGCTAGTGAACTGGACAGCCCTGTCAGTGTCCTCTCCTCTGGCCACACAAGTCCTCTGCCCCTCCATTGCCTCCAGAGTCTTCCTCCTCCTCCCTGCCCACCCTGCAGGCTCCCACCCCACTGCCAACATGGCTTCACACCATGGAGATGGAGGCTTTTTCTTGCCAGATATGGAGAGCCCTAGCCACATGCCTGCAGGGCAATGGGCTCCACAAGACATGAGGGAAACTGAGGGAGAGAAGAACACTAAAGTCAAGCCCCCTGTGGAAAAGAGGACAGTAATGTACTGTGAATTTTGCAGACACAAAGATAATGCCAAACTCTTGGCAGTGATCAAACAGCAGCCCCTGGGAAGCAACCTGAATGCTTCCAGCCCTGCATTCCCCTCTTGCCTTCTCTGGTCACACGCAGGGACCCATCTCCAGGGGCTTCCTGCAGCCTGGTGAGGGTGGGACCCTCATGTCCCCTTGAAGCTCCTCTGCAGGAGAAGGCCAGCTGATGGAAAACTGCATGGAAATCCCCAAACAGATCTCATGGAGGGCAGAAAGAAAATGACTGCAAGTGACAAAACCTCACATGCCCCGGGATTTCACAGTGTTCCACAGCCTTTAGAACTGACACAACCCCCCTGCAGCAGGCAGCTGGGCTGACGAGCAGGGCAGCCCCTCACCGTGACTCAGGGCAGCCTCTGCTCTGCCTTCACCCTCATCCCATGCCGGGACAGCTCACACACGATGTGCTGTGTCTGTCCTATCCACAGCCTTCTGCAGGTCCTGCCCTGCAGGCAGGGGTGGCAGCAGGGACCCTCCTGCCCCACACACTTGGGCTGTGCAGGCTGCAGGCACTCACCGTCACTGGCAGCTGCCTTTCCGAGGTACTGAGAGACTCGTTGACAGAGCAGTGGATGACTTTGTCCGAAACAATCTGGATCTCACAGGAGATCAGTCCAATTTTCACCTGGTACTCATTGCTTTCCAGGCCCAGGCTGTCAGGCTCTTTCTAATAACAAAAATAGAATCAGGATGTCAATCTCTAGAGCAGCAGTTGGGATTGCAATGGATCTTCCTGCTTTACTTTCCATATTCCCTGCTGTTTTTCAGACCTGCGACCACTCTCCCTCTCCAAGGACATTTTTCTAGCGCTCCACGGGAAACTCAGAACTGGGCCATTCCCCATTTTCCTGTTTCCCATTCCTCACTCCGCATGAGGCATGGAACGAGCAAGCCCCTCACGGAACCTGGAGAAAATCTGCTTTTGATCTGCCCTGCTGTGCACCACAGATAAGGATCTGAGAGCCCACCTGGGAGAGGGGAAGGATGTACAGGAGAGGAGATGGCCAGGGGATGTGTCTGCAGAGCCTGAGAAAGAGGAGTGCATTTCTGAAGCACATTGCTGCCATTGAGGATATCCTGCAGTGAACAATGGTCTTTGAATTACTGCTGCACATTGTCCAAAGCACTCAACTGCTGTATCCCAACTTCCTTGTTAACTGAGCTGAATTCAGTAGCCAAGAAAAGAATGCATGACCTGTGTCTGCAGGAATAAATACCTATTGTCAGGACCTTCTGCAGTGCCTGCCCAATTTCAGGCCAGTACATTATTCTTTTTCATACATCCAGTAGTTGATTTAGCTTCTTGCTATTACCTCCTTCAAATACAGCCCTATGCCATCATGCCTCTAAGGTCATCCTCAGAACAGGCTACATGAAGAGAGAAGCAGGCTGAGCTCCTGCATAACTCCTGCGTCTCCCATCCTCATCCCCTTCTTCTCCCTCCTGCCTCTGTGGATGGTCACTGTGCTGGCACTGAGGACTGACAAGCTCCTCAGTGGGGAGCAGGCAACACCCCAAAAGGAGCAGAGCTGTCAGTGCCACTCACTTACATGTATGACCAGAGTTAAGGGCTCGCCAGGGTGGTGCTTGATCCACTTCTCCTTCTTAGCTGTGAAGAACTGGGGGTCAGCATAGTACTCCAGGCTGAACTTGCTGATGTGCAAGGCCTCCTCAGGGTACATCTCCTCATCCAGGGCCAGGCGCTCGTCCGCATAGAGGCGACCATTGAGATAGAAATCAACGGGCGCGGGCTTGCTCCCTGCAGTGATGTTGGAGGCCGCTGGAGAGGGGCAGGTGATGACAGTATCGGTATGAACCTTACAGCTCTGGAAGCAGGAGAGAGCATGAACATCAAAAACCTGACCTCCTGAGTGCTCCCACCCAGCCTTGCTCCCAGCCCAGCCTGCAGCATGGGCCCTGGGTACACAGCCTGCTCCTGGTGACACTCCACAGGGACACACACCGTTTGGTCTCTGCCGATGCCACGGACCATCATGGACACATTCTGAACCAGCTCAAAGCCTCTTCCTTCCAGGGTGATGATCCTGCCCCCACTTCAAGGAGAAGGTAAGAAAGAGAGGGTGATTGTAGAGGACAACACAGAGCAGCAACCATGGCTGGGTCTCCCTGCTGTCATTTTCCAAGGGATGTTTCCCAGCTGCTTGTGCAGAAAAGGCAACCCAACAGCCGAAGTCCTCCTCCTACATGCAGCAAGCACACTGCTGCTGAGGTATGAGGGAAGGAAGGAAGGAGGAGCAGCAGCTGCTGTGGTGGAAAGGGGGAACATCTCTTGCAGCTGCAGCAAACTATCCCCCTTGCCTCGAGTAGGGATACACAGCAGGTTGCCCCAGCCACAGCACTGGACAAGGTCGACTTCCAACCTCCCATAGCAAGGGCCAGGACATACTTCCTACCCTTGTCTCACAGCAACCAGCTGCCTCACAGTAGAGAACTGTGAGTCTTGGAGAGCGAAAAGACTCCTTTCAGGCTGACAGGGACCCTGCATCTCCCAGACATTTCTTATTTAGATGGAAATAGGAAAGTTGTTTTTTGTTTTGGATCTGCTGCCTGGGGAATGGGAAACAGGGGCCTCTCAATGACAGTAACGAGGGCCATGGTGTGAGGCAGAGCAAAGGGTGGAGAACCAGCACTGCCCATCTTCTCTGGACAGCAGCAACTCTACTCCGAGCTGACCTTTCCCTTCCTCCCTATCATGTTTGATATGTTCAGAGTGTCTCTGTCAGGAACAGTCAGGAGGTACAAATCCATCCTCTCAAAACCACTCTAGTCACAACGACTTTGGGTCCAAAGCTCTGGAATGAAGTCATGGTGTTCCAACAGCACTTCACAGAGCCCCCATAGTGTCCCCTGCCTCCCGGCTGAAATCCAGTCACTCCAGGGGCTCCCACACGGGGTTTGCTCAGGATCTATTCTGTGCCTGATGGCTCAAAGCACAGACAGGGTGAGCTCACAAGCTACATCATGGTACTCCAATTATCTCTGCACTTCGATGGAAGAGCATTGTTCAATTCTACATTCAGCAAAAACTAAGATGTTGATCTCAACAAGGGCCACAAATCCCGCACAAGTCGGCTGTCCCTGCCAGAGGAAGGGCCTCACCTGATCTGGCTCTTTTTGGGGTTGATGTCTGATATAATGGGGTTCCTCTCATACTTGAAGGTGATGTTGTAGCTGGCACAAGACTTGTTCTCAAACTGGACGCAGACCGGCACAGCCGCGGTGATCTGTGCAGATGGCATGGTGCAGGTGATGGTGCTGTCACTGCGGCTGCAGGGAGAGGCAGGGTCAGCTCCAGAGAGACACCACAGACAGAGCACCAGAGCCAGCACCACAGTCCCCAGCACAGCACTGGAGCCCCAAGCCTCCAGGAAGCCCCATGGGAGAAGCACTGTGCTCAGCAGAGACAGGCATAGAGCTTCCAGCCATGTGCCAGTCACTTGTTAATTACATTGCCTGCTAACAAGTAATTCTGAGCACGCACCATCCAGGGCTGCCTGCCTGATGTCCCGTGCAGCCAAAGAGAAGGGGCAGGATCCCATTCCTCCCCACTGACAGGACAGGAGCACACAGCATGAGGGGTTTCTTTCCACCCTGCAGGTCCCTCCTGCCTCCAGCAGATCTGGGAACCAAGTCCATGTTCTGCTTCACTCCCAGGGTTTTAGTCCCCGTTCCAGACCACCCGGGGGGTCTGGCAGTGTCAGGTAACTGAGCAGCACTTGATTTGCTGCTGGTCACCCCCACCATGACACCCCAACACCAAGGCCATTCCTGGTGTCAGGCGCCATGTGGCAGCTCGGCCCAGGCCCTGGGGACACCAGGCTGAGGGGTCAGTGGCAGTCAAGGGAGATCCCATAGTGGGGATGACACATGGCTCCAAAGCTGCACAGAGAGCTGCCCCCAACCCTGCTCTTAGCAGTCTCCTAGGGAACAATATCACCCTTTGGCTCTGCCAATGGTCCCACCTGAGGTCAGTGCACTGCTTGGAGGCATTGACGAGGACACGGAGCTCTGAGCCAACATCCAGCCTGCTGCCTCTGATGGTCACCCTGGTTCCTCCAGCCTTCGGGCCGTTCAGGGGGGCTATGGACTGCACCACAGGAAGCTAGAAACAAAGGGGAAATCTGTGTTATATGCCAGTAAAGTCACATTTGGATACTTCACACTGCATGAGGGAATTGCTTCAGTAAATTTAAGTATACAGCATTGTAAGGCTGTGAAACAGAAGCATAACAAAAGCTTTTGCTGCCAGGTTTCAGAACAAGGAGACAGGTACAAGTGCTGAGTAGTGAGATCATGTAAAAACTCTGTGATTCTATGCAGTCCCTAAATTCTGGTGATAAATGAGACATGAGTCCAAACTGGAGCCCAGGATCTTACCAGTCCCTTGAGACTTCCAGTGGAGGATCCAGATCTGGCTACAGCTCAAAGTCTATCAACAACAGGAAACGTCTCCTTCATTCAAGCTCTCACCATCTCTCCCTTCCAGATCCATTTCCTCCCGAATGTGAAGCTAATGCTAAAGCCCTTGTGGATGATGACCTTGAGATTTATAAACCAGCCACCAGGGTCTAGATAATTGAATATCAAGCTCCATTTTAAGGAAGCTTCAACTCTGAATCTCTTGAGGCAACAGGAACTAAGGGGGAAGTCACTGCCTCTCAGCATTTTCAGCAGAAATTAGCATGTATGTTATCTGCACTTGCAGCCCCTAGAAATCTTCTTGAGATTCATGAGCTTGAGGTTTTGATAACTAATGCACGACTTGACCCTTGTGCCTGCCACACAGGGCACCCCAGGAGAGTCCACTGGGCCACCTCACTGCTTGGGTTTGGATCTGACACCAAGGGCAGAGCAAATAATGATTTCAATGCCCTTCCATAAGATGCCGGGTAATTCCCAGTCAAACACTGAACAGCTCAACTCCACAGCCCATCCCTTGCTGCTGCCCCACAGAAAACCACATGAGCTGGGGCAGTGAGGAGCATGGGTTGAGCTGCTCACTCTGCCTGGTGCTAATGGCACCTTTCCTGTCAATCCAGCCACACAAACATGCTTATAAATAGCTATCCTTGCCCCTGTCCTACACTCAGACTGCTTCATTTCTCTGCAGCCATTTCCTCAGTTGTTTCTGACCATTACCCATTTCCACAGGACTCATTTTGCTAATCTGTATTTCTCTGAGTGCCTACAGCCGGTCATCTCCTCTGCCCTTGGCCCCTAACCCATGCTTTCAAATCTGCAGTTACAACAACAGCAGAGAGGATTATTTATCAATCAATAAAGCCCCCCAGCCCTCAAAGCCCCCCAGCTCTCCCCCTCAGCAAGAGCCAGTGGCTACCACTCTCAGTGCTCTGTCAGCACTGATGGCCTCCATTGCAACTTCTGCAAATAATTCAGCTCATCCTTAGCCTGCCATAATGTTCTGGAAAAGTCTTTTCATTGTGTTTCTCCCTCCTCCCCAGAATTACAGCTGAATACTGTCCCTTCAATGCACATCTGAAGGGGACTTTTAAAGATGTATCACACACAATATTTGGTATTTTACAAAAGATTTGCTCTTGAAGGGCAATTCTAAAAGTCTTATAGATTTTCTTCAGGTAAAACTGCTATCAGTGCTTGAGCTTGGGTCTCACCAAGACCAGTCATGCATGGTGTAGTCTGCTCCATCTTCAAGCTATTGTATGTCTTAGTGTGCTAATGGTGTGAAAGCCACTCTTGGTGAGGAACAGAGCAGTAGCTACATTGTGGAGCTTCACTCCCTGATGTGCACAGAGCAGGGCACTGCCTCATCTCTTCTCCAAGCTTGCTGAGGTAGACACAAGACAGCTTTCTGCTGTGCCACCTGAGCAGAAAACAGCTCCTCTCCCACTCCAAGAGGACAGCCTCTGTCACAAGCCTGCTCAGGAGTTGCCAACACACAGCTCTCTTGGACCTGGGCTGAGTTCAATGACTGGCTGTGGCTCCTTTTGCTTTGTTTAGTGCTGGTGCTTTTTACAGGTGTTTCCTGAGAGAGCTTTTCCTTGCATGTCAAAAGCTAGCAAAGAAGCTGCCCAGCCCCTTCCCACTCTTCAGGTCCTTCATCGCTTCATCAAGAAGACAATCAGCCAGGCAGCAACTGATATGGCTGAGTCAGCACACACATCCTGATGGCCAGGCACCAGAAATCCCAGTCCCAAGGTACCATGGCTGTACCCCAGCAAGTACAGCAGGCACTTGCTCCACTCCAGACTGATGGATCTCGAAGACATTTTAGATCTGAACATGGATACCTGGAAACCATGGGAATGGCCTGGCCCAGCTCTGCTGTGGGGTGCAGGGATGTGCTGTGCCCATCTGGCTGCATGCTCTGTAAACCTCTCCTGACTGAACACCCAGCACCTGATCAGCTACAGGGTGGGGGATTATTCCAGGATCCTGCCTTGAATTTCTCACAACAGCTACAAGGAAGAAAATGTCCTTTCCTGGGGCTGAAGTCATCTTTCAAGTCACCAGACTGCAGCACAGTCTGTTCTTACCCAGCAGAAGCACAAAGGCTCTGAGCTAACAGTCTGCCCTGGTCACCCATCCTCTTGTGTTTGCCCTGGACACACGGGGCTGACCATGTTCAGCTGTAGACAAGAGACCTTGTAGGAGCTGCATGGACTACTTTCAGGTTTATAGAGGTGGCAGTTATCTTTGTGAGATGGTAAAGCACATAGCTACAAGGGGCTTTTTTTTGTACAATGCCATGGGGTTAGCTCAAGTCTAATCCCTTCACGTTATTCCCATGCAAAAGCTAAGAAAATCTCTGCAGCAAGGAAAATCTGTTCTAAATAATGTGAGTCTGTGGTACATAACTCACACAGCACAAGGAGACTTTGCAAGCCTCACCAATCTCACAGGTTGTAACGGCACTTTAGCAAAAGAGCAGAAAGAAAAATTAGCTCCTTTTTATAGCAGGAGAAATGATGATGGAGCCAGGCTTAGTGATCAGCGCTGCAGGAGCTGAGGCTGCAGTAAGGCTGTGCTGCAGCCCTGCTCATGATCCAGCCCAGCTCTGACAGACCTTGCTCAGGGCTCCACAAGCACAGAAACTTGCCTGCTGCTCAATAAGGACCCACACACTCCCTGTGGTAGATCCTCTTCCTAAGGGGGGTTGGGGCCACAGGGAATATCAATGTGAGAATCACAGCCAGGAGACAGCTACTCACCACGTAGGAGTACCGCTCCCTGGACCTCCCTTCCCGGCTGATGTTAACCGTCAGCACATCAGAGAACGCCTCCTGAGCCTCTCCAGTCTGGCACACGATCCTGCAGAAGGGAAAGGGAGGTTGGGGGAGGCTGAAGGGAACGGGGCGAGCAGTGGGGATGGGGAGGGACAGGGGAGCTGAGGGGGACAGGGACCTCCTCTCTGGCCCTCGACACTCACGCCTCCGAGACGAGGTATCTGTCGGGCAGCGGCACACACGGCACGCTGCCGATGCGGACAGCACCGAGGATGTCGCTGAAGCGTCGGCCCAGGTTCCTCCCGTGGATGGTCAACAATGTGCCCCCTTCCAGAGGCCCCCGCTGCGGCTCAATCTGCAGCACCAAGGCACAGGTTGGAGGAGAACCACCAGGGAGCTTCTGGCCTTCAACCCCGAGCCTGTGCCTGGGCACACATCCCACTTGGCCCCCCCATGGGTAAGATAAAATTGCTGGTCAGGACCCACCACCAAACTCAGTGCCCCCCGTAGAAGGGCTCTGTGGGGGTTTGTTTGCTCTCCTGCCTGTGGAGGATTTGGATTTGCGAGCTACACTCTGCTAAGGGAACAGCAAGGGAGCCCTGTGATGCTCTGCAACCGGAATTATGGTTTCCTTCCGTTCTTTTCTAGCAGGTGCTGATAATACCTGGTGTGTGTGGGGGAAGGATGGCCTTGAGGGGAGCAGCCCTCTCCCATGGTGACCAGAGGGCAGGGGCAGGCAAGGGGGTTCGGCAGCCCCTCCATGAAGTGGTATGGCATCCAGATATTAAGCATCTATTGCTGCACATCTCCCAAAGAACATCCTCACCAATACTGATGGTCTTAATAACTATTTTGCCTTTCCAGCTTCTCCTTCCCTAGGGAGATCCTTTTAAGATTTGCTCTATATTTTTTTTTTTGCTACTTGTCAGGGACAAATTTATTGGCTCATAGAACACCTCTAAGCAGAACTCCAGATCCAAATGCACCCAAACATTCATTCAACTACAATTTAAATAAAACTCATTTCAAAAGACCTAATGCCACACGGTCCCTCTGCCACTCCAAATCTCAGCAGAACTGCAGAGCACATGTGCCTGGAGATAGTGCTCACATTCACATTTCAGTTATGCTCCATTAAACACTATTCGTGATAAGACGCCCTCAAACCTCAAACCCTACAAATCCTTCTCCCATTTCCCAACCCCAGGAATTCTGGGACACTTAGACTGTGCCAGTGCTGTTTTTCCCACTAACATAATGAAGGCTCTAGCAGGATGTCCTTGACACCAGGTGACTCAACAGCACAGAAAGGCAGTGAATAATTCAGCACTGGTCCTGACCCTGACCATGCCAGGGACAAAGCATGGTTCCCCCTTGCAGCCCCCTGCCCTGCCACAGCTGCTCTCCACCTCACATTCAGGTCTTACCTTCCTGATCTCGGGAGCTGGGCAGGCATCCGAGGTGTGCTGGGGCTCACTCTGCAGCCTGCAGCTGGAGCTGCTCTCACTCCAGAGGCAGCGGTGCCCCAGGTCCTCCCTCCCCAGGCACTGGGAGCAGTCTGCGCTGCCTGTCGCACAGTTGTACACCTCCACTAAACCAGAGACAACAAAAGGCATGAGCTGTTGGGCCTGAGGTTTTCACAGCTTCGCTTACCTTCAGGCAGTCAACACCACCCCCACCACCCCAGCTACATTAATCCAAGCAACATCTGAAATCCAGCGGCTGAGCAGAGCAGTTTGCATGTACAGCAAGATGAAGCAGTGCTTGGCTGCTATCCCGAGTATTTCCCAGAAGGACAAGGGTGCTTGTTCTCACAGCAATATAATTTAGCACTTTCTTTTCCTTTTTCTTCCCCTTGAAAAACAAACAACACTCAAACTCGGAACCTTTTGTCAATTTCTGCTGTGTGTTTCCAACTCTCAGCATCCACATGGGAAGGTGTTTTGCAAAGCCAGCTCCATCCTGTTAGCAAAGCAATCACATTGCCTCCACACTCCTGACAAAAACTGGATAGTTACAGTGCTTTGTACAGTGTTTACAGTTTCTTTCCTTCCCCCTGGTGACCACAGGCCCCTTTCATTGACTTCTCCCTTCTGATCTGCTCAGCTCAGCTTCCACATCATTTTTCTACACTGTTTTCACCTCTTCTTTTGCTGGCGCCCTAGGTTACATTTCCTCTCCAGCCTAAAGATTTCTGCTGCTGGAGTGTGGGTATCTGCTGAGATAAACAGCCAGAAACACTCAGGAAATGTTGCTTTCACACCCTGTTTCCCAGAGGAGACAGTGAAGGAGAACATAAACCAGAGAAACAGTCACACTTTGCACTTCTGCTCATGGAGGATCTCAAGGCACTTCATAAGCAACTAACAAACCCCATCTATCTGTGCTCATGCTAATGAAACCTCTTCGGCATCACAGGAGGTCTCAGGCCCATTATCCAAAAATAAAAGGAGTTTATTTCACCTTCTCTTGAGTCCACCGAGTGAGTTACACTGGCTGGTGTCCCATCCACCAGCAAAGAGCTGGGATTCCTTCAGTGGACACCCAAATTGCAGCTAGTGATAAAAGCTACAGAATATTGAGATAATAAACACTAATAACAGTAATTCCATTAAACACGGTATTAAAGGTGCACACATTTATAACTGCCTTGGCAGATCTGTCTCTGCTTGCAAGTCAGCCTCTTTAATTTCACTCTCCCCGCTCTGATGGAGGTGGGGAGGAGCTGGAGCAGCCTGGCAGTCCCACGGGATCTCCAGATATTCTGGCAAATTCCAATGGCTGCAAACACAGCCCGTGTGAGCAAGTGCTTCCTCCGCTTGGGAGGGGATTCCACACTCTTTCTGCTGCCTTTCCCGCTCCCATCACCACCTACGCTGAGCATGAAGCCTTTCCTCTCACACATGGAATATACTCTTAGCTCAGATCTCCCTCCCTTCGCCTCGGGGTCAGCTCTGTATCTCAGAATCGCAGACACCTCTCCTCATGGAAGCTGTGTCTCCTGCCTGCCCGTGCTGCTGTCTCAAAGGTTATTTCACCAGCAGGGAACACCTGCCTAGATCAGCCTCCTTGACACAGGTTCTCTGTGGGGAAACCTTCTCCTGGCCAGGGGCTGATGGTGTCTCTCTGACCATTACAGCTATCCCCCAGAACAAATCTCACCTCAGACATTTACCTTCCCTCTGCACCCAGGTCAGTCAGTACCTTCTACTGTAACTGCTGACAGCTCTGAGTAGGTTGAGTGCCCCGAGCTGCTGCCTGTGGCCAGAGCACAGAACCAGAGCCACCACATCCCTGTCCTGGCCCATCCTCTCTCCACACCTTGGCCCAGCACACTCCTGATCCAGCACTGCCTGCCTTCCTGAGCCTGCTGACGGACCAAGGGCTCCTATGGGAACACCAGTGCTCTTCCCAGAGACAGGGAGCTGGACAGGGGTGAAATGTGTCTACACCTTTTATTCTTTCTCAGCACAGGAGAAAAATGAAAGACTCACTTTTTACAGCATGCTGGACCTTGATGCCATGCAGAGCCCTCCCCCTCATCCCTTATCTCTTCTAAGAGTTCCTCCCTGGCTCTGCTCAGCCCACCCCTCACGCAGACCCCACCACTGCCCGTGCACAGGGACAGTCCTTGACCTTCCCCGGGTGCACAGGGGATGTCTGCAGACATCCAGCTGATTTCTGGAGACCCCTTCACATGAACACAACTCAGGGAAAATGCAGTTTTTTCATGTGCCTGACAGAAAGAACTGAGTTGTGCCTGGCTGAGCCATGGTCTCTTTTCTGAACCCATAAACTTGGGCAGGATCTTAGAGTCATTGAAGCTGACCAGATGAGAACAGAATAAAAATATTTTCAACTCAGACCTGTCATCAACTCTGGGCTGTCGATAAATCTGTCTGGTCTGTCCTTCAGCTGAAGGTTCACTGGGAAGAGATGGCTTTTTTCTGCTGTGTGGAGCTGCACACACAAAATTACAAACAAGAGCTTATGAAACTTGGTAAAATATGATGTTCCACACACAGACTACATGGATTAACATTGCTCATGAGGCTTCTCTAGGCCATGGCTTCTCAGTACAGAAGGGTGTCATCTTCACACATCTTTAGCAAAGAGAAAGAAAGGAAGGCTGTTTTCTGTTTTAATTGCTTTGCTGAGGTCCAAATGAAGGGCATAGCACACACCTCAGCAAGAGCTGAGCCCTCGCAGCTATTTTGAACAGGAAAAAAGGAAAGCTAACAGACTGGCCAGTCTGTGCATCCTCAGCACCAGGCTGCAATGCAGAGTTATGCAGGTGACACAAGTGCTCCTCTCCCACTGATCAGTGGAAGCCCAAACATTCTGTGCTTGGGAGGTGCAGCTTTCCCTCCAGCAGCCACATGAGTGCTGGAGCATTTTCTCAGGGCAATTCCTAGCTTGGAATAAAAGCTACAGAAATAGCAACATTGAAAGGTGGCCAAATTTTTTGCCTGAGCTGAACTATTTCCATTTGGGAAGGTAAACAAGCAGCTTCTTCCCAAGCCCCAGCAGAGCAGGGGCTGGCAGCCCACCCCCCAGACTCACCAACACATGAATGCACTCCACGGTGGAGGAGTTCACCCACCGGGCCTCAAACGTCCTATCTGTCCCAAAATGGCACTCCAGAGCTGTCTCCTGCAGGAGGGGACACAAGGGCAGAGTGGCTGCAACAGCCGTTTCATGCAGTTCAACATTTTGCTCAACCAATATGGATGGTGCCAGGTCTCACCTTGTTTCTGTCATCAGTACCTGAGACACAGTTCAAGTCAGAAAATCAGAACCCAATACTGTAAACAGGGAGGGGCCTGTGCTGCATTAATCCTGCTCTGCACAGGCACATGAACCCAAGCCCTGCCCTTGCTGTCGCGCAGCATGCTGCTGTCAAACATCACAACCAGGTGTAGGGTTTCTGCTCCTGGAGCCAAGGACACATGGCACATGGACTGGGAGACATGTCTGACCTGTAGCATGAGCAGACCAGGAGATGTTCCTGACCCACAGCATGCACAGCCTGGGAGAGCTGTCTGGCCCGGCTACAGGTACTTGGGTTCCTCTGGGGGCATTTAGAACTTGTACTGCAATGCAGACCAAGAACCAGCGTAGGTCCCAAGCTGCCTCACCCAAACCAGCCCAAACTAGTGCATGATCTGGGCTCAAAGCCACCTTCCTTCTTCTCCCAACATGCACAGAGCAAATCTCTAATTCAAATGAGGACCCAGCCGGGAGTATGTTCAAAGGCAGATTTTCTATGCTGTTTCCCGATAACACAAGGATGAAATCCTGACCTGAGTTACTGCTGTGGAGTATTCTGAAGGAAAAAAAAAAAAGAATCCAATCTCTAAGCAGGTCGATGCTCCACCACTACTAAGGTCTAACCACCTTTTGAAAACCAATGGATCTGATAAAAGACATGAAAGCATTAGACTCCTGGCAGGCAGATGCTGGCTCAGTGAACACACATGGAGCCAGAAGGGAAAACTGGAATCTCCTCCATCACACAGCTTGTGCCCAGGCAGTCCCTGCCCCTCTGCTGGCCCGGACCCCTGACCCCGCCGGGCAGTGCCCTCGCAGCAGCTGAGGGCCGAGGCATGTGGGTCTGATGGTCCAAGCTCCAGCAGTGCTCGTGAGTCCCTGCCGAGAGGAAAGGAGAAGAAATCCTGCCAGGGCCCTGGGACAGCCTGCAGATGGTGGAGGGAGGAAGCTGGCGTGCCAGAGCCCCTTTCCTGCTGACTCCATTTCCTATCAGGTTACAGGCAGTATTGCTTCCCCTTCAGCCACCTCCAGCACCCACAGAGGAAGAAGAACTTCTCGCCCTTTGCTGCTGATTGTGGAGGGCACATCCTCCTTCTCAGAGCCTGGGACCCTGCAGGAAACAGCAGCCCCAGCCAGGCGGGGAATTTGTGGCTCATTGTGGCCCCATGCTAGAGGGCAGGGTTGGGGAAGCCATGCAAGCCAACAGCTCCACCAGCACTCCCAACCTCCTCCTCTCCCACAGGAGCTGCCTGGCTGTCCTATGTACCAGTACCCTCTGCAGGGACATGGCCAGCCAGCCCCATGAGCTCTGCTAAAAGACTCAGCCCAAAATGACACAAGGCAGCTGTCTGCAGATCCCAGAGCTTGGCCAGAGGTACTCCCAATGTCCAGCCTCCCTGCCCCAAATTCCTCTGATTCCTCCTGGCATGGGACACATCTCTGAGCGCACCATTTGATGTCCACTTCTGCTTCTCACCCTATTACAATTAACAAGCCAGAATATGGCACAGAAAGGATTTTTTTCACAAAAAAACCCAAACCCAAAACCAACAAAATGAAACCCAAAAAACCTCCACAGTGACAACTAGAAGTAAAGTGAAAATGTTTCCACGCTACACTCAAGCAGTGGTTTGGCCAGTTGAGGACTCTCTGCCTGAAGCTGTGGGTTTGTCCTTCCTTCCAGAGTGTGAGGCAGTGGGGCCAGGCTGGCACACAGCACCAGGACAGCATGCCACTGGTGCTCTCTGTGGTGGAGCAAACACCCACCAGGAAACCAGGAACTTTTATTTCACTCCAATATTTTGATGTTGTGCCTGTTTTGCATGGAGATCCCTGGGGAATGCCTGGACACAAACAGCATCTCTAGGCAGCTTTGCTGTGCACTCCACTTACCATTGGGGTGGCTGGACTCCACCAGTACCTTTCGTTAACAGACACCAGTTGCTTACACAAACCCATCACCTACTCCCAAGGCAGAACCCAGCTCATACCAAAACCCCTTCAGCTGACTCCTCTGCCTTACTGCACACCTGACCGGCCTCATACAAAGCTTACCCACCTCTCCAGGAACTATTTACCTGGGAGAAAGTTGTGTTAGCCAGTGAGATGGTAATATCTCGAGACACCCCTGTGGGCATTGGGTCCAGTGAGGCAGGTACAATTCGTGGACAGTCAATTTTATTCTGTTAGATACAAAACAAGACAAAGAAGAGAGAGGTTAGTTGGGTGGGCTCCTGCACCAGCTGGGGAAGGTGGGTAGCTGCCAGCCCCCAGGCTCCACTTCCATCTTCCTGTGCTGAAAAAATGCACTCCCAGGTGAAAAGCAAATGCTCACACACTCATCAGCTGCTGCTCTGGGCATTAACATGCATTTAAATGTCAGAAGAAGGGGCTGGAGTGATACTAAAAGGAGGCATTGCCATCTCCAGTGGCAAATCTGCCAGTGTGACCCCCCCCCCACCAGCAGGAAGCCGATGTCTCTCACATCACCATGCACATTTCTGCAAGCCCCTGCAGAGATTTCACTTTCCGGCAGCCTCCCTCCTGCCCAGTGTCATTTCAGAAGTGTGCAGGGGTTTGTGTGTGCATGCGTGTGTGCAGGGAAAGGGTATAATGAGCAGTAGGGGCTTCAACAAGGGGACTGCAGCAGTAGGGCAGCTTAAATGAAAGGCCTAAATGAAGCTGAAAAACGATTTTAAAAGGTCACCTGTCCCCCTGCTTTTGTTCTCACTTTAAATTGATGGCTCAGATACTGGAGCTGACAGGTCAGTATGACAAGCCCATCCTGTTGTCTCATGAAATGTAAATCGCACTGCAAAACTACATCAGAAACGAAGCCAGCTTCTCCATTGCCCCAGGCTATAACGACATTAATGCTTTTGACAGTGGAGCCATTGCGGTAAAAGACAACAAATTTGGTCCATTATGCAGAACGATTTGCAGCATGCAAGATTTCCTTCTGGCTTCCAGCAGGGGTTACCCCACTGTGACCCGGCTGGAGATGGAGCTGCAGCTCCTCTGGTAAGCAGTACAGCCTGCCTGCCCAGGTGACCAGCAGGACACATTCTCGGGGCTGGACATGCAGAGAGCATGATGTTTCTGTCATGACTTCCCCAGAACCACCTATGCATCAGGAAACTATCTGGAAGTGCCCATTTGACTCTGGAAAACATGCCTCATTCCTACCAGGACACTCAGCCAAGTGCAGTTGGTGCCACCTAAACGAGGACTTTAAATAACAGATGCACATGATAAGAGAAGTAAAGCAACAAAGCAAAGCACTGGAGAGCAATTTCAGTCCCAAGCCTCTTCTAGGGGAATCAAAAGAGTTAAAAATAAAGCCAGCAGGGCTACAATTGGAAATTCATGCAAAAGCTCCTACGGCTTGGTGTGTCCTTGCATGTCACAGCAGCTAGTGCAGCTTGCTAGAAAAATACACTTTAGAGGACTGATTAACTTGTTGTCTTGCAGCCCCTTCTCCCGCTGCTCATCAGCAGCTAAAAACAGAACTTTCCAGCTGATTATATCATTGATGTCTGGATCAGGGCAAGCAGTCTGAATGTTTAAAATGCTGCGAATGAAGCCTTGCAACGTTGGCTTCCTAGCAGACCCATTTTCAGGTACAGCCACGCCAACAATGGTCTGTGTACTGCAAGCTCTGACTGTAGGACAAGGCACCGTGTTTCCAGGGCTACAGAGCACCTGATCCTGCAGGCTGCTCATGGAAACCAGCAGGAAGAGCTAAGAAAGGCACAGAGGTAAAGGAGGAATATGGCCAAACCAGGTGTAGCATCCAAACCAAATATACTCCTGGAGTAGGAGGATCAGAGGCAAGAAAGCAAGGGTAGGCACAGTTTTCCTTAGGGAAGGACAGACATTGGTTATCTGGTTATCGCTGCCAGAGGTATCCTTGGCTCTGGTCCCTTGCTCTGAGGTGATGTGAACAGGTGTCCTGTGCCACACTGTCCCACACGGTCTCCATGGCCAGGCTTCCATGCAAGAAGCCCCATGTGCTCCTACAAGTGGCACAGGCATGGTAGGAGGTTTTACCCTCAAACAATCAGTTTTACTGCTTGTCCCTCCTGCAAGAGCTCCACGTAGGACAGGACAAGGCCAGACTCTGCATTATCCAGCAGGGAACAAGGGGGCAGCCCAACCCATCAAGATCTGGTTCCCCAGCCAGGGTCTGGCAAGGTCTGGCTCTGCCTTGCCTTTCCAGAAGCAGCTGTGTTTAAGTCAAAGGAGACAAATTATCTCAGGCAATTTTTGTGTTTGCCAGCCAAGCTGCAGGCTACGCGGCACTTTGTCATGGGAGAAGTCAATCCAACAATGTGGAACCTGCTCCAGCAGTCCTTTTGCTGCCCAAGCTCTCCCTCTAGATTTAATGAGAAATGCCACACACCAGCCCTAGCTAACACCATGGATGGAGGACCAACCTGTGGGATCCCCATCTTTCCAGAGTTCTATGCTAGACACAACTGCATGGAGTGCAACATAGTGCCCCATCTCCTTCCCCATCCCCTGCGTTTGCAGCCATTAACCTGCTCCCCAGTGGAGGGAAGCAGACATCAGGGCTGGCCCCAAAGGGTGAGAGGCTTGTCATGGGGCCAAGCTCCCACTGGAGACAAGCACAGGGAACCACTGGAAAAGCTGAGATGAGAGCAGAACACTGCTGCCAAAGGGTTATTCAACTTACAGTGTAAAAGCTTGGCTTGGCTCTATGGCAGATTGATTGCTAAAAAGCCAATTTTATTTAAATTAACTTCAATTTAAATTTCACAAGCAGGAACACACTGAGCCTCTGGGTTATTAAAGCTGTAATTTGGAAAGGGGAGAATTTCTCCTTTAGATGAGCACCACCAGTGGTGCTCCAGCAAGTTATTAACACACCACAACAGCCTAGTCAAAGCTAAACGAATTGTGAAGGATTGCTCTTTATTGCATTACTCAAGTCCAGGACAAACCATGGCCAGCAAGTGCCAGTGGCTAACAGAGACCCAGAGATGCTGGGAGGATGGAAACCACAGCAACAGCCTGGCAACATAGGAAATTGTCTCAAAGAAGCAAAGTTTGATGGCCCTTACCTTCATCTGCAGCACGTCGTGACACTGCGAGTGATTGGAGACACAGGAATAGGTGGAGGGGCACCAGTGACACTTCCACCGTGTTGAGAGGCAGCTGGTGCATCTGCAATGGCAAAGGCACCATGAGAAGACCAGGCTTTGGGCTGCTCAGGGGAGCCAACCTTCAGCCATACAGCCCATCCTCACACATTGTGCTCAGTCTTTCACAGAAAGACCCATCTGCAGCAGGTGCTGGGTTGTCCTCTGCCTGGGAACTGGCGGCACCATCTCCAGTGCCATGGCAAACCATGAGCCACCAGCTCCAACTCGTTCCCAGCTTAGCAAAAAACACTTTTCCCCCCAAACCCCTCTTTCCCCATCCACCTCCCTGAGGAGCCAGCATGCCCCTGTTGACAAAGGCTCTGCCCCCACGTCTGCACAGGGCACAGGACCACCAGTCAGCAAGACCCAGGGGTCCCCAAGGGCAGTTTCTACTGTCAAGCTCCTGGGAGAAGCACACACCAGACCCCTTTCCTCCAGCCCACCCTGCTGAGGAGGGGTACAGGGAAGGGCAGAGAGGAGAGAGTGAAGGTGTCCCTGTCTCCCTCCACCCCCAGGGACAGCTGGGAAACCTGGCTCTGCTACTGATGGGTTAACAGCACCAGCTTCATACAAAAATATTATTCACACTGAAAAAAACCCAGCATGTCCAGATGGCTGCAGACACAGCGAGGACACTCCTTTGTCAATCTCTGGCAGCACAGCCACCATGGCCCTGCCAAACCCTGCCCAGGCTCCAGCGCCAGTATCCCCCCACCAGTCCCACAGTGGGACCCTGGTCAGGCTGTGTGTATGCATGGACCCTTCCAGCCCCACACCCTGCCACTGTCCCACCCCCTGCTGCCACCCACTTCTGCCTGCCACCCTGCACACCCCTGCCTGCACCCCTGCACACCCCGGCCACTTACGCTTTCTTTGGGTAAATGTTTCCAGTTCTTTTGCAATCATAGATAGTGAAATTGGCTCGGATAATGTTCTTGCTGTTGACCCGTAGAGCAGCTTCGACAACCACGTGGTCTGAGAGAATCAAGCCAAAGAATATTGGGTTGCAAGAGCCTCTTGCTCACGCTTAGAAGACAAGACAGACCCTTGGGAAAACAAGGGCTAAATCTGATTTGTTTTCTCCAGGGCTTCCTCCAAGCTGCATTTCAGGGCTTGGACCACTCATCTTTTGCCCTCTGACTTTCAGCTCTTCCCTCTTAAATCAATGCTTTACATCACCCTCATCAGCAAAGAACACTGACTTTCAGCAGAAAATTCCAGCATGTTGTGCAATTTTTAATTAACAGCGTTAATTATTGTCTGCTTACAGTTGGTGCTAAGGGATATTTTTTTAAAAAGTGGTAATTAAAACATGTTAGCTATCATGTTTTAAAACCCCGCTCACTTTCCCCATTACAATAAACCCACAGAGAAGAGTGGAAATCCCTTTTTTGGCTACTCAACATACTACACTAACTCCTCCTCACACCAAAATTGCTTAATTTTTTTTTTTTTCCCTTCAATTTTGCCATATGAGCACCAGGGACAAGAGACAATGCCTCTTTCAGAATTATGTACAATAAATCAGCACAGTGGATTCCAGAAATTCATTTGGACATTGCTGCAACCAACAATACAGAACAGTTAATGATCTCCCATTCTTTGGATAGCTCGGGAGAAAAACAATGCAGCTTTATAAACTTGCCTATGAAAAGTGGAATTTTCAAAAGGACTGGCTAATTCTTCTCCTACTGAAGTCAGCCATCTTCAATAGAGCATTCACTCCAGGCTTGAAAGATGAAGATTTAACAAACACTCAAGTCTGGAATGCAGCATTGAACCTCTCAGAAGGAGCTATAGAATGGGGCTGTCTCCATCAGATCTGGTCAGGCCCAGCTGACTTCAACCAGACCTGCAGATCCTTGTCACCTCTGGAACCCAGCTCAACAGAGCCTCAGGGTGGGCGTCCCCTTCAGTGCCACCTAAAGACACGGTGACACTACAACGCTTCAGTCTGGCCTTTAATTGCCTAAATGGGATTAAGAGTTTCTCAGTCTCCAATAGGCATGCACTTGCTTTTCTTCCAGAACTTCTCCTGAAAGGTATTACATGCTCAAGAGGGAAATTAACCAAAAGCAGTTGAAAATATCAATAGAAGTAACAATGTTATTTCCCCAGGGCCAAAATATTTTTGTTCTGGTACCTATTAAATCTAAAACAGAAGCTCTAACCAGACAAGTCTTAATAAAATAACTACATGAACTTGCTTTTAAAATCTGATATTTAAACCAAAAATTGATAGCTTTGAAACACTGTCAATTCATGTTAAGATGAAACTCCCATGCTTCAAAGTCATCTGCTCAATAAAACAGAAGCAGTTTAGGTCTTTTTTCCCTGTATGCATTATCTGCACACACAAATGGACAAATTAAAAAATTTAAAAGACTGCAAAAAGTTATGTACACAAAAGTGGTTAGAATGAACTGAGCTTGTTTTCCTCTGCATACCTTGGTCATCTGGAAATGTCGGATATTTCTCACGCGGAAGCAAACTACAGTAAATGAACTGGTTTACGTAATCTCCAGCAACTCTGGCTACCGTGTGGATATTATTTCCATAGTCACATGAAATATTTGTTCCATTCAGGTTTGGGATAGTTCCATTTATTTGTATTATCAGGGCCTAGATTTGGACAAAAAAAAAAAAAAAAAAAAATCAGTTACAATCAGTTGCCCATGCTGTCCTCCACCCTGCTGCCTAAACCAGCAGCAAATATCATCCTGCTCTTGGGTGCCTGCACCTCCCAGCCAGCAGCTGGTGCAGGGGTGCCTTTTTGCCATAAGCCTCCAAGGAGAATGCTTTTGAGGAGGGTGACTCAGGAAAAGTCATGGAGAAGGAGCCAGACCAGCGCCAGGGTCCCATGGGATCCCCTCTCCAGCTCCGGGCTCTGACCCAAGCGCTGCCATTTCCCTATCTTAGGGCTGGTCAAGAACTTTGATATTGACAGAGATATTTTTGTCACTGGGAGAGGGCCTGTCTTAAAAAAAAATACATTTTTATGAAAACATTTAAAATATCATTAAAATGTTGTTAAAAATAGCAACCATACAAAACGAGAAAATGAGCTGATTTAGCTGTCTGCAGCTGATCTTCTGTACTTCAAAATTTTTCAGATGTCTCCAGTGTGCCTGGCACAGCAGCTTTACAAGTCTTGTTAGGGGCTCAGGAGTTACTGTCCTGAGGGCTCCAGGGTGTCCAGGCAGGAGGTCACCTCCAGGTGCTTTGGGAACATCTTCCTGACTCAATGGCCCAACAGCTATCAGCACCCCATGACCTGCATGCAAGCCACGTGGAGCCAGGCTTAGTGCTGAAGGAGCACAGGTATTTATCAGTCCTCAAAGAAGGTAATGACTCCCCAGTACACTGCACAAGGTTAATTTGGTATTCCCATCAAACGCACCGGGCTCTCTTTGTCGATATTAATCTCAGGCTCCAAGATGCTCATGGAGGGGCACTGCTCTGCCCCTTCGCTTGCACTCGCCCAGAAGTTGGCCCCTGTGAAGTTTGTACACTCGTGCTGCAGAGAACACCTGTAATGAACAGTGGAACAATTCCTGGTTGATTATTTTTAAAACCAGTGGTAAAAATGTTGACTTCCTTGTGAGGGAAGATCCTGAGAAAATCCTGTGCCTGCCTTCTTCTACTCCACCTATGTAGCTCAGCCTAAAGCTTTGCTGCTATATTTAAAGTGTCTAGTTGCTACGAGAGTGTGTGCTCCCACCAGTATCAACAGAGCATCAGGATTCATGGTAAGCAACAGCAGGCTAGGCTGAACCTAGAATTGAAGAGGTGACATTTTGTCCCATTTCTTTGATTTGTAAATACCAAGTCTAATTTTGTAGATCCCCTTTTGAGTGTCAATCGTCTCCTGCTCATGAATAATAATAACTGCAAGGGTAAAAGATGGTCTTTAACAGGGTGTTGGCTCTCTCCATCCATGGTTGGATGCCTGCACGATATTCTTTGCACTGGCAGCTGGCTGCAGCATAACAATGCAGCCACAGTTAGACCCTGGCTCTGAAGAGCATCCCAGCCTGTTGAGACCAGATGCAATTGTTCTGAAAAGTGCCTATTTCAAAAGAACCAGGCAAAGTCTAAAGTGGTGTGACTGCCTGGAAATACAAAAGGCATCAGAAATTCTTGTCCAGCATTGAGGGCCAAAGGACAGGCCAAAGCACACTGGGAACACAACCCACCCTACCTGGTCTCCATCGTGCACCACCCGCAGTAAGCATCAGCAGCAGCCAGGCACTCCATGCAAGTCGAGTACTGGTTGCAGGCAGCCACCTTCACCCGTGTCATCTGCACCACAGCAGTACAAATGTTACACCAACACCACAACACAACCCCACCTAGCAGAACCCACCCCAGCGTGGGACATGAGCCTGGGGCAAGTCAGGACAGCCAAGGGACAGGGCAGCTGCCCCATGGATGCACAGAGATACAGCCCTGAGCTGCCCCTTGTCAGGCAGAGCATGGCTGTGGGTGTGTGATGTCAGGCTACAGAGAGTGACACCACATCTTCCTGATGCATCAGATGGAAAGGGCTTCACAGCCTGTCCCTTTCTGTGAAAAGCTTTCACTCAGAGCTGCAGAAATCTCCTTTCTAGACAGCCGAATGCTATCTGGCTATTCACAGAGTGGCCAGAAAACAGAACCACTCTGGAAACCATAATTTGTAAAGAAATCAAAGTAGCTCTGGGGACTTGCTCAGCAGGAGCAGTTGGTGGAAAATCATGTCTCAGTCTCTGCTCTTTCCTCCCTCAGTTTCTAAACATTTGGGAAGGAAAACTGAGTCACTAGGTACAGCAATGACTGACAACATGATGTACTGAGAGCCCTGAGCCCATCATGTGAGCACACCTGGGCTGGTGGGCTGCTTGGCCTGACGCCATTTCACTGGCAGCACTTCACTGCTCCCCAGCCCCATGGTGCTCAGAACCCCCTTCCCAACAACGGTGAGCTCCTGGGGAACTCCTCAGGACGCTATGAAGGAAAAAATATCGCCCCTGGTTTATTCGAGAAGAATCAGACAGTGGTGAGGACCACAGGTGCTGCTCTGGGTGTCTGATCAAGCCCAAAGAGCCTGGGTGCTGAGCTGAGAGAGGCTGAAGCATCAGCTAGAGAGGAGTCCCAGGAGGGCTCTGCAAAATGATAATGACCAATCAGCAGGGAATTAGGGCTTGGAAAACAGAAATGCAACATACAACATTTGTGGTTGTGCATCTGTTTTGACAGATCAGATTGTAATTCAGGACAAACCGCCAGCGCCTGGAGCACTCAGCTCTTGTCTTCCTCCTCTGCTCACTTGATGGAGACGAGACTGTCTGCTCCTACCTGCTGCAGCATTCCCGCTCTCCAGAGAGCCCTCCTCCCCTCCAGCCCTCCCACTGGCCAGGCTGAGCACACACTGCCCCAAGGATCATCTCTGACAGGCATACTTTTGTCTGTAGGAACCCCCTAAAGCCTCCCTGCACACTGTTGTTGTGTCTCTGTATAGGAACAACAGCTGCTGATTTCTGCACCTCTTTAGGTGGGATTAGCTCCTGTATCTTTCACTCTTCTTTTTACATGGAAGCCACCAAGATGGGAAAGCCTGACAAACTGGTCCAGTTGGCAGGAGACTCCCCCACCTCAGACAAACACAAGGACCCCCTGGAAAGTCGTCTGACACCCCAGCCAAGGCTCTGCACTTGCTGTCTCTGCCCATCAATATTACAGCAAATGTTACTGCTCCCAGATTAGGTCTGAATGCTAAATCAAAGGCATGATGCTCAAACGACTATTTTGCTGTAGATTGAAGGTCTCACCTGATAGGAGGTCATCACATAGAGGTAGGTGGGATCAGAAGGGTCAAATTGCATGATGGGGTGGACAGGCTCTCCATAAGCCACTGAAATGGATCTCCTGCTAATAAGCTTCATGGTGCTGTCCAGATTAATCTGTAGTGAGAAGAAGCCACTCACCGAAACCGTTTTTCAAATACAGGAGAAGATTATTTTTCCTCCATTATGAACAAGAATCAAAGTGGTATCTAATGGTGTTCCAGATTTCCAAGCACTGTAAATCTATCTCTACATGCTTGGGAAGCTGCACAGAGGGAGCTTTGCTGAAAAGCCAGCTCTCTGCCACAGGGCAGCCTCCTGGGGCTCCAGGCACGGCCAGGAGGAGTGCCAGCAGATGCCTTGGCCCTTGATCCTTCTGTTTAAAGCCCTCTGACTGAGAGGAAAACCTCTAGTCTAAGGTTGTCCTCCTGCCTGGCAGACTCCATCAGGCCCTGGCAGCATTGCCCCTTGCTTCACCCCAAGGTCAGTGGCTGCATGCACACCCCTGTGCTTGTTACAAAGAACCCTACATTTCCAAAGCTTAATGAAAAACAGCAACAGGGCTGTGCAACATGGCATCATCCCCTGCTCCCTGCACATTTGGAAAGTAAGTGTTGTCACTCTGGGCCAAAAGAAGCTTCTGTCCGTGCTGCCTCCAGAAAAAGACCACAGCAGCTGCTGAGGGAGAGCCCAGTCCCACCTGGCCTGGTGAAGCACCAGCTGAAGCTCTGGCAGTGATGGAAGAGGCTGCAGAGCACCAGCCTGCCTTTCAGATCCCATCCCAGAATGTCTTGGCATTTGACTCAAAAACTCAGCAAATTCAATGTGGCATTGCTGAGAGGAAACAACAGTAGCGCTACGCAATTTCTTGTAACAGTCACTTCTCAGCTTCAAATGGAAAGGGAGCAAGGAAAATTCCTACCTCCCTGCTAACAAGGGAAGGGAAGTGACTGCAAGGACCAAGTGTGCCTCTGCTCTCTGAAGTCTAGATTAATTAGTTAATATAGGATTAATTAATTCTCACACTAGAGCAGCATCAACTTGTCCTAGGGAGATAGCACAAGCTCAAAGCTGAGGGCTTCCCCCTGCTAAGAACCCTATGCAAGCACTGCAAGCTACTGTGCAGAAAAAGAAGGGAGCTATCACTATCCCTGCTGGAAAAATATGGCCTGGGATCATCTAAGACATCCATGAACCAAGTCCTGACACCCTCCACTTCAGCTCTGTGACCACCCCCTCTCTCTTGCTGAGGTTTCCCTACATCTGCTGTTTCCAGGTGCCTGTTCCTGGGTCCCTTTGCCTCCTGTGCTTGTTGCCCCCACGGCACAGGCACCTTCCCTGGGTCCAGGGAGCCGCACCAGAGAGAGCGCCAAGGGCAGGGACACTGGTCACCCCGCAGGGCTGGGGACACGTCCTGCACGGACACTGGAGAGAGCAGAGGGGCTGCAGTCCTGGCCAACGCCACCACAGCACCTTGTCCACAGAGCTGGGCATGGGGGCACTGGCCAGCACAGACCCTTCCCACCCCCAGTTCCTTGGAGGGCACTGCCCCTGGCACACCTCGCCCCAGCCACCGCTTCCCAAGCGCTGCTTTTCCTGGACGTGGCATTGCTAACGGTCCTCACCAAGTGCCCAGCTGCAGTCCATCTGATTAATTCCCCAAATATGCCCCTGGCAGCCTTAATTGCTGCTGGCAGGAGCTGGTCAAGCACTATTTCTGCCCCTTTGCTGTCTTTTCTCAGGCAACAAATCTGAGCGATAACTCACACAAAGTCTCTTGTATCCCGTGCCAAATAACAAGGAGCCCCGAAGGTAAAAGGGCTTCTGGTTATGCAGCTGTGTTGTAGAATTAGATTAGAGCTATCTGAGCAAATTATCCCAGCAAAGGATAGCCAGGAGCCTCTCCCTAATGGAGCCTCAGCAGATAAGGCTGCTTTCTAGGGGATGATAATGCTAGCAGAGCTGTTAATGCTGTGTGAACAGGGGCTGCGCTGCGTGTGGCTTCTGCCCTCCCCCCTCTCACCCGCCCCACCTGCCCGGGGTGCCAGCATCCTCCCACCACCTGCCCCCATGGGCAGAAACCAAGGCAGTGCTTGCTTTGTGATCCTTCCCACATTTCTGCCAGGAGCACTTGGACGTGAGAGAAGAGATTGGATCAGTTTTCTTCTCTCCAAGCATTTTGATTCAATATTCCAGATTATACACCACTCACCCAAGGCTGAGACAAAGCAGGTCTGAGCCCTGTCTCTACTCCAGGGTCTTTTTTCCCTGCTTCTCTGTGGACTTGGAATACTGAGAGCATGCCAACTGTTCTGACTGGCTGGCATAAAAACTTTTTTTTGCAAACTTCAAGTGCTAAGATTACTGAACATTGGCTTAGCTTCTTAGCTCTGGAGCCAGGGTATTGCATTGCTCTACACTGCCTTTGGCATGCTATTGAAAGCAGATCCCCATCAGATGCATGGATTCACACCTGCTTTTAACTCAGCTGGGACAAAGCATTTCCCAGTGATTGCTCTGTCTACATGGACCCTTCAGAAGGCAGCAGGTCTGAGGGAGAACTTATTAGAAGAGCTGTTAGTAATTAAATGCTGCACAATAACAATTCCAGCATAGGGCTCATCAAGACTACCCTGTTTGTGTGGCAGCCTTGAACAGTAATTAATGGCCACCAGGCAGCATATATCACTGCACAAATTACGGCAGCATCCCATTACTTCTCCCTCTCCAAAGGAAAGCAGGACAAACTCAACAAGAGAGGTTGTCCCCAGCGCAGACCGGAGATTCTGGAAGGGGACAGCCCCCGCCCGCCCTGGGCTCCACTTGCCTTCAGGAGTCCTCCACTGGCAGTCCCCAGGAACACCACGGTGTAGTTATTGACGCTGGCGACAGCCACAGCAGTGAGGCCACTGTGTGTGAAGATGGGGGTAGCAGTGATGGGGTTGGTGATGGCCAGAGGGTGCTGCAGGTGAGCGGCTCCGCAGTCCAGCTGCTCCGGCTGCAGCTGTGGAGAGACAGCAACATGTCAAAGGGCTGCACAAACACCCTGTCTCCCCACCCTGGCTTACCCTGTGGGCAGCCCTGGGAAGCTTCTTGCTACCAAGTCACAGAACGGGGAGATGCAACCACTTAATGGGGGAGCAAAGAGCTGCAATGGGTCCCCCCTTCCCATGGTCAGCCCTCAGGGGTACATGGATCTGAACTCAGCTGGGGTGGCTGGGGACCAGGGCCACAAGCAAAGCTCCTGGGTCCATAACATCTGCTGTCAGCTGTCAGAGGACAGTTGTCAAGGACTCCTCATCTGAGAGCCTTGCCTGCAAGCAGGCACTCAGCTCATTTGGCCCAAAGCAAGACAACAGACTTCACTATCCTGTGCTAAATTAATTAGCACAGTTGTTGCATGACAGCAGCATTTGAAAGGAGGGCTGACACCTCGTATTCCTCCTACCCTGCCAAGACACACCCAAGATTTATGACCACTCTCACACTGCATCCTCTGAGATGCTCCTTATAATTTCTGCTCAGACACTGTGGATGGACTCAGCAATGCCTGAGCATCACCATGGCCTTGCTGCCAACAATTTACCTGCTGTCACCCCAGCAGCAGCTCTTACCAAGAGCTATTGGTCCAGTTGAAGTAGATGAAATAACAGGCATGTTTCAAGGGCCACTACAGCATCGTCTGGGGTGTCATTTCAAGCTTAGGGCAAGGGGACCCACAGGACAACTGTCACCCTGTGGGTGGGAACACAGCTGGGGGTGATGTGCCAACAGCCATGGGTGTTTGTAGGCTGCCAGGACCCCCCTAAAACTAAGCACATTTTATGCCTTAATGAACTCAGACATAACATGGATATTCCTTCCAAAATAATCATCAAGAGCTCTAATTTAAGTAGAAGAAATGCAGGATTTGAGGCTGTATCAGTTAAGAAACTGGACCACGTGCTTCCCCCAGGCAGGAGAAGCTGACAACCCGTCTGTTCAGCATAGTCCTTCCTCCTCGGGCTCAGTGCACCAGCACTTGTATTTTAATTCCCTCATTATCATTATTATTTCATTAATGAAACTAGAATAAATCTTCAGCTGCCCCCTCTTTCCAGACAGTTTAGAAGATTAGGCAAATCTTAAGGCTTTGCACTGCCAGTGTGAGACCCAGGCAGGACCACCCCTCCATGCTTACCCCAGTTTGGAGGCACTCACCACTTGTGTCCACCTGCCCTTCTGGCACCACTCTGTCTCTTGGGTTGGTGCCACCCTTCAGCAATGTATCCCCTGACAAAAATGTGGAGGAAATCACTAAAACCCTAAACAAAAACCCCAAAACTTTCTAAAACTGGGTGCGCAAAGGCTGTGTTCGGTTCCTGTGCCCCAGCAGACACCAGACCCTGCTGCTGCTGTTGCCCCCGATGAGCAGAGACAAAGACTGACTTGATAAACTTCCTCTGCTGAAGCCAAGCCAAGAAGGAGACGACACCACTGGAGCTGCAGCTCCAGAGTTCCCAAGTTGACATGGGACCAAGACGAAAGGATCAAGTGTTGTGGACACAAGTGACTTTGCTAAATGCATTTTGCAGTTTTACAGCACTTCATTCTATTAAAAAAGTAAAACTGCAGCCTAAATTCTTAGGTGTGTATATTTTCCCCTGTAACAACTTTTTCATACCACACAGAGGATGCAGCGAGTCATTCACGCTTCTCACTTAATGGACCTTCCATGCACAGCCTTTTAGAAATGCAGTTGGGTTTATTTATTTGTCTGAGGGATGATTCTCTCCAGCCCCTCATCATTACTCTTTACTAATATTAGCCCTCTGAAGCTCAGGCAGCTCCTTCCTGCTGGGAAGTTGAGGCACAGGGGCTCCTGGGGCTGCTGAGCACTTCATCCCTGCAACCCCTGCCAGCACAGTGACCACTGTCTGTCCAGCTGTGGCTTTGCTGTCTCCCTTCCCTGGGGATGTGGCCCTTTCTCCTCACAGGTGGCTGAAATCCTGGGAAGTTCCTTATCTGCTGCGCCTGCCTGTTTATAAATCACACACTTCAGAGCTAATATCAGCGCAAAGTGTTTCCCAGGGTAAACAGGATGTGACTATTCCAAGGCAGCCAAGACTTGGTTTGGCTGCACACATCCTTCCTCTGAAACACCTTTCTTCAAACGACACCAGCTCTTCCGACAGAGGGGCAGGAGGAGACAGATGGTGTTTCCCTCTGCGGTCCCAGTGTGGGTGACACTGTGCTGCTGCTGCCTGCCCACTGTGGGGACACCTGAACTCTATCAGTAAACAGGACACGGCCAAGTCACATCCTTCTGCAGGCACCAGGTGATCCCTGCAGCTTGGGCAATCACACTTAAAGGTTGTGCTAAAAGCCTTTCCCCAGGCAGGATGGGTTAAATCTCACTCCACCTTAAGCCAAACTGCCCAGCTCTGAACGGGGGAAGCATAAACCTTAAGCTTTCTTCCAAAACCAATCTCTTTCTATCACCCGCATTTTAAAACAACTCTATCACCACTTTATTTCTGCTGCACACTCTGGGTACGCAGTAACTGACATAAATATTGATGGAGTCTAGATTTGATCCTTTCACACCCAAAACATTTGGCTCTGATGCTATCAAAGAGCCACCTCGGGCACAAGTTGGAGACAAGCCCTAGCCAATGCCGCTTCTGTCACCAGGGAGGGCGGACTCCATGCTCCTACTTCTGCAACATTTCACAAGGGATGCAAATTAATACAGACCAAGGAGCCACATCTAAGAGGAGGCTTCATCAGATTAACCCCTGAGCGTGATTGCAAAAACACAGTGGAGCAGAGATAAAAGATTTCCAGTCACATCAGAGCTCAAGAGTTCAGCCGCTTTCACAGTGTGAGCTCAGTTCTTTTTTCCAGGCCTAAAAGGAGCAGAAAAAGGGATTTTCCAGAATTTCCATTACAGCCCCCCAGCCCTGGTCGCTGTGCCCCAGAGGCAGGAGCGCAGGATGTCCCTTCGGGAAGGAAGTCTGCTGGAAACAGAAGGAGGAAGAGGAGTGGTGAGGCAGCACTCAGGAAAACCATGAAACGTACTGATTTCTGCATCCTGTCTTTGTGACCTTAAAAATAGTTCTGAAGCAAAGATGGAGTTTATTTTTGAATCAAAAGCAGTCTGCAGTTCAGAAAAAAAAAAGCCCTGCAGCTCTTGCTTTCAGCATGGCCTTCTAACTCTGCTGCGGCGGGTCTGAAAGCTTTGCAGAGCTGCAGCCAGGCAAAAGGGAGTCCGGCCCCTTTCATGCATCATATCAGAGCGGATTAAAGTGTTGGCTTCCAGCATGCCTGGAGTCCTGGGAAAATGACACAGCCAGCATCCGATAATCCGCTCCGAACTTGTTGATTTGTGGGACTTAGCCATCATCTTCATAGGCTCAAAATTTGGCAGTTGCTCCCACACAACTGACATTTTCAGGCCATTAAAGCCTGTGATAAAAGGGCTCTAGTTTTATCTTTTGCCTTCCTTAACATAAACCATTAGGCTTTTATTAACATTTAGGTATGAGTCAGGGAAAACACAGATTGTAGAGAGAATATTCCAAATAATTCGGATGCTGCCCAAAGAGAATAGCAGCACATGGACTTAGAGCCACACAGTAGAGAAAGGCTTAAAAACAACATGGAAATATTGCATGGACACCGTACGGCAGCAGCCAGAGATAGACAGTGGCAAGGCAGGCAAACAGCAAAGACAAGCCCTGCTCTGTGTCGAGCTGAGCCCAGACTGGCCTGACCCCCCTCCCAGGCTGAGCCCATTCATCCCACAGCCCCCCCGTGCCGCCAGCAGTTTGTACACACAATCATGCGTTTATCTGCCCGAGTGTCGCAACTAGAGCTGTCAAAAACAGGCTTTTTGGGATGCCTGGAGGAAAATGTCATCCTCAGAAGAGGGCTCTACTGTTAAGGCACTTGAGACGTAAGCAGTCTGTAATTGTGCTGCAGCCGCAAGGGCAGGCATTATCACAGAGCTCCTCTGGCTTCCCATCACATTTTTTAGGCAATGGGAGGCAAATCAACATGCACTCTTGGCCAGTCAAGGCACTCAGGATGAGAACCTCTCATAAAATGACTCTTGCTCAATTTTTCTCACGAATCACCCCCACCAGGCAATCAGCACACATCCCAGCAGAGCAGACATCCTTTAAGAAAAGGGCTTAAAACGAGCTTTGCACCCTGGTTTCACTGTTTACTGAAACCACAAGTTTCTTGAGGGAGGAAGTGGTGGTTTTGCCGTGCCTTGCACGTTTGCACAGTCCCAGCCATGACCCAGGGTGCTCTGTGAGCACCAGAGTGACACCAGTAATGGGCTGCACAAATGCCCATCCATCTGCTCTCAGCTGCCACCTGGACCACATCCCAGGGCTCTCCTGGGACTTTCCATCACCTTAGACATGTTCTGCACTGCACAAGAATGACTCAGGAATCTGCGCAACTGCCCTGGCTACCCATACACTTGTCCTGTCCTTCAACCATTTCTGGGGTTTTGGTAATGACCGAGGTGCCAAGGTGACCATGCGCCTGATACCAGAGCTGACCTGACAGGCTGAGCCCACCAGCCCCTGAAAGCAAACCACAAACTGTTTTCAGTGAGTCTGCAGAGACACAGACCTCCAGCCAGCCCAAGGTCAAACTGCTGCAACCCTGTGGCCACAGCCACCTTCACCTCCACTGCAGCTGCAGACCTCAAACCCCGAGGGCTGAGGAGGTCTGAAGGGCCACAAGATGCTCCCTGCAGCACATCTGATCTCAGAGACAAACCCCACAAAAGCCAAGGACAGTGCTGACAGGAGCCTGACTGGACCTGCTCTACACAGATCTCCCCTGAAACACATTACCCTGGCTGGGGTCCCTCCTCCTCACCCCACAGGAGAGCAGGGTCTGGGCATCTCCTGGCAGAGCTGCAGCAGCACGTGTTTGCTGCTGCATGGGGAGCTGATGGGAGCAGAGAAAATTTAAAAAGTAGTAGTCTTTTAACTGAAATTGCAGATCCTTCATGCTGCCAGGAAGACTGGTCAAGCTTATTATGTTAGCCTTCATCCTGCATTAAATACAATGCTTCAGATTATACAATCAAAATCCCCCGAATGGGCAGGCAGAGGGATTAACAAACAACAGGCTCCAAAGGGGCTGTCATAGTCAAAATAGCATAAGTGTTGAAGCAGCAAGGGTTGGGATGTCCTTTAAATTTGTGCCTGTTGGAACCGCAGCTCCTCTGCCCCGCTTCCAAGGGAGAAGGAGCAGAGAGGATCAGGCCAGCATGCCTTGTCCCAAGGTCACTCAAACAGCCCAACCAACACATCCACCTCACAACTGCTTGGAATAAGATGCCTGATTCACTCAGGCTGTATTTTCTTAGCTGCTCTTTCCTTGGCAGAGCCCCCTCCCACCACTCAAGATTGTGTTTCCCATTTCTGTTGAGCCTTGGCTTCAGTGACCAGCCTCCAACTATTCAAACTCCTTCCCACAGGGAGAAGTCCTGGGTGAACCGTGAGTTTTGGTCCTCCATCTCTGGGGGCTATTTTTTTTTTTTTAATTATTGCTACTACTAACACTTAGCACTTCACATGCTCAGAGTGCTCTGAAGGCATATCTGTGCCAGTCCAGGCTGAAAAAAGCATCCATTAAAGTAACCTAACACAACCAGTCTTTTGCACGTGTCAGTTCAAATCTGTTTCATTTAGCAAGAGTTTATAATAAATATTTTCCTCATTAGTTCTGCCGAATCAATTAAGTCCTGAGATAATGAGCAGAACGCTGCTCTCCCCTTACATGTTCCCAGTAAAACCTGCCTTTGTAGGGCGCTGCTGCCCCACACTTTTTGGGCTGAGAGACTCCAAGCAAACAAATTAAAGGGATGGTTGTAGACAGCACACAGAGTGAAGGTGTGAGCACAGCTTCTCTGACCCACAGTAACCCTGAGACTCACACAGCATCTCCTCATGCAGGTGGCACCTGTACAGAGCAAAACATTCTCCAGGCATCTCCCTGAATGCACTGTGCCTTCAGCCTTGTTAGGACTGCTTCTCTAAAGCATCTCCCTCTGTGGTCTTCCTTCTCCCCCTTCCCGCCTCCCAAATCAGGAAATTAGGATCAGCAGAACAATTGCAAAATTCACTAAAAATCAACAGTCCTACTGGATTCAGCAACTGAGCACCTCTCTTATTTGGTCAGATGTTGGAAGGCTTTCCTTTACTCTACCACTTCATAGTTTTCTTTGCCTGTCTTCCAGACTTGTAGAAATTGATGTTTCCAAAGATGTTCAGGAAGATCCACTGCACTTGGCAGCTTGCTGTGTTACCAAATCTCAGCAAAATAAGACACCATGGTTAGGTGATCCCAGCAACATAACAGCGCAACCTGTGCTTATGCAACAGTGCTCCTCCCCAAAGCTTGAAGCCCTCCCTCAGCAGCTCATTTGACCATGGCCAAACAGCTCTTCTGTGGCCCTGGGGAATTCCAGGAGGACATGTGTGATTCAAACCAAATAGAAAGGTGCCAGGAAGAAATCATCTGTATCAGCTGCTCCCCAAATGTGAATATGTCTGTCCCCTCAAGCAGAGATTAGTCATAGTTTCCCTGCCATCTAACGACCTGCCACACTCACTGCCAAAAGCCCAACCTCTGTGAGCCACTTCTCAGACCAGGGTAGTAGCCACAGCTCTCAGAGGAACCACATACACCAGCCACCATTCCTGGTGCCTCTGCACAACTTGCAGTCAACATCTCCACCTACAAGATATACTGAATGATGACAGAGACTCATGACTCAAATGACTTTGGAAACAGCTATTTTATATTACAGTAAAACCTTCGACTTTCACATCTCCCCTTCTTCATCAAGTGCCATCATTATACTGTCAACTTTTCTCAAATCCTCCTAAAAAGGTCACTCTACACACAGCCATTTTCTAGAACAGTCCAGGGGTTTGATGGCCCCTTTTAATTAGGCGATCCACCAGAGGTGGCTTTTGGACACTAGCAGCTCACAACTCATTAAGTGCTGGCAGCGACCAGCAGACAGTGGGGCAAGCATCTAATTGCTGAAGGCTTTTTGCTCCAGAAGGGAGCAGGACAAAGCAGCATAATACTTTTTACAGAGATGAGATAGAAACAGGATAGTAAGTTCCAAATTACCTTCAAATAATAGAGGTATTTATATGCAAAATCCAGACTTAGAGGCAATTTTGCTTCTGGGTAAGAACTGAAGATTTGTATTACAGTACCACCTGCAATACCAAAGTGGAAGGAATCTCATCAAAGCAGTGTCCCTTGCAACGGTAAGATGTCCCATATCCCCACCAGCCTTGCTCCAGCCACCAGCACAGCTTCCATCCAGATGTCAGAGTGGGTACTGCGCCCTCCACTCAAAAACACCAATAAGTTCTACTGGTCTCCGGAAGCAGGAGAGTGCCACAGACAGTCTGCCACCTCCTCCACTTGCTGCAAGGTGTGAGATCCCAACTTGAAAAGATAACAAGAACTTACACTCATTTCTTAACCAACTCATCACAAAACAAAAACAACTAGAATACAAAAATAAAAAGCAAAGCAGATCCCACTTGCATTAAATTACCATAGCCAGGGGCTCAGACCTATTACATTTCCTGGGTGCAGCTCCCTGAGTTTGAATACATGTCTGCTGGGGCTTACAGGGGGTGGAAAGGTGCTTTTACAGCATCCCCAGGCACCTGTCCCCACATCTAGGTGCCTTATTCACCCCTCCAGGTGCCCTCAACCCCACCAACCTTCTCTCACGGGGCACCATGGAACTGGTGCTCTGGGAGCAGGTGGGTGCTTTGCCACGTCCTGGAGCTGCTTTCTCCTCCCACCTAAAGCAGCACAGCTTCTGCTTTCCAGGCACAGAAACTTCTGCCACTTTAACCAAATTTCCCTTTGTGATTTGGGACCTGATGTTTGAGCTTGAGATGCAAAGCAGAGGTGAGCCCCAGGTCGCAGCAGGCACATTCCAACCACCCACCTCTGGCTCGGGGCACCAACCCACCCCCCACCAGACCCCCCTGCTTGGCACAAAGCACGGGGGGCCCCGGCACAGGCAGCCCCAGAGCTGAGCCTGCCTTCCTGGGAAGGACGAGACTCACCCATCCCCTGTTCTCCACACCCAGCTCCCTGCATGTGCCTGTCTGCAAACAGAAGATCGCCTTTCCACAGCAATTCCCAAGGGAACCCAGCCAGCAGTTGGCTGTCACGCACTGACACAGCCTGGGAGACGGGGCAGGTTGGCAGTGCTGGTGCCTGAGTTCAAAATCTTGCAAAGCTTGGGCTGTGGCTTAAACCTCTCTTCTGGGGCATCTCAGATTCTCCAACCCCTCCTGGGCAGATCAACCCCTCACTTTCAAGCCTTTGGACAGTGGCTTGGAGGGACACTGACCTCCCACAGCTTGTGAAACAACACCCAGAAGAGAAATGGATTGCAGTGATAGAAGAGCAGAGTGCAGCTCTGCAGCAACAGGGCATTGGCACCTTCAGGTGAGGGCCAGCAACCCTGGCTGAAAAAAGCAGAAATTAGGTCTACTACAAGAACTCTTGCCTCATTTTAATGGACAAATTAAGTGTAAATTCCCAATTTCCTTTGTGTGGTTAATCCTCGAGATTTGAGTAGATGTAAAGTTAGAGCACATTTATTTTCATGTTTGGAATTTCTAGATTGGTATAAACCAGCACTTCAAAGTAATTCAGCTCTTATAACACAATCCCACGGAGATGCCACAGTATATTTGGACAGTAAGTAGATGCTTTGTCATATTCTGACATGTATTTGAGTTGTTTTTTTTTTCTTTGGGAACATTTCTGACTGGTTTCAAACCACATTTCCATGCCCAAGCACACATACACTGAGACTGTTTATATAGTCTACCCAAGAAGTTCATTTTATTTAACAACCCATTATAGTAAAGCTCACTGGTGGGTATCTCATCATCACACCACAAAACATTGTGCTCAACAAGCAGGCAGAATCTGACACAAAGTCACAAGAGCCAGAAACTTGAGAATTAATGCTGAAACACATCATTATCCCATGCCACCGTGCCCAGGTTTTTCAGCAAAGGAAACAATTTGGATTTTCAGCCTTTTTTTTTGAGTTGCAGACCCCAAAACATTTCCCAGGAGAAGTGTAAATCCTGGGCTAGCAAACTCAAAGTCTTATGGCCACTCCTGATGGTCAGCGGGAAGCTGGGGAGAGGGTCTGGCCCAGTGTGCTCCCTGACAGGCTCCAGCACACCACAGCTGCGCTCCAGCCATGCCGTGGGCACGATCTTCACACCCACCCGCAGTAATCCTGCTGGCCAGGAGAGCTCAAATATGAAGCAAGCCCACACACCGTCCCTGGGATCTGACAAGCTCTGTCAGCACACTGCCGCAAATGCCATTAAGGACAGTCTGCTAACAAGAGATCATACTCCTCTCCTGGGCTCTCTGGTCCAAATTCCACCCAGGCTTCAGGTAGGCAAAACACAGCAGTGACTCCACTCAAGTATTTCATTTTAACTGCATGTATTACAAAGACAGACTGGTATTTGACACAAAATTCATTACAAAATGCTATTTCTGTTGAGAAGAAGCAATCTTAGCACTGATCCACTCACTCTCAGCACAAGAACCCTATCAAACTAAATCCTTCTCTGATATATCCTCCTTCCCATAAGCTCCCACTGCAAATTCACCTCCCTGCTATGCGACTTTTCAGCAGCACTCCCTGAAACCAGCCAACCAGCCTCCAGTCCTGACCCAGACCATCCTCCTCTGCACATTTTCTCCACCTCTCCAGATCCGTTAAGCATTTGCTTGATTGAAAGTCCACTCTTCCCTCCAAGCCATGTCCCCCTCCCAGGCTGACGGGGTGACTCCCCTTGCCCAGCATGGGGACACTGGCTCACTGGCCACCCGGGCCTGCTGCCGAGACTCATCACTGGCAGCAGAGTGCTGAGCTCCTGGCTGAGCCCCAGCCCGGCATGCCGGAGAAGAGCATTCAATTAGACAGAATAGAACACACAAGGGGGCGATGATTTTCCTTTCACACCGCATTACACCTAACAGCCCATGCTCCCTATTTGTAACAACCAACTACTTCAGCCCAACAGAATGAATCAGGCCATCATTAGGTTTTTATGTTTTCTTGCAGAAGGAGCTTAAAACCCAACAACCTAGTCCACAGGAAGGGCTAATGAGCCACAATTCTGGTAATACCAGAGCACCTATCAGTGATGCATAGGCGAAAGAAAACCTGGAAACCCACTAATGGGTGGAGAATTGGAGCTCATAATAGCAAGGCAGTGAGATGCTGATCTGCTCCTCCAAACCAGCTGCTGCTTTAATACATTTTCCTGCTGTGTTCCCAGGGCTGGGAGACAATATGTATTAGAGAATTTCATTGGTGGAAACTGATGTTAGGTTTCTGCACCACAAAGAAACACGACACGGTATTATAACTCTTCTCTTGACACTGCCACTCCAGGACTCAAAAACAAAAACAGCTTCTTAACTTGTTGGCAATTCTAATGATTAAGTAAAAAAAAAAAAAAAAAAAGGCTCTCCTTCTGACGGGTAGGAAGGCTTACAAGCAGGCTTGGTCAGCTGTTTCGGAGGAATACACTTCAAATAAATGGGAAGCATAGAAATACTAGGCATGAAGGAATATTAATGGTATAGTTCATTTATATCCTGCTGTACTTAGCATCAAAGGATCTCAAAGCAGCTTTACAAATACAATCTTACACTAAAAATAAGTTAGGTTTATGAATAATAGGTATAAATACATGAGTATACAGCAAATCAGGGAACTGAGGCTAAATGACTACTTCAAGGTCAGTGACACAGCAGCAGTGTCAGTCAGGACTAGAACGTGGTTTTCCCTGTCCACCCTATATAACGACCAGCCATACTGCTGTCTCCATGCACACAGATTTCCTTGTAGCCTGATCTCACCACAGTGGATGGTTACTACTGACTCTGTAGGGTTGGAAAGTTTTGGCAATTTCCTTACTGAACAGAAGTTAGAAAAAACATTATTTACCCAACAATCCTGGCGCCTTGAGGAAGTGCAAAGGAAGAGAGTGTCATTCTGCCATTGACTTTCAGCTACAACCAGCTCGTTGAGTCTCAGCACCCCCAGAAGCCTCAGCCACGATGCCTCCTCTTGACTTGCCTGCTGGAGACTGTGTGACCCTGCCAGGGGCTGGGAATGGATTTGCAGGGACACTGAGCTTCAGCCACAGCCAGCAAGAACTGTGGGTGCCTTCCCGTCCTCTAAATATGATTCCTGCCTCTCTGTGACTCTTCTGAGTGCCGTGACTGTGACAAGGCTTTGAGACTGGGCTCCCAGTGTTTAACACGCCAAGTCTTTGTGGAATTAACTCAAAAGCCAGGGCAACTACCAGATTTCCTGGCTGTCAGGCAGCTTGTACTTTGCCACCAGGGAAAAACGATTCACCTTTGCTAGAGTAGGTCTATGAACCAGTGCATTAAGACTATGTATTTTAACACAGCATGGAGATGCCACACTAAACACTTCGGTTACCATGGGAAACCTTTCTCTCTTTGCCGCTGGCATTACACAGGAAAGCCCAAGCCCCAGCGCTCTGTCTTGCCTTGGAAATCTAACAGATGTTTTTACGATCTCTGATGGAGCAGTTATGCATCTTTCCCAGAGGAAGGGAAAAATGTAGTCTTAAAGCAATTCTCTTCTCTGTCTTTTTTTCCCCAAGCTTTTCATATCTTCAGTGAAAGGGAAAGCAGACGTTAACATTTGCGGCCACACGGTAACAAACTGAGACAACTGCAAACTTTTTACCCCGAACGCGAGGCACAAGGCATCCTCCTGTCTATGCGGTCCCGGCCAACGTTGACGATGCTCACGGCCAAGGGCACCCATCAGGCAGTCCCTGCCGCTCACCGGGGGCAGGGAATCGCGGTCGGGGGTGCTCCCCCCAACACACGCACTCCCTCCCCCCGGTACGACCCCGCAGCACGCTCTGGCTGTAAGGGACAGCGGGGACCCGACCAGCTCGGACGGAATGACACGGAATGACACGGGGAGAGTGGAGTACGGTGAGCGGGGCGGAGAGCACACTCACACACATACACACACACACACACACCCCTCCTCCGTAGCCCCGGCTCGGGGGGGCGGCAGGAGTGACGGTCCTGTTCCGTCCGTGCCCGCAGCGTCCGCAGATCTCGGCTCCCCGCCTTGTGCCAGGGTCCCCGTCCCCGGCAGGTGCCCGCCCCGCCCGTACCTGTATGTTCCTCTTCTCGCAGGCCGGTCCGGTGCCCTGCACCACGCTGTCCAGCACGGTGACCATGCCGGCGCCCGGGCTGACGAAGCAGGAGTTGCGGGCGGCCCGGATCGTCTCCTCGATCTCGGCGAAGCGGAACACGCAGAGGGCGGACTGCGGCCGTGCCCCCCCGCCGGCCCCGGGCCGCTCGAAGACGCCGAAAAGCAGCTCCTCGGGGAGGCCGGGGGCAGGGGGTCTCCTCCAGGCCGCCCGCGCCGGGAAAACGGAGACGAGCCGGGTGAAGGCGTCGGCGGTTCCGCCGCAGCGCAGCCCCAACTGGATGTAGGACTCGGTCAGCTTCTTGGTCTCGCCGCTGCCGTTGAGGGTGGCCTCAGCCGGCTCGCCCAGGCAGATGCGGGCCAGCAGGCTGTGCGAGGGGCTCTCCTTGAGGCCCGCGTTGGCCTCACTGTTGAGGGCCAGGTAGGCGTAGGGGCGGCGGGAGGGCGGCGCGGCCCCGCGCTGCAGGAAGGCGCGGACGAAGCTGAGCTTGTGCCGCGCCTTGTCGACCTGCTTGATCTTGAGGACATTGTCGTCGGAAGGGTTGATGTCGAAGGTGAAGAGCTTCTCCAGTTTGCCGCGGGTGTTGAGGGCGCGGATAGAGATCTCGGGCGTATTCTCGAAGCGGTGGTCGTCCAGGCTGCCGTTGCGGGGGAAGAAGGGGCTGCCGAAGCCCGTGTAGGTAGCGGCCACCAGCAGCCGCGCCCCGCCGCCACCTCCGCGGCGCAGCACCAGACCCACAGTGGAGGCATTAGGGTGGTTGGCTGCCACGTTCAGCATGCTGGGGACGACGGAGGCCGGGTCGCTGCCGCCCGGCGGGAAGCGCACGGCCACCGCCGAGATATTGGCCATGCTGCGCAGCTGGCAGAGGCCCTGGTAGATGGAGCCGCAGACGACGAGGACGCCCTGCTCTGGGTCGGGCTGCAGGATCTTGTTATAGTTGTTGGTGAGCACCTTGGGGTGCTCGCAGGACGCCTGGGGCAGCTGCGGAGCGTGGCAGAGGGGACTGTCCAGCACCGGTCCCACCGCCGCCTCCGCCTCCAGCGCCAGGTCGCCCCCCGACAGCTGAAAGAGGCGGTTGACAGCCGCCAGGTAGACGCGGGAGCCAGGGCCGTCCAGGGCGAAGTTGTTGGTGGGGGTGGGCGAGAGGAACTTGCGCTGCACCTCCAGGCCAGCGGCGCGGCTGGGCAGCAGCAGGAGCGGCAGGAGCGGCGGAAGCAGCAGGAGCGGTAGAAGCGCGGTGGGCCGCGGATCAGCGCCCGCCGGAGCCATCCCGCCGCCCCGCCGCCGCACCGCAGAGTGCCGGGCGGCCCCGCGGGGAGCGGAGCGGAGGGGGCCGGGCCGGGGCCGGGGCCGCTTCCTCCGCAGGCAGCGCCCGCCCGCCGCGCGACGCCCGCGGGAAGTGCGGGGGCGGGGGGTGGCCCACGGCCGCGCCTCCCGCCCCGCCCCCCACCCGCCCCCGCCCCCGCTCCCGCCTTCCTCACCGGCTCGGTGCGGGGGCCGTCATGTCAGAGTGGGGGAGTTACTGGTGTGCACCGGGCAGCAGCCGGCCGGCTGCCCCTACCCCGGCAGCCGCCCCTCCGCTGCGTGCTTGGGGCTTTCCGCCTTCCTCTCCGCTGTCTCCTCTGCCTTTGCCAGCAGAACAGGCCGGGGCCGGGGGAAGAAGCGCTTTTCCCAGCCTCCGAGCAGCAGGGCGGGCCGGGACGCGGCAGTCGGGCTGGGCGGCCCCGGGGCAGGCAGCCCGGGATACACCGATAATGCCCGTCCCGTCCTGGCGGCCGCGCTCCTCGCAGTCTGGGGGAGGCTTGAGGGTGGGGGCGATAAGCGACCCCTGGGCACCCCCTGCCTGGCCCCGGGTCTCCCCCGTTCCCGCCCTCCCGGGAGAGGACAGCCCCCGCGGAACGGGGCGAGGAGCGGAACGCCGCCGGGCTCCCTCCCAACCCCAGGGGAGCTTTGTCCGCACGCCTTGCCAAAAGCCGAGTTCGTAAACAGCACCGTGCATCTCCTCTGCCCTCCAACGGGCTCTTCTTTAACTGTAAAGATGCAGCGAGAGGGTAATCACACTCCCAAATTCCGCCCACCGGGATCCGCACTTCGAGACAGCGCGGGCTCTGACCTGGCCCGGGGGAGGTGTCAGCTCGCACCCCCGCCCCTCTCCCCCCGCCTGGGGGTGGGTGAACGGACCCCATCGGCGTGGAGGGGAACGGACTTTCGGGGCGGTGAGCCTCTGCCCAGGCTGTGCCCTGCTGCTCTGTCTCTTCTCTTGGCATGTATCTTCATTTATTCAAAATATGTTAGCGAGGCTGATGAGGATTCTGCACGACTTATGTTCTGCAGAGAAAAATCCTCCATTATTGTCTAATCTCATTTCTACACCTGCCAATTTCCCTCACCCCCTTCCTTTCCTCAGAGCACTAATTAATACACAACTGCCTTGGCCACACCATGTCCACCAAAAATGTGCACTGAATTAAATGCTGTGCTTCTGTGCCATCTAACTCTTTGTATCTGCTAATCATATCCTTAATTAATAGAGTTATTAGCTGGTTTTAAACGTTGAACTTTTAGTTGTTGGGTTTTTTTAAAAAAACTACAAGTTAGCAATTTTCAAATGTGATCATGTCTTTAATTGCACAGAAATAAGCCTCCATGATCCCTAACCCTTAATCTGCCTATTTTAGGGTTTCTTATGGCTGCTTATCCTGATAGTAGAGCATCTTCCCTGTGAAATCAGCCTTTTAAGGCATATCAAATTAGTTTCCAGATTACCGTCAGTTAAAAAAAAAAAAATTAGGCCAAAGAACACAGAAAAATGTGTGAGTTACCAAAAGGTATGCAGCACTGGCTTTGTCAGAAAGACATCCCCAGGAGCTCTGACTCCCATTTCCTATGCTGAACAGCTATCTACACTGACAATTAAAGTCCAAATATTTGTGGTATTGAAGGATTATTTGACAAAGATTTTATTGTTGTTGTTGTTGTTAGGAAACGATGCTCTGGTAAGATGCTTTGAGGGCAATATTTTCCAGAAATTATTTCCCACCCCTATTATCTGGGTTGTTAGAAGCTCCAGTGAGTATTTCAGGGTAATGCTCCTAATGGAATAGTAGAGGTTTTTAAATATCTCATACACAGATCTCACCATCATTTCTTGTTTGGGAAGGAAAAAAAGGTCAAAATTAAACCACATGCCTCTTGCCACAGACCATCACCCCCCGACAAATTCCCTCCCATTTGACTTCTGCACAGGTCTAAAGATAACAACCTTTCAGACTTCTCTGTGGGGGAGAGGGACTGTGTGCATAAGAACTCAAACCCACTTCAATTATTAATAAATATATTTACACAAGAACAGTTTCCCTTTAGGGGAAACACGAGTTACTCATGCAATTACTTGGGTTATATTGACTCAACACGGTCAAAAGCCAGGATCTAATCACTTAAATACAGGGAGCATAAACATCTATTTATTTATGGGGGTTTATCTCCCAAATAACTACACAGCACTGCGGATTCTTCTCATGCACCGGGATGCCCAGGTTTGACTTGGCAGCAGGGCCAAACACCAGCAGCAGGGACCCCCTGGTAGCCTAGAGCTGGCACCTGGAGTAGAGCAGCCAGCTTTGTGTCCTTTCTTGTGACACAGGGAGGGCCTGACTGGGGCATGGGGTAGCTGCCCCTCCTCTGCCCTGCAGAGATGAGCCCTGAGCCATCACCAGGTGGATGCTCAGTGCCCCTGCAAAGGAATAGCCAACACACCTCCACCACCCTGGAGCCATTGTGCAGGTATCAGAAGGTCCCTCTGTTCCCCTCCAGGCAGCCAATCCTCTTTTTTTTTTTTTTTTTCCCCCCTCTCCTCTACTGTCTTTTAAGTGTGTTTTTCGGGTCATTTTGTATATGAGTGCAGGGCAAGCTGGCACAAGGCCCTTAAGGTGTGTTCACAAATGCTAAGCAGATGTGTGTTGAATACTTTTGGCCACTGTCTTTCCTGCTCAGCAACCCAAACTGATAACAACCATTGACTAGCTGTGCAGGACCAGGGCAGGGGTCCAAGTCAAGCTTTTTCCCCATCCAGAAGGAGGCTGCTAGCAGCTAACCAAGAGAAGAGGGTAAGAGCCAGGTGAGGGCAGAGCAATCCTGCTTGGTCTCTACAGGCTTAGCCCACACGACAGGACAGGGCTCTCCCTGCAATAGTATTTCCACGTGGAGAGGATCCATGTACTGGGGGAACACGAGGAGCTGAGAAGCGCTTCGGCACAGAGCAATCATTGCCTGCACAAGAGCTGTGCTCTGATCACAGCACTCATCTGCTGCTCTCCTGACTGCCACCCTCGCCCATACAGGCATTAGTACCATCAGGTTGGATGCATCAGCAAAGTGCTGGTGAAGGCGCTTCAGAGCACTCAGAAATAACAGAAGGCTTGGACGTTGACTGATTAGCAATCCTCAGTAAGTTTTTGGGTAAAAACGGAAGGAGTCCCTGTGTTACTCTATATGGCAGGCACTGCTCAAGAGAAGGCAGCCATATTGTCATTCCTATTATTACTCATGATTTAGCACACTAGGAGTCTGCTAGGTGCTTAGCAGAAAGATTAAGGCAAGGTCCCTTCCCAAATGTCCTTTAATCTAAACACATGCTCCGGTGTGGTCCCAGCCTTCCCTGCAAATGGCTGTATCAGGAATCACACCGGTCAGGCATGCTCCACTGCCACCCTGCTGCTGGCCTCCAGCCCTGCTCTGAGCAAGGATGTAAGGGATTTATGGGGACCTCAAGCCCTTTCTGAGTAAAATCACATTTTTTTTTCCTCAAGTCTCTTTGTTTCAAAAGATCAACCTTTCGCAGCCCAATATAGAGCATTGCTCCCTTCAGAGTACGTAATGCAGTCATAACCCTGTCTGCTGCCTGCAGCTGGCTGACGCGTTCACCATGAGGGATTCGCCTCCAGAGAGGAGCTGTGCAGACAGAGGCTGTGAGCATGAAAAGGTCTCCTCCTAGGTTAATGATGGATTCAGTGCTGGTGAAAGTTCATGCACACAATAGTGGCAGGATTTTCCAGACCAGGAGGTTTATCACAAAGCAATAACAAAACCATGTCTTTTGTAGCCTGTGCTGGGGTTTGACCCAGGCGCTGTGGGTGGAGAGCTGGCATGCAAAAACAACAGGTTCCCCAGTTTCCCGCAGATCTCCCTGGTGACCTGTTGCTTTTATTTTCTTTAGAGGCTTAGAAAGGGTTCAGCTTTAACACACACACCCCCGCCCCAGCTTCGCAGCAGTCAGGGCTGGAAACATGGCTGGTGTGTCTCCACTCAAATGTGTCTCCATCTTTGCTCTGTGGGAAACTTAGCATGTGCTGTGGCTAGAGGAGGGGTGAAGATCCTTCAAGTTCCTGCCTTGCTGCACTAAGTCTCTAGTCCCTGCCTATCCCCTGTCCCCACAGACCATGCTCTGGTCGATGCACCGTCTTTGCACCATTTTGCCTGGACTGACCTTGCAGGGTCTGGTGATCCCCCAGGGCTGATCCCCTGCTCACCTGCAGCATTCAGCTCTTGCTGGAACATCAGCAGCACCAAGGCCCCAGGTTGGCAGTGTCTCCTCTGTGCCAGGCCACCAGCACCAGCCCAGTGCTCCTGCCTGCCTTCCAGCAGCAGAGGATGCAGAACTTAGCTCCCAGCAAAGGAAAGGAATGCAACATAAAGCACAGCATCCCCTCATGGGATTTACAGTGAGGGTCATGCTGATTCTTCAAAACAAAGCACGGCTGCATTGGAAGCCAGCCTGGCTTTTACCCCAAGATTCACACATGAAGGCCCCAGCTGACCCAAACTGCAGGCTGCTCCTACCAGCTCTGCTCAAGCATCCTCTGCCAAAAGCCCAGAGGAAGTTTTTCCTTATGAAACTAGGCAGGATTGTGCCATGCTTCTCACAATATGCTGGCTTTCCAGTGAGCATTTGCTCAATATGTGCTCCAGCAGCCAGGCCACCATTACCCGTTAACAGAAACAAATGGGGAAGAGGGAAAGCTCACAACACAACAATTGCTTTCAATTAAAGGAAATATCTATTGCCAAAATATGTCAGCGGGATTTGACAGACTATATTTTTAATTGTGTACTACTGAAGAACTGGTTGCACTAAAATGCAGCTTAAACAGAGACTTAATCCTCTTCCCTTCCTTCCCACAGTATAATCACCAGGCTGTAAATATATTAATACAGCCCACACTAACCTAGTTAATCCAAACCAATTTGATTTACCTCAGTGGCTTCAACCTGAATCTCTCCCATGTTCACCAGGGTTGTTGAGGCTTCAATGTCAATGCTCATTATGTGCTTTGAAGTGAAAGGGTTAAATGTGATCAATCATATTGTTTGTTTTGCACACCTTAGTACAAACCTAAGTATTTTGCTTTAATAGTAGGTTTCACTGAGCTCTGAGTCAACTCTGTGTTTAGTGTGTCCAGCTCTAAGCATCTCTGGTCTCCACCATGCTGAACAGAGCAGACCCTAGACCAGCTTCAGATGTTCCCTCAGCATGGCAGGGCCCATTGACAGCTATCTGCAGCTCCAGGAGGAATCTTTGATGCAGGGCACCCAGCAGCACGTGTTTCACATTGCCTCTGATAGCTCCCTCTCGTTATAATGTCACTCATGGGTGTCATCTGGTTTTGTATATTTTTGGACACATTGTAAATAGTGTGATCTTGTTCTTGACATTTCCCATTTGACCCCAACAGTCCTAAAGGTTTATGCATGTCTCATGAGCAGTCAACACATTCATCAATCTTGGAGATAACCCAGAAGTTGGAAGTCACACACACAGATGTATTAAAAAAAATAATATATATATATGTGCACATACACATTTAAAGTTCCAGCAAGTCCTACACTGGACAAGTTGCAGAATTTTTAATTCTCTAGCCAAAAAGAACTTCAGTTGTTGCATGAAACTTTGCATCTGTTTTACACTAAGACTTAATCAGGCTCCTTTAGTGGTACTTTTCACCTCCAGGGTCCTCTCATGCACTGGGTTTATCTTTCGATCAATGTTCTTCTAAGTGATGGCTGTTTGAGACTGGGTTTCAAAAAAACAAAACCAAAATAACCCAAAAGCAAAACTTACTTCTGGTTTCAATCAAAACTGTTGATCAATTGCCTTACTCATTTCAGCCTCATTTTAGCAGTGTTTAGGCTTCTCTGCACAGCACTCACAAAGCAGTTGGGGGCCAGTCCCTGAGCTCCAGGCACACACAGAGCAATTCCCATCTCACAAATGCCCCCAGTGATTTTATAAAGCTATTTTCTAGGCAGTTTAGTATTCATCACTAGCAGGGTTAACAGTGTGGCCCATAAAAAACACTGTCTGTATTTAAGCTCATACCTGGGCTGCAGAATGGAAGGTCATGTTGTTCCCAACAGATCTCTCTGGCACCTATCTGACACCAATTTTCCCTGGCAAAACCAGAACTGCACTCACAGGGCCCTGCCCTCCAGAAGAGTGGCAGGATCTGGCCCAGTGGCACACACAGAATGTTGAATAAATATTACTGGTTAAACTAGTAATTAACCCGGCATTTGAAATAAAGAGATCTCACATTTTCTACTGGTTGATGCAAATGAGCGTTGATTATGAACATCTCATGCCTAAATTACACCTTAGAGAATCCAAATAACACAGTGGGCCTTGCCTGATTATTCCAATGAAAACAGGGCAGACAAATGAGTGCAACTGACAACTTCTTTCACTCATTAGCTTCTGCCTTGCTTGGAAACTGTTGCAGCTGGACATTCATACAGGGTTTTGAGCGTAAATGTACCTCTTGCCTCCCAGTCTGGCACTATGTAGCAAACCTGTTTGCCATGCTTTCCAAGACAGAAAGTATGGAAGAGAAAAGAGAGGAAGAGGAAGAGAAAGGGGGGAAAAGGAGGGAAAGAAAGATGGGGGAAAGAAAGAGGTGGGGAAAAAAGGGGGTGGGAAAAGAGGAGGGGAAAAGGGGGGGGGGGGGGGGAAGGAAAAGAAAAAAAGAAAAAGAAAAGGCTTGTTAGTGGTCAGCATTTGAAATGCACATTGCATTCCCAGACAATCATTAAGAAACTGGTGGTCAATACTTTAGTGATTGTGCTGGGGTCTCACATTTAATCAGCGTCAGATCTAAAAGCTTTGATCCTAGGCAAGAGATTAAGAAAGACAGCATATAAAAATATATCCCTTTCCCTAAGCAACCTCAGTTGTTGCATGAAACTTTGCATCTGTTTTACACTAAGACTTAATCGGAACAGCTCCTGACTGGAGCATTTTGTTAGAGAATCAGACAAAAAAAGCTGATGCCTGCTTCCTCCTTTCATGTTCATAACCTCCATGAGGCAGAGGGAGGTGAGAGGGAAGCATCAGAAGAAGCAACTGGAGAATGAATGGATTTAGGAAACACTAATGAACCAAGGAAGGTGGTCCCAGCACAGCTGTGGGTAGCATTAGGTCTCCATGAACTCTGTGAAATTAGAGCTTGGTGGAGGTGCTGGACCTGAACATTGTGAATATTGCCCACCAGCCATAAACCAGCAGTCAGCCAGGTGCCCATGTGAGCTCTGCTGCTGTAGCACCTGATGATCCTCACCCAAGGGATCCATCAGCATGCTGCAGTCACTACAAACATGCTGAATTTTAGCCCCTCTGCCCCTGCTGCCAAGGGGTGGGCTCTGCCTGCTGGAACAGCAGGTTTGTGTGCAGCACGGGAGCTGGGATTTGAAAGCAGCAAATGCCTTCATGGCAGCTTCACCAGCTCATCCTCACATATGCTGTTTACCGGGACTGCAGTTCGGCTGATGTGGAAAGCTCCCTGCTGCAAGGCCAGCTTAGTAATTTGTTGGGAAGAGCTGAAGGTTTTGGCTGGCTGCTCGGGACCGGGAGGGGTTTCAATTGCATGCTGATCAGCACTGATGTTAGCAAATGCCAACAGAGCCACACACCAGACAGATTGCAAGGTGGCCACACAGATCCCTGGCTCTGTGCATATCAGAGAGAAATAGCAGTGTGCTAAGGAAGGGTTAGGAAAAGGCATCTGCATTATACCTTTGCATTTATTGCCCCCCTCCTCTTTGCAAGATGTCTAATGGTGCGACACTATTGAAGAAAACAAATAATTCTTTTCATTCCAGGAGGGCTAATTGAGACCTTAAAGCTAGACATATGATCACGCACCTTCCTGATTTGAGAAAGCAAGAGAACAGGGCACTTCTCTTTCAAGCAGCAAAATAGAAGACCCTTTACACTTAGGAAAAACAAATCTCCGTCTCCTGCTGTGGAATAATTGATTAATAAATTTTTACCAGCTGTAACATTCATCTGCACATTTAAAATCATCTTCTGAAAGTCTACTTGTCCACAGTGAGTACTACTTTTGATGGGTGAGTAATTTGTATCTGTGGAGGGTTTTATGTTTGGTTCATACCTTTGCTGCTTGGGATAATGTGCAGTGAGAGTCTGCCTACTTTGCATAATTGTGTGTTTTAACTATGTATCAAGGGAACTCAGAGTCCGGGGTGGGTAATTTCATTTTTATTGTTATTAGTGGCAACTGAAAAAAAAATCCAAAACAAAAAAATCAAGTAATGGTCTGATCATTTGATTTTTCTCAATATTATCCCAGTAAAGGATGCAGAAAACAATGTGATTGTGGGGCTGGGAAATTTCCATGGCAGGTTTTCAGGTGCTTCCTACAAATGTGTCCCTAGAGGTCAAGTGCTTGTGATTATTGGAAAGAAAATGTCTTGATTTTTCTTTCCTTCTTTGGCTTCCTTCACCTAATGGCTCCTTAAGATGCTGCAATCCACATTTTTCTTTACAGAGTACAAGAAATAGCATCCCTTGTTTTCACACTTCAGAGCAGAGAGAAAAGAGACCTTTTGGAAAACAGATTGTATGACTGATCACACCCCCAATCATTTCAGACCATGTTAGTCAGGTGTGAAAACAAAAACACATTTTATGTTGACCAATTCACTCCATTCTATTAAATTAGAACTAGTTATTAGCTGGTGAAGAGTGATAAACATTTCCAATCAAGAACTGGGGCAAAGGGGGTGTCATATCTTATATCCCCTTTCCTCCCTCCCCCCTGCTTTCCAGCATTTTCCCTCCAGAGATTTTGGTGTGAAACCAGCTCACATGACAAATTAAAGTGATTCATAACCCAGCCGCAGTCCCTGTTGACAAGCCCCATCATAAAGCAATCATGCAGATTTTATGCACCAGGGAAGGAGCCTGGGCAGCAGCAGAGATGCCAGGCACAACTTGGCTGGGTTCACCCACTGCACGTGAAGGCCAAATGGCTGTCACTTGACAGCAGTTAATAATGTGGTTTTAAAAGGGATATTTTCCCAGCTAAATTGAATTTCCAAGACATAACCATGAATCTTCATCCTTATCTTTTTGTCTGATTTTTTTTTTTCTCTCCTAGCAGTCTTTGAAGACACAAACCAGGATCGTACAGATAAAACCCACAGTATGGTTCATTCTGGCAGTGGCTTATCAATCATTGTTAATTAACTTGGTGGATCCATAAACTAGACAATTCAGCAGCAATTTTATTTTCACCACCACCAAGTTAGACAAAGCTTGGTGGCAGTTCCAGATGTGCCAGGCTGTCCCCTGAAGGCAGCACAGCAACTGTACTGGGGTAGAGCTCAGCCTGCACATGGACATAGGCATTACCTCCACTTCTCCCCAGTTCCTGCCACTTCATCTCTCCTCCTTTAGGAGTATGGATTTTAATACAGGTTTCCCTTTATTTTCTTACAAACTTAAAGCACTATTGCCTGCAGAACAAAAGGACCCACAGTTACCCCCAGTGTCCAACCAGCTTCGCTGGCCATTGCACCATTTTTCACAAGCACCAATTTATACTCCCCACTAAGATCATCCAGCCTGACCTTCTGCTTTCCCTCCTGTGCCCAGATGAGGGTTCTGGAAGCCTCATTCCCTGGGGGACACTATATGAGGCTTGCACTGATTTTTCAGGCTCTGATCCCTGGGGGTCACCCAGCTGCATCAGCAGGACCTCCTGTGCCACCTCATGGTGACCACAGTGCCCTGGAAACCCCGAGTCATGGATACTGGCAGCTCTTCCCCAGCTTCAGTTGCCCAGGATGGCAGAGGCACAACTGGCTTGTGGTGCTGTGGCTGTAACATCTGAAGACCCACCCAGCAAGAGAAGGACATCCCAGCAGCTTCTTACAAACCTATCCCTCACTCACTGAATTCCCAGCATCTCTGAAGGGTGCATCCAGCTCTTCATAGCCCACCTATGGGACCCACCAGCCCATGCAAGGACCTTCCCTTGAGCTTACCTGATGTTGGTTCTTGTGGCCATGGGACCCAACTGTTTGGCTGCAGATGAAGCTGTGGTGCCTCAGGCCAGGAGAGGCTGTCACACACACGCTCAGGTGGCACCAGAGGCCCTGGACACACAGTATTGGCTGAGCTAATGGCTCCACACAAACAGGGGCTGAGACTGCACCTCCCCTGACCTCCACAGCACAGGAGAGGAGGAGGCTCCGCCCCAGCCCACCCAGAAGGCAAATCCAGAGGCAGGGCTGGAGGGCAGCACCTACAGCAGAGCCCAGGAGCCCGAAGCTCCCCACCCTGGCTTTAATGAGCCTGGGAGCCCCAGGTGGGGCTGTTCAGGGCTGTTAGGGATCATCAGAGCCTGACACCAAGGCTGCATCCAAGGTAACAGGGTGTCAGACAGGCTCCCTTGTCCCATTCAGGGGGCCCTGATGGTGCAAGAGGGAATGAGAGGTCTTAGTTATGCACTCCCCTGTGACGGAGACACCAGCATCCTTGATGGGCAACTGGACCTTTCTAGACCCTCCCCAGACCACTGGAGGGTCTAAAACGTTAGGAGTATCTTGTCCAGACCTCAAATGTTGTGTTGCGCTGAGTGGGTGGTGGCTGCTCTGCAAAAACCCCAGAGGAAGAGGTACATAGAGGTATTTTCAGCAGTGCCTCTGCTGAGGGAGAAAAGCAGCAGCAAAAATGCAGAGGAGGAAAATGAAGAATTTCAAAATAATGACCTACACTGGTTTTGACTCCAGAGTAGATGAAGGGAAAGGAGCTGGGATCTGCTCCCATCAGATGGAAGCAAATTGGACTGTTTCCCAGCCAGATTGGCCCCAGCTGGAAAAGACAGAAAGAAGGCAAGGCTGAAGATTGTTCAAGTAGGAGAACAGCATCTCTGAGATACCAGGCATTTTCAAGAAAGCCAGATTAGATATATTATCAAATCAACAGCATTAGACATGGCTGGCAGTATTGGAGGAGCCAAGAGACAGAGCTTGTCAAAGCTGATAGTAAATCAAAGTGGAAAAGCAACCAGGCTCCATGGGATTTTTTTTCTCAGCATGACAAAAATTGCCCTCTCCCCCTGCCTGCAGGGCTGAGGGGACACAATGGGGGCTGGTGGGGCCTTAAACATTTCTCCCACCTCTCAAAGAGACTTTAAACTGGTGTGACTCCCTGGGAGAGTGAGGAACCTGCCCATCCCTTACCAGAGGAATGTAGGAGGAGGGTCCAAGCACCAGCATGGGGCAGTCTGGGCCTCATGTGTGCAGAGGAGCAACTTGTGCCCAGCTGTGGACACCCCACAAGGCCCTTCAGTCCCCATGCTCCTGGTGGAGCAGCCCAGCTTCTGACAGAGCCCAGGGGGCTCAAGAGTTCTGTCCCTAGACCTACCACCTGTGCTACCACCTGTGCTGTCACCTCAGGGGTGTCTGTCCACCACCCTGCACCTAGCTGGAAGAGGATTGCTCTGCCAGGCTGCTTGGCAGGCAGCCCTGAAGATTAATTAATGAATCCTTAGCCAGAGCTTCGAGCATCTGTTAGACTCTTCCTTGGTGAAAAACTTCAGCCCTCCCCAGAGCTTCTGTCTTTGAAAGAAGATGAATTTCCTACATGTTGTGACCATCACCTGCACTGTCTAAAATTCTCAGGGTTTCCAGACACTCCAGTCAAAAAAATCAAACAGCCTGGATGAGAGCCCCCAAGACCAAAGCCAGCAATATGAGGAAAAACACAAGCACTAATTAAAGTTGGTTTACTCCTCCTAAGAAGTCAGAGGGGTGTGTGTGGGAGAGGGCGGTGCATAGGGGAGTAGAGATGTGACCTGGAAAGTTACTGAAACTGCTGGTGATGGAGGAGACAGAGCAAAGCAGCCAGTGGCTGCTCTTCTGGGCTTCTGGAGGGGAGCTGGCATTAGGACCTCCTTCAGCATTCACCAGCAGCCATGGTGGGGGGAAAAGAAGCAAGTCAGAGCTGAAGTGTGCTAACAGAGAAGTGCAAACAGCACCGTTAAAAGCCGTGGTCTGGCTTTGGACTTCAGGGATGGCCACAAGGAGTGGGAAAAGGAAGTGTGACAAGAAAAAAGAGCTCATCTCTGATCTCTGCCCCCACTCCTGGCCCAATGTCCACACCCACGGGGTCAGACACCAGCTCTGGGGAGCAAAACCAGGGGCTGCTCAGCATAGCCTCAAGTGAGCTCCAGGGCTCTCAGCTGTTGTTGGGACCTTCCAGGTCCTCAGTCTACACCTGGAGCCTGGACATGGCCGTGCCTGGCATCACTGTGGGAAGCACTTGGGGCATGACTAGCACTTTGTCCCTACTCCCCTACTGCACCCATGAGCTGCCAGTGGCCAAGTCAGAGCCAGGGCCTCAGTGAAGCCACTGACTGTGCAGAGGCACCCTGCACGGACCCCTCCCATCCCATCCATGGGAGACATCTCAGTAAGGGGAAACTCCAGTGTGAAGCCTTCTGCTCTAGTGCTGCAGCTGGGAGGACTGTCACAGTCTGGGCTGGCCTGTCCTGGCCTGTCTGTCCCTGGGCCTGTGGCTCTCCTGGATGCCTCTATCTGAGGGCACAGCATCCCCTCCGCAGCTGAAACTCACCATCACCCTTCTGAGACCCTGAATGATAGCAGGTACCCCATGCACATGCTTAAAGGGAAATCTTAAAAATAGAAAGCTGTGGAGAGTGTGTCAGCTCTTCCAGGTGCTATAGCTGCTATAAAATCAGCATGGAGCTCAAGCCAAGCCAGCTGGGAGGGACTTGGGCTGTACACACACAGCCCCCTGGCTGGTGTGAGGGGACCCTGCAGCACCTCTGTGCTGTGCTCGGGATGGGTGCCCACACCAGGCTGCTCTGACCACCCTGGGCAGTGCTAGGGTGGGCACCCACTGTCCTCGGGGGTGAGGCACCACTAAGCCCTGCACAACAGTGCTGGAATCCAGAGGCAGAGGAAACAAATTGAGCATAATTAAATAAAACCCCTTTTGTAACTCAGATAGCAGCAATCTATCTACTCCACTGCCATTATCACTCCTGTTCACTGCTTTGTCTGTGTGTAAAACACGTTTAGGTTAGTCTAGCAAGAACTATTATCTCGACTGCCAACCCATTCCTTGCCCATGTTTCAGTATCAAACATGGGGACTGGGCAAGTCCATCTTTCCCTCTTCTTTTCATTCACTTTGTGCTTATCAGCCAGTGCAGTGCTTTACACAGCAGCTGGCTCCAGATCTCCCTGTGAACGCCCAGGGCAGGGATGGCTGCACTGACATGGTGCTTTACTGCTGTCGTGTCCCCAGAGAACCTCCAAACCTCATATGATTTTTTTTCCCATATTTTTTGTTAGGATTCTACACTGCACCAGAGAAAGGCACCTTTGTGTGTGCTGTCTGCCTGAGGACCCAAGCCCCGGGGCAGCCCCCGCCAGCCTGGCTCCTCTCCACCGCCGGGACAGGACAGCAAACAGGACAACACATTGTCCAGGAGCCGGAGGAGACATCAAGCCCCAGGGGCCACGACTGCCAGATGCACACCGCACCCCAAATAGAGCAGGAGCGGGTCAGACCCTTGTGCCCAACGCAGCCTCTGCAGTTGAGGACACGAGGAGAAGCATGCCACCGAATTTTCATCGACTTCAGCCCCACTATGAGGAAAGGAAAGCTCTAGAGCAGACAAACGGTTCATTTTCTCTGTAATCACAGCTCCAGCCTGCAGCCTGGCACGACTGCTGGTTTGAGAGCCACCAACCCGTTCTGTGCTCTGGCACAGCCCCCCCGGAGCCGGTCCCGGCGTCGCCACCGACAGAGACCGCCAGGGGGCGACATTGACCGCGGGAGGCTGCGCAGAGCGGAAAGCGCCAGGAGGGGGCGGCAGAGAGACAGCAGGGGAGGGGCGGGCGTGTGACCCACCCCGGGAGGCTCAGCTCCGCTCGGGGAAGCGTGCGGCGCTCGGCTGGGGCGGCTCTCGCGTTCTTTGGAGAATGATAAATTAGATTAGGTGTATTAGAAGTCTTTTCGTTAAACCCTCGGTAATTAAAACGATTTAGATGAGAGTGGTTCAGCACATGTCCCGGCCTTGGGCCCGTGAATGGCCGCTGGCAGCCCCTGTGTGGTGGGGCTCATCCCGGCCCCAGGCTGTGGAGAGAAAATGGGGTTCCCGTGGCTCCGGAGGGTCACTTGCTTTGCATGTCCCTACAGCTCTCCAGCTCCCCTCCCTGCCAGCACTCTCACCCGCCCGCTCACAGTTTTGGGGTGTCGGGGTCCACCCACTTCGTCCCAGCTGTGAGGGAGGGAACACAGCTGATCCCACCTTACAGTCCGCAGAAGGGAGAGGGAAACGCAGACCGGACCAAAGCAGGAGCAGAGCTAATTGAAACAGGCAAAAGATATCTTCAGAAGGTTTTTGGAAGGAACACAAAGTTCCCAAGCAGTTTGGGACAGCACCTTGGGCACATGCAGGGCATTGTCACTGCCTTGGGATGCAGGAGATGGAGAGCAGGAGGATCAGAGGGATGTAATTTCCTTGAAGATGCTTTCTGCCAGTTGTTCTTCACCACTGACAAATGACTAGCTCCTCATATGACCACTGTTGTCTTCTCAGGATCCCTCCCCAACATGAGCAGGACACTCATTTCACAGACACCCCACTTAGCTCTCAGGGTGTGCCTGAGGATGAGCTGTGCTTCCTGTGTCACAGTTCCTTCCACAGCAAACCAATAAGCTCCCCTCCACCCTTCCCCAGATCCACTCCAGCAGTCTCCCCTCAAAGGACATTTCCTGCAAGGCCAAAGATGAATGGGAGCTGTCTTGACCCAGTGCTCATGTTCATGCTAAAAGGATGTGAGCAGAAGAGCAAGTTGGTGTCACCCTCACACGCTGCTCTGTGCTGGTCGGGCTCCCACTCCCTACCTGCCGTAGCTCATGTTAGACATAAAAGTGTTCTTGCAACAATGAAAATCGGAGGCACGGATATCCTCCAGGCTGTCATAGCAGATACCTGGCAGTTTACCCCTGTGGGATTTAAGTGTAGTGGAGGAACTTCTGAACTCCTTCGTATCTCTTGCCTGCAAGGTCAATGCACCAGGGAGGGAGGCTGAAGGCACTCCACAGCTGTCCTGTTTCTACTCTCTCTTCAGGCAGAGGTCCCTGTTTTGTTCCCTCGGGCCATAGCTGGCACAAGGCACTAAGCGGTGACTCCTGCTCCCAGGTTCAGAGATCTGCCTTTCTCCAGTGGGGGAAGCTCAACTGAGGCTACCAAGCCACTAACCAACATTGTCTTTTAAAGGAGAGAGTGGCTTTAGTGCTTGTTAAGAAACAACAAGAAGACAGGTATCTTGTGGCAGGGAGCCATACGTTTGCCCAGATTTCCACATCAGTGTGTTGCGATTGGCCTGGGAGAAAGTCTGCTCCAGTCACAAAAATCAGCCAATTCTTTGCCTCCACTGTGGAAACCTAGCTTAGCCCTACCCATGCCACATCCCTGTTTGTCTCCGAGGACCTGGGTGGAGCTATCAAACCACTTCCCACAGACTAACAAAAGAGCTGAGTAATGACTCCTAATCCTCTAAATGATGGGATTAAAACTGTTGACATTTGAGTAAAGGACACTGCTTTCACCCTTGGTCATTGAGCCTCTTGGTGATCCCCACACATTCAACAACCACACTGTGTCTAACCAGCATCTACCAGGAGACTGCCCCAAAAGAACCCAGAAACTTCACAACCAGCATCCATGTTCTACTTTGAGCCAGACAGCTCAAACAAAAGCAGCTCCCTGAACACTTCATCCATAACCTCCTTGAATTTGCATGCTGGTTGTAGGGAGACTATGGGGAGAAAAAGATCACCAACAGCTGCTTTTGCTTTTTGATCTTGCTGGTTTTCTAGCACTTGCATCTTTTTTTCTGAAAGCAGAGAAAATTACTCATTTCCCCTTGAGAAAAGTGTCTCGGGCTGTCCCAGGCATCATGTGGGATGAAGGGAATGGAGCAGCACTGCATTCCTCCTCTGCCCACAGAGACTGAACAATGCAGCCTTATTATTCTCAGGTGGTGTGTGGCTGATGACAGGATGAAGCTTGATGATTGGATCTGTGAAGAACTCGCTCAAATTTTAAGTGCTCAGCCCAGTTTTAACACACTCCTCTGTTTTTTTCCTGACTACCTCCCCACCCCTTTAGAAGCACACAAATCAGGCCAGTGTTAATAGCTGAGGTCTTTATTTAAAGTTTTTTATATACAGTAAAAGTGTCACAGATAAATCTGCAACAATCAGACAAGACAAATGTAAATCTCTCTCAACAATTAGCAGCTTAAGATCTATAAACTACAGTGTTACGTTCACAAGTGTCATATCTGTACTTTTCAACCCGTGCAAGTGAGTTTTTCTGTTTATTTTTTTACACTTTAAAAACACACTCACAGTTAAGTCAATTGCCTACTACTATACCACCTGGCATACACAACACAGACACACAGGGTTTGAAACTCTTTAGCCACGTTCAGAATTCATTTAAAAACTGGCAACACTATCCAATCTTGAACCCTTTTGTAGCTTGGCTTCTTTTGTTATAATGATGCTTTTTTAATTTAAAAAAACAAAAAAACAAAAAAACAAAAAAAACCCCACAAAGCTGACAGTACTTTTCTGTCCCAGTGCAGCACTTACAAAATTCAACATTTCATTTGAACACATCCTAAGAGCTCATGGGATTAGGGTGAAATAATTGCTGTCAGCACGCTCAGTATTACTAAACTAACCTAATGAGACTGAGAGAAAAGAGAACTTTATAAAACTTGAAACAATAAATTTTGAAGCTTTTTTTTTGCATCAATATTTTCTTCTTTAAACTGAAAAAAAAAATGTGGGAAACAGATAAACTTCATTTGAACCATAGAATTTCAATGAAGAGCTGCTACTTTTTAAACTAACAGTCCATTATATTCTTTCCTTTATAGGCCAAGTTGATACGTGCTAAACATATCTAAACAATTTCAGAATCATTTCAACTCTGAATATTTTTCCCAAAACATCCTGCAACTCAAAGATGGTCACTAAAAAGGCCAGTAAAAGGTACTCACACACTCGAATCCATGGCAGAAACCGTCTTCTACAAGTCATCCAGAAACACTTCATCAAGAAAGCAAACACAACCACTTACAAGGAAAGGGAGCCTTAAAGCTAGAATCACATTTCCAACAATATAATCATCACAGACCTTCAAGCTGAAGAGGGAGGAAAATCCCACAATGTTCCTCTAATGCAGAAGGCAAAACACATGGCAGTTCTTTTAGGATATGAAAAGTGGATGCAGCATCATATATGGCATTACTGCAGACAACTTTCTGGAATGGAAGAAACTGCTGAGAGAGAGACAGACAGACACTGCCCAGAACTGTATGTACATGGCCTTCACCAAACAGTTTTTAAGTGAAGTTTCTATTCAGCCCACACCTTCTGGCAAATTAGCAGATGGTATTTACTGAAGATCACAAAGAGTTGAGACAGTAAACGAAATTAGGATATAAAGAAAAAGGAGGGACAAACACTTCCTTCACATAGTATGTACTAGTGGCTCTGAGAGTCCAGATTCATTGGCTTTCAATTTCTTCCTGCTTTGATCACATAAAAACCTACCATGAGCAATTCTAGTGTGATCAAAGAAAAACAGAGGTGAAAAGGCCAGGTTTCAGAAATAAAGGCAACAAAGCTTCTCAGTTATGTGGCAAATCAGTTTTTACCATTATTCACACCTTTTGTTTGTGACAAAAACTGCATAATGGGAAGGCAATAGTTACCCATGTAATTTGAGTCTGCCAGAGATGGATGGTAAAGAGAAGACTAAAAAGTTTTGCTGGAGCTAGAAGCATGGTCTAAGGAGGGAATGTTTATGAGATCTTTGCAACTCTGTCAGCAACTCTGTAGAAAGCATAATTATATTAAGCTTGAATCACCTGCAACTGGCAATTTGCTTTTTAAGTAGGACAGCAGAATATCAGTGCACATGGTGACAAGAGAGGTGTGCTGGAATGCCCACGGAGAGGGGTACCTGAGTTTCCTGTGATGGTGGGTGAAACAGACAGAAGCTTTGTCAAAGGAAGGATGGTTGGACAGTGGAGGGCTTGCCTCCACTGCTAATCAGAAGACCCTTAAGGCTGTTACCTAGTTTGAGGGAATTTCTCAGAGCCCAGAATTTGCACCATCACATAAAGTCCTAGGCTTCTGTGTATTTAATGTGTCATGTATATGTTCCATGTATGTCTGGTTTAGGTCACTTGGGCAACATTTGGTTCCTAGAGGGAATTTAAGCCCAGAATGAAGGAAAACCGTAGGATCTAACGAAACGTCATGTATATGTTTGAAAGAGAATCCTGTAGTCCTTTTGGATTTCATGGAGATGGAAGTTTAATCTTGGCTTTGTTAGAGCAAAAAAAGAGCACAGAGTCAACACAGATTCCTTGGATATGAAGCCTGTTCACCAGTACCAGCAAGTCACCAGCAATAGCACATTGCTAGGACTTCAGAGGTACATTTGAAGTTGACATTTCCTCGGCTTCAAAAGGTATCCCAACACAGACACACAGACAATTTTACCAGAGCCTGGCAGGAGGAAAACTTTGGTTTCACTTTTTAGGGGTGTATTTAAAAATTAAGTCAGAGATATTTCTGAGACAACCATTCTTTTAAGTAGACTGTTATTTCAGTATTTCTTTACTTAAAAGAACCTGTCTTTTCTCTAGGAAGAGATGAAGAGAAATTCCTTATTCTTATCCCGAGGCCAGGGAAGAGAGATGACATGCAGATGAGAAATATATAAACACACTCTCCTTCACATCTAGGAAAAAGCACGCCCTGCATGACAAAAACAAATGGAGAAGATAGATGTTTCTCATGATGCTGCATCTGTATGCTCTGGAGGACAGATAAATGGCATATGAATAGCACTGCATTCCAGACAGGCTGGCACTAGAAATTACTCTCTGTCTTCCTCAAAACTGTTTCAGGACAAGACAACTTACAATTATTCACGCATTTCTTCATTTAAAAACATCACTTCTTTATTTAAAAGGAAAAAAAAAAGACCCTCCCAATCCCTTCAAAAAAAAACCCCCAATAATAATAACAATAATAATTATAATAAAAAATCCTATTAGAAACAATAAGGAAGCACTGAGAGTTTGAGTATTACACTCTTCAAGTATGCTGTTTGGATTTTTTTTAAATCTGTGAATATACATATATAAAAAAAAACCTTAAAAGTGCAACCAAGGGCTTCTGCTTAAAGATAAGTATTTCAAGGACTACTTCAAAATACTGTAGCACAACTGTGCAGTTACTGTGTATGGCATGAGGCTTCCACTTCATAAGCTTAGCAAAGTTAGCCAGCCTTATGAAAAGTTACGGCAAGTCAGGCTAGCGCAAATGGCGAACCCCGATGCAGAGCTGCAAAAGAGATCCACATGGTTGTTGTTGTTCTCTTGTTAAGAAAAGAAACCACTCTGAACGCATACATTTGGACATGGAATGTGAGCAGACTTCACAGTAAAAGTTTAGTGTTACAGGTTTGCTGTGGTACCATCACTCAAGGCTGTGCACTAGACTTAGCTTTGCTCCTCTTACGCTAATCACGTTCTCTTCTTCCTGACAGGTTTAGTACAGCAGTTCAAGCCATAATTTAAATTGCCCATTGGTATGCTCCAAATTCTGTATTTTATTTATTTCTTTTGTACACTTTAAAGAATCTTAAGATTTGCATCCAAAGAGAACCATGCTACATAAAAATTATCCAGGATTCTCGCCAAAAAAGAGTTCTTGAATAAAATCTAAAAAATACTATTGCAATGCATTTCGCAGAGAAAAAACATTTTTCTAAATGTAAACAAATTCACTCCGACACTTTGAAACTTCAGCAGAGTAGCTGCTGACTAATCTTTGCCACTTTGCTCTTGCTCACCAGAGCACCGGGAGGAGGACAATGCACATGGTTCCTGCCGCCATCATCTGCGGGGAGACAAGAACCGTTCCAAGTAGCCGGTGAGGGCGTCCCAGTGCTTCCACAAAAAGGCAATGAAAACCACTACAAGTAAAGTGCTGAACGTCCTATTGCGAGTCTTCATGAGGGGCACGACACAGTTGGCCACAGTGGAAACAAAGACAAGAAGGACAGCCATGACAGCCAGGAGGATGTTGATGAACTTCCCAGCAGGTTCCTGGCTGTGGCGTTCTCCAGCCCCTCCAGCTGCACCACTTGCTGCTGCTGTTGCTGCAGCTCCATCTTGGAGATGCGGGTCTGGCACGCTTCCAGTGCCTCCTGTGGGCAAGAACACACTGCTGGGCTGCCAGCACACCATATGCCAGGTGATCGACAGCCCATGGCTCACATGTTACTGTCTGGTGAGGCCAGGACCACCTTGCTTATGCCACACACACCTCTGCAGGACACCAGTCACCAAACCAATGTCACACCTTGCCGTTCAATCTGACTGAGGGTGATGGGCTCCTCATTAACCTGGCATTGCCCTTCATCACACACCACCTCACCTCATTTGCACCAGAGGCTGGACAGAGGGAGGACAAGCCAGGTGAAGCCAGGCTCTGCTCACATTTACCCCTCAGCTGCCACTCTGCACTACCATCTGCCTCTGCCTGCATGTGGTGCAATGGTCACCTGGGATCTCACCATCCTTCCTGCCACCCAGACCCAAGGAGAAGGGACCTGACAGCCCTCAGTGATCATACAGCTTTGTCTGTCCAGCTACCCACCCAGCTGCTCACTTCAGCTTTGCTTTCAGGAGACCACTGAGGGGACAAAAGTGCTGTGTCCAGTCAGTACTCCTCCTCGTCTGGGATGGGCATTCCCAGAGCTTCCCATTTCCATCACCTTCCTTGCAGTTACTTGTGCTTGTCTAACCCCTCTGTGAGCCCATTTGATTCTCTAGTCAACCTGGCAGAAAACTAAGTCAAGCAAAATAGCTGACCAAAAAGGCTCAGCTGCATACTGCTTGCTTAGTGAGCTGAATGAGCTCAGTGGAAGGTCTGGGAATTACCAGGGCCAGGACTGTGCAGCTGGCATCACAGGAAGATCATCTCCTTCTCCAGACTGCAGCAAGCTGTGGCACTGGCACAGCTACAGTTGACACTGCAAGGGTCAGAGAAAGGAGATGTCCAGGAGAAGGCCTAGAAGCACAAGGTTTGTGAAACTGCCTCTAGGAAGAGGCAAAACAGAAACAGGTGGAAGGAGATTATCCTGTACAAAATACCTCTAAGGCACTGCTGATTTGTGGGTGATTATTTCCAGATCTTTTTACCATGCTGAACTTCAAGTGGACCAACCCACAGCACACCACTAGTGAGGTGCAGCAGGTGGGCTACAGAAGGAGAGTTGTCAAACCAAATTAGGCAATGAGACATTTCTGCTCTAAAGAGATACAGAATTACACTTTTTTCCATTGCTCCTCCCTCCGAGTTGCTTTTCTCTGACCTAAAGGCCAGCCTCGGGTATTATCCACAGGTCTGCAGCAAACAGCAGTTCCTCAGACTCATCACTTAAACAGGAACCAGGACTGCTTGCATGAAGACTTATCTCAGTCACTGTTCTTCTGCAACATCAGCCCATGCTCTTAAGTAGTTTTCCATGCAGGAAAATGTAACACTTACCTTTTTCCCCATCAACGATGAGGAATAAATTGTCCCAATTTGCAAGTTTACATTAAAAGCACTGAATGATAAAAGGAAGAATAAAAAAAAGCTAGAGAAATCTCCACTTCAACTAAGTGTTCAACCTTAGGTTTTCCTGCCATATTAAATTAGAGAGGAGAACAAAATCTGAAAATGTTAACATTCCCCAAAGGGGAGCCTCCTGCTTCCTGTCAGAGGCCATGGCACCACTGTCACAGACACTGATTTATTTTAACCTGAACTTAAAGGTCGTCACCTGTTACACTTCTCTGTCGTTGCACATCATGTCTGTGGAGGTCAACAAGACATGCGGGCTTCTCCTCAACTGCGGTCCCTCGGACTGTGGAGCAAACGGATCAGCCCCCTCTAACCACAACCAGGGCTGCAGCTGGACCTCGCCATGTGCCAGAAGCTCAGCCTGATCCATTTCCGGAGGAAACAACCTGGCAGAGGCTCCTCGGGGGGAGGGAAGAGGGAGAACTTTGACCTACAGTTCTCTGCTCACACTATAAATATCTCATGTCAGTGACTGAAACCGAGATGCCTGCTAAAACTAGCCCAAGTACTTAAAATGGATGATAGATCTGTTTCTCACCAGGCCTTTCTTTATAAGGTGTAACAGCTGCTCACATCACTTCCCAGGTCTCTGTGGGAGGCCCTCCAACTCCCTATCTCTATTTCCATAGCTTTGGTCTTATGCATACTGAAAGAAACTTCTCTAAAAATACCTCCTTATTTGGGCAAATCCAACAGAAAGAATTGTTTCCTGACTTGATGCAGTGGTACACAAAGCCACTTTTCCTTAGAATGTGATCACTGCTCTAAAATTAGTGACACAGAAATACACCCTAGGGTCAGTTTACTGGTAATGTTACTGTAAAAAGTTTTCAGGTCACAGCCCACTAGTTTCTAACAACCTGCAAAACCCTGCACAACAAGTGGATGTGGGCTTCCACTTTGATACTCCTCACTGACAAGGGTCAGGACCCCTCCCCAGGGGGGGCCAGCACAGCCCCTCCTCCACAGGAGTGACCTGGAGAGACCCAAGGGGCAGAGAGGGGGGAAAAGCCCTTTCAGGATTCAACAACATGCAGTTTAGTAATAAAGCTACAAGGATTACAATCAAATACTGAATAACAGAAGGTGTTTCACAAGTGACTGAGTTACAGAAAGAGCAGGTGGAAGACAGACCTGGAGTGTCCCTGTCCCTCTCACCCACCTGGATGTCCCGGGCTCGCTCATAAGACTGGTAGGCAATCTTCTCCTCCATGCTGGCCAGCTCCTGCTTCAAATTGAGGATCTCATTCTGGTGGAGCTCAGTCAGGTCATTGAGCTGCTCTTCAAGTCTTTCACATCTAGGAATGGAATAGATGGAGCATCAGCTTTAGTGAGGAGAGCATGGGAGAATGACAGCAGTAACAATCAACAGTGAACATCACAGACATTTACTGAAAACCAGTGTGGCCATCTCATCTATGACAAAAGCACATGTTACAGTGTAAGGCCTTCTACCTGGGAACTGAGGACATTCTTTCTACCAGGTAAGGAAATGTTAATCCTGCTCCTATCCTGGAGAAAACCACACAGAATGGCTACATGACAATTGTCAAGTGATGCAAGAAATGAAGGACACAATTGGAATAGAATAAGTTATTCCCAAAATTTTGTTTACACCAAACCATTCCCTTCTAATAACATAATACTTCTTAAGCATATTCATCTACCCTCAGAACAGTAACAGGCATAAAAATGACACAGAATTACCCATGCCTGATGCCTCAGAGAAAATTATGGCCCTGCCTGATCTTTACATGTGAGTCACATGGATATCTTTGATTTATTTTTTCTTTATCTCTCATGAATGATTTAGCATACCTCACACAGATCATCATATTATTTATAGGGAGGGCACATGAATCACTAACCTGCAGGCTTATTTTCCAGTTTGCTACTGGTGAATGGACTGGACACAGAAAGAGGACTGCCCAAAAAGTGGATTACAACAATTCTGAGAGATGCAGTTTTGTGTCTCATTGAGGGAATTTAAAACTGACTTCAACAACAGATCATCAATACTATTTTAGCACTTCCTAAGTGCATTAGGGACACCTTGCATTTGGATGTTGCATTTCATTTCTGGATTTTCAAACTGAAATTTACAAGCATCCCAGGCTTCAATACCCTTTTAAAATCAGGCAAGCATTTGTGTTACTTCCCAAAAGTAAATATACGCAGAGGGCCAGGCCAGGGCTCAGGGGCCAGGAGAGGTGCACCATCAACATCACCCTCTGCCACTGTTTTCTCATTCCTGGTTCATACAGCGACAGCCCTGAGGTGACTCAGGAGTGTGCAGAGATACTCTGTCTGCTGGGAGTTTTCCACTCAGATTTCCACTGACTGTGTTCTCACTGTAAGCATGTAATAGCTTACTCTATAGCTCTTATCCTCTGACCCTTGATACTAATAACAGAAAAATTGCTAAGGTATTCAGTACAGACATAATTCCTTGCTTTAATTTCAGTTCCCCTTAGATTCCACCTGAATTTGATTTATACACCCCCAAAATGAAAAAAACAATGTTTATCTAGAATCAGTAATTTAATTATAAGTTCTGAAACTAAGGCTAAAGTCCTGCTTCCCTACCACTCCCTCCCAAGATTTTTGGTGCCACATAAGGCTTGATATTCATTATCTGGAGGCACAAGCTAGCCTTTAAAAATAGTCTTGGGGACGTATTTTCAACTGAAAAATCTCAAGAGAATTTTCATTCCAAATACAATATTATTTTAAACTAAGAGGGAGTGAGACACAGCATGACAACTTCCAGCAATAAAACATCAGTGGTCAACCGGACTGAGACAAAAACAAGCTGACACAGCTCATCCCCAAAGGTGCCACAGCAGCTGTGCAGCCCTGGCAGGACACACAAGAGAACTAGTTTCCCAGGAATGACAAGTTGCAAACAAGGGAATAGCCATGTGAAGACTGGCTAATTAAGGAGCCCAGATAATTAATATTGCCATTTGTTCCCACCCACCTTTAAAAAAAAACCCAACTTGCCAACAACCAAAAAATCACAACTAAACCCACTCTAAGTCCCAAAGGCAGCATCAATTACTTGAAATAAATTTACTTTGCTAATATATTACAAAATTCTCCAGCAAGTTTGTTGGAACTTAAGAATTTCTGAAAATATGATTATGTCTTTTAGCCTCCTCCCACATAAACACCCTTCATAAAACAGCTGTTGCCAGGCAGCTTAAATCCTGTTCTATAACAAGAAACAATTGTATTTTAATAACTTCAAAACTACTTCAATCTACAGGAAACATAAGGAAACCCTGCAAATCTGTACAGTTAAAAGCTTAAGCATAATATGATTAGCACAAAGGTTGGCTCCAGCCCTCCCTGCCCTGAACGCAGGTCTACTGGCTTGCTCCTGAACCACGCTTTTTTCCTGCTCAACTCCAGAGCTTTTGCAGTTTGCACCCCAGAATCACCTGTACTTTCAGAAGCCAGTGTGTTAGGCAACTGCTGGAATTGGGTTAGTCAAAAAAACAAAACCACAATGAAAAACAATAGGATTATTTCTGGAATTACACTTCCTCCATTTATCTCCTTTACCTTCCTTGTCCCACTATCTACAATTTAGAAAATCATGGGGTTTTCCCTGCTGTTTTCTACTGGTGTTCACATTCAAAAAGTCAAGAGGGGTTCCTGTGAACAGAGCCAGGACTTTCCTACTGAAGGGTGGTTTGCATTTAACTCGGAGATACTGCAAAAATAAAAGGGACAGGACACCTGTCAAGAAGGTTAAGGCTATACTCACACTCCCCTCTCTCACATATGAGTGCCAGCATCAATGCTAATACCTCTCTTAAAGCATCTCTCAACATGGAGAGGAGCTGTCTGACCCAACAGGCTGCCTGCACTGCTCAGCCACAGTCCAGAGAGGGCTCTTCAACCCTTTTAGACCTCACAGGTTTAGCACTTTTAATCCATTTAAAAATAAATCATGAGAACAGACTGAAGCCCAACTATTAGACTACAGCAAAAATCAGAGAAATGAAAGCACTAGCATTTTAGCATTTTAGAGTTTCTCCTGATTAGAGGGTGGGAGACCTCAATACCCTTTCCAAGGATGCCTGGCCTGTGAAGAAACCCAGACTCTTGGACTGGCCATGCTCCAAATATGTGAGCTCATGACTTCCCTGCGTACAAAACAAGTTCCTAAAGTGACATGAAAGATGAAAATGCTCAGCAGGAACTTTATTTCAGTCTCAATAGCACAGAAAATTCCTGTTCATATCAGTAAACAACTGCCACCTTCCAACCCATGAGATAACCAACAGATTTCAGCACCCACTCCCAATGCAGAAGAAACACAACAATGTCCAGGGCAATGCAGAATCTTCCTTCCTCCATGCCTCAGCCTCCTGGGGCAGCATGGAGATCGGGGCTGGCACATGCAGCCAGCACAGCCCACCCCAGCACCCGGCAGCACGAGGGTGGGAGAACTGGAGTGACTGCACCAGCAAGTCCCAGCCCACAGCTGGTAACAACCCAGCAGCTTGGCAGGCTGGTAGGAGAGATCTGGAAGCAAAAAGAGGGAGGAGATGGAGGAAAACCTGCAAGGCAAGCCATGGCTGATAAACAACTGCACAGATAAACAAGGAAAAACATCAGAACCTGCAAAAAAGTAAAACATCCAAGAAAGAGGGAATAGACAAAGACTGGGTGAGAAAATGCCGTGGCACATGCTTTGTTCCAGCTCCCTGGTACAATATAAACAACACAGTGCTGACCCATGAGCACAAGCTTCTCCAAAATACTTTTTTTTTAAAGCTCTAGCTGAACTCAGTGCTTGTTTGTGAAAGCTTACCAGAAATAGAGCAGAGTTATGAGATATTTATAGCTTTTAAAGCCAGTTATGATTAATTTTGAATCCCCAGCCTCCCAGCTTCAAACCACAACCTCATTCCCATCTTTTCATTTTTCTGGAGAGAGCTGAGGACTGAGCTGGAGGGACAGGCACCAGCCCTCTCTGCCCAGGAAGCAGCACCCTCTCTGCCCTCAGATATAGCCTGCCAGTTCAAAGGGTGATGTTGGCTTTAATCTTCATGACGTTTTAAAATACAGAAGATATCAAACAAGAATCTAGCTTTGTACAATACAATATTAATCCCACTGTGATTAACCCATGAACTGCTTGCAGATCTCCCTGTTCACCTCTGACAGCCTGCAGAGATGTGTGTTGTTTAATTGGTCTTCGTTAGAGGTCACACCTTTAGTGAATTTGTATCAATATCCCATATGGCAGGTCTAAATTACTATCCTTTTAAGCATTTATAAACCAAATATAGATTCTCCTGGCAGTGGTTAGGCTGTATGCTGACCCCAGGGGAGCACTTAGTCATGGTTAATGGCACACAACTGATGTGACTTCATGTTGCACTGGCACAAGGACCTGTCTCAACCTTGCTAAATGGTTCCAGGGAATAACTACCCAGTTTATCTGACAACACTCATCAGTGCCCAAGGTCTTCCATTGTACTTTCAGGCTCTTCTTCAGCTATACTGTGCTTGCATACAGCCTTACACTATGAATGGCTGCTGCTGTATGGGTGGAACAACACCCTACACAGCCACAGACAACGGGACCCCTCTCTTCTGGGGAGCAGAAGATCAGACTTCACATTGCTTGTTCTGTGACTTCATGACAATGAGGCACTAGGAACCAAAGCTGCTGTGCTGGACACTGGTTTCAGTCAAACTGCTGATTGTTGCAAAGCGGAATTAGGAGGTGGTGCTGGTCTGGCTTTGCCTACCCAAGCTCTGCAGAGCACACAGAAAGCTTGCTGTCTCTACAAGATCCTAGCAGGTTAAGCCTTTTCAAATGTTTTCCCAATGACCTGGCACCAGAATGTCTAAAGAGCTGCAGGCAACTCCATGTCATACTGTGGAAACCAACATAGCAAGCGGCAGACAATACTTCAGAAAGCCTGTCCCCACACCCAGCAGCTCTGCTGAGCCTCATGGGTTGTGCTTCACAGCCAGGACAAAGCAATGATGGCCATAAGCAACCTCATTTTAAAAAGCCTGCAGTCCTCCACCAGAACAAGGAATTGGCCTCCTTGTACTTGCTATTTAAAATGTAAAAACTTTAAAACAAGGCCTCCCTGAAGCCACTGTGACCTCTTCTCTGTGCCCTGATCAGGGACTGGCAGTACTTCAGCAACTCCTCTGCCTTTCTATTTCTTCCAATGAGGGGAAAGCTGGTGGAGACAGCAGTTACCCACTTCCAGAGCTCCATGACCTCCATGACAAGAGCAGTACCAATATCTGGCATTTAATTTAACTTCATTGCATTGAGCCCTGCCACTGTGGGGCTACACAAAGGATGGAAGGTGATATCCTAAACTCCGCATATGGGTAGGATCATGTATTTTCAGAGACATCTACAAAAGCTGAATATTTCTTTCTCTTGTAGATGAGGATCTGAGTGTGAAACAACCCTTTTCCTTCCTATTTCTTTCTTGTACATAAAAGGAGAGGTACAGTAGAATAACAATAATTACAAAATTCAGAGATGGGGGGGTGAAATCTTGAAAAGACTACAAAACTTCCCCTGGGAACAGCTCACTGAATAGTGCTAAGCAAGACTCTGGTGCTCTGCAACTCACAGCAATTAATCCTGAGATGAAGTACAGAAGTACATACCTGTACCGCTCCTCCTGCAGAGTCTGCATTATCAATGAGTAATCCCTCTGATAGCGAACCTTAAGGTCCTCAAATGATTCTTCCAGTCTTGCCTGTGTCTCTCGAATTTCTTGAATCTCATGCAATATTGCATCAAACCCTGAGCTCTGCATATCCAGAGTGTTTGTTTTGGAGCTGGAAGCTCCCACAGGCCCCCCTGTTGTGCTGTTGGCTCCCACTGAACCTGATGTGGCACTGGAGCAGTCCTCTTCACTGCCATATTTTGGGCTTGACTGAAAGTTTTGAATAACACCTAGAGCCTTGCCTCCTGTCCCATCTTCCTGGCCCTCTTCTAAGGAGTCTTTCAGATTAGCAATGTTGTCCGCACTCCCAAACTTGTTCCTTATGAGGGAGGCAATCTCCCGGGGTTTGGAAACCACAGCTCCTGCTGCTGAATGTGTGGCTTGGGAGAAACTGGAAAGCCCACCTTTTACACTGTCTACTACTCCCTCACTGAAGCCAGTAACTTTTGCTCCAACATCTTTCAAACCCTGATGCATATCCCTGAAGACATCCTTTGGCTGCCGAGGGATCCCATTCTGCTCAATCTCCCGCAGCTTTCGATGGTAGTGTTCTAGTTTCTTCTGCAGCTGCAAGATGGTCTGGGCTGACTTTTGATTTTTCTTCTCAAACACTTGCTTAATGCGGGCACTTTGCTGCTTGTCTGCATTGTTGGCCAGTTTCAGGTACTCTGCCACATTGTCATCACGGGCTGTTTGTTCAATTTTGATCTGCTCAGTCAACTTCAGTATCTTCTGCTGCAGGTGTGTGATAGCCACTTTTGTGCGCTGAGGATCTGGGGTCCCATCGACAGAGTCTGCATTGATGCTGCCATCAGTGCTTGAGGCCACTGCATTGGAGGTCTGTGCGAGGCTGCTGACTTCCAGTCGCTCGATCTAGGCAGGAAGAGAGAGAAATATGAGTGCTAATCACCAGCTTTTCTCATATAAAACTCTTCCTTCTTTGTGCCAACCAGCTAGAAAAGCGAATGTAACTGCAAAAATGCACTTCTTTTTTTCAGCTGGCCAAGGTATGGTATCAATCAATTGAGCTTCGTGTGCTTTACAGACATCTAGCAAGAGCTGTGAAAAAAGCAAAACCTCTCATAATTAAGCCAACTTAGTGGCCTCAAACAACCAAAAAATCAGGGCCAAAGTAAGACAGGGCACCCAACTCTGGCAGGCTGAGATCTCTGAAGTTTTGGTTCAGGGCCAGCAGCTCTGCCAGCTGGGGAGTAAAAAGACAGGGAAGGTAACTGTGAAAGAGCAAAAGCCACACAGATCAAGTGTACAACAAGCACAAGTTATTTACAGTACTCCATCTGTTTGTGTTTTGAAAGCAAATTATGAAATTTATCAGAAAACAAGAGATCTGCTAAGGTGAGAGCTTGAACCAGAACTGAAGAGCCTGTTGGACCTGTGCTGGGGCAGCTGCCTGCAGCGAGCAGGTGTCTCTGAAGGGAAGGGAAACAGCGAGTTTTGAAGGACAAACCCAATTTTTAGCCAAAACCCCCCAAGCTAAATTCTATTCCAGCACAAACGAGCCAGGCCAAGGAGCCAGAGCGGCAGCCGGCGCTGCTCCCTCGGCTGAAGGACGGCCCGGCCCGACCTGCTGCTGCGCGACCTTCCCCTGCTACCGCCGCGGCACCGGAGAGATCGACCTTACACCCACGGCCCGCGGTACCTTGTCCCGGCGAGGCAGCAGCGCCCGCTCCCAGTGCATGGCTCCCGCCGGCACCCGCCCGCATGGCTGCCCCGCCGCCCGCACAGCCACACCTGGGCCCGGGTCCGGCACCGCCCCGGGGCAGAGCCGGCAGACCAGGACAGCCCCCGCCGGGGACAGCCCCGCCTCGGGCCCAGCTCCCGCCAGGCCGATTCCGACTGCGTTCCGGAGAGTCACGGGCTGGCGAGAGCTGGGGGGGGGGAACCAGGGCTAGGGGGATCAGAGCGGGGGTGGATCAGAGCTGGGGGCCCGTGTCCACCCTCCTTCCCCCGTTCCTCCTCCAGGCCCAGCAGCTCCAAGCTGCCATCACAACGCTGCTGCACTGCCTGGAGCCCGGCAGTCACCTGGGAGGAGAGGCGTTGGTCCCACTTCCAGTGACGTTTTCAAAAAGTAAGTTGGTTACCCATGCAAACCCAAATACACCCATTTTGACTTCTGTAGAGGCAGCCAACAACCCTATAGCATGTTGGACAAACAGGCTGCGGTTCACACTCCACACATTTAGAAAACAGGCTTTAATACTATGTGTTTTTTTTTCTTCTCAGCCCGAGCAGCTTGACTTAAACACTGGGCAGCATCCCAGGCTGTTTTATTCAAACAACTACCACCCAAGTCAAAACTAACTCCCTAAATGCTGAACACATTTCCATGCTTGTCTTGTAAATCTCTACTTCACAAACAAAAAAATCCTATTTGAGTTAATTGTATCCCTCTCTCTAGTTTCAATATTCTGTATTTATGATTTAATGTAACAAAATGAACACCATGCGGTAGACAGGTAGCACGTTTGTGTGCTGCAGGCACCCTGGCTGGCAATGAGCAGGGTAGCAAGGTTCCTTCCCAGCAGCCCTACACTGGGGTTCTGGTTGAACAAAATCAATCAGACATACAGAAAACTCAAGTGATTTATTTTCTAGAGTTCATTTGCTGGAAACATCAGAACATCAGTTTTCACCCTCTAATGACTGCAGAAGTATCAACTGCTTTCTTAAGCAGGTTTAGTTGTAGAAACCCTGGATCTCTGGGTAGATTAATGGAAAATTAGTGGTAGGAATTCCTATGGATCAGCGGGACCAGCAGCAGGCACAACACTGACCCTGCATGGGATATGCTGCCTCTGAGACCCAGGGATGTGTACTTCAGAGTAGCACACATTTGCTATGAAACCTCTTCTTGGAATCTGTGATGTCTTTAAGATTGTCACTGATCTGATTTCTAGGTGTGGTCTACAAGAAACCAAGGCTCCTGTGTGCACAGGGCAGCACACAGCTCACTCCCTGCTCTGCCAACTCACACTAAGCCCTAAAGCAGCACACCGCAGACTTTACTTTTCAGCATACTGATACAATCTTACTACTCATTTAACAGCCTTATAAAATATCAAGCTGGCTTCTCAGAACGCTACCAGGCTGTTTACACCTATCTGTACCTACTCAAGAGTTGGGAAATTTTAGTATTAATGGCAGATGGAAAAAAGAAAGTTCCACAAATTTACAAATTTTCCAGAAAGTACTTTGAAATAATTTTCCCCCCGCAGTAAATACTTTTGTACCTCGACAGTGAAAAGCTGAGCACAAGCAGGCCTGACCCAGCACTGCAGAACCAAACAACTGCTGATCCTGTTGGGCTCTGCCACAGCACAGGTTTTCTCTGAGCAGAAATGTGCACATTTCAGTGACATAGAACTAATGGCACTTCAAAATTATTTTGCAATAAAGTTTCTATCAGCTTAATTTTCTCCCAGTTGGGTCTAATTAGAGTGTGTGTAATTACTATGAATTACACTAACAGTACTCTCTTCCTCTTAGTTTTGTGAGAGGAATTTTGTAGAAACTTTCTCTTCCCCCCTTTTAAAGTCAGTTGACTTCAGCATCTCTCCTCAGGTCTTCCTAGGCCTATGACAGAAAATCAACCAGAACTGCTACAGCAGAACAAACTATGTTGGGATAATTACTTCATAATTACCAGCTGTGTGATTATTAGCCTGGAATAACAAGAAGGGGTTTTTTACAATTCAGAAGCAAACAGCTGTACAAAGAGCTATTCTGAAAACAAACTGAAATAACTTAAGCATTTTCTCTGTATCAACAAGGCTCTAGAGATGGAAGACCCAGCACTAAACTGGGTCCCTGAAAAATGCTAGTGACATGCTATTGATTTAATATGACTGGCAATCTGTCCTGAGAAGATGCTGGTAAATTAACTACTGTAATGGTTAATGTTTATATAAAAATAGGGATTACAATTCAATTAGTCAGTCTCCCTTGCAATCAATTTTCCAGTATATTGAGTCAGTCCAGACCCAGCAGACCTGCCTGCCCTCCTACCAAGCAGTATGCTGAAAACTGCTCTGGTGTTATGCCACGAATCAAATGCAATCATGTGAGGATCTTATGCCTTCTGCCCCTGGAGATCTTGCCACATTCCTAGCACTTCCAGAACTGCCAGGCCTCCCCTTCTGTACAAGTCTTCCCATGTGTCTGCAGTACCCAGCCCCAAAAGAACCTACAGTTTGCATTCTGGCTTTGCTGAAGACTAAACACAGTTGTTTAAAGGCATTTCACCTTCTTCTAAAACTACTTCTGTGAACGCACGTACCGTGGAGTCACTCACCAAGACAATCAATGACCCTGAAAGAGATAAAATAAAAATTTCCAATACAATCACTTTGCCTGCCTAAGATAACAGCGAGAGCAAGGAACCAACCCTGGTAACACAAAGAGGAAATGACTCTATACCTTACTCACAGCAGTTACACAATCATGAGTGATGATTACTACAACACCTATGTGCTCGAGATGCACCTGCCAGGGCAGAGCCTCACATCTGGGTCCAGCATTCCCGCATGTCTGCCAACAGGGCAAGAGCAGGCAGGGACAGGCAGGGACAGACAGGACAGTCAGCAACCCCAACAGAGCAAGGCCTCACAAAACCTTTGAGGGACTTGCATGCCATCAGGCATCCCCCTCTTTGGTGGGGGTCCAAGGTGAGCACCTCCCTAACTGTGTAACGGCATAGCAGGAGGACAGAAAGAATAACTAGTTAGTACGCGCTAACCCAGGGACTGACCCGCACCAGGAATAACCAAGCAATAAAGAACTTGCAGCTGACTTTATTCTTAATAAGCCCCCAGACAATGTTCACCATAAGGCTCCACAAATTGCACCAGCTGGGACGCAGAACACCACAGGAGGGAAAAGTGACCTGTGACTGCTGAGTTTAGCACACACTGAGCTATGGCCCGAGGCACACCTACCACCTCCCACCTACAATTTGGTGGAAAGGACTTTAAGTATCATCAAGTCCAATCACTAACCTAAATAGTCTCCCTGAAGATGGTGTCTCTGACTCTTTTAATTCTCCCTTTAAAACCCAACTGCTGCCAAAGACCTTACCTTCTTGACCTCAAGCTTCTGAAATCTTGAGAACAGATATTTTTTAATTCAAAAGAGTAAGGTTTGGTGACCCAATGCAATAATGGATCTATCCCAAAGCTAGAGTCAAGAAAATTAGTGGTGCTGGTTGAATAATGGTTAATAACAAGGCAGTAACACCAACATCATGGGTAAGGCAAGTTCAAGGGAATGAATAAAACAATCTGAATGGAAAAATAGGAAAGAAAATGGAATGGAAATGAAATGGAAAAATAGGAAAGTCCAAGTATACACATGGACTTGTGGGAACTTGATTTTCGAGATGAAAAAGGATGACACAGCAAAAGAGAAGGCCAAAATAACATTGTGGATGTTTATGTTAGCAGCTTCAGACTTTTGATCAAGGGGGGGACTGCCAATCAGGCCAGAAGTTACAATAATAAGGACAGGAAATGAGGCAAAGCAGAACAAAAATTAAGTAGAGGAACTACGAGGAGAGGGTGGATTTGTAAACAAGTTTATACACATTTTTATCAGAAAGTGACTATGTAAAATGACACGGTCTTTTTGTGTTGTTTTTGTTTTGTTGTTTTTTTAAAAAAAGTATTTCTGGTTTCCTCAGTATGCCTATATCCCATGTCATTACCTCAGAGACAAAGTTATTGTTAACACTTCCCAGAGAGTAGTTTGGGTTTTTTTTTTTTCTTTTTTTAATGCATCAAGCTCCTATCTGATAAACACAGACTATGATTGTATCTTACATACTCATTTGTGAAGAACAGAGCTTAATTTTCAGTTTGCAAGTTAAATTCAATTTGCAAAGCAATGGAGCAAAGTGGAGTCTAGGAGAACAAACACCTCTGTGTGATCACTACAAAGAACAGCCACATACGAGAGCAAGGATTTCTCCCCTTCTGAAAGATTTTCTCTGTGGAAGTGAAAGATGCAAGCCATCTCCAAATATTTAGTCTAAAAGGCTCCTGTACCTGGCACAACTTCTGCAGTTCCACACTTATTTAACTTATTTTTATTTATTTTTAGTTGTAATATTTTTCTGCAGGTACAGAGTGTTACTGTACCAAAATTTGCCCTGGAACCAGTATTCCAAAGTTGATCCAATCACCAATTTATAGGAAAACACAAATATTACAAAACATCAGGAGTCATGGTTCCTGTGAACCTATTTCTTTGTCGTTCCTGTATAGCATTTCTTGATATATTGTTGCCTTAGTTTAAGCTTTTCTAATATAACGTACACACAGTACATCAGCTAATACTACACTTGCCAGAAAGTCATGCAATCTATTCCTCCCCTGTGCAGCCCTAGTGTATTGTTTAGCCTTGAGTGCTGTGGCCTGCTCCTACATTAGCACTAATGACATCCCTAAGATTGCTCAAAGTGGCAAACTTAGTTTCTCAAAGACAAGGAGAAGCCATGTAGGCAAGGGCAGTCACTGCAGCAGGAGAACAAGCATGCTCCTCGGAGCTGCACACACAGCATGTGTGCCTTCAGAAACCTGGAAGGAGAAAATGCTATGCCAAGAGACATCACAGAGCAAGGTGTGTCCAGGGGATGACGAACACTCAGCAGAGCAAGGCAACAGGGCACATGTCTAGAAACCCACAGCAAACACTGAATAACTCAGTACTGCATTGCTTTCTGTAAAAAGGGAGAAGCCTCACCTAGGACTCCATCTAGAGACCAATCTCACTGCAGCAGCATCCCACGACCCCAGGTGAAAAGCTGAGGCTCCCCTGCCAGCAGAACAGACATCTGATTTAGAGACCACAGAACATCCTATCCTAGTCTTACTACCTCTTCCCCAGCTCTGAAGCAGGTGACCTGATGTTACACATACCAACATGCAAAGTACGCTCAGCCTGGATTGTGGAATATCAATCATCCCCCTCCTCTCCTGCTGCCCTCCCAGTGGTCTGCACCACTCCAAGTACATTTTGAGCAGAGCAGTTCCCAAAATCCACTTGTGTATTACTTCTGTATCTGATGAATGCTGTGAGAAGAGACCCAGATATTCACAAAGGAAACCAATGTCTGTTAAAGAATGTCTTTAGACATACATACTGCAAACACAACAGCAACGCTATGCGATTTCTTAACCATCTTCTCTGCAGATGATAACAAACTGTTTTTTTCTCCAAGTGCTGGAGCCTCAATGCACTGGAGAGGTAACTGCAACAGCTTTTAGAGAGGTATCTTCTATTTTGCAGTGGAGATAGAGTGTCAAAGCCCTTACTGTCTCTCTTCAATATTAAATAAATACGGAGGGAAAACACTGTTTATTGTTAACTCAGACTTGTGAAAGGGCAATGCCTAACTACGCAGCTAAATGAAACCAAATAAAAGTACTTATTCATTTCTGAAGGTCACTGACTCCATGAAAAGCTGTACACTCTCACTCTTTTTACCTCGAAGAAAAATATGATTCTGCAGTTTGTTTATCACATCCTGAAAATACCTTTTGCACAGCTAAAAGAGCAAAACAGAAGTCACATTTAGAAAGCTACTAATTCCAATCTCTAGCCCCTTCTTTCATCTTTCATTGCATCACACAAACCAAACCCCAAACCAACACAAGAACAACAAACAAATGAAAAAAGCAACATCCCATTTGAAAGATTGCAACACTCACTCAGACAGGAGCCTTTTTCATACTTCTCAGCTGCTGCAGCGAAGAGAAGCTACAAAAAACAAGCACAGAAACTGAACAGCAGTGCCCGGAGGAAAGCGCAGTGCTTCCAGGCTGATGCTGCAAAACGAGGTCAAGTTCCGCTGGAGGTTTAAATAAAACAGCCCAGTAATCTCAGCAATGCCGCAGGTCTGCTCACCTTCCAGGGCTCACAGAAGCCGCAGCAGGGGCAGGTGCAGCAGCACCACATGAACATTCCCGCAGCGGGTCCCGCCGGGGCCGCCCCATAGCTCTGCCGGGATGCGGGATGCGGCTGCTTCCTGCGGGCCCTGCCCAGGGCATGGCTCTCGGCCGGGGCTGGGGCTGAGGCTGGGCACCGCTCCTCCAGCCGGGAACGCCGAGACGGAAGATGGACTGCGGGAGAAGAAGCTGCAGGGCTTTCCACTCTGTGCTCCAGGCACGAAGCTATTTTAAAAACTGCACCTTTGAGCCAAAAAAACTGTAGAGGATAATGGGCAACCAGATGGGAGCAAATCAACAGAATTGAGGCAACTGACGCGTTCCTTAGAACACACTGAACAAGGGACTTGTCAGCAAGACTCAAGAACTAAAAATGGAGATTCCAAGATGCACAGCAGGACGTAAATCCACCTATAAACTATACACTCTATTTATAGCACCACTGAAACACTGCCAGTTAATAATCACTAAATAAATTTTTCAGAAGATTAATGTGATCTCCTGGAAGGCTGAAATGCTAATTGGAAAGTAATTGTCACAGAAGGACTCAAGCAAAAACCAAAGCCAGCAGCAAAATTTTAAGCAGAGCTGTCACTGGTTAAAGAAGAAACCTCACCACCTCTTAACCACTACCTTCAGCCTCCTTGTCACAGAAAAGGTGCTTTACTGTCATATTTAGAAGACACGAAGTAAGGGCTCACCACCTGTCTGTGACAGCCCTGACACTCAGCACCTTATGCCATCAAGCCCTACTCCTTCAGACCCATTTTTAAAAATCCACCTTTACCTCACAGCTGCCTCTTCCCCTGCCCTTCTCCTCTTTTTCACTGCTATTTCCCCTTTGTGGCAAATACTGTCACTCACCTAGGACAGAGACAGATGATCATGAAACCAAGCCATATGTAATATAAATATGAGATCTTCAGAATCTTTATCTCAGAATAAGCAGGGTGCTCCCCACGGCTAACATACCATGAACTGACAAAAACAACAGAACGAAAAGGGGATTTTAGAAGTTTCCTACATGCAGCATGTCTGCAGCCAGCATGGATACAAGGAGGAAGCTTTCCATGTTTTCTTTTTCTCTGTCCCTTTGAGACAGGTGACTCCTATAGTCTCTCAGAAACATTACAGTGGCTGAGCTTTGGAGGGTTTCTTAACCATTCTTTTAACTTGCAGTAATGCACAGGTAACGTGAAGAAATTCTGCACTGAAGTGTTAATTCATAAAATACATGTTTGAGCTATGTAACAGAGGAAAAAACTCTTGAATGACTCCAAACATGGGCAACACGGAAGAAAATATTACTAAGAGCAAAATGAAGTTTCCGGTAATAAAAAGAAAAAATATAAATGAAAATTTGGATTAGAGGAAAAAAGCTGAAAAACCTGTTTTGAATTATACTGGTATGCCAAACGGCACTTTGGGAAAAGCGTTATGATCAAAAAGCAAGTTAGAGCAAGGGGCATTTAAAACAGGATTTAAGAGTTAAAAGCCTACATAAAGAACAATACAATCTCATTCATACAGAAGACAAACCATACTGGTATGCAGACATTAAAAGATACATCCACAGAAGCATTTTGTGATGCTGAGAACAGGACATGAAGGACAAAGGATGAAGGGAAAGGAAAAAAGAAGGTGGCAAGCAAAATCGTTGGTGCAATTCTGCAACAGGGCCGCAGGTGGTCACCAAACTGTCTGTATCAGTCAGACATGGGCTCACCCTCACCTCACTTGGTGTGGGCAGGCAGCAACAGGCACCAGAATGGCTGTGTCAGCAACATGCTCTGCATCCCACCCTGTAATACACTGCTATAACAGGAATTGCCCCCAAACCATTTCTTGTTCAGCAAGTTAGGTAAAGAGATCAGCACTGCTCCAAAGCTGAGGCACAAACGTGCAAAGAATGTGAATGGAAACAAAACAAATTTAACTTACCATATTAATACATACTCAAAGCAGCAGTATAGTGGCTGCAAATTATTGCAAAAGGCAGAAATTACCGGAAATCTAAAACACTTGTTTTACCGTCTCTGTTGGGATTCTCAGGACTAAATGTTCAGGGTCTCTAAAAAACTGATTACCTTATGGGATTATTAGAAACTAAGAATCACTGATCACAAGAGCACTGCTCTAACAAATGGCTGTGAAGCTGTTGTTAAGAAGGTTTTTAAAAAGGAATTGTTGGTATTAGCCACTGACCTATACTAAATGAGAATCCCATCCCACATCTGCAAAATGTCTGGACCCAGGCAGTCCTCTAGGGCACACAGAAACACAGAAGAGTTTTACAAAGATCCACTGCATGGCACTGCATTGCACAACCACCAGATAATTTCTGACTTATCAGCTGAGCTCCACACTGACAAGAGGCAAGAACCAGGCCAGAAGGCATCCACGCTGTTGCAAGAGTCTACTGAGAAACCTGCCTGAGCTAAAGACATAAATTGAAACAACTTCTACACTTGAGTTAAGTTCAGGGCACACCCTAGATTTTGCATTGCAATCTAAGACGACAGTGAGAAATACAGAAAAAATAAAAAAGGTCACAATGCATTTTTCCAAGGAACCATTTTACATTTTCATAGCAGAATTCACTCTCACAACCCAAAATCTATACTGAGAAGCCTCCAGGCTTCTAAGACCTTTTATCTATTAATGATAGCAGATCCCACCTAACAGAGGTGAAAGAGAGGTGAAATTTCTTGTACAGAATGTCATGAGCCTTGTTTAGGAAGCAGTTTATGTTGGGTACAACCTATCTGAGTCACAGGAATTCTTCCTACCATTCAGTTAGAGCATTTCACCATATTAAGACAACAAACAAATTCATGGAAACACATGAAAATATGCTCGTTATTCTACTTAACATACAGCATTCACAAACTTTACAGAGTAATGAAGCCAAAACCAACCTACCAAGCTGAGCACCCCCTCCATTACGAGGAACAAGTTTCCCTCCTCATCAAAGAGGAATGCATGTTTTCTGCAAGAAGTTTTGTCACACTCGAAAACCGCAGCAACAGTTCACTCATGTTTTGTGCTGTTAAGAGTAGACTTCTATATCCACAAAGAACTAGAACCATCATAAAGAGCATCGCCAGATACTCTTCTGTGCTAAAGGAACTGAAACAGGTCTGTAATGGGTGCAGTGATTCCATTGGGCTCCAGAAGCCTTGGAGGAGAGGCCAACCACCGCCACAGCAGAAGCCAGAAGGTGGGACCAAGCTGCAGCAACGTGGGGGGACGCAGATGTGCCCGGGTATCCCAGCCAAGAACAAAGAGAAAAAGCCTCATAAACAGAGGGACAGGGAGAGGATGGGGGCTGCCAGGGACCAGCCCCTTTCATGACACCTTTCCTCTGCTGCCAGACCCTACTGTAACAGCAGCTTCTTTGCACTCTACAGCAATTCTTCCCTGAAGTTACTTAGTAAAATTGGAGAGAGGAGCAGTGGGGAAAAAAAGAAGGCAAATGAGCTTTACAAGCTTTGATGCAGCTTAAAAACTTACAGAGATTAGATGCTCATATGACCCCAGAATAACTCGAAAATTTTCGAGACCCTTAAAGCAGGAAGTTTAAGGAAAGAATACAGCAGAGGCTAGACCCATATATTTGAGGAAATCTGAATGCTGCCAAATATTAAGTAATGAAAAACAGGAAGTGAGAGAGCAAGAAACTGGTAGGCTCTCACTGAGCTGTTCCCTAAAGATGTGAGAAAATGCAAGGTCCAGGCCCTCTCCTTCCTCTCAGCACTGCACATGGACCAAGGGATGTTTTTGGAGACCAGAGGTGCACACCTGGCTGATGAGACAAAAACCCAGCATCAGCAGGCTCCACACAGCAACAACCAACACTGCCCTCAGTGTCCATGAAATTGGGGAAGGAGGACACAAAAAAGTAACTGTTACAGGAAGGCAAGACCCTGAAACTGAAAAGGCAGGAGTCTAAAAAGAATGACTATAATTACCAGAAGAAAACTGGGCCTGCAGCATTGCAGGAGATCCTTGATTTGTCTCCAGGTCCTCAGCAGGCACAGGGAGCAGAGGGCTCAGCTGGGCACTGGGCAGCTGGACCTGGACCTGCCCCCCTGTTATATATGAATATATTGGTATATTTTGTAACATAGTACTGAAACTAGTCATTGATTCCAATCCTGGGTTTGGAATACCTGTTCAGACACAGACCTTATGCTTGTTCAGATCCTGCTTCCCAGTGACTGAGGAAGGATTCCTGAGAGGCCAACCTAGTGCATGCAGGCAGCACATCAATAAAAGGAGAGCAGATGCTGGAGTATCCACCTCCTTCACTCTCTCTGGGTGTAGGAAAACTGCAAAGCTTATAACATTAAGATGTATTTTGAACTTTCTGAATCAGGTTCTCCAAGGGAAGGGTGACAGGAGGGAGGAAAGCTGGAAAGCCAATCGAGCAGTACAAAACAAATTACATGGTGGTCAAAGGCACGCACTTGGCATCAGCACATCAAATTACAGCTATTAGATTAGACATCTAGAGACACCCCATGACCAACATAATAGATTTTTTAAAAAGGGCAAAATCTCAAAACAGACTCAGCCTTCTCATGCCCAAAAGATTTCATCTCTTTTTCTGCATCAAATGCAGGCAAAACCAATCACAAATCCCAGAAAAGCCCAGAAGATTCCCACAGGAGATGGACTCTTTCAGCTCCACATACAAATACAAATGCACAGAAAACACATTCAAGCAAACTGTGTGTACTTGGCAAGTCTTACTAAAAGAGAAACCCACTGACTTCCAGGTATGCAAGGGCTCCTACAATATAACTTCTGTCTCTCTACACATGAGGAAATTTTTCACACTTTCAAGTGTAGCTATAAAGAGGGGAAACTACATTATTTACACTAGGAAAAAACTCCTAGCTCTGACTGTCCTCAAGGAAGGCACTTGAAGAGGTGTACAGCTCTCAGATCCTGAATGTTCATTATAAAATACCAGCTGGGGAACCCGCCTCTGTCACTGTGTCACTCCCAACAGTTCACGACCAAAACTTCAGAGAATCTCTTCCCAATGTGTTAATCAGCCATTTGCACATGGATTCTCCAAGGACTGTGGGATTACTCAGCAGTGGTCACCAGCTGATGCATGATGTGTATGATAGACTTTTGTTTTCTTAACTCTTGATACTCACAGGAATGATAGCTTTTGAACTTGATTAAATCAATTTTTCATCATGTATTTTTTGTGCCTGACTATATCTGTTCTTGCACAGAGTAAATACTTTTTCATATAAAAGCTAAACATGAGTACTTATCAGAATACATGTGAACTGTGCAGTGTAAACATTATTTTTATCCACCTGCAACTGTAAAATAGTTAAATTATTGCAAACTTTGTCATGTAGTTCAAATTAATTACTTGTATTGTCTAATGGTTGTTTTCCCTGCCAGTTCAATTAAAGGGGCATATGTCAGCAATTAAGCATGGAACACATGGGCTAAAACCAAAGCTCATCAAATCAGCAAACACTGACAGAGTTCAACTGGGACTGTGCACTCAGCATCAGTCAACTCATTTTCAGGACTTCAGAAAGAAAACATTCTTCCTAAAGACCAAAGAATTCATAATTCTCCTGATCTGCTTGAAGCGTAACAGGCTCAGCTTTCTTCTAACTAAACTAGGAAATCCCTCCTAGATAAATCCAAAATACTGCATTTGTGAACACAGAATGCAAAACACCTGCTCACAGCACACTTAAAGATCACTTTGGCTCCAAAGAACTCTGTTTAGACAGTATCAGGCAGGAAAATGCTCAAGCAGTTTAATTCCTTAGCCAAACCATGGGCTCCCTAGAAATACAGATCTTCAGGAACCACCTTGCATCTCTTACTAACACTGCAAACCCTATTCTTAATAAAGTTCTTATATCCATCATCACAAAATGTCACCCTTCTTCCCTTTTCATTAGCTTGTTCCTGGAACAGTTCAGTTTTGTGGCTTTTTTTTAAGTCAAGGCAAATGGGATCCTTAACGTTGGGAGCTGCAATAGCCAATGACTTGTCTCTTTAAAATGCTTCACCTCAGTTTGGGAAGCTCTGCATGACACAAGGACAACCTTGAAGTTCTCAAACCCCTGTGATGGCTACCACCAACCAAGGACACACCACTATGTTTGCATGTCCTCGTTTTCTCAGTACACTTTTGCTTGTAATTGGGGCAATGAGATCTTACCCACACTGAAAATACAATCTTGATATAATATGGAAGAGGGAAGGAAAATAGGGCAGAGAAGGAGACCTCGTTTGTTGTGCTCAGCAAAACTTCTGGGGACACAAACAGGAATTCTCTCCCAGGAAAGGAAATGTTTCTCCCTAGCCTCTTTTAAAGCTACTACTACTGCTTTCAGGGCAAGGAGGATCCCACTTAAAAGCCACTGACTTCAAAATCTTATTTGCTGGACAAATAAAAGATACCTTTCGTATAAAATAACACACCATATTGATAGCTCATAGTGAACATGTAAAATGGGATGTATTTCTCTTCACAGCTGCTAAAACACAAAGCTCTCAGGTTAAGTCAAGATCTCAGAAAGCCAACTCCTAATAATTAATGCAGAAAATACAATCTGATAAGCCACTTCAGCCCAGGTTTTGGGTGCCTTCTGCAGCTGCTGACAACCTTAAAAGTACTTCAACCTGAACAAGGACATCTCTTGGTAGCAGGTATTGATGTCTTCCACTGTCCCAGCACAAACAGAGAACCATGGAATCAGATTTTGGCAAGTAGTGGGAGAAACTAAGAGAACTCCAAAATAATTTTATTTAACTACCTACCCAAATCTTTGCATCTGTTTCTGCAATATGTGATATTAAATATTTATGAGCTCTCAAAGAACTAGATGCTCATAAGTTTTGTCTAGATACAGAAGTTTAGTATAGATAACTTTGAATTCATAATTTTGATAAATTTCCACAGAACTCATAGAAAGTGCAACACTTAGTAATGAGATTTATATCTTATAAACTTAACCAATGCATACTAACAGGATGTAAGAGTATCGACACAGTTAATTAAGTTAGAATATTTGCCTTAAGTAAACAGGTGGAAAAATTAAATTATTCACTACAATAAAGCCTTAAAATGAACAAAGACTTCTGAAAAGCCACAAGATTTGCCTTTATTGACTAATATAGACAATGAAGAGTTAATAATCAAATGCTGCTCCTGGGTCAATAATCTCAGCTATAAATGTCATCTTGCATAAGGCTTTTTGGTTAATTACATGGCAATTAGTAGGTTTCTGCACTGCTGCAAGAAGACCTCATCACAGATATCTGGGCTTGATCCACATCAACCCCTGACAGCAAAAGCCCTGCGAAAGTCCACATCAACCCCTGACAGCTTGTTCCCATGCTCACTACCCATGGACAAGGGCTTAAACTACCTTCATGTTCTTGCTGGTGTACACAAATGATCAAACTCTCTGTGATTATAAGAGCGGGAATAACCTAATGGTGTAAGGTACCACGTGGATCAGAAGCACTTCAAGCTAATGCATTATTTAACATTTTGCCTTCTAATTTAAGCTTCTAGACTTCAAAGTCACTGCACAGAACTGGAGTTTACCCCCCTCTGTATGTACCCACTGGGATACAGTTAGTTTTGACTATATCTGTCTTTTTCAGATTTCACTCAAAGGATGCTAAGCACACGACTTCTTTCTTGTTACTACTGGCAGTGTATTGTCCTGGTATCTCCATAAGAAAACAGCCCTTTCTTTACCCACACACCTTTCCCCAAGTATGCAGAATGCTTCTACTATTACTTAACCATGAGAGAAAGGTTAGCCCATAAATACTGTGCGCTGTAGCCCTGTGTAGCTGGTGTGAAGTGTAGCTGTACCAGTGGTGCTTTTCATAACCAGTTTAACACACACCAACACTGAACCTCATGGCAGGCTGTGGGGCTGCAGCTCCAAACTCAAGTACTACCATAACCATCCCTCATTGGGGCAATGAGCCAGCAGATGGCTGTAGAAAACAGGTAAGGGAGGAAACCTGTGCATGCACAGGAGATCACCCTTTAGGAGGTTATCAACACCAAAGACACCTTCCAAGGGCATCCTCTTGATTACTGCCACACCACACCAACTTTCCCACAGTAACTATGACAGAAATATGGCTGCTGGCTACCAAATTGCTATTAGACTAGACTTGCATATATGTTAAAATTAACTCCACTCAGAAAAGGACTTCTCAATATTTATAACCTAGTGTGGAGAGACTTCAAAAACTTTTTGCAGAAATTGTCAGCTATGACCTAAAACCTCACTTTACTCTTATTTCTTAGTACTGATTGAGCTCCACTTCCAAACTTAGAATGGAACCTTAAAGACAGAATCTCTTCAAAGACACAGAACTGCACTAAATCCCATTAAAGCAAAGGAGATCCTGGTGCAAAAGAAAATTCTAGATTGGCAGTATACAGTCAAGTCAGAAGTTTGTTGGTCCTGAATGGAAATGGCTGACTAACTTCCTTTTTCTTCCTTGTAAAAAAAAAACAGCTGTCCATTCTCCTCAGTGTATCTGTTCTGTGCATGTCTTTCACAGATCTGATTTTCCTCAAATCACACTAAATGTAAAATCTGAGCCTTCAAAATCCAGTTCCAACAATTGTAATATAACTAATTAGCAAATGAGTTTGTTTTTTTTTTTAATAAGGAATGAATGAATTGACTAACCCATTAGAAATCTGCATATTAAAAAAAAAATAAAATCTGCATTTAAAAAAATTCCTCCTTCCTGACAAGGCAAAATGCTGAAAAGAGACTTTTAGTATACTGTCACTCTGGTCCAGCAGAAACTACAATCAAGGCAAAATGCCCAGTCTGCAGAAAGGATTAAGTTTACCAATAAAGCTGCAACCTAATGGTGAAATGATGTGTAAAGTGATGAAATGGAAAATTTCCAACTAGGCTCGGAGTTTCATTTCTCCATACTGCTGGCATGAACATCATTCCATTGTCCGATGTAAGTCTAAGGGTACAGAATATACCCATTCCTCAAAAAAAACCCCATTTCACCTAGTCTTTGTCTAAATCTAAAGTCTATATATTAACATCTAAACTTTGCAATGACCTTAAAGTGTGCAATAAGCATGATGGTTACTAGACCTTAGCTGACATAGGCTAATTTGGTAGCTCAATAATGTATCTGAGGTCTCACATTCATGAAAATGGCTTGGATGTAATGAATTTGATAGTGCTCCTCCCAGCTCAAAAGTGAAAGATAATCTCAGAACATGCTTCTTGAATTCTGAAGGAACTTCATGCCCACAGTCATGTACAGCTGTACTTCCCCTGGAAAGCAGCACACTTTTCTTTGGTGTGGTTTTTTTGGTTTTTTTTTTTTTGGGGGGGGGGAGGGGTTTGTTTGGTTTGTTGTGGTTTTTTTTGCTTCTGAACGCTCTGCTGCCATGAAAGTAGATGAAAGTCACAGTAATAACTGAAAAATTGACTTGATCACCTCACAGATAATTTCCAGCCCAGATAAATCTGTGATTCTGTGAAAATTTGAAGCTCTATTTAGAATTTGTTTAATTTCTAGAGAAATCTTAAAACCAGAAAAGCAAATGAAACTCTTTGTAGCACATAAAATTCAGCAAGCTCATCTAGCCGATTTGCATAATATGATTTATAAAATAAATTCCTAAGTTACATAGTTAGAACTAAGAATGTCACAACAGACTGGGTGTGGAGGAAAACAGATTCCCTTTGAGGCATAAAAAGTAAGTGAACACATTCTAGAGAAGGCTCCTTTATTCTAGAACACAAAACCAAGACATGAGTACAAACTATGAAGAGAGCCACTGATTACACGGATGAATTCAGACAAAAGAAAATGTTGTTGCTCTTGCAGGCTTCAGAGTGAATATTGAACAAAATAAGGATTCAGTTGCTGTGCACTCTGGGTTCCTGATGTGCAAGATGCTGCCCAATTCAGTGGCTGGCACACAACAATCCCTATTTATTCCTTTCTTTAAAGAAGAATAATTTAAGCAACTTCACTGATCAATTCAAAAGTCACAAGCTCTGAAAATCTTTGCTCACAGTGACCCTATCCAGAAGCTTACAAAATTAGATCATACCAGACCATGGCATGTGGGCAGAGGGCTGTATAATGACCAAAAGCTCTCAAGATGTGTCCAACCCACTGACAGAAAGCAGGAAATTGTGTCCTTTCTCACAGACTATAGAGGCAGTTTGTTATCACAGAAACTAACATTTGTGTCCGTGTATCTTCAGGTTATTTTTCATCAGTCTTTCCAAATAAATATTGGTCTGTGGGTTATATCTTAGATGACCTTAAATCCAATCTGATGCATTAATGATAAAGAAGAAATAGCTAAATCGACATTGTCTTTGGAACAGAGTTCTTGGTAAAGCAGGAAGCATTTGCGTTTGCATTTCTCTTTAATTTATTTGATTAAAAACCTCTTGTTACTATGGACTGCCCAGGGGTATACCACTGTCTTCAATCTTTTTTTATTGGTTTGTCTTCCATGTTGCACCCATTGCCAGTCTGTAAAGAAAAAGAATTGCTCCTCACCCTGGCTATTTTAACAGCTATCTTCTCTGGATTCATGGTAATAATTGAGCTTACAACTGATAATACCCTGCTAATTTAATAGCTTCATTAATGTGAGGAAACTACAGCATCCTGAATAGCAGTGGCAAATCATCCTGAATGATAAGTCACTGTTCTGGGTTGATATGTAGATACTTCTTGGTGGCCTCAATGAAAGAAGAATGTAAAAGCAGCATTTGAAAAATATATTTTAAAAAAAGAAAAAGAAAAAGAAAAAAAAAATAAAAAAGAGAGAAAACAAACAACTCAGAAAAGCCCTAACACCCACTATTCTGTTTTACAAAAAAAAAGAAATTCTAACAACTCAAAACTGTTTTCAAACCCAAATATAATTCTCCCTTGCAGATGACCCAAAAAAAGGTTTTTCATACACGTAACCCTGTGCTATTTTTTCTACTGACAGCTTATAAAAGAACACAAATAACATGCCCTTTCTACCACAACAAGACTTCCCCTTAGCCTACATTTCTTAAGCTGTAGAAATATGAACAGCAGAAAATCCAGTCTTTTCTGGCTTTGTTAAAGAAGCATTGAAGATCTGGATATGTGCAGCTAAACTGACAACACAAGAAAGCTGAATTTTTAAAACCCAAAGTATTAGTCAGTGAGACACAATATGTATCACCAAAAAAATCCAAGAACACATTAACTAAAAATATTTTTCCCTTTTAAATAGATCTATTTTCCTTTAAATAGATCACCACTTATCTTTTGTGCTAGTCCTCCAGGCATCTTAGCCTAGCTTTGATAATGTCTCATGTAAAACCTCTTCCATGTAAGCTGCAAACAAGCAAAAAACCATACAAGATTTTCTTTCTACTCTCAGCTCACCTTTAAATTCTGTCAGCGGCTCTACATGCTGGTCTGGCTGCTTAGCAGAGCTCCCCAAAAGAAAAAGGCTTCCCAAATAAAAAGAAAATAGTTTGAATGCTTTTAGTATTTTCACTTTTCTTTGTCCCAACAATGCAGCTCTGTCCTCCAGAACGAGTGCACATGGCCAAACACAGTGTGTCATTCTCTGGGTTCTGCCTCTGCCCAGTGGGGTAGGGTGGGCAGGCAGCTGCCCCCCAGCCCTCAGGACATGGCCCAGTCCCATGGCCTGACCCACCGGCCCTAACCCCGCAGACCCCCCATCCCACCCAGCAGCAGATCCCAGAACCAGCACAGCCTGGAGGGACAGGCAGGACCAGCCACCCCAAGGTCCATGGCATCTCCTCTAGACCCAGCGGAGGGAACTGCTGTGGGGTTCACCATTGTTTTCTGCAGGAAACACTGATTTTAAAGTCAAGCAAAATACTACTAAGTGAAACCAGGATTTTAAAAAGAGAGTTTCTGTCTTGAGGAACAGGGATTTTCCTAGAATTGTCTCCCTGTCCTGATTAAACACTATCATTAAATGCTAATGAGAATCTAAACAATATTAAAAGTTGATTTCAGGCACATTTCTTCTGCTGTCCACATTCATGTGGTTCATCAAGTCTACACATGGCACCTTCTGACAAATTATCTACATAGTGTTTGCGACAAATTCCAGAATACTTTATGGAGGACTACCAGGAGGCAGCCTGACCTCAAAGCTCTCTGGAAGAAACCACATACCTGGAGAAGCTCTGACCGTAAACCCAAAAGACACAGACTTCTGGTATCAGAAAACATTTTTAATCACTAAAGCATTCAAAGAACAGATTCTCCGGGTTCATGGGGAATCTCCTAGCACAAAATCTTTACCCCCACAGCAAGAACAGGCTGAACACTTAGAAGATCAACACCTCCTCAGCAGTGCAAGCAATTTTCCTCTTTTAATATTGTGCCCAAGCAGGGCTACAAACAGTGCTTAAAACAGAGTAACAGCACAGAAATAAAATCCAGTCCTGTCATAGGAGGGACAGGAGGTACTTGGTTTCACCCCTTCCTCGCAATAGGCAGCAGCTTGCAGGCTGATTTTTGAGACGCGAACTCCAGCAGCAGCTGACAACAATGCTGCGCCTGGGCATTCGCGGGCGACCCGTGTCTCTGCCTAGCAAACCAGCCTTGTTCACCACCCTGACAGCACAGACATCCCAGAGAGGAGAAAGCCCCAGACGTACTTTTCGGGAGGCAGCCGGCGATCCCTCCATGCCGGGAGCGGCTCCGGCTCCGGCCCTGTGCCCTCCGCCCGCCGCAGCGGGGACCCGCGCCAGCCCCGCGGCCGGAGCTCTGCCCTGACAAAGCAGGACCTTGTAATATGAGGCAGCAGTACCCGGGGTGTCTTGGCAGAAGCCCTGAATGCATGTTTAAGAAACCAACTGCAGCTCTGAACAAGCGAGGCATGAATGCACTGCAGAAGAGTTACCCAGGCTGCTAAAAATACTCCATGGCTGACCCCGTCAGGAACATATCTGAAGTGAAAGTCTCGTTTTCTGGAGAATAAAAAAAAACAAAAGCAAAGTGCATCTGCTGGCAATTGTCTTGGATGTTTATAAACTTTGTTTATAAACAAACAAACAAAGCCCAACTGTCTCTCACATTTTCTTCCAGCAGGAAGACTGCACATTGTCCCAAATGAGACCAAGGAAGCCCAGCTCCTCTGGCCAAAGCCCCTAAGCAGCTTTAGGGTGCCCAGAGAAAAGCAGAAGGAGCAACTAGCCTGTAAATACAGCTAGCAGACACGAGGTGTCCAGTCTGTCCCTCCTGGCAGGATGGACAGCAATGTTCTGGGAAGCAGTGGGGTGAGCCTTGCTGCTACCCTCCTGATGGAGGCCACTGATTCCACATTGAAGGGTTATTTACTTTTATTATAGGTCTTCAGGAAGAACAGCTACATACAGTTATGTGCTTTTTCATCTGATGTATTTGCTCCTGCACCCTCGCTATCTCAGCAATCATTTTGAGTCCATGGGGTCATAAAGAGATCAGCATCTTCCTTACAACTCACATTATCATCATAATTCTGTTCCTCAAGGTCTCAGTCCAATGGGATTCCTGGGCTACAGCACTAAATCAACTTCAATTTTCAAAGAAAGTATAGGTCCTGAAAGGAGAGCTAATATCTTAAAAGATCTGTCTGTGCTAAAGCTGTTCACTCTGAAGTTATGAAGCATGTATAGGAAGCCCTTTAAACATTAGAAAAAAAAGAAAAAAAAGAAAAAAAAGAAAAAAAAAAAAAAAAAAAAAAAAAAAAAGAAAGAAAAAAAAGCAAAAAACTACCCAACTTTCAAGATGGTTGGATCAACAAAACCATCTTGAAACAAACACTGTCAATGAAACCTGATCACAAAGGGCCAGGGAATGAGCAGGTAATGGTGATGATCCTTGAGAAGCGTCCAGGTGTGCTAAAAGTTTTCCATTAGATGAACTGTGATATAAATTCAAGGACAATATCTAGAAACTACAGAATAGCCTGAACAATCACCACACCGTGCAGCCAACCACAGCAGCAACTCAGCAAACAATACAGATCCAGACGGCCCACGTCAGCAAAACAGGACTGACAGAATGCTCCATTCACAGTAACCAAATGCAAGAGCTGCTTTAGTTAAAAGCACTGACAGCAGCACTAAAATTTATCCCTTCCATTACTCTATTTTCTCCAATATATATGTTTAACCCGGCTTACATGGAAGGTTAAAAAATGCCAGCTTACAACTTAACCATCAACCTGAGCAACACCAACAAAAGAGAGTGAGAATACATCTAATCCTGAAGACTTAGCATGGAAGCATCACAGCAGAATAGGGATTACGTTACTTAAAACCAAACTTTGCACTTAAAAATGAAAACAATAATTTTATTCATTTGCGGGAAGCTCTCTGACCAAGACAAATTTGTATGTACTCCTGCTTCCCGTGCATGTAGTTACAGTGTGCAGGCAGAGTTAGACATTGCCAGGGAGATAGCACACAGTATCATGTGCCAAAGCAATAAAATATAGGCTTCTTCAAAAATGAAATGCCAGGTTAGTAAATCTTCCCAAGATACCACAGCAAAGTTCTGCGTCCTTTCCAAAACAGATTAAAACCAGAAGACAACAAATATCACTAGATGTAAGTCTGCTTTGTTGTGACCAAAACAGTACAAGAACCTTAAGTTCTTGCCCCTCAGTTTGCTAACAAGTCTAATTTTGAACTTTCTAATTTTAAAATCTCTCTCTTTAAGCATTTCATATAAGATTAATTACTGACAAATAAGAAAACAACTGAAGAGTTGGGTTGTGTCCCATTCCTTCCCATTAAACTTGAAGATGATATAGCTCTGTTAAACAAAACCATACCTCAAAATATGTGAGAGAGAAGGAAGAAAGGGTGTTTGGGCTGGAGAAGATGAAAAGAAATAATTGACAACATCACTCCAAAACACATTGGGAGGCTCATCTGTCTAGTTAACCACTCATCTGTAAGGCACAGCTGAGCCCAGCAGCTACAGGGATAAAAGGGAATAAGACTGCATGACACAAAAGCACACAAGTGCAGCAGATAATTAAGAACTCTTATTTAGTCTCCTCCATTCATCCACTGTGTTTAAGTGATTGAGGCACAAGAGAGGGAATATTTAGAGCTCAGCTGATGAGGAAATTACATTACAATCAGCAGAGGATCAGTGCAGCAGGATGGTGGCAGCAGTGACAGGGCCTGTTTCCAGAAACAACTGCAAACAGATACTACACCAAGCGTAAAGTGTATTCTTCAGGCACAAATTCACACAGACAGGTCATTTCTCAAGAGAGCAATGAGAACCAAACACCACAGAAAATTATTTGTAGCATGAACCTGCAACAACAGTACTGCAGAAAGGTAATGCCTGGAGAGTGCCTGCACACAGCTGTTTTTCACACACATACTACTCATCTACAATAATTCCATCCACTTGAACTTGTGATATTTACTTATGAAAGGTACATTTATTTTGCCAGACAAGAAGATTCTAAAAGGCTACAAGGTTAAAGTTAAACAGGTGGGACAAACATCTGTCTGCCTAATTTCCAGCAACTCTCCAGTGACACCTGCAGCAAGGTCCATTTTCTACATTTCTGCGCAGCAGCACCAAGTTCTGTATCTTCCTGTAAACCAGACCAGGCCTACAACCATGCTCCTTACCTAGTAAGAATTTTTTTTTTTAAAGCAGATGTTTATATTATGCCCAGCGTGGAAAAGAGCTTAACAATAGATGATGACTTCTGAAAGCAAAAAACTGCAGCAACCAGCATTCTATTTTTGCCAGCTGACAACACAAGAGGTGCTTGTTTTGAGAAACCGTAAGGCCATAGCTGCAGAACTCCAGTAGTGCCCCAGTCCCTCCCAACTCCTGCAAATGCTCAACATTGCCCTGGAGAGAGAACACATTTTCAGGGGCTGTTTATCTATCTATGAATAAATAGGAGACAGTCACATTACACGACCCATGACTGAACTGCAGCTGTCAGCGAGAGCTCCTTGCCTTGCCTTTTTAGACACAATTATTTCAAATCTAGCATGGCACAATGATTTCTTTGCATAGTATTTAGCTTTTTTTCTCAATGCTGGCATGAAAACCAGTATTTTCTTCTGCGGGAGAACAGTGGACAACATGCAGATTAATATAATCCAAGTATTGCCGTTTATTGAGAGTAGTGGTAGCCCTTTTATATACAGCCAGGCTGATAACATAAGCATATTGCTGATTGGTACAACACATTTGTCACATGCCACAGTGCACTATCTATCTGGTTAAATACAACTGTTTATGCGCTGTCTATGAGATGCTTTCCCATCCTGTTATTCTTCTTTTCTGTTGCCAGCTCCCCTATCTTTTGCCCATACCTGATCTTTTAATAACCTTGCAGCAGGGCCTCAAGGCCCTTAGCTCACTCTGGTTAAAGCTAAATAGTCAGGATTGCTCACGTGTCTGTTTTCTTCCAAAAACTTTCCCAACATTCTTCTTCATTTCTACTCTTAACACAAACAAAAAAGCTCCAAAGCCTATCACATATATATGATATAAATCACTGAATGTTAATGAAGTATCAATATTTTGAAAGCAAACACAAAGCACCTTAAAGAAACAATTTAGGCAAGGTCAGTTTGGCTGATCATGCAAACCAAGGACCTTTTAGCAGCACCCTGTAAGCTGGAAATGTCGTGTAGCAGCACGTTTATCTCCACGGCTGCAAAACTGGTGGATCCAGCCCAAGCTCTCAGGCAGAGCCCACCCAACTTGCTGCACCCAAAGGAGTTCACAGTATCACCCAGCACCAACAAAAGGTCCCTGAAATTCCTCAAAGGACAGGAAGGGAGGTCCAGTAGTTTTAAGACTAGCAGGAACCTGGAGTGTGGTGGTGTATGTGTTGTTCTGTTCTGTCTCCTGCCTGAAAGAAAGTTTTGCCCAAATCTCAGGGTTTTCCCAGAGCAGCAGCACCATTTGGAAATTTAATTTGTGCCAAAATCAGCCAGATAGCTAGAGAAGTCAACATGTGCTAGAATGGACCAAGACTCATGGCAGTCCCTTTACCAGCTCTCTTTGTTACTACTTAAGGTCCTGTTGTCTTTGGTGGTCAGAAAAGCTTAGATAATTTCAGTAAAAAAGCTGAATATTCATTATAAGTTAAATTACTTTCAAGTTACAGTAAATTATCCCAGGTTCCCCTGATTTCATACTGCTTCCAGCAGTCAAGGGTTAGGATACCAAAATACAGTGATGTTCCTTGAATTTTATGTTATTCTCTTCCAAGAGTCAAGATTCATTAAAATTGGGCTCAACCATCCATTTGGCTATGTTAAAAATAATTCCGATTTAAACCCTTAAGCCCATTATAATTTCTCCTCTTCCAACTACATTTCTTGTTTTGTTTTCAAATAGGATGTGTCCAACCACAATTAACTTTCACCACAGAAACAGAGCAATGCACAGCACAAAGGAGGAAAAAACTCACTAACTTCACCTAGCTGTAAGATACACTACTGCTGCAAAGCATTTTCTTGAAGCTATTGCAGTGAGTGTCACTATCAGTGTACAGGTAGGTGCTGTGGCCTCATTCTTCCCTGCTAAAAAAAACAAAAAAACTTTAATGTTATTTATAGGTTAAAAGGAAGGAAAGAAAGTCCTATATCTGAATGTCACTGAACCCCACATGCCGATAGGGATCAAGTGCAACCCATCTAAGACCTGTTTCAAGTCCTGGGCTGCCTCAACAGACTGCATGAATGCAAACACCAGAACTCAAGGGGATCTGTCTGCTTATGGATTACAGCAGACAGTTATTCAAAAGTCACTTCACATAAATATTCCCTTCAAAGAAAAGACTGCTTTAGAAGTTACAGGCAAAGAAGGTGTAAACAAAGAATACTGGAGAATATGTGTTTAACAGTCGAGGTACTGATGCACAAAGACAGTTTAACACAAAACGTCAAGTAATTTTCTTTTCTTTACCCTTGGAAATGGTAAATGGGGTCTAAATGTTACAAAGCCTTGATAAGACTATTCCTGAGCTGCAGTCGCATCAGCTTGCAACCCCAGGAGCATGTGAAAACAAGTGCCAGTCAGTGTGGAGCTCCTTGGCTGGATGCTGCCTGGGTGAGGAGAACCCACAGTGCATCTCCCACAGTGGGGTCAGTTGGTCTGAGGGGCAGCAAAACTGAAGCAGAACAATTCAAAGCCATGTGCTCACAGTCATTAAGACAGAGAGGTGCAGAATCTGCTCCCCTGCCCTTCTCCAACTGCACCTGATTTCCTTGCCAGCTCTCACATCACTCACCCACTGTCCCCTGGGTGAGCGGGGGGGGGTTGTTCTTCTACAGGGCCTCTGATCATCAGAAATACCACAGAACTCCACACTGAAATTAAGATTTCAAAAACTATCACCAAGAAAAACAAAGATAAAAAGCTCTTAAGCTCTGGCTTAAAGCCAGCTTCTTAACCAAAACAGAAGAGAAATACACACACAGGAAATTACCATTCACAGAGTATTAGCCACTCTGCATCTTCATTACATGCATCTGATTAAAAAATGTTTAATGTATTTCATTTTCCATTTTCACATAAATCAAATTAGCTTAGGGGTGCTGGATGACCCCTCTGTTTTCTAATAGCTCTCCTATACCTTTTTTTTTGTACAAGTCAATGCCCCAGTTGCAACAGACTCCCATTCCCCTGTGAACTGGGTCTGTTTTGAGTATGTGACCCAACAGGTAAAAAATGGTTGTGATTTTTCAGCAATTACTTAAGTGGTAAGAGATACAGTCAGGATGCTTATAACAGCACAGAGTAAATCTGGATACAATGTTGCCTCATAAGGATTATAAACTATCAAAACAGCACATTTCCTTTCTAGCTTTAAAAGGAGTTTAAATGTATTTAAATTATGTCTTAAGGAGAACTGTGTGGCTCTGAAGGATTGCTGCATTCTACATAACTTTATCAGAAATCACTATAATAAGTATTGGTATCTTACAGTAAGAAACTGGGTTAAAATCTGTAATGCTGAAGACAGCAGCATTAAATTTCAACTCCCCTGCCTGACAGGAGCAGAGTACTCAGTAATTTGTACCTGACTCTGACCAAGCTCCAGCACAGATGCTGCACCTTCAAACCTCAGGGAACCTACCTGCAACATGCCTGATCATCATAGGGGAAACATGCATAAAATACATGCAACGCCTGCTTCTACATGCTTATGATAATGCTGAGTTGCAAAAGGAGTCCTGCTTTGAGAAGACCTTTGCATTGAGTCCAACAGCTTCATGGAAAGCAGAGGGGGAGGATTAGATATGGGTGCTGAGAGAGATTGAACCATAAAAATGCAACTGTTTGATAACCACAGGCCCTCTCACCAGAGGGCAATCACTAACAGAGAACCCCAGACGTTTGCTGCAGCCAGTCCCCTGGGAAGTTCGTAAACAGCAATCAGAACCAAGAGTAGCAAAACAGGCTTGAATCCAACTCATGAAACTAAAGAAACAAAGACTAGAGAGACCTGCTGATGCATTAACCCTCAGTTAATTAGCACCTCACTAAACCACCAGAACCTGCTAATGGCAAAACCTCAGTGAAAGCCACTTTGGTCTTCAAGTGTGGAGAGGACAAGACCACACCACAGTTGTGAGCAGCCTGCAGGGCTGGAGATGGAAGCATCGAACTGACCAGCCCTGCACCTTCTGCTGGAGATGGGATGGACATGGTGGCCAGGCCCAGAGCCCCTCCTGGCAGAGCGGGTGGGATGGTGCTCAAGAAGCAATGGCAACCAGGTAGTTGACAAAGCATGAGAGCAAGTCACTTCTATTCATTATCTGACCTCTAAGATACAATGTGCTGCAATGTTATTTCTTTATTGAATGCTTATGTAAAGCAGTGTACATTTAAAAATCAGGCTGAACTTTTTTTACACATTTTCTAAAACAGATGGGTTTACACTCCTCCCCTAAACCTGGCTATTTTAGAACTATTGTTTGTGAGCCTGAAACCCAACTGGTTTTATTTTTCAGTGGCTGCTGCATGGCAGTTTTATCTGATGTTCTGATTCTCTACCATGCAATCTGGGTACATCGTGCCATAGCTTGAGTGACATTCACACACTGAACAATCAGGAACACGGCACCAGGCACAGGAGAGCACTGCTGCAAGGGACAATTTCAATCAAATTCTTTGTGAACACTGTTCCCTGACTGTCGATATTTGAATTTCTGATCTGGCTTTTGAAGTGGCATTTGCTAACAACAGCAGCAGCCTACTCCTTGATTTCCAGGATGTGAGGGAGAGGCTGATTTGTTCACTAGAAGCAACGATGCAGTTGTAACTGCTCAGGAAAGCACCTCTCAGCTAGGAGGAACTGTGTCCACGTGAACAAGCCCACCCACACCACATGCACTAGAATCTCACAGTGAGGGACCAGCTCTCCCTGAGATGAGAGCATAGGGATGCTTGGCACTCTGAGCCACGGCTCTGCCCCTTGGCACGTCACCAGTTTACCATCAGCCTAAGGCACCCTTGCTGGAGCACAGGGAAGTTTCCACCTTGCTGGAGGGACTGTAACACTTTTAAAAATGGATGTTTAGTAATAGCAGTATGTTAATGGCCTTCCTGGAGATCCCACCTTCAGCAGCATCAAGCAACTTCAGAGGGCCTCTCACTCATTAATACTGATGGCTGCTAGGAAACCAGCTCCTTCCAGGAAAACAGGAACCACCCTGGCTGCTACCACCAGCAAGTTTTCAGCACCAGTGTAGATGGACACATGTAGAAAATGAAGTTAATGTGTAGTGAATTGCAAGTCTGCAGGTTTTATTTAAATAATTTTTTTTTCTTCAAATGCTATCACCAGACTGTTAAGCTGTAGTCTGAAAGTGATCTTTCTCTGGAAATATGTTATATGCATGTTAATACCACTGGCAAGTCCCCTTTATGCAAAAAATTAAGGTTTACGAAAAGAAGTTCACCCTCCATTAAGATGTGAAAGATGTGTCTTCTTGAAAGGATTTCATTCCATATAGTATCTGAATTTAAGAGAAATGTATGGAATTCCTGTAGTTAGCTATGACATTCAGTACTGCAAGTTATCACACAGTTTTTTCAAACCCCATACTAATCTAATCTTGGTATATAAGGCCTGGGTGAATGCTAGGGCTTAATTAGACTACCTCCCAGTGAATGCTAGGGCTTAATTAGACTACCTAGGGGCTGTGTATGGTTGCAACATGCTGTCATAGTTGAAGCATATGACACAGGCCAAATGATGAGCTGTCACTGAAATCTGCAAGATACCATAGACCCAAAAAAGATAAAGAAACCTTGGAACTGCACTGCGGGCCCCACAGCCCTGCTCTGCTCCTCTCCCCTGGCAGCGCTGAAGCCACCAGCTCAGCCACAGCCACCAACCTACAAACTGTGAGCTGCTGGCTCCTGCTGTTCACGGTTTTCAATCTACAGCCCTGACAATGAAGACTGAGACCTCTAGTTCACCAGGCAAATGTTCACATATCCATTTACAAAAAATATCAGAAAAGCAAAGGTAAAGTTCATCCATAGCACACACATTTCTCAAGCAACAAGAATGCACTGGACACTCAAAGCTTCCACATTTCAGGCCCAGCAACAAAACATAGTTAAAATGGTCTTTCAGGTATGTACTACTAACTGTTAGAATGCTAGAAGAGAATCGCTGGAATGATACTACAGAACCAGGAGGCCTTTTTCATCCTGCTTATTTTTTAATTCTTTAACTGTGCATAAAAGACTGAAATGTCTTGCTCTTTGATAACAGTTTTGGTAGTCCAATCTGGATGATTACCTCAAGGAAAGCTACATTGAAAGGAACTGAAAATATTATTCAGCTGAGTAATGTGCCAGTTGCTCAAACTTATGATACATACAAAGAATATAGATCTGCTGGTTACAGATGGTGTCTGAGGTATATCTGATCAGGTAGAGACATGGCAGTATGAAGTGGCAGGACTAGATGGAGCACAGCCTCCTCTCTGGCAGAATTAACCACATGTTCAAGAAGAGCCACATCCCTTAGTGCTGCAGGGATCAAGAGACACAAACTTTCACTGTGACATCAGCCACATTCTAGGCTGGGACATCTCTCTCACTCTAACACTCTAAAAGCAGGATACAGATGAAGAACATGCATAAAGACCCATTTGACCAGTGAGAAATTCTCTCCTTGCTACTGATTCCTTTTATGATCAGGTGACCTGCCTGGTGGATGAGGGGAAGGCTGTGGATGTGGTTTATCTGGACTTCAGCAAGGCCTTCGACACCGTCTCCCACAGCATTCTCCTGAGAAAGCTGGCTGCCCACAGCCTGGACAAGCGTACTCTGCACTGGGTTAAGAATTGGCTGGAGGGCCGGGCCCAGAGAGTGGTACTGAATGGGGCTGCTTCCAGTTGGCGGCCGGTCACCAGCGGTGTCCCCCAGGGATCAGTGCTGGGCCCAGTGCTGTTCAATATCTTCATTGATGACTTGGGTGAGGGGATTGAGTCCATCATCAGCAAGTTTGCTGATGACACCAAGCTGGGGAGAAGTGTTGATCAGCTGGAAGGCAGGAGGATTCTGCAGAGGGACCTGGACAGACTGGAGAGATGGGCTGACTCCAATGGGATGAGCTTCAACAAGGCCAAGTGCCGGGTCCTGCACTTTGGCCACAACAACCCCATGCAGCGCTACAGGCTGGGGACAGAGTGGTTGGAGAGCAGACAGGCAGAAAGGGACCTGGGAGTCTGGATTGACAGGAAGCTGAACATGAGCCAGCAGTGTGCCCAGGTGGCCAAGAAGGCCAATGGCATCCTGGCATGTATCAGAAACAGCGTCACCAGCAGGTCCAAGGAGGTGATTCTGCCCCTATACTCAGCCCTGGTAAGGCCACACCTTGAGTACTGTGTTCAGTTCTGGGCCCCTCAGTTCAAGAAGGATATTGAGGTCCTCGAACAGGTCCAAAGGAGGGCAACCAAGCTGGTGAAGGGACTCGAACACAGATCCTATAAGGAGAGGCTGAGGGAGCTGGAGCTGTTCAGCCTGAAGAAGAGGAGGCTCAGGGGAGACCTCATTGCTCTCTACAACTACCTGAAAGGAGGATGGAGCCAGGTGGGGGTTGGTCTCTTTTCCCAGGCAACTCTCAGTAAGACAAGAGGGCATGGTCTTAAATTGTGCCGGGGGAAGTTCAGATTGGAGATTAGAAAGAATTTTTTCACAGAAAGGGTGATCAGACATTGGAACGGGCTGCCTGTGGAGGTGGTGGACTCTTCGTCCCTGGAGACGTTTAAAAAGCGACTCGATATGGCACTCAGTGCCATAGTCTAGTGACTGTGGCGGTAGTTGATCAAGGGTTGGACTCGATGATCTCTGAGGTCCCTTCCAACCCAGCCTATTCTATGATTCTATGATTCTATGATTCTATGATTAGCAAACTGTTTGGTTAATCCACCTTTTCTACCTGTTCACTGGACTATCTATTTTTTTTTAATGTCTCAACCTTGAGAGTTGAGATCTCATATTTTAAGCAACCATTTATTTCTGGCAGCCTGTGTTGAAACAGGAAAATTTTACATGCTTTTGAGGCTATAGCATACCTCCAAACTTCTGGCATTAAATGGGTAAAAAAATTACATTCCAAGTTTGATGAACTTGTGTGTAACCCAAAAGACTGAAGATCAAGTTATTAGAGTATTGCAAATACATTACCTTAATTTAGCAACTATTTTGTTCAGAACATTGATACTGAAAGCACTAAACAAATGCAAGAATAGCTACAAATCTGACAAGTAGTTAAATTTATAGCACTTTATCCTACCACATAATAACTATGACTAAGACATAATTTGCCTACTCAGATCCAGGACTCTGAGTCTCCACACCTCTGTGATACACAATTGTTTTTGGGATTAATGGGCCTGATCCCAAGTTATGACCAACTGCTACGGAAATTAATGCTTTGCACATAAAAAGCAGAGGAATGCCACTCCTTTTTTTTGTTTGTTTGTTTTTGTTTAGTTTTGGGGTGTGTCTTTACCCTAAAGAGAAAGCTAGCCAACATCTCACTGAAAGAAACGACACACAACAAATAAAAGCTTATTTAAAAACAGGAAATTGTTAGAAACTTTAGTCTCATTCCAAAACAGTAGTCCCAAATACTAAAGACATGTGGGCAAGTTCTGCACTAATATTTCACATTCTTCACAATCCAGCCTCCAGTGAAACACCTCCTCCACACCAACTTGAAGCTCTTAATTTCCTTCACTTCTGTTGTCCTGTTGCCAATGCTCAAACAATTTATTTCTGACAACACAAGTATTTCTTTCCCCATAAGCTTTTGTTGACCACCACCAGGATCTTGGGTCCTTCCACATTGGTGGTATGGGCAGTGGGCTCCAGCTCACCCCCAAGAAAGACATGCTCAAGCAAGCAAAAAGATGCTCCTAAAAAAAGGCCAAACTATGCTGATTTAAGCACTCCTTCAAATCTTGTTTTCTTTGTGAGTAAGTGAGTGATTCTAGAATTTAAACTTTTACTAGTTTTGTATTTTCCAAATGTGACATCAGTGCTTGTAAGTTTTTGAAAGTTAAGTATGATGTATGCAGATAACATGGAGTAAATATTTTTCTGAGTGCTTACTAACAGCACTCAAGAAGAGAAATGAAACTATACAGAACAAAAAAACCACAAATAAACCTCTTGTAGTAAAACTTAAGTTTGCATTCCTGTGATCTTGGATTCCATTCTCACCGAGTATGTGCACTTTGAATGCCCTCACAAAAAAATCAAATTATAGCATTTATGTTGCTGAAACATTACACTGATTTCAAATCTGAATGCAATTTTCTTTTCTAATGCATACTAAAATGTTAACATCAATTATTCAAAGAATCAGACCCTTACTTCATTTCCTTAGCAATTGTTCTTGTCTATTTTAAATAGTCTCAAAACTGTAACTAAGCTGATATTTCTCATTAAAATACCAGTCAATCTCAGTGGCATCTAAATTGCATCTTAAGTTAAAAAAAAATAAACTCTTGCTCCTCTAGTTTTCCTTTCAATGTCCACAAAAGTGTCCTGGAACTTTGTGTTTTAAAATGCAGTAATTCCAGTCTTGAAAAGATGGGTTATTCTGACACCTTCTCTCCAAAGTGAGTAGCCTAAACTTGACACACAACTCCATGAATTGTACGATAACAAAACCTTCCACTGATTTAAAATTTACTTCAGTATGGACAGAGTTATCTGATGGGATTGGCCCCAGTTTCTTCTTGTCATGAATTTTGCAGGGAGACTGGTTTTAGAACCTGGAGACCTATCATTTAATGTGAGCTATGGAAGCCTCTGATCACTTTCCCCTGGAAAAGTCTTGGCTGCTAACCCACTGAGGCCTGCCAACATTAAGGTATTTTCTTTCACAGACTTGACCATTTCATTTCCCATAAATTTGTGGGGCCTGGCTACAGCATACAAGCTTTTGTGTCCTTTCTGAAAAGGACCTAGTTTCCACATGAATTTTTATCACCAACTGCCAGATCCAGAATGGAAATATTTGCAGAACAAGAGCAAACTCTTCTCTGCAACTGAAGAAACACTAGCTGAAGGAAGAAGACAGCTGACTTATCACAGGGAAATGGGGGGAGAGGGGAAAATACAAGCCAAAATCTCTACAAAGGACCCTGAAAGGTTACTAATTCAGTGTAAAGATGCTGACACTTGCAATGCTTCCTTTGATCGCTGCTGGTAGGCAATTCCAATTGTTATTGCTATCCAGACCCATGTAAGCACCTATAATAAAGTATGATGATACTCTGCAGAGAAAACTGCCACGAGCTGTGGAATTTCATTATTAAAAGGAAAGATGCATTTATGTAAGCTGCATTCCATACTGTAATCTGTGTTTGCATCCTCTAATATCATCCATCTATATGGCAAGAAGTCACTGCATACAACTCCACAGACCCCAGCTGGCATGTATACAGTAATTCTTTGGATTAGTAGCAATGCTTTTTCATACAGAGAAGTCCCTTGTCCTGCCTCTGAAGGTGTAGGCTCACCTACCCTGTTAAATATCAATGTGGGAAGATGCTTTAAGTCTATTTTACTTTTCTCAGTCTTGGTATTTATGGCACTGTGACACCAAGACAGGACAAACTCCTCATGAAACTAGTTAACTCCTGCTTCTTAAAACAGAGTGCCAGAAGCTTGTTTTCCTTTTGTAAGATGAAGGTGATATCTCTGCGACATTTTCCCACACATTCCTCTGAGCAAGATGATGCAGGGGAAGTTCATTCACTTCCTGAGGGACCCATCTTGCCTAGAGAAGTTCATTATATTTCTAATCACTGCCAGTGCTCCTTCAACACCAGCATGGCCAGAATTCTAGGAGAACTATGTACATCCCACCACCCCTCAGCTTTGTTTAGGTAAGCCTTTTGCCCAGCAAACCTTATAAAGTATCCATGCAGGAACATATTTTAAAACTGTGGGGAGTAACAGACTGAGACGCTCCAGCTGTCTACAACAGGGAACTCTAAACAGCAAACACAAGCAATCCCACCTTCCCATTTGGAACAACAGGAAATTTCTGAATAACTGCCCCCACACTGACAGCAATAAATTAAACCCTTCTAGACTCTGCCCGTACAGGGGTTATGGTGAGGTATGCCAGGGACAGACTTATAGCATACCAGCACGTCTGCTGTGAAGGTGAGCAACCTTCCATCACCTCCCCAGACAGCAAATTGCTTCCAACTGCATCACATATACCATGAGAAAAGGTAATCCAAAGGTAATCAACCATTGAGTAACTGCTGTGGTAACTTATGTGTCCTTCCACTCCCTGAAGGTCCCATTAGGTGGAAGCAACCAGCCGGTCTTGCTCAGCCATGGGTACAATGATGCTACTTTGGTTCTACGAGCAGGGCGGAATTTGAGAAGCCACAAACTGTTAGTTTGCTGCTTTATGAAACGTGAGACTAGAGTTGAAATGCATCAGGTTTCCAAACCTTCCTCTTACTTCTCACTCTCCCCTACTATTAACTTTAGCCAAGCTGCATTTAAATATCAGCTCTGTGAACAGTTTCATTGAGAACTCTATGAGAACTACTTTATATATCTTAACAGTGAAGAGATGCATTCTGAACATAGCTAGAACTTTTGATGCTATTTATCAGAGATCAAGTAGGCCAAACCGACAGAAGCATCTATCTTTTGACCATTGTAGCTATAAAAGCAAAAGCAGTACTAGATCTTTGCTAAATGTAAACTCTCCTTTGCATACTAAGTATTAGGAGAGCTCTGCCCTGATTAACTGGTCATACTGACAGTTCTTGATGTTTGGTAAGGGTGTACCAATAAAACATGCTGCTGTTAAAATGAGTTTACTGCAGATGGAAAAAAATTCTTAACTGAAGATCTTAGCAATAAATGTGTTGAGGTTTTGTTTTGTTTTTTATTTCATGTAGAACACTGATAGATGGGAAACAGCCACACAGCTGGAGCTAGAGCTCAGAAGTATCAAGTCACTCTAATTTCAAATTCCTGGGCAACTGTTTTAATGACTTGAGAAAGGACAGAGTAATTTCATTTTGCATTATAGGCTTCTTTAAGGACTTTCTGTCCTCAAGACAGGCAGATGCAAAGGACATAGTAATGAACAATTCAAGAAATGTGCTATGTAAATTCACAGAACTTAGCAAAAACCATTATTTACCTTTTTTTGTAGTGTGAGACAAACAGTTCTTGAATCCCAAGCATCATGATTCTGCTAAAGAATGTTTTCAGGTGACAATTTAGGTGACACTGTCTTATGGGGTTAATTACTTTAATAGTATCTATTAGCGCATATCTGTACATAGTAAGTTTAGATTGCTAAAAAAGTTATCTAATCCTACACTCATGTTTACCAACAATTTATATCTGTGGATAGAGACTACTATTAATGACTCTATTAAAAAAAAAAAAAACAAAAAACCACAAGGTCAGCAGCATAAAGAGCAGAGGAAACAATTCATCAGCACTGGAACAAAAAAGCAGATCGCCTGGGGTATGACATCACGTGCTGTGCTGTGTCTGCCCGAGACCACACGTGATGCAAGAGAAGCATGGCCCAGAGGAAGCAAAGGAGGCACCACTAAGAGAAACTCTACTGCTGGATCAAGGACAAGGAGTGCAGACTGCTGTCAGCACAACTACACATCCACCCACCAGAACCTTTGGACAGGCTAGTGGGAACTGCTCCAAGCTCCAGGAACAGTGTTCCAAGGCTATTTCAGCAAAACCCACTCCCATTTCCCTCCCATAAATAAACTCAATCCACACCAGTGACAATGCTGATAAGCATTACATACAGAATGTAAGAGCAGAAAGTCCAGCTTGAAATCTTAAACATTTAACATGTTGGTTAAATGAAATGAGTCTCATCAAGGTTCACAAAAAAAAAACAAAACAAACAACTTTTTCCCCCTCCTTCTTTCCTTGACTTGATTCTGGTCTTTGCTAGTCAAAATTTCAGCCATATACAAAAGTACTACTTGGCTCACCAGAATCTCTTTGGGGAGAGATTCCTTTTAAAAGAAAGGGAATGCATTTCTACTTAGAAAAACTTCCTCAAATACAGTTCAACCTACAGTTTATCTCCACAAATTTCCTTTCATAAATCAAGCTAAAACATCTGGACAAAGTCAAGCTGAGTAGAAGTTGTATACAGTTTTGTACTGTCACTCCAAGAACAAGGGAATTCCTAAACTAAATGTAACACAGAAGCAACAGCACTTCTTGAGGTCCTGAGTGACAGTGACTGCAGGCCCTCCAAGGACTTCCAAACTGTACCAGATAGAGGGTGACCTGAACCAAAATGCTTGGAAAACTCTCAGGATACTAAGGGGAAGACATTTGTTGAACCAATCCAAAAGTCATCAAGTATTTTGCTTTTATATCTTATCAGTAAAAGCGCGATTACTTACAACTGGAATTTTAACAGTTGTACACATTTAAGTTGGCAAATTAACACAGAATCCAAGCAGTAACCCACAAATGCTAAACACTGATTTGGTATATGTGAAATAAGAAGTTACACTTGAAGTTAAGTCTGCGTACAGCTATCTGAAATTCCTGGTGCAAACAGGTTATCAAATGCCAACGTTTCATAATACAGTACATGGCTAAGAGCTTACACAGCTCTTTCCAGAACAGTATCTCAAAATTTGACAGCCATTATGTAAATAAGCAAGAGGCATTAACCCCCACTCATAGAAGGTAGACAGATACTGGGAGAACTTAAAGGATGTGTTCAAAGCCACACAGAGCAAATAGCCCTGCTGGAAAGGTAAACCAGCTATTTGAGGCTAAACCCTGTATCACAAAGCTGCATTTTTCCTTCCTGCATGAACTCCTACATTTTCTTTGCTTGCATTTTATACTTACCGGTGGCAGAATTTTTCAATTTGGAGCTCTCAAATCTGACCATTAAATATGGTCAGAAACTGGAGTTCTGACCTTGAAGCTATGTAACATAGGTACACTATTTAGTGTCCCACTCTCCTCATGAAGCGAGTACATCCTAGGAGCAGGTTCTCCAGGTCCTACAGAGACATTTGCCAACTTCAAAGCCTAAGTCAGCAACCATAAATGTATCAAAAATTTTGCACAAGGAATATTAATAGAGTACTACTTTATTTTATACAGTCTGGAAGTCATTATGTTTTGGCTAATAAATACATAAGCAAAATTTTATGTATTTTCTATACTTACCCTCCAGCAGAGGAAGAGTGCCTCACAGCTCCATTTGTTATCCTTCCCCCCCATGTCCCAAAGACTCAAACAAAAAAACCCAAAAAACCAAAACTGCACTTCCCAATCCCATACTAAAGAGCAGCAAGGAGACAATGATCTCAATCTACATGCAAACCCAGATAAACACAATCCATTTTGATTGTTCCTTCACACAGCCACACTTTTTATTTTGGTAGGTACAGACCAAGCTTGTTTTTTCTTTCAGTTTATCATACTGTAAAAGTCGTGAATCTTTTACAAGTACAAGTAGGAAGAAGCTGTCAAGGTTATACAATTTTTAAAGCAGGCTTGACAAAACCACTGCTAATTCAGTGCAAGACACAATTGTGTCAGACAACACTAAAATGGAGAGCTAGAAAAACAAATTTGAAACAGTTCTCCAATAGTAAAACATCACTGTAAATGTTTTCCCAAATCACCCTGCCTGTCTTGATAGAATTAAAATTGAGATATCCAAAGGAGTTCATTTAAAGCTATTTTGGCTGCCCCATATAAACAGAGCTTAGATAGGAAGTTTATTACTAACTAGATCAAATCTCTTTTGAGGGTAAGATTAAACTCTGTCAGTGTCTGTGGAGACTTTTGCTGCTTGCAGATACAGCTCTTTACACAGACAAGGTAAACCATTAAAAGATGCAAATTTCACTTTCCCACACGTCCTAAATATGGCCACACCTGTTTCCTTAAGATGAACAGATACTAAAAAAAAAAAATCACAAATAAGAAAAAGAGCAAATTATTGCAGCGTCATAACTTTTCCCAAAATAGGCTGCAGGATGTGAATTTTGACCTATTTTAAATGCTGTAACAGCATTTTATAATTTTGATTAATATATTTTAAAATCATTACAAATACACACAGGGGAAAGAAGATCTTAAATGTAAAGTGAATACTCAGTTTGTCATTTAAATGCCCAATTAATACTGTAATTCCTAAGTCCAGAGCCAAGTCTGCTCAATGGGAATGGTTGGATGCAGGAGCAGGGCTACACTGGCAGCTCTGTATAAGTGTCCTTACCTGAGTGCACTATGCAGCCTCGCTTCTATTCATGGGTTGATTTTTTACCCAACGCTTTACAAACTACATGCACTGGATTGGTTCACTGACAAAACTGCAAGAATAGAGGGATTAACTATCCTCTCTTCTAAAGCAGCTTCTTTATTGAAGTAGCACACTCGCAGTTATTAAACAGCAAAACCTGTATACACCATCTCCTTTGTTCTTAGACATTGTATTAACAGCAAGTGCTGCTGAGTACTCCAAGACGGAGGGCAGCTTTCCTCCTGTTTTTGCGGGTGTGTGGCTGGGACAATTCCTATTCCCGAGTAGGGTGGGCACTCGGAGGGCACCGAGCACATGTTCAGTGCCCATCAGAAACAGGTCCAGCACAGCGGCCGATGATGTTCCCTTCGTGCATCCCCCTCCGACCCGAGACAAACCGAGAATGAAACCGCTGCCTCCCAAAACCCTAGACAATCACGGCGTGAGGAACAAAACCCGTCCCCGCTGACACTCTGCCTCGGAGCATCAAGACCCCGGGGCAGGCGGAACCCCTTTGTGTCTCCGAGAGAACAAAAGACGGAGCAGCTGCCCCCGGGATCGCCCCCGATCGCGGCCAGCCGAGCGGCTGCTCCTGCCCGAACCCACCTTGGAGAGCTGCCGGCGGAGGCTGAAGCGCTGGACCATGGTCTGCCTCGCCCCTCGCCCCCCCGAGCCGGGCGCCCGCCGTCACCCGAGCCCGCGAACCCCGGGCGGCGGGGCACGGCCGGGCCCCCGCCCCACACTCAGCCCCTTCTCCGGGGGCGTCCCGCGGCGGGGCGGGGAGCGGTGGGCGGGCCGGGCGGGAGGGGCGCTCCCGCTGCGGGGGGCGGGCACGGGCACGGGCACCGGATCGCACTCCGCCCCGCCGGCAGGGCTCGGCCTCGCGGGGAGCCGGCGAACCCTGCCCACGCCCCGCACACCGGGCCCGGGCTCCGCAGGGATGCTGCGGGGATGGCTGCGGGCACCGGCGGCCGAGCACGGCCCCGAGCTCCCGGTGGGCAAGGACATCGGCCCGGCCGGCCCGAGGCAGACCCGCCCGGCTTGGAGGGCCGGGCTCTGCCGGCAGGCCGAAGAGGGGGGCGGTTCCCCGGAGGAGGGGCACCCCAGCCTCGGAGAGGACTCTCCCTCCCGCAGACACGGCCCCGTACCGGGGTGTGCCCAGGGGCGGCAGGAACAAGCTCCATCCCCGGCCGGTGCTGACCCTGCGCCCCAAAACCGCTGATAGGAAAGGGGAGCGGCCGGGCTGGGCCCTGCTGCGGCTCCCCACGCACCGCACAGTGCAGCGGGCGATGGGTGCGGATACCGGCACACAATTTCCTGCTGCGGTCACTAGAAAATACTTGAGGAAAAGTATTTCTCTCTTCCCACCACAAATAACCTATGAAGATCAATTGTGAAAGAGGAAGGTACAGTTTCATTTCTTCAGATGTCCCGGTACGAGTGGCATTTGCATCCCTAAACTGTTGTTTATCCCCTTAGACACTATCTGCAAATGCTGGACACGGCAACATCTCGCAGAAAAGGAGCAAGGATGTGATGGGACTTCTTAATTTTGCTCCGGTACCTGCAGCAATGCCAGCAAGACGTGCATTTCCAATTGGTGTCCTTCAGACAGCATCAGCTCTCACGGAACTGCCTCAGGCATCTGCCAGGATGTTAATAAGAGGAAGTGGGAAACTGAAAACCCCAAACACTATGGGAAGCTTAACATTCCTCATGTAGTCCTGTCTCAGCATCTTCATTTTGGATTTCTTAGAATTTTATTTCTGACCCTCATGACTGCGATTTTGCTCTCATTTAAAATTTACAGTGGTATCATGGTTGCAGACTCAGTCTGCAGGGCAAAGACTTGGTCTAACTGGAGCCTGAGTACCCACAATGCAAATTCACAGACATTTCATTAAGGTAGGGCACCGGCTGCATCCAGCTGGGACCCGATGGCATCTCTCTCAGCATCACACACTGCAGTGAACAGATCCACTGCAGTATTCTTTCACAGAAAGCGCTCAATGTTTTCTGGGTATATAGTGATAAACTACAGAAGGTCAAAGGATGACTACCACCGGACAAGTGACTTGACCCATATGCTCAGACCAAGATCATGGATTGCTCATCTGAGTGAAAGCAGAACACAACATCCTAAGCAGTGCCTTAGCTCTCAGTAGATGTCAAGGCAAGAAGGCACAAAGGCAAGACCCAAACTTTACCACTTCAGCCTCAGGACTGAAGATCTACTCTACACTGCAAAGTAGGTTCCAGCTGCTGAAGTCAGGAAGTATCTGGTTTGATGCTGAACACCTCCAAAGTCACAAGGTTTTGTTTCCTTCCAGCTGATTTATCAAGCCACTACTAAATGACTGGGGGCCCACACACCTGAACAACATTTGTCTGCATCCTCAGCATTCAGAGAATTTATACATCATGTGCAACTTTTACAATACAACTCAAACACAGACACAGAATTGCAACATTAATCCAAAAGAGAGGGGGCCCTTTTTGCATTAAATTTAAGTGGCGATAGCACTGATCCCTTCAGTACATGGACCTATGTACACAAGAAAATATTTTCTGAATAACTATGAGCAAAATTCCTGGAAACAGAAACAGATCCCAGTACTGTGCTCTGGCTCCACACAGAATTACTCCTTATGGTATATTCTGGGAAAGGACATTGCACTGCTGGGCATGGTTGCATAGTCTAGCAAAAAAATGAAGGTGACTTAGGCCAGAACATTTGCCTTGTTAAGGAAAAATGGTTTTAGCCTATTTTTAAAGTCATCAAATGACTTGGAGGCTAGAGATATAGGCATCTGCGATTGAGACATGAAGGGTTATGAGAAGGGTCAGTACAGTTCTCTAAATAGAACTTCATGGTTAAGTTACAAAACTATTGAACAGAGGTGTTTATTTTATAACTGTCATCCAAAAGTAACATGAATAGATGCATAATTCAGTACTGAAAACCCCAGCTATGAGAACATTATCTGGTACATTCTGCCCTCTCAGTGGTAACTCAGACTTTTCAAAATGCTCATTTTGCTAGGAAATACATAGATAGTATACTGCCCAGCTACCAGGCCTTGATTTTATAATGGCCATGTAGAGTCAAAGGGAACTGACAGGACTGAAGCACTAGAAAAAGCTGCTTGTGCTGGCAGAGCACATACCAGATGCTCAGGAGATTCTGCATCCAGCAGCTGCATCACACCCCTCTCTAAACAAGGTCAGTTCTTCTTGTTCTGCAGCCTATGTTCAGAAGCCTTGTGCATGCCATTCAATTCCTACTGCAGGAAATCCATACCAGCCGAACAGTCTGTCTTTGGAAAGCTGCTACACACCTCTGAGACCACCAGACCTGCCAGCATTCCATGACAACATCCTCCTGGGGCTGAAAAACAGCCTCTCCAAAGAACACTCTCCATTGCCTCCTGGTATTTTGTATTCAAAGATACCCCCCTGAATTCCTGTCTTTCGTTTAAGAACACAATGACCAGCCAGAGGGCTTGTGAAGGGCATTCTCAACAGCTTACAGCATCAGAATTCCTAGAGGCAAAAGTACCAAGTTTTATGTTCAAATTTTAAATTAACTTGATTTAGAGAAAAGTGTTTCTGACCGATACCTTTTCATGAGAACACAAAGCATACTTAGAATTGAGTTGGTTTCAGTATAAAATATCTTGTAATCACTTTTCTTAGAAATGCTCAGTAAGAATTTAATCACACACATTCTAAGTATCAACCCTTTCAATTTATTATTTATTTTTTTATATATCTGTATGTTCTAAATTTGTTACTGTCAGCCTACAACTTGCTGCATATGACCGGGTATAAGTTGCCTTAGGAAAACAAAATCTGATTCAAAACTGTTTAAATATTTTACTTCTGCATTAGTTAAATAAACTACTTACATGATCACTTGTGTTTTCCAGAACACCCTGTATTTCATTGCTAGATAAGTGTCCCCAGCCGCCGCAGGGACGATAAGCGTTATCTCAATCTCTCCAGCCCCATTTTCAGGAGGGACCAAGTGCACTGTTCCTGTATCTCTGTGCCCACTTCCAGAAGTGTCAAATGTGCAGCTGCAGTGACAAGGCTCCATGGGGACACACTACACACAGCTCAGCTGGAAAGGAGGGGAGAAGGATAGCAGGACTCCCACCCACACCTCGCTAGTGACTGCTGCCTTTTCATTCAAAAAATAGCAAATGGAGGTATAAGGAAAATGCCAAAGTTTTATTATTTTAACATTAATTTCCAACTAAATAACCGAATTACCTCAGAACATCAGTTTCAGGAAGCTTAATAAAGCACTCATGACAGCTTTGCAAAATTTATTATAAAAAAGATAGATGCATATTGAAGACAATACTATGATTAGAAATTACTTAAAATGTTTTTGAGTTGCTGTGGAATTTTACAAGAGCATAATTACTATCAGATACAGTGTTGCTATAGTGAACAACAGGCAAACAAAGCATTATCTTTAATTTTGATGACATCACCAGAATTAAAGATAACACAGATAAAGTTTGTTCAGTGCATTTCCAAATTGCTCAAATCACCATTTAATTGAAATTGACTCGCAGCCTAAGGGGGATTTGGGGATGATCTGGGATGGTATTCTAGTAAGACATGAACCTACTGGTTACACAGCTTCTGCAGCTCTGCTACCAGTTACATATGTGACTCCGCTGCTTGCTTCATCATGATTGAACCATGTCAGCAAAAGATGCACAACTGGGTTTTAACAGCACTGCCTAGAGAAGTTTGAACTTTCTGCTTCGTGATTGAGCAACCAAGTAACCAGCCATTTGTGGAGGAAGACATAACCACAAATTGCATATGCCTTCAGCTAAAAAACACAATATCATACTACAGGGAAATTAAAGACACACAATGTCTATACAGTCATTCTATCTACTTTCTAGCCACTGTGGATTGTTCACCTACTTTATATTTTCTATTGTCTCGGTCCATTTCATGTTGTGGTGTCAGCAAATGTCCTCTTAATTCCACATCTGCAGGTTTCTACTGCCCCCTTAGCCATAATATAGAAGCAGTGTCTGCTATACAGACACCACAGAATAAATCTGGATGCACGTGGAGCTGCACGACACTTAAAAATATTTTTAAAAAAAAGAAAAAAGAAAAAAGAAAAAGGTCTAAAGATGTGTTTGGAAACACACACACACAAAAAAAATCGAAGTACATCTAAGGGTGAGGAAGAAGCAGCCATCATCCTGATCATTGAATTCTGCCCAGTGAAGGATGCCAGATGTTGACAGCTGCTGTAACAACCACACACCTCCAAGCCTGACGAGAATGAAACCACTACTTCAGGATGCACAGTAGCAGAAGGGTGACTATAACTCAAAGAAAGGGGTTAAAAACTAAGAAGTGTGTGTATAATGATTTTAACAGCATTAGTGTTTGGTTTTTTTCTGTAACTATTAGATCTGGACTAGTAATGATTAAGACGTAAGACTTCAATCATACTATCATTGAACTCTTTGCTCTCCTTACAGGTTATGTGTCCCCTTCGCCCATAAACAACACTTTGAGCCCAAGGCCGCTCTTACGCTTCACAAAAGTTGCTGTTCTCCAGTCAGGGAGAAGCACCAACTGGTACGGCGTGGTCTTTCAGAGTAATTAAGCAACTGAAGATTAATTTCTGAGCTTGTGAAACAACTCTCAGCCTACTCCTGACCTATCTGGATTTGCAATTAAGCCATTAGTGACCTGCCAGTATCTTATCTTGTTGTGATATGCAAACAAGGCAACCCTATCCCTACACAAAGCACCAACATCAGATTGTGCTTTTCTGCTGAAGGAGGTGGAGCAGAGCGCTGACTGTCACCAGGGCTGGAGCTGTGTTAGCCATGCTGACATGCCACACACAGCTGCCCATCTGCAGCTCCAGGCGTTTGCACCACCAGTTTTAAAGAAAATAAATTACTGCTGTTCTGAAATGCTCCTCATAAACCAATCCATCCAAGTTCTTGTACACCTTGCTGTCAGGTGGCTATCCCAGGTGGATTGGATGGTATTTAACACAAGAGAATTGATGAAAAGTGTTTGACAATACATGACTGCTTTAAAAGGCTCTTTCCAGTTGGTGGGAAACACTTCCACAACTTTGATAAACATACTGAAAGGGTGCCACAGGGTGATTGTTACATTATTTATGCTAATAGGTGGTTCCCAGACCAGTGTGAGTTGTTAGGAGTAAGAAAAGCAAGCTATTAGTAGGTTTTTGATAAGCATGGTGTCAACATAATCACTGGAAAACATTGAGGAGCCAGCAAACCAAAGAATGGAAACTGTTATTCCAGAAGTATACTGTAGCATATATTTAAATGTGGTCAGTAACAGAATATAGATTTTAAGCTGCTAAGTAAAATCCAAAGATATAAAAAATATTTATAAAAACTGATCATCAAAACTGGAAAGAGGATGAGGATACAGGCAGTCCCACTGAACACAGAAGTAGAGTGAGTGATGTCTGGAAAGCTGCCCTGCAGGGATATTGCTGCAGGATACCAAAACCTTTTTCCTATAATTTCTGTAGCCCTGAGGACAAATAGCAACCTGGAAAGGTTTGTCCCTCCGGAGGCAAAAAGCTACAAACCCACTGAACAATTTGATACTAAACTTACTGAGCTTGGTCTGACTTCCTAGTGATACCAGAAGGTGTCATCCAAGGGCTTCCACCTAATACTCTAAAACAATTCACTGTACAGAAAACCTGAATCAATCAACTGACCTCTCTATCACTGCTTGGTGTGTGACGTGCAGATGACAGCAAACTACGTAAGGATTTCAGCAGTAAAAAAACCCCAAGGTGCTTCACATTCATAATGACTTCTCCTTCATAGAATCATCAAGGTTGGAAAAGAACTCTAAGGTCATTGAGTCCAACCATCCACTCTACAGCCCCTAACCACTAAACCATCCACTCTAGCTCTACATTTGCCAGTCTTTGCAACAACTCCAGGGATAGTGCCCCACCACCACCTCCCTGTTCCAATGCTTCACCACTCTTTCTATGAAGAATTTTTTCCTAATACCTAACCTGAACCTCCCCTGGTTGAGCTATAACCTATTCCCTTTTGTCCTATCACTGGTCACAAGAGAGAAGAGGGCAGCATCTGTCTCACTACCACCTCCTTTCAGGCAGTTGTAGACAGCAATGAGTTCTCCCCTCAGCCTCCTCTTCTCCAAACTGAACAGCCCCAGTTCCCTCATCCTCTCCTCATAAGGCCTGTTCTCCATAACCCTGATCAGCCTGGTTGCCCTACTCTGCACCCTTTCCAGCACCTCCATGTCCTCCTTATACTGCGGTGCCCAAAACTGCACATAATACTCGAGGTGCTGAGGCAGAGTATAGGGGCAGGCTTACCTCCCTGATTCTGCTGGGGACACTGTTTCTGATACAGGCCAGGATGGAGTTGGCCTCCTTGTCCACCTGGGCATACTGCTGGCTCATGTTCAGCCGGCTGACAATCAACACCCCCAGGTTCCTCTCTGCTGGGCAACTTTCCACCCACTCCTCCCCAAGCCTGTAGTGCTGCTAGGGGTTATTGTGGCCCACGTGCAGAACGCAGCATTTGGCCTCAGTGAAACTCATGCAGTTGGCCATGGCCCACAGATCGAGTCAGTTCTATATTTTCTCCATAAAGCCCTAACAATGCCCAAGGGCTTCACAGTTCCACTATGGAAGTCTATACAAAAGCTTCTAGTAGCAGTGGATAGGTCTTTTAGTTTTCAATTAAAGAGAGTGTGATTTCCTCCATTCTTCTGTTCTACTCTTTTAGAACTCTTAATGGTTTTGTTTCTTTGAGAGAATCCTGACTTGATTCCTCCCATGATTACCTTTTTGATCACCTACAGGCTGTTTGCCACACTTCTGCTCTGCTCATTGCTCATCTAACCTCAAGAAAATGGCTGGTTAAAGTGTATTTACTATCCAAACATAGTGTGTCAATCATGTTCCCAGTGTCAGAAGAGTACAGGAACTTTGGAAGTACAGTGTAACAAAATGAGACTGATGCAGGCTCAGTCATTTTCAAACCACAATTCTGATTTCTCATGCCAGTGGGCTGCCTCTACAAGACAAGATTTATGCAAAAGTATTTAAATTTAGACTGCCTGAGATACAAGACCAAGTGGAGTGTCACAGTAAGACTTTAATTATTCCATTATTTTCCATGCTATGACAATCTTATTTCTCAGCTTCTATACAAAGCCTGGCAACATGCAGAAAGACTATTACACATGCAAATGTATGTAAATAAGGTGTTAGAGCAAATCCAATCTGTAGGTTCAGGATAACATTTTGCCCTTCTATTTCAAGAACAAATTGAAAGAACAGAGAATGGAACAATACTGTGAACTAAAAATATTTTGTGTGCAGAGGATTATTAAGAATTTACTCTCCCCAAAGTACTCAATGTCCTTAATTTCCACTGGGAGCAGAGGACCTCAGCATCACACAGAATTGGGCTCATCCAGTACTTCTAATTTTGGAGAACCATACAAACACAAGTTAACACAACATCAATGTATCTACAGGCAAATTTAAAATAGTACCATTGTTCTCCGCATTTACCTGAAAGGGCTTATCCCATCCCCTGAAAAACAAGTTACCCCAGTAAACTAGTGCTGTAAAGATACAGAAGGGATTTAACTATGCTTTTGTTTATGTGAGACAACCTGCTCTAAATCATAACAAGACACTAAGCTGCACTGCCTTTGTTGGCAGCAGTGGCAATGCAATGAACACTTTGGTCTGATCCCATCACTCAAGGAACTCACCACCTGCCTCTGTCCCCCTCTATTCCACAGTATTCTAGCAGAGCATACACTTTTCCTAACTACTTTATTACAATTTCTCCTCTTTTAAGTGTTGGTAAGAAACAAAAAGTTAAGAAAGTGCTCCAGGTAGATTCCCAAGAGGAATGCTTCTCCCAAGAGGAAACTTTACTTACTGCCTTAGAGTGACATTGTAATTTCTGCTAATACTTTCTAATTACCATCTATAAATGCAAGATATGCTAATTTCTGGACAACTATCAGGGAAATGCACTGAAAGCATATTATATTGCCAAATATTCTGAAAAGGTTTTTGCTTGGGAGTATTTCAAAGTAGGCTTCAGGAAAGGGAAAAGAAAAAGAAAAAGGAAACAATGTATGACAACAGAACAATCTGACTGCTGAAACAAGGCAGAGCAAGCTCTGGATGATCAAGAAGATTTAATTCAACCACAATCCATTGTCATCCAGCCAACATCAAAGAAAATGTAGTATTTGAGAACAAATTTTCACAGCTAAATACTACATAAGCTTCAGAACCATGCTATCTCAACAGCAAACACCAGCAATATTAATTAATATAATATAATATAATATAATATAATATAATATAATATAATATAATATAAAGAATATGAACCAGAAATCAATTTCACAGCACTTCCTATCTTTATCACAGAGTACTCCAATTAATAAGCTGCAGAGAATTTTAGGAAAACATGGGTTATTGCTTAAGTCAGAAACTTATATATTATTTTAAAAAAATAAATAGATAACTAAGGAGTGCTTCAACTAAACTGATCCAGGAAAGAAGAGATGGTAAAACAAACACTATTCCTTGTGGCCAATAAGCCAACATGCCTAGCTTTGCAAGAACACATCACAGAACAGAGACTGTTATTTTGGTACATGCTTTCTCCACACAGGCCAGACAAACTAAAAGAGATAGCAGTGATCCAGTATCAGTACAGGCCATGGTGATCTAAACCAGACCTGGCCAACCTGCCTCTGCAACTCAGTCACAAGCTGCAGCCAGAGCCTCTCAACAACTCAAAAGATTGACAGCACCCCTGACTTACACCGGAATTCCTCACATTAATAATATAAACAATAAATCAAGAGGGGAAGGAAAAAAGCTATCTATGCAAATGTGAGCTTTTGTTGCAGGAACTATATAACAGCGGCTAAGGAGGACTACTTTGGCTGCTGCTGTTCCCATCACTCCTTGTTTGGCTGTGGTGTGCCATCCAAACAACCTAACATGTTTCAAAAGTAGCTCTCATTTCACTGATCAAATACATAAAATAAGCCACCTGCCATGTGAGAAAATGACTAATGCTTCACCACAGAAGCAGCTTTTCAGCACAGTAGCTGAAAAGTAGTAGTGTTTGCTGAAAGAAATTTGCTTTTAAAAACAAGATCAAACAGGCTTAAGGAAACATACAAGGAGACAATAAAGACCAAAGGTAAATCTGAGTAACTTACTGCTGCTGCTGTGGCCTCCTCTCCACCTACATAGATAGAAGAAGCAATCTCCATCATGGCCAAGTTTGTGGGAGCATCAGTGGTTGAAGACGATCTGGGCCGACCTGACTGAATATCTTGGCCAGACCTCCTGTTGATCTGTGGGCTTCCCTTTGGGGCGTCTGCCTTGCCCCGCCTGCTGTGCAGGCTCGTCCCTCTCTTCATTTTAGGTGGCACTCTGATCTGCTGAAGCACCCGGTTCAGAGCTGTGGGGTGGGTGGAGACACCATCAATTTCAGCACAGATGCTTTGGCTTTCCAAATCCACATCAGGCTCCATATCAGCCTGAGCTTGCTGAACATCATGCGGAGAGACGGACGACCTCCTGCGCTGATGCTGGAAAAGGTGCTTCAAGCCTTGACCAATCACATTAATGTTCTCCAAAGCATTATGGGTTATTTTTGATAATTTTTGCTCTGATTCATGTTGTTTTTTTGTCTCTTGATCTTGGGATTTGCCTCCAGGATCAGGGTCATCACAAAACTGTTCAATGCCAGAGGGTTCCATTGATGACACCCAACAGGTCTACTTGACTATTCATACATAAATACGTCCCCTGTCTTTAAAAGGCTGTGTTTATTTTAAAAATGCCAAGATTGTCAGCCAATTAGGTGTGCAATTGCTTCAAGAGTGACTACACATGCAGCTGTGCCACGGTGATCTCATGCTTATCTAATGTCAAACAAAAGAGTCATTATTATACATCCATGCAGAAAGTAGTGGGTTAAAAAATCTCAAATGCTCAAAACATGCCATAAACAAAACATATCAGTTTTCCAAGCATCCCTCCATGTGGTATTACTTGCACCTAGGTTGTATGCAGAAGCCAAAGCTTGCCTGAGACAGGTCATTTATTGCCTAGGGGAGGAAGCTCAGCATAAAGAGCATAGGAAAGCAAGAAAGGTGAAAAAGCTGCTCTAAAGGGGGGTAAGCAAGGAGGAAACAGTGGGGTTTTGCTTATTAAAAACAAGCCCAGAATAATATCTAACAGAAAATGAGGTTAAACTTCCAAAGAGCATGTTAGTCTCTTTGGCAGAATTAATTCTCTTCCTTGACAAAGATCTGATATTTTGTGCTTCAAATGCAATGTCTGCTCTGCCTACCTGATGTTCCCGTAGAATACCTAACTTCACAGTATCTAATATATGCAAGAAAACGGGACATTTCCTTCCAAATCAGTTATACATTTCCAAATAGTAAGAAATGGCATATTACTGCCAACATCTCCTGATGGCCCTGGAAACTAGATGAGAAAACCTGTCTTCAAGCAACAACAGGCAAATTAAATGGTTTCAGTTAGCAGAGTCTTGTCCATAGTTCTCAGAGAAAACAAGAATGCCTTTTAAAAGGGGATTAAGCAACCAATCGGAAAGGGAGCAGCACCACGGATGTACGACTCAGCCTCTAGCTGAGAGGAAACGCTCAGCTTTTCTCCAAGAGCTCAACTTCTACCTACCAGCAGGGCTCAGGCAGTAGCTGGTTATAGACATTGCAGCTGAGCGCTTATATAGCAACATGCTACTGGATAAGTACAGGGAAGGAGGGAAGGAGGGAAGGGCACAACATCTGAAAGAGTTTCACATCAGCACCATGAGATCACATGCTTGGAAGCTGATCATTGTTTTCTTGCAGAAGAAAGCTTTGATTAGGCTTCTATAAATACTGAAATCAGGTCATGGAAGTCTACCTCAATCTTGGCAGAAAGAAGACTGTGCTTTAAAAAACTAATTTTATTTGAAATGCAACGTATGTTTGGAATTTGAGAGCATTTTTTTTTAACAGCTGCAGAAACATAATGCATTGAAGTTACAATTAGAGCTCTCTCAATTTTGTGCATCCAAAACCTGACACAATGGGTTAAACAGATATTCCAAAATGCTTTCCAAATTGGCATCCAAAAATATCAGAAGAGCTGCCTCACACTCTTTTTTTCAAATGTCGCTGCAATCAGCTGGAGGCAAGATGAAATTCCGTACTTAAAGAAAGCAAAACACTGAAATCATACAGGATTTTATCTCAGTACCTCCAATATGTTAGAAGCATTGAGTTTAAATATATTGGCCAGTTTAATCAATGCTGCACTAAATGCAAAGAAATAAACTACATCCCAGGAAAATGTAACATATTTACCCATTTTCATGCATAAATTCTGTGGCAGAAAAAAAAAAAAAAAGGTGCATACAACCTTTTATTTTTACATATATAACACTTTCTTAAATGACTTAAAGTGCATTTATGACTAGTATCATGCTTTGACTTTTGAGCTCACTCTTCCTTATTATTTCGTTTTTCTCATGTAACAAGTTTTCCAGAAAGTTGAATTGCAGGTCTCCACTCACTTTAACTTTTGGGGGAAAAAAAAGGCACAACTGTATTTTCCCTTTCCATCAAACAGACCAAATGTGAACAAACCTCGCTGGCTAAAAGCCAAGAGTTCCAAAATTATTTGGCATATAAAACACAAACCTGTCAGCTAACCCATAGCTGCCTTTTTCATTTTAGCTAATTTCCTCCATTTTCATTTTTCAGACAAGACTCCCTGAAGAACTGCAGTTCATACCAAAGATGCCCCAATACACCCTCTAACCAGTTTCAGTTTGATCTCCTGAATGCTTTCCATCCAGATCATCACTGGTAATACTGCTGATCTTAAAGAAAACCAGTTCAGCCTGACTAGAGATCCAGGCATTAACTGCTGGAAACCATTAACTTGCTCAAATTAGCCCTATGCCAATTTATAAACCAGAAACAAAATCAGTTCACAGTCAGCTCACAAACAAGTCACTGCTACCCCTGTGTATTCTGTGACTGATTTTTGAAATTACAACTCATCTTAACCTTGAAAAAGCTCCTATAGGGAGCTTTGTGGTCATTCATCTATTCACATTTCATATGACAAGCCTGTTGTGAGCCTGAAAAGAGCTTTTCAAATTCTGTATCTGTTATGAAGATCCATCTAACTACTTACTTGTCCTAGTGGGGAAAAAACTGATCATAAATGTGAAGAACTGTGAGTCAGCAGAGTTAATTAGCACATTTATTTGCATTAGTTTTGTGCTCCTCCTCTCCCACCCCCAATTAAAACCACCTTTATATTCTGTTTGAAGGAGGAAATGAGTACGTTATAGCATGAAGTTCAAAAACAGACAACTTTTCTTATTTGTATGAGAATACATTAAAATTCACAATTCCACACTCAGTGAGACTGAACAGATGTTATAACATTATTACATCGCAGAACATACTAATACAGTCCTTAATTTGTGCAATTATTTCACAGCAGCAATGGGAAACAGAACAGTTCAAAAGGAGAAACTGGCAAAAAAAAGAAAAAACAACCAGTATTAGATAACAGGATATATAAACTAGTACTTACCTCCATCACTTGCCCTTTAGCATGGCTGACATACAGCAGTCCCTCCACTGAACAAAACTGCAAAAGAAATTGAGTATGAGATGCAGTTCTTGAAAATAGAAGGAAAGATGTACATAATCAGCAATGTGAGCGTGGTTCCAACTTCTAGACATTTTTTTCCCCATTTAAATGCAAATCCTTCTGGGAGCTAGGCTATTTTAAACTCTTTCAAATAAATGAAGGGATACAAATCCAATTGAAGTTAAAACTGAATCTCACAAAGTCAATCAAGAAATTCTTATGAGGGAGCGTTTTTTCTAAGTGTTTATGGCCACCAAGTGAGCACTGGAAGCACAGGCAGATCTCAGGGCTCTCGCCTGCAAGGTCAGACTGGTTCACACAGGTTTTATTTTCTACTCCTATTTAGTCATTCAAATGTTCCAGGCACAGGTCAAACAACTTGTTTATCTGGAGTTCACTAATAGAACGTGAGAACTGTGAGCATCTTGAAACACGAGCACCTTTCAGTTTATTTCACAGGGACACCTCTGTAACCTTGGCTGAGCCACCACTGTGCCTAACAGCAACCTCTGCCAGGAGGCCAACAACACCAGACCCTGCCTTCCACAGCAACAATCCCTTCATTTTTCAACAAAAGAAAACAGAACAGAGCATTTGCCTTTTTGTAGAATATTTCAAGTATCTATTATTTCTACTGTATTTGAAGACCTTAACATTAATGCTTAAGTGCAACTTAAGGAACTTAACCCCCATGCTTGTGTTACTCCATAAGCAGGTCAGTTTAATAGAGCTGTAGTTCCCAGCTGGCACAGAACTTAAGTAGATGCTTTCTATCACACCTGTTTGGCAAACAAAAAACAAAAACAAAAAAACAAAAAACCACCTAACTAACCAACCAAAAAAACCAAACCAACCAACAACAAAAAAAAACCCATAAAAACCCCCAGCAAGCCACTTTCCAGTTGCTTCAGGATACAAATTATTTTTATTAAGAAACAGACAACTTAGTTTGATAAATCCCACATTATTTCCAGAAACTCACCCCAAAATGGATTCTGTATCAAGGCTATCAGTTTAGCGAGAAAAACTAGAGGGGCCAAACCACACACTGGAAAACCACTTACTATTGGAACTGGGAGCCCTATCAAGTGATTTCTACCCACAGAAGGATTAAGGTATTTTAAAGGCACCATTGCTCAACAGCAATAAGCAGCAAAGCAAGTACAGAGAGAAAGCTCTGGGTGTTCACAACTAATCCTGCCAGAAAGAGGAACTCAAGAGAAACTGGAATGGGTGTAAAATTCAAGGGGACTGTGGTCTGGAAAACATTCAAAGAGGAAGAACAACAGTAATGAAGAATTTGATCCACAAAAATGACTTCCCAACACCCAGAGATACAGGTACATTTAACTATTATAACAGTTTTTTAAAAGTCAGAATAGAGAGCTATAGTAGACAAGAATGGAAGGAAAAGATGTACAAGAAATAAAGAATTAACACAAAGAAAATTGACAAGATGGCAGAACACAAGGGAAATAAAAGACCAGAAAACACTATTTTCAATGGAAAGGATACTTGCAGTTTACACAACATAATTCTTCTCCCTCCTCCTCCAAAATTCACCCAAGTCTTCCCGGAACCCTAGTCAAGTCCAAAATTTAAAAAATGGGAAGCAAGAGAACAGAGAGAGATATATAAGCCCCTTTCCTGGCCACAGCCCTGACAGTACTCCATGGGAGAACACAGTATGGTTTAAAAAGCAAACTGAAAGACAAAACCAGAAAAATTCAGCATATTAAATAGTGCAGCTCGGAGAGACAAGGTGAAAAAAACAGCTTCAAGTATGTGTAAAGCAAGCTAAACTTCTGTTTAGGTTCTGAGTTTAAGATTTTAGATAAGGGGAATGGCCCAAAGCCAGCCACTTTTGATGAAACAATACTGAGTGGCAGGTGGTCACTGGCACAACCTGCTGCCATCCCAGTGCAGTGATGGAGAAAGCTCCCAGCTCCCTTGTCATGTGGACTGTGACAAGGAAAATCTGCTACAGAAATATATACTTGTGTCTGCCATGTTTAAAATGCAGCTTCAAGTGCTGAGTCCTTTGCCAAAACAAGCCACAGTTGTTTGAAGAAACCATTTCAGGCTGCTTTATCAGTTTTCACTATTGCAGGGATATGGAGCAGCAATCTGTTCCAGTTTCACTGCAGCAGACAACTGTTTCACTAACATGACTAAGGCCACAGCTATGGAGGTATCTCCTGTACTCAGCCTGTTCAGTCATACAGCCACAGTAAAAGTCTACCTTCACATACCAGATGAACTCTGCATGTGCAGAGCTGAGAAGGAGTAATTCCGTTTCTTTTAGCTTCCCCCTCTTCTTTAAAGAAATCTTTCCTGTAACAATTTAATTGCTTGAAACATCTCAAGTATTTCGGCAGTCAGCTGCATTCCTACCATCCGCTTTTGCTATTAATATTTGCATTATCTGGATCAGATTCCCCAGCCTCTGGAAAAACACATTACTAGGCCATGCCATCAGGAGAGGAAGAGGCAGGGGGGGAAGAGATCAAAGGTGCTCTTATCCTCAATGCCTCTTTGACAGAAGATGCTGCTTCTTGCTGTGTGTCAAAGTTGACTTAAATGTCAGGAACAAGTGAACCACAAAGTAAAAATAAAGGTATTTTTATTTCACTTCCAAGGGAAGACAAAAGGTTACACTACAGCTTTTTCAGGCATTCAGGCATTACAGGGAGACTTTCAAGCATGCTATTCACAAAAAAAGAGATGGGCTCTCATTTTTACTCCTTGCAGATTCATTTGTGATGCCAGCACAGAAGCTGGCAAGATTTAGCACCTATAGTTCTAAAAGAAAGGTTTATTCCAGGCTTGGAGTTATAAGACAGTTAAAGCAAGTTAAATTATGAGGCTTGTAAAGAAAGATATAATCTACCACCAACCTACACTACATGCAATTTTAACATGTACATTTAGCCCTGAATTTTTAAAGTATCATATTTACAATGACTCGTGAAAGAACAAAGTAGAACTAACCTGGCACAGAGTGGTAAAACGCTCCCCCTGATGACTCAAAACCAGTATTAATTCTCTGATCTTTCAGAAGTGTTGGCTCAACTTACTGAGAATAAAAGACAAATCAAAGGAAGGTTTCCTTTGGCTCAGCAAAATCCCAATGTTTTTCCCATTGATCCAGGTGGTCTTGATATATGAACTTTTCATATATTAAGTATATGAAAGCCTTCCACTGACATTTAGCATCAAATGAGTTACAAAGTAGAAGACTGACTTAAAACCATTTGCAAAGAGTGACTCAAATTATATTCAGTCCTGAAATGGGGAAAAGTCTGCTAACCCCTATACTACAACCCAGACCTTTAGCACACCTGCTCCAAACTATGTACCTTAACCACTCTCTACAGACATGAAATATGGATTCAAAAGAAGCAATATGCATCTCATGTGACATTTCCCTCCATGAAGGATACCTGTAAAGCTCTACTGTATAAAGACCACTATCATTGGAAAAACCTGCCCACAGGCTGCAAAACCTGATGCCTCATTGCACTGATACTGCTTAAAATGTGAGAGAGAACAGCAAGGTAGACAAATTCCACCAATGGCTTACATTGCTCCACTGCTTCCAAATACCATATTCATGACACAACAGTCCCATCCTCACTCTTCAGAAGAGAACTGTCCTCCCTGAGCTTCAGTTAGTCCAGGGAGCTTTTAATTAGTGCAATTCTTACAAAATTATATTAGTATAACAGTAACAGCCACAATATGGGCTGATTTGTTTCAATGGCTCTTTTTTTCTTATTAAGTATTAGCAAGTCCCTCCCTGCACTGCTACAAACAAGGTGTTCAGTTTGCCCATTAAACACTGCTTGGTATCCTTCAGCCAATGCCTGACAGAGGCTGAAAGGATGTACCAGTAAGATACTACCCTACCCACACTTTCTTTACCTACACTTATTCCTAAGAATCTGCTACCAGCTGCCTACAGGCATAAATGTGTTTTTAACCTGACTCATTATAGCCACTTCTCCATGTCTCAGGCTGCTTAAGCACAACTTGAGACAAGCAACAATAGAACTGAGTCAGTATGTTTTTAGAAGAAACAAAGGCCTACCCTTTTTGAACATAAGCAATAAAAACAGATGCCCATCTATAGGTCCTTCTAGTATGTCTAGAGACAACACATACAAGTTGCAAACATAGCACAGCTAAGCAGCCACACACAAATACACTAGCTCTTCAACATCCACCTCCACAGTCAACTGCACAAAGACAACAGTTAACTATGATTTTGGTATAAAGAAATTTGGCTTGACGACTTGCTTGCCAATGAGAATCAAGCAGTAATACATTGAAAGCCTCAGCCAAAATCAGAATGTTTCCTCCCACATTCATGGCAGAGTCCACATGAAAAAAAAACACCAAAACCAACACAAAACCTTTACCTAAAGCAACACAAAAAGACATCAGAAATCAGCCTAAAGTTTACCTGCCACTGAGGAGATGCAAGCTTATAACCAGAGCCTAAACCAAGCAGGACCCATGTTAATGGCTCCTTACAAAACCACTGTTCAGTGTGGGAGGAGCTGAACAGGAAGAGTGGCACCCAGCTGCAGCAGGAAGGCTAAGGAGGGAGAGGCTGCACCAACTGGAAGCTGACACAGCCAAGAACCACATCCCCACACACCTATAAAGGACTGTTTTCCACCAACACCTCCACCTTGCTAGTCAGACAGTCACCAATGGCCCATATCAGGCAAGTTCAGTCATAACAGATCCTGACCAAAAATTGCTCCTTTTCCATGTCACACATTTGAACCATTCTTCAGCCTCACTTGCAGTAACACACCCCCATGGTGATATTACACCTCACTAGGTGACCTACTAAAGCTCCTCCAGCCCTCTGCCACAGGCAGTGATTTGCAGACACTGAGCCTCTACGGGTGCAGTGCTTCTATCAAGCACAGAAAAGGTTACAGTCTTTTTGCTCTAAACTAACATACCTGGAAATAATGAAAACCACATTTATTTGCTAACAAGATAATCACAACAGCAACTAGCTTCCAGGAAAATTACAGCCAAAACTCCAGAACAAAGACAGGCCACTAAGGAATTTTTTAAAGGAGACCAACCAGCTCACAAAAATCTGAAAAATACTGAAATTTGCCAAATTTATCTGTGAAGAAACTGTAAGCAAGCATCTGCAAACTTATCATAACCCATCAGACAAGTGGAATAAATGGCACTACCATGCTTCCCAATACTTCAGTTCCCTTTAATGTTCTTTGGAACCTTTTTAACACTTTGTAGGGCAGTTCTAGGGTAACACTTCTCCAGTGTACACAACTTCGTCTTTCAGATCACTTCTTCATATCAAAACTTTAATCTTATAATCAAATTCCTAGCCATTTCACGGATTAGTGCTTACTTTTAGTAATGAGTTTGAATAATGAACCTGCAGTTACTGCAACCTACACTTAAAAGATACTTTCCATGAAATAATGTTTACAAAAGTGGATCAACCTCAATTTACAGAGGACATAGAGCTTTTTAGGCAAACCTTTTTGAGAAAGATGCCTTGTTTTTAACTGATAGAATTACAGAGATCATAACTTATTTCTATGCAAAAAAGGCATCTACTTGCACCTAAGGCATCTAAGAATCCAAGTCCCTGATAAACTACCTGAAATGCATACCAAGATAGTTACGGGCAGCTCAGCAAATTACTTCACTCTTTAAGTCCTGGTGCTTATTTTCATGAAAGCAGCTCACAGGAAACAAAAATACTTTTCTGTCCAATGATATTTTAGTGAACATCACAGTCAAGTAACAATGTCCAGGTTAGACTGAGAAATGCTTTTAAAGACCCCCACGTGAAGTTCTGCCTGCTTAGCACAAATATTTCTCAAGGTCTCATCCCTTGATCTCAGCGCTGCTTGTAAGAGAATGGCAAGAGGAGTACAAGCAGTGCAGAAAAGGATCCCGTTCTCAACCTCAGCACTGCACTGCCCGTGACAGCTTCCAGGAGCTGGACTGCGTCTGTTCAGTCCCGCCCTGTTGTAGGAACAGCACCATGTGTTCAGCCAGCCTGTTGGGTAGGTTAGATCTGCCTCCCTCCAATATCTCTCAGCTTAATCACTGTAGCTGGTGAACAAAACCTCTGAAGAAAAAAGCATGTCTGCTAAACATGTACTGTGCAGCAATGTAGCATGCTAAATGACTGTCAGGTATCTCCCTTCAGCATATTAGTTTTCCTTTAAACAAACAAAACTAATGAATAATCAGACTCCTCTGCAAGGCAGAGATGTTCTTGGGTACCTTTTCCTGTAACCCACAATTACACGGTAACATTGTGACTGCTCTGGAGTGTTAGCAGAAACAGTAAACATAACCATTTCCAAGTGGTTTACAAAAGGAGACTCAACAGATGGTATCAGTTCACACTGGCCTCTTAGCCCATCCACAGGAAGTATGCTGACCTCCTCATTCCAGGTTCAGAATTTAATATGAAGTACAGCTAAAAGCATTGAGGTAAAAGACAGCTGTGCAACCTGGTAAACTTCTCTCCATCTTCTGTCACCTGGGACAGAGCTGGGACACAGTCACAAAGCAGAGCCCACACAGCTCTGTCCACTGCAGGCAGACTGCCCTATGGGGCTGCTGCTTTCTGTCAACACAAGGCTGTGCACTGCCTTTTGCACAGGAGGGCAAGCAAGGCCTACTTCTTTTCCATCCTTCACTGAAGATGCTTTCCACTTCAAAGGAAGTATCTTCTCAATTCATCTGAATGTTTTATCTAGCCAAATAGAGAAACCTAGAATTCTCTTCACCCTATCACCAGATGGCCTTTTCTTCCCATTTGTCATAAGTCATGGTAGGCATACCTACCTCAAAATTGCTCAGGCAGGCTTGACTCTTTGCATAGATATGCTCACAGTTGTAATCCAAATGTCTTCAACTGAGTTTAATTTTAAAAATACTCGGAAGTATAAATTCCACAGGAAACAAGAAAATCAGGGGAGGGAAGGAGATATATGAATGCTTCTACATGTGCTGACAGCTGCAGTCAGTAGCATAGGTCATTTTCAGTGTAAAACTTGGCAACAAAGCTTCTTTGTAGAGGAGAAAGACCTGCCAAAATTAACAACAGAACAAACAGCATTAACATTTGATAACCAACAAAACAGCACCACAACTAAGAGTCTCCTTTGAAAAAAAAATTAATTCTTATTTGAAAGACAGCATTTCTGATAGCTTTGACATATTTAAAATTAGAAGCAACCTCTGAAAATACCTCAGACTCTGAGTACTTCAACATAACAATCTCAAGGAGATAAATTCTCTAAGCATTCAGATACTGCTTAATCACAACAGAGCATAAAGCACAGCATCACACCAGAGTAGGCTGCTCAGGAGATGCCTCAGTGTTCACTATGTATTTTCACACAGGAATGCTTGTGGGACAAGTGTCAAGTTGAAGAACTAAGCTGCTGTTTAAAACAAGGACCAACACAGAGAGTGATGGAAGTCCAACACAGCATTTACCTAAACACAGCCCTTTATCTAAAGGGCTCCCCAGACACAGAAGGACATTCTTGAACTGCTCAGGTTGAGGGCATTACTTCTTCAATGGTCATGCTTGTAGCCCAGAAGTGTGCTACTAAGGGCTTCCACCTTGCAGAGACATTTGATGTTAAGGTGTATGGCCGAGGAACACAGTTCCTGATGGGGTGGTTTATGTTACTTCCATCCTCCACACTTCCACTCAGATCTTTATACCTTCACACCTTTTGCCCACCATGAAGTGTCTTCAAGCTTCCTCACTAAGCAAATCTTGTAGTGGAAGTGATGGAACCCACTGTACATCTCTTGTTGGTAGATGTTACTAAGGCACATGGGGTATTTCTGGTATCACTGGCCATAGCAGCTGCACACTGTTCAGCTGACAAGCAGTTCCAGTTCTAACGCTCATGGCTTTTGGCACCTGTAAAGCTCAGAAGCCACTGCTAAACCTGAAGCTCTCTACTCCAGAGGCCTGTCTCTGAAAATCCATTTTTAGAACACCAAGATCGGAGCTCGCTTACATGCCAACACAGTGAAATAACCAGGGTCTCCATTACCTCACCACAAGCTGGTAGAGGGGCGGGACGGGCGCAGGCGACCCCCAGCCCCCGGGTGTCACAGCTGCCAGGCTGGGCACGCCGGCTGCCCCGGCTCGAACCCGCCCGCCCCAGCAGCGCCTTTGCAGACATTTCTGCGCGCACGTACCGGGCCCGCGGACTCGGGAGGGGCTGGCGGCCCCAGGGCGGCACCGGGCCCGGCACGGCCCCGCGTAGGGCGGACATCGACCCCGCCCCGACCCCTCCGCCAGGGGCACCTGCGCCACCGCCCCCTCCCCGCCGCCCCGGCATCCACGCCCGCGAGCCCACCGGGCCGGAACGCGGGGAATGGGGCGGGAGACCCCGTCCGGGAGGGCTCCGAACCGGCCACGGGGAAAGGGGGCGGCGGGAAAGCGCGGCCGAACAACAGGTCTGGCAACGGCTGAGGCCCCGGCCCGGCCCCGCGGGGTGCCTGCAGCTCCGGTCCCGCCGCCCCGCCGCAGGGTTCCCCTCAGACGCCCCGGGCCCCCCCGGGCCCCCCTAGGCCCCCTGTCTCGCGCTACCCACCGGCCGAGCCGAGCCGAGGCCCCGCGCGCGCCGCCGGCGGTTGCTCCATCCCCGCGCGCGCGTCGCCAGAGTGTTCGCCGTGGCCGCGCGCGCGACGTCAGCGCGCAGCCTCGAGAGGCGGGGCGGGGAGCAGCGCGCGCGGCGACGTCCGCCGACGGGGGATAGGGCCACGCGACAGACCACGCCCATCAACCTCTCCTCCTCGCGGCCGAGGCCACGCCCACAGCCACCGCCCCGCCCCCCGGGCATGCGGGGCTCTGCGGGGGTGTCCCGCGTGTCCCCGTGCCCGGCCCTGCCGTGACCCTGAGCCTCGGCGTGCAGCGGCAGAGCTGCCTGTGCTGCGGGGAGGACACACAGGTGGAACCGGGCTGCAGGGTGGTTTGTGACCGTGCGTTTGCTGGAGGAACAAACACTTCTGGGATGCGGCATCCGCAGGTGCTCCAGGCAAGGTGTCCCAGTGTCCCACCACCCCTCAAGGTCAAGAATTTCTTCCTAATGCCTAAATCTACCGTGCTCAGGGTTTTTATGACCATATAGAAACTCCTGAAACAGTCATACCGTATTGTACATATTTTAGATGGGCTCCTTGAGCTGCTGCGTCTGGTTTTCCACCATCATTTTCACCTAGCAGTGAGTTACAGTGTTCTGGAAAAGCACCAAGGACCAGGACCTCAAAGACTCTGCTTCAGCTGACCTGACCATCTCTCTTCATTTGAACAGCAGTGTTATCTAGGGTGACTGTAACTGTGTATTTTTAGAAGGCTGCACCCTTTCCAGAAGCCGATTTGATGAAAAACCTTTCATGATCTGTATTTGTCTCATGTAATTAATGTGTTTAGCTGCAAAAAACACAGAATTTACACAACTTGACTTTTATTTCAAATAAGTGCCCATTAATTCTTACATTTTTTCACATAAAGCTCAAGAATTAATGAACCATCCATTTATCTCTCCAACTCAAATACCCTTCTCATCATTCCCTGCTATTTCTTCTCCCCACATCCCTCTCCCAGGTCTCTCTCTCATGGGTCCTGAAGCTGCAGAGCAGAGACTGGCTGTGGCATAGGGAAGGCAAGAGCTGTATGCTGAATTCATGTTTAAGTTAGCCACGGGGTATTCAGAAAGGACACGGATCCTGACATGCCAAGCAAACCTAAAGACAAGAAATGATACTGAATCTTTGTCTACTAAAGTGAACATGCACCACGGTCACAGCCAGAATTCTGCTGCAGAGTGAGGGGGGTGATGGATGTATCATCTGCCAACGGCTTCCCCCACCTCGCTGCCTTCCTTCTTTGATGCTTCAATGGTCAAATAACCCTTATGCCTTTTCATAAACAAGGCGGTCACCTAAGGTCTGGCCGGGCATTGCCTGGTTTGCAGGATCTAAGAAATTAGTTCATTTAAAGCTGACAGGAACTTTGTTCCTTCCCCTAGCTCATAAAAAAACATTTTGTGGAATTAGTAAGAGATCTTTTTCTCTTTAAACGATTTTCCACCTCTCCTCCTTGTCAAACCACATGTTGGGATCTTGTGTCAGCACATGGGAACAGACATTAAATTTGGCTTTAAACATGAGCCTAAGAAGTACAGCATGATTAAGAACATCAGATTCAAAAGTTCAAAGGCAAAGAGGAAATCTGTGCTTTTAGACAACTCACAGAAGCGATGAACCAGATAGCTGAGGAAGTAATCAAGAGTACACTCAACCCTCTCTGCAGGTACTGGGTATTGATGTTTTGCTTATTAATTATATTCCTTCTTTACATACTTTCTAATAGGACTTTCTGCAATATATTTCTGCATATTTTATCTTGCACTGTGTAATTCATGTTCAAAAAATATTTTATATTCACTAATTCAAAGAGGGGAACATTGCAAATCTACAAATAGGCATGCAGGGAGAGGCTTTTATATCATAGCTTTATAGCATCTTCTCTGTTGCTTCAGAACAAGTGAAGGCAAAAGAGCTCAGTGCCTGTGAAAGTCAGACAGCACCATGTTTTTTTGCATGCACAGCCCAGATCTGTGGACCTACATGTACCTATGGACAGGAGCCAACAGTTGTTACAGAGACCTCTTATTTGGACACTTACCTGAACTATCCCTATAATAAAGCCCTAGAGTTTCAGGTGATTGATGTGCCAACTTAAAATCCATTCACTCCTTGTACAGAAGAAAACACTTTGAGCCTCACTGGTCTCTGTCCAACACAGTGGCTTGTGCCACTTTGCAAAGTGAATGCAAAATAAGCACAGCAATTATTTTTCTGATCTAGTAGCTTTCAGCACAGCTCTTAATACTCATTTGCACAAGGAAGTCCTGTGACAGACTGTGGGTCTAAATAGAACATAGGAGGATGATAGCTGGGCTGAAACACCAAAGCAAATAGCTTGCAGGGGCTAAAACTGGGAAGGGTCCCTTTGTGCTTCTATAAATTTATTTTGATTCCTACAGGGAAAAAAACCCCAACAGAACAGCTTGTGGACTGATTAGATTTACCTTCCTATGCCTTCCTAAAAATATTGCGTTTACTATCCTGATCAGTTCTACCAATGCCACCCTTGTTTTGTTAGCCAGACCCTTCAGTACAATGGGAGTTCCCAGCCTTGTCAATACAAACCCTTGTACCTCCAGATCAAGGGGGGGTTTTTGTCCTGTCTTTGTATAATTTTTGTTCTGTCAATAGGGAGTTGCTGGGAAGAAACCAAGTAGCAGACTGAAGATGGACATGAAATAACGAGGTGAATTGAATGTAAGGGACTGATAAATTATATTCAGATTAAAGCTTAGTTCTTTAATCTCCAGTCACTATAGAAACTAACCCTGCTGACTGCTGGGATACCATTTCAGAAGAACCAGCAGGCTTCCGTTATACTGCCAGAAACAGTGAATAAAGAACATGAGCTACTCTGGGAGTTTGTTACAGAGAGAAACACAAGCTCTGGAGGGCAGTTCTGGTTAGAATGGTGAAAAACATTTGCTGATCTGACCTGGCAAAAATCTACCTTTTAATGAAGCATCAGGTCTCAGACAGATCTTATAGCAACAACCTTGAGTTTATGACTGCCATTCTCTGATTCCCTTTTACTTTTGCATAGCTCTTTCATTGCTTTTTGCACAGTGTCAGAAGACATGCCTATATTATGGGTATCATCCAGTATCCATGCGATACAGTTGGACTGGAGATGTCTCAGAAAACAGATGCTGGATCACTGACCATCTGACTCTCCCCTGTGAGTCAAGTCAGATGTGGTGCTTTGTCCAAATGTCAGGAGGAAGCACTTAAAGCTTGAATTCCTGTCTTTCACATGAGAAAGAAAACCAAGGTCTCTTCTGGTTACAGGTAAAAAAAAGGCCCTGATAACTGGCAAGCATGGGGTCTTTTTGTGTTTTTGGTTTTGTTTTGTTTTTTCTCTCTGCTTTGTCTGATATTATTTCACTTGGACTTTGCCTCCTGTATTCAAAAATCTTTATATTTTTCTTTTCTACCATTAGACAGGTGACTGGTCACAGACCAGTGTCTGTACTCTAGGGGTGGGCCCATATAGCAATGGCTACGTACAGCTGCATGGACACAAACTTCTTTTATGCATGCAGCAAATCTAGTTTCCTGCACAATACTGTATGCTTAAAGAATAAACAAAGTAACTTGTGTATGCAAGCACAAAATTAGGCACGTACATTTGAAACATACAATGAAGTAATCTATACTGGAAGACAGGAGAATAATTTTAAAGCTGTTCAGGTTAAATAAGTTACTGGTCTCTCACAAATTCCAGCCACACCAGCAGTTGCACAAGAGGAGGAAGAAAATGTATCTGTCTTTTGAAAGCAAGAAATAAAGCAGAACATGGAACCTTGCTTGGAAACACAATGGCAACTCTTTTGGCATATCTTTTAACCTTCATTTGCATGCTCTGACAGAAATGTCAGCAATCATAACAACATTGCTTTTGCTATCATGTCAGGAATAAAAAGTGCTGAGCTCACCAGTAAAAAAGGGGAAGGGGATAAAAAAGAGTTAACCCTGCAGGGTTTAAATGAGAACAGGCCATCAGCTTGGAAGGGGTCAGGAGTTCACTAAGAATTTTCACAAATACAAGGTGATGTCATGGCAAAGAGTGCTTTCATGGCATAATGACACCTGTTAATCAGGTAAATCTGGAAAGACTGGGTAAAATAGGAGATAAAGTTCTCCCAGACTAAGACTGGAAGCTGTGACACAGCAAGGCCCAAATACCCACTCAGAGGTTGAGTCAGCTCAGCTCAGTGTTTAGGGGCAGTACTGAGTCCTAGGAGACATCACCAGGAAATCAGGATTCCAAGTCAGATGTGGACTTTGAATTCACAGAATAAACTTTTCTAACGTGTCAGATAACTGAATTTGGATTTGGATACCTGAATACTGATTTGGATTGAATTTTGCAGCTAGTATTGCCTTTCCCTCCCATGGAGGGCCTGTGCTGAGACCATGCACAGCAGTGGTAACACTGCAATTCTGTATGTGAGAAAACGGCTCACTATGGAATAAGCATGCCTTGCTTTGAAACACCGCAACGGTGGTTCAAGGGTTGGACTCGATGATCTCTGAGGTCCCTTCCAACCCAGCCAATTCTATGATTCTATGATTCTATGATTCTTCTCACTGAAGCAGAAAACCCTGGCAGGAAAGAATGGAGCATAGCTGGGCAACATCTTGTTTTCATGCTCCAGAGATTGCAGGGCATGCTGCAAATGCTGTAAATGAAGACTGATTTCCATGTGGCTTTGCACGTGCAGAAGGTACCATGGAGAGGGGAGGAAAAAAAATGCATTTTTCCTAAATTGGGTGGGACCAACAGAATATTTGTCCACTAACACTCTGCTAGGGTGTTCTGTACATGCACACTATGGTGCAAAATTATAGCTTCTTCATTTCCTCTTAGCCTTATTAGTGGTGAATTACTAAAACAGAGGCTAGATCTCTGAAGCAAAGGCTGCCTAACAGGAAGACTCTGCTGGAGAGAAAAAAACGAAAAAGTGGCTGGACAAGAGATGGTCATCTCTTTGAGGAGACATGATGAAATGAATGCTGCATCTTTCTGCAGACTCCCTTTAGTACTCACATTCATCAAACCCCAGCTGAACCTTTAACAGTTTGTTTTGCCTGTGCAGTTTTTGGAGAGACTTATGTTGGCAAAGCATGGAGTCAAAGTATTTCACAGATACCAGGGGAGCCTTTCACTCATTACTGCAACAGAAGTAACTTGAGGGAGATGGAAAACTGTCTACTGATGGATACAACAAAACTCCAGGACTTCCCAGTGAGTGCTCTGTATCCTTCCTGCTCTGTTACACACTGAGATCCTTCAGAGGAGGTGGTTGATACGGCTGATTTTGCCTAGCTCAGTCACTGCATGAGAAACCTAGAGACTCTTTCCATACTGGCTGGTACTTTTGCCGACACAGAAACTGCCAACACTCAGACTGTTCCCTTAGAAAGGGTAACAAAAGCTTGAAGCTTAAGGAGTCAAAAATTAATTAGACTTCTTAAAAGTGTTCTGTATGTATGGTGAAGTGATTAAAGATGAAAGAGATATTAGTTTAAAGGATTCACATCCTATTTCTCCTCTTGTGTTTAGCAATGGCTAACATCTAGGAGACGTGTGATACCCACATGATAAACAAAGTCCCAATTACTATAATTTAAAAAAGCCTGCAAGGCATCTGTTAATCAAAAGCCCAGTGAAATCATGTTGCTTTACAACACAAGGAAAGTCCCATGAGCTGCAGCATAACAGAGATGAAAGTTAAAATAGAAAGTGCCCTGATAAAACAATCACTACTGGAAGTGATTTCAGAGAGGTAAAATGTAAAGGTTGTTTTTCTCAAAGCCAGTGGCTTGAATTAAAGAAATTTTCTTAATAATACAGAATGGTTGAGTTTGGAAGGGACCTTGGAGGTCATCTGGCCCAACTCCCTATTCAAGCAAGACCACCTTAGGCCAGCTCCCTAGGACAATGTCTACATCAGTTACTTAGTGTCTCTAAGGATACTAATCCAGATCACTGATGTAGATGTTAAATGGGACTGGTCCCAGTACTGACCCCAAGGGTACACTGGTGGTTACTGGCTTCCAACTAGACCTCCTAATACTGATCACCACCCTCCAGGCCTGGCCATTCAGTCCATTTTTAAGACACATCACTGATAGCTTGCCCAGCCCACACATCTGCAGTGTTTCCATGAAGATCTTACAGGAGACAATGTCAGAGGCCTCACTGAGGCCCAGGTAGACAACATCCACTGCTCTCCCTTGTCTATCAGGAAGGTCATTTCATCATACAAAGTATCAAGTCAGTCAAGCATGACTTCCCCTTGACGAAGCCAGGCTGACTAACCCCTGATTGTTTTCTTCTTGTTGTGCCTGAAAATAGTTTCCAGGATTAGCTACTCCATCACATTGCCAGGGATCAACGTGAGGCTGACCATCTTGGAATTGCCTATTCCCTTACCTTTGCCCTTCCTTCAAACAGGAGTGACATTTGGCTCCTGCCAGCCCTCAGGCACTACTCTCACTCACCATGGTCAAGCAAAAATTATCAAGAGTGTCCTTGCAACAACACCTCCCAGCTCCTTCAGCACTCCTGAATGCATCCCATCAGAGCACAATCATTTTGGTTAAGTACTTCCTGACCTGATCTTCTCCTGTCTTCCTTGCTCAAGCCTTTCCCCTGGGATTCCTGAAGGTTGGTCCTGCTTGTAAAGCCTGCAGCAGTCACTCAGTACCTGAGCCTCTTCCAGGTGCTGTGTAACCAGAAACTCTGTCTTGTTGACCAATGGGCCCACATATTTCCTAGTCTTGCTTTTGTCTCCTGTGTCCTTACAGAAGCCCTTCTTGTCTTTGATATCCCTGGCCAGATTTGTGCCTTAGCTTTCCCCAGGACCGTGTTTCACAAATTTCCAGAGATGAGGAATCTGAGGCTCAGAGGACAGGGCCCAGCATCACAGCTGCCAGCAGGGAACAGGTCTGAGCTCCACAGTGATCTGATCCACACTTTGCTGGGACATTTCCTTACTTCGGAAAGCGACTGCCATTGATTCCCAGCGGTCTCCAGAACGAAACCCTGGGCATTTTCTTCCCCTCGGTGAGGCACAGCTGCAACAGAAGAGTGCGAGCACATCAAACCGAACATTTTTTACCCAGCAGTGCCACCTCCTGCTGCTGTTGTCTCACTGCAACTGGGCTGGCACAGGAGCGCACCTCCTCACGCCGGGGATTGCTCCGGGATCCTGGGCACGGGACACGAACCAGATCGTCCCTTCCAAGTCCCCACGGGGGCTTGGGGCCAGTTCCTTGCCCTCCCGCCCCTGCGGCCCCTGAAACTCCCGGTGCCAGCGGGCAGCTGTGGGCCATGCCCGGCCCAGGGCTGCAGAGGCACCACCAGCGGGTGCGCTCCTCAGCGGTCACCGTACAGGCGAGAAAGCCTCGGAGCGGCAGCCAGAGGGAGGCGATGATGCTGCTGCCTTGCACGCCGCCGGTGCAGGCGGCACAAATTCCACCTGTGCTCCTAAAGCACACGACAAACCCCAGGGCCCCCGCAGTATCTCCGACCCAGCAATGAACATCGGTAACGAGCCAGTAACAGCCCCCGAGCATTACCGGGACAGACCGGAACCCCGAACAGACCGACACTGGCCGCGCCGAGCCGCCAGAGGGCAGCAGCGCCCGCCCACACCCGCCCGGCAGCGCCCGTGGGCGGGGCCGGGTTCTGAGCGGCAGAACCCCCTGCCCCACAGCCATGGACTCCCCTGTCAGAAGGTGCTACAGGGAAACAAGTGGATCTGATGCTTTAGGTGCTTTTCTGCAAAGCGGGAGCCAGACACAACCCAGGTATCCCCACACGAAGAAGTTCTCACTGGGGAAACAAAAGTTACCAAGAGAGAAAAACTTCACATTTCTCCCAGAAAGTTCTTTGCAAACTTCGTCTGAAATACTAACAACTTATTACCCACTAAAACGAAGCTGCCCCTGGCGCAGAGCTGAAGTGTGGAAACTACCAGCCTTTGAGTTACTCAGGAACAGACTGAGGGACACACTCGTATTCTCTGCATTTTCAAGAGACTGATGTGTGTAGGCTCTGCTTTGGCTGTCCGTGTGAGCTGAATGTCCACAACCTGCCTAGAAGCACAAATCAGGCAGGGGAAAACAGAACTACAAAAACACGGTAAATTTTCCACCTTTTTCTTTTTTTCCTGTCTTCCATTTTAACTGTAAGAGAGAGCAAAGAAATGAGACTGGCTTGAGAACAGCATCATGCACGTTGTGTAATTTGTAGTGTAACTGTGGAATAGATGTAAGGAAATGGAATTAAAAGTGGTTTTGTAATAAGAGCAAACCACAAAACAGGACAAATGCATTTTGTTATTGCTATTCTTCCTCTGCCATATGACGGAATAGTGTTTTGAGCTAGCTGTAAATACTACTACCTGGATAAAAGTAGTGCAAGCATTCTGTAAAACACATCCTGCAGCAACAGCAGTGGAAAAGATAAAAATTCAGCAGAAGAATAGACTGCAAAACTGATTGCTTTGCATGAAACTGAAAGGTTTTGTGAGAGTCTTGAACGTGCTAATAGACCCGAGCGGCCCTGGACAGCTTCACTTGCAGCTTCCATCCATATCTCTGCCCAAAGACCCAGGAACCCCATTTCAGCTCACATCTGGCCTTTGGTCCCTGCCTGAGCTACCTTGAAAGTGTACTGGTTTCTTGCTCTTCTGTAGCAGCTGTTCCCCAGTGATCTGGATCCTGACCATGGACTGACCTGCTCTGCCTCACAGTCACTGGACTGTGCCTAACCCTGGTCACTACCACCTGAACCTGATCCTGACCTGTAGATTGACCTCCTGGCTTCACCTTATCATCACAAACTGTCTTGATGGTTTGGTTCACCCTCAGGCCTGCCCTTGGCTGCTGCAGAGTGAGCCTTGGCCAGGGAGGCCCCTGTCCTGCTGGCCTTAGTGCCACGCACCTCCAGGTTCCCCATCCTGCAGTGAGATTCTGGCCATGCTGCTGCCTGACAGGTTTACTTTGAACCTCTGGATAAAAAAGGGGAGCTTGGATAGTTATCCCTGTTCTGCTCAAGGCAGCTTCATGAGAAACATCCTGTGTAAGCTTTACACCTGACTTAACGTGACAAGGGGAAATCATCCAGCCTCTCCATGTGGGACAGTGTGAAGTTAACACTGACATTCATTACAAAGCTATACATCCAAGCTCCATGTTGGGTCCTGGCTGAGACACAAATGAGAGTGAAGTGGCTGACAGCATTCTCACACCATGGTAAATTATTTCATTGGGCTCCTGATGAACAGCAGGTGACGCAGAGGTGCCAGGCCTGACAGGAACACATAGCAGGAGGCCATGAAAGACCTTATTGATCCAGTGACTGGAATGAGATGTCCCTGAATAATTACGATCAACCAGAGGGCTTAAGTACTCAGGAACAAGGGATCAATACTCAGACAGACAACTAGGAAGGAATGACTTGGTGGCATAATGAGTTTCTTTGTGACTTTGAGTGCTCAACTCCTAGTTCTCATACACTGGAGAGAAAATGTTTCCCTTCTTCAATGCAAGTTTCCCTTCTTCAATGCAAACCTGCTTCCCAGGTTTGCCATCTTCCTGAGGGTGCATGCAGGAAACATAGTCTGTGGATAAGATAAAATGGATTCAAGCAGGTGAGCACAGCGTACTCAGGTGTGTTTCTCAGAGAGACACTGTTTTCAGACTTCACAAAGGCAGTAAAAAGCCCATGTACTCCACCACCTCCATTTACTGACAAAATTGGATGTTCTTACAAGGAGCCCAGGGTACAGAGAGCAATAAAGGAAAAATGCTGGAAGAAGGACTAATAATAAGGTTGCAGATTTTACTGCAGATTTTTAGTGTAACATACTAAATAATGAGAAAATGCAAAGACCGCTACAAACCAGAAGCAGCAATAAAATCTGTAATCTCTATTTGTGCTAGAGGAGATGAAGTGTCATTAAGTAACATCAACTTGTTTCTTTCTGTCAGTTCAGGATAAGTAGCAAAGAGGGAATGTGACTGAAGGGGATTGTTGTTTTACATGAACTCACTGTCAATGAGCTCCTACAGGAACTTGAGCAAAGCTTGCAAGACATTTGCACATGCCAGCCTACACTGCAGAGTACATTCAAAGCCGGGTAAGTTAACATGTGCTGGGCTGCTTGAGGCGAAATAGTTAGGAACTAATGCATGCATGACACAGTCAGAACTGCTACTCACTCCTTCAAAAACAGTTCCTAGCAGAGTTCATTCTGAGCAGCCATAATTCCCACTCGGCCAGCCTCTGATCTCAATTGTACAGGCTCTGAGAAATAACCCACCTGAGTGTAAGACCTCCTGGCTGGATGTGTTGTTCAGTTTTGAAGTTTAGCTGAAGAACAGCCCTAATAAAATCACTGAAGTCAGCAGAGCCAGCTCCAGCTATCCCATGGCAAGAGCTGGAAAAAGGGACCTGAGGGATAATACTTGGGTAATAATAGAGGAATGCTGATAATCCATAGAAGGGTCTGGGGGAAACTACTGAAAACAGAAGTATGGTGCTGGCCAGCAATGAAACTACATAGCAGCTAAGGTTGGGCAAAAATCAGGATTCCTTTTGGAAAGGGCAAGAATAAGTTTTTTTCATTTAACACTGCAGACCAGAACAAGTGGGTTAACTCCACTAGAAAGTGCTGAATGATGGTAGCAAGCTAGCATGACAGCTATGAAGTTCTAAAATGGTTCTGCATTTGCAAGAGTGTTTCTTCTGTTGTAACTTACAACCAGTAAAAATAACAAGGGAAACAATTTGTGAGAGCAATCAGAATCCAACTCATCAGCCTGTACTTGTCATTCACAAGTGCTCAGACAGACAGATAAATGCTTAATTTAGGGATATGTCATTTCACCAACTTTCTTCCCTTCCAAGCCCTTCCACCCCCACAAAAAAGTGAAGTAAACATGCCTCAAGCTTCATGATGTTGTAGCTTTGCTCAGCAAGCATGTCATTTTCTGTAATGAAGTATCAGCCTACTTAGATTCCGAGATTAGAACTGTCCTTTACTCAAAGTGCCAAGTAGTTCAGGCCCTTTCTGCACATAGTTGAAATCAAAGCAGCAAGTACGCAAAGAAATAGTGAACAGAGAACATTAATTATCTACATAGCTCAAATCATACATTCTCTGTTCATAGTTTTGTTTTACAAAAATAGCAAAAATTTGTCATGTTCCACAGAACAAGCTTTTTCTCTCACTGAATGGGTCAGACACTGAGCAGATGACATAAATTTTTTTTCTGGTCTCATAAACAGGACTTGCCAGCATAGAAGTTTGTGCTACATGAGCTACTGCTGGATCAATAGGTATAAAGCTGAAACAAAATGTAACCTACCAAGGAATAAAGAAGCATCTTGCAGGAACAATGTGTTGTCATTAGGTATAATTGGGCAAATGGTGGTGTGATCTTGAAAGCCTCAGTTGATCATATTCCCTTGAGTGCATCATCCAATTAGGGAAAGGCGCATTAGATACGCCTTCCTCTATTGTACTGCTGGAGTGGAGAGCAGGTGTGAGAAAACAAACAAGTTTGTAATCCTTGCTTTGCAAATCAGCTCCTAATCACTCTGGCTTCTATTTCCATACCAAATTTAACTTTTTGATATTTATGAGAGCAACTTCACGGCTCCTCTTTTTGTGGCTCAAATGATTAGCAGGTCCAAGATGTATTTTTAAGGCTTCTAATTCCTAATACTAGTACATACAGTTTAGTTCAGGTCAGAACCAGTAGCTATAATGAGACACACAAGCAAAAAAATACTGGGTGAAGCCTGGCTGAAAATGCAAGCCACACAATGTAAGTGAATAGCATATAGTTTCACCATTTCCTATTTCACTGTGTGAGAATACAAGTATTTTTAGAGTAAGACTTTTAAACATAAATCCCAACCTACATCTTCCATCCATGTTAAGAAGGGTCTTCTCTCCCCAGATTACTCCACGACAACTACCATCACTTACAGGATAAAACTAGAAGTGTGAAGCCTACTGCCAGGATATTCACAGAATGTTCAGCTTTGAAATGTGCTCAGTCTTCGGGACCATAGTCTGCTTATCTGCTGGATATAGTCCAATAGACATCTGTTGCAACAGACAGATACTCAAGGCAAGCCAAAGGTTAGGAGAGAGGGAGTTTATCAGCTCTGAAGAGGCAGCTCCCAGACTGACCTAAGGACAGAAGAAGCAAAGGCACTGCAGTTTGAAAGGTAACTGTCTCCTTCAAATACTGACTCGTGGCTCATTAGTCACTGTCCTTGCTTGGTCATCACACTGTCTGCAGATGAGGAGGAAGAGAGAGAAGGCAGAAAGGCAGAAGTCAGGTTACTAAGTGCCTGCAGGTGCTGGGACCCATGCCAAAGAGAGACCTTCAGCCCACAGACACCTAAAGGCTGTCTGAGATGTGCTCCCAATATGCCCATTTCATTTTGTCTCCCTCTCCCCACCTCAGAGGCTGAGGGCTTTAGAATGTCTGGGTTAGGGTGCAAACTGTAATTATTACATGAGTTAGTGCTATCACTAAGGAGTGCAGCAGTTTTCTCATTTGTGCAGAAATTCCTATCTAAATTAAATGCAGAGCTGCTAATGAAACAACAATAATATTTACTGCACACTTCACTACCTTGTCATATTTATACATAATTGAGTTGTGCTCCAATTCTACCTGGAAACATTCTTTGAAGAACAGTCACAGAGCAGCTCCAGAGGACCTGGAATTCTCTCTGGCAAGAAGTAATTAAATAAATATTTGGGATCTTTCTAAATAAGCAGATAGCAGCCTCTGCCCTTCATAAAATAAGCAAAGATCAATGGCACAATTTGTTGCAATCCTAGAATTACTTGCACTGAGAAGGAGATCTTAATACATTAGGATGAAGTCAGACTAAATAGTTCACTCTCTGTCCTTGGAATGGGTAGCACTGTGCCAAGAAGTTCTGACCCTTCTTTATCCATCTGATCAGTATGTGTAATTAAATCAACTGGGCCTGAGCAGTCCCTACAATTTATGTAAGCAAGAATTTAGTATGAAAGGAATGAGACTGTCTTTTTCAGCGATTACTTGCAATTAGATCTGGTTATGCTTAGCAGTGACCCAGTTGATGATGCTGGTCTAAAAGCAGGCTGCTCCAACTCTACCCCCTCTATGCCTTCAGCTGTGTATCTCTGCTCTGTCCCTTGCATCATCAATTAGCTATAAACTAATGAGTTCCCTCAACCAAGATAATAATCTGTGAATTATCATCAACTGCTGCTTAATTACAAGGTTACCAATTGAGTATTTTAGTTTTCTTATGCTCCCTGTAGTTTATTCACTTTGACAGACACTCTAAGAAAAATGCTTCCCTCACAACATGGGTGGAAGTATAAGGCCTGTCTCCTGACCAAGCAACCCAATAAAATTTCTTTCTCTGATGTTCGGTGGCTAAGTTTGTAAGTCAGAGTGTTCTTGTTTTCAAGAGATGAGAAGCAGCAAGACTTAATTTAAAGACATCTTGTTCAGTCAGAAACATCTTAATGGCCATTGATTGTTTTTCCTTAGTTGGATGCATGAGTCTCTTTTAAAAAGCAGAAACTTATATGTGCTCTGTCCCTGTTGTTAGATGGGCTACAGGGCTTGTGTCAACACTACTGGAATAAAAAATAAGGAATTTGAACAATTCAAGCCTAAAGTTTTACACTGCTGAGAACCATGAGGATTGCCACTCAATTCAGATGAAGTTCAAGCCGTGACACTTTGCTTATTTAGAAAAATCTGCAAAGACCTTAGAGAAGAATCACCCCAGAAAATGTCCTCATCTATGGACCTTTCAAATAGCTGCACAGGCTAGCTGCACAGACCTGTAAAAGCCCCTTCCATTTTTATGGGCAGAAAAACATGCCAACATTTTTGGAATGCTGAAACCTAGACATCAACTTCATTTATTTTTTTTTCTTCTCATATTGCAGCAAATATGAGATAGGCAGATAGGCAGTCACTTCATGAGTCATTTGTTTATCTCAGTGCCTTTGAAGCATGGATATGATCAAGGACATTAGCATATTTTCTTAAGCAGAAAAACAATAACCGAAGACCTTTAGCAAACTCTAGTGACACCAAAAAGGATGATACAGTGTCACTCATTTAACTTAATCTTTTCAGTTGTGCTTCCATAAGATAGCACCTCAAGACTGTTAATATCACAGGCTTGTTCTAGATCTCTACTACTTCAAGGGCTGAAGTTGATTCATATCCTATAGTAGGGCTCTGGTTCCATGCTGACTGCCAGAAAGAGGGGACAGTTGTCAGACAGACCTGGAATCCAGAGGCTGCCACTATCAATTATTTTGTCAGCCCTTCAAAAGACAAAAGTGACAAAGACAATGGCTTTTTCATCAAGCCTAGCTGCTTCATTTGTGTCTCAATGGGAAAGATAAACCTTAGAATATGTCACTGCATGTCAACTCATGGTCATTAATTTGTTTTAAATTTTTTTATGTTGTCGATTTGCCAGGCAGTTGAGAACTATGAACACTATGATTTAATGGTAACAAAACTGTTGAAGTCCTGCAGACTGCTAAATTATTATACTAGTAAGGTCCAAACAATAACACCATGTAATCATGATTCTGAGGCAGAAGTCCAAATACACCATGATTTATTGTGTAATCAGATACTGTTTTACCTCATAAAGTCTCCAAACTCTCCTTTACTATGTTTCACTGACCTTGTAATTAAGTGGTCTGCAGCTTACAGAGGATAAAAGGACTTAATAACCTTGCAATTTAAGTTCTCTATAGAATGAGTACATTGCCCCTCGGTGGACTGGCAACATAAAGCACAGTTCTAGCCAATCTATGTAACACACAACTGTGGCTACACTGAACTTAGTACCCATTTGGCAGTGTTTCCCAGTTCCCCATTACAGGCAATATTGACCAGTGCTATGTACATTCAAATAAAGAAAACTGTTTTGTGCCTTCTTTCTTCCTGTGCAAGTAGGTGTTTATACAACTACTTTGCTCTGTACCTGTACCCGTCCCTGTATGGAAGTGATTCTAACGAAGATGGAGTTACTGTTTTTCAATAGAAACACAGGTATGAAAGGTCAATAAGATTTACTCTGGTGTTGGCTTAGAGATCATTTGTTTTTCAAATGAGGAAGGTACTATGTTTATTAGGTACAGTCAGTGATCAATGGCATTACCTGTTTATCAGGAATTCATTGGTATTTCCATAATTTCTCCATGCAATAAGACTTCAGCTTCACTTACTCAACACTAGCAGCAGAAGCTCAGAAATAATCACAGATTATTGCTGAAATATTCCAGGAGGTATTTTTAAAACAGTCTATTAGCTTCTTGTTCCTGATGAGCCATTTCAAATGTCAAAATGTTTGGTGACATTTCTGAATAATAGCTACAAAAATGTAATGTTATGAAAGTTTTAACTCTGCTTCTTCCATGATGGCCTCTGAATCAGAGTAATGGAAATGCAGGCCTAAGAAGGACTCCTAAGAATATATTTTTACTTTTCCAAGATACTTTACTTTTTTAATAGTTTCTAGATCTGTAAGCATATTTTAGGTGACCTATAGATCATTGCAGAGCAAACTTCACAAAAGGATTGCTTTTATTAATGTCTCAGCCCTTTGAAGTCATTCCAAATCCCACTTGTATTGTACCACAGTTTGTAAACCACTGATGCATTTCAGCTGTCTCTGCATTCAACGATATGAAGACCACCACCATTCCAGGAGTGCATTCTAGAATTCCATCATACCATTTAGGTGCCAATGTAGAACATTTCAAATCAGAGAGCAGCTACAGACAAGGAGAGAAAGAGAGCAAGCTAGGAGAAAACTGTTTACTAAAGTAACCAGTGGTTTGTAGAGAGAAACCTGTGAAATTGGTAATTTAACAAGATATTATATTGCTATATACAGGTCAGGAAAAATTCGTAACACAAACAGGCACACCAAAGTTTCACTGTTGTCTAATAAAACACAATTTCCATTTACCATTTTCTTGACTTAAATTTGCACACCAGGCCCACTGGGCTTGGTGAATTCTACTTGTTTCCTAAAAAACCACACCAACTATTAACAACATTTTTAACATCTTGTGTCACCACTGAGATTTTCAAAGCAAATCACAAGCATCAATAGTCACTGTATTGTGTCACTGCTGCTTAATTGTGGACAGGGAACACAAACCTCAGGTGTAAGAGTCTATCTAATTTCATCTATGAAAAGTCTGACTCTGAGTTTAACTATAGATGGTTTTCTTCCTTTATGCACCACTAAGAGTAACAGTAATTCAATGAGAGAGACAGAAATAGAATACAGCTGTCCCAATTCCCAGAGTCCATTCTGACCAAATGATTATGCAGTCTCCCACCTTGGTGCTTATAAAAATACATTAGCTGATGGAATTTGCATCTGCAAACCATTCTCTAACTGCTTTTAAGTGTATCTTTTTTCATATTCGAGCTCAAACAAAAAGTCCTAAGGGGCAGGGAGTGACTGAAGAGTTAAGAACCATATAGACTTCATGTTTCACAGCCTTCTCAACAGAAGCAGGTACCAAATGAGTCTTTGAACTCTTACTCCAGAGCTACATGTTCATGTACTCATCTTTCCTTGGGATGCACAGAGTGTACCAGCTGGACAAATGTCAAGAGGAAGCTACAAGATCACAGAAGCCATTTCTGAAAGTCAGTGCTACTCCTGGTCTCTGCATATACCTCAGTGGTCATATACATGCTTTTATTGTCCCATAAAGCATGATGTACAATATTTAGCCTATAGAACCAAGTTTTAACTATCATCTCTGCCCCCAAAAGGCAGCTGAATACCCACTGATTCTTACTTCATGCTGTTTGCTTGTAAACAAGCCCATTAAGCACCAGTGGAGAAGTCTGCTGCTATTACAATGACTAAAAGTTATAAAGACACAAATTTCATAAAGGTCTTAATTGTTATGTAGCTAGTACTACAAGATTAAAATAATCTTATTTGAACAGGGTGCAGCAATCTTCTTCCTCCTCTTCCAAGTCTCTTTATTGTGCATCAAGCTTTATCTAAATTACTATGAATGATGGGCAGGGGAACAGTTCTAAACTGCGTACTCTATGAAATTCCCTCATATTAAATACGTAATTCGCTCAGCCCTCCAAAGAAGGGACTTGCTGACCTACTGCAATGCACATCTCAGTGCACGCAGTGCGCAAATCTCAGAACTGTATTAGATCTCTCGTGGCTTCTTTGGTTAGCAAAGTACAAGCTGTAGCATTTCTCAGTGAATTTCTAGCCACCAATCCATACCTTTGATACAGTGAAGGCTTGGATTCTAAGTTACAGCTTCTAGTTTCACTGGTGTGATTAGTGATGGGTGCAAGTGATAGAAATAAAGCCCTTAACTATTCTTTTTACCACATGCACTGCAGACACAGTAGGACTAATGGACAGACCTAGAATCTGTGAACTGTACCATTACTGTTGGCAAAGACCTTCCCATAAATGGTACATGCAGAGAGGAAAAACTCCAGTTGTCTTAATCCTCCTGGTAATGCCAAGCAACCATCTTTCTCATAAGCCTATCCTTAGAAGGGAGAAGAAATCCTTGCCAGGATAAAATTCCTGTTTTCTTTCTTCCAAGTCCTTTTGAAACACAGGCTTTAAGCAGCAAAGTTTACAGATCAACTGAAATCTAGCCCCGATTAGCTTGATGATGATGTACAGCTACCAAAACTCTTGAAATACCAATATTTATGCCCAGCACAACTAACATGATTACTCCGTCCTCTCATTTGCTCTATCATTTCATATACCCACACATCTACGTACATATGTATAGTGCCTATACAAGTGTATAGGCATATGTAGGTGTATGTATATTCACTTACAATCCATTCCAGCTCTCAGGATGGCCAGTTTTCATTTTTACTTCTGTTCAGTATTTACTATAACAGTATTCTGATCTTCACTGTTGCTGCATTACAGGACTCTTGAAAACCAGTACCCTAAAAGATAAAAATATTAAATTACTAATCTTAATGCAGAAAGAGTAATACAGCATGAGTAAATTTAACCCCTCACAAAAGAAGCAGACCAAGTAACTTAGTAATTACTACAAACAATAAGCCCCTGGTTGCCACTGGGCCCGGTTCCCTTCCGTTTCAGACCAGCAGGGACAGCTTGAAGGCAAATCACATGTGCACTGGATCCTTAAAGCAAAGCTTAAGCTCATTTTACTGAATAATTTATTTAAATACACAGCTGTCTTTTACAGCAAGTGAAAGAAACAATATGAAATAGTATTCTTTATCTTTAAAAGCTGAATAGAAATGTCTGAATTTCAAGAAGGTCTTCTATAGTCAGCCACAAGGGCCAGTTCTGGAACTTTTCATTTTGTTTGTACTCCGTTTTATCTGTGCTCCCACTGAGGTCTCTGATCTCTAACCCTTGGGCACACATTATGTATGTCAATCCTTCATGAGCTCCTGAGACTTGTACCTTTGACATCTGAACAAGCAAGGACTGGCAGTTGGGGTTTTCAAATATGCTCTGTACTGGTTGCTTCCAGTGAACTTTACAGGAGAACTAACTGCAAGCCAAGGGCTGGGGACTTCAAAATACAAACCAGCTTGTTCAAACACTGCATCCAACACTAAATTTCTTTATCAGCTCTTTTCTCACTCACAGATTTGCCCCCTTTCACACCAAATTATGGCTTCTCTATCACAGAATGTGTTAGCAGGAAGTGTAAAGGAACAGCACAGAGACAACAAATTAACGTTACTCCTTTAATTGCTATGGGAAGTAGCGACCTCCTATTTATAAACTTCTAACTGACTTTGCAATTTACTTAACAGTGTGAATCAGACTTCTTAAAAGGAAGCTGCATGTCCACTATTTCAACCATACCAAATCAAATTTTCTGGAATGTCTTCTTGCTACATGAAATTCGTCCCAGCTTAAAACCAGTATTTTAGCAAGATACATTGAGCTGTTAATTTGCTTTGTCCAATAACTAATTCCCTGTTGTAAGTGACTGACATTCTCCTGAGTGCTGCTGTTAGAAGATGAGAAAAAACTGTGCCTGGAGGCACAAGGTCTTGCTTGCTTCATTATGTGACATTATTTGATTTGAAAGATCTTGGACTGTGCCTGAATGGAGAGACAAGGCACAATGATACTTATTCTGAAGATGATCATTTTATTCCCAAATCACAGGGTTGGTTCTCTTGACTAGAAAATTACAGAAATGAACCTGCATAAACATTGCAGAGATAATTACAAAATAACGAAACATTACAGTGAATCCATTGAGATCTTTCATTCCAAACTGCCAACATCCCAGAAGGAACAAACTGTGAGTTAGACTGACTCTTAAATATGCAATTAAGCCTGTCAAGTTCTGACTCCATAATATGCTGTTTAATATTGAAGAGTCTGTCAGTAAACCAGTATGTGGGATTAACATGATAATGGTTTGGTTTTGCTTCCTCATGAAACTATAAAACAATTTAGCTGATATAAGCAACATATTATTTATACTCTTTTTGGCAACAGTTTTAATGCTAAGTGGGACACTTCCCTTTTCAATACACTACCCTTCCCTGGCCTTTATTGATCTAAATTGGTGAGGGGACTTGTGTGCGTTCCATGTGGAATTTACTTAGTAATTCTATTAAGAGCTTCCCTGCACAGAAATTAATGTTCTCATCTCATTCAATACTTGTCCTATTCATTATTTAAAACAAAAGACCTAATCTCTCTCTATATTAAGATTCCTCAAAGGATTTTATATTAGTTTCAAGGAATTCAAGAGCTTAAACTTGAACACCTCTGTCTGCAAAATTATAAAACTCTGGGGCTTACAGTCAGAGCAGAAGGTTTTGCCATTTCTGGAAATTTTTAGAAGGATGGTATCAACTGAAAGTTACAGAGCTTTCACAAGAAGCCCTTTACTGGTGTTCTTCACCATTTTCACATCATACTTCACAGAAATAAAACTGAAAACTGTTCATCCCAAGAGTCATAACGAAGTATAAGTATATATATACACCTACATATGCCTACACAAATGCACTGGTGAGTAGCATCTCTCTGGTAAATCTGAAATCATGTGGTTGCTATTGCCAGGCATGAAGGCCTAGGACACCCTTTGTATTAATTTCAGTATTCCCTTTCTAATATTCCTAAGCACACTTATTAAGAAAACTGCATTGCAGTCTTAGAACATAGATGTTCACTGCTGGGTAAATTACATCTACTTCACACTCACTACCTGGCATTTCCAGAGTGCAGAAACTCCTTAAAACCTCTTAGTATACAACACCTGTATTTAAAAAAAAAATAATATAGTCACCTTAAGTTACACGAGGCATCGACAGGATGGGAACTGCATTTTTAAGCACATCTTTAGCAAAGTGAAACAGAACAGTGGAGTTGATAAGAATTCTGTTGCTAGCTCCCTACAATACTTTCTTAATAAGCTGCTGAAGCCAAGCATGCCTTCTAAATAAATTTTTTAAAAAGGACGTTTTCATCATGTGGTTGACAGCTTCAGTAATTGTGAACAACTTCTTAATCTTACTTCATTATTGCTGGGTTTGTGATGGTTGGAGAGTCCTGAAAATAAAGTAACAAAAGATTAGGTGACAGGCTCTGACTGCACAGTCTCATGCATTTGGCCATTGCTGCATGTGCGTGACAAGATTCAGAAAAAGGCTTCTGCACGGAGCAGCTCCTGCTGTAACTGAGCTGGGACTACATGTGCAAGGCTCCTGTGCTGTGTGGATTAATTCAGACTGCAGGAACAACTACATGCTAAGTTCATAATTACATGTTATGAGTATTTTCACATAAGAGGCATTTGGCAAATGCAGATTAAATTGCAGTCAAACAAAGTTCCAAAGCATAAGTCCTAGCTATCTGATCATTTCTGGCTAAGAAAAGTGGTATGTCAACTGCTGTATCACAAGTGAAATCTGACTCACTCATTCCATGTGAAGATGAAATACATTCATATGGAAAGCTATTTTAAATACCAAATTCTTAGCTGTTACCTAGTGCATTGCTTAAAACTAAAAATACATAGGAACTGTTTTAAAGGGACATGTGCTTTGGATAAGAGACAATTAGTTAGTTGCCCAGACATTGTTTACAGCTCTTTCCTAAAGAACTGAAACCAGTACTTTTCTTGCATATTTTGTGATCCATCATAAAAAGTTGAATGGGGTGGGGAAAAAAGCTCTGTAAGATAACAATTTTTTTTCTTAATTCTGATGGGTAAAAAGTCATATAGCTAGAGAATAACTGACTTCACAGCTTTTTAGTTTTATACGGCATTTCTGCCATCTGTCCTGACACAAAACGCCTTTTGCCTTAAGGAAATTTTACAGGTCACATGAAGTTCCACATTACCTGTAAGCATAACTGATCCATTTTGAAGTGCAGTGCTTTTATGAATATCATCAAAATGTCTTGTGTCTCTGACTGTGGCACAGCACCCTACAGAGCTGCAAAAATGCCAGTGTCCTGCCAGAAAAAGCATTCACAAGGCATGGTGACATTGTTTTTTGTTGCTACTTACTGCAAAAACCAAATGTTTATTTAAATACTCTGATGGCAGTGGCAAGAAGGACATACAAAGGTGCTTTTGTGTTCAGGGCAATGATAGTAAAAAGGAAAAGCAGAAAAACATTGACTTCTCTTGGTAGAAACCTCGCAGGTAGAAACAATAAAAGAATCACGAAAAGAATTCCTTCAATAATGTGAGCAATCCATAATCCAGTTTAGTCCCACTTATTGTCATCACGATCACTAGGATTCCCAAAGCATCCATCTGTGCCCCCTGCATTATTTGCTTTTAGTAGTACTGTATGGAAGAATATATTATATAGATAGGTTAAAGACAGGGAGTCTTATTTCTAGTTAGAACAGTATGATATTTTTTGAGGCACAGAGCAGCAATCTAACTGTTTTAGTATCTAAGGCTATGCACCCCATACTCTAATATACTATTTATGGAAGCCTATGCCAAGAATATATGGAAGTGTGAGCCAAAAATTGTATAGTGTGACTCACAGTAACAACCTGTGGTATAAACTTACTTAAATATAATCCATTACATCTTTTTTTCACTGTTTTTCTTACTTAGCTTAACAAATTACCTATCTCTCTGCATTTACCCCATAGTGATTGCTTAATAGAGGATACACAATTTTCTCTTTAAGCAGAATAACCCTCATTTTATTCTCCATGCTTTGCTACATAATATTCAACTTCATCCCTTTAGAGAATGAAAAAGCAGCAATTTCTGGAAGCTGAGCATGGATATACAGAGGCCAGCAAATAACTATCAGTGTTTTAAAATGCCAATCCCGAACATTGGTAGAAAAAAAAACAACAAAAAAAAACCACCTAAATTACCTCACAGATATTTGCATAAAGGATCCAGAGGCAGTACCATATAAGTACGGAGACACAAGCTATCCAAAGAGAACTCAGCAACAGTTCTGTTGGATACTGTGTGTGTGTCTGTAGCAGAAAAAGGAGGACTTTAAAGCTCAGGTGTGCAAACAGCTTTAAAGAACTAAACAGTATTCTGGCTGATGCATCAAGCAAAAATCTGAAACTACGAATCAGGTAATTTACCAAATAATTTCCTTTTTTAGCTGATTCTAACTTTCCTTCTAAAGATTTCTCTGAGCCAAATAGCCTGTGTGGTATTCTTAGGGCTGATACACAAGGACTTCATCAGAAGTGACAGAAACCTGCCAATAAAAGAGGTAATACACTCATTCTCTGTTTTAAAAAATTGTAAAATTGTGCATTTCTTTTATGTTCTGAAGATACAGTTAAGCTAAGTGACTGCTATACTAGTATTAAAAATGTATTCCATTCTACTAAAGGAACTCTGCTTACTGGAAAATAAATCCCTAAGTATGTTAGGAATCGCTATGCTAGCTAGAACCAATAGAAAAGCATTTCTTACCTGGTCAAAAGGTATTAGAGAATATGATTATTACTAATGTGTCTGAAAAAAATGAGGTGCTTCCCAAATGCAAATAAATAAACAAACACATGGCTACTTTAAATGCATAGGCACAGATATTAAAAAACTAATGGACTATTAAAGTTGGACTTTAACCAAAGGTGGAAATAAAGTGCTGGAAATCCCCTTATTATTTTAAAATGAATCTTTTGCAAAGGGAATTGCCTGGTGGAGATTCTTAGGGCAGGTATATGTTCGAGTAACTCATATGGGACAACAAGTCACAGAGTTCAAGAGAAATATTTTTGCCTCTTGGCAGAAGCCAAGTAAAATCACTGGCTTTCAGAACTACCTGTGCATCAGGAACCTAGATGTTTAAAATGTTCATATTCATTCTCTAGAAAAATGAATGGGTGCCTGGTTTTCATTATGAAGAATTTACAGATCCTTTGAAGAATATAAACTGGAAAGCCAATAATAGGAATGAGGAAGGACCCTCATAAGATACTTCAGTCCCTACAGAGTGCCATAGTTCTGTTTCAGTGCCTGGAAATATTGCTATTATTGCTAGATTTGTTTGCTCCATCTTCCTACCCTGTTGTTCTCTCTCCCATGGAAGCTGCAGGAGCCCCTGTCCCACAATGTCATCTATCCAGGTGCCACTGCTGCTCCTCTGCCTGACATTGTGTGGTGTTTGCCTCAGTGGGGAGCAGCCCCTTCCAGAGGCAAGTGAGAACATGAAAAGAAGTCCCCTGGATGACATCCTGCAGAGATCTCAAAGCCTCTTTCTTCAATCTTTCCTCAAGAAAGCTGAAAAGAAAGAAGACATAAATAAAGGTACATATACAGAGCTTAAGAATGAGTAAGAGATACTAATAGTTATGACTGGTTGCTAGAAAAACTGAGCTGGCTTTCAAATGTCCACATCTCTGCTTCTACTTATGTCTCAGCCCTGTCCCGTCCATCTCATACTGATGCGCAGCTCTTTCCCTATATCCAGCTTCTGCAGCTGGTTTCTTGGGGCCACTCTGCATCTTTTACTCACCTCCCTGGCATCTGAATCTGCCACATTTACAGATCAACATATTTATCAACATATTAGGCTTTGTCATTGCATGTCTTCCCATGGCCTGCAGCAAGCTCCTAACATACCAATCCATCCTCGCTAAAAATACACCAGAACTGTTTTGACAGGTGCCACCCAGAGTGATTAAATCAAGACCATACAGTTAACTGTGCAATTACGTGGGCATAATGAAAAATAGATTATGGTTCTGCCCCACAGAACTACACAAATTGCCATTTCAACTTCCTTAGTGAGAATTATGGTGGATCACTAACACTATTCTTTTCCTTGGGCAGAATCAGATGCACCCCTGCCAGAATGGCTTGCAAAAAGACAGCACCCTGGGAGAAAGTTCTTAAGTGACCTGGAGAAGAGACAGCATCCTGGAAAAAGAGATGCTGAAGAAGAAAAACCTTATGGAGACATTCATAATTGGCAGCATCCAGGGAAAAGAGAGATAGAAGATGACCTTAACAGCTACCTGGAGCTGAAAAAGCGACAGCATCCTGGCAGAAGGTCAGTGTTGGAGCAGTACGCTGACATCTCTAGTGCACAGCTAACCTACTTGAATGAGATATCCAAAAGACAGCATCCAGGCAGGAGGTATCTGATGTACAAGCACCAGCATCCTCGCAAGAGAGGATGGAATGTTGAGGCAGACCTGAATGACCAATATGGTGAGGAACATCAGCACGCTGGAAAAAGGGACTGGAATTCTGACAGCCCAGATGATGCAAGCCCCTGCCACTTCCAGGATTCCTCCACCTCTAGCAAAGGCAGCTTGCTGCTGGATTTTGTAGAGGATGTTAGCAAAGACAGGGCAGAAGAAAAACGTCAGCACCCAGGAAGGAGATCAGCATGGGAGAGTGAAACTGAGGAATGAGAAAACAATTGTGTATCATTTGCATTTGGTGAAATAAGCTTCCAGATTTAAAGAACTCTGCTCACTCCCTTTAGGCTTCCTGATGCTGATCTCTGCACCTATTTTTTCAGTGCATTAATGTTTCCATTTAAGTTAATGGCTTTGTTACACACTTAAAGTCAAGGGAATTAAAGAACCCAGTAGAATGGGACAGGCAAGTACTGAGTTCTCAACTCCCTCACTTTAGGAAGTTGAGGGCCTAGACCCCATGATAACCCCCATAATTGTGTATGTCAAATTTTCTGTTCCCAAATGAATAAAACAGGCTCCTTAACTTTATCTGTTCTGATGCTATTGGAGTGGAATAATTATATGGTTTCCTCTTACATCAGTGAAATCAGAAAATTAATAAAGAGGGAGAAAAAGGAACAACATATGCCAATTATTTCAAAATTAAATTGAATAGGTTTTCTATTCTAAATTGTACATGAATGAGACCTGAACCCTTGTGCACCACAATCTATCCACACAGTAAGCACTAAACAGACAGGGACCAACTGCAGTTCCAACTGTAACACATTAGGTGACTGACTCCATAGTTTTGCTTGGCATATGAAAACCTCTTTCACCTAAGAGGCTGCAGGGTGCACATGCTTAATGCACATCCCAGAGTTCCTCAACAGCAAGCTGTGAACCTGAACCTATGCCCCAAACTCTCATCCTGGTGTGTCCACATTCCAATCATTTTGCTTGAAGTCATGCCTTCAACTCAGATACTTAAAGACACAGACATCTAAACAAGCATATGGCCTTTTCTTCCAGATAGGATTGCAAATTTCTCTCCTCTCAAAGAAACGCTTTTACTGTGGTCAGATTCACAACAGTGTTTATTTGATATGAATGATTCAATAAACATCAGTTGTCAACTCTGGGTGTCCTTACTGGTTGTGCAAACATACTGTAATAGAGTGAAACACAAACATAACCCAAGCTAAATAAAAATAAATTTACATCAAGGGTATTTTTCTAGGTACCACCCTATTGCATGCTGATGGTCAGCACATGTTTATATGCAAAAATGTTCTGCTACTGAAGGGGGAGGATGTAGATAAATTTTGTTTTTAAATCTTCTACCTATATGACACACAAAACTATGCATTTCGGCTAAACCTATAGCAAGCTTGTCACCTAGTTCACAGGGAACTTTACTGCAAGTCTGATTTCCTGTTCACAGGCTTAAACAATAGATTTAATGATTTTTGCAATTTATGCAGAGTAAGTGAGCACACTGAGTTATTCATATCACTTCTTTAATATTCAAAGAGGTTAGAACATGTCGGTATTTTGCTAGAATGTTATTTTTTAAATAAACAAATGAGAACATTTTCCACTCATATTTACCCTTCTCGATACCATCAAGACACATGAAGTTTCTCAAGTGTTCCTTTTAAACATGACTGTTTCCCCACATAGTGTCTCCGGGCACATCCTCAATTACAGAAGTTAGTTTTGCCATGTGGTTTAGTTATCCTGAAGTTGAGTAATTAATCATCACAGTGAGTTTAGATGCTCCCAGGCAGATCAACGCCTAACATGGTCTACCAAACATTTTCTAATTTTAGAGAAAAATATTCCATTTCCAGCAATGAATGAATTCTTCTTAAACTTCAGGGAACACAACTACACAAGACCACCACCGCTTACTATAAGAATTCCAAAGTATGACAAACAGGAAAGAAAAAATTACTCAGTAGACACAAACAACAGCAAAAATGCATCATAGCTCCTGCAAGCAAGGATGCTGCTGTGGCTACTGCAAGAAAGCCAAGGCAGGGAAGGGCAGAAGCATAAAAGCCTAAGGCCAAAGTGTTAAATGTGCAGCTACAAACAGCTGGTTCAAGCTACTAGGTCACTGCCTCTAATCTACCATCCTGAGTAAATCTCAACTGCACTTTATTATCAATCAACCACTTATTGAAAAGGAGAGAGCATGGTCCTCTTGTGGCCAGTGTAAAGCTAGCAGAACTGATTTTTATCTAATTTTTCCACTTTCTGTATTTTAGGTTCTCAGTGTTCTATGATTTTCAGAGAAGTCATATTCCACCAGGGCTAGGCATCTGAACACAAGCAAAACTATCAGTGCTATAATTTTTAAAGGAATTATTTACATTGGTTTTGAGTTGTTATGTTGGGATCCACAGAGCAAAGCTGTGTACTGGCCCTAAGGTAGCACCACAGAGATGCAAAGTCTCATTTCTAACTTTAATGGAGACTAAAACATCTGTGCACAGATGAGTTTGTTGTTTACAGCACTTTTACATTTCTGGCCTGTTACCAGTTATTGAGACATAAGGTAATTTGATTCATAAAAAGCAACTTTTACAAGTGTCTTCAAAATAAGCTTTTTTTTTTTTTTTTTTTTTTTAAATGGGGGGGAAACCTAATGTCAACACTCTGCATAATTAACATTTCCTGCAACTATTTTCACGTCCTCACCATTATTGTTCTGTGTCCCCTCCCACGCATTTACCAGCCTTGAGCTCTTTGCTAACCCACTGTAATTAGCATAAGATGAGTTTCCAAGGGACATGTGGCCCCAAAAAACACTTTATTACTACTTTTAACAACTCGTTTGTTGGAGCAACTTTGAAAACAACATCATCACTATAGCTGAGGCAGAGCCACTGCTTGCCTGGTAACTCAATTAACATTAAACAGCCAACAGCAATTTTAAAGCATCAGTCAGGATGCTATGATCTCAGGAAGCACTGCAGAGGGGATGAGCCTGGGTGAGGTACAAGCTGTACAGAGACATGACACAAAAGATGCAGAGAGGAAAATACTTCTGTTTTTAGGAAATAGGAATTTATAGGGGAAATAGAAGACAAGAGAGGCTACGCAAGACAGCACCCAAATATGAGTGTGCTTGAAATGAGACCAGAATGTAATCTAGACATTGTGCCATATGGATCTGACAGTTAAAACATTAGAGAAAATGTAAACACCCATGAATTCTGAATCTTTCTGTCTCTCCGTTTTATAATTCACCTGCTCTGAGTAAAAGTGGTGCCATTCCACAGCACTTAGGACCAATATGCCAGATTTTCATCCTGCCGGTACTGAAGCAGTTAATAGACCAATCAGATAAAGGGGGCTCAACAAGCTGTCAGCTGCAGCTCTTACAAATCAACATGATGTCAGTTTTGATTGATGAGTCTGCAAACACAGGAAAAATCAAAGGTCTGGCATGGAAATATAGTTTCTATCCTCTTTACAACGACTAATTAAATAAATTTGTTTTGTATCAAAACATTTACTACAAGCAACTTGAGTATACTGAAGATATGTTCCATAAAAGGAATGGTGATATGCAAATTTTTCAGTACTGTGAACCAAATGAAAGACAGAAAATGTTGGTTTAGCTCCATCAAAACAAACAAATAAAATGTTTTCTTAAATAAATTTTAATAAAAGATCATGTTATGTTGTAGGAAGAATATTGTCCTACACATTTCAGTGTTAGATTTCAAATGCATTTTAAAAAAATTATCATGAAGTTATAAAATTAAATTTAGGACAACTTTAAAGTCAGCATCAATTTAAAATAACTACCTGCTTAGTTCAGAAAATACCTAGGAAGACCATTCAGATTTTCCAAAACCATTCTGATTTTCCACTCTCCTTCCACTCCAAAGTATAAATTGAACTCAACACTGTTATTCTTCAGATATTTTACACCTTTTTTTTTTTTTTTTTTCCAGTGAGTAAGCCATATTGGAGCAAAAATGTTCCACTGCATTCCTTTAGAAGTAGGCAGACATCAATAATTACTTCTTATCTATGTTTACCTCTACTGGGCTGGAAATGAAGTCCATTATTTAACATTCCAAATGGCACTGACAGTATTACAAGAAGCTTAAGATGCATGCAAACCTAACTGAAAAACATTTCTGACAGGACTGTGCCATGGCTACAGGGTGACTGTGTCCCTCTGCTCAGCTGCATTCCCACTGGGGCCTCTCCTCTTGGGACATCAGCAGCAGCAACCAACTTAGCAACAGAGCAGGTCCTCACATTCACTGTTAGCATTATTACAGCAGCTCACAAACATACTTTACAACATATTTACTCAGTGTTTGCAAAAGACTGAGTGCAGCACGGTAGGAGGAGATACATAACAATGAACATGGAGTTTTGCAGGCTGAGCTTTTGTATTCCAGTGTCAGACCAGGTCAGTACACATCCGACCCTGCTTCTTGAGCAAGTGTTTGTAACACATTGCTTCTCTGTGCTGTGGCCCTTTCACGCTGATCCATTTTAGTGAGCCATTAACCATTCAAATTCACTCCCCACCCAATAGGTTCTGCAGCATTTCAGTAAGGTTTGATTTGTCCTCGAATATTTCTCTTTGTTATTGCAACTAGATAAACGAAGACAATCTAATTTCTGAAGAAGCACAAGCTGGAATGCATTAGACTGACCTGGATTATTTACATTTTTTGAACACTCTCTGTGTGGGAAAACTGTAGCCTGCCTGCCTGACCAGCAGATTCAAATATTAAATAGGTGCAATCACTTACTAGAAATGAATTCCTCAGCAAGTGCTAAAGACCATTTATATTCAGAAACATGCAAACAAATACCATTTATCTTTGAAAATGCTGAAGTTTTTCTTTTCAAGAGTAATGGACACAACACAATATTTTACAGGATAATTCAAAACTGGTTAAGTAATTCAAATTTGGCAAGATACATTCCCATGCCCTGTCGTCAAACATAATTGAGCTCTTTTGCATCTTTTAACTAACTCAACATTCCATAAGACATTAGATTTCTAGTGCACATCTCAGCATGCTATCATCCTTGTCACAAATGGCTGTCGGCAATCCTTCTTACTGCACTGTTTGTGTCCTACAGTAGGCTGTTAGACTTCAATTGTTGAAAATGGTTGTGTCTACTATTTTAATAAGCCTTTAAAACTTTCCATTTGAAAATGAGCAGTTAGAGAAGCTGTAGAGAAAGGCAGGTTTAAGAGACGAGACTGCCTTTCAGTAGTCTCGCTTTTCCTTATACCTGACTTTTACTACTTCTGAATGACAGGAGAAGACCCGGGGTCATTAGTGCCTGGCAGCCCAAGAGGCAGGCCTATCCTGCCTCCTGCTGGAGGGAACAAATGTTTTTAATAAGCCCCAGGTGCTGTGAAATCCACAGCAGGTCTTCAGTTGCTCTCAGACAGGCTTGCTGTGCCACCTAGTGAGTTTTCCATGCCCTACCTACCCCTTTTCCCTTACCTACCCCCACTACGTGAAAACACACACATGAAACAAGAAAACCGAAACGCCTACAGACACAGCCGTACAAGACCTCCATATACTCGTTTTCTTTTTTATTTATTTCCACTGTCTTCCTTCTCAGACTCACACCTCTCACATCCATGCACAGCCCTAGAAGCTCTTCTAGAGACACCTGTACTGCTGGATCATTCTTCCACTGGCTCAGTGAGCTATAAGTCACTGGCCTCAACAGAGATCTGCACAAAAGGAGCAAGGTAAAAACAAAGGAGAGGTAGAGGGTTCCACCTGACCTTTCCCAAGGAAAAAGTTTTCCCCAGCACTGAGCCTCAGGCTGGTTCCTACTCTCTTCCAAAGAGGACAGGAACAGAAGTGAGGAAAACATTACTCTTTGTTGCTCCAGGTTTACCTCAGTCCAACATTACTTACACTGTAACTCCCCCACCCCTTCATCCTGTGCACAGCCCTCAGATAATGCCTCATCAGGAATGGGAAGCAATTAAACCCTGGGTATTCTAGTTTCATTTCAGTCCCTTTAGGCTGATTTGCAAGCTCTAAAACTGTCAAAAACGCTGACTCTATGTTTAAAACTTTTTATTGAGAGAGATTTAAGTAAAGCAGCGCGCTGCAGCATGCTGGGCGGCCGGGGAGCCGTAGCCCCACCACCGGCTCGCAAGTTCGACAAGGTAAAACCGGTTCTTTTATACTTTTCATAAACCCCTTCCCCTCAGTCTCTTATCAGTTTATCACTGGTTTTCATTTTGCGGGCTCTCCCAGCACTGGTTCTTGTTTCGCGGGCTTCGCTCTGGTGCTGAGGGGAATGGTCCCTGTTTCGCGGGCCTCTAAAGTCAGCCCCTCCTCCCGTTTTTCTGGCTTTTCTTCCTTATAAGTACGCTTAAACATACACCCCAAAACAACAGGATACAACATGCTACCTCAACAAACTGACCAAACAAACATTATTAAATTGAAATATACACTCAACAAAACAATAAACTAGAATTTAAAACCCTTATTTTTCACAAAAACAAAAATGGTAACAAGAACATTTTCATGTTACTACTTCTTAATTTAATAAATTTTAAAAATGTAGCAATCATAACTTCCAAAAAAGCTTAATAGCTTATAATTTACCTGAGTGCACTGTGCAGACAGTACCTGATTAGGGCAGCTTTCGCAGCATAAAAATCTCTTACCAGTTCTTACTACCAAAGATAAAAGTTTCTGTCATTGGCTAAAGAAAGGGACTTCAACCTAAGTTCTGCATTGTGTTCACAGCTGTCTATTTTCCTACTCATAATTGAATCAAGCCTACACGGTTTTGAAACCCAGAGCATAACAGTCCTTACCAGGAAGTGATACATGTAAAAATCAGAGTTTAGCTGTTTACAACATGCATTTACTGCGGTCCTTCATCAGTTTGTTTTTAAGACTTGCCGGGCTAAGGGAACATCAGTCCTGTCAGAGCTGTGAACGCGGGTTCTCCTTCCAACATGCTGAACTACACAAACCCCTAATACAGAGGCAGCTGACAGGAGGGGTCAGAGTTACCGCCGTGTCCCCGCGGCGAGCACCGCACCCAGAGGATCCTGTCACTGTCACCACCACCTCACACACCTCCGGTACCCTCCATCAGGACCGATACGGGGGGTCTGAGCACAAGGAAGGGAAAGACCGTCGTGTCAGATGACATGACGGGACGGGACAGGGCAGGGCAGGGCAGGGCCGCACCTGGCCCGACTCCCGCCCATCAGCCGTTCGGCAGCGCGAGCGCCTTGACCACGCCTCCCACCTTCCCCAGGCCCCGGATGAGCGCCCGCAGGCCCCGCCCCGCCCTCTGCCGGGCCCGCCGGGAGCCTCCGCCCAGGAGCCTCCGCTCCGCTGGGCCGCTTCGCTCCGACCCCGCCACTGGAGACACGCGCCGCCCGCCGGGGCGCTGAGGTGAGGCCTGACGTCCGCTCCAGGGCTGGCGGACCCCTTCCCCTGCCTATCCCCCCTGCCTAGGGGAGCCGGCCCGGCCAGCGCTGCCCGCCCGCGCCTGCGCAGCGCCGCACACGCAGCCAGGCGGGGCTGAGCCGAGACGAGCCGGCCCGGCGCCTCCCGCCGCCGCTCGGCTCCTCCCGCCAAGCGGGGCCGTGGACAGGCCTTTGCCCCTCCAGCGCCTGCCGCCTGCGGAGCGGCGGGACGCAACTCTCGCGCCGGGCCTGAGCGTCTGCGGTCCCGCAGGCGTGCAGCGCGGGGTGTGAGCCCGCCCCGACGCCGCTCCCGCCTCCCCTCCAGCTGCCGGCGAAGGACGATGCCGCTGCCACGCTCCGCCCCCACTGGGCCTCCGAAACCCCGCCGCTGAGAACGGAAGCGCCATGGCCGCCGGCTGCCCGCCGCCTTTTGGGGACCCGGGGGAGATGCGGGAAGGGTTCCTATGCCCGCTCTGCCTCAAGGACCTTCAGTCGTTTCACCAGCTGCAGGCGCACTACGAGGAGGAGCACTCGGGCGAGGACAGGGACGTCAAGGGACAGCTCAGAAGTAAGAGCGGTGACAGCTGCTGCGTGTGTGCGGCTTCGTGCGGCAGCAGCTCTGCTGGTGCTGCCTGCGCCCTCCGGGGGTCTGACACTGCTAAAATATTCATTGTCGTGAGTTACCAGTCGTGTCTGGGGTTCCACTTCCCTAGATCTTATGTTGAGTCCTAAGAGAATAATTGGGAATTAAAAGAATTAAGACATTATCAGTATGATGTCCCAGAATGCTGTGAAATGGGTCCCATAGTTTAAGGCAGCTTTATGTTTTACAGTATAGTCCCTGAATGTCTTGTCCAGCAGTGATGTTTTGTGTAGGACTTTAGTGTTATTTTAGAACAGATGAAAAAGAGCATTCTGTGTCATCTCTGATTCTCTTAACTGCATTCTCGTTCTAAGCAGAACGTGTTGAGAATAAACTATCGAGGCAAAGACCTGTGCCGCAAGAGGAGGAATACTCCTTATTGGTTTCATTTGAAAATGTCTGGTTACTTCTTGCCATATTTGATAACTTGGATTAATTTTTTTCTAGATCTAGTCCAGAAGGCCAAGAGAGCAAAGAAGAAATTGCTGAAACGAGAAGATGACAGAACTGATTCTGGATCTCAGGAACGATACGAGTCATTCAGCTATGGTGGAGTAGATCCCTACATGTGGGAGCCCCAGGAAGTAGGTAGGAGAGAGCTAGAAAGCAATACTCAGTGGGGATAATTTTTCTTTCAATCTTAATTGGGAAAGTTCCACAGTATTGCTGAAGTTTCATGGAACTGTGACTGGTTTACATTTGATTCAATGTAGCTTGGGGTTATGGTTTGCCTGATTTTGTGGAGCCTGCCTGCATTGTGTGGGGGTGATGGACAAAACGTATGCAATGTAGGAGATTAAAAAAATCAGTATCCCAACTAATCTCAAGTGCAGGGTAGTTGTTTGTCATGTCATTGTGCCTTAGCTTTGAGGCCTGCTGGATGTGCGTTTCCCTCTGCATCTAGCTTTGTTGAGATGTTCTCCAACTATCTTGTGGCTTTTTACAAAGCATAATCCAGTAATTAATAATTAAGATATAACTGTGTAGTAGTTCCAGAATTTTTATGGCTAAAGTAATTGCTAGTTTAGGTGTCTGACAAAAAGCTTGTTCAATGATTAAACCCTTTCAGCTTTTTGCTTGGCTGTGAGGTATAGATCTTCCCTTAAAAACCCAAAGAAGCCAAAATAAAAACAACAAAAACCAACCTTGAACCCACCCCTCTGAATATAAATCTACAGTTGTAGAATTTCAAAGATAACTTGGCTGAGTTTAAATTAAAATTACTGCTGCTAGAAATTGTCTCTTGCTTTTGCTGCAATATGGTTATTTTCAGGGGGAGAGAACAGCACAGTGTCTGGTGTGTCCTGGGAAAGTTTCCCCCATGCTGCTGACAGACTAGGATTTAGTCCTTCATGTCTGCAGATTCTGCCTTCTGTAGATTATTGTTGCTTTGACTTTGTAACTATTTCAGCTGCAATCATAGTATTATTAATGTTGGCTAAGAATAAATTAAGGCAGGGAACTAGCGGAAGGTTTCTGAACATAGAGAAGTGAGAATTGTTTTCTGATTAGAGTGGAGAAGATGAACCTCACTAATTATAGGATGGGATTAATTTGGTCTGTGAAAGGGGCTGTATGATGACTCTTAAGCAGATATCTGAATTAATTTACCCAGAGGGGCCCTTTCTTTCCTTTGAAATCAGCTTTGAAGATTTTTTTTTTGTTTAGTTCATTATCATAAGGAAGTGAGATTCTTATACTTACACAGGTAGTATCAGAAAGCAATATCTGATTTTGTATTCTACCAGTCAGAAGATTTTTTTTTTTTAATTTTTTTGTAACTTTGATTTTTAGTACCTGGTGCATCTTACTTGGAAAAGGATCAAAACTTAACTTGAAACCAACATTGTGGAGTATCAGTTGTGTCTTTTTCAAATAGATGCTCTGTTGTTGCTTTCTACATTTAGTGATCAGTTTTCTGTAAACCTGAACTGTCACGAAGGATTTGATTCAGACTCCTACAGGTGGAAGTCTGAATGAGAAGTATCTGTTGCATAGAGCTCCAATAATCATTGGACTTGCCTCTTTGCTTTGTTGAACATGCAACCAGGAAACTAAGGGGAATTGGTTTTGAGAACATTGTTAGTTGATAAAAGCTTTGAAAATGTAACTGAGGGATAAAGAGGAGGAGGAAAAAAAGTTGCAGATGTCTTTAATATAGCGCCTCTTGTTTTATGTAGCAGAAATAAAACAATGTTTATTGTTAGCCTGGATATTAACCTTTAACCTGCATTTTTAATCTAGAGCAACACTGTGAAAATGTAGGATTCCACTCTGTTTTTAAAATTAAATTTGAACATGAGAAGTGAGGCATTTGAAAGCATGTAAATCCATACAGAACACCTGGGTGACTATGGAAACTTTCTGCTATCTCTCTAGGTGCCATGAGAAGCCATCTTTCGGATTTCAAGAAACACCGAGCAGCCAGGATTGATCACTATGTAGTTGAAGTCAATAAGTTAATAATCAGGTTAGAAAAGGTAAATTTGCTGCTTTTTAATTTTCCAACCTTCCAAATGTTTTCTACGTTAAAAAAAAAATTACTACGAGGTGTGCCCAGTTATCTAGCTGTGCGCTTGATAAAGGATACTAAACTATGACTCTTCACACGTTACTGATCGTGTGCTGTGGATATGATTTCTTTCTTCTCTGCACTGTTTTCAAACTGAAGATGTTACTTCCAAGTGCTGCAAGGATCATCTCTTTTTCTGTGTATTTTCTCCATCTTCTAATTTACTAAATTTCTCCCTAATGTGTTTGTTGTGATTCTTTTAGCTTCTTGCTCTTCAAAATCTACTGATGTTATGTTTACATTTTGGCTCACATGCAGTAATGTTGGATGCTGTAAGGTGTTCAAAATGCTTGAGTTGTAGAGGCTTAGGGGTCACTGTTTACCACTACTTGTATGAATATGGCATTAGAAATAAATAGGAAAGTTGAGGGATCTAGTGTAAAACAGGCTGTGACTCCACCTCTTAAAAATACCACTTTTTCTTTTTTTGTTGTGTTGCTTTTTTTTTTTCTTGAAAAAGTACAGTTTTCTTGAATGTGCTGTTTATCTTCTCCCAGCTTACATCGTTTGACAGAGCAAACACTGAGTCAGCTAAAATAAGAGGTTGGTATGAGCTTACCTCAGATTGTTTGCTCCTGTAGTTTAACCAGCTGAGAAATTAATTTAATGAGTATCTTATGTTGTGTGCATTCCCTCCCCTCATGCGTGATCATAGCTATAGAGAAGTCTGTTGTGCCTTGGGTCAGTGATCAGGATGTTCCATTCTGCCCAGACTGTGGCAGTAAGTTCAGCATTCGAAACCGACGTCACCACTGCCGCCTCTGTGGGTCCATTATGTGCAAGAAGTGCATGGAACTTGTGAGTCTTCCTTTGGCAAGTAAGTACAGTGTGTGGTGGTAACCCCCCCTTCGCTTGGCTCACTCAGTGCTAACTGCATTCTGGCTTTTTGCCATTAGAAGAGTAATGGTAATTATTCTGCTGGTAATAGTCTGTCTATACAGAAAACTTGGTCCTTAGTGTGCATTTCAATTCAATGCAGACACTTGTCTGTGTAACAAAAGATGAAGAATGATTTCTCCATCTTTTGTCTCCATTCCTCCTTCAGATTCAGAATTGTTATGTAACACCGAAAAAGTTACTAGAAAGAATAGTATTTACTACCAGTAAATATGATTAATATTTAGTGTCTTATTTTATTGAGTACCATAACTATGAAGGTACTGACTTTAGAAATTATAACTGTCAAGGTTCTTGATCTTTAAAACTGTTGTGGATATTTCCAGTCTTTACCATAGTTGTCCGTATGCTGACATTAAAGAAGTTCATCCACAAGCCTTTAAGAAACCCATTGAACTTTTAATTTCTTCATCTAGTGGATTGCAGGCAAGACTGTTCTGTATGGAAATGATTATTAACCATGCTTTTTGGAATATTCAAGCACAAAACATGGACAGGTTCTAGCACACACAATAACTGTGCAAGCTCCAACATGAGAATGCTTCTAGGCATATGCAGCATAGGTGGTTCTTAGCAGTGTGTTCGCTAGCTGCTTTTACAGGGGAGCAGGATTTACAGTGAAAACCCAAATTTAAAATATGTTGGCTTCTCCAGTTACCTGTTTTGTAATTTCCAGGCAAACTCACTAGTGCCAGCAAAGAGGCCTTGAGTTCTCACACCAGCCCAAACTCCTCACCTGGCAGTGTCCATGGCTCCCGCCGTGGCAGCATCAGCAGCATAAGCAGCGTGAGCTCGGTTCTGGATGAGAAGGATGATGACCGAATACGTTGTTGTCAGCACTGCAAAGATACCCTGTTGAAAAGAGAACAGCAGATCGATGAGAAAGAATACACTCCAGAGATTGTGAAACTCTATGAGGTAAATGGGACTTGCTGCTGCTTTCAGCCACAATGTATATATCTGCAGTTGTCACTATTTGACTTTTGGCTTGTCATCTCAGTCTAGGCTCTTACTTTATCACTTAAGACTTGCTTGTGTTAGAGTAGACTTTATTGGGTGGCTAGGCCACTACTGTAACATCTTAAATGATGGAGCCAGTTGCCACAAGATACAGATATCTGTAGGTACCCATAAACCTCATGAAAAGTTCAAAAATAATTTTAAGGTACATATTTACTCTTATCATCTGGAACTAATAGTTCTGAGATGCCTTTGTCTTAAAACTGAACTGTCAGCTGCGATTCCTCAGAACAGTTCTTGTTTAAGTCAATGATGTGCTGTGCACTTGGTTGATAGGCTGCACTCAATGCTGACAGCACTGCTTGTCCTTACAGTGATGGCAAACGCTTTTTTGAGAGTGAACAGTGTATGGCTGGAACATTGTGTACAAATATTCTCTAACAGCAAAGAAAGACAATCATCAGGTATCTTTCGAGTAGCATCTGTGAATCCCTGAGTTAGTCCTGTTGGTGCTCTTTCTGAAGAGATTTAAGGCAAGAAGTTTTCTTAGTCATCCGCTAAATCAGCTTCTAAATTCAAAATTCCCTTTTCAGGGCTACAGGGAGTCTTTAGCTGCTCCTGACCATGCCATCTGTGTTCTGAGGATAACTGGACAGTGTTGTCATCCTGAACGTTCTAACAGCTTTCATCATGGTTAACTTTGGCTCTTCACAGGCAGCACAGAAGGCTGTCATGACAGCGTGTTCTTGCATTAGACCTTTAATACAAGGGTTTTTTTTATTATTCTTATTTTAAACAAGAAACTTCGACTCTGCATGGAGAAGGTTGATCAGAAGGCACCAGAATATATAAGGATGGCAGAATCTCTAAAGTAAGACCCATTCACTAATTTTTGTTTATGAATGTATATGTATTTTTTCTTCCCAAAAGTATGGGAAGGAGTAAGGAAGTAGTGTGCTAAGGCTGCAAGACTGTGTAAATTACAAAAGGCAGTTAGATTATCTATTGTGTTTTGGATGCATCTTCACAAAATGATGGTAACTTTTGACTCGTGTCTCAAAGAGAGGGTTTTTAAATGACAGCAAGCTTGAAATACAATCAGTCAATTCCTTTAGTGTTAGTTATTTGCACCACTGTTGAATCCTAGTAATTTTGGGATAACTTTGGTGGTGTTTATATTGTTAGCTGGATGCTTGACTTACAAAAAAGTTGTATTTATTTCCTAGTGCCGGGGAGACAACCTACAATCTCGAACATGCTAATGACTTGAGAGTAGAGATTCAAAAAGTATACGAATTTATAGATGCCTTAAGGTAAAAAAAATCTCCCCACCCCTTATGTGTATCTTCCTCTGTTACAGCTTGTTTCTCAACTGTTGGCATCTGTGTTTTTGTAGCATATACCTGCTTTTTTTTCCATATGGATAATCACTGTGTCTGCTTAGTTGTGAAGAGCATGTGAATAGTTGCTGTTCCTGTGTACAATCAATTTCTACTTCCTTTTCCAGTAATTTCCTTAAAAAAGTTTCCTGTTCATCTGCAGTGGAAATAATTAAGCACACAGGGAGCAAACAGCAGTCCAGGTTATGTGGGGGTTGGTTTGTTTTTTAAAGAAAAAAACAAAACAAAAAAAGTGGTAGTGGAAGGTGTTACAACTGATAATATGCAAATTATTTACCTAAATGAATATCACAGTATTTTAATCCAATATTGTGTCTCTCCCCTTCTGTTGCCATTTTTGCTGGCCTGTTTTTTTTAACTGATGAGGCTGTATGTTTACTTTGATTCAGTAAGAAGATTTTAAGTCTAGGCTTGCATGAAGATCCCCAACCTCATCCAAAAACTCTGCAACTTCAGAGAATGATAAGATACTCAGCTACACTTTTTGTTCAGGTAAATGGAGCATGTATTATGGGCAGTTTTTGTATAATGTTTGCCAGGCATCTCCGTGGTTTGAAACTTCTGACAGGATGATTAATTCTGTATGTTTTCAGTTGTTACCTTAATGATTTATGGTAGCCTTAAATCAGCTGCCTTGAATACAGATAGCGTAGTCAAGCAGCAGTGAGTTTGGGCCCTAAGAAAATGTGTGGCTCTTGGCTTTGTCTCCTGCTGAGGGGTTAATCTAGCTAGCAGTATAGTTACAGCAGCAAAGACACACACAGACTTGCAGTGGTGGTTGCAGTGTAGCAGAACCTTTGTTTATAGGGTATTCTGCTGGTGGGATCTTTCTTTTCAAGTACCTAAAAATTGTCTGGATGCCTGCAAGCAAAACTGTAAATACTTCCAATTTTTGCTAGGAAAAACTGCTTGGCCTAATGTCCCTGCCAACCAAAGATCAGTACGAAGAATTGAAGAAGAAAAGGCTGCAGATGGTAAGACAGGTTAAGATATGTCTTCTGTCATGGCCTCCTTCAAGGGCTTAAACCCAGTAGCTCTGTATGTGTGAATAGTTGCCTTTAACATTGCGTTTCAGTTTTCATTTTTATATGCAGATCATCCCATGCCCTTTTTTGGGGTTTCATGTTACACTGTCATTGTATTCTATCCAGAACATAAGTAGGTGTGTTCTGAGTAGCTGAACACTTTTGGAAAGAGGCAATGACTTGGTTGCACATGCCATTTCTGCTGCAGTGCCTGCAAAGCAAGCCCTAAACTAAGTATGTTAGTTTATGTAAGTTTTGAAATTGTGTTCTGGAATTCATTTGCACAAGTGGAATTTGGAGACTTTTATTTCAGTGGGAAAAAGGACATATTAGAACTATGATGTCTCTTCAGAGAATGTTTTTTCAGTTAGGAGAGAGTAATTATAAAGTAAACCAGCTTTGTCTTGAGGTAGAAGTTGAGAAATACTAATGACAGTTGAGAAATATTAATGACTAATGAAGTTGAGGAAAGTTAATGACACCAGTGACCTTTAAGGTTGGTGTTCTGTTTGAGATGTCTGCTGCAGTCCCGTGTGGTATGGCTGGTGTCCAGGCCAATCTGGAGCACTCTCCTCACAGTTACATTAGGTGTTTTTTTTGCTCTTTATTAAGCACTTTCACTGCTTCTACTTGTCCTCAGATTTCTATCGGCACGTGCAATGGGATTTTGTTCAATATCAGGAAAAAAACAAAAGGAACCACCTAAGTAGTATTTTGCAAATGAGCGTTTTCTGCAAAGTAATAAAAATTGCAGCTGATCTCTCTCAGTGACAGCCAGCAATGCCTAACATCACTTAACTTCATGTGCCTGTAGATATTTAGAACAGAATTTTTCAGTCTCAGTGTTCTCTTACTACATGTTTATTTGTTTTAGGTGGCCCTCGAAACACAAGGAAAACAAGATGAAAAGCAGAGAGATGTTATCTCCAGATCTGCAGCTGCACTTAATGGTGATGCGATACACCTGAAAAAAGGAACAGTCAGGAAGTCTGAAGGCTGGTTACCTACATCTAGCATATCACGAGAGAGTGAGATAGCAGACCCACTTCTTCAGCAGATTGACAATATCACATCCTTTATCAAGCAAGCAAAGGCAGCAAATAGGATTGACGAGGTCCGTATGTTGCAAGAGAACCTGAGGCAGCTTCAGGATGAGTATGATCAACAACAAACCTTGAAAGCTATCGAGCTTTCTAAAAAACAGGCAGAAGAGGAAGAGAGGCAGAGGGAGGAACTTCAGATCCTGTGTGAAAAAGAGTGGGAAAGAGAACACAAATTCATGGCTCAGCACTCGAGGACACGCTCCTTAGATTTCAGAGAAGTCAAGCAGCATCAGCATGAAGTTGCAAAAGAGAATCAGAACTTGAAAGCACACACATTGCATTTGGATATTACTCAGTTCAAAGGGGAGTCAAGTTTTGAAACTCCTGCTGTTGATCATCTGCCAGCTAAAGAGCAGTTGATCTTCACACTCAAACCCCAGAATGTCCCAAAATGTGACAAAGGCCAAGTTCAGATATCATCTCTAAACCCCTTTGAAGATGAAGCAGATACACCTCAGTCAGGGGAAGATCCTGCTAACCCATTTGTCAAAGACACTTCTCCAGTGGTTTCTTCCTCTAACACAGCTCTGCAGAGTGATCGAAAAGACTATAACCCATTTGAAAATGAAGATGATGATGATGATGATGAACAAACTAATGGAGCACCTGGCAGCACTTCAAACCCTTTTGAAGAGGATGAAAATCCATTTCAGAAGCTTAGGGGCAGTTGGAATTCTGGGAATCCATTTGAAGAGGAATGCTCTACCAATCCCTTTGAGGTAGAGGATGGCAATGAGATCTCTGGAGAGGAGGCTATAGAAGAAGAGCTGCTTCTCCAACAGATAGATAACATCAAAGCTTACATATTTGATGCCAAACATAGTGGACGAATGGATGAGGTGGAGGTACTGACAGAGAACTTGAAGGAATTGAAGCGCACATTAGCAAAGCAGAAGGAGAAATCAAACTGCTGACGAAGCAACACGGCTTTTGTAGTAATTATTTTAAGTCTACTCTTAAATATGGGAAGATAGAGCAGGTGCTTATAAATAGGAGTACGGATCACAAGAGGGAATTGGGAGAATCTTGACCTTTATGCACTTTCATTAGGTATTTCCACTACTACTCAGTCTTGAAAGAATTATTGAGGTATGCTGCTGGTCTCAAAAAGCGTAAGCTAAAATTTTAGCATAAAATTTTAAAATTAACTTGTTGAAACACTTTTTTAATGCTACCTGGTCTTAGTGCATTCTTATGTTGGTCAAAGTGGTTGAGTGCTAATAGGGAATTAGGCAATGTTGATTTGTCATGTTTCCTCCTTCCTACTGTAGTCTTGGCCTTGCCAGTGGGGCTTAGACTAAAGAGAGATGACAAGTTTTCTAAAACCTCTGTATCCTTGGGTAATGGCAGTGCAGTGTTTCAGGATAGCTTAACTGCTTGATGGTGTTACAAGAAAGTGGTAAGACTACTGTGATTCATTGAGGTGCAGATGCATTTAGTGCAATGCTAATGCATAAAGGATTTTAAAACTGAGAACTTTATAACTGATCTTAATTAATGTGTTTATAACAATTCCCAAGTAAAATTTAGATGTTGTCTTTTCATCACTTTTAGCTTCCTGTTTGCTCTGAGCACAAACTACAGTGTAATAAAGAGCTGGCTTCACAGACCTGCTCTGTGGGAACAAATACCTGCTCATTTCCAGGGAAAAGAGTATCAGGCTAGCACCACTTCAAACTATGCCATATCAAGGGTGAGGGTGACCCTCCAATTCCTATCTTTTGGCATCTACACATTCCTTTATATTCCCTAGGTTACAGAATGATCATGTTTGTCTTATTTGTGAGACTGGAACCCGCTTGTAATACTGAATGAACAAAAATCTTGTTTACAATGGAGAGCAGAAAGGCCAATGAACTGGAATTCTGTGAAAGCTGGGAGACAAATTCTGTAGGTATGATAGTGCCAGATAGCAATTCTCTTACATATTTGATTCCCATCAGCTGTTACAAGAATCAGGCATGTCTGTCTAAACTAAGAAGTTCTAATTTGGAGTAATCTTGTGACCCTCAGGTCAGGGGGATGAAGAGGTGATGATCAGCACCTGTGATGCAGGAGGGCTTAGAGCTTCTGAAGACAGCAGAAATGTCGATCACTTTGGGGTTAGGTTGGCCTGCATCTTTGTGAAAGATGGAGCCTGAGCTGCTTTGATTTTTATCTTTGAAAGGTGGAAACCATCATCAGGCATCAGAGTTTGAAGGGATGGTGGGGAGGTGCTAGTCTAAGGGATGTATTTATTTGATGAACTAGAGAAAAAACAAATCACATTGTATGGCACTAATAATAGAGGGCTTACTCACTCAGATGTCTTTAACTGTATCTCTTATAATATGTATTAGCATACCTATAACCCAAGCATTGCATATACTTTAGTGACACAAATAATTACACTACCTGAAGAGCAGGAACTCTGTAATAGTTTTATTTTCCTGTAAGCAAGTGGAGGCAGAGACTTGTAGAACTGTTGTTTAAACAACACCAAATGACCTATTTCCTTGCTAGTTCTAGTGATGGATGGAAATCACTTAAGAGTAGCCAGCTAAGGGCAGCTGTTCTTCAGATAATGGTGCCTGAATCTGCAGTTAAAAGGTGTGCAGAACTGGTGGTCTTAAGACAGGTGTGTTTTTATACAGAGATGCTTTATATGAGTGAGTCCCTGAGTATTTTGTATCAAGTGAAATGAACAACAGAGGATTCTGAAAGGTCAGACTAATGTGTGGACTGTGCCACCAGATTCATGAAGGCAGTAAAAGCTGTTAAAATAGCTAACTAGCTAAAATAATTCCTGGAATTGTCTTAGTGTAAGGCAGCTATTTCAGACAGACTTGTTTGCTACTCAAGAGGATTGCTCCATGCACTGTAACCCAAAGCTTTTTTTTGGTACCAATATGAAAAAATGTTTCAGTGGTTTCAGCTTTCACATTTTAAAAGTGTTTTTTTTTTTCCTGGTTGCAACTGCCTTGTTTGTATTTTTCAGTCTAATACACTAATTATTAAAGTATCTTCATTGTACATGTAATAATGTATTTTTACAAGCAGATAACAGACTAGCATACCTCATGATCTTAGTCAGTGTTAATTGTGATGGACTAGACATGTGATACTCAAGTCATCTCCAAAGTGAAGACCTTATGCTGGTATTTGGACTGCTGTTGGCACAACAGAATGAAGACATCTTAACCATAAAGCTCAGTAATTAATTAGCATTGATTTTTGTTAAAACTGCATGCACTACTCTGTATGGAAACTTTGTAAACAGAGATGAAATAAACCAACATGTTTATTTTGTGCTGCTTTTGTCCTTGACAGTTTTTACATTGATGCTTTACAAGGTGCTTGACTTGAAATTATGTACTTGGCCATTGGCTCAGAAATGCTGAAATACAGTTCAACATTTATTTGCACATGTAAGCCTGATTTAAAGGCATGTGGAATTACCTAATGTCAAGCAAGATACTACCATCTATCGTATGTGTTAATATATACTATTATGGCTGTAGTGTAATTTGTTGGTGAGGCAGAAGCTATGATGAACAGAAGGTTTTTCTGCCCCTGTGCAGTGAGCAGGAGTGTCTGAGGTAAGAAGAACTCTATAGCAACACTGGAGTTTGGAGCCCAATGGACTTGCTGTTAAGTTGGTAACTGTACACATGGTTTTTCTTTGTTAGGCTTTTTTTTTTTTTTTTTTAAAGTCTGTTTAGGAAATTGTCTTAATTTAAAAGTAGCTTTAAGTTTTTTTGAAAGATGGGAGAGATAATTGTAAATCGTATCTTTCAAATAGCAACTTACATGTTCTCCCTTACTACTGATCTGTCAGCTCACGTGACACAGCTACAGTATGTACTGTAAACATTCTATCTTGAATGTTTACATGAATGTAAACTTTCTATCTTCAAACTTTTTCTGAGCAGTAACTAAATAAATCAAGGTTACTCAGCATGTAGTTGGAATTATAAGTCTTCAATTAGTACAAGACAGAAATCAGCAGGAACACTTTCACACAACTTTCTGTAAATTGTGTAATTGTGTGCTCCTTCTAAGAGGAATTACCTTTTTTAGTCTAGTTTCTCTGTCCCATAGCAAACATTATCTTGTTTTTGCCATCTTATATATGCAGTAGGAAATGGGGCTCTATAGTGAAGTGTTGACTGTAATGCTTTGCAAAACAGGCACGAGAAAAGCAGCGTTTTAAAATTTTATTTATTTTTCACTTTAATTATTGAAGCTGTAGCTCTAAGAAGACTTATGAGAGAAGGCTGCCTGTATTACATGAACTTTCCTGTTTCCTGGAGCTGTTAGCTCTTGTCTGTCACTAAGTACCATGCAGCCCTGTGGAAAAACAACGGCATGATTTGAGATATCAGGCTGATGCTTCATTTTTCATAGCAGCTTTGTACTTTCCTCTCATCTCTTTGGGCAGTGGCACAAAAGCTGGGCAGGGAACTTGGCCTTCAATTTCACACATGCATTCTCGTAGATGATACTTCTTGGGCCCAAAAGTTGCCGGATGTGATTGTTTTCTCCTTTCTCTTTCCTCTTTTTCAAGTGTTTCTCTAGAAAGAGAAATCTGTTTGTAACTATCAGGAGCCTGAATGGCAACATTTCTCCTTTCCCTGGATGCAGATTTTCAGCTTGTGGACTTTACCTATATAAAGTACTTCTGTATGCTTGACAAAATTTTGCAAGGACTGTATTACAATGTATGCTATCTTACTGTTACTTACTTGCTTTTCCCCAAGATTTTTTTAATGTGCTCAGTTATCTCTTTGTTGGTTTTATCTTCCACGTCAACCAAAACTTGTTCTCCATTGTCTGCCAAGAAAGATTTGTAATAGCACATCAAACAGTATCTCTTCCTTTCATTGGCTGTTTCACAGAGCAGCTAACTGGGCTTTAAACATGCAAATTAAGACATCTGCTTCTCAACTACTACCATTAATGTAAATTAAATGATGTTTTGATAGGAAATGCAGTCATAAAATAGGACAGCTGGCAGCAGCGAGGCGGCGCAGGTGAGTACAGGCGCTTTGTTCCACCTCTATGCGAGCACCTTCTTACCCCCCTGCAGGCCGAGACGCGGGACAATGACAGAAACGGGCATGAAGCCATGGCTCCAGCCAGGAACCCACGATCGCTCCAACGCCTCCAGCAGAAGGCTCTCCTCGGGGCGGACCCCAGTGGGGCTCGGGGCGGGAGGGGGCCCTTGGGCAGGCCCGGCTGCACCTACCCAGGTAGAACCGCAAGAATGGCGAGGGGGTCATGTTCCTGAACAGCATGATCTGCACCCAGGGGTTCTTGTACTGGATCTGAGGGATGTTGAAAAACACAAACTTTCTGGAAAGAGGGAGAAATAAAAGACAGAAACGCAACCCGCCATCGCTCTGCAGAGAGCGCCTCATGCCTGAGGGAGGCGCGGGCCGCCCCACGCTCCCGCCGCGCTCACCTCGCCCCCTCGCTCAGCTCCCCCGCCGTGTTGTAGTTCACAGTCATCACCTTCACCGAGCTCTTGAAGATAACATCGCCCTGGCTCAGGTACTGCAACGTCCGTCTGATGGGGAAACGACCCTTCATCGGCATGGCGGCGGAAGTGGCGCCGGAAGTGAGGGCCACGCCCCGCGCAGGGATCCGGAGTTCCCTCAGCCGCAGCGCTGATCTGGGGCGCGGCCGCCGTTCCCCCAGCCGGGCTCTCGGGAAAGGCCGCAGGGTGCGGGGCTGCAGGGGTTGCTTCTCCCGCCGACGATGCTTTCTCGGCCGTTTCCCCAGTAAGGAGGTAGGGAAGGCGAGGGAGGCCGCACGCAGCCAGGCGGCTTTTTCAGCAGGATTTGCGGTTTCTCTGGAACCCGACCTTTGTCAGCTGTCTGGGGAATGGCAGCAGTTTTGTGGCTACCAAAAGCCCGGTGCATGGCGTCACCGAGGGGTGAGGTGCTGGAGACAGAGCAGAGGCTGAGCCCGCACCCCCGGGCTGCTCTGAGGCCTCAGGACGCAAATTGGGCTGATGCTCTTCGTTAAAAGGAAGTCCAAACCATCCCACACCAAATTCTTTGGAGGCAAAGACAGTAAGTGTGAAATTAAGAATAAGGCACACACAGGTATCGTGTTGTGAATGCTACAGAAATAGAAATAATGAGTTAGTAACGATTTAAAGGCAGTAAAAGGAGTCGGAAGATGAACTACCACATAAAGAAGGTGCTGCAGTGTCCTTCTCTGTGAAGAAAAAAAATGGTGACATAATTTTCTAGTTAATATTTGTTTTTCCTCAGTGTAGTAACATCATTATCTTGATGCAAATTAAACTTCTGAAACATGCTATTGGCAGTGCAGTTTTGGGGTGTAGGTTGATGCGTTTTGGGTTTTATTTATGCTTTTGCATTATAATTTAAATGGTTAAAACTTAAAAAAAAAAAAAGTTATAAAGCGCATGTGAAGGGAACTTGAATAAAACCAAAAGCATTACCTTAATTTAAAACCTGTAGCAAAGAAGGAAGATAAAAAACCAAAGCATTTGTCTTCCAGTAGTTAACTATCTCCTCAAAACAAACTGTAAAAAAACACACCAGAAAGCTAAAGATGAATTAACACCTTTAAGAAAAGGCCGTTCTCCTAGAATTAGCTCCCTGGCGTGAGTCAGATTCATGGGATTGCTTTTCTCTCAGATGGGATTAAATCACTCATAGCATAACCACTGTAGTGAAAGGACAATACTGTTTCTCCCTAAAAGATAGTAAATTATGTATTTGGCTTAGACCCTTGATGTTTTAAGAAGAAATTAAAAATAAAACTCAACATTGCATTTATATTTGTAATTCACTTTAATGGTATAAACCTTGTTTAGGTAGTAGTATTAAGCCACAACAATATAATGCCACATTTAAACAGCATTTAATAAAATGCATAAGCTAAATCATGCACTGCAGTACTCTATATACAAACACAACAATGCAAATTCCTCTTCATGACTGAAGACATTGATTAGATATAAAATTCAGATTAAAAAAGGAACATGCTATTATTATTAAATGCTATCACAAGTAACAATGCTGGTTTCACAAAAGAAGCTGTGAGAAATTAATAACTTTTGCAAGGTTTTTAACTTGAAATTAAAATAAAATTACATAAGCAACAGTTTTCTAAATGACAGTGAACAGAGACTTCCAGAAAAATGTTCCAAGGAATTAAAAGCAGAAGATTCCTTTCATAAAAATTTGCTAATCCTTACACAATGTGCAGTTTTCCAGATACAAATGTTTGAACGCTAGTTAGCAATGTATTTTGGAATACAGTTTTATTATAAAAAATATTTCCTAATTTAACATTGATTCCAGGTATGAAAACTTAAAACATATGCTCTTTATGTAATGTGTTTTCTTCTCAAAGAATATCCGTTTTATTTTAAATTTATTCAGTCCTGCTTTTAACCCACAATAATTGCAAATATTTTATGATGGACCTGTGCCTTATTGTCATTTATCAAAGATCATAAAAAAATGTACAAAAGGCCAGATACTCAGGGGTGCTGGATACCTGGCAACAGGTGTGCTTCTCACACCTTTGCTTTCGGTGGTCAAATACAGAAAGCTGATTTCACACTCCACAGTTTCCAGGGAATAGTACAACAGCTCCCTCATTGCCACTTAAATTTGAACACATTTTCTCCTTCAGGAAACAAGCAATTGAAATGTGTACATGAAACAAGCTCGCAATTTAAAAATACACTCTTTTTTTCTAAATTCACAGTTGAATTTTTCAAGAGTCAGTCCTGATCAATACCTGAATTGGCTTTGTAATCTTTAAAAATGTTACTCCAGTATAATGAAATTAATAGACATTCAGGTTTTCTATTCAGGCTTTAAAGAGAAAAGCAAGCATTCAAACAGCAGTGATTGTCAAGACAGCAATGAAGGACCATCTGTCACAGGAATTCCTGCCATTAATATAAACAGTTTTCCTGCTGAAAATCTCAAAAACAAGGTTTGAAATGTTAAACTGGATGTTTTACAGTTTTTTTCTGTATTTGAAACAAAGGCTTATGAACACTTATAAAATATAGCGAGAAACAGTTTCTCAGTATTTTCCACAGCAAAGACTTCAAAGCAGAGGGCCTGACTTTGAAAGACACTTGTTTTAAGAATGCAAGCTCACATTATTTTAATTGATGTCTGCTCATCTGCTTAAACATACACAAGTCTTTGCCACATTGAGTACTAAAGGTGGAAATGCCCATGAAATCCCTCCTCACCTTTTCAGTAGGATAGAGACAAGACTTTCTGAGCTACTCCCCTACATAATCTGATTTTTAATTTTTTTTAAAAATAAAGTTAATAAAATTATTTTTGCAGAAGGCTTCCTTTTTAACTTAAGTCAGCAGAAGGGAAAAGGAACAAGAACTACCGATATTTTTATAATATAAATGTTTGAATACTCTCTAAAAGTAATAAATTGCCTTACTGCCAAGTCTCATTTCATAAATGCTCCATGTGCCCAGCTCCCATGTGAGCACACAGTGTGAGATCTGCATAGATGACAGCTTCAAGAAAAACTTCCTGAAAATGTACATTAGTCTGGCAACAAAATGAACTAACTAGCTTTGTTTTGTTTATGCTACACAATAAAGAGAATAACTTTGGAAAGTGAACATACAATTGAGATGCATCATGAAAATCCCAAGTAAACTGATGGTTGCTTGCTAAGAAATAATTCTAACTGCAATCTCCCTCTTCTTTCATTACTGCTATAACTGTTAACTGACCAGAGGCCAAACTCCAAACTAAAGGGTTGGTTTCCTGTTATCATTATGGCAATATGAGAACTGATTTTTAAAACAGCATTGATGTCATCCTGTTCTGTGTATTACATTTGAATAATAAAAGGCAACTTGTTTCTCTTCCAATTAGCAACTGCTGAAGACTCAAAATACCAATCTCTTAAGTTTCACTGCAAAATGTAACATTTTTGTAGTCTCTGAGAAGGCTAAATGAGTTGAAATACTGAAAAAAAGAAAGTATTTATTTAGTAATTATTTAGTTTTCAACAGTCATTACATGTTCAATTAACTATTCACTGGTAGACTTCTGTGTGTCAAATGAGAAGTAAAGGGATTAATGTAAAAGCCAGAAAATTCACAGAATATATTTGTCATTTCTGAACAGAAAACATTAAATTCACGTTGGGTTTACAAAAAGGTGCAAAGCTCAGAGATTCATGAGGATTCACCTGCTTAAGGAAGGCTTAGTTTAGCCTAAGAAACGAAAACTAGGAAGCTCTGGATTAGCTAATTAATGAAAAGCTTTAACATACAGAATGGTATGAATCCCTGGCTACATATCTGTACATATATACATACACTACACACTTTCTATACACTGTACATAATATATTTAGACAGAGAGGTATAAACATGTACATTCATACACACATACATACAACTATGTACATATGCATTAGCTGCTCAAGTGAGGTTTAGAACTGAACATGCAGAAATGCATATTGGTGGGAGGCACAAAACAAAGGTATAAAAAAATCTATCAAACTCTGGAACTTAATAATAAGCCATTTTTGAAGGAGTCATTTAACTTGGAGGATAAAACAATCTGTGGGAATGACAGAACATTATGATAGTATTATCTCTGATAAATTTAGCATGACATAAAAAAAAAAAAAGCAGCTCAGTAATAAGGTAATTTTGGGGCTTGAAGTTTTCCAAGTCTAATATATTTAGACTTAGTGCATTTTAACTTTTCAGATAATTTAACTTGTAGCTTCAGTATAAAAATGTTCTAAATTTTTTGTGCGTAAATTATTTCCCATATCATGCTGCTAACACAGCAGAAGTAGGGTTGTAGCATTACCTAACAAAAGGAGTTACATAATTTTTCATCACCTAATAAGCCTGAACTTAGTTCAGGAGAATTTACTCTCAAAATGACTCAGCAACTTTAGAATTAAAAGGTGGAAAAAGTAAATATTTTCATTTCCTACCCTTTGCCATGCCTTCCTGGTTATTTTTCATGTAAAACTGTTTTTTTTAAACTAATTTTCTGTCACTCAAGCTCCAGTAGATGATTTGTTCTTCCTCTCCTTCCTCTTAGGGTGAACCTGGACTTACTTTGTTGATTCCCCCTGGACAGACAGAGGCATTAGGCTGCTCTCACAATAGGCCTACATTTACCATCACAGCAAACCACCCAGGTAACTATGCTGTAGTTGTATGGTAAGTGTGGCAAAGTACTGGAACAGATGTGAACCTACTTGTTTGCCTGGTATTTGCCATATACAGACAGTTTTAACGCTGTATTTCTATCAAGTTAAAATATTCTCATTTTAAGAGCAGCAGAAATATGACCTCGAAAATTCGTAGCAAGTGAATTTAAGCACTAAGCAGAGCTCCCATGAGATGTTACTTTTCTTAGAATTCCTTTCAGGCTGTGAACTGCTGACTCAGCTCTGCAAGTTTGACTTTGAAATTTGTCCTTTATGAAGACAAGCTATTTCCATACTTAAGAAATACTTTTCCAAGAATTGTTACAATAATGAAAAACTTTCATGTCCCATATTCATAAGCAAAAGTTTGCATTTACAAAGAAGCAGCAAAATGAAACTAATTTAGAAGCAAACCTACCTAGTAAGATCAGACTAATTAGCAGGGGGGAATGGAACAAACATCAGAAATGACAAGAATTACATCAGCACTGTAGAGCACAGTGGTTGGACCAGATGACCTGTAGAAGCCTATTCCAACCTCAGCCAGTCTATGGCTACACTTGAAATTTAGTGCAAAGTAGCCCTACTGCACTGGAGAAGATGGTTTTAGGTTTTATGTGGCAGTGCTTTAAATTATTCTATTCAGTGTTTCTCCCTCATATGCAAAATCTTCAGCTCATTTGTATGACCACCTTTGAGCAGCATATGAGAAAGAAGTATTATTTATTACATCTCTATTATTATTTTATAAAAAATATATAACATCCAAGAGTCTGAATATTTCTTAGGCTGAAGAATCTACCATCTGCCATCCAAATTTCTACAATGCAAAGTGTTAGTCTTTAAATCAAATAGTCTACAGTTAGAGAAAGTACTTTGTTAATGACATAAGGACTAAATTTGCTTGGTTCTGACGAATGCAAGGCAGCAAATGATGCTGACATATACAGAGAAAAACTAAAGCTTTTAGGTGGTGACATTAGAATCCTAAGTATGGAATTGCTTTGGTTAAACTCAATAAATAAACCCCAGATATGGATTGCATTGTTATTTCTTCATTTATAAAGATTAATATTTTATACCTGAAGTCCAGGGAACTATTTGCAGAGTAACTGACTACTAGAGATGGATCAAGGAGAGCATTGTGTGGTCTTGCTCCTTTAGGGATTGCAGTTTATTTGTAAACTGAGCTGCATGATATTTTCTATTTTTTTTACAAACATACTACAGTGCATATATTTTAAGTTCTATTTTATGCAATCCCTGTTTCCAAAAAACTGTAGTGCCTTCATTTTGATTCTTGAATTGTTATGCTCATAGCACAAGAAAAATGAGGAAAAAAATTTTTTTTTCACGGAAAATAGGGCCCTTATGCTTGAAAATTTGGAATTTGATATTATGTTTGTCATGAAAAGCCAGCTCATTTATTGAAATTTAGGAGAAAGAGATTCCAGTGACTAGTTTTTTGTGCTAATGAATATTTATTTTGTCATTAAAAATGCCTACTTATCTGCTTAAATGATTTTTACAGAATACTGAAAGCAAATTAAACTGCATAATCTTTTTTTTTTTCCAATGAGAAATATCACAATAGTTCAATGCACCATTGTGCTTTTAGAAAACCATTGTGATAACCCAGTAAAATTTTAAATTTTAACAAAAATGGCCACAACTCTTTCCAAGGTAGCTAGTTCTGATATTGTTAATAACAATTTTTAAGTTGTATACCCTTAAAAGAGAGACTTTGCATCAGAAGTGTTGACACAATCACAAAAGTTACACTGCAATAAAACAGCTAGTACAAAATTCTGCATTTGAGTTGACTCAACACTGAGTGCTGACCTTCCCTCACGTTAGATGTAGGACAATTTCATTTACCATAGCAAAAGCCAAGAGAAATGGAAAGTGCAGTATTACAAATCTCTGCACGTATACTGGACTCTTTGTAACACCCTTTTGAGAAAACAAGATTCGGAATGCTGTAACAATGGTAACAGTACAAGAGTTTAGTGCCTCCAGAAGCTAAAATCAAATTGCCTTCCACACAGTAAGTGTTACAAAAGTCAGCCTCTTAATGTCTTAAAACTACATTTTTTTCAAATAAAAACACACAAGTAGAAAATGCCTCTACCATACAAATAATTAAAATAATGGGTGTATCTAATGAAGCAGGATCAGACAACAGTGTCAACTGCCATGACTATTTTTTCAAACTTTGATTGTATCAAATACTTACTGTCAACATGAGTAGCTAATAGCCAATATCAGAAAATATGCTGATGTCTCATCATTCTAGGCAATGGAATAGTAGTTAATTTTATAAGCCCGTGGTGTATCGGTCATTAACTGTGATTGCACAGGACTGTAAACCCTACCTATGTTTCAGCTTTAAATTAAGCCATAGGAAGGTTGAGAGCATTGCAAAACTGGGAATGCTCAATCAGGGAACAGGAGTAAAGGGGGAGAAAAAAAGGTGAGAGCTTTGTAATAGACTCTTGCTGAGAGCCAGAGGTTCTCCACATTTAAGGTTTTAAGCTGTACTTTTGGCTAGATGATGAGGATGTTTGAGAGTTCAGCAAGAAGGAGTAAATTAGAAATAAAAAGGGCATACTCAAAGAGCACCACACAGCTCGACTTGAAAATTACTGTTCTTCCAGTTAATGACTGATTTTCCCCACAACCAAAAGGCTTTATTAGAGTTAAGATTTGTCATGACTGTGTTGGTCTGAATAAAGACTTGAAAGAACCTGAATATTTCATCATTACGGTAACACAAAACATTTTTTTCTCCCACTCTGGGTAATTCTGTAGCATAGTATAGTCACTATGACTGTATCAGACTGTGAGTTACCACTGCAATAATTTAACAGAGTATAGTTTAATATAATGTAGATACCTGATTTAAGAATCCACATGAAAATTTCATGCACAACATAAGAGCAAGTGACTTTTTGTAGAATAAATGATTGTCTCCTGTAGCATTCTACATTTTCACAAAAATGTTCAGTAACATTTTGACAAAGGACGTGCAATTTTTTTCATTTTCCATATTCATCAAAAGGATGTTAATGATGTCACTTTGACAGAAGTGCTTACAAACTGCTAGTATACCCTGGCATTTATTAGATATTAATTCCAAGGATATTTTAAAATATATACATACTATTATTTTTTCTTTTAGAGTAATTTTATTACTAATCTCTGATATTATAAAACTCTTATTTTTAACCACTGATAACTTCTAAATACAAAGCACTTGAAAAGTATGTTCAGTTATCTATAGCCTTTTAAAGGAAAGGCATCAAAAATATTCCCTGTGGCAGAAAAGGTCCTACAGCAGGTCATAATAGCTGCTTAAATTTTGTCAACGTCAGCAAACAGACAAGGAGAAATCTGACAAGAAACTGATAACAAGATGAAAATATTTGTACATACCAAAATGCTATGCTTTTAACTTCATAATTGTATGTTTTTATTAAAATTATTTTGATCCACCAAATTGTGTTGTTCCCACTATGCAGATGTGCCAGTTATTTGACCATTATATTCTGCAGTTTCCATTTTGAGAATGTAGGGAATTATGCTGTCAATGGGAACATTTCCAATGAGACCAGTAAAAAATAGTTCCTCAGTAATGCTAGAGCTCATCAGCCTAAGTGCTGGCAGGCGAACTAGAATCCGGGCTAGCCTGAAAAAGAAGTTCCGTGAATTATAAATACACATCATGCCAGTTTAAAATACTCTAGTGGCTAAAGAGCTGAATCTGCTTTTATTAGTACCGTAACTCATGAATAGGAGTAACGAGGCAATTAAAGCTGAGCTATCATAAAAATAATGCTCACTTTTCTATCCTGCAGGTGTAAGGAAAGCCACCACCTTTCTTGGTGGTTTTCCAATGAAAAGGTCATATTTACATCCTTTGCAGATACAAAGTGTATGTACAAACAAACAGTTCTCCTCGTCTGCTTTTGAAATTCCCAGCTCTGGAAGCACTTTATATTCAGACAATGCTAAGAATAGACATATTCACACTGACTTGTGAGAACATTTGCAAAGTTTTAAGAGTTAAATGCTTAATTACAATTTAAGCCATAAACAGCATAGCTTAGCAACTCAATGACAAACCAGAGAGCAAGAATGGGACTGCATGTGTATAAAAAGAAAGAGCAGTATCTGCTTCTGATGAGAACAGGAGTTGGGAGGGATGTGCTGGTACAGATACATATTTCCAAATGCTGTGGATTTTTATGTACCAGGATGTTAACAGAAATCCAAAATAGTGAAGTGATTGTATTGAATTTCTGGATTTTGACTGCCTTTGAAGTTTAGGACAGCAATGAGAGCTTATGTACTGTGTTTATTTGGCAGATGTTCATCACAAATGCTAAAACAAATTAATTTCCTGAACTAAAGCCATGTAATAGCAAATGTGAGGCAGCACTGAACACAGGCCTCTGGAAAATGCTTGAATATCTCTGAAGAAAACATCTAAGCTCTGTTCTGCTAATATACCACATCCTTGCAAACTTTAAGGGAAAACTACAAAAATATTCCAGCTATGCTGATGTTTCTCTGGAAATAAACACCTGTGCTTCCATCTCAGTTTATGCCAGCATTCAGTTGCTCACAAATCATCAGATTTGTACTCTAAGCCTATCTGTGGGTAAGCACTGGGACATAGAGAGTATCAATTAAAATACAAGAAATTTCTTCAGTAATGCAACCCTCTGATTTTCTTGCCTAAGCCACTATTAAAGAGAAGTAAATATATGGAACAAATTTTATATTTGTTTTCATAGCAGATATTCAGCTTGCATGCATCAAACCAGAATAACTGAATTGAACACAGAAGAATGTGGGATTAGAGTATTATTGTGAAGGAGAAATCTTCACTGCACATAACTGGGAATCCTGATACCCTTTTTGTCGCCCCACACAATGTTAAATCTTTAAGTCCAGTGCAGAAACAGATTTTCTGCAGCTAGTGGGTAAAGCTCTTTATTTTACAGGCTCTTTTTGGTTGTTTTTTTTGTTCCTTTGATTATTTTAAAATTACACTACCCTCCAACTTTGCTTAAATGTATGGGATTGCATGCTTCTTTACATGGGAATACCTTTCACAGTAAAAGAGAATATGTTCTAGGATATATTGCTAGACAGAAGTTAGATTTTCCCTTGCAGTCCAGAGAACCATTGCGCTGATGAAATTTAAGATAGTTTTGATGGAGATTATTAGAAGATATGATACTTATTTCTAGCAAGTGAGAAACAGGAACAGCTGAGAGAACATGCTTTCAAAGATAAGTCCTTGGAAATCAAAACAAACAAAGGAAAAAATAAGTAGGATGTAGGAATTTCTTAAACACATAAGTTTAAGAGTTTGTTGCTGTTCCCCACATGTAATCCTTATTGTTCCAGGGTTTATAAACTGACAGTTTTAATAATTTTCTGCATATGTAACTCGACATTTATAGGACAATAATCCCTTTTTTATTATATCAAAGCCTCTTGAAAAAGACGGCAGTACGAGTTTTAAAAGTTCTGAGACTTCTAATGAAGCAAGTCTGCTTACTTTTCTAAACATAGCAATTAAACACTCCAAAAAAAAAAAAAATAGTACCCAATTTACTGTATGTGTGTTTCTGCTTATCTTTAAACAGGGTTCTAGTTCTTTCTCATCAATAGTCAAAAAAGAAGAGATGTCAAAAAGGAAATTTCTACGTCAGTTATGGTATTTAGTCCTTTTGCCAGCCATGGCCCACAACATTATTTTGAGTACTATAGACAATAAATACCTATAAGTATCTTCTGGATAGGTTTTTTGTACATAGTCCTGCAATTCCATCTGTGCCTTCTCCTGGAATTTTTCTATTTGGGTTGAACTGTTCAGACCAGGGTGATCTAAAGAAACAAAACATTTCTGTATGTCGATTGTTTCCCTATACATTATGAATATATGTAGTTACTCTCACATTTAATTTCACTGAAATATTTCTCTTGTATCATGATGTTTAACATGTTAGCTGTATAAAGGAAACCACTCAATTGAACATTTGCTTCCTGGCTTCAGCATTAGGTTGCTCACTTTCCTCTCTATGTCTGTGTGTATCTGGAAGAAAGTGGAAAAATATTAAGCCTGCCAGTACACACCGATGAAGCTCCTGGTTCATATTTTGAGCCTTTCTTTGTGTTTGCCTCTCATTTTGACAAAGTATGCTTACTGAGCAGTACCTAGGGTTGGTCTCTTGAGATTAATTTCTTGACCTTCTTCTGTCTCGTATTTCAATTCCAGTTAGGTCATCTCCTCAAAGACAGTCATATGATCAAGAAACCCCAGAGAATACCAGATATCTGACTATGCCCAAATGTCTTCAATGTTGTACTCCAACTACTCTTCCCTTGAAACAGGATAGAGCTAGATTGAGTTTGGAGAGTTTCCTGCTCCTCCAACTTGAATTAAAAAAAAATAAATTCAAAAGCAAATTTCAGGACACCAGTATCTTCTAATTAAAGCAAATTTTATTACAAAGAAAAAATAGTATCAGTGCAACCCCCCCAGCCCCTCTAATAACAAGATACTCTTGTTCTTTGTGTTTTGTTAAATTTGAAGTTGTAAACACATTTAAAGTAAAAAAGTTACATTTCTGAGCAAGAGTCTCCCTTGCCTTGACCCAGCCTGTCAGCAATTTTAAATTAACCTTTCTGTGTTCTAGGAACATTTCTCAACCTTTGCTGAATAGACTGTCACTTCCCATTTCTTTGATGTCCTTACCTTATAATTCCAGAAAATCTCAAGTGTCTTCTTAGAGTAAGTCTTCGTATCTTAAAAACACTCTTGATCATGCTTTAGTTGCCCACTGTTATTTTTTTGATAGCAAATGGAAGACAGCCTATTTACACTTAGCTTTGGAGATTTTGTCAAAGATCCATATATAATACTGTGGCATTTCTGCTTGTATATGAGCAAACTCTCTTATGAATGGATTAAAAATACTACAATTGAAGCACATTTCTTTTTGTCACTATGTGATAATGCTTCGTCTAATCCTTCCTGCCTTCCTTACTTCACTAATACTGCTACTACAACATTTGCTACTACACATCCCAGATAACTTATTACTCATAGATTCTCAGCTGAAAACAATCGAGGATCTCATCTAAAGTGGACATACAGGAAATACCTGATATGTTGGAACTATAAATAACAAAGATACATTGCTCCACAGTTATTAAAACTCACATTGCTTGTGACAGAAAATTCTAAACAACCATTTTATCTGCAGCTTAACACATCGGCCTCACCTCAAGACATTAGTTTCATTTAATATACTGCTAAAACATCAACAAGTGAATGCTTCTTATTTAAAAAGATACGGTTACTGAATTCCTTACCAGGGCTAAAGAGGACTATAGCTTTAAGGTATGCATATTCATATCCATCAATATCAAGCTTGGCCATGCTGTTACAGAACTCCTGAAGTTTCCAGATATGTTCCATGACTTGTTTTATTCTGTCTCCAGAGAGTTTATCTACAAAAAGACACTGCTTACTCTTTTGTGTGAGCTCAATTACATTTGATGTATTAAACAATATCCCTTCATACAATGAGCAAAGTCATAATTTAGTCTTCTGTGGTGTTTGCTATCTTAAAATTACTTAAGCATGCCAGAATTATTATGGAAGTGAGGTTTTTATAAAGTTGCTGAGTCAGACACAGGGCTAGCAAGCAGCTTGAGAAACACTTTAGAATAATTTCATTCCAGTGATGAATTTTGGTAAAAAACCCAAACCAAAACAAAAAAAACACAACTCAAACCCTGTATTAACTATGCAAGTTTACTATGCATTTAAGAATAAAATTTGTCTGATTTTATCGTAATGAGGGTAAGAAAGCAGATTAAAACAAATGTACTTTACTAAGACTGAAGGCTGACAACATTTTTTTCAGATTATCTACTTCTGTAGATCTTGTAGTTCTAAAATCAAATTATGCTTTCTTCAGTAAAAGCCTATCTTCCAATTTTTTGCTGTGCGCACAATAATGGCACCACAAATCATCAAACAAATTAGTACTAAATAGTATTCTATAACTATCTCAAACTCACATTTAAATTCAATCTAGCTTTCATGTTATATGCTGTGTTTGCAGAATTTAAAACTGCTAGTTTTGGCTTTTTTCTTCCTATTAAAAATGGAATGTTATTCTCATACTAATCAATCATATTGATTGGGAGCATCCTGAAAGAAAAGAATGAAAAAAAGCAAACATAAGAGATTATCAACCATTCTTGATTCACTCAAAGTTACCAACAAGCCAACACTGAATATAAAACAGAATTACATAAATCTTCTTAAGATTGTCATGAAAATGGCTTGTTTAGTGCTTCAGAGGTTACTACAAATACATTGATCATTACTGGATTATGGCAGCATCCAAAACCATTATACTTGCAAGAATAGTTTTTTTGTGATCTATCTGCAAATGTTATAGTTTTATGCTGCAAAGAGGATAAAAGAAGACATCATTATTCTAAGAGGGGGAAAAACATACATCTGGATGTGGGGAAAGCTGTTAGCACACCCAACTTTAGACTGTACTTGTCTTTCTCTACATTGCCAGTCAGATGTAGAAGACAGGACAATATGTCCTCCAGCACTATCTCAATTTTCTTCTATGGACACTTCTATCCTACAGAGACTTTTGTGAGGTCAAAGCAACAGAAGTTATGTATCACCAGAGAAAAGATAATTAGGCAAGGGAAGGCTTTCTCTTTCCCCTGGACACTGGGAAGCAATTCTGCCACTGATGAGGAAACGCTTTGAGAGAAGTATTATACAAATGTATCTGTGGTGTTGACAGGACCGAACACACACTGCAAACATACCTTCCTGGATGCTGTTCTGGAGGTGGTTGACAATAGCTGCTAGGATAGTAGAGAGACTCATCACATGTGCACACTGTGCCAGGCCTAAAGTAAACAGCTCATTCCAGCAGGCACGCACCAGGCTAGTGTTGCAGTCCTGCCTGTACACAACAGAAAAAACCAAACAACTGTAGGTAGTTTGCACATCAGGTTGGTATTACCCTATGTGTAATTATGTTAATTATAGCAATTAATAATAAGAATTAATGTATTGCAAACCACTTTACTAAAAGGCTCATATTAGCATATTACAAGTACTTCAAAATGCAAGAAGTGATAGGCCAACTACAGGAAACCATTTCAGGTTATCTGTAAAATGGTGCTCACCAGTTCTTTACCAAGATACATTTCTACAAATTAAATGCTTGGTTTTGATTCGGCTTTAGCTTCTGCAACTGTAGTAACACCAGATAGTGTAGTTATCCCCTCCTCTGCCATCTTCTATATTACTCTTCAAAAAGGAGAATATTACATCGTCTTCAAACATTTTAAAGAATTCATTCAAATTAAACAGTAGTATAATTTACAAATTAGAACTAGGTGAAAACCTTTCAGATCAGCGCTTAAATTCCTTAGAAAGCAAACTGTTCTGCAGAACATGTCCATTTACCCAAGAGCTTGAAATGCAGGGATGGACCTAGCCCAGTGCATAGAGAGGAAAAGCAGTCGTGATGCTGACTCACAGATGTAGTGTACGTTAAGATACTCTGGCATTGGACTGGGCATTGTAAGCTGCAAAAAATAAAAGTGTGGTACAGTAGACATAATTCAGACATAAAACAATCTTTATTATTGACGACATAATCAGCAAAAACACTCAAACTGCTATCACAGTCTGTCGTAAGCAACTGCGTGACAAGAAATTGCCAAAGGAAAATTCTACTGAAGTAATTTATTACTTTGGGCAAGGAATGCAAAAAGGGGAACAGGAGGCAAGAAATTATGTGGGAGAGAGCTCCAATGCTTCCTTCTAAAATGTTTTAATGTTTATGTAATAATAACTAAAACTGTAACTTCCATTGCCTATCATCACAGTGCTATAAAAGATCTTTTAAAACTTTAAAAAGAAGCAAAATAAAATCCAAAATCTAAGTAAAATAGGAAAGTCATTAAACAGGAATCTACAATCACAAAACACCAGTAATGGGAATAAGCAGGTTATAAGAAAAGTTTGACTGTTTTCAAGTATTACTTGTTTCAGTAATGATGTTTGTATCTCTTGATGCACAAGATTGTGCAATTTGATTGCACAAGATGAACACCATTACTGGTTCTCACACACTGCTGTCAACAGGTGTTTACAGTCAGTTAGAGCTGTAGCATCTCTAAAACACAAACCCTTCTTTCTGTGGCCTAACCATAAGCATTGAAGAAGGCACTGTAACTTCCTATATGAAAGAGTCTTTTAAATGAAAGTTTTACACTATCTAGAATTAGAAATGCATTAAGCAAGACATCACACTGGATGGATGATATGGAAACTTATTAACAGCACTGGAAAGTGAAATAAAGTATCCTTCTGTCTATTGAAAAGTCTTGTGAACTAATACCATACTCTTTAGATAGAGCATGCAACAGTGAAAATTGTATGAGAAGCTTTGTAACAGCAGATGCTATCCTAGATTATACTGTCAAAATTAAATATAACAAAGAAACAGAGTAAACTACTTTTGGGTTATGTTTTAAGTATTGTTTATTAAGACATTTAAAGCAGCACATACCTTAAATGTGACATGTGTATCTGTTAGCAGGGGTCCTTCCACTTCAATAATAGGTGTTGACTGATCTCTACTGATTACATGAATATTCCCTCCTCCTGTAGCATCCATCCCATCTGCCAAGCTATGAGCTGCTGTACTATCTGTGGTATTAAGTGCTTTAGCCAATGTATCAAATGCCCTGAAAAGAAGTAATAAATAATGAAAGAGTGCTTCCTTATAATTTAAACAAATAAATAAATAAATCAGGGTAGTGGTCAAATTAAACACCATGCAGCATTTCCACTTAGAGGTAATATATTCAGAGTAGTTTACGCTGAGAAACAAGATCAGATTTTTCATTAGAACCTTTCTCCTCTATACTGTTCAGACATTAATAAAAGGAATAGATCTGCCCATATATCATAGATAAAGGATATCCCCTGGAAGACCGGAACTCTTTACTACTGTAAATCCTGCTCTAATAGTTTAATGATACTATTGGTACTAGTAAACGAATGGATGCAAGTATATGGCATATAGAATACAAATTGCTAAATAAATTGCAAACATAAATGCGTACCGTGTAATCTCACTTGAGGATTGCTCTTCTTGCTGGACTTCAGAAGTATCTCCATTATTTAGAGATTCACTTAGATTAGCAAGAGATGTTACAACATTCGCTAGTGTTCCTAAAGCACCCTGGCTTGTTTCAGCCTAAAAAGGAAGAACTGTATTAGTGGATCAAAATTACAGGTGATACAACATACATACATTTTCCTCATTTTTATTCTTCCTGTTCTTTTTCCATTATGTACTCTTTTCCTTCCTTCTGAACACCTACAGGAAGAATAGTGGTTCAATGATCTTTGAACCTTATTCTATTCATGAGTATTAGGCTCATCTTGTGTATCATTTGGGAAACCACCTATGGCTGACTTTTTGTGGAAATATGCTCATGAAAAGAAATGTTCCTTTTGATCAGCTTATTACCTCCATTCATACAGATCTTCACATCCCAACCTTACCTTCTCAAGAGCGAGAATTATTTGTGTCTATGTACACAGTTAAAATAATTTGAAGAAATAAATCTATATATGTTCAGAACTTAAATGAAAGCGTAATACCTTGGAGTCAGCAGCTAGGAGGACTGTACCGTCATCCCTGATCAAAGGTTGCTGAATATTAACAAGCATTCCTGGATCAAGAAGACCTGCTGACCTGTTCAAAAGAATATGGCATCTGACAGTCAACTGCATTTTATGTTCACCAGGAGAACGTGTAAAAAACTATGTCAGAATAAAAGGCATTACCAACTTTTAAATTAATGATTTCATGAAGAAGACTTAAGTCTTTCTGAAACAGTTTCCAAAAAGTAGCTTGAAGTGCTGGAAGAATTTTCCCTTCCTGTGCAAACCAATGACAATATCCCACATAGCTATCCTGTCTTCTTCTTTTTATGCTACTTTATTACGTCTTAATAAAAGTTGTCTTCTCATGCTCTCAGAAGTCAGGTAATAGCTCTAGAGATATGCATTAGACTTTGGAGGAAGGCATAACTGCATCCCAAGTCATACAGTGGATAGAAGTGAAGAAAAGTTATGTTAATAAAATATTTTTTTACATTCCTAAATGCAGCCATAAACAAATATGTAATTGAGGTCTGCAAATAATTTCTGCTGCCTTTACTTCTGCCACTTTTTGACCAAACTTTTTTTCCCTTTTGTGTATCTAATTTAGGGAGACAGTCTCTGCAGTCAACAAGAGTAAGTTTATTTATAAATCACTTCAAATCTGCAGTAACAAATACATGCACGGCAGTTCAGGCCAAAGTGAATTTACAATTTAAGGGAACTGAGAGTAACAACTAACATTGTGAACTACCACAGGCTACAGATTATCATATGTTATGCAAATCTTGAGTACTACATAAATGATAGCCACGCTGAATGATTATAACATTGTCTAAAAGATCATAAGGGATCCTGTAGCATAAGGAAATCTCAAAGAAGCAAATGTGTCTGTAAGCAGTACTTTTGAGCAATCTGAATTGCAAACGAGAACATGAAAAAGCAGTTCTCCAAGAGACTCACAGCCCAGTCTTCCCAACTGCAGTATCATTTTTTCAACACAGAATATATTTATATATATATAAAATTAAATATTTATAAAACCCTGAATATTGAGATCGAATATCCTTAGATGGTTATTATCCATTTGTAAGCATTAAAAAAACATGATACTTAACCTAGAGCTCTTTTTTTATTCTACTCAGAAAAAGACAAAGCTTGCCTCTCTATGTATTATGATTTGCATTTCCACATGCACCGTCCATGGAGACAACTGAAAGCATGGAAATAATCACAGAATATCTTCCATAAAGTAAAAGGAAGCTGCTTGTTGTTTTGCTGTTGCTGAAACCGGTCTCTTTTGAGTTCTGAATCAGCAGTCTCTTTTACTACTCTCTCTTTTATTACTGCAGTCTCTTTTACTACTGCTTTTAGGAGGAAAATGAGTCTGACAATTACACATTTGACTTCAGAGAAGTGGCTAGTCTGAATGCACCACAATGTAAGCCTACATGCTTTCAGTTTGAGTATGACGTTTGACCTGGCTGGGTAAGAGCCAGCTATGAACTGAAAAACACTCAGCTGTACTCAGGCATAGGGACTTTCATGAGAAGCAGAACAGTCTTGAGTTGATCTTGGTACTGGAAACAGATGATTTTTGAACTGGAGCTCTTTCCTGTCCAGTGAGGGAAAAGTAATATGCACAAATAACCTTAAACAAGACTGGTTAAACTGAGGTACTCACCGTGTTCCATCTTTATCTGCCACAAATGTTGGAGTTGCTATTAGAGGGCTTCGCAGATCTTTTCTGATATAGATTTTTTCAGTGGAAGCTGCACAGTTGGTTGGTTTTTCACGCTGCACATCAAAAGGCTTTCTTTCACTTTGAACGGCTAAATAAAAACAAAACCATGCAGATTTGAAAGGAAATAATTCAACTGAAAAATGCAAAAAAAAAGTTAAATCCTCACAGTGGCATTGGAGTTTAAACAGTTATGATGGTATATCAGTTCAGTGCAAAGCTGGATATTTAATATGAAGACAGAAGAAACAGAGGCTCCAATTATAGTACATCTGTGATTATGTACATTTTTAACTTAGAAAGTCACAGACTGATGATTTGCTTTAAGTTTTGCTGAACTCAACCTTGCTATCTCATTGGCATTTAATAAGATGGAACAGTCTGTAAAATATGCTTCCGAATTGTTTAGGTTTTGGTTTGGTTTTTTGCTTTCAGGTAAAAAGCTACACCTAAATGTACCTGTTTTTTTTTTTTAGATGTAGTCATACTCAGGATGATTCAAAGCAATGTAAACTCAGAAAGAAAGCAGAAAAAGACAGGCAGGTTATGTGAGAGATGCTGGTTAATGCCCTGGGAGACAAGTTTGAGTGATATGCAATTCATTCCATGCAGTTAGGGAACAGTGTTCTGAATTTTTCAGAATGTGAAGTATTTCTACTTAATAGCTGGAAGAAAATAACCTCAGTCACCAACATGCAAATCAAGTGGGGTAAATCTCTTAATAAAGACAGTAGGAAACAGTAATTTTGGTGCATCTTTATAATACTAAGGCATTATGATTAAACAGGTAACAGGAAGTACACTGAAATGGAGAGAACACTCTTAAAGTGGTAGTCCACATATTTAGTATTTAGTAGGCAGAGTACTTAACACTTACATTCCATTTTCATGCCCATCTCTAGACATTTCTTAAGCCTACAAAACTGACAGCGATTCCGGTGGTGTTTATTGATGATACAGTCCTGGTTGCTACGACAACTGTAGGTCAAATTCTTCCTCACACTCCTTTTAAAGAAACCTTTGCATCCCTCACAACTGACAGCACCATAGTGACGACCTAGGAAATATATATGTTATTTTCAGAAGGAAATTACTTGTATTTCAGCACAAAAATGTTTATCTTAAGCAAGTAAAACATTGTTAAAATCAGTTTTTAAACTTATTTTTTATTCTATCATTTTGGGCCACAAAAGCACTGTAAAGTCTTACAGGATAAAGGGCTTTTTGGTGGGAGAGTAGAGGAGGAGAGAGAGAAAGGTCAAACCTATTTCTGAATGAGAGGCCTATGAAGTGGAAATTCCTATTCTGGACAAGTACAGATGCAATTCTATTTGCCATTAGCTTTAGCATGCAATATGAGAACACACAGACCAAAAGTTTAAGTAATTACAAAATAGAAGTAATTTTACAATAAAATTTGCAATGAAATCTTAATTTTAAATTTCTACATATGTAAATTCTGGTATTATTTTCATTAAGTAAACACATCCAAAAAATAAAAGAAAGTGAGGCGGAGAGACAGAAAGGTGTCTTGTCTGTTGCATAAAAGCAGTCTATTTCCTCGGCCAATATAGAAATTTTACCTTAGAGACCCCTTGTTACTTCATGGATCTGAAACACTGAGTATCCACTAGATCTCTATTTGCCTTTTTCTGTGATAGCAAAAGACCAAAATCTTAAGTGTGTTAGAGAACACTAAGTGATTTCCTGGAGCAGGTAAACTTTTCTAGGGGACACGATCATTGCATAGTTTCCCGTAGCTGGGGGGTACCAAACTAAATGCTTCCAAAAGTCTGTTTCACTTACCAGGAGCTATTTCATCATTATTTTGTCTTTCAACACATGCTGCTTTATCATAGTACAAACTAATATTCTTCCAAGCAGAATTTAACTATTCTGTGTGTACAGATGCAAAGTACGTTATCTTTTTTCATTCTGGACTCAAGTGCTTTTGCCATTGACATGGCTAAAATCAGTTAAAATATATGAAACTTCATCCTTTCATCCCAGTCATCCTTTCAATAAAGTTTATTCAATACTGCTTTCTATGCTTCCTTACCTGATGCTTTATCACCACAGACTACACAATATTCTACTACCTGGGGCCGCTGAACATCAGCTTTTCCCAGCAAACGTTCCACTGAAGCAGAGTCTGTCACTATCTAAAACAAACATCCAGAACAAAAAAAGGTAATTAGCCAGTATTTTCTTCTTACATGAAAGTCAGGAGCTTTGCCTACAGAACAAAACTGGGGTGTCAACCGAGAATAGCTGGATAAATTTGAGAATGACATGTGGAAGTAAATTAAGTAGTAGAAAATGCAAGTTAGTGAGAGTTTTACTGTCAATGGTGAGACTGATAAAACAGTCATAGTAAAGCAAATTCTAAATACAACTCCTAAATTTGTTCATTACAAGTAAGTTTCTTCACTTGTGCAGTCCACTGGACTCTTCCCTTCCTGCAGCTGCTCTCAAACAGATAGTTTTGGCCAAAGATGACTGCATTTCAGATGCTGTCCCCATCTATCCCTGCTCTAGCTATTAGGAATATATGGTTCAGAGAGGACAGCCTAAGCTGAGTTCCATTATAAAAACAATTTAGCTTCCAAAGGCCTTGTATTCCAAAACTTCTGTTCAGAACACTGCACTTAACACAGAAAAATTAAAAAAAAAAAAAAAAAAAGCCACTCACCTGTAACATCAGATAACCTATTTAGCATAGTGAAATAAATTTTAGAAGACTGTTAATACAGTTTTTCAAATATTCATGTAAAAGTTAAAAAAATGATCTATTGGGAAATTTATCTGTCAAAGCTCCTGTTTGCTTGGATAACACTCAGATGCACGAACGACTGTAACAGTACAGCTTCTGCACCCAAGTACTTTTACTGCAGTGTCTTGTTACTGCATTGTGAACGTAAGCTTGCTCAGGTCAGTTGTATATCTGTATAGCTATGAATCTTGAAGAGACTGTCTGAAATCCTGGCACTCCTCACAAGCACCATCTTAAAATATTTCCTTATGTCTTTGGAATTTCATTGAGAACACACACAAAAGGTGATCAGTGCAATGGAACGCATGAGAAATGTGAAGATGGGGGTTATTTATAATGAAGGAAGCCTACAAGTAGTATGGTCTACCCATGTCATTCGACCTTTATAAAACCATTGCACTTTGTCTTAAAGCAATTATAGACTTAAGTAATTTAAAACTCAAAAACTAAAAACCAAAAAAAATATGGTCTATATCAATGAGTACTTTTACCTGAATTCTGCCTGGCACAATGTTGTCCGTGGTGGTAAAAATAAGCTGTTTGGCATTAGATGTCTCAGGTGCTGCCAAGATCACCTTTCCTGCACCGGTTCCATCTGGACTGGCTAAAATAAACTGTTGCTTTGGGGACACAGCTGAGTCCACTGCTGTCACTATTTGGATTTTTTGACCTGTTTGCTGATCTGTAACAATCTGTAAAACACATTGAAGGATTTTATAAACCAAAGTAACCTTTACATTCTAAAACTTTTCATTCTGTCTCAGAATTATCTCCTATAAGAACATGGCTTATCTTATGTTAAGATTATCTCCTATAATTGCTCTTATTTATCATTTTGCTATTTCTACATTTACTAAGTACAATGCATAGATTTTTACCTGAATGCGTTGTGGTGAAGCTACAGAGGAGTCTGTGGAAATTATCTGGATACGTTGGGAAGGGCTGGTCATCACTGGAGATTCAGATAGTGAAGTCTGAACAGTCTGCACCTGAAAATAACATACAGAATTTTAATGTACTGTTACAGCACAGAACACTGTAAAAAATACAAATATTTATTAAAGATTAGACGGCCCCGTATCATGAAATCTAAATTTATTGGAAAGGTTACAGTAATTAAACCAAGTTGGATTTATTTTCAATGAATTATCAGAGTAATGACTTTTTTGGGAAACAGAACAAATCTGAGATGACCAAAAGCACAAAAGCAAACCACCACCCTGCCCCAAATAAATCACTGGATAAACACAGTAATATACAATGTTTAATATTTCACCTTTTAATGAATTTTAAATAATTTTATTAACAACTTTTAAAATTTTCAGCTGGCTTAAATTTAGAAAAGCTTTCTCTAACCCCCTTAATAAAAATTTCTTTAATCCCAAGAACATGAGAGACAAGATATATGCAATCTGCTGGAAGAATGGATAAATTTGTGATGCTTTTTTATGGTTCTACCCAGTCAACTGCACCAAATTTGACTTCTTAAGTAAAAATACTACATTAAAAAAAAAAAAAAAAGTCGTCCAAGAGTACGCCATGCAGTAAAAAGTTTTATCCTACATTTACAAGGTTAGAGTCAGACAGCTTATATAAATACTGTAAGAAAAAATTAAGCTTTTATGAATTAGACTCCTAAACCAATTGAATCAAAGTATTCTGAAAGCAAATGGTTTATAAGTACTCATATCGGGCAGATAATACAGTTCATCATTTTATTAGGTTTCCTTACAGGAGTAAATGTAACATTGACTATCCAAATCTGTTGTTTAGAAGAAACTTGACACCATGAAACCTGTATCATGTCTAAAGCAACTGTTTTGGAAGCTGTACATACAAAAAGGTTGGACTAGATGATCTCTGAGGTCCCTTCCAACCCGGCTAATTCTATGATTCTATGAAAAACCTTGTCCTTCAAAGTAAACAACAATATATTTCTATAATTCCAATATGTTTTGGAAAAAAAAACTAACTTCTTTAAGACTGGGAAGAGTCTCAAATGAGGCTTCAAGAGATAAGAAAAGAAACAAAGGCCATATATCATAGAATACTTAAGTGTACCACATTTTACAGAGGCTTAATCAACAACTGTTTAAAATAAACCATTGACAGTGTGACTTAGTAAATATAATGTCAGTAATAGGGTCAAAACCCCCTAGCTTCCCCATACAAAATACATAAAATACACATTTTAAGAGGCAGAGGAAAAATAATGTTTTCAATACACTCAAGTACTGTTTTTTTCCTGAAGATCCCTAGCTATACGCTCTAGTACTTAACAGTGTCAAATTCCTCCTGCAGTTTTACTTACATTCTTCCTCAGTAAGGCTCTGAGGGCAAAACAATCCAAGAGAAATGTCAAGGTCAGTTTTAGTTAGATTACAGATATTTTCAGGCAGTCTGCAATACTGAGGATTCCAACCACAGAAAGTAGCCACCATTGTTTTGAAATGCCGTCTCTGTGACCCTGTTCCTCTGAAGGTCAAGTGCACTATCATTCCCTGTTACCAAGGAAGCAGAAATGACATATTCCTGATGTTTTGCCAGATGCTGAAGAAGTTTGTCTAATAGTAAAATAATTTCATCTGGGAAAGATAGTCCCAGGTTATCAACCTTGCCTCTCTTCCTCTTCTGTTCTTAAGCCCCAACACCTGCTCTCTCTCTCTGATCTGCAAAGTAGCAAAATGGAATCTGAAAAAAAGGGTTTGTCTGCATCTTGAATCATTTTCAGATCTGCTAAATCAGAGGGAAAAGCCACTGCTTTCCCCAAGAAGCATCTTTAGCCTTAAAGTTAATTAAACTAATGTATTTAAAGGAACATAGGTCTTCCTAAGCTAGTCCAGGGCCCTCAAATATGAAGTAGCATAATCAGTCTTCATACACTTCAGAATTCATACAGTAAGTTCATGACACATGTGTGATTAATTACTTTAAACTCTATAACAAAACATTTGTATGAGGCTGCAGAGTAAAGACTAACAAATGCATAAAAACAGAAAATATTTTTAGAAAGTGAAATTTGTTAAAAGTTGTGGTACATGAAGTTCAGGAAAACACAATTGTGTACTTGACAAGTTTTATAACAGTAAACTTGAATGCAGTGGACTTCCACTAAAAAGCTTTATGAAACAAATGCATGACCTACGTTTATAAGCATCATTGGGATTTTATATTAACTTCAAGGACTCCTAATCTTAGCACAAAAATGTACTCACCATTGAAACTATGGTCTTGACTTGATAGAAAACACAATTACCTAGTGTACAACTCTCTAAAAACAGTATCTGTGAATAATTACTGGAGCTACACAAGCGCATTTATACCATGCCTACAACAAAAATGTTAGGTCACTTAATTGTGACCTAGTGTGGGAGAACGTATTATACCTAAAAAATGTAAAGGAACCCAAAGAAATTTCAGTTGGGTTTTTCTTTTGCTTATTATCTGACACCACACTTCACAGCTTTGTCATCTGAGGCTTTTATTTGTCCAGTTCATTCAGGAAAGACATTTACATTACCTGATTATGTCCCTGTCTTTCCTGGGACAAAAACCATATCCTAAATATAACAACATTTTATCACTACATGAACCTCTGTTCAATACTTTCTATAGCCTATTTCCCCCTACCACATTCATTATGAAAGCAGTATTTGAGAAATATATTAAAAGAACAATCAATTGGCCACATAGTGGAAGAATTTTTAGAGCCTTTAACCTTTTGTAACTTAAGTAGAAGAACATTTTCTATATTCACACCCCTAAAAGCCAAAGTAATATTGCCTGAATACATTAATCAATTCTCACTAAGTGTGAAACAATTTCAAATAGAAATTGAAGACATTAAGGACTCACAGACCAAATATGTTCTACTGCACCCAGAAATATACTACTTTTTACAAGTTTTCTGTCATAAAACCGTGAAATAATGTAAATGAAAAATATTATACCAAGTTTTACACCATAAAAAACACTCAAAATCTGCAGGACTTATTTTTCTATGGATATTTTTCCAGATGAACTTCTTTAGGTATTAAATTAATAATAGGCTTTTACAAGAACTGCATATAATGCCTGCAAATGTCCAAATACATTTCTTTCACATAGGTAAGATACATCTAAACAAAGTTACAGTGATTCTTTTTGGAATTAACTGCCCTCTTGGTCCCTTTGTAGAATGGCAGATAAAATTCAGACCCACCACAGAAGAACTCTATTTTACCTGCCCTAACAGGATGCTGGTGCAAGATCTTGTATGAGACACGTGAAGGCCACAGTCATGAAAGAAGTGAAAATTCTCGGCATATCTCCATCTTAAAAAATTACAGGCTACATCTCATGTAGCCACCCAATACGTATACAACACCAGGGCCTAACGCCACATCCAGCAACATCCTTGAATTCAGAGGCTGCCAAACCACATAAGCACTATGTGACTCCAACATGCTCTTTGTGTGAGACACGTCTCAGGCTGACAGTGTGTCTACGTTTATGCAACTGTGAGTAAACTGATAAAAGCTGTATTTGAACTAAAAATTATTTGAGAGGACTCAGCATCAAAATTCCAACTTGCACATTCACACAGAAATGAGAAAACATATTAAACATAATTGGCCTTAATTTAAACTTCGTTAATTGTAATAACAAAACAAAATCTTATTGCATCATAATACCAGTGTTTCTGGTCTCCTTTTCAGCACAGTGTGCTTCATTGGGACTTAAACCTTAAATTGCTGAACTACTTATAGTGTAAGGTATCAAGAGAGATCAGAAGAAGGTCAAGAAAATACTTTAAAGGACAATGATGTCCATTATTTTTTCAGTTCCATGACAAAATATATGTTCAGAAAGGCCTAGGGTTTGATATATTCTTATCAAAGTACGGAGAGAATTCAAAGCAACTGAAATCCCAGTAACCATGGATCTCAATAGTCATCATCTGTGACTCCCTCTCTGTAGCCTCTGACAGAGAAAAATGATGCACTGGGAATATTTTATAGCTCTCATGGAACAAGAGTGAGACAGTTTTAGCAGCTATTAAAAATTCTTCCGGGTCACATCAGAGTGGCTGCTAGAAAGAGAAAATAGCCCTTATTCCTTCCCACAGTGACAGTTCTGCTTAAAAATTTTGCATTGAAAAGGAAGGCACTGAATGGGAAATACATCTCCGCTTCCATACAAAATATATTTTCTGAAACAATATGCAAGTCAAATCTAGGTTGCTGCTGGGACTGAACCCGGGCACAGTGACTGTACTAAATAAATACTTGAGACAAGCAGCATTACTTATTTTTGCATTAAGTCTAAAGTATCTCTTACGCTTTTCAAAGGCTACTCAGGATGAGGAGAAACTGCTGCAATTACACTCTCAATCCTACAGCTGCTCTGTTTTCCAGTCACATGAACTGTAAATAAAGGCAACTTGGACACTAAAAATGGAGCTCTCTCATCCAATCTGTTCAGAAATAAACAGTTGGAAAACATCAGCAAGCAATACTGCTATAGCAGAAGCAGCCAACAACAGTGTAACCACTTGAAAGATAATTTTACAAATTCCTAAAAACATAAGACACACACTGGAGTACACTCAGTGACTTCTGCAAGACATTCAGTTTCATGGAAAACAAACCTCATGAACTATTGTTCAAGAAAGAAAAAAAATACATGGCCTACTTGTATGACAATCTGATTTGTGACTGACATCAGTTATCACTACCCCCATGCACTACAAAGGTGACAATCATGTTGAAAATATATTTATATTATATATAGCTAAAGATATAGCTAAACCTGCCAATATTTGCATCAAGTTTCCAATTTGTGTCTCATAATTTCTAACTTAAAGTTCAGTGGGTGATTAATGACTCTTTCTTTCTGTTTAATTTTCACCGATGAACAATACGATATTCTGAAAAAGCTCCTCATTCTTAAGGCCAGTGCCAAGTTTCATGCTATATTTTCTGAGAAATGGGGAACACCAGTATAGAATTTTACCACACTTCAAGAAGACTAGTAATGTATTTACCTGTATTAAAAACTGTATCTGACTAAAGATACAAATAGGAGGCAGCCAGCCATTCACATGTTTCAACATTAACGTGCTCACAGCAGTAATTAATTCTTAATGAGATGATGCTGCTTATAACTGTTTTTCCATTAACAAAGGTTCCATGGTGTTAGGTAGTGGACAGGCATATATAATTTAAGGAGGAGTCGAATACTTTAAAGAGATGGAGCCCTCTATTTACCCACCGGCCAGGAAGAAATCAGAGCTTCATACACTCTTGAGATGGAGCGATCTCTCCAGTGGCAAGATACAACCATCACACTATGTAACCACGGTGCATTTCCTGCACGAGGAATTACAAATGTCACTTATTTTATGTGCCTTAGATGTGATAATAGCACTCAAGTTCTACAAAGTCGTATAAAGTTTGCCAGTACTCTAGTGACAGGTCTTTATTTCCAAGTTAGTTTGGGAATGTTTTCTTAAAAAAATGCAGCTTCCCCAATGGATATCTAGTACAGCAAACAAGAGTGGAAATTCACCTTCTGGTTTTAGGCATGAGATTTTAGGTTTTTGAAACTACTCTTTAGGTATTATTACAGGATGCTCAGTTGGCCATTTTACACTATTTAAAACAAATGCATTTCCTTTTAGAAAAAAAGGTTACTCTAAGTAGAGCATTTCTGAATGCACCATCTATTTCTGAAAACACAATTCCCTAAGAACATTTCCTTCACGTAGAAATCTTCTTGAACTTAAAATATTCTTTACTATCCAGGGGTAATCTTAGTTTGGTAGGTTAAAAAAAAAAACAAACAAATGTGTGAAAATTGGCCTTGTTTACAGAAGTCTTCTAGCCTACTTTCCCCTTCTTATTTACAAAATCCCTTACTTATGTAATCATATGATAAATCATATGATAAATTTGAAGACTATTAAACCACATAATTTTAGACAGACAAAAATTCTATTTTTTTAATAGAAATTTGCATACTGAAGGAGATTAAATAGGTTATTTTCTGTGGCCATGATCACGCATGATTATGAGTTCATTTAGACATTACAGCTGTTGAGCATCCAAGCTTCAGTGAACATACATCAAGAAAAAAACATTACTTAATATCATTCTAAGTTGATTTTGTGCTCTTTTTTTCATACATATAAGCAGAAAATATAAAGCCTGATTTACCCTACTGTAAATTCAATATAGTGCTTCTGGATTTAGATGATAAGCAGAAACCACAAATTTTGTTGTATTACTATTTTAACCAGCCAAGTTTCTCTATAGTTCATGTGGATTTTCCTACTTGCATTCCTAATATGGGGGCCACTCAAATGAAATATGGTAAACAAGCCACATGCTGGTTGCACTAGTTTCTTGTTTGTCCCCAAGTGTAAAGCAGTACTGTTCTATGAAGCTTTTCTGTGCTGTAAACAGCAAGGACTCCCTAGTATGATTTCCATTTCAAAAGCTCATATACCAACTGTTGTGATATAATCTGTCACTCACCTCAGCCACCTGCTGAGTCTCCACTACCTGCTGAGCCAGCACCTCCATAATGGTTGTCATGGTGAAACAAGATCATTAGAACCTGTTTGAAAAGATGCCAGCAACTTTCATCAGGTACAAAAGTCAGGGTTTTTACCTTCTTATTAAAGAAAGCCCTTTTAATTTTGATAATTTACAATAGTCTTTGATGTATCTGACAAATAAGAAAATACTCCATGGATGTGTCTGTCTGCAAATATAGACACACAGAAATGGACAGTATGTGTATACTGGAACCGAATAGTTCAAAAAGCTGAGGCACACAGTTACTCTTTTACTTCAGAAAGCTTCTACTATACCATTTTTATTCTGTTATGTAAGCTGCAAAGAAGAGATGTTAATTTCATTAATTAGAAAGGACTAATTGGAGTGTCAACTACTGATGCAGTTTGGGGAATTCAGGGATCTCTATGGTGAGAAATCTCACAGTTAATCTGCTGCTACACCACATGCTGAACAAAGAAACAGCAATCTAAGAATGCTGCTCTGCACAAATTTTTATTGAGTCATTACATCAAACTGTCCCATTCATCCATATTCTTATGGCAATTCTGAACAGTCAGGGAAATAACAGAACTACATTTTAGATGTGACAGTGTATCTTTTCTTTTTTTTAAATAATGTGATAGTATTATTACTCCAAGGAGAAAAAAAAAAGGGATTAAAACAAACAAACAAACAAAAAACAAAACAAAAAAAAATACAATGCAAGAAAAAAAAGGTAAAACCAAGAAAAAAGTATTTTTAATTAACATTTCTAGGGCTGTCTTCCTCCAAGGGTAAATTAAATTAAGATTTCAAATTAATGCATTAAATTTTTAATTGTGACTTGCTCATTACAGAACCACGGTTCAGACACTGTAAGTCAAAGGCATTCCTGAGTGATGGCCCATTGGATGGTTTATTGATATTGGTGCTTGCAAAGTAGTTACCGAACATAAAAACCACAAAACATGTTACAGAAAGACACATGCATACTTCTAGAACCAAAGCCCCTCCCTTTCAAATGCAACTACTACAAATGTAACACTGTTTAAAATGTCAATATTTATTAAGTTGAAAAGATTAAATCACATTGAAGTAAATACAAACATTATTTTCTATACATCAATGGAAGATGATATGTAGCAAGGCATAATCGAAATTGAGACATTTCCTATGGAAATTATATTGGTGCTAGTTTCTCATACAGCTTGCAATTTGTATTCAGGTGTTTAACTTGCCCAGTAAGCCTATGAGCCATTTTCACCAGACCTATTTAATATTGTGGATGGTTTCTCAGTAATTTCTTCAGTAATTCCTTTTCAGCATTCTCTTATTTTAAACTCTTTTTTATGTTCAACAATAACCATATGCTCATAGCATGCTGTTTTCTCAGTATTTTAAGATGAAAGATGCCCTGAAGAGAGGATATTCTAAACCACAACCAAGTCTTTGCTGCAATAAGGCCAACAGATTTGCTATTGTTTACCCACCAAGGTTTTTGTACTTCCAGCCTTCCCAAAACAGCAGTAAGCTAAGGCTATGTGATCAAATCCCACTGGATGTTAGGAACTGTACAAAGCCATGCTAAGTAAGCTAGTTATTGATGTTGACTTCCAGAATATGAAACAAAGCAAAATCAGCTTCCTAGAACAACTCCAGAGCAGTAGAGTTCTTAAGGAGGAAAAAAAAATAATTCAAAAATTCCCCAAATCGGCCCAACAAAAAAAGTGGAACTTAAAAACTGCAAGAAGGCACCTAGAGCACCAGAAAAAATATTTTCTGATGTAATAGACTGGCAGCCAACTCAATATTTGTAGATATGCTGCTGTCCAAAATTTGGCATAAACCCATTAATCTCTCCCTCAGTTGCAGTGAAATCTCAGAAGTCATACTTCCTATTTGAGATATTCCACGGCTATGGCCCTAGTAGGCTGATATGGCAAAAGGCAAAATTCAAGCTTATTAGAACTTGTTCCTTTTCCTTAAGGAAGAAGAGTTCATCACACGGCCTGCTTGACTCGCTACTACCGAGCAGCAGGTCAGCAGGCGTCTCCTCAGTACGAGGCTGAGGAAGACGGGGCCCACAGGTCAGGCTCTACCGGGAATCTGTTACACTGTTAGTGTGGCAGAAACCCTCGCGACACCCGACAGAACACAGAGTAAAGCGGCAGGGGCCGGGGCGGGGCCAGCTCTGCCGCCCCAGCCCTTGAGCCACTCCGGACGCTGCTCCTTCCCGCCGCCCGCCCGCATTGGCTCCGCTGAACCGCCCTCGGTCCGCACACCCCTCCCGCTTCAACCAATGACCTCATCGGTGGCGCAGTCCCCGATTGGTGGAGGCACCTGCCCGTACGGACACTGTCCCCGCCTCCCAAGTAAGAGGAAAAACACCCGCGGAACGCGACCAAACACAAGATGGCGGCGCTGGCTGGCGGCCAAGTCCCAGGCGGGGCTGCTGCCGCCGCCATTAGGCCCCCCCTCCCTCCCCCGCGCTAGTATATCCTTATGTCACGCTACAAGAGGCCCGAGAATAGCGGTAGGGAAGCGGACGGTAAGATGGCGGCGGTCTCAGCCCCGTATGCAAAGTACCCGCCGCCCCCTCCCCTCCGCCCTCCCGGTGGCAAAGGTAAAAGGGTCGGGTTCAAGCCGCCGCCTCCGCCCGCTCAGACTCCATCTTCTCTCTCGTGTGTCTGTGCCCCAAGCTTGTCATCGCTGCGACCATCGCCCCCTGCGACCCCCTGGACAGCAGACTGCTCTCACCGAGACCGGACCGGCACCGACCTAAGGCGGCCAACATGCCAGCCCGGCGGCTCCGCAGCGGGATTCCCGCACCGGAACGACCCAGCGCCCCACAATGGTGTTCTCTTTCTCTCCCTAGGAGCTGCAGGCCAGCCAGCAGCACCGCCGGCTCTCGCTGACCAGCATAATACCGGAGCCTTAACATACTCCCTCCCCTTTAATCGAGCGTTCCCTCTCCCCTTTTCCGCTCGCAGGGGTGTCCGGAACAGGGCCCCGATGCCCCCTCCTCACACCCCCTCCTTCTCCCTAGCCCCCGATCAAAGGAACCGAACCGGGCCGCCTCAATTTTAAAAAAACGATTTTTACCTCAGAAGTTTGCGCCAAACGTGCCCTGGCGGTGACCCCCGATCCAGGCCCAGGCGGGCCAATGCTGTGTACCGGTGCCCAGCGGCGGCCCTCCCTCCCCCCCGTGAGGGCGGCGGCGGTGAGGGGGCTAACGGGGTATGCGGAGGGGAGGGGGGGCCAGGTCTGTATTATGGAGCCGCGGGGGTGTGGTGGTTTGTTTTGTGTGCCGTGCCCCTGTGAAAGGTCAGAGTTCGTGACCCCGCCCGCCGCCGCCGCCGCCCGGGAGCGTTTCTCCGCTTCCTCCTCCCAGCACCAGGCCGGCCGCGGCCCCCTCCATCCCCTCACGGGGCGGGGCCGGGGACGGCGGCGGGGAGGGGAGGGGCTACCTGAGCCGCTGCGCTCCGGCTGCGCCCGCAGCTGCCGCGGGCTCGGGGGCTCCTGCATGGCTCTTCCTGCGCCTCGGCGAGAGTGGGGCGGTTGCCTGAGCAGGGCAGATTCCAGCCCTTGCCCAGGCTCCATTTCGAAAGCGGTGCTCCTGCTCAAAGGCAGCTTCTTGTAGCCCTCCTATAGCCAGCAGCTTGAATTCAGGGATTTGAGGTGGAGATTATGTACACAGGTGGGTGTTACGTTCCACGTACATCTAAATTCTTATTAATAGTGCAGATCCCAGGTAGGCATGCAGTTGATGCTGGCTTTCACAAAGGCTAATGCCACACTGTCCTGAGTTTTTCTGTCATTTTGTGGAGTTGGTGTCATTGATTAGAGCTATCTGGCTTGTACTTGAGGCTTGTTCTGCTTCCAAACGCGCAATTGCAAGCATGAGCCAGGTTTGGGTGTAGCTGATGTCATAAGAGCTAACCACCTTTCAGTTTTCAGCTCTTTAACTGTGGCTAGCGTATGTTGAACCGTGACCTCAGTTCACTGTCATCACTGAGTGTAGCAATTTTTTAACCTGCTTCTATCAAAATTCTTACATTTACTTTCTCTGAAGTCTGGTATTTTTGGTAGAAGCTAACCTAAGGATAAGTCAAGTGAACAGTAAACCTGGAAGATCTGAAGTGATAATGGTAACTCCTGAAAGGAAGTCGATGGAACAGAGAGCAGATTAAGGCATTTAAAATTGGATTTTTTTTTTTCTTTCTATGTTTTTCTTTTTTCTCTAAGAACTGGCTATTGGGGGCCGAGGATATGAGAAATTAAGAACTATGTATTACTCTCACAAAACAATAACATTGAAGTACAAGACGTGTTTGCAGTACATGAATAAAGTGTTTAAAAATGTCTTGGGTGTTTGCTCACTACTGTAAAGTTAAATATATTTAAGAATTTTTAATTTTTCAAAATATGGACATGAGCATACCTTCAAACACTTTTTTTTTTTTTACTTAATAAAGCTATTAATGCATAAGTACATTTTTATAACACAGATACCTTTAGGGCTTTTCAGTATTCTCATTAATAGCCTTACGTAAAAGTAGGTTAGATCTGAGGGTAGGAATGTGCTTTCCCTTATATATATCATGGATAATGACTTGTGGGCTTTGTTTTCTTTTAAATAGAAGACTTGTAAAAAACCCACACTGTTTTAAAAGCGAAATAAACTAAGGTAACAAATGCTGTTAGTCTGGCTTTAAACTGTGAGATGTGCAATCTGTTGGATCATGGTTGTAAGCAAATGTAAAATTCATCTTTAGTTTTGTTCTGTATTTAATATTTGATAATTTTTTCATTAGAATCTTGATACATTTTTCATTTTTGTTTTCACACCAGTTATGTTTATGGTTAGGTAGTAAGGTATTGGAATCTTGTATTTGGAGAATTCTTTGATGACCTGGTATTTCTTGCCAATTCTTGCACACTTAAGTAATGGATTGTCTGCTGAATCAACCAGAGGAGAATCCCACCACGTATAAAGAAGCTTTTTAGAAGTTATTAGAGATAAAAGAAGAAAGAGATAAAGAAGATTTTTAGAGTTATCTTTAAGAGCACGAACATAATTTATAGAATGGAGAAGAAGTAGACAAGGTTGCTTTCAGTCTCAGTGGTGATGATTATTTAGAGCTCTTCAGGGAAACTGTTGTTTTTCCTGATAACAAAATATATTTTAAGTAAATTTGCTTCTGCTTACTAGAACATTCTCTTGCCCATACCTCTTAAAAGGGAGGTTCAGCATTTCTGTAGCTTTTGTCTGCTAACCTGTTCATTTCTGCTTTTCTCATCTCTGACAGGAGCAGTAAAATTTTACACTTTTTTTTCAGTGAGTGCATAGAGAAAGGCAGGATTTTTCAAGTACACCAAATAACTTTTCTAGGTGGTCATATCAGATGCAATGTGAAAATTTTGCTATGGGATGACATTGTACTTTTAAGTTTTCTTGCTTGGGCATTTTTGTCTGTTTACATCATTGTGCTTTTGAGCAGCATGATTTATTTATCTGTTAAAGCCTACGGGCTGAAATACTTTGAGACAAAGGATATTAGATCAGTGGTCTGAGCTGTTAAGGAAAGTTTTGTATAATTTTTAATGTTGCCAGTTACTTTGCATTGTTCTGTATGTTGCCAATGTCAGAAATGGCTGGAAGGTGATATATACAGAAATGTTTTAAAGGTCTATTTTTCCTCTGAGTGGCACTGGAAATGGAAATCCAGTAATAGAATTGCATGGCCTATTAAGCAAAGCCTGAAGGTACCCTGTTGAATGCTTTGCACAGATTTGAACATAAAACAAGTAAGATTGCTTAAGTGTTAATCCTTCAAGAATGTTCCAAGGTATACATTGATATTTCTGAGGATTCTGGGATGGTGGCAGGGAAGTGATTATAACTTAGAACTACATGCTTTCATAGTATTATGGTTTTATGAAAATAAAAATATTGATATTTCATAACTTCTAAGTGTGTCAGTCAGTGTTTAAAAATAGTGAACAAATTCTAAGTTCTGTCGTTGTCATGACCTAGATAGGGTATCTCAGGGAGACACAGATTGGACCCCCTTGCTTTCTGAACTTCTCGGAGAGCAAACTAGGTGTGGCTGGATCAAACCTTAGTGTAAGACCTGGCCCTAAAATAAGATGTAATTAGAGCTATGGAAGGAATAACTCATAAAAGCTGATACTTCGATTGTTATATATGCTCAAGCTGTGACAATACATGTATGTTCAAGCTGTGTAACCGGGGAAAAAAAATCTTGTAAGCCTTTTGTTACTAACGGATTTTAGGAGAGGCACGAGAAGAGAAGTTATAGGTCAGTAACCGAAAATCACCGGTCCTGGATCCAGCTTTGGGCCAGCCAACGGGGGAGGGCTGGCACCAGTGAAGCTCCCCAAGGCCACCATCACAGCTCTCACTTTCATCAGCCTGTTTGGCTTAATCGTTTCACAACGACGCGTTATTGTGATTGAGAGAGGTATCAGACTGAATAACGAGCAGACCTCCCTCCACCCCCTCCTCAATCCTTATCCCCATCGTTGTCTCCATATGCAAGCCGCTATTTCTGTGGGTTCCAGGCAATCCTTTGCTTGGCAGCCCTTTTGTTCCTTTGGAGGGCTCACAATGGTGTTTTCGATGCCACTTCTCAGGTTCTGACCGCTTTGTACTGCGCTCAGTAACTACTTGTGATTGTGAAAGACTGTTGGTTTTTATTATTATGCTTATTTTTTGGGTACCTCTAGAAGTAGCTGACTCAAACATACTTGTCTGTGCTTTAGTGAGACAAATGTCTTGCCTGTGTACTTATTTGAAGTTAATAAGTGAAACAGTTATTTTGCTGCAGTTCATGCTATCACATAAGTGAAATACAGAACTGTACTGTGCGGCCTTAGTTTGTTTAATAAGCAATATTGTAGTAGGTAATGCTGAACATTGCTAATTTTAAAATTTTTAATATATTTTCTTACACATACTTCGGAAAGAACATTAATAAAAAGTGCTTTGGATGCCCTTTTTGCCTTTATCTGTGACTGGAGAGAAACAAAACCAATAGAAAATGCTGGAGGTGAAAAAGTTCAAAGATAAGTGAAATACTCAGCAAGTGAACGTTAATAACTAGCCTGACTGCAAATACAAGAATTAAATCTGCCTACCGTCCTGTGGTGAGTCGGTCTTGGATTGCAGCCAGATGCTGACCCAGCCACTCACTTCTCCCTTAACTTGGGAAAGGGGCCATTCCCCAAGAAGGCAGAAAATAGGATGGAAGTACACGTAGGTATAAATAAAGATAGAAAAGTCACTTGCCACTTACTGTCAGGGACAAAACAGACTCGACTTGTGAAAAACTAATTAATTAGTTGCCAGTTAAAATAGATTTGGATGGTGAGAAAGCCACAAACCCACACCAAAGCTGCTCTTCCTGCCCCCTTTTGCCCGGTTCAGTTTCACACCATCCCTTCTGGCTACCATTCCCTCTCCCGCCCCGCCCTCAAGCCTCGTGCCTGGGGGGAGGGGAGTTCCCGTCAGTATAAACAGGTTCTGCCCCTGCCCTTCTCCCTCACACCTGGCCCTTACTGCTGCATGGGCTCCTCTCCATGGGCCGAGGTTCCTGTCAGGAGTGTGGGCTCGTCTCCACGGGCTGCGGTTCCTGTCAGAAGTCTGGGATCCTCTCTCCTTGGGCCGCGGTTTCTGTTTTATTGGACACGCGCCGTTCGTGTCAGAAAGTCTTAAACTGCTTCCAGACATAGTTGAGGAAGAATTTCAGTGGTGTGGTGATCTCCAAACTCTCCTGCTGGTAACGAGGACATTTTAATTATTCCCTTTTGTGCGAGAGTTGTCTCAGAAGAAAAAATTGGCTGCAGAGCGGACAGATCAGACGAGGTGGGTACAGACGCTGCGGAGGTTGCTGCTTGCCCAGGAAAACAGGTTGGATTCACCGCGGCCTAGAGGTGGGATTAAAGATCTTTGTGTGCACAGTTACAAGGAGGGGAGGATGTTTTAGATGTGCAAGGAGAGAACCATTGCAAAGCAATAGTGGTTTGTGAGAGTACCTTGGCATAGGCCAAACTTCTCTCGAGTCATGGTGGTCATGTTGGCATGAAAGGGATATAATAGACTATAAGAGGAGGTCAAAAGAAGAAGTACAAAATAAAAGCAGGATTTAAGGTTGCTCATGTGTTTTAAATATTTGGGATTTTCGGTATTGAGAGTTGTTTAGTTTTTTTCTAAGTTTTCATTGGAGGTGCTTAAAATTTTCCTGAATATCTCGAGGTCCAGTTTAAGAGCAAAGCCGGTATCTATCAGGGAGAATTCAACAGTTAAAACTGGCTGAGGAGGTTTTAACGGTATGAAATATTTGGTCTTGTCAATGCCACATTCAATTTAACTTTGTTTTTTCAGTGTTAGTAGATGATTTTTGAAGTTTGAGTCCTTGTTCAGGTCTGTGTATGGCTGGGTAGTGACCTCCATCCTGTGTTTTGTTTTTTTACCCCATAATTTCTCCTTCGTTGTCCCTTAGCAAAAGACTTACCTTGTCTGCTCTAGGCTTTGTCTGGGCTTTTGCGGAAAATCTTGCTTCATACCGACTTCTGAATAGTTTTACTGGTTTACTTGAAAATGCCATTAACTCGCCTAATGGTGTGCTGTTTTATTCTAGAGAGAGGGAAGAACGATGCCTTGCACTCAAAATGCTTGGGTGGCGGTTAGAATTAAATATTGCCAGTGCAGTGTGGACCGGTCCAGGGAGTAAAGTTTCATCTAAAAGTCTTTGTATCTTACCGCTTAAATGCTATTTGCATTTGTTGTTTCCGGAATGTGCAAGGACAAAGACGCAGTGGTGTCCGCATTCAACCTGTTGCATTTGCTTCTGACCTTCTCTCTGGTGTATCTGTGAACCTAAGTGCAGTCAGACTTAGTGTAAAGTAGTAGGCGACGTACTGCCCACGAAGGCAGTATGTTTCAAAGATACCGAGACCAGTGTGACTTCTCTCCATCTTGAAATGCCACAGTTGTAGTGTTACTGGACTTGCTTATTAATCAGGAGCTGGAGATGCAGCTGCTCTTTTCCACCATCTGATTGACAACATCCGAGCTCACCTGTTCCCTTTTTCTTGTGCATCAAGATGTTTGAGAGACTTAAAAGTAAAATTACTAAAAAGAAAATTGGTTCTGACCCAGCTCAAACCTGGACAGATCCTGCTTTAGTTACTGAGGTCATTGTGTAGAAGATACTGTGTGTGCATTCAGACATGTACGTGGTATTTTTATTTGATAGTGGCTTATAGATTTGTGAAAGTACAAGTGCACCACGTTTTTACTACAGCAAGCTGGTAATCTAAAATATTTGAGACAGAGGCAGGCAGTTGTAAGCAGCGAATTACAGCTGTGGTTGTTTTTGGACCAAAGAGAGGCAAAAAATTCTAGAAGGCATGCAGGAATATGGAAAATACCGGGTAACTTACGTCTCAGTGTAGTGTGGGAAAGTGTATGGTTCAGATCCAGCTGAAGTCTAGTGGCTGTGTACTTGCTGTACTTCCTTTGTTGTTTTGCTCTTTTGCTGCTCATGAGAAAACACTTGTTCATCTAAGAAGTCGTTGGTGTTCATCCTCTAATGGCTGTACTTTGAAGAAACATTTAGCAGAGAATAAGCTAAGAAGAGCTTTTTATTAAATAAATTTTATGTAGGAAAATTAATTTTTATTCATTGTATTTGTAAAAAGCAATCTTAAGAACAATATGCAACTGCTATGCATTCAGGACTGTAAAAAACAAGAGCAGTGCAAAATCTTAACCATTCTCCAAAATTCATCTGGAGTGACCTCTCAATATGACATACTGAATTGTTGCTACAGCACGACTGCTCTCTATAAGAACTGTTAGTACTGATAGAAAGTAATTCTAGTTCTTGTGGTGCTTTAAGATCACATTTGTCTGCTGGCAAGTACTGTAGTTAATAACGTGACATGCAGTATGTGAAATGAGAATATAGGCAACTAATAAGCAGTTAAAACTGACTTCTATTGTCTTTTAACTTCAGAGGAGCAATGAAATGACATAAAATTTAGTATTACAAGTAAAAAGACAAAAAATATCAGAGAAAATATATTCCAAGCCTTTCAAAAGCATATAGATTGGAAGGAAATTGCAACACTTACCTGGAAGAAACCAACTGAAATAATAAAAATAATGTCAAAACCTTGTAACTTAGTAATCATAATAATAATAATAATAATAAAGTGTAGGAAAGAATTGCAATTCTGTTTTGTGGGCACTGTTGTGTTTTCCTGGTGTTTGTTGTTATTCTGTGGAAAAGGAAAATAATCAAAATATTTGTGAAAAAAGTTCATTAAAGAATTTTTTTTATTTTTATTTTTAAAAATTAATTTTATTTTTCTTGTGTCTCTTTAAAAGGGATTTTAAACCTTCCTGGGGTTCTCGAAACTTGTCAAAACTTGTTGTCTAGGTGCTATGCAGAATGAAAGATCTCACTGTTTTTAATATATAGGAGTTTGTATGCTCTGTTCCCAAGTAACTTGTGAAGTTAGACTACTCTTAAGTGTAGCAGGTAGAAGGCTCACCAAGTGAGGAGGAATTATCTTTTCCCATCGCTGAGTATTGCTACTTTTTACCTTCACAAGCAGGAATATTTGCTGAAAATGGCTACAGACAAATCAGTCTTTGGCTTAAAACACTTAATCATAGCAATTAGGTCTAAATCCTGTTACTACCAGAAGGCCTCCAATGTCATCTTCTGATTTGGTGCTCCTCAGTTTGTCCGAGTATTGGTTAAAAGGCAAGTGTCTGCTAATAGTAACTGCAAAGCTGGAATCAAAGGTGGTGAAAATAACGTAAAGGAAAAGCCTGTAGAACTGCAGTTATGTTTTGCTTTTTTTATTTTTCCACATTACTTAAGACAATGTTTAATAGCACTGTATCTTATCTTTTACAACAAAATATTTTTATGTATTCATTTCTGGATTATAACTGAAAATTCCATACAACAGTCACTACATGTCAGCACCTAAATCCTCATAATACTGTTCTGTAGTGCAGTGTAGTAGCGTAGTATAGTGGAGTTCTGTTTTGTTTGGGACCTTGGTTAGAGATCTTACTTACTCTCTATTCAACATTCTCTTTATTTTTTTGTCTGCAAAATGTTTTTAAGAGGGGATAAATAGTTACAGTGTATTGGTAGGAAGGCCGTGGTTCTGACATGAAACAAGTAGTTAACATTGGTGTTCATCTGTTACATATAGCATACAGAAGTTTAACTTTCTTCATACTTTGTTTCTGTTTGCATATGGTTATCTATGAAACTATAAGACTTAACTGTATAAAAAAAATCCTCAAAACAACTTTATTTTTTTAGTGGTAGCTGTGGATATTTTTTTAAGGCTTTTTTTTCCCAGTATAAATTGAACTACCTTTATCATCTGATACACACTATAGACCTTAAAAAAATGGGCAATTCTAAACAGTTTGGTGGTGTCAAAGGTTCAGATATCTGTTAAGCTTCTTGAAGAAAATTAAAACAATGAAAGTCATAAAAATCCCCCTGCAATGTAGTTCAATGTAAGTAAATTCCTGAACATGGTATTTTTATACAAAGATATATTTTAATCGTAAATGCCATTCTATTCCTTAGTCAAAAGTTATGAGAAACATATGACACAAACCATTTTATTGCAATTATTAGAACACCACTTAGCAACCTTCTTTATAAAAACAAACCAAAACACTAAAACCATAATAAACATGAACAGACAAACAAAAAAAAGTAAAACCAACAGGAAAATAAAACCCCCAAACTCCAGAGATCTACATTCTCAGCTGGTATAGAGCAGCAGAGCATCTCTTTGAAGTAATACAGGCACTTGGCTGCTGAGAATCCAGCCCTGGAGATGTAGTGCACAACAGAAGTCTGATGTTCAATACATTTTAGTCACAGGAGTTCCAAAGCACTCCAGGAGAACAGGTTCAGTCAAGTGCATTTCAGCCCACCAGCATATTTCAAATGGTGTGCTGGTTATATTTTTCCTAACGAGAACAGCAGGAACAGCAGGAACTTTTAAAACAGACTTTTTAAATAGATGATAAAACTTATAACACTACTAGATAGACTAGTGTTAAACTGTAGGTTTATAATAAATTAAAAGTCACCTTTGGGTTTGAGCCTGTAGTATTTAGGTAAAAGTGATACAATTCAACATCTGGATTTGTAGAGCCGCTGGAGTGCATTTCTAAGTACTGCAATAGTATAAAATAAAACCCTTTAATATAAATTTTACAGCAGTCTATGTAAAATTATAAATTGATAGTAATTATCCTGGATCATAGCCAATTAAGTGTTGATAGTAAATTGAATGTGTTGTTTGTTCATTTTCTGTGGAAGCAATTTAGCTTATGCAGGGCATAATTTCATGTTGTCACATGTTAATGGATGAGTAATAAATCAGGCCCCAGAACTCCTTGGAAACATGAAAAAAGGAAGCTGTAGTTCAATAAAAACAATAAAGTGCTTTAAATGAGCATTTGTTGTTTATGACATTGTTTCTCATTTCATAGTAGACATCACAACCAACCCAGTGAAATATCATAGTAATCTAGAGTAAGTAAAACTGAGCCTGTTACTTATTGTAGCCAGTATTTCCATGTACTTTGTTGTCTTGATGTTAGACTTAGTCTGCTGTGGGACTGGAGGAGGAGAGGTTGAATTTACACAGACATCAAGACCACCATAAATATTCTCTACTTTAAAGATTCCATTTATAAAAATTTGGATGACAGAAGAAGCAAAAAAAAAACCAACAATCTTGTAAGAGTTCATATCCAGTGTACATAGCCACTTTGCCTGAAATACACTGTTCAGTTTTGTAAGAGAGAAATGTAATGAAGCCTTGAGAATTTATTCCAAGTCCATTGATTAACAGCTGCTATAATATGGACGCTTCCTCCATGGCTTCAATCCACCTAAAGAGGGCAGTAAACAAAAAAGTGTTATGTATAAAATTACATGCATTTTAAGAACATACATATTTTATGAACAAAGTCTGAATAGGACTGTATTTCCCATACCAGCTCTCTGAGTACTACTACTAGGATGTTTACCAGTGATTTATTGTAAAATGTCAAAGATGGTGTCTTAGAACAGAAAAGATGAAAACACTGAAATATGTGTAAAAGCAACAAAACCTTCCTGTAACTATAATTTCCTTCCTTGTGTGTCTTCAGGTGCTTCAGGCATCTATTATGAATTTCATTAGTATTTTATTTTGTGGAAGCAGGAGCATTAGAATGGGAAATATAAACAATTATTTGTTGATGGAAACTAAGACATAGATATATAGGACACACAAATCAGAAATTTTTGTAAACTAATCACATTTGACAGATGTCTAGACAGGACTCTTAAAACTTAGCCTTCTCTTTTACCTGTATGAGGGAGCATATCTCTTTCCTGAAGGAACTGAAAAGCACCAAGTACATTTTTTATGTTACCCACACCAGTTACATGCAAGTGGGCTTAAATCAACACTCTGAAAGCTGCTTATTTCCTCTCTTATGAAGGCATGCTGAGGTGAAGGAGAGGGAAAAGTACTACATAAGCTTTTGTACCTGTGTACTGGCTAGGGTGGAAGTATACCTCCATACCTCTGTGCTGAATCGTTGTCCTCTGCTCTGAAGCTATAAAAGAGAGTCTGCTTGTGGTAGAGATGGAAAACTGAATCTGTACTTCCTTCCTCATTTTCTGGGGCAATTGTGAAACCCAACAAAGGCAAACTTTCTGTGGCAACTTTGTCCTGAAAGCAAACAAGGAGTGAACCAAAATTTAGAGAGAAGGTTTGTCAAAGTTGAAGGGCTCTTTGTGCTAATGACAGAACCAAATAATGATAGAATCGCTCTCTGACAGGGCTTCAAAAGCAGTGCTGTGAATCTACTGCTGGACTGGTGGCTCTTACCAGTGCCTGCACATGTTTATCTAGTTCTAGTCCTGAACTTGAACAGCACCTCTGAAAGTCCAGTTCTTCATGATCATCCACATGGTAAAGAAGGTCAAATCACCCATTCTTTTAATGGATATCTTTGACACAATGGTCTAGGAAGCAAACCAGAGGTTACTGAGGGTATTGGGACAGTACAGCAACAGCTCTGAAAGCTGAGATTTGCTTCCAGTTATATTTTTTCAACCATTTTTATTTGCCAAGTGTAAATAGTAGTCTTCTGAGTACCTTGTAATTTCCTTTCATAGCACTAGCAACTCTTCCAAACCTGCACTGTCTCAAGCATCACATTTGCTTTCCAAACTGCACCTTTAAATATCTCAGCTGATAATGCAATTAATTGTTCATTTAGTCTCAAGGAAGATTTATGAATTTTGCTTTCCAGACACTTCTTTGTTCAAATTAAGGAAAACAATAAGGCTTAATCAAATTGCAGCTTAGCTGTTACCGATAGCTGTGGTTTTGGTCACTGTATTTAGGTAATGTTTTCTATATGTGTATGTTGCCTTTGCCTCTGCTTTTAAAAGCTAAATTGCAAACTGGGTATGCAAAGCGTAAATACCCATGCATTTCTTTTTCCCTTTTGTTGGACCAGAAACAATCACAAGGTTAGCAGAGGTAAGTGGATAGACTTTGAGGCTAATGGTTTTGAATTGTTGGCCAAATCATGAATTCTCTTGTGCCTCAATCTATGCTTCATGTGACCACCACAGCGATGATGTAAGTTTTAATAATAATTGATGTTGAAAAAGGGTTCTGAAGGGTTAAAGTACCAAATATTGCTACTGCAGCAGTTCCTGCATTGTGTCCTTTGTTCAGCGAAATGAACTTTTACAGTTCTGCTGATGAAATCTGTCAGTTATAACCAAACTTGATATCTGACCTAGTCCAAATTTATTTGTATTGCAGCTGTTCACAAAAGGGAGGAAATTAAAATAAGGTGCTAGGAAGAGACAAAACACATCAAAATTACCTAGTTAATCCCGATCTCCTTGGATGTAAGGAGAAGCTTAGGCATTATTCTTACCTCTGCAGTGTCTTCTCTCTTTCCCTGTTGGAACTAGCAGGACAAATTTTAACACTTGCAAAAATACAACATTCTTCTCCCCACCAGAAACAAATCATAGCACCATCTATCTGCAAAGTATCTGGCAGTTACCATGTGCACCAGAGAGCACCTAAGGACCTTGAAGTCTTTCGGTGTAAATATGTAGACTGAGGTTCAAAGTGGTTTACTATTTATAACAGAATGACTAGCAAGAAGTCAAATAATAAAGGGTAGTCTTTGAAGAGGGCAGCAGAGGGCCAGCTAGGGCTGTGACTGGGTCCCTCAGCTAAGGACCCTATCTCAGAAGATAGGCTGTTGTGAGAACTATTTACATCTTTCACATTTACTTACACTGCCTGTTGGGGGAGTAAAGAAAGGTGAACTAAAGAAAGTACAGGAAACTATAAAGTCAAATTGCACTGTACCTCGTTTGCTATGTACGTGTAGAGAACCTTGCCTTTGATAACAAACCACCGTTTCTTCCAGTGTCTTTTGCCTCTCTTACATCTGCTGAGGTAACCACTGATTGTAGCTCCCTCTCCTGAAGCTGCCACCTGGAGCAGGATAGGAGAAAACAGGATTTGTAACAGCAAAGGCTTTTTCCACTCCTGATCATGTATCAGGAGTGGAAAAATATCATGTGTATTTGTATCACACCAGACAACCAGGTTTATATCCATGAAACCACAAATAGAGCATTAAAAATAATGGGACAGAAAAAATATAAATATGGTATTATGGTTTCTTCTGACTGTTGGAAGATGTGTTAAGCTTAGTTCTTAGTAACTGAAAAATGTACAGTTGAGTTATTATTGAAGTCAGCGAGTTTACAGTTGTAGTCTTAGAAGCCACACTTGTCTCTTTCCCCATGCCTGGGTTGTTTTTTTTTTTTTTTTTTGTCTGCTGGGTTTTTTTGTGGGTTTTGCTTTTTTTATATTAAAAGTACATGCTTGGATGTACAGTATTTTGACTAAACACTTTTAAGGTGTGGGTATATTTAGAGCTTTGCAATAGTTTTATATCAATTTATGTTAATCACTTGGACTATGACTTGGTTTCATTTGTGAAACAAGATCTCTGAGAAGTTATCCCTCTCACTGATTTTGAAATCTAAGTGTTTAATGTTCTTAAAGATCCAAATTTTGAGTAAATAGAACTATACATTCACACAACACAGTAGTAAACTGCAGTAGTGGTAGATTTAGAAACGAAGGGCAGAGATTCAAAACTAACTTCTGTGGCACTGACAGAAGATTGAGCTGTAGCATAGGAGTGTTCTGTAGCAGAACTGGAAAGTTCTAGGACCTTGGTAAAGGAATGTTAAAAAAGTTAGGGAGCAATGATACTATGAAGCAGTTTATATTATTAAACATGTGCTGCCTCCTTGTGGATAGAAAGCCAATGCTTATTTTCTAATGGTGCTGAAATTTTGGCTGCCAGTTCTTTCAATATTGAACATATGTGTTGGTGATTTATATGGTTGTATCTTTGGCTCAGTAGCAGCTCAGAACAAATAACCCTCAAGAAATTCTAGTGTCTTGACTGTACAATGAGTTCTTCAAGATACAACCATAAACACCTCAGATGTCAGTGAGTGCTTCAGTTCAATGGGCACCTTTGCTACTTAGACTAATAAACATGACTGGCATCTTTTACCTTGAAAGAAAACAAATATAGCTGAAGAAATCCCAACGCTGTTAAAATTGATGGGAATTTTATTTGCTTACCTTGCTGGGAACAAGATTTTACCCACTTAATTTTAAATAGTTTAGTCTGAGCTGGAGGGAAAGTTCTGATTAAACATGTATGCTTCTGGATTGAATGCCTAGAACTAGAGTCTGTTCCCTAAGTAAGTGGTATTTTATTTCTGTTAAAGCAAGATTTTGGAAGTAAGTGTCTTTTCAAAAAAGGTAACAGGTCGACAATGTATCGTGCTCTTTTGATACTTTGTGATCCACCTTGGTGTACTGTCTAATACCTTGAAGTCAGCTTGGTTTTCTGAAGACTTCACAGGCTAATGAGCAAATTAAAGTACAGTGTTCTGATTGCATTTCTCAGAGGGACCAAGGAGCTTCTGTGGTATCTTCAGAGATCAGAGTATTTTTTATTTTAAACACTATTGTGAAAAACAGAAAAATATATGCATGATGAAAGTAGATCAAGGAATGGACTGATTGCGCACAGGATAAATTATAGATACAGCTACTGAAGTATGAGCACACGGATCTCTACGGTTCCTTGCCTTTCTCACAAAACTTGGTCCTACCTCCATAAGAGCAGAAGGGATCTTCTTCTGTTTCTTGAAGGATGAATAATGAATATTGTGGAAGACAGAGGAGAAGGCACTGCTTGAACACCTGGATGAAGTGAGTGAAGTTGGAGGGAAGCTCATACTTAGTGGCCGCTCTGCAAGATGAGGAAAATTAAGAAAAGGATGGGGAAAATGGATGAATTGGTACATACCAGACTAGGTGTAAGACAGACACAATACCCTAATGCAGATGACTAAGGGAAATGCAACGTGTTCCCCATAGCCAGTTTTCATTTTAGCTTTCCATTCAAATCACAATGTTAAGTCTGACAGTTAATGGGCAGATTTCATAGCACCCTATATTACTACTTGAAAGAAGCCTGCAAGAAAGTTAGCAAAGCATAAAATACAGCTTGTTTTATTCTAATTAGTAAAGTGCCTTCTCCACCTATCCTTTCTATGCTGTATAACACTTTTGCAAGATTCATTCATTAGTGGGGCATTATTTCTGTATGAACTCTGTTAGCCCCATTTGTCTGAGTTAATTATCTTCATTACCTCATGTTTGGCAACACGTTATCTGGAAGCTGTTAGTAAAGTATAGCATTGTTTTAGCAAAAATCTGAGTTTCCGCTTCTTGGACAGTGGCTTGGGGATACTTTTCCTGCTGTTGTAACAGCATCCATTCATGTGTTTACCTGGCCAGCATGAATTTCTTGAATCAGGATGGAAAAACCAAACTTCGTCTGTCCCCACATTTTTATCCTTGACAATATAATGTCATGTGTCATACTTGGAGAGATTGCATATATGAGTAGTTAGGCAATAATTATTTCCTGTTTGTTCTCTGTTCGTTTTTATATATCTATATATGTAACCCCTACCCTCCTGCCTTTTATCTTTCATTTCAATGTGTATTTAAATTAGAGAAGGAACTTAAGTAGTAGGACAATAATACAGAGTTCTAGTTAGGCAGTAGCTCCTCTGCTATGAATTCATGCTTTCTTCTGTAACCAGATTAATTCCCCATGTCAAAAAAAAAAATCCTTGACTGCATATTACCTGATATTTTCTTCTAGTATAAACGACAGTGAGAAACTGTAAAACCATTGTTTTACTTTATTGGATAATCCATTAGAAATTACAAGGAAGAGGTGTCACCTATAATTATGTCACAGACTAGAACAGTTGAGTTAAAGGCAACATGCAATGATCATCTAGTCAAACTGCCTAATTCAGAAATTAAAGCGTGTTAAGGGCATTGTCCAAATGTCTCTCAAATGCTGACAGGTGTGGGGCACTGACCACCCCTCTAGAAAGCCTTGTTCTAAAAGACGATCACTCTCCGGGTAAAGTGTTTCCTCTTGTCAAGTGAGAACCTCCCCTGATAAAGCTTTGAACCATCCCCAGGCATCCCATCACTGGATACCAGGGAGAAGAGATCAGCACCTTCCCCTCCACTTTTCCTCCTCAGAAAAGGAACTGCAGAGAGAAAAGTGGCCAGGGACTCCTTACTTCTCATCTCTCCAAACTAGGCAAGCCCCATGTTATCAGCTGCTCCTCAGAGGACATAGTTTTAACATAATTCTGGTTTATCAAAAGGCCAGAGAACCTGTCTTGCTGTTAGCATACATCCTGGCACTTCTGGGCCCTCAATACACGTGCCTCATGCTTGAAATGAGAAAACATTTTAAAAAAACACAAAATGGTAGGCAGATCTGATAGAGCCTCCTCATTTTACAGGCAAGAAATGAATTTTTCAGTTTTGCTAAGAATGAAAGACTCCTACCTCTTTTCTTAAATTCCACATAGCAGCTATCACAGACTTTAGCTGCTTGATCTTTGAGGTACTTCATAGGATACTTGTTTCTTGAACAGTTTCGACATACAATCTGTTCCAGCAAGGAGAGATGCATGTAAATATAATTTAAATTTATATATGCACATATAAAACACATTCTTTAAGCTAGTTGGAAGAGGAAGATTGATAGTGGACCAGATATGACTTTCTCCTAAAACTGTGGTAGTCAGGTCTGGCTGAAATGTGATTGCTGTAGATTTACAGTGTGGTAAGCCAAGTGGAATTGATAACTATTTGGTTGCACACCATTGCTGTGCCTATCTTCCCAGGAACTTCTTACACCTTCCCAACTAGTTATCACATACATAGTTAACTCTAGAATCACAGAAAGACCACTTTAATAGCATATCTGTTTTCATGCCTTTGTTAGTAGTAACATTGTTTTCTTAAATACGCTTGCCTTTTCCCGCTGTCCCTGTGTAGGTACAGACTGAATTGCTCTGTGGAATTGGAAAAAAGATGAAGTAAATGCTTTTCTATACTGGCATTTTGATACAAAAGGAAAAAAATGTCACTGAGACTAAACTGACAGCCTTGGGTTAAATCTCTAGGGTCAGTGATAAAAGTACAAAACCAGGAAAGCTTATAGATCTGCAAGGCTTCAGGGCAAAGTAGTAGTTCTTCAATGAAGCACAGAGGAAATGTTCCCTTTAGTCACTGACCAAACTGTGCTCTACTGCTGAGTATCTTCAGTTCTGGAAGATAATTTTACAAGCTGTTCCTAGGGCCAGGACATGGACTATGTGTCTGGGTCCAGAACAGCCTGTATTTTTAGTGTCTCGCTTCAGTGTCTCTAGTGCTAGCTGTATATCACATGTAATGGCTGGACTCAGCAACAGTTATTGTGTAAGCCTTCAACAATTAGCCTTCAGGAATTAAGTTGATCCTCAAAGGAAGGGTACTGTTTTAACTGGATATAATGACTACAGTCATTATAAGCCTAATTTAGCAAAGCACTAACAGGTTGTATGAGAAGTCAAATTCTGGTCTTGATATTGCTACAAGTTTGCAGAAGTTACTGCAGTGGCAGCCAGTGTCCTAGAGGTGTGAATAAAGCCTCTCTGAGAGTCTGGTGCAGCTCTTACCTTCCCACAGGCATGGCAGTGATGTCGCCTCAGAGTCAGGGTAAAGTCACAGCCACAGTTCATGCACATCATGACGTGAGACACAGGTACCAAAGTAGGAGGCCTCTCACCCAGTGGTATTCCAAGCCTTTCCCTTAGCTTAAAATCAAACAAGAACAAATGAAGAAGCACCCACACTTCAAAAGTCCAGTCAGCCCTGCTCTGTCACATAAAGTTCTCCTCTTATTTCAGTCTGCCTTCACCTGCTAAGATCCCAACATTTTCTAATTCCCAATGTACCTTGTAACCAGTGCATGGTACTGTTAAAGCCAGAGTCACAACAGATAATGATCAGGCACTGACATTCTTCCCCATCAGATAAGGATCTGATTATAGTTGCATATGCAATTGCATGTAAGAACATGATTGTAATATTAACAGCTTTTGAAAAGATATCCATAAAAGCTCTGTAGTTTTCAATCAAAAAGGTCTTGAGGTCTTTGTCATTACACTTTAGGATAGTTCTATGAGTGGGAAAAGAGTGAGTACAGAACACAGTAAAAGCGAAGATTAATTTACCCACACACAATCCAAATCTGATCTGTGCTTTCCATGGCTTATCTGAATACATGTAAACATCTTCAGAAAATATTTTCACTGTTCCTATTTCTTGGAATGCACCACACTGCAGTATTTTTCTCTCTCTTTCTCTCCTGTCCCTCTTCCCCTTTCAATCATTGAAAGTCTTGGCCTCCTTTTACCTCCACGCTGCTGTGGAAAGTTGAAGTGTTGTGAGCTTTGTCATCCTCTGGGATGTGTCTGCTGATGCAGTTGTACCAGTCATCCCTTTCTGAGCAAGAGCTGTGGAAGGAAATAAAGCAGAGCAGTCAATGCCATGCACAACACAGGGTGAAACAAAGTTTTATGAGTGTTGCTTTTCTCCCCTATTGCATTGAACTGGTAATTTTCTGAACTGGAACAAAATTGACTGTTAGACATACTCATCAGGATGATTAGTGTAGATCCATGATTAGGACTGTAACTCATGAGGAACTAAATGCCCAGAAAATTTTTCATAGTAGTCTCTGACTTAGCTTTAAGCTGCTGAATCCTAGATCACAGAGGGAGGACAGTATGAAATACCTCTTCATCATGTCTAAGTTCTTAGACCCTTAGGAGCATGTAGTTTTGGCATGGGTTGCTCAAAGTAAGCATGTTTATATATATATATCTATCTTAGAGTTATTAGGTGATCTATGTAAATGTTGGGAAATGCATAAGACTGACACCCATGGTAGAGGTGTGAATGCTTTCATTTTCCATTAGCTCCATAGCACAAAATCTCCAGTCACTTGGCAAGAGGCCAGGACTGTAATTTGGGAAGAAAGTTCTGTGTTCCCTCTAGTTGTAGTTATGCATGGAGGGCAGTAGGAAGTAATTCTCTAGATTGGCCCCCAGATATGCCCCCTTTGCGCAAGGCAAAACAGGAGCACTTTGATCTTCTTTGCCAGTCTAGCTATCCCAGGAAAGCCACAGGGATCTTTGTGCCTGTTACTTCCCAGATGCATTTGCTCTGTTGCAGACATAAGCTGTCCTGCCTGTGTTAGCTGGTTTTCCTGCTATGACTTCAAATGCTGTTCTTCCTGTCCATCTGAAACTGTGCACAGCTGTAGCTGTTCCCAGCATCCGTCACAGGAGCAACTGTGACTCAGTGTGGTCTCCCCTCCCCGAGTCCTACCAGCCATTCACATTAAAGCTACCCGCTAGACTTTGTTATAAAAATCAGCAGTGGCATCGTTGCCAGCTGTTGTTCAGCTGTGATTTCCTCACATTTCCTCATGAAGGCCACCAAACAAGACATCTGAGAACAATTTGTTTTTTGTGGTCTTAAAAAAATTAAAAAGGACAAAAAGAGAGGAAATGCCAGATTTAATCAATGATCTCTGGCTTAGCATCCCTCTGCACCCTGAACATAAGCCCTCATCTAAAACACTGGTCTCTGTAAAATTAACAAGCTTGTAGCAGAAACAGAAGCAGAAACTCTGACCCAGTGTATCTACTGCATATAGGCTGACCTCTGCAAGCCAAGGAGCTATGTATGTTGCAGGCGATCATCTCTGGGAAGAGTCACTACTGGTCAGTCCTTACCACTAGCAAAAGTCCTGTCAAATTACACTTTCTAAGAAATGTGAAGATACCTGTATCTTCCAAATAAGTGGTGTTCACAGCCTGCAAAACAGTAAAAGAACTCGACTTCAGCCCTCCTCTTACTAGTTATTTCTTGTAAATTCTGTTAATTTGAGAATTCTGATTTTAAAACCAAAGGAAATCATGGCCCATGTAGTGATGTAAATTAAAACCACTTTATGAAAGATAGGCAAGAGGGACAATCTGCTATTAAAAGCGTGATATATAACTGGTCCCTATAACCTTCACTCCATTAAGCTTATCAAGGCAGTGATCTTAGGTTAATTAGTGTCTGAATGTGGGAATAACACCGGTCTACCTCTTACTAAGATAAATCACATCAGTTGGAAATAGCCTATTCTGAATTAACTATTTCATAGAACTCCATGAAGGCTCAGAGGAATTTTTGCTGAACCACTGAGATTTAAAAAAGCTTGGACCTTGATTCACCATTGCCACACTGGTTCTGTGATACTGGGAATGCCTGAAGCATTCTGGTACTTTTCTGTCTTTTGTGCTCCTTTTGGCAAGAAGGCTAAGGTTATTAAGCAGTGGGGTTAGAAGAGCATGCTGTCCCATCAATCTCTCATCACCATTGCTAATCAGTACAAGAAAGAGAGGAAAAATTGTTCATGTGTGACTTATGGCAGATCTATCCCAGAATGATCAGCACAAGGAAGGGAAAGGGGCTCTGTCCCAGTGCTCTGATAAACCCCAGTGCCCATCTGGATGTTATCTAAGAAGGGTGGCCTTAGTCTCAGGCCTTGGCTCTGCCTGCTAGCAAAGAAACACAGCTCACTGTGGTCTCGTATGCTTTGTTTAGGCTAACTAAGCACAGGCTTGATAAGAGTACAAAAGGCAAAGAAACCACATCATAATACAAGTAGAACATCCCAGGCTTCTCACTAGAGGTGCAAACTTCAGTTGCCCTGAATGAAGGGGACATGCAGCAGTTATTTCCCCTGTGAAAACCAGAAGGGTGTTTAACATCCTGCTTTTGTAACTGTCAGCAGGTAACTATATATTCTGTGGGCTGTGGTGAGTATGCAGCTGTAAGAAAATCTTAGGTATTTTCTCATTTGCTAGTTACAAAAGGAAATAGACAAAAGGGCTCTAACAGGTATATGAGCACTGCTGTCAGATGACAAGTGCTCTGGGAAGGGCAGAAGCTCCAAACTCTGATTCTCAATAAGAAAGTCTTCTATTAAACTCTGTAATTTAGGGAAGTCTGCTGTGTTTCCAGCAATGCTGTAGATGGAGACTGATGATGGGAAAGTCAGTGCTTAAAAGCGTTGAAGACCTTGTCATTTGGTAGACTTAATGATAACCACTTCTAGTGTGCTATGTCTTTTGTAGTGAACTACACCTGAAAATCTAGCCACCCACCTTTCTTCTGTAGCTCTAGGTAAATTTGCAGTATTTTTTTGGGTTAGAAGCTTTAAAAAATACAGTACACTGCTATCTTCTGATAAGAAACCGACCTACAATCTCTTTCTGACAATAGCTGGTGATCCTAATTCCCAGTTGCTATCAGTACAACGCTACACAAAGTCATTAATGAAATTCCTTTAATTAGAAAGACCCGTGAGTTTCCCAGTAAAGTTTCATTTTGGCTGTCATTCAAGCACTATTAAATGCTTTTGTATCTCTTGCATTACCTATTACCTAATAAGTATTTTCTCCAGCAGTTCTGTGAACTAGTGGTATGATATGTAACGTGAACTTTAAAAATGGAAATGTAACATACTCTTTGTGTCACAGGGCAAAAAGGGTGAAAAATAGTGGAAAGGACCCAGGCTCCTTAGTAACAGGTTTTCTTTCTTTAAGATGTATCAGGAGGTGACTTCTAGTCTTTACTTGGTGTGTGAGTTGAATTAGTTTATGAGATTTGCATTTATAATTAATATCTTCATTGTCTAATCAAGCACTCAGCCGTTGTCTGTCACAATAACACAGACTGAAAATGACTTGAAAAAGAATAAGACACAAGTAAAGTCTTGGGTATTGTAGTCTACATCTCTAGAATATAACACCCTATGCCATGGTTGTTGGGGACAGTACCTTGCTGACAGGGTCAGGCAGTATTCATCATATTCAATCTTCAGGATGTTTTGGGCTTTTTCTGTCACTGGGCAGCTGACCTAGAAATAAATGCCACGATAATGAATGTGGTTAAACTGTTTATAACCCATGCACCATAGAAATCTCAATGCATATAGATCTGTGAAGTAAATTTTGAGTGGCAGAGGCTGAAAATCAGGCAGACCAAGCCCAGGTACATGCATTGTAGGGCACGACCATGTATTGGCCAGAGACATGAAGAGAGGGTTGGACAAAATGGGATTATAAATCTTTTTTGACTCCAGTTTTATGGTCAGATGGTAAAGCTGATTTTGGCTTTTGTATTATTTATGCAGGCTGAATAAGGTTGTACTAAGTCACAACCTTATATATGGTATTTTTTATGTTTGCTTTGTATGATTTTTCCTTCTGTCTCCTTTAAGAGTCAAGGGCATTCCCCAATAAAAGTTCCATCCCCTATTTCCCATTGCTGAGTATGAGATATAAACCAGCAAAACACTTAACAGCCCAGTATACAGCTTTAATTCCAGCCTGTAGTATAGATAAGGCAATACCTTCATGCCTGACACAGCCAAGGTGTTTTTCAGTCGGTACTTGCCATCCTTCTGAGGATATGTGTACAGCAGAACATCATTCATCTATATGAAGAGAAAGACAAAATCAATAATTCACAATATGGCTTGCAGCCCTGACCATTACTCCAGGGAGGGCATACCCAGACCAAGCAATAACTTGATGAACTGCTTGGACTGTTACTAAAGACAGGCCCAGGCCACACAGATGATATCAGGAGCTGCATTTCCACAAAACTCTGGGGAGTCTATAGCCAAGACTTTGATTTCTTCCCATTTCTAACTGTTGCTAATGGCTACACAAGTAGATAATAAGCTCTTTTTAATTAAGCTTGGTTGCAACAGCTGCTTATTCTAGGGGCAATGCCATGTTCATGTTGGCAAGGCATGCTCTACATTTACTATGTGGAAATACAAAAAAATATAAACTGCCCAGGATGCTGCAGCTCCTGACTGTCTCAGGGTACCCCTGACAGTGAAGCTGCAGTGAGGCCAGGGATAGGAGCTGGGCTTCACAGTCTTACATTTTCTGAGTAAAAATGATGTGGATGTCAGGAGAGCTGCTGCTGTCTGGAGGAATGATTCAAGGAGGAATGGTCTGGATATCTGAAAGTGGTAACTGTATCTACTGCTAGTAAAACTAACCTAGACATCTGACAGCTTTGCTGAGTCTGTGGACTGCAGCAGAGACCAGGGAAGGGTAAAAATGAGAAACATTTTTCATTTTACAAGGAAAAAATATCTGCACCTTAACACCCCAAATATTTCCATAGTTCTCACAGTTTCTTGTAGAATGCATGTTTTTCAAACAGCTGCATACTGACTGGGATCAGATTTTTTTTTCTTTTTCTTTTTTTCTTTTTTCCCTTTCTTTTTTCCCTTTCTTTTTTCCCTTTCTTTTTTTCCCTTTTCTTTTTTCCCTTTCTTTTTTTCCCTTTTCTTTTTTTCCCTTTTCTTTTTTTCCCTTTTCTTTTTTTCCCTTTTCTTTTTTCCCTTTTCTTTTTTTCCCTTTTCTTTTTTCCCTTTTCTTTTTTTCCCTTTTCTTTTTTTCCCTTTTCTTTTTTCCCTTTTCTTTTTTTCCCTTTTCTTTTTTTCCCTTTTCTTTTTTCCCTTTCTTTTTTTCCCTTTTCTTTTTTTCCCTTTTCTTTTTTCCTTTCTTTCTTTTCTTTCTTTTCTTTTCTTTTCTTTCTTTCTTTTCTTTTCTTTCTTTTCTTTTCTTTTTCTTTCTTTCTTTTCTTTTTCTTTTCTTTCTTTTCTTTTTCTTTCTTTCTTTTCTTTTTCTTTCTTTTCTTTCTTTTCTTTCTTTTCTTTTCTTCTTTTCTTTTCTTTTTCTTTTCTTTTCTTTTCTTTTCTTTCTTTCTTTTCTTTTTCTTTCTTTTCTTTTCTTTTTCTTTCTTTTCTTTTCTTTTTCTTTCTTTCTTTTCTTTTTCTTTCTTTTCTTTCTTTTCTTTTCTTTTTTTTTTTGACTACTTCTATTTTTCCCCTTTATTTTTATATTCTGTTGTGATGGGAACCCAGTAACACCAGAGGCCAGTGCAAGTTTTCCAGCTTGCAGTGTCCAGACTTACTGATCCAAAGTTTATCTGTGCCTTGATGAACTGCTGGCATCCATATGTAATGTGCTTTCTGTCTAAAAGCTCCAACCATGTGTTTGGTTTTTGTGAATGTTTTAAAAGGTAGTTCATTATGAACCCTCTGTTCTACTCCAAGTGTGTGTTAAACATTCCCTGAGTGTCAGTGGAGCAGCCTGAACATGTGCTGGGGCTGCATTTCCCAGGCTCTGAGTCCAAAACCTATACTCCATCTCTGCCAACTAAAGCAGTAGACAGTGTCCCATTTGATGGCAGCTTCCTGCACCCCACTTGCAACACAAGCAGCCTTTGTAGAGAAATTCTTGGAAGAGTGAGACAAGAGACAGTGTCTAAGTTGCAGAGTATTCTGGTTGAGGGGCAGTGAGGGGACCTTCCAGTGTCAGCAGCCCATACTGTGCTGCAGAGGCCCCAACATCCTTGTAAACAGACACTGCACTCAGGAAACAGGCGCACAGCAAAACTCATCAAACATCCTGCCAGGAAACACCAGATTCAACAATACCATCAGCTTGCACAAACCAACCAGCTCAAATAACTTCATGATTCACACAACATATACCCACAGGAACATACACACATCAAAAGCCCCTAAAAGCATGACTGAGGCACTCATGTCTGTATTGGCATTGACATGGAATGCTTCTTGTGGGCAGAGAACAAACACGTACTCTACCGAAACACATCCTGAATGCACAAACCAAATGGGGTCTGGCACACACCCAATTTTTATAGCATGTTATAACTACAGGTTTGTTTGGTGGATTCATCACCTTGGATGTGTAGAGGTTAAAGGCTCAGGTATTAAGTATCTAGTCTTCCACTGAAATGTTTGTTAATGCAGGATTTGGCTGTTACAAAAAAGTATTGGCAGTGATGGTTCGCAAGGCCTTTAAGACTGATGCAATTAATATCATGTATGCCAAGATGAAAATACCTTGCAGTGGCTATGCCATAGTTGTCTTAATGTATCCACAGGCTAAATAGTCCTTTAAGCAATGCATGAATGGTGGTCTGGTGAGTGGTGGTGGCACAGCAGAGAATCCACAGCATTAGCAGTTGCAAGCAGATAATGCAAAACCATTCTGTTGTAAGTGCAGGAATTACCATATCCCCCAGTGATGGGCTTTTCTGCAGTTTCACCCTATGTGGCATTGCCCTGCAGCCTCTGAGGATCTTTCAGGGTAGAAGAGACTGGGTAAAAAAAATGAACTCAAAGGCAGGTATTTGTCAGTAGGCTTCCAACTCTTTCCAAGGTCCAGTCACCCCTGCCCTGCACCAACAGGAGACATTATACAGGAAGCCCAAGGTGGCTGGAAGTGTAGTGTATTAGAGGCAGATGTGTCCCTTGTTCCTGAAAGTGGCACCATGGTTTAGTCTAGCCCCACTACATACTTAGCATGCCAGCACCTTTGTTCACATTTTCCTTTCTGATTTAAAGGAAGAAAAAAATGCTGTTTCTGAATACTGTGAGCATCTATTATCAACAGGACATTGGCTACTGTAATGTCTCCAGCTGCCAAAAGACACTTCTTTCTTTGCAGTTAACATCTGGGTTTGAGCAGCTGAACTCTCCCCAGGAATCAAAAATAGTTCTTAAACTAGAAAGTGCAAGAAATAAGTTTCTGAGCTTTCTTTGTTCCAGCCTCTTGAGATCTTGACGCTGATACAACCATTTTGGACTCACTTGATCTGAAGTTTAAATTACTATCCTTTCAATGTTTATTACTGACCCAATTTCTGATCTTCTTTTAAAATTATTTTTGTCAGTTGTAATAGCTAGGTTTGTGATACTTCAGTATTTGCCATAGTAGTGGGTTATGATGGTAGTTACGAACACACTGCCAGACAAATTGTTGCTACCTTCTTGGAATTTGGTCCCATCTTTACCCCAAAGTCTAAAATGTTTTTATAACACTAGTCAGAGGCATTTGTTACAGAAGCGAGATCAGTAAGGATGAAGATATCATCTATTATGAAGTGGTCATTAGTAGGCTTCAGAGTTACTACTGTTAAGAACACCTTCTTAAGACCAGCTCCTGGAGATTCTGGCAGGGCCATTTTTCCCTAAGCTGAAACAAAGTAATGATTTTCACATTTACTGCTGTTGTTACAGTCAATTGATGCTGACTCAGTAAAACAATACTGCAGCTATGCCATATTTAATGATTTGGGTGAAATCCATCACTTTCAGTACATGAAAGTCTGAATTTTCACAGGCGCCATCAGATAAGTGCAGTGCCATGCCAGCACTGTGTCCTCTCCAGTCTGGTCTTTGATTATGACTGGATCGATGAACAAAGAGGCAAAGAAGCTCATGTGTCCACTCATACAGGATTAGGAAGTATTAGTAAATAGGGAAAAATGAGAAGTATTTATGTATTAATGTATACATTAAGTATTAAATGTATATATTAGTAGTATATTAGCAATAAGCTATCTCTCCTCCTCACAGTGGTCCCAGGGTGAAAATCTGTCAGCACTTTCAGAGGCCACAGCAAAGACATGGTTAAGGCATATAATCCATTTATTTTAAAGTAATACTGCAAACAGTACTTTAATGTCAATAGCAGCAGTAATATTCAGTTCTTTATGTTTTTTTTCTGGTAAGGAGCTCTAAAGAATTTTTCAAGCATTAACAGGCAGGTAAAAAACTTGTAGGACACGTGTTAGTTTCCCCTTCATAACGACAGCAAAGGATTAAAAGAAATCTTACCAAGAACAAATGCCGAGGGTGCCTATTTTTGCCTGAGACTTTCATCAGTGTTCCTTCTTTAACGAAGATCTGAAGGAGAAAACAGCAGATTGTAATCCTGACGCTTTTTGTAATGACTCTTACTGAGAAAGGAGTATTACTCCTGGGGAAGGAGCTTCTCTAACTGCTTTTCCCAGCACAGGAAGAGAAAGAACTTTAAAGATAACTTTTTGCTTTTAGGCTTACTCCTTATGATCTCGCTTGGTGTCTGCCTGGTTTAGCCCTGCTAAAAATCTTTATCTTTCACAATCCTCCAAAAAAGACCAAAAAGAAAAACTGCATGCACATAATGATGCCTTCATATATAATCTATAGAAGTTTGCAAACACAATTCTTTGTTGGTTCGTACTGTTACTATGTGTGTATATACGACTATGTATGTGAGCAACATACTAGAACTTGATTGCAGTAACATTTGGAGAGCTCCAGAATAACTGATAGACTTCAGTGGATTAACAGTTTTCTGATCTGGTGTAGTTTTTCTCTCTAGAACAATTTATCATCAAAGAGATCAATCCTGCAAATTCTGTATGATGGGCTTTGCAGAATTCAATAAAGCGTTACCTGGCAAGGGCACATAAGAATGTTGATGTTGGAGAAAAATAGAGCTTGACTGCAGTATTTGGCTGATAAGGATTCTTGTGCTATGAATATACATGCCTTGATAATTGGCATCACTAGTTTTGCTAAAGATACTGGTGAACTACAGGACAATGTAGGATTGTACAACTCAAGAAAGATAACATTTGAAGTCTGGAGGCAGGCTGAAGCTGAGGAAACTGGACAGGTTTGAAAGTCAGGAGACATTTGCATTTTATGTGGGTGGTAAGACAGAGCTATACACTCTTCCACATTTCTGTTCAAGTGTTGTATTAAAAATTATGTCTTGCATTGAAGGCACCACTGGGGAATGGTGAGAACAAAAATTTGAAAACAGCCAAATAAAACTCTAAGCCTGTCCAGGCTGCAAGCAATTCCTGCTAGTGTTACAGCCTTTCAACAGGAACATACAGGGAGGAGAACAGCAACTCCATCAAAAAATCCTGCACCTGGGGGACTGAGGACCAGTGGAGTGAAAAGTCAAATGGCGGCTCTGTGTAAAAGCAGGGGCAATGCCTGTCTCTCCCAGCCTAATGCTCTCAGTGCATCTCTCTTCACTGCCAGAGTGATGAGTTTTCACACAAACCATCTAACTCCCGCTCTTATCACAGTAGCTCAGTAATCAACACCTGTAGACCTCTGAAACATGGCCATCTGCAAAGAGATGTCTGTCTGGATACAATGCCCTTATCAGCACAGGTCTGCCTGCAGCACTCACCCTTCCTGGCTGGAGGAGGCCACTCTGCCCTCTCACACTGTGCTGAATGTGTACCAGCTTCTGCAAGTTTTCCTGGGGGAGAGAAACAGTGTTTAGGAGGCTGTTGGTAAGACAAGTAGGCAAACCTTTCTTCACCCCTCGTCACTGTTTTATTTCCTAAAAGTGTTATTACAGCACAAAGTTGTCTTCCAGCCTTGCAGGTTTTTTAAAACCTCATAACCTGCCTTAAGATCTGCTGTGGCTTCCTGCAGTCCTAATACCTCTGATACTTCAGTTCACCTTCAAAAGGTCCTGGTAACTCCATACAGGACTTACACATAGACCCCTTTGCTGACTTTCTTGCTCTGGACACTTATAAACTGTAAGCAGTGACCAAGTACAGTATCTGCTCCAAAGTGATGTGTTACTGACATGACATGAGCAATCAAAAGCATGCTTTGACACTACAAGACTGTTGCTAGGATTATATGGAGGTTTATGTTCTGCGATAATGAACTAATGGCTTTGCAACAGGAGATTTAGAAAGTTAACTAGGAAGCACGCAATGAAGCTGCATCTCTCTTTTGATGCTTTGCAAAAATCATAAAAGTTCATTGTCAAACTCTGATACTACTAACTGCCTACCTGACCTTCAAATACAGACAGGAGGTACTGGCATGTGGCATGAACTTACCTATGAAGATGGTAAATAAGATTGATCTAACTAAGCCTATGCTCTCATATAAATGCAGTGATGAATTTGGATGAATATACAAAGGAGGATGGAAAATGTCTGTACCTCTGCAATACTGTTACAGTTTTTTTCAAGTCCCCTTCCGTTTAGCAGGTCAGGCTGCTAAAACCAAGGCTTGTACGAAGGATTCAGCTGTGTTTTTATCAATTTGAGTAGAATGGGCTGCACAGCAGCATTGTCATCACTGAAAAAAATTAGTCATCACTCTAAAAATTAGGAAGTCTGTTGCCTCAATTAGCTGTTGTATCCTAAATCCTCAGTTACACACTCAGATAAACTACAGACTAAGGGCCATGTTTGATACAGCTTCATGATCTGGCAGCCTTTAACTAGCTACAGTTTTCTGCCGTGACAGATAATGGTCCGTTTTCCTGTGCTCCATTGACTAGCATGAACATACCCCTGGGCTTAATCAGCCTGGAGGGGTTAATTAGATTGTACAGTGTATCTACCCAATAAAATCAGTGCTATCCACAGAATCAGCTAATTGAGAACGCTGTCACAGATACCAGAAGGAGCATATCCATGTCAGCATGATTGTCTGTCAAGGCTAATTCAGCCTGCATTTCAGCTAACACAATTAATGTACCTACCTAAGCTTGCTTTTTGAGATAGGCCTGAAATGCCTGCATAGTCCCTGGTGAACTATTCCCTGTTTGGCATGACACTAAGCTAAGTTCTTAAGAATTGTGAATCAAACATGGGAACACCTACAAGCCTTGCACAGGGCTGCACAGTAACATGCAGTTTCACTCACAGTTGACACATTTTCAAGAATCTCAGCTGTTAGGTATCTCTTTTGCAATGCAAGAAGTAACAAATGGAATTTTTCTTGTCACTTCTAAAACACTATAGGCCAGCAATATGGAAAAAATGTATAAACTAATAGCACAGGAAATGCCAGGGATCATGGGACAGCTGACATTTGAAAAAGACATTTGCAAAGGACTTTTCTGTCACTAAGGGTATTTTAGCCCCAGCAAAACTTGTCGAATTGACAGCTTCCACAATGGAAATGAGCTCTTCATCCTCAGAAAGGGCACTGCCCTCCTGTGAGCACACTCATGGCCAGTGCTAGTACTAATCACTGGAGTTTTTGAGAGTGAGAGGAGAAACTGTTGCAGCTCAGCTAAAGCTCAGCTTTTCCTAGCACTGCTGGCAGAGACTCCTGCTGTAATGCTGAGGTTTGCAGTGTGGACACATGTTCTGCAGGAAATGGACAAGAGATGTATCAGACTCATTTCCTGTAGGAAGTTAAAACAGCAATCACTTGTGAAGGACAGTGATAAATCTGGGTATATGGGCAGCTGGGGAGGATATAGTTTTCCTACAGTTCCCATTAAATTCATTCTTTAGCAGAGATATTCATTTCATCAGATGTGCAGAAGAAACAAAACTGATTAGGAGAGCATGTGTCATGCTAGGACTCACCGCTTGGAGCATGCTGTCATTGGCTTGGTCTGTGATTTCAGAAACAATGAATAAGGCAGCTGAGGGGTAAAGCCAAACAAACACCATAAATCATGTAAGAGAGTAGGAAAATAAATCAAACCCCTTCTATTTGTGAGAGCATCTTTAAAAAAAAAATCAGTGTCCCCAGCAGTAGCTTCTTCCCTTTCTTCAGCATCTTCAGAATGCAAATACCCAGCAAATTTAAGACATGGCAGAGAGCTGTCAGTTCCCCTTCTCTCCCTCATTCTCTTGTGTGCAACTGCATGATATTTGTTCTGACCAAGAGAGCTCATGAGGTCCCATTTAAGTACCTAGTGTGGCACAAAATCTTCTTGAGATGTTTTGGAGCTGTAGATTTTTGGCAATTGGAGGCTGTGGTAGAGATAGATTAATTGTATCCCAGCTTTAGCCAGCCACAAGCATGGCAGTCTACAATGATCTGTTCCTCCCTGATGCTGAGGGAGAGGACTGGTCATGAAGTGGTGTTCGACATGTATTAACACCTCGACCCCTTGTGGCAAATAACCTGAGCTAGGGCATGTGTGCTGTCCATGAGAGATGGACATGAGTCCTTATCTCGGATCTCTTCTGTGGAAAAGGTGTGGAACAGCGAATCCTGTCTGTTTCTGGCCATAACCTGGGGACATGCTAGTCACGATGGCCAGGAATTGGCTATTGTGCTACCCACAAACACAATAGCCAGTTGTGGCCACAGCTTGAGCCGCTGTCCTGGCCTTGTTTAAATTACTGATACAGCTGCAGACCCACCTGTCAGTGACTAGGGTCCTAAATCTTGCTCAAGGCTCTCCTCTTTGAACAGACTAATCTGTAGTCAGTCAGAGACCTTACTGCTTTGAGTTGGTTTGGGTTTGTCTTTAGTTCAGAGGTGAACTGGTTTCATTAAAACGGTGTTATGCCTTCTTCCTGCACCCTGGAAGCTGCTCCCACTGAGGCCACAGCTAAACCTTGCATTGGCTTCAGTGGGAGTGAGAGACTTCTGCTTCATCCATCTGATGTGATAGCAAGGATGGTGTTAGCAGCTTTACATCTGGATTTGTTCTTGGTTGTGCAGAACTGATGTTTTTTTCCAAGTTTACTTAGGCTTAAGGAATACAGAATACAGATAGACAATTCAAACTTCCTGGATTTCTCCAGAATCCACAGAGCACAGCAGGCATACCACAGACAACGGTACACAAACAAACAGGTGAAGCAGTCCAGTTTGACTTTACAATGACCAGGCCAAACTTGGATGGAGCCAAAGAGAACTGGGACTTTGCTGAGGAGTGGGGTGGCAGAACTGTAGTATCTCCATCATGCTTGTATAGGTGATACATAGATCATACCTTCTTTAAGTTCATCATGTCAGAATTATAGGAAGCCCCCCCCCCAGGTTTCAGAAAAAAAAAAGAGAGAGAGAGGTAGGGTTCTTGCCTTGAAGAATTTGTCTAAATTAGCAATCAGATCTTCATCTAACCTGTTAACACAAAATCTACAAAATAACGTTCTCCATATACTACCGTTATAGATCCTGTACCACTTTAGAAGCAGATTTAGCAAAGCAGAATTTTTGTTCTACCCATTGTTGTACCCATTTGATTTTACCTTGTGTAGCTTCATACTCAGCAGAATCAGGGCAAAGATTATTCAAGTAATCTGTAGAAAATAGTAGAACACAGGCAGTAATCAGAATACAGATCAATATAATCTGTAGTGTTATTAGGTAAAACATAAAATACTGATCATAGAATGTTTTGGGTTAGAAGGGACCCTAAAGATCAGCTAGTCCAACCTTCTGCCACAGGCAAAGATACCTCCCGCTGCATTGGGTGTCTGAAATCCCTGTCCAACCTGACCTTAAACACATCCCATATCACTTTTATGGGATTTATCACATTACTTAAGTATATGTTGCCTCTTGACTTACCCTTGACTGCATTCTGCTTTGAGAATCAGTGCAAGAGCATTGATACAGATTTGGACTCATCACATACCTTGGCAGAGTAAATGAATAAACAGATTGAAAAAAATTACTAGGCAATATTTAGCATTCCTTCTCAAAGCTGCAAGCTCCATCCTTGGCTATGGACATTTAACTGAGTGGGCAGCTCCTTCTGTCTGCAGTGCAGTAACTGGCAGCCAGTTTCCTCATTAAATACCCCTCCCTATTAGGGTAGAAAGAGTGAATTATGCACACACAAGTACACCTGCATATTTTAATATTTTTTTACGCTGTCTAGAGAATCTGAAGGACTGCACTTTTCCAGACCCACTCTGCCCTAGCAGGGAAAGAATGGTTTGGTTTCTTGAGGTGAGGAACTGAAGCCTATCTTCTGGATTTTCTTAATCCAGCAGATTTCTCCTGGCTATACACAAAAGCTTTCATTTTCCCAGTTAGTACCAGTACCTGGGACAAGGAGGAGCTCACATTTCTTAAAGCGTAGATGGAATCCAGTCAGCAGAGCTGCACTGAAACCCTTCCAAGCTCTCCCACAAAACACCATGCTTTGTGTTTGCAATTTGTGTTGTGGACCACAGAAGTGGGCAAAGAAAATGGAACATAATGGGGTATTTCTGATGGGGACATGCCAAGTCCTTTTTCTTAAATGTGGTATTTGTGTGCATATATTATGTGAGACTACTAAGTACTTCAACCCAGAAGTCTGGAAAGTTGCCCTCACTATAGGCATGCTCAGAGAGAGAAGCAAGTCAGAAAAAAAGTCCTACTACTGCATTCAGTATTCATCTGTATTGCTCGTGCTTAAAAAGCAAATCCAGCTGTGAATGAGTTGCATCCTTGATCAAAGTGTCTTGAACAAGATGAAACTGCTGCTAATCTGTGTTGTGAATAAAAATGATCACTTTGTTCTGATGCATGTATAGGAGTCTCTTCTAATACATTGTTCCCTTCATTGGCTGTTGAGTTTATTGGCAGGGTTTATGGCTTCCTTCTTACTGTCACATGCATAACTCATCTTTCATCCATCTCCACCCACACATATATCAACACTGAGATTTATCATTGCATTTCACCACTTTTTTCCCCAACCAGGTCATTAGCTACAAATATAAACTTCTCAATTCTTTTTAGGGGCCACGTTCTGCTCCAGAAAGCTTGCTTCCCTCACAGGCTCACACTTGCTAGATTTGCTGTGTTTTTCAGAGAATGAGCAAGCAGAGCAAACCAGAGGGATTCCAGGTGGGAATGATATATATGCTCCTGAATGTAAAGGGAAGGTGTTACTGAAAATGTAAAATCTATAAACGTACTGTTACTGTAAATTTGGGTATTTCCCTCTAACAGTGCAATGAAATTGGATTGGGATTTTGACTTAGACTTGTAATTAACTTGCAAGAGTGGTTTCACTGACCTGTGAGCAGCACTCGGTACTGGAAGACACGCTGCACCACTTTCAAAAGCTGATGTTTCACACTCTGAGGGCTGCCACCAGAGCTCTGCTGTCCTCAATGGAAGGGAAAAGAAATACAAAGATCAGGGATGTCAAAGATCAGATGATGAGCAAAGATCAGCAGCAAACTGTCATCTTCACCTGAGGTGTACTATAAAAGTTTGCTACCAGTGGCATACACAAATTCCACTGAACCATTCCAAATTTATACAGCTTGCTAGAGGTGTTGTCTTTGTGACTTGAGGGGTTAACAAACACATTCTGTATGTGCACACATACATGGGGGAGGAGGTGAGGGGAATGCCTGAAGAGAGCTATTCTCCCATTCTACCCTGTGTGAACACTGGTGGAGTTGCTGAAGAAGTATCTTTGGGTAAGCCCTGTTGCACAACCATGCATTAGTACAGGTAAAAATATATGGGACCCTTACCTCAAACTCCTGAATTATGGTAGCCAGTTTTGAATATTTAAGGCAGGTTTCATCTAGCAAAGCCAAATTCTTATCAAACTGCTTAATGTATGCTGTGTGGTGATTCAGCCTTGATTTACTGGAGAGGAAAACATCTGCAACTTTCTGGTGTTCTTCCCTAGGGCCACAGAAAGAAAAGAAGCGGCAAATACATAAATTAAATAATCAAGAAGAGCCATACTTTTTTCTCATTGAAATAGACCCAGAGTGGCTAAGGACACTGTGCGGCTGAAACCTAGGTTAGATGGCAGAAAAGGGAGTGCTTCACTGAAATACTGGACAGCAAAATGGTCTGCTGTAGAATAGGCACCATGAGGGGCTGATCCTCTGCCTATGCCTTTGGTTGTGGAGCATACTGTATCATATTCAGTTGTAACGTATCTCCAGCTGACCATTTTCTCCTTCTCGGCACTGCCCCACCATCATCTGTCTCAGAAGCCTGTTGCACAGAATTAAAATTTTTATGAATACAAGGAGAGAACTGGAAAGATTCTGAAACTGTAAAAGAGTAATTGTAGTTACAAGAGGAACATGTATACCTGGGAGGTAATCTTGAAGCATTTCCAGTTGTGACTCTTCTGTCTTAGGGAACGGGTTGTGTGCTGTTAGAGGAGGGCTTTGACTTCTTTAGGACACAAGTCCTAATGCTAAATCCCAGTTGGAAACACCACTTCTGTTTATGCTATGAGTGTGTAAATAATAAATAATTCATAGCATTTTTAAAGTCTGCCATCTGTAATAGTCCCTTGATGGACACAAACCAATACACAGTTCCCTTCAGCCTTTTCTTGCCTTGTGTGCTTTGACTTAAAAGTGCAGAGCAGGGCTGACAAGGAGAGCTGAGCCCTGCATTTAGGATTGTTACTCTTAAAGTTCTCCTTCCTTAATCTTAATTCCTTATGGTCCATTATAACCTGTCAGAGCCAGAGTAGTTCTGTCTGAGACAGGTGCTCTTGCTGCTGTGGGATTGGTCAGCTTGGGTCTGCAGAGGTTATTTCTCTTTAACATTCTTATTCCAGCAGTTTGATAAGGGCATGGAAGCCTGTTTTAAGCAAGAGGTCTTCTTAACTGAGTTAATTTTTGAGCTTTGTCTGCCTGGGGCATGGTCTTATTCTCTCATGGAAAGACTTTGCCCTGTGAGGATGTTTGGCTTAGGTGGAGTCCCTCGGCAGACTGACAGTGTCTGTTTGGCTTGGAAGCCCAGCCTGCCCAGAGCACTGCCTTGGGGCTGGGACCGAGGGGGTGTGCAGCTGCTGTGCAGGTTTATGTAAGCTGTGGGTCTGCTTCAGGATGGGTTCTGATGTCTGCTGTTCTGCCTCCCGTGGCATGACCCTGTGACCTTCAGGTCATGAGGTTGAAGCCATTTAGTGCTGACTAGAGCTGGCATAAGAGGATAATGCACGTGAAGAAGGATGTCCTCACACTAACTGGTGGTGCCACTTAGGAATCAGGGGCTGTTCACTATGCAAATGTTTCAGTATTTGGTTTCTTAGCCTGACAGCCTCTTATTTTTGCTTCCTGCCTGTATGCTAAATCTGCTAAAGGTTCTACTCCTACCTGCCCGAGCTCTACTCCTTTCATCTCTGCCGAAATCCCAGCCTCCCTGAGAGTGGGGTTAAGGGAACACTGATGAGTTCACTCACCTGCTGTTGAAGATATGTCAAGACCATCTAACCATGCCTTTCCATACTTACCATTTAAGAACTCTTTCTTCCAGTTCTCCCAGGATGTCTTGGTGTAGTTCGTGAATTTCAGGGAGTTCACTTAAGCCTTGCTTGAGTTGAACTTCACTTTCATCTTCTTCTCCAAGCATTTTCAAGATACTTTCATAGAAGTTCTGTGAACAACAATACAGAAATTAGGCAGACAGGCTTAAAATCTCATAGATACTAGGCTAAAGGAAAATCACACAAATCAAATCTGACAGGTGAACTTTTTTCTTTTTTTTTTAAGTTACTAGAACTAAGTAAAAAAAATAATTCATGATGACAATATTCTTTTTTACTAACTATACCCTGCATGAAACAAGATCATGAAGATTTCTGAAAGAGTATTAGTGCCTTTCCTAATTATCTGTATCATCTTTCCACCATGTGTCCTGTCCCAGAACCACAAGTAATCCCAATGATGGGCTATTCCATCTTCTCTTTTTCTGGTGAGTGAGGCTTCTATCTGCATATTTCATCCAGTATACACTCTAGCAGCTTCCCAACCAACTTATCTAGTCCACCCATCTTTTGTTTGCTTTTTCTAACTTTCTGTAACCTTTTCAAGTCCTCAGTCATGGTAATTATTCCAGACTGGGGAAATGGAAAGAATCCAAAGAGTTCTTTGAGTTTATTGTGCCTGGGGAGGTGAATAGCTATAGTTAAGTTCACAGTTGATGTTGTAAGTAACCTTTTGTGTTACAGAAAAGTTACCTTTTCCAAATTAACATCAAACAGCTCTGTATCTGTCCACTTTGCACCATAGCCACAGCAACAAGAGTAATACTCCTTTCCCACAGCATCTCAATGTATTTAATTAGTCATTAATTGACTGCCCAATTTCTTAATTCCAGTTGCCTGGATAGCCAGCTTCATAATTATTAATAAAACATGTGTAGCATAACAGTAATCACTATAAACATCCATTAATAAAAAATTGTGCCATTATTGAAAATGCTGAGTGCCTGGGAAGACATTAATTGAATACAAAATGCTTCTGCAGTCTCATTAACTCTAAACAGTTATGGCAGCTGAAGGGCTCCAAGTCTGTCACCCAAACCATGTCTCAACATAGAAGGTACCAAAGACTGAGTCATTATAACTCCCTGGGTCAAAACTTCCTTACAACAGAATCATGGAAGTTGTTCAATTTAAAGCTCTGGCATGGTGGCCACAGAGCTCAGTCTTGTTCAGGGGTATCTGGGCCTTCAGATCTCATTCCTAGAGCTGCACCAGTGTTGGTGAGTCCACGTGAAAGCATAACCTAAGCTGGCTAGGTGACGTAGAAGGTTAACAACTGTTCTATAAAAAAAAAAATTTGAAACATACAACTTTTCAGTACATTTTGGGCATGCACAAATAAGCCCTTTACAGGCATCCAATTGCTAAACCCCTAACATCCTTTAAATAAACTCTACAAATAATTCAGTGAATCTGAAATGATCAAAACTCACAGCCACAAAGGCTGGTTGTATTCTTTTCTTTCTTTTATTTGTGCACATCCCTAGCACACACATTACATTTCCCCCCCATGATGTAGGAAATGCTGGAAATGAGGACTGAAGCCTGGAGCTATGAGGTCATGAGACAGGGAAGAATGCATGGTTAGTTTTTACAAGATCTTTTGTTTTTTGGTAGAGCACTTAGCAAGAAATTTCTCTGCAGGATTCAACATCCGCCTGAAATGAGACACTCTAATCCAAAGGCAAAAGGGCTAGGTAATAGGACAATAGTGAGTTCTGGGTTTTGCTTCCAGGATTTTGTGAGTACTTTTATCAGATGCTGTACAGTATGATGGTAGCAGTGTTGGACTCATGGGTGTTTCTTGGAGGTATCTTCACTGTGGCCAGCAGCCTCACTCCTAATGATGAAAGTGGCAACCTTGGATTAAAAAGTGTCACATCATCTGTTACAAAGTGAGTGACCCTTGATCTCAGCAGAAACAATGCCAGATGAACAGCAGAAAATACTATTGCAGCAGACACAGTCTCTTATACTGCCATTGCAGGGTACAATCTAGGTCAGGAACCCTGACCTCAACACACACTTGCATGCAAACACATTCATCCAAAACACTACAAATGAGTCTCAGAACTGGCAGGCTGCAGGGTATGCATTATGAACACTGAGTCTGGGGCTTGTTACCAGGCAGTTGTCCTGACGTGCTAGTATGACTTCCATGCCTTTTAAGAGATACACAGATTATCTGTAAACTAACTTGGCTCAAAATTCCCACTGCAGAAACTCCCTGGCTGATACATATCTGTTTTCCCACTGCTGATGAAGACAACGGTGAATAAATGAGAAAAAAACCCAGCCTGCCGTGAGGACAGGCTATTCTTCTGTGACAGTGTGTCTTTAGGCCTTTATATAAGCCTTTATATAAGAGCTTCTGAGGGTCTAATAGACAGCGAGTGCTTCATTTAGTCAGCATGTTCCATTCACTAAATGATTTAATCAGGAAAGAAGTAACTTGATTGGTCCAGAAGGGGTTTGAACATCATCCAAGAAATTCACAGTAGTAAAAAAGGCTCAGCCAATCATTCACTGGAAGTGTAAATAATTAGAAAGATGGAGTTCTGTTTTGTCTAACATGTAATAGTGGCTGCTAAAGCAGATGTTTATTTTTTGTTCTTAAGAATGTGCTGCCCCCAAGAATTCTGAAAGTGGAGTTTAACTGAGGAGCCTGACTTCCTAAGAATCTGCATTTAGGTAGTGTCTTGAGCACTACAGTGATTTTGCTCTTTTTTATTTCCTAAGATTTTTTTTGCCATCAGAAGCATTGGGATGCCCTGTGAAGTCTGATCCAAAGGCTGGAGATCCAGCACATGCTAAATCTATTAATCTCATATTCATATCCAAATGTTCAAATGCCGAGGAAGCATAAATCTAGGTCTTGGGGTTTCTAAGAATTGTGGCCCACTGTTAAGATGAAAATTCAAACCAGGAAACAGGGTCGACTTTCTTTGAACACAGAGGTTCATGGTACACTATCAAGCAAATGCTTGATCCCGTACAGACTGAGATCCTGAGGTAGTCTGGCTTATCCTTAAGTTTGATTTGTGCACATCCAGTAAAGTAATTTGAAACAGACTGGCTGAATGAACTAGAATAAACTAGACTTGGTCCTTGAAGGTGATGTGTGAAACACTAGGCTGAGAAATCAACCTGCAGCATTTTTGTTAAGGAGCAAGCATTAAGAAAAAGACTTTAAGTGCAGCCTGTGTTTCTGGGGAAGAAAAATGGGAGAAAAGCAAGACACCATTTGAGGATTAAATGATCCTGATGGAAATTCAAAGACTAATCAGCTTTGAAAAACTTAGTTGTGAGTTCCAAGCCCTGCCAGTCCCAGCTGCTGAGTCCAGTATGAGTTCTTAACTCTGCTCCAGAGAACTGTTTTACTTTTGAGTAGGGCAAATAACAGCTAACCCTTTAGATTCTTATCACAACGACCACACCAACTGATACCAAATTTGTGAGCTAGCACAATATTGCCACTCTTTCAATTCAGTATCAGAGTGGGTGTATGAAAATGCCATCGTTTTGGCAATCAATCAATTTATTAAAATTTCTGCTGAAAGACCAAACAGATTCTGTTATGCTGAATGAACAGCAGCTCCAGCCAAGCCTGGAAATGAGATGGGAAACTGCTCCTGCAGCAGGCTTAAGAAAAACCTTTTTTCCTCTCTAAAAGCAGCTAGGGTGTGGTTTAGTTTCTTGTCTTTCTTAACCAGCATGTGGGTTTATATAAGAAGATGAGACCTGAGACTTCAAGATGAACATTTAGAAACTGTTCTCTTGAGAAAGTTAGTGATGGGGAACAAAGAGAAATGTTTGCCTGAGCTGAGATATGCTGTTGAAGAAGCCTTTGTTTCTAACTGGCCATGAACCATCTTGAGGGCTGTTTGTTGAGTGTGGTCCCTGGTGGTTGTTGTGACACCTGGCGGTGGGACCAGTGTCAAGAGCAAGTGCAGAATACAGATTTTTACTGATGTGACTGTTCATTACTCAGTAAGTTTTCTCTACTGTAGTGGGATGGGCAGACATGGAAACAAAATCCCAGGAAATAGGATTCAGTGGAATATTCAAATACAGGACTGAAACATGCAGAAAAACCGAATAAGTGTTTAGAAAGTGTCTCCCCAGCAGAAGAACAGAGAGTAGTTATATTTTTCAGTCAAGCCAGGAAGACTCTGTTTTCATTCTTCAGATCTTTGATCCAACTTTTGAGCACTGCAGCAGATAAAATTAGCAGCCAAGCAGAGAGTTTTTTCTTTAATAACCTACGATCTGTAATTTTTATAAAGATTGTTTTTTATTAGGGATTACCAACACTTTGGAGTCCATCCAGCTGAAAGGGGAGTAGAGTGTACTGTTGTCCGTAATTGTTTCTAAACTAAACTAAACAAGCAAACAAACAAACAAAAAAATATATTTAAAATATTACCGAAGATATAAACCAGAATCCCTGTCCCATGTCAAAGTTGTTACCTTGGAAAAGAAAGCAAAAATGACATTTCCTGTTCCTTTCAAATGATTCCTACAGGCAGAAATTCGGACTATTGTAAAAATGCATGAATTACTCATTTACACACATAGCCTCAGAGCCAAATTCACCACAAAGGGATTTACCAGAGGGAGGAGAAAAGGGCAAATTAAGTCTTGAAGGGCCTGGGAATGTCTTAAAGCATCCCTCTCCTGGGCCAGCAACAGCACTGGTGTACAGAATATGATAGAATATAAAAGAGAGGCCTCTCCTAGACAGCTCCACTAAACACAGTGCACTGTATATGCACTGTAGTTCAGGCCTGCACTTACATGCTGTCCATAATGCACCAAATGTATTTGCAGATGGAAAATTAAATACATTAAGACTGTTTTAATCAAATGCATCTAATGAAGATACTAAGTGGCTAATACTTTCTGTGCATGGTAATCTCCTGTGTGTATATTTCTCTTCTGTTTTGATGTAGAAGCTGGCAGAGCTTTTTTTTTTTTTTTTTTTTTTTTTTTTTTTTTTTTTTTTTAAGTCTTAATTTCAGAAAGGAGTTCTTTGGGTATTCATAACGATCAGAAGCCCCTGTAGTCCATAGTTAAAGAAACCATCCTGGTTTCCTCAGTGGACAATGGCTAAACAGGCTATCACTAGTTTATCAAAATATTGGTAGATTTCAGCTAAGCAGCATAGTCCTTTAGAGTGTGGGTTTGTCAGCTGACCAGCTTGGCCAGTTTCTGATTTATTAAATGCTGTCATAGGGAAGGTGTATGTCCTGTTTAAGGCTGATCTTCTGCCTCTGCTGACCAAGCCTGAGAAAGCTCTGAAGCTTTGTCAGCTTTCTTCAGGGGCACAATGAGCACAGGCAGCAATACACTGCTGAACTCATTACTTTCCTCTCCTCTCTGTAAGAGTTCTTTTCCAGTGCTAGGCATTGTAGTGTCCTCCAGGGACAGTGTAGGGCTACTTTTTGCCTTCTCAAGGAATTTATTTCCAGGCAGCAATGGGCATGGTGTGTGTGGTGGCTCTCATTCCCTACTGCCTTGCAACTAACAGCACAGAAAGATATTAAGAGTGAGGTTCACAAGTAAACCATTCCTCCTTAAATTCACCTCAGTCTCTTTAAAGTTTTTATTTCTTCTAAATTGCAACTAAAAAAAGCCCACAACATTTCAGTGATTAAAATTATTTACTTACCACACGTAAAAGCTGGAGCATTTCCACATATCTGGGGAAAGACCAAACTTATATTAGTTGCCATCAAACCAGTGCTGAAGAGCAGACTGTGTAGCTTCAGTTTTAGAAGACTAACAGATAAGGTGGTAGCAATGAACTCACACTTTTTCTGAACACATCAGCTCCTGAGCAATGAGGTAGGCTCTGGACTGGCCTTCTTTCTGTTAACAGCAAACCACAGAGACAATGAAAAGATTTCTCATTCCAAGAAGTAAAACAGATTTTAAGATTTTATAGATTTCTACTGTTTAAAAAAAATGTAGGTTTTCATTACAAAAGCAAGAAATATAAGCACCAACAAGTGAATTCGCCACTGCCTATTTCAGAGGAACCAAGGGCCAGTCAAGGCATGTTGCAAATAGAAGTCAGTGTTGACTGCATACATGAGCAAAGGAAAGGCTTCTGTTCTATGTGGAGACCAAACATATCTCTCTGCTCTTTGAGTTTTCACCTCAGGCTGATGGACCCCAAGGAAGAGTACAAACTGATCAGTAGTTAATATAATTGGAAAAGTCCATGAAACCTGATGGTGATGTGTTAAATGGGTTATGGTTGGACTCCCTGACCTGCTTAAACCAGGAGGTTATGTACTGTAGTGCTTTGTTCCTTCTAGCTGATGGGTGTTAAAGAGCATGCTTTGAATCACTTACTTTTGGAGTACTACACTGAAGTTTATTAGAATGCCCTGGAAAGATCTTACATTTTTTACTTAGTTCCACTTGCCTACTGGGAGAACATATTTGATTACCTACCCCTCTTGCCCTAGTTCCACTTTGAAGATCATGATGTGCCTCTCTGAGTTGTCACAGCTGCTTCAGGAATATACTAGAGGCACTGTGTTTTCTGTCTTGATTTTCACTACACAGGCTTAGCAGATGAAATTAAAGGAGGGCTCTCAATTTCTGGGTCATCTGGCCCAGTGCTGGCTGCCCAGCACATCATCTATGGACAAGCCGGGCTCCACGGTGCTCAATGCAGAGCCCATTTCCCCAGCAGGCCAGAGGTCCTCTCCATAGACACATTGTTGCACTCTATAATTCCTCTCATTGTCCTAGCCAAGACCACAGGAACCCCAGTGTCACAGCGCCTGTCTAGAGCAAGTTTGAGACAGTGTCTCTGGGAGTTGTCTGTCTTGTGTTACTTAATTGCTGTTTGTTTAACCAGGAAATGAACTCTGAGATTGATGGCAGAGTCAGAAGGGATAGAGGGATGCAGGTCCCTCAAGCATCAGGTTTCTGAAACGAAGTCCGGGTGATTACTGTAACACCAACAAGCTGCCACCTCTTCAGTAATGTCTGCTCCCTGCAGCCAGTCCTGTGCCCAGCCCTGCTGTATGTTTCCATCCTGTTCCCACGTAAGAAGCACTTCTGCTTAGCAGATGGGAGTCATGCAGCCATGGCAGAACCTTTACCTTTCTGCTTCACTGAGTCTTTTTGTCTCTCAGCTGCATAACCCCATCCTCCCCAAAACAAAATGCTTAATAAAATGTCTGCAGTATACAATATAAAATTTCAGTGTATAGCTGAAATACCTTCCCATTCTTTCCACTCTGAAAAACATGCTGGTGCCAGGAAGGTCACAAACACAAAAGGACTTAGGAGCTTGTACAGTTGCTACAGATCAGCTAACAGAGAAAGATGTTAAGAGTGAGGTTCACAAGTAAGCCATTTCTCCTTAAATTCACCTCAGTCTCTTTAGTTTTTATTTCTTCTAAATTGAAACTAAAAAAGCCCCACAATGTTTCAATGATTAAAATTATTTACTTACATACAGCATAACTGGCAAAGCTAAGGTGTGTGGCACTGCCATGCCATGCTGACATGGATAAATGGCATCTATTCATGCACTTTCTTATGTGTGTAGCTTATTTGATAGACTCCTTAGGGTAGGTTTGTACCTGGGTAGCTGGGTTGTACCCAGCACTAAAGCAGTGCTTTCACTGTCAGAGGCGGACAGCAGCTTGCAAGCTTCAGCCTCTGACCTAAATGGCTCCATAATGCCCCTTTTGCAATTACTATGGACTACATAGCAGTTACAGTGATGTCACAGTGCTGCCAACAGTAAACTGAAGCATTACAAATACAGATGAATTTCAAGCTGTGTCTGTGAATCAGTTAGAGAAAAGGAAAACCAATCCAGATCTCCTGTTTCCCAGGTCCCTTCCTTGAAGAGCTAGATTGCAGCTCTCCTGGGTAATCTGTAATTATATAAATCAATGAGCTACCAAAGCCCTTTGAATTAGGTGATTCCTCAAAGCACACAAATCCGTCGTTCCCAGCTCCAGCACATTTCAGTTTTGTGTGTGTGCATGTATGTGTGTTTTAATATGTGTAGGTTAAAGGTTTTGCAAAACAGAATGATTAATGGAGGCTGGAAACCAAACCCGTGCAATGGAAATGGAAAAGGAGCAGCAAAGGCTGGTTAAGTACTGCTGCCATCAAACATTACCTGCTGCTTGACCTCTGTGGCTAAGCTCAGTGTACCCTGTTAGTGTGGGTCACAGGTCCCTTCCATCTGCCATGCTGGGTTGCTGCTCCTCTTTTTCTCCACTGCCTTTTGTTTTGATATCTAGGAGAAGGGTGGAGCATTCACCTCCAGTGCTGCCTTAATCATAGAATCATAGAATTGGCTGGGTTGGAAGGGACCTCAGAGATCATCAAGTCCAACCCTTGAACCACCGTTGCAGTTGCTAGACTATGGCACTGAGTGCCACATCCAGTCTCTTTTTAAATATCTCCAGGGAAGGAGAATCCACTACTTCAGTAGGCAGCCCATTCCAATGCTTGATCACTCTCTCCGTAAAGAAATTCTTTCTAATATCTAACCTAAACTTCCCCTGGCACAACTTAAGACCATGCCCTCTTGTCTTGTTGAAAGTCGTTTGGCAAAAGAGCCCAACCCCCACCTGGCTACACCCTCCTTTCAGGTAGTTGTAGAGAGCAATGAGGTCTCCCCTGAACCGCCTCTTCTTTAGGCTGAACAGCCCCAGCTCCCTCAGCCTCTCCTCATAGGGTCTGTGCTCAAGTCCCTTCACCAGCCTGGTTGCCCTCCTTTGGACCTGCTCCAGGACCTCAATATCCTTCCTGAACTGAGGGGCCCAGAACTGGACACAGTACTCGAGGTATGGCATCACCAGAGCTGAGTACAGGGGCAGAATCACTTCCTTGGACCTGGACCTTCTCACAAGGTTAGGGATTGCTTCTCCATGAAGTTCCTGTTTGTGCCACACCCCCAGCACACTAGCATGTAATGGCAGTCCTACAGTCTGTCTGGGATACATTAAACCTAAAGCCCTAAAAGACTAGCCAGAATGCTTTGGGTTTTCTTTCACATAAAATCCAGCCATATCTGGTCTGAATTCTCTTTCTTCTGTACCATTTTGCTGGGGTTACATGCCACTCACCTCACTACATTTTGCTACGAGGACAACATCATATTTCTCTTAGTATATACAGTTTCTTGTAAAATATTGCTGATCAACCAGCATGTGTTTATTTTAGTCCATTTCAAACTATGAAGCTGAGCTTCTCAAAAGCAGACTTTAGAGACTGTATTGTCTCTATTTCTGATCTTCATTCTAAAATTAAGTACTTTGAGACTGCAACAAATACTAAGTTCTGCTGAAGAGAACTCAGTTTAAAGTTGTTGTATGATCATATCTGAACTATTAAGCTCATTTCCCCTTTAATTCCTTTAATGCTTGTTTGCAAGCTGGGTCTAAGGTGGATTTAACTGTTTTAGGAGTAAAAACCAATCACAGAGTCCAGGTTTGAATCCAGCTCAACCATGTCTTCAGTAAAACCCTACAAGAGTGTCAATACATTTGTTTTTTAGCAGCCTTGAGTTTACTTCCAAGTGCATTCCCCTTGTGAACTCAAGTCACAATTTTTGTTGTCACTCCTCCACTGGCGTCAGACCTAAGACATGCTGTGAAACCTGACCAGCTGAGATAACACACAGTAAATGATAGTGGTTTTACCAGGTAACTAATAGAACTAAAAGAAAAGATATTTTTCATTTAATAGGGAATATTAGAAATTTGAAGGCTTTTCCCTCTCCAAAACAGTGTGAAAACAGACAGCCAAAATTTTTCATGAATCTCAGAGGAAAAAAGACTGCATAATTTGTTTCATGTCAGCGAGGACATCAAACCACCATGTTCTTTTCCTCTGGTACCACAGGCAGCTCAGCATCCTGCAGAGTACACCTAAAAATGATATGGCATGCAGGGAAATGAAAGGAAGGCTGTGCTCCCTCCAAGATTAGAGCAACAGCAGTTTCATTTGCCTTTAATTGTCATTCCACTTAAAGTTTCTTCTTTCGTTTGTCAACCACTGGTGTCCTCTACACATGCCCCTAGACAGAGATTCACATTTTAGAAATGCCTGAAGAAACCTGATCTTCCTAGGATCAGTATACTTACACTTCTCCTCAACAGAATTGACCCTTACTCAGTCATCTCTTGGTTTTGGAGGGGCATTTGCACAGACTTTTGCAGGCTCTGACATGTACCCATAACCAGACATCTAGTGTAGTAGACACGGAGAAACCAGGCCAAAATGAAAGGCAGAGAAAGGGGCAGCAATTCAGGATTTGGTATTTTCCTATGCAGCCTTAGTTCCAGGGCTCAAATTTGAAGCCTTCAGAACATACCTGTTCCATGCATTCTAAGTGGGCTGTGCACAGTGGGGGCTTGTACTCAGAGACACAATATTAGATTGTTAGGCTTATATTAAGTTTAAAAAAAAAAAACACAAAATAAATGTGTTTTGAAAAACAAAGCTAAATTTGTAGTTAAAACTACTCAACGTGATTTCTTTTAACAACTGCACTGTTAGTCAACTTACTGGAGGTTTAAACAGCCTTGTGTCATCTTGAACTGTGGTCACATTTCCATGGTCTTCTCCATGATTAGTTTTAGAGTGGTTTTATTAATCATAAGTCAGTAAAATAAACCCAAACATGAGTGCATTTTCCTATGAGGAGAGAATTTTGAGATGGCAGAGACCTATTAGGTAATTTACTCCATCTCCTATACAATGCAGAACTGGTCCAAATAATTTATTTGTCATTGTTCTATTCTGTGTAGTTTTAAAATTCTCAAGATTGCAGCTAAATCCCCCTTTGTGAGACATTTTGCGTGACATTTGAGTCAGGCTTTTCCTGCTGGCTATGTTGCCTTCACTGTTCATCTCAGGTCTGCAGTTCTTTGGCTTTTCCACATGCTATACAGCGGTAAATTGTTGCTAGTGCACTGGAGGAGCAAAGGATCGATGGCTTTGACACTTCTAAATGAGCACCAGGCAAAGAGCAAAGAGTTGAGAATTCAGATGGTTCTGCAAATTGTTTCTCCCTCTTGTGGTTTCAAGCATTTCCCATTCTCAGCTCTTTTACCTTGTTGATGAGGCTGGGATCGTCCAGGCTGCTCTTGTCTTCTTCTGAATTCTTCTGTTCCTCATCTGATGTGATGACCTCCGTTGGTATCACAGAGACCGGGCACACCTTGTAGGGCTCCGTGTAGGCACTGCAGAGAGGAAGAACAGACTAGCTCACTAGTGTTACTATATCCCAGACATTATTGCTTAGACCTAACAAATACACACATTACCCAGAGATAACCTATTGGGAGGCAGGGAATCCCTGTGGATTTGCTGGGCTTGGAAGAATATCTGATGTCGCCATGTGACATCTTAGCCAACCAGGTTGGTCTGTAACATGGGCCTGGGTTACTCAGTGTATATGGTTTCTTTAGTTCTCATATCCTCTGAGACGCTATTAATTTGTTTTTGCAGCTCTTCCTCATCTCGTTATTTTTCTTTCCTCTCCCACTTGGGGATCCCAAATGTGAACAAAACCAAAGCTTCAAAGCCAATGCTAGAATGACAGGAACCTGGGCAGAGATGGGTTAATGTAAGTGGGAGGGCTGTGAAGAAAAGAGACCTCCAAGGCCACTGACCAGATTCATACTAACTTTTGTAAAGGGAACTCTCAACATATCTGCATTCACTTCCAAGCTGTGAAAAAAGTGTCTCCCGTGCAGGTGCATCTGCCAGCTTTCCTTGTATGCCACCAGCTTTTCCCGCATACAGAGAGTGAAGGAGCTCTCCCGGGGTGCCCTGTGCATTTGTCGTGGCTGGGTGAAGGGCCAGGCAGCAGCACTGTTCCTCACCATTGTCTTCTCGTGTTTCGTATTAGTGTCTGCAGTTTCTTGGTGTGGGCAGCATCACTGCACTTCAGAAAGCCTGCCTAGCTACAAGAAAGAGGCCTCAGCACATGTGAAAACAAGAGCAGGGCAGATACAGGGAACAGCTCAGGGGGCCTATTAATGGCTTAGTCAGTCTCTCTCTCCTTACTTGGACAGTCTTTCTGCAACTTGTAATTATTTGCCCAAGTAGATGTGAAAATAAGTCCCTCCCTCTGTTTCTCTCTCTCACTGATAAATGACTGTATTATGTTAATATAAGAACACATTATGATTTGTGAAGAATGCTTAAGTATATTATTGTGGTAATCATTACGAATGGCAATATTCAAGGCTCATACAGTATCTAAACTTGAAATATTGCTGAACAGTTGCCTGGGCTGCATGCATTTATAGTAGGCCTTCAGTCCAGTGGCTCTGGTTTCTGTTTAAAGTGAAGTGCCAAAATGTTACAGGTCTCATTTGCACATGGGATGGGCACAGGCATGTTTGTGCTACCCTCTCCATCCTGTCCTTCTCCAGCCACTGCAGCAGCACTCAAGTCTTAACTTCTGAGACTGTTTTGTATTGTCATAGAGCTCCTACACAGTTCCTGATATCCAGCACGTGTTTGACTCCACTTCTATACAAGTCTGTGCTAAGCTCCTCAGTACAAGAGAGACATGGACATAGTGGAGGGAGTATCCCTTGCCTTTATTTCAGGTCACAAGCCCATCAGTTATTAGGCCAAACTCTGACTTTCTCAGGCAGTGACATCCTTATTGCAGAAAATTTAAATAATATTTAATGCAGTGATGGTAATTGGGAGAGGCAATGGGGTGCTGAATGATCCTCATGTATTAAAACTGATTGTTTTCTTGTATCCGTTTGTAAATTATTTTTTAAATTCATTTTGCAAAAGGAAGTGTCATTACTGAAGAAAATTAAAGTACTAAAGAAAATTAAAATTGGCATTTAAAGCCAATAAAAGAAAACACCAATTAGTGCAGCATGTGTTAGCCAGTGAGTTCCCTGTTACAGGACATCATTAAGGTAAATATTGCAGCTGAAGTCTGAAAAAGGCAGGAAAGAAATGATGCCTGCTAATAAAATAACATCATACGTAGCCTGACTAGGCAAGGTAACACTGAGCTAATCACATTTTATATACTCTGAGGGATAAGCTGTTTGCCAGTCAAGGCCAGAAAGGTGTTCTTCCTCATGCCATGAACATTTAAATATGAATTTCACTGTTTCTTGCATGGCTGTGGTGCAGGATACAGAAGAGGGGAACAGGATTTTTGGTCAGATGTTAAAGGTTTTACTCTGTTCTGAACAACTTTAGGGACAAAACTTCCACCCTCAACCACTGCACTTGGAAGTGCTCACAGAACAATGGTGCTGGTGCAAGTCTAGTTCTGGAAGGGGGTGCAGGCAGTGAGAACCGCACTGGGGAAGTCTAGTCCCTGTCTGGGGCAGTGTTAGAGGAGGGATAGGAAAAAGCCTGTCTGTGAGGTTTCATTAGCCATTTCCCAGATGTTTTGGGGTGGACGGGCTGCTCTTTCTTTAAGGCACCTGCACAAACCGACACATCCAATCTGTGTTTCCTGCATGTTTCACACACACCCTAGGGTGCACTGCTGTCTGCCAGCACCATTCCCTGAACAAGTGGCTTTATACTATTAGAAAATAAAGCAAGTAAGTAAGAGCTGGACATGACTGAAATCAAAACACGGCATCCTTGGGCCTCGGACAAGTGGCACACCCCCTCCCTGCTCTCTCAGGCACACTGCAGAGGAGGTAAGCTCTGCTGGCCTCAGCCTGTGCTGAGCCTGGCCCTCCGGCCCTTGTCTGCATTTCCTGTAAACAGGGAGCACTTCCTCCCCAGAGGTGACCTGGCAATGAACTAGCAAGGGCTGACGCTTGGCTGCACCGCACCCAACGCCCCACCATGCCAGAAGGTACAATGGGGCGGCTGATAATACATAATAGGTTATTAAAGGCAGCTCTGCTTTTATAGACTCCTTTGAGCACATTATTTACATCCCATGTCAGCCACCACAGAGGTTTTACCTTCATGCAATCATTAGCTTCACAAGCACCCCAAACTCTTCTGTCCCACGGTACCAGCAGTGTTTTTCCTTAAAGCATCAGCACAACACTTCCTTCTTATGATTCTCTTTTTTTTTTTTCTTTCCCTTGCTAAATCACAGATCATTTTCAGCATCTAAAACACAACTGCTCTGTCCATCTCCTTTGGGGCACAGTTCTGCCCTGGTTATTCATGGTGACTGGAAACTAAAAGGGATTTCACTGTTATAGTCCAGTCCTTAAGTCAAAGAAGAATGGGTACTCACAAGGTCATGCTGATGCTTAAAAGGAACAGAGTATTGTGTACAATCTTGTAGCCAAGGTGAGAAATCTACCTGGTATCACTAAACAGACATTTGCTCATGTTGCTGTTTTCTCCTGTGGGTGAGGGTTCTTTAGTGTAAGGCTCTAGGTTGCTTTCAAGCAGCCAAGCTGCCATTATTTTTGTGCAAAGAGATACACTGGAGGAGAACACCAACAATGGAAAATTTAAGCAGAGCTACTTTCCCAAGGAATTGCAATTTATCAAAAAAACCTGCAGATAATACGCTTCAGGGAAAGGTCTGCATAAATCATTCTGTGGGAGTTTCACAAATGGGGCATGGCAGAACAAAGGCGTGTTTGTAACATACTCTGGGCTTTCCTGGAGACACTTGGTATCTGTGGACTGGTTCCACTGTCTAACAAGCATAATAAAGTGTTTTAAAATTTAAAATAGGTAAGAAACTGGGTCCAGATAGGCTTTGTGGCTGCACAAGGAGGTTATTGACTACACTGAGCTACACCAAATTAGAATGTATTTACCTTCCTGTCCTTAGGTTTATACAATGCATCAGCTGCTCTATATTTTTGCGCATATATTCCTGAAACTCAGAGTATAGCTGGAACTAGCTTCTGATTCTAGAAGCAATCCTGGACTGAGATGTGAGTAGATGTCAGTTGGGCAAATGTGCTCATTACAGCAGCAAGTGAATCCTACTCATTATAGTCCTTTCAGAAGATCCAGCTTAGAATAATTCTTAAGTGACAATAGAAGTGTAAACTCAAAGGAGAATGCCAGCTTGGAAATCATGTCAGTGAAATGCAGAAACAAAACTGGAATCAGTCATATTTTGCTGCTGCCAGAATTTTTAGTGATCTTCTTTATTAATATAAATCTGAATTCTTGGCACAGCAGAACTGGTGGAAGATAGAGCACTTGGTTTTGTGCTGGGAAACATTCTTAGACTTTTTAAAGCTGTTTGGAGTTTTGTTGGGAAAATAATTAAAATTAGGTATTCCTAAAGCCTTTCAGATAACAGAGAAAAAGATACTTCCAAAGCAGGTAATGACATTATCCAGTTTTTTTGGCTTTCTTTGAAAAAAGTACATTTTTGTCTTAAGTTAGAAGAAGTGGCAGTAGCATACCACTAATACTTCACCAAGTATTGACAAAAAACCTGCTACCATACCCTGACAATATATTAATTTCTTGCTAGTACAGCCTTGCTTAGAAGCAAAGTTGCAAACACCTTGCATAATAATGAGTCCAACAAGAGAATTATCTCTAAGGATTAATACAGCATTACTGATTTCAATTTCATTCATGCATAAGTAGTAGTACAACAGTTGGTTATGCACATGGGGAGAGGTAAGGGCAGAACATGAAATTTTGGAAGTGGCATTAGGAACAGTAGTACACGGTGATTTGCAATTGCTATCTCCAAAGTGACACTTACAATGTACTGCATGCCTATTGATGCAGTAGCAGCATCACTCTTTCAGATCCAGTGGTACAAGAGTAACCAAGTGTTCTTTCTCCTTGTGGCTGGTATTTTAGGCATTGGGTTGTGAGAAATTTAATAAAATCTTAACACCCAGTGGTTACTGTTTTGAAGTGATCAGGAACCAGACCCAGAAGACAAGACTGGGATTTCTTTATCTTACGTGAGAGAATATAGGAATTTCCATTAAACTTTGTCAAGGCATGTTCACATGGAATGCTTTTGTTATTTTTATTCCCTTCTGGAAAGGTTGCAGCTCACTCTGTTTTCAGGTGCCAACCTGAATTATTGGGGCAGTCACATCATAGATAGCTGTTCAGACCCTCATAAGTACAAATCAACAGATGAGCATCTGGCACAGTATAATTTTCTCATCCAGATTCCATTTAGATAGTCACTTCACTGATGATTACACACTTACAGTGTTTTTTGTACTGTGAGTTCTGGATTCAGTGAGAAAACAATGATATGTTTCTCAAAATCTGACTGATGACATTGCACGTATAGAAAAGGGACTAGGGTTATGTTACTGATTATTCTTTATTTATTTTTGGCATTGTAACCTAGTCACTTAAACTTGGAACCAGAGTCTTTGTGTTCTATTTTCATTTTATTATGAGTTCTTTATTCCATCCTTCCATGGAAAATATTCACAGTAAGTTCAGTATGATGAACACCTGCCTTGCAGGACTCTTCGGATGGAAGGGGAGTTGCTTTATCACTTGCTTTATCAACACCATGAAGCCAGGTCTTGGAACAAGCCAGGATCCTACCAGTGAAGCTAGGATCAGAGGGAAACCTGTCTAGATAATGACAGTAATATTCCCTATTAAAAACCAAAACCAGAACAAAGTATTTTTGGACAGTGAGACTTCAAATGTCTTACTGCTGTCAGCATTACAACTGTTTCTGTTGCTTAGAGTCACAGAGGAGTTTGTATAGATTATACAGCCTTCCTTGTTAACGAGCAAAATGTCCTTCACTCTTGAGGTCCATTTTCATAGATGGTGAGCCCTGGCCTAAATCTCTCCCTCAGAGACTCTCTGAAGCAGTGGTATATTTACTAAACATGTCTTAGCTGCATGCCAACCTCCCCAGCATAATTTTGCTACTAAGAAAGAGCTGGAGAGTTTTATTTAGATAGCAGATCCCTCAAAACACAGGCTGAAAACTGAGCTGTCTGTTGCTCTCAGGCCAGCATATGCTTGTCCTGTCATTTGGTTATGGTGTAGGAAAACATGAAAAAATGAAATTATCTTTTCCCTGCATCACTGCAATAATTCCTTGTGGTGCTGGTGCTGCTAGGTTCTGTGACCTCAGGCAGCACTAGGAAGATTGCGTCCAGAATGCTCTTCTCCCCCTCACAAAGACCACCCCTGAACAAAGCATGCCCATTCTTTGGGGCTGTAAAGCTTCTGAGCTCTCCTGCAAGCTTGGTGTGCATAAATACCTCCCTATCAGAAGGGCAGGGAGGTATGGCAGCTTTTCCTATCAGTTTTCAGAGAGATCTGAGAGGAACTGACACTACTAAGTAAGAAACCTCTTTATCTTCATGGTTGTCCTTCCAGCAGGGATTCCCTTTGGACTTAAAAGCACATAAAGGATTTGAGACTCAGCTACCTGGCAGCCTTACCAGGAAAATGGATGGAGCTCCTGAAATGCTAAAATAATCAAGACCTTGAGGGAAACATCAAGTGTACTGAACTATCAGCGAAGTATTTTCAGGAGAGAAACAGAACTCTGTGGCTCTCCTATGGCGTCATTTTCTGTTCCCAGGTTAAAATTAGAGCTGGCTGCCTTTTGCTTGGCTGAGGCTTTTTTAGTTTAAAAATGAGGTTTGGCATGATTTAAAAAATTACAAAGATTTGTGACGTTTGGCTGTGATTAACGTATGAAATAATTCTCCCCTCCCTCCCCCCAAAATTCAGGAAAATCACAGCCATCTTAATTCAGCAGTTTTTTTGTTTTGTTGGTTTTGGGGTTTTTTTAATAACTTGGAAATGGAAAGATCAGAAAAAATGTTGGGAACTAGGGTTCCTCTTTTTTTTCCTTTGGACTTTCATTGAATTAGGCACACACATTTTATTTCTCACCCAGCTACCAAAGTAATGTTTTTCCTTAGAACTGAAATCAAATGCCATGATAAATTATTTGTTCAGCACGCTTTAGAGGACTTTTTACATTTCTGTCATCCTATTATATGCTACTCTCACTGTGGCTTTTCACCCTGAGTGTATCCACTGTGATTTGGTTTTATTTTGCTGCCATTTTTGGAGTTTTTAAGCCTGACAATGTGAAAGCAGAAAGGTTAAAGGAAAGTTTTTGAGGTGCTCAGTTTTAGCTCACATATTATCCTTATCTATTTATGGACCACAAGATTTGACTTCAAAGGTTATAATTGTACTGCATGCAGTCCATTACTTCTGAAAGCATGTTTGCTAAGAAAAAGACCTCCCTGCACTCCTTCTAGACAACTCTCAGAACTTGGGTGGCAGTCTGACACCTGAAATATAAGAAGGTCAAGCAGCCTCACTTATATCAGAAATGACAAACTAGCTGTTCTTGAATAGGTCCACCTGCCTGGGGGACCCATCAGAAATGTAGTGGGTTAATACCGGAGGTTTTTTCCCGAATTTACTAAACGTATTACAGACATAAGAACAAACTGCCCACAGACTGAAGAGATGGTGAGTTTTGGACATCTGAGAACGGCTGAATGGACAGTGCTGAGCTGATCCAAGCAACTACCACCTGTCTCAGTTGATGAACATCTAGCTCTATTTCCTCTGAGAAGTCTGAGGGACATTCTTGTGATACTTATAAAGCTGGTGCAGCTTGAGTTAGTCAAAGCACCAAAAGATGTTCTCTGATGATAGGGCTAAATCTGCTGGCTCTAGGCCCTGGAGGATAGCATCTGATTATCCTGCCAATAAGTCTAGTGAAAGGATCCTTTTATAAGCTCTTTATAAGCAGTCTTGGCAAAGCAGACAGGCTTCTTAAATATGTTCTTCCATCCATTAAGTCTAGTAGGTTGATTAAGATAAAATTATTTGTTGTATGCCATTGAACAGCAAATCTTTAACATTATTTTTACTTTAACCCCCCTTGGGTGCTGTAAAAGAAGAATTCTTGTAGACTAATTTACAACATGCTATCTGTTACAAATAACATCACTGGGTAGCACAACAAACTGTAAATGACTAGATTAGGATTTCATTTAAAATGCAATAGTGCTCTGTTGCTTTTGTTACAGATCTGATCTAGAGCTGCACCCCCTACCACTGAGCAGTGGATTCTGGAGTGGCTGTAACTGGCAGAACTGTAATGGGCAATCTCTCATTCAATAAATCTTATCAGTAAGGCTCGGGTGGGGGTGGGAGAACATTCACTGACAGTAAATGAACTGACAGTTTCAAAGGGGATGCATCTTCCAATCTGCAGTTTCTTCACCCTGACCACAGTACTTGGGTTTCTCTCTGTGGTGCTAGGAATGCTAAATCACACCAATATCAATTCTGTGCCCTTTGAACTACATCTAGAGCAAATCTGCAATACACAGCAGACTCTCTCCTCGTGTAGTCCCACTGAACTATATTTCTGATTCATATAATGGAAACAGAGAAGACAAAGAAGTCTGCGTGGGTTTATAAGCCCTCAGGTCATGAAGATGGCCACATTTACACAGTCCTCCTTCTCTGCTCTGTAATTTGATCAGAAAAGTGGCTGTCAAGAGTGGAGGCTGCTAATAAAACCAGCATATGCTGAGGATCCAGGAGAATTTCCTGGCAGGTATATGGAACTGTCATTCCTCAGAAACAAAGACATGGCTGGATCAAGCATGTTGAGGCTGAGCAGTGGTTGAGGCTCTGCTGCAATCTGTGTGTGCAGGGTGGTGTAATGCAAAGATGTGTTGGGTGAGCACATTGCCTCCCTGACTACCTACACTGTCTCCTCACACCTGCACCCCCATCATGAATCAGGAATAACTGCTCCATGGAATAAGGAAACAGGAGAAGAGTCATGGAGCTGCTGTAAGGTTGATACCATCTATTAAAATGTCTCCTAGTCCTCCTTCAGTATCAGTATGACATCACTGATACTGTCCAGAGACACTTCTCAGAGGTACTTGTTTGAAAACCTCTGCCATCAAAGAGAATTGCTGCTCTGGAAAGACCCCTCTAATGCCTGAAAATGCAAGGTGAAGCATGCTGTATGCCCAGACCTGAGCAGCTTAGACTTATCTCCTGCAGACTGCTCCCTGTCTCTTAAGAAGCTGGAAGCCTTGCATTAACCACTATCACCTTCTAATTCCCTGTGGCAGTTCAGACAATACTCAAGTAAACAGAAATGAGTCATGACTCATGTCAGAGATGGATGTGGCTACTGTCAAGAATTTCAATGGGCTGTGAACAGCCTCAAGTCAGGGTACACTACTGGGATCCTTTGCTCTGCAGTGAGCTTACAAAATGTTCTTACAAATTTATGCTGCAAAGTGCAACAGCACCTGCAAAGGTTCTGAGGTTTTCTATTGTGTTCACAAGGTCACAAGTGAAAAGGTCTCTTTTCCTGGTCTTTAATATGTAATCCCTGGCTCTCCTTCCCTCCCCTGTTACAGCATTTTTATGGGACTTCCTCCCATTTACAGGTTCCAGACTGCAGCATGTGTTCTACATATATGTATAAGCTTAAAAAATAATTTATCTTTCTTTTAAAAAAATTCTCACAGTGCCTATGAGCACCATGTTTCTCCTTGGCTTAATAGCTGTCAGCAGAATTCCATTTAAGGACCCATAAATGTCTTTAAGGGACTGGAGGCACTTAGTAGACCATTAAGGAAAGTCCCTCTCTTATAAAGCTTTCCATCAGTGCTACAGGTGCATGCTAGATTAGTATAGGCACAGAGCAGGGGTTTACAGGGCAGATAACCAGGAACAGAGTGGGACCAGCAGCCAGGATTTGTTTCTCCGAGAAAGCGGAAAGTGCAAAGGATGGGTAACATCTTTCCCAAAAGAACTACCTGAAATCTAGGCTGAATCTATAGCTCACGGTATAACTTCCTGCCCAGGTATAGAGAGCCTGCTTTGCCTAGACATGTCTCCAGGTTTAGGCTAGAGTTAACTTGTTAGAGTTTAACCATAGGCAAAACCTCCACACCAGCATCCAGCTCACAGACTGTGGAGACTTAGTGTCTGTGGAGGAATAACCAGCCGAAGGGCCAAGCTCAGCTGCTCATAACTGCATTCAAACAGCCAGCAATTAGCATCTCTATGTTAATCTTTTGACATCGATAACCTTTGAGACCGTTTTGTGTTTAGATGCTGGCACTGTTGTATCAGTCTCTAAGCACCTGTGTGTTCCTGCTTCAGTTTGGCTAAATGACAGGAAAGGTATCACCTGCTTAACACAAATAAACCATGTTTTTTTTTCCTGACTTCTCCATCTTCTTGAAGAAGCACATGGATTGGGAGTGAAACACATTTAAAAAAAAATAGGTTATTGAAGAGGTGATCAGCTTTCTTGATTGTACTAAAGCTGAGAAGCATCAGATAGGTGCTGTGTATCTTGAAAAGCAGTAGAAAGTCAGAGCCTTGAGAAATAATTAATTTTACAGGCATGAGACTGCAATTTTCAAGACTTATTACCACGAGCCCGGGTGTAATTGCACAGGGCACTGGAATCCCTACATTGTCTTAAAGAATTCACTTGAGAGTCGAAGTCTTAAGCAAGTCCTGCTGCTGGTTAAGCACAAAAATCAGAAGTTCTTCCAGCATATATCAATGATCATTTTATGTAGAAGGATATAGGAATGTAAAGGTAACAGCAACATCATCTTCCAGCTCATTTCTTATGAATATCAAGCACCTCAGTGGGATTAGCTGTGGAACTGCAGGTATACCCTTTTTTTACCTTTCTTCTCCCTATTTTCTTTCCTCTCTGGGTTTTAGCATTTTAGCAAAAAGGATTGAGATTTATCAAACATAGTAAATCCAAATAATGGACTATTAAGTAGAATGCAAAAAGGGGAAAAGAAATTCTGAGAACACCCAACCTGTGCCATCTTCCTGACCTCACCTAAACCCTTATAAAAGACTCTCTCCTAAAAGCACTGGAAATGATACTGTGGTAGACTATGAAATGAGTATTTGAGGTAGCTCTGTCATCCTCTTAGTGTTTATCTCACTGCTGTACACATGGCTGATGCTCTGAACATCAAACTGAGTTAGTGAAGCTATTCTAAGATTTGTGCTAGGATACTTAAATTCTAACTCACCAAGATGTGATGAAAATTGAGACAGTAACTTTGGTGAAATTGCTCTGACACAGCTGTTGAGGGTCAAGGCAGTGATACAGGTGACAGTGTACTATCCTAGAGCTGTCTTTTGTTCACAACCTGAACAACTGGTTTGTTTCTTTTCACTTTGTAATACAGTTCTTTAGAGAAAAGGATCTACAAAGTGACATTTCAGAAGAAAATGAAAATTAAGGCTATGGGGAAACATCAGGGGAATTTTGCCCAATTCCACTTATATGCCAGTATATCTACACTGTACAGAGAGCTAATGATGACCTATATTGTCATACACCCACAGCAGAGTTTAATTATTAATAACAGATAGTTAAATTGTGGTGATACACAATAACTGCCCTTTGGGGGCAATATTCCCAGTTCTGTTCTGGCAATGGTAATTCTAAGTTATATTTCTATAACACTTTTGTTATTGGACTTTTTCTATAAATGTGATTCCTGATTAGAAATTATTAATTTAAATCTATACCACATGGTCTTTCCTTTCAAGCAAGAAAATTAAGCAGTGAATCTTCTCATCTGTCAATTTCTGTAAGCCCCACCCCAACTTCTGCCTAGTCATACACAGTAGTGGAGGTTCCTGGATTATTATAATCCTTTATAGCAGTCTCGCTTTCTTTCCCTGAAATACAAGAAAAGACTTGTACTTGGCCTTTCATCAAAACAGTAGCAATTCCATAATTCATTAGCAGTTGCTAAATACACTGCAGGTGAATGCACCAGTCCATCGGCTCAAGTCTCACCTATTGCCAGGGTTTAATCCAACACACTTGTACTCTCAAATGGTACCAGAAAAACCCTAGGATACGAGCAGGCTGGAGTACAAAGTAATCTTTATTCCTGTGTGGTTGTGGTAGAGCTTTGTTTGATAGTATTCATGTAGAAAGGTTAAATCCACTGAGAGACATTTTAGGTGGAACTCTTGTAGCTGGAAATAAAATATCTATGTCTATACATCATGTATGCTGAATCTATACACATATCTACACATGTATGCATGTATAAATAGGTTCACGTACATGTATGTATTGTACAATGTACTTTATGACTAGACTACACACTGTTCCTCCAAGTACATTGTGCCATTGAATGTGTATTACCCATTTACATTTCATCAAAAGCTTTTCAGGCATGTCTTTGTCCAAAACATCCTGACAAATGCAGCAAATAATAGCCATCTCAGCAGCAATGTATGTGTAGCGCTGTTTGCCTGATGGTCTTCCCCTCCACCACAGTTATCTTGATAAAGGGGTTGTTCAGGAGCCTGGCCTTCATTTCTCCCCCAGCAGCATGAAATGCGTGCACAACAGGCAGCAGGCTTTAAAAACTGTGTTCACGCCTTGACCTTGAGACTTCCTGAACCAGTTTGGATTGGCTCTCCCTCCTTCGAAACAACGGGCTTCCACAGGAAGTTCATAGATGGGCCCAAGTCACAGCAATTGACGTAGTTTTAATATTTTTAACTTGGTTCATCAAGAACTACCTACAATGGGCGGTGTTTCATGGACACAATGAACTGGCCAGCTTTTCCAACAGCAAATGTCAGGGTGCTGGGCACCAGGCAAACCAATGAAAGCTGAGTGAATAATGGGGCCCAGGTAGCAGCTTCTGCTGAGCACTGCCCAGGGATGGAGCTGCGTGCCTTGCCAAGCTGCACTGTATCCCACCATGTCCCAGTGTCAGCACCATTGGAGCTCCCAGCACTAGGAAGCCAACGTCGTCAGAGAGCTAAACCTCAGCCTGTGTCCTAGACCCCTCAGCTTCAGGCTCAGTTGAAGGACTGATGCAACCTCCTTCCTTCATGTGGTACTCAGCTCTCCCACCCCTGCTAGTTCTCACCTTTTGAAAAGAAAGTACTGTACATTATTCTTGTCATAGAAATGGTTTGCAAGACTCATCCAGTGCTGTTTAAGAAAAGTTCTTTTATGCTCCAAGTCTGAAAATAGCAAGATAGATGTGTGAAATGCCCATGTTTTCTTCATTCACATTGACAGGGAGAGGACCAGAAAAAATAAATGTAGCAAAGAAACAGGAGTATTAAAATCTTTAGAAGGGCAATGGTGGATGAAAATGGACACAAAAACCTTGCTTTTAAGATGTTCTGCACACAACTCGACCAAATGCAGCCGCGTTCAAGACAGTCCTTTTCATTCGTTTGCTTTGCACCTTGTTTTCTCATTACCTTTTTAAGATGAAGTTAACGGAAAACACTCTTCTTAACATCTCTGCACTACACCAAAATTCAAAGGTCCTAAGTGCACTGCTTGTACATAAGAATAAAAAGGACATTTTCTTGTTAAAAATAATCTCATGAAATGGGTTGAGACTTGGTTATTGTTAGCAGTGCATATGATTTCAGAAAGGACTTTATAAATCATCATCTCTGTCAGAGTGGTAACAATAGGCTCGAAAGCAACTTTTAAAATTGTCTAGTCTGATTAGTTCATTATAAGTCTATACCTAACTGATATACTTTGAAAGATAAATTCTATATATGTTGTAGCTTTGAGAAATTGACAGGAATGAAAAAAATGAAGCAGAACCCCTTCCAGCAAACAGACTGTCTTTTCATTCAGTCAAAAAGTCAGAAACCTCTTTCTTACTGAAGAACAAAGTAAGCTCTTCCCACTCCCACAAGCCACAAAAATTAAACCCATTGGATAAACCAAATTTTTTTAAATATCCTTCGGTTTGTATCTGTAAACCATCGGACCAAGATCCACTGGACTTGATACTATACATTTACAAGGCAGAGTTTCTTTAGTGTCTTTTTTTTTTCACTAATAAAGGCTTATGTTTTATTCCTTCAATCTTTCTTAGTAAGCATGTCCTGAGGGGGGTTATAAGCCACGGAGGATCTGCCTATGATACCTAGTAGGGGACACCTTGCCTGGCTGGCCAAGGCTAGCAGGTCTTACACAGTAATTTGTTACAGTACCTTTCTGTTTCCTGGTCTGTGGTTTGCTGCTTGTTCTCAAAGCCAGTGAAGCTGCTCATGTCCACATAGCCATCATTCTCATTAGCAGCAGATAATGCCCTGCTGGGATCTTCAAAAAACTCAGTAAATGTTCCTGCTCTGGTGGATCTTCTAGGAGGAATTTGTATGTTTTCATAGTCAGAGCTCATAGCAGGAATGTTCTCATAGTCAGATGTGTCAGCATTGGGAAAAGAAATGGACCTAGGTTTTGTTAATGGGAGTGGCATGAAAGGAGGTCTGGACCGGTCTTCGAAGGACTCTACCCTTGACACGCTCCTGCTGAAGGACTTGGGTGTTCCTTTTCTTTTACCATCCTTATAGAAAAGAATAGCTGAGGGAGACTCAGCTGCACGGAGCTTCCCCACATGTGATTTTAGTTGAGGTGAGCTACTGAGGCTCCTTCTGTCCAGGTCCACCAGCCTTGGAGGCCCATGATAGCTAGACTCAGATGAGGACCTTGAAGAGGAAACATTAACATCTATGTGGACTTTACTTTCAGTTTTCTTCTTGAATTTTAGAGTGAGGAACCTCTTAAAGGAAGATTTCTTTTTCTTGGAATACTTATCAGGTGAGTCATTCTCTATCAAAAGGGAGGGGGAACTTTTAGTGATTGGCTTTTTGGTGATGTAGGCAAGTTCAAAAGGAGGTGGTATATCAACAACTGAGGATGGGGTTGACAAGCCACATGATGAAAGATGATTTCTCTGGGAAAAACTACCTGAGGAACCATTAACACAAGGCAAAGACAAGTTGTCTTCTGTCCTTTTTATTCTACCATCATCCAGTACACAGCCATCACTTTCTCTGTTAACAGAGACAGGTATCTCTCTCCCTTCAACAGAGTAAGATCGAGGATATAAAATAAAACGTCTTGACTTGGTTGGTAATGCCCTGTTGGCTTCCACTGGTTTTCCTTCCAGTGAAAAAAAGTTATTGCTTAAATGCTCTGTCCCAGGGCCATTGTGTGAAGATGTTGAATCAGCTTCAGGTCCAGTTTCTTCTGGAACTGTTTCTGGGACATAGCCCGGCATTTTCCCAGAGAGTGACCGTGTTCTAGTGACAGTGCTTTTACAATCAGTGGGCAGCAAGTTGTTTTCACCATACATGCCTAATTCATCCCTTTTACTGTGATCAGCTCCTAAATCAGTCTGCCAATCATAAGCAATTTCATTTTCTGCAGGAAGCACATAAGGATCATCTAGAGAATCCCTGCTAGTTTCTCTTTCCTTTGATTCTTCAGGTACAATGACCACTTCAGGGACTGATAGATTTTTATGCAAGACATGTTTGATGCCAGTTTCTACATTAATTTTGCCATGCTTATAGACTTCTAATTCTTCCTCAAGTGGTACCTGTTGAGGCGGACTTGGGATGCTTTTGCTGAGGCTGTTGCCTTCCACCTCACCGTCTCCAAGTTCCAGCTCATCTGACTTAGAGGTTTCCACAGTACTTTCACTAAGCTCTTCAACAGTCTCATCTTCCAGCTCTGGCTCTATCCCTTGACTACTAGGTAAACTCTCAGAAATCACATCGTCTTCCAGAGAGGCCCCTTCTTTTTGAAGATTCTCAAGAACCCATGAACGTTCCAAGGGTTTTTCCTCACCACATTCATTCTCATAAGCAGCAATTTGACAGCTGTCTTCCATATTCTCTGCATTCACAGCTTCCTCTTCGCCTTCCTCAGAGTCTCTGCTTGCTTCACAGGCTACCTCTGTCTTCTCCTCACCTCTCCTCTCTGTGATCTGGCAGCTTTCACTGGTATCTGAATTCTTGTGATCATCTGGATCTGCTTCCTCCTCTTCAGCTGCTGTTTGAGGGCTGGACTCTCCCAAACAATTTTCAATATTGGGTTCATCTTCACATGGTCCTAAGTCAAAACCTGTTTCTTTGCTGATCTCCTTGGGCAACATGACAGGGCTTGCACAGTTTGTTTCTAACTCGCCTTCTATGTTCAAATCAAGGTCTGCATGTGCACTGTGGTCACCATCATGTGCAAAACACCCATGTCCCTTCTCTAAAATCCCTGGCAGTTCCTCCTCCTCCATCCCTGCCTTCTCACAATTTGGGACTGATTCATCTGTGGGCAGTGGCATTACAATGGTATCTTCGCAGATGTCACCTATTACTTCCTCATCTGTATTCAAAATGATACTGCTTTCAGTCTTACAATCACTCCTGTCCTTAACCAGTTCCAGGTTATCAGAAGTTTCCTCATTGTTTTTTGTTTCAGTACAATCAGCAACATGCTCATCTTCACCTAAATTCTTGGAAGCATCATCATCTCCATCAGGGGCATCTGAGGACTCATCATAAGGTTCTTCAGACAGGTCATAGTCTCTGGTTGACTCTTCAGAGTCTGGTTCCATTGGTTCAGCAATATCTGAAGCGTTATGGAGTTTATCTTCAGTGACTTCTCGATTTCTGGTATCCTCGTCATTAGCGGTGTTATCCTTTGCCTTCTCTACCCCTTCTGAAGTTTCTGAGACTTCATTTTCCAGAGAGGAATCGAGGTTCTGATCATGCTCATGTTCCAAGTCATTACAGTCCTTACTGGTCAGCTGAGCTTCAGGAAAGACAATGTATTCATTACTGGATTCAGAGTCTGGGCAGTCAGCGTTGCATTGGTTTCTTTCATACAGCTCTCCATCAAGACATACCACTTTGCCATTTGAGCATTTATTTAAGTTATTGTTGGTATAAACACTGGATTTGCCCTCAGTGTCAGCTGGGAATTTTGGCTTTGGGGCAATAGGTGGTTTGGGACCCCTAGACATAGAGTTTGGGTTGTGAAGAATATCAGCCCTTGGCAGTGAAGGAGAAAATTTGGAGGCAGCTACTGGAGAAAGATGACTGATGATAATCTTTGGTTTTGGTGCTAGTGGTGGCTTTGTGATTTCTGGAGAAAAGAGAGAAGAGCCATGTTAGTCACATTGGTTTCTTAGTAAAGCCAGTAAAATTATATCCAGCAAAATATATACAGTAGGTTTTATCTTATAGTAGTGACTGCTGGTGCAGGAGTCCAGCAACAAATGCTATGAGATCCAAAGAAGCAAAGCCCATGCACTGTGCTGCCATGTGGGACAGTAGCTGTTCCTGGGAACATCACCTGAGGTCAAGACTGTACTGAACTGAACCAGGTGCAGCCCTACCACACTTGGGAAGAGAAAGATGTAAAGCTGCAGAGGCAAGGTTGTATCCTACACAGACACCCACAGGCAGGTATCCTACACAGACACCCACACCTTCTATACTATTTCAGTATGTAGTTTGTAGGATTTCAGCATTGAACAAAATTAGTTGTACCAACGGATCAATATTTAACTCAATTCAGCCACGCTGAAGTGAACACTTGGTGCACAGACACACCCTCTTCCCATCTGCTATTACCGTAGTAACAAAACACAGAGTTACATTCTGTTTTTCAGACAACATACTCATGACGGATAAGATGGTTTGCTGCTAGTTGGGCTAATACTTTACACTGGTTACACAGCAGAGCTATAGAGCACTGAATTAAATACACCCAAAAATGTGAAGAGAGCTACTGGTTTAAACTTAAATTCAGTTTTCAGTGTACAGCTTCCTCAGTCCTTTAGTAAAAAGATCCTTCATCTTCCTGTTAATGCCAGGACTCCTTGGAGGGACAATCTTCCCTTCTATTTTAAATTATATTTAAAAGGAAATTATCTTGCAAAATAAGGCCAGCCAGCGTCTCTAGACTATTTCTAGTGGAAGTGCTGACAAAAGTGTAAGGAGTTCAAGCAGATTGACAATACGTATTGACATATATTAAGTCATATATGGCCAGTGTTCTCACAGTACAGTTTACAGCCATTTCCAGCTGTCTTAGCCCTGAAATCATTATTCTTTAAATAACTACATGAAATGCTGAAAGGCTGCATAAATAGGCAACACTAGGGATCTTCCCTCAGGAGATTTCAGATGAGATTAAATATGTGGTGTGAAGAATCGAGCACACCAGATGGTCCCAGATGGTAAAAAGTGAAGAGATGGGGCTGCTCTTACTGTTTCCTAGCCATCACTAGGCAAATACATGGATAATAATTTAATTACTAGTTAATTAGTTAGGTAATTACTATTTAATTAATCAGAAATCATGGAAAAAGGGGAGCTCTCCATTACACCATGAGAGAAGGTGAATTATGGGAAGCTTAGGGAAAAAGAGGCAGGGAGACCTGAATGTTCACCCGTGTCTGGTACTAGAGTATGTACTCTAGTTTCACTGTATCCACTGCTGCTTTCAGCTGCAGGGCATCTAATTCTTGAGATCACACCATGGGTAGCTAATCTTTTTCTCTGGATTATTTTGGAAACATAATGTGCCAAATGGTTCCCAGTTGCAGCCAGCAGCAAGTCTGCAGAAGTTTAAGGTTGCCAGAGTGCTGAAAACTTTTGCCAGTTAAAAACAGGGAGAGAGTAGAAGTGGATTGTGAGTGTGTTGTAAGCCTGTCTCCCCAGTTAGATCTACCTTCTGGATTTTTAAATAGTTAATGCAATGACTAAGCATCCTAAACTAAACTTCTGGTAGGATAATGCACAAAGTGTTACTAGCTAAAATTACACCTTTCCTAACAGAAATAATCAATGGACCCCTTACCACCATACTAAGGTGTTTTTAGGCCTAACTCCAAGGAAGAACGATCACTTAGAAGGTATTGCACTACTCCTGCACTGTCTGGCTTTTCCTAGAATTGTCTATCCAAGAGCAGGACACAAATACACCTACTCAAGAAGTATACTGTGCTTCAAGAAAGCTGGGTCCTCTCACTACACAAGAGTGTGTAGTCAGAAGGCAAAGGGAAATGGTTTAAAACTTGAAGAGGGGAGATTTAAGTTAGACATTAGAAAAAAAGTTTTTCCTGTGAGGGTGGTTAGACACTGGAACAGGTTGCCCAAGGAAGCTGTGGCTGCCCCTCCCTGGAAATGTTCAGACTCAGGTTGGATGGAGCCTTGAGCAACCTGGTTTAGTGAAAAGTGTCTCTGGCCATGCAGGGGGGTTGGAACTAGATGATCTTTAAGGTCCCTTACAGCCCAAACCATTATGATTCTACTCTGTTCTGGGATGTGACAAGGCTTGAGCATAGTCTCTGCATTCTGAACCTTGGTTTTATCCGATGAAGTGTCTCTGCTGAAATACTGAGTAAGAAGAATAAGCCTGGACTGTAGAGAATACCAGGATCTCCCAAGCTTTGTCTTATAAACAAATATGAAATAAAATAATGTAATGGACTAATTTCCTTTATGTAAAGTAACCACACAAACAACTGCTATATAAAAAAAAATACCTTGAAGACAGTTTCTTGCATTCCCTCCAGAGATAATTTGCTACAGCAAAAGAAATCAAGTAATCTTGGGATCTTCCTTCTGCTACCTTCAATAACATTGCCAGGGGATCTTACAGTAATGTACTCTGTTCACACTATGTTAGTAACAGCCATTGGTAATGTCCTACGCTTACCCACTTGTGCCAGCTACTGGTCACTACTGATTCCTTCCATAGAAAATTCTTTTTTTTTTTTTTTTTTTTTTTTTTTTTTTTTTTTGGTGGTGGTGGGGGGGAGGAGAAGTAGGATGGGGGAAGGCAGTGGGAAGAGTACAACTGTTTGTTTAAAAAGTAACCCAAACAATTACTAAAAAGAATAGACCACTGTTTGCCTTTTATCACCACGAATTCTTTCTGCTTCAGTTTCTGCTTCCTTTGCTGTCTGAGCTACTTGAAAGGTTCTGGCTGTAATTTCTAAATGGAAACAAAACAACATTGCACCATAAGCAATGTGTATGTGAACAAATAACTATGCATGTTTATTTTAGGATGTGTTTTATGTTTGAGGCACACCCACCTTGTGCTTAAAAGGAACTCTTGGGCAATAGGATTTTCTTAAGCCTGCTCCTCCCCTTATTGTTCGATGCTTCCTTGTACTGACAAGGACCACTTCCTCTCCTTACCCACCTTCCTTCAGGCAAACTTGCATTTCAGCATTGTTTCATTCCTGCTATTGCCCATATTAAATTACATTACTCTTCTCCTCTCTAAGGTGCTAAGCAGTGAACAGAAGCCTAGCAGCTCTCCTGGAATGGCAATCAACTCATCAGCCTTCACTGTTTAAGTATTTCTTTGAAAAAATAAACATTTTTTAGTGGTGTACTGCCCGAAACACTGCAACTGCCAACTTTCAAATGTTTTTGAGATTTAGGAGTAAGTCTAGAATTTAATTAAGGCTTTTAAGAGACCATATCTAACACCCACAGCCCATAGCAGCTGGTTTTGGGATGAAGACCTATTTAAACACTATAAAGCTTCACATTTACAGAGATATTTGCAGATGTGTCCCAGGCTGGTGGTCTTTGATGGTGGCCCAAGAAATTACTTAGCTCCACAGTGCCGACACCAGTTCCAGCCTTGACTGCTGCCACAGTCCAGTTCAGGTATATTTTAAGATGCCAAGAGTAGCTTTTTCTGAGAAGTGAACTTCTGTGGCCCTGTGTTTGATTCATGCCCTTATCATTAGGTCAGCTCAGACATATGCTGAAATGGGAAAGACTGAGGACAGAGAACAGAAATGCACTGCATAGTTCAGAGATCTGCAGGGCTTTTGTATCGAAATGACAATGCAGGTGGAGGGACCACATGCAACAGTGGGATGAGACTGCACCAAACCTAGAATCAAAGTGAAAAACAATGTATACCAGTCCTGTGTATCCATGCTTAAGTCTAGAAAAGAGGCATTAACATCCACAGAGAAACAGAAGGTAAGAGGGAGAATTTTCAGGCAAGGGCATCAGAAAGTATTGTTCATCTCTGATCAGGAGTTGTATAATTCCACTCAGATGTATCAGAATAAAGTTAAAAATTGTCTTCTTGAAAGGTTTGGTATGAAGTCAGTAAAAGGTTGCTATAGATCTTACTATTATCCTTGTCTTATTCCTATAGTGAATTGCTAATTTTAAAAACAAAGCCAGTTAGTTCCAGTTAGTGCTGCCTGCCTTTTAAACCCAGCATTTGTTACTGTTTCTTCCACTGTTTTTAAGACCCTGGTATTATTCAGTGTTTCTCCAGGGAAGACATACTCATCTTCATCTCCAAACATTCTTCATTCTTGTTGGTAAACAAAACAAATTAATTATTTAATCCTTGCAGTTGAGCAATGTCACCTTTAGTAAAGTTTTTTCTATTGAAATTTTTCTTAAGCTTTTCAAATTTTCCAGTAGCAGCTACAAAATACATAGGGCACCACACCTATAGGAAGAATTCTACAGTGGGTGCTGCTGCTGCTGCCTACAGAACTCAGTCATTTCATGGATGAAGTTTGCAGTATTCTCCATTAGATTGTTACTGTATCAGCTTAACTTGCTTGTCCATGGTGACCTCTAAATTGTTCCCAGGGCTGTGTTGCCTGCTCGTTGCCTCTAAACTGAGCTTTACATACTGTTAAGTGTAGTTTGTTTGAATGGATCCAATGTAAAGATTCAGATCTGTTAAAATAACTAATAACTGCTTTGTTATATACCTTTTGCCAGTCTTAACATCATAAAGTGGACACTGTAATCTGATACTTTACTACTTGCTTTCCTACCAAGGAAAATATTGGACACTGTCAACATAAACCTGGTCCCAGCACTGCGTACCACCACTTGATAATGTTACAGACTTAATGACTAAAGAGATTCACTACTGCCAGTAAGCCAGTCCTCCATCTAATTAACCTCCACTTTATGTCTGTTGTATAAATGCTTTTCTCTATCAGAATGCACTGCTAAAATACGACACAGACATCAGTGCATGGCTTTGCATCTATACAGGTGCTTTTATCAATTAAATCTGTAACTTTCCAAAGACTGGAATCCAGTTCCCCATTTAAAGCAAGCCAAGTCCCACTATTAAGGAAATAATAATAATAAAGCAACCTTAAGAATAGCAGTAAATACCAGAATTGGTTTACATGTCACTTGCTTAAACACTATTATAGACAGAAAAATTATTTGCATCAGGAAGGACAGAAGCTGCTTCATGGTGGCATTTCTATTTTATGAACTAGGCAATGACAGGAAAACAAAGAACTTGCCCTGTACCAGCAGCCATCATGCTCATGCTCTGTTTCACTTAAGAGCATACCAGTGCTAAGAACTCATTCCCATTGACATGAACCTCTGCCAACTGCTAAAAAAACCCAGAAGCGCATGAAAACAGTGTGACTTTCACAGGTAGAAGCTTCAGCTACCAAAACAACACCAACTTCCTACAAAGCAGGACAGAGAGGAAATTCTGTAACTGTTGAAAACATGGGTTTATATTTTGACCATGGTGTTTACTCCCAGAGGAAAAAAATATTCTGAGAGGACAGTTGAGAGAGCTTCCTATCAATAAACACCTGGGACAGCAGATGAGGACTGGGTTTGGACCTGGCCAGAACATGGACACCAGCCACTGTAGACATACTGTCAGGAATGTAAGGCAAGCCAAGTACCGTCTCCTGAGAACTTCTTCATTACATTTCCAGCACAGAAAGCTGTAGGTTTCAAGTATTAGTTACAATTCTACCTGTTGTCAGAGTCAGACAGGGTGTGTTCAAGCTGCCTAGGTAGAGAAGCCATTTTAATGTAATTCTGATCTGTGTAACCTGCTTCAGTAGGTTAGAGATTAAATAGATGAGGTAGCATGATTTACAAGGGAAGTTTCCCTTTGAGGGGTTCATCTCATAAAACAACAGTGCTGCCACTGGTAGGATCCCAGGATGTAATGTTAATAACTGAGATATCATTACTTTTGCAATATTCACTGCAAAAGTAGTTCTGTTTGTTTCATGGCATCTAAATGCATAACTTATTTCACAGTGTCTTGATTAAAGTTTGAAATGAAAAATGTTGAGTAAAAAATAAAAACAGTTGCATAGGAGTCACTTGAAATTGAAAAAGTATCTAGAGCAGGGTTTTCTGTTCATGCCAGAGTGCAAATCTTCCTTTCAGATGGGACCTCAGTCCAGATTTAGGTGTAAACTCTCACTTTGACTTGAACAGGAATTAGATGCTTAGGTGTCTTCTAAAAACTGGCACTGTAGGCACTTGAGATCTGAGGTCCTGTTTGAAGCTGGTGAGTCACTGGCTTTTTAATGCCTCACACATTTATGAAAATTATTTCAGTTTCTGCATTCTGATACTTTAGAAAAACATCTATCCACTCTTACCATTCTATAAATGTGCGATCAAAAGTATTCCATTTATAGCAAGAAGGCTTAGTGAGTGCGCAGACAGACCTATAGAGTCAGTAATAACCATCCCATGGGAATTCTGTCTTTTTACAAATCTTAATTGAAATATTAACAGTTGGACTGCTAGAGCACATCCCCATTCTGCAGAAATAAATCACTGTTCCATACAGCTACTGGAATCCATCCTCTATTATTAGATCAATGTATTATGTCGCTAGGATAGATCAACAGCTTAAAAAATCTCTTGCTATACAATTCTCTTTGTAGCCATCTGTAAATATAATGCAACCACAAAACATCCTGCAAAGAAATACTTCTGGGGAAGGGGAAGAATCGATCTACAGACAACACAATCAGAAAAGAAGGAAAGACCAAAAAAATCTGAATCCTAAAAATTCTTCAGCATTTTCACCTTTTCTAGCAGAGACACAAGTCTTGATAGGGCTGGGGGACCTAACTATGAAAAACCACATCTACTTGACAATTAAATAATCGTTGTTCTAAACTACTGGCATGTATTTCTTTCTAATGGAAGTGTAAGTGTTTTGGTTGTGATTTCACAGCATTTCACAACAGGAAGTTCAAACTGCAGCAGACAGCATATATTCACCTGTTGGTTTATATACTGCTCACTAGGAGCCAAAGAAGCTGTTGTTTAAAATTCTCTCACAGGTACATCTATCTGGCAGCTTTTCCTGTATTACTTTCAGAAGCTGCTGAATGAATGTATATTCTGCTTACATCTCTGAGCAATATGGAGTCTAATATCTGTAAAATTCTTCCTACAGGCAGCATAATTTCAGCACTTGGGAAACAAATCAGGACTTGGAGGCTGGAAGGTCCTGTGTGTGAGGCTGGAAGACAGGGGTCTGTCTCTTACCACAGATTTCCTGTGACCTTGGGTGGATTGCTTCATCTCTCTTTTCATATCAGTTCCACATCTTTGAGGATAATCTGTATCTCCCTTCCTGTTTTCTGGCTGCTGCTGTTATTTTAATTTCTGTGGGATCAAGATCAAGGCTGCCGTATATGTCTGCACATAGGACTCCGCTCTGTTGTGCTGTCTATTAGTCAGTGTATTACGAAGATTGCTAAAGCTGTTCCCTCAGTTGTGCCAGTCAATAAATGGCTCTCTCCTTCAGATTCAGTAGGAAGTGCTGCTTTGCACTGATGGGAGAGACATTCCTTGCATTGTGTGAATGTACAAAACAAAGGCTGAGAAGGGATATGAGCACTCTATAAATACAACCTAGAGGTAAACACCAGAGGAGGAAAAGAACTATTTTTAAGCAAAAGGACAATGTAATCACATGAATAAATGGTGTTGAATCTGTCCTGGAAACTATAAGAACTACAAATGGTAAGAGCTCTCAGTTTTGCAAGAGGATAGCAGGAGAGACACCAAAAATGTTTTAAGATACAATTTAATGAATTACTAAAAGGAGTAATATGATCTTGTGTTCTGTAACAATAGGTACTGCTTTGGCTAATGGAAGTAGTTTCATTCAGTCCTAGATTTCAGAAAAATCAAGACTGCTAGTAAAATTTAAGGGGATAGATTTGATATTCCTTACACTGCACTTCCCTTACAACAGGATCAGATTAGAGATGGTCTGTTTTAAATAATGGAGAGATGAAGAAAGAGGTTTGAACATCATGGCTAAAGCAGTTTTTGGCTGACTTACTCAAATTCAAATGTTTGTCTCTTGGGAAGGACACAGTCCTGTCCAGAACGGATCCAAAAATGGAGTGGAAGTGTCACCAGTTTTTGTGTAGGAGGGTTGTCTGCCTTCCCACTTCAAGGAGAAAGAGAACCTTTTACTTTAAACTCTGAGTAGTGGTATAACATGATGGTACCACAACAGAGGGTTGCGTTTGATCTAAAAGATCCTTTCCAGTCCTGTGTTCCTGGGGTTTGGCAAACAATGATTCACACTTTCCCAACACATGACAGCCGGTCAGATCTCTGGGCTTCAGGATGTACACATGTAAGTGAGGTGCCCAGCACCTTTCACCTTCTGGAACTTGAAGACAATGATATATTTTAGGGGTAACAAAAAGGAATTGTTTCTCTTCCTCTTTAATTCTAGATGCAGCATTAGTTCTTTATAAATAATTCCAGAGTTAGTAATAACTGCTTCCTGGACTGTTTGCATTTTTTTATGCATGTGCCTTGTCCCTGAAAGCGCTGGTGGAAAATTTAAAGTTTTCCCCAATTTTTCAATGACTTCTTTTAACATGGTGCTGTCTTTGATATCAGTTCCCTTCTCATCCTGTCTTTCTCACCTTCCCAGTTTCCATCAAGGAAAAATTAGGGGAAACTGAGAGAAGGAAGAAGGAAGGGTTTATTGGAGAGAAAATTGCCAAGAACATTACTGCCCCAAGCCCAGACTTTCGGAAAGTAAGTCACATAAATTTCCCGGGGTTTTTGTGAGTGTGTCTGGAGGCAAAACGGGCGCGGAGCCGCGTCCCTGGGCAGCCGCAGCCTCCCCGACCTGCCAAGCCCCGTTCTCCCCGACCCCCGCTTCGGTCGGGCTCGCTGCCTGGCTCCGTCCCGGCGGGGCTGGCGATGGGGCCGGCACAGCCCCGCGAGAGGGTGTCCCGCGGGGAGCCGGTGAGCACCTGCCGGGGCGGGGGTGCCGAGCAAGGCCGGCCCCGCACGGAGGGCGAGTGGCGGAGAGGTACCAGCCGCGGCGGAACGGCCCTGGAACTGGCGGCCCCAAGGGAGGAGGAGGGATGCCGGGACGGGGACGGGCAGTGCGAGCTCCAAAGGAGCAATGCCCGGCCGGTGTCGCTGGCCCCGGAGGCGAGGCGTGCCGCCTGGAGCGAAGGAGGGTACCGGTACCGGAGGAAGGAAGCCCGCCCGGCGGCTGCCAGCCCCGGGGAGAGGCTGTCGGGCAGCGGACCCGCGCTCTTACCGGCGTCGTTCATCTTCCACCGACACTCTGCCGCTCACCGCATGGTCCCGGGGGGCGCCGCCGCCTTCGCCCCTCGCGAACGCGCGCGGCCCTACACCCCGCGGGGCAGCGGTGCGCGGGGGGCGGCGGGGCCGGCGCGCGGCGGGCGGGGCGGCTCGGGGGCGGTCAGCGCCGCGCGCGGCCCGTCGGGGGCGGTAGGGCGGGGCGGGGCGCGCGGGGCTGGGCAGCGCGTGGACATCCCCGCTGCGGCGGCTGCTCCGGGGTCGGGCGGTCAGAGGGACAGACGGATGGAGCGGCGGGGCGCTGCGGAGTGTCCCACTCCCTTGTGCGTCCCCCCCCACCCACACGTTCCCCCTCGCGCCATCTCCCCCTCCCCTCCCTCCGTGTCTCCTCCATCCCCTGCCGCCTTCCATCCCACCCGCCACCCTTCATCCTTCCTCCTCCCCATCCATTCTCCCCAGTCCCCCCCCCGCACGCCCCGCGTTCATCGTTCCCCATCCCATCCCTCCGCTTGGCTCCCCCACGGGGCGTGGCCGCCTCAGCCTAATGAGCCCGCAGGAAACGGGTCTCGGGGCATCCCCGACCTGCCCCTTGTCCCGGAGCATCCCTGGGAGCCGCCAGCACCTGCTGTGGGAACGGTGTCTGGGAGTGGTGTCTGTCTGTGGGGCGGCCCCACGTGTGCTCAGCGCAGCTGCAGACCACTCCATGCTGCTGCATGTCCTCTTCTCCCATCAGCCAGCTCCTGAGTCGATGGAGTTAACGCAGGCATCCTGTGGCTGGGTCGCTCTCCCCGTCCCTCTCCCTGTTTGCAGGCTGGCAGCGGCACTAACCCCCGGACAAGGTTGGATCGCCCCCTTCCTCTCAGTGTAGGTTAATCGAGCCCTGCTGCCTTTCCCCGGGAGCTGGTATTGCTTGCACAAGAATGCATCTTTGAAAATTTCTCTCCCCAGGCAAAGAAATCTCTTGAGGGCTGCGCTGGTCGCAATGATCGCTTCTTTCCCTAGCCAGGGAGGGGCCATTTGTCCTTATCACAGCCACCCCGGAGTTACGAATGCCGGCAGAATTTGGGCAAGGGGGAGAACCAGCACATTCTACCCGTGCAGTGTGTGTGAAGCAGGCAGGTCCTGCTTTGACATACTGAAACCTACAGAAATCAGGACTATTGCTAACATCATCCAGTGCAACTTATTTCAGATCCTGTTAGTTCTGTTTTGGTGAAGTACCTAATAACTAACATCCTGCTACTGGCAGATGCTCTGTAGTACAACCAAATTGCTTTTTCCTGACCTTTCAGTGCTGTCTCATGGTGACTAATGAGGTGCAGTGTGCATAGACCTTTGAAGAGGGAAAGCAAGCAGTGAAGGAAATGGAATGAAGCCCTTCTTTCTGGGGGCTAGAGTCTCTAAGAAAGTATTTGCAATCCTGTGTAAGATGCACAGATTCACAGTAGGACAAAGAACTGTGATACTGCATAGGTTTTTAACCAAACAACCAGTTTGTGAAAAACTTAATGGAGTAAAGAATGACTCTTTTCTCTCTGTCCTGTTTGTGGTGGTGTTTTGTTTTGTTTTGTTTTGTTTTGTTTTGTTTGTGAAAGAAGCTAAACACTCCAGAAGAAGCCTGTACTTAATGACAAGGGGACAGCTCCTGCTCCTTGCAGTATGCCATTAGCAGGGAGGTAGGCATTAGCCATGATTACTTCTGTGACCTATCTCTGAAAAGGGTGAGTGCGTCTTACAAGTTCCTGTCTGCCTGTTCTCCAGTCTGCTTCCTGCCCCAAAGGGCAGGGTGCCAGGATACCTCCAGAAGCCGCTGACTCCTGCCTTTCTTTATTCAGATGTGATTGGTTTGAACTTTGAACTGGTTTGTGTTGGTTAAAATGCAACACATGTACTGCTAGGCAATATTGCCCTGCTCTCCAAGGAAGGTATTCGTGAGCAGTTCAGGATAACTTTGGACTCTGCTGTATTATTGTCAATTAAGCTATAACTTGGGTGCACTAGGGAAAAAGAAACATAGCCGTGCAGTCATTGCTATCTTAAAAAGTTTGGAAGTATATTCAATAAGCAGAAGGCTTATATTTTCTTTATTGTCAGTCTAAAATACAATCAAAGGTGTAATTTTCTGTACTGAAATGATGAAAAACTTAAGGAGCTTTATAGTTAAATGGAAATAGGAACTTTAAAAGAACTGCTTGAAATTTAAAAGTTTATTCTCTAATCTCTTCAAAATACTATGGGGAATGATCTGTTTTACAAGCAGAAGAATGGGAAGGTGAATGTATGTAAAAATTTTAAAACTCAGGTTAACATTTTAGGCTTATATGTCCCGATCCAGCAAATGTTTTAGGGAAATGCCTGAATTTAAGTATAATCTGTTTTAAGCAGGGCTTCTCTGTATTCTTAAATGCCCTGTTAGATCAGTGCTATTCTGTCATGTTAGAGTCTTCTTTTTATCATGGTAACATAAACTAGCTCTCTGCAACTTTAATGCAGCTCTAGGGGCTCTCTCATAGTACACTACCTATGCAGCCTAACTGTAATTCTTAAGCCTCTTTATGTTATTACTTAGGGATGTTCTTCAAGATGAGGTGTCCTTCATTACAAGCAGTCTTTCAGGGCATTTTTGATGATCTTTTATCCTCTTGTCTCTTAATCATTAGATTTATAGGTTTGGGTTTCTGATTTTGGGGCTTCTTTTTTACTGTTTCAGTGTTAATGGCCTTATTAAAATAAATTTTTTGGCATGGTACTAAGAAAATGGCACTAGGGAAGGGAGGAGAGAGGAGTTGCCCCAAAATGACATAGAACCAAACTTCCTAGCAGATACAATTTCAGAAACTAAAATTTTTGCAGTAAATCTTTGCAGAAAAAAATTTTCTAAGTTTTACATTTACCGGTTGTTCATGACCAACACTAAAAACATGCTGGCATTATCTAGTTAGAGATGTTCATCACAGACTGCAGGAGGCAGTAAATTTTGAGGGATAGTTGATGTGTACAGATCCCAGAATACTTAAGGAGAGGGAAGCTAGAAGGACAGTGGAGTCAGTTTCTGGGACACCACTCTATGTTTATGTTCCTTACAAAAGCATACTACTGGGAAATTGACTAAATATGTCTGACTTTCACTTAATGAAATGACCACCTGATTGATTCACTTGCCATTTTCAGTAAAGGGCCTCTAGCAAGAGCACCAGTTCTCTCAGGAAGGAGATTTGTGTGCCTCCCATTCAGGTTGATGGTGCTGTCAAGATTCCCCTGAGGCATCAAGCTTCTGAGATTTCTCTTGCTTTGTATTTTTTTTTTTTTTAAAGAATATTTGTAGGCAATAGTACAAAATCTGAGAGCTTACACAATGCCACAGTTTTGTCCAGTCATCCTTCACTCCCATGGAGATTTTCTTTCCTTCTCAGCTGCTCAGAAGACTAATTCTCAAATCCTTATTCAGTTTTGAGCAGGAAAAGTGAAGTTTAACTTAGCTTGGGCAAAGATGTGTCCAGAAACATGTTTATTTTTACTCAATGGGATGTGAGCTCCTGCACTCCAAAGCACTTGTTGCCTGTGTTTGCAAATTGTCAGTAGAGCTCCCCTGAGAGAATCAAATTGGGAGCTGAAGCATGGCAGATAGGTGCTTCGGACATCACTCAAAGTGAGCTAGTGTAAGTGAGGAGGCATACCTTTAAGGCTAGCGTGGTATGCAGGTGTAAAAGTGACATCAGTGGAAGAAAGGATGGGCACTGAGTCAAAAAACATGAGACTTGCCATAAGCAAAGTCAACAGCACTTTCAGCTTTACTGCGGCCAGAGATGAATTTCACTCCTGGAGGTCACTAACACTCTTGATGAATTTCATATGAAAAAGAGGGGATAAACTCACACCCATACGGAGACATTTTGACTGGTTTCCTGCGTTTGACGGAACCCTGCATTTGACACCCCTAGTACATGCAAGTCTGCTTCAGCAATGAATCATCAACAAGAGAAAAGGTTAGGGCAGTGATGACTATTGCTACCTCTGTGCATTGTTTTGAGCCACAACAATTAATTACACGCCTCATTTTTATCAGGGCCATATACTGGGTGCAACCTGCTGTGTGAGAGGTACATATAGGGAGGAAGCTGCACGCCCATTTCCTCTTGGTATCTGGATTTGTTTTGGTCCCGCTCCAGTGTCAGTCTCGCTCCAGGCACCTTCCACCACAGGTCCTTTCCTTTAACTCTGCAGCCCCCTTATCACTGGGGCCTCTGGTAATGGTGAACCTTGGTTGCATCGAGCAGCACAGCCACTGACCCGAGCGGGGCTGGCAGCTGCCTTCTCCATTTCCTGCCCAGGCATCTGCTGCCTGATTGGAGGAAAATAGTTCTTAAACCTTCTTCAAAACAGGAAACTTCTCTTCTCCCTGCTTCCTGAGGTACAGGAACGGTCTCCGCAGCAACCTCTGGACAAAGAAGTATCCTGTTAACCACTGGGGTGCCATAACAGATACAGGGGGAGGTTGTATTTCAAACCACGGTCTACCCTGAAGGATGCGAAGTGATCTCTGTGCCCCACTGCTCCCAGCCCTCTGTGCCCGCACTGCTGCCTCATTCAACAGTTTTTTTAGTAGATGATACTAACAGTTAGTTAGTAGATGATAACCCTATCCACTGGAAGCATTTGTAAACAGTTTTCATGACTAAATATTGATCTGGTGTCAGCAACCTCTAGAACATAATTTTTTAATACTATCCCTCCACCTTCATATTGGAAAGGTGACTAAACATAGCCACATTGTCACCCTCCCATTTTGTTTTGGTCATGGTGTATCTTAGTATTAGGTAGTTCTATTTTTTTTTTTTTTTAATGACCACTTGTATCCTACAAGTATCATGTGTGGCTAAGAGGTATTGAAATTGAATGCTTTGCTCACTGAATAGTTCCCCACTTGCAATCAGGCTACCTTGAGAAGTCTGAGGTGGGGCTTTTAGAAAATCCCTTGTAGTATGAATGCAGGACATTTTAGTCCTAGAGAAAACTACATTCATGATTATAACTGGCAGTTTTCATCCCTGAAGGACCATTGCTAGCAGAGCCATTGGAGCATAGCTGAAATGACTGTTAAGTTCTGTAATTCTTTATTTGCATGAACTGTCAAAACTTTGGCTTTAAAATTAAAATTTCGTGTGTTTTTTTTTAAAAAAACTTGCAGGTCATCTGCATCTGAAAGGGGCTGAAGTGCATCTCATGGAATAAAGGCAAATGCTATAGGTGAAAATGGTCAACAGTGAGAAATCCTTGTTGTTATTTTTTGGTTTGACATAAATTTTACTTACCACAGCAAATTCAAAGACACGGAGCTGTCCCTGTCTGCTCCACCCATAAGACTGAGCCATTTGGATGTCTGAGTGTTTTTCACAGTGTTCAGTCTTAAGGAAATAGAGCACTAGGACACAGCAACCTCCAGAAGTTACCCTTTCCTTTGTGCTCAGCTCCTTTCTCACCAAATACTTCCTGATAGTGCTGCAGGGGAAGATCCCCTTGAATGATCCGGTTTCCTGCCAGTGAGCTCTGCTGTTGACCCCTCCCGAATCCAGGATAATTGTTTCACATCTGTCTGAGCCCCCATGACTGGCTGAGTATTGATGATCACAGGGGAAGCTGTTACCTGCCTTTGGCTTTTGTCTGCTCTAATCAAGTCACCTGAAAGCCTTTGCCAGTAATGGATGGGGAGGCCTTATGGTAGAAGGGTTTCTCATTATGGTCCGTGTGATTTTCTGTACACACAGAAGCATGTCCTTTCACTGCAAGTGACTTCTAAAGGGAGAAGCACAGCTTGCTGAGAGAAGCACTTTATTTTGATAAATGTACCCATCAGGGTCATAAAGCGAACCCACCTTCATCCCCCTCACCAGATTAGGTGAAGAAACACTAGATTTTAAATTTTTGTACGAACTGGATGTACCTTTTCTTGGTTTAGCCTAGTTAAAAATGCACAAAGAATGTAACAAGACACAAGACACTGCTATGGTGTTTCTGTTACATACTCTTTGAGGGAAAGAACCTAAACCTAGCTTTTACAAGTTGATGTGTTGCTGCATGAAGAGAGGTAATATAATGGAAACATTTTTTACAACAGGCACAGATTCTGGGCTAAACTGCTTGTGATATTTTCAGTCCCCTGGTGCCAGCTCTATTAGGAGCCTAAACTGGGATGAAGAAGTTCTGAAATGCCAGAAAGTGTCTTATCTCCCTCCTTGTTTCTTCAGTTTCTCTCATAGGCAGCCAAGACCATTTATTCCCTTTGTTCTTCCATGTCTAGAGCAGGCCAAGTGTTTTCCAGATTCTGTGCTGTTACTCCATGGCCTGGCTGCAGTGATAGTCAGTGCACTTCAAGCAGAAGTACATGTGCGGAAGGGTGCGAGGCTTTCCAGCAATGCTGACTCACTTCTCACTGAATCAGGTATGGCTTTGCCTCTAGCAAGCATTTCTAAGTCATTGTAGCTGTTCAAAGATGCAAAGATCCCTTTCATTCCTAATTTTGATGTTAGGTTTGTACTTCACCAGGATTACTCTGTAAAAGATATCTGACCAGCTCATTTCTTTGGATCACTTCTTTGTTGTTGTGTAGGCCTAACTGCCACAGAAATACTGCTCCTGACTGAATCAGTCCCCAGCTATATATTCTGAACATTTTTATACATCACGGGGGGAAGAAGGTGCACACAAAATAAAGTTTCTGTATGGCTATTTTTGTCAAAGCAGAGCAATAGTATTGTCTGCTTACTTTCTGTTAGTACTTTATCTCAAAAGCATTAAGCTCTGAAATTAAGGATACTTGGCTTCTCGTAAATTTGTGTCATTGGTTGTCTTTCAAGTAAAAAAATTATCTGAGGTTGAAAAAAACTTTCTGAATTCCTTACTATCTGATCTAGAGTGGAATCACACTGCAACTTCTCCCACACTTGGTGCCCTTTTCTCTATCTACGTGCAAATCCCAGGCTCAGATCTTCAGAGACAGGGTATTAAGAGAAGAGGAGGAAAGTTCAGCTGAAGGGATTGTTGTATGGAGGACCAAAGTTACAAGGTACACAATAATTGTATGTGCCGGGTGGTAGTATTATTTATGGTACCTCTAAAGTTGGGCCAGAGATTCCAGAGTTCACTTGAGATCCAAAAAGAGACTAAGAGGGACACAGTTTAATCAAGCAACATTATTAGAAGCTATGTAATTTTCTTAAGTGTTTTGATTTATAAGGACAGATACGACACACTAACATCATTATTCATATGCCTGTGAAGCAGTTGGCCTCTCCCTGCTCCCTCTTCTGATACATCCATTAACGTAATTAATTCTAATAATGGAGACAGTGTCATCATTCTCCCTATCGCTTCTCAGTGCATGTAACCAGACTCCTGTGTGTTCCTAAATGTTCTTTCACTGCACCATTTTTCAGACTATATGTTCAGAGCTATGGAGTACCCACTAGCTCATATATTCTCAATGTGCTTAAAAGTACTTTGCATTCCTAAAATCAAGGTATTTAATTTTGAGTTTGTGGATTTTGTTGTTGTTTTTCTTTTCTGGGAACTAGGCAATATTTTACCTGGGTTTACATAACTGGACACCTTCACTTTGATCTAACTGTGGCTGAACCAGACCCTTTTCATGGTCATTCTGAGGATGTTTTTTGTATGCCTTAGTACGACAAAAATGATGGAATCAGCTGTGTATCATATTGGTTTTAGCCCATTACTTCCATGTAGTTATAGCAAAGATACAGTGGCCTGTACATTTCTTGCAGTGCTCTGCACACCTCTTTACTGAAGCCATTAGAATTCAAGTCTTGCTAGTTGTGGGAAATTTTATGCATCTCTCCAAATGTGTCCTTTTTGTTGCCATAATGAAGGACTCTACAGTCCTGCAAAGTTTTGTGATTTCAGCATAATGGACACTGAGGAAATGGGTGGAAAAATCAAAGAAAAGGACTTTGTTCTACCTTTTTTTTTTCTTCCTTGGGCACCTGTTTGTGGGATAAGAGTTTAAGTCCATTCTTGGCAGATCCTATTGAGCACTGGTGTGCAAGGGCTCAGTAAACAAGTGTATTGCTTTGGGAGCAACTTTCTTTGCTACATGCTAAAGAGAGAAGGGAGTGAGAGTATGGAAAGAGAAAGATCTGTTTCTAAGACTCATTGTGCACTGTAAGAGGAATTTAGCTCCTAGTTTATGATGTCTTTATACACCCACAAGACCATCCTGGACACTGAGACCTGCCAGTCTACTTACATGAAGCCAGAGTTTGGGGGTTGGCTCTGGTCAGGCTGTGGACTTGGTGTATTCTGCAGGAATCACTCCCACTGAGGCTTTTTCACCCTCCAAACTCAGGAACCTTTCTGAGGGCAGTCTGCCAGGAGTTGTACTTCTCCAGCCACTCTCAATGGTGCAGATACAGTCTGTCTCTGCCCACATACCCATCCTTGGCTGGTAATTTTAGCATCAAATTATTTACAGCAACTGGATAAATGAGTAGATTTCTAGATTCTCTTCTCCATGGATAGCTTTGGAGAAAGAGGACTGCAACTGACTTGGAGCCAAAAATACATTGGATAGTAAAGCAGATCTAAAGCAGCAAGAGACCTCAAGTGAGCAGTAAAAAAACACAAAACACAAGAGCAGCAAATAAAAAACATGTTTTTCACAGCAGGGACTTAATACATCCTTAATTTTTTTCAGTGAAAAAAAGGTCCTATTTGTTTCTGGCTTTTAAAAAAATAATATTATTTTTGTGTATTTTGCCTACAGATGATAAATATATCTGTGGATGGACTTTCAAAGAAAAACATGTTTTTCAGTCTCTACCAGCCTTTTACTTCCTTGCTTTCCACAATTGCAGGAGTGAGCAATGAGGAAGGCGGGGGTAGTTGTGCCTTTTGCTATATATCTTTTTTTCCCAGATCCAGTTTTGCTTACATGTCTAGGACAAGGCAAAACATGTTTTCCTTCATCAAGAACGGAAACGACAGCTATTTTTTCTGTTGGCGTAAAAATACACATATATTCTTCTGCTGCAGAGGTTGAGATTATGACTTGCATTTCATTTGTAAATAACATATTGAGACATGCTGGCATTTTCCAGATTGCCAGATGAATAAGGTCTTGTGAGGGCTTATGGTTTTGAAAAATAAGAGCAAAAAATGTAAATAATTAGGCATCTGTTTGTGCATATAAACATGATGTTTTAACAGGTATTGGTTTTTATGTGCAAATCTATAACTGGATTCCAAATTCAGAAATGGATCTAAAGTTACTAGCATGGTAAAAGCTGAGAAACTGAGTAGTATTATCTCATTTATATAGCATTTATTGTAGATTGTATGTCTAAGAGGGTAACTTGTAAGAAATATTTTGGGTCTTGTTTAAACACATGCATGACACCATGGTGAGCTTTTTCTTCATACATATTGTATAGATACACCAAATGGGACTACACATACTGATGCTAATTACAGGTGTGGGAGACCTTAGTAGATCTTAGTACTGCTCATGGCTGCACCATTTCTAGAAAATCTATGTACAAGCACATATTATTGTGTATGATATTTTAAAGAGCAGTCAGTGGGCCTGAATTTTGTTGAGTCCAACTTCAGCTCATTTGAATTTGACCTGCAAAAATGCTAACTCTCTACAGCTCCGGTAGCAGCTGTAAGGGCTGTGAATGTTCATGGGCTAAAAATCTTTTAAGTGGCCTTGCAAGAAGCTGAAGATTCTGATTTTTATTGTCCACTTTAGAAGTCTCCTTATGGGTGTTTTCTGCTTTTAAATTCTTACTTGTAGCCTGACTTTACACATTCTGGGTCTTGCTCTATATAAATAATTTTCTTATTCTAATTAAAATATTTTCTTCTTCTAATTAAAATATTTTCATTTCTTGGTGGAGCGATATGAGTGAATACTCATTTAAATTACTTTAGACAAAGCTGTTGTTTTACATTTCCCTGGAAAGCGATATGTGAGATTAAGTGATCTTGTGCAGATAAAACAGGTCTATTGGGAATTTTTACAAAGCTAGAAGCGAATAAAATCAGGTGGCTAAACAAACTGGTGAAATAAGATAGTTGGTCTGGTCTGACAGTTTGTCATGTGGAACCGATACAAAAAACAACAGCTATTTCAGTGTGTCTTAAACATTAAGTATCATTCCCTATTACCTTTAGAGTAAAACTTCTCATCTGTTTTCTTCAGTTGATTATTTGTGCCATAATGACAAAAGTTAAGGGTTCTTAGTGACATTGTGCTGGCCAGGGTGAGATACGCAAAGAAAAAGTTTGCATTTTAGCTTGGTATTAGAAGAGCCAAAATTTGTATTGGGACTGTTAACCTGGAAGGTGCTGCAGGTCTCTTTCTATCTAGCTCCACAGAGTGCACAACGCAGTATCCCTTCCTCCCTTCCCCACTGCCAAGGGAACCTCCTGGGATGATGTAAAGCTGTGCCTGGTGCCATCAACTGGAATGAATATGGTCTGTAAAAGACAGGAGATGAATGCCTAGATAGGGTTGTGTGTGACCATCACACCTCTTTTGCTTTCTGCGTGTGGATGTGGCTTGTACTCTGGTGGTATCATTGGGTTGGGAATGCTACTTTGATGGACAGGTAAACAAATTATCTGGGTCATGCAGTGTGTGGCTAAAGCAGGTCATCCCTCATTTTACATGACTTAGGCCTACAGGTTGCATCCCTTTCACCACTGACTCCTGTCTGAGAGGTTTCACAGGGCCCTTGTTTTTTCTCCAGGGAAAGGTCCACTGTTCATTGTAATGTACCTCTTTTGCCTAGGAAACATTCATGTCTTTGCTTATTTTTATACCTGTTGATTTCCTTCTGCTCAAATGTTTTTTGAAGGCTAGTGGAGTCTGGAATGTAGCTTGCATTAAATGCAAGCCATGAGCATTTTGGCAGAGTTTTCCACCCAAGAAGTTATCAGGGGTGGGCAGAGAGGGGTGCTGTGTTTCCCTAACCAGGCCAGTATAGTAGGATTCTGATTCACCAACTGCAGTGAGCACCAGAGGGACATCATCCTGTCACTTTTAGCACTGAATTTATGTTGCCCTTTTTTACCTTCCGAGAGTTCTGGGAAAGCAACAAAAGTCTCCTTCCTCAAAAACCTCAGCACTCCTGTATAATTATTTCCTTGGAAAAATTGCCTTCCTGTTTTCAGCCCCTCTCCAGAAGAGCCTCCACACCCCTGGGCAGCTCTTGCTCAGCCTCCTGAGGAGCTGGACCCAGCCCTGCCCCAGTACTGCCTGCCATCCCCCTGCAACCCCCAGCACCCCCAACATCATCACCCACATCCCAACACTCCCGACACTGCCAAAACCCTCCAACACCTCCCAATACTCCCAGCATCCCCCAGGGCCTGGCAGCTGTGGAGCGAGGGGCTGTGCCCACATCTTGGTCAGCCAGACAGCCCCAGCCCCCCAGACACTGCCCCTGGTAGCTCAAATGTGCAAATACAGCTGCTGTTTATGACTCTGTTTTTCAAGGAAAACCTTCAGTATGTATGTTAAGAGAAACAGGGAATTTCCACTATTTTTCTCAATGCCCCCCACCCCCCACCCCTTTGGCCTTCAGACACACACATTGTGTTGTTTTGACGTAATTTCAAGCAAATATTTTGCCACCGAGAGGCAGTGCAGGGTCACAGAGGTCCTCCAGGCTTGGGCTCTGGGTTTTCAGCCCTCCCCAGTAAACAATAGCTCTATAACTCATTAAAACTCCCTTTTGATTACTTTTTCCTGTTTCTGATTGTTTTGGAGAAGCAGGGGTGGATTCCACACTCAACAAACCTCTTTTTCCTCCTGCTGCTAAATTTAAATGTCTCTGAACTGAAAGGAGTTGCTGATCTCTTTGACAATAGCTCCATCAAATAGAAAATACAACCGTAAACAAGATTTTAGGCTATTTATAGATGCTACAAGGGAATTGGGACTTGGTTTTGCAGAAACTTTTTTACTCTAGGAAGTTTTTTTTTAATCTGTCTTTTTAGAAAGGAGACTTATCTTACTCCTAGCACTTTCTCTCCTGGTTACTATAGCCTTCTTAGTTTCAGATTTAGTAATATTCATGTTCTACCATTGTGGCCTCCATAAAACAAAGCTAGAAAGGGCCATCTTTGCCTGTCTCCCATCCTCTTCAAATTCATGCAATATCTTTCCTGCACATCACTGAGTCAGCACTCCTGTCTCTGTCTCCACCCTTTTTCACTGCTTTTTATTTTTCTGATTGTAAGTCTCCTGATCTATATGATTTACCTGTAGGAACCCCTTGCCCAGCCAAGTTTCTTGCCAATTTGTATCATCCATCCTTTTTTATAGCAGAAATAAACTCCTGACATACAGATTATTCAACTGGATTCATAAATTGTCAAAGAGCTGATATCCTATACAAAATGGAAGCTAATACCAATATTTTTATTACTTGTTTTGCTATAGGCTCAGTTTTAAGCTCCTTCTGAGCAGAACATCTGTAAAATGACATAGCATGGTAGATCCTAGAGTGGACTCTACCTACAAGGCAGAATTACAAAACGACTCTTCCTGGAAAGAATTACTCAGCTTTTTCTTTTTAGCAGCCTGGCTACCAAAGTTGTTCTTTATTGTAGGATCCAGGGACAGCGAGGGAACCGTTCCACCTTTAGGAGGTGCTGTGTAGTCCTGCAAGGTTTTCCACTGCAGCAGATGAACTATGTCACCTGCCTTTAAGGGCACTGGATACAGGTATAAGGGGCAAGTTGGATACTTCTGTAAACCTCCTGGAAAGATCAGGATGAACTGGTGTCCTCCAGAGGGGTGAAAGACTGATACTGAGTAAGTACATAGCTCTTGTGTCCTAGCAGGACATGCTTATTCTCGGCAGGTTTCCAGTGGCTTCATCAGGAGTACACCAGAAGAGGATGTGGCCCTATGTCTTCAAGCCACATCCCAGAAGTGTGCTGCTATAATTCATTCATTTTGGGTATCATGTACTCACCTTTAGTTAAACTACTGATAGATGAAGTCAGCTTGAGGACTGATCCTAATAGCTAATACATATTTTCTTACTGTGCTGGTATGACGTGGACACTGAACGACCTCATAATGCCTGACTTTTGTTACTTTGCAGTCCAGTTTTGATGCTTCTGAGTATCTGAATATACATTTAATATCTTACTGTTTATAGATATTTACAAATGTGCTTTTCTATGCCTTTACACACATACACGCATTACTGTGTGCATAGGTACATGCATACATATGTTTATGGTATATAAAACATAGAATAATTTTCCTTGGAAAAAACCTGTGAGATTATCAAGTCCAAATGTTAAAATATAAATTTGTACACACTGATTATTTTTTTTAAAGAAGAATTAAAGAAAATAACATGAATATGCAGCCCTAAAGAAACTTTGAAAATCAAAAGAGAAATAATACTTTTCCTGGAACAAATACTTTCTGTTACAGTTTCTTTTTTTGGCATTCTGTGTAAGAATGTGACTCATATGTTTTCATGGAACACAATTTTAAAAAGGCACACAAATCAGATTTGAATTTTTGCATCTGAGCTTCAAGACTGTTTTTGCTACTTAATACCTTAAAAATACAAGCTTTATATAGGTGGTAATTACTTTTGCCCATTTTCAAGATTTCTGCTCTCCATTTGTGTTTTCTATTTTGATTCTGCAATGCTGTATGCAGTGTGACTTTTGAAAGATAGCAGTGAACTTTCTAAGTATGGTGGCAATGTCTCTGTCCATACATGAGGTGATGCTAATAATTGTAGTATCCTGATGTGGAGGAGCGAAATGTGTTTTTCCTAGCAACAGCATTTAGGTCTCCCTGCACCTTCCTTACTGCTCTGTTACAAGCATTTTTGGCTGACTCTGTGGCTTGCTTTGGAGCAGCTGTGAGGTTTGTGGTTAGGTTACATATGGGAGAAAGGCTGTTCATTCACACCGTTGAGCTGAGAAAGCATGAGGAGCTCACATTTGTCTCTGGAAATCTCTGCATTCTGTTCAACTTCAAAGGAGATAAGCATGGGGGATGGGTATGAAATTATAACAGCTGGCTGGAACAGGGTTTATTTTCCATAATGAAGTAATTTATCCAAGCCATAGGATAAAAGAAAGCCTTCACATTTTTCCAGCTCTTCTGAGACCTTTCAGAACAAGCTTGATAAGATGCAGACCCTCTTCTGATTTCTAATACATTCAGACGAGGCTCCATCTCTGAATGGTCATCTTATGCAACTAAGTTTTTTTTTTCTATTAGCAATTTCTATAATAGATTTTCCAGTATGTGTTTCTCATCTTCATCAGCTTGGGAAAAGCATGTACCTACCTCTAGAGACAAAAGTAATTAAGTCTCTCTTGGCTTCTGGTATTTGTGCATGTAGTAGTCTTATGAAAAAGTGCATCTGGAACAAGGGATTCTTCCAAATGGTGAAAATGCTATTTTGTGGAGTATTATAATAGCTGCCAAATAATTTGTCCTCTACATCTTAGTGTTTTAGAAATGTTTCACATAGGTCCATCATTCCCAAACTCTTTTGGATCCCTTTTTCCATATGAAAATTACTCCACCAAGTAAACTTTCTATCAAAGCCTTAATTGAAAAATGTTTTGATGGCAATATGACTCCAGAAAGGGCTGCTCATAGAGCTTTATTTCTGCAGCCTCACAAACCACCACATGGAATTCAGCTTGGAATCTACTGACTGAAAAAACTCTTCTGCTGGAAAAAAATAGGTTGTCAGCAAAAGATGTTTGTACTGTAAAAGCACCTGCTTTCTATGACAATCTTCAATTTTTCACTACAATAACGTGAAGATGCTATATACCTTCACTCATGTTGTCTTTTGAGGACCCTTTGGAAACCTTCTGTTATATTGTTTTGGCAAAGCAATCACTAGGGTCTCATAAAGCTTCATTCTTTGATAGCCACCACTTGGAGGTTGCTAAAGTTAGTTGATGACTGCGTGGACTATGCAAATCTGTCTGCATTTATCAGTGACATGCAATATGAGGTCTGGTACAAGTTGTTGCCACTCTGATCAAAACAACTGCTTTTTCAGCAGCCAGCGTTTGACTCTTGCTTTTGCTTACCTAAGGTGTCCCAACATTTGCATCCAGCCTGTCAGTGAATGGCAGGGCGCCTGTTCTTCTAGATTCCCTGACTCCTTTACTGTGCATCTTTGATTTCATCATGTCTGCAAGGTTTGACTGCTTCCCCAAAGATCTTTGGATGCAACAATTTGAGAAACAGGTAATCTAATTTATCTGCATGTATGCACTAAAGGCATTGAAGCCAGATGGCTTTGATGTTGAAAAGACCAATCTGTCTGAATATTTGCTTTAACCCAGATTGGAAATTTGGAAAACTTTTGCTGTCATTTAAGATACAGGTGAGAATTTGTGGAAGCAAGATTTGCCACTGGGTTTGCCTTGGCAACTGCTGTTGAACCCACGTCCTGTATATAGTGAGCACAAATTGCACCTTGCATTGAGCATTCATCCATGAATGGCTTGTGATAAAACCAAAGATTACTCCACTCAAGTGTAGTGAAATGAGGCAACCAGGTGCCACTAATTGCCAGGGAGTTAGCATGAGCTTGTGTCAAGCCCACCTGTGCCTAATTAGGGTTGGCCCCCTGGTTCTGCTCATGCGCAGTGGGGGCCCACCCTAATTAGGCACAGGTGGGCTTGACACAAGCTCATGCTCTCTCCCTGGCAATTAGTGACACCTGGTTGCCTCATTTCACTACACTCAAGTCTCTATAACATTAGTGTGAGTGGGTCACCAGTCTTCCTAGGAGATCTAGATTATATCTGTTTTCATGAGAACAAAGGTCTTTTACAACCAAAATGATTCTACGATTCTGTACTCTTGGTTCCTTCTAGACAATTCTTGCCAAGGAGCTGAGGTGAAATGTCTCAAAATACAGTAATAGCCCCACAGACACATTGCGGTATTTATGCAGAATACAATTGTGGTGTCTGTGGTGCTTTGGAGCCTGCAGATTGCCTGTGATCATCCTTGCAGGGATGGCATACATGCAGAAATCTTGCTGCCATCTGCATCACAAGTAGGGAAAGCAAGACAGCAACAGGCAGGGGGGATGTGATGTGGGTGATGAAGAGGACCCAACAGCCAGAAGATCTTTCTGTCAAGATTTCTTAGTTCCCAGATCTGAATCTGTCTAAATTTGGGTTCATTCTTACTGCTTTATGAGGCATCTCAAGGTGGGCAAATGGTAATGCAATAATGGCAGATCACAATGCACTCATGACAGAGCTTGAAGAACAGCCTATGAGCCGAGCAATATCCTTTCTCTAAATTATATAATGCTTCTTGCAGACAGAAATATTAATCACCCCAGGAACTGACACGATCTGATGGAAGAGACTGTTATTAGTGTTATCTCCCTTGGAATCATTTGCAATGGTAGTAGTAATTTTTATGATGCTAGAACAAAATAAGCCAAGTTGCCTGGTTTTGTGGCAAATGGGAACACTGAGAAAAGCAGTACATAAATAGAGAGGCTAATTCATGAAGGAGATGGACCAGATTTCTCTACTGACAGCTCAGATGTGACTGCAGGGTAGAGAACTTTTTGTTTTAAAGGATTTATTTGCTTCACCAATTGTCAGAATATTGTTAAAAGTCTAATTCAGTTATCATGCTCTTGTTGCTGCCCAGATACTAAGTGTGTTAAGGAGATTTTATATAAAATTTCTGCCACAAGCAATTTACTAATATGTTGTTATTCTAATGTTGCTGGTTCCCATGGAGCCTCTGAAACCAAATTATATCAGACAAAGATGAATACTAACAATCATGTCTTTCTCAGAAGAGCAGATAAGAATATAGGTCTCATGCCTTGCTTCAACACAGAGCACTATGAAATGGCAATGGAAGGGTTGATGTTAGTTCTTGTGATTGTTAGTTCATCCATTTACGGCTCAGCATAAGCACAAGCCTTTTCTATACCTTTGCCAGGACCCAGCAAGTTCACAGTGGAAGTCAGGAATTTTTAAGCTGAATAATGAGGTGTGTGGCAGAAACAGAACTGCCATCAGGGTTCAGCGAAGCAAAGCAAGCTTGTGATATCGGCTCATTTTCATTTGGAAATAGCATTTTCAGCCTGGTTTTTGTTTGGTTTGGTTTTTGTTTGTTGTTGTTGGTTTTTGTTTGTTTGTTTGTTTTTGTTTTTTCCTGTGATAAAAGCTACTTCATAAAACTGGAAGCAAATCATTTCTGACACCACTATAGGTAACTTGATCACCTGCCTTGCCCAGGTAAGCAGGTATGTGCAATAAGTCTATGGTTGTTCAGAGTTTCTCTTTACAGTAATTTATTATCTTGTATCACTCTTCACAAACACCTATGCTCAGCACTACCTTCCTTGTAGCACTGAAATACTAAGTGTTTGTAAAGCTTAACCATCAGCCATAAACTCAATATCTGCTTTATGTACTAATACAGATTTTAAAACTTTATTTTGGTGATTTATTTTAAGCACAGATATGACAAAGGAGCCCATAAAAATAACAGGTTACTTTTTTCCTTTTTTTCTCCAGGTGTAACATTTGCAGTAATCAGTTGGCATTTTAAAATGTGTTTGGCAGTGCTGAAGATTATTTTCTTGTTTTTATTCATAGGCAAACATGGGTAATTAAACAAAACCTAGAAGCTAAAAAGTAATGCATTTTTTACAGCTGGCATCTTAGTAACTATTCAGTAAAGTGGCTGTCTACCTGCCATTTCTTGACTCTTGCCTGTAATAAGGCAAAGAATGCAGACCCACTTTTAGTTCTGTCCAGACTGTGCTGGGGGCAGCACTTAAGCAGTGTGTGATCTGGGTAGGCGGGGATCAGTGGAGGCAGGAAAAGAGGAGAGACAGGAAGTTCAGAGACTTCCAACTCAAATTTCCAGCTCATCCCTGACTTGTCTATGAAAGATGGGATCAAACAACAGGTTGTCTCTGCTTGCTGTCTCACAGTCTGACTGAGGGTAATGAAATGAATATGTTTGTAGCCCCCTAAAACGGCATGGAAGAAGGTTTGCTTAGCATCATAAGAATATAAATGGCTCACAGATGACTTCTAAAGGGAAGAAAGTTCCCTGAACACCCCCTAATGAAGGACAGAGCTTTCACAGCCAAGACTGGGAGCTGACTGTTCCCTATGCAGTGACCTCTGTTTTCATAATCTAATGGCTTTGCTTTGATTTATGAACATATTTACACATTGAGGCAGTTTCTAAACACAGTAGAAGGCAACAGCAAATGTAGTCAGGCATTAGGCAAGGTCATTATAAATACACCAGGAAGGTTTTAATGACATTCAATTGCAATATGAATGTTTCAAGAGGCTAGTTCATGTGCTGCTTTGTCTTGGCAGAACAAAATTGAGTACAAATTAAAGGTGCAGATAGAAGTAGGGCTGTTCAAAACTGCAGTTCCGTAATCCAGACATATGTTGCAGGTTCCTCTAAGACCAAGGGATTTTCCATCTAGGATTTCAGTTCAGTTCCTAGTTAAGACAAGTGTTTTCCCTGTGTATTCTCCAAAATTGAATTCAATCACTGTACAGGCAGGTAGGTCTCTGCAGCTCCTGTGATTTAGCACCCAGCATCTCTAGATGACCTCTGAAGGCATTTGAAGGCTATTTAGATTTGGAAGAACTCACTGCAGACATTCTCTACTGTGAGACAGAGGTGAATAATGGGAATGCTCCTTTGCTACTACATACTAGACATGGCTGGGAGGTGATGTTTCTGGAAACAGTGTCCACAAATTTTGCAACACAGCTCTTGTTCCTAGATTCTTGAAGCAATGAAAAATGTTCTAGCAAAGCTGCTCATTTTTTCTGAACTGTCACTGCACAGGTGGAGCACTGTATCTAATGTTTCTGTTTACTGTATCATTGTTTCTAATATTTCTGTTAAACAATAGTTTTGTAAAACAGAAGTAAGATATTATCCGTCCACATGGTCTTCAAAAAACTATTATTTTTTCAGAGGTTTGAAAGTTGCAACATTATGAGAATATGGTTTTCAGGAGCAATAGCTCTTGATTCTGAAAGTAAAAATCTTGTATATACTACAAATACAAGGCAGGCACAAGTTCTGTAGCAATGTGACATATGTCTAGGGAAAGTACCATCCTGTTTGTTATGATAAATGCTGACTTCTGCTGTAGAATAAAATCCCTCTGCTGTTTTGGTAATGAATTAGATGTGGCCAGCATGTGGAACCAGGGTCTAGAAACTCCTTAACTCTTACCTTCGCTCATGGGTGCATTGCAGGCTCCCATTAAAAAGATAAAGGCACACTTAAAAAATATAGCTTCTTTTGTGTATATATATATATATACACACACACATATATATATATGTTTATATCTTCCATATACTTATCATCTTATTTGACCACATGTTTGGAAGTGAAGTTCTGTACTTTAAATCAAGAAAAACAATCAAAACAAACAAACAAACAAACAAACAAACAAACACAAAACCCCCACAAACAAATAATAAAAAAAAATTATCTGATGGCTCTGAATTTCCCTTTCCCAGGTGCTACCCTAGGCCTTTAGAACTAAATTCTTGTTTTTCTCCTAAAACACACTGTTAGGTAGAACAGCCACCCTCATTATGAGACATACAGTATTAGCATTTCTCCAGATCCTTGATCATGGAAAAGCTGATACTACATTAAAGTATAATAGCTTACATGCAGCTGATAATTTATCTTCATCAAAGTTGTTCTTTCATGGTCTTCACTCTGGATAGATTTATGATATGTTTTATGAAATATTTCTGTGCATTTTAAATACTGCAGTTGAGTGATGAAAGGGTTAAAAAATACCATCAGTTTGTCCTAATGGACTGTTTACAGGGAGGGAGAACTCCGGTGAATATTAGTCTTGGGTAAAAAGTGTTGAATGTGCTGTTTCAGGGAATGCATCAGGCAGGAAAAAGGCTGCCCCTATGCAATCTCTGGTGGCCTACTTGACCTATTTCAGAAACTGCTAGGCTGAGTCAGAAGATGGGACCTGATGGAAGGAATCTGGAGAAGACAGGCAGCTTTTCCTTTAGGGTCCGTTGCTGGTTTGCTTTGTAGAACCCTGCCACAGATCCCTGTATAAAGCATTAAAAATTCAGTGGCTGAATGGTGAACTCTGTATTCTGAGCCTTGCCCAGAAAGATCATTTGCTGCACACTTACTCCTTCAGATCTGGTTCATTGCAAGCCCTCCCTTGTCACACATTATACACAGATTGCCAGTATGCTGCCTTCAGCTGGAAGACATAAAGGTTCATAATAAGTCTTAATGGGTTGGACCACAGTGAGTATAGGTGGGAGGGAAACGAACCTGGGCTTCCCTCTGGGTGCTGTTGCTTTCTTTGCTATTGTGTACTTGTAGCTGCAAGAAACCTGGTCACATTGAGGCTGAATGAATATTTGGGAAATGGTCTATTTTCCCATGCCAATGATACGTCCTTGAGGACAAAATAAAAATAAATAAAAAATAAATTATTATTCCCTGTGTTTCTGGGATGCTTTTGGCTAGCCCTAGACCCAGTGTGGGATGAGCATGAGCTTCCAAAGAGAGGACTCAGAGCACTATGACAGGTATCCACTCACATGTCTTTCATCACCTTTTCTCTGTCTAATCCCTCTGGCTTGGTACTGTGCTCAGTATTTAGCTCTACTGGAACAGCACCCATCTAGCAATGCATCATATCATGTACAACACATTGCTTTTTCAGAGTGCTTCCTCAACTGTACTTTCATGATTTCAGACATAGAACTGTTTGTCTAGCAACATGCAGAAGTGTTTCTCCATGTAGCAGGTTCTCTAGGAAGCCCAGCATTTAGGTTTCCGCAGCCATAATAGAAGATGTCATTACATCTGCAAGAGATACCATCAGAGAGAATTAGGGAAAGTGCTGATAGTGTAAAGGATGGAAGAAGAGCCATGTGAAGCTGGGAAGTAAAGTTTGAAATTTTATGCAGCATGGCAATCAGATAATATCTGCAGTGTCCGCTCCTCCAGTATATCTGTTCAGAGTTCTGGCCTTCGTCCGTACCACCCTGATGCCTGATGAAGAAAACTGCTCTTGAGGACTGGTATAGTAAGATGAATATGCTGAAGACATCTGCAGAATAATAACTTGTTGGGGAAGAGCTTGATACTTGCCAAGGTGATCTATGATGCACCAACAGTACTCTTGCCTGTTGTCTGTAGCCTTTGCTGTGGTAGCAAATGTCTTGTCTTTCAGAGAAATGGATCTCAAATCAGTAGCTTTGTAACCTTAGGGTAATGATCTTAGATGTTAGGATGAATAAGGAAAAAAATATTGGCATGGCAGGTTTCTCAGTTTGCACTGAGCCATTTTAGTAATCAATGTGGAAATGTCCATATAAAAATCCTGTCTCTTTTGACTTCTCACCCTTCTATGAAGGTCTTGCCCTTACTTGGACTTCCATATTCTTAAGCATACTGTTATGCCCAGGAGTTCAATATGCTGGTGATGACCTGCAAATCCACTGTAGTCTTCATTGTTGTGGTTTTTAGTTGGCTGGTTTGGGGGTTATTTGTTTGTTTGTTTGTTTTTGTTCAATTTTTGTTTGTTTTTATTCAAAGCACAGGTGGCTTGTATGTATCCTGTGTTACATGGGTTTCGATGACAATTTAACAGCTAGCAATACAAACAGTAACTACACCATAAAGCTAAAAGTCTTGCAGCACTAAACAGACTCTAGTGAATCCTCAACAAAGGATACTAATGTTTGTTTGTTGAAAGGATACTAACGTTTGTTGAAAGGAAGCTAAAAGAAAAATAAAGTGCCTCAGTGACTAGAAGCAGTGGAGTTGGAAGGCTTGCTGTTGGAAGCTTATGCATGTGGAGAAGCTCTGGAGCTGTTAAGTGTTCTCACTTTCAGTTCCTACAGAGTATGAGATTTTGATTCTAAAGCTCAGAATCAGCATCAATGGCTGATTTTTTTTCTTTTTTTTTTCTTTTGTTCCTTGCACAGTGTCCAGAACCATGTCTAAAATTTTCACACTTGAACCCCCAGATCAGTACTGATCTGAGAGATAGTCCACAGTCTTGTGCTGAGATCAAGAGGAGGAGTGGATGATACCAGCTTTTACTCTCCCAGATGAAACCTGGCTGATGTCTGTAATTCGATACAACATTGTAACTTAGGTGCGGGGAAAAAAAAATAAAAAAAAATCTTGAAGTGCAGATCAAATAATGAGACTCTGATAATTACTTCCTGCAGAGCAATTGGATAACATGCATTTTGCCCAGATGGTTATGAATATTAGCTGTTTCTTTTGTCAGATGTGAGTTACTCCACCTCTCTTCCACATTTCCCTTATGATCAGAGGAACCACAGTGACTCATAAACCAGAGATGTGGCACTGATTAATTTCCCCTTCTATCATACATACTGTATGAATTTTTGAAATCTGCTGTGAGATATATTGCAAGGATTGAATGCCCTTTTCATGAGGCTTATGGGTGATGAAAAGGAGCAGTTAATTATTTTATCCATTAATTTTGCTGCACAAGAGAGTGTGATGTCAAACTAATGTTGTTCTTATTATGCTTTTTAAAAGACTACATTAAGAAGACTGCCTGCAAATTATGAAGCTTATGTAAGCACATTCGGTGTTTAGTGTCTGTAACAGAAAAACTCAACTTCTTAAAAGCTTTGATGCTCATTGTAAATGGAAGAAAAACATTAATTTATTGCTCAGGTCTGGGAGACTGATAAAACTGGGATCAGATCTGAGAAAAATGGAAGTGTTGATAGATTTTTCTCATGTTTACTGCATACACAAACAATAGGAACAGTAGTCTTCCCATTTGTTAGCAGACATGGTGTTGGATGAAGGTCTTGAGTCTCATAGCTTTAGCCAGTGTATGGGTAGTCAATGAAGAGTCATTTGCACAGTTGCCTGCAGTCTCTCTTGAGCCATGTCTATTGTCTGACTGAAGGTCTGTTTGGAGCTGTACTTTTTCATGACATGTTTGTGTTTCCCATAGGCTGCTGAACAGTCATGAGACAGTAGTGGCATTGCTTGCTGATGATCTGGGTTGGATTTCAGCCTACAACAGAAAGGCATTAACATAATTTTCAGACCCCTGAGCCATCTAGTCCTCTGTAAGAGTGTATTTCATCTCTATAGTCAAGCTTACGTGCAGCAATAAATTCTATGTGCTAGGCAATGTGTATCTCCCTCACCCACAGGTCTTTATAGTTACATGCAGTTGGTTGGGTTCAGGAAGGCTGTTCGGGTTTTAGCACTCCCTTAAAAAAGGTTGATTCTTTCTGGAAACAAGATGTGAATCTCGGCTAGGCTATAAAAACTAAATGCAGTAGAGCTGTTTTAAACTTTCTTGCTCTTGTTGATATGAAGAGCTGTAAGCCCATCCATTGCAATGTGAATTTCATCAATTTGTTGTTACTTTAACCAGCCTTTGGTGTCAGTGGTCAGTTTGACTGTTCCATAGTCAGGCGCTTGACTTGGGGTATTAAGAAGACTTATCTTACTCCATTGCTCTGTTTTTCTATAGCCTGTATATTTCACTTTTTATAGAACACCTCTCTAGAGCTGTTAAACTTTCCATTGGCTTTAAATGTTGCCTTTATCTAAGGAAACTATGGCTTAAGTGAAGTCTGTAATAAAAATAAAGATTTATTAGTCCCTCTCAGCTGTCCCAAAGACTTAAGAGGGAAGAATTTTGGTGTTGCCACATCAGAGAGCATGCTTTGCAAGAGTCATAAAAATTGTATCAGATGTCGTTGGGTAGGGTTCCTTGTTGCAGACATTTACTCCTAGTGCTGCAGTGAAATCTAAAGATACTAGTTTCTTGTATAGGTTTTTTATTCCAACTGTGTCAGATTAAAAAAGTAGAATTAAAACAAATACAAGAAAAACTAAAATTTGATCACTTCTCATGTAGCAAAACATTAAACACAAGTGTTTAGCCTGGGACACTGGAGGTTGCTGTCCATGCAAGGGACTGTAGGACAGGGCTCCAGCTGTGCTGCCTGCTCTTAGCTGGTGCTGGGGGAAAAAAGACTCATGAGATACATGGAGAAGTTTTTTTGAAAGTTTGTTTTTTTTTTTCTAGCTGCAGAAGTCAAGGCAGAAGTTATGAGAAGTGTACATGGTGTAAGCATGATCCTTATTCTTTCCCATGCTTGTACATTAATTACATTGGGCCAAAATCAAAGCAGTGTCAACGAGTACCACTTCCTTCCGTCTGTGTAGATCTGCAGCTGTTTTCCACTGGTCAGCATTTTATCAGAATATAGGACTAACACTTATTCTTGGCACCTACTTAGGATAACACTGAACCTAGCCTTTCAAACACCATTGAAAAGTAGGGAATCAGTTTACCTTTAAACAGTAGTCTTAACCATAGTTGGATTTAAAACAGCTCCAAGTGGGAGTTAGACCACACTGGGATCTAAAAAAGGAAATTCCTACAATGCATAGTTTGCCTGAAGGGTATGTTTCCAGCAGCCACAAGAACTTTCAGACCTTGGGGAACAGAGAACAAAGGCATTTGATTTTGGTGATAAGTGTATCAGTTAACTGAGTCACAACGTAGAGCTATGAACAGTAATACCTGCAGCAATGGAAAAAATCCTTTGCATGAGGTCTTGGAAACTGTTGGTGATTATAACCATTCAAACTTTTGGCAGGGACATACAAGACCAAGCAAGTGTCGGTACCTTATGATACTTGAAATGTGTGAAATCCTCAAGTGTTTGCCTTGTTGGAAGGAAAAAGGAAATTAATGTTTCCTTAATAAAAAAACAGGTAACATTTTTACTTTAATAAGATAATTGCTGTTTACTCCTAGTTAATGAAGTTCTGTCATCATAATCTAGGTGCCAGGAGCTGATGTGATGTATTAGATTTTCACTATAGTATAGCATTCATTAGCATCATTACTTGAAAGTGTTTATAGAGGTATTTACATTCTATTTTTTCATTGTCAGCCTTTTTTTTTTTTTTTTAAGAAATACTGTAAATTTTAAAACTGCATAACAAATGTCTTTCTCTTTATAGCCAAATGCACATTTTTTGAAATGTAATTGCATGTGCACAGTCAGTGTCCACTGTTTTCTTTCTTATTCAAAGAGAAAGCAAGATAGCTTTATTTTGCTTTGTCACCAGTTATACTTTCAGGTTCAGGATGGTTAAAAATGTGGAGTAAGCAGAGTGGGAGGATAATAACAGTTTGTTAAAAAGCATCTGGTTTTACCTGTTTATCTGAAAAGGGAAAAAATAACTCCTGAATGGTTCTGCTGCAGTATATTTATATACTTACTGAGTATTAGAAAATTCAGGGTGTGTTCAGAATCCCTGAATTACCTTCCCTGGCATGAACACAGTGTTTTCACCAGTCTTGGCTTATAAGTGATTTCTTTTTAATAGGATACTTCAATAATTCATTTAGGTGCTGATTCATAAAAAGATTTGTACATCACAGTTTTAGTAATTTTATTCCAGCTTTCACAGGGTCAGTAGATAATACCAGAACCAGCACTAAACCTGCTCAAAATGCATCTTTTCTGTCTGGTGATGCAATTCCTTGGAGTAGGAGGAAGTATTCAAGTTGTATTACTGAATTGTCACACGGAGGCTTGGAATGGCTGGAACAGTGACTGCCATTTACATGTATCCCTTTAAACCTGCTGGGTTAGGACTTAGGTCTGGCTCTGGTTTAGCAGCCAGATAAACACTAGTTGAGGATGCTAAATGCAGTCATATTGCACTTCCTGCCCCTTCTGCTCTTACTTATTGGTCTCCACTCTTTCCTTGGTATACACCTCTCAAAGTGAAATTATAGTTTCATCTCCATGGCCTTGGTTTGTCTTTTGCATCTTAGCTAAAGTGCGTGCTGCTAATCACAGCAGCTGGGGTAACATTATGATCTGTAAATTCTAACAGATAGTGTCCTGCCTGTCTGCAGAGAACCACACCTCTGTGATTAATGAATCTTTAACTGCCCACTTCCCAACTCTATTACAGATTCTAAATCTGGATGGGTTTTCTTTAGTGGTTTCCCATTTTAAGCCATTGCTGTCTTCGCATATATAAACACTGCCTAGGTATCACCATCCTCCTCTGGGATCAGCCTCTCTGGTCTGGTTCAAATCACATAGCTCAGTATCATTGTAATTAAAGTACTGTTTGCCTTCCTTTCTCTCTGGTGCTGTTCATACTTTAGTATGACTTTAGTCAGTCCTTGTTAAGGACTTTGTTCTACACACTGATTTGATCTTGAAGTCCATGGTTTAACCTCTTAGCAGCAAATGCATACAGTCCCTTAACAGGGCTTTCCTTGGTCTGCAGGATTCTGGCCTCTACGTTACACTGTCCCATCTCAGTTCTGCTCCAGAAACTGTTCCTGGTGGTTTTCTGAAGTAGCTGTTCTGTCATGGTAGCAGCTGATGAGATTTTGTTTGCTCATCTGGAGTTGTGGGCACACCAGAGTGGGTAGAGCGGGTCTGAGGAGGTTGGGAAAGCCTGTCCCTTGCCTAGGCTACTGAGGTCTGCACAAGGAAGGCTGCAGATCAGCGTGCACCAGGGCCTTCTCCAGTGGGCCACAGCTATACATACAGCATCATAACACAGATACTGTCCAGAGGCTCAGAGGTGGTACCAGCCCTAGCTAACTCTGGCCTTTAGAGCAGACTTGAAGAGACTCATGGAAGCAAGAAGAAAGAGCATGTGTTCGGAGTTGGAGCTGTTTAGTGCTTTACTCACTTGCCTTGGCACCTCTACCCATTCCATATCCATCACAGGAGTTGTATCTTCTTGTTCCCTCAGGTGATGTCTGAATTCAGGCCTCTTAACTTTACAGCCAGTGCTTTTACAAGGTTAGATCTTGGTGTGGGTGGTACAGCAGAAATCCAACTTTTTGCATGCAATAAAGGGAGAGAGGGAGATACCCTATAGATACCCTATGGCCCACAGCAATTGCAGTGCCTACCTCCTACAGAGAGGGACATGTTCTTTGCAAATGAAAATGGATTGTTGTTTTGGGATCTTAGAATCCTTAAAGTTCTCTGCTTTCTTTCTTCCCTTTCCCCCCTCCCTGCCCTGCAGATTTATTTATATAGTTTAGTGAAATCATGCAGCATCTCTTAGCTAATGACATTGAGCCTGCATGGGGAATAGCTTGCATGGGGAATAGCTAGACATCCACACCAATCAAATGTTGTTTTAATAATACCAATTTTCTGTCCCATATTAATTTATCACACTCCAAAGAGCACTTTGTTATGAAGATACCCTGTCAAATGCTTTGCTAGCTTTATTGAAAGTTGAAGTGTAAAAAAGCTCATAACTCTGGCGAAAAAAGTTATAATTGTTCTAAGAACCTGTGTGATATACTGTCTTCACTGAATACGTACTATATATGTCATATATAGTTCTTTTATATAGTAGTCTCTAAGAATTTCTGTGTCCCAGAACTTTTTTTTTAATACCAAAATATTTTTTATGAACAATAATTACAGATGACCCTTAGAAACAGAGGAGGATTAATTTAGCCTGTGGGAAAAGGCTTGCAAAATAATTTATTCCATGACTCTGAACTTCCCAGAAGGGCTCAGGAGCTAAGCAGGCTAAAAAGGGGCTTTGCTCACTGTCATTCTCTCTATTTGCAAACCCAAACCTCACTGATGTCATTCTCCCCTCCAAAGCACGTATCTCCTCCCGTCCTTGCCATGTCCACTGCTGTGTCTTCAGGACCTTAATGATGTGTTCTCCAGTGCATCTTGGAACTAGAGTCTAGAAATGGGAATGAAACCCTTGTGGAAATAAAGAGTGATGAAGTTTCACAACGGAAAAGTATTTTGCTGTGGAGGTGTAACACAGCCTGCTGTTTTAGGTGGTGCTTAAGGACCAGTGATCCTTGCCACCCATACAGTGTAAGATTGGCACTGCTACACCACCCCCCTATCCCCCCCGTCTGCTGGTCTCCTTTCCAATTGCTGCAAGCTCCAAGTGTGATGAATTACTATTTAAGATGCATTCCTTTGGGCAAAATTTGTCTAATGTTTAAGGTCTGCTGAAAGTCCATTAAGACAGTTGCTAACAGAGCAGGCCTTAAACTGCCTGCATTATCTTGCTCAACAGTGTGGTTGTCAGTGCCCTAGCAGAGACAGCTTGCTTGGAGGGTGCTCTCAAGTTCTCACTGCAGTGTGAGGCATTCTCAGGTAAGGGGAAGGCACATTTAATTAGTTGTAACATGTAGTGGAAGGAGCCATTCTTGCTCCTGAAGCTCGACGAGCTGCTGGTCTCTTCCAGGACTCCAGCCACCACACAGCGCTTCCAGGGTAGAAGTGTAGTGGGAAGAGCCTTTCTTGCTCCAGAGGCTCGACGAGCTGCTGGCCTCTCCATGCCTCGCACCAGAGTGAACTCCGCTCTGTGGGTGTGTGTCCCACCTTTATTGGCCCCCTGGTCTTGCTCATGCCCAATAGGGGCCTGTCCTAATCAGGCACAGGTGGACTCACACCCACTCACTGGCAATTAGAGGCACCTGGTTTATCTGGTTTCTCTACATTTTCCCCCTTTTTTTTTTTTTTTTTTTCTCCTCTTACAGCAAAGCTTTTCCCGGTTTGCCCTAGCTTACAAATATTTTAACACTGATTACAGAACAGACATACAGGATTTTTCTTCGGGCCCCGCAGGACACTCAGCTAAGAGCATCGAGGGGGCACCGAGTACAGGATTTTTACACACAGGATTTTTTACACAAAAATACACTTACTGATTACAGAATACAGACATCGGGCCCCGCGGGACACTCAGCTAAGAGCATCGAGGGGACACTGAGTACAGGATTTTTACAAACATTTAAACATTTTACACTTATAGCTTACGAGATTTAACCCTAGCTTCGACTGACACAAACAGACACTGCTGCAGCCTAGGCAAACCGTTCAATGTCAGCCCAGGCACTTTAGTTGTTCTTCACCTTCCTGTATCTGCTCTTCTCTTGGCTTCCCTCTGCTCAGGGGCTTCCAAAGAGAGAATCCTTCTCTTGGCTTTCCTTTGCTCAGGGGCTTCCAAAGAGACTTCTGGTTCCTCATGGGTTTCTGGTTCCTCCGTGGGACTCCATACCATGGGATTCCATCCTCCTGGTTTCCTTCCCTCTGCTCAGGGGTTTCCAAAGAGAGAATCCTTATCTTGGCTTCCCTCTCTTCAGGGATTTCCAGTCCAAAGAGCTTGCTGGTCATACCTTTCAGGGAGAGTGTTAGCCCAGGCACTTTTTCAAATCAGGGAGAATGTTCCTGTTGCCAGCTCCTCACACTGCTGCTTCTTTATGTTGCCCGCATTCTCCACCAAATGTAGTGGGAGAAGCCATTCTTGCTCCTGAAGCTCGACGAGCTGCTGGTCTCTTCCAGGACTCCAGCCACCACACAGCGCTTCCAGGGTAGAAGTGTAGCGGGAAGAGTCTTTCTTGCTCCAGAGGCTTGACGAGCTGCTGGCCTCTCCATGCCTCGCACCAGAGTGAACTCCACTCTGTGGGTGTGTGTCCCACCTTTATTGGCCCCCTGGTCTTGCTCATGCCCAATAGGGGCCTGTCCTAATCAGGCACAGGTGGACTCACACCCACTCACTGGCAATTAGAGGCACCTGGTTTATCTGGTTTCTCTACAGTAACAGACTCTGGAACCTATGCATGTCTTTAACTGGAGTCGTAAGTCAGCAGACAAGTGTTGGCTTCAGAGAGGTGAAGATTTGAGACAACAGCACATCTTGACCTGCAACAAACTGTGAGCTTTGCTGAGTGACTGCCTTTGATCGTGGACAGTGAGTTCCTAACAGTGAGTTCCTTGGTCATCCTCTGTACAGGGCTCAGAGACCGTGAAGTGTAAAGGTGACACTGCCCTAGCAGATGCCTTGTTTGCTTGTTTAGGGGCCTGAGACGTTCTGGAAAAACACCCCAGCACTGCTGCTGTCAGTCTGGTGGGGGCGGGAAAGCAGCGCCCAATCAGCGCGTGTATCGCCTCAGGAGGGAGGCGGGTGCTCGAGAGGCTGATGCAATGCGAGCCCTCTTCCTCCAGGATGGACGGCCAATCAGCGAGCCATGAAGGTTTGGTGCTGCATTGCCTCAGGGAAGGGAGACCCAGCAGCGAGGAAACAAAAATGAAGGCCGGGAGGGTAGGGGGAGAAATGGCGTCCGAGGAGGGGGGGATGGGGAGCACCGCAGGGCTTGGGGTGGCGAGAACAGCCGGAGGGGATCCGCGGACACGGGGGGACCCGAGGGGGGAGGGGGGTAGAGGTGGCAGTGGCAAAAAAAAAGGGGAGGGAGGGGGAGGGTTTGGGGACAGAAAATGGCGTCGGGACCCACAGTTACAGCTGTGCTTCACAGACACAGCACTGACCCACCGATACATCACTCGAAGGCTGTGTCCATTCAAGATGGTTGGAATTATAAAAAGTGTGTGTGTCTGCAACAAAAGTGTGTTGGGTTTATGCCACGTGGGGGTGAAAAGGGTGGGGCTTTACCCGAGGGGGTGTGTCCAAAGCCAAAAGGGGCGGGGTTTGCATCAGACCTGTGTGTCTGCTCAGGAGAGCCGCACTATAGTCAAAGGGGGCATGTGCACACCCAAAGTGGGAGGGGCTTTCCTTACACAGGGGGTGTGTCCACTCATATGAGGGTAAGGCTCTACAAAAAAAGGGGCATGTGCACACCCAAAGTGGGTGGGATTTGCGCCACATGGGGGGGTGTGTCCACATTCAGGATGTCGGAGCTTATCACAAAAGGTGCATGTCCACACCCATAGGATTGGGGTTTACATCACACGGGGAGTGTTTTTTTCTTGAAAGGTGGGGCTTACCGGGAAAGGGGGCGTGTCCACACCATAAGGAGGTTGGGTTTGGACAAGGGTGTGTTAGCATCCTAGGAGGGCGGGGCTTAGCAGAAAAGGGCGTGTCCACACAAAAAGGGTGGGGTATTGATCAGACGGGTTGTGTTCACACCAAAAGAGGGAGGGGATTGCTTCACACAGGGAGTGCTTATTCCCATGAGGGCGGGGCTTTAGGACAAAGGGGCGTGTCCACACCCCAATGGGGCGGGTCTTGTATCACACGAGGGGTGTGTCCATGCAAAGGAGGGCACAGCTTAATCCAAAGGAGGCGTGTCCACAGCAGTAAAAGGTGGGATGCGCATGACAACGGAGGGTGTGGGGCGGGGGAGGAGGGGGATAGTGTCCCCTCCTAAAAGGGTGGGGCTTTACACAAAAGAGGCATGTCCACACCCAAAGGGAGGAGGGGTTTTGATCACATTGGGGATTGTCCAAGCCCCAAGTGGGTGGGGTTTCAAAGCATAGGGGCTGGGTCTGCTCAGAGGGGGGGGGGAGGGCGTGGGGCAGGGCTTAATACAAAAAGGGTGTGTTGACAACTATCCCGGGCAGGTTTTGCATCATATAAGGAATTGGTTTATTCCCAGGAGGGCGAGGCTTGATGCAAGGGGGGTGGGGGTTTCATCACATGGGGGCGTCTCCATGCAAAAGAGGGCTGGGCTTAACACAAAAGGAACACATCTAGAGAGCGGGCCTTAAATCAAAGGGGCGTTTCCACACCCAAAAGGGGGCGGGGATTCCATGGCAGGGGGCGTGCCCACAACCATAGAGGGGCGGGGCTATACCCAAAGGGGTGTTGCCAAACCCAAAAGGGGGCAGAGTTTTCATCATTAAAGGGGCGTGGCCATGCCTGAAAAGAGACGGGCTTAAGGCCGAAGGGGCGTGTCCACACCCTGACTGTTGGGGTGGGGGTTGTGTTACACAGGGAGTATGTATTTCTCAGGAGAGCAGGGCTTAACACAAAAGGGCTTTGGCCATTCCCAAAGGGGGTGGGGTTTGCATCACACAGGGGGCGTGTCCACGTGAAGCAGGGCGGGGCTAACTTGAAGGGGCGTGTTCACACCCAAACGGGCAGGGTTTGCATCACTGAGGGGGGGCTGTGCTCTTAGTAAGCTCCATACCCATGAGTGGGCTTTGCAGATGGTGTGGTATTCAGTCAGGTTGGTGCCAAGGGACAGTAACTTGTGGCAATTCAGTGCAGCACTTTCCAGTTTTGTTTGAAGGTGCTGCACAGGCCCTGTTGGGATTGGATGGACATTTGGGGTGAGCTGGCATGGTAGCCAGGAGGGTCAGGGGGCAGGTGACTTCTGACAAACACAATAGGAATTCTGTGTCTTGCTGGTATCTTCTGCACACCAAAAAATCATAGCCCCAGCTATGATTCTGAAATGAGCACAACACCATGGGGGATCTGAGGACTCGGGTGCTCAACAGGTTGGCAGTGGCTGGTGTGATGCTCATAGGCAGCACTGGTTGTGGCTTTGTTCCTTGCCCCCTTCTTGTCATTGTGGCCCTGTCCTTTTACTCTTTCCCCTATGGGTGTGGCCGTGCCCTTCTTTCCCCCCCCTCCCAGTTTCTCTCACCCTCACTCAATCTCCTTTTCTCTTTCCTTTTCTTCATTTCTCTGGCTCAGTTCAGGCTCTGAGGCTTGTCTCCAACTCTACTGGGATTTCTGAGGAGTCTAAATGAATATTTTCCTGCTTTGGGGGGGTGGGTGGGGGGGGGTTGGCAGCCCCAGGGGACAGAGCTCCCAGCTGTGGCCGGAGCAGGGGATGATGTTCTCTGAAGGGCTCCAGCTGGGGCTGGGGTAGCCCAGGTGTGGCTAGTCAGGTCGATGAGGGGGCTTTCCCAAAGGATTGTGGGAAGGTCAGTGGGGTGGGGCTCAGGGTATATAAGCCTCCACTTTTAGGGAGTGGCTCAGTCTGCTTTGGGGTTGTGTTGTGCTTGGAGCTCTAGCAGGTCAGACGAGGAGGGCTGAGGGCTTTTGGCTGGTACATTGGTTGTTTGCTCTGTCTTGTTTTTTGGTTCCCCAAGTGGAAACAGCTGTAGTGTTCAACTCTAGAATGAGAGTAAGTGGAACACCCAGGGGCTCTTTGGAGGAGTTCAGTGTTCAAAAAGAGGTTAGTGTTACTGGTATGGGACTTGCTGGTGGTACTGTTGGTTGGAATTTTTTCATGGCACATGATGGACAGGAACCCTGTGGCTACAGGAACATTCCAGCCCACTGATGTAGCTTTCTTTGTTGACCATGGCTTCAGGTGCCTAGCTCTCTGAAAAATAAGGTGTGGGGAAGGGCTGGGCAGGGAGTGGGAAAGTTGACAATTGCAGGGAGGGGGTTGGAAGATAGAGTAGGTGAGAGGGCTGCCCAGGAGCAGCCCCCTTTGGTCAGGTGAAGAGACCAGTTTATATTCCAACATGGTGCGAATGTGGGCAGGGCAGCTCCAGCCTTTGTGTGTGGTGGTGTGTAGTTTCTGCTGTTTGCTGTCTTGGAGCTTTCTATAGCCTTGTGCTCACAGAGGAAGTCTTGCACCTTGGGCACCATCCCTAGGCTCTGGAACACCTTATCAACACATTCAGTGATGTGTTGTCTTGCATAACAAATTCACAACATGGAACATTCTTGTGTATCATAGCTTTCTCAAAGGTTGTTTTCTGACATGTTCTTCCTAACTGAGGCAGCATCTTTAATTGTTGATTTTTTTAGACTGGGACTTGTTCCCTGAATCCTTAGGTTTTGAATCCATGCTTCTCATTTACCTGTCACCTAAGCTTAGAAAGTAGCTTCTTTTAAAAGTCAGTGGCCTTCAACACTCTTGGGGCTACAATGGAGCCTCGATGTGTCACTCTTGCATCCCTGTATGTCTTCCAGCACAGCTATCGTGTATCCTGGAATCATTCATCTTCCTGAGAGTTTCCTCTTGAGGTCAAGCCTTGTGGTTTGCAGCATTGTGTATTGGGTTGCCCTCAGCATTGAAAGTTTGGTTTGGAGCTGCCCTGCCCACATTGTAGGGTCAAGAGTCCTTGGAAGTGTCTCAGTGGAATTGTCCATGTGTTGAGCAGCATTCCATAGAGCGAAGGTTGTTGGGCTGCAGGAGCAGTTATTTCTCAGGTGTTGTATTGCCATGGAAGGCATTGGCATCCCTTGTTTTTTGTGTTTTCCAGGTGCCCTCCAAATGTCCTTTTGGCACCCCGCAAGGCTGGCAGGCAGATGGGTGAGGGGCCAAGGTAAAGGAGCGAGCAGGAGGTGGATATCACAGCGGGCTCCCTGTTGTTTTAGGCAGTATCTCGGCGTGTGCTTTTCCTTTGACTTTTGCAGGTGCCATACAAAACCATGTGTTTAGAAGCTGGCAGAGAAAGTGAGATGGTTGCGGGCTGGCTCATCCAGAAATTTTACGATGACTTGGTTAAGTGTTTCTCTGTTTTTGCAGGTGCTGTGCATGCCACCTTTGGAAGCAGAAGAGCACTGGAGGTGAGATGGGATGGTAACAAGGAGGCTCAATCTCACAAGCAGAACAGTAATTTTGTGTCTCCTGGTATTTCAGGTGCCAGAAGTGATGGGGGCCATAACGTGTGGAAGGAGAAGGTAAGCAAGGCAAGATGGAGGTTATGAGGAGCTTGTGGAAGAGGTTGGTATTTAGCTGACATCTTATTTTTGGTGGTACTGCTGTTTGTTATTGCAGATGACAAGGAGGAACTTGGTGGTTTTGGGAAGATTCCTGTTAGCCAGTGCAGCTTACTTTTCTGTCCAGTGCTTCAGAGCCCCAGCTGTTTGAAAGGTAAGTGAAAGGGACAATGGTTGGGGAGGGTCTGTGTAGAGGGGTCAAAGTTAGGAATCGCAGGGTTTTAAAGTTACTGTAGGAGAGTGGGCTGTCCAGAAGCAGTCCTCTTTGGGTGGTTGATGGGAGCCTGTCCGTCCTTAGCATGATGCTAGCAAGTTTCAGGAATTGAATGAGCGTTGGAGGTGAGATGGTAGTGCAGGGCTCGTGGATATAGTGTCTTCTCTCATGCACAACAATAGTTTTGTGCATTCAGGTGGCCTGAATAATGACACCTTCAGCATCCAACTCTGGAAAGTGTGGGCGAGTGGGACCCTGCAGGGCTCTTTTGCGAAGCTGAGTCATTTGGAAGAGAATGGGGCTGGCTGATGTTGGACTTACTGCTGGATATTCTGAGAGGTGTTTTGGTGTTGTGGTTATGTGTGTGGGGTTTTTTGGTTTAGTTTTCTTTTTTGGTTTTGGTTTTGTGGTGTGATTTTTAATTTTTTTTTTTTAAATCAACCAGGTGGCAAAGGGGAACCTTGCAAGTTGAGGATTATCCTGGGCTGCTCCTGTTTATTTTCCTGGCTAACCATGGCTTTGGAGTGCCAGTCCTCTGAAAGATAAGTTGGGGGACCAGTGGTGTAGAGGGGTCAAGGCTGGTGGGAGCTGTGGAAGGGGTTTTGAAGTAAGCGTAGGGGAGAGGGCAGTCTGTGAGCAGCCTCCTTTGATCAAGTGAAGGAAGTGGGTTAATTTCTGATGCAATGCCAGTGTGGGCAGGGCAGCTCTAGCCTTGGTGTGTGGTGGTGTGTAGTTTGTGTTGTATGTCTTTGCCTTAGAGGTTTTGCAGGCCTTGATGTCCTCTCAGAGCAAGTCCTGCATCTCAGGCATCGTCCCTGGCAGGCCTTTCCTCATCAGCACAGTACTAGTGAGGAGCATCTTTTTCTTGCATGAAAAATTTGAAGCATAGATAGGTCTTTCATCTGGGAAACTTCCTGATTGTCATCTTCTGAAACATCATTGCCGATTGCATCAGCATCATCTCTGGTCATGGATTTTCCCAGAGTGGGACTTTGTTCCCCACATCCTTGCATTCTCAGGTCTTGAAGCCTGGGTTCTTTGGCATCCCTTCACTCAACCCTTCGTTTTGCAGTTGCATCACTGCAGGTCCTCTTGCCAAACAGTCTTGGATGGCAGAGATGTTCTTCTTGCTTGGTGTTCTTCTCTTGAGATTGAGTCTCATGATTTGCAGGGCTGTGTCTTGAATTGGTCTGAGTGTTTGTCTTGGAGATGTTCTTCCCAGAGTAGTAGGGTCAGAGTTTTTTGGAAGAGGCCTAAAGGATGAAATTGCAGGTTGGTCTCTTGACTTGGAAGCTCCTTGACTGTCATATTCTGAAACATCATTGCCAACTGCATCAGCATCTGGACTCGGTCCCCGCAACCTTACATCTTCAGGTCTTGAAGGTGGCTTTTTGGGCATCCGTCACTTCATTCCCTTGCTTTTCAGACACATCACTCTAGGCCTTATTTCCCTTATTGTCTTGGATTCCAGAGTCCCTCTTTTTGCTGCGAGTTTTGTCTTGAGGTCAAGTCTTGTGACTCACGTGGCTGTGCATGTGAGTGTTTGGCTTGGAGCTGCCCTGGCTGCTGTGTAGGTTCAGGGGCCACGAGAAGCGCCACAACGTGACCAACTTGGTGCTGAGCGGCAGTCCAGTAACTTGCGTAATCCTGTTTTTCAGATTGCCCCCGTGTCGAGGATGAGCAAGAAATGGATGGAGGAGGAGACGGGAGCCATCCAAAGGTTGGTCAGGATGTGGAGTTGGTGGGAAGGTGGCTCCCTTGGCTACCTGACCTCATTATGGTTTATTGTCATTTTGAAGGCAGAAGCGGTGAGCGAAGCGGCTACGGGCACCAGAGGTGACTGTGGCAAGGTGAGCAAAGGCTGGTGGGCTGCAGGAGCAGTAATTTCTAAGGTGTTGTACTGTCCATTAGTCATGAGCATCCCTTGTTGTTTGTGTATTTTTTCAGGTGCCCTCCTAACTTTGTTCTGGCACCCCAAAGAGATGGCAGGCAGATGGATGAGAGGCTGAGGTAAAGGAGCAGGAGATGGACGTCACAGTGGCCTGGTTGTTGGAGGCAATATCTCGGCGTGTGCCTTTTGCTTTGACTTTTGCAGGAGTCACACACAGTGCCGGAGTGACAAAGCCATGTCTTGAACAGTTGGAGAAGGTGAGATGGCTGTGGGCTGGGTCAGCTGTGTATTAACGCCAACTCTGTTTAAACGTTTCCCTTATTTTTCAGGTGCTGTGCGTGCCACCTTTGGAACCAGATGAGCGCTGAATGTGAGCTGGGGTGGTAGAGAGTGGGTTCATGGATCTGGTGACTACTGATCAGCATAACTAACTCTTTCTCTTGGCCTTTTAGGTGTCCAAAGCGGTGGTGGCCACAGCATTCTGCTCTGGATCGAGGAGGTGAGTGGAACTAGGTGGGGCTCTTTGGAGGTGGTGTGTGTAGTATAAGTGGTTGTTGATGGCTGAAGTGCACCTTATTGGTGACACTGTTTCTGATTTTCCTTATATTCTGATTGCAGGTGATGAAGAAGAACATGCCCGTCAGACAGCGTGGTGTTTTGCTGCACATAGATCCAAAAACACCAGCCCTCAGAAAGGCAAGTTGAGGGATTGAAGTGAAGTGTTGAGGTTGGCAGTTCTTGCAGAAAAGACGCTGAAGCTTTCTGAGCAAAGGCTGGTGTGGGCTGCTGTTGATTGGGGCAATATCTCAGCATGTGTCTTTTGCTTTGACTTTTACAGGTGCCACACACTGCCTTGGAGGTACAAAGCCACATGCAGAGGAGCAGTTGGAGAAGGTGAGATGGTTGTGGGCCAGGTCAGCCAGGTGTTTAATGTCAGTTCAGTTAAGTGTTTCCCTTTGGTTTTGTAGGATTTTTTGGTGTGGGTTTGTGGGTGGTTGTTTTTTTGGGTTTGTTTTTGTTTTTCTTTTTGGTTTGGTTTGGGACTTTTTTTTTTAGTTGTTTGTGTTTTGATTGTTTTTTGCCACCTTTGGAGCTGAGTGTTGGTGGTAAGCCAGGGTGGTAATTTAGGAGGTTCATGAAGGTGGTGACTTCTTTCAAGGCAAACAGTGGTTTTGTTTATTTTAGGTGCCCTTCATTGATGGGTCATGCATTGCCTAATTCTGTGATGAGCAGGTGGGTGAGACATCACAGGACTCTTGAGAAGCTGGGTCTGTTGGAATTTCTGGTGACAATTATTATATGTGGTGATGTGGTTGGTTTGTTTTTTTTCTTTTACAGCAGATGATGAACAGGAAACTTGTGGCTGCAGGAACATCCCTGTGGATACTTTTGTGTTTCCTTGATGGCCATAGCTTTGGACCCCTACCATTAAATATAAGTTGAGGGACTGGGGATGGGCAGAAGGGACAAAGCTGGGAATGGCAGGGAGTGGTTTTGAAGTTAGTATTGGGGAGAGGGCTGTCTGGGAGCCAGCTTGCTTTGGTCAGGTGAAGGGGGCAGATGAGTTTACAGCATTGGTTTGGCCTGGGCAGGGCAGCTCCAGTCTTTGTGTGTGGTGGTGTGTACTTTGTGTTGTCTGTCTTCAGTGTTTTATAACTTCCTCATCCTTTGATGTCCTCTTTGTCCTCACAGAGCAAGCCCTGCATCTTGGGCATCATCCCTGGAAGGTCTTCTCTCATCAGCACAGTATTAGTCAGCAGCATCTTTGTCTTTCATGACAAGTTAAACACATGTATTATTCTTGCATCTGGGAATTTTCTTGATGGTGGTCTTCGGAAACACTTTTCCATACTTCATCAGCATCTCTCGTCATGGATTTTTGCAGAGTAGCACTTGTTCTCTGCATCCTTAGGTCTTGAAGCCCGGGTTGGTGGGCATCTGTTGCTTCAGCCCCTTGCTTCAAAGCTGCATCACTGTAGGTCTTCTTGCCCAACAGTCTTGGGTCCCAGAGATATTCTTCTTACTCAGTGTTCTCTTCAGATTGAGTCTCATAATTTGCAGGGCTGTGTCTTGAATTGGTCTGTTTGTCTTGGAGCTGCTCTTCCCAGAGTTGTAGGGTCAGGGTTTTTTGGAAGATCCCTACAGGACTAGTCCAGCGCTGTTGAGCAGTATTGCAGGGACTTGTATCATCTGTTTTTCAGATCCCGTGTGACAAGGATGTACATGAAAGAGCTGGAGGAGAGAAGAGCACCATCCAAATGTTAGTCAGCGCTTAGTGTTGGAAGAAAGGTCCCTCTCCTGGCTACCTGACCACATTATGGTTTGTTTGTCCTTTTGAAGGTGAGAGCAGCCAACAAAGCAGAATGTCTGTTCCGGAGGTGGCTCTGGCAAGGTGAGTAAAGGCTGATGTGCTGGAGGAGCGGTTATTTCTCAGGTGTTTTATTGCTGTTGAAGGCATTGGCATCCCCTGTTTTTTGTGTTTTCCAGGTGTCCTCCAAACCTACTTTTGGCACCCTACAAGGATGGCAGGCAGCAGATGGGTGAGAGGCTGAGGTAAAGGGGCAGGAGGTGGACATCACAGAGGGCTGCCTGTTGTTGGAGGCACTACCTCAGCATGTGCCTTTTGCTTTCACTTTTGCAGGTGACACAGCCATCCTTGGAGGGACAAAGACACACATTTAGGAGGGGATGGAGAAGGTGAGATGGTGGTGGGCTGGGTCAGCCATGCATTTCACATCAAGTCACTTAAAGGTTTCCTTTTGTTTTAGCAGGTGCTGTGCGTGCCATCTTTGGAACAGGATGAGTGTTGAAGTAGAGCCGAGTTGGCAGCAAGGGGTTCATGGGGCTGGTGGCTTCCGATCAGCAGAACAGGACCTCTCTCTTGGTGTTTCAGGTGCGCCAAGCAATGGTGGCAATAGCATTCAACTCTGGAAGGAGAAGGTGCGTGGTATACCATGGAGCTTCCTTGAGGAGGTGAGTGCAGCAGAAGTAGTGTGCGTTGGCTTAGGTGGGACTTGTGCCAGTGCTGCTTGTGACCTGTGGGTTGTTTTTTTTTTCCTTTTCTATGTATAGGGGATGAAGAGGAACCGTGCGACTGGAAGCACATCCCAGTCAAACAACGTGGTTTTCATTACTGAGCATGGCTTTGTGCTGCCGTTGCTCTTGAAGATAAGTTGAGGGCCCAGGAGTGGGTGGGGAGGGGCTGAGCAGCGGAGTCAAGGTTGGGAACTGCAGGTGGTGTTTTGAAGTGAGTGTAGGGGAGAGGGCTGTCTGGGAGAGGCCCCCTTTGGGAGGGTGAAAGGAACAGGTTACTTTCCAGTGAGATTCCAGCATGGGCAGGGCAGCTCCAGCCTTGGTGTGTGGGGTTGTGTGTTTTGTGTTGTCCGTCTTTGTTGTCTTAGAGCTTCCTCAGGCCTTGATGGTCCTCTGTGTCCTCACAGAGTAAGTCCTGCATCTTGGGCATCCTCCCTGGAAAGCCTTTCCTGCTCAGCACGGTGCTAATCAGCAGCGTGTTATTCCACACGACAAGTCTAAATTGCAGATCGGTTTCTTGACTTGGAAGTTCCTTGATTGTCATTTACCGAAACATCATTGCCAACTGCATCAGCATCTGGACTCATTCCCCGCATCCTTGCATCCTCAGGTCTTGAAGGCGGCTTCTTGGGCATCTGTCGCTTCATTCCCTCGCTTTGCAGATGCATCGCTGTATGTCTTATTGCCCAAAAGTCTTGGATTCCAGAGTCCCTCTTCTTGCTGTGAATTTTATCTTGAGGTCAAGTCTTGTGACTCGCATGGCTGTGTCTCAGGTCAGTCTGTGCATGCGAGTGTTTGGCTTGGAGCTGCCCTGCCTGCTGTGTAGGTTCAGGGGCCACGAGAAGCGCCACAACCTGAGCAACTCAGTGCTGAGCAGCTTCCCAGTGATTTACATAATCCTGTTTTTCAGGTCCCAGGTGTCAATGACCAGCAAGAAACAAATGGAGGAGGAGAGGAGGCCGCCATCCAAAGATTGGTCAGGGTGTGGAGTTGGTGGGAAGCTGCCTCCCTTGGCTACCTGACCACGTTATGGTTTATTGTCATTTTGAAGGTGGAAGCAGCGAGCAAAGCAGGATACAGGCACCGGAGGTGGCTGTTGCAAGGTGAGCAAAGGCTGGTGGGCTGGAGGGGCAGTTACTTCTCAGGTGCTGTATTATTGGTTGGTTGTGAGCATCCCTTGTTGTTTGTGGTTTTTTTTTCAGGTGCTCTCCTAACCTCATTTTGGCACCCCAAAGAGATGGCAGGCAGATGGGTGAGAGGCTGAGGTAAAGGAGCAGGAGGTGGATGTCACAGTGGCCTGGGTGTTGTTGGAGGCAATATCTCGGCGTGTGCCTTTTGCTTTGACTTTTGCAGGTGTCACACACAGTGTTAGAGTGACAAAGCCGTGTCTTGAGGAATAGTTGGAGGTCAGATGTCTGTGGGCTGGATCAGTCATGTATTAGCATCACCTCTGCTAAACGTTTCTCTTATTTTTCAGGTACTGTGTGTGCCACCTTTGGAACCGGATGAGCATTGGCAGGTGAGCTGGGGTGGTGGAGAGTGGGTTCATGGAGCTGGTGACTACTGATCAGCAGAACAGTAAACTCTTTCTCTTGGTCTTTTAGGTGCCCAAAGCAGTGGTGGCCACAGCATTCAACTTTGGATCACGGAGATGAGTGGAACTGGGTGTGGCTCTTTTGAGGTGGTGGGTGTAGTATAAGTGGTTGTTGATGGCTGAAGTGCACCTTATTGGTGACACTGTTTCTGATTTTCCTTTTTTTCTGATTGCAGGTGATGAAGAGGAATATGCACGTCAGACAGCATGGTGTTTTGTTGGACATAGATCCAAAACCACCATCCCTCAGGAAGATAAATTGAGGGACTGAACCGGAGTGCTGAGCTTGGGAGTTGTTGCAGAGGCTGTTGTGGGCTGCTGTTGATTGGGGCAATATCTCAGCATGTGGCTTTTGCTTTGACTTTTGTAGGTGCCACACAAAGCCACGAGTTGAGGAGCGGTCAGAGAAGGTGAGATGGTTGCGGGCTGGCTCATCCAGAGTTTTTATGTCGACTCGGTTAAGTGTTTCCTTTTGTTTTTGCAGACGCTGTGCGTGCCACCTTTGGAGGCGGAAGAGCGCCTGAGGTGAGACAGGATGGTAACGAGGAGGCTCGATCTCACAAGCAGAGCAGTAATTTTGTGTCTCCTGGTATTTCAGGTGCCAGAAGCGATGGTGGCCATAATGTGTGTGGAAGGAGGAGGTGAGCAGGGCAAGTCAGGGGTTATCAGGAGGTTGTGGAAGAGGTTGCTATTTAGCTGACATCCTATTTCTGGTGGTACTACCATTTGTTATTGCAGATGACGAGGAGGAACTTGGTGGTTTTGGGAAGATTCCCGTCAGCTGATGTGGCTTTACTTTTCTGTCCAGTGCTTCAGAGCCCCAGCTGTTTGAAAGGTAAGTGAAAGGGATGATGGTTGGGGAGGGTCTGTGTAGAGGGGTCAAGGTTAGGAATTGCAGGGTTGGGATATCAAAGTTACTGTAGGGGAGTGAGCTGTCCAGAAGCGGTGCCCTTTGGGTGGTTGATGGGAGACTGTCCCTCCCTGGCATGATGCTAGCAAGTTCCAGGAACTGAATGAGAATTGGAGGTGAGGTGGTAGCGCAGGGCTTGTGGATATAGTGTCTTCTCTCAAGCACAATAGTTTTGTGTCTTGGGTGCCGTGAATGACAACGCCTACAGCATCCAGCTCTGGAAAGTGTGGATGAGTCTGCGAAGCTGGATCGTTTGGAAGGGAGCGGGGCTGGCCAATGATGGACTTATTGTAGAATATTCTGATAGGTGTTTTGATGTTGTGGTTATGTGTTTGTGGTTTTTTGGTTTGTTTGTTTTGGTGTTGTGGTGTGACTTTTCTTTTTAGTTTTTAAAATTTAATTTTTTATTTTTTTTTTTTTAATGCAGGTGGCAAAGGGGAACGCTGCAAGTTGAAGATTATCCCGGGCTGCTCCTGTTTTTTATCCTGGCTAACTATGGCTTTGGAGAGCCAGTCCTCTGAAAGTTAAGTTGAGGGACCAGTGGTGTAGAGGGGTCAAGGCTGGTGGGAGTTGTGGAAGGGGTTTTGAAGCTGGTGTAGGGGAGAGGGCAGTCTGTGAGCAGCCTCCTTTGGTCAGGTGAAGGAAGCGGGTTAATTTCTGATGCGATGCCAGTGTGGGCAGGGCAGCTCCAGCCTTGGTGTGTGGTGGTGCGTAGTTTGTGTTGTGTATCTTTGTCTTAGAGCTTCCTCAGGCCTTGATGTCCTCTCAGAGCAAGTCCCGCATCTTGGGCATCATCCCTGGAAGGTCTTCTCTCATCAGCACAGTCCTAGTCAGCAGCATCTTTTTCTTGCGTGACAAATTTGAAGTGTAGGTAGGTCTTTCATCTGGAAAGTTTCCTGTTGGTTCATCTTCTGAAACATGATCGCCACCTGCACCAGCATCATCTTTGGTCATGGATTTTCCCAGAGTGGGACTTTGTTCCCCGCATCCTTGCGTCCTCAGGTCTTGAAGCCCGGGTTCTTTGGCATCCCTTGATTCAGCCCCTCATTTTGCATTGCTGTAGGTCTTCTTGCCAAACAGTCTTGGATCCCAGAGATTTTCTTGCTTGGTGTTCTCTTGAGAATCGAGTCTCATGATTTGGAGGGCTGTGTCTCGAATTTGTCTGAGTGTTTGGCTTGGAGCTGCTCTTCCCAGAGTTTGCTGGAAGAGCCATAACTGAATAATTCATCTGTTGGGCAGTGTTCCATTGACTTGTGTATCACCCTTTTTCAGATCCCATGTGGCAAGGATGTACGTGAAAGAGCTGGAGGAGAGAAGAGTGCCATCCAAATGTTAGTCAGGGTTTGGTGCTGGACTGGAGGTCCCTCTCCTGGCTACCTGACCACATTATGGTTTGTTTGTCCTTTTGAAGGTGAGAGCAGCCAACAAAGCAGAATGTCTGTTCCGGAGGTGGCTCTGGCAAGGTGAGTAAAGGCTGATGTGCTGGAGGAGCGGTTATTTCTCAGGTGTTTTATTGCTGTTGAAGGCATTGGCATCCCCTGTTTTTTGTGTTTTCCAGGTGTCCTCCAAACCTACTTTTGGCACCCTACAAGGATGGCAGGCAGCAGATGGGTGAGAGGCTGAGGTAAAGGGGCAGGAGGTGGACATCACAGAGGGCTGCCTGTTGTTGGAGGCACTACCTCAGCATGTGCCTTTTGCTTTCACTTTTGCAGGTGACACAGCCATCCTTGGAGGGACAAAGACACACATTTAGGAGGGGATGGAGAAGGTGAGATGGTGGTGGGCTGGGTCAGCCATGCATTTCACATCAAGTCACTTAAAGGTTTCCTTTTGTTTTAGCAGGTGCTGTGCGTGCCATCTTTGGAACAGGATGAGTGTTGAAGTAGAGCCAAGTTGGCAGCAAGGGGTTCATGGGGCTGGTGGCTTCCGATCAGCAGAACAGGACCTCTCTCTTGGTGTTTCAGGTGCGCCAAGCAATGGTGGGCAATAGCATTCAACTCTGGAAGGGGAAAGGTGCGTGGTATACCATGGAGTTCCTTGAGAGGTGAGTGCAGCAGAAGTAGTGTGCGTTGGCTTAGGGTGGGACTTGTGCCAGTGCTGCTTGTGACCTGTGGGTTTGGTTTGTTTTTTTCCTTTTCTATGTATAGGGGATGAAAGAGGAACCGTGCGACTGGAAGCACATCCCAGTCAAAACAACGTTGGTTTTCATTTACTGAGCATGGCTTTGTGCTGCCGATTGCTCTTGGAAGATAAGTTGAGGGCCCAGGAGTGGGTGGGGAGGGGCTGAGCAGCGGAGTCAGGTTGGGAATGCAGGTGGTGTTTTGAATGAGTGTAGGGGAAGGGCTGTCTGGGAGAGGCCCCCTTTGGGAGGGTGAAAGGAACAGGGTTACTTTCCAGTGAGATTCCAGCATGGGGCAGGGCAGCTCCAGCCTTGGTGTGTGGGGTTGTGGTGTTTTGTGTGTCCGTCTTTGTTGTCTTAGAGCTTCCTCAGGCCTTGATGGTCCTCTGTGTCCTCACAGAGTAAGTCCTGCATCTTGGGCATCCTCCCTGGAAAGCCTTTCCTGCTCAGCACGGTGCTAATCAGCAGCGTGTTATTCCACACGACAAGTCTAAATTGCAGATCGGTCTCTTGACTTGGAAGTTTCTTGATGATTGTCTTTGGCAATGTCATTCTCAATTGCATTGTCATCTGATCTCTGTCCATCTAGTTTCCCTGAGCGGGACTCATGCCCCACATCCTTGCGTCCTCAGGTCTTGAAGGCGGCTTCTTGGGCATCTGTCGCTTCATTCCCTCGCTTTGCAGATGCATCGCTGTATGTCTTATTGCCCAAAAGTCTTGGATTCCAGAGTCCCTCACAGGGCAAGTAATATTGAACATCATCCCCATGGTGTGGAACACATTTAGTCATCATCATCATAGTGCCATCTGGGTCCTTCTTTTCTTGCATCTTGCAGGTTTCTCGATGGGTATCTTTTGTAATCTTTATGAACGAATGAGAATCTCTGGTCATAAGTTTTCCACATTTGCAACCTTGTCTCTGCATCCTTAGGTCTTGATGCTAGTCTTCTTGCACATCTGGTATGTTATTTTGAAGAGTAATTATTGTCACAAGCACTGTTCTATGACACTTGATGTCACCATTGGGCCTTCTTGCCTCACCTTTGCATCCCTGTAGATCTTCTTGGCCAACTTCTTGGAGCCCAGAATAATTTCTTGTTGAGAGTTTTCTCTTAATGTTGAATCTTGTATTTTGCAGCAGTGTGTCTTGGGTTGGTCTGTGCTTGTGTGTTTGTCCTGGAGCTGCTCTGCCCAGAGCGTAGAGTTGGGGATAGGGAAGGGCCATAAGGGTCTCTGGTGATGTTTGTGTGCCTTGAGTTTTTAGGCCACAATTTTACAGTGATCTTAAGTGGAGCAGCCATAGTCAGGCTGGGTGGGCAGTTGCTTTGATGGTGTTTGAAGGTGATGGGACCCTCATGAGAGGGTTTTTCCTGTGCAGTGCAGGAGATTGAACTTCTCAGTAGTTAACGGTTGTATGTGTATGGGTTTAAAGTTTTGGGGCTGAGTTTATTAATGGCTTGAGGGTAGTAGTACTCTAGATGGGGTTCCTAACTGGAATGGAGATGTCTGTAATTGTCTGTCCATTGTTCAGCATTCCAGTGACTTGTGTAATACTTTCAGATGCAAAGGACAAATATGTGCTTGTAAGAAGAAACAAGGGAGCAGAGTGCGGTCAGGTCAGTCAGTGTGTAGTGTTGGAGAGATTGTGCTTCTTGGTAGCTACCTGATTACAGTGTGTGTTTACTCAGTTTTGAAGGTAGAAGCAGTAGGCAAAGTGGGACAGTCACTGAAGGTGATTGGTGGTGGAGGTGATGACTAGTGGGACCCAAAGAGCAGTTATTTTTTGGGTGTGTGTTGTTGAAGTTAGAAGCATCAGTTGATGTTTATAGGTTCTATTGTAGCCACCATGGTGACAATAAGAAAATTGCAGAGGCCTGGATATGCAAATTGCCAAAGGTAAAGGAGTAAGAGATGAGGAATTGTTGCAGGCAGGGTGCTGTTTGAGGCAGCATCTCGGTATGTTCCCTTTGGTTTTTGCAAATATGTAAGCAGGGCTCATTGGGACAAAAGCTGCTGACTATAGCAAGTAGTCCAAGGTAAGGTCAGTGTCAAGAGCAGAGAATACTGTGTTACTCAGTGAAGCAGTTACTTTTTTGCATGAACTTTGTAGGCCACTTTTGGGACCTGGTGAGAATTTGAGGTGAGCTGGGGTAGTAGTAGGAGGATTGAACATGGAGCTGTGACTTCCTTCAGTATAACAGTCATTTTGTCTCTTAGTGTAGCTTGGGTTCCACAAACAATGACAGATACAGTATCTGGCATTGAATGGGTACAGAGCAGGTGAGGGGAAGCCCAGGGTGCTAATCACGGAATTACCTCTATTAGAAAAGACCTTCAAGATCATAGAGCCCAACCATTAACCTAACACTGACAAGAACTTAAGCCATATCCCTAGGTGCTATTTCTGTATGACTTGAGGGTTGTCTTTAGGGATGATGAGTACTTCAAGGGATGGTGAAGGAGGCTGTTGCAGAAGAGGTTTGTCAACCCATAGGATTCCTCTGGATGCTTCCTGCTGGCACTCTGCTTTGTGGAAGATGAAGATGAGCCTGATGATTGCAGAAATCATACACTACCTGATGTGCCTTTTCTTGAGGAAGGAATCTGATGCCTGGGCCTGCTGCAAGCTAAGTTGGGAGACCAGGAACTAACTGCCCTTACAACATGAATATTGATATAAGATGGGAAGAGAGTCCAAACCAGAAATGCCTCTCATTCAAAGTTGTTGCATTTTGGAAACTCCCCATCAGAGCAGATCCCAAAAGAGTCTGGAAATCACCAGCAACAAGACTCCTCCTTCAAAAAAAAGGAGAAAGTCATTCTCAAGATGGAAGCACAGCACATTTTTCTCAAGTTGAGGATGGTTCTGGTTTTGTGGTTCGCAGTTGCAGCAGCTGAGATGATGGAAATGCATTCCTCTGCATGTTTTGGTACATCCTAATGTGTTAACAAATCAGAGTCCTTTTTGGTCACCTTATAATACTGCAGCACTTGGGATTTGTTTGACTCCTGCAGTTTTACCCTCCCTTCTCTCCATCATCCTTCAAAAACTAAAGCCAGTTATCTCAGATTTCTTTGTATCATAAATGTAACAAAAACTTACAGTTGTATAAAGTACAAACTGCATTGTTTAGACTCTAACAGCCCCATAATACTTTTGATCTCGTATATTACCTAGTTGAGTTAATTATCTATTCTAAATCTTTGCACAGAGAGACAGCTGGATGCTGCAGATATCTTTTGCTGGTGTTTTGCTGGAGTGCTCTGAAGTACTATGTTTCTGTCTCCCTCTAAACAGAGTATTTCCCTGGTGGTTTGGTAGCATCTCCTTTGGGCAGCTATCCCTTCCGGTTGTGTAACACACAAAAAATTCCTGTTCAAATTATCCCTGTGTTTGAGATAGAAAATGTAATGTTATCAGTTAACAGTTGTACAAATTACATGAATGCAGAAAGGAAGTGAAATAGTTGCCTATAGAAGTATTTAAATAGGATATGTGTCAACATGTGGACACCTCTTGAGCAGATGGTGAATTTATTTTTTTTCTTTCAGGAGTAATTTTTTCCTTTCAGCTGTGCTGTCTAAGCAGAATGCAGGGCCGCTACTGCTGCAGTGTGTGGGTGTAGGTGTCTCTTGTGATATAAGTAGAGGCAGCCATAGTGTTCTCTACCCCAGCAGTGGAATAAGGAAGGATGGAAGCTTTTTCTGCCCCCAGCAAGAGCGTTGCTTTGATGTTATGAATGTAATGACAAATCCTGCCTAGTAGTCTTCATAGATGTGTTTTAAGCACTGGAGTTACAGGGGGGAGGGGTAAAGGGCTGTGAGGGCTGTCAGGCTGTCTGGGGTAGAGGTGAGGGGGGAGCGTGGGACCAGGAGGGATGGGGGACATTTTGCTCCAGGGAGTCTGTGTGAGTGTATCAAAGCTGATGTACAGGTCAAAGCAAACATTATATGTGTAAATGGGTATTTAAATGTTTGCTGGCTTGCTGCCAGACACCAGTCCTCCAGCAACTGGAAACAGCCTGTAGAAGCAGCCAAACGTTCTCATCTTTTGGACCCTTTTAGAAAACCCAAGATGTCCCCCATACTCTCCAGCTGAACTCTGTTCTTTTTTGTCCTCCTATAACTAGAAGCATCCAGAGAGTCAGCTGCTCACTGTTCTCTCTTTTGGTCCTTCAGCAACAAGGTAAGGTGGGCTTAATGAA